>NC_141695.1:155585531-157985531 GCF_964263255.1 Lissotriton vulgaris | reverse complement strand
AAAGTTACCAAAGGTAATTACCTCTGTTTTGTCTGAGTTTAATCCCAGACAGTGGGAGTCCATCCAAGACCTGACTGCCAACATACAGTCTTTGAAGCTTTGCATAGGTGATGCAGAGGTTTTTGATGGAGTTAATACAACTTGTGTATCATCTGCATAGGATGTCAGTGCTAGACCCAAATATCTTATGAGTGCAGGCAGTTCTGATACATAAATATTAAATAAAGTAGACCCCTACACTCCAGGGGAATCAGATGGGGTGTAACAACAAGAACATTTACTGCACCTGTCAGACGGCTCGTGACCTGGATCACCTGTGCAATAAATGTCTGTCAGAATAATATAGATAGGGGTGCAGAATGGCCCCTGGGGTCACTTCTGCACCAGGGACTTTCAGCACCCCACTTCATTAATGTCTATATACCATCAGCATGGCTGCTTGGGAGGATGTACCGTCCCTTCGCTGTTTTCCAACAGTACCCGACGCTAAGCCTTGCTGCTACTACCTTGTTCCATGTCTCTTCTCCTAGGTGCCCCCTCTGGTCAGGCTCTGTGAAACTCAGATTAGCACCCAGTTAACCTTAGGGCACAGACTCGAACAAATCACCTCTAACACCCAGGGTGTCTGCTGTCCACAGAGCAGAGAGCAAAGCAGATACTTTTCTTTCACATTTAATATGCATTGAGTCATGTCATTTAAAAGTTTAATATCAAATTTGGAAACTTGCTGAACGCGTTCCCAGGACAGATGCCAATGTGTTACCAGGACAGATGCCAATGTGTTAATTTCTGGCACAAGCACCGGCTCTTGCTCCTACATTTTTCATCTTTGCCTACTTTTGGGGGGCACAGATGAGCCAGAAGCAGTCATTTGAGTCTAAGGTCGTCTCCTCTGCCTCTTCCTGCCCCGACTCTCAGTAGAGGACATTAAGGCCTTTGGAGGCCTACATTCAATTTTTTATTGCATGCAGTGAGTATTTCTAATTATGCTGTAATTACAAAAGGTGGTAACGCTAACCACGCCTGCACAACATATTAGTTGGTGCCTTCTTTTCTGAAAAACATGCTACCCTTCATTTACAGACCACATTCTTATGTCTCTTGTCTTTTTGCTTATTTGACTCTCTTTCATTTTGACCTCTCGCTCTTTTTTCTCTTTTTTGATATTCGATATTTTGCTTTTCTTTCCTCGTCCTTAATGCAAGCTTTCTTTGTCTCATTATGGCTCCCATTTTCGCAGGTCCCTTTCCTCTATTTACTTTGCTTTTTTCTTTCCATACTTCATTGTTTGCCTTCTTTCTCCCCCCGTTATTTCACTTTCTCCCTCTTTGCCTTCCTACACTACCTTACTAGCCTTTTTCTTTCTTTCTTTCTTCCTTCCTCCGTTCTTTCTTCCTTCTTTCTTTGTTCCTTACTTTCTTTCTTCATATTTTTCTTTCTTTCTTCATACCTTTCTTTCTTAGCTTGTTTGTTTGTTTGTTTGTTTGTTTCTTCCTTTCTTCCTTCCTTTCATTCATTCTTTTTCTTTCTTTCTTTCTTTCGTTCTTTCTTTCTTTCTTTCTTTCTTTCTTTCTTTCTTTCTTTCTTTCTTTCTTCCTTCCTTCCTTTCATTCCTTCTTTCTCTTTCTTTCTTTCTTTCTTTCTTTCTTTCTTTCTTTCTTTCTTTCTTTTCTTTCTTTCTTTCTTTCTTTCTTTCTTTCTTTCTTTCTTTCTTTCTTTCTTTCTTCCTTCCTTTCATTCCTTCTTTTTCTTTCTTTCTTTCTTTCTTTCTTTCTTTCTTTCTTTCTTTCTTTCTTTCTTTCTTTCTTTCTTTCTTCCTTCCTTCCTTCCTTCCTTTCTTTCTCTCTTCCTGCCTTCTCTCTTTGCTTCCCTCCTTCTTTCTTTGGTCCCTCATACAGAGTATGCTAACTGTGAAGATGTGATGCAATGGACTTAAAGACTTGAGCATTAAAGGTCCTACACGCATCCCCAGAGAGAGGTCAGGCTGATTCAGTACCAGCTGAAGTGATGTTAGTCACCGTTCCTCACAGGTTTCTGTTTAGGAAATACCGCGGTGTTTGTGGTTTACTATAGTTACCTCTTGGACTCCGAGAATTGGCAAAGTGCTGGAACTGGGAGCAACAGCCCTGGCCGAGGGCAGGTTCAGGGAGCGGGTGGAGTCCAGGTCCCAATTACTCAGGACGGGGCGGATAGGCAGGCCCAGTGACCTCCACCCAGAATATTTAGGTGGATCACTGGCACCTCGGCACAGTCCTGCGGAGAGGAGAGAGGAGGAGACGTGAGGAGCCCCGGATCAGGGATTGTGTTGCACACCATGGAGCTAAGGTGTATATGCCAAGTTCTGCTACTTCTGTCAGCATCATGGACCGCAGGTAAAACTCTGCACCAAGGAGGGTTACCACGCTGATAATTTGGATTTACAGGATAATGTCCAGATTAGATACCTAGACTGGCTCTAGGGGGAGGAGGGGTCTCTTGTGCACCCCCAGGGGGAGGATATGGAAGGAACTACTATTCATTAACAGTGAGGTTTTCACGGGCCTGAGGCTATCTAAGATATTCTGTGCTCTCACCTGCAAATGTGGACATAAAGAATTCATGATAATGTCCACAAAAGCAGGTATTTCATGATTATTGCAGCTGTTCATGGTGATATCTTGGTGGACCTTCATTCACTTTCAATCCCCCTGTGACCTTTAACATGCTAAACGTGACCTTCTAGAGGAAATAGATGGGATCACTGGGGGAATTGGCAATTTTATGAGTAACGCCACAAAGTCACAAGCACTTTAGATCATCTTTGGGTGTTGAGACTGCTGATTACAACTTTGCACCAAGAAAGGGTACCGCAAACCAGGGGTAAGGTATTAGACAAGCTACCTTTAATCTTTGCATTGGAAATGTCTGCATGGTTTGGTGTTCCCACCTAAGTGTCAAGATCCTCCCCTCCTTTTAACCTTATCTTTATCTGACAGCTTCTTCAATCCACTGTCAGTGAAAAAATTTTCTCAAATACAAATGTTACGTGCATTATTGCAATGCCAACAAGCTTCTACGTAGGGCGGTGCAATGCTTTCTCTGGTTCGAGGGAACGTGTAGACTTTGCTACCTGACTACCTTTCAAGATATATATGGGTGCATTTGTATGGCGGTAAGACCCAACTGAGACAAAAACAGTTACTTTGGTTTCTTGCAGAGTTTCACTTGAGGTGCCTTCTGGTTGCCTTGTGTAGTGTGCCAGGAATAGTGGTCCTGTGCTGTAGGTGTGTGGAGGTAGGTGATCAACCAAAAAGTTATGAAGATGGATTGTTGGTTGTTTTTTTGGTGCAGCTATATTTACCTTGGGTGTGTTCTGGAATTGTGCTGTAGTACACCTTCTGTTAATGCAAGGATCATGAACGTTTTTCAAGCTGCCCACGTTGTCTTCGGTTAGAGGAAAGGGCAGTGCTGTTAGCTTTTAGCAAGGGGGATTTAACTTCACTTCTTGGTTAACGCTTAGATTGCATTGAAAACTTTGAGAGATAGTGGTCAGTTTCTTCAGGCGATAGACACTTCAGGAGCCGAGCTTACTCTTGAAGATGCCAAAATCTGGATTGGGCAAGTAGGTCTATGGCAGAAACATCTGGATGGCTCCTTGTTGCCAAATGCAGGCGACCTACCTTTTATCAAAGGATACACTTCTTAAAAGACCAGAAGACAGAGTGACCAAATTGAGCTAGTTGACAAGTGATGTTCGGCACATGCCTGACCCTTGACTGATGTTAAGAAAGGACTATGGGCTTATAAACTTTAATAATCAATTCAAACTATGATCGGTGCATTGAACACCACATCTGCGATAAGATTAAGCAGATGAAGATGAGGTAAGAACAGTATTGGTGTAATGCAGGGTCCAGAACATATGAAAGTGACCAAGCTAAGTAGGTCTGGTTGTTCTCTCCTGATGATATCTCCTGGAGGCTAATATGGGCCACATAATGGGAAAGCGTGTCTGCTATCAAGTCATCCTTCAAACATGCACATGAGAATAGTTGTTGCTTATTATGTCCAACCCTCTGCTGTGGAAGGTGATCCAATACTTGACAAGACCACCGAGACATCCGGCATCACCTGCCCCTCCATCCTCCCTTCCTGTGGGCTTGGATCTCCATACTAATGTGCTGCCTACTATGACACACTGCGATGCAAGAATAATTATAGTGATTGAAAGGTCTATAAGCCCTTCAGATGTGAGACAATGCAGGGGTTAACTGGTCCCACAACTAGGACCTTCTCCCTGTACCTTAAAAGGCATTTGAATGTTTTCAATGGTAAACCATCAAGTGTATTTATCTCATTCAATCTTTCTGTATTCATATGTTGAAACGCTCTAATAGTATTCTATGAATACCCTCAAGTGAGTCCGCGTTGTTTTACATTGTGGCGGCCAATCATGCCTACACTCTCCTGAACAGGGCTACAAATTACTTGCAAAGTGAAAGTCATATATTCTTGAATCTTCTTGTTGAGACTTAATCACAATTGGCAGCTCGTTTAGTGTATTATCTTCTCCCTCTCTCTGATCCATCCCTGCGTTCATAACCCCCCCTGTCTTCCCAGTCTACAGATTTTCTGAAAGTCCTAATTATCAGATTCATTCAATATTGGTCCCTGATGTGCTCCACTTTAAATTTCTCATGATCTCACGATATTTCCTCTTTAAATTAGCAAATTGTAGTTCTGTCACATATAAGGTTAAAAAGTTTGAATAAAATAGGACCTTTCCTTAATTAGATTTTCATCAGAAAAATGTAACTGGTCCATTCAGTACTCTGCCCTTCCCTGGCCGATCTTGCACTCGCTGAGTTTCAGTCCAAAGCCCTTGGCTCGCAGAATACGGAAACCTTCATCAAATGGCCTCAGAACCACTGCTGGCCAAAGTAATTAGACTTTTTACCCTGTACCTATTTGCATTTCCTCATACTATCCAGACTACCTCCCATCTCCTGTTGCTAATAAAACATTTGTTAGTTAACTACTAAAATATGAATCTACTGTAAATTATTAATGCTAGTTTTTTTAGGTAACTCGTGGTTTCTCTGCATATTTCAATGCTGGGAGTCTCTCAGGCCCTTTGCATTTCAGCAATATTGAAGTCCTTCAGCTTTCTTGAAATAACAGGCCTTGAAGACCTCTGAGCAGGGCAACCCATCCCTCCAAATTTGCCACGCCGCCTTCAAGGTTCATACTCTATGGTGTGAACCCATGTTGCTAAGTTCACCTTCTGCCACATCTGCTCAGCGACAACAGAGCACCCTCTATATATTTTATCGAGAAATTAGGTCAGAGATGGGGGTGTGATATCTGATGATGTTGAATCACATAGAGGCTGATTCACAAGGTGTTTAGGACTATTTAAGCAGTGCTCCAAGAGAATTCTTTTACAAGCCCTTTATGAATCAGCCCCGAAACGTCCAACTCCCTATTCGTACAATTGCAGAGAGGTCACAGTTCTTGCTAATTGAAATAACTGTTCATTGGTACTTCCTGAATATTCTCTTTAAAAATGTTTGGTACCAATTCACGAAAGCATGTAAGAGTATGTAAAAGAGTACTCCACAAGTACACTTTCATACTCCAAAATGTCTTTGTGGGTAGGCCCTGAACGTACACACCTTCGAATGGGATTCCTTCACAGTGTATTTGGCCAAGTAGAGGACAGTGAGAAGCAAAATTGGTACCCGGAGAGAGCGTTCGTGGAAATAAATCTACTTTTGAAGTATTTGAGACCAGTGCTGGAGAATGGGTCAGGTGAAACCAATAATATCTCATTTTAATGTAAGAGGGATTGTTGATGGGAAGTATCAATGGGAAATGAGCACAAGGGTGAGTTTCGACTGATGTTTGTGAGGCTGGTAAAGGCGGACTTAAAGGGGCTCCATTGAGGTTCATGAGGCTGTTGTATGAGGGCAGCTATGTGAGTTAAGGTGCACAAACCGGTGCCTTTCTGGAAGTATGGGAGGCCAGTGATAAGAACAGTTTGAATTAAATCTATCAGTGACATTAAGTTTCCAGAGTACACCAAGACCACATGTGGTGGCGTTGGCAGCAGTGACACCCAGTGCCCAGCAAGAGTATTGCATTTGCAGCAGTGATGCCTAGTGTTCAGTCAGAGTATGGCATTGGTAGCAGTGACATCTGGTGATGGCAATAAAAGGATGATTCAAACAGAAGTCAGACGTAACAGTGCCAGTCACACCTATGGATGCCAGTCAGAGGAATGGATTGTCAGACCTGGCTCCTAACTATACTAGTCAGGTGATTTTATTTGCAGTATTCCTAGCAACTGAATTTAGTTGGAACACAGCTTTGGAAACAGTGGCATCACCGATGAGAGGGTGAATGTGCGAGCGATGGCACTTGGTTGCGGTGTCTGGCACTTACAGGAGTACCTACCGAGACGCCTAGTGGTCGGCGTATGTCAATGATAGCAGTAACATCGACAGGACAGGGTACGACTTTGGAAGAGTCATACCCAGTGGCTGGCTGCAACAACACCTAGTGACCAGTAAAAGTATGTAATTTGTTTAGGTCCCTTAGAAGAGATGTTATTTACTTGTCTGGCACATAAGGACACTGAGATAGTGTGTCCTCAGCAAAAATCATGAGATTACCTGCCTCTTGAGAATGTACACACACCAATCACTACCATCACATCACTGAGAAGACTGATGAAAACTCACTGTCTGCCATCTTACTGAGCAGATGAAATCCAACACCTTCTTGCAAACTAGCAATCCAGATTCAGACCTCAGTTTTGTTCTGTGACAGCCACCATGCATGGGTCAGGGACAGACTTTTTATTTCTGGAAACGGTGATCCATGTTTTTAGTCTTACTCAACCTCTCTGATTCATTCAAAACTGTCAAATACCCAGCACTACGCAACACCTTTATATTCTGAATTGAATTTCACAGAATTGTGCTACAGTGGTTCACTCCCTACCAAAACACAAAATCCATCAAGATCTGAAACCCTCCCCATCAGCAAGGATCTGCCCTTTTCCAAGTGACCTTCAACCTGCATATGGAGCCCCTGGCCACGGGGCGTCCATATTCACCACTATGTGCAACATATCTAAGTATGCTTGATGATATCACAGAGCCGCGGACTGCAGCACCTGGAGAATGGCTTCACCTAAGTGCAAGTTTGGACTACCTGATCCCTCCTCGAGCTGAAGACGGCCAAGACAGAATTTGTATTTGTCGCCTAGTGACCGCAAGCATCAAGAGGGGATTGACAGCCTCAAAGACGAGCCTGGATTCTTTCAATCCAAGACCCACTAACAGCATAAAGTCTCCAAACTTCCACATCACACAGACAACAAAGACTACTGTCAGATGACTCTACTCTGTAGGGAGAAGTCATTTCTAACAGGAGCTAACTCCTGAACGGTTCCCCAAGCATTAGGTTTATCCCATCTCTACGGCGGGCGGCACTGTTGGCGGGTGTCCCAGAGACCCACTGGACTCCATGGAAGAAGAGTTTGCCAGATGCAGTCATCTACTGGCTGCCTCTACACATGTGCATGGCATTTGAGCTCAGCATCACTGCCGACAAGTCAGTCAACACCGGCTCCCCTCCCCCTTCCTGGCATCTACCGTATGCAAGTCTATCCCAGCTCTCATAGGCAGCCCCATCTCTACTCCACTTCGGCAAATAGCAGAAGACTTTTCTTGTCCATGCATACTTCGTGGCAATCTTACATTTCCCAATACTGGACTCTTCATCAGAACCCCACTTCCACTGGTCCCTTGCCTCTTACAACCTGCCCTCTCCATGTCCCGGTCTGTTATCTCCAATGCCAGTCACCCGTGCCTACGGTAGTCCGCCTCCCTCTCCATACTGCCTTCTCCTCCCTCCCCAGGGCACCCTGCTTCCACCTGCATGACTACACTGTGCCCTTCTCGCCTGTGCAGCCCTCCAGTTGTCACTGGAACTGGGAGCTGGATTTATGTAGCGCTTACCACCACTGACGAGGCGTGGCCAGGATCGTGAGATGCAAGTGCCAGGCATACACATATTTGTTGATACTTGGACACTGTGTTCTGGACTCTTCAGGTCAGAGCTGTGACCTCAAGAGTGTCCTCTGTCTCGTGACCTCCTTTGCCTTTCCGCTGCTCTCCTCCCTCACTGCATACACGGTGTTGAACCCGGTGGGGGCAGGGGTTCGAATCACGGGGGTCCACTCAACCTGTCCTTCTGCTGAGCACCATTCAATTAGGTAAAAAACGAGTCATAACATACGTGTTAAAAACTGCTCAAGTGGTGAAGGTGAATTAACTCATAGAGTAGAACTGGTGTTGTTTAATTCAGTAAATGTACTGACCTTAGCTTTGGGCCCAGAATTTCACCACCAAGAATGCAATTCACTTCCACATTGCACGATCTCCTTCCCACAGGCTCGAACCGCAGCTGTTGCAGAGATGGCTCCATTCTGCACAACAGTTTCCTGTTGTTTTGTTTCAGAGAAGGCTCTTCTTACAAGACTCTGTGGTGCACAGATCTGTGTGGGTTGTGGTTGGTGGCGGTATGTCCAAGTCGAGCTCTTTATTTACCAGTCTGATAACGCACTTCCTCCTGCCCATTCAACCCTTAAATGATAATAACTCTGCTCAAAAGAAAAGGACGATAAAGAACGTAACTAAACATCAATTACTAAACTAGTCACAGATGTAAGATGACATGCGCGCACCTACAGTAACAGTAAACATTTGCTAACTAGTGTATTCCTCGAGCAAGAGGCTTTTCATATTTTGGACAGCTTGAAATACGGGTCCAATGGCAAGTACCACGAGGCAGGCAGCCTTCCATCTCTCGCTGAGCAGAAGCACACAGCTGAAGCAATGGAAATGGGATGAAAGTGAACTGCTTCATCGGAGTTTACCATAATGCACTGCGGGAGGTTTGGGGGAATTGCGGCAACAGGCGTGTTTATTGCAAACGTGTGAAGCTTATGAGAGCCAGGCCACATTATGGTGGGATGAGAGGAGTGCAGTGCCTTGCCCTAGAACTGCTGCGCCTATGACGTCTGTGGAGTCCTGAAGGACGGGCCAGTGCACCGGAAGAGCAACTGCGCCATCCTGGGTAAAGAGCCCGCCCCACAAATATGACTGGCAAGAGGGTAGCCAATCGCTGATGGGAGTGGGCCTTGGGCTGGGTGTGTTTGGAGGGGGCAGAGGACTGATAGCACAATGAGCTTCCATTGCAGTGTATGACACTTTACAATCCATTCTTTGACATGAAAGCCCTCCATAGCACAAGGGCAGTGAGGGGGACAATCTTGATGGGCAGATCTGAAGTGTGGCTGGCACTCCCAAGAAACACCATCCATGCTCAGGGTGTGATGCGTGTTTACCAACTCTACTGATGTAGGCGGTGGGCAAAAGCGTTTACAGTAATCCTACTGCCTAAAAGATGCCTGCGTCCCATCCTACCACTTTTTGTTAAGGCCGGACGGACAAGAACTGCCCACTTGCAGTGAGAAACATTGCCTGCAAACACGCTGCAGCCAGATTCAACCTTGGCCTTCCCCCGCGAACCCACATCACACCCCACCTCAGGAAACTCCACTGGCTCCCCGTACAGAAGAGATGCCAATTCAGGCTGCTGACTTACGCACACAAGGTTCTCCACAACCAAAGACCAGCCTACATTAACCACCTCCTGAACTTCCACGAAACATCAAGAAGACGACGCTCCACCTCCGTTTCGCTTGCCCATACTCCCCGCATCTACCGAAGCAGAAGTGGAGGAAACTCCTGCTCCCAAATCGAAGCAAAGGCCTGGCACTGCCTCCCCACTCTTCTCCAGACCATCACCTCGCTTCTGGAATTCTTGATGGCCCTCAGGACCTGGCTGTTCGAATAAGCCTCCGGGGCCTGCAAGCTCCTAGATACCCTATCAGGTGCTTAGCTGCATTAACCCAGCATCGAAACACTGGTGAACATAGGAAGGAAATGTTAATGGGGTCTGGCACGGGTTTTTGTTCGCTTACACCTTTGTGCCAAAGATTGAATGGGCAAGTTCAGTGAAACGAAGGACGTATCAATGCTGAGACAGCGGTAGCAGGCTGGCCCAAAGGGACTTTTACAGACAGGCCATGCTCCTCAAGGGCCGATAGCTGCGAAGGGAGAGTGGGGAATGACATGAAGCCTCCAGGCTCCTGCACTAGAAGTATTTCTGCAGATAACTGCCCCTTGGCAGAACTGAGCAGACAACAGCTGTCCAGCTACAGTGACTGCTTCTCCTATCTTTTTACTACGTCAATAAATGCAGAGAAGGCAGAGTGGGGTCAAGCAAAAATACTACTTTGCGTCGTTTCCGATGACATCATTACACTAATCAGTTATTTTTTAAACCTGAAAAATCCTACCACTACCACTTTATGGTCATAGAAGTTGGGAAGCAGAGGTAGTACAGCTCAGGTTCCCGTAGAGGTAGTACGGCCCAGGTTCCTGTGGCGGCAGAAAGCCCCAGGTTCCTGTGGAGGTAGTAAGGCCCTAGTTCCGGTGAAGGTAGAAATGCCCAGGTTCCTGTGGCGGTAGTAAGGCCCAGCTTCCTGTGGAGGTAGTAAGGCCCAGCTTCCTGTGGAGGTAGTAAGGCCCAGGTTCCGGTGAAGGTAGTAAGGCTCAGGTTCCCGTAGAGGTAGTACGGCCCAGGTTCCTGTGGCGGTAGAAAGCCCCAGGTTCCTGTGGAGGTAGTAAAGCCCAGGTTCATGTGAAGTTAGTAAGGCCCAGGTTCCTGTGGAGTTAGTAAGGCCCAAGTTGGCAGATGTCCCTGGCTGAGTCTTCAAAGGCCAGTCTAAAGTGCTGTTAATTAACAGGTTCTCACAGGCAGGAAGTTACTGCCCAGTTCTGAGAGGGAGAGAACTGATACCTCTAGGTGGAGTCAGCAGTATGTTCTGGCAGTACCAGTTACACACATCTTAGCAGAAACTGTCAACTGTGAGGCAGAATAATTTATGTTGATAACAGCACTGTTTCACCCTCCCAGGGGCGGCTTGAGGCCCAAAGCAGACCGGGCGAATTTTGTCACACCTGCCTCCGTACACTGCATATCTAACAAGCATAGCGAGTAAGACTCACAAGTACAAGGAGGTCTGAGGGGATTCTACAGTACACAAATTTGGGAAAACAAGGTGCACCCCACAACACATTTTTTTATTATATATTCAATTGTATTAGTTTTCAAAACATATTAAATGACTTTACAGTCCACCAGGATACAGCAATCTTTACTGGGGCTCTTCATTATTCCCTCACTAACACCCTCCAACAGTGCCTCTCTTCTCTCCGTAGTCCCTCTTTCAAATGTATTTAATTTGGTATATAGCATATCTCATACCAGTGTAGAGTGTTGGAGCATGTTGGCAGAGCACACACATACAGAGACAATTAATCATACGTATGTAAATCAGTGTATAGAAAATGTTACGTAAAACAAAGGGGACCATGAGGCGCAGTATTCACGTCATCCATACAGGTGAGCATTTTTTAAAAGTGCTTGGTCTGGAGAAGCACAAACTCAGAATTCAGAATGTAACACAGTGGTTAGGATTGACTTCACTAAATTAATTTATTTCTAAACAAACCTTTTTTTAGCAAAATTAGGATAATGTAAGACTGGGACAAAAAAAAATGCTTTCTAGCCTAGATTACGACTGTAATTTATGAACTGCACAGTAACAAAAGAATGTCTGTAAAAAAAGCAGCAACCCACTGCCCTATGCACATACAGTACTGTTCTGTAATCTGCATAGTACACGCTCTTTGCAGCAGGTATATTAACCCTATGAGCTACCTTTAGATGAGTCAAAACTGCCTCTAGACAAATCTCTGATTTCTCTCCAGCAGGTACATTAATCACAAGAGCTATCATGGCACTTTTATTGTTGCCTCGAAACATTCAAGGAACTTTGAAGTGACTTTAAAACTGCTGCACAGCTACAACCCCTGCCCCAAGTAACAAAAGCCGCCCCACCCTTCCGGGGAAACTCCCTATGCCCGGTAGGTCAGCCCGGCCTGGCACCCTAGAAGGGATCGTCGCCTCCGGCTGTGCAGAAGAGGGCGGATGCGTTTGTTTACTCTCTGTTTCTCCCGGAAGTGCCTCCCAGGTGAGCTCGCGCCGGAGAGGGACCCCGCCCGCATGCACAGCTCCGAAGTGCAGACGCAGGCAGCTCGCACTGTCACAGCAGCCTCTCTCTGCCAGTGCGACATACCGAGTCCCTGCCTCGTTACCACGCGCCAACGAGTTCTCCCATCGCAGCCCTTATCTACAGGGGGCTGCCTCCTGCAGGAGGTGTCTTCCTTCCGCTTCCGTAGATGGCAAGTTGTCAGACTGCCTATGTGTGACATTTTGCAAACTATTTATGTGTGACATTTAAAAAACCTATGCGTGACACTTTGAGTGACACTTTATAGTGAGTGGAACAAATTAGTGATGTTCGTGTAATGAGATCAATATCCTAAAATACACCTTTTGTGGTATATGATGGTGTAAAAGTGCGCCAGCACTCCTGAAGTGTGAGGTAACTAACCTATCCCTTTTCTGACATGGCGCATGGGGCGCATAATCGTTGCCCTCAATATTTTCCCACTGAGATTGAAAAAGAGAGAGCGGCAACCTCAGTGCGAATGGAAAGTGGCCACTCACTCGCAACGAAGGCCTATATGTTCTTCCCTTTGTGCCCCACTGAGCCCTGTGAGGGTGAAAGATTCTGGGCAAGATGGGTGATGAATAATAGAAACTCCCTGCCCAAAAAAACCATAATGTAGCAGTCGGTGGCTGCTTGCTGTAAGAGATGCTGACATTTTCAGATGTGGTCCATTCCTGGTGGATGCTGAGTGGCTCGTGCTCCTTGTTTTACAAGGCCTTGGGCTCTGCCCCTTCTGGAGGTGATCCAGGGAAGTGAAAGGCCACTCTCTGCCTCTGCCATGTCTCTTGCTTTCCTTTCCTCCTCTCTATTTTCCTCCCCTCTTTCCATCCTAATCTGTCCTCTAACACCATTTTGTCTTTCTCGCCAGTTTTTCCATTGCACCACTCTCTCCTGCGCTTGTATTTCTTTGTCCTCTTTTGCCCGATTTACCTTTCCATTTGTATGTCTCCTTCCCTTTCCCTCCTACATTTTGTGCTCCGAAACCCCACCAAAATGACCAAATGCAAGGCCCACCAAAATGACCAAATGCAAGGCGCTGACAAAGAATTTTGCTTATCAGGATATGAATAATTAAATTTGAACCAAACTTTTCTCGGACGTTTCACTTGGGCTGGGAGTTTCTGCATGGGTCATTAGGCACTGCTCCCTGTTGCTGCGGGTAACCGTCTTCCAAGCTCATGTGTATTCCTGTTTTTCAGGGTGAAGGTGAGGGTGCTAGAGTGGGGGTGAACAGGCCTTCAGCTAGTCACCTTACTCGATATCTCTGCTTTGCTTCCCCCCTTCCAGCTGGCACCGTCTGGATGTGCTTGCCATTACAAGAGTTTAATGTGCCTTGGCAGGTGGGTACACATAGGTATGCAGCCTGCCTGGATTCAGATTTGCCAGTAACTAGCAGGAAGGGGCAGGGGGCTCAACTCAGGCCCCAGCCTCAAAAATTCAGCTGTGTAAATGGAAACATCACCTTTATTCGACCTGTCCTCTGCCTTGGCACCTTGGAAGAGCAAACTGACAACGTTTGCTGATTGCCTTCAGGAACACAAAGGAAAGAAGGAGCTTGGATTCAGGGAGTAATGCATTTCTGCCCGGTGTTCGCGGGACACGCCCTGAAAAGCGTTAGTCAAACCCATGATGCGTGGCACTTGGCAGGGCTGCACCTCATATCCTCCATATAGTATTTTATGTTGAATATCTTATCCCCTCCCGTTCCCTTTTAATCCATGTTGGCATTATGGCCACGTCCTGGAATGTCGTCCTGGAGTGAGTAATGAATGTCCCCTGTAAGTAATGCATGTGATAATTCACCTATACACTTCCTCATTACATACTTTATCGACTGAGTTTCATATTTGATTCCTGCTTTAACATTGCAACATAGGATGGTCTTTGTAAATTATTTTAGGTAATCATACAATAAAGATTTACTTTACTTACTTCAACTGAGGATATAGCAAGCTCCCTTTCTTTTGCTTAAATGCAGGCACAATTCTGCCCATGAGCCATCTGTTTCTCTTGTCGAGTGGCCCTTTATGTTAGAAGGTGTCATTTGTCCTGCCGATCTATATACTGCTATTATAGCAAATTGTACCCACGTACTTGAATTTTATTGTAGACTGTGTCATTCCTTTTGCATTTCCATCAAAATAGCGTACAGATTGAGAAGAATGAAAGGAGTTTGTCCTGTCCAAATATATTCAAATGGCTCGCCCCATATCTGATGCAGGTAGTATTCTCCTTCCTTCAATGAGCCTTGGGAGGAATTTGGAACATTTTTTTTGTTCTTGATGCAATTTTGGATTAATTTAAAGTATTTTTGAGTATGACACATTAATTACTAATGCCCCTAAAGCCACCTTCTAATTGTGTTTTACACACTACCCCTATGCACTTTTCATGGCATCCCTTTCCATGGCCCATAACAGCCTGTATCTTACATGTGTAAATTCAGTCCAGGTGCTCCTGACACCGTAATACTCTGAGGTCTTGTCCACGCTGTCGAAAACTGCTCAATATAAAAAGTAAAATTTACTCAAGAGACGAGCCTGCATAAGGCACTAACCCAAAATGTTGATCAGTGCTCTTAGCAAGTTTTCCAATGTAAAAGTCCCCATACATATATATTCGTACAAGTTATATTCATCAAAGCAAGGTAGACGCTTGTTGCTGCGCTATGCGCGAAGGGCTTCATTAGTCAACTCTGGGAGAATTGTTGCATTGTTGCTTATTTTTA
The DNA here is from genome assembly GCF_964263255.1 of Lissotriton vulgaris. NCBI lineage: Eukaryota > Metazoa > Chordata > Amphibia > Caudata > Salamandridae > Lissotriton > Lissotriton vulgaris. Next base: position 157,970,607 of record NC_141695.1, on the reverse strand, counting down.
AAAAAAACTGCTTTTAAATTTCATACCTTTCTCTCCGCTTCCCCGGTCCACCGCTGACGTTTGTCAGATTGATGTGGAGGGAAGACGGACCTGCAGCACACACCGGAAGTGAGTACGACTTCCGTCTTAGCTCATTGTGCAGGTTAGTTGGCTTCCGAGTATAAAAAGGGATGATCCTCCAAACGCGATGCGGACGCGCGCAGCGGGAGCGCCAGCGGTGTGCCAAAGGCAAGCCCGTCTGCGCCCGTCCACGCCAATACGTCGCCTCTCGCCAGAAATGCTGGCCGAGACGAGCTGGGTGGTTACACTTATTCAGGGGAAACTTTACTAGCTATGAACCCGCTAGGAAACCAGTGTAACATAACATCCCTACACATTTGAGTGGCCCTACTAACTGTGTATGTGGCATGTTTTCCCTCCCTATACCGGTGGCACTCTCACCCCTCCCGCCACTTGTCCCCAGCATCGGCTAAAAATTATACAGCTGAATGTAAGATCATTAGCCAAATATCATGCTGAAATTTATGACCTTATTATGGATGAAAGCCCTGATATATTTTTCCTGACAGAGACGTGATTGAAGGAGGATATGGTGGCTGAGCCTAATCTGGCTCTACCTTCAGATGACTCAATTTGCACGATAAATAGGGAGACGAGGGGAGGTGGCATCGCAGTGATTTTTAAATCCTGTTACTCCTGCCTCTTCTTTAAACTTGATATGGATGGATGCGAATGTGCTCGCTTTAGCATCTTGGTGAACCACACTAGACCCCCTCTGGGATTTTGGTGTATAGGCCGCCTGGACTAGCCAGTAGCTTTAAAAATGCTCTCCTGGAGGCAGTAGGGACACTTGCTGTGGGGACTGCTAATTTTAACATCTTTGGAGATTTAAACCTTCACTTTGATCTTGCCCAAGACAAGACCATCTGCAGCCTGCTTGCAGATTTAGCAGCATTTCAGCTTTACCAACTGGTCACAAGTCCCACACATAGCGGGTGCCATTTGTTAGATCCCATCTTCTCTAACATTGAAGCTGCCATTGTGGCGGTCCCCACCCCGGTAGTTTGGTCTGACCATATGCTGGTTGAAATGACCCTCCCCTTATTAGAACCGTTGGGTAGGGCCACCCAACGACCTGTTTATAAGCGACCATGGCGGAAACTAAGATTAGAAGACTTTCATGCCCTGCTTAGGGCGGACCCTCTGGAACCTTTTAACAATGTTGAGTCAGGCTACGAGACGTTTTGCACCTGGATAACAAGGGCACTTGATTCTCTTATCCCGGCAAGTTGGTTTAAGGGTTGCTCTCAAGAGTCCAGTCCATGGTACAATGACACCCTGACTACACTAAGGAAGTCGTGTAAAATAATTGAACGTGACTGGAGGAAGGATTATGATCTGGGAAAAAAACACATTACATGGCGGAACTTAAAATCTACCATAGAGCCATTTGCAAGACGCGGTGGCCTATTATGCTAATGAGATTAGGCTTCGCCCGAATCCTGCTAAATGTATTTTTAAAATCTTAAAAGACCTTAGTGCCAGGAAATCTTCAGCACCTGTAACCACTTCAGAATTGCACTGTGAAGAACTGGCCGCCTTCTTTGTGGAGAAAGTACGTGCAATCTATAGGTCCTTTCCCCCCACGTCAATTTCTTGCATCTCCACCCCTTCCAGACCAGGGCCGATCTCTAGGCTTATAGCCATCCCTGAGATCTCCTATGAGGAACTCAATAGACTGAGTGGAGAAATTAAGTCTGGTTCCCCGGCCGACCATCTAAAGCCCGCCCAATTTAGAAAAACTTCCTCGCTCTTTCTGACTCCCCTTCGTCAGATAATCAATTCTTCCTTCTTGTCCGCCGTGGTGCCGGCACAATGGAAACAGGCGTGGATATCCCCCATAATTAAAAAGCCAACCTTGGATTCCACCAAACCTGAGAATTTCAGGCCTATTTCCCTTCTTCCCTGGGTGGCAAATGTGGTGGAGGCACATGTTAATATCACTCTTACAAACTTCCTGTGCTCCAACAACGCTCTGGATGCAACGCAAAATGGCTTCTGCTCCGGCTACAGTACAGAGACAGCGCTCTTAGCCATGACCGAACACTTGCGGACCATTCTTGACTCTGGACAAACGGCGGCACTGATCCTGTTGGATCTGAGTGCCTTTGACACGGTCTCGCATGGTGTTCTGCTTCATCGTCTGGAAGAAGCAGGAATTTCGGGCCTGGCTTTGGAGGGGTATAGATCCTTTCTCACCGGAAGATCCTTCTGTGTCTCCACTCCCCCTTTTCTATCTCAGGAATGACCTATCGAGCAGAGGGTACCTCAGGGCTCGGCGCTAAGCCCCATATTGTTCAACCTTTATGTCCAGCCACTGGCTGCGGTCGCCAGGCAATGGGAACTCTCAATGGTGTCATATGCGGACGACACGCAGCTTGTGGTTGCTTTGGCGGATGGCACTACCCTGAATGCCTCCAGGTTTAGAAATGGTCTGATGGCCGTGTTGGACTGGATGAATGCTAATTACTTTAAATTAAATGCAGTAAGACAGAAGTTTTACTAGTTGGCACGAATGCCAATCTCTGGGGTGAGCACTGGTGGGCGAATACTTTGGGCAAGGCCCCGGGACCCAAGAAGGAAGTAAAAAACCTAGGGGTGTGGATAGATTCCTCCCTTAGCTTTTGTATTCACACTAAAAAAGTGGCAGGGACTTGTTTTGGTCTTTTACGGGGTCTTAGACCTATTTTGAAATTCTTCGATCCACCAACCCGCCAGCTGATAGTCCAGTCGACTATTCTCTCCCGCCTGGATTATGCCAGTTCCTTGCTTCTGGGGGTCAACCAAGCGGAGATCATGAGGATGCAGCGTACACAAAACGCAGCGGCCAGAGCTCTGGTAGGACTTCCACGTTTCCATACTATTGCCGATACCATTCGAAAACTGCATTGGCTCCCTGTGGCAGAGCAGATCCAATTTAAGACTCTTTGTCTCTCTTTTAAGATCTTGAAACTCGCTACACCTCAGATGCTCTGTACTCTGTTGACCCCATACATTCCTCTGCGAGCACTGCGCTCTCTAGGGCAGCACCTGGTAGCGGTTCCGCGGGTGAAGCGCTCCCAGGCGCTCCCAGGCGGGCGATCGCTCCTTCCGCTATCTCGCAGCCAAACTGTGGAACTCATTGCCGGTCCAAATACGAGGCTTAGTGATCCTCCTGGACTTGAGTGCGGCCTTTGACACCGTTAACCATCAGGTGCTCCTCCAATGGCTGGCAGAGGTGGGTGTTAAAGGGATGGCCCTTAAATGGTTGAAACCCTTCCTCTCAGACCGGTCCTATCAAGTATGGGAAGGGGGAGAACAGTCCACCTTGTTCCCTCTTCAATGTGGAGTCCCGCAGGGCTCATCTTTGAGCCCTACCTTATTTAACACCTATATGGCTCCCCTTGAAAGAGTGGTCTCCCCTTCAGGAGTGAAGATCATCAGCTATGCTGATGATACGCAGCTGGTTGTGGGCCTCACCCAGCTGGAAGAACAACCCGAAGTCCTTCATGACTGTCTCTCCAATGTTCATCGCTGGATGTCTCAGTCCGCGCTGAAGCTCAACGGTGACAAGACTGAGCTGATGGTGCTGGACAAGGCCTGTCCCTCTCTCATCACCAGTTGCTGGCCGCGGTCCCTGGGTGATCCACCATCCCCCAAGAAGGAAATCAAGAGCTTGGGGGCTTGGTTGGAGGAAGATCTATCCTTCAGGACCAATGCTAGGAAAACCGCGGGTGTATGCTTTGGCTTGCTGCGATCTGCTCGCAAAGTGCTACCTCTGCTCCCTAATTCTTCTAGGAAGCTTTTGATTCGCGGCCTAATTTTGTCGCGGCTTGACTTCGGGAATGCACTATTTTTGGGCGCCCCAGAAGCAACTTTCAAAACCCTTCAGCAGGTGCAGAATGCAGCAGCGAGGGTGTTAATGGAAGTGCCGCGTAGACAATCAGCTGCCCCCGCCCTGAAAGCGCTCCACTGGCTCCCTGTTAAGGAGCGGGTGAAATTTAAGGCGCTATGTAAGGCCCATAAAATCTTGTACGGCAGGGGCCCTTCTATTCTGTCTTCTATGGCACGCCCCTACAAGCCCACACGCCCATTGCGCTCGGATCAAAGACATCTGATGCAGACCACAAGAGTAAAAAGAGCTCGCTCTGGGGGCCGACGCTTCTCGGTGCAAGTAGCGTCACACTGGAATTCCTTGCCCCTTAAGATCCGCGCTGAGCCCAATATCCTGCACTTCAGGAAACTACTTAAAACACACTTGTTTCCGGTGTAGGATTGAGTAAGAGCCTTTCGTGTCTGTGTTCACAGCGCCGGGATGCCCCTGGGTAACTGCGCGCGTTACAAATTTTATATAAATAAAAAATAAATAAATGTCTTGACTATTAGGAAGGCCATTAAAACCCACCTCTTTCCTTTAAAGTAGGCTTCTGGCGGCTGTTATGTTGAGTTATGTTAAGCTTTCTCGCCGCAGCAGTTAGTTCTTCTTCCTGTTGAAAGCGCCGGGACGCCCCTTGGCTGGGGCAGCTGAGCTCTATATAAAACCCTATAACATAACATAACAAATACACAGATATATCTTGGAATTCTTCATTAATAATTCTTTAACTCTAGATTTGAATACTCTCCTCATACTGTTCGGCATCAATGTCTACATTTATAAAGACCTAGAGGGCCAGAAATACCACAGCGATATTAAACCTAGGAGATATCCTTTGATTTAGTTCAACTTAAGCTTACTCCCTGTATCAACAGTGGTGGGGAACATCGATCACTTCCACAATTGTCTACCCTCTCCTGTTTGTTCTCAACTCTGACCTAGTAATGCCTTCATAAGGACTGTACTTGACTCTTAAAATCATCTTGTTATCACCTATACCTGTTGGCCTTTTGTACCAAAGATGGTTATAGGGTACTCACTATAGCTTACAATCTAGGCTGTGACTGTAAATTCTTCAGAGTATTTTATGTTCTGTACAGAAGGAATCAATCAATAGAATGTTGTTGACACAACCCCCCAGTTCTCCCAGCTCTTTTCCTACTTTAAGAAAAAGTCTCTGTGTGGAGGATGGACTCAGGTCGTCACCATTCGCTGTTTACAATTCCAACAGAGATGTTGTTGTGTCTCTCTTGATTGAAAAAAAGAAAATTCTTTGCTGTGTAAATCTTCAGATCTCCCAAACTGCATTGCATTCTTCGCCTGGCACCAAACCGAGGCCTGGCGCCCCCTTTACATCTTGGTAAAGCAAGAGACTCCAGCAGCGACAAAAGCAGATGAAGGAGCCACTGTGACACCTAGACTCAGAGACTACCCCCATCTCATACGAGTTGGCCCAAGTCCTCTTCCTCACTCTCCCCATGGTGAGAATGCCACTGACGGCAGAAGGGGAAGTGGCCACCACGCTAATGTCTTTTTCGGGTGACTTGGACCTTGCTTCCGTCCCTTGAAGTAAGATATAATTAGGCTGTCCTGTTTTCAGTTTCTATTTTTGGCAAATTCTGGTGGGGTTTTTTCAGTGTTTTCAGTATTTTAAAAAACAGTTGTTATCAGTGGTTACACATTTTCACGCCACTAAAAACAACAGAAAAAGTGTTTTTCCGGTGTTTATTGAACGTTTTGCTTTTATCATTGCTTGCTTTCTGCACTGAAAAAACATGGTATATAGACAGTGTATGTATAGTGTATTTGAGGTCGAAAGAGATTTTTGCAAATTAATCTTATTGTGGTACACCCTACAATACTTCTTCGGTGAGTCTTTGGTCATGCGCGCTTGCACTTTCCTTCCCATGTAAACTCTTGTGAAAGGGCCCTCTCAGCATTCATAGCCCCTTGGGCTGAGAACCGTCATTCTGATGTATTAAGGGTTTTTACCCATTATCTGTGGGTAAATGTGATGACACATAGTAGGAAAGATTTTATGAAACTAGCCATTTTACCTATCAGTGAAAGAATCAAATGCAGCCAAAATATCAAATATGAGTTTGATATGTCCTGATTCTCTACAGTTTATGAAATAATTAAACTAGACCTAAAACATGAAACTAGACCCTGCATTCTTAGACCAAAGGCCATAAAACTGAAAAAAGTAACAAGGAAGAAGAAACAATATTTTAGTGGCATCCCTAAAGAACAAAACTCAAGCAGAATAATGTTAGCCAGTCTTTGTTACTGCTAGCTTCTATAACAAAGTTATATAGTAAGAACATAATTACTCTTTCACTTTCTTTTTCCTTTCTTTGAATGGCATTTAGTTTGTGGTTGTGCAGGTGTTTTTCAGTGTTTATATGTTTTCACCGGTGAGGGCTATTTTTCTTTCAGTGGGATTTTTATCAGTTATTATAGGTTTAAACCTAAAACCCCACAGCCTAGATATAATGATTAGGGGCTTAATTTAAAATTTGCAGGGCACTGAAAATTCTCTCATGTCAGGAGAAAACACTAAATAATATTCCGATGGTGTAGGACAATAATTCTGGCATCAGGAGACTGTTGACAGAACTAATTAAACTACCTTCCATGCTTGCAAGCAGAGCCAAATATGTTTTTTTAATTAAATCATCTATTCAGTAAATGTAACATTAATTAAATATACTGAAATACATTTTTGAGAAATATTAGAACAGCACACAACTGCCATCACGCCAGCCCTCATCACATGTGTCAAACACCATCACTTCCAGAGCACAGATGGACTGGAGTCCTACACTGTTGCCGCACCAGCTGACAAGAACCAGAGGCTACCTGCGAACCTTGTCTACTCCTGAACCGCGGCAGCGAGAGCATGTCTTGGCCAAGACTCATTCTCCCTTGAGGGTTGTGCTTGGGACTAAGTAATGGCTCATTAGTGGTCTTGCTGCTGCCCCCAGTCGGCACACAAGCAGCAACAGCGCAGCCCTCCTGCAGTCCTGTTGCAACCCGACACCAGGCCTCCCCAGGCGGGAAAGTGAGAAGAGACATTGCACCACCGACAGGTCCTTGGTTACAGCCAAGCAGTTCAACAGAGACAGTCACTCAGGCAAAGCCTCAGTGAACTCTCACCATGGACTCCATCCATACTCATGACGCATCCCATTGTATGAACTGTTAGAACTCACCACAGACCATCCTCGACGTCAGCAGAGTGGAGCCACGCAGGGCTGTAAGACAAGTCATCGTCAGTGTGCTGACGGTATGCAGCGGACGTCTTCAAGCCAGCGGTCGTGTCCCCAACCCCTCAGGTTTAACTACGAGTGCCCGCCGAGATGGTCCTGCAGTGGGCAGAGTCACCAGCCCATGACTGAAGTCTTCTCGGTTGATGGACCCTGTGGTGTTTAGTTGACTGTTAATTGTCCCCACAGGTTGGTCTAATGTTTTGTTTTTGTTTTCAATAAAGTTTGGGAGGAATGTAGTGTCCTGCAGGACACGTTCTAGTGTTTAGCAGGCATCTGTATTCCCAGCCACTCCCTTGAGGGCTGGACACACTTGCACCCAACCCATCCATCACGGGTGTCACGAGTGACATGGCTTTGCCAATAAAAGGGCCCAGGTGCATATGCTCGTGGCTAGTTGCTGTGCCATACAACCTGGTGTCTGTGTCCATTATTCTCAGCATGTGGGCCTGAGGCCCAACAACACAGTGAATAGCTCTGTAGCTATTTCCTAATTTGACTCATCGAAAACTGTACTTTATCAACAAATATGATTTTATCTTAGGTAAAGGATGACACAGCTTACACTAACGTTAACATTAGACATTTTGCGTGTTTGTACATTATGCATCAAGGCCTTTTGGGCTGTAGTACCGGTATGTGACTTAGCTAAAGCCTATTATTGACAGGTATATTCTGTAGCTTTACTCACAGCAGTTCAGGGCTAGAGTGGCAGTCTTGAAGCTATGCTTTTAAAGTCACTGATGTGTGTGGTGTTAATTCATGCCGGGGCACAAATGTAACATCTAACATTATTTACACTGTTGCCTGTTTATTTCCGTATCATTCTTCAGTCGCCTCATCTGAAAGTTAGACAGTTGTCATATTGCAGACCTACCAACTTGTGTGGTACCAATGTGTGTCACACGATATCAACTCCCTTCACATGGTCACACAGCAAGGAACAATGTACACGGTGTCAGGGAGCACGTTGGCATGATGGTACAGTGGTGGGGAAAACTAGCTGGAAACCACTGTATAAGGTGGATAGCCAGATGTTCTTTTGAGACTGCAGGCAGCTTTTGTCCATTAGGGTGTGAAAACACCCCAGAACATTGGCAGCAGCCTCAGTAACCTTTTGTTGGGGGAGGGGGTGCGGGGAGGGCAAGGAGGTCGATGGGGCTAGGAGACAGGGGTGGATGGGCCTCTCAAGCAATGCCAGGTATAAAGATCTGCCCCTCCAAGGCCACGCCCCCTCTTCACACAGCACATTGTATTTTCAAGTTGACAGGTCTGATATTTGGGGGCCAGGGTACATTCACTGGGACAGATAGAAGCTTACCAGAGCACAGACTCAAAATTACAGTACAAACAGTCAGAATATTTGTGGAAGCATGGCATGAAGTGGTTTTTACAGCTTCTTGGTAATTACAGGCATGTGTCTGATTATGTGCATGGTGGCTGGGCTATTCATCCCTATATTGGAGGAGGAAGGTCCGCCCCATGTAAGCACCGCGCCACATTGGTGGTTGCTTCCCCCCAAGGTGGCTCCTGCTTGCATGGTGGGAATAGTTTCAGGCACCAAACCTTTGTGACAACAATTCTACAATGTCTAGGCAGTATGGTGTTTTTGAAGTCAATACAGTTGGCAACTGGAATTTAACCATGAAAGGGGGGATCACATTTCCAATGCCCACAATACAAATGAGCAGTGAGTACGCTTCAACAATCGGTGCCACCTTCCGTGCAGAACTGCCATTGTGTTACACAGAGAAACCTGGCCTGAAAAGGGGGGTGGACTGGCTTGCTTAAAATGACATGGGGGTCTTGGGCCATTTGCTGCAGCTCCACAACCATATTGATTTATTTTTCATTTCATTTATAATCTTTATTTGGGCACAATAGAGCCATAAAAGATATATAAAAACAATCATTACATAGTACAAAATCTATATGGAGGAATTAAAGATTTTGGAGATAACATGGATACGGTTAGGAAAATCAGTACAATAAAATCTTGATATAAATTAGTTAAAAAGGCATCGATTTATAAAAAGCACATAGGAAACATTGCTTAAATTCATCTCATCATTTTTTCCAATTGCGAGTAACTTAAAAATTTGTGAATATATATAGACAATTTGGTGAGCACAAAATAGTAACAACATTATATATTCAAATGCAAAAAGGAAATTACATTACAGTTCCATGTATAGCTTCAGGCCCACTTTGTTACGTACAAAGCTTATTGCAAATAGAAACCTGCTAACATCAAAAACTATCATCTGCCTAGTATCAGTCTTGATGATCCTTTCAGCTTCTTTATATGAGCGCACTCCTAAGTTAAGACAAAGAGGCTTAATCCATCTTTTCCTGGCCGCCTCATAAGCTGGGCAAAAAAAGAGGATGTGAGACTTGTCTTCTTTTGAGTTGCTTTGGCACATAGTACATAGATCACTAGTCTTTTCTTTACAAGTGCTTGTCCACCTGGCCATGGTCTTGTTAGTTTTCAAATTTCCATGCCTGAATTTCATATATAAGGTTTTAGCCAGGGGTGGTTGAACCTCATCTAAAAACTGTTCAAAACGGGGACTGTCTTTAAAAACAAGAAAATTCATGTCAAGGTTCCACCTGCTTGGTCATTTGACAAGCTATGATCAATGTATTCCCAAAAGGCCGTTTTCAGCAATTTTTTCGAGTTTTGCGTCTAGCTCAAAGGCTCTTCGCAAAACTGTGCCAACCCAATTCTATTTAACCATGTGCGCACATGTTTTAGCCAAATATTTGAAGTATTCAGGTCTAGTTTCATTATTTCCTTAAGTCCATTTGTATAATAGACTAGCTCAGGTGTACACCAGAGTCTCACCCATAGTGATAATGGTCTCAGAGTAGCATAATGATCTGTGCGCTTCATGTTTAGGTCAAGCATTAGAGGTATTAATGGTGTACTTGTTGGCAACCTCAAAAGGGTCCTTTCTCCATTCAGTTTCAGTGCGTCAATATTACAGCCCTCTAAGTATGATGGGATGTCATTGACAAACATTGAGAATAATGTGGGAGCCAGCACACATCCTTGGCGGACTCCTCGCTTAATTGGGATAGCATTTGTTAGTTCGCCGTTTGGCCCCCATCTTACTTTGGCATAGTTATTTTTGTGCAACCTTATAATCTGTTGCAGAAGACAAACCGGAAGCCCTTCAGAATATAAAGACTCCCATAAGAGTTTGCGTGAAACGAGATCAAAGGCAGCCCTAAGATCTACAAATGCAACGTAAAGATGCCCTTTCCTTATGTGGACATATTTCCAATTTAGGCAGCAAAGTCTAAAAACCTGATCTATAGTGCTTATTCTGGGTCTAAAGCCAGATTGGAACTTAGTGAGTACAGAACTTTCCTCTATCCATATATTCACACGTGTTAAAATGTGCCTTGCATAGATTTTTTTGTAAAATATCCATTAAACTAATGGGGCGATAGTTTGCTGGCTCATTCCTATTGCCCTTTTTAAAAATTAGTACGATTTCCGCACCCCCCCAGCTATCCGGAAAATCTGCACCTGCTGCTAGGGCATTACATAGAGAATTAATGTAAGGGCCCAGACTTTGATTTCATGCTTATATAAATCGCCGGGATTTTATCTAGTACGGGTGCCAACCATATTCTTACCTGGTGGCATCACTCAGAATTCTTATATAGAGCTGAGAAAACAGGTGGGGAGAGGCTTTTTCTAGTGATGCCTCATTACCAATAAGCATGGGCAAATTTAGCGAATTTGCGGTTCGCGAAATCACAAAAAATCCACGAATTCGTGGATTTCCCCACAAAATCGCAGATTGTTTTGCGATTTGCACCATACTTAACTGGAGTACTTTCTACTGGCTAAAAAGTGCTACCTCGTTGGGGAAGTGTATAGTGCTTTTCCTACACTACAGCTGCGTAAAGGGCCAGAAGAGTTGCCTCCAGTGACTATTTGTATGTAACTTTGCAATCGCGCTGGCAGGGGTCCCTTGCGTGAGCTGTCCATCATAGTGTGTAAAGGGCGGGAAGACGGTGCACACCTCTAGTGTGAGTGGCGGAGCCAAACGGGGGGGGGCTTCAACGTGAGTTCACATGCCTCTTGTGTGTGTTTAAAAGGTCAGACACCGATCAGAGCAGCAGATGACGAGAAAGAAGGTCATGGTCATGGGTATTGCGCCCGTGAAAGTCAAGGATGCAAAGGCCTCCATCAAGCATTATGGCTAATTTTTGACGGTAGATATGGGGAGAACGCACACCTGCCCAGCCTCGACAAAGCGCTCATTTTTTAGCTGATAAAGGAGTTACTGAATTTGAGCTTCAACTCGGGCACCTGCTTTAATTATTTGTATCTGTAAGTGCTTCCTGTTGAGGTTTAATTTTTGTGACAGGAGCCTCGTTGTCTACTTATAACTATTTTCTGACCCTGCTTCGAGGGTCAGAGCAGGGTCAGAGAATAGTTGCAAGTAGGCAACGAGGCGCCGCTCAGGAAGCATTTACAGGGTTACAGCAGGTACCCAAGTTGAAGAACATTTCTTTGTAACCCTTTTGTAAATGGTTACAAAGAAATTAACTTCAACTTGTGCACCTGCTGCTGTAACCCTGTAAGTGCCTCCATGAAAATTCGTACCGCTCACGAATTCGCGGATTTTCTGCGATTTCGCTAGATTCACGGATCGTGAAATCATGGAAAATCCGCAAATTCCGCGAGCGGAACGTATTTTCTGCCCACACTTTATTACCAACCACCTGTAAACAAGATGTGCTTCCAAGAAGAACAAGTTAGGAGAGCCACTGAGAAGAGTCTGCTTTAGAGAAAATATATTTTAAATCAGGGTTTAAATGCATGATTGAATCATTGCCAAAACTGATTATGATAAGATGAGTAAGGAGGGTTAGATGCCTGTGCCTGAAACACGGTGTGACTTCTAAATCATAGACTAAATCTGGAACAGTGGAAGAATTATGTCTACTCCCCAAGATGCTCTGCCTTTGATTTGAATAGTATCAGAACATACTTCAATGTCTGTGAGGAATGCTAAAAGAGAATGAATGTCCACCCAATGACTCCAAACCACCATAGTATGCCAATGGTGCAGAGAATTCCATAGATGGATTAAGGTTACCATATAAAGTAATTACTGACATGATTTCCAGGCTTGAACCTTTTTGTTATCACCTATTGCATTCTGGATGTTGTAGTTGCTTCCACATAACTAATTAGACTAATACACATGAAAACATTGATTTGTATGTGAAAAGTTCAGGAATGGAGGCAGTATTTGCAATGACCTCTAGTTGGGTGTTCAGCCTGTGGTGGATTTTTCTTTTTAGCTTATCATTTCTCTCAGCAATTGGGCGGCTTTTCATTAACACACAGCTGTCAACCAGGTCCTCGTTTTGACTGGGCTTCTATGTTTTTAGATCTGGAGTTCCAAAAGCAGACAAGAACATTCTTTGACATGATTGAGTATATGGTCCTTTAGATGTTGCCTAAAATGGTTTCAATCAGATGGTAGAGTGTAACTGTCCTGATAATGCTTATATTCTCTCTTCCAGTTAACAGCCTGGAGTGCTTTGGTTGTGAGGAAGATGCAGAGTGTGATCAGTCGCCGATAAGCTGCCATGGACCTGACGCGTACTGCAAGACATCTGTCCTGAAAGCCTCTGTCTGTAAGTAACTTTATTTCACTTGCTGTTCTGCTGCAATGTGTTGTGCTTCAATCTTGTTAGGCTCTTGCTATGTAAAAAACTTTTAAACTCAGGTGTGCGTGCGATGGTAGGAATGGCCCATTGGCAATTTCTTAAAATGTCACGGAAAATAAAACACAGAAATCAAATAAGTCCTTTCAAACTATTTTCCTACTATGACTTTCAGTGAAAATATTTACGAGTTTCTTTTCCCCACTATGTGCAATATTTTCTTGCAAATAACAAGATGCTCTAAAAAAGTGTAAAAAGTAGGGGTGGGCGGAATTTGTGTAATCGCGTGATGCAAATCTCCGCAAAACGGTAAAAAATCTCAGCGAACATGCAGAAATTATGCGAGCACGCTGAATTGCTTGCTCGCGATGCCTTTTTACTGTTAGCAATCGCTGTTTGCGTACTCGAGGGGAAATATCTTGTGAACACGCATTTTGAGAATGCAAACAAGCAAAAGATTTTGCAAAGCCGCGGAACGCAGAATTTTGGGCAATTTTGCGTTCTCCGCAGAACGCAAAATTACCCAAATTCCGTGAACGGAGCGGATTTTACTACCCAGACCTAGTAAAAAGCTAAACCTAACTATATAGCAGCATCCATGAACATACATATACCATGTGTACCAGTATCCATAAGCATATGGTGTACACAGCACCTAAAATTTCTGGCGTCTTGATGCTTGTGATGGAAGGAGAGAAAGTGTTAGTAAAGCAGGAGGGCTGATCTACAGAGCTATGGAAACAGGGAAGGCCACTCTCACCGGGTAAAACCAGTCACATGTTAGGTGTGCCTGATTTGTGAATGGCTCTGCCCAGGACCTACCAAAGTCTGTGGCCTGTAAGGACATTCGTTATCAGGCTTCTGGAAGCTACTACCACTGACCTGGCTTCAGTGAGCTATTACCATTAAATAGGTTTCTAGGAGCTATTAGCACTAACCTGATGAGGCATCAAGCATTTGATAAAATTTCTCTTGTTACTCTTTCCATCTGCAGTTTTCCTCACTGCCCTGAACATCAAGAAGACATGCGCCTATGGGGAAAGGCCAGATAAGGTGACACAGATTACTGCAAAGCGGAAAGTCAGCTTGTCGCTCCAGGAGAACTACTGCAACACCAACTTCTGCAATAACGATACAGACTTTGGTAAGCATCTTCCACTTTTCAACACCACCTCCAACTGAGATCACTTTCAAGAAAGAGGAACTTGGCTGTTACACTAAGGAAGCGCGGTCCACAGGTTGTAGTTCCGCATCTGCAATTCCAGCACTCTATGTGCTACCGCAGACCTACCACAGATGTTCCGCATGGTCAGAGAGATTAAACACCAAGCCCTTTGTCATGGCTGTAAAATATTATACAGAAAAAAACAATTAAGAGAATTACAGTTATTAGAAACCGTTTTACATAAACAGTTTAATCTGAGGTTTTAGAGGATGGATGCCATTTATCAGTTAGTAAAATCTAAATTCTTAGAAAGTGTGTTTTTCCAAAAATAAAATTTTGTTTTCCACCCATAGAGCAGTGAATCCCCCCAATTCAATTCTGAGGGTGTCACCCATCCCCATACCTTCCCCGCTCCTCCCACCCAAAACTTTCACTTTTCCCAAAACTCATGCAAATATTTTACCCATCCCTAATTACAATGCTGTTCCCTTACCACGATTCACTATGGGGATCCCTATTTATTTTTCTTTTAAAATTCAGTCTGTTTATAGCAAATTAATCTTTTTTTTTAACTTAAAATAAAATATTTTTTCAGTAAACTACATTTATATCAAATTGTTTTACACTCAATAGGTTTTCTAATATTTCAAGTCTCAGATATTGGTTTTTATTATTTTGTTTTTTAATAACTTTACATTGTACTGTTGTATACTTCACAACTGCACTCAGACTGTTCCTACAATCATAATCCTCTTTAGGGTTTTGTAGAGTTCCATTCTCCTTAGTGATTGGACGTTAACCCATTGGTAGATTAGGACCACACATTTAAATGTGCTAATGGTTATATTTCCAATGATTTCTGCATCCCACTTTTGAGTAATAGCAAATTTCACCACCCACATATGCGTTCTCATCCACTAAACATACCAAAATGCATATGTGGGTGTGTCCCCTCTGATCAGACAGTATTCAACTGAAGGACGGAAGATATTGGCTCATACAGAAGTACCACCTTCCAGGGAGACAGCCAAAGAGGCTGCAGAGGCTAGGAGGCAAGGTAGTGCTCAAGAGAGAAGAGAAAGGCATGACAGAAAGATAGATGTGAGAAAGTCATCTTTTTTGCTGTGATCACCCCCATTTTTAGACTGATACTGGTGGCCCTGGGCTTTAATAACCAGGCCCGATTACACTGCTCTGATTAAAAATGTATATGGTAATTAGATGTAAGTCCCTAGTATTTGGTAGGGCATGTAGGTTTAGAGGCCGAGCAGCTTTGAGGCACTTACGTGTGCGCTGCTGTGTTGCCTGCTGACATTTAAAAAGTCAGCCTGCTTTGCAAGCTGCTTTTAAATCGAAATTACCCGCAAATTCGACTTCGGATTTAATGTATTTCCAAAGTATTGAACTACATTATTTTACCAATAAGTCACCTCTAAGGTCTACCCCAGGTGGCTCCAGCATAGGGTGCCATGTACAAATAAGCAGGGACATTTTAAAATATGTTTTATATGCCCTGGTGAGGGAAAACTACCAATGATGTCCTTCCTCCCCCATTGTAGCCTTTTAGCGCCGTATGATAAATTGGGGATACTATAATGCAGTGTGTCTATTGACAGGAGTGAGCTAAAATAATATTTCATGGGCTTAAAAGATTGGTAATGATAAACCCAACAACTTGCCACTGAAATTATCATAACTAATATAGAAAAGAAGTTGTCGACTTTTCTTTTCAGGGAGCCAAAATCCAGTCTTCTAGCAGCCTCCCCTGATTGGCCAGCCCTTAACAGGCTTCGCCAAACTGATTGATGAGGTGATAAGTGGCCTGCACAGCGACAGGTTATCTGATGGGGGGAACTCTACAGCTGCAGAGACCAGGCCAGGACAGGGGCTGGGTAAATCAAACTGGGCTTCAAAGAGAGCAGGACAGTAAGGAATGCCAGCCAAGCATACCCCCTCTTCCTGTACCCCACACCCAAGAAGTTTGTAGCAACGTTTGTGAAAAGCTTCATAAGGTGACTGACGTCACCTGACGTCAAGAGTCAAGCTGACTGCCTCGCACTGCAACCTGGCCTGGATTTTAGGTTTATCCTGCTGGAAGCTCAGGAGCAAAAAGACTTCCATGAAATGACCGGGGGCTGCCGCTGAACCAAGCCAACGAAGTTGCTCCACATCCGGCCTCCTGGAGAGGACCTCTCAACGTTGAGAGAAAATCCTCTAGAAAAGTTTCTAAGTGCTACGGTAAAACTTTGACTGGGGCCTCCCGCTTAGTGTATCCGACCAGGGCTCCATCGTGGTCGGTCTCAAACCTTGACCTAGTTTTGGGCAAGCACAACCAGATGCAAGTTGGCTCTATATGTTTTTAAGCATAAGAACGTGTTTATTCTTTAAAAATTCATATCCCTGGTTCCCTATATTGGATGTTTGTCGTTTTGATGTAATTTTAATCATAACATATTTTCCTATTGTTATAAATTGGTTGTGGATTTTTATTGTGTGCTGTGTCTTGCTTATTTAATGTATTGGTGTTTTTAAATGCTTCACACACCTGTCTCCTAAGTTAAGCCTGCCTGCTCATTGATAGCTACTAAGGGTTGAGCAAGGGAATAATTTATTGAGAGCTTGTCTAGAGCATTTATTACGTTGGTGGCCTCATTGCTAGTGGTAGGTGTATAATTACGACTACTAATAATCCACCTTCAAACAATGGAGATGGTTGTGCGCATTAGAGAAAGGAAACATGGAGCCAGGAAAGGGTAAAAGTGATGAAAGAGGCCAATGAGTGAAGAGGAGGTTATTGGAATAACATAATGGAGATAAAGTGAAAATATATGACCATCATTAGTAAGCAAGAGATGTCACAGATTATGTGCCTTTCCTCTTTCAGAGCCTGTACCGGAAGAGCCCAACAACCTGCACTGTTATGGGGCCCTCTGCCAAGGTCGCCAGTGTGCCAGCTCTACTGCTATGGACAACTTGATGTGCCTTGGGAACCAAACCAAGTGTGTAGAATTGTCCATCTCAGGAAAGATAGGTAAGTGCATTGCTTGTGAAAGGTCGGTGTCACTAACATCCCACTGCTATGAAGAAGGAGAAAAAAAAACGTAGTGAACATTCACTCAAAGTCCTGCATTGACCCAGGAGCCCCGCAGCAGCCAGTACAAGAAGAGGTCCAGACTGAGAAAAGTCCTCTTCTCTCAGGGGGCATGCGTAACTGCTATATCAGTTGTTCCTAAGTCTCCACCTCCCCCCCACAATCTGAAACATACCTATCATCATAGAAATCTTCACATCTTTCTTCTTCACGTTACTATTGCAATAAAGGCATTAATCTAGTGGAGTTAATCTAGTAAGGAGAATCACTTAGGACTACATTCAAATCAAGTTTTATGTGAGGACAATAGTAAATGGAAGGGCCATTTGTGTGGATAGAAAACAAAATCTACTTTTG
Source organism: Lissotriton vulgaris (assembly GCF_964263255.1). Taxonomy (NCBI): domain Eukaryota; kingdom Metazoa; phylum Chordata; class Amphibia; order Caudata; family Salamandridae; genus Lissotriton; species Lissotriton vulgaris. Next base: position 157,953,112 of record NC_141695.1, on the reverse strand, counting down.
GTACACCCATGTTTATGGTTCATCATACTGGAAAAACCACTAGTCAACAAATTAAGAGGGGATAGGAAACGGTTGCTCATAAAGGTCAATCCTGGTGACCACAGAGGTCACCAAATAGATTTGGTTGTATATTTCAGTAGCGAAATGAAGTACCGAGGACAGGGGCAAAGGGAATCCCATTCATTACTACCTTCATCAAGAGGAAATGGGTATAAGATTGGACTCAAGAGCAGCTCCCATACCTGAGTTCATGGAGTAAATGGGTGAAGAGAGGAAGATGAAGTGAAAAAGTAAATTTGAGACAGTATTCAAGGATAATTTGGAAACAATTATAGACTTCAAATATCAAAACATGTTAAAAGATAATGCTGTTCCAGTTACACATTGTGTATGACATCTGATCATTTACAGAATAAAGTTAAGGGGATGTTAGATGATGTGTACAAAGGGCACAGTCAACCTAATAATAATCTCCATGGTTTTCACCAGTTGAGTAATGAGTTTAAGATTGGTAGGCATCCGAGTCACCATAAAAAGATTTTGACTCTGGCTGTTACAGCTGTCTTCTCAACACTAGATGTAGGTGGTGTGTAACATCAGATTGAATGAGAGGAGTGGTCTATACCTTTAAGAGTCTTTTTGATATTAGAGAATACATTTCAATACCTCTGACAGTCGTTTGAACTTTTAAGTACATTTTAGGATGGTTTTTGGAAAAGATTATAAGAAAACGTAATAGATCCTTGAATAATATTCTGGATTTGTTGGGAAAACAATTGTCAATAGTGTAAATTTAGATGTACAGAAGTGGAATATGTAAGACACAGAATGGCAAAGGATGGGATTAGACCAAATCCATGTTGAAGCAAGTCCTTGAGGCACCAATCGCAAAAACTAAAAACAATTTTTTGTTGCGACTGACAGAGAACTGTATATTAAACATTTGAATGAGGTTTAGAGCAAGGAATTGTGTTTAAGAATTTTAAACAAGAGACTGTACAGGGATATTAAAACCTTTTTAATAGGAAAAGAGTGTGTGACAGGGAGGACTTGGGCCCATCCAAACAATTGACACAACCTCATCCCAATACTATGGCCACGCATTCTACTGTACGCTTAATTACATCTGTTACCACTAATATGCTGCATAGACAGTCGACCAGCGGCATGAACATTCTCTCAACCCTTCATATCCTGACTTGAAAATCTACTTCTGAACTAAAATGTTGTAAGATTAAGGCTAGATCCAACAATAAGCCAACATTTTAAATTTTCGATCTTATTACAAGCTTCAAGATTGACACTATATTCATAGCTGAAAAGTGGACTCATAAGGCCTCTGCTCTGATTTGGGATTTGCCTCTCCTTTTGGCTTTAGATATTTCCACTTGTCATACTTGAGCAGGAAAAGGGTAGGGCTTTCCACCAAATTCTTCAAAATTTGCCCCTTCCCATTTTACTCTTTTCCAGACGCGGACATTTTCGGCCTCAAACGAGCCTTATCTAATAGAAGCACTACTACATTGCTTATGATTTATTGTACTACTTGCCAAATGCATGGTTCCGGCCTCCTGAAAACAGGTTTTGACTTTACCTCTTAAAAATAATGCCTCAGCTGATGTCTCCATTCTCAGCAACCATAAGCCTATCTCCCTACTACCATTCCCCAATAAGGTGCTAGAAAAGGAGATAAATTATCAACTTACTTCATTTCTTGATCATAAAGGAATTCTGCATCGTGTTCAGTCTGTCTTCCGTGCCTATCACAGCACAGAAACTGCCCTATTGTTCACCATGGACAATATCCGTCTCCAAGTGCTCATTGGCCTTGTTCCTACTTGACCTATCAGCAGACTTTGACATTGTTTCACAAAAGATCCTCTTGACGTGCTACCCTGAGGTGGGCGTGCATGACAATGTTCTCAATTGGATTGCTGTCTATCCTTCTGATCATGCTCAAGTAATTCTTCTTCTCCCTTATAGATCGGAATTTCAGAAATCAGAGCAAGGAGTGTTGCAGGTTTCATTCCATTCTTTTTAACGTATATGTCAATCCATTAGCTGTGCTAATTTGCTTTTTAAACCTTGAATTCTCAAGATGACCAGGCAGACAAATTCTCTCTAATCTTTACGACTACGTTCATCTTTTAGATTTTCAACAATGTCTCTCTAGCTGTTACAAATTGGATGAACGACAATTTCCTTTAAAATCAATGCAGACAAGAGTGAGATGTTTTCTGGTGGGTAAAGGACAATTCTTCTGGTTCAGCTGGTGGTCTAAGATATGAAGCACCACCCACGCCAGTCAGCTATTTGGGCTTCTCGTTTGAGTGGGAACATTCAATTTCCCTGCAAATCAGCAAGTTTTTGGCAATTTGCCTTTTTCACTTGCGGCTCCTGTGCACAAGTTCCCCTTTTTACCTCACTTCTCTAGACACGTTGTAAGCCAATACCTAATTTTATCCTTGCTTGATTACTGCAAGTCATTCTTCTTGGGACTTGTCATTAAAAGTCTTGCACAGGTACAATACATTAAAAACATGTCAGTCCATTTTATTTTTAATCTTCCCAGGACTGCCACATCTTCTCTTCTCTTGCTACTTAATTCAACACACCTTAAATTCCAGACCCTTAATTTAAACATTGTGTGGTTGATTATTCTAAACCCATCTATCTTCATAAAACATTGGCCCTATCCAACCCTTCGAGTACTCTCAGATAGTCCTCATTTCCTTTACTTCAGGCACCCAGAATTCATCGCCCAAGAGAAGGAAGATGGATGATCCTTCACCTCTTTGGTTCCTAAAAACTGGAAAGTTCTTCCTCAATCATGTTTATAGACCTAGCAGAAGAGGATCTTGGAGGTTCTACTGTTTGGCATTCATGGGAATGTGGTGAGGAGTTTGCGACCTGAGTTTAACGGGCTGTTTTGAGGAGTTTCGGACCTGATGCTTTCCAACCTTAGATCGAGTAAGCATCGGAGGTGTGTTCTCATAAAGCGTATATATTTTTAGGAGTGTTTGTGATATTCTAGGTGTTGAAAATGGCCATGTGTAGTATGCTTGGCTCATCTAAGTATGGAATACTATGTGGAGTGTGAGTCTATCGTGTACTTCCTATAAACCTATATAGGATCTGCGCGTTTAGACAACATAGACTGTGGGATTGGTGTACAGACTGATTCCAGACACCACCACCGGGTATGTTCGCCTGTATTCGAGCTAGTTCACAGTGCCACTGTAACCTCCTCTTACCAGGAGAGAATAGTTCTTGGCTCAGTCACTCCTGCTCACTTTGTCTCAGAGAGATACACAGAATAAACGGTGGGGACGTTTTCAATAAGCATTTATTGAACCAGCGTCATTCTAGTGTAAAATAGGTGTGCTGAAACAACCATATGACAGAAACAGATATAAATGAGGATGAGCACCAACAGAGTAAAAGGATGGTAGATTCATACCATAGTGATAAAACAATGAATATATGCAAGCATATAAGTACATGACAATAATAATGCGTACTCCTACAATGCAACCCAAACTAGATGTACCTTGCATACTCCTACGATGCAACCCTAACTAGATGTACCTAAGTGTATCTAGCATGTATGTAGGTGTAGAGCCAAGAATCTCCGTAGGATGAAGCCAACCCCATTAACAGAAGTGAGAGACCGTGGAACCCCGTCTTGGTCTCAAGATGGACACCCTGTGAGAGATGTCAGACCACTGCGAGCTGGAGTGTATGGGTGCAGGAACCGCAATGTCTTGCGTCAGCATGGAAGTCTTTCTCCTCTGAATGCCCCAGCAAAGATATGGTGTATAAGTACCCAAAAGGTACCCTCAGGGGTTCTACCTTGCTGTGTCATTTTGGCAGAGGATAACGAAAGGGATGACCCATATACATTTATGTATTACAATGGCAGGGAACATGCAGGTGAAAGGTTAGGTGACTACCCCGGCCTATTTTTGGGTACATTACAAAACATAACAAGTCGATTGTGAGGTTGGACAGAAGATGAGAAAGTAGCTGGTGGTTCAGATGTGCGCACAAGTCTTTCTTTGCCCCTCTGCTATGTAAGTACCTATGAAAATAAAAAGTTCTTTAGATTCAACTTGAGTGGCTGTGTCCTTTTTGAACAAGGTCCCCTTGGTAGCATTCCTTTCTCCAATTTTGCCTAAAATATACTTGTTTCTGTCATTGCCCCCTCTTTGCTTCCGTGCCTACACAGAAAACACCAAAATGTATTTAGACTGCGTTAAGAGTTGGCATTTACATATTTGACTCGTGCTATCTTTGTGACTGCTGCCAGGATTTGATGTGAACAAAATTGCAATAGTGGTTACCATCATCAGGTACCCAGAGAGTTGCTGGGGAGTGAAGTTCAAGCAAATCCTACTGGTGAGGTCCATCTGAACTCTATGATCAATGGGCATTCTTTTTCTTTTCTAGACTTTCATTGTTTGTTCTGAATGGATTGCAATGGGCAGGTCCTGCTATTTTCAAATCAAACCTCTGAAAAGAGTCCTTGCATGCTCCTCCCCGGTCCTTGTAGCCATTTGGTCTTTGGAGTTGGACTACAGAGTCGTCTATTACTCACGTATGTCCCTCTGCCAATTGTGAAGGCTCAAAATATGCAGATGTATTTATAAAACACAAACCTAGCTACAAAGTGATGCTGTGTTCTGCTGGGGCGTTGGGAGCTCAGGTGTCAGAGTGATGTGTACTTTGAAAAGATGAGTCTTCATTTCCTGTTGGAAGGTGGACTAGGCAGATTTGACCAGATTTCCCCAGCTTTCTGCCTCTCCACTGGATCAAGTTTAAATGCCATGTATTGTACAGAAGACTTTACATATCAGCAGTCCCTAATCCTTAGCCTGAGCAAACCAGCACACAATCTGTGGTCTCAATCTCAAGCCCGCTTATAGAGTAAAGTTGCCCACTGTTCTCTGGCCGAGACTGTACAAATTTGGAGCTATAGTTTTTTAATTGGCATTCTATATGATGAAGTTAGACCTCTTTAGGAATGTTAGCACTCTAATTAGGTTTTAAGGATAGAAACATGCACCAACCTATTGACAAAGTCTCAATTTTGTCATACAAGATAGTTTGCTTTTAGTCCAAGACACAACTCTCACATAGGCTAGCTTGTCAGATATTTTCAGTGCCTCATACCAATGACCAATGCTCATATATAATAGAGTTCCAGGAGTCATTATTTGACGAAAGGGCTTCTTTCAGAAACATTGATGAGGATAAGTAAGGGCTGGCAACCCTTTCAATGACTTTGATATCTTTGATATTCTTTCGCAGGCCTCACGTCGGACGTCTCCATGAAAGGTTGCGCTGAGGTTCCAGAGTGTGAGGAGGAGATGGGATTTAGAAGCACACATGCCTCCTTCCACCTGCAATGCTGTGACTCTGATTTCTGCAATGGAGGCACAGGTAAAGTTTGTTTGTGGGACATAATCAAACTGGTGCACATGGGTAAGCCAGTGTGCAAAGCATGAGCCAATGGGGACACAGGTGGGACAGTGTACATGAAACAAACCAATGGGAACAGAGCTAAGAAAAGTATGGATCACAAGCTAATGGAAATACATGTTGGATGGTCTGTGGAACGCAAACAGGAAAGTAGTTGGGGCACCAAAGACCTACTCAAGCTACCATTGAGCACACAACCTTCAAGACTGACGAAGACACAGAACCTTAAGTACCTCCGGCAACATAACCACCATGACACAACCCAGTGATCCACTGCTTGAAGAGACTCCATTGCTCGAACCAGTACAGACACAAGGAGGACTTTGTGGATAGCACACATCAATGTGGACATTGATAAGATGTCCTGCAAGGCTCACACCTAGTGGGATGTAGGCAGAATGTTTTCTGAAGACACAAGTGGACATCCATGAATTTAATCAAGGCACATGAGCCAAAAGTGACAGAGGAAGTACTGTGAATGTACTACAAGTCAGAATGTCAGTTGGTAGGACAGTCTGCAGGCAGGAATCAATGTAAACATTGGTAGGAGAGCCTGCAAAGACACAAACCAGAAGACAAAGGTACGTGAAGAGTATAGTTAATCTGCAGGGTACAAACCAACAGGAGCACAGAGGGCTGACAACTGGGCAAATGCCAACAAGGACATGCTCCCTGCAGGCTCATCCTTTGCAGACGACACTCTTTGTGTCCATGCTCGCTTAAGGTGTTCATAGCATGAGTCAGCTGGGACACAAAGAGTGAAGTCTGTGGTAGATGAGCAGTCAATGAGACACATGTAGGTCAACCAGCAGGCATAAACAAATTGTAAATCAGGGAGTTGCCATTGCATGAACCAAGGGTGAAACATGAGCAAGGGAGCTTGCTAGCACATGACAACATAGATACAGGTATGATAATCTGCAGGCATCACGTACATTAACACGGGTAGTAGCGGAAGGGCCACATTTTCTAAACCTTCACTTCAAAGCAGTGCTGCAAGCAAACTTAGTGTGCTGTGTTGTGGGAAAGGGAGAAAGCAGAAATGGTCCATTTTACAAAGATATGGAGCCTTTCTGCTCACTCCCTGCGATGGTGCACAATCTGCAGCCTAGTGCCAACTCACACACCCTTGCGCTATAGTGCAAGCATGCCTGTGTTACAGGCAGGATTGTTTTTGTGCAGGAAGGAACACAAGGCAATATAAGGCAATCCTTATATGCATTTTCCTCTGTCTATGTCTGCTGCAGAATGTATGAAAAATATAAAGAGGATGTAATGAGGAGAAATAAATATATTTCTACTAGTTACACCTCACTTGGGAAGGAGAAGCAGTTTGACACACATCAAGTCTTGGTAAATCTGGAAATGCACCGAAATCCATAGGTGGATGCATGAAAACATCCATGAACCACCCATGGTAAACCTTCCAAGTTTAAATATAACATAACTCAGCACATGCAGCTACCTTGAGTTGCATTTCTTTACGAAGCCACGCAAGGTCATCCAATTCAGGCCTTTCACAGCTTTTTCAATATCACTGAAGCCTTTGCATTGTTCTTGCATCACCTTGAGTGACGCAAGGACAACACAAAGCCTTCAGAAATATGGGCCTAAGTGTGTAAAGTCTACTCACTGGTTGGGTGCAGCTCAGTTCCTGGACCACACTCTGGGGTATTCTTTGTAAGTTAAGTGGTTAAGGAGGAGAGTGCAGGTTTATGCTCATAACATTAATTAGAGCAGCCTTTCAGATGGGATTCTCTTCAGCCTCTAACAAAGGTTTCCGAAATTCCTTCTGGTTTGATTGTATCTTCCAGTGCAGGGTATTGCTTACTCCATTCTGTCTCCTGTATCCCTGCATGGCCCTGCTGGTATCCACCAATCTGACAAAGCAGGTTAAAACATACTTCATTCAGTGTAATGCTAGGGATTCTTGGGCCCTATGCAAGAAATATTGTGTGGGCCCCTGTTTAGAAAAAACTTTGAATTTTACTATCCATTTTCTTTACTAATCCAAGCTCTGTGTTGCCTAACAATATGTTAAATATTAGGATAAAATACACAGAAGTGAGTTAGAAAAAATGGTCTCTTGCCCATATGGCACCTTGGAAGGTGTGGGCCTTGGCAATTACCCACTTAGCCCATGCCTTAAAACATCTCTAGCTTCAGTGTATTTCCTGTGGGTCGCTGGGGCATGAAGGCTTTCTGTCACCGCCAGTTTACACGGTTGTCTGCACTGTACTGTCCCATGATGGTGGTTTCAGCTATTTTACTTTACCATTCAGATGATCAGTTTCTTGCAAGTGGTTGCCTTTTATTTGCAGCTAACTCATTATATGTGATCCTCATGACGTTGACTTGATTTACTTCATGCGTAGTTAGGTATCTGTCCTCCTAGGTCATCCACAGCCACAATTTGTTTGTGCCAACCATTAATTCATGTAAAGCTGCCTGTCTTTGGTTCTCACTTTGTTTTGTTTCATTTCAGGTCCAACTGAGGATGACCTGGTGCCCAACGGAGTTGAGTGTTACAGCTGCAGCGCAGGCGATGAGAAGATCGGATGTCCACTCTCGAGAGCCACCACGGTCAACTGTACAGGATCCATGACCTCCTGCTTGGAGGCCTACGGTGTGACCAGAGAACGTGAGGAACTGTTATTTCTCTCTCCCCTCCCTTCAAACTTCTCCTAGATGCCTGTGCTTCCCTCTTGAATTATGTCTCACCTACAAAGGCTCTTCTCTTAGGTCACCATCCGGCTCTTGCTTCAATCTCCTACAGTAGTACTTTAATTCCTTCTACCTTCTTCGTGAAAAGTTTAACATTGACTTCATTCGTCTTCCCTAATCTACCATGTCCTTCTCCTTTATGCTCCCCTGCTGCTTCTTTTCCAACCCGTTGGCCCTTTTTCTTGGTACCTCCCTTCCTCACTGCTACTCTCGAATCACTGGTTTCTCTGGTTTCATTTCTCTTACATGGAAAGAGTAAATTATGTCTGACTTTTAGGCAGAAAAGTAACTAGAGAAGAGTTTCAGACCTATTGATAATTATACTAATAATCATAATATTTGCACTGCCCCGTATATATTACATACACTATTGCTTGTCCTACTTATAATTGCAGTTCTATTCTTGTTCTAATAATAGTTATACTAATAGTAACTACAACTATAGAAGTAATTATAAATATAATTCTACCAATAATTGTGCTCCTGTTTCCGCTATTAGCAATATTCATGTCACTGCTACACATACTATTGTAAATTCTAATAACTGTGCTTGTTCTATTTATAGCAAGACTGCCACTACCATTGCTACCAAATGAATGAATGAATAATAATAATAGTGATTGTTATTGGTATTATTTGTTTTGTTTGTTATTGGTGGTATTATCATCAGTTGTAGTAGTGATACAGCATGATATTATTATTACTATTCTTCTTCTTATTATTTATTGTATTTGTTATTGATATAACAGATAGAGTACCCCCTGCCATACATTATATGGGGATTGTAAGTCACTGAGGAGTTCCATAACCATATAGAGGAACAAGGCTGAATGCCAAGTTCCTTTATAAGATTATGGAACGCGGAGGTACATGAGGGGTACTTTATCCCATATAATACATGGTCCCACCAGCACCTATCCCACAAACCACTTAAAACCTTGGTGCGTAGCTCTTTCTTTTGAAAGAGCGAACATGTTTGCAAATATGAAGAATACAAATAAAACTTCTAGTGCAAAATGAAACACATCCTATGTGTTGCAAAAAGAAATTAAAAACAGTTCAATACAAAGCAGTTTAAAAAACCCAAAAAGCTGCAGTAGCTCCGAACAGGTAGAAACATGCAGAAAGATTCTAGCTTTTCTCTATCTAAGGAGTGCAAAAAATAAACATATTTTCCTTGCTTGTCATTGTAAGCTATTAAAATAGAGAAGAAAGAAAAGCAACATTCCATTTGTTGCTTTAAACAGCTGCTTTAATTATGCTGCATGCCCTGACTTGCCTTTCATCTCGACTGCTTGCAGGAGGCAATGTGATGCCAGAAACCTCGAGTGCAATAACATAATAGTCGAGTTCTGATGTATTTTCTTTATAATCGGTGACTTGGTGCATCACAATTCATTGATTATAAAGATGTTAATGACTACTGTTTATACAGTGATTACAGAATCCCTTGTATCATAGTAATATTTGTATCAGTAGTTGTAATAAAGCATATTATTATTATTATAATTATACCTCTCATAGAGAGCCAATAGCACAAATAACTGCATTCTAAATCCCGTAATTCACTGCTATGACGTAGAAACAGTAGGTAACAGATCTTCATAAAGGAATTCCAGGCTGCTTTGACAGGCCTCTCTGAGAGCAGCGCTGGAAAGTAGAGAGCAGAGCTTTTGAAGGGAGAAAAGGGAAAACACCTAGAGTGGGTCGGTGGGTGGCAGGAGGCCAGGTATTTTTTTTTTACATTATGGGCAGTGTGGAGAGGCTGTGTTAGGTACGGCTCTTACATTACTCCTCTGCCCTGATTATCAGTTGAAAGCAGAGGCAGATGATTTTTTAGGGGCATACATATCATAAAATTATAGATGGCTCTCGTTGTCTAGTTGATGTCCCTCAGAACCTTTCAGTGAAAAACATCAATGCTATTCGCTGTTACCCATCTAGAAGTTGTTCTTATTGTTGTACATCTACAACTGATAATGATAATAACAATAAAAGCCATCTCCGACCAGCCAGTTATCGCAACAGTGATCTGTGATCTATAACCAGTGCATAGGTCCCCTTTTTGCTTCCGGCATGACTGGCTTCTTTCTGTAATTGCTTCTCTTTTAGCCACTCTTGTACTCATAGGTGTGTAGGTGATATCACATGTGATCATATTGCTTAATCTGCTCTTGTACTTGTAGGTGATGTTGTCTCCAGCAGAGTTATCCGAGGGTGTGCAGCACCAAAGACGTGCAATGGGTCATTTCTGTCACTTCTACACCAGTTTCAAGAACCCCAAGTGTTTTGCTGCAGTGGAAATTTGTGCAACAGTCGCACATTTATAGGAATGCAGAACGCAAGCCATGGAGTTTCCAACAAACCTTCCTCTGATGGCCTCTCCGAGCACTCTAGCCATGTTACGTCCAACGCTGACATCTACAGTGCTGCCAATACTGCAAATGGCAGTGTTCTGGGCACCACAAGTATGGAGGGAAAATCAAATGTGACCCTTTCGGACAATAAAAATCTCCTGAACTCAACAAGCAATATGTCTATCACAAACTACTATGAAGACAGTACTGCAGAAATGGAGTTTGGCACCAACTCAGATCTTACACAATTAGAAGATCAGCAAGACAGTGGGTATGATCCTCAAGGCCAAACTGACATACAAATAACTGATGACTTAATTTTGTCCCACCAGGGAATGCCTTTAGATGACCTTGATCTTAATGTTTCAGTTTCCAATATGTCCTCTGATCTTTACCAGAGTGGGGTTGATGAAGGTGGTTACTCCACAGGTGGTTCCGCCAATGTCGTCCAGTCTCTAAAGCCGTCTGAAGGTAACAATTCTATTTTCAATAACTCCTCAACAGGTTTCCTCAGTGGCCCACCTGATATTGCTATCTCCAGTGACAATGGCAGTGCTTCCATTTCAGGAGTATCACCGGGAAACAAGAATAACTCAGTTACCAATAGTTCGTCAGTTTACCACACTGGCGTTAATGACACAGTCCTTTCCAGTAATGATTACAGCTTTGCTCCCAATGCAGGAATGGCCTTGGGAGGCAGCAATGACTTAAATTCCAAAAACCTTTCAACAGTTTCTCCTATTGTCTCTTCAACAGCTTCACCTGTTATCTCAGCCTTTAATACTACTGTCAGTGGTTCCCCAATTAGTCATCATATCTCAGAAATATTGACAGGAGGCACAAATGGCACAGCGTCCTTTAATTCTTCAATGGATTACCATAACAGCTCTGACCACATAGGTCTTAGTGGTATCACCTCCCCCTCAGTGACACCCCCAAGAGTTACAAATAATTCATTTTCCCCCAGTTCCACAGTACTTTACAGTGGCACTGATCACACTGATGTCCCCACAGGTAATTCAAGTATTAACTTTACCTCCTCAGATGGGTATGATGTCACTACCCATACTCCTATCTCATCTGCAGGTGACAACAGCAGTACACTCCTTGCAGGGATATATTCAGGCATGCACAACATTTCACTTTCCAGTAGTAACTCAACCGTATATCACAATGTCACTGAACACACCACTCCCACTCCTGGCAACCACAGCACTGCTTCCTTCTCAGCAATGTCTGAGGGCAGTCACAATGTCTCAGGTTCCAATAGTTACTCAGTAATTTACAATAATGGCTCAGGCCTGAGTGATCATGACACGGATACCCACAGTAGTACCTCCTATTCAGGAAACATAGCAGGAGGCAACCTGTTAGACTCCAACAACTCTACCACAGTTACTCCTATGAGCTCAACCCTTAGTACGGTGCTCAGTGGAAACCAAACTGGTGTATCCAACTCAACAATATCATCAAGCGTAAACGATGGCTCTAGAGCAGCCATTTCATCAATGGTTTACTATAATGCTTCAAACCACACAGGCCATGATAGTGCTGCCTCCTACGCATCAATGTTGTCAGGAGGTCCTAATGACTTGAGTTACAATACTTCGGCAACACATTATTATAGTAGCTCTGATATAAATATAGGTAATGACAGCATTGCCCCCAGTTCAGGAAGTAACTTGCCTACCACCGCCTATGGTGATTCCAACCAGACTACTACTCCTCCCTCCAATCATCTCCTTAACATCACAGTGCCCAAAACTATTATTTCATATCCCCATGGCTCGAATGGTGGTGTTGCCAGCACCAGTCCCTCTATCAGTATTGAAATGAGTACGTCCCACTTAGGAATGAGTGCAGGGGGAACAAATGACTCAGCTTACAATATCTCTTCCAGTGACTACAGTTACTCTGGATCAGTTATGCCTCTAGGAGGCCACAATGAGGGGATTTCTAATGCATCCTCAGCCATTTACCACAGTGACTCGGAGCATGCTGGCCTCACCTATGGTGACTTTAAAAATGACTCTCTCTCAGGAATGCCATCAGTAGGCCACAATGACTCACTTCCTAATGTTTCTTCAATCGTTTACCACAGTGGCTCAGAGCATGCGAGTCTCTCCGCAGGGGACCACAGTAATGGCTCCCGTACAGGAATGCCCTCAGTTGGCCACAACGACTCGATTTCTAATACATCCTCAACTATGTACCACAGTGACTCGGAGAACGCCTATGGAGACTTTAAAAATGACTCTGTCTCAGGAATGCCATCAGAAGGCCCCAATGACTTGCTTTCTAATGCATCCTCACCAATTTACCACAGTGGCTTAGAACACAGTGGTCTCTACACTGTAGAGCTCGGCAATGGCTCCCTCCCAGAAATGCCTCCAGGAGGGAATGACTCAGTTTCTGATGTTATCTCAGCCACTGTTCTCTCAACTGGTGCCAACAGCAATGACTCTTTGTCAGTATACTCACCAGGTAGCCACAATGACTCTCTTTCTAATATATCCTCAGCCGTTTACCACAGTGACAAAGAGCACGCTTATGGCGACTTTAAAAATGACTCTGTCTCAGGAATGCCATCGGAAGGTCACAATGACTTGCTTTCTAATGCTTCCTCACCAATTTACCACAGTGGCTCAGAACATGGCTATGGTGACTTTAAAAATTACTCTGTCTCAGGAATGCCATCAGGAGGCCACAATGACTTGATTTCTAATGTATCCTCACCAATTTACCACAGTGGTCTCTATGCTGCAGAACTCAGCAATGGCTCTCTCCCAGGAGTGCCTCCAGGAGGTGGCAATTACTCTGTTTCTGATGTTATCTCAGCCACTGTTCTCTCAACTGGTGCCAGCAGCAATGATTCTTTGTTAGTATACTCACCAGGTAGCCACAATGACTCTCTTTCTAATATATCCTCAGCCGTTTACCACAGTGACAAAGAGCACGCTTATGGTGACTTTAAAAATGACTCTGTCTCAGGAATGCCATCGGAAGGTCACAATGACTTGCTTTCTAATGCTTCCTCGCCAATTTACCACAGTGGCTCTGAACACAGTGGTTTCTACGTGCCTCCAGGAGGTGGCAATGACTCACTTTCTAATGTTTCTTCAACCAGTTACTCAGAGCATAATGGTCTCTCAACCAGTGACCACAGTAACAGCTCTCTCCCAGGAATGACCTCTACAGGTCACAATGGCTCGGATTCTAATACTTCCTCAACCACTTACCATAGTGGCTCAGAACACGCTGGTGTCACTGCCATAGACTACAAAAATGACTCTCTCGCAGGAATTTCCACAGACCGCCACAATAATTCACATTTTAATATTTCCTCAGAGCACACTGGTCTCCACTCTGGTGAATACAAAAATGACTCTTTCTCAGGAATACCATCAGAACACCACAATTACTCGCTTCCTAATATGTCTTCAAACAGTGGTCTTTCTTCTGCTGACAACAACAGTGACTCCCTCTCAGTAATGCTATCTGAAGACCGCAATGATTCGCTTTCCAATATGTCCTCAAACGGTGGCCTCTCCCCAGGTTACTCCAACAGCGGTTCTTTCTTAGGAATGCCTCCGGGAGGCCACAATGACTCACTTTCCAATATTTCCTCAACAATTTACAACACTGGCTCAGAACACAATGGGCTCTCCACTGTTCACAACAACAGTGACTCCCTCTCAGGAATGCTATCTGAAGACCGCAATCATTCGCTTTCCAATATGTCCTCAAACAGTGGCCCCTCCCCAGGTTACTTCAACAGCGGTTCTTTCTTAGGAATGCCTCCGGGAGGCCACAATGACTCACTTTCCAATATTTCCTCAACAATTTACAACACTGGCTCAGAACACAATGGGCTCTCCACTGTTCACAACAACAATGACTCTCTCTCAGGAGTACCATCCGAAGGTCACAATGACTCACTCACCAATGTCTCTTCAAACATTTACCACAGTGGCTCAGAGCACACTGGTATTTCCAATACTAACCACAGCAATGGCTCCCTCCCAGGAATGTCCTTAGGAGGTCATAATAACTCTGCTTCAAATAATTCAACTCTTTACCACAGTAGTTCTGAGTATTACAATTTCTCCATTCATGGCCTCGACAGTGCCCTGCTCGCTGGAGCATTCCATAGGAACCCAAGTTCTAATAGTTCTTTGCCTGTTTCCCATGTTAATCCCAACCACACCAACATGACAAGTGGCCACAGCAGTGTATCTCACTCAGAGACAACCGCAACAAGCAACAATAGTTCCCCACTGGGTTACCACACTGGTGCCAACCACACAGGTATCTCCCACGGGGGAAATGAAAGTAGTGGTAGCAATATGAGTGCATCTTCCTTAGGTGCCAGCAGTGACAGTTTCCTGAATCGCAACTCCTCTACAATGATCAACAATGAGCCCCACCATGAATCCTCACCTGAGATACCCTCAACAGATTACCCTAGTAATGTCTCAATGCATAACGTTTCTAATGAAACAGTCTCATCTTCGTACTCCGACAGTGCAGTCAATACTGACATCCTCTACAGGGGCGATCCGAACGGGACCTCAGGCATCACCATGACCTCAACCACAACCACGAAGAGAGAAACTGGCAACAACATTTATACTACAAATAGTCATCCTGGAAGAATAGTTAACACATATGTCTTCTTAGCTGTGGTCATATCGGGACTGATGTACTGAATACCTCTCCATAGCATATTGTGTATAATACTTATGAGAGTTCTTTAGTTCTTTTGAGATTGAGAACTTGAAAACAGGTTTGGATTGAAAATTGAAAATTATGCTTTGGAGAGAAATGTAAAAATCATATTTGATCACCTGTTTTATAGGGTTGCCTTTTTCTGATGTCAGTTAGAAGGCAGTTCCCAGTTGTGGGGGCCACAACAAATAAAGCTGGTTCTCCAGCCTTGCATTTCCAAAAATATTGGCTCTGGATTCCAAGCAAAGGGACTTTAAGAGATGGTAGAGCCTAAGCCTGTGTGTGATGAAGGAAGGGTCCACCTTGTAAACACTCAGGAGGCCAGTACAGAGATTCTTAAAAAGCAGAGCCTGCTGCACCAACAACCAGAGAAAACTATGTTGTGTGATTGAAATGAGATCATTCAGGGCAGTAAATCACAGTGGATCTAAAAAAAGTAAGCTTACATTGTTTTTGCCAGTTGTCCATTGACGAATTTACTAAGCCTTAAAGAATGGCACATTTGGGGTCAGTAGTTTACTATAATCTTTCAACACAATTGATCTTAAGCAATAGAGACCATCACATTTGAAAGTTATTGGTCTCTACTCTGGAAGGTGATAGCTGTTGAAGACTTAATTTCTGGAGCTGTTGACTTCAGTAGAATACCACAGTTCCAGAAGTATCTTCTGCTTTAGGGTTAATTTCTCTAATGCTCTTAGGAAATAGTTGCAAGATCTCCTTAAGCACATCGTTTTGGAATCTGAATAATATGCAGTTAAGTCTAAATTTAAAAAAAAATTGTCTGCCTTAAATTCAACACTGTTCTGATCAAATTTGGGATCCATCGAGCATTAGCTGGAATCTTAACCTCAATGGGAAACCTTGGATATTCATGTGAATCTTAAGGTCACCATTTTCAGGGTTGTGTAGAAACTATGTCCTGTTGCTACTTTGTCCTGTCGCTAGGTTAGGTCTTTTTGTGGGACGGTTTGGTTGCAGATGCTCTAAACAGACGTCGACATGTGTTCTGCTGGTTTAGTGTAATGCCTTTTCGTGCTTGCCAGTTCCAGATGTGTTTGTGTTTCTCCCTTACTCTGTAAGATGGTGTAACTGTGGTTATTGTGCTACTAAAGGCAAGTCACACTGCATTGTTAGCACTAATCTGTGCTAACTCATCATGTATCCTGTGGATGTATTGTTCCAGAAACAGCTTTTATAGAAATTGTTTTTCAAACAGTCTATGCAATGAGATTGCAAACTCTTTGATTGAATGCAATATTTTTTGTGAATTCTGTGCCTCTATAATTATAAAGAAATAGTGCACAAACAAAATAAAAAGACTCTGTTTTATTTATAAAGGATTTGATTTAGTGGCAACCTTGTTAATCAGATATTCATAAGCGGAACGATCATGACACTAACCCCCCATCACCTCAGGTATTAGGCATTTCCGACAAACGAGATAGTCACGGGGTGGATTGAGGAAAGGCTTCATGGACATGTGGTAAATAAAATCAAAGTCTGTTGTTGGAGCCATCCACTGCAGGATCTTTGCAGGCTCAAAGATGAGGATGGACTGAGAAGACCGATTCATGCTCCACTAAGCACAGCTCAGCCATCATTAGTATTTCTTCCTCCTCCATGTACATTTCATACATGTTGCACATTTGTGGGAAGGGAAGCCCACACGTGGGGCACGTGGTCCTATCCTGTTTGCCTTGTTGCCTTAATTGACCACACAAATACCATAGTAAGGAGGATACATTATTTCTAAGATAAAAAAGACACAATTTTTTTGGTTCCATGCTGACTAACCAGATTGGTTGAAATACCATTGACTTTGAGATGGGTTGGCGTCCGTCCAACCAATCAGAAGTGGTCTGATATTCTAGCCCTGTACAAGGAGCAGATGGTGATTATGATATAGGAAAAATGCATTAATTCTAAATCAGCTGACCACAATCCTAAAGCTTATGGATTTTGTCAATTTCAAATTTTGCTGAAAATATTCTCCACCTTTATGTTGTAACCCAAGGAGCCAACGGAAGGAGTAAATAGATGCATGCTCTGTGTGTGTGTTATTTTGTCAGGAAAGTCTGTGCTGCCCTATGTATCCTATAGAGGACAGTAATGTGATGCAACCTTGAATCAGGTCGGTCAGCAATATGTTTCTAAGAGAATTTTCCAAAGCAAGAGTTGATTTGGAGCAGGAGTATTCAGAGTTTCTGGTGCATCATCACCACACCTGGTAATGTCTTCATTGGACCTACAGACTCAATGCTGCAAAGAGAGTTGTGGGGTGACATGGAGAAGTGGATTCAAGAAGACAGAAACTACACTGAAGACATGTTTGTAAAAGATAAGAGACAACCAGCCCTGCGGGGGGCTTCAATGAAGGTCGCTACCTTTCTCAGAGAATAATACCAGCCACGTGCGTTTGTTCTGGGGGTTGTAGAAGTGCCGGGAGCTGCTACTACATTAACAGTTTGAGTACAATCCTTTATGTTCTTTTTTAAGACAGCTTGAAACACGTATTAAGAATAATGAGGTAGCATTACAATTCTTTGGACGTTCATCCGTCTTCTATTTGTTAATTTTATATATTTTAACGGGGTTGAAAATACAAGATTTGATTTTTTTTCCTAATTTACTCTCCTGTTTTGTAATTGAAATACAGGGCAGGCTGGTAAAATCATGGCCAGGAGTCAACCCAAGCTATATCCTCCACCTTGGAACTGGCCCAGGGTAATTTTAGCAACTAAGAGGCTTATTTAGGAGCCCTTGCGACACTTTTGCGCTGCTGCTGCATCACTTTTTGTGATGCAGCAGCAGCATAAACAATGCGTCATGTTGCGCCATATTTACAAAGGGATGCACAGATGTTGCATACCCTCATACAAAAGCCTCATAGAAGTGGCGCATTTGAAATCTATAAGATTTCAGTACGCCACTTCTAGGACATCATTGCTTCAAAACCGTATGCCTGCATGATGGTGACATAGTGCATTAAAGATAGGCCTCCCGCGCCTTGGTGGAGTTGTGTCATGCTTGCGATGCAACTCCAGAAATGCTTTACTTTTGCGCTAACAGATAAGATAGATAGGAGACGTGATCTAGGGAAGAAATTTACTCATAAGGAATTCTTTGCCTTCTTTCTTGAATAAAATGACAGAGGGATTCATTCTGATTTTAGGAGGTAATGTGTTCCAGATTCTTTGAGCGAGCCATCCTTCAAGGAGGAGGAGAGAAAAATAAATGCACCATTAACTAGTTGCGTACAACAGGTTTAATTCAAAGCTCCAGTCAATGAAAATACTCCCCATCAGCAGATGAAATCTAGCACATTGCAGTATAGGGATGCCCATCCGGCGATAGGAACTGTAAAAAGATGGACTAGCCAGATGGCAACAAGGACAAGTAAAAAGTACCACCAGCCACACCTCATCCAGAGTCACAAATTGAGCATGGATGGCAAAGCGCAAAGAATGTCATTTGTCTATGCACTCAGCCATCGATTACATGAACCCCCTCATTATGCAACCAAAAGATGGAGGAGGGACACAGCTGAAAGATATAGGGGACTGGCTCCATAACCATCCATGACTGGGGCTAGATTGTCCTTTTTTTGTTTTAGGCACTCAATCCAGCAGAGGCATCTTAGCTTCTTAACTCGGGTGACCTCGATGACAATTACAAGTCTCACTGTAGGAAGCTTCCCATAGTTCAGACTGTGACAGTAACCCAGAGAACTGGTGACGGGGGAAGAGATACAGAAGCATGGTGCAGTGCAGCAAGAGCCCTGAGCCATCAACAAGACCAGCACATATAGAAAGAGGAAAATGCCTCAGAGGACTGTTTTTGTGCAGGAAGGTGCCCCTTAGTGTGCCCTCTAGTGAATCATATCTTGTAGAAGCAAAAGTAAAACCTCTAACCGCGTGTTGTCCTGCCGTGCTGCAGACCTCTACTATGAGCTAGTAGAAGATGTATATGGAGCATGCACGGAGAGGATTTTAAATGGGAGAGAGGAGACTGTGTCCTTCCAAACGTTGGGCACGATTCACACAGAGCCTCTATGTCAGTGCCAAAGGATCTTCCTGAGATTTCTGGCAGGGTCTGCAGCAAGAGATGGGGGGGGGGGGGGAGTCGAAGAGGGGGGTGGGGTAGCACCAGAAAAGAATGGGTGCCACCTCAGCGCAAAGATGCATGCCCAGATATCCATGATGAAGTCTGAAGCTGCAGGCCTAGAACACATGCTTGGTGAAGGGGTCATCGATTTGTCCCCATCAGGCCTAGCACCAATATATCACCCTTCAGACAATGCTTCATTTACCACTTCAGAAATACATGCATCTGTATCAGGAGTGGTGTCTATTCTCCGTGCATCTTGATACAGATCTTGGCGACATCTAGGGCTGAGTCTTTTCGTAGTCCATTTTACATATCTGATAGGCGACTAACTCCTCCAGCACGACCAGAAAGTCAGTGGCATGGCCTGTTGTAAAACCTTGCCACCGCAACATAGGCCTCTCTCTACCGCCCCATCTCTTCCAACTATATACAAGACATTCAAGTGCTTCTTTCAATATTTTAATCCCTGTTTTTAATCATGCCAAAGTATGCCACAGGCTGGGATCGGGAGTTGTGTAGTCCAGTGGCGTCTGCCCCAGGGAACCGCAAGTTTTGTGTGCGGCAGCCTCCCCCAGCTCTTACCTGCTGTCTCAGGGTGGCAATCACCAGCAATCCCCCCCACCCTCGACTCTTCTATGCGGTCGTGGTGGGTGGCAATGGCATTCCAAGAACTCGCGAGCAACCCCGCTCTTAAATGCGCCGGTTGGTCTAAGGTCTAGCTGGTGTAGTCCAGATAAGGATGTTGGTGCTCCCCGACTGGACCGGTCACTAATACATTTGAGATCAAATTCAGTCATCAAGACTGTAACATCTCAATAGAATAACAAACAAAGGTTATGGTTTTGAAGGTTTATGTAAGTAATTAATCATCAAGGTATGTAGAATATACCATTAAGTGATAAGTACAGGTGATAAGTACAAGTCCCGCACAGTTTCACATTTTTAAGAGTCGGAAATAGGGGGTTCCAGGTTACAGAAAAATGTACATCCTTTTATAGGGCTTTAGATGTCGGTTCTCATACAGTAATGGACAAATTCATTGGCCATATTTACGAGGAAGTAACACAGCGCAGTGCTGCAAGCCATTAGGCTGCGGCATACTGCATTACTTCCAAAGCAAAGGGATACACCATATTTACAACAATATGACGTATCCATGAGCTCTCCCCTGTGCTGGTGCACAATTGGCTGCCATGCACTAATGCAGGTACCCTTGCGTCTAGGTGCAAGGGTGCCTGCGTTGCGGACATGATAGTTTTTGTGCAGGAAGGGACAACTTCCTGCACAAAACAATCACAAGAGGTGTTTTCCTCTTTCTATGTGTGCTGCAGAACGAGGCACACATAGAAAGAGGAAAACACGAGAAGAAATAAAAGTATTTCTCCTCGTTGCACCTCCTTTTACCTTTCCTGGGGAGGCGTAGAATTCTGAGGCATTCCCAGGTTTACCAAACGTAAATCTGGCACTGCGCAGAATCCATGGGTGTTGCATGGGAACACCTACAGCAACTCCCTGGGAACGCTTCTTTCACACAAAGTAATGCATGTAAAGGGTCCTATTTACAAGGACACAAGTGGCTCTGGGTATCCAGGTAAATATGGAGAACCACACTGCGCCAGCGGTTGTCACCAAAAGTGACCCACCGGACGCACAAGGGGCTCGTATATATGCCCCATGGTTCTCAGGATATACACCAATGAGGAAAAAGCAAGAAAAAACATTCTACTACAGAATAGATTTGAGGATTCTCTCATAGTAGTATTACATTAGTTTAGTTGTTCTAACAGTTTATTCAAGCCTGTTGATAGTGGAAAAAGTTCTTAGGAACGCTATCCATCTGTTAGTGTAAGCTTGTGATTCTTTTTTAGAACAAGAAACAAGAGAGTGAGTAATCCCGTAGGGTATTACGAGAGCGATTCAAGATGGAGGACAGTGTAAGCACAGTTTATGTTAGTTGAAGCTCAGTTTCAAATCCATTTATATGAAAATGAAGGAAAAACAGCTCTCACACTACCCACCATGTGTTGTTTCATTAACCTGAGAGAACACCAACCCTTTTATGTATGCTGAACAGCTCAGTCAAGTACATTGTCCTAAAATGAAGAAATCATTATGAGCACATCTTGACCGGCATCGGTGATGAGGAAATGTGTTTTTAATGCTTTTACCGCTTTGAGTGGTGAAACAGTGTGGCAAGTTCAGGTGTTGGTATAACAGAAACACTGTTCCTGTTGTCCAAATAATCTATGTTCTGCCATCATATCGGAGAGTCTCGTGGGGGCCAGGTTGGGCTAGCAACGAAGGGAACTCACAACAAACAAATGGAGACCAAGGTGGATTTACTTCCAGAATCTGTAGAAATTTGACTTGCATAAGGCACTGGGACTAGAAAGCTAGCACCATAAGACATTAAACAGATAGAAGGGTTTGTGCAGCCGACCTCATTCTGTAGGAAAGTGCCCCTTTGTGCATGGTTGACCCCCACTTTTTGTCTAATGTTGATGCAGTTTGAATGAGTGTGCCCTGGGTTCCTGCCAACCAGGTACCCAGGGCCTATGTTCCTTACTTAAAGTGCACTGTTGCAAAACCCAATTGGCAACTCTCTGGACACATGTAATCCCCATGTAAAAGGTACCATAGGTACCAAAGGCACTGTGAGCAGGGAAGACCTCTAAGCGCTGCAGAACCTATTGTGCCACCCTTACAGGCCCTGTACCTTAACAACCACACACTGCCATTGCAGTCTGCATGTTTTGGTTCAGAGCAAAGCGAAGAGTCGACATGACACACATCCCTGTATGTCATGCCTACAATCCACTGCCTGGTGGAGGTAAGCCACCCCTCTAGCTGGGTACATACCAGTGGTGAGAGTACAGGGGCCTGAGCCCTGTACCGGTACAGTGTCAAAGTCCATTCTTAGACTTTTGAAGTGCAGTAAAGCCATAAAAAGTATATGGTCTGAGAGTTTGTCTTTATGAACTCCACAGCACCATAATGGCTTTTCTGAAAACTGGGAAGTTTGATATAAAACTTTTAAGCACAATAAACCCACACTGATGTCAATGTGGGATTTAAAGAAACATGCACTCTGAGGGCATTTTAGAGATGCCCCATGAAAAACGACCAAACTCTAGTGTCCTGGCTGAGTGGTTGCTTACTAGCTGCAGAACCAGACATGGGTTGAGAGCCTGCCACTCGGGGGTCCTGAAACATGTCTGGTGGTGCAGTTTGGGTCCTGAAACAAAGCCCATCCTGGGCAGAGGTGCCAAGTCTCCTATACCAGGATAAGCAGGGTCCACGAAGTGGAAACTTCAACATCTTGTTGCCTTTGTTAGCTGACCCAGCAATTTGCTGCTCCCAGCATCTGGCCCCCACCTGTTCTAACCCCCACTTTGGGAGGGAGAATCGGTGGGATAACCAAGTTAGGAGGAGAGGTGTGCCCACCTTTGCCAACCTCACACACGTGGGGAGGCGAGGTGAAGCACAACTCTCAGTCCCCACCTTCTTGAAAAAGTGGGGACCCACCAACCAGAGTGAATCTTATGCCCCCTCCCACTGGAGGGTGGCATAGTAGGGGGTGTACCCACCCCAAGGAAGAGACCCGTTGGTCCCAACCTGTAACTACCTGAAAACCCCCTAAATTTAGTATTTACGGGCAACCCTGAACCTTGCCTCTACAGAGAATGAGAAACAAGAAGAGAAGTACTGAAAACCTGTGCTGAAGGAAGAAGAGGATGACAGTAACTGACATGACCCCAGCCCTATTGGCCTGCCCTGATTTCGACCGGCTCCAGCAAAATACTAGTGTGTCCTGCAGCCAGCAGCCCTCCAGGACCCAGAGGGCCTCCCCTGCCTTCACTAACAAGACTTTGTCTTCCGGGAGCACCTGATTTGCTCACCAGTAGACTGGCTCTGACCAAATCGGTGAGTCTGCACCACACTGCACCTGACGCCCACGGCCCAAGTTCGAGTGGCTCAATACGAAGAGGAGGTCTCCCCGGCAATCCCGACCTGGGATCTGGTGATCCCTGACCTACCACAAGACTTCAGTCGATGTCTGCAGCCCCTCTCTGGAGGATCCCCCAATCGGGACCGGAGCCGTTAAGGGAAACCCAACGACAAAAAATTACCCCTGCACCCGATGCCCTACAGCCTTGGGTGGCCCAAACAACAGTGTCCCGGCATCCCTCGACATACCAACGTACCTATCAAACTGGTGGTCGCTTCCAGACGATCTTCATTCCATGGCCTGCAGGGTTTGTTGCAACTGGAGAATTCCCGTTGAAAACATCAGGGCACAGGATGCCAAACCAGCCCTGTGTACCCAGCTGCCCCTATGAGGGCACTTCTTTGCCCTGAAAATAATTACAGGAGCTCAACTCCCTCAACCTTGTGGCCTGCTTGTGAGCAGCCACCAACCGGAGGCCCCCTATCCCCCTTTGGAAAACATTGGGCCTCAGCACTCTGCACCCGGCCACGCTAGGACGCTGAGGTCGCTCTAATAGTGCAATCTTGACCCTGGGGGAACCATGTTCTAATCCCAGAAACCCAACTCCCAAAACCAAGCACTTATCTGTGAACCAAGAACTTCATTTCCTCCCATATGATTGCATTGACTGCTTTTCTGTGAAATATTTTCTATGTGCAGTTGGGAAATTGTATGAAAACATAAGAAACTGTGTATTTACAAAAACTGATTTACTCACCTTTTGTCTAGGAAATGTCCTAGTGTGATATCCAGGCATATCACACTGAATAGAAAAAGTCACTAAAGTAATCTAAACAGTAACTGCAAAGTAACTGAAAAGTAATTTCAACTCTTCATGAATAAGTGACTTACCTGTTACCAAACCAATTGCATTCAACTGTATTCAATTCTATTAAACTGCATTATTCTTGCAAAGCACTATTACACTTACCTCTGCCAATCCTTGCTTGGTTCTGAAAATAAAATACAACTAAATAATTTTTTTATACAAAAAAAAATGGTCAGAGTTCAGTCTATGAGTATGTGAAATCATTTCTTGCCTGAGTGTGTACAATAAATGGTTAACACTACCCTCTTATAAAGCCTTACTGATCGCGCACACCCCCACAAATACAGAGTAAGGTATTATCCACTTTTACCTCTGCCTACCTTTGGGAATCCACTGGAGTCTGTGCACAGTATACCTCACTTTAGTATAGTGTGTACAGGGCCAGCTTCCTACACATTCCTATAGTCGTTAAAAGGTAAAGCTACATTTATTTTCTCCTCACAAAGTAGCATTTGCCTAGAGTGGTCCAGTGATGGCCGCAGCACGCACTAACGGCAGCTTCAGTCTGACCTCACCACTGCAGACTTCCATTTAATTTAACATAGCATTAGCGCCTGCCTGGAGAAGTGCTACGGCAAAATATGTCTGACTCGTGTAACAATGAGATACCAGAGCACAGGCCAGAGTACTAACAGGGCCTTCAAGTGTTTTGCAGCCACCTCAAAGAGCAGTTTCAAGAGCTGTGCAACCACCCTAAAGAGCAGTTTAAGAACTGTGCTGCCGTCTCCAATCAATAACTTCTTTCATAAATATAAGCCATACCACCTGGAGAATTCAGGATTCTTTTCTAGATTTTTACCTTACCAATCTTAAGAATCCACGGTCGACTGGATCTTTTTATCTGCTAAGAAATGTAAAGGGAAGATCCTCAAACTCATACTTTAACAGATTTGTAAATAATCAATTTATCCAATCTTAAAGGATCACTGACCATGGAGTAAAATTTTCAAAGGTTTATTACAAAGCCAAAAAATAACTGAATATACAAGCACCTCAGCAAGAGGTTCAGAAAGTAAACTGGAACTAATACAAACATAATCCTACGCACGAGTCTCAGACGACTCAAGATAAAAATCAGGATAAGCTAAATAAGCATCAGGCATATGATGATCGTTCCAACTTGAATTCTCAACTGTATTTACTCAAAAGGAAAGAAAAGATTAGGTAATCTTTCCCTACACTAACTCTAAGGTGACATCCCTACTTAGCATCCATCACAGGCAAGAGAAAAAGGTGTCAGCAGTGAAGACTTCCTAAGAAGTACATTCACTTTTCTCCAGTAACTAGCTTAAGGTTCAGAGCTCGTTCTAAGATGCTCTTTCCTACACCCCTTTCCCCTACACCTTAAGTCCGCTCACATCTCTACTCTCCTCTCTACGCTGCCCAAGACTGCTTCCGCCCAAGACTGACCTCCACCCTCAGGGTGCTGTCCCTAATACAATATCCCAAAACAATAAACACACCCTAAATTCCCCCTTTGAGGCAGGTGTTAGCCCCTGGGTTTTTTCAGAGAGCTCAAACTCAATCCAAAAGCCGTTGCCGTGTCCTTGGGTCCCAGGCACCTTCCCCACCAAATGTTGCATCTTCACATTCCAGGTTCCTTCCTTCGTTCTCACTCTTACCATCCTAACTCCTAAACAATGGACTATTCTAACTAACGCAGTGTACGTCCTTGCACCTGCAACAGAAACATGTGAAAACAACCTTGCACACACAATATCTCAATTGAAATTAACTAAGCAAGAAGCCTTTTCCCAAAGAAAACACATTATCCAAATCTGCATTGAAAGCTAAGCTAAGAAATTACAGTTAGGCCTCTACTGGCTTTTTCTCATCCCAGGCCTTTACACATTTAAATGTGCTTCTATCATCTCATGACCATTGCATTTTAAATATTTTCAAAAGCATTGAATCTTATTTCATTATAAAGCAACACATTTCTCATGTTAAAACCTTATACTGTTTCATTAATAAGCAATCTACATGTGCAAATCTAATATGGCACGTTAAAACCTAATGCAACATTTTACACATGAAGCAATAATTTCAACATTACTTAAGGCATCTTCTTTGATTAAAGCACTACATTAGTCTTCAATTAGCATAAGCACACAATTGCATATTGTACTAATCTTGGACTAGTACTACATTTCTAATGTCACAGGTTAATACAGTCCTCTAAATATGCGGGACTTGATTACCTGTGATTATGGTACACCCCTACAATTTTCAAAATAACATGGCACTCTATCACCACCTGCATCTATTATCCCCCTGCATACAACACACTTTGCATTAACACACAGCATCAAAGTTTACAGCCTGTTCAAACTCATCCCAGCTCCGCTACTCACTTAACTATGCCGTCTTATAAAAACGAATGCTTGCAGCAGGCAGATATTCCTACCTCTCTGTGCTTCACTTAGCTACATTTTTAAAAGCCTTGCAGACGTTTGATCATGATCCTTCTGTCAAAACTTTGACATATTCCTTCATTCTTCCTGGCAGGAATATTGGTGTGGAAATGTTGCCACAATTGTATATACCAGTGGTGTTGTGTAGGTCCTAAAAGTACATTGACCTGCACAATTGTGGATAACATAAACTAAGGGATTGGTGTCAAGACTGATCCCGGACACCCATGTAGGATATGTCACACTATAGACCATCTAGCTTTACAGTGCCACTATAAGCCCCCCAAACTCTTCCAAAGAGCAAATAGTTTCTGGCAACCACTGAACATGACAACCATGACCCCTCAGGGATCGTGGAAACAGTACAGTACTTTTCACTCAGTCACTCGTGCTCACTAAGTCTTAGAGGAATAGACAGAAGAAATGATGGGGACATTTTCAATAAGCATTTATTGATCCAGCATAACTCTAGTTTATGATCTATGTCCTGCAACAATCAATAGACAGAGACCAATGTAAAGTGCAGCAAGCACCAACAGAGAAAACAGTAAATACATTTCTATGATTGTGCTACAAAGATGAATATATGTAGGCATATATAAAACAATATAGCATACTCCTAATATGCGAACCCTGTCTCAGAATGTACCTAGATGTACCTAGCACGTAGGTGTATGTGAAAGCCAAGAACCCCCTTAGGGAAGAGCCAACACCATTACTTGATGGGAGAGAAGGAAGGAACCCGTCTTGGACACCCCTCAAGGGATGTCAGATCACTGCTTGTTAAGATGAAGGACCCAGTGTCATAATGGAAGTGTCACCTCTCCCATCTAGTAGGACTGTAGACCTTTTATACTAGAAAGGGTCGCCTCAAGGGTTCACACGATCGATATGTTTATAAAATAAAATCAATCGGGGTAATTATGCACGGTGGACCTGTTGTCCAAGGATAACAAAAGCAATTACTTTTGTACAGAGTTTTTATGAAAGCATTTAAACTCTGCTGTGTACATCATATGTGGAGGATTAAGATATGGTACTAAGAATCCTCATGCATAATACATGAGGCTAGCTTCAGGGAAACCGAGCAAAATTTATTTCAGCTCACAATTAGGTAAAAGGTCAGCGCTTAAACCATTATATAGGGTAAGGTAGGACGCATGTAGGTGAATGGTACCCATACAAGTTAGGCTTAACCTATATAATATAACAGTGGCTGTGGTATTTACCATGTGTAATACTACATAATTTCAAATTTTACATCTTTGAAATAGGGGATCGACACCTGCCCCAACTGAGCCAAGGAACTATTTACCATCGTCAGAGAATTCTCCTGCTCCTCAGCCACCGAAAACGCCATCCCAGTATCACAGGAACTCTGCAACATGCTGGCCGACCATTTCCACAACAAGATAGAAGCCATCTACAAAAACGTTGACCCACCCAACCCACCAAGCCCATCTGCCAGCAGTCAACCACCACAACCGAACACCAGATCACCGAATGGAAACAACTCAGCACATCATACAGAACCACTCTGATAAACATAATCCACTCTGGAGCACCCACTGACCCCTTCCCCCATCGACTTTTCAACCTCAGAAGAGAAGAGATCATCAAACAACTCTCCACCACCCTCAACGCCTCCATCACCACATCCTCTTTTCCTGATACCTGGAAAAAAAAACTGAGGTCGGAACCCTCCTCAAGAATCCCTTGACAGACCACATCCCGCTACTCCCCTTCCCAGCCAAAGTCCTGGAGAAGGCCATCAACCTCCAAGTCACCGAGCCCCTGGAAAGAAACAACCTTCTTGACCTCTCCCAATAAGGCTTGAGACCCAAGCACAGGACGAAGACAGCCCTGATCGCCACAGCAGACGGCATTTGCACCCTACTGGACAGAGAAGTCTGAGCTACCCTGGTCCTGCTCGACCTCTCTGCAGTCTTCTACACTGTCTCTCTTATCAACTGCCTTCAACACATCAGCATCAGAAACAATGCTCTCAAATAGATGTCATCCTTTCACACGAGACACACCCAGAAAGTTAATATTCCCCCTTCACCCCACAGGCAAAACACAACATTTGCAAATTACAGCAGGACACATTCATCAGCCTAACCCCCTTCAACATCTACATGACACCACTTGCGGGTATCATCAGATCACACAACATAAACATCATTCCCTACCCCGACGATACCTAGCTTATCCTATCGCTCTCAGCTGATACCCACCTCAACTAAAGCCAACTTCCACAACTGTATGAAGAACGTCTCAGCCTGGATGAGGGACATCTGCCTCAAGCTCAACACGGACAAGGCGGGCCATACTTTGGATGGGATTTTTACTAATGGTACAAGACTGGTTTATCAAAAAAAGCATCCCAATCAGCAGGTCTGATCATAGCGCAGTCACCTTTGATCTTTTACCCCTCCCGGCAGCCAGGAACCATAGAATTCCTCGCCTCTCGGATAAATATAGAAACTGGAAAGGGGGCTCGGCCAAGGCTGTAGCCAGAACCCTCAATAGTATACCCTGCGCAATCCAAGATGACTCTGTTAGCAAGACAGAGACCTTTGCTGCATAGCTGGAGAGTGCATTCAATAAATTGGTCCCCATCAAGGCAATCCCACATAAAAGGCACTCATCAATAGCCCCTTGGTACACTGGTAGGCTGCGGATGCTTGAACAAGCATGCGGCCGTCAAGAGCGGGCGTGGAGGACAACTCAAGACGAACAAGAAAAAATCACATATAAACTGCGTATTAAAGATTACAACTTGCGCTAACTGAATAAAAATCGAAGTATTGCACTCATAAAATCGAAAATGCCAACTCCGCTAAAGAACTTTTTCAGCTAGTACAACTGCTTTTGGCCTCGCAACCCAGAGGGCTTGCGAATGCTCAGTAACCAGCTAGCAACCTTCTTCCACTCCAAGATTACAGATATTCACTCCGGCTTTGGCCCAACCCCCATTACACCTACCCAGTCAATTGCCACTAGTTAGCCCCTACTGACACCCCAAAAGATGCCATCATCTTCAAGTCAAGAGCCAAAAGGTCTCTGTGTTTCCTACACATTCTCCCAAGTTCGTAGAACAATACCTTCTAAAAACCTATTCAGGATCACCTCTAGAGGCCTAACCACAAGCATAAGTCCTCCATATGGCGAGTAGTATTATAGCCGACCCACTATGCAAATTAATGGAAAATGTGATCCTATCCGGATCTCACCCTTGAAGCTGGAAGCAGGCTATCATTAGGTGTCCCCTAAAAAACGAATCTGGATATCACGGACTGTAAGAACTATCACCTGGTTTCCCTATTTCTTCTTCCACCAAAGATTCTGGAGATGCATCTCAGTACCCACCTGGTGAAAACTGCAGAACAGCAACACTGGTTCAATGACTCCCAGTTTGGCTTCAGGAAATATCATGGGACAGAAACCGCATTAATCTCAGCCACGGACTGTATAAGGCGTCTAGTTGATGAAGGACAAGGGGTGGCGCTGATTCTCTTGGATCCAACAGCTGCATTTGATACCATCTCACCTACGCTGCTGCTGGATAGACTCTAATGTTTTGGCATATCTCATCAAGCCTCAGCCCTCTTGTTCTCTTTCCATATGGAAAGATTCCAAATGATGAAGTTACAGCACTTCTACTCAGAGGCCTTTTCTCTGCCCTGTGGAATTTCGCAGGGCTCATCTTTGAGTCCTACACTTTTTAATCTCTATGTGGCACCCTTGGCGGCAATAATCCATTCCTTTGGAATGGAGGTAGTGTCATATGCAGATGACACTCAGATTATGGTTTCAATCCCCAAGAATTCATGCTCGGTAGGAGAGAATGTCACACGATGGATGACCAAAATGGCAGAATGAATGTCATTTAACTTTCTAAAACTCAACAGGAAAAAGATGGAAGTGATGATTTTTGGCCCAGGGACATCCAGCCGGAACAATAGCAGCTGGCCTCCCTCCTTTGGGATCCATCTAACTCTGGGAAAAAAGAACCTTGGAGTGTTGATGGACACTGAACTCAACTTTAATGCCCAAGTGAATCGCACAATAGCAACATGCACCTGGGTCATAAGGATGCTTAGGAAAATGTTTCCATTCATCCAGCAGTCTGCTCATAAGCAGGTCGCTCTCGCCCTGGTAATGTTCAGAATGGATTACTGAAACTCATTGTACCTGGACTCGAACAAAAATGCACAGCACAGACTGCAGGTGACGCAGAATGCTCTGGCTAGATTTGTTCTAAAGACCATGCCCATAACCCGGTATCATCCTTGACAGCAACATTTTCCATTAAATGTCAAGTCAACGCTGTTTCTTCAGCCTGCTTCCACACACTCTGCATGTTCCTAAAGATTTTTAAGTGGCTCTCCGCCAACACTAGCAAAACTGTAACACAGGCCCTCGCCATGAGCCAACTGGACTACAGCAACGTACTCTACGCCGGCACCACCACTGAAGTCATGCAGAGACTACAGCTGATATAGAACTCAGTGGCCAGACTGATCCTCAACCTGCCCAAGAGGTCCCACAACACATAGCACCTGAAGGACCTCCACTGGCTCCCAGTACAGAAGAGATGCCTTTTTAAGCTCCTGACCCACGCCTACAAGTCCCTCCATAACAATGACCCACCTACATAAACCACCACCTGCACTTCAACCAGCCAAACAGGACCCTTTGCTCAGCACACCTCACCCTCGTACAGATACTACGTAGTCCACGGAGCCACACCAGAGGACGCTCCTTCTCTCACCTTGCCACCAAAGCTGTGAACGAACTACCAATTCACCTCCACACTACACCATCGTTGACCACCTTCCTCGCTGACCACCTTCAGGAAGAGACTCAAGACCTGGCTGTTCAGACGAGGCCAGTAGTAAGCTCCTGGATATCCCCAGAGTGACAAGCCTTGCTCTACAGGTTCGTTGATTTATTGATTGAGGGAAAATACTGTAAAAAGTGTTTTACCCTGCGCCAAAGTGTAAAACTCCAATGTTTTTCAGTAAACAAATTCCAACTAGCTTTACCTGGCCCTGTTGCTCGGTATGGGTGGCAGGTGGGTCTCAATCTGTGCGCCCTAAGATTTCCAATTTGGGCGCATAGAGGAATTTAACAAACAGGAGCTGGCATTCCAATACTTATTCCAAGGTGTGCAAACCCTATTGCAAATTATTTTGTGGTAATTCCGCACCTGGCAAATATTGCTAGTGTGGGGATGCAGAATTACAGGAATCGGTATTACAGCCTTATTCGAAGAAATGCACTTCATAACAGGTGACAACATGGGGTTCTCCTAATTTTTCCCTTTTAGAGCTGCAAAACAGCAAACAGCCTCAGTTGTAACAGCTCTGGGCTTTTGGTGCCAAAACTGAAGGCTTCAGCAGGACCCCACAGTCGATTCATCCAATTTTGAGAGACCTTTGCTTGCTATTACACCTCGCTTTGCTGGTGAGGTTGGATTATGTACCTATATAAAACATTGGCTGGTTTGGCTTACCTGACCCCTGTCCTTTGGTGTCAGCTTGAAATGACTCCTAGTCTCCAACAGCCAATGGTTTACATTTGGGTTTGGGGAATCTTGATGAAAAATATAAAAAAAATGTATATGAATGAATGAAAGGGGTTTTGTAGAGCGCGACTGCTGCCCGAGGGCGTCCAAGCGCTAGGTAGAGGGAGTAGAACTCTGAGGGACGGGGGGAGAGAGCCAGGAGGGGGGGGGGTATTAATTTCTGAAGAGGAATGTTTTTAACTCTTTACGGAAGGACAAGAGGATGGGGTTGGACCTTAGGGGGAGGGGAAGGGAGTTCCATAGTTTAGCAGCATTGAGCGTGAAGGACCTGCCTCCTGCTCTGGACCTTTTGACTCTGGGAACTGCAGCAAGGAATGCGTTCGTAGATCAAAGTAGTTTGCCGGGACAGTAGGGGATGAGAAGTGTGTGGTTGATCTCAGGGCTAGCTCTATGGAAGGCTTGATGCGATATGCACAGGGTTTTGAATTTTATTCTTTCCCTGACAGGGAGCCAGTGGAGTGACCTGATCCCTGACTTAGCCGATTCTCTGCGGGGGATCTGGAGTAGCGTACGAGCTGCACAGTTCTGCGTATATCTGGTCCCTTAATCTGATTTTGACCTTTGTTCTGTAAATTTGTTTATTTAATTTTTCTTTTTTTTGCTAAAATGGTGTAGGACTTTCATTGGTCTCTTTCTTGACATTGATATATACTTTGTTTAAATAATTTCTCTAAATAAAATCCTGATGCTTTGTGCTATAACTGCTATGTGAGT
Source organism: Lissotriton vulgaris (assembly GCF_964263255.1). NCBI lineage: Eukaryota > Metazoa > Chordata > Amphibia > Caudata > Salamandridae > Lissotriton > Lissotriton vulgaris. The sequence continues at coordinate 157,920,174 of NC_141695.1, read as the reverse complement.
AGCTATATTACTGGAAAAGGACTGTCACAGGTCCTGTATAAAAGGTTTGCCGATGGAGTTAGGAACATCCTCCTGGATTAGGGAAAAGTCTTATGGCCTGATTATGACTACAGTTCTCCGATGGACTGCAATAGCCATAGTGGTGGTGCGGGCGCGGCCGCACCGACAGTCCGACCGCTGTATTACAAGTTTGACAGTCGAACCGCCATAAGACCCCTGCCACCACCAGACCCTGGTGGTCTTGCAGTGGTCTGAGGCCAGCAATATGCTGCGGGTGCTGCAGCCTTACTGCCAAGCATATTACAAGTTTTCTCACTGCCACAGTTTTCATAGCGGTGAGCCCACCATGAAAAGTGTGGTGGTGGGAAAATAAGGGTGCCCTACAGGGCCTCAGGGTCAGGGGATACATGAGCCCCCCTCTATGCATGCATCCCCAGTTCCTGCACAGCATGGACCTAGCAGTCCATGCCATGAAGGAACGTGCTTTGAAGCTCCCATTGCGGTGTTTTTCTAAGGCTCAGATATGATCCTTTGAAAGGCACTGCCGTGGGACCACCAAAGCACTGCCCACCAGTCCACAAATTAACTTGTAATCTGGCAGGCAGTGTGCGGATGAATTTGGTGGTGTGGCAGCGGAGCACTGGTGTGGCAGCCTGCTGCCACACCGCCAAACTCGTAATCAGGCCCTTAATATTGTGGAGACCTGAAGGGGAAGGAAGATTACTGCCTGGCATTCTGCGTCCCTTCATTATTCAGGTCAGACCTACAGTCTCATCTGTGTCATGGCTAGCAGTACTATCATCTTTGCTTAAGTGTTTGACAGCAGAGTCGTCTCCATGGACCAGGTCTTAGAGATCAGAAATATCATGCTTGCTATTGTCTTGGACAGTAGAGCTGTTATAGTGGCTCATGTGTGAACAGCAGACTAAACCATCTCACTCGTGTCCTGTACAGTAGAGCTGTCTTCGTGGCTCATGACAGCATAAATATCAACCCCACCCAAGTCCTTGTCAGTAGGGGTCTCTTACTGGCTCATATCTCAGATAGCAGTTCAAAGAAACGGGGTTAATGGTTGAAGGGGTATAAGCCCTACTCAAGCAGCAACCACAATACTTTTCAGGGTGAACCACAAAAGCCCCTAGATTAACCCATGCTTAAACCTCTTCTAGCTTGGCACTGTGTTAAGTGTTTATCGGGCACACAAGCAGTAATAAAGCAAAAGCATGATCTCAGAAAAATAGCACCTAAAAGATCAAAGCGCCAACCATGGGTATCTAGTTGCATGAGACTGAGGCAAGATCGAAAGAGAAGGCCAACCGCAATGGAGTTCGGTTCCGCTGCACAAAGTGGATTGTACTCGGTCTTAACTTAACTCAAGTTAGAAGAAATCACACAGAAAAGTTTCTGAGAAAGTAAAGTTCAGTGGGGCAAGGTAGGTGGTGCTGTTTGATGAGGAGGCATCATCATCGGGAAGAAGCTGCACAAAGTCACGGGGAAGATTTGTTTTCAGACTTTGTCACTTTTTGGAAGTCAAAAATGTCCAAGGGGACAAGCTCTAGTTTGCAGCCAATGAGGGTTCAATGAGGACGGATATCCTTTTCAGGAGGTCCAGCTGTACAGCATTTGCTGCTGCAGAGCAGACGGTAGCGAGAGTCAGGCAACCCGGTGAGCATGTAGATCCTGGTCTCCTGTCTGTTCTCAGGTCTCTTTTTGATAAAAAAAAGTTAAACCCCAAGTTTCCGGTTTTACCAAGAAGAGCAAATTTGGTAACACTTTCAAGGGGCCAGGACTGGTGGCTCATTCTTGAGCAGGGGCTTGGGGCATCAGGACTCACTCCAGAAGTAGTACAGATGCAGGGTTCTAGGGACGTCCAACTAGCCCTTGCAATCACTCTGGTAGTCCCGGGATCAAGCAGCAACGCAGGCCTCAAGCAGCAGGACTGTCTTCTGAGGGTACACGGCAGGCTTTAAGCAGAACGGCATTGCTCTGGTAGCAGCAGTACAGTACTCTGAGGTACATATAAGGGCCCAAGCATCAGGGCAATCCTCTGAAGTACAAGGCCGTCCGTTTGGGTGTCCTCCGAGGAGTGCACTGTAGAGCTGGTCTGAGGGTCCAATATTTATATCTGGTGCCAGTCTTTGAAAAAGGTGGGAATTCTAGATTACACCCACACCTGGTTCTGGTAAGTTCCTTCCTTCCCCTGCCCAGGCTCCCAGCAGTTTAGGGTGAAAAGACTCGTGTCAAGTTCCTTAGTGAGTGTGTTGGTAGCAGCCCTTTGAAATGTAAGCGGGCCGGGAATATAACTACCCCTCCCACCCTAGCAGGATGGCCTGTCATGCCAAATCCTAGTCACTTTTTGTCTCACTGTCTGGGAGGAATAAACAACGCCTAAGTGCTAACTGTTCTCAGTCATACATCCTTAGTCACAGGCGGCAGGCACCAAATGATTTGGACAAGAAAATGCCATTGTTCTGTGACTTAAAAACTGACTTCGGGCCCGATTCACAGAACTTAAGACAAAATCCTAAACGTACTACTTTTGGTATTCACGGAAGTTAGGATTTTGTCTTAAGCTTGTCTTAAGACAAACTTAAGACAGACTTAAGACAGACTTAAGACAGACTTAAGACAAAATCCTAACTTAGGTCTGTCTTAAGTCTGTCTTAAGTTTGTCTTAAGTCTGTCTTAAGTCTGTCCATCGTTCTGTGACTTAAAAACTGACTTCGGGCCCGATTCACAGAACTTAAGACAAAATCCTAAACGTACTACTTTTGGTATTCACAGAAGTTAGGATTTTGTCTTAAGCTTGTCTTAAGACAAACTTAAGACAGTCTTAAGACAAACTTAAGACAGACCTAAGTTAGGATTTTGTCTTAACTTTGTCTTAAGTCTGTCTTAAGTCTGTCTTAAGTTTGTCTTAAGACAAACCTAAGACAAAATCCTACCTTTTGTGAATACCAAAAGTAGTGAGTTTAGGATTTTGTCTTAAGTTAGTTCTGTGAATCGGCCCCTTTATCATTAAAATAATTTTAAATTACAATTCAACTTGACATTTCCACCCGTTCTCAATCAAACGTTAGCTGTTATCAATGTAATAAGGTAACCCAATGTTATCCATTGGGAGAGGTATGCCTCACAGGAGCGAAAAACGAATGCAGGGTCTGTAAAATTTAAAAACACATGTCTCACCTTTTAAATATAAAGCACCCTACTCTATGGGCCGTTAAGGGCCTACCTTAGAGGTGACTTATATGTATTAAAAAAGGGAGGTTTATGCCTGGAGAAAGGTTTATTTTGCCAGGTATTTGCAAACATCTTAGCTACTAGGCTAGCTCCCCACATGCCCAAAATTGTTAATCCACAGCAACACGGATTTGTCACCGGGAGAGACACTACCACTCATGTTAACATGGCTATAACAGCGTTCGATGTCGCTGAAATTAATTCCACCCATGTCTGGCACGTTATGACTAAAATGGGGTTCAGTGGGTACTTTTTAAAGTGGATAAAGGCATTAAATGACAACCCCCTAGCCCATGTTAGTTATGGGGGGCAGACTTCCACAGATTTTAAGATCTCTCGAGGTACCCGTCAAGGCTGCCCCCTATCACCCTTATTATTTGCCCTCTCACTCGAACCATTTGTATACTCCCTCCAGGCACAACACAGAATCGTTCCTTTCAAAACTAACGAACAAACACTGAAAAACACGGCATATGCCGACGACATTGCCATCTATTCCTCAGATATTATTAAGGCGTTACAAGGGATTAACATTGAGGCTTGTAAATTTGGCAAAGTATCTGGCTACAAGTTAAACACAAACAAAACTCAAATCATAGCCAACCACACACCAGCGGTAAAAATCCCCGAGATCTGTAAAACTGCCACCTACTTAGGAGTCAGAATCACATCTAACATACGAGAAATAAACAACCTTAACTATAACGAACTAATCAAATCTACTACCATATTGCTCAAAAAATGGCATAGATTGCCTTTGAACTTAATTGGCAGAATTAACCTTATCAAAATGAAGGTACTACCAACATTTTTATACCTCTTTCGTTCTATTCCTTTGGTATTAAACAACTTTTTTTTAAGCAACTAGATGGAATATTTAGCAGTTTCATCTGGGGATATAAAAAAGCCTGAAGATCGCTGAAACTCTTAAAAAACAGTACCGACAAAGGAGGTTTAAACTTCCCCGATGTTAAACTGTACTTTTGGTCCTCATTGTTTAGGCGTCCTCGGTCTTTACTATAAACTGAGAACACTTTTTTTTTCATTCTTTTATGTTAAATTCAAATTCAAAAATGTTTCTACTAAGAGCAAACGACCCTAACTATTACAAGAGGGCGAAATTCAAGACCGCTAAAGATATCCTTAGGATCTGGGCTAACATTCTTTCTTACTGTAACACATCTTTTTACCATCCGAAACTACAGCTATGGGGTAATCCAGGCCTTCCGGGTATTTTCAACGATGGCATGGCCCTTAGATGGTCTGCTCATGGAATTAAAGTTTTGGGAGATTTGTATGGTGCGCAAGGGTTTTTAGATTTTGATACACTTCAAACTCTGTCTAATCTGACGGAAACAATGAGATTCAAATATGTACAAATACACGACTTCCTAATAAGGAAGAGTCAGATACATAACATCTCTGACTGTGATATCTGGAACTGTTTATACAGCACTAAAAATACATCTTTGATAAGTTAGGCCTACAAACAACTTAGTGCCATTAAAACCGACAATTGTCAAAAACTTGCAGAGAAATGGAGCAGTAAAATAGGCCTAAATATAACTTCCAAACAAATATCATGCTCCTTATCTAATATTAATAACTCTGTACGATCGTCCAGTTTAAGATTACAGCAGTTTCGAACAACATGCATGCTTTATTACACACCGGAAAAGATCTCTAAATGGTCCTTTAATAACAATCAAAGCGACCGTACTAAATGCTCTAAATGCTCTGCTTATGCAGCAGACTTAGGACACATGCTGTTTTCTTGTCCAACTCTAAAAGATTTCTGTGGAGAAATACTTAAAGTTTTGGAAATCAAGAAAATCTTCTTACCTTCTCTTACTATACCAATAATATTACTCGACATCTACCCTGTTTTCCTTCCCCAATCTGCCCTGATAACCATCCTTATCTCCTGTGCCAAACTCACATTAGCTCGATCCTGGATATGTCCTAATCCCCCTACCATATGGGAATGGTGGTCACTAGTCAACGAAATCCATTCTATGGAGTTTGAGTTTGAGTTTTAAATTATTTATAAAGCGCGTGTACACCTGAACGGTTTCATGGCGCTACAGTATGCTGAGTCCCTGAGGAACACGAGTTGAGAGGAGGGGGCTGAGGAGGATTTATGAGGGGAAAGCTTTTGAGAATAGAAAGGTTTTTAAGTCCTTTCTGAAGAATTGGTATTGGGTAGAGGATTTAAGTTGAATAGGAAGGGAGTTCCAGAAAATGGGGGCAAGGGTGGAAAATTTAGACCCTCCCCATTTTTTTTGACGAAAGCGGGGGACAGTGAGTAGGTGATGAGAAGAGGAGCGAAGTTCCCTGGAGGGGACATAAGGTTTGATCTCGGAGGAGATAAAAGCAGGGGACAGGCGTAACTGGGCCTGGAAGGCGAGACAGCCCACTTTGAAAAGGGAGCGTTCGCGCATAGGGAGCCAGTGCAAGGATTTTAGAAAGGGAGTAACGTGATGGGATTTCGTGAGGTTGTAGACCAGACGGGCCGCTTGGTTCTGGACCAGCTGAAGTCGTCGTACATTGTAGGCTGGCATGCCGTGGTAAAGGGCATTGGCCTAATCTAAGCAGGAGATGACCATGGCAAGTACGATGAGTTTCAGGGCCGTGAAGGAGAAGAAGCGGGAAACCTTGCGGATAGTGCGGAGGGATAGAAAAGAGGAGGAGACCACCGAGCTTATCTGGGAGTGCAGAGTGAGTTGGTCATTAATTTTTATGCCGAGGGTTTTGACAGAAGAGGAAGGAGGTGGGGGGGGGGGACCAAGGGAAGAAGGCCAGAATAGAGGGGACCAGGGACTGGAGCAACCACCTGTCAGAACAAGCTCTGTCTTATCTGGGTTTAGTTTCAGGTGGTTGTGATTCATCCAGTCCCGGATGAAGAGCATTGTGGATTGGAAGTTAGATTTATAATCAGGGGATTGAGAGAGAGGAAATATGAGCTGGAGGTCGTCCGCATAGTTATATACGGAGACCTCCATTTGTTGAAGAGCGAAGATGAGGGGAGCTATATACAGGTTGAGCAATAGAGGGGAAAGAGAGGAGCCCTAGGGGACCCCAAATACCACCTTCCGAGGTTCAGCCGAGAAGTCGCCTAGGCGAACTGCCTGGGTGCGATTGCTTAGAAAGGAGGACAGCCAGACCAGGGCGGTGCCGCCGATCCCTGTCGCTCCCACACGGGAGAGTAAGATGGAATGGTCCACCGTGTCGAAGGCGGCAGAAAGATCGAGTAGCACCAAGGCCTGGGGGATGTTAGTGTCCATTCCCTCTCTAAGGTTGTCAAGTACTGAAAGCACGACCGACTCGGTGGAATGAGCCGGGCGAAAGCCGGCTTGGCGGGGAGCCAGTACTCGGTTTGCTTCCACGTAGGTGGATAGTACTTTGGTGACGTGTCGCTCCAAGACTTTCCCTAGAAAAGGGAGCAGAGAGATGGGGCGGTAGTTGGCGGGGACAAAGAGGTCTGTGCCAGATTTTTTTAGGATGGGGAGGATTATAGCAGATTTGAGAACAGGGGTAACCACGCCCTGGGACAGGGAGCAGTTAAGAAAAGTGTGAGGGGGTAGCGGACAGTTAGTAAAAATGTGGCCAAGAATGTGAGCGGGACAAGGGTCGAGTGGGGAACCGGATTTAACTAGAGGGAGGAGGGAGAGAAAAGATTCTACTGTTAAGGGAGGGAGTGAGTCGAGTCGAGCCTCTATGGGGGGGCAAGGAGGGATGAGGAAGGAGGGAGAGGGGGGGAGGATATTGGCTTTGATTGTTGCAATTTTATCTAAAAAGTAAGAATTCAGGGAGTCACAAAGAGGTTGAGAGGGGGAGGGTTTGAGGGTGGTTCTGTCGGAGTATGCTAGTTTGTTGATGATGGAGAAAATTTCTCTGGATTTGTTCTCCGCGACTAGAATTTTGGAGGAAAAGTAGTCTTTTTTGGTGGACAAAATAGATTTCTTATATTGCTGCAAGAGGGAGTTGTACTGCGTTTTGAGAATGGGGCAGTACTGTCGTCTCCAAGCTCGTTCAGCCTGACGGACCGCGAGTTTTAGTGCCTTCAGTTCGTTATTGAACCAGTGGTTGGAGTCATTTGTCCGTTTAGAGGAGACCTTAGGGGGGCGATGGAGTCGCAGGCTGAGAGTAGCCAAGAGTTGATTGATTTGGCTGGTCCTGATGAGGACAGACCGGACAGGTCAGGGCTGGAGGATGAGAGAGAGGAGGCTAACGAAGCCACATCTACCCGACCCCAAGAGCGGGCCCAGATGTTTTTAGGGTGCGAAGGCTTGGTGGGCGGTCCAAGTTGAGAGGAAAAGGAGATCAATGAGTGATCAGACCAGGGACAAGGGGAAATGGACAAGGACGCGATGGGGCAGTTCAGAGACCAGATCTGGTCAAGGGAGTGCCCTTGAATGTGAGTGGAGGAGTGGACATGTGAGGTGAAGTTGAGAGAATGTAAAGTTTTGGAGAATTCCTTGGAAGTGGAGCATTCGGCTAGGTCGGAGGGCCAAAAGTTGAAGTCGCCTAGCACCAAGACGGATGAATTGTTGACTGCTAGGGTGGCCACCAGTTCTTGAAACCCGTCCAGGAAGGATTGGGAGGGTTGGGGGGATGGTACATAAGTAGGCAAGTGAGGGGTGTATTGTAAAATAGAGAACGAACGACTAAAAAGTCGGAAGTGCCTATCGGGGGAAAGCTGAGAGGTTGGAAAGGAAGATCCTTTCTGGCGATCAGGGCGACGCCCCCGCCGGATTTACCGGTTGGGCGGTCAGCCCGGAGAGCGTAATAGGTATTAGGGAGAGAGGCTAAGAGAATGGGGAGGGAGCTGTCACGGAACCAGGTCTCCGTGAGGAATAGGAGATCTGGTTTGTAATAATACGCTCCAAGTGGAAAAGGAAATATTTTTGTTATGGAACAAACTACACTTATCTTGTAAATAACTGAGTTAGGGCTCGCTAAGCTCAAAGGCGCTTGCTCATTAAAGAAATTTGAGAAAATCTGGGGTAAGTTCCTTCTTTGAAGATTTTTGAAGACTTTTTTTGGTTAACTAACGTTTTTTTTTTCCTGCTGGATATTTATTTTGTTAATGTGGATAATTATGTTTTTACTGTTATCTCTGCTCTCAATATAAATAACTGAGTTACCCTGTAAATACGCTCCAAGTGGAAAAGGAAATATTTTTGTTATGGAACAAACTACACTTATTTTGTAAATAACTGTTTTATCTTTTTCCTTTTATTATATGTACATTGTCATGTCTTCCTAACTAACTTGTGAATAAAAATAATTAAAATAAAAAAATAAAAAAGTAATAAGGTAAACCAATGTTATCCATTGGGAGAGGTATGCCTCACAGGAGCGAAAAACGAATTCAGGGTCTGTAAAATTAAAAAAACATGTCTCACCTTTTAAATATAAAGCACCCTACTCTATGGGCCGTTAAGGGCCTACCTTAGAGGTGACTTACATGTATTAAAAAAGGGAGGTTTATGCCTGGAGAAAGGTTTATTTTGCCAGGTTGAATTGGCAGGTTAAAACTGCACACAGGCTGCATTGGCAGGCCTGAGACATTCTTTACGGGACTACGTATGTGGGTGGCAAAATAAGTGCTGCAGGTCCATGGGTAGCATATTATTTACAGGCTGTGGGTACATGTAGTACCACTTTACTAGAGAGTTACAAGTAAATTAAATGTGCCGCAATTTGGTATAGCCAATTCTACCACATTTTAAGAAGGGAGCCCAACAACTGGTTAGAAGAAGTAAAGTGTGCTGAGCCCTACAGCCAACACAAACTAATTCAACAAAAAGTGGAGGGGAAAGGCAACATGTCAGGGATAACCCTGTAAATTCAATGTACCAATTGTGTGAAAAACAATTTTACCATGGTGAAAGGAGAGAATACAAGCAATCAAGCATTGGTTAGTAGTGGTAAATTGCACAGTGTCCTAAAGCCAACAAAAACAAATTCAAGGCTTTCAGGTCTAACTCCAGTACTAAGATCCTGCATCTGAGACAGTACACTGTCCTAGTGACTCATATCTCAGATAGCTGTCCTATGATTCTCGCTTGTGTCTTGAACAGTAGAGCTATCTCAGACAGCAGTACTACCATCCAGAGTGCTGAAGAGAAGAGCTGGCCTAGTGGCCCATATTTTGGAGAGCAGTACTCTCATCCACACTCGATCTTGGACAGTAGAGATATCTTTGTGAATTATTTCTCGGACAGTAGAACTATCATCTTCAATGGAGTCTTGGACTGTAGATCTGACTCAGTGGCTCATATCTCCCACAAAAGGGGTAAGGAGTGCCTCCAAGGGAGTTTGTTCCAAGAATATTTCAATATTTAAATAACGTTTTTTGGGGAGGACAATTCAATGGTCTTAGTAGAGATTAGTTTAGACAATCATGTGTATTCAATTCTCAATGAATGTTCACATATAAATACATTAAACATAAATCAATGAGCAAGAACAACAATAACAAAAGTGTATATGCAAAATCTCGGATTTTATCAGTAAATAAGTCACAAAGGATTTAAAATACAAATATATTAACAGGAATACAGGAAGAACAAAAAGATCTCAATTCACTCCTCTGTAAAACCTGAGCACACCTATCCTGTTTGTAAATATTATTAATTCTCATAGGATAAGGGTGACGGTCGACGTTTCGGTCTCCTATGAATGTTTCTTTGAGACCATCTTCAGGACTGATCAATTAATATTTGTAAAGCCCTATTGTAAAATGAAACAACAATATTTACAATTACAATTTAATCAAATCTTGCAATTGCATTGAACATTATACACCTAAGACTAACAGAACATACAAGAAAAGACATTAGACTCAACAGTACATTTGCTTATTCAATTAAAAAGACACATCAATGTTAACTGCTACATATCTATACTTCTATGGCCAAGCAGTTAGATATGTGCTATGGAAATAGGACCTAAGAATCTCATATTGTATTAAGCTGAGGGTCCTAAAAGGAATACATCCAACGTGTAAGGCAAACAGAATATCATCGCTATATACACTTTATTCAATTTCATTATTGTCATAAAAGAGATTTGCACAGGGTAAAAATAGAGCGTCCAAAAGAGAGTCAACAGGTTTCATAAATAACAGCCCGATTCATCATTGTGAAGTTTTGCGAGTCTGAAATAGCGATTAATAAGGAATCGCTATTCCAGACTCGCAAAACGGGATTCATGTAGGAATCGCAATATTTTTTGCGATTCCTACAGCTTCCTTATTTGCGATTAGCTAATTGCTAATCGCAAATAAGGAATAACTCCCCATTAATTCCTATGGGCCTAAAGGCCTAAAGGCCCATAGGAATGAATGGGGAGTCATTCCTTATTTGCGATTAGCAATTAGCTAATCCCAAATGAGATTGCGATTTCAAGGGTGCAGGGGTGTCCAAAGGACACCCTGTAACACCCCTGAAATGTAAATTTACACAGATGTTACACACACACATGTCCTTTGGACATGTGTGTGTGTAACATGCAACTTAGAAAAATGCATTTAAATGCATTTTTCTAAGTTTTCGCTATTTACCACAAGGTTTGACTTCGTGGTAAATAGCGGTTTTAAATTGCGAATTCGCAATTTTTAAATGTTTCAAGAATAGCATTTAAGAAATCTCTAATAGAGATTCCTTAAATGCTATTCCTCGCAAATTTGCGAGTTCTTAAATAGCGAATTTTGCATTTGGGATGATGAATCCCAAATGCAAAAATTGCACTCGCAAAGGGCCAGATTCTCAGATTCTTGCCCTTTGCGAGCGCAATTTCGCTTGATGAATCTACCTGTTAATGTGTTGGCCACCGAGGTGGTAGGAGAATTACTGGTACTGGGAGGTTCAATTTAAATGTAAGATTCTAAATGAAAGAATTAGAATAGAGCCTGTATTAACAACTGGTGTTTGATTAGTCGTATTTCGGTAAAGGAGGTATTATGTCCCTATCATACCTTTGTGGCCTTCCTCTATCATGAAAATGAGGAGCTTGAAAATTGAGGGCAGGCAACTTCAGTGTGGAAAAAGGTAGGGCTGATGGCCTTTTTCAAAGTTGCCCGGCGCTAACCGCCTCTATACCACGTGAATTACCAAACAAAGAGGCAGGCGCTGGAGACTGGAAGGCAGGAAACAGAAGTTTTATTCCGACGGAGCAGAACACATCAAAATCAGACAACAGGGTATCTTCTCGAGGTGCTCTCCCCGCATCTTTGAGGCCTGGCCTCTTATACACCGGTTTATGATCTTTATTACAGTTTATTGCATGTCGTACATTCTTGCAAATGCTTTGAAGTATGAAAGGACATCCTCGGAATCCCCGCTTCAGGCCCGTTCCCACACACATTTACAGTTGAAGTCCCCACCCCGGTCACAACAGGTGATGATTGTTTGCGCAGCTGGACATTCCGCCGATTCATGGAATGCATGTGGTTGATCGGATCTCATGGGGTGGGGGCTTTGATCAACTTGTGGATCCTTTGATGGGAGAAGCTTCCTACTGTATGGGGGGGGGGCAATAAACAGCATCCGTAGGGCCAGGTGGCAGTCTGGGAACGAGTAAGACAATCGGGCACAGAGGAAAGGGAGTTTTATCAAAGGACCTGGGATCACGAAAGGAATGGATGGAGGTGTTGAGCTGGGAACAGGATGGGGTTCCGAGGCAGAGTTGTGTTGAAGAGGGGTTTATGGGCCAAGGCATGTGAGAGCGGGGGCTGTCAGCACACGGGGGATGCTTGCGAGGTCAGGAGAGAGAGAGACGCGCTGGCTGTCGGCGATGGGCAGAGAGGCCATGGTATTTAAAATGGCTGCCGCTCACGCGCACGAATGGGCTCAAAAAGGGGGCAAGATGGCGCCGATAATGTTGACACTGCAGTCTAGGTTTTAACAGTCCTCCCTTTTCAACATATCTAGCTAGCTTGTCTACTCAATGTCTATCTGCATTAAATTCCTAACCTCGACATCATACAGTGCTTCCATGCGTTCCTTTCCAAAGTCCACAGTCTTAGGGCAGATACAATTCGCGCATAATGAACACAGAGGCGGCAGGCATTGAATTCCTAAGCAGAACCCACATATTACAACTACAGGAATCAGGATAATGGTAAACAGTCTCCAGCCCCAGTTCTTAACAGTACTCCAAAACCATCCACCAAGCGACCATTCTTCCTGCTCCTGGTGAACTTCTGAGGAGAGTCTGTGGAGATGTTTGATGGCTTTGTACACTGAAGGTGAATTGTCCGGTATATATGTACAGCAGCTGGACCCAATAATGCGGCATGCTCCGCCACGATCCGCTAGAACCACATCTAGAACAAGGCGGTTCTGGAGAGCCACCAGGCGGACCGCTTGAAGCTCGGCTGTGTTGTTTGCAAGGATACCAGCTGTGATGTTCATTGTTGTCTCGACTGCCTGAGTCAAATGTCGGATGGCACGGCTGTTTGCCATTGGGCCCCAGAGTGGAACAAGTCCCTTCATTGCATCGAGGAACTGTGCTCCTGTAGAGTCGGCTTGTTCAATGTCCTTGGCTCGTTTTTGTCTATGGTGATTCGCCGGAGCCACGTAGGTCGGAGGAAGGATGAAGGAGATAAAACAAGTGCCCCCCCAGCCTTTGGGGAGCCAGGTGTAGGCTTTTGTGCCGCAAACAAAGTACATGTTTGGAGAGGATACAAAGGAAGGTGGATCAGTGGAATCCAAAGTTCTGGTGATGTGGCAAGCACTGCGGCCCACCAGCTGTGTCCCAAGCCCTTCTATGCACATAAGGCCTGTGACGTTGATGACAGATAGGGCCACAGTCAGGGTGGCGGCTGTTCGTTTCCGAAGGTAGGAGAAGATGGGTCTGGTCGGATTGTTGAACACCTGCATCTCAATTCGTTCTTTGGCAGGGATGTCCATGTGGATAGAGTTGTTGGAGGTCTGCGGGCAGAAATGTGTCTTCGTTTTGTTTCGCCAGACCTCATGATAGAAATGCGTCATGGTTTTGCTGGAGGTGGCATTGTCCCTATAGCTCTCTTGCAGGAGGATCAGCCAAGCAAGGCAGGAGTCGTGAATTGAGAAGGGTGAAGGGATGAAGGGTATCGAATGTCCAGTGGCGTGGGGTAGCAACCCACAGATCCAGCAGTTGGTGGCATTGGTGGCAAGATTGTGCTGGTGCAGCAGCTGTACAAAGGAGTTGTTCCAAAACTCCTTTCGTCTTTGTCTGAGTTGGGGAGAGAGAGAGAGATCAAATAATGTTCCTTCATGGTGGTAGGCTGTGCAGTGGCCAGGAATGTCTCATGAGCAGGTGCATTTTCTTCCACAATCCAGAGTGTATTTGTCTTTGAACTGTGAATTTTCAGATGTCCGGTTGCTTCCATCACCTTCTTATCGGGCGCTTCCATCACCTTCTTATCGGGCGCTTCCATCATCTTCAAGGGAGCTCGGTAGCGGGCAGAACCAAAGACCTCGTCTGGCTTTCTCTCCTGACAGCCTTTGTTGTGTTAGGCCACCGATCTGAGAATTATGACTTAGTCAATGGTCTGCTTAGCCGAGACTCTCTCCTTTCGTCGCAGGTTATACCCTTCTTTGGATGGCACGGTAGGGTCAGGAATCTTTGCAAGTTCAAGTGTCTCTGTGTCTGGGTAGCAATTCAGCGATGGTCGGTCTTTGTTCAGGAGCTCTTCCTGGGTGGTCACGTCTTCGGTAGTCGGGGGAATCCGCTTGCAGTGGTGCGCATGCACCCAGGTCCGCTTTCCTTCCACTCGAAGAGCTGTTCGGGTGGTGAGTAGGACTTGCCAGGGGCCCGTCCACCGGGGTTCCAGACTCTTGGCGCGCTGGAAGTTCTTTATCAGTATGAAGTCCCCGGGTTGCAGGTTGTGTCCGGGACACCTGGAAGCGTCAGGGATGGCATGCAGCACCTGTTGGTGAATGACAGACAAAGTTTCAGTCAATTTATACAAGTAATCAGACATTAGGATGTCCGGAATGTTATGAATGGAAGTCGGTTTTGGTGCAGACCAGACGCTCATAGGTCGGCCGAAAACGACCTCGTAAGGTGTCAAGTGGTGTTTGGTGGGGGTGGAACGCATCGATAGCAATGCCAGTGGGAGAGCGTCTGGCCATTTCAGTCCTGTGGTAGCCACTATCTTGGCTAGTTTTAGTTTTAGTGTGGCATTGTGTCGCTCAACAAGTCCAGCAGACTGGGGGTGGAAGACTGCGTGGAGCTTCTGTTTTACACCCAGCCCTTTCAGGATGAGCTGGATAACTTCGGCTACGAAGTGGGGGCCATTGTCGCTCCACAAAATTCGACAAAGGCCGTAGCGAGGAAAAAATTCCTTTAACAGTACTTTTGCAGTGGCCATAGCAGTGTTATCACGGAATGTCTGACATAATATCGACAGACAGAATATCGAAATGCAAAAATATCGGAGCAAAAATATCGACAGCAAAAATATCGGAATCCTATCTTCATTAAGGTAAGTACAAAAATATCGAAAAAATAATATCGTAGTACAAAAATATCGGAATCAAAAATATCGTTTTTTTAAATATATTAATAATGTAAAAATAATATTAAAATACATATAATTTTACAACTATTAAATAAAAATATTAAAACAAAATTAAAAGTAATACATATACATTTAAAATAAATAAAACACTTAATAATTGAATGTAATTTTAATTTTTTTCATGTAATTTATTAGATTTAATGTAATATTTTTTTATTTTTACCCTGTACGCCTGTACCCCAAAAACCCAAAACTGACCCTGAACCCTAAAAATATCCCTGTACCCCAAAAACCCAAAACTGACCCTGAAACCTAAAAATACCCCTTTACCCAAAAACTGAAAACTGACCCTTATCCCTAAAAATACCCCTTTACCCAAAAACTGAAAACTGACCCTGAACCCCAAAAATACCCCTTTACCCAAAAACTGAAAACTGACCCTAAACCCTAAAAATACCCCTTTACCCAAAAACTGAAAACTGACCCTGAACCCTAAAAATACCCCTTTACCCATTATTATTATTATTATTATTATTATTGGGACATTTGTAGAGCGCTGCGTTACGCACACCGGCGTGTCCACGCGCTAAAAGAGGGAGAGGCAGCGAGCAGGGAGCACAGAAGCAGTGCAAACAATTATTTAGTGTAGAGGAATGTTTTCAGTTTCGCTCGGAACCTAGCTTCCTCCGGTTCCAAGCGCAGGTCCACTGGTAGTTTGTTCCAGTTATTTGCCGCTAAGCATCTAAAGGACCTACCTCCCATGCGGGCTTTCTTAACTCTGGGGATCCTCAGTAGACCGCCCCCTGCGGATCTAAGCGCTTGTGTTGGTTGATACACTTCGATCAGTTTATTCAGAGGGTCGGGTGCCCTGCCATTCAAGATTCGATGACAGGTGCAGAGGGCTTTGTATTCCACTCTTCTCCTCACGGGGAGCCAGTGTAGCTTCTGGAGGGCCGCCTTAGAAGGCGCCCTTTTGGGCAGCCTGAGAATCAAACGAGCTGCCGCATTCTGCAGCACTTGCAGGCGTGCCATGCTTTTTTCCGGAGCCCCCAGGTACAACAAGTTCCCGTAGTCCAACCTAGCTGTCACCAGGGTATGGACCAGGGTTTGACGGGCACCGATCGGGAGTAAGTCAAGGACCTTTCTCAGTTTCTTCAAAATCCCAAAACAGACTCCTACCACCCGGTTGATCTGGGGGCCAAAAGTAAGACCCGCATCAAACCACACCCCCAGGTTACGTGCCTCTTGACAGGGGGTTGGGGTTGGTCCAAGACAGGGTGGCCACCATGCCGACGACCAGGCAGACTGGGCTCTCCCCACCACCAGCACCTCTGTCTTACTGCCATTAAGCTTCAAACAGTTGATAGCCATCCACTCGGCTAAGATCTTTCATGCACGAACGGAAGCCATCGGCAGCAAGACAGCTATATATATATACATGCGATAGGGAGATCACCAGCTGCGTATCGTCGGCATACAAAACCAGTTAGAGACCATGACTCTCCACAATCGAGGCAACCGGCGCGACATACATATTGAAAAGGGTCGGGCTCAATGACGAACCCTGCGGCACGCCTTGGCCCAGGGGGACCCCCTTTGAATAGCAGTCTCCTTGCCTGACTCGAAAGCTTCTCCCCTTGAGGAAATCCTGGATCCATCTCAGCGCGGTGCCAGAGATGCCACCTCTGTTCAGACACTGTAGCAGGATGTTGTGAGCTACAGTGTCGAACGCCGCGCTGAGGTCCAACAGGATCAAAGCCATAGTTTGGCCTGCATCCACACCCTCCCTCAGATGTTCCGTAGCCATAAGGAGGGCAGACTCGGTGGAATGGCGTGGCCTGAAGCCAAACTGCGTCGCATGGAGCAGTCCCGTCTCTTCCACCTGCTTCATGATTTGGGTATTAACCACCTTTTCTGCCACTTTGGACAGAAAAGGCAGGAGGGAGATGGGCCTCAGATTCTCTAATACCTCGAAGTCTAAGTGGGGTTTCTTCCGAAGCGGGAGCACCACCGCCTGTTTCCACCCCTCAGGCAGCTTCCCCGATCCGAAGGAGATATCCAGGACGTGCCTCATATATGGCTCTAGAACTTTAAGACTATCCGCCAGGCGTTTGGGTGACACTGGGTCCCACGGGGACCCTGATTTGACAGAGCGACACACCACTACTAAATCCTCAAATGGGGGGGTGTGGAAGTTAGTAAGATGCCCTGCCGTCTCCGTGTCCCCAAATGCTGCCTCAAAGTCAATCCCTGTCGGCGGATTAGGGAAAGTCGAGTAGATCTTCTCGACTTTAGTTGAAAAATATTCGGCAATTCGGTTACATGACTCCGTTGAGAAACTCTCCGGCTCAGTAGGTGAATTTACCGTGGTCAGAGACTTGTAAATACCGAAGAGTTCTTTGGCCGAATTCTCCGACCCCAGGATTTGTCCTGCATAGTATGCTGCCTTAGACTTTTTAATCAGCCTATGATGTAGGCGCCTTTTTTCCAAGAACAGTTCTCTAGCCTGATTGTCATAAGACACCCTCCAGACTCTTTCGGCTCGCCTGCAATCTGCCTTTGTTAACCTCAGCTCACCACTATACCATGGGGCTGATCGTTCTTTCCGAGCACCTGTAGATGTGCGGCAGAGTGGAGCTGTCTGGTCAAGCGCTTCAGTAATGCGCTGATTCAGGTTAGAGACCGCTGTTTCTATGTCTTCGCCACCAGGTTGACCACCCCTACTCAAAACTTGGTTGAAATCCTCCACCGAGAATTTAGCCCACTTCCTCCTGAGATAGTTAGGGGGTGCCTGACTGGCTTTGTTGGATTTTGAGCTCTGTATGGAAAATGCCACCAGAAAGTGGTCTGTCCAGGGGAAAACTGACCCTGAACCCTAAAAATACCCCTTTACCCAAAAACTGAAAACTGACCCTGAACCCTAAAAATACCCCTTTACCCATGAACTGAAAACTGACCCTGAACCCTAAAAATACCCCTTTACCCAAAAACTGAAAACTGACCCAGAACCCTAAAAATACCCCTTTACCCAAAAACTGAAAACTGACCCTGAACCCTAAAAATACTCCTTTACCCAAAATTAATTAATATTATTTAATTACCAATTAATTATTAATTAACAATAACAATAAAGTAAATATATTAGCACATTTGCTGTAATTAATTTAATTTAATAATTAATATTATTTTTCCCAATTAATTAATTAAGAATAACAATAAATTATATATAAAAAAATTACTATAACCCCTTCCGTGCGGCCGCGATTTTTCCCATGTGCGGCCGCCGGACGAACACGGGCAGGCCATGACGAACCCCAGCCGTCATCAGCACACGAGCACCGTAGTGCATGACGGCTGGGGTTCGTCACCAGCATGGAAGGGGTTAATTAATGTAATTAAATAATTAATATTAATTAATTACCAACTAATTAATATTTATAAATATGTAAAAAAATATATTAATTAATTAACGAATTAATAGAAATTAATTACCAATTAATTATTAATTAAAATATGTACAAACATATATCAATTAATTAATTATTATTAAATTACTTCCCACCCTATTCCCCTATAAACCCATAACCCGCTACAGAACATATTTATCAATTAATCAATTAATTAAAAATAATTAAAAATTATTTCTCAATTAATTAATTAATAATTCCCACTAATTAATAATTAATTTAACATAATTAAATTACTTCCCACCCTATTCCCCTATAAACCCACAACCCGCTACAGTAGTAAAAGACAATATTTAATTAAATTACATTAAAAATATATAATAAAACATAATAAATACAATATAATATACACTAAATTTATTTAAAAATTGATATTAGTAACATCGAAGTTATTAATTTCGATATTATTGACATCGATATTTACAACTTCGATATTACTGATATCATACCAATATCGATATTAAGACTGTCGATATTACTTACCTTCGATATTTTGTCCCATCGATATTTAAACTTCGATATTTTTGCATATCGATATTTAAAAATCGATATTTTGTCAGTGTACCGTTATCACGGGTTGGGTATGCTTCCACCCATTTGCTGAATGCACACACCACAACAAGTACGTATTTTAGGCCTTGGCATCTGTCTAGTTGGATGTAGTCCATCTGTAGGACTTCAAATGGGTGATTGGGAACCCCAAACCCTCCCCGGGGTACCACAGTTCCTTTCCCGGGGTTATGTTGCAAGCATATCAAGCATTGTTGGACCAGACGTTTGGCTGAGACTGTGATTTTGTCATTGTGCCAAACTCTGGAGACAAGTTCAATCACGGGGGCTGATCCTATGTGTGCAGGGGAGTGTGCCATAGTCAATATGGGAATCAGGTATGAGTCAGGTAGCAACCATTTGTTCGTGTCTTTTGTCCGCCAGCAGCCTTCTTCGTCTTTCAGTCCCACCCGTGCCCATTCAGTCAATTCGTGTTGTGAGCTAGCCATTTGAATGTTCCTAATAGTGTCTCTAGCGTCTTTCAATTTCTCTGTTTGTGACCTAGTCACGTACATGCGTGTCGTCGTCCTATTCTCAGCTGTGGTCCGAGCGGTGGTGTCGGCTAGTGCATTTCCTTGTCCAATAATGTCTGTCACCTTCTTGTGTGCCTGGCATTTGATGACTGCAAGTCGTTTGGGGAGGAGGACGGCTTCGATCAGGGCGGAGACTAGATCTCCATGTAAGATGGGGGTGCCGTGTGAGGTCAAGAATCCCCTTTCCTTCCAAAGGAGCCCAAAATGGTGAACCACCCCGAAGGCATACTGGCTGTCGGTGTGAATGTTCGCTGTGGTTCCTGCTGCTAGGATGCATGCTCGTGTCAGGGCAATCAGTTCTGCTGCCTGTGCAGATCGTTGTGTGATGCGGGCTGTCTCTACTACAGTTCGGGCCGTGGTGACTGCATAGGCAGCTGAAGTGGTGCCATCGGGGAGTTTGATGCAAGAGCCGTCCACCCACAGCTCTCCGTCGGGGTCTGGAAAAGCCGTGTCTCTGAGGTCAACCCTACTTCTAGTCTGTTCGTCTGTGAGGGTCACAGAGCCATGTACAGGGGACACATTTGGATCGTTCTCCGGTAGGGGCAACAAAGTTGCCGGGTTCAGTGTGGTGCATCTTTTCAGGGTGATGTGGGGTGCAAGCAGAGTCAGTTTGTATCCAGTCAGTCGTGCACTCGTCAGGTGTTGCGTCTTAGTTTGGTTCAGGAGGGTGTCAATTGCATGGGGTACTAATACCGTGAGGGAATTCGAGAGCACGATCCCCTCACTCTGTCGGATAGAGATAGCAGCGGCAACTACAGCTCGAAGGCAGGCAGGCAAGGCTCTGGCTACGGGGTCAAGAGTGGCAGAGAAGTAAGCGCATGGTCGTTGCTTTGGGCCAATGGACTGAGTCAAGACAGACAAAGCACATCCCTCCCTTTCGTGAGTGAAGAGGGAGAAGGGCTTTGTGTAATCGGGGGTACCTAGGACAGGGGCCGAACAAAGGGCATCTCGTAGCTCTATGAAGGAGGATTGGCATTCAGGGGTCCAAGGGACGGGAAAGGGGACATCTTTAGCTAGCAGAGAAAGCAGCGGTTTCACAATGAGGCTGAAGTTTGGCAACCACTGCCGACAGAAGGAGGTGAGGCCTAGTAGGGAGCGGACTTGTTTCTGAGTCTTAGGGACAGGGGTTTCAAGAATGGTTTGGATCCGGTCGGGAGTAAGTTTCCTTCCGTCTTTGGACAAAAGGTGGCCTAAGTAAGTGACCTGGGGTTGGCAGAATTGCAACTTCTTTTTGGAGACCTTGTGGCCATTACCCGCAAGGAAGTGCAGGAGTTGAATGGTGGCGGTGACTGCTAGTGGAGTGGTATCGGCCGCCAAAAGGATGTCATCGACATATTGTATCAACACCACTCCATCGGGTAACTGGACCTCATCCAGTTGTCTCTTGAGGGCCTCCCTGTAGATGCTGGGGCTTTCTGTGTAGCCTTGGGGTGCTCGACAGAATCTATATGAGCGGGCTTTTAGGGTGAAGCCAAAGAGATATCGGCTGTCTGGGTGGATGGGGATAGAGAAAAATGCGTTTTTGAGGTCAATGACAGTGAAGGTGGTGGCAGTAGAAGGAATCAAAGTCAAGATAGTGGTGATGTCCGAGACCACGGGGTACTGGGGTACAACTACTTTGTTGATCTCTCGAAGGTCGATGATGAAGCGGTATGCTTTCTCCTCTCCCTCTCCTTGTTTCTTGATGATGGGCAAGATAGGGCTGTTGCAAACGTTGCTAACCACTTCCTCTACCACTCCTGCGTCTGTCAGTGACTGAATAATCTTTACCAATGCCTTCTCGCCCTCGGGCGATATCCGATATTGTGGAAGTTTTGGGAGTATTGCGTCCGGTCGAACAGTGATGTGCACTGGGTCAATCATCATGCATCCTACGTCCGAATCTGTCTTGGCCCACAGATACGGAGGCAGAGTGTCAAGTAGGGACGAGTCAATGTCAGTGATAGAAAACATGCGTCAGGAAGGGCGATGTCTGAGCAGAATGGGGTTGTCGTACAGAAAAACTCGAACTCCGTCTTGTGAACATCTAATAGTCGCTCGGAAATGCTTCAGCAAGTCAAGTCCCATAATGGCGTCAGGAGTATTGGCGGAAAGCAAAAACGTTGTGTCAGCTGTGTTGTTCTCTAAGTCAAAGGGGATCGGTGTGGACAAAGGGTTAGTGGAGGGCGAAACCTATCGATGTTACAAGTGATCCAGACAAGGGTGCCCTTGGAATCAGTCATTTAGATAACGCACTACGTGTCGCGCCAGTGTCTACCAGGAATGGAGACTTTGTACCCAGGACCTTAACGGTGACATAGGGCCCTTGTTGGTCAACATATAGCTCGACTGGATCCCTCCCTTGCCAGTCCTATGCAAGGTCGTGGGCATTGTCGCAGTCAGACTGCTGGTACTGGTTCTGTCGGGGTCGGTCAAATGTGTTTGGTCTGTTTGATCTATCGTTAGTCGTGTCATTTGCGGACCCCCGTTGCTGTCCTCTATTTCTCGGTCCACCCGCTACGTCCTTGGGGTCCCTGTTTCTGTTCATCTCCAACAGAACCGGACACTGGGATTTCCAATGGCCGAATCCTTTGCAGAAGGCACACTGGTCCTCGCTAATGTCTCTACGTCCAATGTGGGGTGTTGGGGTGCGGTCTTTAGGAGGTGCGTTCCTAGGGACATTTGTCTGGTAGTTCCCTTTGTATTGCTCTCGCCCTACAGTCACCCCTTGCAACTGTGCAATCATTACCCTCTCTTTTAAGTCTTTTTTCTTTTTCTCTGTTGCTCTATCGCTTTCATTTTTCTGGTGCTCGTAATATTGGGCCATCTGAAGGATAGCCGCAGGTTTGGAGGCTGCCCAACTACTCTCACTGGCCTGCAGTTTCTGAGAGACCTCCGGCGACAGACCCTTTACATAATTCTGGACAAACAGGTGGTGTCCGTTTGCAGTGGTCATGTCCTGGCCGCTGTAATCGGAGAACACTGTTTCAAACCGGGAGAAGTATTCCGATACGTCTTCCTGGGGTTTCTGACGACAGGCCGTTACTATCGACCAGTCCACTTTCTTTTCTGGGATCAGGGTTTTCAATTTCTGTACAATTTTGTCTGGGAGGTCTAAAATGGATTTCAAAGGCTTCTGTCCAGGTTCTCGTTGCCTATCTATGCCATCGAGTTGTGACCAGGTATGTCCGAACAGCTCAAGGTGGGCGACTTTCCGGATTTGCTTCCACACATCAGCTGGCAGACAAAACCCGAAAAACAAGTCGATGTCAGCCAGGGTCATAATCGTTGAACCTAGGGCTGTACCTAATTCAGTGTAGAAGGCAGTGGGGTTTTTACGTAAATCGGGCAGAGATTTCCGGAACGTTAAAATATCTTGCCGATCCCATCGCTGGGAGACCCAGTTGTACACTACCCTCCCTCTTGCATCTTGGTGGTTGACGTCATCGTGTGTTCCTAGACCTCGTGGAGGAACCCAGTAGGGGGCAGCCTCTCTTATAGGCATCATGGTGCTAGCTCGCTCAGTTCGTGGTTCGGTTGCTACGGGTGTCGTGGGTTTAGCTTCCGATTCCTGTTCAGTGAGGTGGCGGAAAACCTCAAGCGTACGCGTAAGGAGGTCCGTCACGTCACACTCGCCCTCATCCCCGATATCGACCTTTCTATACAGAGTCGTTAGGCTCTCGGGACCTTTGTCTCGATATCGGTCCTCATACGCATTCAGGGCATGATAACACAGTCGTACGGCAAAATGCTGTCTGTGGCTCCCTGCATATGAGTTGAACATATCCGTGATGTGCTCTCCACTCTCCTTTCTTTCTACCAATGTCCTCACTACCTTGTCGATCCCTGCTCGCTCATCTTTGCTTAACCTGTTCGTTCTTGTGGAATCTGTCTTTCGGGTCTCTGGGTCATCTAACACTGTCGCTTGTGCTGTATCTAGAACAAGGGGTTCGGCTGGCGCAGAGGCCATGGGGACCGAAGCTCTGGTACCACTCTCGTCTGTGCTTGGGGGTAGCAAGTGCTGTGCTAAGGGTTGGGAAGGGGCATATGGAGGGGGCATGTAGATGATCGGAGGACCTAACAAAAGATCATCATTGGCTTGCTGTTTCGAGGGCAATTCAGGATAGAGCGTAGAGGGTGTTCTAACCGGACACTGGCTTGATGTCTCTACCTCTAGTTTCTGTTTGGCTTCTTCTCTTTCCTTAATCTCTTCTTCTAATTTCTTAGCAGCTAGGTGGGCTGCCTTTCGCAGCTCTTTTCCCAACCTACTTTCATTTCTCTTTTTACGCTGTTCGGTTTCTTTGCGCCACATGCCGAGACTATCAAGCATAGTGGGCGTTGTCTTGTGTTTCCCAAGGGCTGTTTCTAGCGCGCTTATTTTATCTTCGTCGAAGGATCCTATCAGTGGCCACTGACTTTTCCGATCCTTCTTCGTATATTTATGCCACAGCTTGCTATAAGCTATAGCAATCAATCCATGCTTCATGAACATGTCCTTATTAGGGGTGCCTTCCAGTGGAGCCGGATGGTTCATCTCTAATAAGCGGTCCGGGCTAAACAGGCTACCAATCAGTGGGGAGAAGATAGGCATGACGGATTACAACGGGGACAAAGGTCTGCACTACCTATCTTATCACTGCGTGCAAAGACTAGACAGAATATTTCTATTCTTCGTTGTTTGCAGGCGGTGAATACCTCAAAAGAACCAATATCGAACAGTCAAGGTTCGGTTAATCAAACAATCAATGGGGAGAATAAGTAGGCACGACGGGTTACAACGGGGACAAAAGTCTGCGTTACCTACCCTTTCACTACCTGCAAAGAGAGAACCTGTTCTTCCCTGTTTGCAGACAGAGAATCTCCAGAAAACAATCCGCGAACAACAGTTCGGGCCTAAAACAATCAATCGGTGGGGGAGAAAGATAGGCACGACGGATTACAACGGGGACAAAGGTCTGCGTTACCTATCCTTCACTGCTTGCAAAGAGAGAGAGAGCCTGTTGTTTCTCCGTTTGCAGACAGTGAATCTCCAAAAAAACCAACAAAAGAGTAATACTAGTATTATCCAAATCAAACAATCATTTTGCAATTTGTCGCGTTTACACGACCTTACCCGGACCGCATGGACAGTTTCTTGTCTTCCGAATCCAGCGCCCGATCGTCCTCTATTCTTCGTGATCTTCGCGGCACTCCTGATGGTTCCCAGTCAGGACCGTAGATCACTCGAGAGAGGTCTGTTCGGAACCAGTGAAGTTCGGATGATTGGCTGTCAGACGAGGGTCTATCGGACAGGAGCTCTCCCGATCGTTGCAGTCGTTCACTCTGTCTTCAGGACCTCTCCCACTGGATCCACGAGTCACTGATGGGCCCCACGTTTGGGACGCCAATTGTGGAAAAAGGTAGGGCTGATGGCCTTTTTCAAAGTTGCCCGGCGCTAACCGCCTCTATACCACTCGAATTACCAAACAAAGAGGCAGGCGCTGGAGACTGGAAGGCAGGAAACAGAAGTTTTATTCCGACGGAGCAGAACACATCAAAATCAGGCAACAGGGTATCTTCTCGAGGTGCTCTCCCAGCATCTTTGAGGCCTGGCCTCTTATACACCGGTTTATGATCTTTATTACAGTTTATTGCATGTCGTACATTCTTGCAAATGCTTTGAAGTATGAAAGGACATCCTCGGAATCCCCGCTTCAGGCCCGTTCCCACACACATTTACAGTTGAAGTCCCCACCCCGGTCACAACAGGTGATGATTGTTTGCGCAGCTGGACATTCCGCCGATTCACAGAATGCATGTGGTTGATCGGATCTCATGGGGTGGGGGCTTTGATCAACTTGTGGATCCTTTGATGGGAGAAGCTTCCTACTGTATGGGGGGGCAATAAACAGCATCCGTAGGGCCAGGTGGCAGCCTGGGAACGAGTAAGACAATCGGGCACAGAGGAAAGGGAGTTTTATCAAAGGACCTGGGATCACGAAAGGAATGGAGGGAGGTGTTGAGCTGGGAACAGGATGGGGTTCCGAGGCAGAGTTGTGTTGAAGAGGGGTTTATGGCCCAAGGCATGTGAGAGCGGGGGCTGTCAGCGCGCGGGGGATGCTTGCGAGGTCAGGAAAGAGAGGGAGAGACGCGCTGGCTGTCGGCGATGGGCAGAGAGGCCATGGTATTTAAAATGGCTGCCACTTACGCGCACGAATGGGCTCAAAAAGGGGGCAAGATGGCGCCGATAATGTTGACACTGCAGTCTAGGTTTTAACATCAGTAGATCTGTATTAGTATATATATAGCTAGAAAAGACCATCTCACAGATGTTAACTTTACTGGCTGATTACCTCGTGTAACTCCGAGTTGTCATGTGGTATGCACATCCACAGCGTCTCAAATCCCCAAGGGTACGCAAGAAGTTTGAAACATTTTGGATATCATAATCTATAAGATTGTGAAAAAGAATGTCAAAATCTGAGAGCAACCCTGGCCATTACTTACAGGCGCTGGGTTAAGCTAGTGATGTAAAGCACGATTTAATTACCTTTATGTAGCGTGAAGCACAACAATCTCAGTAAATGGGATAATCGTCTTGTGCTGATCTAAAAAAAGGGGGAATAAGGCAAGGTTGCTTTGCAAGTCTAATGCGGAGTGATTTATATAAAAGGCGCTAGAGCCGATGTAACAGTTACCTGGTATGGTGCCTTAGTCGTCCCGTAAACATACACACGCAAAGTAGAGGAAGCGACCGACAGCGCGTTCAAGTGCGCTTAAGTTCATTTGTTTGGAGATCAAAAGAGGACTAATGAAAATTTCGAGCGCCATTTTAGAAGAGTAACATTATGTCATTTATAGATCTAGCTATAACGTGATATTGGCATCTGAACTACTAAGTGCTATTATTGGAGGAAATTAATGTGTGCCAAGCATAGTTTTTGAGAAAACTCTATCTACTTCAAAATGTAGCGAATGCTACATAGTTGTTGAATATTCATGCAGATTGTCTTCGGGTTTATCTGAGACTGTCATCTATTTTTAGTGATTTGCGAGTGAATGGAAATTCGGTCCAAGAGGCATAAGATTCTCATACTAGATACTCAACAATTTTACCAGAAATTATGTAATATTAATAAGCAATGTTAAAAAGTTGTGCTGACATGTAGTGATCTAACCAAATCAGAATATAAACATTGGCATATATGTAACACATATTGTAATCACAACAGTTTATACATAATTTAGATACCAAAAGATTAATTGTTTACAGAAATCGAAGACATTTCATGATTAAATAAACAACTATTTCTTCAAATAGATATCTGTGATATTGTAATTTAAAACAATGTAAAACTTTAGGTAATTGGTTTACATAAGTAATAACAGTATATTGAGATATGTGATCACAGTCCAGATATTGTATAATGATACATTGCCTAGTCACAATCAAATTGCTATACTATCATATAATAAACAGTTATCATTTATATCTAGTGGTAAGGGAGTCATGTTAGGCAGGCTAATGCGTGCCATTCAGTAGATGAATTTAAGTCCCGGTTGACTGTATCTGTCAAGCAGATTAGTTTGCCCTCCCTAAAAGAGAGGATTTTATCCATGTTGTTTTGTCTCTTGTTTAGTTTGATAACTTCCAGGACCCACTATGTCATTTCTATTTCTTTATGACCCAGGCGTAGATAGTATTCTACCAAGGGTGCATTTTCTTTTCTACAGCGGATACGGGACTGGTGTTGTAAAATCCGCTTTTTGACTGGTTGGATGGTTTTGCCGATATAATGTAATCGGCAAAGGCACTGGATGCAATAAATAACATTCCTAGTATTGCAATTTGAAAAGGTTTTGGCCATACATTTTATGCCATTAATCTCACAGGTCTTCACTGTCATGGTCGTTAAGCAAGCTGTACAGCCATTGCATTTATAGTGACCTACAATAGGTACTATTTGTATCATATTATCAACGGTGTTGTTAGCGGATGGATCTTCATAGGCATGGATGAGTCTGTCCTGAATGTTTGTGCCCCTTTCGAAGGCAAACATTGGTTTCTGTGTGAATTCTGGAATAGAATTAAGTAGTTTCCAGTTTTTTGCCACTATTTTCTTTATAGCATTTGAGTGTGTGCCAAAGGTAGACACACATACTATATTGGTCTTATTTTGACGTTCTTTTGTAGTCAATACGGCTTCACGATTATAATACCATGCCATTTTCATTTACTTGCGGAGTAGTCGCGACGGATAACCGTGTGATTGTAGTTTAGATTTGAGTTTATTTGCCTCACATCTCGATCTCCAAACAAATGAACTTAAGCGCACTTGAACGCTGTCGGTCGCTTCCTCTACTTTGCTTGTGTATATTTACGGGACGACTAAGGCACCATACCAGGTAACTGTTACATCTGCTCTAGCGCCTTTTATATAAATCACTCCGCATTAGACTTGTAAAGCAACCTTGCCTTATTCCCCCTTTTTTTAGATCAGCACAAGACGATTATCCAATTTACTGACATTGTTGTGCTTCATGCTACATAAAGGTAATTAAATCGTGCTTTACATCACTAGCTTAACCCAGCGCCTGTAAGTAATGGCCAGGGTTGCTCTCAGATTTTGACATTCTTTTTCATAATCTTATAAATTATTTTATCCGAAATTTTACCAGTTTCAAACTTCTCGCGTACCCTTGGGGATTTGAGACGCTGTGGATGTGCATACCACATGACAACTCGGAGTTACACGAGTTAATCAGCCACTAAATTTAACATCTGTGAGCTGGTCTTTTCTAGCACATGTTTTTAAAATATCTGATACGCTATATATATACTATTACAGATCTAGTGAAGTTGCCTGCCCTTGATTTTCAAGCTTCTCATTTTCATGATAGAGGACGGCCGCAAAGGTATGATAGGGACATTATACCTCCTTTACCGAAATACGACTAATCAAACACCAGTTGTTAATACAGGCTCTATTCTAATTCTTTCATTTAGAATCTTACGTTTAAATTGAACCTCCCAGTACCAGTAATTCTCCTACCACCTCGGTGGCCAACACATTAAGGTACTTATTAATGAAACTTGTTGACTCTCTTTTGGACGCTCTATTTTTACCCTGAGCAAATCTCTTTCATGACAATAATGAAATTGAATAAAGTGTATATAGCGATGATATTCTGTTTGCCTTACACGTTTAATGTATTCCTTTTAACACCCTCAGCTCCAAGATTTTGCATATACACCTTTTGTTCTTGTTGTTCTTGTTCATTGCTTTATGTTTAATGTATTTATATGTGAACATTCATTGAGAATTGAATACACATGATTGACTAAACTAATCTCTACTAGGACCATTGAATTGTCCTCCCCAAAAAACTTTATTTAAATATTGAAATATTCTTGGAACAAACTCCCTTGGAGGCACTCCTTACCCCTTTCATACTTTTACCGAAGCCCCCAAGGGTATATTAGGTTGCTCACTGTGTGTACCTCATATCTCCCACAGCAGGACTACCATCCAGAGTCCAAGACAGCGGCGCTTAAGTAGTAAAGCAGTACTATCATCCTCACTCCTGTCTTGGACAGCAGAACAATCTCAGTGGCTCATGTCTCAGACAGCTGAACTATCATACAACACTTGGGTCTTGTACAGTAGAAATATCACAGTGGCTCATTTCTCAGGAAGCAGAAGTGTGTCATCCTCACTTGAGTCTTAGATAGTGCAGCTATCTTAGTGGCTCGTATTTAGGACATCAGTACTATCATCCTCGCTCTAGTCCTGCACAGTAGAGCTATGTTAGTGGATAATGTCTGGGACAACAGAACTATTAGCCTCACTCAAGTCTTGGATAGCAGATCTGACTCAGTGGCTCATATCTCCCACAACAGGACTACCATCCAGAGTTCAGGACAGCGGCGCTGATGTAGTACAGCAGTACTATCATCCTCACTCCTGTCTTGGACAGTACAACTATCTTAGAGGCTCATATGTTAGACAGTAGAACTGCCAGCCAGAGTCCAGGACAGTGGCGCAGACTAAGTACAGCAGTATTACAATCCTCACTTGTGTCTTGGACAGCTGAGCTATCTTAATGTCTCATGTCTCAGACAGCTGAACTACCATCCTCACTCATGTCTTGGAAAGCAGAGCTATCTTAATGTCTCATGTCTCAGACAGCTGAACTACCATCCTCACTCATGTCTTGGACGGCAGAGCTATCTTAATGTTTCATGTCTCAGACAGCTGAACTTTCATCCTCACTCATGTCTTGGACAGCAGAGCTATCTTAATGTCTTATGTCTCAGAGAGCTGAACTACCATCCTCACTCATGTCTTGGAAAGCAGAGCTATCTTAATGTCTCATGTCTCAGACAGCTGAACTACCATCCTCACTCATGTCTTGGACAGCAGAGCTATCTTAATGTCTTATGTCTCAGACAGCTGAACTACCATCTTCACTCATGTCTTGGACAGCAGAGCTATCCTAATGTCTTATGTCTCAGACAGCTGAACTACCATCCTCACTCATGTCTTGGACAGCAGAGATATCTTAATGTCTTATGTCTCAGACAGCTGAACTACCATCCTCACTCATGTCTTGGGCAGCAGAGCTATCTTAATGTCTCATGTCTCAGACAGCTGAACTACCATCCTCACTCATGTCTTGGACAGCAGAGCTATCTTAATGTCTCATGTCTCAGAGAGCTGAACTACCATCCTCACTCATGTCTTGGGCAGCAGAGCTATCTTAATGTCTCATGTCTCAGACAGCTGAACTACCATCCTCACTCATGTCTTGGACAGCAGAGCTATCTTAATGTCTCATGTCTCAGAGAGCTGAACTACCATCCTCACTCATGTCTTGGGAAGCAGAGCTATCTTAATGTCTCATGTCTCAGACAGCTGAACTACCATCCTCACTCATGTCTTGGGCAGCAGAGCTATCTTAATGTCTCATGTCTCAGACAGCTGAACTACCATCCTCACTCATGTCCTGGACAGCAGAGCTATCTTAATGTCTCATGTCTCAGAGAGCTGAACTACCATCCTCACTCATGTCTTGGAAAGCAGAGCTATCTTAATGGCCCATGTCTCAGACAGCTGAACTACCATCCTCACTCATGTCTTGGACAGCAGAGCTATCTTAATGTCTTATGTCTCAGACAGCTGAACTACCATCTTCACTCATGTCTTGGACAGCAGAGCTATCCTAATGTCTTATGTCTCAGACAGCTGAACTACCATCCTCACTCATGTCTTGGACAGCAGAGCTATCTTAATGTCTTATGTCTCAGACAGCTGAACTACCATCCTCACTCATGTCTTGGGCAGCAGAGCTATCTTAATGTCTCATGTCTCAGACAGCTGAACTACCATCCTCACTCATGTCTTGGACAGCAGAGCTATCTTAATGTCTCATGTCTCAGAGAGCTGAACTACCATCCTCACTCATGTCTTGGGAAGCAGAGCTATCTTAATGTCTCATGTCTCAGACAGCTGAACTACCATCCTCACTCATGTCTTGGACAGCAGAGCTATCTTAATGTCTCATGTCTCAGAGAGCTGAACTACCATCCTCACTCATGTCTTGGGCAGCAGAGCTATCTTAATGTCTCATGTCTCAGACAGCTGAACTACCATCCTCACTCATGTCTTGGACAGCAGAGCTATCTTAATGTCTCATGTCTCAGAGAGCTGAACTACCATCCTCACTCATGTCTTGGAAAGCAGAGCTATCTTAATGGCCCATGTCTCAGACAGCTGAACTACCATCCTCACTCATGTCTTGGACAGCAGAGCTATCTTAATGTCTTATGTCTCAGACAGCTGAACTACCATCTTCACTCATGTCTTGGACAGCAGAGCTATCCTAATGTCTTATGTCTCAGACAGCTGAACTACCATCCTCACTCATGTCTTGGACAGCAGAGCTATCTTAATGTCTTATGTCTCAGACAGCTGAACTACCATCCTCACTCATGTCTTGGGCAGCAGAGCTATCTTAATGTCTCATGTCTCAGACAGCTGAACTACCATCCTCACTCATGTCTTGGACAGCAGAGCTATCTTAATGTCTCATGTCTCAGAGAGCTGAACTACCATCCTCACTCATGTCTTGGGAAGCAGAGCTATCTTAATGTCTCATGTCTCAGACAGCTGAACTACCATCCTCACTCATGTCTTGTAAAGCAGAGAGCAGCACTATCTTCTTCTCTTTGCTCTGGGACAGAGCAGCCGTCTTGTTGGCTCATATCTAGGACAGCAGAACTTTCCTCTTCGCTTGGGTCTTGTACAGCAGAGCTATCTCAGAGGCTCACATCTCTGACAGCAGAACTATCATCCTCTCTAGTAGCTCTGACAGCAGAGATAGCTCATAGTTCAGATGGAACTATCATCCTTTCTAATTGCTAGGATATCAGTCCCTGGCTCATGACAGAGATGTAGGCATTATTATCCTCCTTAATATACTGAACAGCAGAACTATCCTTCCTCTTGAGATACCCTGGCACGCCTCTGCCCTGTGGTTACCTTATTTCTCCTTTTTCATATGGGTGGGGCAGAGTGATGCACCATTTCCTCTGCAGACAAATGATGATCACAGGCATCGTGGTCCCAGAGAGGCAAAGAGACAGGCCACAGGAGCAGAGCAGGCAGACAGGGAAGGACTGAGAGAGTGGGAGAGGAGGCAAGGGGGCAGCGAGGAAAGCGCAGGCGCCAGGGAGTGAGAAGACCGAAAAAGAAGCAAAACAAAGAGAGTAGTAAAGAAAGGCAGGACGACAAAAAAGCAGAGAGGGACGTGGGAGAGAGAGAGAGAGAGAGAGAGAGAGAGAGAAGAGAGAGGGAGAGAGAGAGAGAGAGGGAGAAGAGAGAGGGAGAGAGAGAGAGAGAGAGAGAGAGAGAGACATATAACAGGAAGACCTGGGTGACAATAAGACAAGAGAAAGAGAAGCAGCCTGGGTTGTGGACGGCTAGGCCACTGGTTGGATGACCACGCCAGATGTTTTCCTCTTCCGTGCAAATCTGAAAGAGTGACCAGCCATTGTCCACTTTGCTGAAGATCTGTCTCTGTAAACCCTGAACCTGCGACCAGACCGTGTCCACTTGCAAACTTCCTTTCCATTCGGACCTGAAGCAGTGACCAGACATTGCCCACTTCAGTGAGCACCCCGGTGTTCGAGCTAGAATCAGTGACCAGACCTTCTCCACTTCACTAAAGGCCCGGCGCTTCAGGCCTGAAGCAGTGACCAGACTTTTCACACTCGGCCAGAGGTATTCCTGTGCAGCCCTCCAGCAGTGACCGACCCTGCCCGCTTGCTGAATATCTCCTGAAGCAGTGAACCTCGGCTGCAGACCGCACTGCCCGGCGCCGGCCCTGACATGCAGGCCGTCCTCCGCTGCCTTTTATTCTCCGCTGTCCTCGTGCAAGGTAACATATTTGACTCATAATGCCATTAACAAAATGACTGACTCATTGATTTAACTCTTGATTGATTGTAACTTTTATAAAGCGCGCTGCTCCCCACATTGGTGTCCGGCGCTGGAATTCAGTAGAAAGAAAAGGGCAAACACAGAGATTAAAATTAAAAAGTAAATATGGTCGCTTTAAGATCCCATCTGAGCACAGTGTAAGTCAAGATGGAACATGAAGGGGAGGGCAGGTTGCCCCAGAGGGTCTCCCTGAGACAGCAGAAGGGAGGCCTCCCGCTGTAGATTTCTTTATTCAAGGGAAGCAGATTCGTTGAGTGGAATCTAAGCATGCGAGAAGAAGCACAACATTTCTGTTTTTCGGGGCCCCTCTTAGGGACAGTTTTGAATGTATGATCCTAATTCAGCTCTTTCATGCATTCTTTGGCCTGGTCATGGGCAGGGCACAAGCACAGTGGTCCAAACTCTAAGGGGCAGATTTAAAAGCCCTGTGCAACACTTTTGCGCCACTGTTGCATCACTTTTGTGGCGCAGTGGCGGCGTAAACAATGCAGCCAATTTACAATGTGATGTATTTAGGGAGATGCGCCACGTTGTAAAGCCCTGTGTCACATTATACCTGCGTCAGGTATAATGTATGCAGGGTGGGCGTTTCCATGCAGGAAATCCTTATAAAAGTGACGCCGTAAAATGTACAAGATTTCACTGCGCAACTTCTAGGACGGCACTGTGTCAAAACCTAACGCCTGCTTGAAGCAGTCGTATGGACTGACGCATGAAAATAAGTCTAGGCCTCGACATGCATTGCTGGAGTTGTGTCATACTTGCGACACAACCAGCAATGCATGACTGTTGGGCCAACAGATGTGTCTAAATTGTCCTGAGTGGGAGTGGGGTTCAGTCAGTCAAAATAATCTTTAATTGGTTAATTAAAACCATAACAGATACACACAGCACAATTAAAATAAATCAGCAAGAGTTAAAACTGCCATGGTGGATGCCGAGCAGCAACCAAAGCATCAAGGATAAAATTCATATCAATGCTTCGAAGGCACAACATTGTCTAAAATGCAAAGATAATTAATAATTTGCTAAAATAAAATGTATAAAAAGACAAGACAATGACACAAACCTAAAAATATATCATAAAATAGCCTTAAAAATAAAATCATGGGATGTATGCATATGGCAGTCACCCCCTTCTTTTTTTAATCCTGACAGCCTTCGTTAAAAACCTTGCTACATTAAAACAAACATATACATTACATTACAATTGTAAAAAATATAAGAGCTGGTCTAGCCTGCGTGAACTGCTGCCCTCTCAGAAGTAGAAGAATGAATTGTCTGCGGGGATCACAAATAAAATCTCGAAACAGGACAAAATGTAGAGTGTCCTGGTCTGAAAAATGAATGCAGCCTCATACAGGTAAATTATCAACTATGATCCACCCTATAGGATCCGCTGAAAACCAGTGGATTTGATTCAGTCTAAAATGAGTCAACATTAAACGAGGGGGATTCATCACTGCTTGAGGGTCCCACTCACTGATGGAGGGTCTTTCTTGAATTGGGTCTGTTGGGCTGCAAGGTGTCCTAGGGGCCTGATAGCAAGCTACAACTGCAAGGACCAGCAGCCCCCCCATACCCCAGTGCCTTGAGACCCTCACAGGTGAGGAGCCGTGCTATACAAGCCCCTGATTGATTGATTGATTGATTTTTGATTGATTGATTGATTGATTGCCAGGGATTGCACTTACAAGTGGTGAGATGTTTTAGCACACGATGTTAAGGCCAGCTGTGATAAAGATGGTAAATTCTGGCAGGTCAAATTTACATAATTTACCAAGGGGAGAAGGACTAGTATTTACAGTGGCAAGAATTTTGGTGTGGTAAACACCAAAATATGCATGTTAGTCCTCAAAAGCTCAGAAGAAGCACTAATTAATGCATTCAAACATCTTGGTGTCGGATTTTTATCAGATGCAATCAGGCTCTTTTTGTCTTCTTCAGCCAGATTCAAAGGCATCTACCATTCTCCCCACGCACAGTCTCCTCATAACGTTTTAGACTACGGCACTCACCAAACATTTGGAAAAGATTTACTTGAATCCACAGAGTATTTTGAGAGCAATATTGCTAATGTTTTTATCAATAAATATTGGCAAAGACCAAAGATCTGGCTTTTTGATATAAATGTGCTTCTTCGTTGATTATCAAGTCTAAAAGAGTGTGTGCACACGGGTGCTTGTGTGCATGTAAGTGAGAATGGATGTATGCAAGATTGAATCAGTGGTTGGAGAGGTGAGTATTCCACAGACAGACACATGAATAGGCGAGTGCATAGATAAGTGAGTGAATAGGTGGATAGTTGGTTGAATGCATGAGTACCAAATGAGAGATTCTGGTGATAACAATGGATGTAGCTGAAAAACGAAATACAGTCTTAAACATGTGACGATAAAATGTAAATTTATGTGAGACTCAGCGGATCATGCAGACGACAACTTTCTAAAGTTGCAAGGAATGTGTAATTTTATCATTTAATGTGCTTAAAGTATCTGAAACAAGAGAAAGTGGAAAACAATACATTGTATGACGTGAACCTAGCCAGAAAGAAGTTGAGATTTGTAAAGAGTCATAGGCAAAGATACAGTTAATAAGCAGCGGCGGCTGGCAAGGATCGGGGGTGGCGCGGCAGGGAGGGCGAGCCGGGGGAAAGAAAAAGTCAATACCGCGTACCTCTTCCCTGTGTCTCTCTTCCTCGCTGCATCTATCCTCCTCGTCCTTCCCTCTGCTGGAAAAGGAAGCACCCATGCTTCTAGGCTCCCCTGAGCCAATCACAACAGTGCAGTGCAGCGTTTTGATTGGTCTGAGCGCTGTGGTTCGGCTCTCAGACAGGAACTGGGGGTCTGGGCATGTTCTCCACTCAAGCTGTAATACAGCCTGGGTGGAGTACCTGCAAAGTGCGCATGAATGTTTGGCCGGTCCAAGACAGCCGGGCAAACATTCATGCGCACTTTACAGAGTGCCCACTACTCCTCCCCTGCTGTGAGCAGAGGAGCCCCGCCCGACTCACCAAGCTGCCACACTGCAGCAGCAGGATAATATAAAATGATAAAAACATAGAGATTATCATTTTATATTTAATAAAATGTCAATAACATTGAGTTATCTTCATTTTATGTTTCCTTTATTCACACTGCTTAAAAGCAGTGGGGCGATGCTCCTCTGCCTTAGCGGAGGAGCCGCCACTGTTAATAAATGCTTGGAGGGGGAGCTTGGTTCTCAGAGTCGAGGCGGACTATTACTTTGTTGTAACACAGTGTTCTTCAAAGAACTGTGTCCAAATCTGTTCCTAAATTGGATCAAGGTTGGGCCACTCTTGATGGATACAAAAATGTTGTACTAAATCCTGGGTGCATACATGGAGTAGGCCTGTTGTCTTTTTTTTAGGTCTGGCTTTAGACAAGACCTTTTGATTTTACCAAAATATAAATAATATACCTAGAAACAGGGGCTTTCAGCTATCCCTCCTCATCCATTGGTCTGATGTTGTGTCATACATATTTTGCTTCTGTGCACTACAGCATATAACATGGGGAAAGGGGTCAGCCTCCCTAAGCCACTGATTAGCTTCATTATGCTCTCTTTCAGGGAGCAGATCTATTTACAAGCTAGTTATCTTCAGTGCCAGTGTTTTCTTTTTACTTTATAATTACTTTGGTGTTGCTTTTGTGTTTAGAGTCTAATGTGATTGCAGGACACTTCCGATGCACAATCTATCTTTATCAGATCCCAGCTTCCTTATGGAGAGTGTTGCTTTGCTGACTGCAGCTGTTTCACAGCATACCAGGTTGTGTACATTTGAAACTGTTGTGTGTAACATTATCCTCTTTTTACTTTTTTTCTTTCCTTTCTTCTTTCCTTCCTAATTTCTTACCTTCTTTTGCTTTTATTCTTTCATTCTCCCTTCTCTATTTCTTCATTTTTTCTTTCTTTCTTACTCTTTTCTTCTCTCTTTCTTTCCATCCTTCTTTCCTTCTCTTTCTTTTTCTCATTCCTTTCTTCTTTTCCCTTTTTCTTCATGTGGTTGGTGTCATTCACATTTTTCTTCCACCCACTCCTGCATGCATAAAAGGGGAATATATCAGCCACCTTCACCCTTTAACTGACTCCACTATGAGTTATGAAATGCCACCCTTCCAGGAGGAACACATCAACACACAAAATACTTCCCTTTAGTGCGAGGAAGAAACCATGTTAATGAGTGGCTTTAAAAAAAAAACACCTTTTTTCCAGTAGCAAAATATTTTTGGGGATAGAAGAGGTTGTGGCAAAGGTTTGCACAAACTATGAGATAACAAAAAAAAGAATTGCCAGAAAGCTGGCGGGCAAAGCCTGACCTATTGCCTTTGCCAATGCATGTTTTTATTTGCACTTCTTCACCTCAGTCTGGTAGTTGGTGTCCTGGCTGCTGTGCTGAGAGTCTCAAACGTGATGAGATACAAAAATACAGATACAGGCTTTACAAATGGCAATAAATAAATAAATAAATAAATAAATAAATAAATGAGCGTGCCACCCAGATGGGTGGAGACACGGCCATGATGGCTTTGTAGATGATACAGTCGGTTTTGCAGTTGATGTGAATGACAGTGTGAGTGAGTGGATTTCCATCAAAGTTGTTCCTTACTACTGCCAAAACAAGCTGAAGATAAATGTGTTATGTTGTAGCATCTTCTGTTTCCTGAAGGAAAAAATGCTTTGGGCTTGCTATTTGCATCCCAAAGTGCACATGTTTCTTTGCCACATTGTTTAGTCCTGCTGATTGGGGTGGTGGGTGCCAAGACAGAAAATTAGCACAGATATAGGCATTCAGGGTGGTATGTCAAAGAGTATAACATGCCTCCAGCCACCTCCAGCAACATCACTGTGAGAAGTTGGCCTGGCATATGCTGTCCACTATTCTAGTGGGCACCTTGCACCAGTCCAAATGACCCTTATTGATGGTAGGTTAAAGACAACCTTTATAGAAAGCTATCCTAGTGGTAGCTTTGGAGAGGAGCCTTCGGGCTAAGTCTTGAAGGAATGTAAAGCAGCTTGTTTTACCAGTCTATAATCTTGTGGATGAGCAAATGAAAGGAGAACCACACCAGGTAAATATATAAAATGAGTAGTAAGTTTAGGATTTAGTCTTAAGTTCATTCTGTGAATCGGGCCCTATGTATTTATTCTAAACACACCCCACTAGCCTCTTTATGAGGCTAGAGGCAAAAGTACATTCAGTAAACTTAATAACACACAGTAAATTAGCACAATATACATTGAGCCCTAGGGGCATACCAAACCATATATTAAGAAAGTGGTATAAGAACCATGACTTGCATAGATGCAAATCCTAGAGCCTGTAGAACCGCTGGGGCCACCAGGAACCACCTAAGGTAGTGACACAGGGGCCCCACAGGGGACGCGTGCAGTGTGAGAACACAGCCGCGAATCACCATTAACTTCTATGGGAAAAGTCGTGATTGGAATTTTAAAGATAAAGGACACTTAGAGGAGGACTTTGAGCAAACCCCTATACACTTAAGGGGTTCTAGAGCCAACACCCACGGGAGCACAGTAGTTCTTGAGTTACCTCACCCAGGACCGCTGGGTGCATAGGTGTCTTTTGTTGTCAGGTTTCGTTGTTTTCAATGGCAATCTGCTTCAAAGTCCTGCTGCTGAAGAAGTGGAAAGTGTCCAGTGTGATCCAAGACTGGATCGAAGATGAGAAGAACCTGAAAGCAGCGGGGACAGAGTCTGGGTCTCTAGCTTGTGACCAGGGGCACGATAGTTGAATGCCCACAGATGTCGGGTGATTTCAGGTGAAACAGGTGAAGCTTGACTCTTCAGCCACGATGACCAGGAGGCGTCGATGATAACCAGGCGCTGGATTCGAGCTGTCCCACAAAGGATGTCGACTT
Organism: Lissotriton vulgaris; assembly: GCF_964263255.1. Taxonomy (NCBI): domain Eukaryota; kingdom Metazoa; phylum Chordata; class Amphibia; order Caudata; family Salamandridae; genus Lissotriton; species Lissotriton vulgaris. Next base: position 157,881,504 of record NC_141695.1, on the reverse strand, counting down.
CTATGGTGTCGGTGCCTGGATTAGACCCAACAAGCCTTAACAACAGCAACCCACGCAGGAATCAAAGAAATGCTTTGGTGCAGACCAGCAAGGTCTGAGGGACTCACCACTCAGGGGGAGTCAGGGCACGTCTGGGGCAATCAGGGAAGCCCAAGAAAAATCAGAGTTGGCTTCACAGGGACCCACCAGTCGACGGATCAGGGATCGCAAAGGAGCCTTGAGCGAAAATGCAAGAAGGGGGCTCACTGAACACTCGTGGAGTGTAGGCCCGCAATCTTCGGTGCAGATGGTGCTCGGGCTTGGGCTACAAGTAACCCAAACACAACTTCAGGAAATGTCGAGAAGTTGATGCACTCGCAAATGTGCGCGGTGTCCAGGGTTTCCGGTTCCACGTCACTCACGAGGGCTGCGGGTCTCAGGTTTGCTGGGGACTTGAGTCGGCCTCTGAGAAGTCTGGAAATCATTTTATTGTGTCGCAAATACTTCAGAGTCCAGTGGTAGTTTCAGAAATGCTGACTGGCAAGATGCTTCGTTGGTAACTGCTTGAGCAGGGGAGTCACTCCTTGACCCCAAGGGAGATACTTCCATCCTCTAGTCTAGTCTTTAGTAGAGAGTCGTAGTCTCAGGATTCAATTTCAGAGTTTCGTCAAGGTGTAATCTAAAGTCCTGTTGCCAGGGGTCCCTTACTTATACTGAGAAAGGGGGTTGGACATACTCTGGGGGCCCATCTATGAGAGGGTCTGGAAAGAGGGGTGGCTACACCCATTTCCTTTGTCCAGTTTCACGCCAGAGCAGGGGCTGGTAGCCCCTGCACCCGGTTTGAACTGGACTATGCTAAGGGACACCAAATGTGCCCCCAGTGCAGACTTCAAAGCACTCTCAGAGTGCACCCACCCAGCCCCAATACACTAATGCCTGTCTGGGAGTTGGTTACACCTCCCTGTGACAGGACACCTATTGTCCAGGCCTCCCCTGCCAGAGTTTCAGTCAGCAGCAGGATGCCAGACTTGTGTCGGGGGCTGCAGCATCCATTTTGTGACGCCAGGGCTCTTTAAAACTATTACCGTTTAGACCAGTGTGTACATGTCTCTCCCTCTAGAAGGGTGGAATTCTATCCCCGCCACCAGCACTGGTGGGGGGGAGGGGAGGTCAAGGGGTAGGATTCCAAAGTGTTTGACACCAAACACGACATGTTTCCATGAACCCATTCCAAAGTTAGCATTTACCACAAGGTTATAATCCACTTAAGAGTGTATGGTCTGGCTGCATCACAGAATAGCCTCAAAGAATAGGCTCCGAAAGCTGCAGAGGTGCCCAGCTCATGCATGAACACCCTCTCACACAAAACCAAGAACCCTGCATTCAGGATTGATAAGGCCTGCCATAAGAGTGACTGACAGTAGGTTTATATGTGTCAGTGATTGAAGTTAGATATAGGTAACCTATATCTTAGCAAGGGGTGCATCCACCACATACCCAGGCTGCAGTAGCAGTCCTATTGTGTCATTTTGGAAGGCTTCTCAGGGGTGGCATCATACATGCTTAAGCCCCTGGTAGGTAGGCATGGGCGGAAAATCCGTTTCGCTCGCGGATTTTGCGGATTTTCGGTAAATTCGCAATCCGCGAGATTCGCGAATCTCCCGCAAAATCCGCAAATCCGCGAGCAGCGGATTTTGCTCGCACTGCTCGCACTGTTCGCGTGAGTTCGCGGCTTCCTAGTACAACTTCGCGCCCCGCGAATAAGTGCAAAATTGCAGAAATACGATTTTAGCAAAACTGAAAGTACTTACCAGGTTCAAAAGTTCAGGCTCATCATTAGTAGCCATTTCCTGTAGTGCTTCCTGAGGGGCCCCTCCAGAGTTCAGTTGCCAGTTGCAACTATTATGTGACCCTGCTCTGAACCTCAGAATAGTTACACATATGCCACAAAGGTCCTGAATTACAGCTAAGGGAGACAAGCAGGAGCCAGGCTGGAGGTTCAAATCCATTAATCAGCCCCTAATTCATTATTGTCAGTTGGGGCAGGGCAGGTGTTGTAACTAATTTTGCAACAATGAAAGCACTTAGCAAGTTCAAAAGATCACTAATCAGGAAGCACTAAGGAAGCAGGTGCCAGCTAAAAAAATATTCTGTGACACATTAATCAGCCCCAAATTAATTCAGGTCACTTGAGGCAGGGAAGGTGTGCTTGCGTTGCCACAATAATGTACACTGCTGGACAACCAGAGGGTGCTGTGATGAAACAGAGGGTGGCATAGGTGGGCCAGAGGGTGGCATGAGTAGTCAGAGAGTGGCAGTGGTGACAGAGAGTGGCAGTGATGAAGAAGAGTGTCCCAAACAGGCTGGACACGTAGAAACAACAAGTTCGCTAAACTTGCGACCCGACAGGTAAGTTCGCAATTTGCGACATTGTACAAAACCCTCGCGAACTGGCAGAAACCCGCGCAAACACACAAAAAAAAAAATCCGCAAATTTGCGAGAATTCGCGGATTTTGCAGATTGCGAGTTCGCAAATCCGCAAAATTCGCGAACGCGAGATTCGCAAAATTCGCCCATGCTTACTGGTAGGCCTTTGGGGTACCTATGCCCTCAGTACCTCGTGTACCATATACCAGAGACTCACAAGGGTACCCCAGTAACCGAACTGGAGTGTACCTAACGTACATGGAATCAATTTAGAGAGGAAAGCAGATAGGCTGAGGTTCTGAATAGAAGGATCCCAGCCAAACTAAGTCAAAAACCATCAAAACACCATAAAAGTGGGGGCAACCATGCAGTCAGATTCCACCTTCCTACAATCACCCCTCACAATTCCTCTGCAACAAACTCTTGGAATCCTTTTGCAAAATCACTTCCATATATGACAACTATGGCTCTCAACTGGACCCCTTTGCCAGCGCAACTCAACTTCCCATCACGGCTGACGTGCACACCAATGAAACCATCGCCACCATAAATCAATCCACTCAGGAGCCCCTGTGCCCATTGTCCCATGCCTTTGCAAAATGATTCCTCTGGATCAGCGATGCTCTTACACCCATCCTCGATGCCTCCATAAAGTCAGCCACCTTCTTTCACACCTAGAAATATGTTACCATCACCCCCGCTCAAGAAACCTTCCAGTGACCCTACCATGTTCACAAACCACCAACCAATCTCTCTCCTACCCTACCGACCAAGGTCTTAGAGAAACTCATCAGCTGGTGCCTCACTGACAACCTCAACAACCAGGTCATCCTCAATGCCACACAGTCCAGTTTCAGGTCCAACCACAGGACAGAAATAGTGTTCATCCCTGCCAGAGATGAAATATCCACTTGATCAAAGAAGGAGGAGACATAGCAGCCCTCATCCTCCTGGACCTTTCTGCAGCATTTGACACGGTATCGCACCCCTTCCTCATCAGTTACCTACACGTGATTGGCATCCATGGATCCACTCTCCAGTGAGTTTGGTCCTTCTTAACAGATCGTACTGAAGCTGTCAGCCTGGCAACTTACTACTCAGAAGCTCATTTGTTGAGTGACTCACCCTTTTCAATGCATACACCTTGCCAACACCATGCGTACAGACAAAATCAACATCCTCCCCATCACTGATAATTCTCAAATCATACTTTCCCTTTCGCATAAGTCCCTCAATACAAGAATCAAGTTCTTCACCCACATGACCAAAGACACTAACTGCATGACAGCCAACTGTCTCAAGCTCAACACCGACAAGACAGAAGTAGTGATTTTAGCAATAGTAACTGACCATGGGATTTCAAGTGTTGGCCAGTGGAAGTTGGACCCACCCAGCATTCTCACCAGAAACCTTGGAATCATCATTGACAGCAAACTGGACATCATTGCACAAGTTAACGTCAATACTGCATGAAGATGCTCAGAAAGATTTTCGAATGGCCAGCAAAACCATGACTCAAATTCTTGTCACGAGCAAAGTGGACTACAGGAACACCTTCTACACCGGGATTACTAAACAACTCACCAGAAGACTATAAACCATCAAGAACTCTGCATCTAATGTTATTCTCAATCTCTCAAGCAAACCCCACATCACACCGCACCTGAGGGAACTCCACTGGGTCCCGATGCACAAACATGCCCAGTTCAAACTACTCACTCACACGTTCAAGTCTCTACAGAATTTATGCCCCACCTTCCTGAACAGTCACATCTCCTTGCACTGCCTCCCAGATTTATTTTTCTCCGGACTCCTACTCGCACACATCTCATGCATGCACAGAACTAGATCCAGAGGGTGGGCGTTCTCCGAAATCACTTCTAAAGTGGGGAATTATTACCCCACTTCTCATCTGACCATCCTTCTCTCTTCTTCAATTCTACAAGAAGATGAAGACCTGGCTATTCAACTCACCACTCTGCCCTCGGTAAGGCTAGACACAATCACCTGCTCAGGCTCAGCGCCAGGATACCCTCACAAATAAACATAACATAACATAAAATTCAGCAGCGGCCGGTGCATGTAAGCGCAGCGGGGCAGGCGGATGTCGAAAGATTACGGAATTGGTAAAATTAATTAAATAAATATATCCTACTCCGTTGCCCGCTGACACCACGAATGCCCGCCCTTGCCTGCCTCACTGCCCTGACCTGCACCGGCCCCTGCTAGGTACTTTTGTAGCTACAGGACTCACTTCTCAATCCTCAATGGGGGATCCAATGAGAGGCCTGTGAACAGGTAGATCCATAGGTCTATGGTCAGTGATTGTTCTGAATTCCTGTTTGTACAGATAGGGATGAAAGTCGGTCCATTTCCACTTGTTCAATATGTCTCCTTCTCTGCTATAAAGTAGCTGCCCACAGTACAGGGGTTCTCTGCAATTTAATCCTTGTGGTCTTTAGCTAGTGCTTTGGTGTGGATATAAAACCCCCCACCATGGGTAGACACCTCCAGCGGAGCTGGGCATGCCACAGAATTCCTGCTGGAGTATTCCCTTGCTGTTCCAGAGTGGAGATGACCTGCAAAGTTGACAGAATGTTTCCTGAAGAGCTACCTTGAAATATTTAGGGGCCATCAGTACCTGAGTTCTGATATTCAGCTTCAAGGCAATCCTATAAACTTTAAAAAGTAAGTTCCTTTGGTCAGAGCACTCGCTTTGTTGGGGCTGTGAGGCCAGTTCAGAGCAGTGTGTTTTCCCTCTTGCCCTGTAAAGTAACTCCCTCGTGACCTATCTATTATTTCATATGATTCAAACTATGAATTCAAACATGGGCTCTAAGGAAAACCAAAATTCAAAAACATATACATTGTACTTTACTGACTTTCTTTTATTTTACTGTTTTTCATTGATACTCTTTTCTTATCATCATTGTTTTCAACATACAGATGTATCAAAAATACATATTTATAATGTCCTTAACAATCTACAATACAAAATTAGTTTTCCACATTACAATATATTCACTCCCAGGTAGAGAACTAACACAACCATACCACTCATTCATGCATACATATCTATTATACTACATACATATCCCATTCACAACTCAATATATCTGTAAAGGTTAACACGTTTAGTTGGTTTTAGTCTCTGTGATCCTGTTCAGGGCTACTGCTTTCAGTAGGATTTTAAAAGGACTTGGTCGGCGCGTTTCGGTGGCATACGGCAACAATAGGAGCCACCTTCATCAGGATCTGCCAGATATAAAACAACTGTTTCTCTGCAACCTGGGATTTCTAACAGAGAATCTCCACTACTTAGGTAAAATCTTTTTTACTGAAGACTGGGAAAACACTAAAAGCAATATCCTTTACAGAAGAAGACCTGCTTCCAAGGGGCACCGTCTTCTATCCTGCTGATTACTATGGAGGCGAGTTGCTAAAAACCTACTTTCAGTTGAAAGCACCTTCACTGTGTACTTTCGTAGTTCTCAATATATCGAACTTCCTTGTTTGGTGCAGGTGGCCATCATCATTTCAAAAACTTCAGATCAAAAACATGATCATTCAGTGTGTCCACAGCATAGCTTATTCACTCAGCATGTACACCCCTCAATTTTACACCAACAACAATCTGGTCTCTTCAATGAAGGGAGGCTGAGGTGCTGAATATTGGGCACCGGGAGAGACCCCAGGCAGATTCAGTGGTAGTCAAGCAGATACTATCGGGGCTGGCATGTTTTGAAAGGCTGTATAGACGGAGCAAGTTCCTGCTTTTTATGTACTGTGCTCCTTTGTGATTGGATGACTGTAGTTCCAGTCATCCAATCATAAAGCATGCGAGAAGATGCACATTAGGGCCAGAACTGCTGACTTTGGAACTGGGGACCCAGGTTTGAGTCTCAGCAACAGTTCAATCAATGAATCAATCAGGTTTTTTAGAGCGCAGCACTGTCACCCCAGGGGGTATCTGGGCACAGGGTTGAGGCCTCAGTCGAAAATCTAGGTCTTGAGGAAACAATGAGAAGAGGGAAAAAACAGGCAGAAAAAGGCAAAAAGAGGGCAGAGAAACAAGCAAGCAGAAGAGAGCAAAACAGAGGGCAGAAAAAAGAGCAGAAAGTCAATCATAGGGCAAAAGTAGAAAATGAGCAGAAAAGGCAAAGCAGACAAAAACAAGAAAACAAGGCAAAACAGAGGGCAAAGGAACTTGCAGAAAAGGCAAAGCAGAGCATAAGAGGGCAGAAAAATGAGCAGAAAAGCAAAACAGAGCAGCAGAGGGAAAAACAGAGCAGAAAACAAGAACAAAAGACAACATTGAACGGAGAAAGATTTACAGAAAAGCAAAACGGAGAGCAGAAAACAAGCAGAAAAAGACATAAGAGAGGGCAGAAAATCAAGCAGAAAGGCAAAATGGAGCAGGAAACGAGCAGAGGAGGCACAAACAGAGGGCCACAGGCATGGGCGTCCGCAGGGGAGGGCAAGGGGGGGCACTTGCCCCCCCCTGGAACACAGGTCCGTCACTATTGACAGCCCCCACAGTGATGTTTGTCTGCAGGGCCGTCAATTTTAAAAGCGTGAGAAAGCGCTTGCAATGACGGCCCTGCTAGATGAGCGGAAAACTGCTGCTGATGGCAAGAGAGAAGGTCCGGGCCTGGCTGCTCCCACTGCTTGAAGCAGAGGCACACCTAGAGTCAAATTTCGGGGAGGGGGGCACATTTTTCCAGCTAAGGAAGAGTGGAGCTGCAGCCAGGGGCCCTAGGAAGGGGTGAAAACCATCAACACCTCATTAACGCCGGCACCGAATTACACAATTCGTCCAGAGATGCAATGGGTGCGTCTACCTGTTTTTTGAGAGATCAATTGGAAAGTCCTTCTGTGCACTCGTGATTTATTCGTACTCGAGCTATATTCCTTTCTTTTGTTGGTGCTACTACATCCTCGTACCCAGTCTTTAGGTGCCCTTTCGTATACCATATCGTGTGTGGTGCAGTCACTTCTGTTCCGATGGATGTGTGCACTTTTCAGCGAACATTAAAGTTTCATTAATTTCTTTTCCATGGTAATAATCAGTTTTAACTCTTTTTCAGTTGTCAACAAAATATTTTAATTCATATTTTGGTTTCCATTGTTAACTGTTGTTATACGTTTTTTAATATATCCATTATTTCTAAAATAAAATAATGGATATATTAAAAAACAGTTAACAATGGAAACCAAAATATGAATTAAAATATTTTGTTGACAACTGAGAAAGAGTTAAAACTGAACAGAAGTGTCTGCACCACACACAATATGCCTGTTTTTTGCACCATAAGCACTAGTATTACAGAAGGGTCTGCATATGAGATGGGTTAAAGAGTTTACGCCTTGAGCTCCAAAGGGGCAGTCCCTCATGTTCATTGCGGTATCGAGTGTAGCCCCTGGACCACTGTCTGTACTCACTGTCGCCTGCCATGATTCCCGAAGGGAAAGCTGTCCCACAGGGACAACTTTTCTTTTCTGAAGCATGTACCAACTGCAGCTCAGTGTTGCTATCAGATCAACGGTTTGCGACTGCCATTGCGTTTGAAAACCATTGATATATATCATTGTAAATTGCAATTTGAAGATAGTACCCTTTCCACTGTGCCTCCAAATTCCAATATGAAGTAAGATGCAGAACCCCTTTTGTCAATCATGAAGGTTATACGCAACTCTAAAAATGGGTTTTGCAGTAGCAACCACTGTGATACTGCAAATTGTAGGCTTTATGACCACAACATCCTTTTGTATTTGAGGGCCCTAGTTATTTAGATAAAGCAGGATGTGCAGTTAAAGGAATGACGTTACAAATGAGTAGTGCCTTTAATGCTCTGGAAATGCTAGGATCTCCAATCTACATCTCTACCGCTCTCTCTCTACCTCTCTCTCTCTACCTTTCTCTCTACCTCTCTCTCTCTACCTATCTCTCTCTACCTCTCTCTCTCTACCTCTCTCTCTACCTCTCTACCTCTCTCTCTCTACCTCTCTCTCTACGTCTCTCTCTCTATGTCTCTCTTTATCTCTACACCTTTCTCTACACCTCTCTACCTCTTGCTATCTCTCTCTCTACCTCTGTCTCTCTCTACCTCTCTCTCTCTACCTCTCTCTACCTCTCTCTCTACCTCTCTCTACCTCTCCCTCTCTGTCTCTCTCTCTCCCTACCTCTCTCTCTCTACCTCTCTCTCTCTCTACCTCTCTACCACTACCTCTCTACCTCTACCTCTCTCTCTACCTCTCTCTCTCTATCTCTCTCTCTACCTCTCTACCTCTCTCTCTCAACCTCTCTCTCTCTACCTCTCTCTACGTCTCTCTCTCTCTCTACCTCTACCTCTACATACCTCTCTACAACTCTCTCTACACCTCTCTACTTCTCGCTATCTCTCTCTCTCTACCTCTGTCTCTCTCTACCTCTCTCTCTCTACCTCTCTATCTCTCTCTACCTCTCTTTCTCTACCTCTCTACCACTACCTCTCTCTCTCTCTCTCTACCTCTCTACCACTACCTCTCTACCTCTACCTCTCTCTTTACCTCTCTCTCTCTACCTCTACCTATCTCGCTCTACCTCTCGCTCGCTCTCCCTCTACCTCTCTCTCTGTACCTCTCTCTCAACCTCTCTCTCTACCTCTCTACCTCTACCTCTACCTCTACCTCTCTCTCTCTACCTCTCTCTCCCTACCTCTCTCTCTCCCTACCTCTACCTCTCTCTACCACTCTCTCTCTACCTCTCTCTCTCTCTACCACTCTCTCTCTCTCTCTACCTCTGACTCTCTCTCTCTACCTCTCTCTCTCTCTCCACTGCTCTCTCTCTACCTCTACCTCTCTCTCTACCTCTCTCTACCTCTCTCTCTCTACCTCTCTCTCTCTCTACCTCTCTCTCTCTACATCTCCCTACCTCTATCCCTCTCACTCTACCTCTCTACCTCTCTACCTCTCTCTACTTCTCTCTCTACCTCGCTCTCTTCCTCTCCCTCTCTACCTCTCTCTCTACCTCTCTCTCTACCTCTCTCTGTCCCTCTCTACCTCTCCCTCTACCACTCTCTCTCTACCTCTACCTCTACCTCTACCTCTACCTCTACCTCTCTTCCTCCCTCTCTCCTCTACCTCTCTCTCTCTCTCTCCCTACCTCTACCTCTCTCTCTCTCATTCTCTACCTCTCTCTCTCTACCTCTATTACTCTACCTCTCTCTCTCTACCTCTCTCTCTCTCTCTCTCTCCCACTCTCTCTCTCGCTCTACCTGTACGTCTCTCTCTACCTCTCTCTCTCTCTACTGCTCTCTCTCTCTACATCTCTCTCTCTCTACCTCTCTCTCGACCTCTCCCTCTCTACCCCTCTTTCTCTCTCTACCTCTCTACCTCTACCTCCCTCTCTACCTCTCTACCCCTCTCTCTCTCTCCCTACCTCTACCTCTACCTCTCTCTCTACCTCTCTCTCTCTACCTCTCTCTCTACCTCTCTCTACCTCTCACTCTACCCCTCTCTTCCTCTCTCTCTCTACCTCTTTCTCTACCTCTTTATCTCTTTACCTCTCTCACCCTCTCTACCTCTCCCTCTCTACCTCTACCTCTCCTACTCTCTCTCTACCTCTACCTCTCTACCTCTCTCTCTACCTCTCTCCCTCTACCTCTCCCTCTCTCTCCCTCTCCCTCTATCTCTATACCTCTCTCTCTACCTTTACACCTCTACCTCTCTCTCTACCTCTCTCTCTCTCCCTACCTCAACCTCTACCTCTTTCTACCTCTCTACCTTTCTCTCTCTACCTCTCTCTCTCTACCTCACTCTCTACTTCTCTTTCTACCTCTGTCTCTCTACCTCTCTACACCTCTCTATCTCTACCTCTCTCTACCTCTCTAACCCTGTCTACCTTTCAACCAGTTGAATTCCGGGAAGCCCAAACCATCAGTATTTCAAATCTGCGCATGAAACGTGGGTAGGATGAGCCGTGCAGCTCAGAAAGGGATGTTCTTTTTACATCATTTGTATTTAATAGAATTGGGAAACAGGAGAGCAGTCTCACCGTTGAGATAGAGATTAACATACACTGGTGACAGCTTTTGAATTGGCTTTAAAACCATTCACATTTGACTGCAGCATCTACGTGGGATGTGGTGGACTAAGTAGCAGCCGGAGCCATATAGCACTGCTTGTCATTTAAAAAAAACCCAGCATTGACATAGTCAATAGGTCTCCCCTTTGGGACCTTATAAGTGTTTAGTTGTCTAGTACAATATCCTTGGTGCAACAACTTCAAGTGTTGCATGGCTAAACAATTATAAGGTCCCAAAGGCGAGACCTATTGGCTATGCCAATGCTTGTTTGTTTTTTCCTCTGTTTCATTGTGGTTGCCAGGTAATCTGCTGTGAAGCCTCACATGATTTTTCTCCCACCCCATGGGTTTCTTTGTGTATTTAGGCTCTTTGTCTTATTAGATTTTTTTATTTGTTTATGTAATACTTGTCGGAGGATGGTGATGAATTAAGAATGTTGCCCCCCCCTGGAAAAATTTCTGCGGACGCCCATGGCCACAGGTAGACAGGGAGCAGAGGGTAGCAGACTCCGGGCAAGCTGGACAGGAGAACTGTCACAGGGGGAGCTGGCAAGACGAACTGCTCAATGGGGTCATGCTGGGGCCTCCATTAAGTAGGTAATGGGGAGAGGGCGGCGCACAAGGTAACGGAAGGAGGGAAACGGCAGGAAGAGGGAAGAAATTAAAAGAAAAATGCTAACCAGAGGACAGAAAAACTAGCACAAAAAGCAAAACAGAGGGCAGAAAAAAAGAGCACAGGCACGGCAGGAAGAGGGAAGAAATTAAAAGAAAAATGCTAACCAGAGGACAGAAAAACTAGCACAAAAGACAAAACAGATGGCAGACAAAAAGAGCATAAAATGCAAAACAGAGGGCAGAAAAACAGGCAGAAAAAGCAAAACAGAGCAGAAGAGGTCAAATCAAAGGGCAGAAAAATTAGCCGGAAAGGCCAAAACAGGGAGTAAAAACATGAACAGAAAAAGGCAAAAAAGAGGGCAGAAAACAAGGCGGAAAGGTAAAATAGGGGGCAGAAAAGCAAGCAGAGGAGGCACAAAAAGAGGGCGGAAGGTAGTGGACTGCGGGCAAGCTGGACAGAAAAAGTGTTGCAATAGGAGCTGTTTAAGATCTTATGATTTTGGGCAAATCACCCTGTGCCTAATTTTTTTAATGTAAAGTTATGTAATGTAACTGGTGTCCATGTAAAGCACTTCAGTACCTTTAGTGGGAGTTACGCTCACATCTTTCCATGGCAGAGGGACTAAGGCAGAGCACTGTTGGCATGTGTAGTACGTGAGACTTCAGGAGTTTACTGGCTGGGGTAGTGCACGGCTTTGGGTAGTAGTTTGAGAGCCAGCCTGCATGTGCCTGGTCAGACGAAGAAAGAACAGGCCGATCTCTGCAAGCGCATCAGAGAGCCGCAAGACGAGCACTAATTCTCTGGGGTGACTGCAAAAATGTGTTTAGAAAGGCATAATTAATCGCTATTTGGAAGATTCATGTTTAGGGCTCCCCTTTTGAATAGCGAACGTATTCTGTTCTCAAAACTTTGAGGGGCAGATTTACAAGCCCCTTGCGCCTCTTTTGCGCCGCTGTTGCATCACTTTTGTGATGCACCGGCGGCGCAAAGCCAATGCCATGTTGTGGGGTATTTACAATGTGACGCATCTGGGAGGTGTGTCACGTTGAAAGGCCTGCACCACATGTAGGCGTTCCGGCGCAGGGGGGGTGTTCTGGCGCAGGAACGTCCCCTAAAAGTGGCTGAGTGTAATCTACAAGATTTCACTCAGTCACTTTTAGGGCCATACTGCGTTAAACCCCTGCTCCTGCTTGAAGCAGGCATAAGGATTGACGCAGCATGTTAGGGATAGGGTACCACTGAGCCTTGCTGGAGCTGCGTCGCGCTTGAGACGCTATACCAGCAATATACCACCTTTCCCCCGGGAAAGTGACATGCATCTGCCCATCCGTGCGCCACGGTGCACCGAATTGTATATGGCCGTGTCTGAACTGGGGTGGCAGAGTGGGCTAAAGAACGGTGATGGATAAAACCGAGATCTGTTGACTGGGTGTGAGTGTTTGATTGGTTCGGATGCTTTGTCCATCACCACCCCCTTTTGTACTGCATTGTAAATGCGGCGCATCAGTGGTGGCGCACGGGTGGGCAGATGCGTCGCAACTCTTCTGCCGCATCCCTGCTGATTAGCAGAGATGCGGCAGAAGTCGTAAATCTGACCCTGAACACTTAATGTCAGCTGAGTTGCATTGGTCACACATTCGCAAAAGAGAAGTAATGAATGTAAAAAGAACGTTTCTTGGGGACTCTTCAGTGGTCCAGCGGATCATTACCAACTCTGAAACAAACTTTAAAAACAAAATTCAACTTTTCTTTTAAATACAGTCCAGTAACTGTAACAGTAAATGGGATGGATAAAAAAAAGTTTGCTTTATTTAAATGATAATGCATGCATGGGGGTCTGCTGACCTCACCAGGCCACCATCCCTGGGATTTCATCAATTGTCGAAAGTTTCAATTTGCGACCTACCGTATAAATATTGATGATGTATGTCATATTGCTACCAGGGCCGGACTGGGAACAGCAACCAGCCCGGCATGTTGGGAACGGGAGGGGGGTGTTAGCCGCTAAGCACTACTCTTGCTTTTCTTACAGAGGGCCGATTTTGCAGCACTAATGCAAAACCAGCACCCTGTGAGAAAAGCGGCCCCCGACATTCACAAAACTGGCCTCCAACCCTATGGCCCACTGGGGAAAGCCCGGTGCCCACTACAGCCAGTCCGCCCCTGATTGCGACCCACTATGATTTGGAATTTTGTAAATCGACCAATTAGAACATAGATACGTTTATAAAATAAATTTGCATCCACAACAAGCTGGTGCACTATGTGCGACCACTTGTGAATGGAAATTATGTACATCAGTTCTTTAGTGGCTTAAAAATGTTAGTGGTGACTTTAAGAACCCATATCTCTCCTGATTTTCTCTCAATTAAAGCATGAGAGTCATGCAATGGTGCAGAAGGACTAGGCATCACACATGCATATACATTATATTTAGATATACCTAATGTGTATTTAAAAGAGATATTAGCAACACAGTTTTTTAATAGGAGCCCCTCAAGAAGCATTCACTTGTATTGAGTTTTTTGTCTTGCTCTCTTTCAAACAAATGTCAATGTTGTTACCAACAAATTAAGAGTTCTGTCGCAAGCAAAGCTATCTGTAAACCTACATAAATCATGTATCAACTTTTTCTAACTCCCCCCAAAAATAGGCTGTTCTGTCAACCTTACTTGTGGGAGTGCATCCAACTACCAATCACTAGCAACTGATCTCAGTCTGTGAAGGGTTTAAATCATGAGGTTTAAACCAAAAATATAATATGGACAGATTATAATGTCAAAAATATCGATGACCAAAATATCGACATGGTATGTGCAAATACATAAATATAGATTTTTTATGTAAATAGAAGCCTGGATCTGGGTATAATTTAGGTTGTTTTATTCAAGATAGATTTCAGGTCATGTCTTCAAGATGTTAATATAAAAGACCCACCAGGAGTGACCAGCTTGTCACTCAGCCTACCTGGTTCCAACCTGGTTCCAACTGCCAGTTGTCACCAGGCTAAGCCCCAAACACTCCATGATGTCACCAAAGGTTCTAGTGGTGACATCATGTGAATGACAATGAAATCCCACAGGTAGAAAAGAGACAGGCTAATTACAACACATCTCCTTTCTTTAGGGAAATCAAAAAGATAAAATTAGAATAGGTAAAATTAGCTTAGATGTACCCCTCCATATAAAAGTACACAGTACATGCTAAAAGATAGATCATTGAGACCAGGGTACACCTGGATTGTAAAAGTATGTAACACACATTCTAAAGATAGAGTTACTAACACAACCCAAACAGTTACTAACACATCCCAAACACAACTTGTCCCAAACACAACTAGTCCCAAGTCCCATCCTTGGAAAACACAAACACAAATTGATTTTGTCACAAAAATGGAGCCCACTTTGCTCCATAAAGGATTACTTCTCTCCCCGTGAACCACACCTTGGAGTAGCCCCCAATTTTCTAATGGGGTACTCACCAGGGTACAACTCTCCCCGTGCAAAAAAACGATGGATTTAGGCCCAGATCTTTGTACTGGGGTGAATGTAAGACATTGTTCTGCATTCTGTCCATCAACTGTGTTTTTTGCAACTCTCCCCGTGAACCACACCTTGGAGTAGCCATTGCTCCGCCCCCAATTTTCTAATGGGGTACTCAACGCCCTTAAATAAAAAAAAACACTTAACTCGGACACATATAGTCCCAAGCACCTCACCCTGTGAACTTCAAATATAACCTCCATCTAGAAACGAAAATCAAGCAAAAATGCAACAGGGTAACACACAGAATCATAGCCAACTACGCCTCCCCAAAAAAACCAACAATATTCCGTCACTCACCACACACTTGCCATTCACCACGCGTAAAGAAAAAAAAAACCTGCTCAGGCACTCACCACCCCAAAACCATGACCTTAAAACAAATTGCGCAAAGCACACACACATCATCCACTGGCGCTCACTACCCCAAAACACAGAAGCCCAAAACGCACAAGGCACACACCATGTCAAAGTAAGCAGCAAAAACAATTACAAATTCAGCATCAACCCTACATGAACCATGAGACAAACATCACAATGAGCAGCATAGTAATGCAAAAGAAAGTCTCGTGCTCCGGTGAGCGGTCTCTCACCCGAGGCTGCCAACGACATGGTAATTGCCATCCTCCAAAACAGCATCTGTAAAGTTCAAGGTGTGTTTTGTCCATAAGCCAGACGAAAACAAACAAATCCCAAAGTTTGCAACGTCTCCCACAGACAGCTTAGCGCAATCAGGTAGAACAGTTAATGTCAGATAACCTTCCCTCACCGATCTTAAAATCATGTGCCAAAAGTCTCGCATTCTCCTAGGGGGATCGTTCCCATGGTGACGATCCAAACGAAGACTCCGTGCATTAATCTTAAGCAAAGCAACGTCATCGGTAAAATGGTGACAGGCACACTACGTGGCATCGGGTGGCTCACAGCACGCCTGTGCTTTAAAGCGTGAGGATGCAGCATCTCTCCCACGACGTCATAAAGAGCTCCTCACAGGTAGGATTCAAGCGTTCCTCGCGCATTCCTTTTTTAAAAATGTATCACCGTTAAATATTGCGCAGTGATAATTAGGCTCTCGCTTCCCTTCATGCTCGATAGCACGAGCTGAAGCGCATGGACTTGTTTATTTTCCAATTAGACTGTGCCTTAAAATGAAACATATATGCAAAAACATGCTCAATGTTTACCTTCAATTAGTCTATGCTACAAGGTGAAACACAAGCGCTGAAACACGCAATATTTATTTTCAATTAGCAGTTCAGAATATTTCTTCCTCGAATAGCTTTTATTTTGAAACTCGAGTTATAAATTAAATTCCAATAGTTGCTCATCTCGCTTCTGTGACAGGCACACAGTAGGCTTTAATCCTTTAAAAGCTTCTAATAAACAGTTCCTTGCACTTACAAAATGAATGCTGCTCGATCACAACCAGTAATTACAGGCTAGAAAAGAAGTCCAATTCCCCAACTTGCCACACAGTTAAACTTATACAGATCATCACCCTGGGTGTGCAGGCCGTCCGTTAGCAAGGACACTGGTGGGACTTACCAGGGTGCTTCTTTTCTTTTTTCCGTTTCAGCAGCTACAGTAATAATCTCTTTACCTTTTAAATACCCAGACTCTTTGCTTTCTGTTTCTTATTTTCATTAGTACCAGTTTCTTTACTTTGTAGGTTCCTTACTTCTTCATTTTCCTCGCACTCTGTAGGTTCTTTTAAACTTCTCCAAGCGTCGCCAAAAATGTTGTAAATAGAAGCCTGGAGCCGGGTATAATTTAAGTTGTTTTATTCAAGATAGATTTCAGGTCAAGTCTTCAAGATGTTAATATAAAAGACCCACCAGGAGTGACCAGCTTGTAACTCAGCCTGCCTGGTTCCAACTGCCAGTTGTCACCAGGCTAAGCCCCAAACACTCCATGATGTCACCAAAGGTTCTAGTGGTGACATCATGTGAATGACAATGAAATCCCACAGGTAGAAAAGAGACAGGCTAAATACAACAATTTTCTATTCTTAACTTCATATCTACGTACCTTGACAATATATGTATTGCATATGAAGTAATATATAGTCCAACTTTACTTACCTATAGAAACTACCTTTATGATATTGTTGTCCTGAATATTCTTTTTTTTATTGGAATTTCACCAGTTCTCATACAATTCACATTGCAAGTTACATTTAGCATCATATTAAGGACCAAGGCCGATTAAACATACATCTTACACATTGTGCTCCCCATCCCCGTCCCCCACGAGCTGGACATTCTGTTCCTTACGGAAACGTGGCTCACCGACCACTCGGACTCGGACGTGGTCTTAGCCCTTCCCCCGGGCTTCCATATCCAGTCCCAACAGCGCCCATCTGGCAGAGGAGGCGGACTGGCCATCCTCTACCGGGATCACTTATCCTGTAGAACCAACGATGCCCACATCTTGGACTCTGAAAGCCTTCATTTTACCATCCAGCTAGCGCCGACTAGTACGCTGTCAGGCCTCCTAGTATATCGCCCACCTGGCCATTTTGGCCCGTTTGCTAGCGCTCTCCTAGAATCAATAGCATCTCTGGCCCATTCCACCTCCAATTTCTCTATACTAGGAGACCTCAACATCCATTTCGACGACCCCCTAGACACAGGGGCAGCCGATTTGATCTCAGACCTGGCGGCCTATGGCCTCCAACTTACCAACTCTGGAGCCACACACATTAAGGGTCATCTACTAGACCCTGTGTTTACCAATATCCACACCCTACAAGCCAAAGAGTCCCTCCCCCTCCCGTGGACGGACCATTTTTTGGTCCTTCTCCGCTTACCAGGGGCATTCAGGAAACCCCACAAGCCCGCCACCTGTACCAGGGACAGAGCATGGTCCAGACTCTCTGCCGAGGACTGGGCCAGAGCCCTGAACTCTACAACCCCATGTCCACCGGATGACCCAGTCACCGCGGACAGAAAGTTCAGGGAGTGGATCTCCACCTCCCTCGATTCTATCCTCCCCATAAAAACCCGTGAGGATAAAAACGGGAAAATAGGATCAGCCCCATGGTACAGCCCGGAACTCAGAACTCTCCGCAAAGAGTGCAAAAAAGCGGAGCGACTATGGAGAAAGGACTGGCTTCATGCCAGCAAGGACGCCTACCGTAGGTCGGTGAGAACCTATAAATCCACCCTGAAGCTCACTAAAGCCGCCTACTACGACACCAGAATAAAAAATTCCACCAATTCGGCGAGAGAATCCTACCTCATCGCCAAAGAACTCCTGAAAATACCAGCGCCCCCCTCTTCCAACATATCCCCTCAGGACAGAAGTGATGAACTGGCAACCTACTTTGACTCCAAAATCGCCCGTATCCTAGTCTCCCTCCCTCCTCCCAGTCTGCCTAACCACATGGACAATGATACACCTACCAACCATACAGGAAACATCCTGCACCCACAGTTGACCGCCTTTAGGGCAGTATCATTGGACGAAGTAGGAACAACCCTGGCCAAGATGAAAAGCGGCTCCCCCCTTGACCCCGCACCCATCAGATTCCTGAAAGCAGTGGCCCCTGCCATCTTTCCCACCATCACAGAGCTGATTAACATCTCGCTATCCCAAGGCTCTGTCCCTCCAAGTTGGAAGAGTGCTGTAGTCAAAGCTCTTCTTAAGAAACCTCAACTGGACCCCTCTGATCTGGCTAATTATCGGCCAATCTCGCTTCTCCCTAGCATCAGCAAAATGGCCGAGAAACTGGTCAATGTCCAACTGTCCCAGTTTCTTGAATCAAACAACCTTCTGTGTCGGTCCCAAACTGGGTTCCGTCCAGGCCACGGCACAGACACCGCCCTCCTCGCTGTCATCGAGGAGGCAAGGTGCATTTTGGATTCAGGAGGGTCAGTGGCAGTGATCCTCCTGGACCTCAGTGCATCCTTTGACACGGTAAGCCACCGTGTCCTACTCCACCGGCTGGCCGTGGCAGGACTCGCGGGCACCGCGCTCGCTTGGATAGAATCTTTCCTATCAGGTCGCTCGTTCCAGGTATGGGACGGCAATTCCCACTCAGCCCCTCTCCCCCTCTCTAGCGGAGTTCCCCAGGGGTCTTCGCTAAGCCCCACTTTGTTTAACGCATACATGACCCCTCTCGAGGATGTCGTCACCCCATTCGGAATCAAGATAGTGAGCTACGCGGACGACATGCAACTGGTCGTCTCAATCTCACATCTTGACAACCACCCAGACAATCTGTTGAACTGCCTCCAGGAAATCCACCACTGGATGTGCGAGTCATCACTTAAGCTCAACGGATCGAAAACCGAAGTCATGCTCATGGGCAAGAAATGGACCACCATCCCCCCATCGGTCTGGCCAGACGTTTTCGGCGAGGTGCCCACCCCGAAACAAGAAATCAAGACCTTGGGAGTCTGGCTTGAACCTGAGCTGTCTATGAAGACCCAGGCAGCCAAAACAGCAGGTACCTGCTTCGGACTCATGCGCTCCATCCGCAAGATCCTCCCACTACTCCCGCCCCTATCAAGGAAACTCTTGGTCAAGGTCTGATCCTTGCTCGGCTAGACTACAGCAACTCTGTCTATCTTGGAGCCCCTGAATCTACCCTGGCAAAACTCCAGCGAACTCAAAACGCGGCTGCCCGGCTCCTTATGAGCCTCCCCTCCAGAGCCTCTGCCAGACCAGCGCTCAAGGCCCTACACTGGCTTCCAGTGCGTCAGAGGGTAGAATTTAACGCTTTGTGTACCGCCCACAAACTCCTCAATGGTCTAGGCCCTTCTATCCTGAGAGACATGGTCACCCCATACAAGGCCCCCAGACTCCTGCGCTCGGATAACGAGCGTTTGGCCAATGTCCCTAGATTTAGGAAGGCACGCACCGGCGGTAGACGCTTCGCAGTAAAAGCGTCCTCAGGATGGAACTCACTCCCCCGCTGCCTGCAGCTGGAACCCTGCCACCTTCTCTTCCGTACAAAATTGAAAACTCTGCTTTTCCCCAAATAGTTCCCCTTCCCCCCCTGGTCTCCACAAGTATTATAGCGCGGGGATGCCTCCGGGTCACCAGGCGCTCTATAAATCGCTAAATAAATAAATAAATAAATAAATTACCGATTCCAATTCTACCACAGGCAATACGCATATCTCCCCCCTATATAAGTTCCATTTGGACCATTTCCTGTCCCACTTCTTTAGGCACCCCCTAGCAACAAACACTTCTTTCTCAGCTATCATGCATCTATCAAACTCCCTTTGTCAGACTGCCACTACAGGAGGCATCGCTCCGCCCCAACCCCTTCCAATTTCCCTCTTAAATAATGTGAAGCCTAACGTTACAAACTGCTACTTTGTCTCGGTGTGATCAGTTGCCGTCCATATATTGAGCAGGCCTAATCGTGGCGTCAAATTAAGTGGTTTCCCCAGCGCGGAGTGCATATGTGTCGTGATTCTGTCCCATCGGTTCCTCACCGGCGGGCATTCCCATACCATATGATAAAAAGTAGCCGACTGTCGGCAGCCCTTCAGACACAGATCATCTGGCCGGAACCCAATTTTCGCAAGAGTGACCCCGGTCAAGTATGAGCGGTGTAAAATACGAAGTTGAATACGTCGGAATCTAAGTGCGATAGCAGCCTCTCTAGATGACATTAACGCCTGCCTCCAATCCTCCTCTTCAATCGTCCCAAGGTCTCCCTCCCACCGCTCTTTAAGCTTCCCGAAGGAATCAGGCATATTATTACTAAGTTTTTTATAGGTGAGGAAGATCGCTTTGGTGTGCAACTGCCCATCTAGCAGACGATCCTCTAGAGGGGACAATTCCGGTATGCCCACGCAACTGGGGAACATCGTCATTTAAAGCATGGCAAATTTGCAGATATCGAAAGACTTCACTTGGCGCCAACTGGTAGGTCTTCTGTAGCTCCTCAAACTGAAGAATCTTACCCTTCTTGATCAAGCCGCCAACTGTTGAAATACCAATCATATCCCACCTGTCAAACCCCGGATGGTGGCGAAGCATACAGAGTTTCTGAGAATACCACAACGGCGTCGCTTTGGTAAGAACTCATGTCCAACCTAAACGGGAATTAGCTAATCTCCAGATCTGCTGCGTGTGGTGAGTGGGACCTATAAAATATTGCTTCCTAGTTTGAGAATAGAGCGCGCCAAGATAACCGGATCTATCCATCTGATACCTATCTAGAGCACATGCCGGGTCATCCGTCGGGGCGTATCGCCACCTATTCACAGTCACCAGTTGCGAGGCCAAATAATACAGCTGTATATCAGGTAGCGCAATGCCCCCATCATACCATCAATTTCTGAAGTACTATCCTCTGAGCTATTCCATCCCAGAGTAGCGTACGCACCTCCCCTTCAACTGCAGTAAAGTAGGAATCCGAAACCTTATGCGGACAATTTTGGATAATATGCAAAAACCGTGGAAGGGCCAGCATCTTAAAAAGAGAAGCGCGACTCACCAATGACTATGGCAGAGACCGCGAATGCTGGACGTCTGCTCGTAGCCTTGTCAACAAGGGCATTAAATTGCGACTAAAAAAGAGAGCCGGATCTGGCGTGACAAACATTCCCAGATATCTAAATCCATCTTCCGAGACGATCAAAGCACAATCTCTCGGGAGGCGTGGGGTCTGTCCATGGAGCACATATAACACCGACTTGCCCCAATTAATTGCATACCCAGAATACTTCCCAAAATTTGTAAAAATGTTGAGGACCACATGGATGGACCCGTATGGGTTCGCAAGGTATAACAATATATCGTCTACATAAAGGGATATTCTATCTTCGCATTCGTTGGACCACAGCAAACCCCTTGTCATTACGTCACGCCGTATCCAGGCTGCCAAGGGCTCCAGCATGAGCGAGAACAGCAGCGGCAACAGAGGGCAACCCTGTCTGGTGCCTCTCCGTAGGGGAAACTGCCTGGATGTATAATTGTTCACTCTGACCTGCCCTAAAATGTCTGTATAGAGTAGCTGTACCCACCGTAGGAATTTAGGGCCAAGCCCTGCTCTTTCCAGAACTGCGAACATATAGGGCCATTTAATTGAGTCAAACGCCGTAGAGGTGTCAAGGGACAGTATGACTACATCCTCCTCTAGATATCGTTGACACCCCAACACATTATGAAGCCGGACAATATTAAGAGCCGTATTTGTCCCTGGCATAAAACCGGATTGGTCCGGGTGCACAAGGGAGGATATCACCGTTCCCAGCCTCATGGCGGGTACCTTCGCCAATACCTTTGCCTCTACATTGATCAATGAAATCGGCCTGTAGGAACGACAATCATCCACGGTTTGCCAGCCTTTTGAATTACTACAATACTTGCCAGCCGCTGATCTGGCGGTAGAATTCCTTTCTCCCAGCTTTCCTGATACATTTCTCGCAGAAGCGGGACCATTTGGGAAGCCACTACCTTGAGAAACTCCACTGGGGTACCCTTAGGCCCCATCGCCTTCCCAGATTTAATTTGGTTAATGGCCTTCCGAATCTCCTTATCCGATAGATCCGTGTCAAGTAGCTCCCTACCTACGTCTGAAAGAGTCAGTAGATCGCTTTTTGCCAGCAGTTGACGTGACTCCTCTGCGGTATATGACGTTGAGGGCGAGTGCACTGTTTCATAATATTCAGCAAATGCATCCGCTATTTCGCCTGGGCGGTAAAGAACCTCACCACTCGGCTTCGTCAATCGGGGCACCCACCTCACACCTTGCTCCTTGCTCCTTCCTTTCCAGCCATGCCAGAGTTTTTCCTGCCCTATCTCCAAGCTCATACAGCCTGTGGTGGGTAGCCGCCTGTTTAGCCAACATGTGCTTCAGAGCCTTAAGTTTGTACTCCTCCTGCTTGAGTATCAGGCTATGCAGTGCTCCCTCTGAGGGATGGAGTGCATGTGCCGCCTCGAGCTCCCAAAGGGCTTCCTCCATCTGCTCCAGAATCTCATGCCGCTTTGCCACATATTGCACCTTCAACGATAGGGCATATCCCTTTAGAACCACCTTATAAGCTTCCCATATCATCTGTGCCAACTCTACCGACCCCACGTTTTCGTCCAGAAAGAACCCAGTCTGCATCCCAAGCTCCTCCTGGATATCCAGGATTTTAAGCAACCATGGGTTAATAACTATAGTGCGACTCTGCTGCTTTTCTCCATGAGTAAAGTCTATCCCTACTGGGGAATGATCCAATAGACCTCAAGGATATGTCCTGGGCTGCCTGAAGTTACCAACTGAGGCCGCGTACGTCAGGAAATAGTCAATGCGGGAGAGCCTGCCATGCACATTAGAGAAGTAGGTAAAGTCTGTCGGACCACCATGTAGCTCCCGCCCCACATCCGAGAGACCCAGTGGTGTGCTAAACTCTGCCATAAGCTCATTTGGCCTCGCCCCCCTGCTGTCTCAGGGACCTATCAGTTGTATCATCCATGGTCATGTTGTAATCCCCACCCATTAATAAAATACCATCTGGGTGATCAGTTAGCATCCGGCCCAACTCTACTAAGGCCTCCCTGCCCAGCGCCGATGGCAAATAAACAGAAAATATATTCAAGGCTCTCCTCTCCCACTGAGCCTCAACCACTGCAAACCGCCCAGCAGGTATTGTGAACTATCAATGGAGTGTTCCTCCAAACCAAAATACCTGTACCCCGAGATCCGGTGGTATAGTCAGCATGCACCAGGAGCCTATACCCCCATCTATTCATGGCCTTACTTTTGTTACCAACCAAGTGGGTTTCCTGTAGGAGGAGTAAGTCTGAGGATTGTCTCTTCAAGTATTGCTGGACGATGCCTCTTTTTATTTTATCGCCCAAGCCATTAACATTCCAGGTAAGGACAGAGAGCACTGAATTACGCTCAGACACCATCTCCCAACAGGGTATACATCATAGTAGCACAGGTCGGAAACACAGCCAACAATACCATTTGCAACTTGCAAAGAAAAACACCAGCATCACTTTTCAGTCTGTCACATAAACATGGAAAATAAAACAATGTATTGCATTACAATCACTATGAAAGCAGTCTCCATGGCCCATGGCAAAAGAGCAAGCTCGTCCACAGTAGAAACATAGAAACACAGATCAATACTTTGGAAACTACAACCACCTCTCAAACACCCCCCACTCCCCCCTTGCCCCCCCCCCCATCACCCCCTCACCCTGCCTCCCTGCCTGTGGATTTAGAACTACCCAACCCGGAACGTGGCAGAGTGCCTCTCACCCCCCTGGAAATGCTAGAAATGCAGAGAGAACTGTTCCCCCCTCCCGCAGATACATTATACAGTCATCCAGATTCATAGCCATCTTTGTTATATTAAAACTAAGCAAAATCGTATCACATCAATATAGTCAGTAAATAATACACATCTTTTACCCCGATTGCAAAACTAGTCTCGTTTCAATGAGCCAGAATCCCTCCCTCTCTGACACCCCTACTTGCGTATATCTTCAGATCCAAGTTTCGCAGATGAACACTGGAGCTTTTCGGTCCTGCTCCTCCAATCTACTTGTTTCCGCTGCAGCATCCGTACTTGCTGCCTCCAACCGGATTCCTTTTTGTAGTCCAGGCCTGTCAGGGTGGTTCCTTCTGCGATTTCCCACCGTACTCCAGCCATCCATCCAATCCCAGACCGCCTCAGGTGAATCAAAGAACCATGACTTACCATTTGTTTCCACTCGCAGCCGCGCCGGGAAGAACACTGCATATTTCACCTCTCACTCCCTCAGCTCCTTTTTTACCGCTTGAAAACTTCTCCGCTGCACATGGACCTTGGCCGTGAAGTCCGGAAAGAACGCCACCTCATAGTTATCCACCTTCAAAGGCGGGCCGGACCGCGAAGTTTTCAGAATTATGTCCCTGTCCCAGTAGTTGAATACTCTGGCAATCAGTGGCCTCGGGGCGCACCCGGCTTTGGTCGACCACTCGGCACCCTGTGGGCTCTTTCAATAGAAAAGTAGCAGTGTCTTGGGCTTCAGGTGCTTCGTGATTAAGTCCTCCACATACAAATCCGCGGCTGGCTCCTTCGTCCAGTCCGGAACCCCTAAAATTCGGATATTGTTGCGGCGGGCTCGCCCTTCATAATCATCCAGCTGTTGCAACATCCTTTCCTGCATATTTAGCATCTGGCTCTGGAGCTTCGATGTGTCCACCTGCAAGGCACTCGTCACAATTTTCAATTCCTTCACCTTCTCATCCGTTTTCCTGAAATCTGCCCTTAGCAATGAGACTTCAGCTGTGACCGAGTCCACCGAGGTACGTACCCCCCCTATCGCCGCCATAACATCATGCAAAGTCGGCTCCGGTCCTGGCGTGTTGGCCACCACTGGTCCCTCTTTGTCCGATCACGTTGAGTCGCCTTTTTCTCCCGCTTTGGCCCAAGCAAATTTCGCCAGCTGTTTCTGGGTGTTGGTTTTTGCGCCTTTTCCCCGTGTCGCCATAGTCACAGATGTCTATAAACCCCCTCACAGAAAAGTGTATGGGGTACTCCACCAGCACAGCCGCAGCTAAACAAGGAGTTCAGGGCAAGAATATTGATAATATCAAGAGGAACCACTCTCCGGGGTCAGGCCCAACAGACCTCCACATGCACCGATGAGCAGTCATGAACCAGAGGCCAGCCACCTCTGTAGCCCAGAACGTAGCACCTTCCGTCTCGCTTCAGAGCCCAGGTGAGACTTGCTACAGCACACAGCCCTTCCAATAAAACAATCCAGCCGGGCTTGCCAGGAAGATCTTCCACTCACTGTTCCCTCTCAGGTCACCAGGAAGGAGCTGTGGAAGGCCACAGCACAGGTCCGGGGTCCGCGTTCCCAGGCACCTGCAATTTCTCAATCAATCTCCACCCCACAGAGAGCTTTACCGGCCTCCTATGTTACAGGCAACCAAGGCCTAGGTCTTCTTTCAGCCAGGACTTCAGTAAAGTGATAGAACCTTTCCTTGCAGGAGCCAATATTATCCTTCTGGGGGACTTTAATTTCCACCTGGAGAATATTTGATGTAGGGATACCCAAAGTCTCTTAGAAACATTGGACTGTTGCGGTCTGGTATAGCTGGTGGAAGGTCCCACCCACTCAGCATGACATACCCTTGATGGGGTTTTCTCCAATGACCAGAGACTGAAGGTGGGGCAGCCTATCCCCCTGGCCTGGTCTGATCACTTTGCGTGCCTTTTGATCTTTATTGTCAGGCCGCAGTACTTCCTAGTCCTGGTGGTAATAAGCATAAGGAAAGAAGGAACTTCAATCTTATCAACAATGACACTCTTTCGTCTTTCTTAAATAAGTTGGAGTTCTCTAACAAGCCCAATGTTAATTCAACGGCCCTAGAGTTCTCTAGTACTCTCACACTAGCAATGGATGCTCTTGCTCCTGTTAAGAGGCATTACTCAGCCAGGAAAAGCTCGTCCGCCCCCTGGTTTTCAGATAGACTCAGAACGCTGAGACAAGCGTGTCGAAAGCAGGAGAGGCAGTGGCGTGTTTTCTTAGAGCACCGGGAGAAAGAGCGCACAAGCACTGTCTGTAAGTATGTAAATCTGCTATCCTGGAAGAAAAAAGATCTTATTTTTCTGGGGTCAAAGCTTCACTAAACTCCGCTAGGGATCTTTTTAAGATCATTGACTCATTAACCTCCGCACAGGCAGCAGACCCCATAGATGGATCTCAAGAACTCTGTGATAAAATCTCCAACTTTATCCATACTATTATCTCCGAGATTCACGTCTCATTAGAATCAGCAAACTCCTTCGTCAGCTCGGGCTCTCCAACTCCCTCCCCTCCAGGAGAGAATTTGCCTAGGGGGCCGGCCCCGAGACTTATCAATTTTCTCTGGCTGACACCTGAGATGGTGGACAGCCTTCTTGATAGGGTCAGTTCAGGCTCTCCTCTCGACCCCTGTCCTCTTAAGGTTTTCAAAGCCTGCCGGGAAGTTGTCATTCCCCATCTTATGGGGGTCATGAACCAGACCATCTTTGAGGGAGTCTTCCTCTAAGCGTGGAAGACTGCGATCATTAAGCCTCTTCTGAAGAAACCCTACCTGGATCCGGGAGTCTTGAAAAACTTTCGGCCCATTTCCTTACTGCCTGCCCCTGCGAAGATGTTGGAGGCTCATTTAAATTTTCATTTCAGTAACTAGTTAAAGGACCACCACCTTCTGGATAGATCCCAACACGGCTTCAGGAGACATCACAGTACAGAGACTGCTCTTACGGCAGTCCTTAATAACATCCGTACCCAGGTTGAGTCTGGCCACACCACTCTTTTGATCCTGTTGGATCTCACCGCATCCTTCGACACCTTGTCTCCCCATACTATGGTTTCCAGACTGGGAGAGATAGGTGTCGAGTGCCCGGCTCTGAGCCTCCTCACCTCCTTTCTCTGTTATAGAGAACAGAGGGTGAATTTGGGCCGGTTTCTTTCTGCCCCCAAACCCTTGCATTGTGGCGTTCCACAGCGCTCCTCTTTAAGCCCTATGCTTTTTAACATTTACGTGGCCCCCGTTGCAAGTGTGGTGAGCTCATTTGGGCTGGAGGTGTTGTCATACGCGGACGACACCCAAATAATGGTCTCTATCACCCACACTGTAAAGGACTGTGCTCTCAACTTCAGGAACTATATGGAGGCTGTTTCCCAATGGATGGTGAAAAATTTCCTGAAGTTGAACGGGGAGAAGACTGAGGTCCTGATCTTTGGGAAGGATCGGGATCGGGATATCTGATCCAGTGAGTGGTAGCCGTCCGCGCTTGGGGAGTGTCCTTGCCCGGCCTCTCATGGGAAAAACTTGGGGGTGATAGTGGACACTGCCCTCTCTTTAGATCTTCAGGTAAACAGGACTGTCTCCACCTGTTTTGGTATTATTAGGACCCTTAGGAAGATCTCTCACTATCTTTACCCTGATGCACGTAAACAGGTCACTATGGCATTAGTGTCTTCGAGACTGGACTATTGTAATGCCCTTTATATGGGCATTAATAAGAGCCTTATCCATCGGCTCCAGATGGCACAGAACGCGGCAGCCAGGCTGGTACTGAATCTCCCTAGATTCAGCTCAGCCAAGGCCGCACTCAGGAGCCTGCACTGGCTTCCGATGGACCGCAGGATCTCTTTTAAGATCCTGTGTCTGACTCATGAAGCCTTTTATGATGCCGGCTCTGAAGACATCAAGTTGCTTGTCCAGCACTATACTCCCAGTAGACCCCTTCGACCTGCTCACAAAAACCTCCTTTCTGTCCGCACTATCCAAATACAATAGGCCTACCAACGTCCGACCCCGGCAGTCTCCTCCACCGCGCTCCTCACCGGCGGGTCACCATCCTGGCCCAACACACATCCGGATGGGAGTCCACTACCACTCTAAATGGCCACTGTCTCTCCCCAAGAGGCCAGCACAGCCGCTCCGCGGGAGTCCCGTCTTCTTCACCCGCTGACCGCCACCAGGGACCTACCGCTGAGCCCCTGCAAAGCATCCACAGGGCAGCCCAACAGCCCAACACCGGAGCGCCGCTGCGCCCCCACCTCCAGACATCCAGGCTCCCAATGTACAGTTAAGGAGGGCCGGTAGCAGCACCCTCCTCCTGCAGCACACTTCACCACCGCTATGTAGACTATGCCGCGGCAGGGCCACAGCCACTTACTCCGCTGACGCTCCACCTCCCCCTCCGCATAGGCCGCAAAGGCAGGGCCTCAATTTTCAGGCAGCCCCCAGCACAGTGCGCACATCCTCACCACACAGCCCCGCCAGGGGTGCCACAGCACCGCCGTCACAGGTCTTCTGTCGCCACTCCTCCGCACACAGATATTACTCCGGTGGCATATCCCGCCCAGGGGGGGACAAAAGGACCGCTCCGGGTGGCCTCAGCTAACGATTGTGGGCCGGGCTGCCATCTTGCCTCCACGGCGCTCCAGAACACGGGCCCCCACATCCAGCAAATCCTGCTCCAAGTTGCCCAACAACACACCACACGGGGGCCCAGATGTGAAGCCCCCGGCTGCAGAAGCTCCGCACTCGGTCACAGATGGCTGCAGGTCATGAAAACCCCACGGTAGGGCAGGAGCACGCTCAGGCTGCAGCCATCGCTCTTGGCTGCATATTTTTTCCCATGATATTTCTGGTTCCGATATTCTGTGTAAACACCAGGGGCCACATGTATCATGCATTTTACTGGTCACAAATTGCGCATTTTCAGAATTAGCCCGTTTGTGACTAGTAAAATGCATTTTTGTATGTATGAATTCAAGTTTACTATTTAGTGACATGTTACTGAATCACAATTTGGAATTGCAAATACATACTGATTCGGTATGAGGAAGGGGCATGTTTAGGGCATCTTTTCACAATACCTAATTGCAGCAGTATGTAGGAATGTTTTGCACTGAAATGCAGTAACAAAATATTCGCATTTTACCACCTTCTTCAAGTAGGTGGTAACCCATTTGCAAACGGGAAGTGGTCCCCAAGGGACCCCTTTCCCTTTGTGAATGTTCGTAAAAAAATGTTTAAGAGCAGACAGTGGTCGCAAGGACCCCTGACTGCTCTTGAAAAATGAAAAGACATTTTTAATTTTTCTTTTTTAAATGCAACCTGTTTTCCTTAAGGAAAATCTGCTGCATTTAAAAAAAAATGTATTGCTTTATTTAAAAGCAATCACAGACATGGGTCAAAAGTTGTGACCTGCCTCATTAATATTAATGAGGTAAGCCGATTTGTGCCCAATAGGAAATGCTAAAGGAAATTCATGGAGTTTCATACATTCAAATGGTAATTACCTAATTGTACTTTGCAGAGAAATGCAACTACGCAATCGCTATTTGAAATAAGTAAACCTTATGGTCTACAGGGGGATTCCGAGCAAGGGCCTCAATTTTTTGAAAGCTGTCCCAAAGCATCCCCCCAAATTGGGTCTGATGGCTGGTACTCTTACACATATATCTGAACACAATTAGTAGGAGGGGTGGTGGGGGAGAGAGAAAATAAAAAAGGAATAACAAAATAGCACTTACCTTTTCGCCGGCTTCCGCCTCTCCTGTGTCTTGTCCAGCTTCCTTCTTCTTGCAGTCCTGGCAGCAGCACATCCAGTGGGACTGGGGCCTAAAAGTGGGAGGGTTCAACTAACCTAGGGGCATATTACCAACAACTAGCGATACTTTTTGTCTCTAACTTGTTTAGAGACAAAAATTATCGCCGCACATCGGCGATTTTTATCGCAGATAAACCTTGCTATTAGCAAGATTTATCGCAAATGCGATAAAAAACGGCCGCAATGCATGAATATCGCTGAAAAGTCAGCGATATTCATGCATTATCGAGCAAATGCTCTTAGCCATGTTATCCACCTCCCATTGGATAACATGGCTAAAAACTGCTCAGGGCAGGTGTTAGCTTTTGGAGATATTCGCGCTTAGCGCGAATATCTCCAAACGTTGGTAATAGGAGATAGCGATGTTAGCGACTGTTTCCAGTCGCTAACATCTTGGCACGCCCACTTTGCATGTCATTAGTGATAAATATCACTGACATGCAAAGCGGGGCCCAAGATGGTTGCTATCTCCTATTAGCTGTCACTAACTGGTGTTAGCGACAGCTAGGTAATAGGGAGATCATTTTATCTCCGCTTTCTTGGCATTTAAAGCCAAAAAAGCGGAGATAAACCCCCTTGATAATATGCCCCCTAGATATCTACTTTACTTACTTAAAGTAGATATCTAGGTTAATTGAACACTTCATTTATTGTCATAAAGGGGAGGGGCTTATTTGTCTGCTTCCTTGAGGGTCCATGGTCCACTGTGCTATGCCATGTCATTTCTGGGCTGTGCTAGGGTAGTGGAAGAAAGCTAAGATAGTTGGCCGGATAGTAGAAGCTGCCCTTCTGTAGCTTGGCTCACATTGGCTCGCTAACACTCTGTTTCCTCTCTCCAGCTAGCGCCTTGGAATGCTATGTTTGTAGTTCTCGAGGTAACTGCACAGAAGCGACTGAGACATGCGAGCAGAATCAGACCTCGTGCACAGCTGCAGTGACACAAGACATCTCCGGTGAGTTACAGACTGCACTACTATCTTTAATTGAAAAAAAAGTATAACGTGCCAAGCAAATGGTCCCTCTCTCCTTGACAGATCCACAAGGTGTTCCATATTCAAGTCAAATTTCCTGATGGCTGGTTGTCCCCAACTGTAAATTTATTGTATTCCTCTGTAATGCACCATTTCTATAGTGCTTTCATGTCTCTTGTCGAAATTTAAAAGCGCTTTGTGGATAAGGAGTCAGTGGCTCTTTTTTAAAAAACTTTATCATTTTTTTCAAGAAAGTAAACAAGGAATGGAGAACATTGTACACCACATAGCAGGGGTGGTACATCAGCTGGATACAAAGGAGGCTGCAGCAGATAGAATAGCTGTTAATGTGCAAAAAAACAGAAAATCACAGTCCTCGGAGTGGGCACAAGCATGTTCTAATTGGGTTCCATAGCATAGCTCCAATGTACGAAGCAGTGTCCAGACTGCTAGGATGTGCAGCATGTTCAATGAGGGGTGGGTTGGAGTCTTGGCTTTGGGCCTCAGGTTCCAGAGAAAGTAAACCATCACGGAGAGGTTGTCAAATATCCTTCGGCCGGGCAGTGGGGGGTTGTAAGGTGGCACATACCTCACTTGTCATACATATCACAATATGTCATGCTGTGCCACCATGCTTTAATAGTGGGGCGAACCCAGCTGCCCCAATGCATCGCTTTTCTCTCTTCGCCAATAGCAGGGCTGTAGCAGTAAATCTTCGGGCACCCTTTGGAAAGTCAGCCTTGTACCCTAGTGGTTCCACCAAAGGGGTCGGCTCGAGTGTTGTTGATATTATGTATGAAAGGGTGTCAAACATGTCAGTCCAAAAAGTAGTGATGGGGGACAGGTCCATGTCAGGTGAGGGAAGTCTGCCTCTGGGGATCTGTATTTGGGGCATACAGAGGACCTAGAAGGATGGGTCTTGGCAGTGCTTAATTTGAGCAGGAGCTTTCAGGTGCTCAGCACCTGCACTTCTTTCACAGGGCCGGGGCTACAATTTCTGACTCAGCTGGTGGTGGTCTCAATATTAATTGTTCAAATTCAAAATAAAAAGAATAGCATACATTGCATGGTTTCTGGCTGGTAAATGTTCATAGACAGGCCAGCATACGCCTGTCCAGGCAGGCATGATTGTGTATCACCAGGTTAGTGATGATGTCATCTCGCTGATCACAAATCCAAGAAGACATCGACAAACTATGACCTGCATTCTATTTCCAGAGTCTGCTGCACCATGCCACTGCCTGAGCCTAAGACTCCCATTGGATAATTGTAGCTGGGGGCTGGCTCAAGACGGAGTTGAGGCAAGGAAGCTGCAAGAGCGCATTCGGAACTTGGGAGTGAGGGCTCTTGAGGAAGAATAAACAAAAGTAAGTGTGGACTTTCCACTTGCTGTGTAGCCAGAGTAGTATATCCTGCAACCCTGCATTGTTGCTATCCTCAACGTGCTCGATGCGGCTGTGGCCCAACACAACTTTTGTGCGCCATGGCGTCACCTGTAGAATCTGTTCGCTGCACCCCAGCATGGTAATTGCTGAGTGTGCGTGAGTCCAGTAGGCACCACAGCCAAACTTACAGGCATTGGCAGCATTACAGCTGTGGACAATGCCTGTACTATAGCAGGCAGTGACACAGCAAGCTGAGCAGTGGATGCCAATGCCATCGCCATCCCTGGACCTACTAATTACAGGAAGCACTAGGAGTGACATCACCTGCTGTGCTCGAGCAGCTACCTGTTCTGCAAATAACCCAGTTATACTGCACTGATTAATATATGCAAAAAAAAGAAGAGAGAAGATATAATGAAAGGATGTAGAGGACAGGACAGAGGAAAAATAGCAGACAAATGATAAAACGGAGACACTGCTAATCATTGCTAGAAGAGTGATCGTAAAGAGCCAAGATCGAGGGGAGAGAGCAGAGCATGGATAAAAGTGAAGAGGAAAAAGGGCAGGGGTAGAATGAATAGAGGGCAAATCAGAAATGCAGGGAATAAGGTAACACACCAGGTGTGACAAAGATGATAGAAAACAATTAGAGAGGTGAGAAGATAGACTCTTTGAGCAAAGATGTAGAGAACAGACAACAGATCAAGGTTAGAAGATAGAGACTGAGCCAGTAATACTGTTGAAAGTGGGGCTCACTGGAGGAAGAAGTGAGCTGTGGCCTCCTTGGCAAAATTTTCAGCACCTGCACTTCTTTTTTTACAAATTAAGCACTGGGTCTTGGCCAAGTCAATGGGGTGGTGTATGATCTGTGCAGGAACCAAAAAGTGGAGTCATTTATGACAAATGGTTGGTGGGATACCAGTTTAGTCTGTGCACAGTAGTCATGTTCCCATAACAATCGAACCTTGCTCTAACGTGTACATTTGAGGGCCATGCAGGCATGATAAAGTTCAGAGACTCACCCCGCCCTCCAAATATGTTATTAACTTTGTCAGGCGGATAAACGTATCAGGGGCCAGGGGGTTAGAAGGATAACATAGTATGTGTATATGTGAAGCACAAGTACACCAGTAGGCAACTATGACAGATGTTTATTGTTAGCCAACTCAAATGTACTCCATTTATGAACCTCAGATGGATGAAAGGCTGAGGTGACCCGCAGGGATTTGAACCTGTGACCATGAGGCGGAACACAGGCCCCTGCAGTGGGCGCATTAGTCCACTGAGCCACCAGAACAGGATGTGCAAATGTAAGGTCCCCTGCGTTTGACAAAGGGCGAATTGGTCCATATATTTGGTGCTAACAACCTGGGAGCAGATTTACAAGCTCGTTGCGACACATTTATGCCGCCGTTGCGTCACTTCTGTGACGCAGCGGCGGCATAAACCATGCGCCATGTTGCACCTTATTTACAACGTAAATCATCTAGGGAGATGCGTCACGTTGTAAAGCCCTGCGCCACATTAAACCTGAGTCAGGTTTACTGTATGCAGGCTGGACATTCCATCAGAAAAGGCTTCAGAAAAGTGACACATTGAAATCTACAAGATTTCACTGAGTAACTTTTCCAACGCTGCTGCGTCAAAACCCTGCACCTGCTTGAAGCAGGCGTAAGGCGTGATGCAGCATGTTAGGTATGGGCAGCCCCTGAGCATTGCTGGAGTTGCGTCCCGCTTGCAACACGACTCCAGCAATGCACCGCCTTTACGCCATCAGATGAGTCACGCATCTGTTTATCCTTGCACCACGATGCACCGCATTATAAATGCGGCGCATCTGTGGTGGCGCACGGGTAAACTTGTGTGATGCATCTTACCTGGTGCATCCCTGCTGATATGCAGGGATGCGCCAGTCCTTGTAAATCTGCCCCCCAGTGTCATCTGCGTGAGAAAGCGCGTGCATATCTGGAAACAGGTCACCAATCGTACGGAGATCATCATGTCGTGTCAATGTACACTGGACCACTTTTTCGAGTGTCAGGGGCAGCCACAGATTCCGTGAAATGGGAAGTGCAGGAGAATGCAGCCCATATCCCGACTGAGTTTCCTCCAGGCCCAGCATGTGGTAAACAGGGTCTTAATGTCCGAGGGGTCTTGTTTGAGCCCGTGCGGCAATAGAGACGCCAGGAGGGTCACTCCTGCTAAATCAGGCTCTGGTTCAGCGTAGGGTTGCAAGCTTCTGGTCTGGCTCTTTGCTACCAGCTATATGTCTGGAAGTTGGGGACTGCACACACTCTCCAGTTGTAGGGTAGGACAAGTGTGTCGCAGTTAAACCGGGACCGGGGTCTGCGGCCAGCCCTAATCAATTTCAGAAGTAAACTACGCAATGCAAGGGAAAAAAGAATTCATCAGAGGTATAGGTATGTTTAAAAACAAAAACAAAAAGCGACGGAGAACAACCATTTTGATCATGGCCATGGATAGAGGGAGCTGAATCCAGTGATCAATCTGGATTAGGAGTCAGCCCACGGTGGAACCGTAGTTGAGACGAATCACCTGTTTCTTTTCCCTTAGCAGGGTTATTCCCAAATATTTAGAGGAGCCTTTGCACCATTTAAGATGGTATTCACAGGGTGTGGGCTTGCTGCCTTCCGTTAGAGGGAATAATTCTGATTTCACCCAGTTAACATACAAACTGGAGAGACAACCAAATCTGATGATTTCTGGAACCAATGGTGCAAGGTTGTCCGACGGATGTTGAATAAATAATAATATATCTCCAAAACATAGAAAGAAGCAACAGGCCGGGTATAAAATGGAGACCGCGGTGCATGTGTTTTCTTGGAGATGGCGCACTAGGGGGTCCATGGCTGTAATGAATTTGACGGGCGACACAGGGCAGCCCAGCGTAGTATCTCTGATGATAATGAAAGGCTCGGAGATAGAGCCATTCAACCATAAGCGGGCAATGGATTGGAGTACAGAAGCTTGATCAGGGAAACTAAACCCTGGGCAACTCCAGCTTCTGCAACGTTGCATGGAGAAAAGGCGACTTCAAAGAGTCAAAGGCCTTTTCCGCATCAAGATGGGCAATAGGGGAAGGTACGTCTGGGGTGACCCTGTTGAGGACCGAGAACACCATGCGCAAGTTGAGGGAGGTAGACCTAGGGGGGACAAATCCAGTTTGGAGGGGTGAGATGATTTGGGTTATCAGTAAGGACAACCTGTTAGCAACCACCTTGGCAAGAATTTTATGGTCAAAATTAATTAATAAGAGCGGTATAAAGAGGAACAGATACGCTGGTTTTGCCCAATAGGATAATCACTGCTTCTCATAATGGGGGTGGGAAAATTCCCATTGTCGATGGGTTCAGCATACATGTCCATCAAGTGAGGGACAAGGAGATTCTTATATGCCTTGTAAAAGGTACCTGTTAGATTTGGGGGTCTCCAGTTGGCAGAGGTAGGTACCTTTGTCTAAATAGGGACCCTTACATCTAGTCAGGGTAAGGGGGTACACTCCTAAAATAACCCCTGCTCCCTTGGTAGCTTGCCACGAGCAGGAAGGCTTATCTCAGAGGCAGTGTGTAAAGCATTTGTGAACATATACAGTAACCCAGTGACAGCACTACAGATGGACAACACACAAGTTGTAATAAAAAAATAAGTATTTTTATATAGGCTTAACACAGGACCACAAACGACAAAAATCCACAATACTGTACTTTAAAAATTGTAGAAATAGCTTAGTTCTCTTTATATGGTAAATGCAACACTTTGCGTTCAATGTACCTTAGGATGCTTGACGCTATACAACGAAAGAGTAGCAGGGAAGGTAATGCTTCGGTTCCTTACACACAAGAACGGTGATGCGTCGGTTGCCTACTGCTGCGTAGGGGACGGAGATACATTGGGTCTTCTCTGTGTGGGGAGGTATGCATCAGTTTCTTACTGCCCTACCGTGGCGATGCGACCGGCAATGCCGTGATGCGATGAAGATACAGTGCAATGAAACAAGATGACGTTTTCTTTGTGATGTGACAACGATGCCTGAACGCCCAACGGCCGTGCGGCGACTGAACGAATCTTCTGAGCCGCAACAGGCCCTGCGACAGGCTTCTCCGGTGAGGCGATGGCGTCTGCTGAGACGGCGACACTCTTCTCCGTTAATGTGAGGTGCTTCGGTGATGCGATGCAACAGCGGCAGTGGCGACACCCTTCTTCAGTGATGCGATGACAACGGTTGCGGCGGCTTAACGCTTCTTCTCCGTGAGTAGCGCTTCCAGCTCCTTGCAACACGCAGTCCCTCAGAAGGCCCAGCACAACAGCAGGCACTTCAAAAGAACTCAGGTGAGCTAGTTGGTGAAGTCTGTTGTCACTGAGACGTCAATAGGAGGCACGCTCTATCTTCAAGCCCTTGGAGATCCTTTACAAGTTGATAAAAGTAGCACAAAGTTCTTTTCTCCTTTCTTTGGCAGTCAGGCAACCACTGCATGCCAATCCCCCAAACAGGACTCAGTTTAGGGACAGTCTTATCCTTCAGTTTCTCTCTGGTTCTTCTCCTCAGCAAAGGTTCTTCTTGTTTCCCAAAAGTGACCTAAAGTTCTGGGGTCTGGGTCCCCATATTTATACTAGCACATCCCTTGTCCTCTGAAGGTAGAGGGCCCTGTACCCAGTCCAAACCAGTTCTGCGCAGTCCTGGAGCACTTTGTTGACAAGGCTCCTTCGATCCTTTAACAGTGTGGGCCAGGGACATCAGAAGCACCACAGCAGGTGGAGCCAGCATTCTGGATGGAAAGCACAGCCCTATTCAGGTCTCAGGTGCAACTCCGCCCTCCCATCTACATGTAGATCTCTCTATTCAGCCCTGTGTGGACTCACCCTGTCTCCTGGAGTCCCCCAGCCCTTGTCGCTCAAACTCCAGACAAGGAATACACAACCTAGCAGAGGCAGGCTGGGACAGTTATGCAAGAAGATACCTACTTTCTAAAAGTGGTATTTTCAAACACAGAATGTTAAAACCAACGTCACTATAATATGTATTTTACCATTCTGTGGGCACACACAGTGCACTGTATTAGGGTCTGACAAGTAAACCAAACCAGCCAATCATGAAGTCACTAATCCATACATCTATTTACAACAGAGAGCATATGCTCTTTAGCACTGATCAGCAGTGGTAAAGTGCCCAGAGTCATAAAACAGCCAACAACAGGTCAGAGAAAATACATGAGGAATGAAAAAAGTTCAGAGATGACCCTGCAAAAAGGGCCAAGTCCAACAGTACCGGTAAGGCCTTCAAGGCCAGGGGCCTTCGAGCTGTCAAGAGAATCAATTGCCCAAACAATCTCCTCCCTTTAGAAGGGTACACGCTGAAATTGGAGCTGTTCTTGGATGATTTAGAGCATTGCTATTCCATCCAGGTATGTCCACTGTGAGGTTTCATCAGAATCCAACCGTGAAGTAGACAGTTATGTATAGCACGAGAGCAATCCACGGATGATGTCCTCGTTACCAGGAGCCAGGCCGGAGTGCATCCTGGGCGTTCGCCCTTGCCATATCTGTGGGCTGCATAGTATTTACCTAGAAAGGCTGTCTCCGTTTTAGCAATTTAAATGAAGCGCCTGTATGGGGTAGTTGATCAGGGGCTTAGGTAATTGGCCCTGTCAGTGTCGATGAGTTTGGCCTCTATACACGCCAAACGTGTCCCAGAGGACCCTTGCATGTTTAGAAATGCAGATTTCACATATAAATGCCTTGACGGCATCCCATAATGTGGCCTGGCTCTGAACAGAACCTGAATTGAGCTCACAATATTCGAGAATGGAGTTGTGGAGTTCAAATCGGAAAACAGCATCTAGTAGTGCAGTACCAGGGAGGCACCACTTCTTTTCCAATCCCCCTCCGTAGGGGATGCAAACTACCAACTTAACTGGGACATGATCTGATAGTGTGTGAGGTATGAGCTGTATGTCTTTAAGCCACCGAGCGGCTCTTGTGGATATGTGTAAGTAATGAAGCAGCATCCAGACCATGTGAGGGCTGAATAAAATGTGTGTCCTGGCGTGGTAGAATGGCAAAGATGCCATGCATTGCTAAGAGTGTATATGTCGATGATATCACCAAGGATGCGCAATGCACTTGGCTAACCACCAGTTTGGATGTTGGTGGTGTGCAGCGAGGGGTCAAGAATCAGACAAATCACCCCAGAAGGGTGGACAAGTCATGAAAAAAGGAAGAATCATCTACTTTGGGGCATAGATGTTCAGCAGGAGAAACCGATGCCACACCATAGTGCCAGCCATGAGGACAAAGCAGCCGTTTTTGTCAGCAAAAGTGACATAATGATGGAAGGGAAACATTTTACAGAAGAGTATGCATACACCATGGAAGAATGTACTTTAACTGGCAAAATATCTGGGGGGTCCCCAGGAGTCTTCCAACACAGCGGATGAATGAGGAGGGAGATGGGTTTCTTGCAAGAAAGGGATGTTTACACCATGCCTAGTGAGATATGATAAGATCTGTTTGCTCTTACTGGGATTGTTAATGCCACGATATTCCATGTGAACTCTGTCAGCCAGTCCATACCTCTAGGTATCGTTATGTGAGGAGCAGTCACAGATGCTGATTATGTGCTGATGGCAAAGGGCGGTCTCATCTAACTAGCTAAGGATACAAAAAGATAACAATGAACAATATGCATGTAAATAAACAAAACCCTCCCCCCACTAAAAATCCCAACAATGCCCCAAATGGTACCAGAAAACCAAACGTTTGTACTGTGGTATATACCTTGGAAGGTGGGCAACGCTGTGGCAGATGGAGCCCCAATACCTGGTGATTATACAGAACATTTTGGTTACCATAGAGAGGGTCACTCAAGTTGCTTGGAAGAAGAAACATTGCCAGGAGCCTCCTGCCAGTATGTGTACAGGCGAATTTCAGAGGTAGTGGGGCAATCAGGGGGAATATCAGTCTGGCAGGGATAGGTCAGCACTGGCAAAGGTGTGGAGATTGGATGGCAAGCACTCTCGGGTGGTGTGCTTTTTTTTATTGAGGCCCAGCTGTTTAAAGAAGGTCGGTGCCTCTGCTGGAGTGCCAAAGAAGCGGGCCCTGTCATTCACCACCACCGGAAGCCTTGCTGGATACAGCATGCCATATTTAAATCCCCATTTAAGGAGCAGCACTTTAGCATTGTTACACTTGCGCCACACATTCTGCACAGTGAGTGTGAAGTCACAGTAAAAGGAAATAGTGGTGCGTGGTATTGAAAGGACCCTGCTTCCGGGATAGATGTAGCACAGTATCAAGGTCCCTGTAATTAAGTAAGTCAACTGGGTGTGGCGGAGTGACCAGTGGGGGACAGAGACCCAGTAATCTGTGGCCTCTTTCTACCACAAATGTGGGAGTAAAGTGTTGGCTACCAAAGTGTTTGGTGATCAGTCGATCCATAAAAAGGTCAGGACATCCAATGTCTGTTGACACTGCAAGTCCGAGTATATGAACATTATTCCTGAGCGTGCTTACCTCGAGATCTTCATGTTTTATATTCACCGCTTTTAGGTGCTGCTCCGTCTTCTCCAATTGCTTGCTGAGGGAAACTGTGCCATCTTCCAGACCCGAGACATGCTCCTCCTCAGCATCCAGGCGAGCACCATGGCGTTCCAAACGCTCCTTCATTTGGTCTAGCCATGCAGCCAGGGTGCCAAAACAGGCATCGATGGCGTGGAACCCTGCGCGGAGCTCTGCCATAATAGCTGCAGTTCTCTCCTGGTTCCCCCCTGTGGGTCAGTAGTCTGAGTTACATCCCGGACCATCTGCCACATCAAACAGGGAGTCAGACTTTCTAGTCACCTTGGTGCAATCAAAGGTGAGTTTGTGCAGTTTGGGGTTTCCCTGGTCCATAGCATCCAGCTTAATGATTACATTGTGCAAGTGGCAAAAGCGGGCACGGCATCCACCACAAGCGTATGATAGTTATAGCAAGGGGAGGCACCTTGCATTCAGAAGGCCAAGGGTAGATCCAGCTCCCTCCCCCGCCCCCCAAGCACCTCGAGACTCTCACGGGTGAGTAGCGTGCTATATAAACCCCTGATTGATTGATTGTCCCCATAGGTAATACCAGGGGGCACCAGCGTAGGTGGAATGCAGCAGTCACTGAAAGTGGGAAGGACCGGTGCCAAGAGTTCCAGCCACCACCTAACTCTGTGCGCGCAGCGAGAGATTCGTGCTGGGGGGCGGCAGAGGGAGAGTAGGCATCTTTATGGAGGGGCCTCAGGGGCAATACATGTTCCAGAGGGTATATTATGAAGCTTTATGCACAAGGTTAACGCTGGGCAGGACCTCAAGGCATAGGTAAGGACAAAATTCTCAAAGGCACCAAGCAATGTAGTTGTCAGCTCAGCAGTGGGTAGCAGCAGTCCCAGAGGTGAAAGGGGCCTCAAAGGAGCCAGGCACTGCACTCACAGGTCAGACTCTCCACGCTGCCAATTGTCACTGTACAAGAAGCCGCAATCCCATCCAACCCGCAGATTGTTGTGTGTCCCCACACCAATGGGCCACAGGGAGCCCCCGGGGCCACTAGGTGTCGCCGCAGCGCTGGTCTCTAGTGTCAGGCTCCTTGTGAAATGGGCGCTGCATGCGCAAGGGTCTGCAAAGTCCCCCTGGAGCCAGGCCAAAATGTTGTGGCTACTAGGCCAGATTGGTGAGCAGGTAGTGGGGCCCAACGTGGGCGAGGAACAACCCAGACAAGATCCTCGGCCCACGGCTGAAGAGGCCCCCAGCCCGCCGCCAGGGTCCACAGGAGACTGATGTCCTGGCAGGTGTCACAGTCAGAAGGCCAGGAGGGCCAAAGCAGACTCCTGGGTGCAGATGAAGGGAGGGGCACAGATGAAGGACCCAGCGAGGCTCTGTTGTCTCTAGGCTAAGGGTAACATGTGCCCCCTGTTGCAGGGGGGCCTCCGAGGCAGGGCTGAGCTTCTCCTACTCACACTCACATTACAGCTCCAAGGCGATGCATGGGGACAGTAGCCAGTATCAATCAGCTCCGCTGGCAAAGGAGGGTGGGCATCTCGTCTCTATGGTGGGGAAGGATCACTTGAATTGAAGAAACCAAAAGTAAAAGGGGCTGTTAGTGCCGGAGCTTCCCTGCCATGACGCCATTTTGGTCGACGCCATGGCATGCCCCCAAGGGTCAGTGGTTCTGATTTTATGGTTTATGGATGAGAGATTGCTGCTGCTAGTGGTGTTCTCTTTTAGAGTTGAATATTGGTGTCTTGGGTGATAGCCTGAAAGTGTGCACTAGCGTATGATTGCAGATTCCAGCTCTTGTGGAAAATAAGGATAGGTAGAGGCAAAAGGAGAAAAGTAGGCTTTCCTGGACCGTGGTGTGAAGAATCCACTGAATTCCTCACTTTGTGGACATCCATGAATGTAGGGCCTCAATTATGAGGTTTTGCCGTAGGGCAGCGCAGAAGGCCTTCCTGCTACGCTTCCCTTCGGCAAAAGAAAAGGGCAGGAATGCGCTGTATCTATAAGATACGGCGCATTCCTGTCCTTTCCCCCTGCGACGGCGCACAGTGGGTTGCCGAGCGTCAACGCAGACAACTTTGCACAATGGTGCAAGAGTGCCTGCCTTGCGGGATGATTATTTTTGTACAGGAAGGGAAACCTCTCTGTATAAAAATAATTACAACAGGGTTTTCCTCTTACTACGTGTGCTGCACAATGCAGCACATTTAGAAAAAGGACAAGCATTTGCAATGCAATGGTCTCGGCAGCATTAAAGGTAGAGCTATTGGCATTGCTGATGACATTTTTTTTCTTTAAATCAAAAATAAATGGGCATTGTCATTAACATTGCCAATACACAGCACTCTGCACTCAACAGCACACAATGCTCTGCACACTTGCTCTGCACTCACTGCTCTGCACACTCACTCTGCACACTCACTACTCTGCACACTCACTACTCTGCACACTCACTACTCTGCACACTCACCACTCTGCACTCACCACTCTGCACTCACCACTCTGCACTCACCACTCTGCACTCACCACTCTGCACTCACCACTCTGCCCTCACCACTCTGCCCTCACCACTCACCACTCTGCACTCACCACTCTGCCCTCACCACTCTGCACTCACCACTCTGCACTCACCACTCTGCACTCACCACTCTGCACTCACCACTCTGCACTCACCACTCTGCACTCACCACTCACCACTCTGCACTCACCACTCTGCACTCACCACTCTGCACTCACCACTCACCACTCTGCACTCACCACTCACCACTCTGCCATCACCACTCACCACTAAAAATACAGAAAGCGGACACCTCCCTGTTAGAATCTGAGGAAAGCGAAGATGCGCCCAGAGATGACCACGTGAGCTCGTTCGCATGGGGAAGGAACATCGCTTAATCTTAAATACCATGAAGTGATTGTACTGTGGAAGAACGCCGCTACTCGGCCAGCATGGGCTCCAACTTGTTAAGCTCTTGAGATAACTAAATTAATTAGCGCGAATGCCCTTGTGGGAAATCAGCCCATTCTCTTGTACAAGCCGCCCGTGAATACAAAGAGAACACAGGCTACCTGATGTACGGCAGCCAACCAAAACACCGGCGGAAAGCAATTACTTTCCGTCAGGCCCGTACACTTCTCATAATAAGCGCCAATGGACGCGACATAAAGCAATCTGCAATGCATCTTTGTTCTGCGAAATAACTGCTCGTGGCCCGCATCGCTATTGTTTAGGCACTAATCAAATGCTACAGCTGGCTGCGCCGCACGACGCCCCCTGGCAGAGCCGCGCCTGTGACCATCACCGCTGTGCACACTGCACACCCCGAGAGCGAGAAAGGCCTCTCGGGTGTGACAAAGGGCTCAGATAAATCACTGCATCAGCGTTTTCGCTCAATGCTGATCCGTCTCCAGAAAACAAGACACACACATACTACACACACACACACACACACACACTCACAGGTGCGCGCACCCTCCCAAATAACCCAGTAATTAAGGTATGCATACATAACTCACTTATCACTTAACTGGGATGCACGATAGCTAAATTCCATCCTGATAGTGTACAAGGGAAGAAAATGTACATTAAAAGCAGGAACCTCCGAACCCTAGGCCATGAGATGGTAGTGTCCCACTGACACGAACTCGGCCTCAATGGGGTAGAACCTCCTCGACTCATGGCCCCCAGTTCGGGAATTCAACCCCATCACATATTGGGGTGTCGCCAATGCAGTTTTATCACAGTTTATATTGCATTTATCACAGGCAGATGTTCAGTGTATGTGAACAGCCTGTTGCTTTCTATGGGTCTTCTTTAACACGTTTGCATTTTAGGAGTTTTGTGCTGTAGATCTGCCCATCCCATCTTCTCTGTGTGATAGATACTCAGATTTTTAAGTTTAACCTTGTTTTTATCTTTAAACATAAATAAGGTCGGCACTTTCACACTCACCCCTTGCTTGCAGCCATTGTAACTCCACGTACCACACTTTGTCCCCAGCAGTCTCTTAGTATCGCGGCCGCCCCTGGGATGGTGCAGTGAGCTAAAAAACGGTGTTGGATCTAGCCCTGATCTCTTGACTGGGTGAGAGCTTTCTGCTTAATTCAGAGACTCTGTCCCTCACCACCCCTTGTTGTAAATATTTTTGTCCACCCCAAGCGTGGAAGGGTATTCTCAGATGTGAGACCCTTGCTCATTGCACCATCAGGATTCAAGCAAACCGGGCCGAAGACGGCTGTAATGCCAGAAACCGGTCCCCGGGAGCTTGTTTCCTTCCCAGTGTAAGAATTGGCTTTTGTAGTTTGGTTTGCCCTGTTCCCATCATGCACTGGGACAGGAACAGACTAATTTGCATACAGCCAGGTTCTGAAACTGGGATGGTGCAGTGAGCTAAAAAACGGTGTTGGATCTAGCCCTGATCTCTTGACTGGGTGAGAGCTTTCTGCTTAATTCAGAGACTCTGTCCCTCACCACCCCTTGTTGTAAATATTTTTGTCCACCCTAAGCGTGGAAGGGTATTCTCAGATGTGAGACCCTTGCTCATTGCACCATCAGGATTCAAGCAAACCGGGCCGAAGACGGCTGTAATGCCAGAAACCGGTCCCCGGGAGCTTGTTTCCTTCCCAGTGTAAGAATTGGCTTTTGTAGTTTGG
Source organism: Lissotriton vulgaris (assembly GCF_964263255.1). Taxonomy (NCBI): domain Eukaryota; kingdom Metazoa; phylum Chordata; class Amphibia; order Caudata; family Salamandridae; genus Lissotriton; species Lissotriton vulgaris. The sequence continues at coordinate 157,837,258 of NC_141695.1, read as the reverse complement.
TTTGCCCTGTTCCCATCATGCACTGGGACAGGAACAGACTAATTTGCATACAGCCAGGTTCTGAAACTGGGATGGTGCAGTGAGCTAAAAAACGGTGTTGGATCTAGCCCTGATCTCTTGACTGGGTGAGAGCTTTCTGCTTAATTCAGAGACTCTGTCCCTCACCACCCCTTGTTGTAAATATTTTTGTCCACCCTAAGCGTGGAAGGGTATTCTCAGATGTGAGACCCTTGCTCATTGCACCATCAGGATTCAAGCAAACCGGGCCGAAGACGGCTGTAATGCCAGAAACCGGTCCCCGGGAGCTTGTTTCCTTCCCAGTGTAAGAATTGGCTTTTGTAGTTTGGTTTGCCCTGTTCCCATCATGCACTGGGACAGGAACAGACTAATTTGCATACAGCCAGGTTCTGAAACTGGGATGGTGCAGTGAGCTAAAAAACGGTGTTGGATCTAGCCCTGATCTCTTGACTGGGTGAGAGCTTTCTGCTTAATTCAGAGACTCTGTCCCTCACCACCCCTTGTTGTAAATATTTTTGTCCACCCTAAGCGTGGAAGGGTATTCTCAGATGTGAGACCCTTGCTCATTGCACCATCAGGATTCAAGCAAACCGGGCCGAAGACGGCTGTAATGCCAGAAACCGGTCCCCGGGAGCTTGTTTCCTTCCCAGTGTAAGAATTGGCTTTTGTAGTTTGGTTTGCCCTGTTCCCATCATGCACTGGGACAGGAACAGACTAATTTGCATACAGCCAGGTTCTGAAACTGGGATGGTGCAGTGAGCTAAAAAACGGTGTTGGATCTAGCCCTGATCTCTTGACTGGGTGAGAGCTTTCTGCTTAATTCAGAGACTCTGTCCCTCACCACCCCTTGTTGTAAATATTTTTGTCCACCCTAAGCGTGGAAGGGTATTCTCAGATGTGAGACCCTTGCTCATTGCACCATCAGGATTCAAGCAAACCGGGCCGAAGACGGCTGTAATGCCAGAAACCGGTCCCCGGGAGCTTGTTTCCTTCCCAGTGTAAGAATTGGCTTTTGTAGTTTGGTTTGCCCTGTTCCCATCATGCACTGGGACAGGAACAGACTAATTTGCATACAGCCAGGTTCTGAAACTGGGATGGTGCAGTGAGCTAAAAAACGGTGTTGGATCTAGCCCTGATCTCTTGACTGGGTGAGAGCTTTCTGCTTAATTCAGAGACTCTGTCCCTCACCACCCCTTGTTGTAAATATTTTTGTCCACCCTAAGCGTGGAAGGGTATTCTCAGATGTGAGACCCTTGCTCATTGCACCATCAGGATTCAAGCAAACCGGGCAGAAGACGGCTGTAATGCCAGAAACCGGTCCCCGGGAGCTTGTTTCCTTCCCAGTGTAAGAATTGGCTTTTGTAGTTTGGTTTGCCCTGTTCCCATCATGCACTGGGACAGGAACAGACTAATTTGCATACAGCCAGGTTCTGAAACTGGGATGGTGCAGTGAGCTAAAAAACGGTGTTGGATCTAGCCCTGATCTCTTGACTGGGTGAGAGCTTTCTGCTTAATTCAGAGACTCTGTCCCTCACCACCCCTTGTTGTAAATATTTTTGTCCACCCTAAGCGTGGAAGGGTATTCTCAGATGTGAGACCTTTGCTCATTGCACCATCAGGATTCAAGCAAACCGGGCCGAAGACGGCTGTAATGCAGAAACCGGTCCCCGGGAGCTTGTTTCCTTCCCAGTGTAAGAATTGGCTTTTGTAGTTTGGTTTGCCCTGTTCCCATCATGCACTGGGACAGGAACAGACTAATTTGCATACAGCCAGGTTCTGAAACTGGGATGGTGCAGTGAGCTAAAAAACGGTGTTGGATCTAGCCCTGATCTCTTGACTGGGTGAGAGCTTTCTGCTTAATTCAGAGACTCTGTCCCTCACCACCCCTTGTTGTAAATATTTTTGTCCACCCTAAGCGTGGAAGGGTATTCTCAGATGTGAGACCCTTGCTCATTGCACCATCAGGATTCAAGCAAACCGGGCCGAAGACGGCTGTAATGCCAGAAACCGGTCCCCGGGAGCTTGTTTCCTTCCCAGTGTAAGAATTGGCTTTTGTAGTTTGGTTTGCCCTGTTCCCATCATGCACTGGGACAGGAACAGACTAATTTGCATACAGCCAGGTTCTGAAACTGGGATGGTGCAGTGAGCTAAAAAACGGTGTTGGATCTAGCCCTGATCTCTTGACTGGGTGAGAGCTTTCTGCTTAATTCAGAGACTCTGTCCCTCACCACCCCTTGTTGTAAATATTTTTGTCCACCCTAAGCGTGGAAGGGTATTCTCAGATGTGAGACCCTTGCTCATTGCACCATCAGGATTCAAGCAAACCGGGCCGAAGACGGCTGTAATGCCAGAAACCGGTCCCCGGGAGCTTGTTTCCTTCCCAGTGTAAGAATTGGCTTTTGTAGTTTGGTTTGCCCTGTTCCCATCATGCACTGGGACAGGAACAGACTAATTTGCATACAGCCAGGTTCTGAAACTGGGATGGTGCAGTGAGCTAAAAAACCGTGTTGGATCTAGCCCTGATCTCTTGACTAGGTGAGAGCTTTCTGCTTAATTCAGAGACTCTGTCCCTCACCACCCCTTGTTGTAAATATTTTTGTCCACCCTAAGCGTGGAAGGGTATTCTCAGATGTGAGACCCTTGCTCATTGCACCATCAGGATTCAAGCAAACCGGGCCGAAGACGGCTGTAATGCCAGAAACCGGTCCCCGGGAGCTTGTTTCCTTCCCAGTGTAAGAATTGGCTTTTGTAGTTTGGTTTGCCCTGTTCCCATCATGCACTGGGACAGGAACAGACTAATTTGCATACAGCCAGGTTCTGAAACTGGGATGGTGCAGTGAGCTAAAAAACGGTGTTGGATCTAGCCCTGATCTCTTGACTGGGTGAGAGCTTTCTGCTTAATTCAGAGACTCTGTCCCTCACCACCCCTTGTTGTAAATATTTTTGTCCACCCTAAGCGTGGAAGGGTATTCTCAGATGTGAGACCCTTGCTCATTGCACCATCAGGATTCAAGCAAACCGGGCCGAAGACGGCTGTAATGCCAGAAACCGGTCCCCGGGAGCTTGTTTCCTTCCCAGTGTAAGAATTGGCTTTTGTAGTTTGGTTTGCCCTGTTCCCATCATGCACTGGGACAGGAACAGACTAATTTGCATACAGCCAGGTTCTGAAACTGGGATGGTGCAGTGAGCTAAAAAACGGTGTTGGATCTAGCCCTGATCTCTTGACTGGGTGAGAGCTTTCTGCTTAATTCAGAGACTCTGTCCCTCACCACCCCTTGTTGTAAATATTTTTGTCAACCCTAAGCGTGGAAGGGTATTCTCAGATGTGAGACCCTTGCTCATTGCACCATCAGGATTCAAGCAAACCGGGCCGAAGACGGCTGTAATGCCAGAAACCGGTCCCCGGGAGCTTGTTTCCTTCCCAGTGTAAGAATTGGCTTTTGTAGTTTGGTTTGCCCTGTTCCCATCATGCACTGGGACAGGAACAGACTAATTTGCATACAGCCAGGTTCTGAAACTGGGATGGTGCAGTGAGCTAAAAAACGGTGTTGGATCTAGCCCTGATCTCTTGACTGGGTGAGAGCTTTCTGCTTAATTCAGAGACTCTGTCCCTCACCACCCCTTGTTGTAAATATTTTTGTCCACCCTAAGCGTGGAAGGGTATTCTCAGATGTGAGACCCTTGCTCATTGCACCATCAGGATTCAAGCAAACCGGGCCGAAGACGGCTGTAATGCCAGAAACCGGTCCCCGGGAGCTTGTTTCCTTCCCAGTGTAAGAATTGGCTTTTGTAGTTTGGTTTGCCCTGTTCCCATCATGCACTGGGACAGGAACAGACTAATTTGCATACAGCCAGGTTCTGAAACTGGGATGGTGCAGTGAGCTAAAAAACGGTGTTGGATCTAGCCCTGATCTCTTGACTGGGTGAGAGCTTTCTGCTTAATTCAGAGACTCTGTCCCTCACCACCCCTTGTTGTAAATATTTTTGTCCACCCTAAGCGTGGAAGGGTATTCTCAGATGTGAGACCCTTGCTCATTGCACCATCAGGATTCAAGCAAACCAGGCCGAAGACGACTGTAATGCCAGAAACCGGTCCCCGGGAGCTTGTTTCATTCCCAGTGTAAGAATTGGCTTTTGTAGTTTGGTTTGCCCTGTTCCCATCATGCACTGGGACAGGAACAGACTAATTTGCATACAGCCAGGTTCTGAAACTGGGATGGTGCAGTGAGCTAAAAAACGGTGTTGGATCTAGCCCTGATCTCTTGACTGGGTGAGAGCTTTCTGCTTAATTCAGAGACTCTGTCCCTCACCACCCCTTGTTGTAAATATTTTTGTCCACCCTAAGCGTGGAAGGGTATTCTCAGATGTGAGACCCTTGCTCATTGCACCATCAGGATTCAAGCAAACCGGGCCGAAGACGGCTGTAATGCCAGAAACCGGTCCCCGGGGGCTTGTTTCCTTCCCAGTGTAAGAATTGGCTTTTGTAGTTTGGTTTGCCCTGTTCCCATCATGCACTGGGACAGGAACAGACTAATTTGCATACAGCCAGGTTCTGAAACTGGGATGGTGCAGTGAGCTAAAAAACGGTGTTGGATCTAGCCCTGATCTCTTGACTGGGTGAGAGCTTTCTGCTTAATTCAGAGACTCTGTCCCTCACCACCCCTTGTTGTAAATATTTTTGCCCCGGAAGTCAGGCACGGTCGCCTGTGACGGGGGCGGGGCCACGTTCAGACCGGAAGAGGAGGCAGGCGGAGTCGTTGCGTCTCGCGGCCCGGGGCTCCTGTGAGCGGTGTAGAGCCCCGGGGCCGCGCCAGCAGGAGGTTGGGCGCCGCGTGCTGAGGTAAAGTAAGTTCCAAAAGGCTGGAGCGGGATTGGTGCACGTGTGTGTGTGTGTGTATGCTCGTGTGTGTGTGTATATGTATGTGTGCGACGGTGACGGCGGGGGGGAGGGGGGGCCTCGGTGCACTTGTGTGTGTGCGCGCGTGTGTGTATGTGTCAGGGGTGGTGTCTCTGTATGTATGTATGTGCGTGCGTGCATGGGCGCTTGTGTGTGTGTGTATGCGCATGCGTGTGTGGTGCTTGCGCTTCCCAGGAGACAGCGCCTGGCCACAGAGCGTGTTCAAGTTACAAATCGCCTCGAAGGATGCGCGCGGCCGGGACTGTCTCCTGGGAAGCATAGTCGCTGACAAAAGATCTCGGCGGAGACGCGCTTCCGCGCGTTGACGCCGAGACCTAAAAAACGAGGAGAAATAATGATATTCATCCCCTGGGGCAGAGTCAAAAGGCCATGGAGGTTGCTGGGAATGCCCACAGCAACACCCATTGCATGCCCCTTTAGCGCAGAACACTGTATTAAAGGGACTGATATTTATCAGGCAGCAGTAAGCCAAAACAAGTGCTGCGCGCGCTGCTTTCCAGTGACATCATCTGGTGCTCATCAATCCAAACCTAATTACAAAGAAAGGAATCTGGATAGATGGAGCATCGTAGGCGATCCTGCCATCCGGGAAAAGGCAGAGAGGAGGCTGAGAAGTGGGCAGTTCTAGGACCCTGACAGTGGCCTGTACAAAGCGGACAAAAAAAAAATAGAATAATGAAAAAATAATGATTTGTAGCCGCTCATGCAAGTAAACAAGCACAAAATCGAAATCAGTGGTGTGCGCGCACCACAGAGGAGTGGGGGCTAGGGGTGGTGTGGGGAGCGCGGCAGCAAAGTGAACGCTGCTGCGCATAACAGACACGACTGGGACATGGGCGGTTACATTTACGAAGAAGCTGGGACATGAACACGCCTTCCGCCAATGGCGTGCTGGCTTTTGTAAAACAAGCCAATAGCAGCTGACGATCACAAAAGCACACGCACGAGCGTGTGGTCAGCTTTCTGAAGCCCGTACAAGAGGACTCTCGATGCGCGGGCAGTGCTGCCCACTGCAACGCTAGGCACGAGACCTAAAAAGTGGTTTAGTGCTGCCAGATAAATATCACGCAGGCTTCTGCGCCACGGAACTTCACAAAAAGTAACGTTCCGATGGCGCAAGGGGCCTCATAAATGAGGCCCGTAGTTTCTAGCATTTGTAGAGGCAGCAAAACTTGGCAATAAATACATTAGGAGAAAAACACATTCCAAAATGATTTACTTGCAATTCTAATATAGTATCAACAGTAACATACAATGGACAATGAACATGACATCCTAATCAGTCCCCTGACACCATCAGCTGTACCATAAAACTGAAGGCTCAGTTATAACTTCCTCTTCTTTGCCTCTGAGTGCAGTTCAGAGATTGAAAATATTACAATAACACACCAATGAAGATTAAGCACCTCTAGATATGAGGTGATAGAGGAAAACCCCACAGAGACAGCCATTATCATAAAGAGGAAATGGTAAGGAAAGAGCAACCACAAGATCAGCGACAGCTAAAACTGCATCAGAAACAGAATTATTGAAAGAGGGTTGTGAGGGATAAGATAATCTTCCTCTATGTATCTTTATTAGAACCCCCTGTCACAATAGTGGGGAGATTTCACATTCTATTACAATTGTAAAAAGATTAATGCCTGTTAACAATAGTGTGAGAAACCTGAGATATTGGTTTCAAATAAAATGCCCTGAAGGAAGGTTTGACAAGATCAGTCTGCTGTCTTCATGATGTCCTACTGGTGGCCCCAGACCATAACCCACCCCTCACCCCTCCAAAAAAACAGAAATATCAATTCCTTCTTAACTTATTATCCATTTAACCAATCTGGCAGGAGAGGAAGCAAAAGCTGGCATGCAAGGATTCCTAAATGAGATAAGGGGCCAGATTTATCAAGGATGGTTGTGTTCGCAAACGGGCGGCCTTGCACGTATGTAACTTTTTGCATCCACAATATAAGTAATCACAACTGTTTGCAATTTCCTAAATTGTGAATGTATTTAGGGAATTGCAATTTGCAATTCCTTAAATGCAATGTATGTAGCATTCGCTTAATGCAATATTGCTTTTAGGAATCGCAAATTACCATCAACTTTAAGTTGATGATAATTTGCAAATCCTTTAAAAAATGCACAAAAGTGCATTTTTCAAAGTGGCATGTGACGCACACACATGCCCACATCACCAACAGTACTACTAAACAAATGACCAGGGATCTCAGGATTTGTCAACCAAGACTTTAGAAGTTTTATAAATCACCATGGTGCTGACAGGCCGAACAGAGGGGTTGTAAACTGAAACCTCTAACTCCTCCAAGAAAACTGATGGAAAAGTCTGCAAGATTGATGATCTGCATTTGCGTAATTTATATCTAGCATGCAAATTCCCTTGAGGAGGGGAATCCTTCAAACAACGAACATCTGCCTTTTTGAAGTATCTATACACGACAAAACCATTCAATATTTCTAAATTGATTACTGGGTGAAAAAGTGCCCCCTTTCCTGAAAGAGGTTGCTCACAAAAACCTACGAATTCGCAGGACCTCTTCTATTGCCTCCTTCCAAAGCAAACCCCAATTCTGTTGCCTTACCAATTTCTTTTCTAATTTTAGAAATATCATCAGATGAAGAGGAGATATCTAAAAAGCAGTGAAATAAACTCCGTCTTGTACACTTGGGCAGTCTGCAGCTAGAGAGCTGAAGCAATGGGTTTCCATTTCTTGCAAAACAGTTTGGGCCTCATTTATGAAAAGTGACGCATCGCTGCGAGAAAACAGCGATGCGTCACTTTTCATTGCTCCCTCCTTGCAACACCTATGATGCGTCATATTTACAGTATGACGCACATGTCACAAGGAGTTACAGATACGTCAGTATTTGAGATGTATCTGTAGGCACAAAAATTATGCAATGCTGTAGGGTGTCACAAAAGTGACGCAACTCTAGCAATGGGTCATTACACATGGGCAAGTCCCATGTTAAATGTGCCTGCATCAGTCTTACTCCTACCATGAAGCAGGCGTACGATATTGACGCATTTGCGTCCTAAAAGTGGCGCAGTGAAATCTCATAGATTTCACTGCATGACTTCTACGACCCTTTATTGCATCGGAACGCCCCCCCTATGTACATTGTACCTGGCACAGGTATAATGTGGTGCAGGGGTTTACAAAGTGACGCATCTAGGTAGATGCGTCACTTTGTAAATATGATGCAACACGGCGCATTTTTTACATCACTGGTGTGTCACAAAAATTTACGCACCGGTGGCGTAAAAGTGACACAAGGCCTCGTAAATAAGGCCCTTTGAGTCTGCTTCTCGGTTTTTCTGGGGAAAAAGATTCAACTATAAAAGGCTTACCATTGTTAGGACGAGAATCTCACACCCTGTATGACTCCTTCCTCTCCACTGTCCCCCTCATTACGTGTAAAAGGGCATGTAGCCTTCTGTTGGACCTGTCGGCCTTAGGATGGCCTTCTCCCAAACATTTACCTTGCTCCTGCCTTTTTTGGCTGATCTCATTTTTGTTGGTCTTAGGACTCTACACTCTTTACTGTAAAAACCAAACAGCAACAAGGCTCAGGCCAGCATGGTCAGCAAGTACCAATCAATACACTCATAACAAGCAGAGTAACACATGTCAAAATACATGTTCATAATCTCCAGTCCAGTGGCAGGCGGGGTTACATTCCAATAAGAGAAAAGAGCCATTCAGCACCCGTCCTCAGCTTCAGTCTACTTGTTCCTTGAATCTGGTCCATGCGCTCCAAATTCAATCCTACTTCTGCGGGACCCCTTCGCGTCTTTTCAATCACTGTCTAGGAGTCCATACCTTTAACCCAAATGTACATCTGCGGTGCTGGACATCCCTCCAATACCTGGCCAGGTCTCTCCTGGCCACCAATTAAGGAGCGTGTGGCTCTAGAGTTTCCCACCGTATCCATGATCCCCAGCAAGATAATCTTGGAGTGGAGAGCTAATAGTAATCCCACCACCTGCTCAATCTGACTGTTAACTGTAGTCCAATGTGCCTGCGCCCCTGTGCAGGCCCACAGTACATGGTAGAGGGATCCTGGAGAAAAGCCACATCACAGACCTGCAGAGTCCTGAGCATGTTCCATGAGCCAGAGATGAACTGGATCAAGCGGAAGGGCATAGACATAGCAAGTGTACGTCAGCCCTTTTTCGCCTCCGCCCACTTCTTGTCTGTCATGACCCCCACATCAGTCTCCCACTGCACCAATCTCAGGGTCCCCAGGGGGTCTGCAGTGTTAGTGACTAGAGGTCTGCATCACTTGGAGCTTCTCCTTGACCGCCTAAAAGGGGTGCCTCTGCTGCTGCACCCTCAGCTTATAATCAGGGAAGAGCACCACCTTCATCCCCCCACAGAGCAGTTCCTGTGCCTCTCTCCACAAAGTTAAGGAGCAGGGCACTGATTGGCCGACGGGTGCCCGTGGGGATTACCTGATTGCCAGGGACCTGTGCAAACCCACACTTTGCGGACATTCTTCCTGCGAGACCTGCCCTCAGCGACCACCATTGTGATCTCCAAGAGGCCCACCCAGCACAAGAGGGCCATCAACCTAACGTGGAATGATTTGGCGATACCCTCCACCTTATTTAGCCACCCCTCCACCTCAGAGACTCTCTCAACCATGTTGCAGGGTTCTGGCAGGGTCATGTGTGATGAAGGCTGTAGACTCAGCCAGGGTTGCTCCCAATAGAGGACCACCTCCTCTGCCCTCTCTCCTGTCCCTTGAACAGGCTCCGCAGCTTTGTCCTTGCCCATGTCTCCTCGCCATCTCTCCCGGTCCAGTTATGTGCAACCAATGGGTCACCAGTAGCAGAGTTCACCCTGGGGCCTTCGTGAATGGAACCCTGAGCACCACCACCAGGCCCACCAGCTCCCTAGGTGTGCTTTCAACTTGACATCTCACTCACCAGGTGCCAGGGGCTCACCCAGTCCATCCATCATGGCTCCAGGCCACCTCGGCAACAGTTGCACATCAATCGGTGAACGGGGGTCTCTAGTTTGCGGAGGCATGCACCCTATCCAAATAGGGACCCCCACACTAGTCAGGGATAATCAGATAGAGTTCCTAAATTAACCAGCGCTCACACTCTGTTAGCTTGGTGCAGAGCAAGCAAGCTTAACGTAAGAGGTGATGTGTAAAACATTTGCAAAACTTATTACAGTAAAACAGTGAATACACCAAACAAAAATAATCTACGCCTGGTTGGAAGGATTGAGCTTGATTTATTGCACACATCAAGACAAAAATGACCACAATATAATAAATAGAACACAAGATATGAATTTGTAAATATAAAATGTAAAAACAGTGCTTAGAAGTCACTAGCGGGCAAAATCTGACCGCAATCAATGGCAGGCCAGCTATATGCACAGACTGGTCCCACTAAGAAAGTACCTTAGATGGAGCAAAGTGTCGACGTAGAAGACTCGAGGTGAGGAGTCGAGGAGGCACCGCGTTGTCATTGACCTGTGGATGGAGGCGAGCATTGGTGCTAATCTGCGCAGTTGATGGAAGCTTCAGTGTTGCACCTCATTTTGATGCAGGCGCTGCGTCGAGGTAAAGCAACGATGTATGTCGATGTCTAACGGCTTCGGTGATAGGATTGCTGTCATAGTCGAGCCACATCCGCACTGGAAATGCTGTAGTCGAGCAGTTGCTGAGTGCAAAGTTGCTGCTGCATTGACGTCAAGGGTTTCAGTAGTTGCAAAACCCACTTCTGAGGCCCAGAACTTGAGAGGGTACCTCAGGCAATGGTACGGCTCACAGATTGCAATGTCCAGCAGCACCAGGAGAGTTGCAAGTAGTCTTTTGTGTCCCTGAGATTTCAGGAAAGAGGAGTCAAGCAGTCCAGCTCTTTGAGTCACTCTAGGTTCAAGTGGTTAAAGTCTAGTCCTTCTCAAACATGCAGGAAAGGCAGCAGGTATCAGGCAGGGCAGCACAGCAGAAAAGCAGTTCTCTCAGAGCAGCAGTCCCACAGAGTAGTAGTCTTTTAGCAGCACAGCAGTCCTTCTTCCTGGCAGAGTATCCACCGGTCCAGCAGTGTAATAAATTGGTGGAGTGAGAGGCCGACTATTTATATATTAGTTCTCTTGTTCTCGAAGGTGGGAGAAGATTCTGGAAGGGTCCTTTGACGTTCGTGGGGTTTCCAGATTCGCCAGCCCTGGCATCAAGCTGGATACTCTGACAATTCAGGGTTAATAGGCCTCTTGTCAGAAGACTGGGCACAGCCTGTTCAGGTGCAGGCGTCAGCTCTTCCCTCCCCTGTTAGCGCAGGAAGGTCAATGAATCTGGTAATGGGCCATAAGGATGTAAAAAACACACCTCAGCTCCCTTTGTGTGTGACTGTGTAGCGGGAATTGACAGGGCCCAGCAGCCACCCAACCCAGACTTGTATTGAAGGCAGGCAGAGGCACACAGGGCTTAGGAGCAGAGAAATGTCAACTTTCTAAATGAGCCTGGCTGATGAGGGTGATACCCCAAAATCAGTCCGAGGATGCTTGTTCTGGTCCAGGGAGGACCTGGCCTGGCAGTTCGGCTTGGACTGTTCCCATAGGGAGCAGGGTCAAGACTGCATATCACTGGGTCCAAATTGGGGTGGTGTGGTGAGCCAAAAAAACTATGGATTAAACACAGATCAGTGGCTGGGGTGAATTTTTGATTTGTTCAGCATTCCGTCCACCATCTGCTCTTTTAACTTTCTAAAAGTGGCATTTATAAAGGTGCAATCATAAATCCAACTTTTCCATTAATGAGGATTTATTGTTACAAGTCCGTAGGTACCAAGCACTACTATCCTACCCCTTCCCAATCAGGAATTACACTTAATAGAAGTATTAAGTAATCCCCAATGTTAACCTATGAGAGGAGTAGGCCTCATAGTATTAAAAAATGATTCTGGGTTTCTTTCACTACCAGGACATGTCAAACCAAAAACTATATGCCCTGCCATTTATTTACACAGCACTGTGTCAAGCCTACCTTAGGGGTGACTTACATGTAATAAAAGGGGAGTTTAAGGTTTGGCAAGAAGTTTTAAATATATAATCAACAAGGAGCATAGAGGGAAAAATGAGCACCAGGGTCGCTCTCCACGCATATAATCATCAATACAACATGACCCGGTTCTCTAAGGCAATGATTTTGAAATTCAAATGAGTAAGACGTATTGCAATTTTGCAATTTTCTCCCCTATCCTTTGTATATTTGGGGTACAATGTCACACGTTTTCTTGCCTATTTAATAAAAATCCTCCATCCCAATAAAGACAGTCTGTCTGAATACAAAACCAAGAAGGAACGGACGTACATATCAACTTTCAATACATTCAGTTCACAACACTTACAATGTGACAAAGTGAAAAAAATGTGTGTGGGTGAAATGACCCCTCACAGGCGAACCACCATCGGGATACCTGGTAGGTACTCACCAGAGAAGCCCATTGTTATCATCATCGGTGGTCATTAAGCCCAAAATAAACGTGTCCAAAAAACTATACATGCAGTGAAATAGTGAAAATTCTCGAAAAAGTGACTTAAAATCGATAGGTATACACGTCACAATCCCTTTTATTCGGATGTATGTCAGTACAACGCGATCTTTTAGATCACGGTACTTGACAACGCTGCCATTACAACGCAAGTGGTTACAACGACTTGCGTTGGAGGGCGCGGATTGTGGAATATTATAATTTTATTTTCCAACACCAGTCCACGTAACGGTAGGGATAGTGTTGGAATATAAAATTACAATATTCCTTAACCAACAGCGCCATCCAGCGCAAGTCGTAGTAACGACTTGCATTGTAATGGCAGCATTGTTAAGGTAGTGCGGTGTAAACACCGCGTTGTAAACGTTGATCCCCCTTTTATTCTTAACTTCGTGAAACCTATCAAACTAAAAAGCAAGGCTGGCTGCTAGACATGCATACCATCACCATAAGCTAACATGTATCATTGCCTGAAACACTTTTAGGCAAATTCTTCAGGGCCAGGATTTTCTCACCTATGCATCAAAGTTGGACACACCATTCATATAGACTGTCACTAAACAGTTACAATATGCAATTAGAATTGCCCATATCAATGCGCACCATGTCAAAACACCACTGCTCCATTTTATTCTATTATAGACATCATATTTACCCTTACTCAGCCACGGCGTCTCCTACCAGCTGTAAGGTCCAATTAAAAAGAAGAAGGAAAGCCCCTCATGTGAGTCTCCCTCTCAGATTCGGCTCTCAGTCATTACATGAATCTAAACCCAAGAATCCCCATTGCGAGAAAGTAATAAACAGCATGAATTTATGATGGAATCTCTGTGTGGACATAACTATTCATATCTAGTATTTAACTCTCTCCATTCTCATACTCCATATATTTATGTACTATTTCCATGTGTCCGATAACACAGACCTTCCTGCCACGTCTCCACCATTTGCACTGACTCCCCCTATCTCCTTACCAGTCGGAGCCTCACGGAGCGTGTCGTCTCCACCTCTGTTACCGTGGACTTGTACCGCGTTCATTTTCAAACACGCAGAGTACCACGTGTCAAGCTGACGCTCCAGCGTACAATGCAGCGGCCATTTTGGATTGGGAAGCCTCCCGGCCCAACAAAAGCCATTTGCTCAAAGGATGTTTTGCATGTATTTAGCAGTGCAACATTGCCGTACAATCATTCGTTTGTGTATATTTGTACCCTATATTCATATTCAACCACTCCCAATTAGATTGCTAATTTAGGACATTGTTTGAAACCACGCTACTATTTACAAAGTTCTTCTTCTGTATGGTGTCTTTATATATTATACAATTCCACTTTAGACCAAAAAATGAATATTAAAAAAGGAATATTTTTTTTCTAAATGCAAAGACTGTATACAATCCCACAATGTTATCCAGGAAATTTAGTTGTTAATTTTCTGGGGGGACACAGAGTGTGTTAGTCAGCAGTGGAGTTCTTTGTTAATTTCAGAACAACTTTCAAAAACTGGCCTAATCTATGCTGGTAACATAGGGTAAACACCCACACGGCCAGTAAAACTCCTCTCACCAGTACCAAACTACTGAGTTTACAATTGTACACGATTGTTGGATCATGAATTCTAAAGCTGAATGGAACCCACAAGGGAGAACTAACAAGCGCACTTGCAAAGGTTAGCCTACTCTATTCCACTCTATAAGCTCATTCAACCCATGTTGTTCACCCTTTTCTTGAAAAATCCAATGAGCCTCTTTAGACACAAGTAACCTTTCAATATTTTGAGGATCACCGATCACTTTCTCAAGTACTGTCCAAGTAAAGCTATGTTTCATTGTTTAGCAATGTTGTACTAACCTAGTTGTCAACTTGCCTGCCTTTATGGTACTAAGATGTTTTTGCTCAGATGACCTTACCATGTGGCGTCCCGCAAGGCTCCTCCCTGAGTCCATTGCTTTTCAACATCTATGTAATGGACTTAGCAAGAATCATCAAGCTACATGGGATGAGCCTAACATCCTATGCTGACGACACTCAATTGATGCTAGCGATAAAAAACAACGGAGAGAGAGTGGCAGCCAATTTTCAACAAGGTATGCTCGCTATCAGCAAATGGATGACAGAGAACTGCCTTAAGCTTAATTCCGAAAAAACGGAGGTTATGGTTTTTGGCAAGCTCTGTCCCATCCGGTCCAGCTCCTGGTGGCCTGCTGACTTAGGTTCTCCTCCTATTCCAGTCGCCAAGGGGAAAAATCTTGGAGTTATTCTGGACGACAAGCTCACGATTGCTGCTCATGCAAACACCATTGCATCTGCCTCCTTTTATAAAATTAAAATCATCAAAAAGATTCTACCTTACCTACCTCCTTGTTCAGGCAGAACATTGATCACTGCCTTTGTCATGTCCTCCTTAGACTATTGCAACGGGCTGTTTATGAACACCCAACAGAAAGTGATTCGTAAGTTGCAATCGGTGCAGAATGCAGCCGCTAGAATGCTCTCAGCCACTCCCAATTTCATGCCTATTGCTCATGTAATAAAAAGCTTTCACTGGCTCACTGTGAAAAACAGAATACAATTCAATGCCTTGTGCATTGCTTATAAAGCAACTCGCAATCAAGGACCTCGCTTTCTGTTAAACGCCCTATCATTTCATGTCCCTAATCGACCATTACGGTCTGCAAATGCCTTTTTGATGTCCGTTCCTAGAACCAGAACGGCTTCTTGGGGTGACAGACGTTTCTTAGTATCCACCACAAAATTATGGAACTCATTGGACTTGGATGTGCGATCCTCACAATCTTTGATGATTTTTTGCAGAAAATCAAAACATGGTTATTTAACCAATAATTCCTCCGCTGTTCGCCTTCTAGAGTCCTAGTTTACTGTTACTAGTGCCGAGACGCCCTTGGGCATTTGTGCGCTCTATAAGTTTCATAAAATAAATACATAAATAAATAAATAAATATGAAATATGAGAATGGAGAGAGTTAAATACTAGATATGAAGAGTTATGTCCGCACAGAGTTTCCATCATAAATTCATGCTGTTTATTTCTTTCCCACAATGGGGATTCTTGGGTTGAGATTCATATAACGACTGAGAGCCGAATCTGGAAGGGAGACTCACATAAGGGGCTTTCCTTCTTCTTTTTAATTGGACCTTACAGCCGGTAGGAGAAGCTGTGGCTGAGTAAGGGTAAATATGATGTCTATAATAGAATAAAATGGAGTAGTGGTGTTTTGACATGGTGCGCATTGATATGGGCAATTCTAATTGCATATTGTAACTGTTTATTGACAGTCTATATGAATGGTGTGTCCAACTTTGATGCAGTGGCGAGAAAATCCTGGCCCAGAAGAATTTGCCTAAAAGTGTTCCAGGCAATGAAACATGTTGGCTTATGGTGATGGTTTGCATGTCTAGCAGCCGGCCTTGCTTTTTAGTTTGATAGGTTTCACGAAGTTAAGAATAAAAGTGAATGTGACGTGTATACCTATCGATTTTAATTCACTTTTTCGAGAATTTTCACTATTTCACTGCACGTATAGTTTTTCGAACATGTTTATTTTGGGCTTAATGACCGCCGATGAGGATAACAACGGGCTTATCTGGTGAGTACCTACCAGGTATCCCGATGGCGGTTGGCCCGTGAGGGGTCATTTCGCCCACACACATTTTTTTCACTTTGTCACATTGTAAGTGAACTGAATGTATTGAAAGTTTACATGTATGTCAGTTCCTTCTAGGTTTTGCATTCAGACAGACTGTCTTTATTTGGATGGAGGATTTTTATTAAATAGGCAAGTAAATGTGTGACCCAAATTCCCGATTCTACCCCAAATATACAAAGGATAGGGAAGAAAATTGCAAAATTGCAACACGTTGTACATGTTTGAATTTCAAAATAATTGCCTTAGAGAACCGGGTCATGTTGTATTGATGAAGAAGTTTTAAATACCAAGTCGACATGGCAGTGAAACTGCACATACAGGCTCTGCAGTGGCAGGCCTGAGACATGTTTGAAGATCTCCTTAAGTGGGCGGCACAATCAGTGCTGCAAGCCCCCTCGTAGCATTTAATTTACACGCTCTGGGCACATATAGTGCACTTTACTAAGGACGAACAAGTACATTAAATATGCCAATTGTGGATAGGGGACAAAACGGGGAGAAATAAAGTTATTTGTCCTTTTTACGCCTGCCCTGGGCAGGTGTTGCATTTTGACCCATTCCCAAGTCGCCCACTCATGGTAGATTTAGGAATGGGCCAAAATCCATGGGTGTGTGCATGTAAATACAAGGCAGCAACTTGCGCTGCCTTGCGTTACTCCAGATTTACTAATCACCTCAGGGCCATGTAAGGTGGCCTTGTGTGGTCTTGGTAAACCTGGAAAAAATGAGGCGACATTTCACCCCATTTCCGGGCGCACTGCGTTGATGTGTGCATACCAATGATGCAGCAAGTTAGTCCAGACTTCTTCAATATTTATTCAGTTTCACACAGTATTTCACAATAATCATGGTTTGTTCATTAGTCACATGAGGGGCTTTTACATTAATCACTGTAACCTCAAAAGCTGCAGAAATGCCAATCCAGGCCTTATTCAGTAGCTAGGAGTGTATGTAAATCATCCTCATCGGTTCATTCCAATAACCCAATGCATTTCGGGCCTTTTCTTGGCCCTTCGTCAGGGGTACTCTACAATTTAAGAAAAAACAATGTTGTAAACCAAGCATAATCATTAATAATCCATGTTTTTTCATGTTAAAAATGTTGCAACCCCTTGCCTTGTAAACTCATTACATAACTAACGTCTTCCCGCTAACCGTAGTATGGGCCGGGATGCCCGCCACCCCTTCCACCACCAATCCCAATGGGAGGAGACAGACACAGTTTGAACTTTTGGAAGGCGGGGGGCCCCACGACCCCCCCGTCCGTATTTATTAAAATATGAAACAAAATGTAAAACTTTAAATTAAAAACGTTTCATGTATCATGTACAAATTCAACTTCCATTACATTTGATGAATACAGGTATTCAGGCTAACCTTAACAAATCTCTAATACAAAGATTTCCTAACCGAGTCTAACATCATGGCAAATGCATTATATATGAATTTGTACATCCTAACGTTAGGGGCCAACGGCAAGGTCTTAACCGGTGTCAGATCCCTATCACCAAATTCCCGCTCTCACGTGTGAGTGGCGCATGCGCAGAGGACTTTACCCTCGTAGCCAACTATAACTTCCCTTATCGTGGGGGCCCCCTTTCACTCGGCGCCATCTTAAGGTCATCTGAGTTCACGTGCGGGGTATCCGTAAGAAGGACAGCGTGGACTCCCCCCCTTTCCCCGCACTCTCTTCCGCCGTAGCGGATATCCGGCCCCCGGGAAATTCTGGGGAGGGGCATATAGCCGTCTCCCCCTGGGAGGGGCCTATGGTTGTCTCCCCCTGGGCGACCCATCCGTAATGGGTGCCGCCCCCTCGTGGGAGGGGCCAATGGCCGCCTCCCCCCGGGCGCTCCCATCCATAATGGGTGGCGCCCCCCCTAGGGACCTTGAAATCACTGCTCACCGATTATGACCTTACCGCCCGACCGAAGGCTAAATAAATACGACAATTAGTTACCTACTAGGGGAAAGAAACCTATGCTTACTCTTGTAATACAGCTCGATATATCCACTGACTTCAACATTGCTACAAAGGAAAGAAGGTCCTATAGCACAGAACAATCTTTATTGCATATATTCCATAACATTTCTACCAAGGAAAAAAGGCCTATACGCAAGTATTCAGTTACATGCATACTCTTGTCATCAATTTAGGATGAAAGCAACGATTCCAACAAGACATGTTTTATTACAATCAAATAGCAACATTGGACTTTGTTCACTCCAAATATTTTGCAACAGGGGCTGGTGGGTGGGTCAAAAAACTGCAGCTTGTTCC
The DNA here is from genome assembly GCF_964263255.1 of Lissotriton vulgaris. Lineage (NCBI taxonomy): Eukaryota > Metazoa > Chordata > Amphibia > Caudata > Salamandridae > Lissotriton > Lissotriton vulgaris. The sequence goes on along the minus strand of NC_141695.1, from coordinate 157,818,852 downwards.
CTTAAGGGCTCACGAGCGACGAGTGGTGCAGCCTTCAGAGCGCAGGAACAAGAGGACGCTTCCCTGGATTCCCGCGCCTTTTATCCAGCAGCGGGAAGGCGGGGGCCACGCCCCCATCCTGCCCATAGGTACACGGACTTCCGGGCGGGTGTGTAGGACAACCCTTTTAGGCGGAGGGGGCGTGCTCCTACCACGCCGCTATGGGCATAGCGGCCGGGACACGCCCCCCGCCCGCCATGGTTTCCAGGGGGATCGGGGCACCCATCCATACGTTCGGGGTGACCGAGTGGTCTCCCCTTTCCATATGGGCCGGGATGCCCGCCACCCCTTCCACCACCAATCCCAATGGGAGGAGACAGACACAGTTTGATCTTTTGGAAGGCGTGGGGCCTCACGACCCCCCCCGGCCGTATTTATTAAAATATGAAACAAAATTTAAAACTTTAAATTAAAAACGTTTCATGTATCATGTACAAATTCAACTTCCATTACATTTGATGAAGACAGGTATTCAGGCTAACCTTAACAAATCTCTAATACAAAGATTTCCTAACCGAGTCTAACATCATGGCAAATGCATTATATATGAATTTGAACATCCTAACGTTAGGGGCCAACGGCAAGGTCTTAACCGTTGTCAGATCCCTATCACCAAATTCCAGCCCTCACGTGTGAGTGGCGCATGCGCAGAGGACTTTACCCTCGTAGCCAACTATAACTTCCCTTGTCGTGGGGGCCCCTTTCACTCGACGCCATCTTAAGGTCATCTGAGTTCCTGTGCGGGGTATCTGTAAGAAGGACAGCGTGGACTCCCCCCCTTTCCCCGCACTCTCTTCCGCCGTAGCGGATATCCGGCCCCCGGGAAATTCTGGGGAGGGGCATATAGCCGTCTCCCCCTGGGAGGGGCCTATGGCCGTCCCCCCCTGGGTGACCCATCCGTAATGGGTGCTGTCCCCCCCGTGGGAGGGGCCAATGGCCGCCTCCCGCCAGGTGCTCCTATCCATAATGGGTGGCGCCCCCCCTAGGGACCTTGAAATCACTGCTCACCGATCATGACCTTACCGCCACAGGCCAGATAGTTGACCGACTATCTGGCCCCCCACACCTCCTATAGGTCATGTCTCCTTAACCTCGCTAGCCACGCTATCATGTCTCCTATAAATAAGTAATTCCCCGCCCTGGACAGATGTACCCCATCCTCAGAATAACAGTGATCCCCCATATGCACCCATGCGATATGCTTTGAAGATGAGCAGAGCGAAACAATTTCTCCATTTTATTGTTGACCCTCTTTACCGAATGGTTCAACGCTGTCGTGGACAAACCGCCCCGCCATACCCTCCTTGGAACCATGTGAGACCAGGCTATTGTACATCCCGGGAGCATTTTTGCTAACCAGCTAACAGCAGAAAGTATGCACTCAACTAAAACTCGTCTGCCCAGTCTTACCAAGTCATTGCCCCCAATGTGCACTATGACTACAGATGGCGGTGACCTGTGCCGCCCTAGTAATTCTTCCACAAAACTTTGCAGTTTGTCAATACACAGGCCGCCCTTCTCGCAGAAGGACACCCTGAACCCATATTCCTCAGATGTGTGGATCGCATCACCTGTCTTGAATATGTCTCCGGCACGCCTCACGTATGAGTGGCCCATGACCCAGACCACACTTCTTCCATTCCTTATGGTGGTTATCTGATGCTGGGCCGGTCCCAATTTCCGCCCTGCGTCACAGGCTCGTGAAACTGTAATCCAAACAAAAGACAACAAGCGTGAGTGCATTTCATCAGCAACTTACAACATGTGCAGACGCACGTATCTCTTGAAACAGTTCGGAGACCAGCGGCCTAACTGCTTAACTTTGTCTGCCTGCAGACCTTGAGCCGTAGCTTCTGTAGCGGCCCCTATCCTGAATGAATGGGTCCCAAAATCACTCGGGTTCAAACCCGCAGCTGCAATCATAATTGCCAGCACCCTCTGAAACTGAAACCTTGTCAACTGGGTGCCTTCCGTATGCCGTAGCAAGGCCCTCCCACGTTGTCAACCCTTGTTTTAGGTAGACCTCAACAAGCCTGACTGGACAACCAGGACTACCTGGAGCGCGCTGTAACACAACGCTATTCCCCTGGGCCTCCTGGTCCGTCTTTGACCTGGCTATCGAGATCAGCAAAGAATCCCCCCTCACTTGGATGTGATCCCTGCGCAGACCTCCTTCCGTATCCCTTTTGTTGGCAGCAACTAGTTTGCTCACCCGCAGGGCCCCATAGAATGCCAATGCGAACGCTGCCCGGAATAGTATAACCTCGCTAGGTGAGGAGCATGTCTCTTCTAGTTTAGCCAGCAAGGAGGTCAACTTGTCAAACCCTATTGGGTGCCTGTTATCCCTTCTACACCCTTCTAAGCGCCGCCAGCCGCGCAGAGCCTTCCTGACTAGAAAGGAGTCCGTCGGGTCCCTGATCCTATGGAGCTGAGCCACAAATGATATGGCGGCCTTATACCGACTTGCGGTTGCCGCCGACCTGCCTTCCTCATGAAGTGCCAATAAAAATCGGACAAAGGACTCCTCCTGACCCCATTCATGCTCCCCTGCCGGGCCCAAAAAGGCGCAGTATGAGCGGAACGCCCCTTCATAAGCTTTCCTTGTCCTGGGCGCTACACTGGTTGCCACGAGGTTTTGTAGTCCGAAGCGCCGATTTGCCATAGTGCTTCGGGAAATGGCGCTGCCACTAGCTCCGCTGAGGGTAAACAATCCCTGAAAGCCTGCATTTTGAAACGAGAGAGTGCATCCGCTGCATTATTCAGTACACCCGGCACATGTTTTGCCCTGAATTGTACGTTTAATCTCAAGCATTTCAACACAATTTCTTTCAACAATCGCAATATCCATTTGCAGCGTGCTGCCTGCTGATTAATGCACTCAACCACAGTCATATTATCAGACCAAAATACCACTGAGCGGTCCCTGAATTCCTCCGGCCACGCTGACAGAGCCACCCAGATGGGTAAGAGCTCTAGGAAGCCAATGTTAGCCGTCAAACCGCTTGCCTCCCACCATGCTGGCCATCTTTGGGCCGACCAATGGTTTGCGAGGATCGCGCCAAACCCCACGCTGCCCGCCGAGTCGGTCCATAAGCCTAGTTCCGCCGACGAGGCCGGGGGTTTGCTCCAGACCACTCGGCCGTTGAAGTCCTCCAGGAATGCCGGTCAGATAAGCATGTCCTGGCGAACCTCCGCCTACAGTCTCCTGCGATGGTGCCCTTCCTTGAGGCCTACCATGGACTGGGCAATGGATCGTGAGAAAGGACGAGCCATCGGTATCACCCTTAATGCAAAGTTAAGCTGACCCACTGCTTGCTGTAATTGGTGCAATGTCACTTTCTCGTTCCGTAGACACTGCAACAAGGAAGCCCTGAATTTGGCGATCTTGTCTGCCGGTAAGCGGAAGCAACCCTTCACGGAGTCTAGTTCAATGCCCAAAAACTCCAGGGAGGTAGTCGGCCCCACTGTCTTACCTGGCGCCAACGGTACCCCGAAACCCCGCATGAGCACGCAGAAGTCCTGCAATGCCCGTGCACAGTCCCGAGTGCCCGCTGGGCCGAGAAAGAGGAAATCATCAAGATAATGCATCACATGTTGGTGCCCTGTGTCCTTTGAGAACACCCACTCCAGAAACGAGCTAAACATTTCAAAATAGGCACACGAAATTGAACAACCCATTGGCATGCACATATCCATGTAGTATTTCCCCTGAAACATAAAACCCAGCAAGCAATGATCCCGGGGATGTACCGGAAGCCACCTAAATGCAGACTCAATATCCGAATTTGCTAACAATGCACCGGGGCCTAAGCGATTCAACAATACCACCGCGTCATCGAAAGATGCATATTTTACACTGCATATGTCGGGGTCGATCGCCTCGTTAACGGAAGCCCCCTTCGGTGCCGACAAATTATGGATGAGCCTGTACTCTCCCGGGTCCTTTTTAGGGACCACCCCTAATGCCGTTTGTGCTCGACCCTGAACCACCCGCTGAACCCGGCAAGAGCTGTGCATGCCAAGATACCGTATCTAAACAATCCCACGTCAATGCTTCATTAAACTCTTTTGCCTTTCTAAACGCCATGTCGTACCCTTTCCACTCTTCTCCTCCATACTTCTCATGGAAGCTTGTGATCCTGCACTGGTAACAAGCCAGGTCACTCAACACTTCTGGTGTACACGCAGCGATAATCGCTACAAAAATAGAAAAGGCCCTGATCCAATTCATCATCGACTCCTCGACCCTGAATTCTGCCATTTTTGCCCGCCATACACTGGGGTGCCATAAATCCTTCTGAGTCTTCGCATATTCTAACTCTCGATAATCAGTTAACAATGAAAACATATTAATGTACTTATTGGACCACACCATCTCTTTAGTAGCCATGGGAATATGTTGTGCCAAGCTTTCCCGCCTTGAGGGTACCGCGCCCTCACTCATCATTGGGAGTGATCTCTTACCGGCCTCCGCCGCACCTCCCGCCGTGTCCGTCAGCTTGTTCTGGTTTTCGACAGCGACCACCTGCGGCACCTGTGGAGAAATGGAAGGCACGTTCGCCGCCCCCACACCCCTTGTCTGCCTTAACTGTTCAATAATCAGTCTAGCTTTTTCGGCCGGGTCTTCCACAGCCGCGGATCCCCCCGCTCCCTTCTTCAACCAGGGTAACACAGCCGCCAACTGCAACGCTAATTCAGGAGACATCTGGTTGTCATCCCGCGGTGTGATAACCACAGGGATTGGCAATCCCCCAACCGGTGTGGGTACCGGGCTGGACGCTGGTGCTACTGGGACCGGTGGGACTTCCATCGGGACTGGGGCCTCGCTAGGACCCGCTTTCCCCTTCTTCCTTTTCCCCTTATCCCCCCCTGGGGTGATGTTTGGCAAAGCAGGCCCTACGATCCTCTTAGGTCGCCCCGAGGGCCCCGCTTGGGCCTCCACTTGTTTCCTGAGGGCCGCTAAGCCGCAACCCAGCTGGTCTACTTTACCGACATTCCTGTCCATCGCCGACACTTGGTTCACCAATGTGCGCAGCATACGTTCCATCTCGGAGCTCTTTCTAGTCTTCTTACCAGGCATGTCCGCGTTCGACGTTAGCTCAGCCTGTCCTCCCAAAGTGACTTGGATTCCAACTACGCCTTGACGACTGAAACAGAAAAACAACGATTATACGTTAAAAAAACTGCAGCTTGTTCCCTTGAGGGCTCACGAGCGACGAGTGGTGCAGCCTTCAGAGCGCAGGAACAAGAGGACGCTTCCCTGGATTCCCGCGCCTTTTATCCAGCAGCGGGAAGGCGGGGGCCACTCCCCCATCTCGCCCATAGGTACACGGACATCCGGGCGGGTGTTTAGGACAACCCTTTTAGGCGGAGGGGGCGTGCTCCGACCACGCCGCTATGGGCATACCGGCCGGGACACGCCCCCCGCCCGCCATGGTTTCCCGGGGGATCGGGGCACCCATCCATACGTTCGGGGTGACCGAGTGGTCTCCCCTTTCCATGAAAACACTACCACTAAGTTAATGCCCAAGGTCGATCTGTACCCACCTCTCTCATCTCACTCATATTCGATTTCACCTAATGCATCCCCGTGTAATGGTTCCCAAGAACGTGTGTGCAACCCAATTTAAACTCAGGTTATAAACTGACAGCAAAAAGAATCTAATCTACACAAGTCAATACCTTGAAACAGTCCTTCTCCTTGCCTCCCGAGTGATTCACGTACTGCGTTCTGTCCTCGTTCTACATTTAAACCACCTGAACTGTGTCTCCGCCCTCCAATAACTCCTCTCACTCATGAGTCGACCTTAACTCTTAACCCTATGTCTCCTGTTCCGTTCTATGTAACTGGTTTGATTCTCTTCTATGTTTTCACCGTGGACAATGTTACCACCATATATGTACTTAACCTTGCTCCTTTGACGGCCAGGCTACAACTTTTACGACACTACGTTGCCCTTCCCTCACAGTCTTTAACAAAACCACTGCACTGCAACTCCCTTGGTAAACCTGTCTTTAGAGTTGGTTGCCCTTGCGTTAACTTGTGTGATGCAAGGGCAATGTAACACTATGATAAATCTGCCCCTCAGTATTTGAGACTGTGATATGTCCTGATACGGGAACGTATGCCATGCTCCTATTCATGTATCTATAGTTTTTCTTTCCTTTCCGTCAACTGAATGACCCATTGTTTGACATTGTGCAAAAGTAGTTGCGTGGCTTGTAAAGTCCTAGCATTCGATGTGCAAGGTGCTGCAGAGATGAGCTTGAATGCACTTCTTTACTTATTTGCCTGACTTCTTGCAGCTGGTATTGTTGTCTGGGCCTGCTTCTTAAGAGGGTGGTCGTATTCCAGCTTCTCTGTTATCAATCAGGACACAAATTTCTCATTGTTCTTCCTTGAGCCTTCCTTGTCTCTGGACCAGCCTCCTCCTAGGCTATGCTCATCATTCCTGTGCAGACAGGTAGGAGAGAACTATGTGCATAGAGGGAGGTGCAAAGCAAATTCATGCTGAAATTGCACCCAATTATGAGTTGGGCAGAAAAGAGGTAATTATTTGTTTTTTCACGTTCCTAAGTGTGCAAGAATGCATCTGTGCTAGCTCAACTACCTTAATCACAAGAGCACACATCTGAAATTCACCCCCCTTCCAATTAAATTTTAGACACACACAAAAATGGCCCCCATCATGTTAGGCGTCCTGTGTTGTAGTCTTTATTCTCCTGGATTAAGGTGGATGAAAGTAAAGGTCTCTATTTGTTCTATTGTACCTCGTTCAACTTCTGTTTGTCACCCTCTTCTTATGCGCTTGTCCAGGATAGCATGCCTGGACTATACTGTTCTGGGTGAAGGTGAAGCATGACCTTGCTCACACTCTGGGTTCTCCTGTTCCTTGACACCATCTCATACACATGGTCCGCTGTGTGCTCTCCTTGCCCACCCAGTGGACCCTTCTGAGTCTAAGAATAGCAAGTTATGAGTCATGGGTTTAGGTTTAGGATCTCCCATTGATACATTATTCGGAAACAACTCTAGAATATGTTTTTTCTCTCATTAACGGAGCTTTGAAAGTTGGAACTGATGTATTATTAGCAAATCTTGTAGTGTAACCCAGCCTCACCTGCAATGGCGGCTCGTCCGCAATGGCGGAGGAGCGTCGCCCCAATGCCTGGCTCAGAGCCAGTAAATAAAAGGATGTCATTGTTTTATTTTTCATTTTCCAGCTCTGAGACAGCTTGCAAATAGAGGGGCGGGGCATTGAAAGGAGTAGCACGACGTGCATTCAGCTCCTTAAGTGCGCATATGTGTTCTGGACGGCTGTCTCAGGCCGACCAAAACACACATACGCACTTAGATTTTCTCCAGCCCGGCTGCATTGAGCAGCCGGGCTGGAGAAACCTCACAGACACCCTGGTATGAGCAGGGCATCCTAAATGCCTGCTCAGACCAATCCCTGCACTGCTCTCCCATTGGAGCAGCACAGGGATTAAAAGCATTTACAACTAAAATAATCTGTTTAGTGACCTATACTGAATTCTAGTTAGGAAGGCATGTTAAAAGTGTGGTCGCAATTCATCAGTTAGATACCGACACCTAAAAAGAGGCGGTAACTGATTCAGTGGCAGCCGCAAGCAAGGGAAATCGATGGAGCAGCGGGGGGAAAAATGATTAAAAGCAAAACTTACCTGCAACCTGATGCCCCTGCCTCACCACCTCATCTCCTCTGATTATGTTCACACAGTCTCCCAGAGTCCTCTGAGCCAATCCAGACGCTACTCTCATGCTGGTATTACCCAGCATGAGAGAAGTATAGAGATTGGGTGGAGCGGGCTGGTTCCACACTCCGTCATGGACTAGGACCATGTGCTCCTGAGCCCTGTTGATATTTCCAGGCAACAGCCTGGAAATATCCAAGTGCGCATGTCGGTTTGGCCGTCCTCAGAGGGCCATCCAAACCGGCATGTGCACTGGCAGTACCCTGAGCCCACCACTCCTCCTGCTGCTGATGGCCCTGTCCTCAAGACTCAGCTGCAGTTCCAGAGTAAAATAAAACTGCTTTATTATCATTTTATTTTACATGCGTCTGGTGGTTCCAACAGTAGGGCGACGCTCCTCCACCATAATGGAGAAGCCACCCCTGATGATTCAAAAAGGAGAAATTGCTGGGTGAGATTGTGTAAGCCTTTGTAGTCGCCCTCTCCGATGACTGTTTGAATGATGCTGCAAAATTCTGGAGCGGACTTGCGGACTTCGCAGGGTGGATGACGGCCAACTGTCTCCAGCTCAACGCCAGTAAGTCTGAGGTCTTGCTGGTTGGGAAAGATCTTGAGCTATGGAGTGAACAGTGGTGGCCCCCAAAAAGGTGGTGAAGAACCTTGGGGTCTCGGTTGATTCGGCCCTAAGTTTCAAAATCCAGACTAAGAAGGTGGCAGCAACTGCGTGGGTTCAGCACTCTGCTGGTTTTCTTTACCTTCCCACCCGACAGATGATTGTCCAGGCATCCGTGTTGTCGAGACTAGACTACACCAGCTCGCTCTACTTGGGGGTCAACAAGACAGAGATTTTGAGAATGCAGAGAGTCAAAAATGTGGTCGCCAGAACTCTTCTTGGCATGCCTAGACGCTGCCCCACCTCCACACCCATTTGTCAGCTTCATTGGCTGCCAGTGTCAAAACGGGTGGAGTTCAAATCCCTCTGCTTTGCGTTCAGGATCCTGAACTCCCCTGCACCTGGCATACTAGCTGGCCTGCTCTCCGCCTACATTCCTACTCGTCACATTCGCTCAGCAGGTCAACGCCTGGCAGTTTTTAACACGCGTCAGGAGGGTTCGTGCCGGTGGACGCTCCTTTTGCTCACTGAAGAAATGGTTGTGAGCATATGTTCCTCCTTTTCAAGCACATATATATATATCCAACCAGTAGGCTAATTCCTTATTTTGGATGTAACACGGTACAGGTAAGTTGGAGTGAAAGTTATTCTTTTTATTAATCACTTGATTGAGTCCATTTCACTCATTGTAAGTTTTTTCCACAGAAAATGTTGCAAAAAAAGAAAGAGAGAACAGCCAGAACATATGCTCACAACCATTATTTCACTTGTTTTCTTTTAGGCTGAAAAGGTCCAGAGCCTTGAGCAAAATTTCTCCAGAACTCTAGGGATTCAAATCCAGACTCAAGATCTCTGGACCGTTCTTCTTTTATTCGCTCCTTTCTCACACTCAATCAATCAACCAATCAATCACTTGTAAAGCGCGCTACATACCCGTGAGGGTCTCAAGGCACTGGGGAGACGGGGGCGAAGGGGGAAGGGGAGGCTGCTACTGATCAAAAAGCCAGGTCTTGAGAAGTCTTCTGAAGGCCAGCAGGTCCTGAGTCTGTCGTAGGCCGGTAGGGAGAGTGTTCCTGGTCTTGGCGGCGAGGTAGGAGAAGGATCTGCTACCTGCAGTGGTTTTCCGGATGTGTGGAACTGTGGCGAGGGCGAGGTTGGCGGAGCGGAGGCTGCTGGTGGGGGTGTAGAAGCTGAGTCGGCCACTGAGGTATGCTGGTCCGGCGCTGTGTAGGGCGTTGTGTGCGTGGATGAGGAGTTTGAAGGTGATCCTCTTGTTGATGGGGAGCCAATGCAGACCTCTGAGGAGGGGTGTGATGTGGCTGCGTCGGGGGGCGCCGAGGATCAGTCGTGCCGAAGTGTTCTGGATGCGTTGTAGCTGTCTCAGGAGCTTGGTTGTTGTTTCTGCCCCAGTTGCGTAGCGGCCGTGGCGGAAAAGGAATAATATGGTGGCGGTGTCTATTAGACACCGCCAGCCATTTTATGATGGGCCTGGGCAGGTGCCTTTCCGTGAAAGGCATGCAGTCTTCACTTTGGGGCCCCCTGTGGGCATCCAAAGTGAAGATGGGGTGAGGGTGCACACGGGGGGGTACCTGTGGTACCCCCTTGCATTTGCATATACAATGCGGTAGGCACCGCGTGGTGCCTGCCGCATTGTGTATGCAGATGCATACATGCATTTATGGCATTGTGGCGGGCGGTGCAGAGAGCTCCGCCCGCCACAATGATATAAATGCAGGATGCGGTCGCCGCTGTGGCGGCCGCATTCTAATACCACCCACGGGACCCCCGCCCTTATGTCGGGCGGTCCCTAGTCCCGATAGGATGGCGGGCGGACTAAGTCCGCCGTCATCCTAATGACCCCTAAGTGTCACGGGAAAAAAAGGCCTCTCTGCTGTTCCGTGCAGGCCACTATGCCTGTGTTTTGCAAATAGCGACCTGCATAATTAATATTTATTAGGTAGGTCAGTCTATGACCCCCTGTGACTGGACATTTTTTCAATGCGACCTGTTAGTACATAGATTGCATTGCAACATTATAGACAGGTCATATAGAGTATCCCTTACTACATCTGTCCGATAATATCTAATTTAATGATGCCTTCCATATACACAGGCAAGCTCCCAAAGAAGTGGGCCAACAAACGGGTGCAACAAGTGCTGAAAAGAACTAAAAGTACTGAAAAGTAACGGTGTGAAGGCTGCCACACATGAGCACTTACCGCTCCCAACCTACACAGGAATCATCCATTCTTTAGTCACCTGTTATCCCAGTGGAGGAATCCCCCCACTCTGAGAGTCCCAAGTCCCAACCTACACAGGAATCATCCATTCTTTAGTCACCTGTTATCCCAGTGGAAGAATCCCCCCACTCTGAGAGTCCCAAGTCCCAACCTACACAGGAATCATCCATTCTTTAGTCACCTGTTATCCCAGTGGAAGAATCCCCCCACTCTGAGAGTCCCAAGTCCCAACCTACACAGGAATCATCCATTCTTTAGTCACCTGTTATCCCAGTGGAAGAATCCCCCCACTCTGAGAGTCCCAAGTCCCAACCTACACAGGAATCATCCATTCTTTAGTTACCTGTTATCCCAGTGGAAGAATCCCCCCACTCTGAGAGTCCCAAGTCCCAACCTACACAGGAATCATCCATTCTTTAGTCACCTGTTATCCCAGTGGAAAAATCCCCCCACTCTGAGAGTCCCAAGTCCCAACCTACACAGGAATCATCCATTCTTTAGTCACCTGTTATCCCAGTGGAAGAATCCCCCCACTCTGAGAGTCCCAAGTCCCAACCTACACAGGAATCATCCATTCTTTAGTCACCTGTTATCCCAGTGGAAGAATCCCCCCACTCTGAGAGTCCCAAGTCCCAACCTACACAGGAATTATCCATTCTTTAGTCACCTGTTATCCCAGTGGAAGAATCCCCCCACTCTGAGAGTCCCAAGTCCCAACCTACACAGGAATCATCCATTCTTTAGTCACCTGTTATCCCAGTGGAAGAATCCCCCCACTCTGAGAGTCCCAAGTCCCAACCTACACAGGAATCATCCATTCTTTAGTCACCTGTTATCCCAGTGGAAGAATCCCCCCACTCTGAGAGTCCCAAGTCCCAACCTACACAGGAATCATCCATTCTTTAGTTACCTGTTATCCCAGTGGAAGAATCCCCCCACTCTGAGAGTCCCAAGTCCCAACCTACACAGGAATCATCCATTCTTTAGTCACCTGTTATCCCAGTGGAAAAATCCCCCCACTCTGAGAGTCCCAAGTCCCAACCTACACAGGAATCATCCATTCTTTAGTCACCTGTTATCCCAGTGGAAGAATCCCCCCACTCTGAGAGTCCCAAGTCCCAACCTACACAGGAATCATCCATTCTTTAGTCACCTGTTATCCCAGTGGAAGAATCCCCCCACTCTGAGAGTCCCAAGTCCCAACCTACACAGGAATTATCCATTCTTTAGTCACCTGTTATCCCAGTGGAAGAATCCCCCCACTCTGAGAGTCCCAAGTCCCAACCTACACAGGAATCATCCGTTCTTTAGTCACCTGTTATCCCAGTGGAAGAATCCCCCCACTCTGAGAGTCCCAAGTCCCAACCTACACAGGAATTATCCATTCTTTAGTCACCTGTTATCCCAGTGGAAGAATCCCCCCACTCTGAGAGTCCCAAGTCCCAACCTACACAGGAATCATCCATTCTTTAGTCACCTGTTATCCCAGTGGAAAAATCCCCCCACTCTGAGAGTCCCAAGTCCCAACCTACACAGGAATCATCCATTCTTTAGTCACCTGTTATCCCAGTGGAAGAATCCCCCCACTCTGAGAGTCCCAAGTCCCAACCTACACAGGAATCATCCATTCTTTAGTCACCTGTTATCCCAGTGGAAGAATCCCCCCACTCTTAGAGTCCCAAGTCCCAACCTACACAGGAATCATCCATTCTTTAGTCACCTGTTATCCCAGTGGAAGAATCCCCCCACTCTGAGAGTCCCAAGTCCCAACCTACACAGGAATCATCCATTCTTTAGTCACCTGTTATCCCAGTGGAAAAATCCCCCCACTCTGAGAGTCCCAAGTCCCAACCTACACAGGAATCATCCATTCTTTAGTCACCTGTTATCCCAGTGGAAGAATCCCCCCACTCTGAGAGTCCCAAGTCCCAACCTACACAGGAATCATCCATTCTTTAGTCACCTGTTATCCCAGTGGAAGAATCCCCCCACTCTGAGAGTCTCAGGTTGCAGCACTGCCTAAATGTCAGGGTCCTGCCTACCTCCCTAACATCTGTGGTGGTGTCACCACCACTCACACTAAGGCACCACTGCTTGGTTCCAGTGACGCAGTGTGTACGAGACTCACATCTGGGAATACCCCTCCCACTAGGAACAGTGACGGATGGAATGCTTGAATTAATCTCAGCCGCTCGTAATCACTGGGACCGCAAGCAACCCAGGAAATGTTTCACCCTAGTTAATGGTGGCTGAGATGAATTCAAGCATTCTATCCATCCCCTTGTTGTTTTTGCATTTGCCTAGGACTATAGAGCATTCTGCAATGGACGGCGTGCAGTCAAACAGATAGAGTGGATGTAGCCAACAGTGCACTGGTGTGGAGCACTGAGGAGGGGGCCTGCAGGAGCACATTTTGAATCGCTTGTGCAGGCCCGGGCTTCTGGGTTGGCCCCTCCATGCATGACATGGTCAGTGGCATAACCAAACTTGAGGGGGTCCCCCTGTAAACTACATGGAACCCCCTACCCCCCCACCACCACGCTCCAGACACAGTAAGGAGCTCTCAGGCCAGGGGCCCGCCACCCGTGCACAGTGCCCGAGGGGCTTCTGGAGCTTGGGGCCCCCCGCACCACAGGGGATGCGGGGCATAATATTAGTACATTGTAGTTATGCAGGAAGATTGTCAAGGCAGAGGAGGGAATAGAGTTAAGAAGCAGAGAAAATGTATACTACATTATTTAATATGACCACAGTCTTTCTTATTACACCTTTACCGTGCTTAGGAATGTGCCACTTTACTAATCCCATGCACACCATGCCTTCTGTTATTCATATTTGATTACTTTAAAAACGTTTTTGGGATCGTGCATATTTATTTATTTGTAAAGTTTTATATAGCGCGAACAAGATCCCGAGGGATAACAGAGCGCATTACAATATGAATTAGAGGCATAACAAAATGCAGTATCAACATCCTAGCAGGTGAAAGTATCCATCTTAGGGTAAGAATTTATTCATAAGGAATCGTTTAGCTTCCAATTTGAAAGCCTTCGTTGAAGATATTCTGCTTACTTCCAGTGGAAGATAGTTCCAAATCCTTTGTGCAGCAGCGCCGGAGAAGGCTCGGTGACAAGTTATTTTTTTGTTCAGGATAAGTGGTTTCAGAAGAAAGGTAGTGGCACTTCTTGAAGCTTTAGATCCACAGGATAGTTCAAGTTTTTGCGCAAGGTAACTGGGAGTATTGAGGTGAAGGGCTTTGTGAGCCAGAACAGCAATCTTTAACTGAATTCGAGCTTTGTAGGGTAGCCAATTAAGAGATTTTAGGACTGGGGATATATGATGTATCTTTTGTTGCCTGTGACAGTCTAGCCGCTGCATTCAGAGTTGGCCTTAGAGGAGCCAGGGCGTATTTGGGAAGGCCACTGAGAGTAGCGCAGCCGTAGTCAAGCCTCGGCAAGACAAGCGCTTGGACTACCTGCATAGTTTAGGGGGTTTTGTTCAGAATTGGTTTAAACAATATATATTTTGCTGTTTTTATTAGAACATTACAAAGTTTCAAATATTAACAAAAACTGTTAATTCACTGGCTCAGCTGATGACAAAACACCGTACATCTTCAAAGGATGCTCCTGGTTGAATGATGGAAACGTCACCACGTCCTCTTCATACGGAAGGAGGCGCACAGTGCAGTCTGTTTACTATTGTACCACCGACTTGTGCAACAAGGAGGCCCCGGTGATAGGTGAGTGAAAATCATTACTTTCCAATGCTATGGTGAAGCGTTTACAAAAGTAGGTGTAATCTGCACTTGTAGCGAGAAAACTCTCCATTAGTTTCTAAGTTGTGTGCAAACGTAACCCAATAGGCTTAATTTAGGAATCCCGCTAGAGACAGTTGTAATGCATTGAGTTTACGTATATAACTCATGCACTGCAGGAGTATGTTCTGAGATACCTATATCCAAGTCAAGTGTGAGGGCGTTAAAAACATTTTATTCTTGAAATTCATTTTATTTTCTGCTTAAACAATTATCTCCTGAAATGCCGCCTCCTCTCACACTTGATGTGAATACTACAGGATTTCATGGCCATGTTAAAGACTTATGGGGACCCTGACAGGACACATTTTGGAGGGGCCCTGTTTTGGAAAACCTTGAATTTACTACACTTTTTCAGGTAAATGAAGTTCTCATTGTGCAAAACAGTATTGAATGGTAGACCAAAGTCTCAGAAATGGACACACAGAAACACCAAAAGCTGCCCAGCGTCCACCAGGCAAAAGAAAGCTTGAGCGAGCATTGACACGTTTTTGTTAATGGACCTAGCTGTTTTTTGGTCTTGAAACAATAATACTTTAGGTGAAAATCCCTGTTTAAGCTGCATGTTCCTCCCATTGTGGGAACAGAGCAAGGGTGTCTTGTCTGACGTGTAGGGGGCGAGTGCATAGTATTAAAATAATAGAACAATAATAATGGTTCTGTCGGACTGAAATACACAGTAATATAGTATTTCCTGGTTTGTTACTCACATCTGTCCCTATAAGGGTACAACGATAGCGGTACCTATACCAATATGAAACAGAACACACTGACCACACTGACCACAATGAAGATTAGAGTAAAGTTTTAGTCATATACTTTTATCTTCTCTGAATTGTATTAACCGCATCGCTGCTGCGGTGATTTTTGCGCTGTGCTGCAAATGATCATTTTGCTGTTTGCATGACGAGCTCAGCTCGTCATCAGCACACGACACCCGTGGGTGATGACGAGCTGAGCTCGTCATCAGCATCGAAAGGGTTAAAACATTGATTATAGCTGTCCAGACAAACACAAAACATATATACCGCATACATTTTGAGTAGGACTCATATACATTTAAAACAATATACAAAATTGTCAAGTCACACAATTATTAGTAGCACCAACTATAAGAGCAATAATCCACGTTGTACCCTTATAGGGACGGATGTTGTGAGTAACAAACCAGGAAATACTATATTACTGTGTATTT
This sequence comes from Lissotriton vulgaris, assembly GCF_964263255.1. NCBI lineage: Eukaryota > Metazoa > Chordata > Amphibia > Caudata > Salamandridae > Lissotriton > Lissotriton vulgaris. Next base: position 157,803,232 of record NC_141695.1, on the reverse strand, counting down.
CAGTCCGACAGAACCATTATTATTGTTCTATTACCCACCCAGGTTCTGAGGGTTACAGGGTCACCGCATTACATGTAATAGTATTAAAATAAGACCCATTCACATAGCACTTGAAGTTGCAGCTTTAATTTCTAGATACTAATAATCACAAATATATTGACCTTTCCTACTGCCATTCTCACTGTGTAGTAATCATGTTAGACCAGGTAAGAGAGCATGTACTTTATTGACTGCCCGTCTCCACGGCTTCCAGGAACTGACCTCCTGGAATTCAAACCATCACATTCTATCACCGTGGCAGTGACATCATAGGTCGTACAGAGTGGATAATGGCAACTACACACTGCTGTGAGGATTTTGAACATTACGTTCAGTAAGAATTTGAAAAATATCTCTTTTATGTTCTTTCCCTGCTGTGTACATACTCTCCTCTTTCTACTTCTCTGGCTACGCAGTGACACCTGCCTCTCCTGAGTAGGAGAAATGGGGCAGGAGACAGCAGAAAGACAGAGGGGCAGATTTACAAGCCCCTTGCATCACTTTTGCGCCGCAGTTGCATCACTTTTTTATGATGTAGCGTCAGCGTAAACAGGTGCCACATTGCGGCCCATTTACAACAAGACGCATCTAGGGAAGCCCTGCGTCACATTATGCCTGCCTCAGGTATAATGTATGCAGGGTGGGCGTTCCCATGCAGAAATTCCTCGTAGTGATGCAGTGAAATCTATAAGATTTCACTGTGCCACTTCTAGCACGCCACTGCTTCAAAACCTTACATCTGCTCGAAGCATCATGGAGTGACACAGTACTATAAGTATAGGCTGCAACATGCATTGCTGGAGTTGCGTCATGCCTGCGACACAACTCCAGCGACTCCATCAATGCGTGACTTTTGGGCCAACAGATGCGTCAGGATTTCTGGTGCATCTGTCAATCCTTGCGCCATGGTGCGCCATATTGTAAATACGGTGCATCCATCATGGCACAAGGGTTTCACAGGCTGACGCAGGGAAACTAACACATCTACAGACGCATCAGTATTTTGTAAATCTGCCCCCAGAGATCTGCTAGAGAAGTTAGGTAGGGATAGAGATGAGGTGGAGAGATAAGTGAGTTATGGGGAAATATAAGGGAAAGACGGGCTGAGTTGGGTTCAGACAGAATATCGATGCAAGAAATATAGAGTGCAAAATATCGATGAAAAAATATAGAATGGGAAAATATTAACTTCCTATACTTAAATAGGTAATGCAAAAGTATCACAAAAAAAATATGGATGTAAAAAATTATAGTTGTACAAAATATCGATTATATATATATTCATGTGATCAAAGCCTCGCCAGGCTGAAACGCGTCATGGGAGAATGGTGAAGGGTTTGAAATAAATCTTCACGCACAAGAAATTGGGTTTGCCTCGTCTTTTCCGTACTACTGGATGATGGGACGACAACATACCGAATATATATATATATATATATATATATATATATAGTTACCAAACCAATCTTGACCATCAAAGAAGGCGCTGACTCCGTGTATCTTAGTTCAAGGGTTTTTATTTCCTAAATCAGCTTCTGCTCAGACGCGTTTCGGCGGCTACACCCGCCTTGCTCACTAACATCTGACCACTGAAAAGTGCGCTTTATATACATGTTACACTGTCACATGAGTCATAATTAACATAACTGATTGCCATTTAACTTGTTGCCACGGTGACGTGGTTACACCCTCGTGTTGACGTGACTGTTAATATGCCTGTTACATCATTTGGCGGGTTTGTTAACTACTAAATGTCACGTATATTCACACTTATATAAACATTCTCAGCATGTTTAGAACCACTTCAGTTAAATCAAATCATTGCATTACATTTGCCACACTCGTTATTTATAACACATACTTTTCCGAATCATGTATTGTCATAATTACATTTCCCGCTTGTCAGATTTCTGGTGATTACATTCGTAGTGTCTCCCCAGGCGTCATGGAGGTTTGGGCGTATCTCGGGAGAGGAATGTGACACACACGTGATTGGGTCTAGTTTAAGGAGTGAGTCATGAAAAGGGTTAGGGCTTACCGACGATCGGTTTGCTGGCCTAGTGGCAGAGTCAGAACATGTTACAGCGTTCCCAGTTTCTTCTCATACTGCCGGTAAGCTACAAACGGCGTTTGTCTGCAAGGTGTGTATCTTCCTTGGTTTGGTGAACCCGTGAGCCCCTGTACTAGTTATAGCTCTAACCCACATTCTTACACAATAGTTGAACACGTTATACAGCGCTAGTGCGCATTTGCTCAGTTAATGTGTATAATTGTCAAAGTGTCAAGGGGGGTTGAAATAATTATACTTGACAAAGTTTGCGGTATGTGTACTCAGGTAAAGGTTTCAGTGTGGCTGACGGGTGTAAAATGTTACATGTGACAAGTCGTGCAAATTATTTACAGTGATGGCACAATCTGGGTGGATGTTATTTAGGGTACTCAGGTGGGGGAAGACTGCACTAGATGTGGACACTAAGGGCTTCATCAGCATTGAGCCCTGAGGGGATCTTAGAATTCAGTAAAATTATATATCTGGATTCTAGGCGGCGTAACGCAAGCTTGCGGTTTCCGCCCCTCATATTCTTGGCGATACTGTCTATGACAAAATATGTCAGACCTTTGGAGTCTCCTTCATGAACCTCATGGATATGTCGTGCTACTGGGTAAGCAGGATCCTTATTCGTGATTGCCCTTAGGTGTTGCAGGATTCTTACATGCACTGGGTGGATTGTGGACCCTACATATTGTTTGCCACATACACATGTGAGCACATATACGGCGTACTCCGTCTTACATGTGTAGTGCTCTCTGATGGCGTAGGGTTGTCTTCTGAAGGGTACTGTGATACTTGTTGTGTTGCTACCGTGACTGCAGGCCTTGCATTTTGCGCATTTTTTAAAACCTTTTTGTGATTGAAGCCAGTTTTTTTGTTTTGATATGGCAGGGGCATTGCGTACCAATTGTTGACGCATGGATCTGGCTTTTCTGAAGGACACTAATGGTCTGTCACCCATTTGATTCCCTATGGTTGTGTCATTTCGGACCAACGGCCTGTGCTTTCTGAGTATTTTTCTAAGGTTGGCTTGGTAACAATTGAAGCCTGTGATTAACCTAGGGGGTTGTCTTTCTTGTGCTATTGCTCCTGACTCTGTTACCTCTGGGAACAGTAGGTCATGTCGGTTTTTTGTGCTGCACTTTAATTCGGCAGTCTTACAGGTTTTGTCAGTGTACCCTCTCTTTCCCAATCTCGTGAATAGGTTGTTTTTTGCTTCGGATAGCCCTTCACTGGTGCTACAGTTGCGTGTCATCCTGAGGCATTCCGCATAGGGGATGGACTGTTTGAGTGGTGTCGGGTGGAAACTATTTGCGTGAATATATATATATATATATATATATATATATATATATATATATATATATATATATATTCACTGAAAAAACCATAGGTTTCACACCAGTTATAGTTAGCTGGAAATTTACTCGCATAAAACCATTGAAATTCCAACGTTATAGTTAGTTGGACTCACTATAACTTGCGCACCTGCAATGCACTGCTGATGACGTCACATATTACATCACTCATGACATGGTCAGTGACATCACTCATGACATCACTCATGACATCTCTAATGACATCACTCATGACATCACTGATGACACCATCCAGTGAATGTGTGTCTTTCAGTAAAATAAATATGTTGTACATATGTATTTGTAAAGGTCGATGGAAGAATACATTTTTAAATAAGTGTCTAAATGGATGTTTTTAAAATGATTGGTTAACTGGCTTATTAAGTGTATCTTAGTGAATACATGTATTAGTGAGTAATGTTTAAATATTTAAATATATGTATCAGTGTTTCACTTTGTGTATAAGTGGCTGCATGGGTTAGTGAGTAGCTACATGTGTATGTGTATTACTTAGCACATAGATGCAACAATGACTGACTCACTCTTTATATGTGTTTTGAAGACAGCATATGTGCAGTACTGTCATATGGATACTTCATTACATATATTGCGTTAAGTTAGCATGAGTGTATTACATGTTTAAACAGCCGTTTTGCCTTCGGCTTCAGTTTTGCACACGACACGTACTTGTTGTTGTAGCTTTCACCCTAGAAGCGGCGAGTTGCTTTATTTGAGAATAATATGTTATTCCTATGCTATCAGCTTTGCCTGGTACACTTGGTACAACTGTCTGCACACTGAGAGCTGCACACTCTAAGATTAACCTAACACAAGGTTGCTAGGAGGTCTGATCCTCGCACCACATTAGACATTAGACATAACACAAATAATGTTGATGCCAACATTTTGGGCTCTACGCGGGTTTAAGATAGAGTTACACGGAATGAACACAGACACTTGGTGCTGCGCATGAAGAGAGCTGGTAGCGGTTGATGTGAACTGCTCCTACTGACATTGAGAGGTATGGGGTCGCCCTGCTAAAGCCCGAATGAGACCTTCTTAGATATAATATAATATGCTAGATAGGGTGCGCGAAATATAGGTGATATAGATTTCTATAGAAATTGCATTATAACATGCTAGCACCTTTTGCTTACTATGGATTAGTGACTATGCTGCTGACTCTGATTTTTATAATCTGCATTTTGGTATTATACAAGATACTGCGTTTGAGAACTTTGCATTGAATAATAAATATTTCAAACTTGCACTTGTGTTCTTTGACTCTCAGTTTTGGTTTGAAATGATTATATAACGAAAGAGTGTTCATGTGTTCCACGACTCCTGAGGTATTCTAAAGATCATGTTCTGGTTTGTCTAATACATGTATCATTCCATAATGATCCATGAGACACTGTAGCTAGCTAGGTAACGAGATTTCTGACACTGAGATGAGTTTTTGGATCATCCTAACTCACTAAGGTTCTAGATCTCTATGCACAGTTCTGTGGGAGAACGGAAACCCTGCTACATGGCGCCCAACGGATTGGTTGGCCGTATTTCATGACACTCGAGTAGTATATCATTCATACCTTGACACCTTCATTTCCGTTTCCGGTAAACGGCGGTGTCGGAAAACCTACCTGTTTTTGAAATAGGTCTTTTCAAGCTTGAATTCTTCTAAAAAGGTTTCTTTGAATCACTACCCAGTTGTGCTACAAAGTGTTCTTTGTCTAGTTTTTCTTCTTCCTGTGCTAACATGGCAGTGGAAATAGCGCAGCATAGCTGCGTCGCGGTTCGCAACCACTTGCGGGGATATAATGTACCCGCGGAAGGCTTAGCTGTGGTTCTAGTAGTGAGTGCGGAACATGCGTACCCGTACGAATTGTTTTATTCCTGGGTGACATTTCCGAAAATAGACGCTAATTCGGGTGTCTATCATTCATACACTGCCACGGATGTACCGGGGGCTTATGCTCCGTACAGGGCACTGGAAGTACCTATAGACGCTTGGCAGCACGGAGTTTGGTTTGGTGGCGCCCTACCCCATTCTTTAATGGCTCCGAGGTTAGGTCCCTTATCCATTCCGGGCACAAATTGGCCCGCTTTGGGTGGATTTACTCCTCATCCTAATCGCACCACTTGTAATGTGGGTGACCTGCGGCGTCTTCATGAGGTCGCAGTTGGTGTGATTAGAGCGCTTGTTCATTACATTGGTCGTAATATTCATGGCGCAGCCCCCGCAGGGGCGCAGCTTCGAGCAGACCAGGCTGGCTTGAAAATAAGTCCGGTCTTGGTGAATTCCGTTATGGGCAGAAAGCCAGATGTTAAGGATGATTTTCCTTACTGGCTTGCCGAGAAATTCGACCAGCTGGAGGCTGTGTTTCCTAATACGACTCCGGGTGAAAAACACTGGATTCTTACGCTTAGTTTACCGAAAGATTTAGCCCCGGAACTTGTTGACTGTGAGACATGGGGTAAGACTTTTGCAGCGGTTTACTCGAGGTGCTTTGGCACACCGTCAGTGTCGAACCTGTCTGCAATCCTCAAACGTGTTCAGGATGATCACGGACCTGAGTCGGCGGTTGAGTTGGGTATGCGCCTGAACGGTTCATTTGAGACAGTTTGCGGTATTATCCTTGCCAATGTAAAAGGGGATGCAGTGAACTTTCAAGTGGCCAATGGTCTGGCGTTAATTCCCGATGCCGAGAAACCCCGTCAGCTGGCAAGAATAATTGTGGCGGCTTATAAAATGGTTGGCCGCAATTCTAAGGGTGCGAAGGTTTTTCTTGAAAAAGAAAAGAAGCAACCCCAGGGGCAGTCTTCGGAAACAGGTGGACAGCCCAGGTCCAAGAAACAAAATTGGCCTAAAAAGCAGAATCAGGGTAAGCAACAACAACAACAGACACAGGTCTCGAGTCCGGCGCCTTCACAACCTGCGCAGTCAGAGCGTGTTTATGAATTGCGCGATCGCGCTACGATTAAAACACCTGATAGATATCAGGCATCTGACCAACGCTCTCCTCGTTCCTTTCAGGACTCATCGGCTCCGTCAACCGGTGGTGGAGGGGGCGGCAGGGGCAGGGGTGGTCAGCAAGGACGTGGCCAGCCCCGCACGCGAAGTGAAGGGGATCAGCGGGACGACTCTACGCCTAAGAGACCGCAGTTTGCCAAGAAGAAGGTCGCTGCCTTAACGGCGCATCGATATGCCCCAGATAGTGAGAACGCGGCTTCGGAATCTGACGTGGGCTCTGACCTTGCTGGACAGCGCGGCGGAGATTACCATAGTGAGAGAGGCCCTCCGTCCACTGTTGAAGGTGACAGCGACTGAGACTTTTATTGTAATTGAAACAGCTGATACGCATGTTGCTCCCCCTGAAAGACTTTTTGAAATTGTCCTGTTAATTGAAGGTGACATGCAGCGAACTGTAAAAGGGGTGTTTTGGGAGAATCTTTCGGATACGTATGACATTTTGCTTTCGGAGGCTGACTGGCCCCCACCTTTTGTTCTCGCAGCTCCGCGAGGGGAGGAGGTAATCCTCCCCAGTTTCGCGCACACTGTACCGAGAGTGGAAGCGCTGCATTTTGCAGAAGAGTGGGCTCTGGCGCTTGCGCCGGCTGTGTACCGAAATCAGTGTGGCTGGGATAAATTGTCCCCTAGCCATGAGATTCCTTTACGATCACAGCCTCAGCCACAACCCCAGTATCCCATACGGCGTGAAGCTAAGGCTTCAGTCGCGGCTATCCTTGAACAATTGGAATATCAAGGTGTAATTGAAACATGTGTGTCACCAATGAATAATCCCCTTTTTACTGTTAACAAGCCGGACGGCTCGTATCATCTAGTTTTGGATTACCGGCATTTGAACTCGCATTGCCGTAACTGTGCAGTACAGAATACTCACGGCTCTGCCCTAGTGAATAGTCTTGAGCGTAAACGGTTCAAAACCACGCTTGACATTTCCAATGGTTTTTATGCACATAGATTAGATGGTCTAAGTTCCCAATGGACCAGTTTTACGTGCGGCGGCGTACAAAAAATGTTTAAACGTCTCCCAATGGGATATAAAAATAGTCCTGGAGTGTTTTCCGCCCGCATAGTCTCTCTTTTGGAGAGTTTCGATCCAGTTGCATGTTCGTATGTGGATGACATTTATCTCACAGACGACGAGCTTTGGGTGCATCTGTGTCGAGTAAACAGCATAATTTGTAACTTTGCAGACATGGGTTACAAGTTTAACTTTGCGAAGTCACACATTGCGGAGTACACAGTGTTGTTTCTAGGTTATGAACTTAACCATGAAGGAAAGGGATTGGCTCCTCACTTCCTGGAGAAGTGCGCGCAGTTGCGCTCTCCGACAACTCTGAAAAAATTACAGTCTTTACTGGGTTTTTTAAATTTCGGGAGGACATACATTCCGGAATATGCCCAGCGTATCAAGCCTTTATATGCCTTGGTACAACCATCTTTTTCCAAATCATGCTGGCTGCCTGAGCATTCAGCCATTCTGCAGTCTTTGCAGGCTGATTTGCTCACTTCTGACTACTTACAAACCCGTGATAACCAGACCAACCTGGTGATAAGAATTATCCCTGGGACGGTGGGTTTCACGTACCTGACTTTTAACGAGGGGGATACTGTGCCTATTGCTTACAAGTCACACTTGTACACTTCGGCTGAACTGCGTTTTTCCACTGTGGAGAAAGTGTTAACGGCTGTGCAGATGGCAATTCTTAAAGAACGTGCCCTGTCGCAGGGAAAGCGCATGTTGGTTGTTACCCCGTGTCCTGCCTTGGAGGCGGTCACGAAAGCCAGTGTACCTAATTCTAAAGCTTTGCACCCTCGGTGGATTCAGTGGGCTACTTCCTTGACATCTCAGGATGTCACGTTTATTTTTGACGCCGCTTTACGGTCGCAGGAGTATTTACAGTATGAATTTGTTCATCCTGCTCCTTTAGCAATGCGGCCGTTGGTGGATTTCCACTGTATCATTTACACGGATGGTTCGGCGCAGGTTGCGCATGGCTCTAAACATGCCTACGTTTCCGCTTGCGCCATTGTGGTCGGTGCAATGGTGAACGATGAGTTCGAGTCCAGTGTCGTGCACACGCAGACACTTGGGGACTGCACTGCACAATTAGCAGAGCTACGTGCTCTGATGCTTGCATTGGAGTACGCAGATCCTAGTGTGACGACTTTAATCGTAAGTGATTCTTACTACTGTGTCCAGTCTTACAATGAGAACTTGTTCTTTTGGATTCAGAATGATTTTCGTGATTCCAAAGGTAGCACAATAAAACATAAAATGATCTGGGTCCGAGTAGCGGAACTTAAAGAAAAGCTACCGCTCGTGTTTGTGATTCATACTCTCGGCCACCAGCGCGTGGGAGTCCACGCTGTTGGCAACTCGCTTGCTGATGAAGCAGCGAAATCAGCAGTATCTAAATACTTAGTTGCAGCAGTCACGAGGTCCAAAAGCAAAATAGATGATGACATCTTGGCGGCTGTTGCTGCCACAGCGAAGGGAGGTAAATATCCTGCGGGGTTCCCTTCGAAATACACATACCACTTAAGTCCCGATAAGGTTCCTTATGTGAAAATTCCTGAAGTTGGAGAGCGTCTAGTTCCCAACTCGGATCGCAGAGCTTCTCTGATTACAGCGGCTCATGAAGGTGTGGCGTCTGCGCATGCGGGCGTCTCAGCCACTGTATCTCAGCTACAACAGAGATTCTGGTGGCGGGGACTGTACAAACAGACGCGCGATTATGTCCTTATGTGTGACATTTGTCAGCAGAGTAAGCCTTCTACTGCTGCGCGTCCGCCTCAGACACAGTTGTAGATCTCTAATAAACCACTTGGATGTGTTTATTTAGATCACTGCGGTCCTTTCTCTTCTGATACTGCGTATAAATACATCTTAGTAGCAGTCGACTCATGCACACGCTTTGTGTGGTTATGGCCGCATCGCAGCGCTGATTCACGGACTGTCATTAAGGATTTGCGTGTCTTTGTGGGAATCTTTGCTTGTGGTGCTTTCCATTCGGACCAGGGTCCGGCTTTCGCCTCTAAGGCGTATAAGGATGCTATGGTTTCGTTGGGAGTACAGGTGAAGTTTTCAAGCCCCTACAGGCCTGAGGGCAATTCTGTGGTAGAAAGAATGAACCGCGACTTAAAGCAATCTTTGACAGCCCGAGTTATAGGCACTGGTAGAAACTGGCTGACCCACCTCTATGGCGTGCAGCGTGCGCTTAATAATCTCCCTAGAAGGTCTCTGGGTGGGCGGACCCCATACGAAATGCTCTTTGGTATCAAGATGTACGTTCCTGACCTTGATGGTGCAGACTGCGAGGCCCAGGCCGCGGCCTTTGACGTAGATGAACATTGCAATGTTTTACAGGATCTACAAAAGACCAGAGACAGTCTTGCAAAGGAACACTTGCCCTCCACGTCGGATGATGCGTTGCAGATCCCGGTAGTTGGCTGGCTACCCCAAGTTGGAGAACTGGTTCGAGAGAAGATCGAAAAGAAAAAGGAGTTTGGTCCCTCATATCGAGCGCCAGTTCGGGTCCTTGGAGTGAAGGGCACAAGAACAGTCATTTTACCACCACTTCCAGGTCGTAAAGAAAACAGATTTATTTCTATTGACAATGTCAAGACACACAGGGTGGCCGATTCTTCATAGCATGACACCGGCTGTATCCTGTCCTTCCATGGTGAGGCACTCTGTGCTGGCTATTACATCTGGTGCAGATCAGGAGGTGTCCCTCGAGATGCCTGCCATATCAAGTCCTTTATTAAATACTATTCCTGTTACTAACATTGATGAGGTGACCTATGCAGATCCTGCTGATTTATCTATGTCCGATTTACATGCTCGTTTGGCTAACCAGTCCAGATTCTCTTTTGACTCTGATTCGGAACTTTCAAAGAAACCATCGACTATTGCAAAATATGCCACGTTGTTTAAAAAACATTTTTTAGTTCCACCTTGGACATACATTTGGCTGATACTATTTTCATTTTATCTTTTTATGTCAATTGGTTTTGTGTTTTATTTTTTCCGCCTGATTGATGGCCATTATGTGAAAGAAAGAACAGGAATTCGGTACCTTAATGGAACATTGGCCCCTCACTCCTCCTCACATTCAGCACACAGACTAAAGAGAGACTTACATTCAGTACAAATTACTGCTTGGCCTGTCCTTGATGGGATTGTGTGGGATGCGGTTAGGTTTCAGATACATGGCCCCACAGAAGTTATTAATGTTCCTAATGTGCTTAGAGTAAACATGGGAGATGTGATTAAGCAAAATATTCGTTCTGATGATTGGGATCTTCAGGCCGTAGAAGCATTGTTCTCTGATTTGAAATATTATGCGGCCTTTGATGATGAGGATTTGTATTTAGATTCTGTGAATTATGGTGATTTGTTTTGTTACCAACATTATGGAAATCATTTCTTGCACAAGACAAGTTCCAGGCGGGTTCCTGTGAATTACACTCAGTGGGAACATTGCCCTGCTCCTTTACAGGGGAGCTCAAGTACTTTTCTGGGAAAATACTCTTACTTTACAGATTTTAATCAATCAAATCCTGAGTCTTTTTACTTCAAGGTGAAACAGAAATCCATGCCAAAAGTTAGACTGACTGACACAAAATTGTTGTATTCAAAGTCCTTTCTAGAAAGGTTATCTGTGGATGGCTATGAGTTATGGAAGGATGCTATTGACCTTAAATCGGTTTGGGGTACCAAAGATTGGCAGGTACAAGGCACTGAGGCTTTGCATCGTGCATGTCTCATCCCGAATCACATGTTGTTTTTAAATTCGACTATTTCCCAAACAACATGTTTTGGATTGGCTACATCTAAAAAATTAAATACCCCAACTATCCCTGATTTGGAAGAATATTCAGGTTGGAGTAATTTCACTACATTGTCCATAAGTGAGATACAAGCACTTTTGCAGAATTCCTCCTTTAATATTTCCAGTTTTGATCCGGATGGGTGGCTTTTATGGCAAAGAAGCTCTGATTCTTGCCAAAGTCGTTTTTTGGGTTTGTCTGAGGGTTTTACACGCATCAGGCCAGATCCCAGGTTTGACTCAGATCACACTGTTACAACTTATTCAGTAGGCAAATTGTGTCAGAACTGGTTACAACATTCCACTTTAGCTGCAGTTAAACTGCATCTGTCCCAGTTGAATGAGAACATAGAGTTAAATGATTTTATAAAAGGCCCGACTAAGGGTAGGTCTAAACGCTTTATATATGCTATTTATAATGAAATTTGGAAATTTTCAAAAGTCGAAGCAGCTAAACGCCTGAGGGCTATTGATCAAGCCAATTTGGAAAAAGTGCTTGCAGTGGTCGATAATAGTATTAACACGCTTTCTTCCAGAATTTACACATTGGATAATATTGTTTCTTCTGTTGTTGATATTGTACATGATGAAGTGTCCACGTTATACCATGGTCAAAATCAATTACGTTCTGTAATGCAGTTTGCCTGGACTCTACAGACAATTAAGGCTGGTCGAGTTCCCTGGACCTCATTGAACGTTTCATCACTTTTTGCCCCTTTTAATCTTACTGATAAACAGCGCATGCTTTCAATGCGTGATGCATCGTTTTCTATGTTACATATTGAGAAGCTAGAATCCTTACCTTTCTCTGTTGCTGAAACCACCACTGCCACGTGGCTTATTCATGGTTTAATTACATTACCATTTCCTTTATATAAATTTACTAACTGTATGCGGTATATTGCTATAGGACGATATGAGCCACTAGGCAATGCATTCCTACATGAGGCGTGGTCATTACCATACACATACAGATGTCTGAAAGATGGAAAAGAAGTGAATCTTAATGGTGAGGAATGCACACAGTCACCTGACCATTCATTAATATGCAGACACATTCAGTTACACGGTTCTTGTAATCAGGACCGCCCAAATTTAGCATGTGTTTTAAAAGGCACGCCAGTTCCAGCAGTAGTTCCCACATTTACTTTATTAGCTAATGGTAGTTATTTGCTTTTAAACAACGAATTATGTTGTGGTTTATTAATTGGTGTGGCTTATATAGTTACTGTATCAGAGCGTGTAGTGTGCTGCAAGAACGTCCTATACCCACCCACGCATGGCTCTTCAGATGTCTCCATCTGGCCACGGATCCCAACCTTGGAAGCGAAATTCAATGGTTTAAGCAGAATAAGGGCTCTTTTGTCTCAAAAACAAGTGACCCTGAGTTCGGCCCGGGAAACTTATGTCCTTCACATAGCTAACACCCGCACAGAGGTGCAGGCGCTTTTAAACACTGATTTGCCATTTCATTTCTGCGAGCTGGTACACCAGATTTTTAATGCTTCTTCAACGACTGGCCTTGCACATTTTTTTAAATTAGTAAGCAGTGGCCTCGTGACTACGTTTGAAAAAGTTTTTGGTCTCATTCCCACGTTTTTCCACACTATTTTTTCGAGTTTGTTTGGTGGACTACCTGTGTTGCTGGCTGTAGCCGCAGGCTTTCTGTTGGTGTTTTTCTTCATAAAACATGGATGCCCATCCTGCGCAAGACGCCGTTCAACGCCTCCTGACACTGTGCCGTAATCGGATGCTCAATTACTATGGAACATTGCCGCTTGCAGCATTAAGCACGGCCTATAGATTGTCATTTCGGTTCACCGACTTCACGTGTGTCCAACCTGTGTTTCACTGCCTGAGCTGCGAGTTCGATTGGGCCATTGATTTATGCCTATGCTTGAGGACTGCTCCTGACGTCGATTTTGATCAGCTAATGCGTCCCGTTGTGGCTCACGAACTGATCTGTTCTGGCGAGAGAGTTATGGCCTTGGCAGCGATAAATGGAGTTCTGGGCCAATGGGAGATCTCTGCAGCGGCGAATGCCTTTCTGACACACAGCGATCTGGTGAACCCACCGAGTTGTCCTCTGACGTTGCAGGAGGATCCGATGCTGGAGGAGCACGTATGTTCTTTCCCATTGCTAAATTGGATGGCTGAACTATTTTCGGATGATGGCAGTGATTTCATACTGGAGGCTGTTGCAACTTTCTTTGCATATACTTTCCAATCGTGAGATGCCTGGGAGGAATGCTTTGTGGTGAAATATGACTTTCCCCTCGCTGAATTGGAGAGATGAACTATGTTCAGCTGATGGAGAGTTCACTCACGTGATGTCGCTGGAGATAACGTCTAGGTGGCACATGACTTTGGATATCGGATAAGTGCCTTGGTTTTTGTCTTACAAACATTTGAAAGGATGAGACCTGGTTCTACATTTCGTAATTTTGAGACCTGGCGGATGACTTTTGATTCAAGGGTTTTTGTGGTTTTTTTTTTATTTAGAATTGAGGCCACTGTAGGCATTTATACATATTCATTCATACATATTCATTCATACATATTTTTAGCTTATTTTTTGCTCAAGATTATTGAATTTTGCTTTCAATTTTTGTATCTGATTTAGTATTGCCTTTTCCCTTATGATTGGCGGTGCTCGGACCAATGGGGGGGTGTCATATGGATACTTCATTACATATATTGCGTTAAGTTAGCATGAGTGTATTACATGTTTAAACAGCCGTTTTGCCTTCGGCTTCAGTTTTGCACACGACACGTACTTGTTGTTGTAGCTTTCACCCTAGAAGCGGCGAGTTGCTTTATTTGAGAATAATATGTTATTCCTATGCTATCAGCTTTGCCTGGTACACTTGGTACAACTGTCTGCACACTGAGAGCTGCACACTCTAAGATTAACCTAACACAAGGTTGCTAGGAGGTCTGATCCTCGCACCACATTAGACATTAGACATAACACAAATAATGTTGATGCCAACATTTTGGGCTCTACGCGGGTTTAAGATAGAGTTACACGGAATGAACACAGACACTTGGTGCTGCGCATGAAGAGAGCTGGTAGCGGTTGATGTGAACTGCTCCTACTGACATTGAGAGGTATGGGGTCGCCCTGCTAAAGCCCGAATGAGACCTTCTTAGATATAATATAATATGCTAGATAGGGTGCGCGAAATATAGGTGATATAGATTTCTATAGAAATTGCATTATAACATGCTAGCACCTTTTGCTTACTATGGATTAGTGACTATGCTGCTGACTCTGATTTTTATAATCTGCATTTTGGTATTATACAAGATACTGCGTTTGAGAACTTTGCATTGAATAATAAATATTTCAAACTTGCACTTGTGTTCTTTGACTCTCAGTTTTGGTTTGAAATGATTATATAACGAAAGAGTGTTCATGTGTTCCACGACTCCTGAGGTATTCTAAAGATCATGTTCTGGTTTGTCTAATACATGTATCATTCCATAATGATCCATGAGACACTGTAGCTAGCTAGGTAACGAGATTTCTGACACTGAGATGAGTTTTTGGATCATCCTAACTCACTAAGGTTCTAGATCTCTATGCACAGTTCTGTGGGAGAACGGAAACCCTGCTACAGTACTGTATGGGTGGATGAGTGTGTATATGTGTGTGTTAGTGAGTGAATGACTGTCTGACTAGTGTTTTTATCAGTAACTACATATGTCTTTTATGTAGTCTATGTGAGTATTGATGTATATAAGTGAGTATATGTGAGAGTGAGAGATTGTAAGTGTTCCTGTTTAAATAAGTATGTGTGTCTATAAGTGATTGTTTAAGAGAGTAAGTTTCCTTAGAAGTAAGGTGGTAGTTTGTGTCTATAGCTGTTTATGCAAATAAATGGATGTTCAATCGTTTATTTGCATGTGTCAGTATGTGTGTGAGTAGCTTTTGGATGACTGTCGGTGTGTAACAGGATGTACAGGTGTATCACTACATATGATGAAAGAGTATATGTATGAGTGACTATATAGAACTGTTGGTGAATGTGTGGATGTGTATATAGATGGTGGAATTACTAAATTGGTTGTTGTATCTGGTATGGGTATCTCCATTTTTTTTGAAAATGTTAGTTTCTATTTTTGAATATGTGTTTCAAGGGTTATATTACACCGAAAGGAGGTCTGTCACTCTGTCACAAGGATGGTGTCATCTGTGATGTCATGAGTGATTTCACTGACCATGTCATGAGTGATGTAATATGTGACGTCATCAGCAGTGCATTGCAGGCGTGCAAGTTATAGTGAGTCCAACTAACTATAACGTTGGAATTTCAATGGTTTTATGCGAGTAAAATTTCCAGCTAACTATAACTGAATTTCATAGGTTTTTTAATAACAAATCTCTATAGGTATGAAATGTAATATTTTTTATGATGAATTTTATATTTTATAATTATGTAATACTATTTTTGTATGTTTTAAAAAAAAAAAAATATTTGTTTGCCTCGGAGTGCTCCCGGGGTGCGTACCGATGCGCTCACCGGTGAGCGCATTGCTACGGCGCGCCTCGGGGCGCATACCGGGGAGCGTCCCGTTAGCGCTAATGCCGTGAACGAAAACATCATCGTGACGTTTTGCGTCCCCGCGTCCCCGTAATACGCACGGCGTAAGCGCACCCGGAAGCACCCACGTGCATACGAACGCGCTATGTAAGCGCCGCCGGGCGCGCCCCGGTGCGCGCCCCCGGGCACGCCCCAGGGCGCGTAGCGTAAGCGCGTCGGGTCATGTGACCTGAAAATAACACTTTTCATTGGTTCAAAACAGTTTTGGTTTCCAAATGATGAAAGCCCGGCTCATGTGACCTGAAAATAACACTTTTCATTGGTTCAGAACAGCTTTTTTTCCAAATGATGAAAGCCCCCACCTTTTCTCCTCATTCTCACTTTATTCTTTGAGTGAGGAAGACCTGCTATTTTCTTACAGATATGGCTACAGTACTATCAGCAGCTGGAGCATCTGCCCCACCACCACCACCACCACAAGGACCACCAGAAGATCACATTGGTGGTCAAGAAGAAGAGGAGGAGGAGGAGAAGGAAGAGGAGGAAGGGACAAGGCAGTTCCTGCATGAAGACAATCCCCCATACAAACCAAGAGAGCACTTCATATGGGAGTTTTTCAAAATCCCAAGGGGTTTTAAAAAAGTAAACGCTGCAAAGGTGACTTGCCTCATCTGTAAAGCTGTGCTATCCAGGGGGAACCCTGCTAAAAAATATTCCTTTGGGAATCATACTATGATACGACACATGCAGCGTTTACGCCCTAATAACTATTCTGCAGCAGAGGTGAGGGAAATCTGCAGTAACCTACCCCAATCATCATCCAGCACCTCTACAACTCAAGAACCCACTCCATCGGGTCCAGAAGCAAGTGAAGTGATTCCAAATATACAAACAAAGTTTGGGGGATACAAAATTGTTTGTATTTATTGTAACAAAACCATTAGTTATGGTGAAAAAAGCATTACACTAATCACTGTTGCTATGAATCACCACAAATGCCCGAGGAAACCATAATTTTTCCTGGTTTTTTTTGTGCTCCAGTTGAGCCATTTTCAATTCCCTTTTTTTAGTTTCTCCCCATAAAAAATACAAAAAAAATATAAAACTGTTCAGAAAAGCCAAAAAAAGAAAAAAATGTTCAAAAAAACAATAAAAAAATATAAAACAACAAAAAGAATAAAAAAACAGTTCTTTTTAGAACTACCTCCAATTTATAAAAAAAGGCTTCATTTTTAAAAAACTCTTTCATTCTTCTTTCCTCATGGTATGCTCCCCGGTGCGCGTACCGGGCGTTCCCCCACAAAAATCGAAAAAAAAATTACATTTTTTTTTGCCCCGCGGGGCCCTTTTATAGCCCCCACATCAAACCTATGGGGTATGGGGGGGGTCTACCCTGCCCCCTTTTGGTCATTTCCCCCTTTGTTTTTGCTACCTCTTGTGTCTCGATCCTACCGAGACACAAGATGGCGGCCTCTCCGGACTGTTTGGAATGTCTAAAGACACCCGAGAGCCAATCAGCTTTCCGCGCGCAAGTCGCGTAGCGCGTCCGGAGCCCTCCCCGGGGAGCTTACCGGGGAGCGGCCATAGATATATATATTTTTTTGAACCTAAATTACTCAAAATCCACTGGAGCACATATCTTGAGACATAGCAAAGGCACATCGGGCTACCACTCCCTACAATTTTGCCAAGTTTGGTGGAAATCCATTCAGCCGTTCGGGCTAAAAGTGAGGTCGACCGCTCTATGGAAATTAACATGGGGAAAACACGTTTTGGGACCCCCCTTTTATCTCGGCCCCGCTTGACGAATCCCCCCCAAACTTTCAGGGAAGGACCGGAGCGCCGCGAGGCAAATATGAGGACATTTTCAGGCAGATTCCTCAACCGGCGCCAAAGTTATTCACAATAGAATGTTGAGATTTTGCATTGAAAATAATCCTAACTATAACTACCTACTGGCGACCGCCAGTAGGTAATATATATATATATATATATATATATATATATATATATATATATACATATACATATATATATATATATATATATATATATATATATATATATTCACAGAAAAAACCATAGGTTATAGACCATATATAGTTAGGAATTTGCATTTACAAAACCTTGAAAATTCACTGAAAAAACCATAGGTTATAGACCATATATAGTTAGGGATTAGCATTTAAAAAACCTTATTTTACTCGCACAAAACCATTGAAATTCCATATATAGTTAGATGCACTAACTATATATCGCGGACCCGCAATCCACTGCTAATGATGTCACATATTACATCATTCATGACATGGTCAGTGACATCACTGATGACATCACTGATGACATCTCAAATGACATCACTGATGACATCACTGATGACAACACCCAGTGACTGTATGTTTCTGTAAAGTTAAAATATGTCTTACATATTGAAGAATGAGTGGATGTATAAGTGTCTGGATGAAGGATTTAGTAGGTGCATGACTGACTGTATGAGAGAATGATTAAATGTGTCTCACTGAGTGCATGGGTTAGTGATTAAAGTGTCTTAATTTGGCAATCATTATTTATGTTCTTCTGTAAACTGCTGCATGTTTAAATCAGTAGCTATATCATTAACTATATGGGTTATTGAATGGTTGCCCAAGTATTTGTATGGGAGACTGAGTATGTGTGTGGGTGGCTGGGAGGTGTATAACTCTGTGCATAGATGTGTGAGCAGTTGATTCCCTAGGTGTATGGGTTCAAAAGTGCATGTAGAAACAGCTGTATGGACAGTTGACTGTGTGCATGAGTATATTGGTGAGTGAATGGATATCTCAGTTCTACATGTTAAAGTAAGTACATATGTAAAACACACTCCATGTGAGAGTTGACATATATAAATAACTGAACATAAGAGCCAGTGAATGTGAGAGTGGCTGTATGAATCATTGTGAACTTGTATCAAGGATTGTATAAGAGAGTAAATATGTGTTAGTATATGTTTGAATAAGTAAGGTGTGTATAACTGTATAGTTGAGGAAATGGAGGTGGGATTGATTCTTTGCATGACTGACTAGGTGTGTGGGTAACTCCATGGATGTGTGACAGTCTGTGAGTGCCTGTTTACACTGAGTGTATCTAAGGTTATATTAGAGTCTGAAGATGTATTATCACATAAATGATATCATCAGTGATGTAATCAGTAATGTCAAATGAGATGTCAGTGATGTCATCAGTGATGTCATTTGAGATGTCATCAGTGATGTCATTTGAGATGTAATCAGTGATGTCATCAGTGATGTCACTGACCATGTCATGAATGATGTAATATGTGACATCATTAGCAGTGGATTGCGGGTCCGCGATATATAGTTAGTGCATCTAACTATATATGGAATTTCAATGGTTTTGTGCGAGTAAAATAAGGTTTTTTAAATGCTAATCCCTAACTATATATGGTCTATAACCTATGGTTTTTTCAGTGAATTTTCAAGGTTTTGTAAATGCA
The DNA here is from genome assembly GCF_964263255.1 of Lissotriton vulgaris. Lineage (NCBI taxonomy): Eukaryota > Metazoa > Chordata > Amphibia > Caudata > Salamandridae > Lissotriton > Lissotriton vulgaris. The sequence continues at coordinate 157,783,879 of NC_141695.1, read as the reverse complement.
AATTCCTAACTATATATGGTCTATAACCTATGGTTTTTTCTGTGAATTTCATTGTTTTTTTAAAAGCTAATATCTATAGCTGTAAAATATATTCTTTATTAAGTGACGTATCACGTAGCCCGTGAGACGCCTCATGATGCATCGCATAACCGTGACGTATCGTCTCTGCAGCGCAAACCAAACCCAAAACGTAAGCGCGCCAGAACACGCTTAAAGATATATATATATTTTTTTAACCTTAATTAGACAAAATCCACACGTGCACATATCATAAACGTTCAAAAAACACAATATGTCGGACTCCCGTTACGCTGCCGGTTAGCTGCCCGGTTAACGTACCAGGAAGCACCTTTACCGCGAAAAATCGCTTTTTTTTTTTTCACCCCCCAGGGAACTTTAATAGCCCCCTCATCAATCCTAGGGGTTCAGGAGGGGTTTGCCTTACCCCTTTCATTCATTTACACCCATCCACCTCTTGTCTCTCGATCCCACAGAGAGACAAGATGGCGGCCGCTCCAGACTGTTTACAATGATAACAGCCAATCAGCTTCTCCTCAGACTCCCGTTACACTGCCGGTTAGCTGCCCGGTTAGCTGCCCGGTTCGCGTACCAAGACGCGTCTCTACGGCGAAAAAAACGGAATTTTTTTTTTTGTTTTTTTTTGGGCCCAGCGTGGCTCTATAATATCCCCTCATCAATCCTAGGGGGTCAGAAGGGGTCTACCTTGCCCCTTTCCTTCATTTCCCCCTTTGTTTTGACCTCCTCTTGTCTCTCGATCCTACCGAGAGACAAGATGGCGGCCGCTTCGGACTGTTTACAATGTTGACAGCCAATCAGCTACTCGTCAGACTCCCGTTACACTGCCAGTTAGCTTCCCGGTTAGCTGCCCGGTTCGCGTACCAAGACGCGTCTCTACGGCGAAAAAAATCGGATTTTTTTTTTTTTTTTTTTTGGGCCCAGCGTTACTCTATAATATCCCCTCATCAATCCTAGGGGATCAGAAGGGGTCTACCTTGCCCCCTTTCCTTCATTTCCCCCTTTGTTTTGGCCTCCTCTTGTCTCTCGATCCTACCGAGAGACAAGATGGCGGCCGCGCCGGACTGTTTAGAATGTTGACAGACACCGGAGAGCCAATCAGCTTCGCTTCACAAAGTTTCGATATGCGAAAAGTAAGCGGACCGGAGCGCAGCCCGGAGCGCTGTTACAGATATATATCTTGTTTTAAACGTTAATTTCTCAAAATTCACTGAAGCACATATATTGAGACCTAGCAAAGGCACATCGGGCTAACAGTCCCTACAATTTTGCCAAGTTTCCTGGAAATCCATTCAGCCGTTCGGGCTAAAAGTGAGTCCAACCGCCCTATGGAAATTAACATGGGAAAAACGCGTTTTGGGACCCCCCTTTTTTCTCGGCCCCCCCTTGACGAACCCCCCCCAAATTTCCAGGAGCTGCTCAGAAACAAAATGTGCCATTTTCCTGAAAATTTCAGCCAATTCCGTCCACAAACGCCAAAGTTATTAGACATAGAATTTTCAGAAATCCCATAGGGAAAAAATCCTAACTATATATACCTACTGGCTATCGCCAGTAGGTAATATATATATATATATATATATATATATATATATATATATATATATATATATATATATATATATATATATATATATATATATATATATATATATATATATATATATATTCCATCGTAACTTGCCCAGGAATAAAAACGCCACACACAGGTGAGTGTTGACTCCTTTAATCACCGACCACAAAGTTGCAGGCTTCGTCACCACAGCAAAATGAATAATAAATCCAAATACGCCCTACGCGTTTCAGACAGCGTATGTCCTTGTTCACGGGCATGGAAAAACAAAGGCAGGAGCAGTTTTGTCGAAGGAACACCTGATAATTATACTATTTCCTATTACTGTGGTGACAAAGCCTGCAACTTTGTGGTCGGTGATTAAAGGAGTAAACACTCACCTGTGTGTGGCGTTTTCATTGCTAGGCAAGTTACGATGGAATTTTAGCGATTAGCCAATACCGCGAAAACGCCCTGCTGTGACTCTGCAGATCCAGCGAGTTGTAATACAATTCACATTGGAAACGGTGAGGTCCGTGTCGCCAGACAGAATAATGAACAATGCAGCAGTTTCTTTCGATCCCCATCATCCCATTGGGGAATTATGTCAACTATGATCTGGGGCAAGCGCAGCAACCACTGGGCTAAGCGCAAAGGAACCACAAGTTCCAGGAAGCAATTAAGCACGCGCCCACTGGGGCGGGACTTTGTAGTATAATTATCAGGTGTTCCTTCGAAATAACTGCTCCTGTCTTTGTTTTTCCATGCCTGTGAACAAGGACACACGCTATTTGAAACGCGAAAGGCGTATTTGGATTTATTATTCATTTTGCTGTGGTGACGAAGCCTGCAACTTTGTGGTCGGTGATTAAAGGAGTCAACACTCACCTGTGTGTGGCGTTTTCATTGCTGGGCAAGTTACGATGGAATTTTAGAGGTTAGCCAATACCGCGAAAACGCCCTGCCGTGACTCTGAAGATCCAGCAAGTTGTAATACAATTCACATTGGGAACGGTGAGGTCCGTGTCGTCAGACGGAAAAATGAACAATGTAGCAGTTTCTTCCGATCCCCATCATCCCGCTGGGGAATTATGTGAATATGATCTGGGGCAAGCGCAGCAACCACTGGGCTAAGCGCGAAAGAACCGCAAGTTCCAGGAAGCAATTAAGCACACGCCCACTGGGGCGGGACTTTGTAGTATAATTATAAGGTGTTCCTTCGACGTAACTGCTCCTGCCTTTGTTTTCCATGCCCGTGAACAAGGACACATGCTGTCTGAAACGTGTAGGGCGTATTTGGATTTATTATTCATTTTGCTGTGGTGACAAAGCCTGCAACTTTGTGGTCGGTGATTGAAGGAGTCAACACTCACCTGTGTGTGGCGTTTTCATTGCTGGGCAAGTTACGATGGAATTTTAGCGGTTAGCCAATACCGCGAAAACGCCCTGCTGTGACTCTGCAGATCCATCGAGTTGTAATATAATTCACATTTAGAACGGTGAGGTCCGTGTCGCCAGACAGAATAATGAACAATGTACCAGTTTCTTCCGATCCCGTCATCCCATTTTAGCGGTTAGCCAATACCGCGACAAACGCCCTGCTGTGACTCTGTAGATCCAGCGAGTTGTAATACAATTCACATTGGGAACGGTGAGGTCCGTGTCGCCAGACAGAATAATGAACAATGTAGCTGTTTCTTCCAATCCCCATCATCCCACTGGGGAATTATGTGAACTATGATCTGGGGCAAGCGCAGCAACCACTGGGCTAAGCGCAAAGGAACCACAAGTTCCAGGAAGCAATTAAGCACGCGCCCACTGGGGCGGGACTTTGTAGTATAATTATCAGGTGTTCCTTCGAAATAACTGCTCCTGTCTTTGTTTTTCCATGCCTGTGAACAAGGACACACGCTATTTGAAACGCGAAAGGCGTATTTGGATTTATTATTCATTTTGCTGTGGTGACGAAGCCTGCAACTTTGTGGTCGGTGATTAAAGGAGTCAACACTCACCTGTGTGTGGCGTTTTCATTGCTGGGCAAGTTACGATGGAATTTTAGAGGTTAGCCAATACCGCGAAAACGCCCTGCCGTGACTCTGAAGATCCAGCAAGTTGTAATACAATTCACATTGGGAACGGTGAGGTCCGTGTCGTCAGACGGAAAAATGAACAATGTAGCAGTTTCTTCCGATCCCCATCATCCCGCTGGGGAATTATGTGAATATGATCTGGGGCAAGCGCAGCAACCACTGGGCTAAGCGCGAAAGAACCGCAAGTTCCAGGAAGCAATTAAGCACACGCCCACTGGGGCGGGACTTTGTAGTATAATTATAAGGTGTTCCTTCGACGTAACTGCTCCTGCCTTTGTTTTCCATGCCCGTGAACAAGGACACATGCTGTCTGAAACGTGTAGGGCGTATTTGGATTTATTATTCATTTTGCTGTGGTGACAAAGCCTGCAACTTTGTGGTCGGTGATTGAAGGAGTCAACACTCACCTGTGTGTGGCGTTTTCATTGCTGGGCAAGTTACGATGGAATTTTAGCGGTTAGCCAATACCGCGAAAACGCCCTGCTGTGACTCTGCAGATCCATCGAGTTGTAATATAATTCACATTTAGAACGGTGAGGTCCGTGTCGCCAGACAGAATAATGAACAATGTACCAGTTTCTTCCGATCCCGTCATCCCATTTTAGCGGTTAGCCAATACCGCGACAAACGCCCTGCTGTGACTCTGTAGATCCAGCGAGTTGTAATACAATTCACATTGGGAACGGTGAGGTCCGTGTCGCCAGACAGAATAATGAACAATGTAGCTGTTTCTTCCAATCCCCATCATCCCACTGGGGAATTATGTGAACTATGATCTGGGGCAAGCGCAGCAACCACTGGGCTAAGCGCGAAGGAACCACAAGTTCCAGGATGCAATTAAGCACACGTCCACTGGGGCGGGACTTTGTGGTATAATTATCAGGTGTTCCTTCGACATAACTGCTCCTGCCTTTGTTTTTTCATGCCCTTGAACATGGACACACGCTGTCTGAAACGCGTAGGGCGTATTTGGATTTAATATTCATTTTGCTGTGGTGACGAAGCCTGCAACTTCGTGGTCGGTGATTAAAGGAGTCAACACTCACCTGTGTGTGGCGTTTTCATTGCTGGGCAAGTTACGATGGAATATTAGCAGTTAGCCAATACCGCGACAAACTCCCTGCTGTGACTCTGCAGATCCAGCGAGTTGTAATACAATTCACATTGGGAACGGTGAGGTCTGTGTCGCCAGACAGCATAATGAACAATGTAGCAGTTTCTTCCGATCCCCATCATCCCAGTGGGGAATTATGTGAACTATGATCCGGGGCAAGCGCAGCAACCACTGGGCTAAGCGCAAAGGAACCACAAGTTCCAGGATGCAATTAAGCACACGCCCACTGGGGCGAGACTTTGTAGTATAATTATCAGGTGTTCCTTCGACATAACTGCTCCTGCCTTCGTTTTTCAATGCCCTTGAACAAGGACACACGCTGTCTGAAACGCGTAGGACGTATTTGGATTTATTATTCATTTTGCTGTGGTGACGAAGCCTGCAACTTTGTGGTCGGTGATTAAAGGAGTCAACACTCACCTGTGTGTGGCGTTTTCATTGCTGGGCAAGTTACGATGGAATTTTAGCAGTTAGCCAATACCGCGACAAACGCCCTGCTGTGACTCTGCAGATCCAGCGAGTTGTAATACAATTCACACTGGGAACGGTGAGGTTCATGTCACCAGACAGAATAATGAACAATGTAGCAGTTTCTTCCAATCTCCATCATCCCACTGGGGAATTATGTGAACTATGATCTGGGGCAAGCTCAGCAACCACTGGGGTAAGTGCGAAGGAACCACAAGTTCCAGGATGCAATTAAGCACACGACCACTGGGGCGGGACTTTATAGTATAAATATCAGGTGTTCCTTCGACATAACTGCTCCTGCCTTTGTTTTTCCATGCCCGCGAACAAGGACACACGCTGTCTGAAACGCGTAGGGCATATTTGGATTTAATATTCATTTTGCTGTGGTGACGAAGCCTGCAACTTTGTGGTCGGTGATTAAAGGAGTCAATACTCACCTGTGTGTGGTGTTTTCATTGCTGGGCAAGTTACAATGGAATTTTAGCGGTTAGCCAATAGTGCGAAAACGCCCTGCTGTGACTCTGCAGATCCAGGGAGTTGTAATACAATTCACATTGGGAACGGTGAGGTCCGTGTCGCCAGACAGAATAATGAACAATGTAGCTGTTTCTTCCGATCCCCATCATCCCACTGGGGAATTATGTGAACTATGATCTGGGGCAAGCGCTGCAACCATTGGGCTAAGCGCGAAGGAACCACAAGTTCCAGGATGCAATTAAGCACTCGCCCACTGGGGCGGGACTTTGCCGTATAATTATCAGGTGTTCCTTTGACATAACTTCTCCTGCCTTTGTTTTTCCATGCTCGTGAACAAGGACACACGCTGTCTGAAACGCTTACTGCGTATTTGGATTTATTATTCATTTTGCTATGGTGACGAAGCCTGCAACTTTGAGGTCAGTGATTAAAGGAGTCAATACTCACCTGAGTGTGGCGTTTTCATTGCTGGGCAAGTTACGATGGAATTTTAGAGGTTAACCAATACCGCGAAAGTGCCCTGCTGTGACTCTGCAGATCCATCGAGTTGTAATACAATTCACATTGGGAATGGTGAGGTCCCTGTCGCTAGACAGAATAATGAACAATGTAGCAGGTTCTTCCGATCCCCATCATCCCACTGGGGAATTATGTGAACTATGATCTGGGGCAAGCGCAGCAACCACTGGGCTAAGCGCGAAGGAACCACACGTTCAAGGATGCAATTAAGCACACGCCCACCTGGGCGGGACTTTGTTGTATAATTATCAGGTGTTCCTTCGACATAACTGCTCCTGCCTTTGTTTTTCCATGCCTGTGAACAAGGACACACGCTGTCTGAAACGCGTAGGGCGTATTTGGAGTTATTATTCATTTTGCTGTGGTGACGAAGCCTGCAACTTTGTGGTCGGTGATTAAAGGAGTCAACACTCACCTGTGTGTGGCATTTTCATTGCTGGGCAAGTTACGATGGAATTTTAGCGGTTAGCCAATACCGCAAAAACACCCTGTTGTGACTCTGCAGATCCAGCGAGTTGTAATACAATTCACATTGGGAAAGGTGAGGTCCGTGTCGCCAGACAGAATAATGAACAATGTAGCTGTTTCTTCCGATCCCCATCATCCCACTGGGGAATTATGTGAACTATGATCTGGGGCAAGCGCAGCAACCACTGGGCTAAGCGCGAAGAAACCACAAGTTCCAGGATGCAATTAAGCACACGCCCACTGGGGCGGGACTTTGTGGTATAATTATCAGGTGTTCCTTCGACATAACTGCTCCTGCCTTTGTTTTTCCATGCCCTTGAACATGGAGACACGCTGTCTGAAACGCGTAGGGCGTATTTGGATTTAATATTCATTTTGCTGTGGTGACGAAGCCTGCAAGTTCGTGGTCGGTGATTAAAGGAGTCAACACTCACCTGTGTGTGGCGTTTTCATTGCTGGGCAAGTTACGATGGAATCTTATCAGTTAGCCAATACCTCGACAAACGCCCTGCTGTGACTCTGCAGATCCAGCGAGTTGTAATACAATTCACATTGAGAACGGTGAGGTCCGTGTCGCCAGACAGCATAATGAACAATGTAGCAGTTTCTTCCGATCCCCATCATCCCACTGGGGAATTATGTGAACTATGATCCGGGGCAAGCGCAGCAACCACTGGGATAAGCGCGAAGGAACCACAAGTTCCAGGATGCAATTAAGCACACGCCCACTGGGGCGGGACTTTGCAGTATAATAATCAGGTGTTCCTTCAACATAACTGCTCCTGCCTTTGTTTTTCCATGCCCGTGAAAAAGGACACACGCTGTCTGAAACGTTTAGGGCGTATTTGGATTTATTATTGTTTTTGCTGTGGTGACGAAGCCTGCAACTTTGTGGTCGGTGATTAAAGGAGTCAACACTCACCTGTGTGTGGCGTTTTCATTGCTGGCCAAGATACGATGGAATTTTAGGGGTTAGCCAATACTACGAAAATGCTCTGCTGTGATTCTGCAGATTCAGTGAGTTGTAATACAGTTCACATTGAGAACGGTGAGATCCGTGTCGCCAGACAGAATAATGAACAATGTAGCAGTTTCTTCCGATCCCCATTATCCCACTGGGGAATTATGTGAACTATGATCTGGGTCAAGCGCTGCAACCACTGGGCTAAGCGCGAAGGAACCACAAGTTCCAGGATGCAATTAAGCACACGCCCACTGTGGCGGGACTTTGTAGTATAATTATCAGGTGTTCCTTTGACATAATTCTCCTGCCTTTGTTTTTCCATGCCCGTGAACTAGGACACACGCTGTCTGAAACGCATAGGGCGTATTCGGATTTATTATTCATTTTGCTGTGGTGACGACGAAGCCTGCAACTTTGTGGTCGGGGATTAAAGGAGTCAATACTCACCTGTGTGTGGCGTTTTCATTGCTGGGCAAGTTACGATGGAATTTTAGTGGTTAGCCAATACCACGAAAACGCCCTGTTGTGACTCTGCAGATCCAGCGAGTTGTAATACAATTCACATTGGGAACAGTGAGGTCGATGTCGCCAGACCGAATAATGAACAATGTAGCTGTTTCTTCTGATCCCCATCATCCCACTGGGGAATTATGTGAACTATGATCTGGGGCAAGCGCTGCAACCACTGGGCTAAGCGCGAAGGAACCACAAGTTCCAGGATGCAATTAAGGACACGCCCACTGGGGCGGGACTTTGTAGTATAATTATCAGGTGTTCCTTTGACATAACTTCTCCTGCCTTTGTTTTTCTATGCTCGTGAACAAGGACACACGCTGTCTGAAACGTGTAGGGCGTATTTGGATTAATTATTCATTTTGCTGTGGTGACGAAGCCTGCAACTTTGTGGTCGGTGATTTAAGGAGTCAATACTCACCTGTGTGTGGCGTTTTCATTGCTGGGCAATGCAATTTTAGCGGTTAGCCATTACCGCGAAAACGCCCTGCTGTGACTCTGCAGATCCAGATTCAGATCTAGGTCTTGGTAGTTGTGCTATACTGTCTAATAAAGTCCCCCTCCCTTGTTAAAGGCCTGAGGTGACGTTTGCAAACACGCCCTGTGGGCGTTTTAAGTTGGGGGATAAAGTCCCCTTTAATCCTGAGAGTCCCTGGGTCTAAATAGCCCACCATGTACCTCCAGTAAGCACCACAGAGCTGCATTGCAGAGAGGTGGTCCGAGGCCATGACGCATTTTACACCTCTCTGCAATGCAACTCTGTGGCCCTTACTGGACATACCTTGTGAGTTAATTAGCCTCCAGGGACCCTCAGGATTCAAGGGGACTTTATCCCCCAACTTAAAACGCCCACAGGGCGTGTTTGCACACATGTCACCTCAGGTCCCCCCTCTCTTAACCAGTGTGCAAGGCGCCCCGTGGCGCATTTTATGAGGTAGTTTTAATCCCCCGCCCTATTTTATACTAGGGGCTTACTGAGGAGGTCATGCAAATCACAGGGGTACCCCAACGCATACGCACAGTGTTCCCTAGTGTATGTAGGTGTTTTCACTGTATTCTAAGTGTCTTTTAGCATACCACTGGTTCTAGGCCTGATTAGTCAGAGTCAGTTAACACCAGTACCCGTCTGAAAAAGTTGTGGGCACAGGATGATTTTGTAACAAGGCCTCTTTCTGCTCCTCTGTTGGTTTTTTCTGCACATCTCTTGCTTCTTCCTGCACTTTTCTTCATCTTTGAGGACTTCTGTTGCTTCTTTCTACATTACTTTTGCTTCTTTCTGTGCATGTTTTCTTCCTTCTTCACATGTCCTACCTCTGTAGGCATAGCTAGAAATTAGCATTTAAAAAACCTTAGAAATTCACTTAAAAAACCATAGGTTTTAGGCACCTTACAGTTAGGAATTAGCATTTTAAAAAACTTAGAAATTCACTGAAAAAAACATAGGTTTGAGGCACATTATAGTTAGAAATAGCATTTAAAAAACCTTAGAAATTCACTGAAAAAACCATAGGTTTCAGCGGCGTCATAGTTAGTTGGACATTTCACTCGCACGAAACCATTGAAATTCCCCCGTTATAGTTAGTTCAGCTAACTATAACTTGCGTGCCCGCAATGCACTGCTGATTACATCACATATTACATCACTCATGACATGGTCCGTGACATCACTGATGACATCACTGATGACATCTCAAATTACATCACTGATGACATCACATGTAATATATAGTGAGAAGGATGGGATGATTTGGAGATAGGTAGATAGAGAAAGAGACAGAAAATGAGTGAGAGTCAAATATGGGCACTGAGAAGGCCTGTTGTTAACACTTCTAGATTGTCCAAAGTGTGACCTCTCCCAGTAGTCATAGTCCCACCCTGCCAGAACAGTTTAGGTGAAAGGTGTCAAGTGCCTTCACTAAAGGGTCACAATCTAAAGGTAGAAACCAAGAAAAGGGAAACAAACATCTTGAACAGTCTTTAAAAATAAAGGTGAAAATGGCACTGAAAAAAGCATTAATCATTATACTCTTACTAACATCAGTATCTAGGCCAGATGGAGGCAATGCCAACAGACATAAAAATAATCCGACTAGCTTGAAGGAAAAACGTATAACTAAATATTAGGACATTCGAAGATTGCAACAAAAAATTCAGGAAATGCAATGAATTGCAATAACATTTTTCATATTGATTCTCCTTTGTATACGCTTTCACAGGAGGCTTTTTGTATCAATCCTCCATTATATATGCTTCAAACAAGAGCTGAAATGACTTAGAGAAACTCTGCAATATCTTTGATTGGTATTCTAGAATATCCTCCAATGGATTGACAACCATCTTGGAATGGGCTTTACAAGGTATAATCTCTGTATCAACTCATTATCCAGTGATTCCATTCCAGTGAATACATTCCAGGAGCATTTAATAGCCTTTTACAAGTGATTTAGTAGACTCAATGTATCAAGTATGTTTTGTATGTGAGAAATTATAATGTGTGTTTATCACAAGTAGTCAAAATCATAAATAGCTAAGGGTGATATATCCTGTAGTGAATAATCATTCTCCTCAACGAGAGGAACTCCTTAACAAGCTGGCATACACTATGTCAACACTGAGAAATTGGAGGCGAGAAACTGTTAGACCTGTCATTGTTAGTGTGGTCTTCCCCACAACATTTGCCCTCTCCCCTCTTGTTTTCTGAAATTTGTTGGCACTAGGACTCCGTGCACTGCCAGCCAGTGCTAAAGTACTTGTGATTTACTCCATTAAACATGATAAATCCCTAGTGAAGTGTTACTATATGTACCCAGGGTCTGTAAATTAAATGCTACTAGTAGGACTACAGCACTCACTGTGCCATCCGCTAGTGCTTTGAAACATGTCTCAGCCCTGCCATTGCAGCCTATATTGCAGTTTTATGCTACCAGTTTCGACCTGGCAAGCCTATACCTTCCTCATTAATGCATGTCACCCCTAAAGTAAGCCCTAAACAGCCAATTGGGCTGGATGCATTGTATTTAAAAAGCAGGACATGTGTTTTTAAGTTTTACACGTCCTAGTAGTGAAATTAGTTTTTCACTACAGTAAGGCCTACCTATCCTATAGGATAACACCTTATTACATTTATATATGCAAACTTTGGATTAGGCACAGATTGAAATGTAATGTTCACACTCAAAAGAATTGTTATTCAAAATAAGGTTTCGTGGTAAAGTCAGATTTTAAGTCAAGATTTAAGGCTGACTGCAATGGAGTGTGGGTCGGATATAGAAGCCAATTTTACCTTCTGATTTAGTCTCTGAAATGGAAACCCTCAGTGGGGCAAGATAGCAGGTTGTGCGCAAGTACTGATAAATCTGCTGAATTTTGTCGGGAAAGCTCAGAGTGGGGGAAATTCAAAAATAACACCCAAAGAAGGTCCTCTGCTGTCCATTTACTTTTGGTGCCTTCACCCGGAGAAGATTTCTTCATTTGGACTTACCCACCTTTTTGGATCTTAGATTCCACCAGCAGGGCAAGACTGCAAGCTGTAGCCGATTAGGGCGCAACTGAGCTGGATAACCTCCCTGCGCTCTCCCACTGAAATGGATGTGGTGCTGCGGTAACACTCTGAGTGGGAGAAACCTGAATCTTCTGCCGCAACGCAAACCAATCTTCGCCAGTTTGACTTGCTATTTTAGTGCTGGCCTTCTGACGGTCCTCTAGACAAACATCCTTGAAAAACCTTCCAAGTCACAGCTTTTAGGATTAGGCAGGTGGAGTACCCTCCGACACGTATCTAAGGGTCTTAGGGATGCCACTTAAAGGTAAGAGCTCACTCTAGCAGAAGGAACACGCAGGGTCCAGGGCCAGTTCAGTTGGAACTAGTCTCCTGGACTTCTCAGGAAAGTGGATTTTTTGCAGCTTTTGTGTCCCTGTCGCTTAACAGGAGGTCAACTAACTGAGCTTTGGAGTCCACTTCTCAGTCATGGGTACAAGTGGCAGCAGGTCCAGCCCTCAGTGGTCTCTTCACCAGTCACAGCAGCAGGTTCAGCCCTTTTTCTGTCTTCAGCAGGTCCTGAAGTGTTCTCAAATGGGTACTTTGGGATGCCCATTTTATGCCCAGCGCCAGCTGGTGGGTGAGAGAAACTAACGGCCACTCAATAACTAATGGGATACATGTTTCCAGCTGTGCACCTACCAGTACTTCCTTACCCTATACAGACTTTCCTGAGCCCAACCAGAGGTGTGGATACAATAAAGGGCAAACCCACCCACTCCAAATCAGTTCTATGGTAGCTTTACTTCTATGGCAATGAAGACAAAAGGGAGGCAGGGCTAGGTATGAGCTACATCTGCCAGTGACAGATTAGACTTCTTTTGAAGGTGTTGGACAGAGCATTCCCAGGCTATCCTGCTAAGGGAGAAAACCAGCTGCGGTCTATGTAGGTAACAGCAGTGGGGTGGTGGGGCCAAATAAGGGAGAAATTCGAGGGACGATGCCAAAGTAAATTAAATAAATAATTAATTTTCCCTCGGCATTTTCCCTCAAAATAACCCCTTACCCTGCCCCACCGCCGCACCGACATCAGCTGGAGAAAACTATCCCCCCACATCCAAGCCCTTTGTCCATTGTCTGGGAGCAATAAACATCTCACCGTTACAAGTTAGTTGACACTGAAAACTGGCAGAAAGGCACATTTAGCGTAGGCATGAAAATGACCACTCTAAAAATGCAATTTTCAAAACAATAACAAAGTGGGCAGGCCTGGAGACAAGCTTTGTATTGTCACCTCAGTGATGGCCAAATGTGTGCCTCAGTCCTCGAGTCACATTTAAAGTACAGGCCCTGGGTACACTTTGTACCTTATACTAGGTAAATATAAGTAAGTTAAATATTGGAGATAGTTAAACACCAAATAATCATGTAGCACACAACCAGTAACTACTGGTACCAGGTAAGCACCACCTATGCAACCCTAACCTCCTTAGGAGAATATTACACAGGGAACCGGGGCTTCGCTAGCAACACCTGTACTAGCAAGAAAACAACCACCTAAGTATCACAATACATTTAGGGGTATCGGCATATCACACATGATGTATCACAACACATTCAGAGGTGTAGGGAAGGAAAACACATGTTGCAGAACCTACATTCAGCGGTGTAAGGAACAAGGCACATGATGCATCAACAACACATTCAGAGGTGCAGGAGAAACACATGATGCATAAACATACATTCAGCGGTGTAAGGAACAAGGCACATGATGCATCAACAACACATTCAGAGGGGCAGAACACAGGGTGCGCAAAACATACAACACGCAGTACATTTCCTAACACCCAAAAGCAATAGGACATAGATCATAACCGCATCTAAACCACAGTTAGCGCAGGAATCCTAATATCACATGAATCACTGTAAAGTCCAGGTTGCGCCACTGCGCCAACACCTAAACGTAGCAGCTGCCCACTACTTGATGGGCAGCTGAGGGACAGAACAGGGGGCCTTAACGCTGCAGCTGGCACTAAGTGCTGCACAGCTGGGGAAGGCCAGGGTAGGGGTGAAGGAGTGCCACTCAATCCTAAATCCAAGCAAGTCCCCTAGAAGAACAAACCTAAACGGTGCAGCTGCCCACTACTTGCTGGGCAGCTGGGACAAAACTGCGACAGGGGCCCTCACTGGCCCCTAGGAGCGAAACTGTGCAAAGGGTGGAGCCCTCTAGGCTCTGAAAGAAACAAGAATGCGCAGGATGGTGGAGCCCTCAAGGCTCTAGGAACTACTGTGCCGCCAAAAGGTTGGAGCCCTCTAGGCTCTGACATAATTGCATGCCGGGGAGCCCTCTGGCTCCTTAAAGAAATCAATGTCTCCATCGTTGGAGCCACGGGGCACTCGAGGCTCTAAATACTGATGCCCAAAATATGGGAGCGGCCCGCTGCCATCGGGGACCGCTCAGTGCATGAGGAGGGGGGCACTGTGCCTTGAAGGTACCAACAACATAGGGCCCCCTTCACTGGGGCTCTGCAGGGGACAACCGTTGGGGCAGCCCTCTGTCGAGCGGGCTGCCCTAGAAAGGAAGCACCGACCAGGTCTCCCGCCCCCCTCCTTCACTCACCGGGACTCGGGGGGACTCGCGGGTCTCCTTTCGGTGCTGGGGCTCTTCTCGCTTGATGGGCATCGGCGGGACCCTCTCCGCCTTCGTCCCCGGGGCTCTCCATACTTCATGGGAGCCCCGGGAGGCCAGGCTTCAGCCAGCTTCTCTTCCTCTCCTCAGCCGGGCAGGCAGCCAATCGTGGCGCGGCAGCGGGCGGGACTTCCTGAAGCAAGCGGAAGTCCCACCCTGCTCCAGGCGCCCGTCCGCCTGACTTCCGGTTTGCGGCACGAGAGGGCCGCGGCGGTGATTCTTAGGATCGGAAAATGAGGGGTGGGCACCCTCGAAGGCGGACAAAGTCGGAGAGTAGGTTCCTGCTCACTCGGGGCATTTAAAAATAAACGGGATGGCACCCGTGAATACATCAAATGAAAATACGGGCAAAGGCAGGGTGTCACCTGCAAGGAAATAGCCCCATACGTAGCACCAACAACGCCGTTGCGGCGGTGGCGATCAGGGCACGAGCCTCCCCAGTCTCCTCATGCCCACGAGCTGGGAGAGCAGACCTGACGCCAATTAACCCCTCGCCTGCTGCAGAGACTAGTGGGGGAATTTCAAAAGAAAGGCAGCACAGCGCTCCCATGCTGCCAAAGGAGCCAGGTGCTTTTAAAGCGAGGCAGCCCTCCCAGGGCCAAAGTAAATAACATCCAAGGTTTCCCAGGATCAGGAAAAGTCTATCAGGTGTCCAGGGGCTGGGCAGGGCCCAGGGAGGCAAGCCTTCCCCTGGGCCCCAGCAGCAGCACGCTCCTGGCAGATTCAAGTTGCAGAACAAGAACATTTTAGAAGAGGTCACAGCCTCTTTTTATACAGAGAAATCCTTTGTCTAAAGGTGCAGGGTGGGGGAAGAACCAGTCGCAGCTGGTCTGGGAGCACCCTTGATGTGCTCTACCCCTCACTCTATTCACTGGCAGGGATAGGGACATTAGACGCACCACAGGGGGCGGAGCCAGCATTGTGTGGGGGGGGCCCAGCCCTATTCAGGAACCAGGTGCATTCCTCCCCAGCCATCAGCATGCTAATCTCACACTCACCACCGGGCAGACCCATCATGACTCAAGGAGCCTGGCTCACCAGCCAGCTCCAGCCAATCACAAGCCAGACACAAATTACACAAACAGGCACACTTCTAGAAATGGCACTTCCATTTTAGACACAATCATGCCGCATATATCATTGCGCAGCATTCAATCACACGAGTCCGCACATACCAAATTCGAGCCTGTACACCCCACGCATCAGGAACTACCAGGGACACATACATTCCCCGTGCATTCCTATGGGAGGGCAGGCCTATCTCACCACACATACTCAGAGTGCGCACGCACATTCCACTGGGACACAGTGAAAGTGCGCAGAAACAAAGACATCACTATAATTATTAAATAACACCAGGCAAAAAGTTCAGGGGTGAACCTGCCAGAAGGGTCAAGTCCAACATCAATTAAGAGTATAGTAATCGGGCATGTTTTTAGGAGTCAGAGCACATACATTGGGCACAACAGCAGAAAATCTAGCAAAAAACGTGGAGGGGAGCAAATAAAAGGCATTTTCCTACATATGTATTGTAAGAGATAATAATTACGTAATTGTTGGTTTGTTTAATATTTTTTAATAAATATAATTAGAAGGAATAATTACGCCTTTTTGCTTTTTAACATTAAAAAACAAACGTTTTAAATTAAATAAATATATATAACCATTAACAATGCTTTCTAAATATTAAATACAAATGTGGTGAGTGCTTCCTTAAATTATTGTTTATAGAGTGATAGTTGTCAATTCATTTTTAAACAAAATTATAAAAATGCAATTATTCTAATATTTAATACACATTTTATTCAATGAGCTGTAAAATATTAGTTTAATGTATTTTTTTCAGTTAAATAAAATTAATTTACTTCATACCATACTTTAAAATATATTTGATTATTAAAAGAAAGAAAGAAAGAAATAATCTGTATTAAATTTCTCTATTCCATCCCATAAGAAGATATCCATCCCAGTAGTGGAGAAATCCACCAATAGGTCAAAGGTTACTAGTAGTAACTTTACACTTGTAAATTCTATTGTAGGAGGCTTCATCCTCTCATTAGAGGGGTCAGACATATACGTCTTCTCCTTAATATGAATTTCCACCCTGAAACTGTGAAGAGTTATACCTAAGCATAGGAGTCATATATATGTGAATAAATATTTATATCCATGTGTACATAGAGGGTTTCAACCAATCAGAGCATATGTTTTGATAGGTATTTTATATAGCTCAAAGTTAGCTCCAAGGAGAAGTAGGGCTCTGATTGTACCGATGTCCTGTTTGTTGCATCAAATATAGCTAAAACATGAAAAGCCACCCAAAGAACAGCCTGTGGGAAGTAAAACTCAGACTGGTTTACAGAAATCTCAAATGTGACATGGAGGTCGACTCCATTGAACATAATACACTACAATTAAGTGATCCAAATAGCAACATGACAGAAAGCACGTATTTGTAATTATAAGCACAGGAGTTGTAATAATTAATTTTAAGGTTCCAATTATCAAATATATTTGCATGAATAAGTTTAATTTATATCTACAAAATGTGTAATGTTGACATATATCAGGAAAATATTTTTAGGAGAGAAAGATCACTTTTGCTTTCAGAAAAGTTGCTTTTCATCTTGTACAGGGTTTACACACAGGAAGAAGGGAACATGAGTAAGAATGGCGAACACAGACTAGCACCGAAATAGAATAAGTTACTGGCCAGGAAGGCTACCAAGCACCAGAGACACGATATATGCCGCAAAAGGCCACCAGTCGAGTTAGTTTGGGATTCTTGCCCTCAGGCAGGGATGAACAAGGGCTGTTCGCAGGCTATCAACTTTCAACAATCTTGCCAGTGGTGTAAAATGAGTGCCGATTCTCTTTTAGTGGCCCTAGAGCTCTGTGCCTTTACCCCTGCAAGAGCCACGGTTGAGTAGCTCTTGCAGGGGATGTTTTTACACATGTCCAGCCTGCCATTAAAGGCCTGTGTGTGCACCCTTGCACCTATGGTGCTTTAAAACGGGAAACAACATTTACAACGCAGGTTTTACACTGCATGAAAACACAATGCAGTTGGTACAACGACCACGTTGTTACAACGCAGTGCAATTACTACGCAAGCCTTTACAACAACTTGTGCTAGATGGCGCTCTAGAATAAGGAATAGTATGATTTACTAATCCAACACTTTCCCTAGTGTTGCACATACTGGAGTTGGAATACTAAATCATACTATTATTAAGTCCAGCGCACCATCGAGTGCAAGCTGTTGTAACGACTTGCGTTATAATGGTAGTGCATTGTGACAATGCGTCGTTGTAACAACCGCGTTGTGTTTGCATCGCCGAGTAAAATCCGCGATGTAAAAAGATATATTCCTTTAAAATATATGTCTCGCCTGCCATTGCAGGCTGATGATTGCGCACTTTGAACCTATTCTGCTTTTTTGTCCCATATGCCATTGCAGGCTGGTGAGCGTGCTCTTGTATCTATGGTATTCTTAAACATGTGCCCAGCCTGCCATTGCAGGCCTGGTATGTGCCATGGCATGCTTGCTCAGGTAGTGAAGAATATCCATGTGTGTTGTTAGATCTGGGGGTCTCTAGTTGGCAATGGTATTCACCTTTGTCCAAATAGGGACCCTTACTTCTAAATCAGGATAAGGGGATTACACTCCTAAATAACCCCTGTTCACCCCCTTGGTAGCTTGGCACAAGCAGACAGGCCTATCTCAGAGGCAGTATGTTAAGAATTTGTAAATATACACAGTAATACAGTGAAAACACTACAGATGGACACAACACAGGTTTTATAAAAATAAGTATTCCTTATATAGACTTAACACAAGACCACAAATGACAAAAATCCACAATACTATATTTAAAGGTGACTTAAAGATGATTAAAGTTGCTTAGTTCTAGTTGATGACAAATGCGAAAAAGTTCTCAACAAAGTACCTGGATGCGTAACGCAAAATGAACAAAAGGCTCGCAAAAGGGGAGATGCGTTGGTTCCGTGATCCGGGGGAAAGGTTGCGTCCTGCCTCAATGCTTGCGCAGAATAGGGTATGCGTCGTGATCCTTACCGGTGCGGTGGTGATGCGCAGATTCTCGGTCTGTTGGCCCGTTGCGATGCGCAAGATGGCGCCTTGATGCGATGCGATGATCCGGTTGCAATGCGAGAAGATGGCGCCCTTGATGTGACGATGCGATGACGATGCGATGACGATGCGTAGACGTCCTGGCAGCCTTGCGACGACTCTGTACTTTGGAGCCGCGACACGCTTCTCCGGTGATGTGATGGCGACTCTCTCAATGGCGTCATGCTTCTCCGGTGTTGCGACAGCAGGCAGCTTCGATGAACACACGCTTCCTGGTAGAGGTGGTGGTGGCAGGCTTCTCGGGCGATGCGATGATTTCAGCTGTGGCGGCAACACGCTTCCTCTCGATGCATCGCACTTCCAGCTACCAGCGACACGCAAATGTCTGTAGATAGAATTCCCAGCAAGGACATTCACAGGGGGAGCTGGAGGTGAAGTCTTTTGTCCCTGAGACTTCAGCAAGAGGCAAGAACAAGTTCAAGCCCTTGGAGAATATTCTGTAGATGATTAAAGTCCTTAAAAAGTTCCTTCTCCTTTCGTTGGCAATGAAGCAACCACTGCAGGCCAACCCAGAAAACAGCACACTGGCAGAAGGGAAGTACAAACTCCTGCAGCTTCCTTGGTTCTTCTCCTTGGCAAAAGGTTTCTTGTTCCAGACTGGGTCTCAATATTTATACCCCAAAATCCTTTGTTCTCTGAAGGCAGAGAGGCCTCTGCCTGGTCCAAACCAGTTCCTGAGCACTTTGTTTACAGGACTCCTTCATTTTTATTCACTGTGCAGGGCAGAGACATCAGACAAGCCACAGGAGTTGGAGCCAGCATTGTAAAAGGAAGGCCCAGCCCTATTCAGGTCCCAGGTGCAACTCCTCCCTCTAATATAGATGCAGATCTCTGTATTCAACACTGGGCTGCCCCAGCCTGTCTCCTGGAATCCCCCACCCCTGTCACTCACAAACCCAGACAAGGAATACACAACCTAGCAGAGGCAGGCCTGGACAGTCAGGCACGAAAATTCCTACTTTCTAAAAGTGGTATTTTTAAACACTGAGGGCCATATGTAGGTAATCCCGATTTACCGACTCTTAAATACCGAATCATACTGATTCGGTATTTAAGAGTCGGTAAATCGGAAGGGGGCAGATGTAGGTAATTCTAATTTTAGAATTACCGTATCTGTATGATTAGGTATTTACAGATTCGGTAAATACCGAATCGGTATTGCCCATTGATTCCTATGGGCCATGAAACTCATAGGAATCAATGGGAAATCCAGATTTGGTATTTACCGAATCGGTAAATACCGAATCCTGCAAGGGTGCAGGGGGTGTCACTTTGACACCCTCTAGCACCCCAAGTACAGGCTTGTGTGACATGTGGCACACATACATGCCCCCAGTCTAACCCATGGAGAACAGGTAGCCTTGCAATAGTGAAAAATGAAAATGGTTGTTATTCACTATTAGGACATGCTACACACACCAGGGCATGTCCTACCTTATATTTACAATGCACCCTGCCCTTGGGCCTACCATAGTGGTGTCTGACATGAAGCAAAGGGACTGGCAAGTGGGTGCACATGCCAAGTCAACATAGCAGTACTAGACTGCACACAGGCCTTGCAATGGCAGGCCTGAGACACACTTTACAAGCTGCTTCTGTGGGTGGCACAACCAGTGCTGCAAGCCCACCAGCAGCATTTGATTTACAAGCCCTGGGCAAACATGGTGCACTGTACTAGGGTCTGACAAGTAAATCAAATAACCCAATCATGGAGTCACTAATCAATACATCAATTTAACATAGGGAGCACTTGCACTGTGGCACTGAATAGCAGTGGCACGGTGCCCAAAGCATATAATGAGCGAAGACATATCAAAAACAGAGGAGGCAATCAGAAAAAATGGAACGGAGACTCACGCCAATGATGCCAGGTCTAACGTGTTTTCACGGAACATGAGGATTGCTCTTCCCACTGGTTAACATGGGAGAACGGTGGAAAGGACTTTAGGCTGTAAAAGTAGGTTGCAGTGGAGCAACCTCATCATGTTTCACATCATTTGATTCACAATGACAAAACCTCTCCTGTATTAATGATGATTTTGTCATTGTTAGCTTAGAAATGCCACTGCTAAA
The DNA here is from genome assembly GCF_964263255.1 of Lissotriton vulgaris. Classification (NCBI taxonomy): domain Eukaryota; kingdom Metazoa; phylum Chordata; class Amphibia; order Caudata; family Salamandridae; genus Lissotriton; species Lissotriton vulgaris. Next base: position 157,763,282 of record NC_141695.1, on the reverse strand, counting down.
ATGCAGACATTTCTCTGCTCTAAAAGCCATTCATGTGCCCTTGTTGTTTGACTACATCGCGCACTGATGGCTGGGTAAGGACATCCATGAATTCCCCACTGACAGCTATAAACATTGGGAATGGTATTGTACAGACAGACCTCTTCCATTTGAGCGCTAGCTGGATAGATTGAAAGAAGTGTTTTTTATACTTGACCTCTGGAGCCAGATCATGGCCCCACTAAAGATTAGAATCTTCATTCTACTGCCTCATGGCAGACAGGACTGTAATTTATGGGAGACATCTGTGGTTAAAATGGGATACCCCTTGAACCACCTCTGACTTCAAAGAGACAATCCAATAGTTCTACTAGTGCCATACTTCAGCAGGGTAGAGATACGCTTGTGAGGAGGTGGTGAACACTGCCTGAGGATTCTGTTATGCACTGTGTCCGAATCACAGGGTATGGCCCTCAGAGGTGAGGGAGCACCTATAGCGGTGCCATATTCTATCTTGTGTGGCACCTTTGAACTTGGATCTATGTGTGTGTAAAGCACCAGTCCAAACATGTCTAGGCTCTACCATTGGATGAGCACAGCAGATGATCTCTAAGGAAGCCTCCGCCTGCAAATAGCGATTTGAAAAGCGTGGAAGCACTGGTACTGCAATATATTGGCAAGGAGGAGAGCTGATCATGACAAGATGGCTGCTTCGACCAGATTGGTGCAGGACTAAGAAGCCACAGTCTTATTAAAGCAAGCAGCCCCATCTCCCAGATGCTCCACAAAGAGGTACCAGTACCTTATGCCTCCTCTGTAGGCTCTCTCCAGGTGCCACTCCTCACTTGAACACATGTAGTTCTCTTGGACATGGAAACCAATGCAACTCAACTGCACAGTGGAATGCAAGGGTCCAACTCTGGGACACATAGAGGCAGATGCTGGGCCCACAGTGGCTGCCTTATTCGCAGACTCTTGTACCCTATGAGTAGTTGTGCTGTCTTGTGCAGTGCTGTTTATGCAGTAGCTGGCCAGTCAGTAGCATGTTGCTCACTTGATCTCAGAAAGGCTGGCATGGCACATGTTGTTAGCACAAAGTATCCTCTGGCTGAGGGCCATGGTGCAAGGCTGCGTGTGTTGTGGACATTATTGTTCTTGTGCAGGAAGACAGCACACGTGGAAAGAAGAAATTACGAGGAAAAAAGGGCATACTTCTCCTGGTTATGCCTTTGTTGGCTGGCGTAGCATTTTGATGCATTTCCAGGTCAACTACTCTTAGTAAATCGGGCAATGTGCCAATATCCGTGGGTGGATGCATGGGAAAGTCCACACTCCACACGTGGACGCCTTCTGAATGAAGAGTAACTCAAGCCAGTGAATTGGGCTGCCTTACGGTACTCTGGATTTACCAAGCCATGTAGGCAGTTGTGGCTGGTATAGGGAAAAGTGGCGGGGCAAAACAAAAGGAAATAAACTAAAAAGACACTTACCTGAATCCTGCCACATCACCCTTCTTCTGGCTCTACTGCAGGCACAGGCTCCCAGCCTGCCCTGCGGACAATCCTGACACTGCTCTCACAGCATGATAGCAGCGTCAGGATTGGCCTGAGCTCCTTCGATTTGCGCTCCAAGCGAGACTGGGAGCCTGTGCCTGCTCTCTCCAACCCAGCAATGCAGCTGGGTTGGAGAGAGCTTCAATGCGCATGACGGCCAAACCGTCATGCGCACTGAAGGCCTGGCCCACCATTCCCCCTCAGTGCCTCTCCTCCCGTAGCGCCACCCCCAAGACTACAATGTAGGAGAAAAATATAATGATAATAAACATAGCGTATGATCGTTTTATTTTTCATGTTTCGCAGTTGCTGATGCTGGTAGGGGGGGCAACGCGAAGAGGGCCTCTACGTGCAGGCCCACGCGAGGCGGCTTTGATAGCTTCATCAGAATCACCACCCTGATCTCTGTCCAGTGCTTGTTGAGGCCCCTAAAACTTCGAGACAGGAGTAATCCTTCCCCCGTAATCTGCTGACAAAATTGAGCTTTACAAGAAATGCTAGGTGAGATAGTAACTTTGTACCCTGGGATAATTTGCAACCATGTCCACTGTCAAACTGGCCGTCTTTACACTCCTGGGCTGATAAAAGACTCACAGAAATTCGTAATCATTTTGGAAGACACCGACACTCTTTCCGTAGAATAACACCGACATACATAGACTCCATGTGCATCTTTCTCCTGTTTGGCAAAAATGTTAAATATTTAAATGCATGTATCTCTATTGTTCCTTTGTCAGTCTCATAATAGGTGCTTGTACTATCGAATTAAACACGTTTGCCCTTTTCTCAGCTTGTTTTGGAAGTCTTTAATCTTTAGGTGTTTGGGGCCTCATTTATGAAAAGTGACGCATCGCTGCGTGAAAACAGCGATGCGTCACTTTTCACTGCGCACTCCTTGCGACACCAATGATGCGTCATATTTAATGTATGACGCATCATGTCGCAAGGACTTACAGATACGTCAGTATTTCTGACGCATCTGTAAGCGCAAAAGTGACGCATTGCTGGAGTGTGTCACAAAAGTGACGCATCTCCAGCAATGCGTCCTTTCACATGGGGAAAGCCTCATGTGAAAGGGCCTGCGTCAGTCTTACGCCTGCTGTGAGGCAGGCGCAAGATTTTGACGCAACAGCATCCTAAAAGTGACGCAGTGAAATCTCATAGATTTCACTGCGTCACTATTACGAGGCTTTTTGCGGGGGAACGCCCCCTCTGCATACATTATACCTGACGCAGGTATAATGTGGCGCAGGGGTTTAAAAAGTGACGCATCTACCTAGATGCGTCACTTTTTAAATATGGCGCAACAAGGCGCATTTTTTACACCGCTGGTGCGTCACAAAAAGTGACGCACCGGCGGCGCAAAACTGACGCAAGGCCTTCATAAATGAGGCCCTTGGTTTTTAGTTAATGACCTCTGCACTTCCCTTGGAGGATTCTTGCATATAGGAGGGCACTGTGCATTGCTGCGGCACACGCGACCATTCCGCTTATGCCTGTCACATGCACTTCTTCTCTTCTGCACAGTTACTTCCTTTCATATATTTACCATCGACAGAATATCATCTTACCGTGGGATGTTCGTTCAGGGAAACACCTAAAACATTCTGGAGTCTAAAATCATAAAAGATTTTGGTGTGATATAATTTACAAAAAAATGAAATTTGCCTTTCTACATCCCAGAAGATTCTTATTCACAGAATCGCCAGTAATAGTGCATTCGAGAGCCAGTGCCCCGCTGTTTCTGAACGCTACCACAAGAGGGCACCAGATTGCAACACATTACATAAAGAGCCTGTGGCTTGGCGAGCGTGAGTGACCCTACGACAGTGGTTCCCAAACCTTTGACTCCTGAGGACCCCCATGGAGTCACCACTGGAAGCCGGGGACCCCGAAGCAATTTGTATGATTTACATTTCAAACATAAAAACAGTAATTCAAAAACAATAAACCCACATGTGCACACAAAACAAATACTCAAATTACTAAGGATTTTTTGTATTTTATATTGAAACAATTTGCAAAAAACAAGATGGTTAGTGCTGCATCTCCATAACTAACTTTTAAATGGTTGGTTTTATTTCTCAGTATGAGGCTCCTGCCAGGACCAGACTGGAAACCCAAAGCAGCCCTGGCTAATGTTTTCAGATCAGTCCCCATACAGTGCACACCAAATGCAGTGAGGGAGCCTGACCACTGCAAAGGGTACTTTGGGAGGCTCTCCACCCAAGAAAATGTAGGAAACAATGGTGCATTCTACAACAAATGTATCATTATATATTGAATTGTATCAGCTTTTAAAGAATAGTTAATGATGACCTTAATATGCACCAGGAAACGACAATCTTTGTTGAGGTTCTTCAATGAGTCCCTTATTATAACCCTCCAACAGTGACTCTCATCTCTCCATAGCACCTCTGACACATGTATTTCATTTGTTTTATAGCATCTCTCATACCATTGAAGGATGTCAGAGCACATTACATCACACACATATAGGGGCAGATTTACAAGCCCCTTGCGCCACGGGTGCGTCACAAAAAGTGGCGCATTTTAGTGCCCCATATTTCCAAGACAGGAAAAGCCATCCTGCGTGACTTTTCCTGGGCTTGTAAATATGGCCCATTTGCACACAGCACTTTGCTTGAAAGGGGCATTCCATGGGTGTTGCTGCGGGTGTTCCCACACAACACCCATGAAACCAGACACATTTCCAAATTTACTATAATTCGTAAATCTGGAAAGGTATCTGAATGCTATGCCTCCCCAGGGGAGGTGTAGGGAAGCGCAACGTGGTAACATTTATTATTTCTTCTAGTTTTTTTCTCTTTCTATGCGTGTTGCATTCTGCAGCACACATAGAAAGAGGATATCACCTCTGGTGATTGTTTATGTGCAGGAAGGTGTCCCTTCCTGCACATAAACAATCAGTAAAACAATAACGTTTTGCAAGTTCTATGTGTGCTAATGCAGCACACTTAGAAGTTGAAAAACGCCATTGCTGATTGTTTATGTGCAGGAAGGGAACCCCTCCTGTATATAAACAATCATCCCACAATGCAGGCATCCTTGCACCATTTTGCAAACGTGCCTGTGCAGGCTCATCGGGAGCAGTTTGTGCGCCAGCGCAGGGGGAAGTACAGAGATGCGACATATTGTTGTAAATATGTTGCATCCCTGTGCTTTGAAAGTGCCTCAGTGCGGCACAGCCAAATGGCTTGCAGCACACACTAAGTCACTTTCCTTATAAATCTGCCCCCTAGAGACAATGATTCATACGTGTAAGTCAGTGTATAGAAAATGTTACATAAGGCAAATGTGACTACAAGGTGTAGGATTCACATGTCATTCATACCGGTAGGCATTTTTAAAGACTGCTTGGTCTTGAGAAGCACAAAGTCAGGATTCAGAACATAACACAGTGGTTAGCATTGACCTTAACAATAAAAATGTATTTCCACCCATATAAATGGTGGAGAAGTGTGGCTCAATGCTTAGAGCGGCAGACCTTGATGCAGAACGCTGGCCAGGGACCAGGGTTCGATTCCCGCCTCAGCGGGTTTCGGGCTTAAATTCCTCTGACGGGATATTCTCGCCTCAGTGCCGATTCTAAGCATGGGTCCCACGCTGCAACTCTGGGCAATAGCTTGCTTAGTCTCCACAAAGGCCCCCTGATACACACGGGATGCCTGGTTTCACCATGGGATGCCCAGGAGTGGACACCCCATAAGGAAAAGCCAGGAGGGGTTCCCTTGTGGTAGGAGTACAAGCGCCGGGATGCCTCCGGGTCACTGTTCGCGCTATACAAATACGCCACATTTACATTTACATTTACATAAATCTTTTTAGCAGCATCTTGATAATGAAAGACTTGGAAAAAAACATATGTTTCTAACTTGTACCATGCAGTTTGCAAGCAGCTCTTTGATGACAGTTTATAGGTCACTGTGCTAGATTACGATTATTACTTATGAACTGCACAGTAACAAAAGCATCTCTGTGACAAAAGCAGTAACCCAGTAACCTATGCACATAAAAAACAGTTTTTAAAATGCATGGTACATGTTCTTTGCAGTAGGCATATTAACCCTCTGTGCTACATTAGATACGTTAAAGCTGCCACTTCACAAAACTCTCATCCCTCTCCAGCAGGTACATTAATCACTGTTGTTATCTTGACACTTTTATTGTTGCTGGAAAACTGCTAAATCTACAAAGAACTTTGTGCTTTTAAAATTACTGCCTGAGGACCCCCTGGGAATGTGTCACGGACCCCTGGGGGTCCGCGGACCATGCCCTACGACAACATTCTGCATGATGTGCCTCTGAAAATCTTGGCTGTGGCAAGAATCTCGCTCACAAATGAGAAAAATTGCTAAATGGGCAGAATTTGGCCAAGTAGTCAGTTTTGTAATTGAGAGAAAAATAGGCCAACCTAGGGGCGGACCCATGCGGAATATTGGGAAAAGCCACAAAGGCATCCTTTTCCACGTACCTCATTCAGAGGAGCACGCGGAATATCAACCTTTCACCCCAACAAAGTCAGAGAGTGAATCCTTTGAGGTACAAGGCCCAAGGATCAGCTGCGCAGTTCACAGTCACAAGGAAGAGTGGATACCGTTCAAACGGCAACAAACGGTGAAGCTGTGAAAGGTCAAACTCCAATCAATCTGTCTGTAATTACCATTGGCAGCTCTCACGAGGGCATATTTACAAGCCTCGCCTTATTTACAAAGCAGCGTTCAGACACTTAACATGGCTTAACGCTGCCTTGTAAATAAGGCCCCCTTTGATGCGTGAAAGGGGTGGGCAGTGGGTGTTGCATTGGGCGTTCCACTGCAACACATTGTTTTTGACACTGCCCCATATTTACAAGTGCAGCATGAATAGGAGGCAGAGCCAAAATTCAGACCAGGGAAAACCTGGTCTTAAATTGGCGAAAAAAAAGAGAGATGCTTTATTTCTCCTCCTTTTTGCTTTTTCCATGTGTGCTGCCTTGTGAAGCACAAATGGAAAAAGAAAACGCCTGGATTATTTATGTGTAGGAAGGTGACCCTCCTGCACATAAACAATCCTTACAAAAATGACATTTTGCAACTTCCATGTGTGCTGTATTAAGCAGCACACATAGAAGCGACAAAATGGCATTTCAGGATTGTTTATGTGCCGGAAGGGACTTACTTCTTCCTACACATAAACAATCCTCCCCTGCACATAGACATTCTTGCACTATGGTGCAAGGGGGCCTGCATTGGCGCTACAATGCTAAGTGTAGCGCCAGTGCAGGGTGAAACACAAGGCTGCACCATATTGTTGTAAATATGGTGCAGCCTTGCGTTTCAGAAGTGGCGTAGTGAGGTGTTAAGCCATGACAGCTAACGCCTCACTCTGCCACTTTCTTTTATATATGCCCCACAATGCGTTCTTCGACATGAAATTAAGAGATTAGAAGTTCTCTTTGCCAGCGTGTTGAGGCTGCTTGCTTCTCTGTAAGTTGCTGGATCACAGCTGGATCATATCCCATCTTCTGTCGCAGTGTGGCAAAATGAAGATTCAGACCGGAACAGTTGATAAACAAGATCAAGGACTTTAAATAAACTTTCCCAGTAGGAGACGTCCCTTCTGGACAAGATGCTATGAAGAGCACTGTCAGAGGATGGGTAAATCATTTACCTCCAATCCGTTAACTTTTAAGGAAGTACATTGACAAGCCCCTCACAGTGTTTCAAAAAGCAGCTTTGCTTTTGTTTTTTTTTATTAGGTTTTGCCTGCACAACGCTTGTGCTGTGCTTGTTAGGTTTCACCTGGACAGTGCTTGCGCTGTGCCTGTGAAATCTATTGTGATAAATATTTCTTGAAAGGGGCATACAGCCTACCCACTTGCTTTCCTTGCTTTTCATTGGTGCCTGTGCTTGCCACTCACTATTCCTCTATTTCTATTGGCTGTAACATAGTTTCCTGCATTAACCAATTCTTGTTTGTATGATGTTCCTTCTTATCAGATTCCCAATCCTGAAGTACTGTTTCTATTCGTCTTAGGATGCCTGTTTTAACCCCTTCGCTGCGGCGGGAATTCTGCCGCAGAGCTAAGGTGGCGGGGGGCCGAGCGGCGCTCGCATGCTCGTGACGGAGCCGCTCCGCCACGAGCCGCGGTTGAGCTGTGCTCATGACAGAGCGGTTCCGTCATGGCCCCGCCCGCTCAATGGAATGTCCAGCGCAGCGGAATTCGCGCCTCGCAGGCGCGCCGAGCGGGCGGTGCCTGCCACGTTGTGCATGGGAATAACAAATATGCAGAATGCGATCGCCAGACCGCCGCACGTCTGGTGCCAGTCCCAGCACCACAAGGAAGGCGGATTGACTGAAGTCCGCCCGCCATCCTAATGGGCCCAAAAGTTATTTCGGGGGTTCTTGTGTTTTCCCTCCGTGTGTTTTTGTTGGGAGTTTGGATTTTGAGACTAGTATAACATTGCAGCGATGCTGCTGGAACACAGCAGGGCGAGACCTGCATATTTATTTGCAAGCTGTAATCACCTCTTTGTTGCTACCCCCGTTCCAGTGCAAACCCTTTAGTAATCCCCCTCCCTCTTCCTTGGTGGCCTATGCTGTCATGGAGCGTAGTGCTGCTGGGACGGGCTGGGAAACTTTATCAGCACGCATCTTTAATTTCCAACCTGTTCTTTGGAGCTTTCCTCCTTCTAAACCTATGCACACATTCTGTGCAGTACATGATCGTGTTCTTTATTTTCTTTATTAAAATCACTTAATATTAGATTGCATATCTTCGATCCCTGATACACTACTCCAGCTTGCCTTTCAGTGGCTGTTTATCTTTTGGGTACGCCAGTTAGATGACACGGGGGCGTCTCCAAACTTTTATTTACTTATCTTCTAAGGTTCAGGGCGACCTGTTCTATTCTCTCATGGTATTCACTACCTTGTCTCTAAGTTGCTGATGTGCCAGTTATCCCTCACGTTTTCACCCTTTGACCACTTCTGCACCCCATACCATATCAGGGACCTGTGCCGATTTCCAAGCCCCTGGAAACCATCTTTCTTCAAAAATCTCAGGTTTAAGAGCAGATGGGTTACAATTAATTTGGCTAAATTAAAATGCCACACATGGACATACGCAGGTGCTCATGCTGTTCCAGGGGCATCCTAGTAAGCTCCTCTAAACTGTCATGTTTAATTTGTGAGCCTTTTTAACAAAACCACAATTTATATTCATGTGCATGGTAATGTAATTAAGTTATTTAAGTAGTAAAACTCGCCAGAAACAAGTTAATTATTAGTAAACTTTACAAGCTGCAAAAATAAATGGTACAATATTCCACCAGGTGGCACCAAAACCTAGGGTGAAAGTATGTTATATTAGTGACAAAGTTCAGTCTTTTTTAGGTCTCGCCTACGCAGTACGCATGCGTTGAATACGCAAAAAGACCTATTGCTATCGCTTTGGCTTTTCAGCCAAACATGTGCACGCGTTCCATTGCCTTCAATGGCAACACGTGCACATCTGGCGATTCACTTGCGGGAGCGAGCGCCGCCATATGGTAGCAATTATCGATCCCTCAATAGAATCGCGCAGCCCCCCATTTCCCCCCTCCTGCCGCGCGAGCTTCCCCCATCTGCTGCGTGAGCTTCCCCTTTCTGCTGCGCGAGGCTTGCTGGTTACCTGCAGACGGCTAACCTGTGGTCTCTGTGAATCTCGTTTCTCTCTTGTGGGAACGCCGACTTGAGCTCTGATCCTCTCTTGCTGAGAGGCACGCAGATGCAGCCTCCCCATGTCTTCTTGGTGCCAACGTCTTAGTGGAGCAGGGAATGGAAAAAGAAAGGCGCCCATATTGCTGTGAGTGGGGAGAGACCGGTACCGCCCATTTCTGATGTTGGACTACCTTGGCCTCTGGCGCTGCACCAGTCTTGGTGCCGTAGACAGCTCATGGGGACCTCCCGATGACCGAAGTGCAATGGTGGAGAATCAATGAGGTGATCCCAATGCTGTCTCCTGTCTTCCTGCCCCGGGTGCTACTGTCCGCTTCGGACTGCCTGTGCTCTGGGAATGACTTTCTCGAGCACTCCCAAGTGCTGTAGGTCTGCGGAGTGCTACACTGCTACCCCTTAGATCTGTCGATAGAGGGACTCACTTACCTTACGTTCGCAACTCTTCTCAAGCTGGGGCATTTTACACACCTTCCCACATAATGCTTGGAGCTGCGTTACTTGCACTCCCAATCCCCTCAAGCATACCTACACACAGTAGCTAAATCACCAGATGAACTTTCCCTTGTGGGTAGCACCCATCGCACAACTGCACATGATCATGACTTGCCTGCATCGAATATAAGTACAGCGAAACACACTGTTCTGCATCAAGCAGCTCCCCACCACCTCCAGAGCCCCTGATATAGAACTTGCCACTGTATCCATAGGTCCATCCTACATGTAGCTTGTGCCGTCATGTCTTCATTGATAGGCTATTAGGTTATTTTAGGCCTATATGTTCTTTTGCTCATGCACTGGCCTACATCATTATTATATGCCTATATGTTTTTTCTGCTTATATGCTCCCTCACTCATCTTATAGCAACAATGCTAGCAACACTATTGTAACTACCTCTGAACATAATATATACACTGAACATATGCACATTGTATACACTGTTGTCATATATCTGTGTTTATTTCATGTAACTGTGTCTACTCCATATGAAACTCACTCAACTAAGATTGCTTATTGTACAATTCTGTGCTTCTTGTTACACTGTATTTGCTTTTACATCATGAAAGTGTGTCTACTAATATATAACCCAGGCGACTATCTCTCTGCCAACTATGTAAAGTGCTTTGATTCCTTTGGGCTGAGTTTGCACTTTACAAACGCCGTAAATAAATAAACTTAAAAGAGTGAGTAGGACTGTAGGCTTTGCTTCAGTGACACAGGTTAAAATGAACCTGTTCACTCCTGCTGATCACTACACGGCATCCTGCCCTCACTCTGCTCATGGTGCTTAACTCCAGGTTAAGGCCAGGTTCACAGGTGGCTTCTGATTTCTTTTAGTCGGCTGGTGTGGCAACGGTATCGGACTCCAGTCCATCGGTACTCGGGGAGTGGTGTTGTATGCATGTGCTGATGGCTGGGGTGATGGCAGTTGCCAGCCATGTGGTGAATCGGAATGACAGGTGGTGATGACTTGTTGGGAGAGTTTGGATGTCAGGAGGGACCCAGCAGCCAGGTGTCTCCGCCTTGTTGAGGTCGATCTTCGGTGGCGGCTTGACACGTAGAGTGTACAGATCCTCTCTTGCCTGTTTTGGGGCCACTGCCGACTCCATCTTGAGGTAGTGTGAGGGCGGGCACTCAGTGCTGATCTTCACCCGTGGCATCTGCGGACATGAGCAGGGATGCTGATTGAATTAGACTGCAGACGCTCGGGGATGGACGGTCGCCTGGGGAAGCGTTGGGATGAGACGCGGTCTGCGCTTGCTGTGGCTTATGTTCGGTTCATCCGTGAGGCTGTACCCTGGGACATCGGTCAGCCTTGGTGGCTGTCTGGTGTGTTACGGTGTGCTCTTGGCTTGCTGTGAGTCCTCAGTCTTCTCCCTTTGTTGGTCTGTTCAGCCAACCTGTGTTCATCCGGTTTTCGGGGAGACAGGGCTGTCACTCTCTTTTTTCTTTGAGGACGTTGCGCTTGGACCTCGATGCGGTGCTGTCATGGCACCGTCTTCTGCCTTCGTTCCGGCACACTCCTTGATTGCTGGGCGATGTGATGTCTGGTCGCGTGTCGCTGGTTGTCGGAGCGCATGTACCTGTGGCGGCCTGCCACGTGGGGTGTGCGTCTCCTCTCTTGCCTGTTGGGTCACAGCCGACTCCGTCATGAGGCAGTGCGAGGGAGGACACTCCGTGTTACCTTCAGCCCACTGCGGGGCTTCGCTGGGGCAGTGGAGACATGGATGCTCTCCTACTTGCGTTCAGTAGTGTTTCTTTGTGGAAATGTCTCTATCTCCTGGGTGCCTGTTTGTGCAGTCAGGTTCACTGGCGCGGCTTTGTGCGCGCCTCTCACTTTGCGTGATCTTTCCCCTTCTTGGATGCTTTTCTGGTACGTGGTGTTCCTGTACAACGGGAAGAGCAAATGACGCAATGTCTGCGCTGTTGATGGTGGCGTTGAGCGGCCACGGGTGGTGCGTGTTCTGCCCCAGTTTTTTCTTGCCCTGTCGATGAGACAGTTCTCTTGAGGGGATGCAGGTTATGGCTGGCCTTCTACTTGTGATGATGGGGCTTGTGTTGTAGCACCCTTGGTGTTGGTGCTTGAGCTTGGTTGGTGTTGCTTGGGCTGGAGAATTGTCAGGCTTTCTGGGAGCGCTCAGTGCTATGCAACAGTATTTTCCCTTAGAAAGTCAGAGTGCCCTATTGGGGTGGCGTGCAACGCACCCCGCCTTCGTGTGTTTCTCTTGGGGCTTGCCGTCTTGCTTGGCTTCGCTGTCCTTTGCTTCTTGGCACATTCCTGTGCTGGGGTGGTTTTGGCCTCCTGGTTTCTCTTTGCTCGGTGTGGGTTTGGCACTTCTCTTCCTTGAACTGTTGGGGGCGTCCTGCTGATCTCTGCGGTGGCACTGGGAGCAGTGCTCAGACTCTTCAGCGTGCCTTGCCTTTACCTGGGTTTGTACTGCTCTCACCTACGGTGTGCATAGGGCCACTTTTTCTGTCTTACAGCCTGGGACACGGCATGCCGTGTCTGGAGCGACTTGGGGCACCCATGAGAGGCAGCCCGACGAGGCATGTGGTGCACACAGCAGTTTCTGGGGAGATTGCAGGAAGTACTTGGTTGCAGCATGACTGGATATTGTCTCTCTAGAGTTCCCCACTTTTCAGTGACTGTCTTCCAGAGTTGGTGCCTGTACAGCTGGTTGAGGGCGATTCTCGGCTTCCTTACTGCAGGCCGTGGGCAAGATGAGGATACTCGCTGCTATGTGGCAGTGGTGTCGGAAGTGGACGCCATACCCGAGTGGAGATGCAACCGCAAGGTGGGTTAGTGGTGCTAGCACGTCCCCAGTCTTTTCTTGCTGTTCTTCTGGGTTCTGTGTCCTCCCCCTGTCACTCTAGTAGGTGGTGTAGCGCTGTAGGCTGAAGGACCACCAGTGTGCGTGGTGGCTACAAGATGGCAGTATTGCGCTTCGAAATCGAAGGAACAGGCAGCCTGTCCTGGAAGTGCAGGCCTCTTCCAACGGAGATGCAGGCACCAGGTGGTGCAGTGTCCTGGTGATGCTGCCGTCCTCGTGCTGGAGTCCGGACACGCATGGGCAAGGGGTCGAGAGGTGAGGCGGCGGCTCTTGTGGTTTGGCAGGTAAGCAGCTATCGGCTGTCTGTGAGCGTTTGTTGTGGCAGGGACGTGGCTGCCCGGGGTGCGACTTTCTTCAGGGTCCCTCTATGCCTTTATTATATGTTAGGCTTCGGAGCGGCCTGCAGGGGCGTTGCTGACTGTGCGCTGTGTTGCTGGGTGACCGCGTAGGCTGTGGCAGTTGGTCCCCCGAGTACAGACTGCAACTGTTGGTGGGGACGCTGGTGCGGAGAGTGACCTGCAGGTGGCTTTGAGGCAACCGCGTCCGAGTCGCCTTAGTCAAAGTTCTCCGGGCCATGCATGTCCAACGATGCAGCAGTGCAAGGCAGGATTCCTCTTTCCTTGGTTGGCGCCATTAGAGGGGCGGTGCTCTCTGCTCCGTGACAGGCAGCTCTCATTGGATTCGGGCGGTCACTACGCAGCGAGGCTTGTAGTGAGTGGCTTGTTTTTTCCTCAATGGGTGAACCGGCAGGCAGGACGGCACTGGGGCTGCCGGCTGGGCACCTTTCACCGCTGGGGCGGGCTAACCATGTTGCGCAGGGAGCTGTGGCCTCGCATGCCATGTCCTCTTCCTCGTGGTGGCATTAGCATGTCTCCTCATCGCACATGTAGAGTGGCGGCGCTGAGTGGGTGGCAGTTACACCGGCGAGAGGAGGTGAAGCGGGGATTCACTCGCAGGTCGCTGAGCCCTGCAGGCACGCTGGTGAGCGGGGTCCCACACTCACCGGGGTTGCCAGTCCGGCCTTCCCTACTTCACTCTTGCATCAGTGGCTATTAAGACACAGCAAGATTCTGGTCGACGCTCCGTGAACTGTAGAGAGCGGTGTCTCGCCTGGTCATCGGGGCAGTCACTGGTGGCCGTGGACAGCACTGTGGGGGTGCCGCCTCTCGGGCACGTATCCTCCCCCATGAGGGACAACGAAGTGCCGAGCAGCAAGCACGCGGGCTGGGCTACCGGTCTCATCGCCAGTGTAGTGTTGGGCCTCCGGCCCACATGGGAGGGAATGATGTACACAGACACCAGGTTGTATGGTATAGTAATTGGCCTTGAGCACGTGCACCCGGGCCCTTTTATTGATGGGGCCACGTCACTCGTGGCGCCCTTGATGGATGGGTGTGGGGGTGCAGTGTGTCCAGCCCTCGAGGGAGTGGCTGGGGTTATAGCTTCCTGCGGAACACTAGAATGTGTCCCGCAGGACATACACCAGTAAACATTTTTGGATCTGAAAATGCCTGTTTGGCTGCTCTGCTTCCATGCACATTTGCAATGTGGCTGAGGAATGACGCTGCAAGTGCGTGCTGTCATATACATACGTTTGAACATTAGGCCGAGTAGAACAGTCAGCTGTTTAGGAAGTGCACTGTCCAGTGTTCGTGCAATGTCTGCTGAAACGCAAGACTGCTCACATTCAGGGATCTTGTGGGCAGTATGTGAATTTAACAATTTGACCTTTCCAAATTCTCTGCAAAGTTATCTGCTATTTCAGAGTGAGCGCAAATTCAATCACCATGCACTCACTTATCAACCTTCATTCACACACCACTCACCCCCCACAAAGAGCACTCACACCATTCTCCCTGCACTCATACATTGATCCCACCCCTCTTGTTATTAATATAATTGGCGAATCATTTCACGAGGATTGCGAAGCTCTGTTTTGGACTGCTATCGCTGGGAGCAGGATTTTCACTAGGACCCTCGCCCTCGACTTGCAGGACCCGCTTCGCGGGTCCCGCTGCGCCATCAGGGACTTTGGGGCTGCGAGGATAGCGAGAGTAACATCGACTTCAGGAACCCGCAGGGCTGCGAGCAGTACAGCAGGGACTCAACTTCCCAGGAGTCCCTGCTCGCCACACCTGAGGCTGCTCTCCCTGACGGCAGCGCCCCCGCCCCTTCAAAACCCCGCTGGTGGAACCTGACTGCGGGAATCATTTCACGAGGATTGCGAAGCTCTGTTTTGGACTGCTATCGCTTGGAGCAGGATTTTCACTAGGACCCTCGCCCACGACTTGCAGGACCCGCTTCGCGGGCCCCGCCGCGCCATCAGGGACTTTGGGGCTGCGAGGATAGCGAGAGTAACATCAACTTCAGGAACCCGCAGGGCTGCGAGCAGTACAGCAGGGACTCAACTTCCCAGGAGTCCCTGCTCGCTACACCTGAGGCTGCTCTCCCTGACGGCAGCGCCCCCGCCCCTTCAAAACCCCGCTGGTGGAACCTGACTGCGGGAATCATTTCACGAGGATTGCGAAGCTCTGTTTTGGACTGCTATCGCTGGGAGCAGGATTTTCACTAGGACCCTCGCCCACGACTTGCAGGACCCGCTTTGCGGGTCCCGCCGCGCCATCAGGGACTTTGGGGCTGCGAGGATAGCGAGAGTAACATCGACTTCAGGAACCCGCAGGGCTGCGAGCAGTACAGCAGGGACTCAACTTCCCAGGAGTCCCTGCTCGCCACACCTGAGGCTGCTCTCCCTGACGGTAGCGCCCCTGCCCTAGGTGTACATAAGCGATAGAGGTCACCGCTGCGCGGAAGCGCGCGGGAGCGCCCGGGGCTAAGCCCGGGCAAAGGGCGGGCACTTCGAGGCCCTCATAGGCCGGATAAGGCTGGGCTGGGCCTACCCTCTTTAGTTTGTCCCTTGAACATTGGATTACTTGTTACATTTTTCCTTTTAAGTTTTGCATCCATTACGTTTTGTTATGCCTTCCCCGGCCACGGAGGGTACTCCTATGAAGTTGGGAGGGGTTAAAAATAGGACTTTAGATAATTATTTCCCCCGGGCTGCGGGAGAAGGGGATAAGGAAAGTACTTTGATCAAGCTCAGGGCGGAGCGTAGACGTTCTATAGAAAATCTGAAAAATAGGCCCCTTGGAGATAACTCTAGATCATTTAGTGAGGAGCCATCCTCACTGGATGATGTCCCCCTTCTGCTGAGGGACTGTACCAACAACCCGACTGAATCAACTACTAACTTAACCCCCTCTATTAGCCCAAGTAGTGTGACTGTTAATCTAATCTCCCAGCCCCCACCGGCTATTAAAACCAGGAAAGCTAAACCTAAGTCAACTTCTGTGCAAGGGGTATATGGGCCCCCACCTAACAAACGCAGGAGGAAGTCGAGGGGTGGCCAGGGAAAAACCAAAACAAAAATCCCCCACTCTGATTTTGGGAGGACACCAAAACCCCCCCCAACCACTGAGAGGTTATTGGAAGATGCACATATAACACCTCCTGAAAAGGTAACCATTGTTATCGATTCGGCTGATGCCACGGTAAACAATGTTACCGATGTCCCTCTTTCTGTTGTTCCGTTAGGAAATCTGGAATTTTTGCTTAGGTCATTATTATTGCCGATTAGCGAGAGTATTAAAAAGGTTGAGATTAGACTCACTATCCTGGAGGCTACACTAAGTAGTATGAAATCTTCGGTTGGCCCCCTGGGTAGATCTCTTGAGACTATTCCCCCTCCCATGGTCCCTCCCAACTCCTCTAACATGCCAGTTAGTTTGGCACCCCCCTTGGTGACCACTGTTGCTCCCCCCCACAACCCCTTATGGCTAATTTAGCCCCAGCTCATCCACGAAACCCTAACAGGCCACCTTCACCTGTAGGCCTAGCTCCCCCTATGCCAATCACTGGCAGTATCGCTCCCCCACCCCCAGTGAAGTCTCCTCCTAGACCCCGTAGGCCCAATCTCCCTCCAGAGGCAAACGATCTCATGGTAATCATGGCCGGTGTTCCCCCACTTGAAGTGGGCGAAGGTGAGAACTTTTGCTCACTGAAAAGCAAGGTTATCAAGTGGTTGAATTGGAACAGACCCCTCCAGGCCTACCTTAACAGCGAAATCATCATGGTGAGAAGGGTACCTTGGGTGGGTAAAACAAACAAATCTATAATAGGGGATTGTATCCTGGTGAGTTTTCGAGACGCTGGGACTGTTACCCATATATGTCTAGGGAAGAATAGATCACTCGAATCAACAATTCAGACTCTATAAGTGTCGTTTTTCTTCCCCCCTACCCCTATGTATTCCAATCAAGCCCACGATAACTGGACGAGGGTCGCCCGGAGGGGTAGACACCACGATTTTAATGTTCGGCCAGTTTTTCATCGCCCGGTGATACCCTTCCATGACTTTAATCGATTTAGTTGCCTGAATGGAATTGAGGGGGTCGATTGACACATGGGCAGATATACTAATACAATGGGAAATGTATGTCCAGGAGTTGTAAATATAGGGGACCCAATATTGGAACCTGTGCAGCAAAGCCTGCTGGTACAACAAACTTCACCTGGTAGGGCTAGGGGGATTGAGGCGAACGAGCCCATGGTTACAGCTATCGAACCTACAATGGGAGGAAATGGGTTGGAACTGGGTCGGGTGGAGATTGTGGAACGAACTGGGCTCAATGGGGGAATAGAGCATGTCTATGACGCACTGAGAATCATTTCCTGGAACATAGCAGGCTTGGCAGCCAAATTTAATAATAAAGAGTGGCGCAATTATATTAGTAACTTTCATGTAATTAGCCTCCAGGAGACATGGGCCCTTGATAATAGTAATTTCCACATTCAGGGATATAAATGTTTTTTTGGTCCGGCGCAAAAAACGAGATCGGGGAGAGCCATGGGAGGACTATCTATATATGTAGATCTAAACCTTCCGGGCAGCTGGTCCATCACGGACTGGAAATCTCATGCCATACAAGCAGTACGGTTTAATGGGAAGGGGCTAAGACTTACTGTTTTCAACATTTACAACAATGGGGCAGGGGGAGACCATACCTCATTTGTAGGAGAACTGGATGACAGATTGGGTCAGGAAATCATAGCTTGGAAAGTGGGACAGGTACCTGCTCTGCTGGTCATGGGAGACTTTAACTGTCACCTATGCTCGGCACTGGTCCCAATAGATGCAGAATGGTCTCATTGCCCCGTAGAGAAAGGGCCGCATTTCTCCCGTACGCCGGACGGTTTAGCTTTTAGTAAACTCCTGCTTAATCACGATCTAGAGCACACTATTAATATGATGGGTGTGCAGAGGGATGGCAGCCTCCCACCAACATTTAAGGGTAGAGGATGCTCCTCTTTTATTGACTATATCTTAGTTTCTAGACTTTTAATAAATAGAGTCATCAGCGTAGGGATAGAATGGAGCAGTTTTAGTGATCACAACCCCCTTGTATTGGGGTTGTTGCATCTGGCGGGTCCAAACAGTAGATACCAAGGTACAATTACTGAGAAGGTAACAGACCAGGGAAGGAGACTAAGGTGGTCCAAAATAGATGGGGAAACCTTTTATAAATCCTTGATGGACTCTGGAAAACCCGCCATGGATGACTGTTTAGATATGGATGTTCAAGGCCCTAGGTTGCTCGAAGCATTTGGCCAGATTGCTGACCTCATAGACGGTTTACTAAAAACTAGTGCGCCCATAAGGAACCACTGTAACCCACGTTGGTTCGATAGAGATTGCTCAAAGGCTTTGAGGGAGCTCAAAAGCAGCCTTAAAAACAAACCAAGAGATATCCTACAAATCGCTGTGTGTAGGAACAGATATAAGAGGGAGACCAAGAGGAGGAAATTAGCTCTACAGGGAGAAGCGTGGGCAGACCTAAGAGAAGCGGGGGAAAATAGGGACATGTCCGGGTTCTGGAGAATTATCAACCAACCAACTTTCCAGGAAAATAACACCCCGGAGATAGGATCAAACATCCTACCAGAACAGTGGGTCTCTCATTATAAGGGGCTGTACAACTAAGAGCCAGGAACAACTGAAGAGCATGTAGAGACCTCACATCAGGGCACTACAGTAGTGTTCACCATTAAGGAGATCACCGCTGGAATAGAGGGATTGACAGAAAACAAAGCCCCTGGCCCTGACGGGATCCCCCCTGATTTGTTTTTGAGCTGTGTAGAACTGTGGGCTCCCATAATGACTAGGGTCATAAATACTGCCACTACTTGTGGTCTGCCGCCGTCCTGGTCAAAGGCCATAATCGTCCCTATTTTTAAGAAGGGCAATAGGGACGATCCCAAGTGTTATCGCCCGATTTCCTTGATTGATGTGTCTGCCAAACTTCTGGGAAGGGCGATCCTCAACAGATTGTCCGAGTGGACCGAGGAAAATAACATCTTTTCGGACACTCAATATGGATTTAGGATGGGGAGGTCCACCAGTGATCAATGCTTGAACCTCTATACGCTGACTGCCAAATACACCATGGCCAGCAATGAAGCCATCTATATGGGGTTCATGGATCTGGCAGCGGCATTCGATCATGTTAATAGGGAGAAACTCTGGGTCATGATGTCTCTTATGGGGATTGAGGTTGGCCTAATTAATATTTTAAGGGAACTCCACAGTGATACCTCTGCTAAAGTCCGTTTTAATAGGGAGGGTGGGCTGACCGATTCATTTCCTTGCAAGAGTGGGGTACGGCAAGGCTGTATTCTTGCCCCATTTTTATTTTCACTTTATATAAATAATTTGGAGCAGTTCTTGTTAAATTTAAAGACAGATTGTCCAAGGGGGGGGGACGCGTCATATTCCCGTTCTGCTTTACGCAGACGACGCGGTCTTGCTCGCACGTACGCCTAGGAGCCTACAGATTTTGATTGATGGATTTGTTAAATTTATGGGCTCCCTAGACCTTTTTGTCAATTTGGGCAAATCATATGTGTTGTTGGCTGGTAACAAACCTTGCACCAAATTTACGTATTCGATAGGAAACCATAAAATAGAAGAGGTTAAAACATTTCCCTATCTAGGTCTAATTTTTGACGGGGCTTTACAATTTAACTCCCTGGTTGAGGAGCGCTGTTGCAAAATGATCGCTACTAATGGCGCTATTGCAAGTTATGGTAGGAGGGTAGGCAGATGGAGTCCTGAACAGGTGATGAACCTGTATAGCTCCATATGCTGCTCCAAAGTGATTTATGGGGCAGAGGTATGGGGCTTTGTTAATACCGCAAAAATACAGCGGGAAGAAAATAAATACTTAAGAACCACCCTGAGAGTACCCCCAAGCACCGCTGGTTTCATAGCACACAGGGAACTAGGGAGGCCTTACCTAGAAGATCTGGTAAAACTTAGGCCAATAGTGGCCTGGTTAAAAATTTGGGTCAACCCTGAGGCGTCTCTGAGCAGGGAAATTCTAAATGATTGCTTAGAAAGAGATAAATGTATGAGAATACCATGGCTCAATTATGTAAAGAGTACCTTAGAGGCCCTTGGCTACAGGAACCTCTTCACTAACCCGGTAGCAATTGTATCCCAGCACAAGGTGTTAGTAAAAAAAGCTTTTTTAGATCAAAAAGCATTACAGAGAGCTGAGGCTGAAGGGCCCAAAAAGACTGTGAGGGCTCATAACCTGGTTAAGAGCATTGAGGGAATGGAGCCATATTTGTATCTCATGCATAATGCTCAGGACAGATTTCTGATGTGTCGCTTTAGATTAAATCTACTTCCATACTTATTGGCATCACCAGCAGGGTTTTTAACCACAACTGAGCAGAAGGGAACCTGCGGCTGCGACAACAGGTCTCCGCAGGATTCCCTTCACTTTGTACTCCTGTGCCCTTTTTACTCTATGCCCAGGCGTAGATTTTTAGTGAAAATCTTAAAACAAGCCAACCTGAAACATGCTAAAGAGGCCCTAACCTATCTACAGAAAGCATCTGACCCTTTAACATTGTGTTGCATAATGAATTTTATTAAAGTGGCGGTCCGATTAAGGGTAACCAGAGGAGAGGAATGATGCCTAAAAATTGTTATTAATCTTTTTTAAAGTGTCAAATCCCCTTTTCCTTTTTTGCTATGTGTATAAATAATTATTATAATTAGGATCCTGATAATGATTTAATGAAATTTTTAATCATGTATATATGTATGTGCTTTTATGGTGATTTTTAATCATCGAATAAAGAATCCTTGAATTGAATTGAATTGGCGAAACCTGATGTATTTACCAATGCTAGTATTTCAGGCCATGGAGCAGCAGATCAGGCACGATTCTGCTTCATAAGTGGATAAAAGGGTGAAATTCCTGCTTTCTCTTTCCGCATTGGAGTTTTGCCCACTCCTCAGAAATGTATGTTTTGTCTAGATATCTGAATGATGCTCTTCTCCACTCATATCAGAGTCCAAAGGGTGTTTCATCTGACCGCTGACCGTAGCCCCAGGAGTCTTTCAGATACCCCAATTTCTGCCTGCCTTTGCTGAGCATTATTGGATGGTTTGATGGAGAGCCCAATAGCTGATCCCAATCTTAGATGGCCGATAGAGGCTCTTCTGGTGATGTTGCAGCCAACATTCTCTTTTTCATTGGATGGTTTGATAGATAGATAAATAGCAGATCCTAATCTAAGATGGCAGATAGAGGTTTTTCTGGTGTTGTTGCAGCCAACCTTCTCTTTTCAATTTTTTCAGGCCCAGAATGGAATAAAACCAATGGATTCCAGTGCTACAACTATGGCTGCAACTTTCAGGACGACTCCTGTAATAAGACCAATATCCACATCCAGAACTGCACGGGTCTGGAGAATCAATGCATGACCTCATATTTTCACTCGTCAAATCAGAAGAGTAAGTATGCTTGTGCTGGTTAAATGGTCAACCTAGTGGTACCTAGACATGTCAGGGCTTCAGCCATAGGGTTGGCTGAGCCACCAGATTAAGGCTACTTATACTCTGCTTGAGCAAAGTAGCACAGACAACCAGTGATCATAAGAGCTGCATGCCATCAGATCTGCCCAACGTGCTGCCTTAATATTAAAACCCAAAGCATGGCCTCTAACGAGCCCGGTAGTCTGTAGTTTGTTCTCACTAGTGATATATTCATATATAGTGATTCATGAACACTCATGACTTAATTATGTTCAACCCTCTGTAAATTAGACATGACATTCTTCAATATTTTGACCAATGTGTTTGCACCTATGCATTTGTCACTACGGTTTCCCCCTCCCCCCGTACATTACACCACCCCCACCGGTACCTGCTGTGCAGCCTAGTGGAGACACGTGGATATTGTAGCAAACATACAGGCGATACTATTACTTAATGTAAAGACATGCTTCAATACTGAGAGTGACAAAAAAAGTGAAGGGCCTGTCCTAAGGCCCTGTTGACTCAGCTTGCATGTCCTGTGACAATGACTCTTTTCACATGTGTGTGTTTCATTTCCACAGGGCCTGGCATCCGTAAGGGCTGTCTGCATGATCCAGGTGCCACAGGACCAGAGGGCTTGCAGACCCACAGCACGTTCTACTTATTACACTACTGCAATTCTAGCCTGTGTAACAACCACACCACAGGTGAGAATGAGGGCTGGAGGGGGATCAGCACGTGCATCACATGCTATGGAGGGGCAAGTAAATGGAAGGGCGACTATCTGCCCATCAGAGGGCACCGATCACAAAAGATATTGGGATGGAGGACATTAGGGACACAGTGGTCCTCTGAAAATCGATTTCAACTTGAAGCAGAAGTGATACAGAATGTAATGCATGTCATAGTACTTGGCAGATTTATATGAAACGCAATATACAGATTACACATCATATGCTTCGAAAACATATAATGTTTAAAGTAGCAAGTCAATAGAAATGAACAGATTTGCGTTTGAATATATCTTGCGATTCAGAAAATCACAGGATTTGCAAACACAAAAGTGTAATCTGCACTGTAGTAGACCCATTCATTAGGGCCCATAGACAAGTAATGAGCCTCATTTACAAGACAATGTATTCCCCACCTCTGTTTCTATAATGTTATTTCCCTCCATAGTAGGAATTCATAAGCTACTGTAGTCACTGACAGAAACAAAAAGTACCCCTAAATGAATCTGAACCCCTTGTAGTTATCCTGGACCTCGGGGGACTCACGCTGCAACTCACTGATGGACTGAAACCTGTCTGCGGGCTGTTTGCATTTCCAGATAAAGAGGACCTGCCCTGCAGTTGGGACTGGACTGTTCCTACCAAAGCACCACCAGGTCTGCTTTGCATTTGGCAGGTCTTTGTCTGGGCTAGCACAGTGGCCAAAGAGTGCTGGACTGGAACTTAGCCTGAACGATTACCAATGGCTGAGATTACTTAAAGTATGACACCAGGCATTATTTTTTGTGTTCTTTTCAGTGAGATGCTGTAAGTGGGTAAGCCTAGGTGTAGGTTGACTGCTCACTGTGCCTGAGTACTTAAGTTGCTCCTCACTGATAGGGCCGAACCAGTTTTGCGTTGGCTGTGCTCCTATCCACGGGGACCTGGCCTAGCAGTACAGATTGTTCCTTTCTTAGTGGAAGCAGACCAATTCTGATTTACATTTGGCTGGTCCTTGTCTAGCGTTGCACAGTACTAGAAAAGTGATAGGCAACTACCAGTGTCTGAAAATATGTCAAGCACTTCACGCATTGCACTTTGTATTTCTCAGTGAGATACCCAAAGAGGAAAGAGCATGCCGGGACATGGTTTGCCATGTTTGCTGTGCCTCAGGACTCAAGCTACATGTCATTACGTTATGTTATGTTACCTGCATTTTTATAGCTCGCTATCACCTGTGAGGGTGTTCTGGCACTGTAGCAGGTGTGTGCACCTTGCCTCAGGAGGGCTTACTTAAAGAGCATGGTCTTCATCCTCTTGCGGAACTCAAGAAGGGTGGAGGAGGCTCTGGAGCCAGGTGTGAGAAGGTGCCACCACCTGATCTAGGCTTGTGTATGTGCGGGGGTATGCTAGTGAGAGTTTAGCAGAACAGAGGTGCCTGGAGGGGTGGTAAATGTGTGTGGCTGTTCAGGTAGGTAGGGCCTGTGTTGTGAAGTGTTTTGTATGTGTGGGTCAGGAGTTTGACGTGTACACACTTGTTTTATCAGGAGCCTGTGTATTTTCCTTAGGGTAAAGTGTAATGATAGCGCTACACGGGAGAGTGAAGATTACTCTGACTGCTGCGTTCTGAATGGTCTGAGGTCTGTTTGTGAGTTGGTAGGTTATTCCTGAGCATAGGGTGCTCCTGTAGTCCAGTCTGCTGGTGATGAAGGCTTAGGTGACTGTTTTCCTAGTGTTGTTCAGTAGCTACATAAAGATCTTATTGAGCATTTTCAGGGTGTGAAAACAGGAAGATGCCTCTGCGTTAAGTTGAGCGGACATGTCCAGTTTGCTATTTATAGTGATTCTGAGGTTCTATCTTGTGTGCTGGGTGCAGGAGCGGGTCAAAGATCTGTTGGCCACCAGTTGGATTCCCACAGCAAAGTGTATTTCCCGAAGATCAATACTTCTGTCTTGTCCGCACTCAGGTTTAGGCAGTCAGACTTGATCCATGTCCTGTGGCTTCTTCGCTCATGCATGCTGTGAATTTATTCCTAGTGCTGGAGGTTTTGTCTGAGAGGGACCATATTATTTGCATGTTGTCTGTGTGGGTGAGGATGTTGCGAGCCTAGATGACATTTGCCAGCGGGGTATTGTATATGTTGAAGAGGGTCTGACAGAGTGTGGAGCCCTGCATGACTCTGCAAATGGGTTCCTGTGCTTCTGAGGAGTATGGTTATATGTTGACAGTTTGGGCTATTCTGATGACAAACATGCAGATCCACTGGAAGACACGTCCTTAAATGTTCATGTCATGGAGTTGTCTGATCAGAATGGGTGACAGATGGTGTTGAAGGCTGCAGAGAGGTCTAGCTGGATGAGGGCAGAGTATTTCCATCTGTCGAGGACCATTCAGATGTCGTCTATTGTTACAGGTCCGTCTCAGTGCTGTAATTCGATCTGAACACTGATTGCGCTGCACCAAGATGCTTGTTGTTGGCAAGGTGATGGGTTAGGCATTGGTTGATGGTTTTCTCCAGGACCATAGTTTCATGTGGAAGGAGGGATATCGGTCTGTAGATGTTTGGCTGAGTTGGCTGAGGACTTCTTCAGGAGTATATTAATGGATGCATGCTTTCAGGATTCCAGAAAGGTGGCAGTGTTGCTGTAGGTGTTGAGGATGGCTGGCTGGGGTAAGGGCATTGCTGATGGGGGTTTATCATTTGTCGAAGGCATGATGCAGGCAGGGTCTGACATGGCCTCGGAGGTCTCCATATTTGTTGTGTTTTTTGCCGTGCTGATAGTGTCCTATGAGGTTATTTTGCCTGTCACCGGTAGGCTTCTGGCAAGGGTCATGGAGTCTGGTTGTGGGACGAAGTTGCTGCTTAAGATATATTTTATGTTGCTGCAGAAGAAGTCCGAGATGTTGTTCCATAGTTCTTGAGTTGGCTTGATATTACTAGTGGCTGCTGAGGGTGTGGAACAATCCTTGGAAAGGGTGAATATTTCTTTGCTGCTGTTGGAGCTGACGCTGTTGAGGTTGTCAAGGTCCTTCCCCTTGCTTTCCTGTATTTGCTGGTGGAATCGTCTTAGGGTGGATTTTAACATGTCTTTATCCACTTCCCCGTTTCTCTTCACCTCCGTTCTAGTTGTTTGCACTTTCTTTTGATCACTCTAAGATCTGCTGTTTATTAGCTGGACTGTGTCCTGGTTTTTCTATGTGGCTATATTCTCGGGGGCCATGGTGTTGGCGCAGGCGGTGATCCACTTCTTGAAGCTGTTGATGTCACATACTAGGTGGCCACGTGATCTGTGGAGGGCGGAAGCCTAATCCACCTCAGCTAATTTTCTCCAGTGTCGGTGATGGATGCTGATGGCGAAACTGACTTTGTATTGGTCGGACCAGGTGATGGGTGTGGGTGTGTTGACCACGATTTTGTTGAAGGATGTGCAGACAGAATTCTGGATGTATGCTGTGGCATGGGAGGGATCAGAGATGCTTTGGGTTAGCCCAAGGTTTTCAAGGCTGTCTAGGAGTGTGGCTGAGTTGGCGTATGTTCTGTTTTCTAGATGCTTCTCCAGATCTGTGCTAGTGGTCTTACCTGACAATCTTGTATCCAATGGGGATGGCCTTGGCAATGTTGGTTGTTGATTGTGTGGTCAGCCATGTTTCTGCGAGCAATAGGATCAATCAATCAATCAGTCAATCAAGTGTTATTTATATATCACAACTAATCACCCACAAGGGTAACCATCCACTCTGGGTATCAGTCAAAGAGTCTGGTCTTGAGTCCCTTCCTGGAGAGATTCAACGAGGGTGAAATATGGAGGTGTAGCCGCCGGGTGTTCAAGGACTTGGCAGCAGAGTGGGAGAAAAAATAAACTTCTGGTGTGAAAGCAGCGAGAAAGCGTGGTACCTGTTCGACGGCAAGGTGACCAGAGGTTCCTGGGAAATCGGTGGAAGTTCAGGTGGCGGTTCATGCAGGCGGGTCCTTGTTCATGGATGGTTTTGTAGGTGTGGGTCAGATGCTTGAAATGGCACCTCTTCTGGATGGGTGATGTGGGTCCTCTTTAACAGGTTGAGGCTCAGTCTGGCTGCTGCGTTCGGGATCTTCTGGAGTGTTTTCACAAGTTCGATGGTGGTGCCTGCTTCGAGTGCATTGCCGTAGCGCAACCAGCTGGTGGTGTGGGCCTGCATCACCATTTTCCTGGTGCTGATGGGGAGCCACTTGAAGACTCTGTGGAGCATAAGGAGAGTGTGGAAGCAGGTGGAAGAGACATTGTTGACCTGACGTTTCTTGGAGAGCTCGCTGTCCAGGACGATGCTGAGGTTGAGGGCATGGTCTTTTGGAGTGGGGATGAGTCTGAGGTCTGATGGCCTCCAGGAGTCATTCCAAAGGAAGGTGTGCTTATCTCTTCAGAGGCATGGGTTCGAATACCACCGCTGCCACCAATGTTAGAACTGGGGGTCTTTAGTTGGCAATGGTATCCACCTTTGACCAAATAGGGACCCTTGCTTCTAGGTCAGGGAAAGGGGATTACACTACTGGATAACCCCTGCTCACCCCTTTGGTAGCTTGGCACGAGCAGACAGGCTTATCTCAGATGCAGTGTGTTAAAGCATTTGTGAATATATACAGTAATACAGTGAAAACACTACAGATGGACACCACACAGGTTTTATAAAAATAAGTATTCTTTATATAGACTTAACACAAGACCACAAACAACAAAAATCCACAATACTGTACTTAAAATTGGTTTAAAGATGGTTGAAGTGACTTAATTCAAGTTGGTGATGAGTGCGACAAAGTTCTCACAAAAGTACCTGGATGCGTAACTCAAAACAAACAAAAGGTTTTCAGGAATGGAGATGCGCCGGTTCCTTGCTTCGGGGGAGATGATGCGTCGCGCCTCAATGCTTGCGCAGAGTAGGGGATCTGTCTTGTTCCTTACCGGAGAGGAGGTGATGCGTAGATTCTCGTGGTGTGACAAGATGGCGCCTCGATGCGATACGACGATCCAGTGTGATGCAATAAGATGGCGCCCGTGATTTTTTTTTTTTAACACAATTTTTATTATTTCTGAACATACAGTTACAAAAGACCAACGCATCCACTGTCAAACAATCCCCTCCCACCCTCCTCTTCCCTCTACCCAGATCTTAACCCCTTCTCCTGCCACTCGTACACAGCATCATTCCATGGTCATTCCTGCAACCTCCTGCTCGTGATGATGGCGTTCTTGATGCAACGACGTGAAAACGATGCGTGCACGCCCGGCAGCTGTGCGGCAAACTCTGTAGCTTTGGAGCCGCGACAGGCCCTGCAACACGTTTCTGTGGTGATACGATGGCGACCTTGCTGCGGCCACACGCTTCTCCGGTGATGCGCTGGGTAACAGCTTTGACAAAGGCACGCTTCTCTGGTGATGCGGCGGCGAGTTCTGCGTCAGCGACACGCTTCTCCAGCGATGTGGCGGCAACAGCTGCGACTATTACACTCTTTTCTCAATGTGTCACGCTTCCAGCGACACGCAGGCTTCTGCAGACAGAATTCTCAGCAAGGACATTTAGAAGGGAGCTGGTAGTGAAGTCTTTTGTCTCTGAGACTTCAGCAGGAGGCAAGCACAAATTCAAGCCCTTGGAGTAATATTCTGCAAGATGATGAAAGTTCTGTAAAAGTTCCTTCTTCTTCCCTTGGCGATAAAGAAACCACTGCAGGCCAACGCAGCAACACAGCACACTGGCAGGGGGGCAGTTGAAACTCCTGCAGCTTCCTTGGTTCTTCTCCTTGGCAAAAGGTTTGTCTTGTTCCCAGAAGTGATCTAAATTCTTGAGGTCTGAGTCTCCATATTTATACTCAAATTATCTTTGTTCTCTCAACTCAGAGAGGCCTCTGCCTAGTCCAAACTAGTTCTGGTCAGTCCTGCAGCACTTTGTTGACAAGACTCCTTCTGTGTACAGTGTAGGCCAGGGACTCAGACACACCACAGGAGGGGGAGCCAGCATTGTGGAGGGAAGGCACAGCCCTATTCAGGTCCCA
Organism: Lissotriton vulgaris; assembly: GCF_964263255.1. Classification (NCBI taxonomy): domain Eukaryota; kingdom Metazoa; phylum Chordata; class Amphibia; order Caudata; family Salamandridae; genus Lissotriton; species Lissotriton vulgaris. The sequence continues at coordinate 157,735,078 of NC_141695.1, read as the reverse complement.
TGTGCAACTCCTCCCTCCCATCTGCATCCAGATCTCTCTATTCAGCCATGTGCTGACTCACCCTGTCTCCTGGAATCCCCCAGCCCCTGTCACTTAAACTCCAAACAAGGAATATATAACCTAGCAGAGGCAGGCTTGGATAGTTAGGCAAGAAAATACCTACTTTTTAGAAGTGTTATTTTCAAACACAGAATGTTAAAACCAACTTCACTAAAAGATGTATTTTATCATTCTGAGTTCAGGCATACTAAAAATCGATTTTCTACCATGTTCCTTGAGTCAGTTAGGATTATGAGATGTAATAATCAAACTGCCCATTCTGGCCTATGGGAAACAGGTAGCCTTGCAGTAGTGAAAAACGAAAAAGGCTGTAATTCACTATTAGGACATGCTACACACACCAGAGCATGTCCTACCGTATCCTTACAATGCACTCTGCCCTTAGGCCTACCTTAGGGGTGTCTAATATGAAGAAAAGGAAAGGTTTAGGGACTGGAAAGTGGGTGCACTTGCCAAGTCGACATGGCAGACACAGACAGCACACAGGCCTTGCAATGGCAGGCCTGAGACACACTTTACAAGCTGCTTCTGTGGGTGGCACAACCAGTGCTGCAAGCCCACCAGCAGCATTTGATTTATAAGTCCATGGCACACATCGTACACTGTACTAGGGTCTGACAAGTAAATCAAATAACCCAATCATGGAGTCACTAATTAGTACAACAATTAACATAGGGAGCACTTGCACTGTGTCACTGAATAGCAGTGGCATAGTGCCCAAAGCATCTAAAACCAGCAAGCAGATAAAAAAACAGAGGAGGCAATCAGAAAAAGTTTCAGGGAGACTCACGTCAATGATACCAGGTCTAACATTCCATTTTGTCCGTGTTGAGCTTCAGGCAGTTGTTCTCCATTCAGACTGAGATGTTTCTCATACAGTTGTGGAAATTGGTCTTGGTCGAGGTGGAGTCCGCTGAGAGCGATTTGGATGAACTCGAGGTTGTCAGCATAAGAGATTATGTTAATGTCATGGATATCTGCCAGAGGTGTCATGTAGATGTTGAAGAGGGTTGGACTGAGGGATGAGCCTTGAGGGACTCTGCAGATGGTGTGCTTGGGTTGTGAGGGGAAGGGAGGGAGTGGGATTCTGAGTGTGCCCTGTGAAAAAGGATGCCATCCATCTGAGTGCTTCATCTGTGATTTCGATCTGGCATAAATGATCGATGAGTATGCAGTGGGAGACGATGTTGAAAGTTGCGGAGAGGTCTATAAGTCTCATGATGGCTGATTCTCCTCTGTCGAATAGGGTGTGGATGTCTTCTGTTGTGGTGATCAGAGTTATCTTGGTGTTCTGATTGGCTCTGAAAGCTGATAGGGAGGGGTCTGGCAGAGGCTATCCGGAACAGTGTTGTCCAACAGGCCCCAGATCTCTGTGGCCTTTTTGCTGAGTGAGTTGGTGTTAAGAAACATACATGATTTTGACATGTGGGTAATGGGTTAATGTTTGTTGGAGGGTGCTCAAATGGGTGAGGTGTTGGGTGCTGCTGGGGTGTTCTCAGTAGGGTTTGGAGCTGTGGGTGGGGTGGTGCAGGTGAAGCAGTAGGAGGTGCAGGTGAAAATAAGGTGCTGTGTAATGTTCAAGATGTCTCCAAAGTAGCAGACAGGGACTCAGAGTTTCAACACAAAAAATAATTCAAGTGCTGCAAGGGTCCATATAATATATAATCGTCAAGTCTGAACACTACCTAAATATAAAGGACACATGACCAGGAGAAGGATATACCACTAAACAGTATTTATTACCTACTTGTGTGAGAGGGATAATTATACAATCCTTACATCATTGCAGCTCCCATTGAGTGATCTAGTGGACTTATCCCATTCATGGTGTTCAGACAGGAAGCTTTGTTGTTGGACATGTTGGAATGATCCTGGTTGCCTGAAGGTGAGCAGTTTTCTATGATAACAGTATACTACTGACTGCAAACAAGAAGGCAGCAAGCAATGGGGTGTAGAGGTGGTGGATACTACATACATCTCTCAAGTCACAGAAAGTAAGTTAAACAGATGTTTGCGAACATAGCATATCAGCAAGGTATATACACACATATTACCTACTGGCGGTCGCCAGTAGGTAGTTATAGTTAGAACCAAGTTTCCATAGGAAAAGCATTTTTGATTTGCTAATAACTTTGGCGTTGTTTGACGAATCTCCGCAAACTTTTCCCCAAAAAAAGTCTATCCAGGTCAGCTCCTATCCTGAAAGTTTTGGGGTGATATGTCAAGCGGGGGCTGAAAAAAAGGAGGGGACCCAAAACGCGTTTTCCCCATGTTAATATCCATAGGAAATTTTGAGACCGGCTACTGCCCAAACTGCTGAACGCAATTACCCTAAATTTGGCAATTTAGCAAGAGACCTTTTTTTTAAATGGTGTAAATCCGTTCAGTAGTTGCTGAGAAATTAAAAAAAACAATGTTCAGAGGCTACGCCCCTTTTTACACCTCTCGGCAACGCAGCTCTGTGGTGCTTACTGGAGGTACCTGGTGGGCTAGTTGGCCCTCAGAGACCCTCAGGACTCAACGGGAATTAATCCCCCAATTTACAATGCTCCAGGGGGCGCTTTTGCACAGCGGTGCAGGGAGGGGGCGAGGCCTGATGTGACAAGTGTGCAAACGCACCCTGTGGCACATTTTAAGTTGGGGGATTAAGTCCCCTTGAATCCTGAGGGTCCCTGGGGGCCAACTAGCCCAGCAGGTACCTCCAGTAAGCGCCAGGGAGCTTCATTACAGAGAGGTGTTCCAAGGCCATGCTCAGTTTCAGAAAGGTATAAAAAGGGGCGTTACTGCAGGTACCTGGTGGGCTAGTTGGCCCCCAGGGACCCTCAGAATTCAAGGGGAATTAATCCCCCAAAATAAAACCCACCACGGGGCACGTTTGCAAAGTGGTGTAGGAGGGGGTGGGCCTGAGGTGACATGTGTATACTTATGCAATTACTCCACCAAAACCCATGCACTTATAAATTCACCATGCACTCTCCTTGTAGCACTCTAATCATCCAGTCACTACCCATGCACTCATGCAATGACCAATGCACTAACTCATGCACTGCTACAATACCCTGAGCAGTGCCCATGCAGTCCAACCATTGCCCTGTCACTACCCATGCACTCCTAGAATCACCCAGCGAGCACATATACTTATCCAATCACTCTGCCAAAACCCAGGCACTTATAAATTGACCATGCATTCTCCTTGCAGTACTATAATCTTCCAGTCAGTATCCATGAACTCATGGAATGACCCAGGCACTAACACATGCACTGCCACAATCCCCTGTGCACAACCCGTCCAGACCTCTAACCACCTACACAGTACTGATGTCCTCTTCCAATTACCCAGGTTGTACCCATGCACTCCCGAAATCCCTCTGTCACTACCCATGCACTCCTCAAATCAGCCATCCAGCATCATGTACTTATCCAATCACTCCATCAAAACCCAAGCAGTTAAAAAAAAATCACCATGTACATCTCCTTGCAGCACTCTAATCATCCAGTCACTACCCATGCAATGACCCAGGCACTAACTCATGGCAAACACAAAGGAGGTCATGCTAATTACAGGGGTACCCAAACGCATAGTGTTTCCTAGTGTATGTAGATGTTTTCCCTATATTCTAAGGGTCTTTTAGCATAGCATTGGCTCCAGTCCTGGTTAGTCAGAGTCAGTTACCACCAGTACCCGTTACTAAAAAGTTGGGGGCGCAGGAGGACTTTCTGCTCCTCTGTTGGTTCTTTATGCAGATCTCTTGCTTCTTCCTGCACTTTTCTTTGTCTTTCTCGACTTCTGTTGCCACTTTATGCATTTGTCTTTCTTCTTCTGCCCTTTTCTTCCTCTTTCTTCACATGTCCTAACTTTGTAGGTATAGTTAGAAATTAGCATTTAAAAACCATTGAAATTCACTGAAAAAAACATAGGTTTCAGGCATGTTATAGTTAGAAATTAGCATTTAAAAAACCATTAAAATTCACTGAAAAAACATAGGTTTCAGGCAAGTTATAGTTAGAAATTAGCATTTTAAAAACCTTAGAAATTCACTGAAAAAAACAGAGATTTCAGGGACGTTATAGTTAGTTGGACATTTCACTTGTACAAAACCATAAAAATTCCCCTGTTATAGTTATCTCAGCTAACTATAACTCATACCCCCGCAATGCACTGCTGATGATATCACATATTACATCATTCATGACATGGTCAGTGACATCACTGATGACATCTCAAATGACATCACTGCTGACATCATCCACGTCAAAATCTGATGCACCTCCTCACACTCTAATTTAATCTTTGATACACCCACTGTAAAATACAGACTACCATTTTCAAAACCATCGACACACCAATACCAGTTACTACGTATGCACTCACTGATTCCTAGGTCTACACCCACATCCACTCATTCACCCATACAATCACTCATACATACAGTCACTCATCAGTACAACACGATCATATGCACTCATACACCTATACAGACACTCACACACTGCCACTCATCCATGGAGTTACTCACACACCTAGTCAGTCATGCAAAGAATCAATCATACTCCATTTCCTCACCTATACAGTTCTACACACACCACCTCACTTATTCAAACTTATAATAACACTATACTTATTTTCTTATACAATCACTGATACAAGTACACACTCATTGATACAGCTACTCTCACAATCACTGACTCTCATGTATAGTCATTTATATACTCCAACTCTTACATACACTGCCTTTTACATATGTAGTTACTTGGACATGTACCACTGAGACATCTAATCTCTCACCAACACACCCATACACACACTCACCCGCCCATACAGCTGTTTCCACATGCACTCTTGAACCCATACACCCAGTGACTCAACCACTCACACATATATGCACAGTCACACATCTCCCACCCACCCACACACTCAGTCTCCGATACAAATACTCAGGCAACCAATCAATAACCCTTATAGACACTCATGTAGCTCCTGACCAATACATGCAGCAGCTTACATAACAACAGACATACTGATAAACACATTCAGACAGTTCAGTCACTAACCCATGCATTCAGTAAGACACATTCAATCACTCACTTATACAGTCAGTCATGCACCTACTAAATCCTTCATCCAGACACTTATACACCCACTCATTCTTCAATATGTGTTGGCATATATATAAAACTTATTTAAACTTTAGAGAAACACACAGTCACTGGATGATGTCATCAGTGATGTCATTTGAGATGTCATCATTGATGTCACTAACCATGTCATGAATGATGTAATATGTGACATCATCAGCAGTGCATTGCGGGGGCGCGAGTTATAGTTAGTTTAACTAATTATAACGGGGGAATTTCTATGGTTTTGTATGAGTGAAATGTCCAACTAACTATAACGTCCCTGAAACATATGGTTTTTTCAGTGAATTTCTAAGGTTTTTTAAATGCTAATTTCTAACTATAACAAGCCTGAAACCTATGTTTTTTTCAGTGAATATATATATATAAATATATGAATAGGTCTCTGCTTGCAACGGTTTTGACCACAGGAATCATGGACCACCACGCAGCGTTACGAGTGTCACCAGGTAAGTTTATTATCCTTGTACAGGTTTCTTTGGCATGACGCGTTTCGGGCAGGAACTGCCCTTGATCACATAGCGGACATGCAGTAGTGGTCACCTTTAAATAACACAACACTCTTTTCTCATTAGTGGAATCGCCACGTGACCCTGATAATAGACAGTGAAAACATACTATGAAGAACAATGTGCTCTATATCGACTGGGTTAAAGCACTGTTTTTTGGTGACAATAAATGCAAATTGAAGCACATTAAAGCATACCAACAATGATCTGTATCAGTAACGTAGTACATTATTTCCGCATAAATGCGTGGAAATGTGCAAATATGCTAGCAGCATAAATTTCGAACATGATGATAAGGCACATTATATACACAACATTTGAAATAAATAACATATTGACTTACATAAATATGTTAAAATCATTATGATAAAACCCAGTATAAAATCCAAATAAATATTTCTATATTACATGTGCAAAATTATGCATGGGTTTATGTGCAAATGTCGCTGTTTAGTTGTGCAAGTGGTTTCCCTGCATGCATGCAGAACCAATGGTGCAAATGCTGCTACCTCCCTGAGGTTTATTCTGGATGTTACTGCTGTATTGTATGTGCAACTGCTGTCATTACAAAGTAAAGTGCTAGTGCTTAGATTATTTTATAGATTTAGTTCAGTCCCGCTCCCGGGACAGACATACTACTTTTCAATTATCAAAGAATCTAAATAACCCTAGTGTGGAAAGTGCTAAGTGTTGTTAGTGCAAAAATGTAGTGCTAGTTAGGTGATATTAAAAAATTCTTAAATTGAATGAGGAAAAATAGTAGCGTATGTAATAAACCATTCTATTTAAGCTTCTGTTAATGGTTTATAGGTTGGTCACTATGATGTACTGCGGTACTGTAGGAAGGGGGAGTCTCTAGTTGGCGCAGTGCAGCACTGGCGACAAGCAGGGACTCTCTCTTCCTCGTCAGGGCTGAGGGTTACCTTCAAGACAACCTCTGCTTACCCTCTAGGTAGTGTGGCTTAAGCAGTCTTAGGCTAATCTCTGGGGCACATAGGGTTAAACATTTGCAATATTACACCATTCACAACCAACCCACCACACAATGACACCAAACTATTTGTAAAAATATATATTCTTTATATAAATTTCAAGCAGGCTTGTAAATACAGTTGTCAAACTTTCAATAGCGGTTCCAGTTTACTTAGTTTCAAGTTGCCACAGTTCTTTCTAGCAATAAGCGATCTTTTGGGCCTTCTGCCCAAGTTCAGTAAGGTTCAGTGTCTTGTAGCGCCTCAATGCGCGTTCCGCTGTCTCCGCTCGCTTCAGAGGGGAGATCGGGCCCGGCCGGCCAAAGCTCACGCTTCCCGCGTGGGCCTCGAGGACCAGGAGCAGTGCGAGCCTCGGTTTCAGAGGCGGCTCGCGTTGTTAAGCAGGCGGCGCGGTGCGAGCTCAGGTCGCAGGACGCTCGCACCGTGAGGACAAAGAGCACAGTACCTTGGATTTCTGAAGTGGACGGCTTCAAGGGGAGCTGTCCCACGTCGCGTTGCTTCCCGGGCGGGCGGCGGTGCTCGATGGGGTCACGGGCTCTTCCGAAAAGGTTCACTTCGTCCTCTGAAGGGGAGAGGCCGCAGCAGGCGGGGCTGAGGGGGGCGCACTTCACGAAGCGCGGGGCCCAAATCAGGCGAGGCCCGGCAGCAAATCACTTCCCAGCTGCGGGGGCCAGGGGGTCTCAGCGCCCGAGTTATGAGGGGCACAATCTTGGCAGTGCCGGTCTTTGCAGGGCAGCCTGTACCTCGGGGGTCACACAGGCGGCGATGCTTGGACCGGGCAGGTCCTCCCTTTCCTTTGTTAGCGCGGCACGGCGCGGACAGTCACGGCGCTCGGACCAGCGTGGGGCCGGTCTTCACTTTGCAGCTGGCACACGATCAGGCCACAGTCACGGTGGTCGGGGGAAGGACACAGCTGCACGAATTGTCAGAGAGCGTGGCGGCGGGCACAGCGCTCTCAGGTCTTCTTCACTCGGCGCTGTAGAGACACACAGCACACGCTAGCAGCAGCTTCCTTCAGAGGGGTAGCGCCCACTGTTCCTGGGGCGCTGGTCAGGGGGCAAGTTCACAGGCAAGCCCTTGGAGATCTTTCAGCAGAGTTTGGCACAAAGTTTAAAAAGCAAAAGTCTCTTGTAGTCTCTTCTTTTCCTCTCCTTCTGCAGCAAGGCACCAGACACAGGCCAGAGACAGCACTCCTCCTTGTCCTTTCAGGTCCTTCTCTTCGGGCAGAGTTTCTTCTGTAGCACAAACAGGATCTAATTTACAAGGAGCAGGGCTCCTACTTTTATACCCAGTTTCTTTTGTTCTTACAGGCCAGGGGGGCCTTTGCATAACTGTTCTCAGTCCCTGAGCACTTGTGATGGGTACTTCTGCTTCTGCATTCAGTGTGAGGGCAGGCACATCAGCCGCTCCCCAGGGGGGCGGAGCCGGCATTGTGAAGACAGGGGCAGCTTGAGCACTTTGTTGACAAGCTTCGGTCCTTCCTGGTCCAGGTGCAGGCTGAGTCATCAGTCGCTCCCCAGGAGGGTGGAGCCAGCATTGTGGAGGCAGAGCACAGCCTGATGCATCGTTCAGGGGAAACTCCCACCCCCCCCTAAGGTGTCCTCCTGCCATTCACTACCTGTCGACACCCAGCCCTGTCACTCACACAACTCAGACAGTCAGATACACACAAGAGCTGAGGCGGGCTGAAATGGTTAGGCAAGCAAATGCTAACTTTCTAAAAGTAGCATTTGCAAACCCAGGATATTAAAATAAACTTTACTAAAAGAAGTATTTTATTATTCTGAGTTCAGGCATACTAAACATGACTCTCTACCATGTTCCCTGAGCCTGCTGGGATTATAGAGTGTAATAATTCCAGCAGCCCATTCTGGCCTAAAGGGAGCAGGTAGCCTTACAATAGTGAAAAACGAATTTGGTTGTAATTCACTACTAGGACATGCCACACACATCAGGGCTTGTCCTACCTTACACTTACAATGCACCCTGCCCTAGGGCCTACCATAGGGGTGACTAATATGAAGTTAAGGGAAGGTTTAAGGGCTGGCAAGTGGGTGCACTTGCCCAGCTAGCATGACAGTACCAGACTGCACGCAGGTTCTGCAATGGCAGACCCTAGACACATTTTAAGGCTGCTTCTGTGTGTGGCGCAACCAGCGCTGCAGGCCCACTAGCAGTATTGGCATTTACAAGCCCTGGCACTCCTGGTGCACTTTACTAGGGACTAACAGTAAATCCAATGAACCAATCATGGACATCAATCACATGTACAGTTTTCAGAAGGGAGCACTTGCACTGCGGCACGGGTTGGCCGTGGCGCAGTGCCCTGAGTAGCGGAAAACCAGCAAAACATAGGAGGCACACCAGCAAAAAGTGGAAGGGAAACTCACGCCAAGGTGCCAGGTCTAACACGTGTCCCCTCCAGCTGAAATGTGGGAGGAACTACCCTTCCCCAGGGAGTTCCACATCACTAAGGCGGAAAAATCTGGACAGACCATCAGCATTGGCGTGATCTGTGCCAGGGCGGTGTTCCACCGTAAAGTCCATACTCTGTAGAGAAATGGACCACCTCAACAGTTTTGGGTTCTCACCCCTCATTTGCATCAACCATCTGAGGGGCCTGTGGTCCGTCTGAACTCGGAAGTGAGACCCAAACAAGTAGGGTCTTAGCTTCTTCAGCGCCCAGACCACAGCAAATGCTTCTCGCTCTATTGCACTCCACCTACTTTCCCGTGGAAGTAACCTCCTACTGATGAAGGCTACAGGTTGGTCCCAGCCCTCCTCAGTCATCTGTGAGAGAACAGCCCCTACACCATGCTCTGAAGCGTCTGTTTGCACTATGAATTCCTTGGAGAAATCAGGAGCCAGGAGCACGGGCGCCGTGCACATGGCAGTCTTCAGGGTGTCAAAAGCCTTCTGACAGGTGTGAGTCCAAATCACATTCCTGGGCTGCTTCTTAGAAGTCAGCTCTGTCAAGGGGGTCACAATCGTGCCATAGCCCTTGACAAACCTCCTGTAATACCCAGTGAGCCCCAGGAAGGCTCTCACTGCAGTCTGGGTCTTGGGGGGGTTCCCAAGCCAGGATGGTCTCAATTTTGGGTTGCAAGGGTGCCACCTTGCCACTCCCCACTTGGTGTCCCAAGTACACCACTGAACCCTGCCCAATCTGGCACTTGCTGGCCTTGATTGTGAGGCCTGCTCTGCGCAGGGCCATCAACACTTCCCAGAGGTGTCGCAGGTGTTCTGGCCAGGTGCCACTGAACACCGCAATGTCATCCAGGTAGGCGGCACTGAACTCATCAAGCCCAGCCAACACCTGGTTGACCAATCTCTGAAAGGTGGCAGGGGCATTCTTCATTCCAAATGGCATAACCCGGATCTGGAAATGTCCATCTGGTGTAGAGAATGCTGACCTCTCCTTTGCCCCATCAGTCAAGGCGATCTGCCAGTACCCAGACGTTAAATCAAACGTGCTGAGGAACCGGGCAGCCCCTAGCCGATCAATGAGCTCGTCAGCTCTGGGGATGGGGTGCGCGTCAGTCTTGGTGACTGAATTGAGTCCTCTGTAGTCCACACAGAACCGGAGTTCAGGTGTGGCTCCCGGCGCAGCAGCCTTTGGGACCAAGACCACGGGGCTGGACCAAGGACTGCTGGAAGACTCAACCACCCCAAGAGCAAGCATCTTGGAGACCTCCTCCTTGATGCAGGCCCTGACCCTGTCAGTCACTCTGTAAGCCTTATGCTTCACAGGTAAGCTGTCTCCTGTGTCCACATCATGGACGCACCAATCTGTGACACTAGGAACCAGGGAGAACAGATCTGGAAACTGCCCCAGCAACTGGCGGCAGTCTTCCTGTTGTTCAGGGGTCAGGGTGGGTGAGAGGTTAACTCAATTCAATCTTTATTTCGTTGCATTGCAACATAAAAGATACAATAAAATATACAATACATTATAAGACATACAACTGTAAAATCTTCATCATAAGGGCACCCTAGTATTACATTCATTCTACAATTCAACAATCTAGCACATTAGCAAATATTTCATCAATAGAGCACATAATATATAACTCAGTTTGGCACAGTATCAATAAATATTAAAATAATTTAAAAAGAGTAGAAAAGTTAAAAAAACATTAAATTGAGTTTGCACCAAAATTTAAAATGTTATACATTGGCATTATTCATGATTCCGAGGAGACTAGTTTAAAATGGAAGAGATAGTTTCCTTCTAACAAAGTAGGTGGACAATAGGAATTTACTAATGCCGAACACAATTACTTGGCTGGTGTCCATAGTTAGGATTCTACCCGCTTCCCTATGGGAAGATGTACCAAGATTGCGGCACAGGGGGACTATCCATTTTTTCCTAGCTTTGTCATAACTAGGGCAAAAAAACAATATGTGGAAGATGTCCTCCCTTTGGTTATCGGTGCACAAAGTACAATGCTCTTTGTCAGACTTCCCCCATCTTTTCTCAGTTACTTTTAACCTCAATGTTCCATACCTGAATTTTAGATATAGGGTTTTTGCCAATGGGGGTTGAATTTCATCTAGAAATTGTTCGAATAGAACCTCATTTTTTGCCAGTAGAAATTTATCTGTAAGGGGCCCATGGGTTCTCGAATACACAGAATTATAGTGCACATATGACCAGAAGCTTAGTTTAACAATTTTCTTGGAGTTTGGATTTAGCGTTTCCGGCTCGTTCCAAAAATGTGCTAATCCGAGCTTGGTAAGCCAGTTTTTCACGTGCTTGGACCAAAAGATCTTATTGTCTCTATCCAGCTCTAAAACTTCCTTCAGGCCATTTCTGTAGTCAGATAGTTCTACAGTTGACCATAATCTGATCCACATCAGCAATGGTCTCAATATAGCATGCTGATCTGTGTGTTTGATGTCAAGATCTAGATATAGGGGTAACAGGGGGGTGTTAGTTGGAATTTTTAGTAGTCCCCTGACGAATTTGTTTTCCAATACTTCAAAGGATTTTTTACATATTGGACCCCAGATTTCTGCCCCATACAAGGAGGCGGATTGTACCTTGTATCTAAAAAGCTCTATCGCAGGAGTAACTGCTTTGTTTACACTTTTATTATATCTCTGTGTGATTGGGAAGCAATTTTGTCTGAATACCAATTTAGATTTTTCCAATTGTGGGCCCCAGCCCATTGCGGAGTCCATCAGTACCCCCAGGTAGGTAAAACTGTGCTCGTAGTCCAATCTTTGCCCATTCAACATTAGATTCTTTTTAAAAGTTTTGTGCGGGTTCAAAGCCATATATTTTGTTTTTTTTATGTTAATTTCTAATCCTTTATTGATACAGTACTGTTGGAACCTGTCTAAAAGGGTCTGTAGGCCATGAGGCGTTTGCGATATTAAGATTGTATCGTCCGCGAAGAGGAGGGACGCGACGCGTTCCCCTCCCAGTCGAGGAGAATCATTATCGCAATCTTGCATATAGGTTGCAATGTCATTTACATAGAGGGAGAATAGGGTAGGCGCCAGGACGCAGCCCTGCCGCACTCCCCTTTTTATTGGAATTGGGTGTGTGAGCTCCCCATTTGGGCCCCATCTAACCTTAGCGTAATTCTCCCGGTGCAATCCTATTACTAGTTTTAAAAGGTCGCCAGGCAGCCCTTGCCTATTCAGGGTTTCCCAAAGTAGATCTCGTGGGATGAGATCAAATGCTGCTCGTAAGTCAACAAAGGTCACATACAAGTGACCTTTGCGCATGATGACATACTTCCAATACAAGCAGCATAACCTGAATACTTGGTCTATAGTACTAGTTTTGCTTCGGAATCCCGCCTGATATTTAGATAAAATTGACTCCTCTTCCAACCATGAATTTATTCTATTAAGAATATGCCTAGCATATATTTTTTGCGTGATATCTAAAAGACTAATGGGGCGGTAATTTGCTGGATCACCACGATCCCCTTTTTTAAAAATGGTGATGATTTCTGCGCCATTCCAAGTATCTGGAATGTGCTCACTGGCTGTAATCATGTTAAATAAATGATTTAGATAGGGTGCCCAGACTTCGATGCTATAAAGGTACAGGTCACCAGGGATTCTATCGAGCCCTGGCGCCTTCCCTTTCTTGATTGAAGTGATTGCTGCCTCTGTTTCTTGTAAGGTGAACACTACCTGCTGAGTGTTAGCTGGTATTTTAGAGGGGGGTACATCGTTAGCTGCCTCGGTCGAGGTTTTGGCTGCATATAATGCCGAAAAGTGCTTAACCCAAGTGTCTTCATCTAAGTAGACCTCCCTGGAACCTTTCTCTCGTTTATTTTCTTTAGCTGCCAATTCCCAAAATTGTTTCTGATCCTTTGTTTTAGCGGCTATTAACATGTTGAGCCACACTTCCTCATCCCATGTGGATTTAGCTTTCAATATTATTTTGTTGTAGACCTTTCTTTGCTCTCTAACTATAGATGGGCTTTCCCCTTTAACAGCATTAATCAGTGCAGTTTTGGCAAGGCGGCATTCCTTGTTGTACCAAGGTTTGCCTAGGGGTTTTGCACTGGTCCTACCTGCACCTCTTTTTGGTTTCTTAGTGAGCATTATTAATAGTTTGCTGAAAAGGGATTTGTGCAGATCAATAAATTTTTTAGGGGAGCAGCTAGAGGGGCAATATTGGTCCAGGGTATCTGCAAAAGCACTATAAATGTTAGTCAGTAGGTCCTCTTTTTCTAGCACAAATGCCCATTTAACCGCCCTGCGATTGTTGCTAAGGACAATATTGTCGGTAGTGGTTAAGGTTGCTATACTCTGATCTCCCTCCCTGTTATCAGGCTCCATGACCAAGCTTAGCAGAAAACTCATTTCTAAGGGGTAGTGATCACTTTCGTATCTTTCTTTGACTTTTAGATCCACTGTAAAAGGCCAGAGGTCAAAGGAGACAATAACATAGTCTATTTTACTCCCATAATTACCTCTCTTAAATGTAGGGGCTTTTGAGCTATCTGAAGGCATACGTCCATTACATGCTCTCAGGCCATGTGAGGTCAGGAAGCGTGTAATCTGTAAGGCCAGTGCTGTACCAGCAACCATACAACTCTCGCTCAGGGCAGGTATTGCATTGGCAATGTCCTCCTCCTTAAACAGTTCGGCTATCCCTGTGATAGGTTCAAAGTTGCAGTTCAAGTCTCCACATAAAATAACACCAGACTCAGATTTTAGTAAATCCACAAGCGATTCCAACTTCCCTATGCATATGGATTCCTTGTGGGAAGATTGGGGACTGTTGTAAACATTAAATAAATGAAATGTCCTATTATCCGCTGTTCTTATTTCCAGACAGAGAATGTCTGGAGAGTCGGTGTTAATCATATTGATAGTTAGCTTTATGGAAACATTAACCCACACTAAGAGGCCTCCAGAAGCACGACCTCTCGGGGAAGGGACAGCCTCTATTTGGTAGGTTTTATAGCCAACCCTGTGCAGTTGTGTTGTAGCCCACGTTTCCTGCAACACACAGATGTCGAAAGTATTTATATATGCGTTCCAATCTGGGTCGTTCAATTTAGCACGCACCCCCGCAATGTTCCATGAGACTAGTGAGAACAGGGGAATTCCCCTATTCGTGTCATGGAGCACTGCAGGAGCAGCTGGTATTGAACTCCTATTCACTTTATCTGGGGCTGTAACAACAGCAGAACATGTGTCCTCCATAATACTACTATCACCTTCTATACGGTGGTCATGACCCAAGGTACACAGTGCATTTACAACCCCTCCAGCGTCTCTTCTTTCTAAGCACAAAGCAGACAGAAATGGGCAATCATTTGTCTCTGGAGACACTATAGGTAATGCAACAGTCGATCTTTTTTTGTTTATATCATCACAAATACCAGTAATGTTTGGGCCAGACTTCAAGCAACCTAATCCTTTTACCACAGTACACCCCCCGAGTACATAGAATACTTTCAATACCACTATTATCTTCCTTGCTCTTTAAACATCAATCGCACTCTTCCAAACCACTGAATGCCTCAAACCTATTTGACAATTCCAAGGGAGTAAATGGGATAAGATTGGACATATTACCATTTCCTCCTATATTATAGTTAGTTGGTACAGTGTTCCACCCATGGAACACGGAGGGTGGGACAAACTGTTGGAAGTGAACAGGGTTCCTAGATGTTTCTGCATTCAAATATTGCATGTTAAATGGAATGAGTCTAGATGTGTGTTGAGGAGGGAATACAGTTGCTCTAGGGTAGAAGTAGGTTAATGGGCGTGGGACTACACAGTTGTTTTCATTGCCATATGGCCAATTCAATATATATTGGACCGCCTTCCTATCCCTAAAATTTACCACTACAATGTCGCCCCCAATATCCTTTGTTCTGTTACCCAGCCAGGACAAACGGCGTACATGAACAATTTCGCCATTTACATGGTTAACTTTCGGTCTGTACAATGATAACCAATGCATGATCTTGTTTTTTAACTGAAAGTAACCTTCCCGCTTGCCACTTGTCAGCTCGGGAACCCCAGTAAGCACCACTACATATGGTAGTGCTTCCGGTGGGAGTTCCGTAGGTGGTATCCTTCCCTGACCCCCTCTTACATGTCCAACCTCTTTCTCTTCAACACTAGGTATCCAGTTAGAAAAACTGGTTGAATCCCTAGGTTGAGTATTGGGCAGGGTTTCCGTAATACTTGGTATTGTGGTAGGTTTACTCTTAACAGGTTGTTGAATTTTTAGGTCAGTTTTTTTAGGAGGTTGACTGACAGGGTGGGTACCTTTAGTTGGATGGTTAGGGGCAGCTGCATTAACTACTATCATGTTGTTATCGTTTGTTAAATTAGTAGCTTTTACAGCTTCTCTTACGGTAGAGGGGGTACAGGGGGTGCAGACTGTGTGTGTGGCTTTTTGGGGCTGTATTACATTCTGTGGTCTTGGTGGCCTTTCCAATTGCCCAAGAGCTGTCAGATCCAGCTCAATCCTCCCCAACCTTGTTTCCACTCCCTTTAATCTGTCCGATAGGGCTAGCATATAGGTCCGTACAATCAGTTCAATATTGTCCAGTAGATCCTTCGGAAAGATTGTCTGGGGACCTTCTTCCATCGGGGTGGGAGTAGTATCTGGCAATATAATTAGTGGTGGGGGTGGTGTTATGGAATTTGACGGGGTTAAGTCAGTTGCCGTTGTTTGCTTGCCAACTGACTTCCCCACTGTCATAGTAGATGCAATGCTGGTCTTCTTGCCAAACTCGGAATGACTTAGCTTGGACTTGCTTGTGTCCATTTTTGTTCGTCTCCTTTTAGGGGGTGGGGGCCCATGTACTTTATTAGCCAGTGACCTCTGTTGTTTCCCTCTTACTACTTTCCCCGGTCTAATAGTAGGGGAAATCAGAGTTGCTGCTGGGTTGGGTGTACTGGGGAAATCTTGTCCCTCAATTTGTGAAACAGTCCCAGTTTGCGTTGGAGAAATAGCAGGTGCCAAGCATTCCTTGAGCAATAAGGGCACACTAGCAGTTGGGGATAGGTTGTCTGTCGAAGTGTTATAAGTGTCATTATCAAGGGTTACAGAATAAATGGGCTCGGACAGGGTCCTGTTTTTAATACGTTCAATTGAGCGACGTCTGTCTGCCCGCTTTTCTGCAAGAGATAATTCTTTGCTACCCTCTGGAGCTGCCTTGGAAAAATAGTCATCCAGTGTTCTGTTTAGTGCACTCCCGGATTTATCCAGCCCAGTATTGGCAGCGCTTACAGTGGCAGTAGCCATATAGCAATTTAATGACAATCGTGGATATGTATTTACTTACTCTGGATTTTGTCCAGGGCCTCGGGCCCAGCCCAGCCTCCTTCAGCCTCTGAGGGCCTAAGAGGGCCCGCCCTTTGCCCGGGCTTCGCCCCGTGCGAGCCCCGCGCGCGTCCCGCTGCGCGTTGCTCCGGTGCCGATTTTGAAGGTCCCAGGGGGCGGGGCTTCCGGCCGTCACCTCACGCGAGACCGCACAGCCTGCTGGATGTTGTAGGCAGGCAGCGCGCGGTCCGCGGGGGTCTCCAGGCACGGGTGATCTTTGGCTGGAACAATCCCCCAGCAGGGTGCAGGCAGCAGCCGCGTTTCTATTCGCACGGCGCGGCCCGCAAACAGCAACACTCCCCCAGCTCTCCCCTAGCAGGGAACAGGCAGCGGCGTTTTCTCCTCCTCTCGAAGCGGCTCAAAGCAGGTTAGTGGCACGTCCCGCTGCGCGTTGCTCCGGTGCCGATTTTCAAGGTCCCAGGGAGCGGGGCTTCCGGCCGTCACCTCACGCGAGACCGCACAGCCTGCTGGATGTTGTAGGCAGGCAGCGCGCGGTCCGCGGGGGTCTCCAGGCACGGGTGATCTTTGGCTGGAACAATCCCCCAGCAGGGTGCAGGCAGCAGCCGCGTTTCTATTCGCACGGCGCGGCCCGCAAACAGCAACACTCCCCCAGCTCTCCCCTAGCAGGGAGCAGGCAGCGGCGTTTTCTCCTCCTCTCGAAGCGGCTCAAAGCAGGTTAGTGGCACGTCCCGCTGCGCGTTGCTCCGGTGCCGATTTTCAAGGTCCCAGGGGGCGGGGCTTCCGGCCGTCACCTCACGCGAGACCGCACAGCCTGCTGGATGTTGTAGGCAGGCAGCGCGCGGTCCGCGGGGGTCTCCAGGCACGGGTGATCTTTGGCTGGAACAATCCCCCAGCAGGGTGCAGGCAGCAGCCGCGTTTCTATTCGCACGGCGCGGCCCGCAAACAGCAACACTCCCCCAGCTCTCCCCTAGCAGGGAACAGGCAGCGGCGTTTTCTCCTCCTCTCGAAGCGGCTCAAAGCAGGTTAGTGGCACGTCCCTCCATCCACTGACCCATCTTTCTCACAGGCCACTAAGAGGTCAGGAAGGGGCTCAGACTCCTCCTCCATTCCATCATCAGTTGCCAACAACATGCCCACTTCGGACCTTCTTAAGTGGGGCTTGAGGCGGTTGACATGTAGGACCCTCAAAGGGTTCCTGGGCGTCTTCATGTCCACCAAGTATGTCACTGGGCTCTTGCGCTCCACAACCTCAAATGGACCTGTCCACTTATCCTGAAGGGCACAGGGTTTCACTGGGGCCAGGACATACACCTCTTGTCCAGGCTGAAGCTCGACCAGAGTGGCATTCTGGTCGTACCACCGCTTCATCTCCTCCTGGCTGGCTTCCAGATTTGCCTCGGCAAGTTGTCTGAAGCGCCTGGTTTGGTTTCTGAAGGCCAGCATGTAGCTATATACATTCTGGGGAGGTTTCCTGGGAGATTGCTCCCAGCCTTCCTTTACCAAACTCAGTGGTCCTCTCACGGGGTGACCGTACAGCAGTTCAAAGGGGCTGAACCCTAGGGACTTCTGTGGTACCTCGCGGTATGCAAAGAGCAGGCATGGCAAGAGGACGTCCCACTTACGCCTCATTGGACCTTACAGGCCCATGATCATGCCCTTCAGGGTTCGGTTGAATCTCTCAACCAACCCGTTTCCTTGGGGATGGTAAGGCGTGGTGAACTTGTAGGTTACACCACACTCTTGCCAAAGGGACTTCATATACTTGGATATGAAGTTGGTCCCCCTGTCGCTCACCACCTCTAGAGGGAATCCTACTCGTGAGAAAATTCCCATCAGTGCACGCCCCACCACGGGGGCCGTCACTGTCCTCAGAGGGATGGCTTCAGGGTACCGGGTGGCATGATCCACCAAGACCAGGATGAACCTGTTGCCCATGGCTGTCTTGGGGTCCAGAGGCCCAACAATGTCAATACCCACTCGTTGGAATGGCGTACCGACCACAGGGAAGGGTTGGAGGGGAGCCTTGTTCTTCCCTCCGCTCTTCCCACTTGCCTGGCAAGTTGGACAGGTCCTACAATGAGCATCTGAGCTCTTGTGCATTTGGGGCCAGTAAAAGTGGGTGACAAGCCTGTCATAGGTCTTGTCCATCCCCAAATGTCCTGCTAAAGGCACATCGTGAGCCAGTCCCAGTAGGAAGGCTCTGAACTTCTGGGGTACCACCAGCACACGGGCTGACCCAGGTTCAGCAGCCTTAGGCTCTGAATACAGGAGGTCATTCTCCCAGTACACATAATGTGTTTTGGCCTGAACACCATTGGCCTGGTCTGCAGCCTGCTGCCGCATACCCACGAGAGAAGGGCATTCTTTCTGCTCCCTGCAGAATTCCTCCCTGGAGGGGCCTCCTTCTTGCTGCCAATGGGTCAGCTCAGGCAGGTCCCCCAGTTCGGCAATCTGTTCCCCAGTAGGCTCCAGGGCATCCCCCTCAAGGTCTGCTTCCTCCTGGACCGTGGGAACTTCAGGGGCCGGTTTCCCGCGCCCCCTGCGCCTTCTCCCTAAGGCCGGTTCCTGGGCCTCTCCTTCAGGCCCCAGGATCTCTTGATCACCCCTACTGGCTGCCATTGACCGGGTGGTCACGCACGCCCAGTCAGGCAGACCCACCATCCTCAGGTGAGTCGTCTTCTCCACCTTTTCCCAAGGGGAGTGCTCCAAGTCATTCCCTAGCAGACAGTCTACAGGCATGGCCGTTCTCACACAAACCTGCAGAGTACCAGAGACCCCCCCCACTCGAAGGGAACTTGAGCCATCGGACACTGACTCTCTGAATTATCAGCATTGATAACCCTACAGTAGGCATGGGTTACAACCTGCTCTTGAGACACCAAATGCTGCCTCACCGCAGTCACACTGGCTCCTGTATCTCTAAGAGCCTCAGCTTCCTTACCATTGATGGTAACCACCTGCCCATATTTCTTAGTGTTAGAGGGCAGGTAGTTTGTAGGGACCATCTCACTGTCTCCTAGAGAGACTAGGGTCATCTGAACAGGATCTCCACCCCCCGGGACCATCACTTCTTCTCCTAAGTGAACACTAGTCACTTGTCGGGGCGGAGCACCAGTGGGTGCTGGTTTTCCAAACAGGCGACACTTGGGGTCACTGGATATGTGCCCCGGGTCACCACATTTGAAACAATTGAAGGGCCCCTTTGGAACAGGTCTACCTGTCGGGCCCCATTCTGCTTTGGGGGTGGGGGAGGCTGAGAACCTTTCTGCTGGTCCCCTTGGGGATTACTTTGGGGGCCTTTTTGGAACCCTTTCTGTTTTCCCTTGTCCCCCCCCACTCTTCTGCTGGGGACCCTGCCCACCCTTGGCGGAGTCTCCCACTGGACCCTTGTGGACCCTGGTGCTGAGCCAGCGGTCCGCCTCCTCAGCAAGCTTCCTCGGGTTGGACAGCTTGCTATCTATCAGGTGCTGGCATAACTCAGGAAAACAGTGATCAGACAAGTGCTCCCATGCAATTAAATCAAAGAGACCTTGAAAATCATTCACTTTGTTACCCTTCACCCAACCATCCAGTGCTCTGCAAAAAAAAGTCACATACTCCACATACGTATTCCCAGGCCGCTTAGTACATCCCCTAAACTTCTGTCTATACATTTCAGGGGTAAGCCCATACCTGTTCATTAAAGCTTCTTTCATGTGGGAATAGGATCTCTGGTTTTCAATGGGCAAATCTAGCAGGGTGTACCGCCCTTCGCTAAGGAACCTTCCCCACAACCCCGCTCCCCAATCCTTGTCAGGGACCCGGTGGGAGGACATGGCTACCTCATATGCCCTAAACCACTGTCCTATGTCATCCCCCTTAAAGAACTCCTTCACTACATCTTTGGGGATGTGCACTCTTGACTCTACCTGCACCGGCGTTGTGCTGCCACCAGAGGGAGGATGATCCAAGCTTTTCTCTTTTAGACTCATCTCCCTCATTTTCAATTCATAATCCATTTGGTGTTTTCGCTCTTCCAGAGTCTTTTGCTCTCAAGCTCCAGTTGGCTCTTTACTTTCAATTCTGCCAGCTTCATTTCATGATCCCTGGTTTCCTTCCTGTCTGCCAGCTCCTCTGGTGACAGGCCTCTGCCAAAGCTATGCACGCTGTCTGGTTTTTCAAGATTCACCAGATCCCCAGGTGCATTCTGCTCCTCAGGTGCCTCCCTAGATTCAATCCAGGCTTTCATGGCCTTGTAGAGCTCTAGTTTGTTCTTGCACCCTGCGTGTGGAACCTTGAGTTTCTTGCAAAAAAACTTCAGCTCATTCTTTGTGTAGTTGTCCAGCTTTGCTGCATCCCATTCCAGCTCCGCCGCACCAGAGGTTATGGATTCTCCTCCATCAACGCTGTTTGTGCCAGGCAGGATTTCAACACTAAGGATCTTCTCTTGGCAAAATTAAAAACAAAGTCTGTGGCTAAGTTACTGGACTGTTATCACTATGCAATGGTCAGTAGCTAAGGTAAAACACCGCAAATGTAAATTCGTGATCCTCACCGCTGCGTCCAATGTAGGAAGGGGGAGTCTATAGTTGGCGCAGTGCAGCACTGGCGACAAGCAGGGACTCTCTCTTCCTCATCAGGGCTGAGGGTTACCTTCAAGACAACCTCTGCTTACCCTCTAGGTAGTGTGGCTTAAGCAGTCTTAGGCTAATCTCTGGGGCACATAGGGTTAAACATTTGCAATATTACACCATTCACAACCAACCCACCACACAATGACACCAAACTGTATTTGTAAAAATATATATTCTTTATATAAATTTCAAGCAGGCTTGTAAATACAGTTGTCAAACTTTCAATAGCGGTTCCAGTTTACTTAGTTTCAAGTTGCCACAGTTCTTTCTAGCAATAAGTGATCTTTTGGGCCTTCTGCCCAAGTTCAGTAAGGTTCAGTGTCTTGTAGCGCCTCAATGCGCGTTCCGCTGTCTCCGCTCGCTTCAGAGGGGAGATCGGGCCCGGCAGGCCAAAGCTCACGCTTCCCGCGTGGGCCTCGAGGACCAGGAGCAGTGCGAGCCTCGGTTTCAGAGGCAGCTCGCGTTGTTAAGCAGGCGGCGCGGTGCGAGCTCAGGTCGCAGGACGCTCGCACCGTGAGGACAAAGAGCACAGTACCTTGGACTTCTGAAGCGGACGGCTTCAAGGGGAGCTGTCCCACGTCGCGTTGCTTCCCGGGCGGGCGGCGGTGCTCGATGGGGTCACGGGCTCTTCCGAAAAGGTTCACTTCGTCCTCTGAAGAGGAGAGGCCGCAGCAGGCGGGGCTGAGGGGGGCGCACTTCACGAAGCGCGGGGCCCAAATTAGGCGAGGCCGGCAGCGAATCACTTCCCAGCTGCGGGGGCCAGGGGGTCTCAGCGCCCGAGTTATGAGGGGCACAATCTTGGCAGTGCCGGTCTTTGCGGGGCAGCCTGTACCTCGGGGGTCACACAGGCGGCGATGCTTGGACCGGGCAGGTCCTCCCTTTCCTTTGTTAGCGCGGCACGGCGCGGACAGTCACGGCGCTCGGACCAGCGTGGGGCCGGTCTTCACTTTGCAGCTGGCACACGATCAGGCCACAGTCACGGTGGTCGGGGGAAGGACACAGCTGCACGAATTGTCAGAGAGCGTGGCGGCGGGCACAGCGCTCTCAGGTCTTCTTCACTCGGCGCTGTAGAGACACACAGCACACGCTAGCAGCAGCTTCCTTCAGAGGGGTAGCGCCCACTGTTCCTGAGGCGCTGGTCAGGGGGCAAGTTCACAGGCAAGCCCTTGGAGATCTTTCAGCAGAGTTTGGCACAAAGTTTAAAAAGCAAAAGTCTCTTGTAGTCTCTTCTTTTCCTCTCCTTCAGCAGCAAGGCACCAGACACAGGCCAGAGACAGCACTCCTCCTTGTCCTTCCAGGTCCTTCTCTTCGGGCAGAGTTTCTTCTGTAGCACAAACAGGATCTAATTTACAAGGAGCAGGGCTCCTACTTGTATACCCAGTTTCTTTTGTTCTTACAGGCCAGGGGGGCCTTTGCATAACTGTTCTCAGTCCCTGAGCACTTGTGATGGGTACTTCTGCTTCTGCATTCAGTGTGAGGGCAGGCACATCAGCCACTCCCCAGGGGGGCGGAGCCGGCATTGTGAAGACAGGGGCAGCTTGAGCACTTTGTTGACAAGCTTCGGTCCTTCCTGGTCCAGGTGCAGGCTGAGTCATCAGTCGCTCCCCAGGAGGGTGGAGCCAGCATTGTGGAGGCAGAGCACAGCCTGATGCATCGTTCAGGGGAAACTCCCATCCCCCACTAAGGTGTCATCCTGCCATTCACTACATGTCGACACCCAGCCCTGTCACTCACACAACTCAGACAGTCAGATACACACAAGAGCAGAGGCGGGCTGAAATGGTTAGACAAGCAAATGCTAACTTTCTAAAAGTAGCATTTGCAAACCCAGGATATTAAAATAAATTTTACTAAAAGAAGTATTTTATTATTCTGAGTTCAGGCATACTAAACATGACTCTCTACCATGTTCCCTGAGCCTGCTGGGATTATAGAGTGTAATAATTCCAGCAGCCCATTCTGGCCTAAAGGGAGCAGGTAGCCTTACAATAGTGAAAAACGAATTTGGTTGTAATTCACTACTAGGACATGCCACACACATCAGGGCTTGTCCTACCTTACACTTACAATGCACCCTGCCCTAGGGCCTACCATAGGGGTGACTAATATGAAGTTAAGGGAAGGTTTAAGGGCTGGCAAGTGGGTGCACTTGCCCAGCTAGCATGACAGTACCAGACTGCATGCAGGTTCTGCAATGGCAGACCCTAGACACATTTTAAGGCTGCTTCTGTGGGTGGCGCAACCAGCGCTGCAGGCCCACTAGCAGTATTGGCATTTACAAGCCCTGGCACTCCTGGTGCACTTTACTAGGGACTAACAGTAAATCCAATGAACCAATCATGGACATCAATCACATGTACAGTTTTCAGAAGGGAGCACTTGCACTGCGGCACGGGTTGGCCGTGGCGCAGTGCCCTGAGTAGCGGAAAACCAG
This sequence comes from Lissotriton vulgaris, assembly GCF_964263255.1. NCBI lineage: Eukaryota > Metazoa > Chordata > Amphibia > Caudata > Salamandridae > Lissotriton > Lissotriton vulgaris. Next base: position 157,711,553 of record NC_141695.1, on the reverse strand, counting down.
CAAAACATCGGAGGCACACCAGCAAAAAGTGGAAGGGAAACTCACGCCAAGGTGCCAGGTCTAACAGGTACCAATATGCAGACAAATTAACATGGATGTGTGACAGATGGAATATATTACAGAAAGGTATGCATATCCTCTCTGTCGTTAAGGCCATATGGAGACTTGCTATTGAGATTAAGAATGTATCTAGTTTCTAATTGTCTCAATGCTTTGTCTCTGTCCTCGCCTCTTTTCTGTGCCGGTGCCATGTCAATCACAAAATAGGATAGACAGTTGACATCTCTGTTGTGACTGATCTTAAAGTGTCTGGCTACCGGGTATGCGGGGTCGAAATTGATGATGGCACGGATGTGTTGAAGTATTCGCATATATACAGGGTTCTTGGTGCTGCCTATGTATCTAAGTCCGCAGGTACATGTGAGAACGTATACGGCATATTCCGTGCGACAGTCGAATTTACCCCTGATGGTTTGCTCCTGAGTTTTAAACTGGGTTTTGTAACTTGTGGTATTGGCTCCAAAGTTACAAGCGCGACATGTCGTACATTTACGGAAACCATTTTTGACTGGCAGCCATGTTTGAATAGTAGGAGCCTCTGTGGTGGTTTTCTGAGACAACAGTGTGGCCATGTTTTTAGCCCTTCTAAATGTCACACTGGGCTGTTCAGGTAGATTCAGTTTCAAAATGAGATCCGTTAAAACTATGGGCCAATTTTTGTTGAGGATGCTGCGTATTTTGCGTTCTTGTCTGCTGTATGTGGTGATCAATCTGGGTGAGGCATTGTCTTCCATTGTGTCCCCAGTATGTTCAATGGTGTTAGATAGTAAGGCAGATCTGGGTCTCTCATTAGTTTTGAGTATGGCCCTGTTAAGGATGTCCTCAGTGTACCCTCTATGTCTCATGCGAACCAAACTGTCTTTGTTGCATGTGTCAAATTGTTCTGTAGTGCTACAAATGCGTTTGAGCCATAATAATTCCCCATAGGGGATGCTGGCTATCAAATGTCGTGGGTGTGCACTTGACGCATGAAGTATGGCATTTCCAGCCGTAGGTTTTCTAAACGCTGTGGTGGTCAATTTGTTCTCAATTATCTGCACTTGAACATTTAAGAACTCTATCATGGTGGTGCTCATATGAGATGTAAAGTGCAGGTTGAAATCATTGATGTTCAACATGTCAACAAATTCCTGGGCACTGTTCATGCTGCCTTTCCATACAATGAAAACATCGTCTATATAACGAAGCCAAGAGACGACATTTTGGTCAAATACTTCCTTATGCTCCCTCATGAGGACCTGCTTTTCCCAATAGCCCACGTGTAACCCCGCGTAGCTCGGGGAAAATCAGGCCCCCATGGCAACACCTTGTTTCTGCCTGAAAACATTCTTTTCAAATGATTGAAGTAATTATTGTTTAAACACAAAGTTATAAGGGACATGAGCATTCTGTTGTGCATAACATACTCAGCAGGTCGACTGTTCAAGAAATGCTCTACTGCACGTAAACCACATTCATGCCGAATACTAGTGTACAATGACTCTATGTCTAAAGTCAATAATACCAGCTCATTAGTCCAAGCCACATCTTCAATGCGTTTCAAAAAATCACCTTAGATAAGAAGGCATTGTTTTTACTAGGTCCTGTAGAAAGAAGTCTATGTATTGACCCACATGCTCCGTCATGCTGCCAATTGCTGATATAATTGGGTGTCCTGGAACAGGGGTAATGTTTTTATGCAGCTTGGGTAACAGATAAAGAAAAGGTAGTTTGGGATAACAATTGAACAAGAAATTAAATTCTTCATTCGTTATTAATCCCTCATATTTCCATTTTAGCAGTTCTTTTTTGATGTTGTCCTTTGCTTTATTGTAATTTTTTAACGTGCTTTGTTCATAGCAGTTATTGTTATCCAGCTGTCTCTTAGCTTATATGTATATATCTATATTATAAAGTACATCCATGCTTCTAAAGCTAAAGTAGGAAAGTAGGCAAGACACTGCTTCACTCTGTTAATATTTCCAAGTTTGCACCTTTAATTTGTTTGCTACCTATGCAATTAACATGGATGTATATACAGCTATTTATATAGCATGAGCAGTTGACTAAACTATAACTTGTGCATTTTAGTAGTTTGTGAGGTTTTTAATCTTAGAATTTGAATTTGAATCTTTTGGCTTTTATATAGCGTGCAGCGACTGCATGAGTTTCCCGGCGCTCTGCACAAAAGCACGGGTGAGGAGGTGGAAAATCCCAAACGTGACCAAGAATCCCTAAAGTTAAAAAAAAAAAAATCTTCAGGGCATATTTGAACGATGTTTCTTTGGTTATTGATCTCAGGTTGCCAGGCATATGGTTCCACATGCTTGCTACCCTGACCATGAAGGAGGCTCCCCCTTTCAGCTGTTTTTTAAAATGGGATTGTTAAGAACCCAGCATTACCGGAGCTTAACAACCTTCTTGGTCTGTACTCCTTGATCTTCTCATTTATGTATGAGGAAGCCCTGTTGTAAAGGGCTGGTGCTGAAAGAAAAGAACTGACAGTGTGCCAGAGTTGCGGTTATATTGACGAAGCGGACTTCACAACGACGTCACACGGAGTCGACCGATGCTGCCTACTGGTGCTCAGGACCATAAATTACTAGGGAGCACCTGCCAGAGTAGAGCAGGGGGTCAGGCTTGGCTCGAACAAGCCCTTTGATGAGCGAAGGGTCATGAAAATATCTGCCATGTAAACTTTGCAGCAATGTGAAAGTATGACAAAATCTCTTCAAGATTCAAAAGCATCTTCAAAAAGCGTTTCACCATAAACTATCAGATGATATCACTGCATTGAGAGACATTTAGTACAATGGATGGTTTTAAACCCATCCAAACAACAACTGTATTAAAGAACTCTAAGCATTAAGTCAGTCGCCATTTGTGCCCTATATAGGCCTTAGATTCTTTTATACGTGGAGCAGCCTCACAGCCTATTAAATCAAACACAAGATTTTTGCACAAGAGGATGTGCACATCCTAAACTCACGTATTTGATGGTGTTCTGATATGGGCCAATGAATAAAAACTGGGCATGGAGAAATAAAATATTTGCCTAGGATCAACAATTTGTCATGCAGGCGAAGCCGTGATTGGTCTCATGTTTTATATTTTCCCATTGTGCAATTTTAATTAGCGAGCAGATGGGAATCTCTTTCTCTCATGTTTTACATCAAAGATAAATGGCCTGACTTAAAGTTTTATTATTTTCGGAAGCAGAAATATTTCCATTGTACCTTAAAATATCAGATTTAAATCACTGCAATGAGAAGCACTTATTAAAACTGATTTTTTTTAACTTTAACTTAAAAAAAAATACTGACCCATTCAATAAAAATAAAATGCCAGCATTTGTAAAGCGCACAGCTACCTCCAACGGAGGTGTCCCGGCACTGGGGGACGTTGGGAAGATCAAGCAAGCTATTGCCCAGAGTCATATGGTGCCGGATCCGGATATCGAACCATGAGCCCTGTGGTCCAGAGTCAGGCATCCTGGCTGCTGCCCCACACCTCTTCCACCAGAAGACAATGTCATTGGTGAACACTAAGAGGCTAGTCAGTTATCAGGTGTGCCCTATATTATTATAGGTAGAGCAAAATTATGGCTTATTAAATTAAACACAAATTTTTTGTACAATGCATATCCTAAACACACATTTGAAGGTGTTCTCATATGAGATAATGAAGAAAAGGTGTCACGGGGAATAAAATATTTGCCTAGAATCACACAATTTTTCTCAAACAGGGTAGCCAGGATTGAACCCTTGTTTTATATTTTCACGCTGTGCAATTCCCCTGCTAGATAGGAATCTCTTCCTTCTATCTGTCTGTTTTACATCAATGGTTAATCATTTAATGTTAAATCCTAATTCTGGAAAGCAGAAGAGTTTCTCCTTAAAATATCAGATTATATACCTGCATTGAGAGGCATTTATTAAAACTGATAGTTTTTAAAATTCAGCGTATAAATATTCCTATCCCTCTCAAAGAGGACAGTGCCATTAGTTAACAATACGATGCAAGACTGTTATGATATGTGCCCTTTGTTTTTATTACATTTGGAGCAATATTATAGCGCATTAAATCAAACACAATAGGTTTTTGTACAGTGCACCTCCTGAGCTCATCTATTTTAAGGTGTTCCCATATGTAATGATAAAAATAAAGTTGGCACGTTGAAACAAATCTTTGCTTAGGATCACACAATTTGGTCAAGAAAGGAAGCTGGGACTTACCCATAATTTGTAGTTTCACATTGTGTATTTACTCTCTAGATAGGAATTTCTTTATCTCCTGTTTTAAAGCAAAGGTTAATACTTTTACTTTAATTCTTGGTGCGCGGGCTTAGAACATGGGAGGCAAGCAGCCACATTAAACGTCATTTCGTTTTGATCCCAAGGGTCCAAGAGGATCTCCAGCTGAGCTACAGCACACATATGGCTTGAACTTTCAGTGGCTCGCTAACACCTATTTTGTCACTACTACAACCTACAGTGGCAGGTAGTGTCACTGAGCTGGTTAGCCAAGTTCAATCCCACCATGGCTTACTCTGCTGTTTGTTAAATTAGCACCATCTTCACAACATGCTCTGAAGCTATGACTTATTGTGTAGAACTATACAAGTGTAGCAATTCAAACTGAGATATTTGCTGGATTTGGTGGTTAATTGGAAAAGAATAAGTGCTGGGGCTAGAAGGTTTGCTCAGAAGCCCACATGTATGCAGAGTTTGCCTGTCATACTCTTATTTTAGAATCTCCGAGAGGGGCTTAGGCCACATTTTATTTCTGGTGATTGTGGGGTGGCCAGGCTTTCAAAACCAAACACCAGGACAGCCAGTAAGTGTTAGCATAGAAATACAAAAATGAGTCACTGCTTTAGCAATATGGTATCACAGAGCTCCAAAGATATTGCTATTGCTGTTGTTTTTGTGGTGATTAAACACTAAAAAAGAAATCAAAATGTTGAGCTGCACTTTAAAATTGCTCATTTCAGCGCAGACAAATGGGGTTGTAAGTTGATCTGGGCTATGGGGATCTGCTGAGCCCGGAATAGTATGGTACCTGCTCTGGCTTGGTGTGTGTTCACATTCCACCATGTGCACCAGAAATGTCTCACTTGGTAAGCATTGTCCCTTTTCTCTCTGTCTTTCTCTTCTGTCTTTTTTTCTCTTGCCATCTCTGTCTAACCCCGTCACTGTGTTTCTATGGGCCATATGTAAGTAAAAGTGAAATTCCGAATTTTACCGATCGGTATTAAGAATTCTGAATTTCCGATGTAGGTAAAAAATTGGTGTTTTTTACCGAATCGATTCCTTAATACCGATCGGTATTACCGAATCTGCATTACCGAATCGGTAAATACCGAATCAGTATTTCAAAATAACAGCAATTGAGGAAACAGCCAATCCTATCCATCCACCCCACCTCCCAACCAGGAAGTGGCCACACCCATGCAGGTGTACTGAATCAGAACCTTCTGGAGAGGCAGGGAGTGCATAGGAGAACACAGGAGCAACTGTGAGAACTTTTCCTGAAAAATCTGCATAATGGCCAACAAGGAGACAGAAAAAGAAGAGAAAAAGAAAAGAAAGCTAAAATTCAGCGAAAGGGAGCTGCAGGTCCTGATTGAGGAGGTGGTCAAACAACACACAAAGCTGTTTGGGAAACAGTCCTTGCAAGTGCCAGAATCAGAGAGAAGGAAAATATGGCTTGAAATACAGGCACATGTGAATGCGGTTGATTGACCCCCGTGAAATTGAGGTACTAAAAAAAAGGTGGTACGATGTCAGAAGCCTCACAAAGAAGAAGATGGCTGAGAGGAAAAAACAAGCCAGAAGGAGGAAGAAACAGGGCACCTGCACTGACTGCACTAGAACAGCTGGTGGAGTCCACCATAGAGCCTGACAGCGTCAGCGGTATCGGGGATGCAGACAGCTCAGCCAGAGCTGCCAACAAACGAAGTAAGAAGCATGCACACTAATCTGCGCCCCCACTCCCTAACCCCATTCCCCAATGAGGCAGTGTGAATCCCACTCCAGTACAGGTTTTACTAAACACCAGCAATGCATTATGGGAGATGTAGTCAGTGTAACACCTTTCATGACAGTCATCCCACTGATTACAAAGGCATGTGACACACATCAGTGATAAACAAGCAGAAAACAGAAAGATAGATTGGAAGAAATGAAAATGTATTATTGGTACGTAGTGCTGCCAGACTAGTGAGCTAATGTACAATTTGTGTCCACAGGCGAGACATCGCACAGGTCTGCACATGACAAGGCAGGAAGGGCACCCCGGAAGGAGAGATCAGAGGAGGCCATTGCAAGTGCAGGGGACACTACCCCACCACCACCAGCATCACCACCACTGCCAGCATCACCACCACCGCCAGCATTACCACCACTGCCAGCATCACCACCACTGCCGGCACCACCACCACTCCGGCATCACCACCACTGCCAGCATCACCACCACTGCCAGCATAACCAGCAGCGTCACCACCGGCAGTGACAAGACCCAGGAGGCATGCAGTTGCCAGACTCCAAGAGATGGAGTTGTCTTGGAAGACAGCAGGGGTGGACTAATGTCGACAGTACCAGTTGATGGCAATAATGAAGGATCGCAGTCCACCACAGAGAGATCACACACAGGTGCCAGATGCCGCAGCGCTAGGGAATCCAGTCCACCTTTGCAGGGTGAAGAGCATGGTGTGTTTACAAGGCTGGAGGCGAACATGGCAAACGTTCAGCTCCTGTAAGGGAAAGCAATACAATCTGTACAGCGGCCGATGAGACACCTGAATGCAAACATGCAGAACATTGAGAAGGGCATCAGCTCAATGACCACAATGCTGGCTGAGGGCATGAAGGAAATGGCTGAGGGCATGAGGGAAATGTCCCAGCCAGTGATGCTGCTGTGCAGCAAGCTTGATGAGGACAGGATGGCAAGGAGCAGGGAGAGGCAGAAGATGGAGAATCATACAAAGGCGGTGTACCGCCTCTCCACTGCCACTTCTCTGCTCTGCAGGCGCTACGTGGCCATGCAGGAAGGGATGGCACACAGCAGCCGTGATGTTTCAAGGGGGCTTGTTAAAGTTACTACTGCACTTGAAGTGCTCATAACTACTCAGGCTGCCAATACTGGTGCAGGTGATGTGGGGGACAGTGAGGAGATGACAAGTCGCAGCAGTATAATGCCCCCTGAAACTGAGACCAGGAGGAGCAGCAGACGTCATGGGGCTGCCACTGGATCGATTGCCAGTGACGACAGTCAGCTAAGGGAATCCAGCAGTGTTGTGCGTGGCCGCAGGCGTTAATGCAAACCCCACTTTGTGTACTTAACTGGGTGATTTAGCCCATGCCATCCTAGTAGGGTGGTTACAAATAGGGCTGGCAAGTTGAGCCATTCGTGTAGTGGCGTGGTGCCAAAATATTAAACTACGTCATTCAAATGCAACAACTGGCTGTGTCTCCTTACTTACTCCAAAATACTTGCGTGTGATCTCAGCCCGTCTTTGTCTCCGATCTGGTACTGGCGCCACTCCTGCTGCACTGGCTCTGGCTGTGCAAATTCATCATTATCATCCTAAGAGTCCGTTAATTCAACTTCTGTACCTTTCTTAGTGGCAAGGTAGTGCAGCATAGTACAAGTTGCGATGATTTTGCAGTAGATGATGGGTGTGTACTGACGTGCGCCTCCGCTTTTGTGAAGGCAGCGGAACCTGCTTTTCAAAAGTCCAAACGTGCGCTCCACAACGTTGCACGTTGATTTGTGTGCCACATTGTATCGTCTCTCACTTGGGGTTGATGGGTTTAGGTGAGGGGTGAGGATGAATGACCTCACAGCATAAGCGCCATCACCTAGGGGAGAAAGAGAGTGCCATTAATTACAAACACCAACACATTCATCTGCAGTATACATCAGGGTGTCACAGTGATTTACCTAGCAGGTATCCTCCTAAAATTCTCCCGCAGCCAGGCGTGTGTAAATCCCACTGTTCTTGAAAATGTATGAGTCGTGGGTGCTCCCTGGAAATTTGGCCACAATGTCGGTGATTAAGTTGGCTGCATCGCAGATTACCTGCACATGCATGGAGTGGGTGGATTTTCGGTTTCTGTAGATGTGGGCAGATTGTGCTGCAGGTGGGCAGATTGGAATGTGTGTCCCATCAATGCTCCCTATAACATGCAGGAACTGTGCCATTTGGTAAAAGTCCGTCTTGGTTTTCAGCAGTTCCGCCTGTGTGTTTGGGAAGCTTATGTAGTGATGCATTCTCTGCATCATGGCTTCCAGGAACTTCTTAAAGAAACGGGACAGGCAACTCTGTGACACCCCACCTACCACAGCTATCACCCCCAGGTAACTGCCAAATGCAAGTAGGTGTAGGCTACAGAGCACCTGCACATGTGGTAGTATAGCGTGCCCCCTTGGTGTTGGATGCTCCAGGAGTGGGTGCAGGTCCCTTATCAGGTCCAGGATGGTGTGGGGGTGTACCCTGTACCTTTCATGGATCTCTGCCTCAGTCAGTTGGAAGAGTGTGATGCCATGTCTGTAAACGCACTCTCCCGTCTCCAGATCCTCACTCCTGCTGCCTGTAGCCGTAGCCGCCTAGTAATTACATAGAGGGCCGCCATAGTGATCACACTGTTGCATTTTGGGACTGCTTATATACACTGCACCTGATTACCACTACCAATTTTTAGGAAATTCGGCATTACCAAATTTTTCTACATCTCTTTTCTCATTTTTACTGTTTCTTATTTACTGATCAGTATTTGGGTGTTCGGTAAATCCGATTCGGTATATTAGAATCGGTAATAAGGAATTGGTAAATACTGATTCCTTCCCTACATCATGCATGCCTAAATACTGGTCGGTAATGGTGTAATGTACCGGTTTTCACCATTACCAACCGGTATTTGGGCCACCTACATCGGGCCCTATGTCACTCCCTGTCTTTCTGACCTTTAGGTCACACATATTTCTCTATCCCCTGTTCTTTCTGCTGTTTGTCTGACTTTCCCTATTTTCATCTCAGTTTACTTGCCTTTCTCTGCCTCTACCTTTAACTCTTTCACTGTCTTTCTCTCATTTCATTTTTGTCTATATGCTGTTCCATGTCTCTCCTGATTTATCTCTCCACCTCATCTTTTTTCTGCCTTTCCATGCATTCTCTCTGTCCCTTCTCTTTCTTTATTTCTTCTTTCTGCCTCTTTCTTTCTATATATCCTTGCTTTCTTGTCCTCCCTTGTCTCTCTCTTTTCTCATATCTTCTTGACTTTATCTGATATCTTAACTCCCTATATTTCTCTTTCTTGTCTTGGTTTATGTCCCTGTCCATCTCTCTTCCTCTCTCTCTCTCTCTCTTTTTTCCTCTCTATTCCACATTTTCTTGTTTTTATCTGTCTCCCTGTCTTTGGACATTCTTAATGTCATTGGATGTGTGTCTTTTGCAGTCTATTCTCTGTCTCCTTGGGCATTCTTTTTTTTTTTTTAATATTTTTATTCCGGTTGAACTCCCCTCCCCCCCCCCTTTTTTGTTCTACAGGGCAAATTAATACCTTCACAAAAAAATATGGCATAGCATACAATACTTGAAGAGAAAGAAAAAAAGAAAAAGAAAAAAAAACTATACAGATATACAAATAAAGTGACCCTTATAAGGGAAAATGAAACATAAACATTACAGAAAAAAACATTCCCAAGATTGGAATCTAACATCATATATACACGTTCTCCTACTCCCATTAATTTCTTTACATCCTACTCTGGGTCTCTCTCCTTCCATCTTTGTACAGGGTCCCATATCTCTATTCCTAAGATCTTGCCTTTTATACCCCCTCCATGCATATATTGCTTTTTAACGATTATATTCTATACAACAAAAATGCCAATGCTGCCTATCTCAATGCACTTTCTATTTATTCTGTCTTACCTATGAATAGAACATTAAGTAAGCAATCCTCTGTTTTTCGAATAAATCCTTTTTTTTATTTTATTTTACTTCATTTGAACTATTTTGGTGATTATTTCCACAATTTTTAACATTTCAAAGAAACATATATCTTACAATACATGAAAACGTTATATTCATTAAATCATCCCCCTCATGTCAATCACACTAACTATCATTCCAGATCGCTGTCAAACACTCTCAAACATACTCTCAATCACACTGCTCTTATTTACAATCTCAAATGCAATACTTTTTTAGAAAAAATCAAATGTTCACATAGCCATAGATTATACTGTAAACATAAATCAACATTCTACAAAATTCATTTAGGCTTAGTTCTTATGGCTGTTCCCAAAAAAAGAGTCTACGCGTTTCGAACTCTTCTTAGTGTGGAGGACCACATACTGTAAATGAAGAGAAGAGGAGACCTATGTTAACTGTATAATTCTCACCATATAGGAAACTGCTAATTGGCTCAACAGCCACCTCCATGCATATACCTCTCTAATTGAAGGCAATTCAATTGTCATCTAGACCGCGGCGCAGGACCACCTAAATGACATTAAACATAGAGCTCAGCAGAGCTGTACTTCCACATCAAAACGTGAACACATCACTTTAATTGAAAGAAACAACAACTCACGGTTTCCGTGTTGTATTTCATACACACTCTGCCCTGTGAGAAAACATAATATATGTTGTTGTAATGGCTCATATGAAACGTTCTGACAGTTTTCAATGAAGTGAGCGCTATCGCTTACCTAATGTGTTTCTTTCATTTGACAGAAATGAGCTGGTGGAATGATATTCGAGTGGCGCACCTGGAAGAGTATAATATGGCATTGATGTTTGGACAAATGCGACTGTCCACGCATTGTATCTGTGTCGGATTATCACTAAATATCACAGCCTCTATAATGGAGCATGTAACAACCGGTCACAGCGTGTGCAAGCGTTTAAAACTTCCAACATCTCGCTCCTGTCTTAAATTCAGGGTCCTTCCTGCTCGGAATCGGGCATCCCCTGAATCTGACTAGTTCAGTTCTTTGACCATAGAAGTCCCGCTCACCTTAGTTGCGTTTTAATAGCTGATGTGTCAGGCTCCTTCGGCTCAAAACGTAGCAAGTCTCTATCTCAGAGTATCCGGTGTCCTATTATATCCGGATCTCTAACTTCCGGGGAGCGCCATCTTGTAACGTGCAAAGTGTCACTTTGGTTTAGATAAGGGTAACTTTTATAATTCTTGTTGCTGTCAAAGACGAAAGGTTCTGTTGTACGATGTTAATTCCAGTGTACAAAGCTCTGCCGGCATTCTAATTTATACTGTCCGCCATTTTGGATCGGTGTCAACAACTTCCAGGAAGCGCCATCTTTTAATGTGCAATGTATGTCTATACTAGCACTGTCTCGCTTAGATGTTGATGTGTGTGGCTTTGATGTTTACATCAAGCTCTGTAAGTTTAAAGTTCATCTGCTGCCCGCCATAGTAGAATCAATGTGATATATTGAGGTCTCCTCTTCTATTCATTTACAGTATGTGGTCCTAATGAGAACTCTGTAATGTTGCGACCGCACAGTTGCGGTCTAGTTGATCAGCGCACGTAGACGTGCGCATACGCGGTGGCGCACGGCGCCGCGTACGTTGGATAAAATAAAGATGGGCGTGTCCCGGAGTGAGTCGGGACCACGCGACGAACTAAGCAAGGTGTCCGCGTGAGTCCTTTATGGCGCGCCCTTATCCCGCGCGCCCCTCAGGCCTCACAACCTGACAATGGCGACGAGGGGTGTCTGACCCCACGCTGTGCCCCCGCACAGCCCGTGCTGCATTGCCGATCCGGCCCAGGGTCCGTGTACTGCCCTGCCTGGCCCGGCGAGGCCCTGGCCGTGACCCGCGCGAGGCACATGACTGAAGCCGCCTCATGATCACCCTGCCACGCAACCACGTGGCGCCTCATGGTCACTGCGCCTGCCGATGATGTCTAGCGGCAGCGGCGCACATCCACGCTGATCCGCAACGCGTGCCCAGCAGCTGCTGCCCTACCGGTGGCGCCCGTCCCCACGTGGTGGGACCTCGCCTCACGAACCGGAGCGCAGCGCCCCTAGTGGAGCAACCGGTGCCCGCGCCACGATGACGACCATCCCTCCGATCGAACCTTTCGTGATCGACGGCACACCCGCCTCTTTGGCGCCAAGATGGAAGGACTGGACGGAGCGCCTCAACTTCTACTTTGAAGGTGCAGGGACAGCGAGGGACCGCCGCCGAGCACTCCTCCTGCACCTAGGGGGTAAGGACATCCACCGCATCTACAAGACGCTGACAGAGGCCACGCCGCACACCTACGTCACTCTACTGCAAGCGCTCAACGCCTACTTCAAGCCCATGGTCAGCAAAGATTACAATCGCTTCCTGTTTCGCCAAGCCCGGCAGGAGGCGGATGAGTCTCTGGACGCCTTCCATGGGAGACTGATGGAACTCGCTAGCACCTGTAGATTCAGAGAAGAGCAAGAAGAGATACGCGGTCAGATAATCCAGAACTGTTATTCCTCCGATCTCAGGGTCAAAATTCTCCAAGAAGATGGAAAACCCCTTGCAGAAATCCTGAAACTAGGCCGCTCAAAGGAACTATCGAAAGCGAGAGCCTCTCACATGGAAGCAGCGCTGCACAGGCCAGCTAAAGGTGAACAAGTCAACGTTGCAGAACAAGTGCATGTCGTCCGCCCCAAACAACGGTCAATTGGAGGGAAGAAGCCACCGGAAAGGCGGAAGGAATGTGGATACTGTGGAGGCACACCTCACAGAGCGAAAGACTGCCCGGCGAACGGCAAGAAATGCAGCGCGTGTGGGCGGTGGAACCATTTCGCCTCGGTATGCAGGTCCTCGAAACAGAGGACGGAGGCAGCGCACGCCATCAGAGACAGCCCAGATAGCGAAGACATGGACGACGATGTCCATGACTACCCCGTACACTATGTGTTTGCCATCGATCAGCCAGCCAGGAAGAAAAAGCGCCTCCCGAAGTGCCGCATAAGGGTGAACCAGCAAGAGGTGAGAGCCACTATAGATACAGGGGCATCCATCGAGTTAATGGCAGCAGACGTGTATAACCAACTGCGTGACAAGCCAACCCTGAGCAAGGCAAAGATCCGAGTGTTCGCCTATGGACAGAAAACCCCAATACCACTCATTGGGTGTTTCAAGACGAACATTTGTCATCTGGACAGGACAGTCCCCTCCACCATCTATGTGACAAAAGAAGGGAGTGGCATGCTACTCAGCGGAAAAGCCGCCGAGGAACTCCAACTCATCTTCTACGCCATGGCCGTCCTAGAAGATGAACTCGATACCATCATCGAAGAATTTGACGACATGTTCAGGGGCATCGGGTGCCTCAAAGGGAAAGAGGTTTCGCTGCACATCGATCCATCCATACAACCCGTGGCACTCCGGCACCGGAGAATTGCCTTCCACCTCCGAAAGAAGGTCGAAGAAGAACTCGAGAGCCTAGAGAGGCAAGGAATAATCGAGAAGGTGGATGGGCCCACGCCTTGGGTGTCACCGATCGTAGTAGCGAGGAAGCCCAAGCAGCCAGGGCAAGTGCGCATATGCGTGGACATGCGCCTGCCCAACGCCGCAGTTAAGCGAGAGCGTCACCTGACACCCACGATTGACGACATATTGAGCGAACTCAATGGAGCCAAATGGTTTTCCAAAGTCGATCTCCGCTCGGGCTACCACCAGCTTCCACTCCACCCTGACTCCAGGTACATCACTACCTTTTCGACTCATGTGGGCCTACGCCGATATCGCCGGCTCAACTTCGGCATCTCGAGTGCGGCAGAAGTCTTCCAAAACACTATCCGTGAAGTGCTCAGCGGACTCCCAGGCGTACTCAACGTCAGCGACGACTTGCTGATATATGCCCAGTCTGTAGAAGAACACCACCAGCGGCTGAGGGGAGTTCTACAAAGACTCAAGGATTCAGGCCTCACCCTGCACCGCGAAAAATGCCAATTCCTCCGCAACACCATCAGTTTCTTCGGGTACACGTTCTCAGACAAAGGCATTGCCCCCGATCCAGAGAAGGTCAAGGACGTGCAGACGGCTCCCGCCCCGACAAACATCTCCGAGGTGCGGAGCTTTCTAGGCATGGTCAACTTCTGTGGTCGCTTTATCCCTGACCTCTCCAACATCACCCGACCTCTCCGCGAGCTCACGAAGGCATCCACCCCCTGGCAGTGGGGCAAAGAGCAAGAGGAAGCGTTCCAAAACACGAAAGCAGCCCTATCGGCAGAGAAGACGCTCTCATACTTTGACCCCTCCAAGCAGACCAATATCGCGGTCGACGCCAGTCCCTTCGGTCTGGGTGCCGTCCTTACACAACGTCAAGGAGAAGATAACTGGGCGCCGATTGCATACGCCAGCAGATCGCTGACAGAGACGGAACAAAGATACTCGCAGATAGAACGCGAGGCCATAGCCATCCACTGGGCGTGCAGACATTTCCACATGTACGTGTACGGACACCCGTTCACCGTCTCAACAGATCACAAGCCCCTAATCCCACTATTCAGGGGAACGGTATCAAAACCACCGCCCAGGATTGAAAAGTGGATTCTGCAGTTGCAAGAATATGACTACCTGCTAGAATTCAAACCAGGAGCCACCAACCCAGCAGACTTTCTATCCCGCCATCCGAGGGCGGCCACCCCGGGAGAGAGAGAAGATGCTGAAGACACTGAGTCATTTGTGAATGCCGTGGTTGAAAGGTCCAGGCCGCTCCCCATGAGCATGGAGATGATCATCGAAGCCACCCAAAATGACGAAATTTTCCAGATTGTCTCGAATGCCATACGCACGAACGAGTGGAAGACGCTCCAAGCGTCATTGGGCCAGAGAACGCCGCAAGCGAAAACAGCCTTAGAAGCATTCTTGAGGGTCAAGGAGGAGCTGTCAGTCGATAGCCAGGGTTGCGTGTTAAGAGGGCCCAGAATCGTGATGCCAACTACTCTCACACAGCAAGCCATTGCCCTCGCTCACCGAGGACACCAGGGAGTGGTGAAAACAAAAAGCAGACTCCGTGCCAAACTATGGTTTCCAGACATGGACTCGCAAGTGGAGCGGGCCGTCAAAGAGTGCCAGTGGTGCCAAGCAGCGGGACTCCCAGAAAACCCACCACCAGTCATCACAGAAGTTGGCCCGGAAAGACCATGGGAACACGTCAGCGCCGATTTCGGCCACCTGCCCGACGGAAGACACATGCTCGTCATCATGGATGACTACACGAAATATCCGGAAGTGGAGATCGTCGCGTCCCTCACGGCAAAAGAGGTGATCGCCAAATTCGAGAAGACCATCGCAACCCATGGCATCTTCGTGAGGGTCAAGACCGACAACGGTCCCCCCTTTCAGAGCCAAGAGTTTGCGGAGTATCTAGCGGAGTGGGGGATTCTACACCGGAAAATAACACCCAGATGGCCGCAATCAAACGGAGAAGTGGAAAGATTCATGCGCACATTGAACAAGACCATCCGGATTGCCCATGCTGAGGGGACATCGGTAGAAAGAGGAATCTACTCTTTCCTCCGAGAATACAGGCTCACCCCACACCGCACCACTGAGGCCGCCCCAGGCCCGTCCACGATGGGACGTATAATCCGAGACACCCTCCCAAATCACCCCACCTGGAGCCCCACCAGTGCGGAATCATGGAGGACTGTACACAACAGGAAAAAGTCTAATGACTATGCAAGCTTCCGGCGGAAGTCCAAAGAGTCATCCATTGCCGAAAATGACCGGGTGTACGTCCGAGACAGGTATCCAGGAAGTAAATTCAGACTCCCGTTTGAGCCACAACCATGGACTGTCACTGCCCGGAACGGGACCATGGTCACCGCCCAGCGAGAGGGAGAAACAGTCACCAGGAATGTGTCATTCTTCAAAAAGGCGGCCGACCCCCGGAATGATCCAGCCAGCTCCGAGAAGAATGGGGAATCTACGACATCACCAGCCCGGCCAGGAAGCAACCAAAACACCCCCGAAGCCGCCGTCCAGGAAGGGGACGTGGACTCTGCAGAGGAACCGCGAGCCTCCGGTACCCCAAGTGCCACTCGCCCTGAGAAACCCCAGAGCCCCCTGGGCACAAGCACTCCATCCAGTGAATCACCCCGGAGAGTGCTGTTCCGTGGCCAAGCTGCAGGCTACGGACTGAGAAGAAACCCGGTGCCCTCATCCCGGATGGCCGACTACGCAGTGGGCTGAGAGATCATGGAGAGACTGGTAACAGGCCGGACGGCCATGTTTTATTATTTGGTTGGACATTCAGCGTAATACTTGTGTAAAAAGGGGGGGGGGATTTTTGTTCATACTAAAGGTGAAAAGGAATGTAATGTTGCGACCGCACAGTTGCGGTCTAGTTGATCAGCGCACGTAGACGTGCGCATACGCGGTGGCGCACGGCGCCGCGTACGTTGGATAAAATAAAGATGGGCGTGTCCCGGAGTGAGTCGGGACCACGCGACGAACTAAGCAAGGTGTCCGCGTGAGTCCTTTATGGCGCGCCCTTATCCCGCGCGCCCCTCAGGCCTCACAACCTGACAAACTCCACACTAAGAAGAGTTCAAAACGCGTAGACCCTTTTTTTGTGTACAGCCATAAGAACTAAGCCTAAATGAATTTTGTAGAATGTTGATTTATGTTTACAGTATAATCTATGGCTATGTGAACATTTGATTTTTTCTAAAAAAAGTATTGCATTTGAGATTGTAAATAAGAGCGGTCTGATTGAAAGTATGTTTGAGAGTGTTTGACAGCGATCTGGATTGATAGTTAGTGTGATTGACATGAGGGGGCTGTTTTAATGTATATAAACTTTTCATGTATTGTAAGATATATGTTTCTTTGAAATGTTAACATTTTTGGAAATAATCACCAAAATAGTTCAAATGAAGTAAAATAAAATAAAAAGAAGGATTTATTCGAAAAACAGAGGATTGCTTACTTAATGTTCTATTCATAGGTAAGACAGAAAAATTAGAAAGCGCATTGAGATAGGCAGCATTGGCATTTTTGTTGTATAGAACATAAGGCAGTGGTTTGGCCTTACTGCTTGGGAGCCCATACCCGGTGGTGTTTAATATTTTCAAGATTATAGACAGCTAGTAATTTAGCTAGTCATTGGTGGAATGTCGGTGGTAAACGGTCCAGCCAAGCCGAGGCAATGCACAGCCTCAAAACAGCCATAGCCACAAAGATAAAATATCCGTACTGGGTCTGACTACCATTATCATCTATTCCAAGTAGTACAACTGCTGCAGTTAGATTGATCTCTATCCTTAATGACCTCCTGAGGAATACCTCAATTTCGTCTCGTGTAGTTTTTAAATGGGTACACGTGGCGAACATATGAGATAAGTCTGCCTCAGAGCTGTCACACCTTGGACACGTGATACCAGCTACCCCTCCCCATCATGCTATCCTGGAGGGAGTATGTGTGAGAAGTTGGCCTGGTATATAATGCTCACTAGTTCTAGTGATCACTTTGTACCATGCCAAGCAACCCTTATGATGATGGTTGTAATTCAACCTTGTAGACCAGTTATCCTAGTGGTAACGTGGACAAAGCAGTCTTAGGCTAAACTGTGAAAGGCATGTGAAGCCAGCTGTTATACCACACACAACCCCCTTGAATACCAAATGAAAGGGACACCACACAGATATATATTGAAAATATATATTGATTTATTAACTATTAAAATCCCCTGGACTCTTTATGAGCACAGAAGCACAAGCGTAAAATCACAAGACAGTTTAAAATACACAAAAGTTGCACAATATGGATGAGCCCTAGGGGCCACCTAAACCATATACTAAAAAAGTGGTATAAGAGATACCTAGAGGAAAGTGAAGAGGCCTAGGGCCTTGGGAATCGCTGGAGCTATTCGAGACTGGAGTTAACTAAGTCGGGAAAGGCCCACAGGACTCGGGTGCAGTGTTCAAAGTGCACGCACTTCTCAATACAAAGTCTATGGTGCGTAAAAAGCACAAAGTTAGAAAGTTAGGAACCTTCCGAGTGACCTACGGAGCTGAAACTTAAAACACAGGCCCTTGGGATGTGTACCAGTGCAGGAGCACCGGCGGAGCTGAGTTACCTCACCCACAGGAAGCGGGTGCACAGGGTCGAAGATGTGTCGGGTGTCGTCACGCTGGTCGATGGTGCTTGGAGCTGAAGATGCTGCAGGCGGCTCGATGAGAAGAGTTCCGGTGGATCCAAGGGTGGATCAGAAGAGTTGAAGACCTGAAAGCAGAGGGGACAGTGTTCAAAGTCACTAGCCAGTGACTACCGTGGAACCAGATTGGAACCAGGCGATGTCGGGTGCAAACAGGCGTTGTCGGGTAGCTTCTTTCTGCAGCCACGTGGATACGCGGGGTCGAGGACGTCCAGGAGTCGGTCACGAGCTGTCCCACGTAGGCTTCTCGCTGTTGGCGGTGTCGGCGACCTGATCGGAGCAAACAGGCCTTGGCAAATGCAAGCCACGCAGAAGTTGAAAGATGCTGTTCACTCGGACCAGCAAGGTCAGAGCGGGTGCTCCTTTTCACAGGAGCTTGGGTAGGTCTGGAGCAACCAGACCTGCTGTTTAAATCTTCGGGTTCGTCGCCAAGATGGCCGCTGGCCGCGTGGCTAGTGGCCGGGATGGCGCGTCGAGTGGCACAATGCAAAAGGGCCCCACGCAGATCGTGGAGATGCTGGAGGGCTGATCTTCGGTGCAAGGGCTGCTCGGTGGTGGGGGTTCTCAATCCCCAAAGCACAACGTCGAGGATACCTCAGAAGCTGCGCAGTCAGCTTGTCGAGTGTCTTCCAAGAGGTCCGGTCCCACGTCACTCGGTGCCTCCACGGGTCTCTTCTTCGCAGGGACTGTGGATCGGGCTCTGAGAGGTCTGGGAGTCTGGTTCTTGTCGGGCTCTGGGCTCGGTCTCCGGCGGGAGGCGGCGGCAAAGCAGACGTCGAGTCGCTGGTTGGTACCTGTGTTCACAGGGTGGTCACTCCTTGGCCACAAGGGAGATTCTTCTTCAGTCTTCTGTGCAGCAGAATGTCGAAGTCCAGTCTTCTTCTTAGTTTTAAGTTGATTTCGGGATGATCTGCTGTGCAATGGCACTGCTCCCCCTCTTATTCCCAAACTGGGGGTGGATCACCTACTAGGTCCCTCCTCTGGGAGGAACCAGGAAGGGGGGCGGTTACACCCCCTTTCCTTTGTCCAGCTCCGCGCCAGGACTGGGGCTGGAAGGCCCCAGAACCGGTTTGGACTGGCCTATGCACGGGGACACCTTGTGTGCCCCGGGCATGTCTGATTCTTTTCAGCCCTGTCCTACCTAATACACAAAATCCTGTCTGGGGTGGTGCTCGCACCTCCCAAGGCAGGAAACCCTTTGTCCAGGCCACCATCTGCCGAGTTTCGGTCAGCAGCAGGAGGCCAGACTTGTGTCTGTGGTGGCAGCGTCCATTTTGTGAAGCTGAGGCTCTGTTTAACTTTAACCGGGGTTAAGGCTACACACATGTCGTGTCCCTCTAGAAGGGTGGAATGCTATCCCCGTCGCCAGAATTGGCGAGGGGATAGTATTCCAATTCGTATGACACCTTACTCGACATGTTTTGATAAAGCCAAACCAAAGATAGCATTTAACCGCGAGGATTATAATGCACTTAAGAGTATATGGTATGGCAATATCCCGGAACAGCTTAGGGAGTTGTTCCCGACAGCTGCAGACAGGCTCAGCTCATGCCAGAGCACCATCTCACATATTTCCAAGCACTCTGCCTCCAGGATTGATGAGGCCTTCCATAGGAGTGGCTGATAGGAACATATGTGTCCAGTTTAGGGTTAGGCACAGACATACTGTACCTAAGTAAGAGGTGGTTACACCAACTTACCCCAGCTGAGTGATCAGCCAGTTGTGTCAAATATGGAGGCCAGGCCAGGGGTGGCACAATACATGCTGCAGCCCCTGGCAGGCCTTGGCTACACCTATGCCCTGGGTACCTATGGTACACTGTTACAGGGGCCTATAAGGTGAACCAATTCCAATTGTGTTATGCACCTAAGGTACATGGAGTCCATTTTAAGGAGAGAGCAATCAGCCTGGGGCCCTGAATAGCAGGATCCCAGGCCAACTAAGTCAAAAACCAGCTAAACACCAGGCAAAAAGTTTGGGGGTAACCATAGTCAGATATCCACCTTCCTACATAACCCCCCCCCCCCCAAACGAAAGGAGATAAGGCTATCCTTGACCAGGTAAGCCTATATTGCCTAAGTGGCCATATAAGGAAGTACCAGCTCTGGCTTGGTAACCCCCTGTCTCATGGTCCACTAAGCAATCCCTCACCCTAAGGGTATCTGAGGGTCTCCACCATAGGGAATCTCTACCTGTGGTGTGTCTTTGCAAAGTCAAAGGCTGGTGTTGAGATGGAGTACTGAAGTGAGTTTCCTCTGTAGGGCTCAGCTTCCTCCAATCACTCTCCACCATGTGTGCCTTTCTTTCACTGACTGAGTTGCACTGTGCTCTCAGGGTCAACCTCTGGCTACCTAAAGCTGGAGGCTGGGTCCCTCTGTTTGGCTTACTGGAGGGACAGGTCAGGTTTGGGCCCTTAGGGTCCCAGGTTTGGCTGTGCCCAACAATATCCATCTGGGGGAGGTCCCTAACTACTTTTAAGGGGGATCCCTCAGGAGTTTTTAACGCTTGCACCTCACTAGGGCTACTAGTTTTGGTGCCCCTAATCTGCTGATGGGGGTGCTTTATTTGACAGGGGGCCCTTTGGGTCTCACTGTCCTTCTTGTCCTCTGCAGCCCTGGGCTGAGTAAGGCAAGGTAGAGAGGGGCAGGTTACCTGCTCCAGACTGGGTCCCACCTGAGAAGGGTCCACTGCCATCAGAGGCTCTGTTAGGCCAGGCCTAACAACCTCTGGGACAGTTCCTTCATCAGGGGTAAGATCAGTTCCCTGAGGAGGCTGATCCTTTCCTAAAGTCTGGGGGGAGGGAGATTTCTCTTCCTCCTCAATGCTCTCTGTTTGGGTGGAGTGATCCATCATTTCAGGCTTCACTACCCATGTATCAGTTTGAGTTTGGGCTGTGGCCATCACAGCCCCACCAACCTTTTCAGGAGGAGACTCAGTTTGGGTATGGGCTGTTATCAGTACAGCCCTGCTACTCTCTTCAGGAGGGAAGTTATCTAAAGATGGGGCTGAGGTTTGCTCAGCCCTCCCAACCTTTTCATGGAGATTTACCATTCTAGAATGGGTTTGCTGTTCAACCTCAGCCCAGGCTGAGATTTCCAAATCATTACCCAGTAGGCAATCTACAGGCAAGTTTGCTGACACTGCCACTCTCTTTGGGCCAGTGACACCTCCCCAGCTAAGATTGACTACTGCCATGGGATGATTGGATTCTATGCCATCAATGTTTGTCACCTGATATTTGGCATCAGGTAAAAGTTGCCTTGAGGGGACTAGACATTCAGCCACCATGGTGATGCTAGCCCCTGTGTCTCTGAAGGCCTCAACTTTCAAGCCATTGATGAGGGGCTCCTGTCTATACTTGCTCAAAGTGTTTGGGCAAGCTGTGAAATTGGCAAACCCCATGCCAGTCTCATAGACAAGAGTATCTGAGTTAGGGGACCTGGATAGGCCAGAGTCCACCTGTCCTCCAAAAGTAAACCCACCCAAATTCTTGGGGGTGCTCCCACCACCTGGGGGACCACTGCTAACAGTGACAGGAGGTGTTGGAGCCTTACCTGGAGGTATATTCTCCTTATTGCCATTCTTGGGACAACAGCTATCTGTTTTGTAATGCCCCACCTGTTTACAGGTATGACAATAAGGCTTTTTCTGGGATGTAGAAGTGTCTTGGGACCCACCCCCATTCTTGGAGTTTTGGGGCCCTGGGGAAGTCTTTTCCTTACTTTTATCCCCACCCTTCTCTTGAGGCTTGGTAGTCTCTTTCTTTTGGTCACCACCCTGGTTCTTAGGCCTGATCCTGGTTCTGACCCATTTGTCTGCCCTCCTACCCAATTCTTGTGGGGAGGTCAGATCAGAGTCAACCAGGTGCTGATGTAGAAGCTGATTTTGACAATTACTTAAGATTTGCTCTCTCATAATTAAATTATACAATCCTGTATAGTCAGTAACCTTACTTCCCAGCAACCAGCCCTCCAGAGCCTTAGTGGCACACTCAACAAATTCAGACCAGTCCTGAGTCTGTGTCTTCTGGGTATCTCTGAACATTAACCTGTACTGTTCAGTGGTTAAGCCTAACCCATCAATCAGAGCACTCTTCAGGACCATGTAGTTTCTAGAATCCTCATCACTAACTGTGAGGAGTCTGTCTCTGCCTCTACCTTCAAAGGAGAGCCACAAGATTGCTGCCCACTGCTCCTGAGGGATCTGCTGTACCATGCAGGCTCTCTCAAGTGCAGTCATCCATTTGTGGATATCATCCCCAGCTTTGTAGGGGGGCACAATCTTACTCAGGTTTCTTGTATCAAAGGACCTGTCTTTATCCTTCTGGATATTGCTGCCACCAGTGGATCCTAATCCACTCTCTCTAGGCTGTCTTGCTCTAGCAAGTTTCTCCTTAGCCAGGGCAACCTCTAACTCTTGCCTCTGGATCCTAAGCTCAGCCTCTCTCATCTTGGCCTCATGTTCCCTTCTCTGAGGGCTAGTCATCTCCTTTCTGGAGTGACCATGAGAGCCTCTAGAGACATGGGAGGTATTGGATTCACCTGAGTGATGCCTTCTCCTCCTATGGCCCTGGTTAAGTCCACCTGGGGGTCTGAATGGGTTGTTACCTGATTCATTCCCAAGTTGACTTAAGTTAGCCTGGTTCAGTCTACTGACCAGCACCTGACTATCTCTGTCATCATCTGACTCACTGCTTTCCACCTCCTCCTCCTCTTCTTCTTCCTCTTCCTCTACATCTACTTGAGGAGCTCCAGTGGTGGAGGCTTCCTCATCTACTAGGATGATAGGGGTAGGGGTGTCTACAGTGTCATCCTCTGAAGGATGGCCTCCTTCAGCATCCCCTGTGGGGTTTGCCTTAGAGGGCTTTAGAGTCTCAGACTGGTCCAAGAGCTCTCTTAGGTGGTCTGTAGTAGGGGAAGGCCCTGTCTTCAGACCCCTTAAGACACAAAGCTGTCTTAATTCCTTAAAGGAAAAAATAGCAAATTTGGATGGTGCCCTTGGAGGGTCACTCTCAACAGGAGTAAGTCCACTGGACCCCTCTGCTCCAGACATTGCTCTAGTGTGGGTGGATGTGTTGCAATCTACCTACACTGGTGTTTACCTACTAAACCTATCTAGTAGTTGTAGCTAGGGTGTGCTACTCCCTTTGCTCTACAACAACTAAGTTCAGTAGAACTTATGTATACTAGTCTTGTTTTATATGTACCTAGCAGGTACCTGTATGATCTTTCAAATGATAATCTCAAAGATTGTAATGGTAAAACAACAGCAAGCTCAGATCCCAATCCGCTGCTCACCAATGTGAGAAGTTGGCCTGGTATATAATGCTCACTAGTTCTAGTGATCACTTTGTACCATGCCAAGCAACCCTTATGATGATGGTTGTAATTCAACCTTGTAGACCAGTTATCCTAGTGGTAACGTGGACAAAGCAGTCTTAGGCTAAACTCTGAAAGGCATGTGAAGCCAGCTGTTATACCACACACAACCCCCTTGAATACCAAATGAAAGGGACACCACACAGATATATATTGAAAATATATATTGATTTATTAACTATTAAAATCCCCTGGACTCTTTATGAGCACAGAAGCACAAGCGTAAAATCACAAGACAGTTTAAAATACACAAAAGTTGCACAATATGGATGAGCCCTAGGGGCCACCTAAACCATATACTAAAAAAGTGGTATAAGAGATACCTAGAGGAAAGTGAAGAGGCCTAGGGCCTTGGGAATCGCTGGAGCTATTCGAGACTGGAGTTAACTAAGTCGGGAAAGGCCCACAGGACTCGGGTGCAGTGTTCAAAGTGCACGCACTTCTCAATACAAAGTCTATGGTGCGTAAAAAGCACAAAGTTAGAAAGTTAGGAACCTTCCGAGTGACCTACGGAGCTGAAACTTAAAACACAGGCCCTTGGGATGTGTACCAGTGCAGGAGCACCGGCGGAGCGGAGTTACCTCACCCACAGGAAGCGGGTGCACAGGGTCGAAGATGTGTCGGGTGTCGTCACGCTGGTCGATGGTGCTTGGAGCTGAAGATGCTGCAGGCGGCTCGATGAGAAGAGTTCCGGTGGATCCAAGGGTGGATCAGAAGAGTTGAAGACCTGAAAGCAGAGGGGACAGTGTTCAAAGTCACTAGCCAGTGACTACCGTGGAACCAGATTGGAACCAGGCGATGTCGGGTGCAAACAGGCGTTGTCGGGTAGCTTCTTTCTGCAGCCACGTGGATACCCGGGGTCGAGGACGTCCAGGAGTCGGTCACGAGCTGTCCCACGTAGGCTTCTCGCTGTTGGCGGTGTCGGCGACCTGATCGGAGCAAACAGGCCTTGGCAAATGCAAGCCACGCAGAAGTTGAAAGATGCTGTTCACTCGGACCAGCAAGGTCAGAGCGGGTGCTCCTTTTCACAGGAGCTTGGGTAGGTCTGGAGCAACCAGACCTGCTGTTTAAATCTTCGGGTTCGTCGCCAAGATGGCCGCTGGCCGCGTGGCTAGTGGCCGGGATGGCGCGTCGAGTGGCACAATGCAAAAGGGCCCCACGCAGATCGTGGAGATGCTGGAGGGCTGATCTTCGGTGCAAGGGCTGCTCGGTGGTGGGGGTTCTCAATCCCCAAAGCACAACATCGAGGATACCTCAGAAGCTGCGCAGTCAGCTTGTCGAGTGTCTTCCAAGAGGTCCGGTCCCACGTCACTCGGTGCCTCCACGGGTCTCTTCTTCGCAGGGACTGTGGATCGGGCTCTGAGAGGTCTGGGAGTCTGGTTCTTGTCGGGCTCTGGGCTCGGTCTCCGGCGGGAGGCGGCGGCAAAGCAGACGTCGAGTCGCTGGTTGGTACCTGTGTTCACAGGGTGGTCACTCCTTGGCCACAAGGGAGATTCTTCTTCAGTCTTCTGTGCAGCAGAATGTCGAAGTCCAGTCTTCTTCTTAGTTTTAAGTTGATTTCGGGATGATCTGCTGTGCAATGGCACTGCTCCCCCTCTTATTCCCAAACTGGGGGTGGATCACCTACTAGGTCCCTCCTCTGGGAGGAACCAGGAAGGGGGGCGGTTACACCCCCTTTCCTTTGTCCAGCTCCGCGCCAGGACTGGGGCTGGAAGGCCCCAGAACCGGTTTGGACTGGCCTATGCACGGGGACACCTTGTGTGCCCCGGGCATGTCTGATTCTTTTCAGCCCTGTCCTACCTAATACACAAAATCCTGTCTGGGGTGGTGCTCGCACCTCCCAAGGCAGGAAACCCTTTGTCCAGGCCACCATCTGCCGAGTTTCGGTCAGCAGCAGGAGGCCAGACTTGTGTCTGTGGTGGCAGCGTCCATTTTGTGAAGCTGAGGCTCTGTTTAACTTTAACCGGGGTTAAGGCTACACACATGTCGTGTCCCTCTAGAAGGGTGGAATGCTATCCCCGTCGCCAGAATTGGCGAGGGGATAGTATTCCAATTCGTATGACACCTTACTCGACATGTTTTGATAAAGCCAAACCAAAGATAGCATTTAACCGCGAGGATTATAATGCACTTAAGAGTATATGGTATGGCAATATCCCGGAACAGCTTAGGGAGTTGTTCCCGACAGCTGCAGACAGGCTCAGCTCATGCCAGAGCACCATCTCACATATTTCCAAGCACTCTGCCTCCAGGATTGATGAGGCCTTCCATAGGAGTGGCTGATAGGAACATATGTGTCCAGTTTAGGGTTAGGCACAGACATACTGTACCTAAGTAAGAGGTGGTTACACCAACTTACCCCAGCTGAGTGATCAGCCAGTTGTGTCAAATATGGAGGCCAGGCCAGGGGTGGCACAATACATGCTGCAGCCCCTGGCAGGCCTTGGCTACACCTATGCCCTGGGTACCTATGGTACACTGTTACAGGGGCCTATAAGGTGAACCAATTCCAATTGTGTTATGCACCTAAGGTACATGGAGTCCATTTTAAGGAGAGAGCAATCAGCCTGGGGCCCTGAATAGCAGGATCCCAGGCCAACTAAGTCAAAAACCAGCTAAACACCAGGCAAAAAGTTTGGGGGTAACCATAGTCAGATATCCACCTTCCTACAGTATGAAACAGGAAGTACAATGTCTTGTAGTGTTGTGCCTGTAGTGGTGCTGAACATAAAACTTTCTGTCCTAATTCCAGTGACCTTTGAAAGAGTTCTTTTTCTATACCCAACTTCTGCTCCCATTTATCCTCGTACTTTTCCAGGTCATCTGCTTGATGCTCTATTAGTTCAGCATAACATCTTTTAATTGTACAGTCTGTGCTATCCTGTATAACATCCAAAATAGCATTCGTCCCGAATCCCGCCGGGCCGACACTTTTTGTCAACATAAAGCTTCTTATTTGTAAAAATTTTAAAAATAGGATGAGTCTAAACCATATATTGCCTGAATACCATTAAACTGCATCATCCCCTGCAGACCCATCTAGTCACCCATTTTAGTTACCGCGATTGCCCCATTCCATAAACACCACATCTGAAAATATATCACCAGGCATCGTGGGATTGTTCCTCAACCTAGTATATGCACTGCACCTACCTAGGCCAAATTTTATCGTGAATGCCATCCAGATCTTATGTGCGGCCATGACCATTTTAAATTTAGTCCTTTTGAAATAGCTATGATCCGTGTACTTCAAGAGAAAATTCTCGGCATGATCTCCTAACACCAATGCATAAATTGCTAAAGTTCCCATCTCATCTTGTCCTTCCATCTCTGTTCCTCCAAAAAGGCCAGCCATATACTGTAGGCACGCAGCCCAATAATAAAGTCTTAAATCAGATAGGGCCCACCCACCTCTTTTCCTAGGGAGTGCCATGAATCTCAATGCTCTATGGGTCTTTCCATGTGCCCACACAAACCGGTTTATTATATGTTCCAGGGCTTTAAACCACCTAACCTCAAACAATAAAGGGATGGCCCTGAAAAGATACAAAAATTTCAGGAGGAGAATCATTTTAACTATGTTGGTTCGGCCTATTATTGAAAAGTGTATGTTGTGTAGCCTGTCTAGATCCTTCTAAGCCTTTGTCATTACTGGCGTTATGTTTGCCTCCACCAGGGCATCTAGTTCTGCCATTATTGTTATTCCTAGATACACACCACTTTGCACCACCCGTTGATCTAAACAATCCACTTTGCTATTTTTAATAATCTGCGTCTTTGAAGTATTCAAAGCATATCCAGACACTTCTCCAAATTGTAGCGCTTCTGCCTCAACCAGTCTTATAGCTTCCGTAGGATTGGGGGTGAGAACCGCCGCGTCATCTGCGTAAGCCAGGATTTTACACTGCCCCCTATGGGTGTCCAATAAGCGAATAATATCATTTAAGTCCATACGACGTATATACGGATCCATATAAAGAGTGAACAGAAGCGGGGAACAAGGGCATCCCTGCCACGTTCCCCTTTTGATCTGGAATGGTTGCGTGTATCCTGCGTTTACTCGTATACAAGCAGTTGGAGCTACGTATAATACCTGCAGCGCTTTCACCAAGCCCTCCCCAAACCCAGCCCTCTTTAAAATAAACCACAAGAAATCCCAGGAGACCCAATTGAAGGCTTTTTCCGCGTCTAATAGCATCACCGCCATCGGGTCTCCTGCAACCTCTGCGGCATCAAAAAGGGTGATATCCTTTCAGGTATGGTGTGTGGTACCTCTCCAAGGTATAAAACCGTGCTGGTTAACGCTCACTAGTGTATCTACTACTTTCGCCACTTTAAGTAGGGAAGGCGGTGGCGGTGTCTTCACCAAACCGCTTGTGGCCACAGGTAGATTGCAGTGCTATCCTCACCGATGTTTTAAAACAAATTGTGTTTTTAATCTTGAACTTTAAAATACCATGGTTCTTTGACTGTGACTCAGAATTGCATTTTTAACGCTATCTGGGCCTTTTGAGGAATCGTAAAGGGGGTCTGGCACTCACCATTTAGTTACAGGAAGCCTGGGCTCAGTCACCACTCCTGCCCGCCC
Source organism: Lissotriton vulgaris (assembly GCF_964263255.1). NCBI lineage: Eukaryota > Metazoa > Chordata > Amphibia > Caudata > Salamandridae > Lissotriton > Lissotriton vulgaris. The sequence continues at coordinate 157,683,363 of NC_141695.1, read as the reverse complement.
CGGTCTGATGCAGTAACCAGTACTGTTGCGCGGAGGGCGGGTCAGGGAGAGCCAGGCACTTCCCCCCCACCACTGGAGCGGTTAGCGCTCTAGTCGTGGGAAATCACAGGGGTACTTAAGTGGAATTTAACTGTGACGTGCTGCGGTCGGGAATGCGGTGGCAGTGTCTTCACCGAACCGCTTGTGGCCACAGGTAGATTGCAGTGCTATCCTCACCGACGCTGTTTTGAAACAAATTGTGTTTTTAAACTTGAACTTCAAAATACCATGGTGCTTTGACTGTGACTCAGAATTGCATTTTTAACGCTATCTGTGCCTTTTGGGGAATTGTAAAGTGGGTTTGGCACTCACCATTTATTTACAGGAAGCCTGGGCTCAGTCACCATTCCTGCCCGCCCCGGTCCGACGCGGTAACCAGTACCGTTGCACGGAGGGCGGGTCAGGGAGAGCCAGGCACTTCCGCCTCACCACTGGAGCGGTTAGCACTCTAGTCGTAGGAAATCACGGGGTATTTAGCCCATGTCTGTCTTCGAGCGCTCAACGTTAGCGCGCAGGGGAGCGCCGAAGACACGCCGTCCACGACAGGACGGGGCCAGGGGCCATGGACTCTGCTCAGGTTAGTATAGACCCTGTTGTTATAAATCGCATTACCTATTCAGCCCAGAATTTATTGATTTTTCAGTCAGCACCCTTATCAGGCTGCGCACGAGATTCCTGGCCTAGTCTAGAGGGTCCCATCTCATGTAGATACTGCCGGTTTCAGGCTTCCCACCTGTTTACTTCAGTAGGGCATTACAGGGGGGTAGGATACCAGGTGACTGGCTGGGAGAGCTTTTTGTGTAATGTTCGTTCCTTACCAAAACACCATATAGAAATTTGGGATCTTATTTCCAGGGTTCAGCCCGAGATATGCTTTCTGACTGAGACTTGGCTGAAACCCCATACAGTACCTGCTATCACTCTGGGTATTACGGTAGGGTATAAAATCTTAAGATTGGATCGTCCTATCAAAGCTGGTGGTGGCCTTGCCATCATTTATAAGGAGGGGATTAATGTCTCAATAGTTGAACAGAGAAGTACTCCTCTGATGGAAATTATGATCTTTCGTATTAATATCGGATCTAAAAACCACTGGAGGGGAGCTCTGGTCTACCGCCCTCCGGGACCTAGTGATAGCTTTGCACTCTCTCTAGTAGAGGTACTGGCCCCACATTTTACAGTTGGAACTGACTTTCTTCTTCTAGGGGATTTTAATGTGAATGGTGACCTTCCAAATAGTTCTGAGACATCAGCATTTTTTGCAGATCTATCCTTATTAGAGCTTATACAGTATAACAAGGGCCCTACTCACTTAGCAGGCCACACATTAGATATGATATTTTCTAACTCCTCTAAGATCGTATGCCGTCCTCCCACCCAGGTGAATTGGTCAGACCATTTTGTTATTGAATTCTCCTTATTAGGTTTGGATAAGCCCAGCAATAGATCTTTCCTCCCCCCTCTCTGGCGCCGACAATGGCATAAAGTGACACCAGATGATTTTCAGAAAACACTAGTTGAGCCCTCTATCACTGCCTCTAATAGTACTGAATCATCCTTATCTAAATTTAATTCAGCTATCTCTACTGTAATCAACTCTCTGGCCCCTATGAAATTATGCAAACGGCGCCCCACCTCTCGACAAGAAGTGTGGTATACTGACCAATTGCGGTCAGACAAGCAGGCCTATAGGAAATTAGAAAAAACCTGGAGAAAAACTCATTGGGAAGAAGATAAAAAGGGCTATTATGTTGCTTTATCTACATATCATAAAAATATTAGATTGGCTAGGAAAAGTCACATTGCCTCACAATTAGCGTAGGCAGGCAACTCTTGGAGGACTCTATATCAGATTCTACAAGCCTTCATTAAACCTACGGCATGTGAAAGTACTGATGTATCCTCGCAATCCTTATGCGATGATATCTCTCTCTTCTTTAAAAACAAAATGGAGCTGATTTATGAGAAAATCATTAAGACAACTAAGTCCCCGGATTGCCTTGCCATAGCCCCTCCTCATCCTTATTCCCACGTCACTGGTACGGACATACTTAACGTCTTTCCAGCCGCCAGTCAAAATGACATTGAGACACTTATTGGTTACATCAAGACAGGGTCTCCGCTTGATCTCATCCCGGCCAGAATTGTTTCCACCTTGGGCAACTCTCTTTGCTCCATGATCCAGATTCTGGTGACTCGCTCCATTACCGAGGGCCAGGTACCACAGGAATGGAAGAATGCCATTGTAAAGCCAATCCGGAAGAACGCTGCTCTTCCCTGGACGGATTTATCCAACCTTCGCCCCATATCTCTTCTCACATGCCTGAGTAAGATAACAGAAAAGCACATTAACACCCACCTGTCGAATTTCATCGAGCTGACTGGAGGTTTAGATCGTTCCCAGTCTGGATTTAGGCCCAACTATAGCACGGAATCGGCACTCCACTCTGTGACAGATACCATCAGAATGTCACAGGATAAGGGGAGTTCTGTGATTCTAGTGCTGTTGGACCTATCCGCGGCTTTCGACACGGTATCGCATGAAATCTTACTCAGTCGATTGCAGGAGGTAGGGGTGAGGGGCTTGGCCCTGTCCTGGTTGAAGAGCTTCTTATCCGGTCGCTCGCAGAGTGTTAATTTGGGATCTTTTCGCTCGGCGCCGATAGAGCTCACTAAGGGGGTGCCACAGGGCTCATGCCTAAGTCCCACGCTCTTTAACGTGTATGTGGCCCCCTTAGCTGATCTTATGAGATCATATGGATTTATTCCTGTGTCGTACGCTGATGACACTCAGCTACTTTTCCCCTTTAAAACCCTGATGGCTGCAGTCAAACACTCATTTTCTGAGGGGATGAGGGCTGTAGCTCAATGGATGGCCGCAAAGTTCCTGCAATGCAATGTAGGGAAGACTGAGGTCATGCTATTTGGGGACGCGCCACTGATGTGGTCACCGGATTGGTGGCCACTAGACCTGTGCCCTGTCCCCATGTCTGCCCCCGCCCAGCTACCCGGCATCGATGCCCCTGTCTGTGCCTGCTGTAATGTGGTGACCAGATGCTGCTTAATTATATATCAAAAAGTTTTTAAAAATCCCATTGGGATTTGGTCAGGACCTGCAGCCTTCCCAGAAGGGAGGCTAGTCAATACAATGAAATATAAAATTTCCTAAAACCTTCCTGTATCCCCTCAGAATCTGAAACCATTGTTCCTGCATTATCCTGGATCTCCCTCACTTCCCCCATAGATACATTCTGTCTGGTACGGATAGCAAGGGTACGACCAATAGATTCATTCAGTTCATAACACCTCTTTCTATTTACTAAGTATGTTTTAGCGGCTTTATTAGCTATAGTTTCATCTGCCTCCATCTTTGCCTTCGCTATTTTAATTAATGCCTGATCTAACGATGCCCCCCGCACCACATTCTGAGTTAGCTCATCCTCTGCATCTGCCACAGCCTTGACCAGCTCTGCCTCTCTTTGCCTTTCCCTTCTCCGGGTAGCGGTGCTAAAGCTTATTGTCGCCCCACCAATAGCCGCCTTAAAGGCGTCCCACACATTCCCTGCCGCCGTGCTACCCCTGTTGATATCCCCAAAAATCCTAATCCATTCAGTCATATGTAGGATATACGCGTCATCTTTCAATAACCCTCTCTCAAATGTCCATACCCGATCCGGGCTTTTAGTTGCCGCAGAATTTAATGTTAAAATCAGAGGGTTATGATCAGAGATTATCCGGGGAAGTCTCTCAATCTTAACTTTAGTCGTTAAAGAATTCGAAACAAAGAAGTAATCTAGCCTAGCACACACCTTGTGTGGAGCAGAGTAGAAAGTAAAACCCAGTTCACCAGGTTTTAGGGCCCCCCACACATCCACTAAAGCATTATTCCTCGCAAGGTTACATATTGACCGCCAGACTCTTTTTTTCCTACCCTTATATCCCCCACTAGAGGCCGTACCTAATCCCCCTACTCCATTAATATTAAAATCCCCCGTTAGGATGATAGTTGGGGCCCAGGTCACTAATTCTAAATCCAGAAAATCAAAAATATCCGGGTCGTCTTTCATTGAACCATATATACAGCCTAAAGTGACCCACTCCTCATTGATTTTACATTCTATGAGCACCCATCTCCCCCATTGATCTTCTAGCTTTCTCCTTACTGTCAAATCCCTTCGTTTCGACAGGATTGCCACTCCCCTGTGTCTAGCCCCTTGTTTTGAGTATGCAAGCCCGCGGTACCCCAGTTGGTCTAACAGGTATCCTTGTGCTTCCTCTATGTGGGTTTCCTGAAGGCACACAAGGTTCACATTCAAAGTTCTTAGCCAGACAGCAACCCGCTATCTTTTAGTACGGTCATTTAGGCCACAAACATTTAGTGTAATTATTCGAGTACACATTAATGTACACCTGATAATTGTCCCAACCACTTTTCAACCATAAAAAATAATATGATATAATTTCCCTCTTGTTTTAGTACCTTCATCCCCTCAAACACCCGTGCTCTACCTCTGCCTCTGATTTCCTGCCTGCCAATACCCAACCACATTACAACTTGCCCTGTATCCCTCCCCCTGCCCCCCGCCCTCTACCCCCAGCCCCCCCCCTTATGGACAAATAGGTCAATCCTGACCTATGTGTGACAGCTGTAGCCCCAAGTACCACCTACCCCTCCCCCCCTGCTCTTGACTACCATCGAATGCTTATGCCATATCTGATCTGCTCAGTACCTCTGCTACTATATTAAGACATACATTTAGCCATACCCCTTTCCACTTATTATTAGACCTTCTGTTTTGTCTGTCTTAGTGCCACCGTCATGTTTTTTGAGCCCCTTTTCCTTTCTCTTATCTCATCGAGATATGCCTGAGCTTTAATTTCAGAGAAGAAGACCCTAGTCTGCCCGTTATCCACTACATTGAGACGACATGGAAACATCAAATATGCCTCACAGCCCATGTTTTAGGAAAGGTGTTATAGTTTGCCTCATCCGCCACCTCCTTTCCACCGTCGCGTGGCAGCAATCTGGGTAGGCGAAAAAGGTCGTACCATTGTAGGAGCGTCTACCCTCGGGTTTGGCCTTATCCATAATTTCTTGCCTCAATAAGAAATTTCCCACAAATATCAGGATTGCCCTGGGTTTATCGGTAGCTGGCCCTTTCCTTTGCACAAGAGGAAACCTATGGGCTCTTTGTATCTCATTCTCCCAGTTCCAACCCGTTAATTCTGGGAAGGCCCCCTTAAGCAAATTGATAACAAATGCCTGCATATCCTGCCCTTCCTTTCCTTCTGCCACACCCAGTAATCTAACATTATTGCGCCATTGGCGATTCTCATAGTCCTCAAGTTTCCAATGTACATCGGCTCCTATCTTTTCTTGTTCCTTTTTGAACTCGTTCCACTTCCCAACATCTTCCTCCAATTTCTCAGTTCTTGCTTCCACCTCAGTGACCGTTGATGCCATGTCCATATATAGCTTATTCACTTTTCGTAGTGATCCCTGTATTTTTTGGTTGACCTGCTTTGCCCTCCGTGATTCACTCCTGGCCTCCCCCTGCATTTGCTTTAATGTAGTATACAGCATATCCATTGTGGTTGCTTGAGCTGGGGTATTAGGCTGGGCGTTGGGCAAGTTATTACCCCCCTCGTTGTAAAGCTGGGAAGTGGCTGAGTAGTCCCAGTCATGTTTTTTGGACACTTCCGGATATGAGGGTCTCATGTTAATTTTGAAAATGTTGCAGTATTTATTCTTCAGGCTCCTAACCCTCCTTTTGGTACATGCCTTGTGAATTTTCCCCACTATCAGGTGTTGATGCTTCGGACTCCAACTCAGGGTCCGAGCTACCAATGTCACTTTCCGTTATCGAGGCAGAATCCCCCTTTTCCTCATCATCCTCATCATCATTTACGGAGAAAAAGCAATCGTCGCTGGGGTATCCCAGGATTATAGGGACACCGTCCGTACCTTGCAAAGTGGGTATCCGTTTATTATGTAATTTTGAGCCTAACCCTGAGTTCTGGCCTACAGGGGTGGAGTCTTCAGGACGTGTTACCTGCCCTACATCTGGCGATAAGACCATAGTCGCCTCAGGGGCCTCCTTAGGATGCCCGAGGGGGCTGCAGTGCATTCATTAATTAGGGAGTCACTCTGTGGCCTCAATATTGTATGCGGACCCGTTTCCTCTGTGATAGTCTCTATACAAATGTCTGTGGTGGCCTCAATCCCTGCCAGAGTTTCTAAATTTGCCAAAGTTTCTAAAGTTTGTCCATCCTCATTACCACACATAGGCAAGGGTACTTTTCCGCCCCATCGCAGCCCCCCTTACCAGATACCGCCGAGAAATCCATGGGCTGCTGTTTCCTGACGGAGTCCGCAGCCGAGCTCTGCCTTTTGCTCGACAAAGCCTTCTGACCTTTCCCATCAGGAATCTGCTCATGATGTGCTGTAATCGCAGCCTCCAGCACGGCTGCGGGAAAAGTCGTCAATCGTAGTGCCTCATCTGTCACCTGCACATCAACCTCGCCTGCGGCTCCCATCCGGCCATCACCAAGGCCCGGACTCAGCTCTCCCAGGCTGCACGCATTCCCGCTCGTAGCTGAAGCCATCCGTAGAGGGGAGAATGCCGAATCCGATATTGACACAGAGGCTGGGACTGGGACTGCAAAAGATTCATGGAGGGTAGGCTGACGCTTATTCTCTTCTTTGCCAGCGGCTTCGCTATTCTGTCGTTTTGCTCCCTTCTTATTTAGCTGCGCTTTTTCCTTTTTTTCTTTTGACTTTCCATCGTTTTCTTTTGACTTTTCGCCATTCTCTGCATCTTCCGAGTTGTCTTTTGTCATATTCCTTCGACTTTGGGTCATCAACCTTAAATTGGAGCTTGGAGCTGCTGTACCAGGATCACTAGAGACAGCTTTCTCCCTTTCTCTCTCCTTCTGTGGTTCTTTCTGTGGTTTTGGGCCACGAGGGGCCATACTTTGCATCAGGGTCTGCCGCGGGCGTAGGATGCTCTTACTCGGAAATTCAAACCAACAGAGCACTCTTGACAGGTTGGGTTTGCCTTTCACTATCCAGGAGAACAAACGCTGTAACAGCTTCAGTGGATATAGCATGCTGTTTCTACTCAAACAGCGGCAGTGATCAGCTGCATTTTTCCATAAATTCGAATGTCCAGCAGCAGCGAGGAGAGGAGCGACTGCTCCCTACGGCCTGTCAGCGGCCATCTTGCCCCTCCTGTCTAGCACAAATTCTCCTTGGGCAATCTTAATGTCTTTGCATGAGTGTCTTTTGCAGTCTCCTAACCAACTGGACCACATTGGAGGGCATGTCTTTTAGGTCTTCAAGAGGGCCCTGTTAAATGTAATTCCTGGCTCCTTGGCAGTTCTACCAAAGCTAGGATATGCACAACAGCAAAATAATATTTGTTTTAGGTACAGCATTGTCAAAGTTTTCTTTTTTTTAAACTGGCCTTTGAAATTGGTGCTTCATTATATATTATTGAAGAAAGAAAGTAAAATTAAAAGTAGAACACTAGTTACATGATTGTGCTCTCTCCTGTAAATGTTTCATGGGTTGAGAAAGTTCATACCTACGTACATATTCGTGGTCTTTTGTATGCCTTCCATTTTCAGGCACTGCTTTGTATTCAACAGCATTTTAGACATTTCATGTTGATGTAGCTGAAATCTTCCTTCAGTTTTCAGGTCATCTTTATGTGCTTGCCTCGATTCAGTTTATGTATTGAAAAATAGCCATTGTTTGTCCTTTCTGTTAATTAAAATAAGACATTAGTCGCTGGATGAACCTGCAGGCCTTCACTCAGTTGTATTCATCTTGAAGGTTGTGAGCCACGGAAGTAGAGCCTCTGCCATGTGAGGGGTGGTGTAATACTGTGGTGCTAAGGCTTGGACATTAATGGTTCCATAACATAATATATTCAGCAAGATGGGAACACACCTGTGTTATCCTCATTGTCCTAATACAAGTTTGGGAGTGAAATATAAGGATTCATCTGTGTTGTGCTGTACAGGTCCAACGTCATCAGCAAAAACATACATAACACACAGCCTATATCTGGACTTTTTAATCATTCATACTATATGGTGAAAGAACATTCCCCTAATGCAGCCAGCCTCATATCTTTAGTCTTCTTTCTGTAAACATGTATTTGTTGAGATCCCTTGAGTCTACTCAAAAATATAGGTCATTTGTTAAGAGTCCCTGACAAAGCCAACTCAGTCTTTCATCCTTCTGAGGAAGATAATTCAAGTAGGGTTAAACTGGGTAATAGCAATATCAGATATTTAAAATGCTTAGGATTTGCAACAGCAGTATTGATGCATTCCTGCAAATATGCAAACTGAAGAAAACATCTACAGACATTCAGGCACACAAAAAACAAAACATGCATTTTCACCAAAAATCCTCTGAGAAGTGTATAGTATAATCATAAAATTCAAATGAAAATACACTGATTGCTTTATGTTTTAAATCACATTAATACAGCAGATGTGGCTCAAATATTTTAAGGCAGTACAACCCGGCCGGCCGGAACATCCCTCTAGATGTTGTCATTACAAGGGCCATGCCCACCTCAACCAAATATTCCTGGCTACGGGCCGGTGACATTTAATTTATAATTTATTGACGCATAGGCTTTAATACAAAGAAAAAACAATCCACCCCTTAAGTATCTATTACTCATATGCATTTCATAATAAATATGTCAGGCCTACTGCATTTATCATAACTTTTCATAAAAGGTCAGCTTTATGGCATCGGTAATTCTTTCCCTAGTGAACTAACCAGGCCTCTAGCTCTATCACTAGCTTGTCGTTATAGCCAACTCAGACCTACTATGTTAGTTATAAACCTTCCCACAAGGTAACCGTAACGTACACCATAATAGAATCACCAATATGTCAAACATGCAGTTGGACCCTAGTAAGGATTACAGTAGTGTAAAAGTGCAAACCATCTGTTCCAATGGTTTGTTCAGGAGAGTCACCAATACCAAAACCCTTGCCTACTAAGGAAATCTGCAAGATGCCATTTAACAAAATAACTGCCTCCAGGTTAATGAACAGTGTAATACCAATTTTCTTATTGATCACAGTTCGTAAGATGTCAATTCTAATGATGCCATTAATTCTGCTAAAAAGGAAAACACCCAACTTGACACTGTTACCTATTGTTTTCTGGCTTAGGATTGGGACTCTGTTTTGCACACATTCATATTTCCTCTACACTAGGATATGAGTTTGATTACGGTGAATATTTATAAAAGGCACAAAACTAAATGTACCTAAAATTTTGTTCTTTTTAGATTTTCAGAACCAAAACCGAACTTTCAATGGTCTCAAGTGCTTCAGCTGTGATGGAAGGGACACTGATTGTTCCTCGCAGAATCAGACCATCATCGAATGCTTCGAACCACTGTCGCATTGTATGGATTATGTGAGATATGAAGGTGAGGAGATGAGGAGATGAGGCAGAGGATTGAGATCTGACTATCAGGGTGCTTACACTGGAAAGGAAGTCATAACCCTCTCATCTCCATCCCTTCCTAGGGCCCGATTCACAGAACTAACTTAAGACAAAATCCTAAATTTACTACCATTTTGGTATTCACGGAAGGCACTTACTCATTTTGGTATTCACAGAAGGCACTTACTCATTTCGTTATTCACAGGAGTTAGGAGTCCTAATTTTAGGACTCCTGAATGCCTTCTGTGAATACCGAAAGTCTTAAAGTTATGATTTTTCTCAGTTTAGGAGTAATAAGTAATAAAGTACGTACTCCTAACTTTAGGACTCCTAAACTGAGAAAAATCCTAACTTTAAGACTTTCGGTATTCACAGAAGGCATTTAGGAGTCCTAAAGTTAGGAGTCCTAACTTTACTACTCCTAAACTGAAAAAAATCCAAACTTTACGACTTTCGGTATTCACAGAAGGCATTTAGGAGTCCTAAAGTTAGGACACCTAACTTCTGTGAATACCGAAATGAGTAGCAGGCACATGCATCATTGTTGGCTTTTGCGATTTCTTAATTGCGATTTTTAAGGAATCGCAATTAAGAAATCGCAAAAGCCTATGCATGAAGAAATCGCTGAAATATTTGCGATTTCCCAAAATTCCTTAATTGCGCCTCGCAAATTGCGAATCGCAATTAAGGAATACCTCCCCATTCATTCCTATGGGCCTAGAGGCCCATAGGAATGAATGGGAAGACATTCTCAATTTGCGATTAGCAATTAGCGAATCGCAAATTGAGAATGCGATTTCAAGGGTGCAGGTGTGTCCGAAGGACACCCTGTTGCACCCCTGAAATCAATCTGTGCACATATGTTGTGCACACACATGCCCTAAGGGCATGTGTGTGCACAACATTAAACTTTGAATAATGCACAAAAGTGCATTTTTCAAAGTTTTCGCAAATTACCATGAGGTTCAACCTCATGGTAATTTGCTCCCCCTAAGTGCGAAGTTGCTATTTTTTAAAGTTTCATGCATTACATTTAGGAAATCGCAAAATACGATTCCTTAAATGCAATCGCAATTTGAGAATTTGCAAATATTTGCGAATTCTCAAATTGCGAGGGCCTTCACCCTTCATGCATACCAAAAGCTGATTTTGCGATCGCAAACGGACGATTTTTGCGAATCGCACCGTTTGCGATCGCAAAAAGCTTTGATGCATGTGCCCCTAAGTGCCTTCTGTGAATACCAAAATGAGTAAGTGGCTTCTGTGAATACCAAAATGGTAGTAAGTTTAGGATTTTGTCTTAAGTTAGTTCTGTGAATCGGGCCCTTAGTGCCTGTCACTTTGTTTCTTCAATATCTCCTAGGGTCTATCATTGTGGATGAAGACCTGACCCTCGCCCCTAACACCATACTGTCAACTCACCCACCTTGGTCTTCTAACTTAAGTCACCTGCCTGACAAAACAAATGCCTCCCTAGTCGTTAATGAGGTCACCACTTTTCAAACAAATATCTTGCAAATGAAACATGAATTTCCCATTCAGCTTAGTAGGATCAAGCTTGTGAAATGCCTGATTTCCCCAAAATTTTGAGTTGGCAGGTATGCACCACATCAGCTGCTCATGATGCACAGAATCATAAACCTCGAATTGAAGAGGCACCTAAACCTCCGTGACTTATTTTGGTTAAGAAAATCTGTTTTTTTTATTCTGATCTGTTTATGTACTTTATATCGATTACTTAATAGTAAATATATAGTTATTTTAATTTATTGTTCTTATTGGTGCTATTATTTTTCCTATTTGTTTTTATGCTTTGTGACTATGTGCTCAATGACTATGTTGTTATTTAATTGCTATTATTGCAAATTATTTCAATAAACTTTCACTGTAAAACTTAGGGTATGCACCACATCTCCAAATCCCTATCTTTTGCCTTTCCATTCTCTCCTAAAACATTTCATTGGAGTTTCAAGCCCATTCCTCAATCCTCAACCTCTCTGAATTCCTGTCACTAGTGGTGAAGGCCAGTGTTTCTCCTCTCCATCCAACCCAAGTGCTCAATTCTATGTCTCTGGAAGTGTAGTTGTGTTCCTCTCCTGCTTATACATTCCCAGGACTTAATTCACAAAGCATTTCTTTGTATTTGTCCCTTAATCCTGTTTTAGATGGGAAATATTCCTCAGTCATTTTCAGTCCTGATTCACAAAGGTGTTTCACTGAGCAGTTGTAGCAGCTCACTCAAGACCTAGTTGTGACTTACTCGATACATTTCAAGGAGTAAGACGTGCTTACTCACAAACCGAAAAGTCAAAGCTTTTTTTCACAAGTAATCTTACCCTACTTCTGGAAATTCACGAGAAGTAAATAAATAAATAAATACATAAATAAATAAAAAATGAAATAAAAGTCATGCCTAATACTGTATTATAACACAAATGCTCACTATGAAAATCTGTGATCATTACACTCTGGAAGGTCCTGCCAGGTAGTGGTGTAACGAAACCTGCGGGGGCCACCCTCCAAGGTGCATGGATGGTGCTCTCCATGCTTCGGACCCAGTCAGGAGCTCTCTAACCCCACTGTTCACACTGCTGGAAGGGGGCCACCACACCGCTTGGGCTGCGGGGGCTATTTTTACGCCACTGCAGCCAGGACGGCCTGCCATATAAAGTCATGTTCTGCCTTATCCTATACCCCAAAGCTGTAGGCCCCATCATCACACTATCTATTTTCCATCCTACACTGTAGGTAGGAGCCTGAAGGCAGGCCTGCCTAAACAGACATCACATCTGTTGGCTTTTGGCACAGCTGATAAACGCATTGCGGTAGGGCCAGTCCAGAGCTCCCCAGTCAGTGAAAACATGCACACATACAGAGGACCACCTCTAGGCAGGTGGGGTGACTGAAGTGCATAGAAATTGAACTTGAAATTGTTCAGTTAGTTAAAGCCATAACAATATACCAAATTCTAATTTTAAAAAGTCTGCTTCATATAAAAGTTACATCTCTATAAAAGCATAAAATCCTAAAAAATTATGTAGTTGTAAAATACTTTTCATATTATTACTATGATTTAACATTCAGTTCTTGCTCGTGAAGTCGTTGACATTTAGTCAATTTACAATTCATTTGAGGGTCATTGGAGTCTAGTCCACATATGATAGCTGACCTGCACGATCGTATGCCTCTATCCTGAAATGCTCGCCGCAATATTGTGGTTCGCGCTGGTTGCAATGTCTTGCAGTGACATACAAGATGAATCAAATCTTCTTTTTTATAACCACAATGCCGGCAATTTTCATTTTCCTTTAGTTTCCAAATAGGGGCTTCCACAAGAGTTGGGAACTGTCTGAACCTTAACGTTATTAATTTCCTCTTTACGTAAATGGAATAAGTGGAGTCCAGATACGCCGCTTGTTTCAAGGTTTTATAAGTATTAATCAGTGTCCACGAATGACTTCTTGTGCGAAAAAGATCTTTATCGGTCAATAATGAGTGGTGCCTTGCAGCCTTATTTATTATTAATTTGAATGCTTGGTAAGGCATTTGTTTACTCCACAGCGCCTTTGTGCATGTAATCTTTAAGGAGTGTTCAAGAAATTTGTATGCTGGCGAATGATTATCTTGATCCATTTCCTGCCATAAGGATTTATTAAGGCCGTTTTTTTCTACATTTTTTAAATTTGATACGATACTTTAATGTATGTTTAGAGCCTGCCCAATGTTTAATTCATAAGCCCGAACTCCAAGCGCATTTGAGCTGGTGAGGCAGTCTTCGGAAGTAGAAGAACCTTTTTGTAAATGCGCGTTATTAGACTGTTTAGGGTTTCTGCGTCATTTCCATGCATTGCAGCACTGGCGTATGATAATGTTGGCAGAGCTTATGCTGACATTATCGATAATAGTGGTTTCAGGGACGGACCTTCCAGCTTCTTTGCAAGGGTTTTGAGGGCGAATGTTAGGGCCCCTTCTCGTTGTTTCATGTATTTTTTCTGATCACGAAATGAAAGTTTATCGTCAATGAAAAATCCCAAATATTTATAGCATGATACTTTCTCCAACAGATTTCACTTTAATCTAATACGTTGAGTCGAGGCTGTTCAATTTGTAATAAGCATTGTTTTGGTTTTTGAGAGATTTAATTCCAGGTTATTTGCCGACAGAAATTCGGAAAGTTCGTTTAATAGTCTTCTCAAACCTACCTTAATCAAACTTAAGAGAACAATATCATCTGCATAAGCCAGATGCCATAATTGTAGTTTTCCTAGTTTAGGTAAGTGTGAATTAATTCCATCTAGATGTTTTGAAAGGTCTGAAAAAAATAAGTTAAAAAGGTGCGGAGCTAGTACGCACCCCTGCTTTAGACCCATGTAGGTGTACACTTTCCTTGATAGTCTGGCTACATTTCCAAGATTCATGCGTACCCAGGTATCTGTATAAAATAGTAGTAGACCACTCAATATCCTGTCTGGTATGCTCCAAGATTTTAATTTGGACTACATGAGTTTCCAATCGACACTGTCGAAGGCAGCTTTTAGATCGATGTAACACAGATGGAGATCTTGTTTTCTGTTTTTGCATCTTTCTGCGATCAACGAAAGCGACAAAATATTTTAGTGGTTCCGATACCCTTCCTAAATCCAGTTTGATTTTTTGGTATTAGGTTACAATCACTAGACCTTTCAGCTAGATCTTTAAGGATTAATGAGGCAAAATATTTGGCTTCAACATCCTGTAAGGCGATTAGCCTATCATTTTTTGGACTCGATCTGTTCCCTCCTTTGTAAATGGGGGTAATGATTGATCCTTGCCAGCTTTCTGGGATTTGATTGATTAATTCTGCTTCAGTGTATAGTCTCCCTAGTATTGGCTCCAGTACTCCGAGTCGTATTTAAAAGTAGCCTGGAGAATGCCATTTGGACCAGGGGCACCATCACTTTTGCCTTTCTTTATTATGTTTGTTATTTCTTCTGTTGAGTAGTTTGCTCCATGCGAGTTAATTCCTTTTTCACTAATGTACTTCACAGTTCATAAATGGAAGTTGTCCATGTCATCGGGTTGTTCTTCTTTAAATTTGTCCCCGAGGAAGTTAACCCACTCCTGCTCCTGTATATGCGATGTTGAGATATTTCGAGGTCTCCACAGGTTGTTTATTGACTGCCAGAATTTATTTAGATTTGAATGTCTAAAGTCATAAATTAGTTTAGACCAGAAGCTCTCTGCTTTCTCTTTTTTAAGTTCCCATATTCTTTTTTTGAATTGTATTCTCATTTGTTGAAATGCTTTGACTGAAGTGAGTTGTTAGGACCACAGAGGAACGCCTCACAAGAGTGGTGCGCCAGGCCTCGCTTTAGAAGTGGGCACAATTTCAATTTCCAAATGCCTGATATACGTTCCACAAACTGCTGAGGACTTGTGGCACTGCCTACAGGTAAACCTAGCCACTGAACAGTGAATTATTCTCATCATTAATGTACCAGACGTTTTAATAATAATACTTCTGTTTATTTTTGTTGGCCTATGTTAGAAATTGGGTCCCTAGTTGGCAGAGGTATGCAACCTGTCCAATTAGAGACCACAAACCTAGTTAGGGAAAGTAAGATACACACCCTAAATTAACCTGTGCTCACCTTCTAGTAGCTTGGCACAGACCAGTCAGGCTTATCTTGAGAGGCAATGTGTGAACTATTTGTGCAACACTTATTACAATAAAACAGTAAGGGCACCACACAAAATAATTCACACTAGCCTAGACAGACAGAGCTAGATTTATTGAACAAAACAAGACTAGAATGACACAAATCCAATAAGCAGAACAGGAGTTATGATATTCTAAAGAATATCTGCAAATATACAGCCAGATTCATGAAGCAAAATTGCGATCGCAATAGCTGCGCATTAGATATTGCGATCGCAATTAACAGAAAAGCAATTCATGTTGTGAAAAACACAGAAATTGCGAATTCGCAAAAATAAAATAGCGAAATCGCAAAATAAATCGCAGAATCTAGGAGGAACCCCTATAGCGATTCAGAAATAGCGAGAATCCATGGATTCTGCGATTTGTTTTGCAATCTCGCTAAATAATCGCTAACGCAATGCATGACAACTCGCAATTAGCGAAAAAGCTGAAAATCGCTATTTGTGACGCGCAATTTAAGGAGAACCAAAAGCAGGTGGTAACCATTAAGGAAAATAAAAAATAAAAAATAATTTCTAATGAGCCACAGGTGCAGTCCTGAACAAACACACTCAAGGAAACACAGTAGGAGCATGAGGACTCTCACAATGCCAGGACTCTACATGGTGGTCACGCGGCGAAGGCTCCAGGCTGCAGCACGGAATAGACGCAGGATCCAGGAGTGAATATTCCGCCTGCGGGTCACCCTTCTGGGCCAAACTGCGGAGCAAATTTACTCTAAGTACCGCCTGATCCTGATCCGGGACCTAGACCCCCTGATGCAGCACCCAACAAGGAGGACCAATGCCATGCCCACCCATGTCCAGGTCTTGTGCAGCCTGCACCTACTGGCCTCCGGAAGCTTCCAGGGGATAGTCGCTATTGCAGGGGGGATATCCCAGAGCACCATGTCCCGCTGCCTAAGGAGTTTCCTGGAGGCAATGCTGACCCGGCTACACCACTACATCTCATTCCCGACCACCCAACAGGACTTGAATGAGACCAAGCTACATTTCTACAATGTTGCGCAATTCCCACATGTAATCGGATGCATTGACTGTACCCACATCCACATCTGCCCACCAGCACAAACAGAATACATGTACCGCAACCGCAAGTCCTACAACTCCCTCAACATCCAGATGGTGTGCAACGCTAAGACTTACATCACTGACATAGTGGCACAATACCCGGGGAGCACACATGACTCCTTCATATTCCGGCACAGCGGCATTCACACACGACTGGCCAGGGGAGACTTTGGCGAAGGACACCTACTAGGTAAGTACACATGCCCCCAAATAGTACACTGTGATCATGTAGTTGCGCAGAACAGGCACTCACCCTGTGCTCCTTACATTCAGGTGACAGCGCCTCCAGTCTCCGTGAGTACCTCCTCACCCCTTACCTCAACCCTGCAACACCACAGCAACGGCGATACAATGCTGCACACATCCGCACTAGGAATTGCATTGAGAGGACATTTGGGCTTTTGAAGAGCCGCTTCCGCATACTGCACAAGACTGGTGGGGCCCTGAAATACGAGCCTGAGGTCTGCTGCTGCATTGTGGCCTTGTGTGAAATACTCCACAACATTGCTACCAAGTGCAGGATACCTGTTGAGATATCTGGCAGTGAGTCGGAAAGGGACAACCGCCCACCTGCAGATGCGCGTCATGCACGCGGGGAAAATCCAGCTGAAGGACACAGACGCCGCAACCAAATCACAAATAACTGTTTCTAGTGCACCCACTCCCGTCACCCAACACTTCACTCATGCATGACAATTGAAATAATGACATGAGTCTGATGTACTGGTACTGAATAAATATTATTGTTGTATTCACAATAATATTGCATTATTTACAACAGATAGATTAGAGGTGTATTGAGTCATACATCTCCTTAATTTTATTTTCTAGGGCATGCTTGTCTCATCAGCATGGCCCTGCATGGTGAGCACAAATTGTCAATGGCGCCTCCGGCACCGACGCTCCGAGTCGCCTCTCCACCTCTTCCTCCGCATTTGCCCGTGAGGCAGCAGTGGGCCTGGTGCAGCGGCGGGGAACTGTCACCAGTGGCAACGAAAGGCTGCTGTTGCTAGAGTTTTCCTCACTAGCGTCATCACCCCACCTGCCTGACCGTGGCCAGTTGCCTGCAGACCCTGCACTGCAGTGGTTACCTGCTCCAGAGCCCTTGCAACATCCTGGCAGCATTGGACCATTTGGATCTGCATGGCCAAAGATCTTCGGGACAGTTGTGATGTGGCGTTGCCAATGATATGGTTAGAGTGCGTGTACGCCGAGAGGTGTGTCAGCAGCTGGCGGTGGCGGTGCCGGTTGACGTCCCGCTGTGTCAACATGGCCTCTGTGTTTGCCTCCACTGCAGTGGTCATTCTCTCCATCCTGTCAGACAGTTGGCCCACATTCCTCGCTGTCTTGTGCAGCTGCAGGTGTATTTCTGCAAGATGCCATGCCTGCTTTTGGTGAATGCGCACCATGCGGCGCTCTATTGAGAGACCAGGTACACGCACATTCACCCCCCTCCTGCGGGCGCGTGGTGTAGTTTGGCGCCGCTCCCTGACCAGTCCGCTGGACTGTGTTGTCACAGTGTCTGTGCGTCGTGTTGTAGTCCTGGCTGCAGCTGGTGTTGCCAATGCCACTGGCATGGGTGGCACAGTGGCCGGTTGTGGTGCGCCTGTTGTCTCTGAGGTTGCAGGTGGTGCTAATGCTGCTGGTGCTTGCCCGGATGGTCGTGCTTGAGGGGATGGATGCACGTTTCCCTCAGAATCCTCAGGATTCTCATCAATTTGCAGCCCCTCACTGTCAGTGCTGGGATCTTCTGCGCCACCTGTGATGTAATGTGGACGTAGATTAATGACATGTATCGTGCACATGGAAGGCTGCTACATGCATGCAGGCTGGCATTCCCTGACTGGCTGTTGGATTGACTCAAACAGGACATGTCTGGCTGTATGGGGCTGAATGTAAATTGTGGTCAGACTACATGTCCCACAATGCAATAGGGCTTTTCTGGAGTGCATGGCCTGCATGACTGTGGTTTCTAATGGGTAGCTCTGGGGTCATGGCCATTGTTAGGGGACAGGGTCACAGTCGCATGGCACTTACCTTTGGTTTCTTTGGTGGGTCGGGAGGAGTCCAGCCGGGTTACCCCCACGCATGCCTCAGGTTGCAAGGTGTCCTCAACACGGTCCTCCAATGGGGTGTTGGGTGGGACTGTGGGCTCTCCTCCTCCTGTTGCGACACGCTTACCCAGCCTCTCAGCAATTCTCTCCTTGGCATGCCCTCTGAGGTCGTACCACCTCTTCTTTAAGTCGTCAATGGAGCGCTGGGTCACTCCCACAAAATTGACTTTGGCGCGGATGCGCAACCAAATGCGACGTTTGTCCGCCTCTGGCACCCTCCTTGAATCCTTCCCAAAGAGTTGATTGTGGTCTTTACTGACTCCCTCAATGAGGTATTTGAGCTCTTGTTCCGAAAATTTAATTTTGCGCTTTCTCCCTGTGGAACTGCTCCCTTATGCTTCCTGTGACATTTCTGCAGTGGAGTGTCTCCTGATTTCAAGCTGGAGGTGGGCTGGAGTGGAGCTCTGGCCAATGCTGCTTCCAAATCAGGCTATGTATGCAGTATGAGGGAGGGAACTGCCTGCTTCCTGGTTGTGATGTCATCAGTGTGCTCGAAATGCGACTTCCCGTTTTTGCGATCTCGCTATTAGTGAGATCGCAATTTGCGATTTCGGTAATAGCGAGATCTCAATTTCTACATTGAAAATGACCGATTTTGCGATTTTTCTGCGATTTAGGGAAAATCGCAATCTACATTTAGGGCCGATTACGATTCGCTTTTTTTAATCGCAGATTTTCATGAATCCAATTCTGCGATTTCTAAATTGCGATGCGGTATTTCTCGCAATTTAGAATTCGCAGAAAATGGGTTTCATGAATCTGGGTGATAGTGTTTATAAGCATAAAGTGCCAACCGGGTCTATCTGGTCCTGCTTGATCAGGGTAAATCCAAATGTTCAGGCTGACCATGATGGAGCGTGGGTCGGATAGAGGGACCGACCTTGTCCCGCTGAAAACATACCTTGGTTGGAGGATGTGTCAAGGGCGGGATTGTTCGTAAAAACCTATTTTCCACACCAGCTAGCTTTGCCAAATTGTCAAACCCCCAGAGCACCGAGCCAAATAAAACTGAGCTAACCACCTTTGCACTATAAATCTGTATGGCAGGGCTTGCTGGTTTTGTCAGATATGCTCTAAATTCTTTACTTGGGGCTCCCGCCAGTGGTCGATGTTGTAAAGACTTTATATCAATATGAGGCTTCCATGACAACTTTTTCTCCAAGGGAATACCTAAGTAAGTAAAGGAGCCCAGCTGCTCCAGTGGTACCCCTTCCATAGTAATCTTGCCCCTAAAAGATCGATGCTTGTTAAAGATTATTGATTTGTATTTTTCTGTATTAATCTCTAACCCTTTGAGCTTGCAGAAATATTCAAATGAGTACAACGCATGCTGTAACTCACTGGGTGTCTTGGAGATAATGAGTGTATCGTCAGCAAACATTAGGTTAGGGACCTTGGAGCAGGCTAGAGTCGGGGCGTCGGTGGGTGTGGAAAATTAAAATTTGGCAACTTCATTGATGAAAAGGGAAAACAAAGTTGGGACCAAAACGCACACTTGGCGCACTCCCTTTTCAACTGGGAATGGGTCAGTGTTGTTCCCTTGTGTACCCCAACGGATATGGGCAAAATTATTCTTGTGAAGACGAATGAGAAAAATTAAAAGATCCATCAGTATACCTAAGTCCCGTAGCACCACCCACAACTTGTCACAGGATACTAGATCAGAAGCAGTTTTTAAATCGACAAAGGCGGCATACATGCTACCTTCACCGAGTACCACTGCTCACCAATATAACAGGACAAATCAAAAAACCTGATCGATAGTACTTATGTGTGCACGAAACCCTGCCTAGAGTGAAGTTAAAATATCATTATCATCTATCCACTCTTGTAACTTGCCAAGGGCAAGGTATGCCACCACCTTTTGGATATGGTCAATAAGGCTAATGGGGAGAGATCTGTCCCCCTTCTTGTAGACAGGTATAATCTCCTCCCCCTTCCACGAATCTGGAATGGGGGCGCCCTGAGAAATAGAATTTGTCAAAAACATAATGTACCTACTCCACTTCTCCTTGTCATAAAAGAAGGCGTCAGCGGGGACACTATCAATGCCCGGGGCTTTTCCTCCAGTAATTGCACTGAGGGCCACCGTTACATCTGCTAATTCAAAAACCAGGCCTGATGGATAGCTAGGAACCTGTACTAGGGGTTCACAGTTCTCGTTGCCTTAATGCAATACTAAAGGGAGAAGTTTTCAACCCATGACCCCCAGGGCAAGATAATTATCAGGAGGAGTGGGATATGCACCCTTACCCCATTTAACAAGAGCCCAAAAATGTTGCAGACTACGACTATTGCATATGGATTTCAGTTCCTGCTATCTACCTTCGTCCCACTCTTTTTTTGCTTCTATCTGGACAGTTGTATAGGCCTTTCTGGCGTTCCTAATGGCGCTAAGATTTTTTCTTCTAATAGTTCCCCCAAGGCATTTACGAGCTTGCCTACACTCTTTATTAAAGCAGTTGTGTTGTATTTGGGGATGCTGCTGTTACATGATCTCTCGAAATGTAATCGTAATTTATCAGAAAGAGATTCATGAATTGTGGGTGTTAAACATACCGGAAGATTACTAGTTCGCGGCGCCTCTATCATGGCAACTGCAACATCCACGTCCCTACTGATAGGGACAATGTGTCGGATTGTCAATTATTTTGGACCACTTAAGTCTCCACATATCATTACTAACCAGTAGATCTCTAGTGGATCTTATGTGAGAGGGGTTTAAAGGTTTTTTCAAATGCAAGAGGCAGAGGTTTGATGAAAGTGGGTTATGGTCACTCTCCACTCGCCTTATCACCGCCATGTCCATAAAGGTATGCCATAGCTTTAGATCAATAAAGAGATAATCGAGATGACTGGAATGGTGGCTATTGTTGAAGGTACTAACCCCTTTTCTATCAGACGTGGTTCTACCATTTGCCGCCCTGATGCCTCTTTCTAGGGAGAGTGCTTTCAACTGTATCCCAGCTTCTGTCCATCGTTTTAACGGAGATAGCTCCAGCTTGGGGATCGATACTCCAGGCAGCGTCCTCTTCCGCTGTAAGGTCACAATCCTCACTGTCCAGTGACTCAAAGGTTGTGTTAAAATCCCCATCTAATATAGCTACGGATTCCCCTGACCTTTTGCCTAAAAACTCATTGACAGCTGCAACGGTGTCTGATTTCCTCCTGCCTCTAACCCCTCTTGCATATATGTTATAGATGTCAATATTGCCTTAGGGGTGTTCGTCAGTCAGATTGCTATAATGTCAGAACTCCCCGTCTGGAGTTCCATAACCGTGAGGCCAATACGGTAAGGCCAATTCCTTGGCTAGTCCAAACAGTCCGCCCCTCTGAAGGACAACCCTTAACTACAGAGATGGCCGGGGTGTAAAAATGTAAGTAGCCATGACAGAAAACTGGATCTATCAACCAGGTTTACCCGGAATAAGAAAACGTCATTTTGTTCAATAAAGGTATTCCAGTCAGTTTTCAGGGGCAATCTTGGACCTGAACCCTGCACTGTTCCATGACAGTATGGATGTTTGGTGTTGTAAACAATGAACTGTTATGGAATGCAACCCCTGATGTCCAAGATCCCTGAATATGTTCTCGTAAAGCTCCATCTTGTAATGTTGCTTGTATGCTCTGGACTAAGAGTTGCACATAATGATTGGATGATATTGCTGCCTGGCTGGTAGGGGCTGCTTTATAATGCAAGAGGGGTCAATCTCTTCCCCTAAACGGTGATGATCTATTAGCAGAGGGTTGGGGAGCTGAAGGATTAACCAGTGGGGTTTCCTCAGGGAGCGTGTCCTTGATGCAAATGATAGATTTAGTTAGGTGATGGGTGCGTAGTTCAAAAGCAACTAAGTTCTCAATTATGTCTTGGCAATAAAATGAGAGTGCTATCGGGTTCATCGAGGCCCCCCTTATTGAGCATCAATTAGCCCCTTTTACATCATCCCTGATGACCGACCGGCAGCCTCTCACCTGTCAGATCCATTGGATACTCTTGTTAATTAAAGAGGCCTCACTTTCTCTCGGCATGTTAGATGGGAGTTTTGGAACACCGGTTATGAAAATTACCTTGCCATTATCAGGGACCCTGGCTGTGCTGTGTGTGCTGTAGGGCGGTTTTTATACAGGAGCAGGGGAAACAATCAGAGGTAGGATGGCAATGTCAAAGTTAGGGCGATGCCTTAAGCCAGCTCCCTTACTTACAGGCCTGCTCGCGGTAGTCGGTAACTGGGGGCCATGTTGGTGTGATGGTGCCAAGCGAGATGCGCCCCCGCCCTTATTATCGTGTTTAATGATCCCAACTGGTCTCCCCTCTCAGTTCAGGCTTGGTTGTCTCAGGCAATTCAAAACCCCTTTTTCTCCCACTAAGCTTGCAGATATGCTACTCATTTGTTTTTTCATGTGATGGATCTGAAAAGAGTGCCTTAGACAAGGAGTCAGAGAGACTAATAACAAGGGGGCATATTACCAACGAGTAGCGATAATTATCGCTAACTAGGCTTAGCAACGATTTTTTTATCGCTAAGCATCGCCAGAAATTATAGCTGAGATAATGTGCTATTAGCAATGTTTATCTCCAAAGCAATAATTTTTCCGGCGATAGTGTGAATATTGCTGAGAATACAGCGATATTCACGCATTAGCGACTAAATGCTCTTAGCCATGTTATCCACCTCCTATTGGATAACATGGCTAAGACCTGGCCTGAGTAGGCGTTAGTTTATGGCGATAGCGGGAATATTTCCATCGCTACGCCCGCCTTGCTAATAGGCGATAGCGACGTTAGCGACTGCTTTCAGTCGCTAACAGGTTGGGTACGCCCACTTTGCATGTCATTAGCGATAAATATCCCTGACATGCAAAGCGGGCCCCAAACCGCTCGCTATCGCCTAAAAGCTGTTGCTAACATCAGTTAGCGACAGCTTGCTAATATAGCGATAAAATTATCGCCGCTTAGCGGCCGAAAACGGACGCTAAACCGGCGATAATTGCCTATCGCCCCCCTTGGTAATATGCCCCAAGAACTTTTAGATCTGTGACTTCCTGGACCAGATCCAACATCTGTGACTTGGGGGATTTATGAGGGTAGTCTTTGTCCGGCTTCCAGTAGTCAAGGGGTTAGGACACGTATCTCTGTCTAAGTGCATAATTAGATCTGTGGGCGGAGAGGTAATACCCTGCCATTGCTCTAAGTTTTCAGCTGGAGTACAAATTTCCCCAGCCTTAGCTGCCACTAGCCCCCCCCAGATTATTCCCTGTAGCCTTAGTGCTAGAGTGGGCCTAGAGCACTATAAATCTATTGCTACAAGGGAAATCATCAGAAAGCGAGAAAATAGGGCTATCATTAGAAGTTGTATTAGTGGAATGTGCAAGAGAGTTTTCCAGCTGGGGCCTCTGTTTTTAGTCTTCGTTAACATAGCAGGGGCCCTCCTAACATCAGAAGGACTACAAAGGACAGGTTGTACAATTGATGTTGGGGATTTGCTCATGGTAGCTCGATTGAGCAGATACTCACAGTCAGTTCACAACACGATCCTGTCCAGTGCATGAGAAGCCATAGGTAGGGCAAGAAGACAGACCCATTTTGTTAATGGGACATAGGTTGAGGTCCGGACCTTCTCATAGGGGAACTGCTTCCAATATATATTCTGGGTGTCTGGGGATCTTTCTTATTCTGGAATTCAGATTCCTTAGAACATATCCATCCCTTTTTCAATGCCTTTGTGGTCATCTCTATAATTTTATTTGATAATTCCCTTGTGGGGTCTCCTTGAATTCTTCAATAGCGTTCTTGAATATGTAATCGTAAAAGGACTTCTTGGTGATTAATCTTCACTTTCCAATATGACAATTCCACCACCTTTATCTGCCAGTTTGATCACTATGAACTCATTCTTGGAGAGGTGGTGCAATGCTTCCAATTCAGCTTTGGGGAACATTTTATTGATTACATTCTCGTCTTATTGTTGTGTGCAGAAGAGGGGGTATATGGCTGATTGGTGTGCGCCTAATCTTTTGTTCTGGCCTTTCCTCCTGAATATCCACCTCTGTTTGGCCTTTTGAGCTGGAATAGCCTCAGATGGTGGTGATTGCGATGCAATAGCCGGGGCTAACCCTAAATAGGCTTCCAGCACTTGGTGTTTGAGTGATTGTGGTAGCAGGTAACTCCGTGCTTGGCTTCTTAGGTGTAGCTGCTCTTAAATCAGAAGCATCTTTCCTGACTATGGGCTCCTTTTTGAGTTTGTCTAGAAGATTGGTGAGCGTGAAGAGTGGATAGCATTTCAACAATCAGCCCTCAGCTGCAGATCAGTTTTGCCTCTGACTGAGCTTGGGTTATTAATCAGTTAAGGTTCTACAACTTCTCGTAAATGCCTGCAACATATAAGGCCAAGGTGTTGAGGAGTGTCAGTTGTGTTTCCATGTTGTCGGACTGATATTAGAAGGCCTTCACTGTCCGTTGCATGGTGTTTAGCAGGGAAGACCATGGATTGTCTGTCTGCATGTTGCTTGGAGGATCTTTCTCCTAATGACCACATCTGGCTCTTCTCTGTGACCTTGGGTCATGGTGGTGGGGGGCGCGGGGTGGATCCCTGTGAAGAGTCCAGTGAATAAGATGCCAGCTTGTCAGCCCCCACTCCTGGGTGACCAAATAAGAGAGAACTTACTGCTCTGCTCGTCCTCCTGGAATTCTTAGTCCTCAGTGCCCATTTGAAGCTTAGGGTGTTTATTTATTTTATTTATTTAAAGAGGTTTATATAGCGCTGGCTAGATCCGAAGGTATCAGAGCGCTTTACATGAGAATCAACAATGTAACAGAAAAAGATCAACAATTACACAATACATCAAAAAAAATAGGCAATACAATTAGGAGAGGAGAGAAAGGAGAGAGAAAAGTAGTCGAGGGGGCAGGGGCAGTGTGGAAGGGAGGATACAGGAAGAGACAACATGGAGAGATGAAAGGAAGTCTGTCTAAAGACCGACTGGGTAGGTGACGACCAAGGAGGGAATCCACAGCCCATCTCCCCTATAGCTAAACCAGGTAGCTCCATCGGGCATCAGACAAAATAGTTCAGTCTCAATACATTGAGAGAGGAGAGAAGGAGAGACATAAATAGAGGGAGGATGCGGGAAGAGACGACAGGAGAGACGAAAGGAAGTCTATCTAAAGACCGACTGGGTAGGTGACGTTCAAGGAGGGAATCCCCGGCCTGTCTCCCCTATAGCTAAATCAGGTAGCTCCATCGGGCATCAGATAAAATAGCTAGGTCTCAATTGACAAGGGAAAATTCACAGATAAACAGGGTGGGTACTAAGGGCCAGGACAGGTGAGGGCAAAGGTCAGTAGCAGGAAATTGGAGAAGCGTAGAGCGGAGAGAAAAGTTTTATATAGCGCTGGCAGACCAGGAGGTATCAGAGCGCTATACATAAGGAGATACAGTTGCTTCAAGAACAAAGTTACATAATTACAACAGTTTCAGGAACAAAAATGAAGGAGAAATAGGAGTTATTTAAAGAAATTAGGGGAAGTGAGGAGTGAGGGAGGAAAGAGGAGAGGGAGGGGTTGGGAAACGCAAGGGCGAATAGAGAAGAAACAGAGTCAAAAGAATGGTATGAGCAGGCTCAACAGGGAGCAGTCAACGGAGCTGGCAAAAACCCGGAGGAGTCGGTGTGCAAGCAAGGGTAATGGTAAGAGACAAAAATTAACGGAGAGAGTAAAGGAAAGAAGTAGTGCAGTACAATACGAACCATAGTATTAGAACATTAAGACATGGAAATAATCGCTGGGGATATAACATGAGAGAATGGGAGGAACAGAGGTATCAATAACAATTTTAAAACAATGTGAGTATCCATGTGGAGGAGAGAAGGACACCACTAATAGTTTTTGTGGGGGTCAGTGGGACTGGCAGTAGGGACCAAGTTGCAAGATGGCGGAGCTCGATCGGAGTGACCATTGAAGGTGGACCAAAAATGGTGGGGGGCAATGTTGCTCAAAAGTCCAGAGGAATAGCTCTTCATACCTCCAGATAAAATCTCCATTTTGATCCACGCATTAGAGGGAGGCAAACTAAGAGGGATAGCAGTGGGAAACGCATCAGTGGCGAACTCCGGAGGCAGTAGTGAGGGCTTGGGGGGGGTAATGCAGCGCCGGGGAGGAAGTCAGGCGGCAGCGATGAGTGTGGAGCAGATACCAAGGGAAGGGAGAGAAGGACGGTTGAGCAGAGTGGAGCCATGTCCCAAGCCCTGGGGCACCAGCATCCGACGACTGCATGAAAAGAAACAGGACCTCTCAGTAAAAACCGGAGCTGGAAAGGCCTCAATCTGCATCCGTGGTGTGAGAAGTTAGCCTGGCATATGATGTCCACTATTCTAGTTGTCACCTTGCACCAGTCTAAACGACCCTTATTGATGGTGGTTGTAAAGTCAACCTTATAGACAAGCTATCCTAGTGGTAGCATGGACCAGCAGTCATAGTCTAAGACTTCAGAGAGCATGTAAAGCAAGCTGTTTTACCAATTATAATCCCTTGAATACCAAATGAAAGGACACCACACAAGGTATATATCAAATATATATGTATATATTTCTAACACAACCCCTCTGCACTCTTTATGAGATCAGAGATCGAAGTACATCACAAGTTACTCAATTAGCATACGATAAGTTGCACAAATACAGTTTTGCCCTAGGGGCCTCACAAACCATATACTAAGTAAGTGGTATAAGAACCACTTCAGGGATAGTGAATAGGCCTAGGGCCTAGGGAATTGCTGGGGCTACACTACACAACCAAAGGTTAGGGAGTAGGAGACCCACGGGAGACGCATGCAGTGTCTAAACACAGTCGCGAGTTACCATTGACTTATAATGAAGAACGAAAAAGTTACAAAGTTACTGTTTTAGGGGACTTCCGGATGGACTACTACAAAACCCCTTTAAACAAGGACACTTGGAGAGTCAATACCCACGGGAGCACCAGAGTACTCGAGTTACCACGCCCAGGGAGGCTGGGTGCACAGGTGTCTTTTCGTGTCGGGTTTCGCCAATGCTTTCAATGGAGATCTGCAAAAGAGGTGCTGCAGGCGGCCAAAGGAAGAGTGTCCGGGTGGATCCAAGGGTGGATCGAAGAACTGAAGAACCTGAAAGCAGAGGGGACAGAGTCTGGGTCACTAGCCAGTGACCAGGAAGGAACCAGGAAGGAACCAGGCAATGTCGAGTTGATTTCAGGTGAAGAGGTGAAGCTTGTCTCTGCAGCCACGAGGACCAGGAGGTGTCGACGACAACCCGGATCTGGATTCAAGCTGTCCCACAAAGGATCTAGTTGACTGCGGTGTCGGTATCTGGATTGGACCCAACAAGCCTTGGCAAACGCAATCCACACAGGAAGGAAAGATTGGCTTCAGGTCAGACCAGCAAGTTCTGGGGAGCTTCTCCTTTGTAGGGAAGCTGGAGCAAGCTTGGTGCAACCAGGAAAGCAGTTTAAAGGTTTGTCTTCAGAGGGCTCACTAGCCCACGGGCTAGCAACCGGGAAGACACGGTGAGCTGAAATGCAAGAGCGGGCGCCACGCGGGACTCGTGGGGTGTGGAGGGCTGAGCTTCAGTGCACACAGCGCTCAGGTCTGGGGCTTCTCGTACCCCAATGCACAACTGCAAGGGTGCCTTGCTAGTTGCGTGGTTAGCAAAATGCAGGATGTCCAGGGTGTCCAGTCCCACGCCTCTCATGTCCGCCAAAGGTCTCAGCTTTGCTGTGGATGTGGGTCGGAGTCAGAGAAGTCTGAGAGTCCAGTTTCTGAGTCGCTGAGTCTTGGGGATCCATCAGGAGCATCGACAAAGCAGACCAGCAAGTTACTGGTGCTGCCTGTTTGCACAGGGTGGTCACTCCTTAACCACAAGGGAGATGTCTTCAGTCTTCTAGTCGGAATAGAATGTTAAAGGTCCAAGAGTTTCGTTTCAGAGTGTCGTTCCAGGATAATCTAAAGTCCTGGGACACAGCACCTATCTTTATACTAAGAAAATGGGCTGGATTACCTGCTAGGTCCCTCCTATGGGTGTACCTGAGAAGGGGGTGGTTACACCCCTTTCCCTTTGTCCAGTTTTGCGCCAGAGCGGGGCTGGAGTGCCCCAGCAACTGGTTTGAACCGGTATATGCATGGAGCACCTTGTGTGCCCCAGGCAGTGTCTGGAAAATCATCTTTCTATTCAACCCACCCTGCCCCAATACAATACAGGCTGTCTGGGGAGGTGCTAGCACCTCCCGAAACCTATTGTCCAGGCCTCCCTTGCTGGAAATTCCCCCAGCTGCAGGAGGTCAGATTCGTGTCTGTGGCAGCAGCATCCATTTTGTGATGCTGAGGCTCTGTTTAACTTTAACCGGGTAAAGCAGTAACATACATGTCTTTTCCCTCTAGAAGGGCGGAATGCTACCCCCGCCGCCAGAATTGGCAGGGGGGGTAGTATTCCAAAGTGTTTGACACCTTACACAACATGTTTTGATAAAGTCAAACCAAAGGTAGCATTAACCGCAAGGATTATAATAATAATAATAATAAAGCCATTTTTAAAGCCCCTGGCTGCACTAAAAATAGTGTGTCCCCGCGCTAGAATGCTACTAAGTCTCAAGAACAGAAAAAAAAAACGAGGGAGAGCGAAGCGGCAGATGAAAAGATAGGAGGGGGATTTAGGTGCCTGGATATAGATGAGTCTTGAGTTTTGCTCGGAATCTCATTTCTGAGGGTTCCATACGAAGATCCAAGGGTAGTTCATTCCAGTACTTGGGGGCCAAAAGTCTGAAAGAGCGGCCACCCATCTTGACTCTGCGGGTGCGAGGGAGTTTGAACAGCATAGCTCCGGCCGATCTCAGATTTTTGGAGGGGCGGTGAATTGTGAGAAGTTTTTGCAAATAACCTGGGCCTTTGCCCTGGGCGATGCGGTGCGTAAAGCATAAAGCTTTGAATCTAATGCGATCTTTGACCGGAAGCCAGTGCAGCTTTGCTAGGGCGTTTTTCCCAGAAGCTCTGCGAGGCAAGTTCAGTACCAGGCGGGCAGCAGCGTTTTGCACGCACTGCAGTTGGTGTAAGCATTTTTTACTTAGACCTAGGAGCAGGACATTGCCGTAGTCAAGGTGGGGTGTGACTAGGGCATGGACTAGAGTTTGTCTGGCATTAATGGGGAGGAGGTCGAGGACTTTGCGGAGGGTTTTTAATGTGCTGAAGCACCTTCCCGTGACTTTATTGACCTGAGATCTGAAAGAGAGATCAGAGTCAAGCATTACTCCGAGATTTGTGACAGAGTCCACGGGGGAGGGAAGATTGCCCAGTTCTGCCGGCCACCACAAGTGCGACCACACGGATGGAGATTTGCCGACAATTAATAGTTCAGTTTTTTCGCCGTTAAGGCGTAGACAATTGTTGTCCATCCATAATGCTACTGAAGACAGGCATTTAGAGAAATTAGCGGCATCTTCCGTATGGTCGAGTGACAACTTGATCATCAGTGGGGTGTCGTCGGCATAGGTCACTATATCCACCCCGGAAGCTTCAACTATGTGAGCCAGGGGTTCCATATAAAGGTTGAACAGGGTTGGGCTTAAGCTGGATCCCTGTGGGACCCCATGTCTCAGCTTCCGGAGGGAGGATGTAAAAGGGGGGCAGTACATCTGGAAGCTTCTGTTAGCCAGGAAGGATTTTAACCAGGCAAGGGCAGGTCCCTCTACTCCCATGTCAGAGAGGCGAGACAGCAGCGTTGTGTGCAGCACGGTGTCAAATGCTGCACTGAGGTCTAATAAAATCAACGCTGCTGTCTGTCCTTCGTCCGCCATTTGTCTGAGACACTCAGTGGAATAAAGGACGGCAGACTCAGTCGAGTAGCCGGCTCTAAACCCTGACTGAGTGGGGTGAAGGAGGGAATTCTCTTCCAAGTATTTCATAAGCTGCGCGTTAACCATTTTTTCCGCTATTTTGGCAACAAAAGGAAGAAGGGAGATGGGCCGAAGGTTTTGGAGTTGGGAGATGTGGACATTAGGTTTTTTTTTCAGAGGGATGACCTGGGCTGTTTTCCATGTGTCAAGAACGTGGCATTCTTGGAGAGAGAGAGTGATGATATGAGAGATTTGATCAATCATACTCTCCAAGACTCCCTTGCAACGATTAGGGGTGCACACGTCGCGGGGTGATCCAGACTGTATGCTTTGAGCAATGTTCAGCAGTTCCTTTCTCTCAGGTACTTTAAAGCATGTTAAGCAGGATTTAGCAATAGAACTATTTTTAACTGTCCTCTGTGTGCTAGAGGAGTCAGTTCCGTCAGAAAAAGTGGCGTATATTTTGTCGACCTTGCCGACAAAGTGGTCAGCTATGGAGTCGCATAGCTCGCTGTAGTAGGTGTCCTGTGCTTCGAGTCTGTTCAGGAGCATTAACTCTTTGTAAATAGCAAAGAGTTCTATTCTACCTTTGAAGTAGGCACCTTTTGTCGCTCTTACTAATTTGTGATATTTTTTAAGTTCTGATGCGTAGTTTAACTTGCTTTCTAGATTGTAATTTTTCCTCCAAAGTCTTTCAAGATTTTTGCATTTTGCTTTGGCATGTTTAAGTTCTTGCGGGAACCAGGGGGCAGTTTTGGTCAATCTAGCGGTAGGTTTGAGTGTCCAGGGAGCTACCTTATCTAAGGCATTGGACATCCAACTTTCGTAATTATTCACGCCTCTTGCAGGGCATTGCTAGGAGGCGGTGGTTTTTCAAGTAGGGCAAGTTTAAATGTCTCCTGCTTGAACTTTTTCCAATCTCTACGCTTCTGGGGTAAGGGATTATTGGTTCTGTTGTCAGGAGAAATGCCTTCTATTTCAAACGGGATGATGAAATGATCAGACCAGGTTGTTGTAATCGGGGGGGAGACATTGACACCCTCCCAGTTAGAAAAAATGGGGTCTAAAAGGCGCCCTTGTTGGTGCGAGGGGGATCTGGATCGGAGGTTGAGTTCTAGAGATTTGAGTGCTTCTATCACAGTCTGGGCCTCTTTACAAGCTGTGTTATCAAAGTGAAGGTTTAGGTCACCTAAGATAAGAAATGTTTTGTACCGAAGCGCCGGCTGGGTTATCAATTCGGTAAGATGTTCGCCGAACTGTGCAGCCCCTCCAGGCGGCCGGTATATCAGTAGTCCATTGATGATATTAGTAGAACCTGATCTTATGGTGAAAAAGCCACTTTCGCAATTAGGTAACGTGGCCTTCAATAAAGTGCACTCTAACTCAGTCTTATAGATGAGAGCTAATCCTCCACCTCACTGTTTAGGTCTGTCTAGTCTGAGTAGGCAGTATCCATGAGGAGTGGCTTCGAGAGCTTCAGACGACGAAGCATCGTCTAGCCACGTCTCGGTAAGGAATAGTACATCAGGAGTGCTATCCGTTAGTAGATCATAGATCTCTGTTTTATGCTTTTTCATGGATCTGCAATTAAGCAGCAGCATTTTTAATTTAGTAGTCTGCCTATTGTATTTCTTCAGGAGAGGAGTCGTGTACTTACAGGTCTCACAAAAGACAGGTAAGGAGTCAGCTGACAAAGCGTGGTAGCAATTGTTGTTAAGTTTTGGGCGTAGGGATAATAGTTTTTGTCTGGAGTAGTATGTCCTGTGTCTGGGAGTTCTGGATTCCGTCGTGTCCAAGAGTACAGGTAAGCGTAAGGGTCCTGCCCCGAGCCCCGTTCGGTCGCGGACGGGCGCAGACGGGCTTGCCTTCGGCGCGCAAACGGCGCGCCCTCTGCGCTCGTCCGCTGCGCGTCCGGAAGATGCACATGATTAATAGGGCGGGAGGGCGACGATGGGAGGGGCGTAGCCTCAAAAGAGGCGTGGCCTCGAGGACCGCCGGTAATGGCGGCAAGAAGTGTGTTTGTTGTGATTCCGCGGCAGCGCTAAAATCCACTGCGCGGGCTGTTCAGGAGCGAGCTTGTGCCCTGAATGATGCCAAGAGAAGAGTATGGTGAGTTAAAAACACACGAAAATGAGTGACTCACAAATTTTAAAATGTGCAGGTCGCGCTCCCGGCTTCCGCCTCAGGAGATTTAGTGATTCTGACGAGGCGCTTGCAGTCAGCGTCTTTATAGGTCTGGGCGGGGGGCGTGCCTCGAAAGGGGCGTGGCCTCGAGGATCGCCGGTAATGGCGGCAAGAAGTGTGTTTGTTGTGATTCCGCGGCTGCGCTAAAATCCGCTGCGCGGGCTGTTCAGGAGCGAGCTTGTGCCCTGAATGATGCCAAGAGAAGAGTAAGGTGAGTTAAAAACACACGAAAATTAGTGAATCTCAAATTTTAAAATGTGCAGGTCGCGCTCCCGGCTTCCGCCTCAGGAGATTTAGTGATTCTGACGAGGCGCTTGCAGTCAGCGTCTTTATAGGTCTGGGCGGGGGGCGTGGCTTCGAAAGGGGCGTGGCCTCGAGTATCGCCGGTAATGGCGGCAAGAAGTGTGTTTGTTGTGATTCCGCGGCAGCGCTAAAATCCGCTGAGCGGGCTGTTCAGGAGCGAGCTTGTGCCCTGAATGATGCCAAGAGAAGAGTAAGATGAGTTAAAAACACACGAAAATTAGTGACTCTCAAATTTTAAAATATGCAGGTCGCGCTCCCGGCTTCCGCCTCAGGAGATTTAGTGATTCTGATGAGGCGCTTGCAGTCAGCGTATTTATAGGTCTGGGCGGGGGGCGTGGCCTCGAGGATCGCCGGTAATGGCGGCAAGAAGTGTTTTTGTTGTGATTCTGCGGCAGCGCTAAAATCCGCTGCGCGGGCTGTTCAGGAGCGAGCTTTTGCCCTGAATGATGCCAAGAGAAGAGTAAGGTGAGTTAAAAACACACGAAAATTAGTGACTCTCAAATTTTAAAATGTGCAGGTCGCGCTCCCGGCTTCCGCCTCAGGAGATTTAGTGATTCTGACGAGGCCCTTGCAGTCAGCGTCTTTATAGGTCTGGGCGGGGGGCGTGGCCTCGAAAGGGGCGTGGCCTCGAGGATCGCCGGTAATGGCGGCAAGAAGTGTGTTTGTTGTGATTCCGCGGCAGCGCTAAAATCCGCTGCGCGGGCTGTTCAGGAGCGAGCTTGTGCCCTGAATGATGCCAAGAGAAGAGTAAGGTGAGTTAATAACACACGAAAATTAGTGACTCTCAAATTTTAAAATGTGCAGGTCGCGCTCCCGGCTTCCGCCTCAGGAGATTTAGTGATTATAAATTGTATTATATTGCACTTAAGAGTATATGGTATGGCTATATCATCGAACAGCTATAAGGAGATGTTCCGAAAGCTGCAGAGGGGCTCAGCTCATGCTAGGGCACCCTCTCACATAAAACCAAGCACTCTGCCTCCAGGATCGTTAAGGCCTGCCATAGGAGTGACTTATAGGTTACTATGTGTTTATATATAAGGTAGATATAGATATACTATATCTAAGTAAGGGGTGATTACACCACTTTACCCAAGCTGAGTGATCAGCCTGTGGTGTCAGTTTAGATGGCCAGCCAGGGGTGGCATAATACTTGATGCAGCCCCTGGTAGGCCTTGGATGCACCTATGCCCTGGGTACCTATGGTACACTATACAGGGGCTCACAGAGGTGACCCAATACCCAATCAGGTATTTACCTAAAGTACATGGTATCAATTTAGAGAGCGAACAGCTGGGCTGTGGGTCTGATTAGGAGGCCCACAGCCACACTAAAGTAAAAAAAACAGAGAATCACAGCAAAAAGTGGGGGTGACCATAGGAAGCAGACCCTACTCTCCTATACGCTGTGCGCAGACAGGCGCCATCTTGGGGTCAGGCAGACTCCAGGCAGAATGTCCCGAGGGAGAGCAGCCACCAGGTGAAGCTGATTATAAAGCCCCTGGGTCAGGAAGGGGCAGCGGGAGTATCTGCAGGGCGAAAACGCTCGTACGGTGAGCCTACCTCCCGGAGCCGCTCTCAGCCGACATCGTCCTTGGCAAAGTACTGGCGGCCCTTTTGAAGATCACTGCATCTCGCCACCACAGGGAAAAAACAGCCCCAGCCAAGGGTAAAAGAGGCAAGCAAAGTCTCTCCACCGGTGCCCCCAACACTCCGCTTCAAGTAGGGAACATGGGTGACCAGATACAGGTAGCGCATTCAATGATTGCATGTGAACGAGCCCTTAGACAGCTGCCTCCGGAGACTGAAGCGCTGGACCATGGCAACTCCCTGCTCCACACACACTCTTCCCCAGGTCCCCAGCTCACCTCAGTGGTGCTCTCAGCACCCGAGAAGCACATTACGCAGGGTGCCGATCCAGACTGGACCCTCCATGGACCCGGGGCCGGAGGCGGGGGTCGTCCCCTGTGACTCAGCCATCCCAGGGAGCATTGAGTTTGTAGAGGGTCGAGGGTCAGAAGGGGTTTCTTTGTTCAGGTGGTAGTGGTAGTGAGCTGAGTAGGCCTTGGGAGGTACTTAAGAGGGACTTAAGGTGGGTGCACTTGAGACTTGGTAAGTTGGGTCCACCTGGGCCTCAGCTCTGCTGTCAGACTGTGTTGTGACAATGTGGGCTTCTGTGATATAAGTCTGGAGTTCAGTTTGGTAGGGTCGGTGTGCCAGCACCGGGCCCATCTCCTGAGTGCCTTCCATGTGTCTGGACACTTGCAGCTCGTTGTTTGACCACTGAGCAGGGGGAATAAAGGATGAAAAGGCTGGAGTCCCCATCCCCTTTGTAGCTGCTTCTGGTACTACATGAGTCACGGAGTGCTTAGCAGGCTCGTCCATCTGAACTCCTGTCAGTTTTGGTTGTGGTGGCTGTGCAGGCTGGAGTGAAGTATGTATAGTCTGTATTGGTTGAAGTACCAAACCGCCCTGACTCTTGTCAGTCCCCCCTCATCTGATGATCTGGCTGCTTTCTTTACTGAGAAATCAAGACTCCTCAATATTGAACTGGATACCAAGCGGGCTCTACTGCTATCCAAAGGGTCTACTCACCACCCAGCCCTAACGGACAAGATCAAACCGATGAGCCTGGGCATCAAGAACAACGCCTCCTGGGTCACATTTACCCCCCTCGGTTAAAGAGACATTAAAAAGGTTCTTCAGAGTATCAACCCTTCTCATCACTTCAGCGACCCATTGCCACCTTCCATCTTTAAAGAAATCAAGGATGTTGTCTCTCCCATCTGGACAAAGATTGTCACCGCGTCTTTGTCACAAGGCACAATCCTGGCGTGCCTAAAAGCAGCTCAGATAACACTCATATTAAAAAATACTACCGCAGACAGCGCTGACCTTAACAACTTCCAACCTCACCAAACTCCTAGAAAAATGCTTCCAATTGCAACTCTGTGCTGACGTCAAAAATTTCGATCTCCTGGACCAACATCAATCTGGCTTTCGTAGTGGGCATAGCTCTGAATCGGCTCTCACTCATGTTATGGATGACATTCTAAAAATGCAAAATAAAAATTAATCGTGCCTCCTTATCCTCCTTGACCTTTCCTCTGCATTTGACCCTGTTAATCACAACAACCTCCTATCCATTCCAGAGCACCGTATGGGCTTGTCTGGTTTGGTGTTGCAATGGTTCTCGTCCTTCCTCCAGCACAGATCCCAAAGAGTAAAGGCGAATCACTCTCTCTCTCAGCCATCTCCAGTATCCATGGGTGTCCCTCAAGGGTCCTCCTTATCTCCCATACTATTCAACTTGTTCTTGGAACCATTAGCTAATGCACTAAATTCCATGGACATTCTCTTCCACATGTATGCAGATGACACCCAACTCTACCTGAAAATCTTCTCCCTGGAAAACATCGCCTCACTCAACACTACACTACTGACTACTCAAAACTGGTTAACTGTGAACCACCTCCTACGCAACACCTCCAAAACAGAATTCCTTCTCATCTTGCCTAAAATCACACTCCTAGGCCAGATCTCTAGATGAATCACCTCACCGCCTTCAACTGCTACCCCCTCATTATCGATTCAGCTAAATCCCTCGGAATCACACTGGACAAACGCTTGAACATGAAGACTCATGTTAGCAATGTGTGCAAGAGAGCTAACCAACTGTTGAAGATACTCAGGAATCTCAAACCTTTCCTCCCACAAGCTGATTTCAAACATGTGGTCCAAGCGTTTGTTTTGCCAAGAGTACACAATGGCAGTGCTACGCTCTGTGGTCTCCCCAAATATACATTGGCCCCATTAAGGGCCTCATGGAATGTGTAGGCCAGACTGGTTACGGGTACCAAAAGAAATGCGCACATCTCCCCAATCTTGAAATCCCTAAATTGTCTGCCCTACAAAGCAAGAATACGGCTAAAGATTGCTTGTCTATCGCACAAAGCCCTCCATTTTCAAACCCCCAGTTATCTAGCGCAAAAGCTAGAACTATCTGGAGGGGTTAGACCTTCTAGGAGTGGCAACTCTCTCCTCCTGAAACCTTAGATCTTTCGCAAAAAGAGCATATGCCACCGAGCTTTCTCTGGCTCACCTCCGAAGATCTGGAACTCTCTCCCACCAGAAATACGTAGAATCTCCTCCAAGGTAACCTTCAAATTGGAAGTAAAAAGTATTCTTTATGAACAAGTTCTTACCTTAATAGGTTGTCGGATCGTCTGCTCTACATTGGACTTACACCTTTAAGCCCTGCGCTGGCTGCTATTCCATCTCGTTATGCACCAGTTATTTTCTTATTATTTTGCTAACCCCGTGAACTGTGAGTTCTATTTTGATATGTTTTTCTGTCTGTATTCCTATTTGACACTTGTTCTGCAACTGTTACCTTCCTTTCCCCACAATTGTATAGCACTCTGATATCCCTAGGGATCATGTGCGCACCTATATAAAACTTTATAAATAAAATAAATGAATAAATAAGGTGGTATTAGATGCAGAGAGGGTGGTTGTCTGGTAGAGGGTCCCCTGAGAGAGCAGCAGATAAAGGAGGTGAGTGCAAACAGCAAACTGGGGACGCGGCCCTCTACCTTTCTGTAATTGCAGATTTCTCTAATTACCTTCGCCCTGGCCGCTCAGGTAATGGGACGCGCAGCATCCTGGAGCACCTTATCCTCTGCTCCGCTCGTGGTCTGTTGTGACCACTAAGGGGTCGCCCTCATGAGCAGGGCCCTCAGAGCTGGAGCACCGGCCCTTGGTGTGGTGGGCCCAGGGCCCAGATGCTGCATAAATAAGGCACACAGAGGCATGCTTAGTGTACTGGTAACGTGCCCAGGGCATGTGCGTTCAACCCATTTTATTAGCTGGGTCACCTGACTGGTGACGGCGCCTGTGATGGATGGGTGTTAGTGTGTGTAATACACAGCGAAACACTAGATCGTGTCCAGCAGGACACTAAACGGCCCACCTGCTCGGGCCCTTGCCGCTCTTGTCGCAGCCTCTGGACGTGCACGCTCCTCTGCCCTGCTCCTGCACGGGATGGGGCCACGCTGGAGGGGCAACACTGCACTTGCCGGCCTTCAGAGCTTTCCTTGACTTTCTGGAGCTTTGCGGCGTCCTCAAGGCCTCAGGGCGTCACAGCGTCCTGCACCAGCTCTCCTGCTCTCTGGCACACCCTGCCAGTTCTATCGTCATCTGCCCTGAAGAGCAGAAAGGGAGTGGCGTAAGCACTATGATGCCAGGTCGAAGGAAACTTATAGGGCTATGGTTAGAGATTATCACCACAACATCACTTCTGGAAAAAAGTCTTATCTGGCCAGTAGGATTGAAGATGATTCCAGTTCCTGTAAAGAAATTTTCAGGATAGTCAAGGATTTTATCTCCCCTCCGTGGTGCACCCCCCGATCAACGTATTCGGAGTCCTGGATCTCCGAACTTGCTGACTTTTTTGCCAGCAAAATTCAGACTACCCAGGCCCCCTTTGGAACAGCAGACATGCCTACCACTCCTAACCTGCGGTCCCCTTTCCCCTGCCCGATCTCCGCGGGTCCTGCCCTCTGGAACTTTCCCTCTCTGACCTTACAGGCCTCCCTGGATCTCCTTTCCAAGCTGAAATCTGGCTCCCCGTTAGACCCGTGTCCTGCTAAATTCCTTGCGCAGATGGCCCCTACTCTCAACCATCTTATTAACCCGATACTCAATCTCTCTCCTAGCACGGGTGAGGTCCCCCAGCCGTGGAAACAGGCCCTTATTCTGCCTCTGCTAAAGAAAACCAATTTGAACCCTGAATCCCATGCCAATTATAGACCAATCTCCCTCTTGCCAGCGCTTGCGAAAGTGGTCGAGAAACATGTCCATACTACCCTGTCCCATTTTCTTGAGACGAACGACATATTCCATAAGTCGCAGTCCGGTTTCCGCTCCAACCTGAGCACAGAAACAGCTTTGTTCGAGGTCACCGAGGCTGTTAAGGAAACCTTGGACAGTGGAGGCAAAACCATGTTGGTTATGCTTGACCTCTCCGCAGCTTTCGACACCGTCCCCCATGACCGCCTCCTTTCTAGACTCTGGGAGATTGGTCTGAGGGGGACGGTGTTCCGGTGGTTTAGGTCTTTCCTCTCGAATCGCCAGCAAATGGTCTGGGCCCCCCCTTTCTCTGCCGCAATGCCGCCTTTGGAGGTCGGAGTTCCGCTGGGCTCAATTCTGAGCCCTTCGCTCTTTAACATCTATATGACCCCTCTGGCCGCACTGGCGGAGGATTTTGGGGCCCAGATCGTGTCGTACGCGGACGATACACAACTTCTGTTCACCTGCGACAAGGGCTGCGATTTTGATGGGGCCTCCATCGGGGGTTGCCTTGGGGCAGTGTTTGACTGGTTTAGTCGTAACAGCCTCAAGTGCAACTCCGATAAGTCTGAAGTGCTCTTCTTCGGCTGCCCCGCGGACCCCTGATGGAAGGAATGGTGGCCTACCGCCATGTTCCCTCCTGCCAGCGATTCGCGGGCTGCTAAAAATCTGGGCATCCAGATTGACAACAGCCTCTCTTTTAAAGCCCAGGTGGCTGGTCTGGCCGGCAAATGTTTTGCGATCCTTAAGATGCTAAGGAAGTTTCTACCGCTCTTATCCTTAGAGCATAGAAAGATTACGGTACAGGCCCTGATAGGCTCTCGCCTGGACTACTCCAACGTACTGTACCTAGGCCTTCCGGACTTCCTCCTTGCGCGCCTCCAGGTTGTACAAAACTCTGCGGCCTGGGCCATCTTTGGCCTCACTAGGAGAGCCAGGGCCAGTGATCTTCTCAGAACTCTTCACTGGCTGCCCATTAAGAAGCGGATCACTTTCAAGGCCCTGACCATTGCCTTCAAAGCCCTTCATGGTACTGGTGCCTGTTATCTTCGGAAACGGATCAGCTTCTATTTGCCTTCTAGATCTTTGCGATCCTCCAACCAGGCCAGAGCGGTCACCCCGGTGATCCGACGTGCGCGATGCAGGGGGCGTTCCTTTAAACATCTCGCCCACCCCGGCTATGGAACGCTCTTCCTCTGTCACTCAGATCCAACACCAATCTGCTGGCATTCAGGAAGGATCTGAAGACCCTGCTGTTCATGCAATAACTGATTCCATTCTGTTCTAAGCTCTCTCTCCCTTTTCCACCTTCCACTCTGGGTCCGTGATGATCTTCAGCGCCGGGACACTCTTCGGAGTAGCTGTGCGCTATAAAAGTACCCTATTAACATAACATTAACAATCACAACCTGCGCATGCGTGCACTCACAATCTGCGTATGAGAAAGCTTTGCGAAGGCCCATCCCTTACATCCTCATGCTCTCTCAGTGCCAGTTACTGGAGAAGATGGATCCTCGCAATGCCGTCTCATCCTCTCTCAGTGCCTGTCACTGGGGAGGCGGTCCTGTCCCTTTGGCCTGGCGCACTCATCCTCAACTTCTTTCAATGCCCACCCATGGGTGTGAAGGCCCAACCCCTTGACTCCCCATCTTTTCCTCATCTTCTCCTCCCCTCCCATCACTTCCCCTCCCTTCCCCTCTCCCCTCCTTTCTCCTCTCCTCTCCCCTCCCCTCCTTTTCCCTCTCCCCTCCCCTCCTTTTCCCTCCCCTTGTCCCTTCCCCGTCACAGAGGGTTAACAGCATCCGCTCTCCTCTAGCCCTCTTTTCTGTCACTGGAAGTTTAGCTTTGCCCCCCTCCTAATCCACATCTCAAGTAACACAGAACTGAAAACAGACCCCTATCCTCCTCCGCCATGATGGAATCAGGGTACACAATTACTGGTGAGTAATTCAGAATAAAACAGTGAAACTCCTGCAGTCAGATTTAAGATAATGGGTGTCAAAATGTAACATTTGGAGACATTGCACTGCTAGAGGGCAGAAGGTTCCATGTTGGGCTCATTAATCTGCAGAGTGCAACTACCTATTGGGCAGTGCAGTCTCCCATCTCATGGGGATGAGGTAATTGGGCTCAATAGATTTATATTATTGTCTGACACAGTAGTTTGTAGGGTAGTTAAAGAAATAAACTCGTTTCAGTGATGTTCTGCATTTCATTTGTTATTTTCTCTTCTATCCCAGGGGGGCAAAGAACCACCGATGCTTTCAAAGGATGTGCGACCCCAGCATTTTGCCAGCAGCAGGCTAAAATAAGTGCCCTTCACGGCGACCGACACCAGCTACACTGCTGCCAGGAAAGCTTATGCAACGGGCAGGTGGGCAACAGCACAGCGATGGAAGAGGCCAGCACCATGTCCACCCCGAAGGCCTCAAGCAAGTCCACTGCAAGAAGCAGAAATGGCGGCACCTTGGTTCAGTTCCCCGCTGCACTCCTGATGATCTCTGCAAGCTGGAGTCTGATGGTGAACCCCAGCTTCTGAAGGTCAACGCGCGGGGCAAGGTCGTGGCAGCTGCCCTCAGCAAAGTACCAGCTGCTATAATGCTGCAGTACTGCTCAACAAATCGTTGCTATTTGCTAAATTCTATGAAAAGCGTAAAAAAGGTCTGCAGGCATTTGAAATGTACAGTTGTGTCTTGTGGAAAACCCCCTTGTTCTGCTGGTCTCAGTGATTGACCATAGGTTTAGGGGCTGGGCCTTTGGATGGTGGCCCTTATTAGCCCATAGGTCCTTAGTAGCCCATAGGGTTGTGGTCCCGGTGTTTGCTGTCTGGATGCTCTTAAAAAAGTAGGTCCAAGAGCAGTAGCCTCAGTGCTAGGTCGTAGATTTCTGGTCTTGCTCTTCGGCTCTAGAGCAGTGATCTCAATGTAAGCCCACAGGCTGGTACCCTCAGCCTCAGGCCCTAGCATGGTGATCTCTATGTTATGCAAAAGTCTGGTTAGAGTAGTAATAGAATCCAAGGCAGTGATCTCAGTGTTGAGCTGCAGGGTGGTGTGACTGTGTTGGGATCAAGAATCATGGTCCCTAGATCTGGCTCGTGAAAGGAAAAGAAGTGAAAAGAAGGATGAAAGTGTGAAAGAATGACTGGATGGAAGGGTAAAAGGATGGATAAATGGAAGGTGAAAGGTTGGATGGAAGAGTGAAAGGATAAACTTGAAAGGGTGGATCGATGGAGGAACAGAAGAATGTACAATAGAGAAGAGCGGACGGATGGATGAAAGGAATGGAAAATGTATGGTTGGATAGGGCAAAGACTTAGGGGCATATTTATGACATTAGTGTCTGAGGCCAGTGCAGCAAGTCACCCTGCTGCACTGCCCCGCGTCACAGGGAAAGGGCAAGAATGCTTGGAATTTATACAATTTGGTGCATTCCTGTCCTTCCCCCTTGCACAGGAGCTATTTTGCCAGCCTAGCGCCAAAGCAGGCTCACTTGCACCATGGTGCCAGGGGGCCTGTGTCGTACGCAGGACCGTTTTTGTTGCAGGAAAGAGCACACTCCTGCAAAAAAACAATCCTGAGAGGCTTTCTCATCTTTCTATGTCTGCTGCAGAATGCAGCAGACATTGAAAGAGGAAAACATGAGGATACATAAACACATTTCTCCTTGTTACTCCTCCCCTGGGAGGCATATCTTTTTGGTGCATTCCTAAGTTTACCAGGTTTTTGTGAATCTGGGAATGAATCATAAACCATGGGAGTTGCATGGGAACACCCACCTCAACACCCATGGAACGCCTCCCTAGCGCATAGAAAGGCAACACAGCCATTTGTGGTGGCTTGCATTACTTCATGTTTTTGTAGCCATTCAAAGCCATGCAAAGTGGCTTTGAGTCCTTTTAAATATATGACTTAAAGGTTTCCGTCACACATGTACCCCATTGCTTAGTGTAAGCGTGAGAAAAAGCTCTCATAAAATGCCCCTTAGTGGGTTAGATGGTGAAGACATGGTGATGGATGGCTGAATAGATGGGAGCGTGAATGGATGGATAGATGCATTGATGGAGGATGAAAGGAGCTAGGTCAAGGAGGGATAGCTTTGCTCACTTCTCGTTCTCTGTGTCATTAGAGATATGTTTCAAGTGGGGGGATTTTAATTTTCTGACAACTCCCTTGTGCACTGTGAATAGGTTCCCTAAAAGTAAAACTAATATAGGGGGTTTGATGTCAAGAACTGGATGCAATTATGATGTAGCCTACAATGCAAAGGGGACAAGATAGTACATTTTACTGAAGCCAACTGTGATCAGTTACTAGCATTTAGGAAGGCCTTGGAAGCTTCTTTATCCGCAGTAGCCTGGTATGTTATCGATCTATGTTATCTATCTGGTTCACTTAATTCTGCTTACTTGGGGCTTCTCTCCTCAGGGCCAAGATGCCATTTACTTCATAACTGTTTTTTACGATATTTTACGTTACAAGAAATGCATCTGAGAGTTAATAAAGCTGGTATGTTGCTTGTCACAAAGTGGATATTATTTTCGTGAACTTTTCATTACTATATCGGTCTCACAGTTTGTGCCACATCACAGATGGCTTTGCTCTGTAACAAGAGAGGCCAAGCGGTGAACTAGTACACAAGCAAAACTCTCACATTTGAGGAACATCTAACACCAACCAGAGAGCACCTTTACACTCTCACCGCTGTCCTCACAGAGGGTCATTTCAATAAATGGGCATGAAACAAAAGTCCATTTTACCTTCATATAAGAGTGGTCTCCCTAGAGATAATTGCATGAGTGGCCATGGATACCAAGAGCGCGCATGGAAGCGCAGGTCAGTCTTTTTCTGATTGATCTTTCTAGTTGACCGAGAGGCAAGGGAGTTTACAACTAATTAGCAATTTAACTTGTTGTGTAACCCACTTGGCGACACGATGAGGACCTGGAATCAGTAGGGAATGTTTAGTAGATTTATTACAATTTAGTAAACGATCCGAATATAGGTGCATATCAAAATCACATTATAAAGATACAAAATCATAACCAGCAGACAAAAACGCTAGAATAGGTTCAGTCTCAGTAATATAAGGTATATAAAGAATACCATAACGGAAATACAGATATTAAGAAAAAGCAATAGGCACCCCTTAAAGGAACGCTGATCGTCCTTTCTAAACATGAACAAATTTAAGGGTCATCTAATCCGGGCTCTAAGCTAGAATGAACAAGGTTTAAAATAGAAGATCTCAATGGATTAAGAAATCAAGGAAAGAAGGTGTCAGCATAGTGAAAAC
Source organism: Lissotriton vulgaris (assembly GCF_964263255.1). Classification (NCBI taxonomy): domain Eukaryota; kingdom Metazoa; phylum Chordata; class Amphibia; order Caudata; family Salamandridae; genus Lissotriton; species Lissotriton vulgaris. The sequence goes on along the minus strand of NC_141695.1, from coordinate 157,639,470 downwards.
TTCAGTTAAGGCTTCTGAAAAGGAAATCAGTTTTTAGCATGAAGCTAAACACTCACACATACAAAAGGAAGCGGAGAGGTCTGTACCACCCTAAGTCAAAAAGCCATCTTACTTAAGTCCAACAGTGTGAATACTAATTAAACCAGAAAATTCCAGGAGTTTCCATATCTTTTTAACAGGTCAGCAGAAACCCCAATTATTCCTCTTTCCTACGGTGTGCATTGGACAACATCCGTTGATTGTCACATCCCACAGATCTCAAACGACCAAGTTAACCATGAGCACCTTTCCTGACATGCTATGAAAAGGAGGCGTCCTCTATTCATTAAATCCTCCCCTTCTTGCCAAGACTTCTCTTGTCAGGTCTCACTATCTCTAATATACAATACTCCTTTCTCGGATTATGAAATTATGAAAATGCACCTGCAAAAGAAAAGACACCCAGAGCAAGTAAAAACAAATTTCCTGGTATGAAATAAAGGCCTAGTCAAGCTGACTTTAGTTAATCAATCAAAGCTTAATTACGACAATTAAGTCTTAAAGCACATACATATAATAACAAAAGAAGGTCAATATACATTAAAAAGCCTTACATTTATAAATTGTTAAAAAATACAACAAAGTATACAAAATAGAGATTAAATATAAAAATATTTAAAAAGATCCAGTCATAATAAAGAGTAATTAATTGGGGCTGTTTAATATGTGCAAAAGGATTTGGATATTACTAATTAATTGGGGCTGATTAATATGTGCAAAAGGATTTGGATATTACTCAGCTTGAAAGTCCACCAACATGGCGCATACACATGCTCCATAACCAACTAAGGAATTTTGCCATTGCTATGGCGATGAATGGTGTGGAATCAGAGCAGAGTACTCTCATTGCCGTGGCACAGTTTCTAAGGCCCAGTGATTTACATATAGGTCTTAACCATGCACGCCGAGGGATGTATACGCGGGGCAAACTAGTAGGACATGTACTACTGTTTCAATTTGCTCTTGACAAACGGGGCATTTGTCACATTCAACTTTGCAGTGAAAGATCTAATTGGCAAAGTGCCTGCCCTAAGCTGGAAATATCATTTCCGGTCAAAGGGTTTTGTGATATTGTCCCAGTATTCCTCAAAACGGGGGGACGGTTTAAACTCCATAAATTTACCCGTTAATGATGAAGAGGATTGGCTGCGATATGTGTTACAGAACACCATTTCCCAGTACTTTGCCTTTAATGCTTCTTTAGAGGGAAAGGAGGCATTGGCAGGATCTGTCCAAAGGGCACTCATACCCATCATTTGGAGATGAGACTTAATTTCCCGAAACCATTTAATTCTGTGTTGGGTATCTGTCAAGATTACATCCATAATACATGACGCATAGTGTTCTAATTCCTTTGTGGTCCATAGCCTCCGTCAAATCAGACGAAGTCTAGCCAGGTCCACTACGGATTTCCTACCAAGGTCAAACAACAAGGGGCCCGAAGGAGTACTTTGTGGGACGCCTATAATTTTCCTTAAAAACTTTGGTTCTAGGACAGAGATCGACCTAAGATTCTCAAAGGCCCACAACTCTGCCCCATACAGCGCGGAACTTAAAAAATGTTAATCATATATTTGTATGACCGGGCTTATGGGTTTGGTGTATTACAGCCTATGCTGGGTATTACCAGCGCCCCGCGTTTTGACGGAATTTTAGAGCAGACATGTGCAATTGACCCTTCCATCCCATATCTTTTTGTAACGGGATGCCTAGGTATACGAAAGACTTAACCTGTTATTCATTGTTATACCACCCCTGAAGGATCTGTGCTGGTTAAAAGACATACATTTCGTTTTATTGTTATTGACTTCAAGGTCCCGCGATATGCAGAAATCGTTAAAGCACCCCAGGGCACGTTGAAGACCACTGAGGTTTTTTGATAAAATAAGGGTATCATCAGCAAATAATAAAATAGGTGTACGGATACCGGCCACCACTGGGGCATCTGTAGCTACATGCATAAACAAGTCCACTATGTCATTGATATAAAGGGAGAATAGTGTTGGCGCTAGCACGCATCCTTGGCGGACACCTCTGCCAACAGGAAATGAATCTGTGACGCTACCCTGATCAGCCCATCCTATGTGAGCATAGTTATCTTCGGGCAAACGTATAATTAATGTTAATAGGTCTGCTGCCATCCCCAGCTCAGATAGCACAGACCAAAGTTTGCTACGAGAAACTAGGTCAAAAGCTGACCTGAGGTCAACAAAAGCGACATAAAGCAACCCTTTCCCCAGGACCACGGTGCGCCAATATAGCGTAATAAAACAAAAGATCTGGTCCATTGTGCTTGTTTTTGCTTGAAAGCCTGCCTGGAAGGGTGACAAGATTGAATGCTCATCTATCCACACCTGGATAATATGCAAAACCATGCGGGCAACAACCTTTTGTAAACAGTCTATCAAGCCTATCAGCCTGTAATTTTCTGGTCTCGACTTATCCCCTTTTTAGGTCGAGGGACCTATAAGCTGTGCAAAGCGCATCTTCCGGTCCGGAGATCTTATGTTTTGGAGTAGGGCAGTTTAAACCCGCCTCTCTGCTCCGTTCGCTTCCATTGGCTGGCTTCCTAAACGGAGGCCAGGCATTGGAAGAGAAGGGAGTCACTCCAAACAAGCCCCGTCTCTCTCAGATTCGGGGGCGTAAGTTTTGCTGTTCTTTAGCTCGTGACGTCGTCCGTCACTCAGGACAGCAAAACACGCCCCCGAATCCGAAAAATTTCGGAAGCTTGAGGCCGTCATTTTGCTGCTGGTAAGGTTGAGGTAGGCTGCTCTCGCTTTCCTCGTTCCCGCCGTCTTTTTTCCCGCCCCCTCCCGCTGTCCGTGTCTTTGTTCCCCTCCCGCTGATGAGATCGTCTCGCTGTCCTCCCCGCTGTGTCTTTTTCCCGCCCCCCCTCCCGGCACTCAATAGAGCTCTTGAACACGAGTCTGAGCTGTTGATAGTCTGGTGTCTGCAGCCCGCCCACACAGGATCTCAGCGTCGGGGAGGGGGGGCGCTAGACTGGAATGCGGATAGCAGCTGGTATCCGGCGCTCCGTCAACATACATTGCCCCCTGCCTACCTCCTCCACTCCTGGCTCAGCTCCCCCTCGTCTCCGGGCTCCCATGCAGCGCCCTCAGTGTCTCATGCGGTCCACAGACAGCACTAAGCCTGTAATACTGTCTTCAGCAGGCGTGAAGTCGGAACCTGAGCCTGAGACCATTGCGGAGGGGAGCGCTGCCGGTGGGCCGTGTCCTGCTGATTTGGGAGCTGGGTTGGCCGGCTCACATGCACGCCATTACAGGCATCTGGTACCGGAGCCAGCTTACAGGGGGCATTTCGCAAATCTTACTTCCTCACCTAGTGTATAGAGCTGAGGCGCTATGGGGAGCTGTGTAGCATCTTTTTTTTTGCATTAAATGCCACACCCACACAGAGCTAGTCTAGGGATTTACGGAGACCTGTAAGGTTCGCACCTCCTCGGCAGACGAGTACACATTAGCAAAGCATCTCTCGCTCACGTGCATTTCTTGGCGAGACTGAAGGCAAGTGCGAAACCTTTGTTATTTAACAAACACGCCCCTTTTTCCCCCCAAACTGGTTTGCTACTTAAATGCCCCCAAACTAGCATTTGGCAGCTCTTCTTGACACGACGCCACACGTGGACAGCAGCGACGCTCAAAGCTCCACCGCCTTTGCTTTACACACAGTAAGTTTACAATGTTTACTTGTGATCTCAGCCCAGGCTTCACCCCGCTGCAGCATTCGAGGGTCGGGGGGGACTGGGGGCCGTGTTTGTTTTTATTAATAATGTATCAGCTTAGGGGCCCCCTCTCAGCACCCACCCCCCCCCGGCCCTTGAGCTTACACTGCGCTATTGTGCCACACTGCCCGGCCAGACCTCTGCCACCCAGGCCCCCTCCGGAGCCATCCCCGGCCCCATCACCCGGCACTTCTTCTTGTCACCCCCAGGCCCCCCCGGGCCCTGCCCCGTCATCTGGCACTCTTTCTTGTCACCCCCAGGCCCCCCCGGGCCCTGCCCCGTCACCCGGCACTCATTCTTGTCACCCCCAGGCCCCCCCGGGCCCTGCCCCATCCCCCGGTGCTCCTTCTTCTCACCCCCAGGCCCCCCGGGCGCTGCTTCATCCCTCGGCGCTCCACAGTTTTAAGGTCAGAGTCCTTTGCTGCAAAGGCTCTTACACTGCACCCTGTTTGAACATAGATGTAGGAAGTTCTGAAGAGTACTGAAGACCAAATTGTTCTGCTCTGTGTAGGAATCATCAATCGTAAACTAATTGACGTATTTTTTTCCCCCGCCACCTGCTCATTCTCCTCTGTGTTTGACCCTTAGCCCTCTGAAATACAACCTTGGCAGCCGGAGTGCTATACTAAAGAACATATTATAAAATAAACCAAATAAATATTAGACGAGGGTTTATGTTCTGGTTTTCGAAATTTGTGTAGTCAATCCAGGTGAAGAAGAGTTGCACTTGAAGACTGAGTTGTTGAAATTCTTTCACATGTTGGAGGCTCCTCACACAAACTTTGGACATGTTCTTTTGGTCAGCACCAGCCCATAGGCAGCCTAGGAATGGTATGGGCCAGTAGGACCAGATAAGAGGTGTGTTCGATCACGCCCTATCCCCTCAATGTTTCTTAAGATGGGTTTCTGTGAGTAAAGGAAGTGATTGCTTTGGGAATAGTTATATTATGTATTTTCTGTGTCACTTACAATCTGTGTTTTTATAGTGAATTTCCTGATTTTACTTCAAGCGGAATTGTTGCTGTTTGTGGTAATTTAGATTAAATGTGTAAGTATGTTTTCAGGAATTTGAAGCCATAAATTACTACTTAAGTGGTAAAAAGAAGATAATCCGAGTCACAATAATAAAGTTAATGAGTTGTAAGCACTTTAGTATTAATTCAGACAGGGAAGTTCCTGGTACCTTATTCCAGTGCTGGGTTCAGATAAGGCCCATAAATAAACTGAGTAACGTAGTCTGCCTATGCAATAATCTTCTGAGGAGCGCATTTCCGGTTGCTAGTGACACATTAAAGCAGTGTCCCCGTGCCATTTGGACACAGAAGAAGGAAGCAGCCGCAGGATCAATCTGTGGGCAGAGTGCCAGCCTTGTGAGCTGCATAGTTCTGAGTCAATAAAGGGCTGCGTCAGCCTCTCATCTTTCTGAGGTCGATTCAACAAGTATCATAGTGTAAAAGTCTCCCATTTAAGGACCTAGCTATAATTCAGTTTGTGATGCTCACACGGTAGATATTTCTTATAGTTATTAATATCTGAAAAGCCAAAAACATGGCATGTTTTGAAATAAAGCTGCAGTGAGTCTTTCTGATGGGCAAATATGTAGAGGACGAAACTGCATAACCATATAGATATTGGTGTTTATATAGATCTTTCATTGATTGATTGATTGTGTGGGTGTGGGTGGCTCTATGTGAATTACTATGTGTGGGTGGCTCTGTATGTGTGTGTGGGTGGCTTTGTGTGTGTGGCTCTGTGTGGGTGCAAATGCAATAGGTCTTGCATTTGCGAGCGATTAAGCTATCGTTTTCTTGCCTTCTGCCCCCTGATTGCACTCGCTTTTCTTGCCTTCTGCCCCCTGATTGCACTCATTTTTCTTGCCTTCTGCCCCCTGATTGCACTAGTTTTTCTTGTTTTGTAGGTGGCTCTATGTGTGGGTGGCTCTGTCTGTGTGAGGGTGGCTCTGTGTAGGTGGCTCTGTGTGTGTGGGTGGCTCTATGTGAATGACTCTGTGTGGGCGGCTCTGTATGTGTGTGTGTGTGGCTCTGTGTGGGTGTAAATGCAATAGGTCATGCATATGCGAGCGATTAAGCTATTGACATTGTAAATGACAATGCCATTTATTTCACGATTAAGCTATTGGCAGTGTAAATGACAATGCCATTTATTTATGATAAAAAAAAAAAAAGGTCATGAGCAATGCCAATAGCTCTACCTTTAATAATGCTGAGACCATTGCATTGTAAATGCTTGTTTAAAAATGGGTACAATTTCAGCTCCTTTCCATGAAGTTGGGACTTGGGCACCTTGGGCGATGGCATTAGCTAGAATAATGATATACTTGACCCAATTAGATTTATTGTTTAAAAAAAGATGCGCGGGGATTCCATCAATACCTAGAGCTCTACCCTCGGATTCAGCTCCCAGCACTCTCTCTGCATCTACCGGTAGAAAGGGAGCATCTTTAAAAAATATGAACTCAAATTCCTCGAATGCCCTCGCACTATCTTCCTTACTGGCGTACTGAGGTTTAAAAAAGTCCAACCACTGGTGTTTGTCAACATAGTTCTGAGGGCGTTCCGGATGGCCCCCATTGCCCCATTTGACAAGTTTCCAAAACTGTTTAGTGTCTCTATTTGTGCACGCCGCTTTTAAGTCCTTCCACCTGTTCTCATCAAACTCTTTTTTAGCTAAAGCCTGGATCCATCTATAGTTATTACGTGCCTCTCGGACTCTCTCGGGGTTCCTTAGTTTCAGCTCAAACCTTAGTCTATCCTGTGCCACTCTACAGGGCTCATTAAACCATGAAGTCTGCATCTATGCAGTGGTTTTTATACTTGAAGTTCGTCTAACAAAATGGGTGCGTAGCCTTGAGAAGAAGATATTATGGATTACAGTAATTTCACCCAAAAAGTCTACACTCTTTTGTCTTCCAGCCTCAAGGCTGGCTAAGGTACTAATCAAATCTTCATTAATGGCTGTCAATGTTTCTGGGCTCTCGACAAGTTCTGCCCATTTCAAATGGCGGGTGTTATTCGAGCAGAGCAGATCAAGTGTGGTGATTCTGTTTCCATAATTATTTAGATTATGGTGGGGCTGGAGTTCAAAAGTGGAACATAAAGGGTTGTGATCAATTTCGATGCGATCCTCTACAAACATATCCTTTAAGAGGTGCCAAAATGTAAGATTCACAAACAGATAGTCTATTCTGCTTTGAAATTGACCATTATTAAAGGTGTAAGCTCCATGGGAGTCCGAGGGTGTGCGCCCATTTGCTGCCCTTAGCCCTTTCTCTAAACAGAGTCCCTTTAACTGGATAGCTGCATCCGTCCATTTACGCACCAAGGGTAAGTTCAGACTAGGAATACCCCACCTTTCATCCTCATCACATACAAGATCAGATTCTCCAGGGCCCTGTGGTTCAAAGGTCGTGTTAAAATCACCTGCGACCACGACCACTGGGTCCTGGGAATATCCATCAAGTAGTTCCTCCAGAAACAATAGAACATTTGAGCTTTTTCCCCCGACCATACCCCTAGCATATACGTTGATACGTCTATATTGATTGTAGGACTCACAATAAGACGTAGCGCAAGGATATCATTGCTCTGGGTAGCCAAGGGATGGATTTTAAAGCCAAGATCTTGCAGTAACCAGATAGTGAGTCCTACTGCGGGGCGGCCTTTATTTCTCTTAGTGGCTACTATGTGAAAGTTGAGGTAGCCTGGGTAATACATTGGGGTGGGTAGCCACGTCTCCTGGAAGAGACATATGTCATATAGTTCTATAAATTGTTGCCAATCGGGGGAGCTCATCCTGCCACTCAGACCAGCAATATTCCATGATAGTAATTAAAGTTTTCTTAGGTTATGGGTGGTTTTAACACTCTCTGCTGGTGGATCAATCACTAGAGGGGGTGCAGATGTAGATACGGCCATAGTGGTGCCTTGTTGGGTACTTAAGGGCCGATTATGATAGCGGATAATCCGCATCCTCTGGGCCGGCGGAAGCCACCGCCGGCCCGGAGGATGCGGATTAACCGCTGCGGACTGAGAAAAGACCCCTCGCCAGATTAGGATGGCTGGGGCATCTTTTTTCCGTCCGCCGCTTTTTCGCCGCGGTCGCCTTCCGACCGCGGCGGAAAAACTCTAACATGGCTGGCGGTGTCTATCAGACACCGCCAGCCATATTAGGATGGCGGCGCTCCTATGCCTTTCCACGGCGGCATTTCCACCATGGAAAGGCATACGGTCTTTTCTTTGGGGGCCCGTTGCGGGCCCCCAGGGGTGAAGGAGGGGTGAGGGGTGCAGATTGGGGATACCTATGGTACCCCCCTGCCTTTACGTATGAAGCGGCAGGCACCACGCGGTGCCTGTCGCTTCGTGCATGCAAAGGTAAACATGCATTTTTTAACATTGCGGCGTGTGCTGCTTCAAGCAGCACCCGCCGCAATGTTAAAAATACAGGATGTGACCGCCAGGGTGGCGGTCACATCCTAATTCGCACGGAGGGACCGTCGCTGCCCCTGCGGACGGTCCCTCCTCCTCTGGGGTCTGTCCGCCATCCTAATAGGCCCCTTAGTTTGGCCTCAGTGGGAAATCCATTAGGTGTGCTCAGCGGACAAGTTGGCTGCAATTTGGGCTCCTGCTCGTAAGCCGGCACTCGCAATTTTATTTCTATGTTTATCTCAGAGGAAGCCCCGGTCTCAGTGTTACTTAAGTGAGGTAATTTGTGAATATTTTGTTTTATAGGCGGATAGACCAAATGTACGTTCAGCAAAGGACTACAACTCCTACCCACTGGTAGTCAGTCGCATTCTTTAAGAGATGATAAGGCCTCAAATCTTTTGCCCAAGGGAATGGCCCCTGATATCGCAGTGGTTGCATGCCCCTCCCATCTTGCCAAAGCTGTGGAATAATATCCCTATTCACTCTAGAACTTTGAGAGATGGAATTATCAAAGAAAACTCTAGAGTTAGGGGGATTATCCGTGAGTTCCTGTGCTGTGGGGGATAGAGATTAGGCAACAAATTGGGCAATACATTAAGATGAGCAAAATTTGTAATAATACAGTCACCATAAAACAGTTTTTTTTTATTTCCAACCCAATTTACTCTCCTTGCCATGATTATTTCAGTGGCCAACATACGTGTCCCCTTTTCGGTGATGTTCATATTGTTTAAAAGCCAATGGAGACATTTATTCATTAGGTTTATAGTAGACTCAGACTGCTTTCTTCTGAGTAGGGGTATGTTTGCCAAAGGGTTGAGAGTCACAGGAGATGATTCTGGGAAAGATTCGATTTTGCTGGCCTGCACCCATTGCGACTGGAATTGTCAACAACTGTAGGTAGAGGGACGTTGGGACCAGTGGTGGATAGATTGGTACTTAGAGCCTTAAGAATATTGGCTTAATCTTGTCCCGGCTGAGTGGCTAAGGACACATGGCTAATGGGAGCTACCCCAGCAGCTCCCGGCATGTCTATGATCTGGGGACGTGTTTGAAAATCGTGAGTCTGTGGCCTAGAGAGGGGAGCCGTGGGTGTATTGACCTGGGATCACATCGACTTTTCTCCAAGTTCACTATCCTCTTCTCAATCAGGCTAAGTTTTTCCAATACAAGTGCCATGATGGAATACATTTTTAATGCACAGTCCGCCAATATAGATGACAGATTCTGGGGCGAGAGCGCAGAATGTTTTGCAGAGGTAGAGTTGCTAGCGCTTACTGGTAATGTTTTTTTTGTTTGGGCCTTGGGCCTAGCAGCTCGTGATTTCTGGGGCTTGGCTTTCCCAGGCTCAGGTGGGCCTCCAGGTCTAGTGTGTTTCCAAGTCTGCGACAATGTTAATAATTCCTCTGATTCATCTTGCGAGATTGCTACTATGCTTCCATCTGGTACGGCACTAGTTTCCTTACTGATTTCCAGAGAAGCATCGGTGGATTGAATCAAGTCACGAGGAATGCCGGGTGATAATGATTTCGAAAGCGGGGATGGGGAGATAATGGGGGCAGATGATAATCTTGGGTGCACTGATAATTCACCCGATCCCAGTGATAGGTGCCTTTCAGTCATTTCAATTTCATGGGATATCCCACATGCTGCTCTAGTGAGGTAGGAATCCAAAGTTGTGACAGCCCCCGCTGACCTTATCTTTAATTCCCCTTCTCCTTGCCAACGTTCTAAACAGTTTGCGGAGGGTAATAGAAACAGATACCTTGTGTTATGGCAGATAAAAGAGATGTAGCCCAGCCCGGCCTCTTCCGCTGCAGGTGATTTAAGGCGCCCCCTGGCGCAGAGAAGTAACGCAGTGGTGATGCGCCTTCCAGGGGACTTTGTGAAATTGAGTCCCGGGCGCGTGGGTCGCCGAAGGAGCCTCCGTGGGCAGCAGGTAACGTGCACGCAAGGGTGCGATTCTCTTCAAATACATGATTATATGTGAATGCATAATGTCAAAATAAATGCAAAGTGTGAAAATCAAATTCATGATTACATATGCAATGTGCCTTAAATAAATGCAGTATATCTTGAAATACAAATGTAAAAGTGAATAAGAACTACAAATCTTCATGTTCAGCTAAACATTTGAATAAACACGTACATAAATCTCTAGTTTGTACTGTGAATACACCTCAAAAATATGTTTTTAGTTCTTCACTTTACATTAACACACAGAGTATATAGTGTCAGGTACACATATATATTGCTACTGTGACATATAAGGGTGGAGCCTAGAATATGCTTCTCCAATCTCCCCTCTGATGGTGAATTTAGCCATCACAATCAAGATGAGACTCATATCAGATGTTTCAGTTTATCATAGTATCTACTCTGCCTCCCCTCTGACTCCATAACCTCTCTTTTTCTTTTCACTCCCCTTTTGCTTGTATAATCCTATACACCTTAAAGATCACAACTCGAGATATTGCACAAACAGCAATTATCACAACAGGTCTCAAGATGAAACCCAATGATCCACTCCTTAGGTTTCCAAACCATCTACCTACTGTTCCAAATCCATTTTCAATTGCTTCCCAAGCACCTGTAGCTTCTAACACTTTCAAATCTTCCTTCAGATCAGCAATATTTTTAAGATATTTCTTAAGGTCTTCACTCTTATCAGGGATGTAAATACAGCACTGGTGAAGCTTTAACACCTTGGCTGCTATGGCTTTTCCCCTCCTGTGCTGATTGATGGATGAATTCCATTATACATGACGAGCTCAGCTCGTCATAAGCACACGACCAGTGTGCCTCATGACGAGCTGAGCTCGTCATGAGCAGCGAAGGGGTTAATATCCTGCAGACTCGGCCATTTTTCACAAGAAGAATGTCTAAATCAAGTCGATTTAGCAAAATCATGGGTCTTATAACCACCATCTCAGTATCTTCAACCAATAAAGGTCCTGCTGTACAGGTGGACAGTTTATCCACTTTGGTAGACAACTTTCTAATCTTCATGTCATTTGAAATTACATCTACAGATGGAGTCATTGCACCAAACCTCTCCCACACTAGCACCTTGTTTAGGTCTGGAATCGCTTCCCATACAGGTTCATTAAAATGTTCTATATGATATATTTTCAGGAAAACTACACCTAAATTACATACACCATGCCATCCTTTGGGCAACTTGAAATATGCATGTTCTACACAAATGAGGTAAACTCCAGGAATAACATGATCTATACCTGCCAAAAATTGTTTCCAATTTCCCCTAACCTCAAATGTGTGATCACAGTCACTCTTTTCCATGATTTAGTGTTGAGTGAACATTTGTCTATAAGTATGCATAATTTCCCTGTATGTTTCTAATTCAAGGTCAATGCTGCATGATATCCTGCGGCTAGATGCTTATTTTCTTCTGTAGCCCACTTATGTTCATTGGTAATATTATCTCATTTTGACCTGGATGCCATATCTCTCCTCCTGTCTTAATGTAAATCTAGTAATTTGTTCTCAACAACTGGCAAAATGCAGGTCAAATTGTTTTGTTGAGCATAGGCACTGTCTAATGGTGGGTTTAAAGCACCTTTCATGTATCCCTATGTCTTTAGCATTAGGTAGGCAATTCAAATGCACAAGTATGGGAATTTTCTGAAACGACTAAATCATAATTCGAAAAATAATACTGAAAATAACCCTGTCCATAGAAAAGTATCATTAAAGGACTACAAGTAACACCATATGTCAAATGGATATGATAGTACCTTATACCCTCGGCAGCAGATGCAGGTAATTGCATGCAAATGTAGCAATCCCTTGCATCCATAGTGTCATAAACAATTTAGGATAAACATTTGATAAAAACATATCTTCTAGATGTGTGTACAAGTAATTATTTATCATCAAGTGAATGCAAACTGCTATCATTAGGAAGGAGTGTTTTAGGGGTTATTGTTGGTCTAGTCTCCCCTAAACTAGAAGATGTGGGGGAATACAATCCCACAAGTAAAAAGAACAGTGAATCAGCCCTGACAATCTTAACCAGTGTTGTAAAGCCCCAGACTTTGAGCTATATTAATTAGTAGCCCAGCTTTATTGTATGGCTAGGTGGTGTGATGCCTATCTTTTTCTGTTTATTTATATTACAAAACACTTGTGTCCATGTGATTTACAACACTTACACATCTTCACTGCACAATTTATCACTACTTGTATAGCATCACACGGCAGGCTCTTCCTCTAATATTTACAATATAACATACAATACGAAGGCCCTTCATTGCCATGCAATATGTTCTCCCATTTTCTGCCCCTATTTATTGCATGTTTCTGTGCAAATTATAAATATCATAGCAATCTATTGCCAGCACAACGCGGACAGAATCTCCAAAAACGCCGGTTTTCGCTGCATGTCCTCATCTTAATGCATCGTTTGCAGCATATCCATTGAAACGTGAATTTCACTCTTCAGGTTTGTCACATCACGTTTGTAACATTGAGTTTTTCGATATGTATATACATCGTTACTGAGGCATGATGCTAACATATATTTAATCTGGGTTCTTCATCGCCCGAGATACTTTGTTACTTAGGCACTTTATTTACACACTCTGTGGTGTTGTCGGCCAACCGGGTGAGATACAGTTTCATCAATATTTTTTCATCGGTCTGTATGATTAGAGAGGAGTTTCTTTAAATAATTGAGAGTGTTACCCCCTAGACGTGAAAAGCACGAATGATGCAGTTTCCAAAACGGCAATTGGTAAATGAAAAGCTCATTTCACCACGAGCATTATGTTTGGGTGTGTCTTTATACCCTGTGGCTCTCCATACCTGAAGAGTTTGTCAGCATTGCTATTAATAGGTGCAAGATCAACTACATATGATTCTATTGAGAATAGTTGCACTTGAAGTGCCTGAGGAGTAGTTTAAATTTGGTTATTCATTTCACTTTTTTTTCTTTCAGCCGATTTAAATTCACTGTCATCACTTTTAATAATCAAGGCTGGCCACATCCTTATGCCCTCTGTTAGACTCGTTTTTTGTGCCTTTGTGCCCTCTGTTTAGACTCGGTTTTTGTGCCTTTCTGCCCTCTGCATCACCACATCATCACTCAGCACCACTACAGCATCACTCAGCGCCATCCCAGCATCACTCAGAACCACTACAGCATCACTCAGCGCCACTCCAGCATCACTCAGCACCACCACAGCACCACTCAGCATCACCGCATCATCACTCAGCGCTACCCCATTATCACTCAGCACCACCACATTATCACTCAGCACCACCATAGCACCACTCAGCACCACCACATTATCACTCAGCACCACCACATTATCACTCAGCAGCACCACTCAGCACCACCACAGCACCACTCAGCACCACCACATTATCACTCAGCACCACCACAGCACCACTCTGCACCACCACAGCATCATTCAGCACCACCACAGCACCACTCTGCACCACCACAGGACCACTCAGCACCACCACAGCATCACTCAGCACCACCACAGCACCACTCAGGTGGAGAAGTGTGGCTCGGGGGTTAGAGGCGGCAGACCCGGAAGCTGAGATTGGCCCTGGACCAGGGTTCAATTCCCTGCCTCGGTGGGTCTTGGGCTAAAAAATTCCACGGACTCGATAATTCTCGCTCCGGTGCTTTCTCGACTCTGCAACTCTGGACAATAGCTTGCTTAATCTCCACAACGGCCCCTTGCGGCGGGATGCCTGGCTTTCACCTTGTGGATACCCTGCTGGGGTTATCTCACAGGGGAATACCAGGACGGGTTCCCTAAGCAAGCGCTTAGATACCGACCTCGGTCAGTGATTTGCGCTATATATGTACATTTACATTTTTACATTTACTCAGCACCACCACAGCACCACTCAGCGCAACCACAGCATCACTCAGCACAACCACAGCATCACTCAGCTCAACCACAGCATCACTCAGCGCAACCACAGCATCACTCAGCGCAACCACAGCATCACTCAGTGAAACCACAGCATCACTCAGCACCACCACAGCATCACTGGTTCAAACATGTTCTCTCAATGTTTCAAGCTTTATTACAAATGTCACAAAAATATGTTAACATTTCAATTCTGTTCTTGGATTTTCGTCACAATAAAATACACTGAACATAATCTTCACAAAAGTTATTTACAAAAGTTTAAGCTATTGCCATTATAAATTACAATCACTTTAATTTTAATGATTTAAAAAAATTAAAAGAAATTGTTATTTGTAATATCAATACATCTAAGTCCCGTAAATACAAAACATTGCATTACAAATGCTATAGGTGTCACATTTGCGAAAGTTATAACTATTGGCATTGTAAATGACAAAGCTATTAATTTAGCTATTTTCAAAAACAACACATAAATAAAAAAATTGTCATTTACAAGACCAATAGCTCAAACTTTCCTAATGCGAGACCTATTGCATTGCAATGATTGTTTAAGGAGGCCTCGAAACAGGTCTCTATCGGGCTCTGTTTTGTGCCCTGTCACAGACGGTCCGGTTTTTTTCCCGTACTGCAGTGACAGCAGGCACATTGCTGTGCCCGAGGTGAGTGTTGGTGAGGAAGGGAAATCCTTTAAAGAGAGTCATTTTCTCTCTGGATTTCCCTTCTCTTTTTGAAACTCAGGAGCAGCAACATTGTCGTGGCGTCACCAGGACTTTAAATGGAAACTTTCAATATTCTATACAAGGCATAGTTTCTGCTTTTTTACCTTATGCAACTAACAACCATTGACAAAGCCAATAGTCCTGACTTGTAGATATGATGTGACTTGTATCATGTAGCTGTACGCAATGTCAGGAACAGCAAAATACATGTTGGGCGGCACACTGTGCTAAACACAGATTTTTAGCTTACGTGTTTTTAAGCCACGCCCTTAATTACATTGACCACACCCCTTTGAGAGACTCCCCCAGTTTTTTCATCCCACTTAAAGCCCTAGGGGTACAAGCAGAACGGAGGAGGGGGCGAATGAGTCACCCAATTTGAAAGCACACGCTGCTGTATCTTGCCACTGTGGGGCGGTTGCGTCGCCCTGGGCTGAGTGAACTTCAAGCCGCACTCTCAGTCAATCAACCTAGTAACACTTTGGTGCACCTCACCTGTGACAGAGAAAGCTGCCTCCAACGTGTGAAACCCGGCAGCTGAAGCGCAGCATCGCCTGCGAGAGTGAGTCGGCCTGCGGCAGAAAGAGGGTTGCTGTGGTCTGGGAGGAGGAGTGTTGACTGAAGTGCCCCCTAGCGGCCACTCTATATCTTCACGCCAGTGGCGTAACAAACCTTGAGGGGGCCCCCCTGCAGGGTACGTGAAGGGGCCCCCTCCGGACTCAATCTAGAGCTCCCCAGCAGAAGTGCGGTGCTGACGGGCCCCCTGGAGAGTGAGGGACCCCCGCACCGCGGGGGCTGCAGGGGCCTGTGTTACACCCCTGCTTCACGCTCCCAATGCTGTTTACCGAAAAGGTTCTCGCTGAATGTCATGTACATTACAGGCACGTTGGTCTGAACTTGGAGGTGTGATTTGCTCATGCAAAAGCTGTGGCCAGCCAGGCCATCGGAAAAGAAAACAGGAGCAAGGTGACTTTAGACCAAAAATTATATTTTCAGAGTGGATCACTTTCCTGCGTTGAATGGAAAAAGACTGCAGTTTGAATTAATCGCTTTAGAGAACAAGCATTGGAAAAGCCAATTTGTCTCGCTTTTTGGACCTAATAAGTATTTATTCATGCAGCACAATATCATTGGTGCAACAACAACTGTTGCATGGCTAAACACCGAAAAGGTCCCAAAGGCTAGACCTATTGGCTATGCCAATGCTTGTTTAAACGTATGCTGATACAATTTTGTACAATCTCACGCATACACACATTCAAATACACATACACTGGTTAAGGCTCGCAGACACGCAGAAACAATATGTACATGCTCCCAGACATACACATCAGGTGAAACTTATCCGAGGCAGGCCTTGACATGCACTTGTGTTTGAGGTTTTGTTGGTGTTTGGTTGCACCTAGTTCCGGGATGTAGTTGAAAACAGTGAATAGAATAGGGGCATTGGGGCAGAATGAAGAGGCAGGACAAAATGGACGGGGTAAATGTGAAGAGAGGGCAAAGAAGGGAGAATGGATTGAGATGCAGATAGAATACAGAATAAGGAGGGTGAAAAGAAGGAGAGAAGTAATCCGAATAGGTAGATGGGAAGAATAAGAGAAAGAGATAGGTTGGGTGGAGGAGATTCAATAAAAAACCCGGGAGAACAAAGAGGGTAGAGTTAGGGGAGAAGACAACAATGAAACAGAAGAGGACAGGAAGCGTAATCAAATGGGAGAAGAAATCTGAATAGGGAGCTAAGGCAGAATTCGAATTGGGGTCAGAAGCTAAAAAAAGAAATGGCAGAATGAAATAGAAACAGAATACATACAAGGAATGTCCAAAGATTTCCAGAAGAACATAAGCTGCAACAGTTCTTGGATTCAAGGAGTATTTCTGGAAAACTGTTGTAAATTTCTATTTGCAAGAATGTGGGGGCATTTCAGCATGCATAATTGCACATGCCTCACAGTTTTGCAAAGTGAAATAACATTGCCTCTGGGCAGTGGCACGTTGTTTCCTTCCATGTAAGAATATACATATTTCCATGGACATATCTGGATCTGTGTATTAGAATTTAGGAGTGCAGGTCACCTTTTGGGAATACCTTGCAGTCGATATTTGAGCCATTTGCATTGTAAGATCAACACCTGCAGTGGATGCGGATTTGGGCCTCTGGAGTTTTCGGAAAAGGGTGCAGGGGACGAAGGCGTGGAATGTTTTTGGGGTCTCTAATGTGACACAGACTAGGAAGTGTTCTAGGTCCATGTGCCAGAGGGATAAGAACGGGTTAATCATTCCCAAAATCCATATTTCGGTTTAGTGTAGAAAACGTGTTAAATGTGAATGAAATAGCATTGGGAATACTAGGCGTGTGTTTATACTTCTATCTATCTTTTTTTTAAAATAATAAATAAGACTTCAGTTCACTTGGGAATCTTGATTTTCTTGGAAGCCAGTCGAGCGGCTGGAAAGCCACTCTCCATCGGGAAGTGTGCTTGGCGCTCCGGCTTTCAGTTGTTTCTGTCTTGTTTGATGAGGAATACAGCCTGCTGGCCCATAAAAGGGGCTTACTGTTGCTTGGGGGTTAATGAGGGGCGGTTTAAGTTGTCCTGCTTTGATGTCCCTGAGAAGGGTCAGCTGTGGTTCTGGCAGCCTCGGCAACAGTATGAAGCAAGGAGATTTACCTGCGGAGTCTAACAGATGTTGATCCGGGTTCAGTTCTTCTCGTAAATTAGTTCTGAAAGGATGTCTTACTTCTGGGTCAGCAGACACTGCAAGAGAGCAAAGCGAGCGACCAAAAGCAATAACTTACAAAGTAAACACTGCCTGGAACAAGCAACACTGATTTTGTTTCTTGTTTTGCAAGTTGTGTGTGCGTATTTCAGACAGATGGGGGGTCGGGCCGTTGTCTGTCTTTGGGTTAGGAAACACTTTAATGCCAGAGGCTGGGAGCGAGGCAGGCATTTTAGACAAACCACTTCAATGTGTTTTGTGTGGGGGATTTTTTTTAAGTACCAACATCTTACTGAGTTGTCTCCTTCTGATAATGTCTTCCTGGGCAGTAAGTTTTTTGCATACAAGCTTGAAAACCGATCCATCAAGGCTGCCGAAAATGGGCAACCTTGAATTTGGGATCAGACAAGCAAAGGGGCTGGGGTGGCGACGACGGCAAGCACGTGAATGGTGCGCGCCCAAAGTTAAACAAGCATGGCCATGCGGCCGTGGGCCAAGACATGCGCTGCTGACAAGAGAGGAAAGCCAGATGGCGCCTCTGCTCGTAATGGCACGCCCGCGCACGGAACCGCAAGCTCTAGGCTACAAGGTAGCATTTTCTGAAACCCGTTTACTAAAAGTCTCGCCAGTCAGCACATGCGCTGGCTCAGGCAAGAACTAAAAATGACTCCAGCTTTGACCACGAAGGAATTGTTATTATTACGTGAGTGAGAATTGTCAGGAAAGACCACCTCTTTTTACTCAAGCCTAGTCCCAAACATACAGTCACTGTTTAATAAAGAAGCTGTTTTGCAAACCTGCTAAACCTGAACTCTTTATGGCTTGAATATCAATGTTCTGAAGAAGCTCCGTGCGTATCATGCACATCCCTGCACAGCGGCTGTAGAGGCCCCAAGTACAGCCTGCAGGCCTCACCTTCGTTGGTACAAGGGCGGTTACAAAGATATAGTGAAATTCGTACTGGCTGACTGCAGATGAGGACGATTCCCAGCTACATCCAGTGTAAGCAACACCCTCTCTGCACCCATCAGTGCATTGCTTTGCACGAGTGACACAGCAGTTTTTCTTTTTTATACAATGGTCAGTATCGTACAGCTGCCGCCCTTAAAGCATAATCAGTTAAGCGGAAGCGTTTTTAGGAGGGTGAACGGTACGGCTGTCCCTACCTGTTCGCAGACTTGGAGTGCTGCCTACCTGTTTCCTCCCGTCGGTCATTCTGCATTTTTCTTGATGTGGTGTGTATTCACAGAGCCGCCTAGCGGTCGTCTGCTCCCAAGCAAGGCGAAAGAGGGAAGAATGCCCTTGTTGATGAATTGCGGTTCACTACAGAGGAAGGAGAAATCAGCACTGTTCAACTTGAAAAAGAGTTTTTGACAAATGCAGCATAAAGTAGAAATATGAGGCTGTGAAGAGAAGGTGGCTACTACAGTATAAAGCATGAGTGCGCAAGGGCTGGAAATTTACATTTTGAAATCGAGCACAGATTAAATAAATGATAGCTTGAAACTTGCTAACTTAAAGTTCAAAAAATAACATGATCAAGCCAAGGTAGAAACGTAATGTGATCGTGTGGGCTTATCACTGCTCAGCTAAATCATCCTCATGGTCAAAATGCTGTCACTTGTGCTATCGCCTTCTGAACAGGCATGCAGCTAAATGAGTTAGGTGGGTGAGGCCCTCTGGCCTTTGGACTGGTTAGGTCTCGCCTACGCAGTGCGCATGCATTGCATAGGAGGAGACCTTTAGTAATCGATTCAGTTTTTGGCCCAAAAACATGCACAAGTTGCATTGCTTTCAATGGCAACGTGTGCACATTTAGCGATTCCTTTGCGGGGGCGAGCTTTGGAACCATCTGTTTGTAATTAACAGATGGTTCCTGCCCCCTCCCGCAGGGGAAAAAGGCACAGGCCCCCTCCTCTCTCCCCTCCCCTGCTGCCTCCTCCTCTTTCAGTGCGAGGCGCGCACACTTGTCTATTTCTACATCCTCCCCCTCTGACTGACGGCCCACTTGCATTTAAAAAAACAACTAAGAGTGACAAGTGGTATATGTGTTTAAGCATGAACTATGTTTTACTGTTCCCTGCCTTGCTTTTAAGTATTTTCGGGTCTGCTTTTCTCACCTTGGTAGAGGGGCTGCTGTGACTCGGCTCACCACCGCACCTACGGCGTTTCCCCTCACCGCTGCCGTCCCCGGAAAACCCTTCTGCAGAACCATGGCTCTTTCGCTTCTTTTCTTTGGAGGATTTTATGCCCGCCATGAGTTCGCTGTTCCTTTGTACAGCGTGGGAAATGAATATGCACGTGAGAAACCGCTTCTCTTCTTGAGGGATTATCAAAATTACACTGTTACCCAAGGGGGTGAGTGGGCAGGTTTGCGTTCCTTTGAGGGAAAACGGGCATAACACTCCGCACGTGTGGCCTGTTTCCCTCCAGCACCGGTGGATGCGCACAAACCTAAACGAGCTTGCCCATGGGGGAGTTTTCAAGATGTCATAAATTGCATCTGCTTATGTTTGAGCCACATAGCCGTCTCCGAGGGACGAACTGTTTACTTTTGAATTTTACTCAGCTGTTTGCGTGATAGAGATCTAGGACACCTCACTGGTACAAGGAGAGAGTCTTGGGATGATTCTTGGGACATAAGAAGCTTAAGGCATATGCGTACCATCTTTTTTCTCGAACAGCAGGTAGCGGTGCGAGGGAAGGAGTGAGGTACTTTAGAGTGCTTTTCTGGTTATATAGCGTCAACTCCCTGACGCATGCACACTGGTTATGGTTTTAAAAGATGACAGTTCCTTGTGTTTGTGATGTCACCTTTTTAGATTGCCTACTACAGAAACAGAAAGTAGCAAAATGGATTGATAATTGCCCTGATTTGTCACACATTAAGTTCACTGATGTTTTAAAAGTGAACAATTACTAATTTTAAAATGGGGAAAAGGCTGCGTATACCAGTAAGACTGGTGACCGGGTCTGCCAAACAGTGACAGTTCACTGACATGGAAGAGGAACTCCAGCTACAAGACCTCAAACATAGAAGATGGACTATGTAGGACTATGGTAATTGTTCTCTTAGTTTCTTTCTGGAGGTTTGACTTGGCTCTACGAACCCGGAAAAATCAGTATGGGAACGATAAAAATGTAAGTCACAGCTTCCAGCCCAGCAAAAGCTGAAGAATGAGCAGGGCAAGTTTATTAAATGGTAATTAACATAGCCCTCCACCTGGGGTATTGATCTGGGGGGTACGGGAGTCCAGGAAATTGTTTACCTGGTTGCTGTGTTGATGTACTAAAAGGCAGTGCAGGCATGCTGATTGAAAAGTGATTAGCAGAGCTAAAACCACCTCCCCTCCCCCCCAACTGCGGGGCATTGGTTTTGGGGGTCAGTGATGAGGTGCTGAAAGACAACCTTCTAGAGAGGGGATGTTTAGGTCTTGCCTACGCAGCGCGCATGTGCTCTATAGGAGGGCCTTTAGCCGTCGCTCTGCTCATTTCCAAGCACACACTTGTGCTTGTGGCGGCATCCAGCATGCGGGAGCGAGCAGGGGCGCGACGCAAGCACAAGTGCAGTGCTTGAAAATGAGCAGACTGCGCTCACACGCATGCACCACTCCAGGGCTCACCTCCTGCTCCCCCTCTCTCTCACGCACATTCCTTATTCTTGTTTTAGCAGCAGTCCGCACCGCTCTGGTTTTGGATGTGTTGAGAGGGAATGAGTAATCTGTGATTCTGGTTAGTTGTGAAAAGCACTTCATGAACTCTCCGAAATCTGAAGTTGCATTACATTGCATTCCTGAAGAATCGGGGTAACCTCTGTAGCGGAGGCACAGACAGACGGGGAAGCTCGAGGGGTAGAAAACCAGCCTCGGTGCTACCTTCTAGGTATTTCAACAGCTGCCGCCGGTGTCATCGCCAGAGGGGGCCAGAGTAAAACATACGGCTGCTTTGTTGAAAGAAAAGCAGCAAAAGTGAATTCCGCAGCTGCTGGGGGGGCTGTATTGGGCAGGGTGTTGGCAGTTTCATCTCGGGGGCCCTGCATCTCCTGGGTTCAGTCTCTGAGTGCAGACACCGGGTGCTGTGCGCCTCTTCAGTCTCAGCTTTCCTAAACACCTTATAGACAGTGGCGGCTCCTCTATAG
The DNA here is from genome assembly GCF_964263255.1 of Lissotriton vulgaris. Lineage (NCBI taxonomy): Eukaryota > Metazoa > Chordata > Amphibia > Caudata > Salamandridae > Lissotriton > Lissotriton vulgaris. The sequence goes on along the minus strand of NC_141695.1, from coordinate 157,617,754 downwards.
GGGTGTTTGGGCACCGCCCCCCTGCTATCTCGCCGTGGGAGCAGAGAGAAACATAAATGGTAATAACTGCCATTTGTTTCTGCCTTCTCGCACGACGAGAAAGCAGTAGTTCCTGGTTGGGGGTGGGCGGTCCTGCTCGAGGGCAGGGGGGAGTGGCTTGCCCACTGTTGTTTATACTGAAGGTTTGGGCGACCTCAGGCTGCCCAAACAGTCAGTATGAACAACAGTGGACAAGCCACTTCCCCCCTGCCCTCGAGCAACACCACCCACTGTCCCTGTTCACTATGCATGCTGCAGCATACATAGAGAAAATGGCCCGTCTGGGGCAGCGGTCTCACCAATCACAACGCTGCGGCAGCGTTGTGATTGGCTAGGGTTTTGTATGTACAGTCACCCTGTTTTAAGAGCACTCCTCAAACATAGGGTCAGCGGCGCGCCGAGGTCCCTACCCTGACAAGAAACGTAGTGAGCGCGCCCTACGCCATGCACACAGAGCTACATTCTGATCACGCCTCGCACTATCGGAACCCCCAAAAGAAGATGATGTGGTAGTTGTATCCCCTCACATAAACTGAGTAGTACCCCTAAGCACATATCGGGGTTCAGTGAGAGTCTCGGGTCGGGTCCCTCTGAACTCACGCAGAAGACCCTCTTTCACTTATTCTACTGCACACAAATTCTCACAGACTATCGCCTCAAAGATCCTTGACCGTGGGTACCAAACAAATAAATAAACCATGACTCTGCAAGGTCACTGTGCATACAAACTTGTTATTGTTTTTTTTCCTGATGCTGTCGGCTGAATTCAAGTTCAAGAATGAATGAGGGCGGGGGAGGGGAGGGTTGGAATTCACTGTTCATCTAGGAATGGCACTAATCCAGCACATGCACTTTACATACTGCCGTATTATCTGCTGGTCTTCAAGCTTCCATAGTCAACAGTCTGATTCACACCTGGAAAGTGGCGTTCATCGTGAAATGTAGTAATCTTTTACTCATCGCTGCTAAGTGTTCCCAGTAGGAACAGAAACCCTCTGCTCATGTACTTAAATGCCGTTACCATCACACACTCGAGCGGCTGCACCAGTTGTTAAAAAAATACTATGGTCCGCTTTCCGTACATAGGTGAACATGTCTCTAGCGTGTGTTCTTATCTCCTTTGAGGAGGACAGAATTGAAGACAGTTATGTATCACTGCCGTACACCAAAGTGGTTGCTCTCTGAAGTTATCACAGAGTGACCAAAATTCTTTTTTTGAAAGGTTCTGGTGAACACAAGTCAACGTGTGTCCTTGGCTCGGGTTCGAAGGTTGTCAGCCTCCCTTGGCCATTACGGTGCTTATGTGTGTAACCTTGTGCTCCAATCAGCTGTCGAAACTGCACCTGTAGACGAAAAATGTATATGTGTAAAAAAAAAATGGCTCCTGCAAGTGGAAGCTCAGTTCTTTTATTGATAGCTGAGTAGAGGTGCTTTTTTGGGTGATGCAGATTTTGGTAAAATGGTGTCTCTATTTGTCATTGCATAATATACTCATATTATAACCCAGAACTCAAAGAGAGTCAGAAAACTATCTGGAGAACGTATTTAAGGTGATTAATTAGATGCATTATATATTGACTTTAGGTTGAGAAAATACAGGAAAGACTGTGATGTGAATGGCTGAAAGAACCAGAATACCGCAGAGTCTCACTTGAAAACAACTCCAGAATACTAAAATTGATGTGGTGTGAAAGACTGCAGGTACCAGAATGCCTCTGGGTCTCACTGAAGAGAGTGTTTCAGAATGCGCAGAGAGTTGAAGTGGGTAACGTGGTGATTGTTGAAAGGGTTAATATGTGGGACCTTAGCAGGGTTTCAGTTTTCAGAGGAAGTGTGTCTGAATTGCACAGTAGTTCCAGTGAAAGCTACTGATGTCAGAGCTTTCAAACTATAACTGGCAGCAGCCGTACACACCTTCTCCTAGACTCAGCGCGGCATAGGAAAGTTGTCATGGGGCCCAGTTCAAGCAGGGGATTCTCTGGTCAAGGCTGTGTCACGAGGGGCAAAAAACATTGTCATAGGAGGCCATCAGGGTAGCTCAGTTCGCTGTGTGGCTGCTTGCAAAGTCGGATCTAAGTGGCTGCGACTGACAGTCGGATCCAGCCTGCTCTTTCCCTGCACTGTACAGCACAGCACAGTCAATGAATGTATTTATTGTATAGTTAAAACCATTGCAAGTGTATCAGTGTGTTCAAAGGTTAATATGGCCAAAGGATAACATAAGTATACGCAAAGATTGTCCTCTATAGCTCAAAAAAATTGGCGATTTCTTAAATGATAAATAATTCAATCTTGTTGTTTTATTAACCTTCCTGCTTCCTAAAATTTGCTTGAAAATGCACGATTTTTCACACTCTTTTTTTCAAAATTAGGTTGTTTGGGCTTGCTCGCTACGCTCGCTCGCCGCAGTGCAATACGACAATTTTACGCCTCACCACTTTCAAATGTCACCAGCCGCCACTGCTTATAGAGCAAATATTGGGTGCGCCTGGGGTGCTGATGAGAAGGAGCCTCTCCATAGGCTAATGCCCGTCTCTTTTGGGAACAGTCTGCACAGATCAGCCCTTTGCATCTCACCCTTGTAGCTCCTGCTACTAACTGGGGCAGAAATATCCGTAGTGCATAAGGTCTCTTTGGGGAATGGGGTCTAGTGCGACAGCCCTGTGAAGGGAGGCGAGGACAGCAAATTTATTTAACCAATGAACTGTTCCAATATGTCCCTGGCGGAAAGTTTGTAATAAAAGTGATGCCACACAGGACTGTGGCGCCTCTCAGTACTCACCTGAGGTAGACTCTTGTTCTGCCGTACTCCATGGCTTCTGTCGTGCATGCCTTTAACGCGTCGCAGGAGGCACCAGAGAACCCCCACCCTTTGTAAGCCGGTTTGATTCAGCCGATCAGCCGAGGCCTGTCTCGTCTTTAGCCCCTTGAAGCGCCTCGAACTCGTTCATCATAATCTCTAGTGACACACAACAGCAGCCCGTTGTCTACCGGTCTGTGAAGCCTGGCTCTGTCATGTTGTAAAGAGACCGGTATTGTTTAACTGTTGTGTGAGTGCCGGCCAAGCATTAATTACACGTCTCTGGTGACAACTAGGACAGCGGCACCCTCGTTCATGGATTAGGGAAGCATAACTCCATCATGCTGTGCAGTGATGCTCTTAAAGTGGGGTTGGTTGTGGAGGAGCAGCGGCGCCCTAGCGTATGGCTCTATATAGTGTAACCTTATGATGCCCAGACGTGCTGCAATGCTGACCTCATTATTTTCTCCACCCCCGTTCATGCATACATGTGGTAGCTGTCTGCTTCTGTTTGGTTCAGCATACCAGCCCCCCTCCCCCCCCACTGGGTAACTAGGTTACTCGCTGCTCAGTTATTACCGTGCTGGTTAGTGCTGGGTGCCTCTTGAAAGCACCTCTTGGCGCTATACAAGTGTAAACGCTTTATCTCGCAGTAGTTGGCGCCGCTCTGAGGGCTCAGACATGCTGCAGTGCTGTGGCAATGCAATGCACTCCCTCACTTAATCTGACCCCCACCCCAGACACGCTTGAGGGCGTCCCTCACGCCACTCCTATAATCTGTCCCTGCTCTTTCTGTGACTGTTGTGGCCTACCTCTGTCGGTTCTTCCCTCCCCTGCCTGCCAGGCTTTCTCTCATTCGCTGTATGCATGACTCCCTGCCTGCCTATCTGCTTGTGCATCTTCCTTCATGTCACCCCTTTCTGTATATTTAGTTAGTGACTACCTCTATGTGCACCTTCCACCTTTGTTGCCTATTTTACTTTTCTAAATGGCTTAATGTCACCTGTCTCTCTTCTTATTTGCTTTGGTCTTGCGTGAAACAGCCAATCTCGGTCCCCACTATCTCTCCCTCACTGTGCCGGTCTTCTATATCATACCTTCCTATAACAAGAATTAGAACAGGCAGAAAGAGGTTGCCAGCATTACAAATAAAGTCTTCTTGGGTATACATAAAGTAACAACAAGCATTTACAATGCAATGGTTTTGCCTTTGTTAAAGTTAGAGCTATTGGCATTGCTCTTGACATTATTTTTATTTATGTTTTTTTTTAACATAAATAAATGGCATTGTCATTTACAATGCCACTAGCTTTATCTCGCAAATGACACCCACAAACACCCACAGAGAGCCCCCCCCAAACACACACAGAGCCCCCCCACACACATGCACCCACACAGAGCCCCCCACACACACAGCCAAACATCCCATTATATTACACCATCTTTTCCCTTTTGATCCGAAATAAAACTAAAACGACACGTGTGAATGCTCAGGAAAGCACTAAATCCTCAAACTGCTTTGACATTCTCCTGGCACGTGAACCCACCGAGCTCATACGTGGACGCCCACAGGAGAAACTCACTTACACAAGAGCTTCCCTGAGTGGAATTCAAACAAGTATTTCTTTCACCTGAGGTTTAAACAGAGGGTTGTAGCCAGTGTGCCCAATCAGCACTCATGAATCCATCTCGCCTTTTAGATATAATCTCAACCTGTTCTGAAGTTAACTTAACCAATTGTCGCTTGTTCCAGTAATCCTCAGATCCCAACGGCTTACTGGCTTCAGTCACAGGAAACAAATTAACTGCACACAAAGCGCACGTGGAGAACATTTCAAAGTAAACACTGCACTATGCCAACATGACAAGCATAGATTCAAAGATAAATATAGCGCTCTACAATAATACCATGAGGGCATGCAAAGGATAAGGCCATGAACACAAACAGCGCTTTGGGGCCCAGCAGACCAGGTTGATCTGAGAGAACAGTTCCCAACTCTTTCAGGGCAGATCTCAGAAACCTGCGCCTTTCTCGGTGTGTAACCCCTGCATGGGACAAAGCTGCTTCCTTGTACTCCCTGATGTCGCTGACACGCTTGTTGTAGCCTTTGAGGTTTGCAAACAGATCTTCTGCTGCTTTGTGTATGTGAAACACTTCATCTCTGAAGAGGGAGAATTGGTTTCAGATCAATACAGAAAGGCTCTACCAACTCAAAACTAAAAAACTTACATTTGAAAAAAAATTGCATTTACAACACCAATTGCTCTCATTTTCACCAATGTGAGACTAATTGCATTGCAAATGCTTGTTTTATACTGATGTGGTGACCCATTGACAACGTCAGTAGGTGTGTCTTATTTAAAATAACATCAAACACACAAAAGGTGATGGGAGGAATGGTTCCAATGACTCTTACTACTGGCAATTTCTTGGGTAGCATTTCATCCCATTGTTCTTTTGACCATCATGCCACCTCAGTTTGGACCCAGCCAAAATCTAAAATTACTCTTCTTTATATTGTGATGTTGCCTCTTATATGAAGGGGATTGTTAATATGGGGTATGACCCACTAGGGGTCAAATGTGATTAAAGGGTAAAAATAAAGGTATATCCATCTAGCACATGTGCATATTTGTAATTTATTGCATAGTATTTAGTAGTAGTAATGTGTATGCGTGTGTGCATGTGTGTGTGTAATAAATGCACTTATCCATTTTACAAGAAGAAGCACTGACTGGACAATCATTTTTTGAGTGTTATTGTTGCATACATGGGTGGAAACAGAGGAGCAGGTGGGAGAGGAAGCAGCACATGAGAGAGGTCGACATGAGCGATGGGGGAAGAAACACATGAGTGAGAAACAATAAGGAGCATGGGAGTGGCAGTATGCTTGGCAGGGGAAGAAGCACATGAGAGAAAGCTTGTACCACGAGAGACCCAGCATCACTGAGTGCAGTGGGGGCATTTGGCAAGATGGAGAAGTTCACAAGGGTGAGAAATGGAAAACACATGCATTCTCATAAAGCGCTTAAGCAGAAAGAAAACAGTAGCTCCCTAAAAATGAACAGTGGAAGTGCAGAGGCCAACCAATCAGAGAAATGGTAAAGAGGATACGCCCCAGAGGAGGGACAAACATAAGCTGGGACAGGAAAAACCATTGAATAAGTAAAAAGCAATTGAGAGCAACAATAAAGCCAACCAATGGCGAGGCAGTAAGGCCATGTAAATTCCCAGTTAAGCCCACAATAAGTCATTTGGAGCCAGACATCTTATGCTGTCTGGTAGGCTTGACCTAAAATGTCCCCCACAAGAGCTGCATCCGTTCAGATGAAAAGCAGACAAATACTGACAATGACATACAGAATCTCTGTTTCTGGATCAAAAATCAGTACAGGAATGCGTCCATGAAATTAGCTTTCGGTGTGAAAAAAGAACTAAAATGTGTGTACTTAACAGTTCAGAATAGGTGCCACTAAACATATATGGCACTGAGTAATTAATGTTTTACTCCAGACAGAGTTCACGTGTAATAGGTGCGTCTGTGCAGACGTGTGATCTGTGGGACCGTTGCTTTACTACAAGAGTATCTATCACTTTGTAAAATGTATGACAGATAAGGCTAAGGCAGGTAACGCGTCCAACAGTGTATCTCTAGAGGTATTAAAACATGGAACACCTGCATCAGGAGAGACTGATGTACCAATACTGATAAATGGCATGCGATGCAGGCATGTCAGTACAGACAAATTACCTTTTGAACGGATGTGACAGTACCCTAAACTGCTAAACCAGGAGCTCCCCTGCGCACAATAATCGCACAAAACGTAAATGTTAGACACAGTAATGCAATTCTTCTGAACAAAAGGCCTGCTACAAGTTAAGGGGGTGGGAAATGGAATCCTGTTCTTCCTGGACTTCATACAGCTAGTACAGTTGAAGTTATAAAGAGAAAACTGCTCGAGAGAAACCTTAAATATATATGATGCTCTACTTGGCAAAACTGAAAGTGATCACAGAAGAAAGTGCAGTGCTTGATTGTTTGCAACTCTAGGAAAAAGAATCCGCAGATATGTCAAAACCTGCCATGGAGGGACGCCAACATGAAATGGAAGATGGTGTAGGGTTAAGTCACAGGTCGCCCCATTATCTCGGACTGCGCAGGGGGGAAATCAATCTGGGGCTCGAAGGATGAGCACTCGCTCTTCTTGGCGGGTATGCTTTCGGGCTTGACGCCCGCGTACGGGTGAGGGGAGGCTGCGGCGGAGGAGGTGGAGAGCGGTTCCAGCCCGGGTCGCACCGCATAGCGCCCACCGCTGGGCGCTGGCTGGGCCATGTAGGGCTGGTAGAGACCGCTGACGGCGGCAGTAGGTGGCTGTGAGTGCACCGCAGACCAGGCAGCCGGGAAGACTGCGGACTTGGGCGCAAAACTGCAGGCGGAGAAGTCGGACGCCTCTATGCCACCCGGGGCCCTGGAGGCCGCGCCGTGCCCCACCTGGACGCAGCGGGCCCCGTAGACCTCCTCGCTTTCGTGCCCCATCAGGGAGTCCACGTAATAGTTACTTATAGCGCCACTGGACGACATTTTAGGCTCCCCTCGCTGGAGCTCTTCTTCTCCGGCACTTCCGCTTGTCCCGCCCCCGGCCTGCCTGACTTCCGGGCCGCGGCCAATCGCAGCGCGGCCCTGGGGTCGGGAGGCCGGACAGCGCCTCCTAATCTCCCACCGGGCCGGCGGCGGTGTAAACACGGGGCAATGCCGGGTGGGCACCGGCCTTAAATCTAAATATTAAGCGAGGTGGGCACTCGCTCGGGGTACCACAACAGCGGCAAGGTCCCTGGCAGGGTGGGCACCTGCCAGCGGACAAAATACTCGAAAATCAGGTGCCGGCAATGCCGGACCAGATTCAGGGGCGTTCCCGGCTTTTGGCTGACGTAGCGTTACGTGGCCAAAAGCCAAAAATTCTCGGGAACGCCCCCGAATCTGGTCCGGCATTGACGGACAGGCCAGTCTTCCAATGGCTAGCCTCCATTTATGGAGCTAGCCAATAGTAGACGGGGCGGATTCCAAGCCCCATATACTATTCTCATTAGGTTTTTGCTAGTCAAAACCTAAAAATGCTAAAGATCCTTTTTAGGGCTCGGGCCTAGGCCTCCACGAAGTGGGGGGCGGAGCTTCGAGCTCCTAATGTTAAAGAAAAAAAAAGGTATCTCTAGCGCTCTGGCCAGACACATTCCTTAGTGTTTTATGGCATCTGCCTAGTGATTCGTCTTCGCTGTGCTGTCTATTTAGTAGCCTTGACGTGATAGGCTATATTTACTTTTCGTCCGTCATTGATGTTAGTTTCATGGCATATTCTGTGCGCGAACGAGCACGCAGAGTGATTAATCTTAATTAGGAGCTGTCAGAGTGCCCGTGTAATGCAATCCAGATGGTGCGAGCGCGTTCACAGCGGTGAGCGCGTTCAATGTAAAATGACGAGAGGCAGCAGGCGAGGCTCACAGAAGATGACTCATACATGCTCGTCCACACTGTAGTTCTTGTGTTTCCTGAATACTCTCATTTCCAAAGGGCGTCATTTCCTTCTTTTCCTCGCATGCTGCGCTGCACTATTTTTGTCTGTGGTTTAAAAAACGGGGTTTAAATGCGTTTTATTATAAAACATTTGGATTCTGGTTCTGTAAGCTTTGTTTTCCGAATTTTAATAAGTGCTGACATGCAGACTACTGGTTGAATAAATGATGAGGGTTAAAAGTGACCTTCGTGACACGTGCTGTCGAGCCTGACTCGCAGAGTTAACATGCAGTCATCATTATTGTAAAGTTTGTGGAAAAAACGTGAATATGCAATAATCATGGAAAACAGAGCCTTCCCGCGGTTACAATGGGAATTCACAAATGTCTTGTGTGTCTCACGTAATGCCAATGGCTATTTCATTAGGAAAAATTAGACTCATTGATACATGCACCACCACCAGCAGTACTACCAGTACTACAGCCACCAGTACTACCACTACCACCACCACCAGTACTAACAGTACCACGACCACCAGTACTACCACTAACACCAACACCAGTACTACCAGTACCACCACCACCAGTACTACCACTACCAGTACTACCATTACCATTACCACTACCACCACCACCAGTACCACCACCACCCCCAGTACTACCAGTACTACAGCCACCAGTACTACAACTACCACCAGTACTAACAGTACCACGACCACCAGTACTACCACTACCAGTACTACCAATACCAGTACCACTACCACCACCAGTACTACCACCACCAGTACCACCACCACCAGTACCACCACCACCAGTACTACCACTACCAGTACTACGGGCAGCAGTGCCACCACCACCACTAGCACTACCACTACCGGTACCACCACCAGTACTACCACTACCAGTACCACCACCAGCACCAGTACCACCACCACCAGTACTACCACTACCAGTACCACCAACACCCCCAGTACTACCAGTACTAGAGCCACCAGTACTACAACTACCACCACCACCAGTACTAACAGTACCACGACCACCAGTACTACCACTACCAGTACTACCAATACCAGTACCACTACCACCACCAGTACTACCACCACCAGTATCACCACCACCAGTACTACCACTACCAGTACTACGGGCAGCAGTACCACCACCACTAGCACTACCACTACAGGTACCACCACCAGTACTACCACTACCAGTACCACCACCACCAGTACCACCACCACCAGTACCACCACCACCAGTACCACCACTACCAGTACTACCACCAGCAGTACTACCACCAACAGTACTACCACTACCAGTGCCACCACCTCCAGTACTACCACTACTACCACTACCAGTACCACCACCACCACCAGTACTACCAGTAACACCACCACCAGTACTACCACTACCAGTACCACCACCACCACCACCACCAGTACTTCCAGTACTACCACCATCAGTACTACCATTTCTACCACCACCAGTACTACCACTACTACAGCCACCAGTACTACCACTACTACAGCCACCAGTACTACCACTACCACCACCACCAGTACTACCACTACCACCACCACCAGTACTACCACTACCACGACCACCAGTACTACCACTACCAGTACTACCAATACCAGTACCACTACCACCACCAGTACTACCACCACCAGTACCACCACCACCAGTACTACCACTACCAGTACTACGGGCAGCAGTACCACCACCACTAGCACTACCACTACCGGTACCACCACCAGTACTACCACTACCAGTACCACCACCACCAGTACCACCACCACCACTACCAGTACTACCACCAGCAGTACTACCACCAACAGTACTACCACTACCAGTACCACCACCTCCAGTACTACCACTACTACCAGTACCACCACCACCAGTACTACCAGTAACACCACCACCAGTACTACCACTACCAGTACCACCACCACCACCAGTACTTCCAGTACTACCACCATCAGTACTACCATTTCTACCACCACCAGTACTACCACTACTACAGCCACCAGTACTACCACTACTACAGCCACCAGTACTACCACTACCACCACCACCAGTACTACCACTACCACCAGTAATACCAGTACTACCACCATCAATACTACCAGTACTACCACCACCAGTACTACCACTACTACAGCCACCAGTACTACCACTACTACAGCCACCAGTACTACCACCACCACCAGTACTACCAGTACCACCACCACCAGTACTACCACTACCAGTACTACCACTACCAGTACTAGCAGTACCACAACCACCACCACTACTACCAGTACTACCACCATCAGTACTACCAGCACTAACAACACCAGATTAGTGAGTAGAGTAGTGAGTAGAGTAGTGAGTAGAGTAGTGAGTAGAGTAGTGAGTTGAGTAGTGAGTGCAGAGTAGTGAGTAGAGTAGTGAGTAGAGTAGTGAGTAGAGTAGTGAGTGCAGAGTAGTGAGTGCAGAGTAGTGAGTAGAGTAGTGAGTAGAGTAGTGAGTGCAGATTAGTGAGTAGTGAGTGCAGAGTAGTGAGTAGAGTAGAGTAGTGAGTAGTGAGTGCAGAGTAGTAAGTAGTGAGTAGTGAGTGCAGAGTAGTGAGTAGAGTAGTGAGTAGTGAGTGGAGTAGTAAGTAGAGTAGTGAGTGCAGAGTAGTGAGTAGAGTAGTGAGTAGTGAGTAGTGAGTAGAGTAGTGAGTAGAGTAGTGAGTAGTGAGTGCAGAGTAGTGAGTAGAGTAGTGAGTAGTGAGTAGTGAGTAGTGAGTGGAGAGTAGTGAGTAGAGTAGTGAGTAGTGAGTAGAGTAGTGAGTAGTGAGTAGAGTAGTGAGTAGTGAGTGAAGAGTAGTGAGTAGAGTAGTGAGTAGAGTAGTGAGTAGTGAGTAGTGAGTAGAGTAGTGAGTAGAGTAGTGAGTAGAGTAGTGAGTAGTGAGTGCAGAGTAGTGAGTAGTGAGTAGAGTAGTGAGTAGAGTAGTGAGTAGAGTAGTGAGTAGTGAGTAGAGTAGTGAGTGCAGAGTAGTGAGTAGAGTAGTGAGTAGTGAGTAGAGTAGTGAGTAGTGAGTAGAGTAGTGAGTAGAGTAGTGAGTAGAGTAGTGAGTGCAGATTAGTGAGTAGTGAGTGCAGAGTAGTGAGTAGTAAGTAGTGAGTAGTGAGTAGAGTAGTGAGTAGAGTAGTGAGTAGAGTAGTGAGTAGTGAGTAGAGTAGTGAGTAGAGTAGTGAGTAGTGAGTGCAGAGTAGTGAGTAGTGAGTAGAGTAGTGAGTAGAGTAGTGAGTAGTGAGTAGAGTAGTGAGTAGAGTAGTGAGTAGAGTAGTGAGCAGTGAGTGCAGAGTAGTGAGTAGAGTAGTGAATAGTGAGTAGAGTAGTGAGTAGAGTAGTGAGTAGTGAGTAGAGTAGTGAGTAGAGTAGTGAGTGCAGAGTAGTGAGTGCAGAGTAGTGAGTAGAGTAGTGAGTAGTGAGTTGTTATGTTATGTTATGTTATGTTAATAACTTTTTTTAGGCGCACAGCTGCCCCAGCGAAGGGGCGTCCTGGCGCCTGATCAAGTGCCACAACACAACAGATCGATGCTGGAAAGACAGGGGATCAGTCAGCAGTAACGAACAGATGAGTTTTTATGGCGCGTCTGAAAAGAGTCAGGCTGTTCAGGGCACGAATATGGACAGGAAGAGAGTTCCACAATCCTGCCGCCAGAACTCGAAAGGAGCGACCACCCATCCTACTCAGTCTGAACCTGGTCTTAGTCGCCAGATGTAAAGATTCCGACCTGAGAGCCCGCGTGGGAACATAGGGGGAAACAAGACCCACAAGGGCTGGAGGAGAGGAGAGTTTCAAGATCTTAAATGTTAGACAGAGGGCCTTGAATTTAATTCTCTGTCTGACCGGCAGCCAGTGAAGAGAGGTCAAGACTGCGGAAACAGAACAACGTCTCGGAAGGCCAACAATGGCCCGCGCCGCGGCATTCTGCACCCTTTGCAGCCTAGTAGCCTCCGCCTGATTCACTCCAAGCAGCAGCGCACTCCCATAGTCCAGCCGAGAGAGAATGGAGGCTTGGACCACCAGTTGCCGAGTAGGGGGGTCGAAGAATTTGAGGACTGGTCTCAGTCCTCGCAGAATACCATAGCAGGTAGCTGCAATCTTCTTTGTGTGGCTGGTAAAGGAGAGTGTAGGATCCAGCCAAACCCCCAAGTTCTTAACTCCGGCAGCTGGGATGGGAGTCACCCCCAGTTCTGGAGGCCACCACTGATCTCCCCAGAGTTCCGCCTGCTTCCCTAGAATCAGGACCTCAGTTTTTTTGGCATTTAACTGTAAACAGTTAATGCGCATCCAGTTAGCCACGGCTATGAGTCCTGCACGGAATCTGGGAGCAGTCACCTCAGGGTCCCCACTGAGTGTCACCGCCAGCTGCGTGTCGTCGGCATATGATGTCATGGTTAAGCCACTCTGTCTAACGACTGCAGCCAGAGGTTTCACATATAAGTTGAACAAAGCGGGGCTCAGCGCAGAGCCCTGAGGGACTCCCAGTCCCAATGGATGGAAAGAGGACTGACCAGGTGGAATGGCCACTTAAAAAAACCGGTCCGAAAGGAAGGAGCGAAACCATTGGAGAGCCGTCCCCTCAATTCCCACTTCCTCCAGACACCGCATCAGAATGTCATGAGACACCGTGTCAAACGCGGCGCTCAGGTCTAACAGGAGGAGCGCCGCTGTCTGTCCCGCATCCAGCACCGAACGCAGATGCTCAGTCATAAAGAGCAGAGCGGTTTCGGTGCTGTGTTGTGCTCGAAAACCATTCTGACTCTCGTCTAGAATATTATTACGAGAGAGGTGGGCAGACAAGATGGAATTCACGTGTGCCTCAGTGACCTTGGCGGTCCAGGGCAGGAGGGAGATGGGACGATAATTCTCAGGTAGCAGGGGATCAAGATTAGGCTTCTTCAAAATGGGGCTGACCACTGCTTGCTTCCAAGAGGAAGGAACCACGCCCTCAGTGAATGAGAGATTGATCAAGTCCAAAATAGGCTCACGGCAAAGGGGCGGGAGAAGAGTAAATAGCTCTGGCTTCAGCGGATCTAAGGGAGAGCCAGATTTAATTTTGAGGCTCAGAGTGTCAGTAGAGTAGTGAGTAGAGTAGTGAGTGCAGATTAGTGAGTAGTGAGTGCAGAGTAGTGAGTAGTAAGTAGTGAGTAGTGAGTAGAGTAGTGAGTAGAGTAGTGAGTAGAGTAGTGAGTAGAGTTATGTTATGTTATGTTATGTTATTTATACTTTTGTATAGCGCAACGGTTACTCAAAAAGAGTGTCCCGGCGCTTTGGGTAAGGAGAACTAATTCACAATAACATAACACATTAAAAGCAACAGAAAACACATAAGACAGAAGAGGGGACTGCTAACAGGACTATTGAGAGAACAACCAGGTCTTAAGACCTCTCCTAAACTCAAGCAAACTTGAAGCCCCCCTAAGAGGGAGCGGGAGCGAATTCCACATCTGTGGGGCCAGCAGGCTGAAGGAACGGCCACCCAGGCGCGCTCTCTTAACACGAGGAACAGCCGCCAAGAGCAAGGATTCAGATCTCAGAGAACGAGCAGGATGGTAAAAAGCCAGTCTCTTTTGAAGATACCTTGCTCCCACCGCATGGAGAGCCTTGTATGCCAGAGTCAGAGCCTTAAAGGCGATCCGTTTGCGGATGGGTAGCCAGTGCAGAGTCGATAGCAGGCCCGAGGCGCTGGCACGTCTGTTTAGACCAAAAATGGCCCTGGCAGCTGCGTTCTGCACAACTTGAAGGTGCTGCAACAGGTACTCTGGTAGGCCCAGGTAAAGAATGTTGGCATAATCCAGCCTGGAACCTATCAGGGCCTGTACAGTCAGCTTCCTGTGCTTCTCCGACAGAAGAGGCAGGAACCTCCGCAACATCTTCAATAGGCCGAAGAGTAGTGAGTAGTGAGTACAGTAGTGAGTAGTGAGTGCAGAGTAGTGAGTAGAGTAGTGAGCAGTGAGTAGAGAAGTGAGTAGTGAGTAGAGTAGTGAGTGCAGAGTAGTGAGTAGAGTAGTGAGTAGAGTAGTGGGTAGTGAGTAGAGTAGTGAGTAGAGTAGTGAGTAGTGAGTAGAGTAGTGAGTAGTGAGTGCAGAGTAGTGAGTAGAGTAGTGAGTAGTGAGTGCAGAGTAGTGAGTAGAGTGGTGAGTAGAGTAGTGAGTAGTGAGTAGTGAGTAGTGAGTAGAGTAGTGAGTAGTGAGTAGAGCAGTGAGTAGTGAGTGCAGAGTAGTGAGTAGTGAGTAGAGTAGTGAGTAGAGTAGTGAGTTGAGTAGTGAGTAGAGTAGTGAGTAGTGAGTAGAGTAGTGAGTAGTGAGTGGAGTAGTGAGTAGAGTAGTGAGTGCAGAGTAGTGAGTAGAGTAGTGAGTAGTGAGTAGAGTAGTGAGTAGTGAGTGCAGAGTAGTGAGTAGAGTAGTGAGTAGTGAGTAGAGTAGTGAGTAGTGAGTAGAGTAGTGAGTGCAGAGTAGTGAGTAGAGTAGTGAGTAGTGAGTAGAGTAGTGAGTAGAGTAGTGAGTAGTGAGTAGTGAGTAGAGTAGTGAGTGCAGAGTAGTGAGTAGAGTAGTGAGTAGTGAGTGCAGAGTAGTGAGTAGAGTAGTGAGTAGAGTAGTGAGTAGTGAGTAGAGTAGTGAGTAGTGAGTAGAGTAGTGAGTAGAGTAGTGAGTAGTGAGTGCAGAGTAGTGAGTAGTGAGTAGAGTAGTGAGTAGAGTAGTGAGTAGAGTAGTGAGTAGTGAGTAGAGTAGTGAGTAGTGAGTAGAGTAGTGAGGTGAGTAGTGAGTGCAGAGTAGTGAGTAGAGTAGTGAGTAGTGAGTAGAGTAGTGAGTGCAGAGTAGTGAGTAGTGAGTAGTGAGTAGAGTAGTGAGTGCAGAGTAGTGAGTAGTGAGTAGAGTAGTGAGTAGAGTAGTGAGTAGAGTAGTGCAGAGTAGTGAGTAGTGAGTAGAGTAGTGAGTGCAGATTAGTGAGTAGAGTAGTGAGTAGTGAGTAGAGTAGTGAGTAGTGAGTGCAGAGTAGTGAGTAGTGAGTAGAGTAGTGAGTAGTGAGTAGAGTAGTGAGTAGAGTAGTGAGTAGAGTAGTGCAGAGTAGTGAGTAGAGTAGTGCAGAGTAGTGAGTAGAGTAGTGAGTAGAGTAGTGAGTAGAGTAGTGAGGTGAGTAGAGTAGTGAGTAAAGTAGTGAGTGCAGAGTAGTGAGTAGTGAGTAGAGTAGTGAGTAGAGTAGTGAGTAGTGAGTGGAGTAGTGAGTAGAGTAGTGAGTGCAGAGTAGTGAGTAGAGTAGTGAGTAGTGAGTAGTGAGTAGAGTAGTGAGTAGAGTAGTGAGTAGTGAGTGCAGAGTAGTGAGTAGTGAGTAGAGTAGTGAGTAGTGAGTAGAGTAGTGAGTAGTGAGTAGAGTAGTGAGTGCAGAGTAGTGAGTAGAGTAGTGAGTAGAGTAGTGAGTAGTGAGTAGAGTAGTGAGTAGAGTAGTGAGTAGAGTAGTGAGTAGAGTAGTGAGTAGTGAGTAGAGTAGTGAGTAGTGAGTGGAGTAGTGAGTAGAGTAGTGAGTGCAGAGTAGTGAGTACAGTAGTGAGTAGTGAGTAGTGAGTAGTGAGTAGAGTAGAGTAGTGAGTAGTGAGTGCAGAGTAGTGAGTAGAGTAGTGAGTAGTGAGTAGAGTAGTGAGTAGAGTAGTGAGTAGTGAGTGCAGAGTAGTGAGTAGAGTAGTGAGTAGTGAGTGCAGAGTAGTGAGTAGAGTAGTGAGTAGAGTAGTGAGTAGTGAGTGCAGAGTAGTGAGTAGAGTAGTGAGTAGAGTAGTGAGTAGTGAGTAGAGTAGTGAGTGCAGAGTAGTGAGTAGAATAGTGAGTAGTGAGTAGAGTAGTGAGTAGTGAGTAGAGTAGTGAGTAGTGAGTAGAGTAGTGAGTAGAGTAGTGAGTGCAGAGTAGTGAGTGCAGAGTAGTGAGTAGAGTAGTGAGTAGTGAGTAGTGAGTAGAGTAGTGAGTAGAGTAGTGAGTAGAGTAGTGAGTAGAGTAGTGAGTGCAGATTAGTGAGTAGTGAGTGCAGAGTAGTGAGTAGTGAGTAGTAAGTAGTGAGTAGTGAGTAGAGTAGTGAGTAGAGTAGTGAGTGCAGAGTAGTGAGTAGAGTAGTGAGTAGTGAGTAGAGTAGTGAGTAGAGTAGTGAGTGTAGAGTAGTGAGTAGAGTAGTGAGTAGTGAGTAGAGTAGTGAGTAGAGTAGTGAGTAGTGAGTAGAGTAGTGAGTAGTGAGTGCAGAGTAGTGAGTAGAGTAGTGAGTAGAGTAGTGAGTAGAGTAGTGAGTAGAGTAGTGAGTAGTGAGTAGAGTAGTGAGTGCAGAGTAGTGAGTAGAGTAGTGAGTAGAGTAGTGAGTAGAGTAGTGAGTAGAGTAGTGAGTAGTGAGTGCAGAGTAGTGAGTAGTGAGTAGAGTAGTGAGTAGAGTAGTGAGTAGAGTAGTGAGTAGTGAGTAGAGTAGTGAGGTGAGTAGTGAGTGCATGAGTGCAGAGTAGTGAGTAGTGAGTAGAGTAGTGAGTAGTGAGTAGAGTAGTGAGTGCAGAGTAGTGAGTAGTGAGTAGAGTAGTGAGTGCAGAGTAGTGAGTAGTGAGTAGAGTAGTGAGTAGAGTAGTGAGTAGAGAAGTGCAGAGTAGTGAGTAGTGAGTAGAGTAGTGAGTAGTGAGTAGAGTAGTGAGTAGTGAGTAGAGTAGTGAGTGCAGAGTAGTGAGTAGTGAGCAGAGTAGTGAGTAGTGAGTAGAGTAGTGAGTAGAGTAGTGAGTAGAGTAGTGAGTAGAGTAGTGAGTAGAGTAGTGAGTAGTGAGTAGAGTAGTTAGTAGAGTAGTGAGTAGTGAGTGAAGTAGTGAGTAGAGTAGTGAGTGCAGAGTAGTGAGTAGAGTAGTGAGTAGTGAGTAGAGTAGTGAGTAGTGAGTGCAGAGTAGTGAGTAGAGTAGTGAGTAGAGTAGTGAATAGTGAGTAGAGTAGTGAGTAGTGAGTAGAGTAGTGAGTAGTGAGTAGAGTAGTGAGTAGTGAGTAGAGTAGTGAGTGTAGAGTAGTGAGTAGAGTAGTGAGTAGTGAGTAGAGTAGTGAGTAGAGTAGTGAGTAGTGAGCAGAGTAGTGAGTAGTGGGTGCAGAGTAGTGAGTAGAGTAGTGAGTAGAGTAGTGAGTAGAGTAGTGAGTAGAGTAGTGAGTAGTGAGTAGAGTAGCGAGTAGAGTAGTGAGTAGTGAGTAGAGTAGTGAGTAGTGAGTGCAGAGTAGTGAGTAGTGAGTAGTGAGTGCAGAGTAGTGAGTAGAGTAGTGAGTAGTGAGTGCAGAGTAGTGAGTAGAGTAGTGAGTGCAGAGTAGTGAGTAGAGTAGTGAGTAGAGTAGCGAGTAGAGTAGTGAGTAGGACATCACAGGCAGCAGCTGTGCAAGCTTCTTACACTCACAAGGAGACCACAGGCAGCAGAGGTGCAAGCTTCTCACACTTACAAGAAGGACATCACAGGCAGTAACGGTGCAATATTCTCACACTCACAAGGAGATCACTGGCAGTACACATCACATGAACACACTCCATAACACATAGCAACAATACATTGGCATTTACAATGCCATTAGCTCAAACTCAAATAAATCCGAGCCCGATTGCATTTCTAATGCTTGTTTATTATAGCTTTTCAATATGCTGCACAGCAGCCAAAATTCTCTACAACATAGCTTAAAAACATTGGCAAAGCTGATAGCTCTAGCTAAACACTTCTAAAGTCCCAAAGGCGAGACCTATTGACTATCCAATGCTTGTTTTGTTACTGATGTCGCAGGTTACACCCCCTCCACCCTTATTAGCTATTGATGAAGACCCCATTATCCCACCGACTGAAAAAATAGTAGTCAGCACTATCAAGGTTTTGATGTCGGTATTTTAATATCCTTTCTGTGCTATGCAAGCTTTCGTTTTGTGTTCACTCAACTGGGTTCCCATGCCCATTGGCTACACTTCCAATATTTTATTTAGTACATGTAAAGTTGTCTGAAAGGACATCTTGGTGTTGGGGTCAGGGAAGTCAGATTCAATCACAAAAGGCACTTACTGTGAGTACATGCATGTAATTATTTGTCCAGAATGAAGCTAGGAGCAGTCCCATGATAGGCTGTATACATGGGCGTCCGCAGAAATTTTTCCAGGGGGGGGCAACATTCTTAATTCATCACCATCCTCCGACAAGTATTACATAAACAAATAAAAAAATCTAATAAGACAAAGAGCCTAAATACACAAAGAAACCCATGGGGTGGGAGAAAAATCATGTGAGGCTTCACAGCAGATTACCTGGCAACCACAATGAAACAGAGGAAAAAACAAACAAGCATTGGCATAGCCAATAGGTCTCGCCTTTGGGACCTTATAATTGTTTAGCCATGCAACACTTGAAGTTGTTGCACCAAGGATATTGTACTAGACAACTAAACACTTATAAGGTCCCAAAGGGGAGACCTATTGACTATGTCAATGCTGGTTTTTTTTTTAAATGACAAGCAGTGCTATATGGCTCCGGCTGCTACTTAGTCCACCACATCCCACGTAGATGCTGCAGTCAATTGTGAATGGTTTTAAAGCCAATTCAAAAGCTGTCACCAGTGTATGTTAATCTCTATCTCAACGGTGAGACTGCTCTCCTGTTTCCCAATTCTATTAAATACAAATGATGTAAAAAGAACATCCCTTTCTGAGCTGCACGGCTCATCCTACCCACGTTTCATGCGCAGATTTGAAATACTGATGGTTTGGGCTTCCCGGAATTCAACTGGTTGAAAGGTAGACAGGGTTAGAGAGGTAGAGAGAGGTAGAGATAGAGAGGTGTAGAGAGGTAGAGAGACAGAGGTAGAGAGAGAAGTAGAGAGTGAGGTAGAGAGAGAGAGGTAGAGAGAGAAAGGTAGAGAGGTAGAAAGAGGTAGAGGTTGAGGTAGGGAGAGAGAGAGAGGTAGAGAGAGAGGTAGAGGTGTAAAGGTAGAGAGAGAGGTATAGAGATAGAGGGAGAGGGAGAGAGAGGGAGAGGTAGAGGGAGAGAGGTAGAGAGAGAGGTAGAGAGGTAGAGGTAGAGAGAGAGTAGGAGAGGTAGAGGTAGAGAGGGAGAGGTAGAGAGGGTGAGAGAGGTAAAGAGATAAAGAGGTAGAGAAAGAGGTAGAGAGAGAGAGGTAGAGAGAGAGAGGAAGAGAGGGGTAGAGTGAGAGGTAGAGAGAGGTAGAGAGAGAGGTAGAGAGAGAGAGAGGTAGAGAGAGAGGTAGAGGTAGAGGTAGGGAGAGAGAGAGAGGGGTAGAGAGGTAGAGAGGGAGGTAGAGGTAGAGAGGTAGAGAGAGAAAGAGGGGTAGAGAGGGAGAGGTAGAGAGAGAGATGTAGAGAGAGAGAGCAGTAGAGAGAGAGAGAGGTAGAGAGAGACGTACAGGTAGAGCGAGAGAGAGAGTGGGAGAGATAGAGAGAGAGGTAGAGAGAGAGAGGTAGAGTAATAGAGGTAGAGAGAGAGAGGTAGAGAATGAGAGAGAGAGAGGTAGAGGTAGGGAGAGAGAGAGAGGTAGAGGAGAGAGGGAGGAAGAGAGGTAGAGGTAGAGGTAGAGGTAGAGGTAGAGAGAGAGTGGTAGAGGGAGAGGTAGAGAGGGACAGAGAGAGGTAGAGAGAGAGGTAGAGAGAGAGGTAGAGAGGGAGAGGAAGAGAGCGAGGTAGAGAGAGAAGTAGAGAGAGGTAGAGAGGTAGAGTGAGAGAGATAGAGGTAGGGAGATGTAGAGAGAGAGAGGTAGAGAGAGAGGTAGAGAGAGAGAGGTAGAGAGAGAGAGGTAGAGAGAGGTAGAGAGAGAGGTAGAGGTAGAGAGAGAGCAGTGGAGAGAGAGAGAGAGGTAGAGAGAGAGAGGCAGAGGTAGAGAGAGAGAGAGAGTGGTAGAGAGAGAGAGAGGTAGAGAGAGATAGGTAGAGAGAGGTAGAGGTAGGGAGAGAGAGAGGTAGGGAGAGAGAGGTAGAGAGAGAGAGGTAGAGGTAGAGGTAGAGGTAGAGAGGTAGAGAGAGAGGTTGAGAGAGAGGTACAGAGAGAGAGGTAGAGGGAGAGCGAGAGAGAGGTAGAGCGAGATAGGTAGAGGTAGAGAGAGAGAGAGGTAGAGAGAGAGAGGTAAAGAGAGAGGTAGAGGTAGAGAGGTAGTGGTAGAGAGGTAGAGAGAGAGAGAGAGAGGTAGTGGTAGAGAGGTAGAGAAAGAGAGGTAGAGAGAGAGAGGTAGAGAGAGAGATAGAGAGGTAGAGAGAGAGAGGTAGAGAGAGACAGAGGTAGAGAGAGAGAGATAGCGAGAAGTAGAGAGGTGTAGAGAGAGTTGTAGAGAGGTATGTAGAGGTAGAGGTAGAGAGAGAGAGAGACGTAGAGAGAGGTAGAGAGAGAGAGGTTGAGAGAGAGAGGTAGAGAGGTAGAGAGAGAGATAGAGAGAGAGAGGTAGAGGTAGAGAGGTAGTGGTAGAGAGGTAGAGAGAGAGAGAGGTAGAGAGAGAGAGGTAGGGAGAGAGAGAGACAGAGAGGGAGAGGTAGAGAGAGGTAGAGAGAGAGGTAGAGAGAGGTAGAGAGAGAGAGGTAGAGAGAGACAGAGGTAGAGAGAGAGATAGCAAGAGGTAGAGAGGTGTAGAGAAAGGTGTAGAGATAAAGAGAGACATAGAGAGAGAGACGTAGAGAGAGAGGTAGAGAGAGAGGTAGAGAGGTAGAGAGAGAGGTAGAGAGAGAGAGGTAGAGAGAGATAGGTAGAGAGAGAGAGGTAGAGAGAAAGGTAGAGAGAGAGAGGTAGAGAGAGAGCGGTAGAGATGTAGATTGGAGATCCTAGCATTTCCAGAGCATTAAAGGCACTACTCATTTGTAACGTCATTCCTTTAACTGCACATCCTGCTTTATCTAAATAACTAGGGCCCTCAAATACAAAAGGATGTTGTGGTCATAAAGCCTACAATTTGCAGTATCACAGTGGTTGCTACTGCAAAACCCATTTTTAGAGTTGCGTATAACCTTCATGATTGACAAAAGGGGTTCTGCATCTTACTTCATATTGGAATTTGGAGGCACAGTGGAAAGGGTACTATCTTCAAATTGCAATTTACCATGATATATATCAATGGTTTTCAAACGCAATGGCAGTCGCAAACCGTTGATCTGATAGCAACACTGAGCTGCAGTTGGTACATGCTTCAGAAAAGAAAAGTTGTCCCTGTGGGACAGCTTTCCCTTCGGGAATCATGGCAGGCGACAGTGAGTACAGACAGTGGTCCAGGGGCTACACTCGATACCGCAATGAACATGAGGGACTGCCCCTTTGGAGCTCAAGGCGTAAACTCTTTAATCCATCTCATATGCAGACCCTTCTGTAATACTAGTGCTTATGGTGCAAAAAACAGGCATATTGTGTGTGGTGCAGACACTTCTGTTCAGTTTTAACTCTTTCTCAGTTGTCAACAAAATATTTTAATTCATATTTTGGTTTCCATTGTTAACTGTTTTTTAATATATCCATTATTTTATTTTAGAAATAATGGATATATTAAAAAACGTATAACAACAGTTAACAATGGAAACCAAAATATGAATTAAAATATTTTGTTGACAACTGAAAAAGAGTTAAAACTGATTATTACCATGGAAAAGAAATTAATGAAACTTTAATGTTCGCTGAAAAGTGCACACATCCATCGGAACAGAAGTGACTGCACCACACACGATATGGTATACGAAAGGGCACCTAAAGACTGGGTACGAGGATGTAGTAGCACCAACAAAAGAAAGGAATATAGCTCGAGTACGAATAAATCACGAGTGCACAGAAGGACTTTCCAATTGATCTCTCAAAAAACAGGCAGACGCACCCATTGCATCTCTGGACGAATTGTGTAATTCGGTGCCGGCGTTAATGAGGTTTTGATGGTTTTCACCCCTTCCTAGGGCCCCTGGCTGCAGCTCCACTCTTCCTTAGCTGGAAAAATGTGCCCCCCTCCCCGAAATTTGACTCTAGGTGCGCCTCTGCTTCAAGCAGTGGGAGCAGCCAGGCCCGGACCTTCTCTCTTGCCATCAGCAGCAGTTTTCCGCTCATCTAGCAGGGCCGTCATTGCAAGCGCTTTCTCACGCTTTTAAAATTGACGGCCCTGCAGACAAACATCACTGTGGGGGCTGTCAATAGTGACGGACCTGTGTTCCGGGGGGGGCAAGTGCCCCCCCTTGCCCTCCCCTGCGGACGCCCATGGCTGTATACCCCCTATATAGTGCATTGAATCACCCTGACCCGTCATAGGGGACCAATATGAGCCTGCAGTGCTGGTATGATTTGGTCTGTGGACCTTTTGCTATGTAGACATCTTGCATTTCTGAGGGCCCAGATGGACACTGTTGCAGTCTTGCCTGCCAACAGTGTATGTGTTTTCACTGCGAGGGGTATTGTGTTCTACAAGGGGGCTGGAGACTGACAATTGCTTACCATTTGTTACCTTCATTGTCACTCTTTTTTGCTGCCTCCTAATTGGCCGGCATGTGTCTGCTTCACGTCCTGTTCTTTCAGCTGAAACAAGGACCAAGTACTGATTTCTTGATCTTAATTGCTGTCCTCCCACTGCTCGTGCTTGTTTTTGTTTCCTCTTCCTCGTTGTCTGTGATTCTTCTTTTTTTCTTCGTCCTCAATGTCCATGTTACTGCTTCTTCTTTCCTCCTTTCTTCTTGTCTATGTTGCTTTTTCTGTTTTATCTACCTCCTTTCTCCATTGCTTGTGTTGATTCTTCACTCCCAGTTTCCACCCTCTCATTGTCTGTGTTGGCCTCTTACCCTCCATAAGAAAAAAGTACTATGATGCAGCCAGTGCTGACCGCATCATATCACTTTTATCCAACTTTTAGCCATGCTGCAAAGCCACCTCGCTGCTCTGCAACATGGCTAAAAGACATTGGCGAAGCCAATAGCTCTTGCATATGCAAGATCTATTGGATTTGCCAATGCTTGTTTTACCATTGCTTTCTCTCTTTCCCCGATCCAAGACTGTGCAGCTGGATCCCAGTCTGGCACTTCACAAACCTGGGGGCATATTACCAAGCAATAGCGATAATTATCGCTATTGCTTGGATAGAGACAAAACATTATCGCCGACCTGCGGCGATTTTTATCGCAGATAAACCTTGGTATTACCAAGGTTTATCGCAAATGCAATAAAAATCTGCCGCAATGCATGAATATCGCTGAAAAGTCAGCGATATTCATGAATTACCGAGCTAATGCTCTTAGCCATGTTATCCACCTCCCATTGGATAACATGGCTAAGAACTGCTCAGGGCAGGTGTTAGCTTTTGGAGATATTTACACTTAGCGCGAATATCTCCAAAAGTTGGTAATAGGAGATAGCGATGTTAGCGACTGTTTCCAGTCGCTAACATCTTGGCACGCCCACTTTGCATGTCATTAGTGATAAATTTCTCTGACCTGCAAAGTGGGGCCCAAGATGGTCGCTATCTCCTACTAGCTGTCGCTAACTGGTGTTAGCGACAGCTAGGTAATAGGGAGATAATTTTATCTCCGCTTTCTTGGCTTTTAAAGCCAACAAAGCAGAGATAAACCCCCTTGATAATATGCCCCAAAGATTTAATTGGATATATTCAATTCAATTCAAAAATTATTTATTTCGGCATTTATGCCATAAAAGCACATACAAAAAGTATTACAGCATAATTTGCACCCATGATTCTTGCAAAGGTAAAGTGCGCGTGCATTGCAACATTAAGAGAAAGAAGAGTTCTAAATATAAAAATGAGCTAGTTCAGAGTTAATATTTTTAAAACATTTAAAAAGATAGTTAAAAAGTGTTAATAAGTTTTGTTTGCATTTAAAGACTAATGGATATAGAACAAAAGGTATTTGTACTAGAAAAATACAGCCATTAGGAATTAGTTTCATACTGTTGTCAAGCTTCATTGATCTTGTGGGTACATTTCAAGTGCCAATAGCTCTCTAAAAAGCGTAGGGCTTCCCAGCCCATGCCCAAGGGTACTTTATGGAAGCATGTTGGATATATACTTTTCTGACACAGATCATCATTAAAACTACTTTTCTTTCTGACCCATTCCTGCAGGTTTTCACCAAAACATCACCCTATCCTTCTTTATAAGGGAATGTTCCAGCGGGTGGTGCTCTGCAGGGCTCTAGGTTTCCACCCAGTTTGTTGATTACAAAAAAACAGGCCCCTGCTGTCTGGGGAACCTCTGCAATGCGACCAGGCCAAATGGCGGCCTCCTCGAAGCCACATATGTTGTCACACTCATAACGGCTGCCCTGTTGGCCATTACCAGTTTATAGAGGACATCTGAAAACACAAGGAACTGAACATACACGTTGAAACGTTTTTTTAAGAAGATAATCCCATTTTAACTAGTAAAACGCGAGCTAAGACCAGTGAAGAAGATTCGGGCAATCGCATTGCAATGAAAGCAAGATGTCAGGACCCCAAGTCCCCTAACCTAGTAGGACTCTTTCCTTTAAACGTGTGACAAGACCAGCACGATGAACATTACCGCACGTTCCTGGGTTCCATCGCCAGTGGCACACCATGACATAATGGACTTGACAGATTTATCAATGAGCAGGTGCCTTTGAAAGGTTCATGCCTAAGGATGAAAGGCTGAGATCAAATTTCAGGGATTTAAATATATTACCTGCAAGCCACCGCAGATGCCAGCATTAAACGTTTAACTCATTATATTTGTGGTCAAGCATAAAACATCTGCAAATTATTCAGTATTGAGTATTCTAGAATATTTGAGGCTAATCATAGTTAAATCATCCATTTAAGTATTATAGGTTAAGCTCTTTGCTTGTCAGTTCCTTCGAATGTCTTGCAAACCTAAGGTGTATTGCTGTATGTTAACAGTATTTATGGTACGATATCTATGGAAAACTGTAGGGAACATAGGGACTAATTTGGTTCAACCCGCTTTTTGATCTTATTTTTAAAGTGTATTCCTTTCCTTTTGCAGTCTGATTGTAAGAAGTGTAACACATTGTTTAACATGTTTACTTTTTTTAAGGTGTATACGTCATTGCAATTGAATGATTCTGTACTGTCAAAATACATAATAATGAGCCACAGCTTTGGCACTGTATGGGTCTCCCTATCAATAAATATCAAAAGCCAGCAATGTCTTTTAAATTTCAATTCGTCTGATTGTTTTGATATGAACATATCTAACACTTCTAATCCCATAGTTCCCGAGTTTTTAAAGTCTTTTAATTTTATTCCATGACCAGTGCAATGCAATGCCACACAACCCACCATCCCTGCCAAAAAAGAACCCCATGATGCCCAGTGGTTACTCTGGCATTCATTCAACCAATCAGTCAAGCGTGATTTATAGAGTGTGGTTAATCAATCAATCAATCAATCAGGAGTTTATAAAGTGCGCTACTCACCTGTGAGGGTCTCAAGGCGCCGGGAGGGGATGGGGGAGAGGGTTCAGCTGTAGATCAGTCGAATAGCCAGGTCTTGAGGCTCTTCCTGAAGGTGTGCAGGGTGGGGGAGCATCTGACGTTGACTGGGAGCTCATTCCAGGTCTTTGCTGCGACGTAGGAGGATCAGGGCCACTGTCTCTCCTCGGTCGAGGTGGCTTCTGATGTTTTTGGTGGCAGCGATTAGGGCAGTTTCACTGCTGTGGTTGGTGCGGAGTTCAGATTGGGAGATGTCCGGAAGATGGCTGTTCTCCAGGTGTTCTGTGAGTTGGTGGTTGAGGTCTTTTGGAAGTACTTTGGCAGGGAAAGGGAGCAGAGAGATGGGAGTGTAGTGATTCTGACCCGTCATTTGTACCTATCAACCTACAAAACCATTGCCATATCGACTTTTACTATTACCTCATTCTAAAGGCAACAATAGTGGGTAAAGTGAAGTATTCCCCCAGCAATATGATGGAAGGTAAGGTGGGCTGCATGGCAGGGGCATAGAACAGGCCCTAGTAGCCCCTGCAGAGAAGGGGGCCCCCTTTCTTTCAGGAGCCCCTAATTCCTTCAGGAAGCCGCCATTCAGCCCAACACGCCGGTGAGATATGGGATACTAATGGGGGCCCAGTGAGATTTGGGAGACTCAGGGTCCCCCATCACATTCTGCATGGGGTCCCCATCAACTTGTGTAATGCCACTGCTTCATGGGCAGGATATGACTGTCAAATATGAAAAGAGTGAGTGTGCAATTGATCAATGCCTAAAGTCTGCTGGGTGGGATTACTCCGCATGAAAAAGTTAGTTGTTGAGAGTTTGACGAGGCAGGGGCGAGAGAAGGAAGCCTCCTATTTTTATGTTTGTGAACTGTTCCACATGTCGGACTGTCCAAGTGGTGTTCCCTAAATGGACCCTCAGCTCTGACGCCACTGGTGGATGCCAGCAGGGGGAGGGGAAAAGGAAATAGGGGAGACCCGGGGAAACTGCTTCATGGTTCATTCTCCACTACCAAACACATGTGTCTGCATCATCATTGTCTGAGGGCCTATTTGCTACCAGGCTTGCTGCCCCGACAATCCAGCACCTAAGAGGACAGAACTTTTTAGCCCTTAGGATGCATCCCAGCAGAAGACCACACCTGTTTTGTGTCACCCAGGATAGAGTCAAGCCATAACAGTGGCCAACAGGCTACATAGATGAGAAACAGGCTCAGCCAGTGATGCTGTTGGGATTTCACCAAGGGAGCCTTGTATCGCCAACCACTGTGAGATGAGATGTGCACCACCCACCGTCAACACAGCACCTTGGAATAAATGAAGATTGTGGGAGGAGGACACAAAATGCAAAGATTATGATCACCATTTCATTACGCTTGTAGTATGACCAAAGACTTGGTAGGGTTACCCATGCATTTCATCATGTGAGTTTAACCGGCCCCCACAGCTCGTCATAGGGGAGTCTGGTTCACTGAGATAGGTGTATTGGCCAATTTGGGTGGAAGAATAATGGATAGTCACAATACCAAGTGGATGATCTACTACAGTTTTTAGAGCTTGCCTACCAGACAGCGCAACCTCTCTGGTTGAAAAGGTGTTATTTTGAACTTACAGTGGACTTACAGCACGTCCATTGCTTACCATTGGTTGGCATTATTACCATTCTCTTTTGCTTGCTTCTTATTTGACTGTTTTCCTATTCTTGTCTTTATCCCTCCCCTAGAGCATGGCCTCTTTATGATCCTTTTGATTGGCTGACTTGTATCCTTCCACTACTCACATTAAGGGAAATCTTTTTTTATTTTCATTCAGAACTTCAGGTGCGTGCATGTATTATCTAGCTCTCTCCTGCGTTTTGCTGACCACCCCTCCCAGCTCGGCTCATGATAGCACACCGACATCTGTATTGCTGCTCGGGTATGGCTGAAGAGCAGACTTTTCTGGGTCGTTTTGGTTAATCTCCTGTATTCCACAAATTACATGAAAGCACAAACTTTGGCACATCGAAAGGCTTTTATGGTGCTGGAGGAAGGGCCATCTGGTACACTCACTGGAAACTAAGGCTGAAGGTGTACTGGGCATAATAATTCTGCTGAAGACACAATAATCTTCTCCCAGTGCTCCTACAGAGTGCCTGAATCCTGTGGAAAGTAAACCAGGCACTAGAAACTGTTTCGCTTTATATTCTGACACCCACTGAGTCTCTTTATTTCTGTTCATTTTCCACAGGGAATGGTTTTTAGATATTATAAGATATGTTTGCTTTTCCTTTAGTATTTTTTCTTTGACTTTTTTTAAACATTACCTTACAAGTAAATACTGACAAAGCCAAAAGTTAGACATTTGTGTTAAAAATGCGAGACTTTGCCAATACTTGCTGTTTTGGAACTCTGGGCAGGTGATTAAATAGATGGATGAAGGAGGCACTCTCTGGCACTGCATCCTCTTCTTCTGGGGAGCAGAGGAACTATGCTCTCGGAGAACTGACTGGACATCCATAGGATATACTTTCAGTATAATACTCAGGGGCACAATAATTGAAGATCTTATTCGCTGAACTGAACCTTAGAGAAAGGTTGAAACGTTTTCTTGACCAACAAATCACCACCTTTGTATGAACATAGAGTGAGGCTAGCTCTAGGTACCTACTGTGCACCTGTAAGGATTCTTGTTTTAACAAACACATATGAGGTGTATAGATGAAGGACAGGTGACTGTGTTCATGCATGGAGGAAGGTATATGACATGTTGGAGGCAAGAAGCAATACTACACACCTGCCCCTGCTGCTCACTCACCCACTGATCTATTCATGTATCCAGTCACTTCCGATTTCCTGCATCTGCAACCAGGTCCACGTTACCTCATACACGCTCAGCCGTACAACGCCTCCCCCACAAACACACTCACAGAGTCATCCTTCGAATAGCAAGCACTTTGTAGGTAAAGCCTGGCAGCGCATGTTCTTTATCTCTTAGCTTTGCATTTAATTTAACCCATGTTGAATTTTTTTTTTATATTTTTCTCCATCATCAGTTTCAAAAGTAATTTTATTTAAGAATATCAATTAATCAACAATACTTCGTACGGAGATAAATAAAAAAGTAGACAAATAAAATAAATAAAAGGTACTGATAATATATAATTACATTGGAATGGACAATAAAAATATATTGAAAGGTATATAATTCGAAAGGCAAAGAAAGTCTGGTTCATGTTAAACTGCAGCAAAGAAAACAAGCATTGGCATAGCCAATAGGTCTCACTTTTGGGAACTTATAAGTGTTTAGTTATCCAGCACAATATCCTTGGTGCAACAACATCAACTGTTGCATGGCTAAACACTTATAAGGTCCCAAAGGCGAGACCTATTGGATATGCCAATGCTTGTTAGGTTTGTAATAGAAGTTCTCACACTGGCATTAGAAACAAACTCTGGAATTAGATTTTGAAAAGGAAAGAGCGGAGCATCAGTAAGATACTATCTTAATTAACTTGCTGGTTTAAAGACAGCACTAAAATGACATTCAGTTAGACTGTGGAAGCCCTGAAAAACTGACACACAAACGTTGTAGATCAATGGACATACCACAACTTGTTATTGAGTCTCTATTGTTTGATGATGTTTACCAGAACATTTCTCGCAGAAAGTCTTGCCACAGACAGATTAAACTGATACATGCAGCTTAGGGTGGACAATGTGGCTTCATTGAGAAAATAAATGATGAAAAAATGTTGTTGTTTTTTATTGACGCTAGAGCTTAATCACTGTAATAGTGGAATGCAGCTCAAGGCCAACCAGAATTGCTACCTGTTTTGGTGCTTAGCAAAAACAATGGTAAAAAGTAACATAACATGCCTGGCTTCTACAAAGACCCCAGCCAGAGAGCAGCAATGTCTTATTGATTCAATTTATACTGCAGTAAATAATCATGCACCGAATAGGCCCCACCAGGATTCGTTTCTGTGACCACAAAGTAACAAATCAATCTAACAGCCACATTAGCCCAGCTGAAATAGATTACGGATGGCGAATGTTCATTTAATGAGTACTGGAAGAAGAAAACAAATCTGGAAGAAAAAAAAAGTTACATTTGAAGTAGTCAGAGATCACCCTTTAAATTATAGATCTACTTAACAGTTCAAAAACTGCATTGTTTAACATAATGTTCTTTCCTTTAAAAAAAAAAAAGATTGCTAAATGTGAACCCTGTCTTGAAATGGAACACTGCTCAGTCCTAACTGCTCTTACACATTTATCCCCATTATGCAACGCATTACAACCAAGATGTGCAAGGTTACCTGAGTACAAATTTACACCAAGGCCACACATAATAAATATGTGAAGTATACACTATTTTAAAACATAACCATGCTTATTTATAGAGATTTGTGCTCTCTTTCTGCATGGTCCAAAATACTTGATATGAATAAAAGAAAAATTGCTGCGACTCACTGCTGTAAACCGGGAGTGAGTCTCGGAGAGGAACAATAGGCCATGCAGAACGAATTTAAGTTGCAAGGATGAACTTTACATCAGCACTGACATACAATGAAAGGGCTACCACGTGTAATATGCAGCATTTCTCAGTAGAGACGCTATATTATTCATGCAGAGTACCAACACTACTCTGTAGGACTGTGATACCGTTAATGGACAGTACCCAGAATCCCGAGCAGTGTTGTGACACCTTTTATTAGATTTCTTGGAAAGTTCCAGAGCCGCTGTATTAGCAATTAAAATAGGTGGCCCTTCTCTTCATGACTGCAAAACTTTCAATGAAACACTGCCAATACTTCTCAGCAGGCCTGAAATACATGTAGTGGGGAAGAGCTATCACTTCCCAAAGGATTGCCATAGCCGTCTGTTATATCCTGTTTCTCCCTGCTCTTCACTCTTTCTTGTCCTTTCTTAGTCTCTTGTACTCTGCTGCTCAGCCTGTCTCTATGATGTCATCCTTAGTTCTATCTGTGTATGTTTAAGTGTACTTTCAGTTGCCATGGAGGCAGGGCAGCTGCTTCCAGTGGGGCCTTTACTGAAGCTTTTATTGGAACTTACCATCTATATTATAAGTTGTACCTGTCCACTTTGTAACTTCATTTAATCAATAAATCTACCCCTTGGACACAGCAATTAAGGATCCATCTTTCTTTCATTGGATTTTACACCGTCCATTGGGGTACTGTGGGTCTGACATAATGGACAGTACAGACACTTCTCAGCAGATCTCATAACTTCTTAATTTAGCCTACCAGCATGTCTTTGTAGAAGTACAATACTTTAAGTGGGACAGTGGCAGCACTTCTCAGCAGACTGGCATGCCATTAATGGACGGTAAAGTCACTTTTCAGAACACTCCTAACCTGTTAATAGTCAATACCCGGGATGCTCCACATTTCATGCGTTAGTACTGGCACTGCTCTGTAGCTAGCCCACCTTTTGTGAGAAAGCAACTGCACTACTGCCCCCGCTTCAAGCATATGGAATGACCAACTGCACTAAAACATTATGAAGCCCTAAACATCCTATTTTCCTATTCTATGGGTGGGAGCAATTGATCTATTGGCATTGCTAACATGTAGCTTTTTGAAACACGTACTTTTCAGGCTCAATAGCCTTTTCATGAAACATCATGAGCATTTAATGAGGCAGCGCTTACAAATAAATCTACCCTCCTGGGGTTCTAGAGGCCTAACCTTAGTAACTGTGCTCTGCAGAGCATCCTACAGGGTACGAAGGAAGGCATCCAGCAGCGGTCCGAGAGGCCCAGCCCTTTGCACTCCTCTGTGCAGCTAGAAAAAAGATCAGTGCCTGCAACCGGGGGACAAGGACAGAAGCTTTAAAACCAGCAGCCGTCGTCTGCCATCAGTATTGTAAAGAAAGTGTGTCAGAAGGCAGTGATGAACATAACAGAAATCAAACGTGAAGCAAATGTTTATTTTGACTACTAATTTTGCGATAGCAAACGAGTTATAAAAAGACCGAAAGGAGGATGGTTAGAATGAAGGACAAAAGGCTGAAAGAAGGGTGAAGAAAAGGAAGGAGTTCACTTTCAAAATTCCCTACCCTCAGTGGACACAATCTCCCGCATGAATGAGGGGTTCAATCACCACACCCACTCACTCAGAAGTATTCAGGGTATTTTATTTTTCTGGCACTCCCTTGATCATCAACGCAGCAAAAGAACTGATTCCCCCCTTGAATATGGTGATCCCTTTTTAAGAAGGTGTCTACAAAATATAATCTCGGCAGGAACTATATCCTAGGAAGCTATGGTGCAAACACATGCTAACCACAAGAAGGTGGCGAGTATTAATTAGCCTTGATCAATGGTAGACCTAGAATCTTAGAACCGTAGGCACTGACAGGCCCAGCAAAATCAGTCCATAAAATACCAATAGAATAAAAACAGGGGGAAATGGTGTGTTCATAAGGACCTCAAGCTTAACCAGTAATCAATAATGCTCCCTATTAGTCATGATGGGTAATACTCATATGTTGAGGCATTTAGAGAATCTACATGTTCTACATTAACATTCCTACTGCTGACCTGAAAACTATAAATGCAAAAGAGGCAGAGTCCCCGTGTTCTCTGGCACACATACATACACGACAATAAAAACAAGCATTTACAATGCAATGGTTTCGCCTTTGTTAGTTAGAGCTATTGGCATTGGAAATGACAAAATTTTTATTTATGTGTTGGTTTCGAAAACAGATAAATAAATGGCATTGTCATTTACATTGCCATTAGCTTAATCTCTCGCAAATGTGAGACCTATTGTACCCTACGGACGAGCTAAGCAGACAGCAATTACTACCACACACACACACCCAGAGCCACACACACACACCCAGAGCCAGCCACACACACACACCCAGAGCCACACACACACACACACACACACATCCACACACAAACACACACACACACAGACACAGTCACACACACACACCCAGAGCCACACACACACACCCAGAGCCGCACACACACACACACACAGAGCCTCACACACACCCAGAGCCACACACACACACACAGAGCCACACACACACACACCCAGAGCCACACACACACACCCAGAGCCACACACACACACACACACACACACACACACAGAGCCACACACCCACCCAGAGCCACACACACCCACCCAGAGCCACACACACACACACCCAGAGCCACACACACACTCAGGAGAGCAAACACAGCGAGGGGGCAAATTAATCTCTCCATAAATTAATGTGTCCATAACTGGTGCTCATACAAAGTGCGGTGTTGATTACAAAGTGCTGGTGCTTAGCACCGGAAACCACCGGCTAAAATTAAGCAATTGGTGTTCCTAATGCAAATCAGCACTGACTCTGGTCCTCTTGGAAGCAGTCCATCCGCACTAGTGGTCATTCCACCCTGCAGCCCACTGCTTTTTTAGTTGGGAAATTTGAGATTCACACCTTGTGAATCTCACAGACTAAGCTACGCCCCTGCCTAATCTTGTCCTCGCCGTCCCCACATTCAACAATGATGATAAATGGCATATTGTGGCATATTACCTTCTGCGCATCTATATATAAATATATGTATATATACATAACTAGAAATATTTTCAATCAGCAACTGTAGTTAAAGGATCTAATCCCGTTTTATTTTATTTTTATTTCTGAATGAAAAAAGTGCTTGGAACTTCCAGAGGTAAACTGTATGTAAATACCTCAGGTAATAGGCTTGTGGTGCAAATCACCTGCATTCGTTTCTCCGGCTTAAAGGTGCGCCGGAGATATGCATTTTTAAGCATATTCAGAACGCGGGGCATGAATTTAAATGTTTGACAGAGTGAGAAAAATATACAGAGTTTTTGGAGATGCCGTTTTTAAAAGAGAAAAAATAGTAATGCTATGTAGATCTGGAGAGTGGGGGAAGCAGCCGCTCGGTGGTGGAGGGACCCCTCTCTCCAGGAATTTGTGGCTCACTGTTCCCTCGCCAAATCTGCCCCCTGTATCTGCCGCCTCCATTGAAGTCGCCGGGTTGCTGCCAGGCCGCCTTATAGATAAGTGGAGGGGGAGAGCATAAGAGCTCAGTTGGGCCCCCCGAGCCGCACTCTCACCCAAGGCAACGGGCAGAATGGAACGGGTTCCTTCCAACATATGTTTTTGCCAGATAAGTAAACAGTGTGTGTCGGAGAGAAGAACAAAATGTAAAGGAAAGACGAAGAGGGGGAAAAAAGCCTTTGCAATTTAATGACATTACAGCTCTCAGCTTAGGGGGCTGGCGCGCTGCGAGGCGAAAAGCAAAGGAAGATGAACGGAGGCAGCGGGGCAGGGACAGAGAAAAGAACAAAGTTCATCTTTCAGCCTTTGTGCATTTTTTGTATTTTATCAGGGATATACGACCTTTCCCTTGTTTTCCTTTTTCTTTGGCTGGTTTTACGCTTTTCGGTGCCCACTTGTACCCCTATCTTATTTCGGGTTTACCTTTTCTTCGTTTTTTGCAGTTTTTGTCTCCGTTGCACAGCACTCTTTTTGTTCTGACTTTTCCCCAAGCTAGTGGAGTATTCTCAGGGAAAGCCTGACACGTGTGTCTAACTGTGAGGAGCATAAGAGGCATGAAAAACAAGCATTTACAAGTGGGGCCGCTACGTAACGTGTAGGAAAATTAAAAAACTTACCTCCGGGAGTCGGCTCGGAGTAGGGAGTGGGTCGGGTCTGCGTCCTCACAGGGAGAGCCGTCAGGCTCGTGCGACGAAGGATTCCGAAGAGAAAAAAAAAGCACCGCCCACCGCCGCATGACGTGGGCAAAAAGCGAAAAATTCTACGGAACGGCCAGGAATCTGCTCGGGGAATGAGTGACGCATCTCTGTTCCAATGGCTAGCCTCCATTTATGGAGCTAGCCAATGGAACAGAGAGGCGGGACAAAGCCCCATACTGGAAAACAAATGTTTTCGCCTGCGCGAACGATGCTGCAGGCAAAACTTAAAAAGGGAGGGTCTTGCTGCAAACATGCTAGTGTGCATGCTATTGTACATTGCTTTCATGGCATAGGTTTGAATGAGCTGCAATGGGCCATTTGACGTCACTTGCTTGCCGACAATGTTGACAAACACGTTAATGACTAGTCTGTCAGAAAACATTGGTTCCGGCCAGCTGTGGGTTACCGTCTCGCATCGCTTGATGTTGCGAAAAATTCAGAGGCGGAATGTGACTGTGCTGACAGTCTTCGAACTGACACTTACAGCTGGGTACGTAGCCATAGATTATGCAGCCTGGGGATTCAATCATAAGAAGGGAAAATAAACCACGACCCATCATCTGTCCTGACATCACGACACAATTATATAGATTAATACAAGAATAATACCTTAAAATGTCTACAGTAAATAAAATATGTTGTGTAAAGCGAACCACCTCCATGTACAAATGATTAATTAAATGCGTGCTCCATATATCAAATTAGATATTTCTCGAACACTCATTAGACAGTTCACAATCCACAAATTGATGCCACTGCCTATCACCGGGTGCCTGTCACTCCAAGGGGACAGGGACAGTGTGTTCCTCGGTGCTCTGCAAGGCTCCCACCTTCCAACACTAAATGCCTCTGACAAGACATGTTCATAAGAAAATAATGTCTCCTCAATTAAAAAAAATGTGCTCTTTACCGAGGGTTTGAAAACAGAAATATGGATGGGTTTGTTGGTCGAGGCTGCAGAAGTCCAGACGCGGAATCTGCAGAAACACACAGCACCAATGTTTCTGTCAATCGAAGGGGAACGCGCCAGATGAAACTAGATCAGCAATCGCCGGAACACTTCCTGCTGCAGCACACCCACGCGAACATTTGTTGGTGCCTCGTGCGGCGGGTGGGGGGGGGGGGAGGGGGGGGGAATGGGGGAGGGCGCTGTGGGTTTTTTGATTCCCAGACCGACAGAACCAAGATCCATGGGAACGAAGATAATGTCTCTTCACTCTAGGGTATAGCAACCTCAAACCAAGTAGGTACACTGAGATATACTAATACCCCCAGGGAGTGGAGAGACAGGAAAGGACCACTTGGACGTCTTCCTGAAGTAAGGAACTGTAAAATCAGATAATCCTGCAGAGGGACAGGGAGACAAAAGTAAGAAGTTTATAGAAATATGAAAGCAGTGCTCAAAGTAAATTATAAAGGTCAAGATTTCACATTGTATGCTTGCCCATACTTACATGTACTTTAATCCCATGAACTTAAATGTGTCTCTCCAGGAAATTTAAAGGAAGTAAAAGATATGCAGCGTTCCTTTAGCAGCGTTCCCTCCTCCTCACTGATGTCCTCTTCAACAGATCAAGCCAGCACGTTAACACTCACACCCCCCCTTCCATGACTCCTAGCAAAGCCCACCCTACCACCCAATCCACCATATCTCCCAGCACAATCCACCCCAACCCTCCTACCCTCCCCTCCACTTATATCCGCTCTCTGCACTCCAGAGCCTCTAAAATAATTCAGATATGCCACTCCTCTATCCTCAACATAACAAATCTCCTCCACCTCGCCGAACTATCCTTCGCAAACCTCAAGCCTCAGTGGTCTCCTCCACCCATCCCAGAACTTCACAAACGCCCGCTACCAACAGCCTTAAGGCAT
The DNA here is from genome assembly GCF_964263255.1 of Lissotriton vulgaris. NCBI lineage: Eukaryota > Metazoa > Chordata > Amphibia > Caudata > Salamandridae > Lissotriton > Lissotriton vulgaris. The sequence goes on along the minus strand of NC_141695.1, from coordinate 157,581,352 downwards.
CTTCACCCTCGCAAGCACACTAGCTGTCTATATGAGGAGGAAATCCTTGACCTCACTGTAGGAGAGTAGAGTCTGCAATCCTATGGTCACCCCAGATTTTTGCTTTTTGCTTCACTGGTTTACGACTTTCCCTGGCTGTGGACCTGCTAATCAGACCCACAGCCTAGCTGTTCTCTCTCTAAATTGACATCCATGTATTTTAGGTGCATTTACCAATTGGTATTGGGTCACTCTTGTAAGTCCTTGTACAGTGTACCATAGGTACCCAGGGCATAAGTGTACCCAAGGCCTACCAGGGGCTGCAGTATGTATTGTGCCACCCCAGGCTGGCCATCTAAACAGACACACCTGGCTAGTAAAACAGCTGGGGCAAGGTGGTGTAATCAATCAATCAATCAATCAATCAATCATAACACTTGTATAGCGCACTACTCACCCGGCAGGGTCTCAAGGCGCTTGGGGGAAGGGGTCCGCTATTGCTCGAACAGCCAGGTCTTGAGTTGTCTCCTGAAGGCGAGATGGTCCTGGGTCAGCCGAAGATGGATGGGGAGGGAGTTCCATGTCTTGGCCACCAGGTAGGAGAAGGATCTGCCTTTAGATATAGTATAACTATATCTAACCCAAAATGGAAACATATACTCCTATAAGTCACTCCTATGGCAGGCCTTATCAATCCTGGAGGCAGAGTGCTTGGAATTTTGTGAGATGGTGCTCTAGCATGAGCTGAGCCTGTCTGCGGCTTTCAGAACCATGTCCTTTAGCTGTTTCCATGATAACACTATACCATATACTCTTAAGTGCATTATAATCCTAGCGGTTATTGCTAACTTTGGCATAGCATTATCAAAACATGTCGAGTAAGGTCTCATACGAATTGGAATACTACCCCTCGCCAGTTCTGGCGATGGGGGTAGCATTCCACCCTTTTAGAGGGACACGACATGTATGTAACTGAGACCCCGGTTAAAGTTAACTCGAGCCTCAGCATCACAAAATGGATGCTGCCACCACAGACACGAGTCTGACCTCCTGCTGCTGGGAGTCCTTCCAGCGAGAGAGGCCTGGACAAAGGATTTCCTGCCTTGGGAGGTGCTAGCACCACCCCAGACAGGATTTTGTGTATTGAGGTAGGACAGGCTGAAAGGAATGAGACATGCCTGGGGCATACAAGGTGTCCCAGCTCTGGCACGAAACCGGACAAAGGATAGGGGGTGTAACCACCCCCCTTCCTGGTCCCACCCATAGGAGGGACCTAGTCACAGTACACCCCCCTTTAGGAGAATAAAGGTAGGAGCTGGTCCCATTCCAAATTAGATTATCCTGATTCTAAACTACAAAGAAGAAACTCTGGACTTCGACATTCTGCTCCACAGAAGACTGAAGAAAATTTCCCTTGTGGCCAAGGAGTGACCACCCTGCACAAGCAGGCACCATCAAGCGTCCTAGCGGTTCACTTTGTCATCCTTCCCGGTGGAACCAGACTTCAGAGCCCGACGAGACCCGAACTTCCGGACCTCTCCGACCTCTACCTACATCTGAAGCACAGCTGAGATCCGTGGGTGCGACGAGACACGTGGTACCGGCCAGCTTGGAGAAACTGCACTTCGCTTCCAGCACGACTTCAGAGGCTTCCTCGAAAAAGTGCTTTGGGGATTGAGAAGCCCCAGCCCGAGCAGCTTCTGCACAGAAGACCAGCCCTCCAGCATCCACAAGATCTGCGTGGGGCCCTTTTGCTTGATTGCTGCTCGGCGCATTGTCTGGTCACTTGCCGGCTGGCTAATGGCCTTCTAGACGACGATCCTTGAAATCCACACTGCTGGTCTGGTTGCTCCAGACTGGCCCTTCCTTCCCTGCAAAGGAGAAGCACCCCGGACCCTCCTGGTCCGCACCAGACGCCATCTTCACTCACCGCGTGCGTTGCCTTTGCCAAGGCCTGTTGACTCTGAATCCGGATCAGACACCGCCGACAGCGAGAACCTGCGTGGGACAGCTTGTGCCTCCATCCTGGTTGTCGAAGACACCTCCTTGTCCACGTGGCTGCAGAGTCAAGCGTCCACTCTTCACCTGATAGCGACAACAGCATCTGGTTCCTTCCTGGTTCCACTCCAGTCACTGGCTAGTGACTGTGAACATTGTCCCCTCTGCTTTCAGGTCTCCATCTTCCTTGATCCACCCTTGGATCACTCCGGACATCTTCCTCCTGGTCGCCTGCAGCATCTTTCTTCAAGGCTCCATAGACTTCGACCGTGGGTGAGGTAACAAGAGCATTTCGGTGCTCAAAGGTAGATTGACTCTCCTAGTGTCCAGGTATCCTGTAGTTTTAGTCTCAACCAGTCGGAACTGTCTTTTACTTACCTTTTCGTAATTTGTAGTGTCCATTGACTTTGTCCCGCACCTTGTGTGTGAGTTCACACTCTGCACACGTGTCCCGTGGGCCTCCTGCTCCTTACCTAAGGTTAGGGTAGTGTAGTCCCAGCGATCCTACAGCCTCTGGACACCTCTATTTCTTCTATCGATTTCCTTATACCATTTACTTAGTATATGGTTTGTCGTGCCCCCAGGGCACCATTGTAATTTGTGCAACTTATCGTATTTTTCTTAAGAGTATTGTTATGTGCTTAGCCCTCTGATCTCATAAAGAGTTCAGAAATGTTTGTTAGTAATAAATATATTGTTTATTTTCATAACAACCTGTGTGGTGTCCTTTCACTTGGTATTCAAGGGGTTATATGTGGTAAAACAGCTGGCTTCACATGCCAAAAGAGTTTAGCCTAAGACTGCTTTGTCCATGCTACCATTAGGATAGCTGGTCTATAAGGTTGACTTACAACCAATCACCATAAGGGTTGTTTGGACTGATACAGGGTGATCACTAGAATTAGTGAGCATCATATATCAGGCCAACTTCTCACATTGGTGTGCAGCGGTTGGGATTTGAGCTTGCTGTTGTTTTTACCAAATATAGGGCCAGATGTAGGTAAATCCAATTTACCGATTCCTAAATACCGAATATTACCGATTCGGTATTCATGAATCGATAAATGATATGTAGATAAAAAATCTGTATTTTTTACCGATTCGGTAAAAAACGGTATCTGACTATCGGAAAATACCAAATCGGTATTTACCGAATCGGTATTTACCAAATCAGTATTTCCCATTCATTCCTATGGGCCAAAAGGCCCATTGGAATGAATTGAAAATACCGAATCGGTAAATACCGAATCGGTAAATACCGATTCGGTAAAATCCGAAATGGAAAGCAAGCAAAAGTGAAACTTAATAAAACAGCCAATCAGGTGCTACCACCCTCCCCCACCCTACCAAGAAGTGGCTACCCAGGCAGCTGCAACTAATTAGAAGGTTCTGGAGAGGCATTCAGAGCTGAGCAGAGGCACAGAGCAGCAGGGAGAGTTTGTGAAACCTGTTCAACTCAAACATGGCAAGCAGCAGTGAAAGCCAGAAGGCTGAAAGAAAGAGGAAAATAAAGTTCAGCAGCACAGAGCTGCAGGTACTTGTGGAGGAGGTTGTGAGGGTGCACAACAACATTTTTGGCAGACACTCCCTCACTGTTCCAGAGTCTGCAAAAAGAAAAATCTGGCTCAAATTGCAGGAAAAGTGAATGCAGTGGGAGTCACCCAGAGGAATACAGAGGATCTGAAAAAAAGGTTCTATGACCTCAGGAGCCTCACCAAGAAAAAAATGTCAGACATCCACAAGCAGGCAGGCCTAACTGGTGGAGGCAGGAACACAGCGCCCCCCCCCTGAATGACCACGAGGAGTTGGTGGCCTCAACCATTGAGGCAGGCAGCGTCCGCGGACTGGGAGATCTGGACAGCTCAGCCAGAGCAGCTGCAAAAAAAATTAAGACGCATGCGCTGCATAACACCTCATACCAACCTGCTTCCCAATACCCTGTTATGTACAAGCAAACCCCACTCCAGTACTGCTATCACTATACAGGAACAATGCATAGTGGGAAATGTAGTCAGCAAATGTAAGACCATGTGCAACAGCTTAGAAATCAGCAAGTCAGTGAACTGAATGCAGATAAAAGACAGTGAAATGTTGAAAGCATTTATTTTAGTGATTGTGACACAGTAGCACTCAGTTGATATATGCTTATTTATACCAAGGGGCCAAATCAGGCAGTCGACCCAGTGAGACAGAAGGGACTGCACCAGCGAGGGAGGAGAGTGAGGATGCAGGTCCAAGCCAAGTGCAAACCTCGCAGAAGGAAGGAGACACGACTACCATCTCCCATGAAGATGAGACTGTAAAGACCCCAGAGTTTCTGCACTCCCCACAGCTTTCACAATCCCCTCCCTTGGTATTTTCTCCTGAAAATTCACCATCACATCATCAGTCCACTCCTGCAAGCCTACCAGCCAGGAGGCGTGTCGTGGCCCCACTACCATTAATGGGGGCAGCAGAGGGTGAGGGTGAGGATCAAGTCACCGTAGAAGTCAGGTCAGCAGCACTGCAGTCCACAAGTGAGACAGTCACTGGTCGCAGAGGACAACGCAGACCCAGCAGTGCAGGTGGGCGTGGAGAGGGTACTGTGTTCCATGGTCTGGAGGGGAGCATGGTGCGCATACAACGGATGCAGGGCAAATCCATCCAAGCCTGCCAACGACAACTCCTAGCCCTGAATGTGCAAATAGGAGACATGGGTAAGGGCATGAGAGACATTGTGGACTCAAATAAAGAGATAGCTAAGACAAATTCGGACATTGCAGCAGGGATGCAGCAGATGAGCAACTCTATGAACCAGCTATGCTCAAAACTTGAAAGTCAGTCTCACACAAGGCGCAGGGATGCCCGTGTCCACAATACGGCCATCAATCGATTGGCCACTGCCACATCCCTGCTATGCAGGCGGGACATAAATATGCAGGAGGCCTTGACACAAAGTACAGCAGTGGTCACCAGGGGCATGGCCCGAATTACGAGTGCACTAGAGGTACTGTTGATTTCACAAACTGCACAGAATCCTGCCCTGGATGTTGCAGAGGCTGAGGACACTAGTAGCCGGAGCAGCATGGCAAGCACTGTTGGTGAGCCATGGAGGAGTAGCAGGTGCCAAGCTGAGTCTGCAGGGCACACTGAACCAAGCGACCAACACCCTAGTGGCTCTGGGAAGCACGGCCGCAAATAACATTATCGTTCATGGGTGAAGTAACCCGGGACAAATTTGAATTTAATTTGAATTTAAAAAGATTTATAAAGCGCGCGTTCACTGTGCAGTTTCTTGGCGCTAGAGGGTTCTTGAGCTAAGGCAGACACAGGGGACTATAGGCTGAAAGCTTGTTGGAACAGAAAAGTCTTGAGAGCTTTGCGAAACTCAAGGTAGGAGGTGGAAAGTCGGACCTGGGGTGGGAGAGAGTTCCAGAAGGTAGGGGCAAGAACCGAAAATTTCTGACCTCCTGATCTTTTTTCTTAAATCGGGGGATGGTTAATAGAGATTTAGAAGAGGAGCGTAACGCTCTAGAGGGGCAGTAATTAGCAATGGTGGAGTTGATAAAAGCAGGGGCAGTACCTGCCCGAGCTTGAAAAGTAAGACAGCCAAGTTTGAGAAGAGCACGTTATTTAATGGGGAGCCAGTGGAGGGCAATGAGAAGGGGTGAAGAGTGATGATATTTGGATAAGCCGTGTACCAGGCGAGCAGCCTGGTTCTGCACCAGCTGGAGGCGCTGGAGTGCATAGGCGGGAGCACCATTATAAATAATGTTCCCGTAATCGATCTTGGATAAGACCATGGCCATCACTATAAGTTTCAGTGCAGAGGGGGAGAAAAACCGGGATACTTTCCTGATAATGCGCAGGGTGAAAAAACAAGAAGAAACAACAGAACTAATGTGAGAATGGAGTGTCAAATCCTGATTGAAAATAATGCCAAGGGTTTTCACTGAAAAAAGAGGGAGTAGGGGGTGAGCCAAGGGAAGGGGGCCAAAATAAAGGAGACCAGGGGTGGCCACTGCCTCCAGTCAAAATCAGTTCTGTCTTATCCGGGTTGACAAACAGTCCCCACGTGCATTATGTTTATTTTGTTGCACTGCAGTGCTTTAACGTTGATGCAACATTAAAATACGTTGTTCTCACACACAACCTGTGTCTCATTACTCACTCAGAAATAGTTGTGTGTAATCTCCTCACGTCTGTATCTGCCATCACTTGGTGTTGACACTCAGGCAGGTTGTGTTTCAGGCACAGCATTCTCGTCATCATGAACTTCAAAGTCTGACAACTCCACCTCTGTGCCCTTCTTCACAGCAAGGTTGTGCAACATAGCACAGGCAGCAATGATTTTGCAGCAGGTCAGGGGGGTATACTGCCGGGCACCTCCACTCTTGTGCAGGCACCTGAACCTGTTCTTCCACATGCCAAAGGTACGCTCCACAACATTTCTTGTGCTCTTGTGGGCCCTGTTATATCTCCTTTGGCTGGGTGTTGAGGGGTTGAGCTAGGGGGTGAGGATGAAGGAGCGTAGGGCATATGCACTGTCCCCTACAAGGAAATGGGAATACATTACTCACATGCATACATGTACTTCTTACTGCAATTGGTGGTTATGTTGTCGTACAATGTGTCTTACCTAGGAGGTATCCTTTGCCAAATTCCCCTGCTGTCAGCCGTGCATAGATGCCGCTGTTTTGGAATATGTCGGAGTCATGGGTACTCCCAGGAAATTTGCCCACCAGGTCAGTCATTTGGCATTGCAGTGATTTGGCATTGCAGATCACCTGCACATTGATGGTGTGGGTGGACTTACGATTCCGATATATGTATTCGGTGGCAGCAGGGGGACAAATGGGAATGTGGGTACCATCAATGCAGCCAATTATGTTGGGGAAATGCGCCATCTGGTAAAAGTCAATTTTAGTTTGGAGCAGTTCGCCATGGGTAGCAGGAAAAGATATATAATGGTCCATCCTCTGTAACATGGCGTCAAGGAATTTTTTGAAAAAGCGGGACAGGCTGCTCTGGGTCACACCACCTACCGCAGCAACCACACTCTGGTAGCTCCCTGACGCAAGCAGGTGTAGGCTGCACAGCACCTGCACGTGGGTCGGAAGGCATGTGCCCTTGGGGCAGTGTGTTCCAATAGTGGGTGGAGGTCCCTAATGAGGTCCAAGATGGTGTCTGAGTCAAACCTGTACCTCTGGAGTATCTCTGCCTCTGTCAGCATGAACAAGGTGATCCTCTGCCTGTAGACCTGCTCCTGTCTCTGCCATTCCCTCTCTCCTTCCTCCTGTAGCCATAGCCATCTCGCAATGACATAGAATGCCACCATGGTGCAAATAGTATTGCATTTTGGGTCCTCTTTTATAGTCTGCACCTGGTTACCAACTGATTTGAATCCATGGTAAATACCGACTCTTAAATACCGAATTTCAGCCAAATTCGGTATTTCAGAGCTTACCTACATCTCGATTTTCTTTTTTGCCTCTTCTTATTTACCGATTCAATATTTTACCGATTCGCTATATTTACAGATTCGGTAATTTTACAGAATCGCAAACCGTTGCGATTCGGTAAATATACAGATTCAGTAAATATACAGATTCGGAAAGATTACAGATTCGGTAAATATACCGATTCGGTATATTTACCGAATCGGACGATTTACTGTCCCCTACATCTCAAATGCCAAATACCGGTCAGTAACGGCCGAAAATACCGATTTTCGTCCGTTTCCGACCGGTATTTGGTTACCTACATCCGGCCCATAATCTTGAGATATCATTTGAAAGATCACATAAGGTACCATAGGTACATATAACAAGCTTAGAAATACTCTGAGTTCTCCTGAACCAGCTGTTGTAGTAGAAAGGGCCTAGCACACCCTGACTACAACTCTTAGCGAGGGATCAGTAGGAAAACCTATAGTGTAGGTAAGTGCACCTCTTACACCTCACTAGAGAGTATGTCTATCACAGGAGAGAACACAGTGACTCCCCTTGTGATTAGTGACCCTCCACAGGTCCTTTCCAGATATGCAGCACTCAGCTTCCATGAGATGAGACAATTGTGTACCTCAAGGAAACTGAAACAGGGTTCCAACCCTACCCTTCCTTTTCTGTTAGGTCTCTTAGAGACATATGATGCTAGAAGGGCTTCTAATCCAGGCCCCTCAGATGCAGCAGATGAAAGCATGCCCCCCTTAGAAGATTACTCTAACCTCCCTGAAACAGAAGATGTAGATGGTAGGGAAGATGGGAACTCATCAGAGGGAGAGGTAGACAATGGCCAAGCTTTAGTCAGCAGACTTGCAAGGGCCAACGTAAGCCTGAGGTTAGATCTGGGGGAGCCCCAGACCTATCCACAAGCAGGCCTAACCTTGGGAATAGAAGAGGTAGATCTCACTCCAGAGACTCTAACAAATCTATTCACTCCCATGTCTCTCACACATCTTCTCAGAGAGGGATGACTTCCCCTCAGAGAATAGAACATGAGGCAAAGATGAAGGAAGTTAATCTGAGGATCCAAAGGGAAGAACTTGCCCTTGCCAAGGAGAAACTTGCCTTTGCCAGAGAGCAGAAATTGAGTGGGATAGAACCCACTGGTGGCAGTAGTATCCCTAGGGATAAATACAGGAGTCTTGACAATAGACACCTGAGTAAAATAGTGCCCTCCTATAAGGTAGGAGATGACATCCACAAATGGATGACTGCTCTGGAGAGGGCCTGCAAAGTACAGCAGGTACCCCAGAGTCAGTGGGCAGCTATATTGTGGCTCTCCTTTGAAGGTAAAGGTAAAGATAAGCTCCTCACAGTTAGAGATGAGGATGCTAATGATTACCAAGTCCTGAAAAATGCACTGATTGATGGGTTTGGCCTAACAACTGAACAGTACAGGTTGATGTTCAGAGAGACCCAGAAAACTCAGGCTCAGGATTGGACTGACTTTGTTGATTGTGCCACTAAGGCTTTGGAAGGCTGGTTACTGGGAAGTAAAGTTACTGATTACACAGGATTGTATAATCTTATTATGAGAGAGAAAATCTTAAATAATTGTCAGAACCAGTTGTTGCATCAGCACCTGATTGACTCAGATCTGACCTCTCCCCAAGAATTGGGAAAGAAGGCAGACAGATGGGTCAGAACCAGGGTTAAGCAGCAGAACCAGAACCAGGGTGGTGGCCAGAAGAAAGCAGACCAAAAGGGGAATAACCAGAATCAACAGAATGACCAGAAGTCCTCAACAGGGCCCCAACAATCTAAGGAGGGTGGGTCCCGAAATTTCCAAAAGAAGAAGACTGATGTTCCAAGAAAACCATGGTGCCAGTACTGTAAAAGTAAAACTCGCTGGTTTAGTGAGTGCACCAAGAAAGGCCCAGCTCCTACCACTACTGCCCCTTAGGCCCCTGCACCCCCTAGTACAGTTAGTGGTGGTAGTGTACCCTCCAAGGCTATAGCTGGGTTAACCCTGGGAACTGAGGTGGGTTCTGACTTAGTCAGAATACCTACTCAGGCTGTTCTTGTTTGTAGTGGGGACATGGATATGACCCCTACTGTAAGTCCCAGTACTCTGAGCAAATACAGACAAACGCCTTTAATCAATGGAAAATGGCTCAGACCTACAGGGACACATGTGCCAGTGTCACTATAGTGACACCAGCCTTTGTGGACCCTGATCAGATCATACTAGTTCAGACTACCTAGTGTCCAATGCTAGCAATGTCACTATCAATCACAGTATGGCAGTTGTTAACTTCTTCTGGGGAGGGGTAACTGGCCTCTAAAGGGTTGTAGTTAATTCAGACCTCCCAGTGGTCTTATGGGCAATGATTTGGAATCCTCCTTATGGTCAGAGGTGGAGTATAGGACTCATGTGGAAATGTTAGGTTTGTCAACACATGTCCTTGCTGTGACCAGGTCACAGGCCAGAAAATGCCCAGCTTAACAAGTGCTGGATCCTGGAACAATGGACCAGACACTACCCAAGAGGAAGAGCAGTAGGGTTAAGGCAGTGCCTTCTCCCCTGCCTCAGGTTGAGGATCAGCCCTCTCAGGAGACTGACCCAAAGACCCCAGAAGGAACTGTCCTAGAAGAGCTTGAACCTGAACAGGTTGAGTTTCTTGGGTAGGGGGACCTTCCAGGACAGACTTGAGGCAGGCACAGTTAGACTGTTCCTCCCTTGAACCCCTCAGACAGCAAGCTGCTGCTGAGGCTGCAGGGAATGCTACAGGTTCCCACAAGGTATACTGGGATGATGGACTCCTATACTCTGAGGCAAGAGACCCCAAGCCTGGTGCTACCAGGAGGCTGGTCATCCGCTTGTCTCTTAGAGGTTTCCTTCTTACCTTAGCCTATGAGAGTCCCCTTGCAGGACACTTAGGCCAGAACAAGACCTGGGACAGGCTTGTCCATTGCTTTAACTGGCCTCACATGTCTGAGGACACCAAAGAGTTTTGTCACTCATTTGTCACCTGTCAAGCCAGTGGCAAATCAGGTGGCACAACAAAGGCCCCCCCTTATACCACTACCTGTGGTGGGGGTGCCCTTTGAAAGAGTGGGGATTGACATTGTTGGACCAATGGACCCCCCAACAGCATCTGGGCATGCCACCAGGTATCCAGAAGCTATTCCCCTTAGGACCACTACAGCTCCTGTTGTGGCCAGGGCCCTACTTGGAGTTTTCTCCAGAGTGGGGTTTCCTAAGGAGGTTGTCTCTGACAGAGATGCAAACTTCATGTCAGGATACTTGACTGCAATGTGGAAGGAGTGTGGTGTAAATTACAAATTTACCACATCCTACACCCACAGTGCAATGGGCTTGTGGAGAGATTCAACAAGACCCTAAAAGGGATGATAAAAGGGTTACCTGAAAAGCTTAGGCAAAGTTGGGACATCCTTTTACCCTGCCGTCTGTTTGCTTACAGAGAAGTCCCACAGAAGGGGGTTGGCTACAGCCCTTTTGAGCTTCTATTTGGGCATCCTGTAGGAGGACCCCTATTTCTTGTGAAGGAAGGATGGGAGTTACCTCTCAAAAAGCCTAAGCTTGACATAGTGGACTATGTACTTGGTCTCCGCTCCAAGATGGCAGAGTACATGGAGAAGGCAACCAAAAACCTTGAGGCCAGCCAAGAACTTCAAAAAGCTTGGCATGACCAAAAGGCTGTCCTAACTGTTTACCAGTCAGGACAGAAGGTGTGGGTGTTGGAGCCAGTGGCCCCAGCAGCTCTCCAAGACAAATGGTCTGGACCCCACACCATCATTGAGCAAAAGGGAGAGGTCACCTACATGGTGGACCTTGGAACTCCCAGGAGCCCCCACAGGGTGCTTCATGTGAACAGGCTCAAAGCATTTGTTGACAGGGCGGACATGGGCTTGCTCATGGCCACAGATGAGGGACAGGAGGAAGAGAGTGACCCTCTCCCAGACCTGCTCACTCAGAACCCTGATGATGGGTCAGTAGATTGTGTGGTCTTTTCTGACAGCCTCTCTGAGCATCAACTAAAGGATTGCAAACAGGTTCTTCAATCCTTTAGACAAATATTTTCTCTGAACCCCAGTCAGACAAACTGGTGCACTCATGAGGTGGACACTAGTGACAGTCTTCCTATAAAGAGTAAAATCTACAGGCAACCTTACCACGTCAGGAACTGCATAAAGAAAGAAGTAAAATAGATGTTGGAATTGGGAGTCATTGAACCCTCAGAGAGCCCTTAGGCTAGTCCTGTAGTTCTAGTGCCAAAACCTCACACCCAGGATGGTAAGAGAGAGAGGAGGTTTTGTGTAGACTACAGGGGTCTCAATGCTGTTACTAAAACAGATGCCCATCCAATACCTAGGGCAGATGAACTCATAGATAAATTGGCTTCTGCCAAATTCTTGAGTACATTTGACCTGACAGCTGGTTATTGGCAAATCAGGTTAGCTGAGGATGCCAAGGCTAAAACAGCATTTCCTACCCCAAGAGGTCATTACCAATTTGTGGTGATGCCCTTTGGTTTGAAAAATGCACCTGCCACTTTTCAAAGGTTGGTGAACCAAGTTCTCACTGGGTTGGATGACTTTTGTGCAGCATATCTAGATGATATTGTTGTCTTCAGCTCCACCTGGGAGGACTACCTGATCCACCTGAGGAAAGTTTTAGAGGCCCTGCAGAAGGCAGGCCTCACTATCAAGGCCACCAAGTGCCAGATAGGGCAGAGTCAGGTTGTGTACCTGGGCCACATTGTAGGTGGAGGCCAGGTTCAACCATTGGAGAGCAAGATACAGGCCATAAAGGACTGGGCTCCTCCAACCACCCAGACACAGATCAGAGCTTTCTTGGGCCTGTCTGGTTACTATAGGAAATTTGTCAGAAATTATGGGACCATTGTGACCCCACTTAATGACCTGACAAGCAAGAAAATGCCAAAGAAAGTTCAGTGGACAGTTAGCTGTCAAAAGGCATTCGATGACCTGAAGCAGGCCATGTGTACTGCACCTATTCTCACGAGTACAGACTACTCCACAACTTTCATTGTCCAAACAGATGCTTCTGAGTTGGGTGTGGGAGCTGTTCTATCTCAACTGAATAATGATGGTCATGACCAGCCCATTGCTTTTATAAGTAGAAGGCTGACCCCTAGAGAGAAACGTTGGTCAGCTATTGAGAGGGAGGTCTTTGCTGTGGTTGGGCCCTGAAGAAGTTGAGGCCATACTTGTTTGGAACTCACTTCAAGATTCAGACAGACCATAAGCCTCTCTTGTGGCTAAATCAAATGAAGGGTGAAAACCCCAAACTTCGTAGGTGGTCCATTTCCCTACAGGGGATGGACTTTACAGTGGAGCACAGACCAGGGACTGCCCATGGCAATGCAGAGGGTCTCTCCAGGTATTTCCACTTAGAACAAGAAGACTCACCTGGTCAAGGTTAGTTTAAAGTCCCTAAGTTTGGGAGGGGGGTTATGTAGGAGAGTAGGGTCTGCAATCCTATGGTCACCCCAGATGTTTTTGCTTCACTGGTTTACGACTTTCCCTGGCTGTGGGCCTGCTAATCAGACCCACAGCCTAGCTGTTCTCTCTCTAAATTGACATCCATGTACTTTAGGTGCATTTACTAATTCGTATTGGGTCACTCTTGTAAGTCCTTGTACAGTGTACCATAGGTACCCAGGGCATAAGTGTACCCAAGGCCTAACTTTGGTATTGCATTATCAAAACATGTCGAGTAAGGTGTCATACAAATTGGAATACTACCCCCTTGCCAGTTCTGGCGACGGGGGTAGCATTCTACCCTTTTAGAGGGACACGACATGTATGTAACTGAGAACCCTGGTTAAAGTTAACTCGAGCCTCAGCATCACAAAATGGATGCTGCCACCACAGACACGAGTCTGACCTACTGCTGCTGGGAGTCCTTCCAGTGAGGGAGGCCTGGACAAAGGGTTTCCTGCCTTGGGAGGTGCTAGCACCACCCCAGACAGGATTTTGTGTATTGAGGTAGGACAGGCTGAAAGGAATGAGACATGCCTGGAGCACACAAGGTGTCCCTGTGCATACCCCGGTTCAAACCAATTGCTGGGGCACTCCAGCCCCAGCTCTGGAGCGAAACCGGACAAAGGATAGTGGGTGTAACCAACCCCCTTCCTGGTCCCACCCATAGGAGGGACCTAGTCACAGTACAGTCCCATTTAGGAGAATTATGGTAGGAGCTGGCCCCATTCCAAATTTGAATATCTTGATTTGAAACTACAAAGAAGAAACTCTGGACTTCGACATTCTGCTCCACAGAAGACTGAAGAAAATCTCCCTTGTGGCCAAGGAGTGACCACCCTGCACAAGCAGGCACCATCAAGCGTCCTAGTGGTTCACTTTGTTGTCCTTCCTGGTGGAACCAGACTTCAGAGCCCGACGAGACCCAGAATTCCAGACCTCTCCGACCTCTACCTACATCTGCAGCACAGCTGAGATCCGTGGGTGCGACGAGACATGTGGGACCGGCCATCATGGAAATGCTGCACTTCGCTTCCAGCACGACTTCAGAGGCATCCTTGAGAAAGTGCTTTGGGGATTGAGAAGACCCAGCCCCGAGCAGTTCCTTCACAGAAGACCAGCCCTCCAGCATCCACGATATCTGCGTGGGGCCCTTTTGCTTGATTGCTGCTCTACACGTTGTCTGATCACTTGCCGGCTAGCTAGTGGCCTACTAGACGAGGATCCTTGAAATCTACACTGCTGGTCTGGTTGCTCCAGACTGGCCCTTGCTTCCCTGTAAAGGAGAAGCACCCTGGGCCCTCCTGGTCCGCACCAGACGCCATCTTCACTCACCGCATGGGTTGCCTTTGCCAAGGCCTGTTGACTCTGAATCCGGATCAGATACCGCCGACAGCGAGAGCCTGCGTGGGACAGCTCGTGCCTCCATCCTGGTTGTCGAAGACACCTCCTGGTCCACGTGGCTGCAGAGTCAAGCGTCTACTTTTCACCTGATCGCGACGACAGCATCTGGTTCCTTCCTGGTTCCACTCCAGTCACTGACTAGTGACTGTGAACATTGTCCCCTCTGCTTTCAGGTCTCCATCTTCCTTGATCCACCCTTGGATCACTCCGGACATCTTCCTCCTGGTCGCCTGTCAGCCTCTTTCGTCAAGGCTCCATAGACTTCGACGCGGAAACCCGACACACTTTGACACCTATGCACCCGCAGCCCATGGGTGAGGTAACAAGAGCATTTCAGTGCTCAAAGGTAGATTGACTCTCCTAGTGTCCAGGTATCCTGTAGTTTTAGTCTCAACCAGTCGGAACTGTCTTTTACTTACCTTTTCGTAATTTGTAGTGTCCATTGACTTTGTCCAGCATCTCGCGTGTGAGTTCACACTCTGCACGTGCGTCCCGTGGGCCTCCTGCTCCTTACCTAAGGTTAGGGTAGTGTAGTCCCAGCGATCCTACAGCCTCTGGACACCTCTATTTCTTCTATCAATTTTCTTATACCATTTAATTAGTATATGGTTTGTCGTGCCCCAAGGGTACCATTGTAATTTGTGCAACTTATCGTATTTTTCTTAAGAGTATTGTTATGTGCTTAGCCTTCTGATCTCATCAAGAGTTCAGAGGTGTTTGTTAGTAATAAATATATTGTTTATTTTCATAACAACCTGTGTGGTGTCCTTTAACTTGGTATTCAAGGGGTTATATGTGGTAAAACAGCTGGCTACACATGCCAAAAGCGTTTAGCCTAAGACTGCTTTGTCCATGATACCATTAGGATAGCTGGTCTATAAGGTTGACTTACAACCAATCACCATAAGGGTTGTTTGGACTGATACAGGGTGATCACTAGATTTAGTGAGCATCATATATCAGGCCAACTTCTCACACTCTACAACTTCTGCCCGGTCACCACCGATTCCCTAGACCTCACTGAAAAGGAAATACAAGATATTCTCAAAGATCTCTATCCATCCCCTATCCCTCCCTGCCCACTAGATGTGAGTGCCGCACACCCCATCTGCACGGTCACTATCGATCCACACAGACTGGCCTCCCGCTGCAATAGAAGGGCGATCAGAAGCAATCTTGCACCCGTACCCCTGACTGCTCTGACTCCCACTACTACCACCTCCCTCCCTGGTCTGACGGGGCTCCTAATCAACTGCCGATCGGCAGTAAAGCATGCCGCCGATGTCGCTGCCCTCATTCTGAGCAATAACACCGACCTAGCCATCCTAACTGAATCATGGCTTAATGATGCATCATCCCCATGCCTCGACCTCTTAGTCCCTCCCAATTTTAACATTGCCAGACTAGACAGACCACTTAACAAAAAAGGTGGGGGGAATCGCTTGCATCTATTGCTCTAACCTCCTTGTCTCAGAGCTCTTAACGGATACCACTGATTCCTGCGATTATCTAGCCCTCTCAGTCTGGAGCAACACCACCCACCTGTGCAAACCTGCACACTTTTTACCACCCCCAGTCAATAACAATGAATTCACTGATTACCTCATGGAAATTATCACGGCTAAGAACTCCCCCAACACCAAAGACATCTTCCTTGGTGACTTCAACCTGCACTGGAACGATCTTAAGGATCCTCATGTCAACGCCATTAAAGATCTCATGACCGATCTAGCCCTGACCCAAGCTGGCCCACTCCCTACCCACTCGAAAGGGGCTACTCTCGACTGGATTATCTCTATCGAGAAAACCGTTAAACTCATATCCACCGTCCCTTGCGACTGGTCTGACCACCATGCCATCTCCTTTCTTCTACCCTGCACCCTCAAAACACAGGCTCCTCAACCAGTGCTACCAAAACTCTGGATCAGAGACACCGAAAACCTAGACCTAATTGAATTTGAGACCCATTGCAATTCCGACCTCCCCCTCCCTCCTCACATCACCTCAGTCAGTGACCTCAATGATCACTACACTGTTTCGATGACGAACATTTTAGATGACCTAGCCCCTCCTAAACTAAAAAGGACTTGAGTCAAAGATAGAAACCCTTGGTTCAACGGCTCCCACAATGACAAGAGAAGATCACTCCGACAAGCCGAAAGAATTTGGCGACAGCACCCATCGGCAAATCACCTGAAACTTCTCCCGCAGGCCAGAAATACTTACAACAAAAACATCCTCAAATCAAAAAATGAGTTTTTCAGAGCGGAACTAGGAAATGCCCAGAACAGGCCTCGGAAACTCTTTGAGATGATCAAACTCCAATCGAACAAACTGTCCAAAACAGCGAAAGAAAACCCCAAGTCTCTCATCTCCTCCGAAGATTTCTCCTCATTTTTCGCAAACAAAATCCTAACTTTAGGTAGCAAACTCAAAGCTGCCTCACTCCCCCACCCAACATTGACCATCCGCCTCCTCCATCACTGTTACCGACACAGACCTCATCCAAGAATCTAGCGCACTGGTCCGAATTCTCACCCTACAATGAAGACTCTGTCGCAAATATCCTTTCTTCCTTAAACCCGAACAACCATTTCAACGACCCACTCCCCTCGAAAAAGCCATCGCTGGACCCTGCCTCCCCAGATAACTTTAGACCAATCTCCAACATTCCCCTCTTGGCGAAAGTGATTGAAAAATGTGTTCACATACAGCTAAGTCCGGACATCAGCAATTTCCGCCTTCTCGATGACGGCCAGTCCGGCTTTCGACCGGGACATAGCACTGAAACCACCATGCTCCACATTGTCGATGATGCTCTTCAAGCCCTGGACCAAGACAAAACATGTCTCCTAATCCTCCTTGATCTATCCTTGGCCTTCGACACTGTCAACCACGAGATGCTACTCGAACGCCTCAAACTTAGGATGTGCTTAGATGGCACTGTACTTGATTAGTTTAGTTCCCACCTCCAAAATTGATCTCAGAGATTCCTCATCAATGGTGAACTCTCCTCCTCCTCCGTGGTCACGGTCGGAGTACCTCAAGGATCAACGTTGTCACCCACCCTTTTTAATCTCTATTTGGAACCTCTTGCCGAAATCCTTTGCACTGCAAATATCTCATTCCATATATACGCTGATGATACTCAGATCTACATAAAAATCTCATCCCTTGTGGAGATCCTCACCCTGAATGAGACCCTGAAGCTGACCATCCAATGGCTCGCTTCAAACCAACTCAAACTCAATGCTAATTAAACTGAGTTCCTTCTAATCTCCCCGCCCAAGAGCAACTCGGAGATACAGACTTAGATCAAAGTTATCACAGCCTTAAACTGTTCCCTGACCATTGTGGACTCTGCCAAATCACTGGGTATCACCTTGGATTACTACCTAAACATGAGAAGCCACATCAACTCTATGGCCAAATCCGCCAGATTACACCTGAGCTACCTAGGGAAACTGAAACCCTTTCTAGTAGCTCCTGACCTAAAACTAGCAGTCCAATCATTAGTTATCTCTCGGCTGGAATATGGTTGCTCCACCCTCTCCGGTTTACCCAAGGTAACTCTGGCACCCCTAAAAGTCTGCCTCAACGCAGCCGCCAGACTACTTACTGGCTCTAGAAAATTCGATCACATCACCCCTCACCTGAAAGCGTGAACTGGCTTCCCCTCGAGGCGAGGATTCACTTCAAGATAGCATGCATCACGCACAAGGCTTTACACTCAAACTCTCTGGCGTATCTAGCACAGAAGCTTGTGATATCCGGACGAAGCAGAAACTCACGATCGGCTAATACCCTCCTACTCCAGCCTGCACGTTTTTAGAAAATAAAAACCTACAACCGGGCTGTCACCTGGACCGCTCCAAGAATATGGAACTCCTTCCCGCCTGACATCAGAAGTATCCACTCCCTTGCACGCTTCAAAAAAGAGGCTAAATCCTTCCTCATGGGTAAATTCCTTGGCTAACCCACTCCACAGCCACCGAGAGACTTAGCACCCATGTGATATCCTGTCTATTGTATGTTCTTTGACTCTGTAAAGTACACTGTGGTACAGCTTTCTTTTCTTTTTCAGTCCCTTAACGTAAAGCACCCCTGCAACATCCTCCCTTATGTATGACCTTTTATTCTGTAAATTGCTCCTATGTACAGCTTTCATCCCCTCCCTCCTTTGCACATTCCCCTTTTGACTCCCCGCCTACCATATGACCCTTGATTCTGTATTGTTTTCCCATGTGACAACCGTCTTTCTTGTATTACTCTATGAACCTGTAAAGCGCTCTGATACCATCACGGGTCAAGTTTGCGCTCTATAAAACATTAAAATAAAAAATAAAATAAAATATTATAGCGAAAGGACCCATATATCTTGGGTGAAGTTTACGAGGTCCAGGCAATTTAAGATTCTTTGTGGATAGCCAGACTCGATCTCCCACTACGTATTCAGGTGCAGGCTGCCTACGAGTGTCAGCATATTTTTTAATTTGTTGTTTGGCTTCAAGTAGTTCCAGTTTGGCCTGTTCCCAAATAGACTTAAGTAGCTTGTGGTGTTCAGCGACCGCTTTCACATCCAGCATTTCTGTCGGGTGGTGTAAAGGGAGGAATTTAGGATGACAGCCAGAAACAAAATAGAAAGGAGAGATCTTGGAGGCAGAGTGCGTAGAACTATTATAAGCAAACTCTGCTAAAGGTAGAGCTCGAACCCAGTGACTGGTAATGGTGCTAAGTAAACCCCGCATAAACTGCTCAAGGGTTTGATTGGTTATCTCTGTCTGCCCATCTGTTTGAGGATGGAAAGCCGAAGAGAGTCTGTGATCTATGTGAAGTGCAGAGCATAGTCCTTGCCAGAATTTAGACACAAACTGAGGGTCTCGGTCTGAAACAATCACAGAGGGTAACCCATGCAATTCCACTATATTTTCTATGAATACTTCAACCAGTTCTTTAGCTTTGGTAAGCTTCTTGAGAGGAATGAAATGTGCCATTTTGGATAACATATCCACTACTACTAGTATAACCGTAAACCCTCTGCTGACGGGGAGATCTGAGATAAACTCCATGCTGATAAAGGACAAAGGGCAATCAGGGACTGGCAGATCCCAGAAGGGGCACAATGTAGTGATTTCTGTTGAGAGCATGTGGGACAAGCTTTAACAAATGAGAAAATGTCCTGAGACATCCCTTTCCACCAGAACCATCTCTGACAGGTTTGCAAAGTCTTTTATTCCCCAGGGTGCGCAGCCATGGATAAAATATGACACCATTTCATAATCTGTAGTCTTGTGTTTTCTGAAGGGATAAACAAACGGTTTTTGTAGTAGAACAATCCCTTCATGATATTATTTTTAGGATCAGCCAACCATTCTTCTCTATCCAGTGTAGCGAACTTCTGCTCTAATTGTAAGAAAAAAGATTCAGAGTCCACCTCTTGATGCTCACCCAGTTCTACGATTTTATGCTCTGGTATAATGGGTACAAGGGTCTCCTAAATATACTTGTAATCTTTTCCAAACCGTGATAGGGCATCTGCTTTGCCATGTTTAGTCCCAGGACGAAAGGTATTGACAAAGTCATATTCAGAAAAAAGTAAACCCATCTCATCTGTCTGGGGGTGAGGGCTTTGGCAGACCGAAAAAACTGGAGATTCCTAAGGTCGTAATAAATAGTAATGGTGTGTGAAGACCCTAAAGGATAGTGACGCCACTCTTGGAAGTCCATCTTGATAGCTAAGAGCTCTCTTTCCCCTATGGTATAATTCTGTTCTGCTTGTGACAGGGTTTTCGAGAAATAGGCTACGGGATGGAGGGCGCCTGATTTTACATCTCTCTGTGACAAGACCCCGCCTACTGCACACTGAGAGGCATCCGCTTCCACAAAATATGGCTGTGTCTCATCTGCATGTCTCATAATGGGAGCCGATGTAAATCTGTTCTTCAAAGCACGGAAGGCGATTTCAGCAGCATTATGCCATTCGAATACTGCTCTCTTTCTTAGTAACCTGGTTATAGGAGCCACTAATTCAGAGAAATTATGTATAAATCTCTGATAAAAATTGGCGAAACCTAAAAACAATTGTACTTCTTTGACAGTTTTGGGGCTAGCCCAGGTGGCGATGGCAAATACTTTAGTAGGATCCATGTGAACACCCTCAGGGGATATAACAAAACAGAAGAAGTCCACTTTCTGTGAATGGAAAAGACACTTATCCATGTTGGCAAACAATTGATTTTCTTGGAGCCTTAGGAGTATTAATCTTACATGCTTCACGTGCTCCTGTTCATTCTGAGAATAAATCAAGATGTCATCAATGTAGATGATAACGAATATATCAAGATATTCTCGAAGTATTACATTTACAAAAAATTGAAATGCCGCGGGGGCATTACATAAGCCGAAAGGGCATTATACAGTATTCATATAGTCCGAACTTCGTGCGGAAGGCCGTATTCCACTCATCTCCCTCCCGGACTCTGATCAGATAGTAGGCCCCCCAGAAATCAAGCTTAGTAAAGATCTTGGCTTTACGCACCTGATCCAAAAGATTGGAGATGAGTGGAAGAGGATATTTGTTCTTTACTGTCACCTTGTTTAGAGCCCTATAATCCAGGCACGCTCTCAATCCCCCTTCTCTCTTAGGGATAAAAAATATCGGAGAGGAAACTGGAGAGGTTGAATGATGGATAAAGCCTTTCTTTAACATGTTTTGCTGATAATTCGAGAGGTATTTATTCTCTGGCTCCGTTAAAGCATTAACTCTGCTAACAGGCAATTCAGCACCAGGAATCAGATCTATCCTACAATCATAGGATCTATGTAGGGGAAGCGCAACAGCTTTCACCTCATCAAATACACCAGCGAATTCCAGATACTCAGGAGGCAAACTAGGAGATTCGGTATTGGAAATGACAAAACACAAGGGAGCTTGCCATAAAGCCGTTTCTTGGTAGCAGTGTAACATACAATGTGAGGACCGAAGTATTACCTTCCTAGCGACTCAATCTATGTGCGGATTGTGCAGTTGTAGCCAGGGCACCCCAAGAATAGCCCCGAAATTTGAGGTGTCAATGAGATCCAAGGAGATCACCTCTGAATGTCCGTTATCACATACAATGATAAGATCAGGGGTATGGTACTCTATTAATCCAGAGGACAACTCGGTCCCATCTACAGCTCTTACTCTTTCAGGTTGAGCCTTCAAAATAAATTCCAATCCCAGAGCTTTTAGCGCCAGAAATATCTAGAAAATTTCCTGTAGCCCCTGAATCTATCAATATTGACATGGTGTTTCTATGTTGGGACGGTAAAATAAAGACAACTGTGATAGCAAAATGTTTAGGCACAGCAGGAAGAGTGTTTGACGAGGACTGTGAGAACTGTAACAAGGATGGACTTGGAGGAGCGGTCTCTGGAATCTCCAAGTCGATCAGTTTTCCTACGACACAGCTGCCCCATAACTGACCACTGAACCTTTCAGAGTAGTCTTAGGTTTCACAGGGCATTCTCTTGCAAAATGCCCACCTTTACCACAATAGAGACAAAGATTCAGTTTTCTTCTTTTCTCTCGTTCCTCTGTGGACAAAGGACCCCTTACACCTCCTATTTGCATAGGTTCGCTAGTATCTTTATTATCTTACTTTTCACTTCGAGAAAGGAAAAGGCGAGGATATTCTCCTTTAGCCTTTTCATCTCTTCTTTCTGTCAAGCGATGATCCAGTTTGACCACTAAATCTATGAAGGCTGAACACTCCTCTGGGGGATCCACTATTTGCGACAAGATATCTTTGAGCTCGTCCCTTAATCCCCTATAAAACAGGGCTGTTCTCCTCTCAGGCCACTGAATATCCATAACCAACCGATTGAAAGTGGTAATACAAGTCAGTAAGTCTTTCGAGCCTTGTTTGAGATTAAGCAGGTCATTGTCACTAGGGCAAAAAGACTTCTCATACTCTCTTTGAACTGAGATAAATCATACAGAATGGGATCGTCATTTTCTACCAGAGGCACAGCCCAAAGGGCTGCAGTCCCACTTAAATAAGACATAATAAAGGCTACTTTAGCTGCGTCATCCGGAAAGGAGGCCACTCAACATGAAAACTGTAGGTGGCACTGATTTATGAATACAGCGTACTTATTGCTATCCCCATTGAACCTTTCTGGCATGGCTAATGGTGTCTGTGGTGGAGTAACTACAGTAACAATAACAGGAGTTGTAGTAGTAGTAGAGGGAGCACTGGTGGCGGGGGACAGGACATGAAAATGACCTGGCTGAATGTAACTGCATTTATTCGTGGAATTTGTTTCTGTCACAGAAGTCTCTAATTGTTTTTGAGTTTTCAAAACATCAAGCTCAGTTACTAGACGCTGATTCTCCCCCTCGTAGGAGTCTAAGTGCTGTTTACAGATTAACTACTGTGGCTGCTAATTCAGCCATAGTGACTTCAGGCTTGTCAAGTTTTCAAGGATTCCGACATAAGCGCATCATAAGAAGCGCCTTTGTTCATCGCTTCACTCAGAAGAGTTTTTTTATGTTCGTGGGCTTGGCTTTCTAATTCCCAGACCGACAGAACCAAGATCCACGGGAGTGAAGATAATGTTTCTTCACTCCTGTAGGGTATAGCCATCTCAAACCAATTAGGTACACTGAGATATACTAATACCCCCAGTGAGTGGAGAGACAGGAAAGGACCACCTGGACGTCTTCCTGAATTAAGGAACTGTAAATCAGATAATCCTGCAGAGGGACAGGGAGACAAAAGTAAGAAGTTTTTAGAAATATGAAAGCGGTGCTCAAAGTAAATTCTAAAGGTCAAGATTTCCCATTGTATGCTTGCCCATACTTACATCTACTTTAATCACATGAACTTAAATGTGTCTCTCCAGGAAATTTAAAGGTAGTAAAAGATATGCAGTGTTCCTTTAGAAGAGTTCTTTAGCAAAGTCCTTTAGCAGTGTTCATTTAGCGCCCAGGAATGAAGGAGTCCAAAGAAAAAATCAGACAGGTCCACTATTTGCAGCTTGAGCAAAGGTAGAGTCTTCAGTAGGATAAGCGGCCAAAAGATATAACTGGAGACAGGAGGCAGGTAGGACTGGTATGGAACAAAGAGAGACAGCGAGTAATTTCTATCTTTGCACAGTGTGTGTGTCAGTTTTAAGCAGGCTGAAATTTAAACACACACATAAAAGTTATAAAAACAATACAAAGCCCATTACAAGGAAGAAGTACACCCAACGTGTACTTCGAATTGAAAAGCCCAGCTCCAGCGCAACAAAATCAGGGCTTGAATACTAGCGCGTTTTGCGCCGTGAGGGGGAAAGGAAAGACATGCCTCGCGTCCGAGGCAGGGAAAAAAAGGAAAGAACCCAAACTGGGTGACTCTAGCGCAACCTCGCGCTGAGTAACAGAAGTAAAGCAGCGTCTTTAAACGCGTGCAGCGCGACCTTGTGATTGAACAATAAAGCCGCTTTGAATGCTAGCAGCTCAATATCAAAAATTGAGCTCAGGATTTAACTCTGGGGAGGGAATTCAATAGTAGAAAACAGGTCTGCAGCAAGATAGCACAACAAGGATTCCAAAACTCGAGCAGGCAGTGAAATGGGGCGTGGTTAAATCCAGGAAGGAAAGCCAAGCACCTGGTACCAGGAGCTGGCAGGCTAAATGCTGAAGTTGGTCAGCTGACCTCTACTATTGCAGCATGGGAAAGCATACAAGGTGACTTCCCTCACAGTCAATTCTGGGACTAGTAGTTCCTTTAGGGTGGGGGGACAGTGAAAGGGTGGAAGAGGCCTGTTGGCTGGCATGCGTGATTCACTGACGGGAGCCATAATTGCGACCAGATGTGCCGCGCGCTCCCATGAGTGAATATCCTGCCGTGCACGCGTTGCCATTGAAGGCAATGGAACGCATGCACGGGCTTGGCTGAAAAGCCTAAGCACTCGGAAAAGGTTGTTTTCCTTTGCAGCGCATGCGCGCTGCAAAGGCTCGATCTAAAAAGGGAGGTGCAATGTTATCTCAATATATTATCATGTACATAATGTTAAGAGAGGATATTAAACAATGTTAATCACAAGATAAAGGAAGTCGAGGAGGCTTTGCAACTTCTTGTATTGAAGGTTTAGGAGAAAATAATTTTTTCGCACTATCATCTAAAAATTGTGTGACAGGAGACCAGAGGTGCAATCATTTTGTGGTGAGAGAAATTGGTAAACAAGAGTCGTGTCTAATCTATGGTTATGACAGATAGCATACCACCTGGCAAGATATGAGAATTTGGAGGTGCCTTTCCAATTCTTTGTTATCTGTTGAAAGGCAACTGCTAATAGTAAATCATTGATTCAGAGTTGTGAGTGAATACTCTGCCAGTCAAGAGACAAGCTACCTAAGAAAATATTATTAAAGGACAGGGGAACTGTGGTTTTAAAAAGTAATTTGAGACCAAACTTGTTCCCAAAACTCAAAGACATGTGGGCGTGCAAATAACATGTGTTTTAGGTTAGCAATGTCATGAAAGGAGGTCCAACATGAACTGGGAGTAGCTGTAGAAAAGGGTAGGGCCGATGTCGACTAAGAACCTTTTAAGTATTGCCCGGCGCTAACCGCCTCTCATACCACTCGAATCTATCAAACAAAGAGGCAGGCGCTGGAGACTGGAAGGCAGGAAACAGAAGTTTATTCCGACGGAGCAGAACACATCAAATCAGACAACAGGGTATCTTCTCGAGGTGCTCTAACCGCATCTCTGAGGCCTGGCCTCTTATACACAGGTTTATGGCTTTATTACATGAAACACATCTTTGCCAACACTTTGATGTACGGAAAGACATCCTCGGAATCCCCGCTTCATGCCCGTTCCAACACACATATACAGTAGAAGTCCCCACCCCGGTCTCAACAGGTGATGACTGTCGCGCAGCTGGACATTCCGCAGATTCCCGGAATGTGTGTGGCTGATCGGATCTCATGGGGTGGGGGCTTTGATCAGTTGTGGATCCTTTGATGAGAAAAGCTTCCTACTGTATGGGGGCAATAAACTGCATCCGCAGGGCCAGGTGGCGGCCTGGGAACGAGCAGGACAATCGGGCACAGAGGAAAGGGGGTTTATCAAAGGATACAAGATCATGAAAAGGATGGAGGGAGGTGTTTGGCTGGGAACGGGATGTGGTTCCGAGGCAGGGTCGCGCTGAAGGGCAGGTTTATGGCCCAAGCATGTGAGGGCGGGGGCGGTCAGCGTGCGGGGGGATGCTTGCGAGGTTAGAGGGAGAGAGAGAGACGCGCTGGCTATCGGCAGTGAGCAGTGAGGCCATGGCATTCAAAATGGCTGCTATTTATGCGCACATACCTGCCTGAAAAGGGACAAGATGGCGCCGATAATGTTGATGTCGCAAACTGGATTTTAACAGTCCCCCCTTTTCAACATGTCTAGCCAGCTTGTTAGTCAATGTCTATCCTCATTATATTTCTAACCTCGACATCGTACAATGCTTTCATGCGTTCGGTTTCAAAGTCCAGAGTCTTAGGGCAGATACAGTTTGCACATAGTGAACACAGAGGTGGCAAGCATTGAATACCCAGGCAGAATCCACATATTACGACAATCGGTATCAGTATGATCATAAATAACCTCCACCCCCAGTTCTTCACGGTAGTCCAGAACCAACCACCAAGCTACCATTCTTCTTGTTCCTGGTGAACTTCTGAGGAAAGTCTGTGGAGGTGTTCAATGGCTTTGTACACTGAGGGTGAATTGTCCGGTATGTAGGTGCAACAGCTGGACCCAATGATACGGCATGCTCCTCCACGATCCGCTAGAACCACATCTAGAACAAGGCGGTTCTGAAGAGCCACCAGGTGGACCGCTTGAAGCTCGGCTGTATTGTTCGCAAGGATGCCAGCTGTAATGTTTATTGTCGTTTCAACTGCCTGGGTCAAATGTCGGATGGCACGGCTGTTCGCCATCGGACCCCAGAGTGGAACAAGTCCCTTCATTGCATCGAGAAACTGTGCTCCGGTGGAGTCGGCTTGCTCAATGTCTTTTGCTCATTTTTGTCGGTGATGGTTCGCTGGAGCCACATAGGTCGGAGGAAGGATGAAGGCAATGTAACAAGTACCCCCCCCCAGCCTTTGGGGGGCCAAGTGTAAGCCTTTGTACCACAAACAAAGTACGTATTCGGAGAAGTGACAAAAGAGGGTGGATCAGTTGAGTCCAAAGTTCTGGTGATGCGGCAAGCGCTGTGGCCTACCAGCTGTGTCCCAAGCCCTTCGATACACATAAGGCCTGAGACATTGACGACGGATAGGGCCCCAGTCAGGGTGGCAGCTGTTCGTTTCCGGAGGTAGGAGAAGGTGGGTCTGGTTGGGTTGTTGAACACCTGCATTTCAATCCATTCTTTGACCGGGATATCCATATGAATAGAGTCGTTGGATGTCAGGGGGCAAAAGTGTGCAGCAGTTCTCCCTGTTTTGTTCTGCCAGACCCCATGAAAGAAATGCGTCATAGTTCTGCTGGAAGTGGCATTATCCCTGTAGCTTTCTTGCAAGAGGATCAGCCAAGCAAGGCAGGAGCCGTGAACTGAGAAAGGTGAAGGGATGAAGGGGGATAGAATGTCCAGTGGCGTGGGGTAGTAACCCACATATCCAGCAGTTGGTGGCATTGGTGGCAAGATTGTGCTGGTGCAGCAGTTGTACAAAGGAGTTGTTCCAAAACTCCTTACGTCTTTCTCGGAGTTGAGGTGAAAGAGAGACCAGGTAATATTCTTTCATTGTGGTAGGCTGTGCAGTGGTCAGAAATGTCTTATGAGCTGGTGCGCTTTCTTCCACGATCCAGAGGGTGGTCATGAGGAGGAGGCAAAAGAGAAGGGCGATAACAAGTGCAATAGTCTTTGAGCTGTGGATTTTGTCAGTCTTTGGGTTTCTGTAGTGAATCTTCGGATGTCCGGTTGCTTCCATCATCTTCGTGCCGGGGGCTTCCATCATCTTCATATCGGGCGCTTCAATCATCTTCAAGGGGCTCGGTAGCGGGCAGAACCACAAACTTCGTTTGGCTTCTCTCCTGGCAGCCTTAGTAGTGTTAGGCCACCTCTCTGAGAATTATAACATAGTTAGTGGTCTGCTTAGCCGAAGCTCCTTCCTTTCGTAGCAGGTTATACCCTTCTCTGGATGGCACAGTGGGATCGGGAAATTCTGTCAGCTCAAGCCTCTCTTTATCAGGGTAACAGTTCAGGGATGTTCGATCTTTGTTCAGGAGTTCTTCCTGGGTGTTCACGTCTTCGGTCGCCGTCAGGGTTGAGGAGATCTTTTCGCAGTGGTGTGCATGAAGCCAGTTGCGCTTCCCCTCCACTCGAAGAGCTGTTCGGGTGGTGATCAAGACTTTCCAGGGGCCCGTCCACCGAGGTTCCAGACTCTTTGCACGCTGGAAGTTTCGGACCAGCACAAATTCACCGGGTTGGATGTCGTGTCCGGGGCCCCTGGAAGCATCAGGAATGGCATGCAGCACCTGTTGATGGATAACAGACAGCGTCTTAGTCAGGTTGTACAAGTAATCAGACATTAGGACGTCCGGGAAGTTGTGAATGGAAGTCGGTTTTGGTGCAGACTAGATGCTCATGGGCCGGCCGAAAACGACCTCGTAAGGTGTCAAATGGTGTTTGGTGGGGGTGGAACGCATTGATAGCAATGCCAGTGGGAGAGCGTCTGGCCATTTCAGTCCTGTGGTAGCCACTATCTTAGCTAGTTTGAGCTTCAGTGTGGCATTATGCCGCTCAACTAGTCCAGCAGATTGGGGGTGAAGACTGCGTGGAATTTTTGTTTTACACCCAACCCCTTCAAGATGAGTTGGATAACTTCGGCTACGAAGTGGGGGCCATTGTCGCTCCACAAAATTCGACAAAGGCCATAACAGGGGAAGAATTCTTTTAGTAGTACCTTTGCAGTGGCAATGGCAGTGTTGTCGCGAGTTGGATAGGCTTCCACCCACTTGCTAAATGCGCACACGACAACAAGTACATACTTCAGACCTTGGCATCTTTCTAGTTGGATGTATTCCATCTGCAGAACTTTAAATGGATGATTGGGAACCCCAAACCCTCCCCGTGGTACTACAGTTCCTTTCCCAGGGTTGTGTTGCAGGCATATCAGACATTGTTGGACCAGACGTTTAGCAGAGTCTGCGATCTTGTCGTTGTGCCAAACTTTGGAGACAAGTTCGGTCATAGGGGCAGATCCTATGTGCGCAGGAGAGTGTGCCATGGTCAGTATGGGGATCAGGTATGAATCGGGTAGCAACCATTTGTTCGTGTCCTTTGTTCGCCAGCAGCCTTCATCGTCTTTCAGTCCCACCCATGCCCATTTAGTCAATTCGTGTTGTGAGCTGGCCATTTGGATGTCTCTAATAGTTTCCCTAGCGTCCGTTCATTTTTCTGCTTGTGACCTGGTCATATACATGCGTGTCGTTGTCCTATTCTCGGCTGTGGTTTGGGCAGTAATGTCGGCCTGTGCATTCCCCTGCCCAATGATGTCTGTCACCTTTTTGTGTGCCTGGCATTTGATTACCGCAAGTTGTTTGGGAAGTAGAACTGCTTCAGTCAGAGCAGAGACTAGATCTCCGTGTAAGATGGGTGTGCCGTGCGAGGTCAGGAATCCCTTCTCCTTCCATAGGAGCCCAAAATTATGAACCACCCCGAAGGCATACTGGCTGTCGGTGTAAATGTTTGCTGTGGTTCCTGCTGCAAGGATACATGCTTGTGTGAGAGCAATCAGTTCTGCTGCCTGTGCAGATCGTTGTGTGATGCGGGCTGTCTCTACTACAGTTCGGGCTGTGGTAACTGCATAAGCAGCTGAGGTGGTGCCATCGGGAAGTTTTATGCAAGAGCCGTCCACCTAGGCATGGGCGGAAAATCCGTTCCGCTCGCGGATTTTGCGGATTTTCGGGAAATCCGCAATCCGCGAGATTTGCGAATTTCCTGAAAAATCCGCAAATCCGCGAGCAGCGGATTTTGCTCGCACTGCTCGCACTGTTCGCGTGAGTTCGCGCCCCGCGAATAAGTGCGAAATTGCAGAAATACGATTTTAGCAAAACTGAAAGTAACTACTTACCAGGTTCAAAAGTTCAGGCTCATCATTAGTAGCCATTTCCTGTAGTGCTTCCTGAGGGGCCCCTCCAGAGTTCAGTTGCCAGTTGCAACTATTATGTGACCCTGCTCTGAACCTCAGAATAGTTACACATATGCCACAAAGGTCCTGAATTACAGCTAAGGGAGACAAGCAGGAGCCAGGCTGGAAGTTAAAATCCATTAATCAGCCCCTAATTCATTATTGTCAGTTGGGGCAGGGCAGGTGTTGTAACTAATTTTGCAACAATGAAAGCACTTAGCAAGTGCAAAAGATCACTAATCAGGGCGCACTAAGGAAGCAGGTGCCAGCTAAAAAAATATTCTGTGACACATTAATCAGCCCCAAATTAATTCAGGTCACTTGAGGCAGGGAAGGTGTGCTTTGCTTTGCCAAAAATAATGTACACTGGACAACCAGAGGGTGTGGTGATGAAACAGAGGGTGGCATGGGTGGGCCAGAGGGTGGCATGAGTAGTCAGAGAGTGGCAGTGGTGACAGAGAGTGGCAGTGATGAAGAAGAGTGTCCCAAACAGGTTGGACACGTAGAAACAACAAGTTCGCAAAACTTGCGACCCGACAGGTAAGTTCGCAAATTGCGAAATTGTAAAAACCCTCGCGAACTGGCAGAAACACGGGCGAACACAAAAAAAAAAAAAATCCGCAAATTCGCGGGAATTCGCGGATTTTGCGGATTGCGAGTTTGCAAATCCGCAAATTCGCGGATTGCCAATCCGCAAAATCCGCTCATGCTTACGTCCACCCACAGCTCTCTGTCAGGGTCTGGGAAGGCTGTGTCTCTGAGGTCAACCGTACTCCTAGTCTGTTCGTCCGTGAGGGTCACACAGTCATGTACAGGGGACACATTGGGATCGTTCTCTGGTAGGGGCAACAAAGTCGCCGGATTCAGCGTGGTGCATCTTTTCAGGGTGATGTGGGGTGCAAACAGAGTCAGTTTGTACCCAGTCAGTTGTGCACTAGTCAGGTGTTGCGTCTTAGTCTGGTTCAGGAGGGTGTCGACCGCATGGGGCACTAACACCGTGAGGGAGTTCGAGAGTATGATCCCCTCACTTTGTCGGATAGAGATAGCAGTGGCAGCTATAGCTCGAAGGCAGGCAGGCAAAGCTCTGGCTATGGGGTCAAGAGTGGCAGAGAAGTAAGCGCAAGGGCGTTGCTTTGGGCCAATGGACTGGGTCTAGACAGACAAAGCGCATCCCTCCCTTTCGTGAGTGAAGAGGGAGAAGGGCTTCGTGTAATCAGGGGTTCCTAGGACGGGGGCTGAGCAGAGGGCATCTCGTAGTTCTATGAAGGAGGATTGGCACTCAGGGGTCCAAGGGAGTGGGAAGGGGACGTCTTTAGCCAGCAGAGAAAGCAGTGGTTTCACAATGAGGCTGAAGTTTGGCAACCACTGTCGGCAGAAGGAAGTGAGGCCTAGCAGGGAGCGGACTTGTTTCTGGGTTTTGGGGACAGGGGTCTCTAGGATGGTCTGAATTCGGTCGGGGGTAAGCTTTCTCCCGTCTTTGGACAAGAGGTGGCCTAGGTAAGTGACCTGGGGTTGGCAGAATTGCAACTTCTTTTTGGAGACCTTGTGGCCATTTTCCGCAAGGAAGTGCAGGAGTTGGATGGTGGCTGTGACTGCAAGTGGAGTGGTGTCGGCTGCCAAGAGGATATCATCAACGTACTGTATCAACACCACTCCATCGGGTAACTGGACTGCGTCCAGTTGTCTCTTGAGGGCCTGGCTGTAGATGCTGGGACTTTCAGTGTAGCCTTGGGGTGCTCGACAGAATCTATATGAGCGGGCTTTTAGGGTGAAGCCGAAGAGGTATCAGCTGTCTGGGTGGATGGGGATAGAGAAGAAGGCGTTCTTGAGATCAATGACAGTGAAAGTGGTGGCAGTGGATGGAATCAGCGTCAGAATAGTGGTTATGTCTGAGACCACGGGGTACTGAGGTACAACTACTTTGTTAACCTCTTGTAGGTCGATGATGAAGCGGTACGCTTTCTCATCTCCTTCACCTTGCTTCTTTATAATGGGTAGGATAGGGATGTTGCAAACATTGCTAACTACTTCCTCTACCACTCCTGCATCTATCAGGGACTGGATAATCTTTACCAATGCCTTCTCGCCCTCGGGCGATATCCAATATTGTTGCAGTTTTGGGAGTATTGCGTCCTGTCGAACAGTTATGTGCACTGGGTCGATCATCATGCGTCCTACGTCCGAGTCAGTCTTGGCCCACAGATATGGAGGTAGAGTGTCAAGTAGGGACGAGTCAGCGTCAGAGATGGAAAACATGCGTCGGGAAGGACAAAGTCTGAGCAGAGCCGGGTTATCGTACAGAAAGACCCGAACTCCATCTTGCGAACACCTAATAGTAGCTCGGAAATGTTTCAATAAGTCAAGTCCCATAATGACATCAGGGGTGTTGGATGAAAGCAAAAACGTTGTGTCAGTGATGTTATTTTCTAAGTCAAAGTAGATCGGTGTGGACAAGGGGTTAGTGGAGGGCGTTCCATCGAAACCTATCGATGTTACAAGTAAGCCAGACAAGGGTGCCCTTGGAATCAGTCGTTTAGATAACGCACTACGTGTTGCACCAGTGTCTACCAAAAGTGGAGACTACGTACCCAGGACCTTAGCAGTGACATAAGGACCTTGCTGGTCAACATAGAGCTCGACTGGATCCCTCCCTTGCCCTTGGCAGTCCTATGCGAAGTCGTGGGCGTCGTCGCAGTCAGACTGTTGGTACTGAGTCTGTCGGGGACGGTCAAATGTGTTCAGTCTGCCTGGCCTGTCGTTATTTGTGTCATTCGTGGACCCTCGTCCCTGTCCTCTATTTCTTGGTCCACCCGCTACATCTCTGGTGTCCCTATTCTTATTCATCTCTAACAGGACCGGACACTGGGATTTCCAATGGCCGAATCCCTTGCAAAATGCACACTGGTCCTCACCAATATCTTTTCGTCCAACATAGGGTGCCGGTGTATGTTCTTTAGGGGGTGGGTTTCTAAGAGCATTCGACTGGTAATTTCCCTTGTACTGCTCTCATCCTATAGTCACCCCTTGCAACTGTGCAATCATCACCCTCTCCTTCAAGTCCTTTTTCTTTTTCTCAGTCGCCCTATCGCTTTCATTTTTCTGATGCTCATAGTACTGGGCCATTTAGAGGATAGCCGCGGGTTTGGAGGCTGCCCAACTACTCTCGCTAGCCTGTAGTTTCTGAGAGACTTCTTGCGACAGACCTTTAACATAGTTCTGGACAAACAGATGATGTCCGGTTGCAGTGGTCATGTCCTGGCCGCTGTAATCGGAAAACACCGTTTCGAACCGGGAGAAGTATTCTGACACGTCTTCCTGGGGTTTCTGGCGGCAGGCCATCACTATCGACCAGTTCACCTTCTTTTCTGGGATCAGGGTTTTCAGTTTCTGCACAATTTTGTCTGGGAGTTCTAAAATGGATTTCAAAGGTTTCTGTCCAGGCTCTCATTGTCTATCTATGTCATCGAGTTGTGACCAGGTATGTCCGAACAGCTCAAGGTGGTCGACTTTCCGGATTTGCTTCCACACATCAGCTGGCAGACATAACCCGAAAAACAAATCGATGTCAGCTAGGGTCATAATCGTTGAACCTAAAGCTGTACCTAGTTCACTATAAAAGGCAGTGGGGTTTTTCGGTAGATCGGGCAGAGATTTTCGGAACGTCAGAATATCTTGCCGATCCCATGGTTGGTAGACCCAGTTATACACTACCCTCCCTTTTGCATCTTGATGGTTAACATCATCGTGTGTTCCCTGACCTCGTGGGGGAACCCAGTAGGAAGCAGCCTCCCTTATAGGCATCATGGCGCTAGCTTGTTCTATTCGAGGTTCGGTCGCTACAGGAGTCGCAGGTTTAGCTTCCAACCCCTGTTCAGTGAGGTGGCGGAAAACTTCAAGCGTACGCGTGAGGAGGTCCGTCACGTCACACTCGCCCTCATCCCCGATGTCAACCCTTCTATATAGAGACGTTAGGCTCTCAGGACCTTTATCTCGGTATCGGTCCTCATAAGCATTTAGAGCATGGTAGCCTAATCGTACAACAAAGTGCCGTCTATGGCTCCCAGCATATGAGTTGAACATATCCATTATGTACTCTTCACTCTCCTTCCGTTCCACTAGTGTCTTTACTATCTTGTCGATCCCTGCTCGCTCATCCTTGCTCAACCTGTTCATTCTAGTAGAATCTTTCCTTTGGGCCTCAGGGTCGTCTAATACTGCTGCTTGTGCTGTATCGAGTACAAGGGGTTCGGCAGGCGCGGAGGCCATGAGGACGGAGGCCCTGGTACTATTCTCATCTGCGCTTGGGGGTGGCGGGTGTTGTACTAGGGTTCGGGAAGGGGCATATGGAGGGGGCATGTAGATGATCGGAGGACCTAGCAAAAGATCATCGTTTGCTTGCTGTTTCATGGGTAGCTCGGAGTAGAGTATAGAGGGCGTTCTGACAGGACACTGACTCGATGTTTCGGATTCTTGCTTCTGTTTTGTTTCCTCTCTCTCCTTTATCTCTTCCTCTAATTTTCTGGCAGCTAGGTGAGCTGCTTTTCACAGTTCTTTCTCTAATCTGACTTTGTTTCTCTTTTTACGTTGTTCTGTTTCTTTGCGCCACATGCCGAAACTATCAAGCATAGTGGGCGTTGTCTTATTGTTACGAAAGGCTGTTTCCAGCGCGTTTATTTTATCTTCATCGAAGGATACTATCAGTGGCCACTGACTTTCCTGATCCTTTCTTGTATATTTATGCCATAGCTTGCTATAGGCTATAGCGATTAGTCCATGCATCAATGAACATGTCCTTATTAGGGGTGCCTTCCAGTGGAGCTGGATGGTTCATCTCTAATAAGCGGTCGGGCTGAACCAACTACCAATCAGTGGGGAGAAGATAGGCATGACAGATTACAACGGGGGACAAAGGTCCGCACTACCTATCCTTCACTACTTGCAAAGACTAGACAGAATATTTCTATTCTACGTTATTTGCAAACAGAGAATACCTCAAAGAACCAACTTCGAACAGTCAATGTTCGGACAAT
Organism: Lissotriton vulgaris; assembly: GCF_964263255.1. Lineage (NCBI taxonomy): Eukaryota > Metazoa > Chordata > Amphibia > Caudata > Salamandridae > Lissotriton > Lissotriton vulgaris. The sequence goes on along the minus strand of NC_141695.1, from coordinate 157,546,835 downwards.
CAATCAATCAGTGGGGAGAAAAATAGGCACGACAAATTACAACGGGGGACAAAGGTCCGCATTACCTACCCCTCACTATCTGCAAAGGAAGAGAGAATATTTCTATTCTTCCCCGTTTGCGGACAGAGAGTATCTCAAAAGGACGAACTTTGAACAATCAATGTTCGGACAACCAATCAATCAGTGGGGAGAAAAATAAGAACGAGGATTACAACGGGGACAAAAGTCCGCGTTACCTACCCTTCACTATCTGCAAAGGAAGAGAGAATATTTCTATTCTCCCCCGTTTGCAGACAGAAAATATCTCAAAAGAACAAACAACCGAAGAGTAATACTAGTATTTTCCAAACAATCAAACAATTGTTTCGCAATTTGTCGTGTTACACGACCTTACCCAGACCGCATGGACAGTTTCTCGTCTTCCGCATCCAGCGCCCGATCGTCCTCTATTCTCCGTAACTGTCGCGGCACTCCTGATGGGTCCCAGTCAGGAAAGTAGATCACTAGAGAGAGGTCTGTTCGGAACCGGTGAAGTTCGGATGATCGGCTGTCAGACGAGGGTCTATCGGACAGGAGCTCTCCTGATCGTTGCAGTCGTTCACTCTGTCGTCAGAACCTCTCCCACTGGATCCACGTGTCACTGATGGGCCCCACATTGGGCGCCAATTGTAGAAAAAGGTAGGGCCGATGTCGACCAAGAACTTTTTAAGTATTGCCCGGCGCTAACCGCCTCTCATACCACTCGAATCTATCAAACAAAGAGGCAGGCACTGGAGACTGGAAGGCAGGAAACAGGAGTTTATTCCGATGGAGCAGAACACATCAAATCAGACAACAGGGTATCTTCTCGAGGTGCTCTAACCGCATCTCTGAGGCCTGGCCTCTTATACACAGGTTTATGGCTTTATTACATGAAACACATCTTTGTCAACACTTTGATGTACGGAAAGACATCCTTGGAAGCCCCGCTTCATGCCCGTTCCCACACACATTTACAGTAGAAGTCCCCACCCCGGTCTCAACAGGTGATGACTGTCGTGCAGCCGGACATTCCGTAGAGTCCCGGAATGTGTGTGGCTGATCGGATCTCATGGGGTGGGGGCTTTGATCAGTTGTGGATCCTTTGATGAGAGAAGCTTCCTACTGTATGGGGGCAATAAACTGCATCCGCAAGGCTAGGTGGCGGCCTGGGAACGAGCAGGACAATCGGGCACAGAGGAAAGGGGGTTTATCAAAGGATACGAGATCATGAAAGGATGGAGGGAGGTGTTTGGCTGGGAACGGGATGTGGTTCTGAGGCAGGGTCGCGCTGAAGGGCAGGTTTATGGCCCAAGCATGTGAGGGCGGGGGCAGTCAGCGTGCGGGGGGATGCTTGCGAGATTAGAGGGAGAGAGAGAGACGCGCTGGCTATCGGCAGTGGGCACAGAGACCATGGCATTCAAAATGGCTGCTATTTATGCGCACATACGAGCCTGAACAAGATGGCGCCGATAATGTTGATGTCGCAAACTAGATTTTAACATAGCAGCATGTATCCTATGTAGATGCGAGGGTCTGTTTTAGATGGAAAAAACTGTTTGGGTGGTGCTTGCCGCTCTAGAAGATTTTCTTATTTTTAGCCATATTTTGTTCCAAAAAGAGATGTACTAATCAACACCTAGATCAGTCTCCCAAGAGAGTTCTGTTTTAGACTTATCTCTGTACCTGGGCAGTTGTGTTAAGCGCATATATATGGTATAGGTCTTCGGATGTACATGGAGAAAACTGTTCCAAGTGTTATGAGATAAGGAAGTTTCTGTGTGAAAGTTGAGCACATGCATCGGAAATCGCAATTTGCAAGTTTAAAAATGTGTGTTTGAAGGAAGCCGGTAAGTGATACAACTCCTGTGCTTGCGAAAAGTGAAGAGGTATTCCAAGATCAAATAACTGGTGGATTCAAATGAGGCCTCTATTCCTCCAAGCTCCCAATATATCGATTTATTTTTAATTAATACAAGCTTTTATGCCAAATAGTGTAATTGAGAAAAGTATCAAGGTCATGCGGGATTAGAGAAAGGGTAGCTTGTAGTAATTTACATGAATGTTTGATTAATGGCGTGAGGTTGTTTTGTGGCTTGCGAGTGATAGAAAGATATTCTTGAAATCAAACAGGTTCTATAAATGAGGCTTCAAGGTCTACCCACAATGGTCTGTTGAATGGTCAGATTGTTTCAATTGAAATGCTCTGTGATAATTTGAAAAGTGGGGGCAATGAAAGCCTCCTTCTAATTTTGTTTTTTGCAGTGCCATCCTTGGTTTTTTGTTATTCCATAAGAATGCTGTCAATAAAAAATGAATCTTATGGAAGTATTTGGCTGGAATAGTTAACTGTATATTAGAAATGATATACAGAAATATAGGGGTGAGCATCATTTTGATGGTGTCTAAACGGCCCCACCAGGAAAGATGAAGCGGGTGCCATCTTGCAGTGAGCATTTTTAATTTATCTATACATTTGTCTTAGTTGAGAGATATAGATGTGACTATGGAGGGAGAGAACCAAAGACCAAAATATTTTATATGTTTGGAGTTCCATATAAATTTGGAATTATGAAATCTTCCTTAAACATGTATTTGGTTAAGGGCATAATCTCAGATTTGTCAGTATTAAATTTATAGCTGGATACAAAACCAAAGGCTTCAACCTTTTGTAAAAATGCAGGCGGTGAGAATTGTAGCTGAGAGAGGAAGACTACTATATCATCAGCACAGACTGCTATTTTCTTATGTTGGGACTCGGACGTAAAGCCTGTAATGGATTGATTCTGTTGCAAATGAGCAAGAAAAGATTCTAATGCTAGATAAAAATGAAAAGGAGATAAAGGTGGACACCTCTGTGAAGAGTGAAATAAGAAGATACAAGAACATTAGCAGAAATGGCTGCTTTAGGCTCTGAGTATAGTAAAGCAATCAGGGAAATCATTTTTGGGCCAAAGCCGAACCATTTAAGAGCATGGAAAATAAATGGCCATGAGACTCTATTGAAGGCTTTCTCCACATCAAGGGCAATTTCAGCTAGCGAGTCTGAGTGGTGGGACATCCTAGATAGGATACTGAAGAAAAATGTTGCATTATCTGTGATGCTACAATCCTTAACGAAGCTAGATTGCTCCTTACCAAGCAGTAAGGGTAGATACGGTTCTAATCATATTGCTAGTGCATTCAAAAAGATATTACAGTCTACATACAACGAGATGGGTCTATAAAGTTTTCAAAATCTAGAGTCTTTAACATCTTTCGGTATTAAACATATGAATGCCTCTAAAAATGAACCCGATGAGTTGCAGGAGGAAGTAAATGAGGAGATGGGTGAATTGTAAAAAAAATTCCACTGTAAAACCGTCACTGGGGAGTGTTAAGTGCAGCAGTTAACTCTTTTTGCATAATATCGATTCCAAAATATCCAGACTAGAAAAGGGATTATCATGTCTTTGGATAGTGGAAAAGTATTGAAGAATAGCGGTATCGGTAGGTGTAATGTCTGGTGTGTAGAGAGATTAGTAGAAATGGACAAATTTCTGAAGAAATTCTGATTCTTTATGCTTTGGTGTTTGATTATCAGCTATAATGGAGTCAATGTGAAGCCTATTTTGCTTGATCTTAAGATAATTAGCTAATAATTTGCCGGATTTATTTTGGCTACCATGATATTTCACGCTCGTCTTCAATAGAAACAAAGAGGCATTCTCAGTCGAGGATTTATTGAAAGATATCTTTGCATTTATAAGGTCATCTAGGGATGTCTTTGTATTAGAGGTGTAGAATGTGTGTTCTAGTGCTTTGATTTTAGTAAGAAGAATATTGTGGATTATTTTAAAAGATTTACGTTTATTAGATGAGTACCTAATTATAAAACCTCGGGCAGTAGCTTTAAAAGCATCCCAGATTGCTAAAAAATGGAAGCTCTCCAGTTTTATTAGTTTGAAAAAATTCATGGATAAAAGTGGTAAAAGAGGTGTTGAAGTTGGGATCAAAGAGTAAGGAATTGTTGAAACGTCATCTTTTCAAGGATGTAGATTGTTGAAGGATATATAGTTGAATCATAACCGGAGCATGATCAGAGATGAGGATCGGTCATTTATCTGCTGAGAGCAGAGAATGGGAAACATTGCGTGTGATGAAAATATAATCAATTCTGGATTGCGTTTGATGTGGCGGAGAAAAAATAGGAGTATTCTCTTAAAGTTAGGTTGCAGAGTCAATCAAGTTTCTCTGTTCTATAGTTTGCAGAAAAGCTTTGTGAGACTTGTTTGGGATGAAGTAAGTATTAGAACTTTGATCAAGGAAGGGATCCATTACTTGGTTACAGTCGCCGGCAAAAATTAGATTTTCTCTGGGATGTTGTAAGAGTAATGTGGATATGTGGGTCCAAGAGAAGACGTCCCCAGTGGTAGTCGCATATATGTTAAAAAAGGATATGGGAGTTTTTTCCTATCAAAAATTGGTAAGCAGCCATCTACCCTCGTAGTCTGATTCTTGTGAGATGAGTTTGACATTAAGTGCTTTAGGACATAAGGTTATGACACCATTTATTTTACTATCTCCTGGCGAGAAAAAGATTTCACCTACCCAATTCTTCTGAAGCTTTAATGATTTGTTTTTAGTAAGATGAGATTCCTGTAACAGAGCTATGTTAACATCCATTTTAGATAAGTGGGAGAGGACTCTCTGTCTTTTAATAGGGGAATTTAAGCCTCTGACATTCCAAGTGACGATTTTTAGGAACATATATAATTCAAGTAAAATAAAAATTCAATTGAACCATTCATTGTAAAAATATTACCAGATAGAAAATGTAGTACATACAAAAATTAAGCATTATGAAACACATTCGGTGAGTGTATAAGCAGGTCATTAATACAAAATTATAGACTGTAAAAATCTTTAGAATATATTTTATAATAAGTATAAAGACAACAATATAGCAATCAATAGAACCTTACGAACAGTCTTTAGAAAAAAAACTAAGAAAAGAGATATAGAAACCCTTTGGATAAGATAAAAATGAGAAGAAAAAGGAAGAAATTAGAAAAAGGAGAAAGACACCAAGTATGAATTTGTAAGATAAAAGGAAGGAAAAGAGAGTACAAAAACAGTTGAAACCTACAAGAAATAGTAAAACAAGGAGAGAAATATATCTATGTATAAGTAAAAACAATGGAAAGATGGGGGTGGAAAGACCACATGGAACAATGACGCATCCAGACTCCATGAGGTAAGGTAGGGGGAACTTTGGGATATAGACAACACACAAGATTCACAAGTCAGGAGCATGAGATTGGATCCTGTAAGGAAGAAAAAGAGTTAATACATTTGATCAAGATAAAATATAATATTTTAAGACCTTGTGATATAAAATTACAACCTGAAATGGAAGAGTTAATAATAACAACCAAAACAATATATTGCATAGAAAGCTATTCTAAACTCCCACAACAAGGACAGCATACTGAAAACAGAAATTTGTATATGTGAACAAAACAAGGAAAGTTATTTGAAGCGGGTGCTGGAGGTGTCCATCCATTCTAGATATTGTGAGTTAAGGAAACTCTTCAATTTCATTGGATCCTCAGATGTCATAGAGTTATTGTTAAGAGTAACCTTGAACAAGCAGGGGTGAAATAGTCCAAATCTTGCTCCAATAGAACGTAGTGCTGGTCTTAAAGCAAGGAACTCTTTGCGCCTGTCAGCTGTGGATTTGGCATAGTCATGTGAGAAAAACAATTTGTGGCCATTGAATGAAATGTTTTTCATGATTGTCATCTCTTGGTCTCTTTGTAACTGAGGATGCCGAAGGTGGTGGCCCCAATCTATGGGCACTTTGTATATTGAGAGCAGTGTCTTCAGGTAGATTTAGTAGTGTTGTGCCTTCCGATAGGCCATAAATGCAGAGGTTGTTGCACCTATTTCTATTTTCAAGCTTTTTGACTTGCTTTTGTAGAGAGGTAATTTGGGAATAAAGAACATCGGCTTTAGTATAAAGCAAGAGAGTCCACATTATGTTCAACTTTGGCGATTCTTTCTTCCATTTTTTCCCAACCGTTTGTTAGAACTTGTATTCAACAAAGGGTCATAAGGCACACATTTGCTCAAGGAGGAGATCCATGGATACAGGTGAGGATTGCTACGGGGAGATGGAGGGTCTTTTTTTAGACGTTTAATAGATGCTTTGGTAAGTTTAGAAGAGTCATTAACGTTAGCTGAAGAAGTGACATTTTTAGGTAATGAAACCCCAGAGTCTTCAATTTGTGTAGAAAGGGCACGTATCTTTGAATGTGAAATACACCTGCAACTGGAGGATGTGTGTAGTGGGGAAACTTTCTTCAGTCTGCCTATGTAAGTAAAAAAGTCAGGAATTTTAGTTGAGAGGTTTTGGAATTGCACAATATGTCACTTCGATGAAAAGTACAGCCAATGAGAGTATAAAAAAAAAATGGCAGTCATCAACAAAACTGTTGCCGATGTGGTAAAGGAGGAAGTGAGGAGTGGTGCACATTAAAATGAAGATAAGAGGTGCCTCGTTATGTAGCCTATAGATTTAACATTTGTGTAATAAACTTGAGAAAATCCAGTTTCAAGTTCAAAGGTTTAATGAAGAACAGCACAGTACTCCAGTCTCCAGATAGATCTCTCTCAAACTCCAGTACATTTCATAACATTACAATTCCAAATGGAATCACCAAAATGGTGTACATGTGCCATAACAAAAGATACATTCTATTAAAAGGGAAATACATACAGCAATAGAATATCATAATAAAAGGGAAATATACATGAAGGATGCAACACATTTCCCCCCTGAGAAAAAAATAAGCAACAAGAAACTTATAGGAACAAAAATTAATAACACTAAAATGCACACTTAGGCACTCTTCTAACATTCCATACCTTACCATCTTGGGTTACAACATTGTTACGATTAATCTTTACAATCTTCACAGGTTTACCAAACTTAGCTTCACCCTTGGAAATATATCCTGGTTTGCGAATTCTTACAAAATCACCCACAACAAATGTAGGTTGTTTGACCTTCATCCTAGTATCATAATTGCATTTGCATTTGTCTTGCTTAATCTCCACATTGCGAGCAACATCATTGATGTTCATTTCAGATTTATGACACTCAATGCTCTTCCTGAACCACCAACGACACAATTTCTATACAGGATCTCTACCTTTTAACAACCTGAAAGTTGATACCTCTGTAGTATCATGAGGCGTTATACGATACAACCATAATTTTTCTCTCAACTTTTCCTTCCATTGTCCCCCAAAACCACGTGCCCATAGTATATCTTGTTTGAGAACCCTGTTGTATCTCTCAACTTGTCCGTTTCCTTGTGGTTCATACAACGCAGTGGTACAATGTTTTATACCATAAGATTTCCAAAACTCCAACATCTCTAGCGATTTAAACTGCACACCATTATCAGTTATGACACACTCAGGAAAACCTTCCCGAGAAAAAATCTCCTTCAGAAACAGAATTACACTATCAGTGTTAGGATGAGGTACCAACTTAACTTCAGGCCATTTGGAGTGGTAATCAACACCAACAATGGCATACCTACACTCCTGAGGCAAAATATTAAAAGGACCAGCGATATCAATACCTAACTTCTGCCATGGTTGATCTGGCCATTTCACAGGTATTAAAGGTACAGGATCACATCTACACATCTTATCACTTTCAATACACTCAGGGCATTCTCTCACAAACTTATCAACAAACCTGTCTACTCCTGGCCACCAAAAATTAGATCTAATTAATCTTTTCATGGATGACATTCCCATGTGACATTCATGACTCATAGACAAAATAATGTTCCTGATCGATGTAGGAGGAATACATTTCCCACCTCTGAATAACAAGTCTCCTTCTAAGACTAACTCCTCAGAAACGTTGAAAAAAGGTATTATTTCAACCGGAATTTGGCCTTTGGATGGCCAACCCAAGTTGATGTAATCCCTAACTTGACACAGAACAGTATCCTCACTCATGCCTTTCATCCACATTTCTTCAGAAATGGTACTAAATTTCTCGATAAAGTCTCAGTTATGCTAACCACCACTTCTTCATCACCAGTTTCCTCCTCGCTGGCACATGGCAGTCTGGACAAACAATCTGCTGTCACATTAAGCTTACCTGGGACATACTCTATGTCAAAACAATATTCCTGCAAACGTGACATTAATCTAGCGATGCGAGCAGTTGCCTGTTAGACATGGCACCTTGGCGTGAGTTTCCCTTCCACTTTTCTCTGATGTGCCTCAGATGTTTTTGCTGGTATTCGATGCTCAGGGCACTGCGCCACAGCCGATCCGTGCCGCAGTGCAAGTGCTCCCAATGTAAAGTGTATATGTAATTGATTTCCACGATTGGACTATTTGGTTTACTGTCAGTCCCCAGAGAAGGGCACGAGGAGTGCCGGGGCTTGTAGATACAAATGCTGCTAGTGGGCTTGCAACGCTGGTTGCGCCACCCACAGAAGCGGCCTCGTAAGATGTTTCGGGTCCGCCATTGCTGACCCTGCGTCCAGTCTCATACTGTCTTGCTGACGGTGCAAGTGCCCACACTTGCCCGTCCCCGAACCTTCCCTCACCTTCATGTCAGTCACCCCTATGGTAGGCCTACGGGCAGGGTGCATTGTAAGCGTAAGGTAGGACAAGCCTAGAGTGTGGCCTGGCCTAATAGTGAATTACCGCCCTTTCTCGTTCTTCACTATTGAAGGGCTACCTGTTCTCTTAGGCCAGATGAGCTGTCGGAGCTATTACACGCTATAGTACCGGCAGGCTCAGGGAACACGGTAGCAAGTCGAGTTTAGTATGCCTGAACTCAGAATAATAAAATACTTCCTTTAGTAAGGTTTATTCTAATACCCTGTGTTTGTAAACGCTACTTTTAGAAAGTTAGCCTTTACTCGCCTAACTGTTCAGCCCGCCTCAGCCAATATGTGTATCTGCTGTCTGTGTTTGCGTGAGTGACAGGGCTGGGAGTTTCCTGGGGATAGTCGGGTGCTCCAGGCGGTGAATGGAGTGTTTACACCAGGATGGGTGGGCAGAGTAGTCCTTGACTCTGAATAGGGTTGTGCTCCACCACCACAATGCTGGCTCCACCTCCTGCGGAACGTCTGATGTCTCTCCCCTGCACCCTGAAAGAAGACGGCAGCGTCCTGTCAACAAAGTACTCCAGAACCGGGTTGAACCAGGCTCAGGCCCCCTGGCCTGCAAAGACAAAAGAAATGCAGTATAAATATAGGAGCTCCGCTCCTTACAAATCAGATCCAGTTTTGACCACGACAAACTTCTGCCTGACTAGAAGGACCAGAAGGACCAAGAGAAGCTGAAGGACGGAAACTAATCTGTATCCTGTTGGACTGGCCTGCAGTGGTGCCTTGCTGAGAACGGAGAGGAAAGGACCAGGGAGGACTTTGTATACTTGTGCCTGAAACAATCTCCCAGGGCTTGATCGAGAGCTTGCCCCCTGAACGGAACCCCAGGACCATTGGGTTCTATCTGCTTGTGCCCATCTGCTTGGGCCTCAGTTCTTATTCCCTCGCCAGAGTTGTGACTCGGGTGCCTTCGCACCCTCCGAGGTCGTGACAGCTCGGAGCTTGGTCGCCCCGCCCTAGAGAGGCCCGCTCATCCCTGAGTCGCTCTCCGCTTCAGTGTCGGGCCGCCTGCTCACCTGTCACCTCGCCGCTTACGGAGCGCGCTGTGCATCTCTCATCTACTCCAGCCGGAATCCGCACGGAGAGCATTTCATAGCCTCGGACAGTCCGTACGTCGTAACGTAGCCGACTGTCTCGCTTTGCGCTCCTGCATACCAAGGCTCGTGCCGCACCTCAAGAGAGGCCTCCCCGTACCGTGGTACCGGAAGCCTGGTGTTGCACCCGTCTGCCCGAGAACTTGACGCCCCTCACATATCCATGAGTACGACCCGGCGTGCTAAGAAGTAGTACGTCCTGCAGGCCTGAACGGCGCCTCGCCCCGTGAGCTGCATCGATCCCGGATCGCCGCAACCCTCCACAGTCTAGATCCTCTGCCTCGCTCCTCGAGGTGGCCTGAGCCGGAGAGATCCTCTGGAAAACCGTCGGCCTCGTTCGGGGTCCGCCCTCACCAGTAGCTGCGCCTGAAACGCCTCTGACTTCACCTAGCAAGGTACACTTGAACTCCGTCCCGAGTTCATATTGGATTCAGGGTCCGCAACGTTCTTATTTCCCTGTCATCACACCTTGCTGAAACAACGAACATTGAAAGACTAAGTTTGCCTATTGTAATCTGGTGACCTCGACTCACTAAACGTTATTTGGTCTTGTAATAAGCCTGCTTGAATCTATCTTTTATATAAAGTATACGTATTTTTGATACAACCATACGACTGGTGTCCATTTGTGGTGGGTCAGTGGGTTTACTGTGTGTGATCATGAATGCTTAACTTACTATCGCCCTGAGGATTAGCCTTGTCTGCTCGCCCCACACTACCTAGAGGGTGAGCAGGGGTTATTCCAAGGAGTAGTTCCCTTGCCCTGACGTGGAGCTGTGGGTCCTTGCTTGTCACAAGTGCATACCTGTGTCAACCAGAGACCTCCGGTTCCAACATTGCCCTAATACCTCCACCAGGTGAAAGAATACCCACCAACGATTTATGATCTGTTCAAAAAATTTTCACCCCAAATGTAGTTGCGGAAATGTTCCACTGCCCACACGCATCCCAACAACTCCTTTTCAATGACTGCATATCTTCTTTCGGTGAGATTTAGAGATCTCGAAGCAAACGCAACGTTCCACTCCTCTTTTCCTGAACGTTGTGACAAAACACACCCCAAACCATAAAAACTGGCATATACAGTCAATACACATAATTTATTCAAACAAAACGGTTTAAGCGTAGGTGCTGAAACTATACCAATCTTTATACCCTCAAAAGCATCTTGTTGTCTACTACTCCAAAGGAATTCTACATCTTTTCTTGTTAACTCTCCTAATGGCTCCACTTTCGTAGCAAAGTCTTTGATAAATTTATTGTAGTACTCACAGAGTCCTAAAAACGATAACAATTTATCCTTGCAATCAGGTGCCGGTGCTTTTAAAATGGCATCTATCAACGACTTCTTAGGAGCTACACCATCACTAAAAACAGTATGTCCCAGATACTCAACCGTCTTTTGAAATAACTTGCATTTTTTTACTCTTAATAGTGAGCCCAAACTCACTCAAAACCTTATACACACTTTTGAGATGTTCCATGTAAATATCATCACTCTTAGAAAATGTCATGTCGTCCTGAAAACATTTGACAAAGTCCCCTATGTCTCTGAAAATATGATACATTGACCTTTGGAAAACTGAGGCTGCTGAAGCCAAACCAAACGGCATGAGTTTGAACTGAAAAAGACCTTCCGGCGTAACAAATGCCGTCAAATTCCATGATTCATCTGCCAACACCACTTGGTGATACGCGGATCTAAGATCCAGTGTGGAAAACACTACAGCACCACCAAGCATACTCACCATTTCATTAATATTTGGCAGGGGATGGCAATCTACAGCGATATTGGCATTCAACGCTCTTAAATCAATACAGAGTCTCAAAGATTTATCCGGCTTCCGTGCCAAAACCACTACCAAAACCCACTCTGACAACTCTATTTCCTCTATAACATCACTCTTCAACATCTCCTGTAACGCATCACTTAACTCTTCCCTAACATTAAGTGGTACAGATCTGAGTTTTTGAACAATTTGACATGCACCTTGTGTGAGCTTGATGACATGTGTAAAACCCTTTAACCTACCCAGTTTTTCAGAAAAAACATCAGGAAATTCATTAGCTAAACATCTCCACCCATTGTCCTCACTTACCACATTCACATTCTCACTTTGACAATCATATTCTTGCAAAACCATAACAGGATCCTTGCTACGCGGATTCAAAACAATGTTCAGTTTCCATTGATCCCTCCAATCCAGAACATTGATACCCTTTACAGCTACATATAACTTTATAAATGCTGATTTGTTTTTGAAATAAATTGTAGAAGCAATATAGCCAATGAAATCTATGGTGTAACCATCAAATCCCTGTGCAATTATATCAGGAGGACACAATTCTCGCTTGGAAATCTTGGATCCATATTCCTCATTGAAATAATCCTCCGTTATTATTGTCCAAGGAGATCCTGAATCTACTATCAACTCCAAATCAACATCCTTGAAATTAACCACACATTTAAGAGAATCTAAAATATCAGCTTCAAGCGCGCTAATATTCACCAAAGACCCTACAATTCCTCTTTCCTTAACAGTCTCAGCACCGTTGATATGCTCACAATAAGTGCATGTAACTTCAGCATCAGTATCTCCTTTCACACAAGAGACTTCGCTTTTCTTAAAATGTAAACCACTACTTTTGTCACCTATTTTCTTTCTTTCATCTCTACATGCTTTAGAAAAATGCCCTATTCTTTCACACTTGTTGCATTCTTTTCCAATAGCCAGGCAAAATTTAAAAGAAGCCACACGACTTTAACTTCTGCATCTAAAACATATAACACGATTCTTCGCCACATTTCTATTGGTTTGAACATTTTTAATAAAACTGTTCATAGCACATACCTCATCACTCAATTTATCACTCTTTCCATTCTTTATATTGGTTTCCTCTATTGTTTTCATCCATTTATTGGATTGCTCAACGCTTTGGCCGTGGAAATTCTTTCTAGTAATGTTGGATTCCCCATAATCCACAATTGCTCTTGAGTCTTTTTACTCTTGACATTGACAATGATTTGATGGGGGGCGTGGCTAAGCACGCAGCGAGACTGGCTGCACTTTAGCAGAGCTCCGGCGTGATCCCGAACACAGGGGTTAAATTATCCGGCAAAATATCCGCCTGGCCGGCCGAAACTTGCAGCGGGTGACCATGAGGCGGTAACCCAGCATCGGACCGAGTCTGGAGGTTCGACTAGCCCCGGAACCGCACCGACACCTGTGCCTCCGCCACAGCCGCGGGAGTGACCACAGACTCGGCGGGTCCCACCAAGCCAGCCCGGGGTCGGAACCGGAAGTGAAGGCCGCACGGACGGGGCGCCCTGGGAGGCTGGACGGAGGTGGCTGCGCTGGGACACACTAGCAGTGACCAGTCCTCGGTGGACACGGAGAGGTGGCGGCGACCAGACTAACACCTCCCAGGCAACGGGTGAGTGGCACGCCAGCAGCGGATCGGGGTAGTCACCCGGGCTGCCAAGAACAAATCGGGCGCGGGGAGGAGCCCCCCCCCCCCCTAGGCCAGTGCAAGCAGAGCGGATCAGCATTGAGGAGAGCGGACCCTGTGGAAATCTAGACGCCCAGAGCGCTGACTGCCCGCCCGGAACCCACAGAACTGCACCCGGAGGCCTCGGGGGAAGATCGGCCCCCCGGCACCGCCCGCAGCGGCCCTGAACAGTGAGTGAAGCGACGCGGGGCATATCCAGAGGGCCTTCCGCCGCCCCCCCCCCCCCCCACCCCCTTGGCACAGAGGAACCAGCAGACCCCCGGCTCTCGCAGCACCACACTACGGATACTACTGCTGACATTATAAGGCAGCAGCAGAGGAGCACTAGGGGGCACCATCGACCGGCTGGTAGGCTGGGGAGTTGACTGGCCGTGCCTGCCGCCACTGCTGAGGCTTGTTGGGGGATCCCACTGCTGCCCACGTCCCCGAGCCGCATGGGCTACACAATGGGGAAAGCGCTGAAGGGGGACATTGCCTTCTGATTCAGCCAAGAGACACTCCCAGAGCGCCCAGCAGGCCACATCCAGAGACACGGGGTGGCGGAGGGGCAGCGCCGGTGGGAGCCACTGCCCAGCCAAAAGCTCCGCTGCTGACCACGTGCGCAGCCCTGAGGTGATTGCCGGTTGGGGAGAGCGCCAGGGGGAGACACTGCCTGATACTCACGCCACCAATGCCCGCTGCTGGATACTGACGGACCCCGGCACCCAAGAGACCACGGCTTAGCCGGAAACCCGACCCACCAGGGACCACGAAACCCCGATTAAATCCGACTGCTCGGGTCGCCCGTCGCAGCCACGGAGAGCCGGGCACACAGAACCATAGAGACTGCTGGGAGAGTAGGACATCGTGGGGTGACACTGCCACCCGCACGCAGCCCATAACTCCGGAGCCCTTGGAAACACGGCGCTACTGGACGCCCGAAGAAACAGGGGGTAGGCGAGGAGCTCAGAACACGACCAACAGCGGGAGGGGTACACCATAACCCACTACCAGAGTCCTGAACGGCTGCCACCGACGCAAGCGGCGCCTGGGACGGGGCGACCACACAGGAGGCTCAGAGGTGACAGTCACCTGCCCTGGAAACGCCACGAGAACACGGACCACCACCCCACCCGGATGTCTGGAGGTGCCGGGAAGCGCACAGGAACGGGGAGCACGTCCCAAAAGGGCAAAATGGACAAGCCGCAGAAACAAACTGATGCAGATCCGGTAACGGCCAGACTGGACTCGGTACTGGCGGCCATGGAGCGCCTGGAAAGTTCCATCCAGTCCACCCGGACATCCCTGGAGGCGAAAATAGACGGAGTCGCAATAGATCTCACACACCTGAAAGAGGACCATAAGAAACTGGCCGAGCGCACCAAAACCCTGGAATCCGCAGTGACGGACATAGACCCTCGAGTCGCCCAATCGGACAAACATATTAAGGACCTCCTCAACAGAGTGGAATTCCTAGAGGACAGGGCAGAGGATGCAGAAGGGAGGGCGAGACGCAACAACGTCCGCATAGTAGGTTTGCCAGAAAAATGGGAAGGCAAGGATCCGACCGCCCACGTGGAGGACTGGCTACGCACCCTGTTACCCGAAGGCACCCTCTCGCCATATTTCGTGGTGGAACGGGCGCACAGAGTCCCGACCAGGCCGCTCCACACAGGCTCAAACCCACGCCCTTTTCTGATCCGAATCCTGAACTATAGGGACCGGGACACTGTACTAAGAGAAACCCGAAAACTGGGCACCATCCAAGTTGAAAACGCGAACATAATGTTTTTCCCAGACTATACAATCCAGGTGCAACGCCAGAGGCAATCGTTCCTAATGGTGAAGCGGAGGCTACGTCAACTGGGGCTTACATATTCCCTCCTTTTCCCAGCGAAGCTCAGGGTGATAGCGAACGAGAAGACACACTTCTTTGACTCCTCGGAAGACGTGGAGGCCTGGCTGGACAACGGGACGGACAAGAGCACGGGGAGGTCCGGAAATCCGGACAGGCCCAGGAGACACAGAAGACCCAAGAGGAGACGTGGAGCCAGGTCACCCTCCCCCGCGGCCAGCGGCACCCAACATAGCGCGAGCCCACCGGAAGAGGACATACGCAGAGAACAACAGGAGGCCCTGCGGATGGTCTCGGAGCTCAGCGGCTCCCCGATACGGCGTTCCCCGCCTGCCACCAGTCCTAGAACATCGCCGAGTGAAGATGAGGCGATATATGGTCTCCCGGACTCGCAACTCTCAGGTGGGCTGCCAGACATCACCCCACAAACGTCGGATCTGTACGGCTGAAGTAGTGCCGTAACACGGGGCTATCGGCGAGGGAAGCATCGGCACGGCGCTGCCCGATGGCGACGGACACCGAACCCGCAGTAAGTCATGACGATGTCACACTGGCAATTATCAACTGTGGGGCAGACGCCCCAAGGAACCCTCACCACGGGGGCCACCACCACTTTGCAGGGTCCCCATGGGAAGGCGAAGATTACCGACTACAAGCTTGACCAGAGCAGTGGCCCCGTGTCTTTACAAATGTACTGTTTGATAGCCGATGGACCGGCCGGCTGGCCACTCAGACTAACGAACACAACCCCCTGGGAGGGCGCTCACGCCTTCATGCTCAACAGATACACACTGGCTGCTTGGACTGCGTGATGTATAGCAACCCCCCGGAATGGTTTGTTCGCACTTTTCGTAGAATGTTTGGACGGCTGCCCGTTTGGCAACCGACCCGATGGAGTTACCCCCAGTTAATGTTCACCCCCCTTCTCCCTATTGTGAAACGCTGCATACATGGCTCGCAGGGGTGCTCGCTGGACTATTCCAAGGGCTGCTCGGACAAAGGAGGTGATACTCTGACACTGGAAACCGGAGGGCCTAATGGGAGGGTGCCTGGAACGAGGGAGGGTACGGGTGTGACTGCCTTGCTGAATGCTGATGGCTGAAGTCAAAATGTGTACCTGGAATGTGCGCGGAATACACACACCCGCGCGCAGGTACATGATATATTCGTACCTGAAGAGACACAAGGTACAGATAGCGCTCCTACAGGAGACTCACCTGACAACACCAGAGGTACACACCCTGCGCAGGCGATGGCGAGGTCAGATCTATGCAACTGGGTTCTCCTCTTACGCCAGGGGGGCATTGATATGGGTGCGACCGGGGCTCCCGTTTGAGGTTGAGGACTCACACATAGACAAGGAAGGGAGGCTGGTGGCAGTGAAGGGGCGCCTGGACGGACGCCCGCTGGTGGTGGCGTCACTATATGCCCCTAACACAGACCAACAGAGGTTCCTGGAAATGGTGTCCACAACCCTGGCGCACTGGCACGGGATCCCCTGGATATTGGGGGGGGATTACAATAGCGTATTAGATACCACACTGGACCGCTCATTCCCACCTCTACCCGGCGCACCAGTGGTGGGTGCCATGAAAGCTCTTATAGCCTGGGCCTCGCACTGGAACCTGCATGATGTGTGGCGCCACCGGAACCCAACGACCAGGATATACTCGTACTACTCAGGAGCTCATACCCTACACACCCGGTTAGACAGATTCATGCTCACAGATGATCTACTCCCACTGGCGACGGAGGCGCTATACATGGGTAGGACGCACTCCGACCATAACCCACATATGCTGACGATCTCCTGGGCACACGCACGCCCCCCAGTCCCCAACTGGAGGCTGCAGCCGGACCTCCTGCTAGACGCACCTTTCCGGGACTCACTGTTCGCACACATTGTACACTACTTCGAGGATAATGCAGGCACAGCCACCTCTCTGCAGATGGAATGGGAGGCGTTCAAGGTGGTCATAAGGGGACAATGCTTGGGCACGCAGGGGAACCTCAAACGCCAGGTGGAGAGGGACTTACACAGGGTGGAGGAGGAACTGAGTAGACATGAGCGGGACTCGGTGGGAGGACACATCACCGGGCTTCACGAAGCGCAGGCGGCCCACGAAAAACTACTGGAGAGGCTCAGGTGTCTGAACTTCGCGGCTCACGCGGCGCGCACACACGACAGGGGGGACAAGCCCGGCAGGCTGCTGTCGTGGCTCATCGCCAGAGAAGATCGGACGCAGCCAGTCACAAAAGTACTAGGCGCGAATGGAGTGCCCTTACACACACAGTCAGAGATACACGGAGCGTTCACCGCACACTACAAAGCACTATATCGCTCTTGCCTACCCACGCCCGCCCCAGACACAGAGGAGTATCTTAATCAGATACTGCTGCCGACACTCACCGATGCCCAACGTACTGTCCTGACGGCACCCATAACTCCTGAGGAGCTCCGGGAAGTCATAGCGGCGCTCTCCAACGGAAAGTCCCCCGGCCCAGACGGACTCCCAGCGGAGTTTTATAAAGCATACCAAGACCTCCTGGTCCCTGAACTCGTAAAACTGTATGAGACGGCACTGGACGACTCCTCCCTGCCCCCATCTCTGAGTGAGGCTACACTGGTCTCCCTACTGAAACCAGGTAAGGACGGGGCACTCATGGGCTCATATAGGCCCCTTGCCCTCTTAAACACGGACTACAAAATACTAGCTTCTATGCTAGCGAGGAGACTGGCCCAATACACACCTACCCTGGTCCACCCTGACCAGAACGGGTTCGTACCCACACGCAGCACATCACATAACATCCGCCGGCTATTCAGAGTGCAGGAGTATGCGAGAGGCCCTTGGCCACTATCAGGTTGCATAGTATTGGACCTGGAAAAAGCATTCGACTCGGTGGAGTGGCCGTTTCTTAGGGCGGTTATGCAAAAGTTTGACCTGGGAGACACTTTTCTAGACATGGTGGGTCTCCTATATCACACGCCAACGGTTCGGGTCCGGATGGGGGGCCTGCTATCGGAGGCCATACAGGTGAGGCGGGGCACACGGCAAGGCTGCCCGTTATCACCTCTACTCTTCTCGTTGGCCATGGAACCACTGGCGGAGATACTGCGGATGCAAGGCGCCGAGTGGGGCATCCCGTTGATAGATGGGGTACACGCGGTTTCCCTGTATGCCGACGACCTACTCCTCTACGTCAGGGACCTAACACGGATACCGCCGGGACTAACCGGCGCCCTCCGCGAATTCACAACGCACTCGGGACTGAGGGTCAACTGGGGTAAATCTGGGGTCTTCCCCTTTCACCCGGATATGCAGGAATGCGCAGTGCAACTAGGGGACACGACACTGACATGGTATGCCGGCACTTTTAAGTATCTGGGCATCCACATATATAGAAATACAGCAGACATACTGGATGGCAACCTGATTAGAGCCATAAATTCCTTGCGGGCCCAGATCCAATTTTGGGGCACGCTCCCGCTCAATGTCCCGGCCAGAATCACCCTGACTAAAATGATAGTCCTGCCTAGACTACTGTACTATTTCTCGAATATACCGGTGTATGTCCCGGCTCGGGTCTTTAGAGACTTGGAGACGCTTACACGAACCCTGATCTGGAGTGTGGGGAGACCGAGGGTGGCCCTGAAGAAACTGTATGCCCCGACGGCCTCGGGGGGACTCGCGGTCCCGAATCAAGAGCATTACTACCTTGCCGCGCAACTCCAGTGGGTGGTGGCTTGGCTTGCGGGTAGGAACCTGAACGACACGGCCTCGACAGTCCCAGCCCTGACCCATGCAGAAGCCCTCGCACTATTCCACCCACTCAGAGGAGCGACACGCGAGACGCAGCTACACCTAGCAGTGGCACTGAGATGCTACAGGCGTGCACTGCGATTGACCAGGGAAACTGCCCCCTACGCACCAGCCCTGCCGCTAGAGGGACTGCCAAGGCCTGGAGGAGTGGTGACAGCAGCACACCTACATGACTGGACGCAAGTGGGGCTTGAGACACTGGCGGACTTGTATGACGATGGGGCCATGGTACGGTTCGAAGGGCTGGTGGAGAATCCGGGACTGCCAGCGGGACAATTCCTGATGCATGCATCAATGATGCGAGTCCTCACGGAACACTGGGGCGATATGTCCGTGGAACCCGAGACCCACCTCCTGCTACAATACCTGCACGTAATGGGGGCAGGGTCACACGTTGTGCACTGGCTAACGCAGGCACTGCGGTCCCACACAACGGCCTCCCTTCAGTCGCTCAGGGATAGATGGACCACTGACAGGGGGAGGGACTGGTCGGATAAAGAATGGGAAAGGATACTAGAGGGGCCGCAACACGTCCCCCGCAACTCGAGATTCAAAATCATACAGTTCTATATCATGCATAGAGCATACTTGTCCCCGGACAAGGTTAACCGCTACTTTGGTTTGAATACCTCCAAGTGCCCGCGATGCGCGCTCCTAGACGCGGGTCTCCTGCATATGCTGTGGGCATGTCCCAAGCTCCGGACGTACTGGCACGCTGTTACCGCGCTGTTGACAAAAGGGACTGCGCTGGGCCAACGACACGACTGGGACACCTGTGTACTGGGCCTTCTAACCAGGACCAAACATAACAAAGCACATATGAGGTTCTGGGATCTGGGGCTGATAACCGCCAAGAGACTCATAACCCGCCACTGGAAGGCCGTGGAACCGCCCCTGCCGAAACATTGGTGCGCCTCTCTCATCTATTGGGCGACCGCAGAAGGCACGGTGCTATGTAGGGAGGAAACAGCGGGGCGGAGGGCCATACCGATAGCTCAGGTATGGGAGGGCTTCCTGAGAACATTCACCAGAGCTTGCCATGATAAAGGGATATTGTAAGGAGATAGCTCCTCCCCAGTGGACAAGGGGGGGTCAGGCCCAAATCACAGACCGAGTGCGAGAGCGGGGAGTATCGGGAGCCACACATATATGGACATGAAATACCACTCCAGCGACCCACCGCCCACCCACACGACCTACCCGCCCCCCCCCCCCCCCCCCACTGACCAGCGGAGCCCACATATACCCTCGACCCCACAGGTGCGCCCACACCCGGGACCCAGAGTCACTACACACCGCCGATGCCTCCTCCCCCGAGCACACTCAGGGCCAGCACCCCGCAAGTCTACCACACCCGAAGATGCCTAGGTAGAACCAATACTGCAGCACCCCCCCCCCCCTTACTCCGAGATCGGACTCTTCACACCCTCACCTACTCTCCTATTTTCCCCAGTTTGAATTGGTGGCGTTAACGGCACAGGACACCCCCCAGTTGTCCACGCCGGACCTACCTTTCCCACCTACACCTCTCACTTTCGACACACGGCGACGACACACAGGAGTGCAGCTCACATGCCAACCACGACTGCAAACTTCTGCCTCACGGAGGCGGACTACTAAACCTCCCAGCCGGCCACGGTACATGTGCAGGTTGCTCGGAGCCGGGCCCGGCTGGTTATTCACACTACTGAGAGACAACTTGCTACGTCACCAACCAGTGGGTCGCGAGCATCGGGGGCGCGGCTGGCCATCAGGCTGCCCGCCCTGACGGGTGAGGTCTGGCACCATAGTAAGGCGAACAGAGCGCATTACACTGTATGGAAGCAATGGAGCGAATGATTTGGTGAATGTAGGGACCGCCCCAAGATAACGGATGGTATTTATTAACAGTGAGCGCATTTCTTGGTTTTCTAAAGTCGCCAACGTTCACATCGATGATGTAAGAACTATTCCAATTGTTGTTTCCCCTTTGAATTAAGCGCACAAGAAATGTAATTGTATGCCACGTGTACCAATAAAACAGATTTAAAAAAAAAAAAAAATTGACAATGATTTGATCCCTGATCATCTCATCAGTCATATTTCCAAAATTACATGACACTTCTAAAGCTCTCAACCCAGTTAAAAAATCATCAAAAGACTCATTATGCCTCCGTGCCCTAGTATAAAATTTATAACGATTAAGGGCAATGCTTGTCGTAGGTTTAAAACATGTTTCCACACGAAGCATAGCTTCATCAAAGGTACCTAAATCACCAGGGACTGGAGGTAAATTTCTAAACACAGCTTGCCCCTCTGACCCCAAACAATGTAGAAAAATGTTTTTTTTTTCCTCTCATTTCCCATCCTTTCTCCATCAATTGCCTTCAAATACGTTACAAATTCTTCTTTCCACCTATTCCAAGGAATGGGTGGATCACCTTTGCTTTGGAGAAATTTAGACGGGGGATCAAATTGCATGTTGTAGGGATAGTTTAGATAATAATAAAATGCTTATGAAATAAAACACAGTCATACCTACAAATTTACGGAAAAAATATTATAAATATGTTCCACCAATAGTTATTTAGAAATATAGTCTGTAGTAAATGCAATAACTTGATGCACATCAGCTGTGTACATCAGCGAAGAACGAGACAATGCAATGTCCCAAAGTATTAAAATCTTCTTTTCACCAACAGTGTTTGTAGAAAATGCCAAAGAACTTTGTGCAGTTAATACACAAATAATCCAACTCCAAACCAGATACCACGTTATCAGGGCAAAACACTCTCAGGATTCAACCTCTTTTCTTCTCACCTTCCTTCCATGGAAAATTGTACTGAGGTAATCCTATTGACATATATATATCCAAAAGTCTTCAAAATCGAAAATTCTAAATGTTTGCTCAAATCCAGTAAAATTCGATAAAAACAGATAAAAATGGGTGTTCCACTCCTGTGCTGCAAAAGTAGTAGGTACCTGACACCCTCGTTGCCAAATTTTGTTATAAACTTGAGAAAATCCAGTTTCAAGTTCAAAGGTTTAATGAAGAACAGCACAGTACTCCAGTCTCCAGATAGATCTCTCTCCAACTCCAGTACATTTCGTAACATTTCAATTCCAAATGGAATCACCAAAATGGTGTGCATGTGCCATAACAAAAGATACATTCTAATAAAAGGGAAATACATACAGCAATAGAATATCATAATAAAAGGGAAATATACATGGAGGATGAAACACATTTCTATCTCCAGGCAACAGTGAGTTAAGTCAGATTTTGAAGAGTGACATGCATTAGAAGAGCACTTCCCCTCAGCCAGTGTGTAAACTAGTGAAGGTGCTTGTCGTTAGGATTGTTAATATCGAAAGGGAAGGCAAGAAAAAAAGGGGTATTGCGCGTAATAATAAAACCAAATTCCTCCTTAAGTTTTAGTGTTCACAGAAGCCGATTACAGTAATACAATCCTGGCTTGGATTGATTTGCATAGGTTTTAGATAACAAGATGCATGATGAAAGCATTTCTCCTCAGCGCTCAGCCAAGAGCTAAATGGCGGCTTCTGGTAGAATCTCTTAGAGCGTATGAGGTGACAGAAGGTCAGCGAGCATCGTAAAACAGTCGGAATTCACCTTGTTAGTCAGGGGTTATCTTCTGATCATCGGTGGAACATTTTCCTTCAGGTACCAATGCAGACGAGACGAGAAAATCCCTCAGATGTTCCCGACTCCTCAAGCGAGTCACAGGAGCGCCACCATCTTCCTCGGGCATTAGCCAGTGTAGTGTTGCTGGCAGTGGGGTATACCACTGCAGCGCACGCCCCCTCCCACTGTTGTAGACAGTTTGTCCCCTCCAGCGTGGAGGGGCTTTGGTTCAGCCCAGCGTGAGCGCTGGGAACGTGTAAACGTTAATAAAAGGCCCAGGGCACTGGGTGTGGTTTTAGTTACGTGCTAGCCACCATCAGCACATGTGTGTCGAGCAGCCTGGTCTGTTGTAGGCCCAAACCAGGACACTACACTGGCGACAACGGTGGTCTAGTGTCCACCCTACCGCGTGCCCTGTCGCACCGCCACGGCCCGTGTCCCCCCCCTGCTGCCCGGTGCCCGACGCCGTGCAAGCCTGCACGTGGCACACTGCCCAGCCCCCTGAGCCGCCTGCTGCCCGCTGTGGCCCGCCTGCCCGCAGTGGCCCACCTCGGAGGAACCGAAGGCCTGCCTGCCCGCCTGCTGCTGTTTGTGCCGCTCACCGGTGCTCCAGCGTGACTCCCACCTGCCTCCCGGGCCGTCCTGTGACCTCATCTGCAGTGTGGACTGGATCGATGCCCGCAGGTACCCCAAGAAGTCCTCCCGCTTCCACCTGCTGCATCCGGTCCCCAGGCTGCGTCTCTCTCTCCAGCCCCGGTCCCGTGCGGCCCCGCAGCTGTCCCGCGCATGCGCTGTGAGCGCCCGACACCACGCTTCAGGCGTGCAACGCGACCTGCTTTTCCTCACGCATCTCGTGGAGTAACGGACCCTACCAAACCTCATGCTTCTCGCGTAGCACGTGCCTACGTGCTTCCACTGTGCCTGGATCCATCTCTGGTGCCTGCAGAGGCCTGCACAACCTTCTAGGGCACCGCCTGTCACCCCCACTGCCTCGCTTCAGCCGTCATGGCCAACGTGCCGCCACTAGAACCTTTCTCTGTCACAGGGACACGCCCCTCACAGGCTGCCCGGTGGAGGAAGTGGGTGGAACGTCTTGAGAACTACTTCATCGGGGCGGACATTGCGGTGGTGCGACGTCGCGCAATGCTCTTGCACCTGGGAGGGGAAGCCATCCACGACATCTCCAAGGACATCACGGAGGGAGACCCGCCCCACACGTACAACACTCTACGTGACGCCATCACGAGGTATTTTGAACCATTCGCCAGTGCGGACTACGAAGGCTTTCTGCTCCGCCAAGCCCGCCAACTCCCAGAGGAGTCCGTAGATGTATTCTACGCCCGACTCAAGAAGTTAGCCAGCACGTGCACCCTCCCGGATGCGGAAGACGAAATCCGCACCCAGTTCATACAGGGGTGCGCCTCCATGAAGTTGCGGGAGAGGGTGCTAGAGACGTACGCCATGTCTATGCGCGACATCCTAGCCCTGGGGCAGTCCAAGGAACTTTCTAAAGCCCGCGCTTCCCACATGGAGCCAAAACCAGCCGTTACGGTCAAAACAGAACCTGTGTGCGCCATCAAGTCGCATGCTCCAGATAACCGGACGAAGCCACCCCGCAAAGGACGGCCGAAACCACCCCAAACTGCCCACGACCAGGCGTGCATGTGGTGTGGAGGCACTACTCCCCACAAAGGAGCGTGCCCCGCCCAAGGCAAGATCTGCAGCACCTGCGGCAAAGCCAATCATTTCGCGAGCGTTTGCCTGTCGTCGCAGATAAAGAGACAGGGTGGCCCACCCAGGAGAGTGCGTCAGATGGCGCCGCTGCCGAACACATCCACCAGCAGCGACATGGATGACGATGAGGAGGACGCCGCATCTGTCCACGTGGTGCGCATGCTCAACACCTTGGCAGCCACGTCATCTACCGAACCAATGTGCACCGTCCAAGTGCACGGCCAAACGGTCACAGTCCTCATCGACACGGGCGCAACTATTAACCTCATGGCCGCCAGCGTATATCAGAATCTAGAGAATGCTCCTACACTTCTCCCCACCAGAGTGCAGGTTTTCGCTTATGGGACCCGTCGCCCGCTGCGCCTGTGCGATGTCTTCCGAACTAATGTGTCCCACGACTCGACGCAGCTGCACACAAAAGTTTACATATCTCAGGAGGGGTCAGGATTCCTTCTTGGTTGCAAAACAGCACGAGAACTCGGGCTGATACACTTTGCCCTAACAGTACAGGCCCACGGTTTGGATCACCTGGTATCGGAACACCCCTCGCTGTTCGAGGGCATCGGATGTTTGAGAGGGCCCCCCGTCCGACTCCACATCGACCAGTCAGTGGCCCCAGTAGCCCTCCGGCACCGACGAATTGCTTTTCACCTCCGACCGAAAGTCGAAGCCGAGCTGCGAATGCTCGAACAGGCCGGCATCATTGAATGAGTGAACGGGCCCACACCATGGGTATCCCCCATTGTGGTCGCCAAGAAGCCAAAGCAACCAGAGGCGGTAAGAATCTGTAGACATGCGTATCCCCAATCTAGCAATCAATAGAGAACGCCACCTGACGCCGACCATCGACGACATCATCGGGGAACTCTCAGGATCCAAATGGTTCTCCAAGATGGACCTAAGGTCAGGATACCACCAGATTCCTCTTCACCCAGACTCACGCCCAATCACGACCTTCTCCACCCACGCTTGCCTCTGGAGGTACACCAGGCTCAATTTTGGCATATCAAGTGCAGCTGAAGTATTTCAGAACATCATCCACAATGTCCTGCAGGGCCTAGATGGTGTGCTCAACGTGAGCGATGATATATTGGTCCACGCCCCGACCTTAGATGAACACATCCAACGCCTCCAAGCGGTGTTTACTCGGCTGCAAGAGAGAGGTCTGACCCTCCACAAGGACAAATGTGAATTCCTACGCAAAGATATCAGTTTTTTTGGGTACAAATTCTCAGATCAAGGAGTTGGACCAGACCCGGAGAAAGTCAAAGACATTCACAACGCGCCAGCCCCCACGTCAGTGACAGCCGTCCGCAGCTTCCTGGGCATGGTGACCTACTGCGGGCGGTTCATCAAGGATCTGTCGGACTTGACAGGGCCCCTTCGTGACCTCACAAAATCAACAACTGCCTGGACATGGGGCCCGGAACAGCAGGAGTCATTTGCAAAGACCAAGGCAGCTCTGTCAGCTGACACCACCCTGGCCTATTTCGACCCGCGACACGAATCACAACTAGTGGTCGATGCCAGCCCGACAGGCCTTGGGGCTGTTTTGTCTCAACAGCAAGCATGTGGAGAGTGGGCCCCAGTTGCTTACGCCAGCCGCACCCTGACACCTACCGAGCAACGGTATTCGCAGATCGAAAGAGAAGCTATCGCCATTTTGTGGGGATGCCGCCATTTCCACATCTACCTCTATGGACATCCCTTCTCAGTGATCACTGATCACAAACCCCTCATCCCACTCTTCCAAGGCTCATCTTCTCGCCCACCCCCGAGAATCGAAAAGTGGGTGCTGCAGTTGCAAGAGTTCCAATTTACGGTGGAATATCGACCTGGCACCCGGAATCCCGCGGACTACTTGTCAAGGCACTCCCGCCCAGTCACCGATGCTGAAGCAGCCGAGGCAGCAGCCACAGAAGAGTATGTCCGGCTAATCGTTGAACGGTCAAGACCATGGCCAATGTCCCTGGAGGAAGTGGCGAGAGCCACCAAGGACAATGACTGCCTCCAGATTGCGATCCGAGCTGTAGAATCTGGCGACCGGAAAGCGCTCCAAAGCCCAGCATCATTCTGCACCCCGGAGGCCCAGGCTATTCTGAGAGCCGTACACCAAGTCAGACACGAGCTATCCATTTCAGCCGAAGGGTGCCTCCTGAGGGGCCCTCGCCTCGTATTGCCCAACAGCCTCGCCCAGCAAGCCGCCTTGTTGGCGCACAGGTTACACCAAGGGATCGTAAAATCCAAGAACAGGCTCTGAAGCAAGCTGTGGTTCCCGGGGCTCGACAAGGCCGTCGAAGAAGTGATCCAGAGATGCCCAGTGTGCCTAGCGACAAGCCTACCCAACCCCCCAGCACCCATACTCACAGAAGAAGGGCCAACCTCCCCGTGGGTGCGACCCAGCGAAGACTTCG
Organism: Lissotriton vulgaris; assembly: GCF_964263255.1. NCBI lineage: Eukaryota > Metazoa > Chordata > Amphibia > Caudata > Salamandridae > Lissotriton > Lissotriton vulgaris. The sequence continues at coordinate 157,520,089 of NC_141695.1, read as the reverse complement.
GCAGCCTCCCCGGCAGCAAATACATGCTCATCGTGGTTGATGAATATTCTCGCTATCCTGAGGTGGAGATAGTGGCGTCTACGGCGGCATCTGAAGTGATCCCAAAATTCGAAAAAATCATTGCCACCCATGGACTCATGGAAGAAGTCTGCACGGATAATGGGCCCCCGTTCAACGGCAGCGAGTTCACGGAATACCTGCAGAACCATGGCATCAAACATAAACGTATTACACAAAGATGGCCCTAAGCCAACGGGGAGGTCGAGAGGCTAATGAGAACTCTAAACAAAACAATCCAAATCGCTATGGCCGACGGCCACAATCTAGAGCTGGCCCTGTATCAATTTCTTCGAGAATATCTCCTGACTCCACATTGCACCACCGGAGTCTCTCCAAGTCGACTCTCCTTCAATCGAGCAATCACAGACACCATCCCGCACCATCCCATGTGGGAGTTATCCCCAGCTCCCAGGAACCGGTCCATGGAACAGCGCGCCAAGAACAATCAAGAAGCGTCCATGAGACGGAGGGCGGCGGACAGCCCCATTCAAGTCGGAGACAGAGTCCTAGTCAAGGACCGCCATCCGGGAGGAAAATTCCGTCTACCGTTTGAACTTGACCCCTGGAGAGTGACGGAGGTAAAAGGGACAATGGTCACTGCTACCAGGAATGGAGAAGTAGTAACAAGAAATGTGTCCTTCTTTAAAAAAGTACCAGAGGGAAGTGATGATCCTGAATTGGACGACTGGCGTCCAGCCCCCCTGCGCAGACCGTCAGAACCAACTGGAGCAGAGACCCTGACAAGCCAGTCCGGCAACGCCACCCCGAGCGATCATGAGCCCGAGGGACCAGCAGAGAACCCCAGCGTCAGCGAAACCAGAGACTCTGAATAGCCATCCCAGACCACAGTGGAGGGGCAAAGCCAAGGAAGGTGCACTCTACGTCCGTGCCCTAGACAATCCCAGAGGTATCGGACTTTGTGGCACAGTGCTGGCGCTGAGCACAACCGGACGATGACTCCGCCGAGAAGAAAGTAAGACTGTTCTGTTGTTGTATTCTGCATGTTTTAGTCACACTGTGGTTCCAGAGACTTTACCAGCGAAACTTTTAACAGAGACTGTCAGAGAAATGCTTTATGTTTATTAGCAGCACAACCAGAGACTATGCAAGCGAAGTGTGTGCTAGTTTGTTCCAGTTTTTGTTCTATTCCCAGGTAAAGGAGGAATGAAGTGTTGCTGGCAGTGGGGTGTACCACTTCAGTGCACGCCCCCTCCCACTGTTGTAGACAGTTTGTCCCCTCCAGCGTGGAGGGGCTTTGGTTCAGCCCAGCGTGAGCGCTGGGAACGTGTAAACATTAATAAAAGGCCCAGGGCACTGAGCGTGGTTTTAGTTACGTGCTAGCCACCATCAGCACATGTGTGTCGAGCAACCTGGTCTGTTGTAGGCCCAAACCAGGACACTACAGCCAGTTCCCCATGTTTTTCCATCATAAGCACGGCACCCGCTTGCATTTCCATCAAATAGCGTGTGTAAACAAACTTTCTTTTGTTGCACGGCGTCCGTTTCACGGACCAGTGCAGTGTTTACTGTTTCATTTTATTTTCATGTTTTGCCATCGTGAGCAGGCCGCCAGCTTGGTGTGCTTGCATTTTCAAACAAATAGCATGTGTAATAAATGTGTTTGCGTCCCGTGCTGCATTTTGTTGGCCTCTCCGGTATGAGACTCTGAGGAGAGTGTGCACGTGGGTGCAGAGATCAGTCAGGCCAAAGCAATCTAGCCTTTTCTGCTCAGTGCTCTCCATAAAGCCACCAGTGCTGGTAAGAATAAAAAAGCAATTGCAATGCAATAGGTCACGCATTTGTTAGTGCTATTTTATGTATGTGTTTGGGTTTGGAGTGGATTGGATTGGATGTATGTAGTTTGGAGTGGAATTATGTGGGTTGAGTTGCCATGACACGGTCTTGTAAATCATGCATCTATCCGGGCATATCACTGAAATGAGAGATTTCATGTACTAAAAAATGTAAGAAGGGTGCAGGTCTACTTTCAATGTATGCTTCTTCAGTAATGCATTGAAGACCTTTCCATTGCTCACTGTAACCTATCAGCCATATGCCAACATCTCTTACTTTATATGAGCGACCCAGTACCACAGTGGTCTTATACAGGCCTATGAACAGAATTGAACACAAGTGGTGCCTCCTTCTCCTGGCGGCCGGTGCTAGCTGGGAATCCTTCTGGTGCCAGTGGAAGACTCTGTTGACGAGCACGATGCCATGTTGAATGTCACCCACAATGACAGAGACCATGGACCGGGGGCTGCGGAACATCTTGAGGGCATAGATCTCATTGATGATGTGGTAAATATAATTTACCGTACAAGTTTTTCCATATAATTTCTGATAAGTAAAAGAATAGCTCAATCAAATGAGAGGCAGAGTCCGTGGTATCTGAGTCATACGGGCTTTAATTCGATAGCTCGAGCCACGGGACAAGTCAATAGGGTTTCAGGAAAATGACAAGACAATGTCAGGATAAGTCAACGTTATATTAACAGTGCACAATATATATAGTAAAACGGTACATTAGCATTGCATATAGGAGGCGTAACAAGTGAAAAAGAGAAGATAAGAACACATGTGCGTAGCAGGGGGCGTGAAAGAAGGCGTGTAATAGGCGTACACGGAGGCGTATAATGTGGACGTAAGGTAGACGTCACAGAAAGTGTCATAAGTGGGTGTATGCACAGAGGTAATCTGCAGAGTCAGCAGAAGTGCGGATGCGCGCGCAGCTAGCATGACGTGACATAGACGTGTAACTGGGGAGAACTTTAACACTAGTAGAGGAGACAGAAGTCTGGGATGTCAGAACGACCTGGGCCTATAACATATCTGGTATCTTATGTTTGGAGGATGTATTATCTGGAGTAAAAGGTCTCTCGGGCAGAGGCTATACTATACTGAATGCTAGTGCGTGCATATGTGTCTACGTGCCTACGTGCGGGGCCATGGGCCTACTATGGCAACGGGAACTGTAAATTACTTGCATGGAGACAGGAAGACTTGCTCTTTGCTCTGCAGCCAGGGATATGTTTACCTAAATCACCAGACAGGAATGTATTTTCGAGGAGGCTGAACAGATAACTTGAAGGCAAAATACTGTCTTGGCAGGCAGGCCAGGTTGAGCCAGGCACCACTTCGCTTGGCAGGAAGTAAGGCAGAGGTCAGGGATACGTGTCCATGCTGCAGCTTTCAGGAAAAAGAAAGCAGAAAGGGCTCGGAGGCAGAAATCAGGGCCTAGCTCGGCAGAGCCAGGAAAAAACGTAAAAGTGTACCATGTAAAGACGTTGGCATGGCATGGTTAGGAACTGAATTATCGATCCATTCATGGTGGATCTGAAAGAGGACATGTTAACGTTGGACGCAAATGTATTTGCGTCTTCATATTCGGTCATGGAGGGAAATTACATGTACTTTAAGCACGTACATGGAGACGTTGGGGTACACGTTAGGGGACATACTTGACCATAAGAATTTCAATTACCTCATTCCCTCCTTGTCCCCTACGTTCCCTTCAAGATATATCAATCTTCATGAGTCCATCTATCTGTTCATATAACATCATTTGCTCATCTTTTTTCATTCGGGCACGAGAACGTGGACTTGGATGGGGAATACATGATGTGGCGCACAAGCCGCAAATCGCTGGCCCACATTGTAGACATAGACAACAACTGAATACTATGAGTAGGATTACTCCAAGGAATGATAGGACTTTCCATCCCCAGGCTGATATCACGCTCCAGAGCCAACCGAACCAGGTCCAGGTGCCTGGATTCTGGTGTATCTGACTGGCAATCTTGTGGAGCCGAGTTATGGCTCTATATACTGACGGTGCGTTATTAGGAATGAAAACGCAACAACTGGATCCGATGACTCTACAAGCCCCGCCCCTATCTGCCAAGATGACGTCAAGGACGAGACGATTTTGAGGGACAACGAGTCTCATAGCAGACTGTTCTTCTGTTAAGTTACCTAGGGCAAAAGTAGTTTCATTCACTACTGCTTCAAGGGTTCTGGTCAATTTACGTATCAGCTTACTATTTGAGACAGTTCCTAAATAAGGAAAGAATCCTTTATTGAAATCTGTATATTGTTCCCATGTGGTTTCAGTCTGATCGACAATCGGGAGATCTCTCTTGGGCCTAACATGAATGAGATGAGAATTTCTATGGTAGTCAGGTGGGGCTAGAAAAACAGGTGGCAGTAGGAATGCAATGTAACAGGTACCATCCCAGTCTAAAGGTAAACGTATATAAGCTGTATGGCCGCAAATGAAATAGGAATGTCGAGAAGCTTTGAATGTAGACTTGCCTTTATCACTGAACTCAATAATCGTATTACAATCGCTGTGTCCTAGATGTACTGAACCAGTCTTTCTAACACATAGGTCACCTTTCACTGGTAAAACTGTAATTGAGGGTAAGTTCGAATTTTCTGACTGAACATTCAAAATCATGAGGTTAAGTGTAAAATTACCTAATCCATATACTTCGTTTTCTAGATCGTTACCTGTCATTTGGGGAAGACCCTCCTTGTCTGGGAAACATGCCTTATTCATAACTGTATTCAGGTCTCCCCATATCCAATTACCTTGGGAAACTTTGGACTTACTATCTAACGAGGACATTAATGTAAACCATGCACCACATGAACCATTATGTGTAAACGGGTAAGGAAAAAGAGGCAAGGCTCCCGTCATTTTCTGGTAGGGAGGTAGTCGGCCACATACCTAGCAATTAGTGGCATTGCTGGTCTGGTGTGAATGATGTAACATACGGATGAAAGAATTGTTACGCAGGGCAAGTCGATAAGAAAATTTGTGCGGGGGCAGATCACTAAAGGTGTGGTCTGCAGTGCCATTGAAAGAAGAATGTGCTTGTATAGGAAAATATACGTGTAACATATAGCTTAGGCATATAATCGTAAGACTCAGAAAAAACATGACAAGTAAAGTTACAATACAACGGCTTCGGAGTTTCTTGCAATATTTCTGTTTCTTGATCTCCTGTCTATCTCTCTCACTATGTGGGTCTATCTTGTACGTGTCAGGAACCTGTCTAACCGCTTCACCCGAGGGGGACTTAAACAATTAAACTGTCTGACTTACTAGACCTCAACTTTAATCTGTACTCCTGGGACGGAGTTTTCTCTGCCAGGGGGAGTTTAGTATCAGTGGTTGGAATGCGGTAGTCCTGGGAAACAGTTTTTGGCGGAAGTCCATAACACTTTTTGACGTGGCTCGAATGGAGCCAGCCTTTTCTTCCTTCTAGCTTCACCGCGGTCCTCGTGGTCATCAAGACGATCTTAGGTTACTTCCAGCGGGGCTCCAAAGGGCTCGACCGGTCAAAGTTGCGGACGTAGACAAAGTCCCCAGGGATGATCTTGTGTGGCTTCACTTCGGTGTTGTCTGGAAAGGCTGCTGCGACCTGTGAACGACATGATTGTAGTGCAGACATCAAGGAAGCAAGGTAATCTGTCAGCATAGTACTGTCAACATCGGTTAATTTACGGGGCAGAGGCGTCCCCACATATTCGGTGGCCTGCCAAAAACCACCTCATACGGGGATAGCCCTGTCCTAGAATGGGCTACCATTCGCATATAGAAGAGAGCGACTGGAAGGGCTACTATCCAGTCCACACCCTTTTCTGCTCAGACCTTGGCAAGACGAGTTTTCAGAGTCTGATTGTGTCTCTCTACTAATCCAGCTGCTTCGGGATGCCGAACACAGTGGAACTTCCATTGGTAACCTAGCAAAAGGGAAACCTGCTTCATTAGCTCGGACGAGAATGGCTGTCCGTTATCTGAATACACGACACGAGGCAAACCAAACCTCGGGAAAAATTTGCGAACCAACTGCTTGGCAGTGGTCACGGCAGTGTAATCTGGGACTGGATATGCTTCTGTCCATCGGGAAAGTGCACATACAACTACGAGGACATACTTGAATCCTCGACAACGTTCCATCTGGATATAATCCATCTGGAGGACTTCAAAAGGGTGATCAGGAGGATGAAATCCACCTTGTTCTACGGGAATGCCTTTACCGGGGTTGAACTGACAACAGATCATGCAAGTACGCACTTTCTGTTTTGCTGCTGCTCGTAAATGCTTATTGAACCAAAGGTTTTGAATACTGTCTAACATGGCTTTTTCTCCTAAATGTGCAGGGCTATGTGCTGTGTTAATGATAACTTGAACCATAGAGTCGGGGAGAAACCATGTGGCTTTTCCCTTCGTCATCCATCCCTGTTCTGTCTGGATCCCTCCTAGTTCTGTCCATTTCTTGATTTCGTCTGGAGTAGCATGTGTCTGTATGTCAATTACATCTAGTGCGGGATCCTTAACTGTCATGCAAGATGTCGGAACTACTGTCTTTGTCATATCAATCGTATGAGTATGAGTCTGAGCTGTATGCTTGGCTGTTCGATCTGCCAGGTCGTTACCCTGGGAAATGGTATCTGTGACTTTCGTGTGTGCCTTACACTGCATGATGGCTATGGCAGTAGGCAAATGTATTGCTTCTAACAGAGCTTGAATAAGGGGACCATGCTGTATTTTGGCACCGTGGGAAGTTAAGAAACCTCTCTCTTGCCAAAGGACTCCGAAGTCGTGTACAACTCCGAATGCATAACGGGAATCTGTGTATATGTTAACTTTCTTGTCCTTGGCTCGAATACAGGCTTGAGTCAGAGCGATGAGTTCTGCTGCTTGGGCAGACAGGGTGTCAATACGATGTGTTTCTATGACTTCAGTTTCAGTGGTTACTGCATATGCGGCCACTAACTCTCCTGTACTTGTTCTCATACATGAACCATCCACATAAGGTGTCAGGTCCGGATCTGGTAATGCGATGTCTGTCAAGTCTTGTCTGGGTTTTGTCATAGTGGTAATGACTTCTACACAGTCATGTGACATAGGGTCTGTTGTACTTAACGGTAAAAGTGTAGCAGGATTCAGTGTATTGCAGCGTCGGATTTCTATGTGTGGCTGGAATAACGTCAATTCATAACCTGTCAGTCGTGCTATAGTCAAGTGTTGAGTCTGTGTTCGGTTTAAGAGAACTTCCACGGAATGTGGAACCTGTACTGTCAATTGGTGTCCTAATACTATAGAATCACTTTGTCTGATTGCTAGAGCTGTTGCTGCTACTGATTTCAAGCACGCAGGCAGGGCCTGGGCTACTGGATCTAATGTACTGGAAAAATAAGCACATGGTTTGTGTGAACCTGCTTGATCTTGGGTGAGAACTGATAATGCAGTACCCTCGCGTCCTGTGACAAAAAGTGTAAAAGGCTTGCTGTAACATGGTGTCGCTAAAACAGGTGCTTGACATAGGGCTTTCTTCAAATCGTCAAAAGCTTGTGTATGTTCCTGAGTCCAAGGGAGGACAGTCGATGACGCTGCCTCCTGGGTTGTCAACTGTATAAGGGGCTTGGCTAGATATGCGTACTGAGGAATCCATTGTCTACAGTAAGAAGTGAGCCCTATGAAGGCCCGTACCTCCTTTTGTGTCTTGGGCTGTGGCATGTGTACAATTAACTGGATGCGGTCAGGTGTTAGCTGTCTCCCCCTCTTGGACAGCAAGTGACCAAGGTAAACAACTTGCTGAACACAGAATTGCAGCTTCGAAGGAGACACTTTGTGTCCCTTGTCGGCTAGAAAATATAGGACTGTCAGAGATGCATGTTCACATTCTTGTTCACTTCGGGCGGTGATCAATAGATCATCGACGTACTGAAGTAGGGCAGTGTTAGCAGGCATGTGGATACTGTCAAGTTGTCTTTTCAATGCTTGGCTATAGATACTCGGACTTTCCGTGAACCCTTGAGGTGCACGTGCAAATTTAAAGCTTCGGCCATTTAAACTGAATCCGAAAAGGTACTGGCTTTCCGGATCAATAGGAACACTAAAGAAGGCATTCTTGAGATCGATCACAGTAAAGAACACCATTTCAGAATCAATGGCAGTCAATAGGGATGAAATATCTGGGACCACAGGATACTGAGGGATGATACATTTGTTAAGCTCCCTAAGGTCAATCACTAGTCGGTAAACGGGAGGTGCATTTGGATCAGTACGTTTAAGAATCGGAATGATTGGAGAATTACAAATATTGGAGTCAGTTTCTACAACTACTCCTTGAGCAATAAGCTCGTCAATGATTTTCAATAAGGCTGCTACAGTCTCAGGTGGCAATTTGTATTGTCGGATTCTGGGCAGAACAACACCTTCTCTAAGGGTAACACAATATGGTGTAATATGCATACAACCTACATCAGTCGGACCTTGTGCCCATAAATGCTGTGGTACATTCTGTAATCGGGGATCAAAATCTCTCAACACATAGTGACCCTTAAAGTCACGTAGAAACAATCTCACTCCTTCCGGAGAACAACAAATTACAGCTCCTAGAGCTTTCAGCGTTTTAATACCAAGCAGGTTTTCTGGACATGATTTCGTAAGCAATAAATCTGTAGTACGGGACAATGGACCAACTGCAAGGGGAACTGGTTTCGATACTTCATTAACAATAGGTTTTCCTGAAAATCCCAGGGAAACATTCTGTGAGCCTGAGAGGGGTGCACCTGGAACCTCGTCATGACTAATTGTAGTTCTGCTTGCCCCTGTGTCAATCAAAAATTTTCTGTCTTTTCCTAATACCTGACTATGTACATAAGGACCCTCTTGATCTACAGGAATCTCGATGAGAGGCAAACCTACTTCCCTCTCTAGGCTGTTTCATGAATACTGTTGGTAATCTGGATACTCTGACTGTGCATACTGATACATCTGCTGTGTGACATGCTGTGCTGCGGCAATGGGCTGGGGCTGTGGTAGCGCAACAGTCTGTTGTGGAATAGGCATAGGCTGTGCATTTTGCGGAGTAAGTTGCTGGACCTGATCCTGTCTAGGCGGACGTGGTCTTTCTTTCGTTTTACCTGTAGCTATATTGTGTTTCAGAACGGTACATTCATTTATGTAGTGGCCTGGTTGTTTACAATAGTTACAGTTCCCTTTAACAGGAGCTGCCGAATGACTGGACTGTGTCGGACCCTTTCTCTGACCATCTGCTGGAACTGACTGGGCTACTAATACCTTCATTTTCGTGTCTTTCATACGTCTCTGTTCGTGATCATGTTCCTCTCTAATCCTGTTCTGGTGGTACTGTAACATTTGTAACATTTGGGAAGGCGTATTTGCTTGCCACGTACTCTCAACTTTCAATACACGACTATTAACCTGGGGTAAGGAGTTCTCGACCAATTTGGTCACAAAAAGATGTGGATATGACTCGCTACTTGTTTTCAGGCCACTATTAATAATAAAACATTTCTCGAATCTCGAATAAAAATCACTAGTGTCCTCGTCTTGTTTCTGCTTACAGGCTGAAATTGCATCCCAATCCTCTTTCTTAACTGTTAGTAATCTGGGCAAGACTTGTACCAATAATCCTGGTAATGCTTTAGTTTTGTCCCCAAGACCTAAACCTGGGGTACGTGTCTTTTCCTCGTCTTCTAATTCAGCCCATACAATCTTTTTATCTCCCACCTCCCATTCTTTCTCTTTTAGTTTCTCGTAAATCCCTGCTGGCAACAATACTTTCAACATTTTAAGGATGTCTGAATACGTGTAATCTCCCATCAGTAACATATCTTTTAATTAACGGTGGAACCCTGCAGGGTCTTTATCGTGACTAGGTACTAGTTTCTTCATTTCCAATAATTCCATTTTAGTCAAAGGAGTGTATACAAATACGCGTTGAAACGTGTTATCTGGCTTCTGAATTGGATGTACTTCTCTTAAGGGATTCTGTCTGTCTAGGTGATATGGCTGTCTTACTGGGGGTGGGACTGGAACAAAATGTGGAGTTAAGAAAGTTCTGAATTTGTGACGCTGGTCTAGAATCGTATTAATCAAATCAGTACCTAGGCCTCTCCATCTTTTCAGAAGTAAGTCGTCTAATAAATCATATAAGGGACCTGGATCAGAATGCTGATTTTCATATTGTGTAATGAGATGTTGGATCATATACGTGCCAACTAAACGTTGTTCGTCTGGAGAAAGACTTAAAAATGTTTGCGCTACTGCATCATCATTATATCCGTGGCTATCACCAGCCCACTGTACTGCGGACCGTGCCAGTTTCTGTTCATGCATTGTATGGAGTTCGTAGTAACCTAATCTTTCTTTCAGTATATTATCGGTCTGTTGGAATACTTGTTCAAGAGAACATAGTTCTGGAATGGGGGAAAGGAAACGTTTCTTGTTTTCTAGACGAATGGGTCTGTCAAAAGGATTACCTAAAGGGTACTGTTTAGGAGGTTTCGCTCTACCTACATACGCTATCGTATCTTGCTGCACTTCCGGACTTTCTAATTCTTCTTCTTCTGAGGATTCATTCTTATCTGACTCGGCTGTCCTTTTGGCATTCTGTCGGGTATGTATGGCTACTATTTTTTTACGGATTTTTCTAGACATGGCATCTATACATTTCTCTCTGTCATGCTTACAATCTGCAATATTCTGACTCCATTTAGTCAATACATCCATCTCTTCTTGAACAAAACCTGGTCGATCTCGTTCTCTTATCAAACCATTAATCAAGAATCGTAATATTAACCCTTATGTCTCGACTTTCTGATATGCCATGGCTTCACGAATACATTCAGGGCCTTCTCCAGTTTGAATAAAATGATATATCCTGTCTAATTGTTCGGGCATCCCTGGTAGTGTAATCAAATAATCTGCAACACGTCGTAAACGTAACAAGGCTAACATCATAGTCCCAGTCTTGCCTGGTACAGGATCATATCTACAATCTGTAATATATTGTTTCAGCTTTTCAGAAGGGGTCGCTTTCGGGGTACGCTGTGTAGCTAATTCTCTCATTGTCAGTCGCTGTACTTGTGGCGGGGTTCGGTGGTGGCCTCCTTCGGCACCTCCCGAAGCGGAAGCATGAGCATAACCTGACTGTGGTGTAGCTGTTGATGTCATAGCAGGTAGAAGAGGTACATGCAACGGAGTTGGACTCTGTGTTGCAGTTGTGGCAAACGGATTATGCGGACCAGGAACAGGGGGAACAGTGGCAGGCGGACCTGTGGCGGGGGAAGTGACAACATGCACGGGAAATTGGTGACGTGGAGGGGTCGTGGCCTGGACTTGAACATGCTGTTGTGCATTGTTACCGGGTGGTACGGTCACATTGGTATATGCTGGAGCTACACCATCTAAATAGGAAGAAAGGAATATATCTGCTGCGGTCTGATGGAGTTTAGCCGGGACCAAGGGTGGCGGTAAATTATTTGGCATTTCCGGGTTGGCCTTAGACAGGCCCTCGGTCAGGAGAGGATACATGCCATTAACAAGTGCATTTCGTTGTCGATCTAATTGTTCTGCTTTAACTCGTTCAGCTTCTTCTATTAATTCTTTTTCTCGGTCTTTTTCTGAATCTTCCCTATGTTTCTCTGCTTTTCTGAATTCTTTCTCTGTCCTTCTATGCGATTCTTTACGCCACAATTCTATGGCATCTTTCTGGGACTGTCTGGATTTCTTTTTCCATAATGCTTCTTCTACTCTCATGATGCATTCAGCATCCCATGTTCCTGAAACAGGCCACCTATATTTCTCGTCTAGGTGCTTAGTGTAATCGACCCACAAGTCTAAGTACAGTATGGCATCTAAGCCGTGCTTGTGGTACATAAAGTGCCCTGGAGTGTCCCTAGGCGGAACAGGCACTGCTTCTTCAAGTATCCCTTTCCTGGTTCCTATCTGACGTAACTTCGGAAACAGTGGCATTATTACTTCGACTCGAACACAAAAACCACAGTAATGAAAAGCAAACAGTCATTCATACCACGACATAAAATACATTAAAACATTTCGAACAGATACACAATACTTGGAATCATGTAAGATAAGGCTAGAAGACTCGAATACTGGATCACTGAATTACTGAAACACTAGATGCACTGCCAAACAGTACAGACCGGTCCCATAAAGAGACACGTCATACCGTGCTCACCTAAGTGAACACGTACGGACCAGGACTGTGTACCCAGACCTGTCTTGACCGGACACAAACTAATGCACCCGTCTAGATGCGTCCCTAGCAACGGTACTCACCGGGAGCAATACTTGAACTTGAACTCGAAGGCCTCAGACTGGACTGGTTACTACGCATGCGCCTCGACACATCGGAACAGGTGGGCCTCTGGATACCTCGGACACTGCTACTCTCGGCTGGGCTCTGGTCGGGATCCTCCGCACTCCTCACCGCCTCGTCTGGATGTCGACCGCAGTCTCCGTCACCTCCGTAGGCCTGAGGGAGATACAGGAAAACCTGCAGATGCGCATAGGAGTCCGTCACGGCTGTGGCAGGGGGCAAGGCCTGCGACGCATCGCCGGCGCGTGGGGTGGGGGAGGGGTCCCTATTCGGGCACCAAATTATGTGGTAAATATAATTTACCGTACAAGTTTTTCCATATAATTTCTGATAAGTAAAAGAATAGCTCAATCAAATGAGAGGCAGAGTCCGTGGTATCTGAGTCATACGGGCTTTAATTCGATGGCTCGAGCCACGGGACAAGTCAATAGGGTTTCAGGAAAATGACAAGACAATGTCAGGACAAGTCAACGTTATATTAACAGTGCACAATATATATAGTAAAACGGTACATTAGCATTGCATATAGGAGGCGTAACAAGTGAAAAAGAGAAGATAAGAACACATGTGCGTAGCAGGGGGTGTGAAAGAAGGCGTGTAATAGGCGTACACGGAGGCGTATAATGTGGACGTAAGGTAGACGTCACAGAAAGTGTCATAAGTGGGTGTATGCACAGAGGTAATCTGCAGAGTCAGCAGAGGTGCGGATGCGCGCGCAGCTAGCATGACGTGACATAGACGTGTAACTGGGGAGAACTTTAACACTAGTAGAGGAGACAGAAGTCTGGGATGTCAGAACGACCTGGACCTATAACATATCTGGTATCTTATGTTTGGAGGATGTATTATCTGGAGTAAAAGGTCTCTCGGGCAGAGGCTATACTATACTGAATGCTAGTGTGTGCATATGTGTCTACGTGTCTACGTGCGGGGCCATGGGCCTACTATGGCAACGGGAACTGTAAATTACTTGCATGGAGACAGGAAGACTTGCTCTTTGCTCTGCAGCCAGGGATATGTTTACCTAAATCACCAGACAGGAATGTATTTTCGAGGAGGCTGAACAGATAACTTGAAGGCAAAATACTGTCTTGGCAGGCAGGCCAGGTTGAGCCAGGCACCACTTCGCTTGGCAGGAAGTAAGGCAGAGGTCAGGGATACGTGTCCATGCTGCAGCTTTCAGGAAAAAGAAAGCAGAAAGGGCTCGGAGGCAGAAACCAGGGCCTAGCTCGGCAGAGCCAGGAAAAAAATTAAAAGTGTACCATGTAAAGACGTTGGCATGGCATGGTTAGGAACTGAATTATCGATCCATTCATGGTGGATCTGAAAGAGGACATGTTAACGTTGGACGCAAATGTATTTGCGTCTTCATATTCGGTCATGGAGGGAAATTACATGTACTTTAAGCACGTACATGGAGACGTTGGGGTACACGTTAGGGGACATACTTGACCATAAGAATTTCAATTACCTCAATGAGCAGCCATTACTGCGCCAGATTGCTTGGTTGTAGGTTAGCAGTAGGCCCTGGCTGATGACAGTCATCATTGGTATGCACTTGCTGGACAGCTGGACGTCAAAGGCCGCACCAAAAGTGAACAGTGTCAGCAACAAACAGCAGGACCAGTGGGGGCCATGTTCTTGCTGATAGCTGTGGGGAACGTTCGCTGGGTGCTTGGTAACTAGGCGTGCAACGCTGCAATGGTATGACACCTAGCCAGGAGCGTTCAGTGCATATGCGGCTTGGACCTGTTGTTGCGCATACTATGGAAGTAACAACGTGCATTGGTTGTGAGATTGTTGAAGGCTCCAGGCTTCTACATAAAGCAATTGGACTTCAATTTTTTGGGAAAAAAGATCATAAAAATATATATATATATATTACCTACTGGCGGTCGCCAGTAGGTAGTTATAGTTAGGATTTTTTTCAATGCAAAATCTCAAAATTCTATTGTGAATAACTTTGGCGCCAGTTGATGAATCTGCCTGAAAATTTCCTCAAATTTGCCTCGCGGAGCTCGGGTCCTTCCTTGAAAGTTTAGGGGGGATTCGTGAAGCGGGGGCCGAAATAAAAGGGGGGTCCCAAAACGTGTTTTCCCCATGTTAATTTCCATAGGGCGGTCAAACTCACTTTTAGCCCAAACGGCTGAAGGGATTTCCACCAAACTTGGCAAAATTGTAGGGACTGGTAGCCCAATGTGCCTATGCTATGTCTCAAGATATGTGCTCCAGTGGATTATGAGTAATTTAGGTTCAAAAAAATATATATCTCTATGGCAGCACCCCGGTACGCACACCGGGGAGTGCTCTGGGCGCCCCACGTGAGGTGCGCATTGAAAGCTGATTGGCTCTCGGGTGTCTGTAAACATTCGAAACATTCCGGAGCGACCGCCATCCTGTGTCTTGGTAGGATCGAGACACAAGAGGTGGGAAATACAAAGGGTGAAATGACCATAAGGGGGCAGAGTAGACCCCCCTTGACCCCCTAGGTTTGATGTGGGGGCTATAAAAGGGCCACGCGGGTGAAAACATTTTTTTTTTTTATTTGCGCGTGGGGAGCGCCCGGTACGCGCACCGGGGAGCGGACCGGGGAGCGTGCCATGGGGAAAAATGAATGATAGAGTTTAAAAAAATGTAGCCTTTTTTTAGAAATTGGAGGTAGTTCTAAAAAGAACTGTTTGTTTTATTCTTTTTGTTGTATTATATTTTTTTATGTTTTTTGAACATTTTGTACTTTTTTTGGCTTTTATGAACTATTTTGTATTTTTTTGGTTATTTTTATGGGAAGAAACAAAAAACAGGGAATTGAAAATGGCTCAACAGGAGCAAAAAAGAATCAGGAAAAAATTAGGGTTTTTTGGGGCAATTGTGGTTGTCACCAGCAAGGGGGATGAGCTTTAGGCTCTGCTCACCATAGGAGATGGTCTTACCACAAAAGATACAGGTGACCCTAAACGCTCCAAATCATGGTTAAATACAAGGGATTGTCTCCCTTGTCTCTGGTCCCGATGGAGTGGGTTGTTTTCGTTTGGAGGTGGTGGGTGTAGATTGGGGAGGGTTGCTTGCCAGTTCTCTCATCTCTGCAGCAGCATAGTTATTAGGATGCTTGCGCTGCATGTGCCTTATCATGGTATTGTTCCCAAATGAATATTTTTTATTTGGGTTACCCCTTGAGAGTTCCATGTCACAGATGAGGCAAGTCACCTTTGCCGCATTCACTTTCTTTTTTCCCTCAGGGTTGGAAAAAAACTTCCATACAATGTGTGGCTTGGGTTGGTATGGGGTATTGTGTTCTTCCAGCCACCTCCTCCTGCTCCCCTTCTCCTCTTCCTCCTCCCCCTCTTCTTCTTGACCACCAATGTCATGTTGTGGTGGTCCTCTTGGTGGTGGTGGTGGTGGAGATGCTCCAGCTGATGCTGCAACTGTAGCCATTTCAAAGTACAAAATATACCTCAAAGATTTCAAAACAGGTCTTCCTCAGTCAAAGGACAAAGTCAGAATAAGGAAAAAAGGTGGGGTCTTTCATCATTTGGAAAAAAGAAATTTCCTGAACCAATGAGAAGTGTTATTTTCAGGTCACAAGACTAGGGATTTCATCATTATGAAACCAAAACTGTTCTGCACCAATTAAAAGTGTTATTTTCAGGTCACATGACCCGACGCGCTTACGCGACGCGCCCCCGGGCGCACCCGTAGGCGCGCCCTGGGTCGCGTCGCGTATGCGCGTTGGTTGTTTACGTTGCGCGATCGTATTCGCTCGAGTGCTTTCGGGTGCACTTACGCTGTGCGTATCACGTGGACGCGGCTATGCGATACGTCACGATGATGTTTTCGTTCGCGGCAATAGCGCTAACGGGACGCTCTCCGGAGCGCGCCCTGGGGCGCTTCAAAAGACTACGCTTTCCGGGGCGCTCACCGGGTCGCACCCAGGGAGCGCTTCAGGGCAAAAAAATAAAAATAAAAAAATAAAATATACATTAAAACAATTGTTTTAAATACAAATATAATATAGGATTCATTCATTTTCAAAAATATTACATTTCATAGCTATAGACATTTGCTATTAACAACATTTTGAAATTTACTGAAAAAAACATAGGTTTGGGGCCTTATATATAGTTAGGAATTAGCATTTAAAAAACCTAGGAAATTCACTGAAAAAACCATAGGTTTCACACCAGTTATAGTTAGGAATTAGCATTTAAAAAACCTATTAAATTCACTGAAAAAACCATAGGTTTCACACCAGTTATAGTTAGCTGGAAATTTTACTGACATAAAACCATTGAAATTCCCACGTTGTAGTTAGTTGGACTCACTATAACTTGCGCGCCTGCAATGCACTGCTGATGACGTCACATATTACATCACTCATGACATGGTCAGTGACCTCACTCATGACATCACTGATGACACCATCCAGTGAATGTGTGTCTTTCTGAAATATCAATATGTTTTATATATGTATTTGTAAAGGTCGATGGACGAATAAATGTTTAAATAAGTGTGTAAATGGATGTTTATTTTTAATAAAATATTGATTGGTTAACTGGCTTATAAAGTGTATCTTAGTGAATACATATATTAGCGAGTAATTTTTAAATATTTAAAATATATGTATCAGTGTTTCACTTTGTGTATAAGTGGCTGCATGGGTTGGTGACTGACTCACTGTTTGTATGTGTTTTTAAGACAGCGTATGTGCAGGACTGTATGGGTGGATGAGTGTGAATATGTGTGTGTTAGTGAGTGAATGCCTGCCTCACTAGTGTTTTTATGAGTAACTACATATGTTTTAATCTAGTATATGTAAGTATTGATGTATATAAGTGAGTATATGTGAGAGTGAGAGATTGAAAGAGTTCTTGTTTAAATAAGTATGTGTTTTTATAAGTGATTGTTTAAGAAAGTAAGTATGTGTAAGTTTCCTTAGAAGTAAGGTGGTAGTGTGTGTATAGCTGTATATGCAAATAAATGGATGTTCAATAGTTTATTTGCATGTGTGAGTATGTGTGTGAGTAACTTTTGGATGACTGTGGGTCTGTAACAGGATGTATATGTGTATCACTGCATATGATGAGTGAGTATATGTATGAGTGACTATATAGAACTGTTGCTGAATTAGAGGATGTGTATATAGATGGTGGAATTACTGAATTGGTTGTTGTAACTGGTATGATTATCTAAATTTATTTGAAAATGTTAGTTTCTCTTTTTGAATATGTGCTTGAAGGGTTACATTACACCCAAAGGAGGTCTGTCAGTCTGTCACAAGGATGGTGTCAACAGTGATGTCATGAGCGATGTCACTGACCATGTCATGAGTGATGTAATATGTGACGTCATCAGCAGTGCATTGCAGGCGCGCAAGTTCTAGTGAGTCTAACTAACTATAACTAGGGAATTTCAATGGTTTTATGTCAGTAAAATTTCCAGGTAACTATAACTGGTGTGAAACCTATGGTTTTTTCAGTGAATATATATATATATATATATATCCAGTCTTGCCAAACTCATCCGATACGAAGAAGGCGCTGACACCATGAATCTCAATCCAAACTCGATTTATTTACTCACTGTCTGCTTAGACGCGTTTCGGCGTTGCCGCCTTGTTCACTACATCTGCATTCAAACTGAGCTCATACATATATACTGTGGAGATATGGGCGTGTCTAACAATTAGCACACAGGTTCAGACCAGGTATTACCATGGTTACATGATGGTAAATCTGGGATGTTACACAGAGTCTTTTCTCCATTCTTATTACCGAGTAATCATTGCAGAAAAGTTTTTTACACAACAGAATTTAAAAATTCATAAATCACCTAAACAAGTGTTCAAAGTAATAGTGATAACCACCTTTTCATCAAATAGCATGTTACAATTCACAGCTGTTGAAAAGGTGAAAAAACATTTGCTGCCATTTCTGTGTTTAAATAATAAGTTAACACTTTTTGCCGCTTTTTTACCCTGAGTGCCTGCCATGGATGTGCCCTTATTAAGGTCCTAACTTAGTAGACCCTCTGGTTTGCCTGTGCATCCCAGTCTCCCATGTGTCATGCTGGTGTGTGTACCATTACAGCGTGTGTGTGTGGGGGTGGGCTGGTTCGCCTTCTATGATCCCCGTTGTTGCCGCTTGGGACCTGAGCATCTCCCCGGGTGAGTTCTGCTGCGCGTTATAGCCATTAGCTTCTTTCCTAACGCTACAATGTTGCCAAAAGCTGTCACCGCCGCCGGCTCTGAGGGTAGCGTAAAAAGTTAGCTCGATTGAAACAATGTTTCGCGCTGAAACGGGTTCAGGAAATAATGCGCGTTGTATCTATTAGCGTCTTTCCTAATGCTACAATGTTGCAAAAAGCTATCACCGCCGCCGGCTCTGAGGGTAGCTTAAGAGTTAGCTGGTTTGAAACAATGTCTCGCGCTGAAACGGGTTCAGGAAATAATGCGCGCGTGTTTCATGACTGTTATCACCGTCTGCTAACAAAGTGGATATTCGTGTGTTTGTGCCCTCATAATTGTCGCAACATTGTATCTGAATCCCTGACATGGACCCTCGCGCATGCACTCGCTCCGAAGTTTATCTTATGAAGTACTGCCCTAGTGGGCTTAGCGGCTTGCTCATTCATTTTTGTGTAAAGTTATACTGTAAAGTCACAACAAACAACAAGGGCATAGGCATGAGCATGGTCATACTCTAAGTAGAGCTGGTAATTGTAGGGTAACCAGGGCAAAGTGTTTCGTAAATGTGCACTAAAGTGTACAGTTAAATTAAATAGAAGGAAAAAACTATAAATTGTGCCTTGTGTTCAGACCTAAAACTGTGTCTGAAAGGTGCTCTTATGTGCCCATACGTACCCCGTGAAAGGTGTGGTAGTTGAACTGCAGATGTTCATCGAATGGTACTAGGGGGAAAGGAAGCGCTAAGGGTGTATTCTGATTACCTTGTTATAGGTGGACACTTAAGGCTTCGTCCGCATTCAGGCCGAATGGGATCTTTGAGTTCAGGAGTATGATATACCTGGACTCCAGGCGGCGCAGTGCCAAAGGGCGATTGCCACCCCTGATATTTTTGGGAATGCTATCAATTACAAAATATTGAATGTTTTTAGCATTGCCATTGTGGGTTTCATGAATGTGTCTCGCTACGGGGTACGTAGGATCATTGTTGGAGATTGCACGGAAATGTTGCAAGATCCGTACGTGGGCTGGATGAATGGTGGAACCTACATATCTTTTACCGCATGAACATGCTAGTACATAAACTGCAAAGTCAGTCTTGCACGTAAATGCATCCCTCAAAACATAAGGTTTAATCCTGAAGGGGACTTGCACTTTCGTAGTGTTCACACCATAGGTGCAGGCTTTACATTTTGAACACTTTTTAAAGCCCCTCTGGGAGTCTAGCCAGTTTTTGGTCTTTCTAAGGGTAGGCGCATTGCAGACCAACTCTTCTCTCATGGATTTAGCCTTTTTAAATGTGATTAAGGGACTAGTGCCCACCAATTCTCCTATGCTTGGGTCTCCCCGGACTAAGGGCCAATGCCTCCTCAGGATCTTTCGTAGGTTGCTATGGTATCTATTGTACCCCGTTATTAATCTTGGAGGGTCCTTACTATTGGAAGATGTTGTGTTTTTATTGCTGATTTTAGGGAAGATGAGATCTTTCCTATTCTTTCCTTTACATTTGTCATCAGCTCTCTTGCAACTGCTGCTGGTATACCCTCTATCCCTGAGTCTTCCAAACAACTCTTGTTTGGCATTGGACAGCCCTTCTTCCGTGCTACAATTACGTGTCATTCTAAGGCACTCAGCATAGGGAATAGATTGTTTCAGTGGTGTAGGGTGGAAACTGTGTGAGTGCAGAAGGGCATTCCCTGCGGTAGGCTTTCTGTATGTGCGTGTCTGTATTTTGTTGTCCTGTACAAACAGTTCTAAATCAAGGAATTGGATAATGGCATCATTGGTGTTACATGTAAACTTTAGGTTCAGAGCATTTTCATTCAAAGCCAACACAAATTTTTCTGCTTCTTCGGCACTACCCTGCCACAAGATAAAAATATCGTCAATGAACCTTTTGTACATCACCACATTATCTTTCATGATATCTTTATGTTGTACTCTCAGAACCTGCTCCTCCCACCAGCCCATATGCAAATTCGCATATATATATATATTCACTGAAAAAAACATAGGTTTTAGGCCATATATAGTTAGGGATTAGCATTTACAAAACCTTAATTTACTCGCACAAAACCATAGAAATTCGCATATATAGTTAGATGCAATAACTATATATCGTGCACCCGCAACCCACTGCTGATGATGTCACATATTACATCATTCATGACATGGTCAGTGACATCTCAAATGACATCACTGATGCCATCACTGATGACAACATCCAGTGACTGTATGTTTCTGTAAAATTAAAATATGTCTTACATATTGAAGAATGAGTGGATGTATAAGTGTCTGGATGAAGGATTTAGTAGGTGCGTGACTGACTGAGTGAGTGAATAAATGTGTCTTACTGAATGCATGGATTAGTGACTAAACTGTCTGAAAGTGTGCATCAATATGTCTGTTGTTGTGCAAACTGCTGCATGGTTTGATCAGTAGCTATATGAGTGGCTATATGGGTTATTGATTGGTTGCCCAAGTATTTGTACGGAAGACTGAGTGTGTGTGTGGCTGGCTGGGAGGTGTGTGACTCTGTGCACATCAATGTGTACTTGTATCAGTAATTGTATAAGAGAGTAAGTATGTGTTAGTATATGTTTGAATAAATAAGGTGTTCTGTGTTTAACTGTATAGATGAGGAAATCGAAGTGTGATTGATTATTTACAGGACTGACTATGTGTGTGAGTAACTCTATGGATGAGTGGCAGTGTTTGAGTGTCTGCATAGGTGTATGAGTGCATATGATAGTGTTGTAAGAATGAGTGACTGTATGTATGAGTGATTGTATGGGTGAATGAGTGAATGTGTGTGTAGACGTAGGAATCAGTGAGTGCGTATGTAGTAACTGGTATTGGTGTGTCAATGGTTCAAAAAATGAAACTCTGTATTTAACACTGGGTGTAACAGAGGTTATTTTAGAGTGTGAGGAGGTGCATTGTATTATCACATCAATTATATCATCAGTGACGTGATTATTGATGTCAAATGAGATGTCATCAGTGATGTGATCAGTGATGTCAATTGAGATGTCATCAGTGATGTCATCAGTAATGTCATTTGAGATATCATCAGTGATGTCATCAGTGATGTCATTTGAGATGTCATCAGTGATGTCATCAGTGATGTCATTTGAGATGTCATCAGTGATGTTGTCAGTGATGTCACTGACCATGTCATGAATGATGTAATATGTGACATCATCAGCAGTGGGTTACGGGTGCGCGATATATAGTTATTGCATCTAACTATATATGCGAATTTCTATGGTTTTGTGCGAGTAAATTAAGGTTTTGTAAATGCTAATCCCTAACTATATATGGCCTAAAACCTATGGTTTTTTCAGTGAATTTTCAAGGTTTTGTAAATGCTAATTCCTAACTATATATTGTCTATAACCTATGGTTTTTTCAGTGAATTTCAATGGTTTTTTAATAGCAAATATCAAAAGCTGTCAAATGTGAAGTACGTGATAGGTAAAAACATTTTCGTGTTTATGCACGCTGATGTGCTTTGAACGCTGCCCCCCCCTCTTTTCTCTTAGTAGTACTCTCTCTTTGCAGATAGTGAAGGGTAGTTAACGCAGGCCTTTGCCCCCGTTGTAATCCGTCGTGCCTGCTTGTCTCTCCATTTGATTGATTGTTATCCAAGCATTTACTGTTTTAGAATTGATTCTCTTTGGTTCATTCTCTATTTACAAACAAGCACAGAGTCGCAATACTCTGTTTAGTCTTTGCAGATAGTGAAAAATCGTGTAAAAAAACAAAAGTAATCGAGCAAAATCAGTAGGCCACTAATGGGATCTCTTTTTGACCTCGCTAAAATAGAAACATTAGGAACAACCCTTCATGAGAAATACGAAACTAGTGAGATGAACTGAGCTCCACACCATGATGGCTGCAAGACAGCTCGGCTCCGCCACCCACCCCGCCCAAAATAACGATAAACTCTATGCAAATATTATAAATATATACAACACACCAGCAAAGTAACAGGGTAAAACATTTTATTAAATAACTATTTACATAACTATTTTATACTTTTTGTTGCCTGATCCGGCTAGCTCAATCGATCGAGCATGAAACTCATGCACTCTGATAGCAAGCGTTGCTGCTGATGCTATGCAGACAAAAACTGGTTTTCAGTTTGTACATTCTTCAAGATTTTTCCATCCAAGGCTGGTTGAGAGTTTGTAGAACGATGGCTTCAGATTTTCAACATACGGTGTGGTGGCGCGGACTGGGAGGGGGCGCTTGGCTCCTGCCCCCTCCCCAAGTCGTGTTGCCCTGGTGTGGCCTAAGATCGCCCCCGACATAGGCGGCCGGCTCCCGGGGTCCGGCGGAACTTTTTGCCTTTTGATGACTCTTCCATTCTGGACCTTGTCCCACAATCCGTTTGACCTGAAGACACGCTGTAGTGGGGCGCCCCTTTACCGTTTCAGTTGCCATTCCGCCCGCTTTTGCTACACTGTGCCTCTTCCGCCATTCAGCTGTTTACCGCCCGCTCTTGCGACTACAGCGTCTCGCTCACCATGTAGTTGAGTTGCTCCCGCTCTTGCGATGCAGTGATAGGCGGCTGCCACAGGACTCTTAAAATGGTGGCCGGCTCTTCAGATTTGGGCGTGGTCCACTAAAATGGCCCTGGGACACCTTGGAACTCGGACGCTTGTCTGCTAGGGCTTGGGCCCCATTCTCGAAAGCGTCCCCTCAGCCTTGAAGATTCTACAAAAGTCTTGGGGGCCCCCGACTCCCGCAGGCTTCTGGTGGGGAGCGGCTGCCATGATTGCTCGTGGAATGGCCACGACTGAGCTACGAGATGGTGGTGCTCTCATGCTGATGCCAGCTTCAGTCTGAAACATCCAGAAACACTGTAGACTACCAATTCGATCAGTTCCGGTAGCGCCCCAACGTGACCCGGTAGAGAAGAACTTGCCCTCCCCTCTTTGACTGATGGTTCTTGTTGCCTGTCCCTTCTGTTGTCATTTAACAGAACTTTTTAGACTGCTGAAAGGGGTTGTGTTCCGACCGCTGGTTGGTGGAGACATTTTGACTATATTCTGGACCTACGTTGTCGCGTAATGCGTTATATGACACGCCGCGTTAGCGCACCCGGAAGTGCTCCGGTGCGCGAAGCGCAGCTTCCCGGAAGCGATCCGGGGCGCGGCGCGCAGCGCGTAACGTAAGCATAAAAGGTCATGTGACTTTTCATTGGTTCATTTTACTTTTGTTATTCTAATGATGAAAGGCTTGGTCATATGACCTAAAAATTACGCTTTTTATTGCTTTCGAACATTATTTTTTCTTAAACATATATGTTATAATGTTCCAGGCTAATGTACTTTCCCGGAAAATTTACAACTGTCCTGCAAGTAAAATATATTCCTTTTTCTAGAAAAAGGGCGTTTCTTCGTCCCATGACGGAGCCGTTGAGCAAAAGAGGCTCGGCCTGCTGTCTTAGTCGCCGATACGCCTGAATATCAGATTCTTATCGATCACTTTATGTTGCAGGAGTAGAAAACACAACAGCCCTTGACCATTTATCTTTACTGCATTCCTGCGTATTATACCTTTTATCCGTCATGTAATTGGACTGCTTTATTTCACTTGTCTTTTACTGATTCGAAAACAGTGACTAAAATTAAAAACTTTACCAATGTAAATACTACTACCATGTTTTATTTAAAAACCTTTATTGTGAAAATGTCAGTATACAAATACGGGCCTATAACCACGTGGGCCGGCCACGGACCAAACTGGAATCGTATATGATGAGGAGACATTTACACTGTAGAGGAACGTAACGAGCTGACCATTAGGTTGCAAGAACTAAGGTGTCTAACAGTTGCAGAATCGGTGGACGTACATTTTGTAATTAAAATACGACAGGGCCACTTACAATAAAATGATCTAGATATACATTTGCGGGCAAGTACCATGGGTGACGTTAATTCGAACTTTCAATAGTACAGTAATCAATAACACATCAGAACTTAATATCAATAGGGATGTCAAAATATTCAATCAATTCTCGTCCCCGCCCGCCATGTGCTTCAAAACTGCATACGTATCTCGTGATATCAAGGTTGTGCAACCAGTACACAACAAGGAGTTACGAGACCCATTTATACCGGCGCCATTTTGGGCGAGGCCGGGCAGGTCCAGGATATAGTCTCCACCAACCAGCTGTCGGACCAGAACCCCTTTCGGCAGTCAAAAAAGGTTCAGTTAAATGACAACAGAAGAGATAGGCAACAAGAACCATCAGTCAAAAAAGGGGAGGGCAAGATCTGAAGCCATTGTTCTACAAACTCTCAACCAGCCTTGGATGGAAAAATCCTGAAGAATGTACAAACTGAAAACCAGTTTTGTCTGTATAGCATCAGCAGCAACGTTTGAGTCAGCTTTGTGTGAAGCCGCCATTTTGATTCAATCAATAGCGTCCCCCTGCACACATTCAGGGACCTGGTCGTGTCTTCAGGTCAAACGGATTGTGGGACAAGATGCAGAAAGGAAAAGGAAAAAAGTTCCGCCGGACCCCGGGAGCCGGCCGCCTATGTCGTGGGCGATCTTTGGCCACACCAGGGCAATAGTGAAACTGCAGCAGGTGCAAATGAGCTTCAGACAGTGTTACAAGCGCTGCTCAGAACTCTCAACTATGATGACACCACCTCGGTGCCGGATCTTGGTGCCTTGTGCTGGTTCCGGCCTATTCACACGTCGGTCCGCTACTGACACCACCTCACAGGCCAACGGGGCACCCCACGCCGACTTTTGGCGCAGCATTGTAGGATGGCCACACCAGTGCGGCAACTTTCTGGACACCACCTAGGTGCCATCCAGATCTCGGCGCGTTGTGCTGCCTTCGGCCTACTGTAGCCGCAAGTGCGGACGCAACTCAGCTGGATAGCGAGTGAAACACCAAGTGGCGCCCCACTGCAGCCGAGGAGCCTCCATCTTGGGGGCGACGCACACCACCTCGGTGCCATCCAGATCTCGGCGCGTTGTGCTTCCCTCAGCCTACTGTAGCCGCAAGTGCGGACGCAACTCAGCTGGATAGCGAGTGAAACACCAAGGGGCGCCCCACTGCAGCCGAGGAGCCTCCATCTTGGGGGCGACGCACAGCATCACATTGCTTTCCAATGCAGTCAGATCCTCAAACAGCCCCCACTGACTGACGCGACCTCACAGGCCAACGGGGCGCCCCACGCCGACTTTCGGCGCAGCATTGTAGGATGGCCACACCAGTGCGGCAACTTGCTGGACACCACCTCGCTACTGACGCCGCCTCACGTGCCGACGGATTTTCTACGCTTTTTATAGCCCTATGCCGCATAACAGGTCATGTGACTTGTTTATAAAACTTTTCATTGGTTCATTTTACTTTTGGTTTCCTAATGATGGAAGGCTTGATCATATGACCTAAAAATAACACTTTTCATTGGATTAAAACATTTTTTTTCCCAAACGATGAAAGCCCCACCTTGTTTCTGGATGTTTCAGACTGAAGCTGGCGTCAGCATGAGAGCACCACCATCTCGTGGCTCCGTCGTGGTCATTCCGCGAGCAATCATGGCAGCCGCTCCCCACCGGAAGCCTGCAGGAGTCGGGGGCCCCCAAGACTTTTGTAGAATCTTCAAGGCTCAGGGGACGCTTTCGAGAATGGGGTCCAAGACCTAGCAGACAAGCGTCCGAGTTCCAAGGTGTCCCAGGGCCATTTTAGTGGACCAGGCCCAAATCCGAAGAGCCGTCCGCCATTTTAAGAGTCCTGTGGCAGCCGCCTATCGCTGCACCGCAAGAGTGTGCGCAACTCAACTACATGGTGAGCGAGACGCTGTAGCCGCAAGAGCGGGCGATAAACAGCTGAATGGCGGATGAGGCACAGTGTAGCAAAAGCGGGCGGAATGGCAACTGAAACGGTAAAGGGGCGCCCCACTACAGCAGACGAGCCTCCACCTGGGGAGGCCCGTTCACGCCGCCTCCAGCCCCCCCCCCCCCCCCCCGGGGCGCCCCACGCCGTTTTTCCGCAGCTGCATTGTAGGATACCAAAAACCAGTGCGGCACCCAGGTAACATCACCTGGGTGCTGTCCAGAACTCAGCACGTTGTGCTGCCTTGGGACTATTCGCACAAAACACAGCTACTGACCATTGTTGCTTCTTTTTTCAAAAAAATGTTTAAATGTATTTACTGTTTTTGTTGCGTTGTATATATTTATAAGTTATTAAAGTGTTATAATCCTACTACTTTGTTGGAGTGCTATATATTTTTAATGTGACACATAATTGTAAAAACTTTGATGTACAAAGAGGCATCCCTGGAATCTTCCGCTTCAGGCTCGGACCCACACACCCTCACAGTGAGAATCCCCTCCCCAAGCACAATACAGGATGGTTATCAGATAGTAGGAACGCGTGTGGTGTGACGGATCTCATCGGGTGGGGGGGCCTTGATCTACTGTAACTCCTTTGAAGAGGAGTGATTCTCTACAGCTGGGGCCATAAACTACATCTGCAGGGCTAGGTGATAGCCTGGGACCGGCCTGGACAATCGGACACAGAGGAAGAGGAGTGTCAGAGGGTGCGGTAGTGAATAGGGTGAAAGGGAGGTGTCGGGCGGGCACAGGGTGTGATTCTCAGAGAAGAACAGCGCAGATGGGAGGAGGTGTCTGGCCCATGCATGAGAGAGAGAGCGGGGGTGACCAGTGCGTGGGGGAGATGCTTGCGAGGGTGGGGAACCATGCTGAGGATCGGCGGCGTGCAGAGAGTGGGTCTGGTCAAGGCATCTAAAATGGCTGCCGTGCACGACAAAAGTGTGGCATTGGAAAAAAAGCAAGATGGCGCACACAATGTTTATCAATACGGATTAATTTATAACAATTATTAATATATTTACTCGCAGTGTCAAAATGGCGATCAACACTGCTTAATTTCCTTCGAATCGAACGTTAACAGAAGTCAAGCGGCAAAAAAAAAAAAAAAACGCTCACGCGCAACCGCTGGAAGACAAGTATCAACATATATGAGCCTCCTCAACCACCCTCAGAAAACATAGGGGGTCAGGATACTTCTCCCATACCCCCTTATACCCAATACTCACATTGCTTTTCGTCCATCTAGTAATTTAATTAAATCGAAACACAAAATGGCGAATGCACGTTTCGCTACCAGTTTGCGACCCGGTTCGCAAACCGAGAAGTGCTTCTACCGCGAAAAATCAAATTTTTGTTATTTGCCCCACGGGACCCTTTAATAACCCCAACATCATTCCTAGGGGGTCAAGAGGGGTCTACCTTGCCCCCTTTCATTAAATTCCCCCTTCGTTTTTCTTCTCCTCTTGTCTCTCGATCCTACCGAGAGACAAGATGGCGGCCACACCGGACTGTTTAGAATGTTGACAGACACCGGAGAGCCAATCAGCTTCGCTACGCAAAGCTCCGTTACGCGAAAAGTACGCGATCTGGAGCGCTATCTGGGACGCTGTCACAGATATATCTGTTTTTTTAAACGTTAATTTCTCAAAATCCACTGGAGCACATATATTGAGACCCAGCAAAGGCACATCAGGCTAACAGTCCCTAAAATTTTGCCTAGTTTCGTGTAAATCCATTCAGCCGTTCGAGCTAAAAGTGAGGCCAAAGGCCCTATGGAAAAATGAATGGGAAAAACGCGTTTTGGGACCCCCCTTTTTTCTCGGCCCCCCCTTAACGGACCCCCCCAAATTTTCAGGGGCTGCTCAGAAACAAAATGTGCCATTTTCCTGAAAATTTCAGCCGATTCCGTCCACAAACGCCAAAGTTATTAGACATAGAATTTTCAAAAGTTCCATAGAGAAAAAATCCTAACTATATATACCTACTGGCTATCGCCAGTAGGTAATATATATACATATATATATATATATATATATATATATATATATATATATATATATATATATATATATATACACACACACACACGCGCGCGCCCCCTCCCGCCCCGACATTTTCATTTACTGCTGCCTCCTTCTTTCCTCCCCCTGCATCACAGTCTCACTTTCCCTTTCCTTACCTGTGCCGCCGCTCCTCACTGCACAGCCGCTCGTCACTGCACCGCCCTCCTCCTTCGTCGTCATCACGCACGTTTCCAACTTGAATGCTCTCGTCGGGTCATTTGGCTGCAGTTGGATGCAGGCCTCTTCCCTTCATCGATCACACAGCGCCCTAGGATCAAATAAGATTGTCTAGCTGCAGGTTTTGCTATATAGTTTCTCCTTAATTGTTGTGAACTTAAGCTCGCTATTCACGATGGAGGTTGGATGTTGTGGCCTTTCCTTCTGCGTAACATGGGCATGTGATCATCCCAAGTTAAGCCTATGTCTTTTGTTCGCAGGCTGAGGTTGGGGATCGTGCAATAGGGCGTTCATTGTATGCAAGTGAATTTTTGGGGCTGAAGGACGCAGCGAAAGCTTGCATGATCTTGCCGAGAGCCTAGAGTTGGGCCACTCCTTCCTTGCCTTGGTGTTAGTGAGTAGCTCTGGACTCTTCTGTCCACGCTCGTTTGCTTGCCGCCAGCTGCCTTACAGCCTCATTGAAGCCACAAACTCTCTGCTGCCTGCTGGATTCTACAGCGGACCCGCCCGCCTGTCTCCCGCCGCCCGACTGCTCAGCTGTCACCTGGAGCAGGGGCCGCCGAGAGGAGACGGGCGAGGGGCGGACTTCAACGTCCATCGGCCCTTGCGGTGTTCCGCCCCACGGGGAAGCGCCAGGCGGCGCTTAAATTTGGCCTCAGCCCCACCGTGTGTGGGAAACTCTTCTGTCCACGCTCGTTTGCTTGCCGCCAGCTGCCTTACAGCCTCATTGAAGCCACGAACTCTCTGCTGCCTGCTGAATTCTACAGCGGACCCGCCCGCCTGTCTCCCGCCGCCCGACTGCTCAGCTGTCACCTGGAGCAGGGGCCGCCGAGAGGAGACGGGCGAGGGGCGGACTTCAACGTCCATCGGCCCTTGCGGTGTTCCGCCCCACGGGGAAGCGCCAGGCGGCGCTTAAATTTGGCATCAGCCCCACCGTGTGTGGGAAACTCTTCTGTCCACGCTTGTTTGCTTGCCGCCAGCTGCCTTACAGCCTCATTGAAGCCACAAACTCTCTGCTGCCTGCTGGATTCTACAGCGGACCCGCCCGCCTGTCTCCCGCCGCCCGACTGCTCAGCTGTCACCTGGAGCAGGGGCCGCCGAGAGGAGACGGGCGAGGGGCGGACTTCAACGTCCATCGGCCCTTGCGGTGTTCCGCCCCACTGGGAAGCGCCAGGCGGCGCTTAAATTTGGCATCAGCCCCACCGTGTGTGGGTAACTCTTCTGTCCACGCTCGTTTGCTTGCCGCCAGCTGCCTTACAGCCTATTGAAGCCACGAACTCTCTGCTGCCTGCTGGATTCTACAACGGACCCGCCCGCCTGTCTCCCGCCGCCCGACTGCTCAGCTGTCACCTGGAGCAGGGGCCGCCAAGAGGAGACGGGCGAGGGGCGGACTTCAACGTCCATCGGCCCTTGCGGTGTTCCGCCCCACGGGGAAGCGCCAGGCGGCGCTTAAATTTGGCATCAGCCCCGTCTCGCGGGACGCCGGGCGAAGCCCGGGCCAAGGGCGGGACCGTTTCAGCCCGTTCCAGACTGAACCAGGCTGGGCTGGGCCACCCCCCTTGTCACTGTTATACGGACACTGCCTAAAGGTACTGATTATCTACTCATTGACATTGGACATCTGTTTAACTGACTGTGAGCTCATAAATTGCTTTAACCATGACGAGGGGTTTAAGAAGTAAAACA
This sequence comes from Lissotriton vulgaris, assembly GCF_964263255.1. NCBI lineage: Eukaryota > Metazoa > Chordata > Amphibia > Caudata > Salamandridae > Lissotriton > Lissotriton vulgaris. The sequence goes on along the minus strand of NC_141695.1, from coordinate 157,489,889 downwards.
GCCCTTAAAGCTGTCTCATTTACAGGTCCTATTGACCTATTTATTTCTAAAACAACTGAGGCTATTAATCAGAATATCGCTGTTTTAGAACGCAGGGTCTCTCAGGACCTTGCGATTGCCCGGAGATCCTCATTGGGTCGCCTAGCAACTGCCCTAACCCCATTGCCATCAGCTACCCCAATTCCTATTTTAATTCAATCTGGCACTATAGCACAAGTTCACTCCATCCCTAGTGCGGTGGATTTATCCGCTACTAACCTGTCACTAGATTTGGATTTAACTGAGAACCTTGAGATAACCCCTGACCTTGAGCATATTCAGTCTGTAGATCCGGTCCAGGACCCTGTACAAACTAACAACCTCAGGGGGGTCAGGGAAGGCGCTGTACCAAAGCAGCCCGTACAGCACAAAAAGGGGAATACCAAATCAAACTCCTATACTACCAGCAAAAAGAAAGGGTCAACTACTGTTTCATCTAAGAATACCTCTCTTACCAAAACTTCTGTTGTTTCAGATCCTTCTAGCCTACAATGTCCCAAATCGGTCAATGTCGAGGAAGGCTGTCAGAGCTCGCCAGACAGAGACACATCACAACTCATTGTTACCTTCAGGGACATATTAAAAATCCACCTCCAACCTTTGGAAAAGAGTATTATGGCAATAGAAAAGCAGCTTGCCATACTCCTCACCAAACTACCTAACCAAATCAGGGCGGGTACTACTAAAACCGGAGGGGGACCTACCATCACCAACCCAGGGACTATACCGACTAACCCACCCAGGCCACCGGTTACGCCTAAAGTACAGGCAAAAACCAAAGAGCCTCCCACTACCTCTTTACCTGCCCCTAACAAGAATGTATCTGCCAAACCCAGTGCTAAATCTATATCACAACCTGAATTGCAGCCACATCCTATCAGTCAACAAAACCCTACTCAACTGTCCTCTGCAGTTTCACCCCCTGTTGCTAATACCACCGTCGCACAGGGGTTACTGCTGCCACCCCAAGATAAAGCCCCGGTCATTCAAAAATCACATCATATGGATGCCAAGAGGGGGCCCAGGTCTAAACCTCCAGTTCATCTCCCACCAGAGGCCACACCATTCACGGTAATCCTAACGGGAGTTCCGGAACTTCCAGTGGGTACTGATGAACCCTCCTGGTCCCTTTTGAATAAAATCCTCCAATGGCTTAGCATCAACAGGCCACTACAGCCTACTAATACTTGTAGAATATCCTCTGTTCGTAGGGTCCCATGGGTAGGGGCGACCCCAAAGAGTATTCAGGGGGATTGCGTCATTGTTACTTGCGAAGACGCATCCTCTGTGAATTACATTTGTTCTTGGCCAGAGCTGGAGAAGAAAGGGGGAATCGACACTCAGCGGCTCTCCTTTTTCTATCCACCAGTATTTAACTTTCACGCTCCAACATTAGCCCCTAATTGGGTTATTCCCCAAGAGCAACCCTGGAATTTTGGAGGCCCCTGGGTGACACAAAAAAGTAGGAATAGGGATTGGCTACCCCGTCCCTGGTATCCCAACAAAGGCCAACGTATGGGGAATGGATGGCAAGGTATCCATACCAGCAACAGATTCGATTGTCTGGAGATGGTCGACTGACGTAGTGCCCCAACACTTTCTAGTGTGTTTTCCTCCAAAGTATCTGTCTATGCTAAAGTAAGGACATCCCATAAGCCGGACTGTGTACCCGCTGTTGCACGGGAAGACAGCCGTTATGACATGGTAATAGAGGGAAGTTCCAATGAACAACCCACATCTTATATTGTTTCTAGTCACAACTTAAACACTCCCCCCTCTAAAGGTACACATTGTATTAGTCCGGATGCGAATACATCCATTGATGTTCCTAGAACAGGCCCAGTTGCCAGCACCCAGGAAACTAGTTCAACTTTATCCTGCGTTACCCAGCCGGGAGCTGCCATCCAGGATACCACCAAGTCAGCCGGTATCACCCTTATCTCCTGGAACATTGCTGGTATTGCAGGGAAAATAGATTCACCCTTTTGGACCAGGTTTATAGGGGAAGGATTTGATATAATCCTCCTCCAGGAAACCTGGTGCCAGGAACAAATTAATATCGAAGGTTACTCATCCCATTGCCTTATAGCTACCAAATGCAGCTCAGGTAGGGCCAAGGGGGGTCTCCTGTTGCTCCTGTCCAACAGGTTGAATAATTGCGTAGTTAGAAGTAGTACGACTGTGGGAACTCACAGCCAGGTGGTGAGGGCTAAGTGCAGTAAGGGGATCGATCTGGTTATTGTTAATTTTTATAACAATATCTTTGATGCCACCAGAGGGAACATTCTATACCCTCTTGAAAAGGAAATCGTAAGGGTCATGGGCATTTCGAATAGAAAGGCAGAGGTTATTTGGGCAGGGGACTTTAACCTTCAGCCATGCCATTTGTCCAATGGGAATCCTTGTGGTCTAGGAGTAGTAATGTCCAATCAATGGGGGGGACTGGGAGGGAGGGAGGAATTCCCCCATTTTCCACATTGTCATTATGGCACACTACTAAACAAATTGTTAACTAAGCTAGACCTCCACCTGTTAAATTGTAATAGAAACACACAGGCAATCACATGTCCTACCTTTACAGGAAGGGATGCTGGGACATTTATAGACCATATCTTGTTGTCCAGCACCGGAGACTTCACTAACTTATATATTAAAGAAGAAAGTCTCAGTGACCACAACAGTATCAGTATTACACTCCTGGGTCATGGTATAGCGTCATCAAAGTCAGGAGAAAAGTGCTCTACTGACTTAGTACCCATCAGACCAAATGGTCTAAGGATCAGATGGTCTGGAACTAATTCAAAGGCCAAACAGAAGGAGGTTATAACTAGCTGTAAAACCCAAATAAGCTATTGTTTAAGTAATGCAATCAATCCCGAGTCCCTACTGTTAAATTTTATTAACATTAATACCACTATCGAAGGTATTTTCACTAGGGCACCTTCATTAGCCCAAGGGGTAAAACAAGGTTGGTTCGATAAACCTTGCATGGTTGCACTTCGGGAATTAAAGAGGGCAGTGGGTACCAAACCACGAGACAGGGAAGGGATAAAACTATCCAGGGCCAACTATAGAACGGCCATTACCAACAGGAAAAAGCTCCTGCAGTGTGAGGCATGGGATAAGTTAAAAGAAGCAGCAGAAACCAAAAACTGCAAATTATATTGGGAAACAATTAACAGCCCTTTTCTCAATAAGGACGACATCCCGGAACTAACTTCCTACATCGCATGCAATGACTGGATTACCCATTTTACCAACATCTTTAATCCGGAAGGGATACCCCTCGAGGTACTAACCACCGAGGCTACACCTTGGATACCCATACCTTTGGGAGTAACACTGGAGGAAGTCTATGATGGGCTTTCCAATAGCAAGGGAGGAAAAGCCCCAGGCCCGGCTGGGGTCCCGATCGACTTGTTAAAAGCCAAACCTTACCTGTGGGCCCCCATCCTGGCGCGGATCTTTAATTGCGCGGCAGAGGATAACTTTCCCCCCTCTTGGGGCCAATCAGTTATAATTCCCCTATTTAAGAAAGGCAGTAAATCTGAGGCCTCCAACTACCGTCCGATTTCTTTGTTGGATGCCTCGGCTGGAAACCTGGGCAACTGACTCGAATATTTTAACTAAAGTACAATATGGGTTCCGTAAAGGAATGGGCACCCTGGAACAATGTGTTAATTTGGACCTTATTATTAACAAATATACTGTGGCCAAAAAGGGCAACCTTTTTTTATGCTTTGCTGATTTGAGCAGCGCATTTGATTTAGTTAACCATGCTATTCTTTGGGAGGTTTTAATTGAATCTGGGGCACCGAAGGAAATAGTACATTTCTTAGCCAGGCTCTACGAAAAACTTTCTTGTAAGGTCCGTTACGGCACCCTAGGTGAATGTACACCATTTTTCAAAGTTTCACGTGGAATTCGCCAGGGATGCGTTTTGGCTCCTCTCTTATTTTCACTTTTTATTAATGGTGTCGACCGTAATTTGGTTGACATTCCTGCAGATGCCCCTCTGATTGGAGGGAAACCTATCCCACTTTTACTTTATGCGGACGACGCTGTTCTTTTATCCCGAACACAGATTGGTCTCCAGCGCCTAATTGATAGTTTTATGTTGTTCATTCAAAATAGGAGGCTCTGTGTGAACAAATCCAAGACATATGTTATGACATGCGGGCAGGCTGTAAATAAGGCTAAGCATAGTTTTTTCTTAGACAAAGATAAAATGTCATACGTCAAAACTTTTTGTTACCTGGGTATTACGTATAACAACAGTGGGTCCTGGATCTCTGAATTTTACAACATCAGATTGAAAATGTTGCGGTCCACCAGCAGCATTTTGCGATTTGCCTCTAAACTTGGCTCTCGAAGTATCCCAGACATGATTAATATATATAACGTTCGCTGTGTCTCTTCTGCACTGTACGGGGCAGGTGTATGGGGCCACAGTGAAGGTCCTTCGCTCCAAGCTGATGAAAACAAATTTCTAAGGAGATTGTTATGCGTTCCTCCCTCCGCCTCAGTACAATTGATTCATGATGAGGTAGGGATCGAGTTTATATCTGACTTAGCAGCCGTTCGGCCACTCTTATTGTGGCGTTCTATTTGGGCTAAGGCAGAGACTCGATTCACTCAAGAGATTATTCTTGATTGTATAGGTCTTGACAACTCATTACGTATACAGTGGATGCGATATATTCACTTCTGGTATAATCTCCTATTTGACATCAATGTTTTTCTCGATCCAGAGCAGGCTGCTGCCATTCCCAAAAAAGAGATCAAGTTAACATTTTTAAACTTTAAAAAGGCGGAGCGTGACAAGGTGTATGGTAAATTAGCCACCGTGAAGTTTTATAAAGATCTGAATTTAACTCCGGGGCTACAATCTTACCTTGTGAACGTGACTCGTCCATCTCACCAATTTGTACTAACTCGTGTCAGATTGGGTATCGTTCACCACCTTGTTGCGTTCCCAACTCAGAAAGTTAGATCAGAGACTCCCTGCCCATGTGACAACACTTCACGCCAGAGCTGTTGCCACTTCTTACTCTTTTGTAAATTTTATCATTTTCTTAGGTTAAAATACCTTAAGCCCATTTTTATAAAATACAATACTCGAACCTCAAAGACCGCACTAATACTATTATCCTCAATGGAGAATGTGGATATCTGTTTTTTTGTGGCTACCTATATCCTGAAATGTACAGCTTCCAGGAAAAGTATAGTACTGTAAACTTTTACCTGTCTGTAAATTCTTGAGATGTACAGTTGCCAGGAAATGCATAGTGCTGCTACCATTTAATACATTCCTGTCTGTACATAATAGTTTTTATTAGCTACAAATATGAAATGGTCATTCGTGTTTTATGTCCCTAGTATGTATAGTAAGGTCCCTCTTTACACCCCAAATATGTACTCTTTTTTATGCCCTCGGAGCGGTTCGGATTCCGTTTGTTTAAATGTACAGCTGCCAGGAACCTCCACTTGTGTGCTAAATATATTGATTTCCTGTCTGTACACATTTGTATATCCTTATATCGCTTGTCTTTTCGCACCATTAACGTGAATATTGAGTATTAATTGTATATATATGGTGTTGTATTTTAATGTTGCTTATATGATTTGTACTTCAAATCGAATAAAAGCTTATGAAATTGAAATAGTGAGTAGCCTTTGGGACTTGAGGTTATTGCTCAGGTGCGTTTGAAGCTGGGGTCAAGTGATGCGACAGTTGTTTGTGGCAGCCTTAACAGTGTAGTGGGAAATTTTGGTTGATGGAGCGGGGCTTCCAAGGTACAGTTTCATTATGGCGGGTGTCACAATTTCTCTTGAGGGAGGGCTTGTTGCAGTGAGCCATGAAGGTTGGCACACACACCTTGGCATTTTGTCGGATGCATGGACCAGGCATGCTTGCCAGAGGGTTCCCAGGTGTGCTTTGCAGTGGTTCTCCAAGCAGAGCAGCGGGCATAGGTTTTGGAGGTGTTGCTTCTAAAAGTCATTATCAGACAGCAGCAGTTTGGATGCTTGACCATGCTGTGCACATTTCACATTGCATCTGCCAGGTTATCTTCGTGTTGGCGCTCATCTATCTTGCGGGCTGGCCCCAGCCCGACCTTCCCCCGATTTCCTAGGTCCTGAGCCACTCTCTGCATTTTTTGTTTTGAAAACTTTATTCATCATTTTAGCATATAAGTGCAATACAGACAAATCGGCTCACTCTCAATGATGCAATTCAATTCATGAAGCTTTATTCGGTACATGTAAATGACCATAAAAGCACAAAGCATAAATGACAAATACAGCAGTTCATAAAAAAATTTCAAGTAATATTAACAGTCGTAATTCATTAAAAAACACATACTTTTCCTGGAATTGATACAATGATTAAAAAACGTTGCAGTATAAAAACAGATGTCTGCAGATTGCAGATTAAAAATTAAATTCATAGTCTGCTTAACTGTGCATACACCATATTTAACAAACATAGGTTTCAGAAAGGTAGTACGGAAATTCATGTACAGGTTACCGAACAGCAAAAAGTGCAAAGTGCTCTGGATAGACACGCCATCACACATACATGGCCCAGTCGGGTGTTTCTTGATATTCGGGTGGGCCACTAAATAGTGCGCCATACCAAATCTAAGTCTAGTAAGCACAAATTTATGTGAAGGCCTAGTCACCAGGGTTAAATAAATAGGAAAACCTTCCACAGAACTGTATCTATTGTAAAACATGACAGTGGACAAGGATCCAGAGGCTACTGCCCGCTTCCTCTCCGTAAATGCCAAGAATTTGCCTTTCAACTCAGCTTTAGGAATCCTAGATGCTGCACTGGGATCGATTAAAATATTCAAATTAAATTTGTCTGAGAAACAAACAACAACATATTTAACCCAGGGTATATCAAGATATTTATCCAATGATAAACAATCCTCGATTATAGATCTGTTAAATGACTTCTCATCCTTAAGACAAATAGAGCGCCAGATCATTAGTGGCCTAAGCGATAACAGATCAATTAGATAGTTAATAGCTAATTCTTGATGGATTAGCTCGGTAGGAGCGGAGGTTGGTAAAGACAGGAGCTTTTTTAGGAAAGAATTTTCCTCCAGCTGTAGATTATGATCACAACTGTGGCCCCATACTCCCGCCCCATACATTGCTATGGTGACACATCTAGCCGGATAGATCTTGAGCATATCCCTGGTACGTCGATCCCCGACCTTCGTAGCAAATCTAAAAACACCATGGGCATTCTTTGACATTTTATTCTGAATATCATTAAATTCGTTGGTCCATTTCCTGTCCTTGTAGAAGGTTATACCAAGGTAACACAATTTGTCAACCTGCTGCACCTTGACACTGTCAATATAGAAAACATTTAAACATTTACTTTTAGCCCCACAGGTCATTGTGTGTGTTTTCCCTTTATTAATGACTAGTTTCTATCCTTAATAAAGTAAGAAAAACTGTCCATTAATCGCTGTAATCCCACCGGAGTTCTGGAAAGCAAAACAGCGTCATCGGCATACAATAACACCGGCACCGGGTCACCTTTAATCTGGGGAGCGTCTGCATTAACTTTTTTTAAGATAGCATCAACTCCATTAATAAATAATATAAAAAGAAGGGGGCCAGAACACAGCCCTGCCTGATTCCTCTTTTAACACAACATTTTGGGGTGATTCTCCTCTAGTTCCAAAGCGCACGTTAGTTTGCAATTTCTCATGCAACCTTGCGAGAAAGAAAATTATGCCATCAGGAGCTCCTAACTTCAACAGGGTTGACCATAAGATAGAGTGGTCAACCATATCAAAAGCTCTACTCAGGTCTGCAAAACAGAGGTAGAGTGAGCCAGGTTTAGCTTCAGTATATTTCCCGATCAGTGAATCAAGATTGATGCACTGGTCGAGTGTGCCCCCACCCTTCCTAAATCCATACTGGCTATCAGCCAGAATGCCGTCCTGCTCGACCCACTCCTCTGGTTTAACGAGCATGACTCTGCTCAAGATCTTTACTAAGGAGTCAAGGAGAGAAATGGGGTGATCATTTTTGGCATCAGACCTACGTCCCTTTGTGTAAATTGGCACTACAATAGATTCTCCCCAGGTTGCAGGGGCCTCAGTACTCACGGCTGCATTAAAAACAGTGGCCAAAAGAGGTCCCCAAATCTCTGAAGCAACTTTGTACACATCGATCGGCACCCCATCCGGGCCCTGGGCTTTCCCTCCCTTACTAGCACGTATGCCGCGTTCAACCTCACTTACCGAGATATCCAACGGCAAGACAGCCCATCCATTGGGGTCAATGTCTACAGTTCTATTAGAATCAAAGATGTTAGAGAAATAGACTATCCATCCATCACTCAATACATTAGAGGTTAGCTCAGGTGTCCTTTCTCCCTTAAGAAAAGAAGAGTTAACCGTGGCCCTAAACAGAGTACTATTCGATAACTCTGCTGCTTGATTGAGGGAGTCCCACGTCTGCTGCTGTAACTCCCTCTTCCTCTGTTTTAGTGCATATTTATATTCAAATGTTAGTTTGATGATTAGATTATTGTCCCTGGGCTTTTTTGTTAGGGCCTGTTTAAGATCAGTTAGTGTGGCGGTACAGTGATGATCGAACCAGCCCGGTCCATTTCTACGCTGCCCGCTACTACGTCCGGTGAACGTGGCATCAATAGATTTATTAATATCATGGAAAGAGGATAAAACCTTCTCATCATCAGATATGTTTTCCAGGATGGAGACAATGTCCTCCAGACTCTCCTTGACAATAGAGCTGATTAATTCATGGGCCCTGTCTCCTACCCATCTTAATCTAACACCATTGGTCCTGTGGGGTTCTACGTTGGTGATTGTAATACCTACTTTGACTGAGCTACCAACCCAGAAAATAGTGTCCAGAATAATACAATCGTGGTCACTTAATGAAGTTACATCAATTCTAGGGGGAGCACAGCAAGAAATAATATTAGAAGAGACAATCCCATGATCAATTACAGAACTGGTATGCCGATTTTTAAAGGTGGGGATGGATAGACCGTTTACATCTTTACTATACTCCAAGATTTCCAGGTCATAGCAGCCCATGTGCTTATGCAATGCTTCCCCATAGCTGTTATGCCCGAAAGGCAGGTCGTCCCATCCAGCATTATTAGTGACCACACAAAATTTTAGTGATGACAGTTCACATAAAGCGATGTTAAAATCCCCTACCCAAATAAAATCAAATACAACATTCCCTTCCAAACATAAATTTTCAATGGCACCTGACAGGTCGGTTACTACATTAGCCCTGGTGTTATCAAAAATATTATTATAATAATTATTCAATAGGATATTGCGGTCTTTGTCCTCAGTAAGCCAAAGAATCTGTATGTGGTCGCCTACGTTTATATACTTTCTAACCACAATTGGGCAAAGAATCGATACTAATATCAATAAACCACCTTTAGCTCTTCCTGGTCTCACACCCTGCGCTGGTAGGTTATAGGACACAAATCCCTCATAACTGACCTCGTACCTGCACCATGTTTCTTGGAAACAATGAATGTCATAGGTATTAATAAAATTAAGCCAACCCAAGTCGTTTCCCTTGGATTTTAATCCTGCCACATTCCAACTGACAATCGAAGTCCCTTTACCACTTGTACCAACACTATCAGGCATCATACAATGATTTTGACCCTCACCCTCATTCTGGTTTCTATTACTTGTGTCCCCACACTCCTTGATCACACTTGAATCAGCCACCAGTATTGACTCAAATGTGGGATTTACCTCGGATGCCACCGTATTATCTTCTATATCATCCCAACAGGGACTAGTGGCCACCTGGGGATGGGGCTGACTTTCCTGTTTGAGTCAGTCATTTACATCCAGAGAATTCAGAGCCTGGAAACGATTTTTCATATTAATATCAAAAGGAGGCCTATGAATGAGAGGGTAGGGTCTGCTTTTTTTACTATCATGAGAGGTAGTGTTAAGGTGGCTATAAAAGAAGCCAAGTGACCGGGCACACACATTATTGTCAGTGGTCAGTAAGGAGGCAGCTCTAAGAAGTACGGTGGCAGCATGTTGTGGGTGTTTGAAATTTACAATGACACAATCTCCTCTACAACTCTTCCCAGAACTCCCTATCCAGTTGACCTGGTAGTTAAAACGTGGTCAGAAAATGCAGTCGGAAAACCACATTGTCTATGCAACCAATATTTTTTAAAGATTCGTGGGTTTCTTCTTTGCTCACGGTTTCAGGGGGTGGTATGGTGCACAATCAGGGGGTAGGTTAATAGAGCGCCTTCGCCTTACTTCAGTCTACCCTACCTTGCTCTCTGCTGGTGTTACAACCTGTTTATCTTGACCGACTATTGGGGGGAGGAATTCTCTACAGCTGTTTCACTAGCACGTGCACCTACCCAACCTCCAAGAGGAGCTTCTTGGATAACGTCACTACTCTTTGTAGGAACCATTAAACTACTCGCCTCACCAATATACTTGTTCAGTAAACCTCCTAATCTATTTACCTCCGCAGACATCCGTTCGAGTTTGGCAACTAGAGGTTTGATTATAACTTTTATCTTTGAATCAATGATACTGACTAGATGGTTAAATTGTTCAGTATCCAATTTTACAGCGCCATCTTTGGCCATGGTATCATCATCCTCAACTATATTATTGGGGAGGTAACTGCTCTTTTCCTGGTGTTACGAGTACCCCCACGTTTGGTCTGAATTTTCCTGCATGCTCTAACCACTCTGGGAGCAGGGGTCGGAGAACGCTGTACTGTAGTGTCTATAGAGTTATCCAACTCGGCTTGGGTGGAAGTGGACTGCACAGGCACTTCCTTGACTTATACGTCCAGTCTATTATGGTTACAGCTATCATCAAGCACCAGAGGAACAGGGGAAATATGCAGGGTATGGGACAGGGGAGGACTACCTAGTCCTAACGACATTTGCCTTTCACTATTAATTTTGATAACAACCTTGACTAAGTAGTTATCCAAAGTGGCCGACACTAATGGAGCCTTCCGTTTAGACATAGTTGATGAACTAAATAAAACAAATCAAGTTAAAAATAAAACCATAAAGCTACCATGAATTTCACAATTTAAAAGTAATCCACCACCTAGTGGTCTAGATCTTTAAAAGGAGAACTATGTTTATACATAAGCCAGATAAATTGCAATGTCTCACAATATGAAGTAGGGGCCTCGTCAGCATCCAAAGTCTATGGCCCAGTCCAGCCTCGTTTTGCCCCGGACTGCCACAGACTGCCCACCCTTGTCCCGGGCTTCTCCCGGGCGCATCCCGCTGTGCAGGAGGTGTTCCCTCCGCTTAAGGCGCCTCCAAGCGCGCCGATGAGCTCACTCCCACGCCGGTAGCAGGGGCAGCTGGGAGTTGGAGTTTAGCCCAGCTGTTGCCCTCTAGGCCCTCGGGGCTTGCTGGTAATAGCTGGTAGGGATAGTGCCAGGGCTAGGCAGGAGCCGCAGGAGCCATTGCCCTCACGGTGTGTCCTCTTGACAATCAGGTAAGGCCCCCAGGAGCTTCGGTGCTCCCTCCGCTTAAGGCGCCTTAAGGCGCGCCGATGAGCTCACTCCCCGCCGGTAGCAGGGGCAGCTGGGAGTTGGAGTTTAGCCCGGCCGTTGCCCTCACGGCGCTTAGGGATTGCTGGTAATAGCTGGTAGGGATAGTGGCAGGGCTAGGCAGGAGCCACAGGAGCCGTTGCCCTCACGGCGTGTCCTCTTCACAATCAGGTAAGGCCCCCCGCCTCAATGATGCATTTAAAAGAATAAAGCAAAAGAGTTAACCATATCAGTGTCATAATCCAAGCACTAAATAGATAGAACAGTGGTTAATGACTGTAGAGATTATCACAATGTCCAGATTCTCTCGCTGAAGGCTATCTTCATCAGCCCCGTATCCAGATCTCCTGCCCAGAGACGTAAATCCTGACATATGTATACAATCAATGAAACACATCATGGAAATGAGCATGTACATCATTTTGAACAAGCGATAGTGATGCTCAGAGCAACTATCCGACCCCAACCTGGACAATGCCCTGCTCCAGTTGGGAAGTGGTAGTTTGGCGGGTGGCCTCCATGTAGGCCCTGAATGGCCCCCAGATATCTTTGGGATGGGATGATCGGGGCAGCATAGAGGAATATGTTTTGCTGTTGGTATTGCAGAATGCTAAGCTATGCAGCCAATCTTGTAATGTGGGGACTGTTTTCCGGCCCCAGTGTAGTGCAATTTCCCTTTTGACCAGCAAAAATTATTTGAGCAAATCTTCTAATTTTTTTTCGGGAAGTTAACCACATATCCCAAGAATGCAATCTCTGGAGTAGGAATGAGAGTAAGTTCAGTCATGTCTCCTAATGTCTTGTGTATCGACTCCCAGTATGACTGTAGTTTGGGACATGTGCACGCAAGGTGAGCGAAGTCTGCGCGGGAGGCAAGGCATTTACGACAACTGTGGGGCCAGGAGGGATCAAGTCTGTGGGACCTGGCCGCAGTGATGTATGCCTGAGACAGGAATTTGAAATAGAGCAGTCTGTGGCGACTATTTAGGGAGTTCTATCAAAAATGAGGGAAGAGGATTCAAGGTCCATTCAGTTCCCCTAGTTAGATACTGAATTAATCAAAAGGGAATGGACACTGGTGTCTACTAAACCTTCGGTTAGTCTTTGAGAACCCTCATAGACAGCCTGATTTAGTCGATGTGGTGTATCTTTTATCCGCCCCGTCAGGCGTCATGGCATATTCATAGGGTAGTCAAATAACGTGCGGTATGCCTTCCTCACCCGAGGCTACCTCTGGTCCAGGTAGAAGTGTCCAGAAATAATAGGAAAGGGAAAAATATAAAAAACAGTGTGTCACCAAAAAAGAATTTTTAATGAAAAGGTTTGCACTGTTATTAAAAAATTCGATATATATGTAATCGGGCAACTAGATTACCATATATCTATCTATATATATATGGATGCGTCAACATGTTTCAGCTCTATGAGCCCAGCCGTGTCTGTAGAGCTTTCGTCAGGACAAAAAACAAAAATACATACACAGAAGGTACTTACACAACTTGTGTAGGTTCCTATAGCTATTATGGAATTTCTTATACAGTCACCTTAATAGGCGTTCTTAGAGGCTTCTACAGGTAACCAGGGGCAGAGTCAGCACTGGGACTGAAAGCTGGTCATCGTGGCAAAGACCACTCCTAGCGACTCTTCACTCCTGTAGAAGCCTCTATTTAGGGAGACCTCCTTTTACATTGTGCAACATTTGACCCACTGTTCGTCTGTGATGGGGTGCCCCAAGTACTCTCAGTCTTTGCGAATCTTGTCATCTGGCACTGGAATGATGTCGGAGCAGGCCTTGTACAGCTTGGATATAAGATGCAGCCCTCCCGCTGATTCAATGACTAAGAACAACGGGGCAAAAAAATACGGTTCAACAGAAAAGCTAGGCAGGGTAGCCCGCAGTGCCGAACGGATTCTCCCTAGAATAAAGCAATCCATAAATGTGGCATTGCGAAAGCGCTCCTCGTCTGCCACAGTAAAGACGTGTCCGCCAGGGAACAGGCCTTCCACTTTGGTAATGGTAAATTTGGCTAGAGTGCGTTGCACCAGTTTTTCTCCCGTGATTGGGAGCCAGAGCGCATTTGGGAGGGGGAGAGCTGATGTGTAATGTGTGGACGTGCCGGTTGTCCGCTTCAGTTTGTTCCATGCTCAGCTGTTGGTGGAGACCATCTGTATATCGTTGGGATCTCCCAGAATACTCCTGGGCAGTACCCCGTATAGCTTTTCAGGCAGTACGAAATCTGCCTCAGGACGGAGATAAAGGATTCAAGCATCCGGGTGGTGCCAAGCAAAAGCATAGCTACATTGGGCCACTAAGTAGTACAGTTTGAGGCCGGGGACTCCAAATCCCCCTCTTTCATACGGCAGGGTGAGTGTTTGCAAGCGCACCCGGGGTTGTTTGCCTCCCCATACCAACCGAATAAGGTGTGATCGCAGTGTTAAAAAGAAACTGTTAGTGCGGGGACAGGAATGTTATTGGAAAGGTATAAAAATATGGGGAGCACTACTATCTTGACTATAGCTATTCTGGCAACGATGGACAGGTGTAATCGTATCCAGCCCTCCACCTGCTCCTCCAGGGCGTTGATCGCGTGACCGTAATTTAGACGGATGATGTAGGTCGTGTCCGGCTGGATATGAATGCCCAGATACTTAACGGAGTCATTGCACCATTCAAGGGGGAATTCACAGCCCCAGTGCATTGGGGAAAATAACAGACTTATGGCAGTTTATGCCTAAATCAGAATGCTGCCCGAAGCAAACTAATTCCCTTTTGAGGGGCTCCAGGTTGGTGCCAGGCTCTCTAGCATAAAGGATAGTATCATCCGCTAAAGTGAGGCTAACAGCAGCCCAGTATTAAATTGGAGGCCCCTGTGCAAGTGCTTCTCCTGGAAGTGCCGGATTAAGGGGTCCATTGTGAGAATAAATAGTAGCAGAGGCAGCGGACAAACCTGCCGTGTACCGTGGGATAAAGAGAATGGCGGAGGAAGCGTGCCGTTTGAACCGAGTCGCATTGTGGGGTGTCTATATAGCAATGCAGAGGTAGCAATAAATTTCTTTGGCATGCCCATGCAGCGCATGATGGAAACAAAGAATGGCCATTCTAGAGCATCAAACGCCTTCTCCGTGTCTAACAAAATAGCTGTGGCTGGGGTCTCCGGGTTTATCCTGTGAAGAATAGAGAAGAGCGTCCGGAGATTCAGAGAAGTGGAGCGATGGGAACAAATCCTGATTGGGCAGGGGAGATGATGAATTCCATCATTAGAGATAGGCGCATGGCGAGTATTTTGGGCAGAATTTTGTAGTCTAAGTTTAGTAAGGACAGAGGTTGGTACGAACCACACAGAGATGGGTCTCTGCCGGGTTTAGGCAGGAGTATGATGACTGCCTCGCGGAAGGCGGGGGTAGTACTTGCTTTTCAAGGGCTTCAGCATATACCTCAATGAGCTGAGGTGCCAGGAAGTCCTTGTATGTCTTATAAAAATCCCCAGTGAAGTCGCCTAGGCCAGGTGCAGAGGACCCGCGGAAAGCCATGATGGCATTGGTGACATCATCCACCAAGATCGGCTCAGCCAAATACTCCTGCATGTTCATTTCCAAGTATACCAAAGCAATCTCGGACAGGTATGCCTCCTGCGCAGTGGGATTGCGCCCTACTTTCAACATGTATAAGGTGGTGTAATAATCGAGGAGTTTGTCACGTATCTGTGAGGTGGTAGTGAGTGTGAGGCCAGTGGAGGAAGTCCGTTCAGTGATGTAGGCCTTGTGTAGGGTAGGCGAAGCATCTGCGCCAGCACCCGGCCAGGGCACTCACCCCCACCATAACTTCGTGCAGAGTGGTATTTCCCTAGGAAAAGAATCTCACGGTCTGCAGTTTCTCTATATTCAGTGAAGAGGGAGAGCCTGAGTGCTGCTGCCTCTGGATTGTGACTGTTTATTGGGGTACTATCAATGTCCCTTATGTCGCGTTCCAGTCGGGATAATGTGGTTCGCACAGCTTTTAGTACCCCGGCTTGTTTGGCAATGCAAACTCCCCTGATGTATGCCTTAAACCCTTCCCATAGGACAACCCATGGGTCTACAGAGCCTGTGTTGATGGCAAAGTATTCTTATATGGCTTTGTGTATCTCTGAGTGAAAGAGGTCATCATTAAGGGCACGACTGGGAGAGCTCCATTGTCATTCGTATCCCTCGGGTCTGGTAACACTAAGGAGGAGATGAACTGGGGAGTGGTCCGAATATGTTCTTGGCAGAGTTGTAAGGGAGCGATACCAGCAAGCTATGCCAGGGAAAATAAGCTAGTAGTCTAACCTGGTCCAGGTTTATGATAGCTTGTGAATTCGTACATTCAGTAGTGGATGGATTGTGCTTGCCCCATATGTCGCAAAGTGATAATTGTTGACAAAGGTCTAATAAAGCCCTGTGAGCTCACGGTTTGGTGCTGGGAGAGGAAGCCATACTGTCCAGGGCCGGGTCTAATAGCAGATTTAGGTCACCCCCTATTAACAGTAATCCGGGTTCCAATTTCACGGGCTGAGAATGTAGGGAATGAAAGACTTCCGGGGAGTCTGTGTTTAGAGCATAGACACATAACACGGTGACGCTATAACCCCTTTAATCAACCAGTGACAATCAGGTATCTTCCCCTGCTGTCCCATATGAAGAAGTGAAGGCTAAAGGGCACCCGTTTGTGTATCAGATTAGCTGGGCCACGGGAATCACTGCTGAAGTTGGAGAAATATCTGTGCGCGCCCCAACTGGAGACAAACTGTGCGGAGTCAGATTTGGGCAGGTGTGTTTCCTGTAAGAAAGCAATATCGATGTTGTGACGTATCAAGTAAACAACATTCCTTTTCTTGCGATTATCGTTAAAGCCCCTGACATTCCAAGACAACAGGGACAAATTAAAGGGACCACTGATACTACCTAATTGCTAATGGTCTTGACATTTACAATTAAGATAAACAATCATTGAGAAACATTAAAGTGGACAGTGAGCAAAACAACAGTTACTGCGAAACGTCTCCAAACAACCTCGCCCCAAGAAAAGCAAGGCAAAACTTCCATCTTACAACAAAGGATGATACACCATGCTGATTTGGTGCATCAGTATCCCTAGAAACAAACCAAGGGTGTACACCATGAGGGGTGGCAATGCACCGTCAGTCAGCCAGCCCATTGAAACATTTCATGATGATGAGCGATTAATGTCCTAATCTAACTAGAATAACACATGAACAATATGCCATTGGAAGAAGTCAGCCAGTGCCAGACTTGAAAAAAGCTCCATACTTGCGTTGGAGCCGCTGCCTTGAGGAGATGATCTGTCCCCATCTGCGACCGTGCTCTTGTAGGAGTAGCAGAATACCTGCACCTCAGTGGGGGTGTCGGAACCTGGGACTTACCGCCAACATCGACTCGGAGTCTGGCCGGATATAGCATGCCATACCTTAGTCCCAAATTCCTGAGTGTGACCTTAACGGCATTGTAATTCCGGCGGGCCTCTTGTACCATGAGTGTAAAGTCCGGATATAACGCCAGTTTAGAGCCCTGACATGTGGTTCCACGGTTCTCCCTAGCAAGGCGCAAAGCTGTGTCACAGTCTCGAAAATTTAAGATGCAGGCAATGGTAGAATGTGGGGGGCAACCTGGGTTGGGTCGGGCCTAGGGTGTGGTGTGCGTGCTCCTCCACAAATCAGGGGGTAAAAGAGTCCCTTCCAAACATGTCTGCAAGCAAAGTCTCAAGAAAATGATAGAGGCCGCCAGTAGCAGTGGTCTCCGGCACCCCAAAAATGCAGATGTTGTTGCGCCTACTGCGCTCTTCGAGGTCTTCATTTTTGCTCGCCACATCTTTGAGTATGCGCTCCACGAGCTCTAATCTTTTGAGGGTCTGTGCAGTGTCGTCCTCAATGTCCGATATACATGCCTCTGCTACATCCAGGCACTTGGCGTGTGCCTCAATTTTGGCCCCCATATTTTCAAGGCGTTTGTCTAGAATGTTGAAGCAACCATCCAGCGCCCGAAAGCCGGCCCTCATCTCCGGGAGCCTTGAGGTGGATTGCGAAGCTGGATCGTCCACCCGACCCCTACCGTGAGGGTCCTCTGCCATATTGGAGCCGTCGGCCTGATCGTTTCCAGCCACTTTCTCAAAGGGAAGGGTGCTTTGTTTTGGGTCTTTGCAGCTCATGCTGTATTATGACCACCCAAGGGGGATGCCGGCAACTCAGGTCCCGATCCACAGGCGGGTAGGAAGTGGGCCAGGAGAACCGACCAGTGGTGTAGGAAGATGTGCAGGCCTCAGACCCGGACAGTGCATGATCCGGAGTTTAACCAGACAGCAAGCAGGGGGGAGGCACGGCACCCTGTAGAGCCAACACAGGGTTCTGATCCCTCAGAGATAAGAGGAAGGTGGAGCACTCACTGCTACGCAGGAGCTGGATGTTGTCGTGCCCCACAGCGTGCAAATGGATGGGGCTGGTGAGGGTTTTGATGCAGCCCATGGTGAGGTGGACAAGGCAGTTGGTATGGCTGGCTGTGGCGCTGTAATGCTGGGAGAGCTGATGGTTGCAGTAGCTACTTGAGACCAGCAGCCAGCATGTTGGGCCCCGTGGAAGCAGGCCGATCCACTATGAGGAAGTACAGGGGGGGGCAGCCAGACGCAGGGAGCGATGGAGCTGCCCACGTCCCCCAACCCAACACACAAGTGTCCGGTAGATAGCTACCCAGGCCTGAAAGCAGGCACTGTCCCTATCTACACAGGGCCGTTGAGAAGGGGCAGGAGCAAGCAACACAGGCCGGGTGCCACCAATCATCGCCACGCCCTGGCAAAGGAGGTGGCTAGGCAGTGCGGAGCCCAGAAAATGACCCGCACCTGGAGCACTCACCCCCATAACAGCTATCAACTCCAAGCGGGTGATGGCCACAGTTCGGGACTCGGCCATGCCTCATAGCAGTGGAGACTGGCGTGGGTCCATGCACGTCACGTTCCGGGATCTTACGAAAGCCGGAAAAGCGGTCCAATCGTCTACAAGCCGTGGTTCGAGGGGGTCAATGCATGCACCACCGGAGCTGCTATCCGTCGGTGTTATGCTGTGGGGGATTAGTGTCACATATCTGGGTTATATTTTGGCTGGGCTGGGGCGGCTGGCGGAGCTTCAATGACACGTGGTCATCTTGGTCAGCGGCTTGGCCACCCACTCTCTGCATTTAAGCTGGCATGTGAGAGTCACTGGACCAGTCTCATCTGGGATTTACTGGTTCTTTACTCAGTTTCTAATTCTTGTCAAGCAGGGTTACATCTTTGTAGGTTAGTCTCAGGGTTTAATGGTTTTGCCCTTGAAACTGCTGAGGGGAGGGACTCGCTGGGCTGGCCCATTGACGATGCACACCTGCCCGCGTTTTAGCTGAAGAAACTGAGGGGCAGATTTACTAGCCCCCTGCGCCACCAATACGTCACTTTTTGTGATGTAGTGGTAGCGTATTTCAAAACTCCAAATTTACACCCTGCGTGACTTTTCCTGTCTTTGTAAATATGGTCCTTTTTACACACAGCACTTTGCGTGGAAGGGGCGTTCCATGGGCGTTGCGGTGCTAGTTCCCACGCAACACCCATGGAACCAGACACATTTCCAGATTTACGAGGAATCGTAAATCTTGAAATGCATTTGAATGCTACACCCCCACCTGTGGAGGTGTTGTTGCGAGGATTCTGCTCATACACAGAACTGTGTATAGAGATCCAGGACCTTAGTGAATTGTGGTGTACCAAAAAACTCACCTCAGTACCCAGGACCCCTAACTGACTACCATCAGTGTCTCATTAGCTCTTTGTCCTATAGCAAAGTTACCAATGACTAGACAACCCAGAACATGCAACTTATGAAACTCTCAGGAATGGTGGGAATCAAGAACACTCTTTCATTTATATTCTTATACCAGTCCACAACTTGAGTAAATAGAGACACTGAAAAGTTTAAAATGTTTATTATAACGACATGCTCTAAGATACAGTGTTTTTGCTAACATAAGCAGGCATATGATTGAAAATAATACAATCAGCATTGTTACAATTCCATAAAACACAAAGGGAGAAATCATGTTATAATGATAGTGGAAACAGATCCTATAGTGCTTTATGTACCACCCTCCCCAACTAGGAACTAGGTTTGAAGGTCTCTTAGGCTTGAACGGGGAACCCCATACCTCCAAGATCAGTAGAAGTGGATCACATCATGATCTGCAAAAGGTCTCTCTCTCTCTGGAAGAGAATTTTCTCAAAGTGCCCTAATTATGCATGCAGTGCAATATTAAAGGCGCTAGAATTTCAATTAGCTGCAGCTGTGTGCATGTTGTGTCTAGAGCGTGGACCCAGCAGCCCGAATAACAGCTAACATTGTTATGGTAACCTTGGAGGCTTCAGTACTCACTGTTCAGACTAAGGACACGATGTCAGTATAGGGATGTTGAAAACAAGCTGTTCTTATGTGAAGAAATTCAATCAGCCTAACTTACAACAACAGTTATGTGGTATGCTGTTGTGGTTCGAAGTTGGCATGGGCGTTCACGCGCACATGTCAACTTGGAATAATATCAGCAGTGTTGTTTTCAATGAGTCACGTGTGAGTTGAGTGGTTGCTGTGTTGCCGCATGCGTGTTGTATGTATTTGAAGGTGCCGCGGGTGTGTGTGGTGCAAGTGTATGTATTTAAATGTGCCGCGTGTGTGTGCAGGGAGCAAGCTGGTGGCGGAGAGTGTCCGCAAGCGATGTATAGATTTGAATAGACAGGCACTGATATAGGGAGCGGGGAGAACAGTTACTGTAATTCGTTGGATACCTGATTTCATGCTGGATGCACAATAAACGCGTCTTTGGAGCAATTATCGTTTCTTCTTCATTTCTGAGTATTTATTAGAAGAAGTGTCTTCTCAACTCTGGTGACGATCAGGGAAGCACCCATACGGAAGGAAACATTGTTTTGGATCATTCCTTTCTTTATTTCTGTGGATTTGTTTTCTTAAAGACTATTGGTTGTTTTTTTGATTCAGCAAACCTCTTCTTGGGCAGACATTGATATCATTGGATGAGTAACATCCATTCCACAATATTATAATAAATTGAACTCTAATGTGAGTGGCTGGAATTTACTGGTTTCCCGAAGGCTTTTCACGGAGAAGTATTGTGATTGGGCAGACAAATGCAAGTTCAAAAAGAAGGAAGTGGAGTATTTAGGACATTGCATCAGCACAGACGGTATCAAACCTAAAACGTCCCATTTAGAAAACATCAGCAAAGCTCCTATTCCAATAAAAAAAGAGCAATTAGTAGTTTTTCTAGGCTTAGTTGAATTCTATACTAAGTTTATTCCAAATTATGCTACTGTCATTGAACCGTTTAGAAGTCTTTTTAAAAAAAATGCTAAATATGTTTGGACTGACGATATGTCCACAACTTTTGCTATTGTCAAAGAGATGATTATCAAAGCTCCATGCCTTAAACCTTATGTGAATTGTAAACATTGTGTGATGATGGTGGATGCAAGTATTTGTGGACTAGGTGCAGTACCTATTCAAGAGGAATGGGGTAAAGAATGGATTAAAGCCTATGCATCAAGAACATTGAGAGAATCTGAACGTCATTATTCCGTGATTGAGAGAGAGCTTCAGGCATGCGTTTAGGGTGCTGAGCACTTTAGGCAGTTCTTATGGGGTACAAAATTCACAATAAAATCTGACCACAAACCCCTTGTACAAATTTTATCACCTGGTGGAGGACGAACTCTATCCTCCGGATTGGCAAGACTTTCGTCAAGATTACAGAACTTTCAATATACATTGGAGTATGTTCCTGGGAAATCTAATGTACATGCTGATTGCAAGTCAAGACTTCCATTACCGTGTAAAGATTCTGACAAAATCGACACTGATGAGTGTGAAGTTGCACATGTGGTGTGTGACGTGAATTAAGTCTTTGGGGAGAAACCTGTGGTTCAAGAACAAACATTGAATAATGAGATGGATAAAGATTTAGTACTCAAAAGGGTGAAAGAAATGATATTACATGGATGGCCTAGTAAGGAAGAGCACATTGGGACTTTGATGAGTTATCACAAAATTAAAGATGAGTTAACCAAAGGGAATGGAATAATTTTAGGGGTGACAAATTTGTTCCACCTTTTGGACTTAGGAAACTGTTTCTTGATGTTGCACATGAAGGTCATTTTGGAATTTCTGTAACTAGGAGACGCTTGAAAGAGAGTTTCTGGTGGCCTGGGATTGATTCGTATGTTGAGCATCAGGTACGTCTTTGCAAAATGTGTAATAATAGTGATAAGTCAGCTACAGCCTTGTCAGCTTCTCCACAACCTGTGGATTTACCTGTCTCACCATGGAACAAATTGGGAACTGATATTATTGGTCCATTTAGCATTCTGCCACACCAATTTTTATTTGGTATTGTTCTCATAGATTATTTTTCGAAGTGGCCGGAGATAAAGATGGTTAAGGAAGTTACATCTGATGTCATAATACAATTTTTGGATGAGATTGTTTGTAGAGAAGGGATTCCTCAAAATTGTTTGTAAGTAAAAAAATGGAGAATTATTTTGCAAGGTGTGGTATAATTCATAGAAGAATTGCTGTGTTTCATCTGGAGGCAAATGGTCAAATTGAGAGGTTTAACAGGGTTCTTAGGGAGGCTATTCAGTTAGCTGTTAAAGGTGGATTATGTTGGAATAAAGCCCTTCAATCGATGTTGCTTTCATATAGAACAACGCCCAATGCTGTGACACAATTATCTCCTTTCGAGTTATAGTAATTGAGGTTTTATTTTGTTGGAGTGATTTAACCAGGTAAAGTAATCATGACCCTCGTCATGTAATTTGTATTTATTTCATCCCTTTGGGACATGAGGGGCAGGGTCATAGTTAGATTTTTGTAAATAATTGATCAAATCCTCAAAATATTTCTATTAATGGATTGTCCTTTCTGCAAACTTAAACTTTGTGCATTGTCTGTGATTGGTACATTTTACCAGGTCACTACTCATGTATAACAATACTCTTTATTTATAGTTGAATTTTTTGCTGGCAATTTCAATGTTCTGGGTCTGCAACAACTAGTCCTAGATCCAACACTTGTAGCTGGACGCACACTTAACCCCATGTCTATCTGCAGCCTGGTGGTTTGTGGTGTCCCTTTTTGCATTGTGATCGGTGTGTGTTCGTTGCCATTTATTTGTTGTTCCCTCTGCCCTTGTGTCCGTGTACATGTATTTTTGGCGACTGAAATAAATGTGGAAAAATACTAGCTGTAGCGTCATCTTTTTCTTGTGGCAAAAATAAATGTGGATAAATACAGAATAAATGCCCCCCCAAAAAATACGGATAAATACAGACGGAAATGGCAAAAAATAAATACCATAAAACCGGGAGCCCTAGTTATGACTAATGCTGTGGCAATATGCGTTATCCAGTGATAATCAATATGCATTTGGGAAGAGAGTGCCCAAGTGGGTAATGAGGCGAGGGCACTTACTCAGGAAATTATAAAGAGATACCCCATGAGTTCCATGTGGAGGCCTGACCTGTAGTCACACTCTATGGGACAAAGAGGAAAAAAAGACAAAGGGACAAAAAGTGGTTTAAAACATACTCTTGCCTGTTCAGCGAGTCGTTCTGCCTTCAGCATTTAGAGACTAGAAATTAGGTGGGGGAGGTAAAAGAAAATGGAGGAAATAGAGTAATCCCCGGGAAGCGATTCCCACTTACTTGATCAAAGTATGAGGCCCTCGTAAGTACCTACTGCGGCCGCCATGGAGCTCCATTGCTAGTAATGTGTGGCTCGGCGGTCGTTTAAATATGCTGATAAATATGCTAGTGGTAGACTTTGTTTGAAGGCTTTTTAATTAGTAGCCTGCCGCAGCCCCGTAATTGGAGGCACATGTCAGGGTGCACGTATGGCTTCGGTGTAACCTGTTGTAAAAATAAACAGAGAAGAAAGAAAGAAAGACGCGCTATTGCTAATGTTCCCAGTGCTAGTGTTGGTAAAAACAAAAAGAGTTTTATTTGGGGCAGCCTCAAGTACTGAACATATCAGGTGGGGTGGTGCGACTCAGTGTTCAGAGCCTAATAATAAAAGATAGGCTGACTTGAAAAATTATGGCTAAGAGCATATCGCAACAATGGAAGAGAGACTCGATATCAGGGGTCTCTTGTCAACAAGGACTCAAATATGTTCAGTGTGTTGCACTATGCACCTTGGGTGGAACCCAATGATGAAGCATGTCACCAACTCAGTTGGGGAGTGAGGGCTTTTTCCAAAACACACATGTGTGTTCTCCTCATGACATACAAAGAATAGGAGCACCTACTCTAGAGCTAGTTCTTTTTAATATCTCTAGATAGTTTAGAGTAGCATTCAGTTAGTACCCGTTAGTAAGATCAAGTTAGTTGTAGTGATTAATTTTAGTTTAGGGTAGGTAATTTTGTGAAATATGAATAAATGGTTACTGGTTTGGAATTGTGGTTGCACTTATGTCAGTAGTGAATTGGTGGACTGGAGCTTTTTACCTTGTATGCAACTTATTCAATCACAGAACAATCATTTGAATGTATACATGTGGTCATGACATGTAATTTAGCTGGACGGATAGTGTCAGGATCCAGTTGATTTGTACACAGGAAACTTGCATGGATTTCAGAATGGCAAGGAAGAGTTATGCCCTAGGCTAGGGACACTCTTTTGTAAAGTTTGACATCTTATGTGTGACTAATAGAGTTGTCTACCACATTCTTGCCCATTTACAACACAAAATAGACACATGGGCTTAAGCAAACATTTGACATTGCAACATTTATCCATCATGAAAATGGATGTATATGGTGTGTTCCCAAGATTACTGCCCCACCATGCATTTCACATGAGCCTGGCGCAGAGTACATCTGCCATGCACAGACACAGGCACACTTGCTACCTAGTGCAAGTGTGTCAGCAGTAGTGATTTTGGATGTTTATGTGCAGGGAGGCTCACCTTTCTGCACAGACAGAATGTTGTCATTTGGCGGATCATATGTGTGCTCCACAAGGCAGAACATGTGTCAACAGCATACAGGAGGGGAAATGAAGCCTTTCTACCTGTAGTGCCAGTGTTATACCCACTTTTCCCAGCTTTTTCTTTTGGAATTGCCTCATGGTGATGCCACCCTTGAAATTGTGGTACAGCTTTTGACTCTATGCTAATTGCAGTGCACTACACACCACTAGATACATTGCCCTCCCCTTTCACACTGAACACATGAGAGGGTTCCTTATTTTCAAGGCATTGTTAAGCCACAGTAAGTATCTGACCAAGGACTTGCACTTTAGGAGAAGTCTCTATTGCCAACATAACTTCACTGAAACAGACATTGTGGGTCCAATAGAGATGTGTAAATAGGTACCATTACGCTTCATCATCTATATGGTGTTTGCTCTATCTTGAAATGTGACATGCCATGTAACCAATCACAACAAGCATTGTCCATCCCGTTGAGTGTGAGTAGATCTGCCAAATAAGACTTGTCAGCAGTGCTAGTTGAAGACACTTCATGTGGCATGAGACCGACTTGGACATTTTTCAGCACATGCCTATTCCCATCATGCACATAGGGCAATGTTGCATTCTGGTAAGAATGTAGAATTTTAGCTATTCAGGAATGGCTGACTCACACATACCTGGCCATCCCACTGCCTATCGGGGACATAGACTCAACATGACCATTTATCACATGTTCCTCTGTGTAAGTTTCGATGGATTCACTGACCAGACAATTTTTGACACTTGTATACTTGACAGGTCATAGGCAACACACATCTGTGGACTTTACATTTTTTTATTTACATGTGCATTCACAATGGTAGAAGACTGGCCCAGAAATTGATCATACAACCTACACATTGTATAGATGCCCAGTGGAGGGCCTGACAGAATCCTTTGGGGGAAACATGTTCAGAGACATATTGAGGATTAGTTCAGTCAGCAGGCTGATTGCAGTGTCATTGGGAACTTTTGCCAACATTGGCAACCCTTATTGAAGACCAAGGTGCATGTAGCAGAGTCATTCATAGGACAGTGGAATATGGTGTTCCAAGGCATAATGGTAAGCACAGATCCAAGCAGAAACAGTCCATTTGGACCAGATGAATGCTACTGCTGACTTTTTCAAAGAAATGTTGATTCATCCACATCTTCATTCCCTGATGTGTCATGTCTCTTCTGTGTGTGTGATGGTGTATTGACTAGAACACTGTGAGGCAGTGACACATCAGGGGGTTGAGAGGTGGATGTGGAAGCAGCAGCATCATTCTTATGTTCCACATGATGAAGCATCATTGCAGTAATGATGAGCTGCAGGGCTAGCAAGTCTCCATCAACGTCTCTCTGGTATGCAGCCATGGCTGCCAAATGTGAGGCCTGCATCCGCTCTATGTTTGCCATGATCTTTCTCATTCCACACAACTCCTTGGTGACATCACTGGAGCCACTTTGACTGGACAGTTGTTCTTGTCTCTGAGTCAGTACTCCAGCAATGTCAGCCATGGAATGCTGGAGAGCATGGAGCGGACTGTGTGCGCCTGTGATGGACACCAGGTGGTCCCTAATGGGACTGAGACGCCCAAGGATCCCATCTAGTTTGGCTGCCAGAGTGTCAAACCCCACCCGCACCTGACCAGCCATCTACTGGTGAACCTCAACCGTACAACGTTGAAGTGTAAGAAGTGGGTCCTCATGGTCCTAGGAGATAGCTGTGGTGGTAGGTGCTTGCTGCTGCGTGTTCACGCTTCCAGAAATAGCTGCCAATGGAGTTGAGCAGGTTTTGAAGGGTGTCCTTGTTGATGGTTGAGATGTCTGTAAAGGGGAGATGCTGTTGTATGTGTGTCTCAAGTATGGTAATGCACAATGCAGTACACATGGAAAGATCAAAAGCGTTTGGAAAATTTGATTTCATATATAATTGCATGTTAGGGATCATGGGCCCGATTCACAGAACTAACTTAAGACAAAATCCTAAACTCACTACCATTTTGGTATTCACAGAAGGCACTTACTCATTTCGGTATTCACAGAAGTTAGGAGCACTAACTTTAGGACTCCTAAATGCCATCTGTGAATTCCGAAAGTCTTAAAGTTAGGATTTTTCTCAGTTTAGGAGTAGTAAAGTTAGGACTCCTAACTTTAGGACTCCTAAATGCCTTTTGTGAATACCGTAAGTCTTAAAGTTTGGATTTTTCTAAGTTTAGAAGTAGTAAAGTTATAACTCCTAATTTTACTACTCCTAAACTTTCTCAGCACTCTCACTACTTGTGCTGAGCAATGCTGTTGATACTGGATCTTTGATGATATATTGTTTTTAGAAGACTTTTCGGAGAGGCTACATACCTTACCCACAAACTACAGAGTCTTATGAAACACTTGGTTTTGGGAGAACATTAATAGCTTCATATTGTACACTCTACATGACGTATTGGACCATTTTACAGAATTAGCCCTGAGGAAGTCTGTGGCTTATACCACAAATGACGAAACACGTGTTGGCGGCTAGGATTGTGCTTGAAGAAGTGCTGTGCAATAAATGAAGAATAAGAAGATCGTCTGGACCTCAATTTATTAAGGACTTTAACTATTGATGGACAAAGCTCAGGATATATTTGTTTTTTGCTCTGAACGGTATAGGATTTTTCTATACTATCTGGCAGATGGTGGATGGCTGTCGCCTTATCCTTTGAGCTATTGAGATTTTTACTGACTTGATTACTTCACAACTCAGCGCATTTGTCACCCAGCCATCCGTTAGGTGTAGTATAGATCAGCACAGTAGTGGACAGCACATGGGAAACGCTTTTAAGGAATAATTGTAGAACTAATGAATGTATACTTTCCCCTGCCACTGTACCCTGGGACAGGAGAGGGTCTTGCAATAAAATGGTAGCCAGTCTTCTGCTCTGATAACCAAGTAGCCTTTACCATGTGACAACACAAAGTTATTTATGGCCTTTAGGAAAGGTAGTGCCTTAGCAAAATTTGCCTACACCTCACCAGTGGAGTGTAAGGTAATATTATCAGGCTGGGGCACCAGAAAGGGGGCAATCAGTTGCCTATATCAATAGGAATCCTTGGTGGGTGTTCCAGCTGGCACAGTGTCAGTCAGAAGGGAGAAATCTGCATACCTCCCAGTACTTATACTTTCGGGAAGACTCTCGCCATTTGTAATGAGGGGTTGGTAACAGAGAACAAAAGCCACACCATAACCAATTAATCGTGTCTAATAACGCTATTAACAATTGGGGCAACATGGTGGACGAGACTGGGGGCAAGCCACTGGGAGTATATAAATTATGATTTTAAAGGGAAGCATCATGGGTATGCACCACTTTCGCCGTTGCAGTTGGACAAGCAGGAGGGCTCCTACTCGATGGGTCCCTGATATGAACAGTGCTGTCTTTGATGGGCATACCTCCCTGAAGGATGAGCAGGGCCCATATCGCTGTTTAGAGCATTGATAGGTTGGAGAATGCCATGTGTCCCCATTATTGGGTAGGGTTTTTACTAAGGAGGTTCAGAGAATCAGGTGACTTTAATTATAGGAAAGCAGCTGGGTACTATTAGTGGCCATTCGATTGAAATGTGGTCTCAGCAAAACCAGTCAATTAACAGTGAAAGCCTCAGGATACTTCACTTAAGCTATAGACTGCCTGTCTCATGACTAGCACATCCAGGTGGTGTATGAACGATTGTCCTAGAAAGGGGGGCACGGTTCTCAATGGTTTGGGGACACAGGTTGAGAAGACAAACTCTGGAAAAATATTGAAACAATTTGCAGCATCCATTTCCCAACGTTTTCTCTAGCATTCCCACTTGCCTGCCTACTGGCAAGATTTGTATATGAATTTTGGTGCTGGGCCAACTACGCTAGGGTTGGTGCATCAGTACAGCAATACAGCATCAAAAGACCGTGGTTGCACTAGACTTGGTTTCCAGGCAATGTGGGAAGTTGGTTCTGGACCTGCTATACCAAAGAGATATGTTGGGCACAGAGTCCAGCAAGTCCTCAGACATATATTAGAAGCTAAAGTAGAATACACCTTATTCTGTTTGTGGTAGTGTGGTTGAGCAGACAGGCTTTCAGATGGTAGTGTAAGCAACTGTGTACACATTAGAGCAAGACTGATGTCACAACCTCAAAGAATGTATCCAGACCAACTGTTTGCCCTACTGAATGAGAACATGAAGTGAAGCAGTGCACTTTAGGTGCATCTATGGGAACCTCCAGTCACACCCATGTTTCAGTTCCAGCCCTGCGTTGGGTTAAGTGATAGATGCACACTGGGTATCCATGAAAGGGCAGGATATAGCCACATACTAACAATTGTCCGGGATTCGGGAGGGCTAGGCCTCAAGCCCCTGCAAGAGCGCTGCAATGCAATCATATGATCTGCCCAAATACCCTACTCCCCCCTAGTAATGAAGTAATTATCACCCCTGGGGTTCAGATTTCTTGCCCGTGCTGTACTCCCATTCAAATGGAGGTTAGCTGGAAAATATAATTGTATTGCGTTGTTCACAAAGAATAACCTATTACCAAAGATACTCATGGCCCTGTGGGGGAGCACCAACATTCAGGGCCTAGACAGTGAGAGGTAAATACAGGGCACCGCCAACCCCATCAGAAGGCACACATTTGCTCAGAGGTAACCATAAGGACATCACACTGAACTGTGGCTGAAGAAGAGAACAGTGTTCATGACTTCTAGGATGGCCATCAAACATTCCTACAGAATGATAAATAAAGTGCAAACCTACCAAGCAGAAGGGCTTGGCTCAGCTCAAATTCAACATTAAAATTAGTAAGGGCCAGTAGATTAGGCGTGGCCTCATTAGTGCAAACACCACTTGGTACCCCAATAGGGATGGGGCATACCTGCCAGAGTAGAGAAGGAATAGATGGACTAGAAGGACTGGTAACTGCAGGTTGCAGGAGATTATGGAGTCTGCCATTGTGAGGGGGCCCTGGATATGACGGTGGCCAAACCCAGGCTGTTGGGGGAATTACAGGGAAATCAGGAGGCTGATTGGGAGATAGGAATACCCTCTTCAGGAGCATAACAGGGGAGTCAGTCAGGTGGTTGTAAGCCTGAGCAACCGGGGGCTTGCCTTGCAACGCTCTGCCCCTAAAAAAGCATGAGTAAGGTCATGTAATGGGGTCCATGGTAATTAACTGGGAAAAATCACCCAGGTAGATGGTAGCACCTATTGGCTTGGCCTAGGTGCAATTTGGCTCATCAGGTGGGCAGGGATCAGTCACTGATGCCTGACCCTAGGATCCCCTGTAAGTTAACGCCCGTTACCTGCCACCAACTGTTTCCCTGTTGCTGGGGGAATACAAGCCCCAAGATCCTTTGCTCCCCGTGGAGGGAGGAGCGTGCCACCCCCACTGCTCTCAAATAGTGCCAACAATGACCGCGGTGCGGGACGCGCCTGTTATCTGCTACCAACTGTTGCCGGGTGACTACAAGCCCGAAGATCCTTTGTTCCACCAGGAGGGAGGAGCGTGACACCACCACCGCGCTCAAATAGCGCCAACAATCACCGCAGAGTGGGACACACCTGCCACCAACTGTTGCCCTTTTGCTGGGGGACCACAAGCCCCAAGATCCTGTGCTCCCCTGGAGGGAGGAGCATGCCACCACCACCGCGCTCCAATAGCACCAACAGTCACCGTGGCATGTCTATGGGGGACTACAAGCCCCAAGATCCTTTGCTCCCCCTGAAGGGAGGAACGTGACACCACCTCAAATAGCGCCAACAATCACCGCAGCGCAGGACGCGCCTGCTACCTGCCACCAACTGTTGCCCTGTTGCTGGGGGACTACAAGCCCAAGATCCTTTGCTCCCCGTGGAGGGAGGAGCGTGCCACCACCACTGCGCTTCAATAGCGCCAACAATCACCGTGGCAGGGGACGTGCCTGCTACCTGCCACCAACGGTTGACCTCTTGCTGAGGGGCTACAAGCCCCAAAATCCTTTGCTCCCCGTGGAGGGAGGAGCGTGACACCACCACTGCTCTCAAATAGTGCAAACAATGACAACGGTGCGGGACGCGCCTATTATCTGCTATCAACTGTAGCCCTGTTGCTGGGGGACTACAAGCCCGAAGATCCTTTGCTCCACCTGGAGGGAGGAGCGTGACATCACAACCGCGCTCAGAAAACGGCAACAATCAGCCTAGCGTGGGACACACCTGCCACCAACTGTTGCCCTGTTGCTGGGGGACTACAAGCCCCAAGATCCTTTGCTTCCCTGGAGGGAGGAGCGTGCCACCACCGCCGCGCTTCAATAGCGCCAAAAATCACTGAGGCGTGGGACGTGCCTGTTACTTACCACCAACTGTTGCCCTGTTGCTTGGGGACTACTAGCCCCAAGATTCTTTGCTCCCCTGGAGGGAGGAGCGTGACACCACCACCACACTCAAATAGCGCCAACAATCCCTGCGGCGCAGGAAACGCGCGGGTAACGCCCTGTGTAAGCCCGGGCCTGTCCTTTCCTGTCATCACCAGGAAGAGGCAGGGCAGGACCACCCCCCTTTTGTTTGCCATCTGGAGTTGGAATGCTAAGAGAGTCTAACCCCAGACAGAGAGGTACTGTGTGTTCACCTTCCTTACTTGTACTCATTCATAGCCTAAAGCTGGCCACTGACTGAACTACTGTTGGGAAAGTTTGAAGAGTTTAATCTACGCAATTGCAACTATCCTCCGTGATATGGGGAAGAGAAAGTTGATGGAAGGTGGAGGAGGGAGGGATGGTAACGCGGGTAGAACCAATAAAGGGAAAAATGCAAGAAAGGCAACTAAGCATCCTGGTAATAATTGTGTATTGGACCAAATAGATATGTTAATTGAAGAATGTGAGGACATTCTAGTATCGGATCCAAATTTGAATATACACGTGAACAAGTCTCGCTCTGGCATAGCCCAACTTTCGGTTGAAGGCTCAGCTAAGTGCCCCGCTATCCCTGCTATGTTTACCACGTGCAAAAAAGGTTCCAAAGTTACTAAGGGAGTGAGTCGAACAAACCCAGCTAGTGAGGATGATTCCCCTGTTAGTGACTCCAGCCTCGCAGAGTCAGACGGTAGTCATCCCCAAATTAATGAGCCCATAGTAACTTGTACAAGAACATTGTCAAATATCCAGGGGGAGTGAAACATGCAGCTCCCCGTACTTTCTCCAGATAACATCATAGAGCCGGTTTTAAAAAAAAACATCGGAATAGCAGGATATACTCCATGTGGTACACTCACTCTGGGACGAAATTGGGACTATGAGGGAATTGATAGAGAATTTGACTGTGGTGGTTGGGTTCTTGACTGAAGGAGGGTCCCTAGGATCAAATTGTGCAATTTATGGAGCTACTAATCCCCCTCCACTTAGCCAGCTAACTGCTCAGGCAAATCCAACCACCCTGCTAAACACTGGTGGTCAGAATAAAGCTACCCTATCATTTAGCGAGGTGGCTATACGGAAAAAGTCCTTACCATCCTTACCATCGTGTCCTACCGTAAATAATGTACCCCCCACTACTTGTAACACTCCCAGGTTTTGTAATATAGAAACATCAAAAGGGCACTCATCGCAGGACATGAGCATTAACACTCCCTTACTTACAAACAATCAGTATAGTACCCAAGGAGGGAGGTTGGACCAAAGTGTTGCTAAAGCATAAAATAGTCATGGAATTTACATGGTGAAGGTTCCAAAGTTGGATCCCAGCAAAAGCATAGAAAGTGCAGATTCATAGACCAATTTCCAGGTAAAAACAAGGATAATGGGACTAAAATCCAAATCATACCTCAAAAACGAGGGACTCTAACCCAAATCCTGCCTCTCAAACAAGGACGATAAATGTGAAACTAAAGATAATGGGACTGTAACCCAAAACTTGCCCCTAAAATGAGGGACGGTAAGTGTAAAATAGAGAATAATGGGACTTAAACCCATATCCTGCCCCAAACGAGGGACGGTGAAGATGCTCCCCATGTGGAGAGAAACCAAGTAAAACTGAGTATATGGGACTAAAACCCATTACAAGAAACATAGGTGGGACTAACACCCCCTAAACACTGAGTATATGAGACTGACACCCAATACTAATTACATAGGTGGGACTGGAAGCCCCTATGGGACTAACACCCAATCCTAATTACATAGGTGGGACTGGAACCCCCTAAATGCATACATATGAGTCAAAACGTGACTAACCACTAAACAACCCACTCTGGGACATCAATACTGAACACCTAAATCCAAGTTGGCATGCTGGAAAAGCAAGCACTGGCGTTGTCAATAGGTCTCGTAGTAGGAAAGTTTGAGCTATTGGTTTTCTAAATGACATTTTATTTTTTTGTTTTGTGATTTACAATGCCCATACTTTTAACTTTTCGCATTAGGAAAGTTTGAGCGATTGATATCGTAAATTACACTTTTTTAATTTACGTAGTTCACTACTGTGTCAATAATATACACATATCTTAAGTTAAAATGATTGCACGTTTTGGGTAGAAAAGCGCCAACCCCAATCCACAGCAGAAATTGAGAACACAAAAAATCTGATAATCACGGGACATACACTGGGATTGTCAGTGACCTTCATTTTATGGAGCGTTAAATGTGAGGGTGTCGCAGCCTGGTGGTGAGTTGTGGCTGCACTGCCGCCGCCGGCAGACGCCTTCACATGAGCAGGGAGCTGAAACGTGTCAGGAACAGCACGGGTTCAGGCTGGTTCGCCATCGACTGGCTGTCTTATTATTCGACCCCAAGCCGCCAGATGTTCATGTTGTGCTGCTTTCGATAGGTCTGTACTAGGTGGTTTACCCTCCCACCCCCTCTTTTTACGTCCCCTGGGGTGCTCAGAAGCATGCCCTCGGTAAAAGAAAGGGATGGGGAGATGGACGTGTCCGATCCAATCGAGTTTCCAAAAGTAATATCTTCTTAAAGCGGCATTAACATTGCATACGCTAAATGCGAGTCGTCTTTCCAATAGGACTTGTTTTGGGGAGAGCGCATATGCCGTTGTTCAATTTAATTCTGTATTGTGAGGATTAGGGAACATAGGCTCGTACTCTGCGCTAGCCTTTCGGGGGCTATTGGCACCCTGCTGTGACCATCTGGAAAATTATGGATTTATTTCCCGCCGGTATGTTGATGGGCTATTAGGGCGCCGGGATTTGCAGTGTGCAGTAATCCACACTCTGTTTATTGACTTCAAAGGGCATCGCCCGTCGGAACCGTGCCCTCTGTAAACAACAGATGCAGCCACTTCTCGGGTACAGCCTACTGCCCGCTCCCAGGGAATGCTAAACTTTTGGCGCGCAAGACTTTTCCAGAGGTTATATGAAACAGAGTTTCCACCCTGCACTATACTTCCCGTGGGGTGGGGGTGGGGAGAGGATGGGATGACTGCTCCTATATGAAACTGTTAAATCAATGGGGTGTTACCCATAGAATCAAAAGACCTGGGTGTCAATTGGTATAAAGAAAAAACAATGGTCCTTGACTATTGATCAAAGAAAATACTCGTCTGGAATTATTTTATACTTAGGGATGCAATTGAATCTGCATGCTTTAACTCAAGCAAATGGGAGACATATATTCAATTTCATACTGATTTGTTACACAATAAATGCAAAGCAAAAGGTAGTACCCAAGGTTTAAGGAAGAAAGAATATTACCACACTTCAAATATTTGTTGCTAAGCAAATTTACACATTTATTTACAATTCAATGAGAAACAATTGGGATGATAATTATAAACGGCGCAAGTACAGTGAGAGAAGGAAAAGGGTGCTCAAGTGTTTAGATAGATAAAAGGAAGGCGTATTAAACTGTACAATTCCAATATTTACAACAACCAAAAGCGGGGAACCTTCCGCTTACAAAATGGCCTGTCCATACAGTTTTGACGGGAGGGAAGTGGGACAATATGGGTACAGGCACACAAATTAAAAGGCGTCGACGTTTCGACCCTGGTGCTCTAGGGATGTTTAAGGCCTCGCATTTTGGAACACATCACGCCGGCACCGGTTGTGACCCCCAGACGGACTAGACCAGGTGACGAAAGTACCGGGATCAAATAATTACAACCTGATATACACCAAGAGAGGAAATTGACTACCTCCTTTCACTTCACCACCGGGTCGCCCGTGGGGGCGCCGGTATGACTTTCCCCTTCCATCTTCATTAGTGGATATCACATTATAAAGAACCTTTGACCAGTCCAGTGATAAATACTCCAGATCACCCGCAAATCATTAGGTGATCCGCCCCCTGGAAGCCGGGACGAACCTTTATCCCTGATCAGCTTCATTGGTGTTCTAAACTAGAATATGTGCCCGACAACGGCCAAGGTCCCCCCCCCCCCACCTTCCATGTCCCTTGTCCTGAAGAAGACCCGCAGCCGAGGCCTTAAACATCCCTAGAGCACCAGGGTCGAAACGTCGACGCCTTTTAATTTGTGTGCCTGTACCCATATTGTCCCACTTCCCTCCCGTCAAAACTGTATGGACAGGCCATTTTGTAAGCGGAAGGTTCCCCGCTTTTGGTTGTTGTAAATATTGGAATTGTACAGTTTAATACGCCTTCCTTTTCTCTATCTAAACACTTGAGCACCCTTTTCCTTCTCTCACTGTACTTGCGCCGTTTATAATTATCATCCCAATTGTTTCTCATTGAATTGTAAATAAATGTGTAAATTTGCTTAGCAACAAATATTTGAAGTGTGGTAATATTCTTTCTTCCTTAAACCTTGGGTACTACCTTTTGCTTTGCATTTATTGTGTAACAAATCAGTATGAAATTGAATATATGTCTCCCATTTGCTTGAGTTAAAGCATGCAGATTCAATTGCATCCCTAAGTATAAAATAATTCCAGACGAGTATTTTCTTTGATCAATAGTCAAGGACCATTGTTCTTTCTTTATACCTATATGAAACTGAACAGTGTCTTTGGTATTGCCTTCACCGAGGGGAACACTACCCGGCCGTTGTGTTCATACACTATAAGGACTTGTCATATTGTAGTGCCAACCATGGTGCCACCAAAGTAGGAAGCGGAGATAGAGCAAGAGGCTGGCGTGCCAAAGTAAAGTCGCCTAGCTGATTGCCGAGAGAGGCGCTGCTCTGATGAGGTGAGAATGGGGTGGTGGGCGAGGATCACACAAAGCTACAGAGAAAACTAAGCAGAGACACAGCGAGTGCTGAGCTGTCTGGCTGATAAAGGTGTCTGCCTCGGGATCCTCAGCAACCCCTTCCCCCTTAATCCCAACACAAAAAGGAGAGGTGAAGCCGGCTGTGTCTGGAGACTTCAGTCTCAGGATAAATCATAGTTGGAACATTTTAATTATGTCATTTGAAGTATTTGTAAGGGTTTATGTACCAGGGCCTCGACACACCACACTGTCTAGAGAGACGGAACAACGCTAGGACATGTACGACTAGGCCAATTTATTTATTTTATATATTGTTTGTAGGACGTTTTTTTACCAAATTCATAATGTGCAGAAAAAATACTTGGAGGCTGCGGTATGAGAAAACATGACGTCACACTCGTGCAGTTCTTTGGAAATCAGCCGCGTTTCGGGTTTTCTATATTTTAATACAGACAAAGGCAGTTTTTAAATCTCAAATGTACCAAAAGAGCTGCTTTAGTTCTGAAGATTATTTCAATACCAGTGTGGTGACTGCGGCGCTAGCATTGCCCGATGATTATTCATGATGTCTGTCTGTACAGCCCACCATTGGCGAATCTGTTTCATGACCATTGAAGCCGGGGTTGCGTGGGTTGATGGAGCCCTCGCTGAGGTAGGTGGAATCTGTTTATATGCTGCTCCAATTATGCTATTCTGCGGTGGCATTTTAAGCATTATTGTACATTTGCCTCATAATCTATCATTTCACGCATAATTTGCAAATGTTAACCCCCAAAAAATTGCTTCTGGGATTTGTAGTTCTGTTGATGGAAAGACAAAACTCCACAGGGGGAGATAATCCTTTACAGACGTGATAAACGTTAGAGACCTACATAATAATAGCGTATAGAAGGCTACACTGGCACGTGTCTTCCCAAGTGCTTTATACATTGCCCTGTCACTTTCCCTTGTGCGCTGTAGGTGGTGTTCCACACGGAGGGAAGGCAGAGAAGGGGAGGGGGGAGGAGAAATGCGACACGGTGTGAAGCAGCAGGGGCCTTTGAAGTGAAGCTAAGCTTCACTTCAAAGGTGTGAGAGGAGTTCTGCTACGGCCTGGGGGAAGCTGGCTGGGGAGGGGGAGGAGAAATGCAAGTAAGGCTGTGTTTGCGGGGAAAGAGAGGGGAGGTGCTGGAGCTGGGGAACAGAGTTTATGGCCCAAAAGCGCGTGCCTGTGGCCACGTGAACTCAAAGAAACCGCACGAACAAAACCCTTGGTTTCACGAGCGTTTTGAGCACTTGAATTCTCTCTACGCTCAATGCGGTTGCGCGCATTGATAGGTCGCAAGACCTAAAAAACGAAATGTAGAAATGTAACATTCTTTTACATATGAGAAAACATTTCATGCACCACTACGAATTTAAAACACTAGATGGCAATGTAACCTTTCACTTTGCATTGTACTACTGATCGTGTTTCAAAATCTTAGTCTCAAAATAATCATTTTACTCTTCACTAAACAAGACATGTTAAACTGCCAAAAGGAAGAACTCTTCAAGGAATGAAAATCGACTTCAAAATCACTGAAAAAGCGCTTTTGTTGGAAAACGAAGAACTTGTCAGATTCATAAAGTACCTTGCAGTAAATCAAAACGCTGGTCAGAACATGACATTCATTCCTGGAGGATGCAGATGAAAAATCGACACAAACATGTTGGTTTTAGAAAATGAACGATGAATGATAAGAAGGTTATTGATAGAACAGTGACTTTTGTATAATGCCATGACACTAAGATGAAAGCACGGACACTTGAGGGAGAAATCCACCTTCCAACGCTGGAGAAATAACCTTACTCGGTGAGCAGGAGACAAAATGGCAGGACGTACGGAGGACGCATCCCGAGTGGCTCTCAGCGCGCACATGCATCAAGACGTCTTTAGGCAGCATGGTAGTTCCAGAAAACACGAAGACGTCATGAGAGACTCAGGGCTGGAGCAACTGACAAGGTGAGGTGCGCGAGCAAATTTCATATTTGAAACCAAAAAGTAACTGTAATTTCCAATTGAGCTTATTGAAAAAAAAATCAAATAAAGAAAACCGGACTCAAAATTTGATAAATATATTTCCACAAGGTTAAGCTGAAATGCCGGCATCCGGCGTGTGTAACAGTTTGTGTGTCTTTGGACAAATAACTCACAGTCTTGGTTCAATAACGGCAAAAAACGATGTAAAATAAACACTTCATTACTTGCAGCATGAGGATTGTTTTAAATAGTGAAAAACATGAAAAGACAATTTCCTTTCCACATAGCCATTACTTTCATGCTTGACAGCTCGAGTTCCTTTCAGGTTAGCCTCTCATTTCTTTCACGCTTGTTAACTCGAGATGACATTGCTTTTCCACTGAGCTTGCTCATTCTTTTCTCACTTGGCTGCTCGAGCTATAGTATTAAACTGTGATACATTTTAACAGTTTCAGCCAAGATAAAGCACTCGCCTTTAGTTATGCTCAGGCTCTTTAGTTACATATTTTTCCTTATTTCACATGCTTCCAAATATTCTTTGATCATGGGTTGACAGTCTATTTAAATGTACAGTCACATTTTGTAAAGTGGATGCCTTCCGCCCAAAAACTACTTTTTAACCCTTAACAGGTGGCAATATCACACACACAGCCCCTGTTTACCTTCTTCACTTTAAGTTTGCAAACTTTTCTTTTTGTAGCATTGGGTTTCTTGTGACTTTGAAGGCTTCCGCTTGTTGATTAAATGCCAGATGATGTAGCACGCCTGTTCTTGAGCTGTCCGGTGAAGTGGACTCTGGTGGGGCAAACAGGCGTGACCTCTCTCTTGCTTGTCAGGTTACTCTTTATTCAGTTGCATTTTTTTCAGTAGGTTTCTTTCTTGAGAGGTATTTATGCTTACTTGCTTGAGACTAGTTGCACTTCATCAGTAAAAGTAGTAGGTTCGTTGATCCATCGTCGTCATAAATAATGTAGTATTGAGATCCACACACGGTTGTTGATGTTAAATGGTTTATTAGCAGATAAGTAGATAAGATGATATAGCCCCACCAGGAGCATCCAGCATGATGCTCAGCCCAATGCCAACTGACAAACTCAGCCCACAGAATCCCAACATTCTCTAGAGCGTCATAGCTGCAACATTCTACAAGCTGGACTGGAAGTGGAGAAAGCATGTATAAGATATAAACAAGATGCAAGAATACTACAGATGAGTTCTACATTTATATCTCCGGAACCGCTTGCTTTTATCAATTGTTTCGATATCTGTCTCTTTCAGGGGACATGGCTCCTGGTTCCACAACACTGGGCAGGTTTTTTAAATTATCAATTTCTGTCAACAAAAGGAGTTAAAGGCCGGCCCTCAGGAGGCTTGACCATAATGGTTCACCAAGAATTAGATATTAGTATAAAGGAGCTCCCCTCTAAGAGTAATGACATCCAGGTATTAGGGCTAAAATTAGACCCGCTTAAGAGCATTGACATCTATAACATTTACGTGAAGGGAACCAGTGGAGGGAAATTCCACGTTTTAGCGGCTTCGAGTTATACTCAATTGATACCAATGCTATTATTGCGGGTAATTTTAATTCAAACTTCGAGACACTTGCTACTGCAGAATGGCAACACACTGATAAAGAAGACGCCCAGTGGGAAATCCCAAAACTGGAACTTGATCCAGTAAAAAAGTGGACGGAGGCAGTCATTCAGATAAATTCCATCTGTTTATAGAAGGAGCTAAGGGCATTAAATGGCAGGACCTCTCAAGACAGATTGGTGGCGAATACATTTAACAATGGATACAGTAAGAGCAGGATAGATTATATCCTTATTAGTTTAAAATGTTGGCACACA
The DNA here is from genome assembly GCF_964263255.1 of Lissotriton vulgaris. Lineage (NCBI taxonomy): Eukaryota > Metazoa > Chordata > Amphibia > Caudata > Salamandridae > Lissotriton > Lissotriton vulgaris. The sequence continues at coordinate 157,450,176 of NC_141695.1, read as the reverse complement.
ATCAACAACATGGTTTTTAGAGAGTGATCATAATCCCCTGTGTGTAACCTTTAAATGGTGGAAGTAGGAGTCATTGTATGGGGGAGAGGTTGAACTGCATACTCATGATGTTGTTCCCACCAACGACATGAGACTCCTTGAATGGGAAAGAATAGTTAAAAATCCTGAGACCTTGGATAGTATTTCCATAGACGTTGACAGTGTCCTATTAAGCTAGAAAATATCTTGTCCACCAGCGTCCCACTGGAGCTTGTCACCCAGTCTCATGAAAACTTTTTTAAGCGTATGAGAACCTACTTTGTTAAGTATTGTAAGCCAAAGAAATCATTAGGTCAGAAGCCCTGTCACTGGTATAACAAGGAATGTAGGCAGGCAAGAGTGCTACTGGAGAATGCGATCAAACATGGGGAGCTTGCCCTGGTACATACAGCTAGGCAGGCATACAAGAATTCGATGTATAAAGATAAAAGCTCCTGAGATGAGAAACGTTGGCAGGATCTCAAAGAGGCTAGCTCGCAGAATAATAGTAAATTGTTCAAGAATATTATAAAATGGGATGGTGGGAGACAACCGGAACAACCACAAAACCATGTCATGAAGGAAGACTGGGTCAAACATTTTAAACCACAATATGCATGAAGCCCAATTGCGAATAACATGTGTGACCCCAGTTATGAAGTCTATGTAGAAAACGTTTTAACATTAATGATGTAGTGTTCGCTCTTGAAGCAGTAGTAGGCGGAAGTGTGCTTGGTCCTTATGGCATTCCCTCCGATGTGTTTTTACATGACAAAACAAGATGGGGAAGATACATTGCTTTAGTGGCCAACACAGTTGCTCAAGGCGCCCCCTATACCGGACTCCTGAAAAGGAGCCGAAATAATCTTCATGTACAAAAAAGAAGATAAATCATTACCGGGGAATTACCGACCCATCAGTTTGATAGACTTATTGCAAAAGATTGTGGGAAGGATGATCCTCAATATGATCAAAGAATGGATAGATGCAAAAAGTATACTGACTCCCTCTGCAGGCTGGGTTTCGGGCATACACCTGCACCATTGTTTAGGTGTTCTGGTTTACTCTATTACTATGGAAAACAGTGGTCCTGGGAAAAAGCAGTATATATGCTGCCTTCATAGATTTAAAGTCTGTGTTTTATCTTGTTCCCAGCTCCAGATTGTGAGTGACGTTGCAGGAATTGGGGATGCCCAAAGAACTCTTCACACTTATAATGAGACTGCACGAGGACAATTATGCTAAAATTTGTTGGGGATCCCAGGGCATGGTCACCAGCCCGCTTTCAGTAGAACAAGGGGTGCGCCAGGGCTGCGCCACGGCGCCCACCTTATTTTCCCTGTTCATCAATGAAATAGTTGACTGTATGTCACCTGTGAATACTAATGCCCTAATTTTAGCAGGTGTTAAAATACCAATTTTAATGTTTGCAGACGACACAATGATAATTTCGAAGACCCCGAGCAGGCTCCAGCGAGCCCTGCTAATTTTTGAAAAGTTTTGTTCCAATCGGTCTATCTTATTAACTAGCACTTTATCCACTATTTTAATAGATGTTGCTAAATATCTTGGGTGGGCGTGGGCAATAAGGTCAAATTCAATGTAATCGTGAAATTTGTATGCTTAACGGTAAATATTGATCTAGTGCTGCAAATATTTTGATGTACCTATTGTATTTGGTCTTTCCTGAGTTTAAAAATTTACAAGAAGAAGTTAATCTCATTTTGACCCCCGACGGAGAACTGTGCATGAATTTTTTAATTTTTTTATAATGATATGGAGACTTTTTCAAATTAATGTCCAGTTTTATCGAAAGTCGACATATATATTAATCACATTTACCGAATCAGCTTTCTATTTAATGATGGAATATTTTGGTAACATGCTTTTATGATTATATGTCGAATAAAGCTTAATAGAATTGAAATCATTAACCCACCACGTTGGCATACTTCTTGCGCAAAATAAACCTGCAGCAAACTGTTTTTCCAACAAACCTTTCTTTGTGTATTTTTTATTGCAGTCCATGATATGTTCATTATGCGTGGGGAGGGTTGCCTATATCAGCACTAGGGTTAGTGCAGCCAACCTCATTCCTTCAGTTGTTAAAAGGTAAAGGTACATTTCTTTCCTCCTCAAACAGTAGCGTTAGTCCAGAGTGGTGCAGTGATGGCCACAGGACACAGTAACGTCAGATTCAGATGGCGGACCTCCATTTTATTTAACATGGCATTAGCACCTGCCTGTAAAAGTGTTCCAGCAATGTGCTTGGCTTGTGTAACAATGAGGTACTAGATTACAGGGCCTGAGTACTAAAAGTACCTCAGAAGAGCAGTTTCAAGTTCCTTGTATCCACCTCGAAGAGCAGTTTCAAGTGCCTTGCACCTACCTTGAAGAACAGTTTCAAGTGCCTTGCATCTACCTCGAAGAACAGTTTCAAGTGGCTTGCATCCACCTCAAAGAGCAGTTTCAAATGCCTTTCATCGATTTTGAAGAGCAGTTTCAAGAGCTTTGCATACATCTTGAAGAGCAGTTTCAATAACTGAGCAGACACCTTGATGAGCAGTTTCAAGAGCTGTGCGGCCATCTCTAGCCAGTGACTTCTTTCATAAATATATGCCATACTGTTGTGTAGTCCCTATAAAACCTATACAGGATCTGTGCGTTTGGACAACATACACTGCGGGCTTGGTGTCCAGACTGATTCCAGACACCACGACTAGGTAGGTTGGCCTGTATACCAGCTAGCTCACAGTGACACTAGAAACTCCTCTTATCAAGGAGAGAATAGTTCTTGGCAACTATCGAACATGACAACCCTGACCCCTTAGAATCGTGGACACAGTGCAATACTTTTCACTCAGTCACTCATACTCATTTAGTCTCAGAGAGATATTAAGAAAAAAACAGTATGGACATCTATATATATGAAAACGAATGTATGTCTGTCTGTCTGTTTGTCCTTTATGCATTACTACACCATTCATCCGATCGCCATGAAACTTTGGGAAGTTGTTGAGTAAACTCCCGCGAAGGTTTCTAGCATACATTTCTTTTAAAGATCGGCCCCCCAGGGCCCTCATAATCTTTCCAATACTGAATTTGCAACCACGACTACAACGGTACAAGACTTTCGGTGAAAAAGATGATGAACAATGTCATCGAAGCTACAATTTTGAATGGGAAATTCAAGGGGGAAGATGTACTGTTGCCATGTATTCCAATGATCACAACAGATATGCCATTTGAATTCAAACGTTTACAGTTTCCGGTGCGACTCGCTTTTGCAGTGACCATCAACAAAGCACAAGGATAATCACTGCAAGTGTGTGGACTAGATTTGGAGCATCCGTGCTACTCACATGGACAACTGTATGTGGCCAGTTCACGCGTCGGAAAACCTTCTGATTTATTTGTGTACGCACCAGACGGAAAAACAAGAAATATCGTGTATCCACAAGCACTCGAATAAATAAATAGAATTAAAACGACACTTTGAAATGTTTTCCATATTAAAATGAATACGTTTAAATAAAAATGACACAATGTAAATTGAATGTTATTATAACGAGTTTACTTGTAATTCCTTTCTTCTGAGATCGCAGCAACGCACAATGGGTAAGCTAGTTTTTCAATAAAAATGTATTGGACATTTGCCATTCTAGTGTAAAATAGGTGTGCTGAAACAACCACTAGACAGAAACAGATATAAATGATTAGAATCACTAAGAAGGTGAAAGGATGGTAGGTTTCTACCATTTTGCCATAACCATATATACAGGCTAATATATAAAATAATATGGCAATAAAACGCGTACTTCTACAATGCAGTCCTAACAAGATATACCTAAGTGTCCCTAGCATATGGGTAGGTGTTAAGCCAAGAATCCCTCTAGGATAAAGTCAACCACATTACCTGAAGTGAGAGACTGTGAGACCCCGTCTTGAACTCGAGCCGGACAACCCGCAAAGGGTTCTTCAAACCACTGCGAGCTGGAGTGTCTGCATGCAGGAACCTCAGCGTCTCGCGTCAGTGTGACGCATGAAAGTCTTGGTCTCCTCCCGACTATCTCAGCAAGCTGTGTTGTTTATATACCCGAAGGTATCCCCAGGTAGTCCTGCTGAGTTTCTGAGAATCCTGGATCCTCGTGCATAATGTACGAGGCTGTTGTTGAGGGAAAACCCCACATTCTGTAAGGAGTACTGTAACTAGGTAAGACTTAGTATGTCCTTTGTATATGTAATGTAGGGACAAATATAGGTGAAAGGTTGGGATGTTACCCGGGCCTATATCGGGATACCCATCTGGAATATTACACCCATTCTTCATCCGATTGGATGGCATGATTTACTTCTAACGAACTACCTGTGAAGTACTGGTACGCAAACTTATGTAATAAAAACAATTGTTTCTGCTAAAAATGTTAAAAAGTGCTACAACAGGAATTGTCACTCAAGCAATAGTTCTAATGTGTCCGTATATATAGTTTGAACAACTACAAGCATCAGATAGCCATGCAGTTAATAAAAAAGTGTCAATTTGTTTTGGAGTTTCTAATTCTGATATTTTTGCAAAAAAAGTCAAATTTTTCCCAGCACAAGAGATGCCAAATGTTTGTGTCCTGGCTGGTGGACGCAACATCGCTATTGCCTGCCTTCGCAGACCAGGGTCCCTGTAACACCTCGCAGATTACGTCAATTGAGCACAGATGATCTCCGTCCTGCCTGCAGCCAATGCTGGGGCAGCCTGTGCTCCATCCAAAGCCTGGGTGTTAGTGGAGGAGCCAGTGTCCACCCCAACAGGAGCATACAGTTTCTGTGGTGGCTCCAAGAATGCTCCCATCAACATAGGAATATGCTGGGGACACTACCGAACATGGGCCGTTATCGGGTTCAGCAATGCATAAACTACCGGTTGCGCAACTGATGGAAGTGTCAGACAAAGATCCTTCTCCACAGAACAGGCATCAGAGAACATGTAAGATGCAATCCGTCTAGACTGGTCTAAATGACAGGAACCAAGATGTACTTAGTTCCCGTAGGCGAGGTCTGCCCAGATGTTGTACCATGTGGACACGGTATTTGTGCTCCTGGTGTGTTTTTTCCATCTCCTTGGTGACTGGACTGTCCATTGCGTAGCAGAAAAATGACAATCAATTTACCTGCTATTAGAAACAGGATCAGCGGTAGTCATCCAAAAATACTTCTGAATACAGAGTGTATACAGTTTGGTATAACTCCGAGGACTGTCTGAAAGGGGCTTAACTGCCCCGATCCTATGGTCTTAAATAGGTGTACTATACCTGTCGTATCAGACATGTAAAAGATATGATTTACCATTTCTGCGAAATGGAAGGGGCAGTTCGTAGGTATTATTGATTGTACCTCTGGCGAGGACCTTGCTATTTGGAGATCAAAGTCTCCCTGGCGGAGGTTAAGGGCACGGTTTTCTGTAGAAGCGTGGCTTTCATTCTGCTCAGAGTATCAAACTGTATAAAGAAAACATTCAACGAAGGCCATAGTGGCGCCTCCCTGACAGTATTTGTCAGTAAAAACAATACTTGCCTACAGCAAGTAGCCCTGGAGCTCACGGTGACTAGATATGCGATACTCGGAAGCATCCCACAACAACCTTGATCGTTCAGCATCAAGTAACTCCCATTTGAAAGTACTCTAAAAACTGGGGTAATCACGGCTGCCGGAGTACCCCTCAAATGACAGGATTAGTTGGCTACTGAACCATTGCAGGCCTCATGCAGTATGATATCCTGGCATATGAGAGATCCACTTAAAGTGTTCTTACAGTTAGGACCGCTTAGAAGCACTTCCAGATCCCCACTACTGCATCAAAATCTGTATGGTAATTCCCAAGATTCCTTGATGAATTCCTTACCCATCTCTTCATATCTGCCTGCCTGTTAGTGTTCTAGGCAATACAGAAATGAGAAAGTTGTGACCGGAAAAGTTATATGGCCATGGATTAACCACTCTGTGGATGGTGATTCTGCCACAGTAAAACGTAATCTGTCCAGTTTTTCAATACACAGGATTGTATATTTTGCTCTCCTCTGTGCCATTTTCATCTCTTTATCAGTTAGATTGTATGCAGAAAACAGAGATGTACTGTTGATAAAACGCTGAGGCACATAATTTGTGCGCAATGATTGCAGCGTCCAGCTTAATAACATAATAGAAAGTAACTTTGATTCCCTGTGCTGAAGTATGGACAAATCTTGTTCTAGTACATCAATAACAGAAGATACAATGTTTCCCAGTGAATAAATCCTGGATGTTAACATAGTCATACCATTGTCAACTACGGCTAATGCCTTTTCTAAATTAATCCTAACTATTTCTCGTAGTCTCTCCGCTGCTTCTTGTTGGGAGATTTCCCAAATTTCATTATAGGCAGCTTATATGAAATGTTTCTGACGTGGCTTTCTGGGGCCCAATTAAAAGTCCTGTAGGTCCACATCCTCTGTAAGTAAGGATAAGTGTTGTTTCACCTGTGGGAGTGTGAAGGTCTTTAGCCAATCGAGAAAATTACAATTTGTCCCCATGGGAATCACTTAGAAACTTTTCATAAGTCCTTCATTAGTCACAACAGTGATCTATCATTCAAAAAATGCAAGGAAAATACAGTTTTTTACTGTTATTTATTCTTTATAGATTATTTTCTTTATCAAAAGCGTATAAAATGGCAACGTAAATACTACTCTGTATACTGATTTCGTTTCTAGTTATATGTAACACCTTTTGTTTTTAAACACGGAACAACAAAATACCATGTAGAAAGGAATATATCTCAATCAATTTCATTCATTATAACAACACAAAAAAGTGGTAGAATGACAACAAAAAGGTGTTAAGCGTCGACGTTTCGGTCCCTCGTCGGTTTATAAATTCCATAGGACCATCGTCAGGACAAGTTACACAAATGTATCAGAGACCTCCAGCCGAAGGTTCTCAGCACTAAAAGGACAGTAGGACTTAGTGCACTAACGAATTGAGAGGAAGTTAGACGCAGCACCGTGTAAATCAAAGTATTACTTGCCCCTGATTTGTTCTGGCTGGCTAATATACATATTTGCATGGAATAACACGCTTGACTAACTGAAGCTGTTATTATATTTGGACACTACTGCCCTTTATGTTGTCTATCTAGTGTTTTCTCCTCATCTCAGTTCTCCACATTCTTTCCTTTTTGGGCACCCATTGGTAACATATGTCCTTCGTTCACTCCCCCCTGTTCCCGATCTCCCATACTTGAGCTGGGGTAACCGACACGAGCTCGTAGGTAAAAATCCTAATTTATGCTCCCTATTCCCACCCCTCATTTCATCATATCTCACTTCAAAGACGGGTGATTTGTTCTGTAACTCAGTGTGTTAATAGCCGACATCTGATGTGCACTGCAGCGTGTCAACTCAGCCTCCTATCCTTCTACGGTCGGTACATTTAAAGTATAAGTCTAATATCCTATTGTTTTTCAACTCCTTCGGGCTCTGGACTACTTATCAGAAATGAACAAGCACTGGGAATGCCAATCGGGTTACCATCAGCAAGGGCTCCGCCCTCCCCGTTTAAGCAACACTGGAGCACAGTCAGATAAGAACAAACACTCCCTACGGTTTCCCGTCTTGCTCAATGCAAGCGGGTCCAAGGACAGGGCAGATATGGAATTGCTTTGTTTCTCAATCACCTTCCTCTTCGCTGGCGGTGGTGGGAGGGGCTCTGTCAAACGATGCGCCCTGATTCTCGGATCGCCAGGAGTCTGAGGAAAGTCTGTAATGTCACCGGTTGATTTTAAAGCGTCTCTTAGGCATGTACTGTTTTGAAGCCTGAAGGCGTTGTTTCCAGAACATTAGTTAAGCGTAGAAATTACCAAGTTGCCTAAGCATGACTGGCAGAACCGCGGACCCTGTGTCGAAACACTTACGTGTGTGTGTGTGTGAGTGAATGAGGAGGTGTCGTTGCTTAAGGCCCCACCCGTCGTCATCCCTTGCGCAGTTCTGACGCAGGCAGAGAAGGAAGAGATCTGACCTGCCCAGCGGGCTGGCAAGTTGCCTACAAGAGCCAGTTCACTCCTGGTCTTGGCTCGACTCTGACACCACCTTTTCTCCTCGGCAGACGAACAAGAAGGGAAGCGCAGGGATGGAGGCGGGAAAGCTCGAGCAGGTTTTGCGAAACGTGGCCTTGGCGGGAATCCTGTTGGCTGTCCTCCTGACTCAAGGTATATTGTGTGGTGAATACGGTGTTTCTGCTGCCAGGTAATGGTTTGGGGGAGGGAGGGGCATCTGTGCACCTGACTTCTGGCACAGGAAGTCTCGATTACCAGCATCATGTGCATTGGGGGTAAATATTGACGTGACCTCGCATTAGAACTGATGGCCCAAAGGCTAATATATTTGACCATGATAAACTATAAAACTATAATAAATTAAAAGATAATTTCATTTAAAATAGTAAAATATAATTGACCTGCATATAAGAACTGAGCCTTCGTTCTTAAACGTCAATTTGCTTACATACAATGAACATATGTACAAATAGCAATATAAATTAATGCACTATATACATATATATACACACACACACATAGATGTGTGTGTGTGTGTGCTAGAGCGCGCAGTTTTCCCCAGGTCACCCGGGATACCAATTCTCTAACACGCACTGGGCCCTCGGCGTGAAGAACACATTAATTTCGTTTGGGTGAAAACTGGGTGAGGATTTCTCCTCCTGCACGCTGCTAGGAGTAATCAAGTTTGGATTTACCTCTGCTTACCATGCACCCGACTTACCACGGGCGCAATTCCTTGACGGACCTGGAGCTGTTAAGAAAAAGTAGACAGGCCTAACATCCAATACACCTTAAAATCCTTAAAATACTTTCCACAGTTTTGTAAAATGACCACAGACACCTGATTAAGTTCAAGTTTTTATATAAGAATTCAAAGTGAAGAAGCCAAAATAATAAGCGATACACAGAGTAATATATCAAACATCAAAATCAGTACCAAAAGGTAACTTTGCACAAAAATTATGACCATTTAGAATATATGGGAAACTACAGGGAGAAGTTTTAGCACGTACTATTCACTGCAACGTTATACTAGAACATAGGAATGGGATGGGACTTAGAACATGTACTTAACCTAAGTGTTCAGAATATTCTTGCTAAGCTCACTGCAAACCACTAAAGGAAAAGGGGAAAACGGGAACATGCTATGGTTTATAAAATCAATGAATTTCTAAAGGAGAGGGGGAGAGAAGGAACCAACTAAAATTCAGGCACATATAAGTTCAATGGCAATAAGGCAATTACACAGGTAAAAATGCTCTAACAGATCAGGCAAGAGAGAGAAAGAGAGAGAGAGAGAAAAAGAGATACGCAAACCCACAATCTATATTTACCTAATTCAGATTGAAGACCAACCCTGGCCACGGGTCAGTTGGGAAGACGGGGACAGGGACCCTCAGAAAAGGAATGCCAGACTGTGAGCAGGTACAGCTCACGGAGAATAAGGACAGGATACCCCTCAGGTTCGGATCAAGGACTGGGCCTCCCAAGGTACGACCAACACCCACAGCTTCGGACAGCAACGCCTGCGTTACCCCCTCCTGCAAGTAATCCGCCAGAAACCCCGATTGGATTTTCGAATTCCCCAGCAAAGTGCTTCGCCAGCACTTAGGATTTTCCACCCCTTAGGAGATTGTGGAAAGTATGGACAAAGTGCTCCGCAGCACTTTCAGAATGAGCACCTATTGAGATCGTAGGGTCAGTGACAGGTCTGCTACTCGGACAAGTCGGACAATTTTCCTAAGCTAAACTAGGGTAGTTATACAGTTTGGGGACCCTTAGACCACCCATAAATGTTGCAAGTGACAGTTTCCCACATTGTGATTGGTCAGGAGAGGTGGTGCGGTCTTTACCACCTCCTAGAATTCAGTTTCACATGATTAAATATGCAATTTTGAATACCCGCCCCTTAGGTTCACGTTCCCATGCATAGAATACAGCAGTACAGGACAGTTTTCAGTAGGTAGCAACAGTATTGCTTCTTTCAAGGTGAGACTCCGTATTCCCAGCGGTGTTCCCAGGCGCATTGTGCTTCAGGAGCCAGCTGGCTAGGTTTAGCTTCTGCGCAGTTGGAACTTTCTCTGGTCAGGTGACGGTGCCCAGCAGAGCCTCAAGCATGGCTCCGCTCATGAATACCCAGCCCACAAAGACGCGGTACATGAAAAGTAAGCGAAGACAAATTAGAATCATACATAAAATGATCGCACTGTATACCATGATAAAGGAAAACCAACCCTTACTTTTATAATAACTATAGCATTAAGGATTAATGCGAAAGAATAGATAGGCTAAAAGCTGCTGCAGTAAGCAGAGAGCGTGGTAAGAGACAAGCGGCCATATTTAGCATCAATGCGCATGAGCACAGAATCCCTCCAGAATGCGAGTGCGTCACATCACATGGGTATGACCGACGCATGCGCAGACTGAATTTGCGGCAAAGCAGCCATTTTCAGTGCAAGCTTCGTTAGTACGTGAAAAGACAAACAAGCAAGCATCCTAGGGACACCCGCGTGTAGGGGAAAACACCTTACAAATGACGAACAATGGTGTTAATATTATTATGCAATTATAGACGAGGGTTTTGCATACGAGCAAGGCGCTATGCGTGCGAATCCTTGCTCCATCAATCCCCTCTTTGATGATATTTACTATCATCACTACATGAAGGAAACAGATGCCAACTTTTCTCATTCATTCATATCGTCCATTTCGATTTCAATAAACTTATTGTTTAGTTTTCTTTCAGCTTCCCTATGAGAGTGGTGACTTTTCGCCTTTTTATAAATTGCACTCTTCAGCTCTTCTAATTCTAATTCATCAATGTTTCTTTTCACCCCCCTCGGATTGACTGTATATTTCTTTTTACACCTTTGACATTTGCAGCAGATAAAAACGATCAATACAATCACACCTATTATGACTATTGGCATCAGTATTTTCCACAAAATATTTCTACCTAGATTAGTAAACCAACTACCTATAGAGGAGAGACCTCCAGTCAGTCTCGTCCAGGCACTGTCAACCTCCAATGGTTTGAGTTCTCTTTCCAAATTAGTTATGTTCTTCACATATTGTTTTAATTCGATACTTTTGTCAGGAATGTAGGTGCAACAATGTTGCGCTTTCAGCATTCTACAGACTCCGCCCTCTTTTGCTAATAGGGTGTCAAGGGCAAGACGGTTTTGTAAAACCATTGATCTGATCGCAACCATTTCAGTATTGACCAGCAGGAAACCAGCAGCAGTGTCCGTTGATAACCGGTCCACTACTGTAGACAATTTGCAGATTCTATGGGTGTTCAGAACTACCCCCATTCCAGGTATCAGTGCACTAAAAATATCACCTACAATTTCGCCTACACTTTCGCGTCTACTACGCACTAAGCCATTAGTTTCATCATCGCTTCCAGCTGCGTTATTCACATGGTATATTTTCGGGAAAACAATGCCAAAGTAGCAGCTTCCATACCAGTGATCCGGCAATTTGAAATAAGCCTTGTTCCCACATATATAATATATTCCGGGAAACACAGGTTCTGACCCGTTTTTGAAACCCCAACCTCCAATTACCTTATAATTATGTTCACACTCGCTGGAACCGATGAATACATTGTTATAGTACTCTGTCTTTTCCCTATGGATACAAAGTTTCCCCTTTCTTTCAAAATCCAGCAACAAGGCAGGACTGGCTTCGCCTTCTGAGGTGTTGTCCATGTGCTCAGCCCACCTAGGGATTCTATCCTTCTCGTCATTTGCCTTCTTCTGAAACTTTTCTCTCCTTCTGTCTGCCATCTTTATAAACATCTTTTCCTGCTCTTGCAGTGAACAGGTCAGATTGTCTTCTCTTGCTTGATCTAAGTCTATGTTACCTATAGTCAGGAAATATTCTCCCATATAGCGGGTCACATCACTTGTAGTATGTACACGGTTCAAATGTCCTCTAACAGGAAGTTCAGAAAATACTACGTCATCGTTTGAATAATAGTACTGCAAGGTGCTTCTATAGAACAAGCTAGCTAATATACTACAGGAGATTCCATAGGTCAAAGGTAGATGGTGGTATGTCACGCCTTCAGCCACTGAGGTTGGTAGCTTCATGCAGACATAACAGTCCTCTATTTCCATAGCTTCTACATAATGCACTAACAGGTTAGCAAAAACATTTAGATGCGTCCTGTTCTTCATTCTGTGAAAATGTAGTCCATCCTCATCTGGTGCTTCTAAATTAGGTCGTGTGTGTGTCAGTCCTACTCTTTTGTCGCGTCTTTCTAGTCTACGTGGTGTTTCTGCGGTCTGTACAACCCCTACATCTACTGCTTCGGGTTCAGTAGGGGACAAGTTTGGATCTCTACTTATCATAAAGGGCAGAAAAACTGTTAGTCCTATCCACATTACTATTAGCATAGCTACACTACACAAGCATATCTTACAACAGGTTTTGAGACACCCACAGCGGGATCTCCCAGAGACACTCGGATCAGACATTTTAGCTTACAGGTGGCTTTTGCTACCCCTCTTCGTTTCTTTGCACCAAAGGCTCACTTCAGGGCTCCCTTAAGGAGGGTCTTCGTCCGAACTCCGATCAGCAATGGACTCGTTGTCGCTGTTGCCACTGTGGTGAGGCTCGTCAATCTCCTCCAACACAAAGTACGTCCATTCAGGGCTCCGATACAGTCGGTTCTGTTTCTTTATTCTGTCGCTCTTTCTCAGCGATTTGCCTTGGGCTGCATTCCTTTCACTTAAAGCCCTTTTTCGGTCTTTATCGTTTTCTTCGACTGTCTTTAGTCTGAGCCTTAGTCTTTTGACGTATCGAGGTGTACTTCTTCCTCCGTGCCTCCCAGTGGTTGAGGAGACTTCTCCTTCTTCGTGCACTCTTTTCACTTTTTGTTGTGGCACTTCTGATTCCCTGCCTGTCTGACTAGTTCCAGGTCTTTCGTCTATTTCTTCTGCCTGGTCCCTATTCTGTCCCTGCTCAGATTCAAATCGCACTTTCTTTTTGTTTCTGGTTACTGTTGTTTCCGTTGTCTGAGCACTTTGATCTAGTTCTATCTGTTCCTGTTCATGCTCTTCGATCTCTTCGTTTTCTTCTGCATGAACGTCAACTCTAACTTCTAACTGTCCCTTTCTCGGCTCCGGAGTTTCAGGAGGAGTCTCGAGATCTTGATCTGACCCTACTTGGCCTATGTCCTGATCAGGTGTGTTATGGCTTTCGGTGACCTGACCTGCTCCTTCTATTTCTGACTCACCTGGACTATCCCACTCACTGTCTAAGTAAGAATATTTTCGGGTTCGTATTGGATCATGAACCGGTTCGTCGGCGGGATACCATTCAACGTCTTGACTTGTGCTCGGCAGTTCGATGTCAGCTAGCTCCGGACTCTCTTCCTCGGAGGTCTCTTCAGCTGTGCTGCCTTCAGCTCCAGTCGCGTTTTCTCCAGATACCCGCTTTGTGTGGCTGGCGTGGATCCACTTCGGTACACCAGCGCACTTCACAGCAGTGGTAGTGACGAGGATCACTTGTCGTCGCTTTCCCCACCTTGGCTTCAAGCAGCTGCTCCGGGTGTGTTTCTTTAACACCACCCAGTCTCCTGGCTGCAGGTTGTGTGCTGGAGTCTTTGGCCACTCGTCTTCAGTCTCTCCAATCTGCTGAGAGAGAGAACGCACTTGGTCACCCAGCTGCTTGCAGTATTCTAGCACCATATCATCAGAAATGCTTAGCAGTTTGTTTCCGGGTACCCATGCCTGGCGCATCACTCTTCCCATCAACACTTCATGGGGACTCAGGCCAGTCTTTCGATTCGGGATACTTCTCAGACTCATCAGCACCAGGGGTAAAGCTTCTATCCAGTTCATTTTTGTGGAATCACACATTTTCCCCAGTCTGGACTTCAGAGTGCCATTTATTTGTTCCACTACCCCAGAAGCCTCTGGGTGGTAGGCACAGTGCAGTCTTTGCTTCATTTTGAATGCTCTACAGAGTTCCAATAGGACATCGTTGGCAAAATGCCCACCTTGGTCCGTTTCGATCGTCTCTGGGATCCCATACCTAGGTATCAACTCCCTGAGCAATAGTTTGGCTGTGGTTATAGCGTCATTTTTCTTAGCTGGATATGCTTCCACCCACCTAGAGAATAGACAAACTATGACTAAAACATATCTGTATCCGTTGCATCTGGGCATGGTTATGAAGTCTGCCTGGATTCTTACGAAGGGACCTACTGCCTTTCCAATAGTACTCTGTTTCACTACTGTCTTCTTTCCTGCATTGAATTGCTGACACACTAGGCACCTCTGGCAAAGCCTTTCCGCCTGGTCCCTGAACTTTGAATTACAGAACACCTGTTCAAACACCCGACACATCGCATCTCTTCCCATATGTGTTGGCTCATGTATCATTCTGACCATGGGGTCGATCAAGCTATCAGGCAGTACAGGCACCCCCTCCGGATTTACCACCACACCATCTTCTCGCAACTCGCACTCCTTTGCGGCCCACCTGCCTTTTTCTTGCCTGTCTGTGGCTTGTTGTATCTCTCTTAATTCTTCCCACGTTGACACATTATCAAACAACATAAGTTGGCAGCTGGTTCCATCCCACCGGGCAATTTGTAGGGACATCTGGTGACGGGCACAAAATTGTGCAATTTGGTCAGCGTACCTATTACCGGCAGTCACATCATCATTTCCAGATCTGTGAGCCGCACACTTGACCACAGCCAATTCTTTGGGTAATTGGATAGCTTCAAGTAATTCATGCACCACCTTCCCATTTCGGATAGGTGTGCCTGAGGAAGTCATGAATTCTCTTTGTAACCACAATTGGCCGAAGTCATGAACAACCCCGAAACAGTACTGACTGTCTGTGTAAACAGTAATTCTTTTGTTCTTTCCCCTCTTGCATGCTCGAGTTAACGCGATGAGCTCCGCCACTTGTGCAGATTTCACCTCGCGCATGTAAGATGCCTCGACGACTCCTGTCAGTGTAACCACAGCATAGGCAGCACTCAGACTCCCACTTTCATGTCTCAAACACGAGCCATCCACAAACATTGTTTTATCCCCGTCCCGTAGTGCTATTTCACGGATGTCAGGACGGGGCTTGGTGCTATATTCAGTCAGATCGATGCAATTATGTTCCCCGTCCTCATCAGATTCTGCATCCAGAGGAACAGGTAACAGTGTCGCAGGATTTAGGACATTGCACCGGGAAATAGTTACATTTTCAGCACCAATCAAAATTCTCTCATACTTAGTCAGCCGACTAGGTGTGAGGTACTGGGTCTTAGTTCTAGTCAGTAGGATGACAACAGAGTGAGGAACATAGACAGTGACGGGATGTCCCATGACAATGCTCTCACTCTGTTCTAGACTGACACAAGTAGCAGCAACGGCTTTTAAGCAGCCAGGCAGTCCAGCGGCCACTGGGTCTAAGGTGGCCGAAAAGTAGGCTACTGGTCGTCTGACTGATCCGTGCCCCTGGGTCAGGACTGAAAGAGCACAATTTTCTCTGGTGTCACAGAACAGTTCAAAGGGTTTAGTGTACTCAGGCATACCCAATGCAGGTGCGGTACATAGACAGTTTCTCAGAGTTACCCAAGCATTCATGCTCTCACTGTCCCAGTGGACAGGGTCTTCCACTCCTTTCTTTGTCATATTTATCAGGGGTCGGGCTAGAGCCGCAAACCCTACAATCCATTGTCTGCAGTAACCCACAACTCCCAAGAACATTCTCACTTCTTTCTGGGTGGTGGGCAGTTCCATTGCTTTAATTATTTTGATCCTTTCGGTAGTGACCTTCCTGATTCCCTTTTCTATCTGGTGCCCCAGATATTTTACTGAGTTTTTACAGAATTGTAATTTGTCAGGCGACACTTTATGTCCTCCTTTTCCTAGGTGATTCAGCAAGGCAATTGTGTCAGTGACACAGTCAGACTGGGTTTTAGATGCCACTAACAGGTCATCTATGTACTGCACCAAAACAGACTCTCTTGGCAGCACTAGGGATTCAAGGCACTTTTTCAGTATCTGGTTGAAAATCGATGGACTTTCAGTGTACCCTTGAGGGACACGATTCCAGACATAGATATGACTGTCAAATTCAAAACTGAAAAGGAACTTGCTTTCTGGGTGCAATGGGATGGAAAAGAATGCGTGGCACAGATCGATGACAGTGAACCATTCTGCGTTCCAAGGAATCTGGTAGAGTATCACTGCAGGGTTGGGTACAATAGGACAGCAAGGCACAACAATTTGGTTTACCTTGCGCAAATCTTGCACCACCCGGTACTTCCCACTAGGCTTTTTGATCCCAATGATAGGCGAATTACAGGGGCTGCTCAGCACTTCCTCTATTATTTCTGCTTCGAGCAACCTCGTGATTTCAGTCGCTACTCCTGCCTTCACTTCTGCACTCATTTTGTACTGCCTGGTTTTGGGGTATACAGCATTTGTTTTTATTGTTACTTTAACCGGGTCCACATTTGCCATCAGGCCTACATCTTTTCCTGTGAAATCCCACACTTCGGGTACTACCCTTAGCTGGAGTTCCTCAGGTAAGTCCTCAATTGTCAAAGGCTTAATGTCAGCATCTTGTCTGACTAACATCAGTTTGTACAGGCCATCTTCATCGGGGGTCTGAATTTCGACGCCATTTGGTGTGCAATAAATGGTACAACGCATCTTGCACAACAAATCACGTCCTAGTAGATTTACAGGACTGGAATCACAGACCACAAATCTGTGCATTTCCTTGAAATTTCCTATAGAAATCTCCATTGGTTCAGTTACAGGGGTACTTATTATCTGATTTGATACGCCCACTACTTGGATCGCTTCTCCCGAGAGGGGTAGGTTAGGAACATCCACTGTTCTTACAGTGGATCTGGTAGCACCAGTGTCCAACAGAAAGGTGACGTCTCTTCCTTCAACCTTTCCTTCAATGTATGGTCCAGTCTGGTCTACCGGTAAGGAGGCGCCAAGTACGCACTCCTCATCCTCCCCTCTCAGGCCCCGTCAATCTTGATCTTCACAAAGGAAGGTATCACTTAGCAAGTACTGTGGAATGACTGCATTTCTTTCACTCTCAACCTCCCATACTTCCGCCCTCTCATTCTGCTGACCCTGACTCTTAAAATTCTGTCTAGGAGCGCGAGGTACTGGAGGTAATTTTACCTGTTGCTGGGTTTTCCTTGTCCCCTCTTTCGGTACCTGTGGATTTAAACCATTTACAGGAGCATTACCGGCCTGTAGGTGTGGACACTCGTCTCTCCAATGCCCCATCTGGCCGCACCCATGGCACGGAAACTTTTTCATGGCCTCTTCACGACTCATTTTAGGTCTGGGCTTTCCTCCCCCCCCAGAATTGGTATTCGGAACATTATTATCAGAAGTAATTTTACTTAACTGTTTTTCTTGCTGTTCAGCTAATTTTACCTGAGCCCACATCACCTTTTCCTTGAGGGCTTTCTTTTTATTTTCAATTTCATCTTCGCAGTATTTTGCATATTTCAGGACATCATCTATGGGCTTTCCCTGCCAACTGATTTTGTTATCTCGAATCCATTGTGATATTTCAGGCCTTAATCCTAGCACAAACCTATAACTGAAATGCGTCATGTCTTTCATGTCTACATTATCAATACCACTGTAAGTTTTGAATACCTGCAGTAACCTTTCATAAAATGAATGCACTGTTTCATCCCGTTCTTGGGTGGTTCTATCTATTCTGGTCCAATCTGTTTCCTTTGCTGGCACCTTTTTCTTAAGGTACTGTATGACCTGGTCATATTTCCTCATTACATCCGGTGAAGGGGCCCCCGTTCTCTCATCTCTGGGATATTCATCATTTGGCCAATCAATTTCTATCTTACATTCGGTCCATAGATCTACAGGGACCACAATGTCGAAAAACCCATCCAGGTCTTTCAGCAGACATTTCTGAACTTTTATGAAACGTTCCACCTGTCTGTACCAGTCAACTGGTTTCTCACGTAGTTTCGGGAAGTCGTTTGTAAATGACACAATGTCTTGTCTGGACCAAGGGACATGGACATATTTTCCTCCCGGGACCTCTCTCATGGGACACAATTTTTCTGTTGGGGTTACTTCCTTTAATACGAATTCTGAAGTTACTGACCCAGCCCTGCTGCCTTCCTTCTTCTTTGCCCACCTTGTTCTCCACTTCCCCACTTCACCCCATTTCTGCAGGAGTTTCAACAATTCTTTTACTTGGATCTGTTTCCCCATTACATTCAGGCTTTCTAAGTCCTTGTCTGAAAAGTCCACTCTGTAGGGTTTCTGAAGGATTTTGGAGCGACTAACATCAACGCCCATTTCTGCGGCTGCATCCATTATCTTTTCGTGGAGCACCCTGGCACTCCGGGTAAGATTTTTACTGATGAATAGTAACTCTTCTTCATTATACGAGCTCAGGCGCTCAACTCCCACGTTCCCAGCCATCATTTCTTCTATTTCTATTCTTAATTTATATATTTCCAATGTTTTAGGTTGAGAAGTGGTCTCTTTCTCTATCTCCTTTGTCCACCTGTCTAATTCTTCAGGGGAAACTAAAGAGGCGTTCCTGATTCCAGATGCACTTTCAATCACCACTTCCTTTTGTCTAGGCTGACTTCTTGCCCCTACTATACTGGCCCTTGGCTCCCTTATGGGCAAATCCATTAAACTTCCAGATTCACACTCACTTTCCTGATCCTCATCTATGAACACTTCTTTCCTCGGGGTCTGGAAGCTAGTAGTAGGCAGCATTGGGGTGATGACAGGAGGAAGGGGACTAATCAAGTCATTTTTATACATTGGGATAGCAGGACCAATAGTTACCGGGATGGTCAAGGCCTCAGGATGGGGATGCATCTGTGCAATGGTTCTGGCTAAGTCCTCTCGCTGTCTAGTCAGGACTTCTCTCTCCTTTTCCTGCAACCCCCTTCCAGCAGAGTTGCCATGCAATACCTGAGGTACTAAGGACGGATAGATATTCGGGGCAGTCGGGGCAACCAATCGAGGGGGACTTTCCCCGAATGGCTGATAATTCGGGACTGTGGGCTTAGGTCTGCAAAACTCATCCCTTCCACTATATTTACTGCTTGTAGCTGTCCCGTCTGAATCACTTTCCCTCCTACTTCGGGGGTAATTGGTAACAGAGTTTTGGGAATGCGCCGAATCTGATTCTGCTACATAGGGAGGTGGATCCTTCATTAACAGGTCTTCCAGGTGTTCGTCTTCTACATCCCCCATAGGTGCTAGGTGATGGGTTTTTGCTTTACATTTTCCTCTTTTCTCCTCTAATACTCCCATCATGGGGAACAGCCCTTCAGTTAACATAGACTGCCTCCACTGTTTCATTTTCTGCTCTTTGGTTGGCGTTGGAAGTCTGGGATACCACCTACTCACTCCTTTATCCATTCGGGGTTTATCTCGCTCTGCAGCCTCAATCTCCCATTCCTCCAAAGCTTCGTACTGGGTCAACCTAGGTCTAGGGTGTAATTCGTTCATGCGGGTCCTTAAGTTAAACAGGATCCGACCATTAAATGTACCTTCAACAGGGAATGCCAGGACTCCGTCATCTACAGTATACTTTGCCCAATTTTCTAGCCAGAGACAAGTGTGATACCCTTTATCAAACATCATAAAAGAGGCAGGGGTATTTGGCGGGGGAATGAGTACGCCTTCCCTCGTTCTAATGGGCTTGTCAGTTTTGAAAAAATTCTTTACTTTATCCGAGAATGACAATTTTCTCTTTATTCCATACATCATGTGCGGTCTACCTCGTATAAGCTGATCCTTATGAAATCCTAGGTACTTTGGATTCGGTATGAAGTCTGGATACCACATACAACTCTCCAGACTCGCTTCTAACTCGGCTTGATTAATTTTGTTTACTTTCGTGCTTCCAATGCTAGCGCGACTTCTATTTCGCGCCACCCAATCAGGTCAGAGAATACAACTACGGTCAACCAATGGGTGCGCGGCCTTTTCGCAAGACAGAGTCTCCCGTTTCGGCACTCACCCCTCCTTCACAAATTCAGCTCCGCTACCCGCCCGCTGTTCTGACCAATACCAGCGCGGCACGGAGTGACGTCAGAGCAGCTCTCCGACTGACTCCCGCCTTCACAAGGTAACGGAAACTTTTTACTCTCTCTAAAGTGCGAGTGCAGGTCTTAGTTAACAACACACAACGTTTGCCACTATGTCTGAGTGTTCTAAAGAGAGAAAAGACTTTTCTTTCGCTACTAGTAAACCACTTCTGTCTACTTTTCATTCACTCTGGATAGACTTCTTTGCCTGTCCCTTCACACTAGTAAATCTAGAACCCGTTATTCTTCTGACTCATCCACCTTGATCGGGGATATGTACTGAGCCAGGATTTCACCAGCGAACTATTTTACTTACCAGACAAGCCTCGGAGACCCTATTACTCCTCCCGTATGCGACCCTTACTAGGTGATATCGCAATGAAAGTTTTATAATGGACTCGTAGCTATCATTCACTCCAGAAACAAAGGTCCTAATTAGTGCTTCCAGTTATCCTTAACCCTGCACTAATGTCTCAAACCTAGTGACTTCAACAGCTAACCGGATTCTACTCACCGTTAGCTAAAATACTTCCCCGGGGATTCAGACTACACTGAACATTTACAAACAATTCTGGATTAATTCAACATGCAGTATTTATAACAGCAATGCAAATTCATGAACATTTACATATAAAAACACATTTCAAAAATATTGTAAAAATACAGTAACAATCAGCATACAGTAACAATCAGCAGCACGTTTTTGTATTCACGGCTATCCTGCCTACCTAATCCAACTAGTCCAAACCATCCTCTGCTAGCCAGAAATTACTGCTAGAGCGCGCAGTTTTCCCCAGGTCACCCGGGATACCAATTCTCTAACACGCACTGGGCCCTCGGCGTGAAGAACACATTAATTTCGTTTGGGTGAAAACTGGGTGAGGATTTCTCCTCCTGCACGCTGCTAGGAGTAATCAAGTTTGGATTTACCTCTGCTTACCATGCACCCGACTTACCACGGGCGCAATTCCTTGACGGACCTGGAGCTGTTAAGAAAAAGTAGACAGGCCTAACATCCAATACACCTTAAAATCCTTAAAATACTTTCCACAGTTTTGTAAAATGACCACAGACACCTGATTAAGTTCAAGTTTTTATATAAGAATTCAAAGTGAAGAAGCCAAAATAATAAGCGATACACAGAGTAATATATCAAACATCAAAATCAGTACCAAAAGGTAACTTTGCACAAAAATTATGACCATTTAGAATATATGGGAAACTACAGGGAGAAGTTTTAGCACGTACTATTCACTGCAACGTTATACTAGAACATAGGAATGGGATGGGACTTAGAACATGTACTTAACCTAAGTGTTCAGAATATTCTTGCTAAGCTCACTGCAAACCACTAAAGGAAAAGGGGAAAACGGGAACATGCTATGGTTTATAAAATCAATGAATTTCTAAAGGAGAGGGGGAGAGAAGGAACCAACTAAAATTCAGGCACATATAAGTTCAATGGCAATAAGGCAATTACACAGGTAAAAATGCTCTAACAGATCAGGCAAGAGAGAGAAAGAGAGAGAGAGAGAAAAAGAGATACGCAAACCCACAATCTATATTTACCTAATTCAGATTGAAGACCAACCCTGGCCACGGGTCAGTTGGGAAGACGGGGACAGGGACCCTCAGAAAAGGAATGCCAGACTGTGAGCAGGTACAGCTCACGGAGAATAAGGACAGGATACCCCTCAGGTTCGGATCAAGGACTGGGCCTCCCAAGGTACGACCAACACCCACAGCTTCGGACAGCAACGCCTGCGTTACCCCCTCCTGCAAGTAATCCGCCAGAAACCCCGATTGGATTTTCGAATTCCCCAGCAAAGTGCTTCGCCAGCACTTAGGATTTTCCACCCCTTAGGAGATTGTGGAAAGTATGGACAAAGTGCTCCGCAGCACTTTCAGAATGAGCACCTATTGAGATCGTAGGGTCAGTGACAGGTCTGCTACTCGGACAAGTCGGACAATTTTCCTAAGCTAAACTAGGGTAGTTATACAGTTTGGGGACCCTTAGACCACCCATAAATGTTGCAAGTGACAGTTTCCCACATTGTGATTGGTCAGGAGAGGTGGTGCGGTCTTTACCACCTCCTAGAATTCAGTTTCACATGATTAAATATGCAATTTTGAATACCCGCCCCTTAGGTTCACGTTCCCATGCATAGAATACAGCAGTACAGGACAGTTTTCAGTAGGTAGCAACAGTATTGCTTCTTTCAAGGTGAGACTCCGTATTCCCAGCGGTGTTCCCAGGCGCATTGTGCTTCAGGAGCCAGCTGGCTAGGTTTAGCTTCTGCGCAGTTGGAACTTTCTCTGGTCAGGTGACGGTGCCCAGCAGAGCCTCAAGCATGGCTCCGCTCATGAATACCCAGCCCACAAAGACGCGGTACATGAAAAGTAAGCGAAGACAAATTAGAATCATACATAAAATGATCGCACTGTATACCATGATAAAGGAAAACCAACCCTTACTTTTATAATAACTATAGCATTAAGGATTAATGCGAAAGAATAGATAGGCTAAAAGCTGCTGCAGTAAGCAGAGAGCGTGGTAAGAGACAAGCGGCCATATTTAGCATCAATGCGCATGAGCACAGAATCCCTCCAGAATGCGAGTGCGTCACATCACATGGGTATGACCGACGCATGCGCAGACTGAATTTGCGGCAAAGCAGCCATTTTCAGTGCAAGCTTCGTTAGTACGTGAAAAGACAAACAAGCAAGCATCCTAGGGACACCCGCGTGTAGGGGAAAACACCTTACAAATGACGAACAATGGTGTTAATATTATTATGCAATTATAGACGAGGGTTTTGCATACGAGCAAGGCGCTATGCGTGCGAATCCTTGCTCCATCATGTGTATATTGTCTACTGGTATATATTATCTACTGGCAGGAGTGAGAATACGGGTGAAATGGGGAGCAGATACTAATAGAGGGAGAGGGGACGGGTGAAGAGGAAAGAAGAGGCAAATCTGTGAGGCTGCGACTGATAGTTAATGAAGAAGCCTAGAGAGGCAAAAGGATGAAAGGAAGAGCCAGGAGTGGTGCCCGGGAGGGGATCGGCTGATTAAAAGAGAGCAATGACCAAAGGCGGTGGAAGGAGCATGGAATTTAGAGCAGGAACTATTGAGGGAGGGGCAACGGGACAGCAGGGATGAAAAGAGGAGCCCGGACTACTGGGGAGAGACGGGTGAAAAGGTGAGCAGAGGATGAGTGAGTGGTGAGGGGACAGACTTCTGAAAGAAGCGCAGGAGGCAGTGTGGGAGCGGGGACAGACGGGTGAAATGGAGAGCGGATACCAACGAGCGAGAGGCAGGACAGACGGACGCGAGTGAAATCAGGGGGTCGGGGGCGTCAGAAAGGTGAATGGATAACAAATACCAGCGAGGGGAGAGTGGCAGACGAGAGGATGGTCCACCGATGCTACTGAGCAGGAGAGGACGGGGTGAAGGGGAGAGCAGGGACCACTCACCCCAGAGTTGACTGACTGGCACGAACCAGCGAGGGGGTTAGGGACAGACGTGTTTAAAGAGAGCAGGGGCTAATGAGGGAGAGGCGACATGCAGGGGGCAGGGCAGGGATGTGTGAGTGGAAAGTGGTAGACTGGTGAAAGGAGAGGAAGAATTAGTAGGGCAGATGATTGAAAGGGACGAGGACCTAATGAGAGATGGAGTGGGGGCAGATGGATAAAAGGAGATCAGAGACTAATGAGCAAGAGATAGATTTTGCACTGATAAAAAGGACATCAGGAAGAGACAAGGGAGTGAGAATACGGGTGAAATGGGGAGTAGACACTAATGAGGGAGAGGGGACGGGTGAAGAGGAAAGATGAGGTAAATCTGTGAGGCTGCGACTAATAGTAAATGAAGAAGCCTAGAGAGGTAAAAGGATGAAAGGAAGAGCTGTAAGTGGTGCCCGGGAGGGGATCGGCTGATTAAAAGAGAACAGTGACCAAAGGCGGTGGAAGGAGCATGGAATTTAGAGCAGGAACTATTGAGGGAGGGGTAATGGGCTGGTGTGTAGGACAGCAGGGATGAAAAGAGGAGCCCGGACTACTTGTGAGAGATATTGGTGCAGAGGACCAGTGAGTGGGGAGGGGACAGACTTCTGAAAGAAGTGCAGGAGGCAGTGTGGGAGCGGGGACAGACGGGTGAAATGGAGAGCGGATACCAACGAGGGAGAGGCGGGACATATGGACACGAGTTAAACCAGGGGGTCGGGCGTCAGAATGGTCAATGGATAACAAATACCTTCTGTTCCTTCTTTCTGCACCTCTTTGCTTCTTTCTGTATCTCACTTGCCTCTTTCAGTACCTCTGTTGCTTTTTTTCCTCAGATCTCTTGCCTCTTTCAGCACCTCTGTTGCTTCTTTCTGCAACTCTCCTACCTTTTTCTGTAACCCTCTACCCTCTTTCTGCAACTCTCTTGCCTCTTTCTACCCCTCTCTTCCCTCTGTCTGTACCACTCCTGCCTCTTTCTGTACATCTGAGTTAGAGGTAGTTTTAATCCCCCTGCCCTATTATTTACTAGTAGAAAACTAAACAATTGCCAATACTGTTCTCTTCAATCATTCTTTTTAACCATGGCACATTGGATTTAAACACAACGTAGGTACAAGTCCGGTTGCTCCCTGTGGGACTTCGGACCGGGGTTGCGACAGTATTGCGGGGTTCTCAAAAAGATTCGCACACACTGGGGTACTGGGTAGTGCAGGTTTTATTGCTTTATACAGGCGTCGTTTACGAATAGGCACTCTGTAAAAGGGTAGGGGTGAGTCCGCCTCCTCCGTTCTGGCCCGACCTCCTATTCCTCGCCAGTCCCAAGGTCTTCTGGGCGTTGTAGGCCTTTTCCCTGCCGTCCTGCTGGCCTTTGGGCTCCGGTATCCCAGAAAGGAAAGAAAGAAAACAAAGTACGCTTCAGTACTAGTGCTGAGCCAAACGTTCCACGGGTAAGGGAGTGAGGGGAATCACACGTGCAAGACCCAAATCTGACTGTGGGACGTGAACCCTTGAGAAAACCCCAAGGGTGTGTAGGGGGGGTTTTACTTTATGCGGGTTTCCCTCGGCTACCCGTTTCCCACGCTCTGGTGTCGGACCGTACCTGGGTGAGCCACACTTCCGTGTTAGTGTGGCTGGGCGATGCGCGTCCCGCAGAGCCCCCTGGCTTCTCGCGGTACTCCACCTCTGGTCTGTAGACTGGTCCCGCCGCCGGCTTCCTCCTTGGAATCGTCCCGTAACTCAGACTCGTCTCCGACTCCGTCCGGCTCCACCTTCCTGCTTTCTCTCCGCTCTCCTTGTCCTCCGACCTCTGATCTTGATCTTCCTCCGACCTCCGCTCTTGATCTTCCTCCGACCTCCGCTCTTGATCTTCCTCCGACCTCCGCTCTTGATCTTCCTCCGACCTCCGCTCTCGATCTTCCTCCTCCTCCGTCCACTCGACTCCGCTCTCTCTCCACTCGCTCCACCAACCTCCAACTCCGCCTCCGGGTGTCTCGCACACCTGGCTGGACTCCGGAATGGGTTTTACGTCGTCGGGACGGGCGTGGCGCCAATCCGTCTCCGCCCCCTTAAAGGTGTAGTCCTGTAGGCTCACGGCTGCAGGGTGTCTCCGGACGATGTCAGGTGTATTCCAGGCCTCGGTGTTCTGTGAAGAGAAAGTAGACACATTACTAGGCAGACCAGGGGGGCCCTCGTCGGGGTCCCCCGCGTCACACATCCCCCCCCTAGGATTCTCCCGATCGGGGAGAGGGTAACGAGACAGGAAGTCCGCATGGACGTTCTCGGCCCCCTTCTGGTGCCGGACCTGAAACCGAAAGGGCTGCAAGGCCAGGAACCAGCGCATGACGCGAGGGTTGTTCGAAATGTTCCGAGCCATCCATATGAGAGGGGCATGGTCCGTGTACAACAGGAAAGAGCGCCCTTCAAGGTAGTAGCGTAGCTTGTCCACCGCCCACCTGATGGCCAGGCACTCCTTTTCAATAGTCGGGTACCTAACCTCCCTCGGAAACAGCTTCCGACTGATGTAGAGAATGGGGCGGAGACCGCCCTCCCCAGAGTCCTGGGACAACACCGCCCCGATACCAAAGTCAGAGGCATCCGTATGCAATACAAAAGGCTTGTTAAAGTTGGGCGAAGTAAGAACCGGCCTGGTGGTGATGGCTTTTTTTAGGGTCTGGAAGGCAGTCCACATGGCCGGCGACGGGTTGTGGAAGTCCAGGCGGGCCTTGGTTTTCCTGAGGGTATTGGTCAGGGGCGCCGCGACCTCAGAAAAGGAGGGAATAAAACGCCGGTAATACCCAACCAAACCCAAAAAGGCACGCATGTCCTTAAGAGACTTCGGAAACGGGGTTTCCGCGATAGCCCGAACCTTTTCTACCTGAGGTTCAATGAGTCCGTGACCTAGAAGGTACCCCAAATATTTCACTTTATGGTACCCGATCCTGGACTTCCTGGAATTGACATGTAGACCTGCCGATTCGAGCAAACTGAACACGGTATCCAGATGTTGCAAGTGTGTCTCCCAAGAGGGACTGAAGATGATGATGTCATCAAGATAAGCGGAGCAATATTGATGATGCCCCCTTAGAACCGTGTTCATGAGTCTCTGGAACGTGGCGGGCGCCCCATGTAGACCGAAGGGCAAAACCGTAAACTCGAACAGCCCCTCCGAGGTGGAAAAGGCCGTCTTTTTCCTGTCCTCTTCGCGCAGGGGCACCTGCCAGTACCCCTTCGTCAGGTCCAGAGTACTGATATATTTTGCCTCCCCGAGTTTCTCGATGAGCTCATCGATCCGGGGTATGGGGTAGGAATCACAAGCCGACACTTCGTTTAATGCCCGGAAGTCCATGCAAAAACGGCTGCTGCCGTCTGGTTTGGGCACCATGACTATGGGCGACGACCACTCACTCCGGGAAGGCCGTATCACCCCTAACCTGAGCATTTCTGCCACCTCTTTTGCTATGGCCTCCCGCTTAGCCTCAGGGATTCTATACGGTCGTTGCTTGACCACGGTACCAGGCGGCGTCTCAATTCGGTGCTCAGCCAAAGAGGTTTTTCCCGGAAGGTCCGAGAAGATGGATGCGTGTTTCCTCAGTACCGGACGGAGGCCCTTCTGCTCAGCCTCAAACAATTCCTCGCTGACAACCAAGTCCTCCATCGTGGAGCTGAGGGGCTTGGCGGGATTCAGGACCAGATGGGCCGCCCTGGGTGGGGTTCCCAGCCATTTTTTTAGGAGATTTATGTGAAAAATCTGAGTCTTTCTGCTGGTGAGACGGAGACGATATGTCGTTTTACCGATCGTCTCAATGACCTCATAGGGGCCCTGCCACTCGTTACTAAACTTTTTGGACATTGATGGCAGCAACACCAGGGCCCAGTCACCTACTTTTAGCGACCTCCACTTTTTCCCCTTGTTATAATGGGTCTGTTGGTGCTTCTGACTGTCCTCCAAGTGTGTAAACGCGAGTTCCCTGATCTTTCCTAATTTGTTCCTCAGATTCGAGCTGTATTCGAGAAGACTTCTTATTTCACCGCCTTGTTCCTTTTCCCACATATCCTTTGTCATATCCAGCAGGCTCCGCGGCTGTCTCCCATACAGCATCTCGAAAGAGGAACACCCCAAGCTGCTTTGTCGCTGGCCCCTGATCACATATAGGGCTAAGGGCAACAGGGAGTCCCAGTCGGAGTGGTTTACCTCGACCATTTTCTTCAGGACCGTTTTCAAGGTCCTGTTGTAACGTTCAACCAGCCCATCCGTTTGTGGGTGGTACACGGACGTCTTGATCTGGTGTAAGCCCAACAATTGGCAAACCTCCTGCATAACCTTGGACATGAATGGGGTCCCCTGGTCCGTGAGGATTTCTTTAGGGAACCCAACTCGAGAAAACAACTCGAGGAATTTGTCGGCAATGTTCCTGGAGGTGGGGGACTTTAGAGGAAATGCCTCAGGAAATCTAGTGGCGTAGTCCACGATAACGAGTGCATATCTAAACCCTTTTTTTGTGGTTGTCAAAGGGCCTATTAGATCCATCCCCACTCTCTCGAATGGGGTCCCAATGACTGGCAGAGGTTGTAAGGGCACCGCCACCGGACGTTGGGCATTCTTCCGTTGACATAGGTCACAGGTTTGACAATGTTTTTTTATGTCGCTGTAGATACCCGGCCAGTAGAAGTTCCGGAGGACATTCTGGGTCGTTTTTTCACTCCCGATGTGTCCCGCCAGTAGGTGGGTATGGGCATAGTACATTATTTGGTCGCGGAAACAGACCGGTACCAGCAGTTGCATCGGGTCATCCTTAGAGGGTACTCTATACAAAAGTTCATCTTTTATCAGAAAGTGGGGGTAGGAGAGACTAGGATTAGTTAAGCTAGCATGGGCCTGTTCCCAAGCATTGATGAGGGTCTCGTCATTGGCCTGGGCAAACCGGAAAGATCTATCTCCTTCCCAGGGACCCGTGGACAGCAAGTTGGGTAGAGACTCTCCCTGTTCCTTGTCTCGGCCCAGCCGGCGTTTGAAGAGGTTCAGGAAGTTCGGGTTATCGGTGCCCAAGATCAACGGTTCGGGTAGGGCATCCATGACCCCCACTTTCACTACCATCTGTTCCATCCCCTCTAGACCTAGCGGAATGTTAGCCACTGGATACTCCTTTACGTCCCCATGTACGCATTTGATGTACACACTGTTCTCTGGTACTAACTGTTCTGGAGTCACATATATCCCTTGTATGACGGATTGCTTGCAGCCAGAATCAAGAAGGGCCCTAACCATCACCCCATTAACAGAAACACTCACATGAAAGGATCCTCCTAGCTCAGCTGAGTACAACACTGACTTTGGCAGATAGTTAACGTCCATTGGTTCTTCATGCGCTCTTTTCAGGGGGCACAGACGGGCTATGTGGCCCCACTGGCCACAATCGAAACACTGTGGGCCCCGGAAAGGGGGATGATCGCCAGCCGGGGGTCGGGGTGGAGGAGGGAGGGGTCCCGACGATGCCCTTGGTCTTCGCTCGGGTCTTGTCGGTCCTTTGCTTGGCTTCTCTGGTTCCGCATTATGTAGACGGGGTTGGGCCCGGGCGTAGGTGGTGGCCATCTCCATGGCTTGAGCCGTGTTCAAATTAGAGTGCTGGCGTAGCCACCGCTGTGTCCCATATGGAAGGGCTTCTAAATACTGTTCAAGGTAGATTCTGTCCATGATTTGCTCCTTGGTGCTTGTGGATGGGGTGAGCCACTTGTCGGCCGCGGTTTTTAAACGAAAGAACAAGGTCTTGGGGTTGTCACCAGCTTGTCCCCTCTCCTTACGGAACCTGACCCTATAGGCTTCGGCATCTAAGCCTAGGTGATCCAAAATCACAGTTTTGATTTGGGCATACGGGGTAGTACCGTTGTTGTTCGCGACCTGATAGGCTGCTTGGGCCTCTCCACTCAACAACGGGGCCAGGAAAAACGGCCACTTGTCCACAGTCCATCCACAAGCAAGGGCCACCCTTTCAAAATTAGTCAGAAATGCGTCTGGGTCCTCCCCCGGGACATATTTTTGCAGGGATATGCCTGCGGGCGTGGGGTTAGCCCTGGTCTCACGTACGGTGACCGTGGCCGGGTCTCCCGTTACTCTCATTCCTTCCAATTGTTGTACTACTGAACTCCGGAACGTATCCCGGTCTAATTGGGCTGCCGCTAGCTGTTGCTCCACTGCCCATGCCAGCTGTTCTTGGCCCTTCACGAGGGCTTGCAGGATCGCATCCATCGTTGTGTCCTCGATGCTGCTCCCGGTTACAGTGCCCGCATTCTCCACCACTTGTGGGACTTCGGACCGGGGTTGCGACAGTATTGCGGGGTTCTCAAAAAGATTCGCACACACTGGGGTACTGGGTAGTGCAGGTTTTATTGCTTTATACAGGCGTCGTTTACGAATAGGCACTCTGTAAAAGGGTAGGGGTGAGTCCGCCTCCTCCGTTCTGGCCCGACCTCCTATTCCTCGCCAGTCCCAAGGTCTTCTGGGCGTTGTAGGCCTTTTCCCTGCCGTCCTGCTGGCCTTTGGGCTCCGGTATCCCAGAAAGGAAAGAAAGAAAACAAAGTACGCTTCAGTACTAGTGCTGAGCCAAACGTTCCACGGGTAAGGGAGTGAGGGGAATCACACGTGCAAGACCCAAATCTGACTGTGGGACGTGAACCCTTGAGAAAACCCCAAGGGTGTGTAGGGGGGGTTTTACTTTATGCGGGTTTCCCTCGGCTACCCGTTTCCCACGCTCTGGTGTCGGACCGTACCTGGGTGAGCCACACTTCCGTGTTAGTGTGGCTGGGCGATGCGCGTCCCGCAGAGCCCCCTGGCTTCTCGCGGTACTCCACCTCTGGTCTGTAGACTGGTCCCGCCGCCGGCTTCCTCCTTGGAATCGTCCCGTAACTCAGACTCGTCTCCGACTCCGTCCGGCTCCACCTTCCTGCTTTCTCTCCGCTCTCCTTGTCCTCCGACCTCTGATCTTGATCTTCCTCCGACCTCCGCTCTTGATCTTCCTCCGACCTCCGCTCTTGATCTTCCTCCGACCTCCGCTCTTGATCTTCCTCCGACCTCCGCTCTCGATCTTCCTCCTCCTCCGTCCACTCGACTCCGCTCTCTCTCCACTCGCTCCACCAACCTCCAACTCCGCCTCCGGGTGTCTCGCACACCTGGCTGGACTCCGGAATGGGTTTTACGTCGTCGGGACGGGCGTGGCGCCAATCCGTCTCCGCCCCCTTAAAGGTGTAGTCCTGTAGGCTCACGGCTGCAGGGTGTCTCCGGACGATGTCAGGTGTATTCCAGGCCTCGGTGTTCTGTGAAGAGAAAGTAGACACATTACTAGGCAGACCAGGGGGGCCCTCGTCGGGGTCCCCCGCGTCACACTCCCCCACGCCACAGCTAAACCACACACAGGTATCGTCTGCATTCTGCAGTCCATCTGAGCAACGCTGCATTGTCCTTTATTTACTAATCAGCTAGCGCTGCACTGTCGCCTTATAGCGCCGAACTATACTCGCTGATTGGCGCTGCACTGTCGCTTTAATTATTTATTTGTGCCGCACTGTCGCCCTATTTAGTTAATTAGCAGCGCGTCGTCTCTGAGGCTGCTTCTCAAAGTTTTCTGCCGATTTTGTGCGTTTTCACGCTGTGTATTTGCTGCCCCTGGCCTTTGACCCTCCATTTTGTTTAGGTTTATTTCCCCTGGTCCGCCCCTCCTCCCGCCACCGCCTCCTCCCAGCTGCTGCCCCTCCCACCCACGAGTCATACCCTTCCTCGCTCCCGAGCTCCCTGTGACCGCCTGGACCCTCATTCAGTCCGGTTGCTCCCCCACGCCACAGCTAAACCACACACAGGTATCGTCTGCATTCTGCAGTCCATCTGAGCAACGCTGCATTGTCCTTTATTTACTAATCAGCTAGCGCTGCACTGTCGCCTCATAGCGCCGAACTATACTCGCTGATTGGCGCTGCACTGTCGCTTTAATTATTTATTTGTGCCGCACTGTCGCCCTATTTAGTTAATTAGCAGCGCGTCGTCTCTGAGGCTGCTTCTCAAAGTTTTCTGCCGATTTTGTGCGTTTTCACGCTGTGTATTTGCTGCCCCTGGCCTTTGACCCTCCATTTTGTTTAGGTTTATTTCCCCTGGTCCGCCCCTCCTCCCGCCACCGCCTCCTCCCAGCTGCTGCCCCTCCCACGCTCCGCCCCCTCCACCATCCATTTATGGCCAATGCCTCCACGCGCAGCGTCCACGCGCTTCGGACACGCCGAAGGTGCGCCAAAGGTAAGCCCGTCTACGCCCGTCCGCGCCTGGACCGCGCCTAGCGCCAGACCCCCTGCCCCTCGCTCTGCCCACCCCCGCATTACCTACGATGCTGCCACCCTCCTAGCCCTTAACCCCGGTCGCGCCCCCAACTGCGTTCAAGCCGCTCCTGGACGCACCCATGGTCCTTTCTCCTGCTACTCCTGCAAATTCATCGGCACCGACAACATCTCCGCTACGACCACACCACAGATTCCCGACCCCAACCACCTACAATGCATCCTTCTCAACACCCGCTCAGTCCACAGGCACGCCATCGACCTATGGAACCTACTAGACACCATCTCTCCGGACATCGCCTTCCTTACGGAAACATGGATGAATGCCTCCTCAGCACCAGACATCACCATTGCCATCCCTGATGAATATAAGATCACACGCAAGGACCGCACCAGCCACACAGGAGGAGGAATCGCTATAGTCCACAAGAAATCTATCCGCATCTCAACCAGCTCTGACGCCAACCTCGCCAATTCCGAACACCTTCACTTCCAGGTCCACATCGACCCCAAGACCACACTCAGAGGCACCCTCCTCTACAGACCACCAGGACCCCGCGCAAAATTCAGTGAAGACATCACGAACTTCATCACTCCACACGCGCTCCCCTCCAAAGAATACATCCTTCTGGGAGACCTCAACTTTCACTTCGATAAGATCAACGACCGCAACACCGCCACCCTCGTAGACAACCTCACCAACCTCGGACTAAAACAACTGGTCACTTCCCCCACCCACATCGCAGGTCACACACTCGACCCCATCTTCACCTCCAGCAACCATGTCTCCTTCAGCCACACTACGGACCTCATCTGGACTGACCACAGATGCGTTCACTTCACCTACAACAAACCAAAACCCAGCATCCACCTCCAACCTACCTTGAAAAGGAACTGGAACAAAATCACCACGGACCAAATCTCGGCATCGCTCCTTCAACACACCCCAGCCCTCTCCTCCAACGCTAACGAAGCCGCCGCTAATCTCAACCTATGGTTATCCAACACCGCTGACACCTTAGCACCTCTGAAAAAACATCAAAACAAACCAGGCAGCAAGAAGGCCTCATGGTTCAACGATGATCTCAAGAAGTCCAAGAAACTGTGCCGCTCCCTTGAAAAGGCCTGGAAAAAAGACCCAACCACCAGCACCAAGGACGCCTTCAAAAACGCCACCCGCACTCACCACCAACTGATCCGAAAAGCCAAGAAAGCAGCATTCAAGGATCGACTCGACAACAACGCTCACAACAGCAAGGAACTTTTCAACATCGTCAAGGAATTTTCCAATCCCTCGGCCAAC
Source organism: Lissotriton vulgaris (assembly GCF_964263255.1). NCBI lineage: Eukaryota > Metazoa > Chordata > Amphibia > Caudata > Salamandridae > Lissotriton > Lissotriton vulgaris. The sequence goes on along the minus strand of NC_141695.1, from coordinate 157,416,868 downwards.
TCCAACGACATCACCCCTTCTCAAACCCTCTGCGACTCCCTAGCCTCTTTTTTCCACAACAAGATTGCAGACATCCACAACAGCTTTGACAACCAACCCGGAAACCAACCCACCCTACCGTCTGCTGTCCATCCTCCCCCCGTTAACACCCTCAACGACTGGAAGCCAATCTCCACTGAGGACACCATCCGCCTGATGAACTCCATCCACTCAGGATCCCCCACAGACCCATGCCCTCACCACATCTTCAACAAAGCAGACTCCGTCATAGCACCGCACCTCCGAGACGTCATCAACTGCTCCTTCAACTCCGCCACCTTCCCAGAAGACTGGAAACACGCTGAACTCACCGCCCTTCTGAAAAAACCAACAGCGGACCCCACCGAACTCAAAAACTACCGCCCCATCTCGCTTCTTCCATTCCCGGCCAAAGTCATCGAGAAAGCCGTCAACAACCAACTCGCCGCCTTCCTCGAAGCCAACAAATCCCTCGAGCCCTCACAATCTGGCTTCCGAGCAAAACACAGTACCGAGACCGCCCTCATCGCAGCAACAGATGACATTCGAACTCTACTGGACAATGGAGACACAGTCGCCCTCATCCTCCTCGACCTCTCTGCAGCATTCGATACAGTCTGCCACAGCACCCTTCTACAACGCCTCAATAACATCGGAATCCAAGGAAAAGCACTGGAATGGATCACCTCGTTCCTCACCGGTAGGACCCAGAGAGTCCGCCTTCCTCCATTCAAGTCCGAGGCCTCTGAAGTCATCTGCGGCGTACCTCAAGGATCCTCACTCAGTCCCACCCTCTTCAACGTATACATGAGCCCCCTCGCGACCATCGCACGCCAACACAACCTCAACATCATCTCTTATGCGGACGACACTCAACTGATCCTTTCACTCACCAACGACCCCGACGCCGCCAAAGCTAACCTGCACGAAGGAATGAAAGAAGTCGCCGAATGGATGAAACATAGCCGTCTGAAACTGAACTCAGACAAAACAGAAGTCCTCATCCTAGGCACATCCCCCTCTGCTTGGGACGACTCCTGGTGGCCGGAAGCCCTCGGAAAAGCACCCATCCCGACAGACCACGCACGGAACCTTGGCGTCATTCTGGACTCTTCACTCTCAATGAACAAACAAGTCAACGCCGTATCCTCTTCCTGCTTCAACATTCTTCGCATGCTCAGAAAAACATTTCGCTGGATCCCCTCCGAAACTAGGAAAACAGTCACCCACGCCCTGGTCACGAGCCGACTGGACTACGGAAACACCCTCTACGCAGGTACCACCGCCAAACTCCAGAAGAAACTCCAACGAATCTAAAACGCCGCAGCCAGGCTCATACTAGACATCCCACGCAACGAACACATCTCTGGCCACCTTAAAGACCTCCACTGGCTACCCGTCAATAAGAGGATCACTTTCCGACTGCTCACCCACGCACACAAATCACTTTACGACATCGGACCAGACTGCCTCAACTCCCGACTGTCCTTCTACACCCCCTCCCGCCAACTACGCTCTTCCGACCAAGCCCTCGCCACTATACCTCGCATCAACAAGACCACCATGGGAGGCAGATCCTTTTCTTACCTGGCTGCTAAAACATGGAACTCACTCCCCGCTTACCTCCGCCTCACCCAGAACCACATAGCGTTCAGAAAGCAGCTTAAAACGTGGATATTTGACAAATAATCCTCCACCTCCTCCTAAGCGCCTTGAAACCCTCTGGGTATGTAGTGCGCTATACAAATTTTATGACTTGACTTGACTTGAATCACTCACTTTTTTATTCTTTCTTAAAGTACATTTGATGGTTAAATTGCACCAATTTAGCATTTACAACTCTACAATCAACATACAAAAACAATTTTTAAAATAAATAAAATATTGAACTGTACATATTCTAAATCATTCAACACTAGCAGTCACTCAACACATCCCACATTCAACTGAATAACTCTTACACACACAACCCAAAAACTCTATTTACAATTGAATATTAAATACAATGATACATATAATTGTAGTCATAGAGAACAATCTTTTCTAATCTCAATCATTTGCAGCAATGTTTTGTGTTTGGAGATCTTATGGCACAAAAAATAACGGTCTACGCATTTAGAACTCCTACTTTGAGTACTTACTTACTTACTCATCAGGACCTGACAGCTGTGGAGAAGCACAAAAAACATTCATTGTCACATGGCTCTTTAATCTAAAAGAAACTATACTGCTCCCACTTGATTCTGTCCGCCTCTTAGCTTTTACTGAAGGAAAACTTTACACCCGACGTTACACACTGCAGTGAGAAAAACAATGGACCACAGTCACTATATTGTACAAACGTCCACTCAAAGCCGTTATCAAAAAGCCTTTTCGCAGGACATACTTAAATCAAACCCACAACATGCGTGAATCTCTCACTTTGTAAGTCATTTGTAGAGACCTAAAGGAAAGCAATCAGAGTACCCATTATTGGTCTCTGTTTACGAGAAAACCACTAGAAAGCCCTGTTATTACTGGACGACAATGAAAAGAGTGAGGGAAGGCAACTTACTTTTTATTATCCCGTCTCTTCTTTTTAGAATCTTTTAGTACAGCGGAGGGATCCCTGAATGCTGGGTATTGGAAATATATTAAAAATGGATCAGCGCGTGAGGCTGTCTTACCTCAGAGTGATTCTTTCATGCGCGACCCAATTCGCGTAGCGCGTGCATTCAATGCCGTGTTGCAGGCGTGTGTACGCCCATTGTTAATTTATGTCGGTCACTTCCTCGTTGGAGGCATCATGGGAATAGTAGTATTCTGCTCGTGTTTGCTCTGAAATTCCAATTTTTACCTTGATCCAAAGTTCGTGGCCAGTGACGTCCTTTCACATTAATTTTAAAAGTGGAAAACATAAAAAAACTGTTAACAATGGCATCTGTAGACAATAATGTACTCCCCGTGTTGTTGGAAGTTATGTCAAGCACTTCCTGGTTGTAAGCAACATGGGGGATGTAGTCTCCAGATTGTGATTTATTCTACTATTCCAATGGGAAACTTTCACTGTAAAAACAGTAAAAAAAGTCCTTGCAAAATCATGTATAAGCGGGCAGGCGCGCAACACCCATTGAACTCACCGGGCTTCAGCCCCCCCTTCCCCCCCGTCGTGTGTGGCAGCCCGGGATGAGACAGATCCCGGGCACACACGGAGCCGCACCCAAACGTTTTACAGGTCTTTAAAAGACCATTTGAATGTTAATTAGGCCTTGCAGTTGTTTCACCCCTTCTAAGAGCCCCTGCGGATCCACTCTGCCTACTGATTAAAGGTTCAGCCCCCCCGAAATTTTTTCTTAGCCTCCCCCGAAATTCGGCTCTAGTTGCGCCTCTGTAAGCGGGTATATGTTCCCCGTGTTGTTGGGAATTATAGTTCTTCATAAGAAAGGTCCCCGGTTCGAATGAGCTGTTCGCTAGTTTATAGGTTTGAAAAAGAAGTGTCCCTAATATCGTGCAGTCAGTTAACACGCCGTTGTACAGGGGCAATTATTCCGATGAAAATGCTCTGGGTAATAGCACCGGAGTGTGAGCCGTAGAGGTTGAGCAAATTACAAGCATATTACGGCATTTCAAAGGAGTGCCCAAGTTTTTTTAACAACATAGTACTATGGATCCATAGCATTAAAGGATCATGTAGTCCCCATCTCCTCTTAACAGGCTAGGCGGTTGATGTCACAGTGGTGCAAGGGAGGGTTTAATTTAATTTGTAGATCTCTGTTAGTTCATTGAGGCCATCCACGGCCGAATTGAATTTTACAATGAGCATAGCTTCCCTTTTTGATAATTTTGCGTCCAGATCGCACCCTCTGAAATCACGTTTGACCTTTGAAATGACTGTCCATTTGAGATCGGTTTAACTATGGTTCATCAAGTGCCAATGATTAACTAGTGGAGCCATTTGGATGTTTTTCTTAATTCTTGACTTGTGTTGCGTTATTCTAGTTCGCACTTCTTGGTTGGTCTTGCCAATGTACAGCAGGTTGCAGGGAAATTTTAATCCATACACTACAAACCGTGACTTGCAATTGGTGAAGGACTTGTGTTTCCAGAGATGTTTTTATGCTTAAAAACGCAGCCTTCTTCTGTAGTGGCGCAACAAATACAGGTTCCACACTTGCGATGTCTTTGTATTGGTGGTAGGCCTACAAAGGATCTCATTGTGATTTGTTCTTTTTGAGGGAGGGCAGCCGTTATCAATTGGTTCGCGACACTGCAGTCTTTTCGGAACGCAAACAATGGCACACTATTAATTATTCATTAAGAATTTTTTACTAAGTGCCAATTGCTAGAGATCAAATTTTTTAACAAGTTCGAATTTGGACAGTATGTGGATGCAACTACAATCATCTCCATTTCCTTTTTGTTCTTTTTTCCAACAGGCATTCCCGTGGTGTCCACCACGCCCGTTTCATTGACCTTTTTAGTAGTTTTTTTGGACACCCTCGTTCCAATAAATTCTCTGTCAATTTGGTTGCATGTATTTCATATTCATCTTTGAAGTGGCAGTTGCGACGAATTCGCAGGTATTGACCTATGTTAAATTATCTTTGAGACTCCGGGGATGGTTGCTTGAAAAGAGTTTTTACCAGCCATCCTTTTGATGGATAGATCTCAACGTCCAAGAACGGTATTCTATTTTTTGAATAGTTCATACTGAATTGTATTTTCTGTGTTCAATTGTTTAACCATATGTGGGTTTTGTTCAGATCTTCCTCACTGCCAGTCCAGACGAAAAAAAACATTGTCTATGTAACGACTCCAGTTTGTAATTATTTCAACAAAAGGTTTGTTTTGGTAAATGAAAGTTTCCTCATATATAGCCATGAATAGAACCGCTAGCTCAGGAGCGAACGGACAACCCCTGGCGACTCCACCTGTTTGTAAAATAAAAGTCATCGTCAAAAAGAAGGGAGAGTGATCAATTGATCAATCGGACACTATTTACCACTCAGAAGGGTGGAAGGTCCAGTATCAGCCTATGCCCGCGTCAAGCATAGGAAAACCAAGTGGGTTGCTGAACTGTTACTTAGGAAAAGAGGAATTAAGTGTATCTGGCGTGACCGGATGTGTAGATGTAACACCTTTGGGTATCCATTTTGTTGGATGTATTTGCCTCACACACCCATAAGGGTGTCATGCTTCATCATAGGCGTTGTTCCTCATTCGGGAGGCGGTGCAATCCCAGACGGGCTCACCTCTGAGAGGGGCTCTTTGGCGGAGATCTTTTATATCCAACTGCCTTATGGTGAAGTGCGGGTGTGTGGGTGGAGTAGCAAGTTGCCTAGGGGAGTGGTTTAAAATGTAGCAGGGGGTGCCGGAAACCACTTTATTCTGGGGGTCCCCTACTGCAATTAAAAACGTGAATCTAGCTCGCTAGGTGCCAAGCGGTTTAGGTATGGTGGCTCTAGATGAGACTAGAGGAGGAATTGGTCGACATGTTTCTCGCGTGTGGCAGTTTGGCCGCGATTCATCAGGACCTATAAGTGATAAGAACTACATTCAATCAACTACATGCTTAGGTCATGTGTGTAGTGTGGGTGTAGTTTACCTCTGTGGCTTTATCCTATGCCTAAACGGGGAAAAAAATAAATACAGAATTAATAGCATTTCGTTTCTACCAGAAAGCATACATGATCAGGGCCAGGGCAAAAACACAGTGTATCATGCTAGTGGTGGTGAATTACAACTAGCATCAGAATAGCGTGACTGTGTTGTTGCAGCGTGCAGTGTAATAATCACACACACACTGTGTAAGTGAAAAGGGTGCTTAATATTAAAAACATTGGTTTAAAAACAGCAGCAGTCTCGCAGGAGACATCATACATTTCTTAGTGTGTGGCCAAACAAAAGTGCTTATTTGGTGTGTATATTGACATTATAGGTTAACGCCTGACTCACCTAATGGTCAGGGATTAAACGCCACATGAACGTTCGGCGGGTTGGTACATCGGGGTTGAACCTTTGGATTTGGCTAGAAGGGAGACGTATAGAATGTCACAAACGAGGCTACAATTGAAGTAATCAGAGCCCTCAAAGAGACCGGGATCAGCTATGGCTGGATGGAGTTGTTTGGGACCCCAGCATTGTGTTACAGGGATGTACCTTACCTCAAACTTCAGCAGTTTCAGTTCAGCAACCCACTTGGTTTTCCTTTTTTGAAAATAAAAGTCGCCATCAAAGTGGAAATCGATTTTTTTCAAAGCGAAGCTGGCTAGTTGCACAATGAATTCTGTGGGTACCTTTTGTGGTCTCTCGGGAGTCTCTAAAAAGGACTCCAACACATGAATGCCTTCTTCTTGAGGGATCTGGGTGTATAATGACACCACATCCATAGTTACCAAAAAATGGACATTTTCTTCAAATTTGATTGATGTCAATTTGTTAATAAAATCTGTGGTGTCTCGTAAGAAGGACTTGTCATTTATTAGAAATGGTTTTAAAAAGAAGTCAACAAATTTGGCTATAGGCTCCATCAGGGATTCGCACCGGAGACAATTGGCCTCCCAGGTGGTGCAGACTCATTCTTATGTACTTCTGGTTGTACATAAAAAAGTGTACAGTGATGTCAGTTGAGATGTCATAAGTGATGTCATGAGTGATGTCACTGACCATGTCATGAGTGATGTCATCATCATCAAAAATCTTTATTGCGGTTAAAAGCAAACCATAAAAGATACATAAACATCAATACAATACAATTTCTTAAAGGAAACCAGGGGCGCCAAACAATTTCAATCTCCAGGTCCATTATTATGGTCAATCAATTAGTCATAATTTCGCTCTTATGCAAGGTAAATGCAGTAGTACTGATTAAAAAATAGAAGATATTATTAGATTCCAGGTACTGTTGTTAATTGATATTATTAAAAATATTTTAAAAATTATATTAAAAACACATAAAATATGGAAGGTATTACATCCCTTTCATATGACAATGAATTCAAACCAAAGTTTGCAAACGATTCAATATCGTTGCCCCCCACTAAAACTCATAGCCCCTTCTCGTCAATGTTACTATAATTTCTAATATCTCACTCTACTCCATAGTCTATTACAATTTCAGACCTCGTCTTCTTTGTGCTATTTCCACAGCAAAGAGATATCAACTTATACTGAATACAATAGACTGTGTTGTGTCACCTCTAAACACTCTTTCTGCTTCCTTGATATGTTTGAAGCCTAGGAGGCGACAAATGGGTCTTAACCACTTCTTCCTATTATTGTGATATGCCGGGCATAAGAATAGGACGTGAGCCTCATCCTCCCTTAAGCCCATGTCACACAATTCACATTTTCCTAGCAAGTCGTTCCCCATAGAACCCTTATTACATGCCCATTTTGCTGTATTAGCTTTGATTTGGAGGATACCATAACAACATTTTAGATACAACGATTTTGCTATGGTTGGTAACATTTTGTCCATGAAACATTCAAATTTGCTTACTATTTTCACGTCAAAAAACTTAAGGGTCACTACTCCAATTTTTGGATTGTGTAATGTGGAGTGTAAAAAAAATTCCAAGAACCTTTCTCGCAATAACTTTTTGCAGCCTAAAGTCAAAGATTCAGGGTCTGTCCAATAGTGGTATAACCGAAGCTTGATGAGCCAATTATCGATATGGATCAACCACGCCAACCGAATCGTGTTCCTTATTTCCTTAATTTCTTTAAGTGCTTCTCTGTAGTCAACTAATTCATCTGTTGACCAGAGACGCATCCAGTATAACAAGGGTCGTAAGATGGCATGATCGTCGGAGCGATATATGTTCAAGTAAAGAAAACGTGGGACCAAGGGGGTATGACGTGGTACTGCTAGTAATTGTCTAAAAAAGATATTTTCATGTACTGAAAAAGCATGTTTAGCAGCATGGCCCCATAATTCCACCCAATAAAGTGCGGCAGATTGGCCTTATTTTTGAATAACTCAATTGCAGGGGTTACGGCTCTGGAATAACTATTCTTGTGCCTCCTGGCTATAGGTGCTAGGTTTTGTGTCAGGATTGTTTTACTTTTATCAATTTGTGGCTTCCAATTCATTTTTGCATCAAGGGCAATACCCAGATAATTAAAACTATGCATATATTTGATCATTTCATTATTAACAGTAATTAGTCTTTCAAAACTCTTGTGGGGACTAATTGCCATGTACTTTGTTTTAGACGAATTAATGTCCAACTTCTTGTCCACACAATAGGATTGAAAAGTATCAAGCAAATTCTGTAATCCTCTTGGGGTCTGGGAGATTAAAACAGTGTCGTCTGCAAATAACAATGCCGGTACTACTTGACCACCCAACTTGGGAGAGTCATGATCGCAGCCCAAGAGGGTGTCCGGTATGTCATTCACGTACAAGGAGAACGGAGTCGGCGCCAGCACACAACCTTGTCTGACACCTCTCTTTATATCTATACGCTCCGATAGTTCTCCATTTGGGCCCCACCTCACCCTGGCATAATTACCCTCATGCAGCCTGATAATTTGTTCGAGTATTTCCCCAGGGACACCCTGATCCCTTAATCTTATCCAAAGGTTACCTCTGGGGACAAGATCCAAGGCAGCTCTGAGGTCAACAAAAGCCACATAGTGGTGGGAATTCCTATTTCCATATTATACATAAAAATCTAAAAACGTGATCGACAGTGCTAATTTTCGCTCTAAAACCAGCCTGGTACTTAGTTAAAACAGAATTTTCTTGGATCCAAGCGCTTAACTTGCTTAATACTTGACGTGCAAAAACCTTTTGGAGGACGTCAATCAGACTAATAGGTCTATAGTGTGCCGGATTAGGTCTATCCCCCTTTTTAAAAATGGTCATAATTTCCACGCCCCTCCATGTCTCAGGGATAGGAGCACCTCTGGCAATTTCGTTACTAAGAAGGATAATATACGGGGCCCATATCATGTTTTCATGTTTCGAGATGTCCCCAGAAATCTTGTCTGGACCTGGGGCTTTCCCAGGTTTAATTGCCCTAATGGCTGCCACAGTATCTACCATGCTGAACGATAGGGGTATCACACTTGAATTTGGTCCTACGACTTCTTCATTGCACCTTTGGTTGTTTCCCCCACATGAATATAGTGTGGAGAAATGTGAGACCCACACATTTGCCTCCAGAAACATGTCCCTGGACGGGGTCCCTTCTTTTTTTCCTCTTGCTAGCAGACCCCAAAATGTGGACTGGTCTTTTATTTTACATGCTTCCAGTAATTCTGACCAAACTTTTTCATCCCAACCTTTTTTTGCCATTACTATTGTTCTTTTATATTGCTTCCCTTTTTCTCTTAAAGTTAATATGTCTTTGCCTTTTATTGCTACAATCAGTTCCATTTTGGCATGGCGGCATGTTGTATCGTACCATGATCCATTCTTTGATAGGTTACTTTGCCCAGTATTTACCCGTTTGATTGCTTTGGTAAGTATTTCTCCAAGTCCCAGTAAAAGTTTCCCATGGACTTCTACTAGTGGAGTTTTCTGTGCAGAGCCATCAACCAAGGGGGACATTAGCTTTACATAGAGATCATAGATTTTCTTAATGATACATTTGTTTCCCATAACTACGGGCCACTTCAGTGCTCTACGATTATTGGACACGAAAGGGTCAATGCTCGCACATTGGAGGTGAGATATCCCCTCTACAGGCAACATAAACAATATACTTGTAAGTGTCAGTTTGAGTGAATAGTGATTGCTCTCTATGCGATCTTTCACCATCAGGTCTATCATCATTGGCCACAAGGTTTTTGAGACCATTATGTAGTCCAAGTAGCTAGCACAGCTGCCCCGTCTAAAAGTAGGTTTACTCGGGCAGTCTGACGGCAAGCGGCCGTTGCAAGCACGCAAGCCATATGCCACTGTCAGGCGTAGCAGTTGAAATGCAGCATTTGAACAGGGTACTGTTGAGCTGGTCTCCACTCCGGGGATGTTATTGGCATTATCTTCCAGCTCAAAAGTATTTTCTAGACCCACTATAGGTTCGAACTTCCGATTGAAGTCGCCTCCTATAATCATCACAGTCTTATGGTCAAATCTGCAAATGATGTTATCTAACTGTGCTATGGTCTCTGATTCCTTATTTGAAGACAGGGGTCTATTATAGATGTTAATAATACAGGCCTCTCTCTTATTAGTGTCTGTAAGCTTTATGGCCAAAATGTCAGGGCTATTACAATCTATTTGCTTGTAGTTAATTCCCAATTTGATCTTTGACCAGATGATCAGACCGCCCGAGGGTCTTCCTATATTCAAGTTAGTTGCCGGTACATAGAAGGATCTATAACCTATTTTAAAATAGTTTTCCACCCCCCATGTTTCTTGGAATAGTATAATGTCCCCATTATCAATGTATTCATGCCATGCGGGGTCACTCAAATTTTTCCTTATACCAGCAATGTTCCATGACATTTATTTGACCTCAGTTTGTGACCTAGTGCCCAGTGTATTTATTTCCATATAAATTACTGCTTCAGACATTAATATTTTGGGGTCATCAGTTGCAGGCGGTTCGAGTTCAATTGTATTATTGGACTTGTCTTTTACATCTGTATTGATACTATTCTCCAAACTCCCTGTAGGAGAGTAGGGTCTGCTATCCTATGATCACCCCAAATGTTTGCTTTTTTGCTTTACTGGTTTATGACTTAACGTGGCTGTGGGCCTGCTAATCAGACCCACAGCCTGCTGTTTTCTCTCTAAATTACTGTTAATGCACTCTAGGTGCATTACAAATTGGAACTGGTTCACCTTATTGGCCCCTGTAACAGTGCACCCTAGGTACCCAGGGCATAGGGGTTTCCAAGGCCTACCAGGTGCTGCAGCATGTATTGTGCCACCCCTGGCCTGGCCTCTATATTTGACACAACTGGCTGATCACTCAGCTGGGGTAAGTTGGTGTAATCACCTCTTGCTTAGATATAGTATCCCTATATCGAACCTTAACTGGACACATATGTTCCTATCAGCCACTCCTATAGAAGGCCTCATCAATCCTGGAGGCAGAGTGCTTGGAAATATGTTAGATGGTGCTCTAGCATGAGCTGAGCCTGTCTGCAGCTGTCGGGAACAACTCCCTTGGCTGTTCCGGGATATTGCCATACCATATACTCTTAAGTGCATTGTAATTCTCGCGGTTATATGCTAACTTTGGTTTGGCTTTATCAAAACATGTCGAGTAAGGTGTCATACAATTTGGAATACTATCCCCTCGACAGTTCTGTCGACGGGGATAGCATTCCACCCTTCTAGAGGGACACGACATGTACATAGCCTTAACCCCGGTTAAAGTTAACCAGAGCCTCAGCATCTCAAAATGGATGCTGCCACCATAGACACAAGTCTGACCTCCTGCTGCTGGGAGTCCTTCCAGCGAGGGAGACTTGGACAAAGGGTTTCCTGCCTTGGGAGGTGCGAGCACCACCCCAGACAGGATTTTGTGTATTGGGTAGGACAGGGCTGCTTAGAATCAGACATGCCCGGGGCACACAAGGTGTCCCCGTGCATAAGCCAGTCCAAACCGGTCCTGGGACTTTCCAGACCCAGGCTTGGCGAGGAGCTGGACAAAGGAAAGGGGGTGTAACCATCCCTCTTCCTGGTCCCACCCAGAGGAGGGACCTAGAAGGTGATCCACCCCTCAGATTGGGAATAAGAGTGGGAGCAGTGCCATAGCACCTCAGATCATCCTGAATCAACTTGAAACTAAGAAGACGACTGGACTTCGACATTCTGCTGCACAGAAGACTGAAGAGCATCTCCCTTGTGGCCTAGGAGTGGCCACCCTGTGAACACAGGCACCATCCAGCAACTCGACATCTGCTTTGCCTCCGCCTCCTGCCGGAGCCCGAGCCCAGAGCCTGACAAGACCCAGACTCCCAGACTTCTCACAGCCCGATCACCAGTCCCTGCAAAGAAGGGACCCGTGGAGGCACCGAGAGACGTGGGACCGGACCTCTTGAAAGACCCCCGAGATGCTGACTGCGCAGCACCCGAGGCACCCTTGATGCTGTGCTTTGGGGTTTGAGAAGCCCCACAACCGAGCAGCCCTTGCACCGAAGATCAGCCCCCCAGCATCTCCACGATCTGCGTGGGGCCCTTTTGCATTGTGCCACTCGATGCGCCATCCCGGCCACTTGCCACGTGTTCAGCGGCCATCTTGGCAACAAAACCTACAAACTACACTGCGGGTCTGGTTGCTCCAGACTTGCCCTCGCTCCTGTAAAAGGGAGCACCCGCTCTGACCTTGCTGGTCCGAGTGATAAGCCTTTTTTGATTCCTGCATGGCTTGCATTAGCCAAGGCCTGTTTGCTCCAATCAAGTTGGCGACACCGCCAAAAGCGAGAAACCTGTGTGGGACAGCTCATGATTGACTCCTGGACGTCCTCAACCTCTTCGTGTCCACTTGGCTGCAGAGAGAAGCTACACCTCATCGCCTGTTTGCACCCAACATCGCCTGGCTCCAATCTGGTTCCATGGTAGTCACTGGCTAGTGACTTTGAACATTGTCCCCTCTGCTTTCAGGTCTTCACCACTTCAGATCCACCCTTGGATCCACCGGAACTCTTCACATCGAGCCGCCTGCAGCATCTTCAGCTCCAAGCACCATCGACCAGCGTGACGAAACCCGACACTACTTCGACCCTATGCACCCGTGTCCTGTGGGTGAGGTAACTCAGCAACGCCAGTGTTCCCACACTGGTACACACCTCTAGTGTCTGTGTCTTAAGTTTCAGCTTTCTAGGTCACTCGGAAGGTTCCTAAAACACTAACTTTGCAACTTTTACGCACCACAGACTTAACATTGGTGAGTGCGTGCACTTTAAACACTGCACCCGAGTCCCGCAGGCCTTTCCTGACGTAGTCACTGCTAGTCCCGATCAGCTCCAGCGATTCCCAAGGCCCTAGGCCTGTTTCCTTTTCGATTGGTATCTCTTATACCACTTTCTTAGTATATCGTTTAGGTGGCCCCTAGGGCTCATCCATATTGGGCAACTTTTGTGTATTTAAACTGTGTTTTGTTTTAACGCTTGTGCTTCTGTGCTCATAAAGAGTATAGGGGATATTTGTAGTTAATAAATATATATATATTTTCAATATATATCTGTGTAGTGTCTTTTCATTTGGTATTCAAGGGGATTGTGTATGGTAATACAGCTGGCTTCACATGCCTTTCAGAGTTTAGCCTAAGACTGCTTTGTCCACGTTACCACTAGGATAACTGGTCTATAAGGTTGACTTACAACCAATCATCATAAGGGTTGCTTGGCATGGTACAAGGTAATCACTAGAACTAGTGAGCATCATATACCAGGCCAACTTCTCACACTCCCCATTTTAATAGGTTCATTATTCAGGGCTATATCTATTGAGCTAATAGTCAACAGGTGGTTCCCTTCTATGCTGCTTGACCTATGGGTATGACCTAATCCAATATTTAAGGCTATTTGTTTAACCGTTTGGGGGTCACCCATGTTTGTGTTTGCACCCACCCTGTTTGAGTCGACAACCCTTGGAGCTACTACATTCCATCCTGCTTCTCCCAGTCAATCCACCTCCTCCAGCCCGTATAACCCAGCAAAGCGGTTTTTAGTAGCAACTGGGAAGTTAGTATTAAGTCTGTCCATCATCCCTTCCTGTATTTCCCCCACGGAGTGATGGGCCAATAAAGGTGCATCCGCTAGGTTATAAAAATAGCTTAGATCTTGTGTGCAAATTCCACTCCAGTCTATAGAGTGCCGTTGGTTGCAAATAAATCTCACAACATGTCTATTCCTAAAATTGACAATAATTGAATCCCCAGGTATATCCTTAGAGCTTCGGCCTACCCAATTGACTCTTCTGACTAACAGAACTTCTCCATTCATATCCCTTGGAAGCGGCCCATTCTTATTTAGCCAGAATGTCACTTTATTTTTTAGTTCTTGGTGGGATTCGATTTTTCCACTCTTCAATACGGGTACACCGGTGAGTACAACAACATATGGTAGGGACTCTGGGGTAAATCAATGGTAGCTAGGGGGGTTTCAAGTGCTTATCGTTATTGTCATTCGCTTTTGCTATACTTTTAGGGCTAGTTCCCTTCTCCAGCTCTCGCCTACATATATTACTACTAGATCCTTGTATCTCTTTACCAGGAGCTATGTTTGCTTGTTTGGTAGTAATAAGACCATTTTGTGTTGTAGTGTCTGACGGTTGCACGGCTGCTTGTCTAATTACAGCTGCTGGTACCATTACAGGTTCCCTTAATGGAACCGCATCATTTTTCAATCTTTCTTTTGCCTCCATTTTTATCAATGTTTGTAAGGAGAAGAAATTATCTAGGGTTGTTTGTTCAAATCTCTCCAACCTTTCATTAACCACTTGTATCCTCTCCAAGAGTGGAAGATTCAAAGATCCTACAATTTGCTCTATCTGAATGATAGATCCTCCAGCTTATTGAGAGGTAGAAGTGGATTTAATTGCCCCACTGTCATTTGTAGTCATTAAGTTATCGGCCAGTTGGGTGACGCCTGGCGATATTGGAGCCATACTCATTATTGGCCCTGCTTCCAAACATGTTGTTTTAGTAATTTTGGGTATTATGGAGTGTCTCCCCTTTTGAATGTCCTCCACTCTTTTTCTCTTTATATTCGCTGCATTATTAGCCGTGTCTGCGGGTAAGTTGCTACAGTTTTACGTGGATCATCATTTACAGAAGCCTGCTCAACTAGAGCACTTTCATCTAAGCTTATTTGACTATCCTCCTCGCTAATTAATACATTGGTTTGCCCTTCTACAACGTTAGGGGAGGTAACTTGCATTAGAGGCCCCAGGGACGAGCGCCTAGCATACATTGGTTCTACTGAGCGACGCCGGTCAGTGATGGCAATTTAATGTTCGAGGACTGAAACTGCCCTGGTGATAAACTGGTCCAACATGCCACTCACCGACCCCCCCACACCTGTTTTCTTCCCTCTTACCATTAGAGATAGACCTTGACCAGATATCAATACTCAAAACCACAGAAATAATTAGCAGTATAGAAAGTCACGAATATTGCACCTTACAGTTCGGCAGATGTTCGGGGGGTGGCCCAGCCTAGCCTTTTCCTGCCTTTGACGGCCTTAGACGGCCCGCCCTTGTCCTGGGCTTAACCCGGCATGACCCGCGCGCAATCCCACGACGGGGGGATTGTCCTCAGATTTATGCGCCTCCTGGCGCGGAATACGCGGCTTCCTGCCGCAAAGGCTGCCGTTATTTGTGCTCCCTCCCTCGCCTAGGCCGCGCTATGGTAGTGGAAAGCTGCGGCGGCGGAGGGCGGCCAACTGCGGGACTGCGGGACCAGCGGGACCAGGAAAACCTCAAGTAAGTGCCCCCAATGTGTCTGCAACACTCCCGCTCCAACGGGATTGTCCTCAGATTTATGCGCCTCCTGGCGCGGAATGCGCGGAATACGCAGTGGCGGCTTCCTGCCACAAAGGCTGCCGGTATTTGTGGTCCACCCCTCGCTGCGGCCGCGCTATAGTGGTGGAAAGCTGCTGCGGCGGAGGGCGAACAACTGCGGGACTGCGGGATCAGCGGGACATTTGAAAACCTCAAGTAAGTGCCCCCAATGTGTCTGCAACACATGAGTGATGTAATATGTGATGTCATCAGCAGTGCATTGCAGGTGCGCGAGTTATAGTTAGCTGAACTAACTATAACAGGGGAATTTCTATGGTTTTGTACGAGTGAAATGTCCAACTAAATATAACGCCCCTGAATCCTACGTTTTTTTCAGTGAATGTCTATGGTTTTTTAAATGCTAATTTCTAACTATAAAGTGCCTGAAACCTATGTTTTTTTCAGTGAATTTCTAAGGTTTTTTAAATGCTAATTTCTAACTATAATGTGCCTGAAACCTATGGTTTTGTCAGTGAATATATATATATATTATATTAGGTATACATGTGAAAACGTCTCGATCTGCCTGTTTGCCTCGATGGCAAGGAGAAAATGGGTGGAACTGACATCAGAACGCCGCCGAGGTCCTCTTATGGCTCCGATGACGTCATACGGTGTTGCGAGCGGAGCAATACTATTATGACGTCCTCGTCGAAGTAGGAGAGCTAGGAAAGAATTTCCGTGGAATGCTGGTGCAGGGGATATTCACCTAAGTGTTCAGGCTACTTCTTTGGGAGCAACTGTTTATGGTGCCACTCCAGAAACCACAACCAGTTTTCCGAGGGCAGATGTCCAGGTGGCACACGAGGTGGGGTGCCCAGTCGCGTGCACCCGCGGGGCAGCGAAGTGACAAGCACCAAAACCCACAAAAAAAGTAACGAGGGCACTGAATAACACAGGATCTTCTCTTTGTATCTTGCAGTAACAACAAAGTAAAAATGCCCTAGTACCAAAATGGAGAATTAGTGCTACAATGGTCTTCAAGAGGACCTGCAATGCCGCTTCTGCCTCCCGTACCATGGAGGCGGCACATGGGTCACGCGGTACGGTCATAGTGCGGTCGGACGCGCACTCGTTGACCTCTCATGGCACTGCTACACACTTCAGGGAGGATTCAGAAAAGGGGGTGGTGATGAACAGAGTGTCTGAATTAAGCAGACCACTCTTACCCAGTCCAAAGATCAGGGCTTGATCCATCACCGTTATTTATCTCACTGCACCATACCAGCTCAGAACCTGGCTATATGCAAATCAGTCTGTCCCTGGCCCAGTGCATCATGGGAACAGGGCAGACTAAACTACCAAGCCAATTCTTCACCAGAAAGGAGATAAGCTACCGGGGACCGGTTTCTGGCATTTCAGCCGTCTTCGGCCCGGCTTGCTTGAATCCTGATGGTGCAGTGAGAAAGGGACTCATGTCTGAGTATACCCTGCCACACCTATAGTGGCCAAAAACGATTCAGAAAACGGGGTGGTGATGAACAGAGTGTCTGAATTAAGCAGACCACTCGTACCCAGTCCAAAGATCAGGGCTTGATCCATCACCGTTATTTATCTCACTGCACCATCCCAGCTCAGACTCTGTCCCTCACCACCCCTTGTTGTAAATATTTTTGTCCACCCTAAGCGTGGAAGGGTATTCTCAGATGTGAGACCCTTGCTCATTGCACCATCAGGATTCAAGCAAACCGGGCCGAAGACGGCTGTAATGCCAGAAACCGGTCCCCGGGAGCTTGTTTCCTTCCCAGTGTAAGAACTGGCTTTTGTAGTTTGGTTTGCCCTGTTCCCATCATGCACTGGGACAGGAACAGACTAATTTGCATACAGCCAGGTTCTGAAACTGGGATGGTGCAGTGAGCTAAAAAACGGTGTTGGATCTAGCCCTGATCTCTTGACTGGGTGAGAGCTTTCTGCTTAATTCAGAGACTCTGTCCCTCACCACCCCTTGTTGTAAATATTTTTGTCCACCCTAAGCGTGGAAGGGTATTCTCAGATGTGAGACCCTTGCTCATTGCACCATCAGGATTCAAGCAAACCGGGCCGAAGACGGCTGTAATGCCAGAAACCGGTCCCCGGGAGCTTGTTTCCTTCCCAGTGTAAGAATTGGCTTTTGTAGTTTGGTTTGCCCTGTTCCCATCATGCACTGGGACAGGAACAGACTAATTTGCATACAGCCAGGTTCTGAAACCGGGATGGTGCAGTGAGCTAAAAAACGGTGTTGGATCTAGCCCTGATCTCTTGACTGGGTGAGAGCTTTCTGCTTAATTCAGAGACTCTGTCCCTCACCACCCCTTGTTGTAAATATTTTTGTCCACCCTAAGCGTGGAAGGGTATTCTCAGATGTGAGACCCTTGCTCATTGCACCATCAGGATTCAAGCAAACCGGGCCGAAGACGGCTGTAATGCCAGAAACCGGTCCCCAGGAGCTTGTTTCCTTCCCAGTGTAAGAATTGGCTTTTGTAGTTTGGTTTGCCCTGTTCCCATCATGCACTGGGACAGGAACAGACTCATTTGCATACAGCCAGGTTCTGAAACTGGGATGGTGCAGTGAGCTAAAAAACGGTGTTGGATCTAGCCCTGATCTCTTGACTGGGTGAGAGCTTTCTGCTTAATTCAGAGACTCTGTCCCTCACCACCCCTTGTTGTAAATACACACTTCAGGGAGGACACTTTCCATTAGCTATGTTTTCTGATGACGTGTCACGCCGGCCCCATCCAACAACAGAACTCCTTTACATCCAAAGAGACTCTTCCACTCTCTCACCGGAAGTGAAACCAGGCCACACGGACACATTCAAAATACAACAGCCAGGAATGCACTTTTCGGTCAAAATAAACACATTCCTTCCTCCTAATTAATCAAATAAACATCTGACTGAAGAACAGGGGCCAGCTTTGATCGGTAAACAGCCATTAAAACGACTTTTTTACTTCGCGATACCATTACAACAAATGCATTACCACTAATGCGTTGTACATAGTGACGTCATTACTACTCATGTTTTTTAGAACACATGGTCCTTTACCACGCATGCCTCTACAACAAATTTTGTTGCAAAGATATGCATGGTGAATGACCATGTGTTCTAAAAAACATGTAGACGATCCACGTCGTTGTAAGGAAACAGAGGCTGTTCCGTTTCCTCACAACAAACTGCACCTCCCCTCAGAGACGACATGAAGCAGGAACCACGAGGAGAGAGAAAGCCCAAGGAGTGAGAGGCAAGGGGGATTGGGCATGGGGGTTTCTTTTTTAGGGTTTAGGGTAGTGCAGTGGAGTTTGGGTAGTGTAGGGTGTCGTGCTGGGGTAGTGTTTTAGGGTTTAGGACAATGCAGTGGTGTTGTGGTTCATGCTGGGGGTAGTGTTTTAGGGTTTAGGGTAGTGCAGTGGTGTATGGGTAGTGTAGGGGGTCATGCTGGTGTTATTGTTTTACGGTTTAGGGTAGTACAGTGGTGTTTGTGTAGTGTTGGGGGTCATGCTAAGAGTAGATTTAGGTTAGAGCATGGTGTATGGGTAGTGTACGGGGTAGTGCTGGGGTATTGTTTTAGGGTTTAGGGTAGTGCAGTTGTGTTGGGGGTCGTGCTGGGGGTAGTGTTTTAGGGTTTATGGTAGTGCAGTGGTGTGTGGGTAGTGTAGGGGTTGTGCTGGTGTTAGTGTTTTAGAGTTTAGGGTAGTGCAGTTATGTTTGGGTAGTGTAGGGTGTCGTGCTGAGTGTAGTGTTTTAGGGTTTAGGGCAGTGCAGTGGTGTTTGGGTAGTGGAGGGGGTAGTGTTTTAGGGTTTAGGTAGTGAACCCAATCAGACACAATATCCGGTGGACAAAGGGGATCCTGACTCTTTTGAAGGCGCCACCAATTGAATCATTTGGGTCAAGGGCCCTACCACGTCCAAGACCTATCAATACCTTTCTTGGGGTCCCTCATATACTTGGAAAAAAGGTACATAGTTTCTCAAAATAGTTCAGGCGTGTGTGCCACCTTCCCCTTCAGTGAGGGCCTGGGGCATTCTCCCCTCATCCTATTCCTGACCTCCCTTTCAAGGGGTCGATGGATTTTCCCCACCACATACTCTGCCACTTTGGCGTCAGGGGTCCACTCCACCGACCTAGGATGGTAAATATTTATGTAGGCTCGGACATGTCGGAATGGACCCTGTCCCCAACCGGGGAATGTGAAGAGTGGGACTCTGGAAGCCAGGGATGCCCCGAGTCCTTATCCTCATTGGAGGAGAAATCGTCCTCCAATACACCCTCTCCCTCTAAGGGAAACCCGCCATCGGGGTCTTCTATAGTAATGACAGAGTCGCAATTCTCTCAAGGAGGGTGCATGTTTTAGCGTTTGTGCACTCTTGAGGAAGGTCTCCGTAAATGTATCAAATCCTTCCAAGTGCCCCGTGTTATGCTTAACGGCCCTTTTATTATCCATCTGGGAGCCACTGGGACCCGCCACCACCAGATCTGGGTCACTGAACAACCCAGGGATGCTTTTTGCCAGCTTATCAACCAGATCCCTAAGAGGAGTCAGGGCCCTAGAAATAGCCATAGAGAGGGCTTGGTCTACTGCTGGAGGGAGAAGTTGGGGGGCCATTCCTCCTCCACTTCCTGGTAGGAGGAGTAAAAATGGTCTTCTGGAGATGACATGATAGCAGAGGGTGTGAGCACAGAACAAATGCCCTTAAAATCCTTAAGGCAGCCCCCTCGCCAGTGCTCTAACAGCTGGGCTTTCCCAGAAGCTGTTGTAAGATTAGACTGAGGCGCAATACCAATTACCACCACCGTGTGGGGAAATCACCACGTAGGGGTGTCAAAATTAGGTGAGGGTTGGTCGGGAATCAAGCAGACACTCAAGGAGTGACCGGATTCCCAAACGCGTGTAATGACCAGTGGGAACGCTCGACAGAGCTGCCTCGCTCGGACCAGACGCGCCTGACATGTTCTCACCGCGCCCAGAGCGCACAGCAGGCGAAACTGCTAAGGGGAGAACGCGCTCGGGCAAGAGCCTGCTGCGCATGGAATATGAAACAACACCAAGGCAATAATGTTTATAACATGCACAAGAAACCGTTGTACAAACAGCAACAACGTCAGATTAAGTCAAGAATGTTAGGAATGCGCTTAACTGACGAGCAGTGAAGAAAGAGGAAGCGGAAGCGACGTCACAATATTATATACGATGGACTGTGATATGATTGGACTATAGTTGCCTTGGAGACTACACCCCTAATGGTTCATGGATTGTGTAGGCTTTTGTTTAATGACTGTTGTGTTATGTTTTCTTTGAACTGCTATGCAAATAAAGTGAGGAAAGATATGCATAATCCTCGCCTCTGTCCTGCCATAGAATTCATTACACTTTATACGATCTGATTTAGAAACATAGATCATAAAAGTGTACATAAAAACAGTAAATCCTCTTTCCTAATACAATACAGTGAGAATTAATTAAAACCAGTCGGTAAAAACGGGTTTACAAAGCCCGGTTCAGAGCAACTTCACTTTAACAGAATCGTAAAGTTCAATGTTTCGCAAGGTCAATCTCATGTACTTCGTGGAAAATACACAATAAGGGGTCCAATTAAGGTGTAACGCTCCAATACCTGACCAGTCTGCACTATATAAAACTGCAGAAAAACTACAAATAAAAAGTGTTTTGCTCACTTCGGTCATTGAGCTATATGTGGTCTATATCTGGGTGATATTTGTTCTACATTTGGGCTCTTTTTTCTCTGGTGGCCATCTTTGGACACTTATTTGTTATAAAGTTTCCTAATTTCCTCATTTACTGCAGTCTCCTCAGTAGGAAATGCTTTCGGTTTTTTACTTTGATTCCATCAAGAAGGCATTCAGATGTGTCACACATTTGCCATAAATTCAGAATGTTAGCCCTCTAGTTGTTCATTAGATCACTGTAGTAAAGCTACTGATCACCAGGGAGTTACCTGGAAGTCTACTGCTGGTATTGAAAGTGATTGTTTCAGTCCGCATATCAGAATTTTCTAATGACATAGAAGAGGATTTGAGATCTCACTTAAAACATGCCCTACATTTTCTTTCTGCGGCACTAACCATAATTTCTATGGCAAAATGAACCCCCTCATTTTGTTCCTTTTTAAATTAAATGTTTTAGTGTTACCAGTTTATTCCAATCAAGATGTCTTCAGGTGTGCCATAGTTTTGTCATAAGTAAGACTGTTAGCTCTCTAGTTGTCCTTTAGAACAGTCTGGGAAGCTGCAGTAGAAGACAAAGGCATCAACTGACAGGCTGCTCCTGTTGAAATATAACAGGAAGGTATTTGAGATCTCACTTAAAACATTTCCTAATTTTTCTTTCTACAGCACTAACCATAATTCTATGACAAAATGAATCCCACTCATTTTGTTCATTTTTAAATTAAATGTTTTAAGAGTTACCAGTTTATTTTATTTTATTTATTTTATTTTATGTGCTTGTATAGCGCCTGAATAGACCCCCGAAGGGGTATCTCCGCGCTTTTGCTAGCTGAAAGGAACATAAAATTATCAAGGTCATTCCAGAAGTACCGAGGCAGAGGGAAAATTAGCCGCTGGTGAATAGGTAGGTCTTAAGCGTTTTGCGGAAAGCTAGATGGCTTGAAATACATTTTAATGTAAGGGGGAGTGAATTCCAGAGAGCGGGTCCAGTATGTGCCAGGGCACGCCCTCCCTGGCGGGACCTTTTTATTTTAGGGACCTGAAGTAGATGGAGATTACTGGACCGTAGAGATCGAACTGGGACATAGGGTTGAAAGGCAGTTGTAAGATATTTAGGGCCCTTGCCTATCAGATGCCTATTCCAATCAAGATGGCTCCAGGTGTGCCATAATTTTGTCATAAGTAAGACTGTCAGCGCTCTAGTTGTTCTTTAGAACACTCTGGGAAGCTGCAGTAGAAGACAAAGGCATCAACTGACAGGCTGCTCCTGTTGAAATATAACAGGAAGATATTTGAGATCACACTTGAAACATGTCCTAATTTTTCTTTCTACAGCACTAACCATAATTGCTGTGACAAAATGAACCCCATCATTTTGTTCCTTGTTAAATACATGTTTTAAGTGTTACCAGTTTATTCCAATCATGATGGTTTCAGGTGTGCCATACGTTTGTCATAAGTAAGGCTGTTAGCGCTCTAGCTGATCTTTAGAACACTCTGGGAAGCTGCAGTAGAACGCAAAGGAAGCAACTGACAGTCTCTGCCCTTGTTGGATGTACATGTTTTACTGAGAATGTCAGACTTCATTCTTACTTACTGAGAAAGATAATGTGAATTTACGGAAAATATGCTCTCATTTTAGCTTCTGGAGCACCTTCCAAAACTCTGTGGGACAAGCATGTGAAGATATTTTTCTCTCAAACATGATTCATGATATCCCAGCAGGAGGTTTTTCACAGGGTAAAATCACCTTAGAACACACCACAATTCCTGAAATTAGTATGGTGCCATCAACAAATAAATTCTAACATAACTAAAGTCTGTTATCACCCTTCATAGTTCTCCTTTTGGTAACCCTCAAAATCTTCGATTCATTACAATGCATTTCAATGAGGTACTATCATGTATATTGGACCCAACATGGCTGCCAGCAATTCCAGGATGACGTGCAGACAGCCAATCTTATCTCATGATGACGTGTGGTTAGGCTCTGCCCATATATCGATATTTTTTCTTTTTCAAATTTCTCAGGAACTACTGAATGGATTTACACCATTTAATGAAAAGAGTTATTTCTGAACCAAGGACTACCTTTTTGCCAAATTTGGTGTAATTCCGTTCAGCAGTTCGGGCTTTAGCCATGTCTAAAATTTCCTGTGGAAAATAACATGGAGAAAACACATTCTGGGAACCCCCTTTTTTCTCGGCCCCCGCTAACCAAATCACCCTGAAACTTTGAAGATAGGAGCGGACCGGAGCGCATCACCAGTTTTGAAAAGTTTTCTAAGATTGGTCAATCGGAGCCAAAGTTATTGGGAATAGAATGGTAACTAGGTCCTAACTATAATATATATATATATATATTCACTTAAAAAACCATAGGTTTCATGCCTTACATAGTTAGGAATTAGCATTTAAAAAACCATTGAAATTGCTTTTATATAGTTAGTTGTACTAACCATATTTCACGCACTCGCATTCCACTGCTGATGATGTCACATATTACATCATTCATGACATGGTCAGTGACATCACTGATGACATCACTGATGACATCTCAAATGACATCACTGATGACATCACTGATGGCATCTCATTTGACATCACTGATGACATCACTCAGTGACTGTGTGTTTCTGTAAAGTTTAAATATGTTTTACATATTGAAGAATGAGTGGATGTATAAGTGTCTGGATGAAGGATTTAGTAGGTTCGTGACTGACTGTATGAGTGAGTGATTAAATGTGTCTTACTAAATGCATGGGTTAGTGACTAAACTGTCTGAATGTGTGCATCAGTATGTCTGTTGTTGTGTAAGCTGCTGCATGTGTTGATCAGTAGCTATATGAGTGGCTATATGGGTTTTGATTGGTTGCCCAAGTATTTGAATGGGAGACTGAGTGTGTGTATGGGTGGCTGGAAGGTGTGTGACTCTGTGCATAGATGTGTGAGCAGTTGATTCACTAGGTGTATGAGTTCAAGAGTGCATGTGGAAACAGCTATATGGGTGGTTGACTGTGTGCCTGGGTGTGTTGGCGAGTGAATGGATATCTCAGTGCTACATGTCCAAGTAAGTACATATGTAAAACACAGTGCATGTGAGAGTTGGCATATATAAATGACTATACATGGAACCAGTGAATGTGCGAGTGGATGTATGGATCATTGTGTACTTGTATCAGTGATTGTATAAGAGAGTATGTGTTAGTATATGTTTGAATTAGTAAGGTGTTGTGTGTATAACTGTATAGTTGAGGAAATGGAAGTGTGATTGATTCTTTGCTTGACTGACTAGGTGTGTGAGTAACTCCATGGATGAGTGGCAGTGTGTGAGTGTCTGTATAGGTGTATGAGTGCATATTATAGTGTATTGATGAGTGACTGTATGTATGAGTGATTCTATGGGTGAATGAGTGAATGTGTGTGTAGACCTAGGAATCAGTGAGTGCGTATGTAGTAACTGGTATTAGTGTGTCAATGGTTTCAAGAATGGTAGTCTGTATTTAGCACTGGGTGTATCAAAGGTTATATTAGAGTGTGAGGAGGTGCATCGTATTATCACATGAATGATATCATCAGTGATGAGATCAGTGATGTCAAATGAGATGTCATCAGTGATGTCATCAGTGATGTCATTTGAGATGTCATCAGTGATGCCATCAGTGATGTCACTGAGCATGTCATGAATGATGTAATATGTGACATCATCAGCAGTGGATTGCGGGTGCGCGAAATATAGTTAGTACAACTAACTATATAGGAGCAATTTCAATGGTTTTTTAAATGCTAATTCCTAACTATATAAGGCCTGAAACCTATGGTTTTTAAGTGAATTTGCAAGGTTTTTAAAATGCTAATTCCTAACTATATAAGGACTGAAATCTATGGTTTTTAAGTGAATTCGCAAGGTTTTTTAAATGCTAATTCCTAACTATATCAGGCGTGAAACCTATATTTTTTTCAATAAATTTCAAAGGTTTTGTAAATGCTAATTCTATTTGCGGATAACGTTTATATATGTTATTATCCTTCTGGGACCACCTGAGCAGCCATCTTGTTTCTTAGGAGAAGTGAGGCACAAGAGAGCACAAAACAAGAGTGGAAAACGCGAAAAGGGGGCAGGGTAGAGACCCCCTGACCCCCTAGCCCTTCTCAGGGGGTCCTAGAAGGACCACCAAGTGCAAAAAAAAATATTATTTTATTTTTAAATCGCGGGGCACGCACACGGTACGCGCACGGTACGCGTACGGTGTGCATACCCCTCGATTTATTTATTTTTTTGCCCTTGGGGGTCCTTCTGGGACCCCCTGAGAAGGGCTAGAGGGTTGGGGGGTCTCTACCCTGCCCCCTTTTCATGTTTTCCACTCTTGTTTTGGGCTCTCTTGGGTCTCAGTTCTCCTGAAAAACAAGATGGTGGCCAACACTTCCTGGTTTGGACAGTTTGGAATGTTGACAGTCGACTGTCAGCCAGTCAGAAACTCACTCGCACGTAAGGGTACGCGCACATACGCTTACGGTACGCGTACCGTACGCGTACAGTGCGCGTAAGGTGAGCGCAAATAGATATCTAATTTGCTCAAAATCAATTTTCTCAACAACTACTGGAGGGATTTTCCCCAAATATAGAAAAAGCACTACTGCATACCTGTCCCTACCATTTTGCCAAGTTTGGTGTAATTCCGTTCAGCCGTTCTGGTTGTAGCCGTGTCTAAAGGTCCCATAGAAAATGCCATTTGAAAAATGTCAAATTCAATTTTCTCAAGAACTACTTGAGGGATTTTCACCAAACATAGCAAAAGCACATGTGCATACCAGACCCTACCATTTTGCCAAGTTTGGTGTAATTCCATTCAGCCGTTCGGGCTATAGCCGTGTCTAAAGGTCCCTATGGAAATTAACATGGGGAAAACACGTTTTGGGACCCCCCCCTTTCGGCCCCCGCTTGACGAATCCCCCCGAAACTTTCAGGGAAGGAGCGGAATGGAGCTGACCAAAATTTTGGAAAATTATACGCAGATTCCTCAATCTGCACCAAAGTTATTCCCAATAGAATGTTGAGCGCATATAGATATATAATTTGCTCAAATTCAAATTTCTCAAAAACTGCTGAAGGGATTTTCACCAAATAAAGAAAAGGCAATACTGCATACCTGTCCCTACCATTTTGCCAAGTTTGGTGTAATTCCGTTCAACCGTTCGGGCTGTAGCCGTGTCTAAAGGTCCCATAGAAAATGCCATTTGAAAAATTTCAAATTCAATTTTCTCAAAAACTACTGGAGGGATTTACACCAAACATACAAAAGGCACTGCTGCATACCAGTCCCTACCAGTTTGCCAAATCTGGTGTAATTCCGTTCAGCCGTTCGAGCTGTAGCCTTGTCAGAATGTCCCTATGGAAACTAACATGGGGAAAACACGTTTTGGGACCCCCCCTTTTTTCTCGGCCCCCGCTTGACAAATCCCCTCGAAACTTTCAGGGAAGGAGCGGAGCGCAGCAAGGACAATTTAAGGAAAATTACAGGCAGATCCCTAAATCGGCGCCAATGTTATTCCCAATAGAATGTTCGGAATTTCCTATGGTAACTAGGTCCTAACTATATATATCTACTGGCGACCGTAATATATATATACATAGCTTTTTATGAACACAACAAAGTTATTTTGGGACTCATTGAGTGGTGTCCGCATAATAACTATTTTACCTTTGGCAAAGACATCTATAGACAGTTAAGAGGAGTAGCGATGGGGGCCTGTTTCTCCCCCAGCTACGCGTGCTTGCACGTCGGCTGGTGGGAGGAGCAGGTCCTCGCCGTACTACACTCAGCCTGGATGAACAATCAT
Source organism: Lissotriton vulgaris (assembly GCF_964263255.1). Lineage (NCBI taxonomy): Eukaryota > Metazoa > Chordata > Amphibia > Caudata > Salamandridae > Lissotriton > Lissotriton vulgaris. The sequence continues at coordinate 157,389,894 of NC_141695.1, read as the reverse complement.
GTAAAATGTTATCTAAGATATATAGATGATATATTTATTGCTTGGAAAGGCACTAAAGATGATGCACTACTATTTATTGAGAGTATTAACAACAACTCCATGAACTTGAACTTCACAGCACACATTGATAAACAAACTATGCAGTTCTTGGATGTAGAAGTTTACATTGCCAACTCCAAGTTAAATACTACATTGCATAGGAAACCCACAGCCGAGAATACGACCCTCCATGCGGCTAGTATGCACCCTAAACACACCATTGCAGGGATACCGTATGGTGAGATTCTCAGGCTCAAAAGAATATGTAGTTCTCCCTCTGACTTTGAAAACTGCCTCAAAGACCTGTTGGCACGTTTGAAAGTCAGGGGGTACTCGGATATTATTTTGAAAAAGGCAGTTGAGAAGTCTAAGCTCAGATCCAGAGAGAGTCTCTTTCCCGAAACTCGGCTAGAATCAGATCAAGAGATTAGCCCTGGATCTCGAGAAGATTGCCCAAACATGATTACTGTCTTTAGTTGTGAGGACAGAAAATTAAAAGCAATATTAAAAAAGAACTGGCCTATTGTTCTTAGTGACCATGTTTTGAACACTAGGTTATCACACACAAGGGGTATATAGAGTGCACAAATACAGCAAAGGAAAATTCCCAAATTTGGAAAAACTGCCCTCACTCACATACCAAAGTATTTGACATGCTTCATCATAGGGCCTGCTACAAATGCCCTGGTGTAGCCATATCCAGGGAGGAGCATTAGGGAGGGGGAAAAAATAATAAATTCCATGTTACAAGACGTACAACACAGTCAGTCAATACATACAACGAATAACATACATGAGTGATGGAACGAGCAAGTGAAAACCTCGTGGATCTGAAAAGAGTGCGATGGAAAAAGTGCAGTAAGGATGTGTTTAAAACTGATTAAGGGTGCCAGTAGAAAGAATTACTTTATTAAGCCCAATTTTGATACCCTTATCAGGATTAAAAATGAAAGAGGATGGGAAAATGTCTTATTGAGAAAATGAGGTTCCTCAAGACTTCCCTCCTACCACTGCTAGAGTCAACATGTTTCGCCCGCTTCAATTGTGCCCCGAGAGGTCACTTCGGTCTTCCTCAGGACTGTCACAGTCAAATCCACTAGTTACCCATGCCATAGTTTGGTCACTGGGTTTCCCGAATGGAGTAGGTCTCATAAATCCGTACTCTTCCGGGTATTCCAATCATTCAGTGGAGAAGATGTCCCCAAGATTAGGGGTGAACATACACTGGAAAAGAGTAGGGAATAATGAGAAGGGTGCGGGTGCTCGCCCCCCTTAATTCTACTCAATTCCTCCCTGAGATTATAGATTTACTAACTCGGGTTTTTCTCCAACTAAAAAAATGGGCTTCAACAACGTTCCACAAACAGACTCATTCGTATTTCATTTCAGCCTGGATTGTCTTACTAAACCTTCCAGGAGACTAGCTTCAATTGCTGCGTCTTAAATTCAAATGTTCGTTAGTCGGTATGGTCATGAATCAAGCAACACACTTACGGTCCCCAGGCCAAGCCTGGGACCCCCATGAGCCCACGCACACTCCACCTGTGAACCACAGGCTTCTCCTTCCTCCCGGTTGACGAAATCAATATATTTCAAACTCAGATATGCTTATGCATTACATTTAAAGTGAAATTCAAATATTTTAAACTGTTGACAAAATCTGACCCTGAGCATGACGTCTCTCATGTTACGCTTTTAATAGTGCTTCCACGTGGGTTCTTGATTTCATGAGCGCTCTTTAAAAACATAAACTTCAAAAATTATATAAGGAAAAACTTATGATGGAGGGAAACACGGGGCAGGGCTCCGATGAGGGTGATTGCATTAAGAATGGACTCAATCTGACCAAACCCGTACTGGGAAACCAAAGCCACACTGCCAGAAATGTCCAAACCGCTGTCTCTCAGTTCTTCCCTTCTGTCACACTCCCTCTCGTCTCCGTGTCTCATTAATGCTTTTTTGTGTTTTTTAAAAGAAGTGCTTCAGATCTTTCCTAATTTAGAGCAGGGTTGGTACATTCATTCCTAAGTGACCCTCGGATGCTGTTCCAAATCTTGGGTGCATTGAAGGAAGGAATGGCTTCATTTTGTTTAGTAGAGTGTGCTGGTACCAGGAGGTTATGGTTACTTGGCGATGTGTCCCTTGAGGATGAGATCTGCGAACAGGGTGAACTGCAGAGACGGCATTGGGTGAAAGTTAGGGCTTGAATATGAGTCTTCTGCATGTGAAGGAGGTGGTCAACAGTGTTGAACAGGGCTGAGAGTTCAGTAATATCTCCAGTGTCTGGTTATCTGTCTGCAGCCAGCAGCCCAGTTGATGGAGTCTTTGAAGCAGTGTTATTTAATGTGTTAACAAGTGATATATGCCTAGATGCATCAACCTTTTTAGGAAGTGCAAACGGTGCGATTCACAGAAATCGGCCTTTTGCACTTCCTAAATTGGTTTCTGGATGCATCATGCATTTTTGGAAAATCGCTATTTTTTGCGAGTTCCAAAAATGCGATTGCTTTTAAGGAATCGCAAATTTGCGAATCCTTAAATGCAATGCATCATTCTCAAAACATTTGCGATTTTACAAATTGCAAATGCAAATTACCACGAAGTTGAACTTCGTGGTAATTTGCAAAACTGTTTAAAAACGCACAAAAATGCATTTTTTAAACTGTTAAGTTACAGACACACATGTCCTTAGGACATGTGTGTATGTAACTTACATGTAAAAGTGCATTTCATAGGTGCAGGGGGGGGTCCTTTGGACCCCCCTCTCCACCCTTGAAAGGCTTTGTTGAATTCCGATTTCAAATTGCGAATTCGCAATTCCCATTCATTCCTATGGGCATTTCAGCCCATAGGAATGAATGGGAATTGCGAATTCGCTACTTGAAACTCGCAATTTTATTGCGATTCGGTAAAAATTGCGATTTTTACCGAATCTCAATAAAATAGCGAAATAAATGATGCATTGCCATTTGCGATTCCTTATTTGCGATTCCTTATTTTTCGCAAATAAGGAATCGCAAATGACAACGTTGATGCATCTAGGGGCTAGTGCAGAGTGCTAAATTGATTACTCTCAAAGATAGGTGCTAGTGCTGCCTGCTGTAAATCCTATGGTAAATCATTAATGCAAACGCTCTCACCGTAGGCCATGCTCTGCATTCCCAGTGTCACGTGAAAACCCTTCAAATGCACAACTTGCCAACAACCTACCCAGAGACCGGTTCTGCACTTAAGTAGTTTAATGGTTATGCTTGCTAATAATAAATCACAGGTTGCACTCTTTCAAGCCTCAAGCCACTGTGCACTGAATTTCAAAATAAGCTTACAGTCTGGGCCTACTTTTAGGTCAAACTGACGTCATTTGTCTCACACTCTAAGGCATGTATGCCTCCATCTGTAAACGGAAATGATCTCTATAGATCTATACGTTTTATTCCTTCAACTGCATTTTCAAGATAAACTGCATTTTGAGTAAGCAAGGAAACAAACATTTTACTTTTTAATGTAGATTGTTGCAGAGAGTGCTATAAACTGTGGCGATGAATATGAGAGAATGATTCATGTATCAGGTTTGTTCCTCTTCGGTGAGTGGCACGGCAGCCATGCACTACGATGGTGACCCTCAGGAAGTTGGGTATACTTCACGGGGCAGCTCCTTGTGGCCTTAGGGCTAGAACCGTCGACCTCAATGCTGGGGAACCGGGTTCACCTCTCGGCAGGGGGCCTCAACATCTTGTGATTCTGGGCAAATCGCTAAATCTCCCTCTGCCAAACAAAATGAATGTGTCTGTCTGTAACACAACTGGTGCTCTTGTAAAGCACTCTGATACCTTCGGGTCCATTTTGCGCTATATAAAACTCTGGGCAAGAAAGACCGGCGTTATTCTATCATTGGACCCATTTGAAATGCTTTTTGAACTTGCACTCAAAAGTTAGTTACTTCTCATTTTTGGACTTCTTATTATAATCTTCTTTTATTTATGGTTGTCTTTTTTATCTATTCATGTCTTTATTTTGCTATAGTGATGTATTTCATTATTTATCTTTCATTGTTTGCATGTCTCGTGATAGTGAAAATATGTCTTTCTTCTGTTTCCACAACAGAGGTTAAGATCATAGTCTGGCTTTTTAGGTCGAACCTAGTGGTAGCATGCTAGCACTGCTCGCTCTGCGAGGCATTCTGTAAGTATGCAGTGGAAGCCCCACCCACTTCACCCATATTTTTTTTATTGGCTGGGGTCATTGTCCTTCATAAAAACTGAATTCTGATTCATTATGAGGCTTGTTAGGCCCTCCAGGGTGCCACCTTGTCTCCATTCAATACCTCCAATAATGACTAGACCTTTTATTTGACTCGTTACACAGTCTCGGGTATTTAGTGGGTGAGCACTATTTTCTTCAATGGTCTTTCCTTATTCCAGCGGCGCTGCTTTATTTAATTAATTTGCAGCGCCGTCAGTGTAGCACAGGCAAGCAGGCAAACAAGCATTTGCAATGGAACAGGTCTCGCATTTACGCGAGTTTGAGCTATTGGCATTGTATTTGGCAGTGCCCAGGGCCGGACTGGGAACCAAAACCGGCCCTGGCAAAGTGCTCGGCCGGCCCCCCCCCCCCTCCCCCTGGGGGGAAGGGGGTGGGGGCCGCGCTCTTTGCCTGGGCCGGTTTTTGGCCTATTTTGTTACTGGGCCGTTTTTGCGTTTAACAAAATCGGCCCCCCGGGGCCCCAAACCGGCCCCCACCCGTGCAACCCACCGGGGGATTGCCCGGTGCAATCAACGACCAGTCCGGGCCTGACAGTGCCTTTTGTTTATGTTTTCGGTTTTGAAAAATAAATAAAACTCATTGTCATTCACAATGCCAATAGCTTAAACTTGTAAAAATGTGAGACCTATTACATCGCAAATGCTTGGTATATACTTACATGTACTTTGTGGGCTCTGGAGATCAGCCCTATGACTTACCTGCTTCCGCTTAGAGACTTTGTTTTCTGTTCAACTCCCTCTATTTAACTGTCTTGATAGAAAACGACAAGCAGAGGTCAGTAAAATATCAGAATTGCTTTCTGCTGAGGGACTTTCTTTTTTATTTTTATGGCAACTGCCTCAATTTAATTTTCTTGATAGGAAACGACAAGCTGAGGTCAGTAAAATACCAGAATCACTTTAGCATTCTCTAGATTCCAGTCCATAGAAATTGTCTTCCACAAGCACCCACAGACAATAATATTTTTTTCAAATCTTGTATTTTCAGTGAGATGACCACCAAAGGCCCTGATTTTATATTAAAAACAGAGCTTTGGACTATACCATTTCGCGCTGAAAGGCAATATTTTTCTCCAGGTGTTCCCATACCTGGCGTGTCACGCAGTTTTGTGTTTACTTTCCCTCCATGTTAAAGGACAGTAGATGTTTCTGCATCCAGGCTAATTTGCTGCATTGCTAAATACATATAAGGTCCCAAAGGCGAGACCGATTGCATTGCAAATGCTTGTTTTATTTTTCTGCCAACTGCCTCTATTTACCTATCTTGAAAGAAAACGACCAGCAGAGGACAGTAAAATACTAGAATCACTTTACCAAGTATAATGTGCTCCATAACTGAAAACTTACAAGGTCCCAAAGTCAAGACCTATTGCAATGCAAATGCTTGTCTTTACAAGCAGTGCAGGGGACGGTATGCCTCTCACATTGCCATTGATGCTGATGTGTTGCTGAAAGAGAGTGTGGGAAGCTGGTGGATGGAGAGACAGATTCTAAGGTCAAATTTAAGTACAAAGAGCTCTGTGATATCATGCAGTGTCTGCTCTTCTCTCCACCGCCCCATGTCTGGCACCTCTGCTTATCGTTACTCCTGATGTTCCCCATTGGCACAGGGGGAAGAAGACTGCAACTTCTTCTAGCTGACTGGACCGCTTAGCAGATTCACGCCCTTCCGGCGGAGATCTTTGTACAATGCGCTACTATCAATCACGCATGACTGCATTAGCTTTTCATCCTTCTTAAGTCGACAATATGATATCCTTTGCGACAGCTCACACAGGGTTGCATTAATATGCAAGATTTATGAACAAGTGCGGTAAAAGATCTTGACCTATTGTCAATCAATCAATCAATCAATCAAAGACATTTCTAGAGCGCGCTACATACCCGTAGGGTCTCAAGGCGCTGGGGGGGGGGGGGTGCCGCTACTGCTCGAACAGCCAGGTCTTCAGCTTCTTCCTGAAGGAGAGGTGGTCTTGGGTCAGGCGCAGGTCGGTCGGGAGGGAGTTCCAGGTCTTGGCGGCCAGGTAGGAGAAGGACCTTCCTCCTGTAGTCGCTCTTCGGATGCGGGGGACGGCGGCGAGGGCGTGGCTGGCAGATCGGAGGTGGCGTTTGGGAGCGTAGAAGTTGACTCGGCTGTTGAGGTAGCTCGGGCCTTGGTCGTGTAGGGCTTTGTGTGCGTGGGTGAGGAGGCGGAAGGTGACTCTCTTGCTGACGGGGAGCCAGTGGAGGTCTCTCAGATGTCCGGAGATGTGGCTGGTTCGTGGGATGTCGAGGATGAGTCTGGCTGAGGCGTTTTGGATCCGCTGGAGTCTCTTCTGGAGCTTGGCGGTGGTGCCGGCGTAGAGGGCGTTGCCGTAGTCCAGTCGGCTGGTGACGAGGGCCTGGGTGACGGTCTTCCTGGTCTCTGTGGGGATCCACCAGAAGATCTTCCGTAGCCTGCGTAGGATGTTGAAGCATGACGAGGAGACGGCGTTGACTTGCCTGGTCATGGAGAGGGAGGAGTCCAGGATGAAGCCCAGGTTGCGTGCATGGTCTGTCGGTTTGGGTGCGGTGCCCAGGGCGGGAGGCCACCAGGAGTCGTCCCAGGCGGAGGGTGAGGAGCCCAGGATGAGGACCTCCGTCTTGTCTGAGTTCAGCTTCAGGCGGCTGGTCGTCATCCACTCGGCTACCTCTTTCATCCCTTCTTGTAGGTTGGCTTTGGCGGCGGCGGGGTCGTTGGTCAGGGAGAGGATCAGCTGGGTGTCGTCGGCGTAGGAGATTATGCTGAGGTTGTGTTTGCGTACGATGGCCGCGAGGGGGCTCATGTAGACGTTGAAGAGGGTGGGGCTCAGAGAAGATCCTTGGTGGACGCCGCAGATGACTTCGGAGGCCTCTGACTTGTATGGTGGTAGGCGGACTCTCTGTGTTCTACCGCCGAGGAAGGAGATGATCCATTCTAGCGCCTTGTCCTGGATTCCGACGTTGCTGAGGCGCCGTACTAGGGTGCGGTGGCAGACCGTGTCGAAAGCCGCGGAGAGGTCTAGGAGGATGAGGGCCGCTGTTTCTCCATTGTCCATCAGGGCTCGGATGTCATCGGTGGCGGCGATGAGGGCGGTCTCGGTGCTGTGATTGGCTCGGAAGCCGGACTGTGAGGGGTCGAGGGATCCGTTTGTCTCGAGGAAGGCGGCCATCTGCTTCAACCTTACTACCCCCACACTTCAAAGAGCTGAGTTTTTGGAAGTGAAAGGCTTCCCTGCACAGGAGATCTGAACACTGACATGGCTGCAAGTCCCAATGCTGGGTGGACGTGGAAAGTCACCGCTGGCAAATGGTCTTGTATCATGCCTCACACCTTCGGCCAGTTCCCGGTTTGCACCTAACAACCAGGGTCGAATTGTGACAAAAAATAACCCGAGGCACCAAAATTAAAATGGTCCCCATTAGCGAATAAGGTAGCTGAAATAAGATGGCCCACATTAGTTAATCCTATGGAGACATAGGTGTTTTTAAAGTAGCAGACCCTGCATGCATTTGTGCTTGCTGTAGACAATGTTTGTGATAATATCAGCAAATGAACAGTAAAAAACACCCACCAGACTCTAACAAAGGCGTGCAAACAAGCATTAGCAAAGCCAATAGGTTTCTCCTATGCAAGATGTATTGGGTTTGTCAGTGTTTTTTAGCCATGTTGCAAAGTACCTAGGGCTACTGTGTAACATGGCTTAAATTAAAGATAAAAAGTGTTATGATGGTGCCAGCGCTAGCCGAGTCATAGCATTATTGTTTTCTTTATTTTCAGCATGTTGCAAAGCAGCCTGCACTGCTGTGCAAAATGTCTAAAAACATTGACAAAGCAAATCCATCTCGCATGGGCGAACCCTATTGGATTTGCTGATGCTTGTTATGTTTATTCTGCAGGCTCTTTGAAAATGGCCGGGCCACATGGCCAAGATATCACAGAAACAAATGATGTCAGAAAGTGTAGACGAAAAATCAACATACAACACACCTATCTAACAGGCATGGAAACAGTTTGTGGGAAGTACCTTGCAGTGTAGATGAGGCACCAGTCCTCACCACCTAGAAAAGAGAAAGGAATTATAGACGTTACCGACTGTGACAACATCATAACCATTGTAGGCTGACATCAGCAAATAAGCAATACAGCCTGCCTATTTGCTCAGAAATATTCTAAAATATTGACAGCACTTTGTAAGCAGTCCAGCAGTTAAAAGGCCCTCTTGTAGCCTTAATAGAGGGCAGACAATCCAAGGGAGGTAAAGGAGGTAAAAGGTTTTGGCAGCTTTGTTGACTTTAAAGGAGGAACCCAGTCAGCAAACACAAGTAAATGATGGACGAAGCGCTGAAACTTTTCAGACACTCATCCCCAGTCACAAATCTGGATTAAATCCATCATTGTTCTTTAGCTCACTTCGCCACCCCAGTTCAGACCCAGCTATGGGCAAATTAGTCTTGACCCTGTGCCTCATGCGAACAGTCCAGCCAAGACCGGTCTTCCATGGACTGGAAACAAGCATCCTGTGACCAGTTTCGAGGTAATACCCCTCAACAGCCCGGCTTGCTTGAATCCTGTGGCTAAGTGAACAAGGGGCCCACATCTGGGCATACCCTGCCAATTTAGGGTGAACAAAGCAAACACCTACAAGACTTCACAGCATATAAGCAGGGCAGTTCCCTTCCTCTGCATTTGAAGGTCTCACCTTCCCTGAGACCTCACAGATAGAACATAACTGATTGCCCTGCCCACTCACAGCTAAGTATGTCACCTCCCCTCAAACATCCACACACGTAGAAGTTTCAAAACGTCATTTTTAATGATTGTTTATGTGCAGGAAAGAGCACCTTCCTGCAAATAAACAATCAACTGCGTTTTGCTGTTTACATGTGTGCTGCACAATGCAGCCCACATGGAAACTGCAAAAATGAGGAGAAATTAAACATTTCTCCTCGTTTACCAGGGTAAGGCCAGCTTTTCCCCGGTGTTAATTTTGGCACCGCCCCATATTTATGTCACTTTTCTTAATATATGGCAGTGTCAAAATCAAAACCCATTGCCTTTTATACTAAGTATAGCGTGAAAGGGTGCCTTATGTACAAGACTGTGTTAAGCCACATTAAGTAAATAAGGCAAAATCCCCATGTCACCACAACGTCCATAAAAGTGATGCTGTGATGGTGATAGGTGTTTGTAAATATGCCCAAACATTTCTTGTCCCCTGAATCAACAGTTGGCCTCATGGCTGTTCTTGCTAACGGGCTGGCAGTGGGGTACATTGTTACAATGAGCACATTGTCGCGCAGCAGATGCCACATGTTATCACAGGCCCTCCCTCATACAAAAGTACCTGGGCTTGCCTGCCATTGGTTGGTTTTCAGTAGGACTGGGCCATTATGGTATAAAGGATGTTAGCTGCCCCTCCATCCAGTCAGATAGGCTGCACAACATCAGGCATCGGCCTGCAGATGCCATGAATATATAACATGGGGTAGGACACATTATTAACTTGCTTGGCATCCACTGTTTGGCGCAGATGGCAGCAGTGGTAGATATCTTCTCCAACTCCACAGAGTGGCATTTGTGCGACAAGTAATTCATAATAATTATTTAGTTCTTTAAAATGTGTCTAAAACCAGCACAGAACACCAGACTTCATTTGCAATATATAAATCACATAAATCACAGTTTTCAAGGACAATCTCTATAAAAATGGTTTCCTCACCATCAAGGAAAATATGAACTAAAATATTATATTTTCTCAAAATTGAAACAAAACACATTGCAGAAACAAGCAGTGATGTCATCAATGATGCAATACTGGAGCCATAAGTGCTGTCATGGTTCAAGCATTAATGTTAATGATGATGCAATTAATGATGTAATTAACTTTTCACTCTTGATGTCATCATTGATGTAATGTGTGATATCATTGACTATGCAAGAAGAAGGTTTAAGTTAAGGGGGGATAGCCGCTTCAAGAGACTCTTCTGCAGCCATACAAGAGGACTCTTTGTCCCAGCACCAACCACGACAGGAGGTGCCACCGTGGGCAAGACTGTGGGCAAGAAGGAAGACCCCGCCTCTTCCGTGCTTTTAGCGTGTTGTGGGCTCCCGCTGTTCAGGGAGTGCTGCCACAGGACACTCTGCTGCTGCCATACAGGGGACTCTTACTCCCAGCAGCAACCGTGCATGAAGGTGCCACTGTGAGACCTGGTGAAAGGAGGAGGACACACCCATTTTCAAAGCTTTTAGTGTGTCACAGGCTCCTGCTTCATGTGGTGCGCGTGGGCTGTGCCCGGGCCAAGGGTGGGACTAGGCATGGGCGGAAAATCCGTTCCGCTCGCGGATTTTGCGGATTTTCGGGAAATCCGCAATCCGCGAGATTTGCGAATTTCCTGCAAAATCCGCAAATCCGCGAGCAGCGGATTTTGCTCGCACTGCTCGCACTGTTCGCGTGAGTTCGCGCCCCGCGAATAAGTGCGAAATTGCAGAAATATGATCTAAGCAAAACTGAAAGTAACTACTTACCAGGTTCAAAAGTTCAGGCACATCATTAGTAGCCATTTCCTGTAGTGCTTCCTGAGGGGCCCCTCCAGAGTTCAGTTGCCAGTTGAAACTATTATGTGACCCTGCTCTGAACCTCAGAATAGTTACACATATGCCACAAAGGTCATGAATTACAGCTAAGGGAGACAAGCAGGAGCCAGGCTGGAAGTTAAAATCCATTAATCAGCCCCTAATTCATTATTATCAGTTGGGGCAGGGCAGGTGTTGTAACTAATTTTGCAACAATGAAAGCACTTAGCAAGTGCAAAAGATCACTAATCAGGGCGCACTAAGGAAGCAGGTGCCAGCTAAAAAAATATTCTGTGACACATTAATCAGCCCCAAATTAATTCAGGTCACTTGAGGCAGGGAAGGTGTGCTTTGCTTTGCCGAAAATAATGTACACTGGACAACCAGAGGGTGTGGTGATGAAACAGAGGGTGGCATGGGTGGGCCAGAGGGTGGCATGAGTAGTCAGAGAGTGGCAGTGGTGACAGAGAGTGGCAGTGATGAAGAAGAGTGTCCCAAACAGGTTGGACACGTAGAAACAACAAGTTCGCAAAACTTGCGACCCGACAGGTAAGTTCGCAAATTGCGAAATTGTAAAAACCCTCGCGAACTGGCAGAAACACGGGCGAACACAAAAAAAAAAAAATCCGCAAATTCGCGGGAATTCGCGGATTTTGCGGATTGCGAGTTCGCAAATCCGCAAATTCGCGGATTGCCAATCCGCAAAATCCGCTCATGCCTAGGTGGGACCATCTGCACCCGTCAAAGCCTGGAGGAGGCTGGGTTGGGCCACACATCGTGGTGTGAAACCTTCATCATCCACCAAAGAGCCATCTGCACTTCTAACAATAGGTAAGTGAAAAGCTATTGCCATTGCAGCCAGTAATATTGACAATCGAGGGGTTGGCTCAGTTACCACCTACCTGGCTACTGCTATGCCAGTTATCAGTTCTGAGATTAATTCTGTGGAAAAGAGGATTGTGACCACCAGGTGATCTGTCACGTTTCACATGGATGCGCATACTACCACTTAAACAAAAGCTGACACAGATGGATGTACCTCAAACCAGCAAGGAGAAACTTGCTAGTAGATCTGCTTTAGACAAAAGCAACTGCTGTACCCTCCAGGGAGGATTAGATATAGTAATAGTGTCACAGGCAGCCACAGCCACTGCAGGTAAGAGCAAAGGGTATGGCTGGGGGGGGATTTCAAGAGACGAACACAAGGGAAAATTAAATAAATAATGAATTATCCCTCGTGGTAGTCTCTCGAAATCTCCCCCCAGCAGGACCTACCGCTCTTACCTGCAGCGTCCGCGGCTGGTTGCAGGAGCATCAGCCCTATATCGCAAAAAAACAATCTGTAGCTGCTTCAGACACTACAGCCTGCTGCCAAACAAGAGTAAGAAAGGCATACTTCACATGGATCCCCCCTGACCACAGGAAGGCCATCTCCCAGGTACCCATCACCAGCAGACTGGACTACGGAAGCGCTCTCTACACCGTAATCAACAAAGAAGACCTCGCAAACTCCACACCGGCCAGACCGCCACAGCCAGACTTATCCTCGACATTCCACGACATGAACACATCACCCAACACCTCCGCAACCTCCACTGGCTCCTTGTTGAAAAAAGAATAACATTCAAACTGCTCACACACACCTACAAAGCCCTCCATAACACCGGACCCCTATACCTCACACCCAGATCTCCTCCCACGCCCCCAAGAGAAACCTCCGCTCTGCCGACCTCACCCTAGTCAGGGTCCCTCGCATCCACAGGGCCAGAGCAGGTGGCAGATTCTTCTCCTACATCACAGCCAAGACCTGGAACGAACTTCCTCCTCGCATCCGACAAAGACTGACTCTGCACTAGTTCAAAAACGACCTCAAGACCTAGCCCTTTGAATGACCTACGGATCTGCTCCCACCTTGCCCCAGTGCCTTGATGCCCTCCTCGGTGAGTAGTGCGCTCTAAAGCCCCTGATTTATTGATTGATTGAGTTCTCGCTTGGGGGTGGCACCCAAGATTGGTGGCAAAAAGCGCTCGGAAGCAGACAAGCCTGTGAAGAGGGATGGGTCTTTCGATGTCAAATGTCGACCACAAGGGCATGTGGGGACAATGGGTGATCTAAATTAGCCTAGTAATGTGGGGCAGCTTGGACAAATAAAAGAAGGCCTCGCAAATATATTGGCACCTATTACAGCGGCACTGCAGAGCATTGACAAGACTTTGAAAGAACTGCTTGTATGTTTTCAAATTAAGGCACCTGGGGGCAGATTTATGTTAACTGGCGCATCCCCAGGGATGCGCCAGTTAACGTGCGCCACAGTGCGCCACAGCTCCACCACCCATGTTGTGCCGCATTACCATGGTACAAAAACGGCACAGATGCATGACGCATCTGTGCCGGAAAGGTGGCGCATTGCTGGAGTTGCGTCACAAGCGCGACGCTGCTCCAGCAAGGCTCAGGAGTGCCCCATCTTCACAATGCTGCGTCAAGACCTACGCCTGCTTCAAGCAGGTGCAGGGTTTTGACGCAGCATTGGCCTGAAAGTGACTGAGTGAAATCTCATAGATTTCACTCAGCCACTTTCAGGAGGCGTTCCTGCGCAGGAACGCCCCCCCCCCCCCCTGCGCAGGAACGCCTCCTCATGGCGCAGGGCTTTACAACGTGACGCATCTCCTAGATGCGTCACGTTGTAAATAGAGCGCATTGTTTGCACCGCCGTTGCGTCAAATAAAGTGACGCAATCGCGGCACAAAGAGGCGCAAGGGCATCATAAATCTGCCCCTTGGTCTCTCCGAGGTGATAGGGTGGCAAACCTGTTACTCAGACCTTCAATTTCAACTTCCAAGGTGGACAATAATGACAATAGAGGTGCCAACCTGGCTAATTTGTCTACACTGGGCTCAGCATCACAGACTGCTACAGATGGTCTGTCCCAGTGTCCCAATGGAAATTCTGCCCCTTTATTAGTCACTAATGGTGAACACAAAGAATATCGATAACGAAAAATCAAGTGTCATGAATATCGAGTCAAGAATATGAGGATGCAAAGATTCGAGGTAAGTTTTATCGATTTTTGTGTAAGATATAAATATCGATTTTGAAAATATCGACATTAAACATAAAGTTGTAAATAATATTAACTATTTGGTTTTTATTTTATTTTTGCATAATGTTTAAAATATTCTATTTTGTTTTAGTAGTAGGTATTTTATATGTATATGTATGATTTTTAATGTTAAAATGTATGTGTTAGGATGTTCGCTTTATAGGAGATAAGGGTGAAAAGTAACTTAAAATATACTTGTTTAAAGTGATTTATATTTTTTAATTTACAATTAGTTTAATTAGGAGTAGGAAATCCTTAACTTGTGAACTAGATACCGTAGCCATACACCCTAGGTGGAGGGTCTGCAAACCAGTCCTATACTTGTGCCAAGAAGGACCAGCTGGACCAGCTGGCTGAGAGTAAGACTGACCATTTCCACTCAGGGGAGATAAAAAGAGAGCTGGCTCTTTCATTGAAAGCGTGGTAAGCACCACACAAAAATGCAAACAAATAACATGCACATTGAGAAAAGTGCAGACCCACCAATAGGCTTATTGGCACTGGAGTACAGATGTCCAGATTAGACCAGTACTGATGTCCATTGTTACCCAACTCCACAGCACATATAGCATGGTGCCAAATGGGAGAACGGCTGAGGGGACCATCCGAATTTGGACGTATGACCAAGAGGAGGAGCAGAGGTCTCCTGAATGCATACATTAGAGGGCTGAGCTACCAGACCCAGCTAGTCAGATGATGGCATCAATCTTGGAATAAAAGGACCTGTTCATGATTGCATGGCTTTATGCTTCCCAACATTGGAGGGATTTTAACCACAGTCTTGCGTTTGCCTGTACCAACAGAGGTATAAGACATTACCGCTGAGCTACAGGTCTTTGGTTGCAACAAAGTCTCTTTGGAGACAGCCAGATTCAACCTGTAATCAGAAGGGGTAGCATAACGTGATACTGGTGCATATGACTAAAGGTCATAAGATGGAAACATCCTGCATCCCACAGAATAAGAGCGATCAACAGAAGGGATGAATGTAACCGGCGTCAATAAGAGAATTACCTCAAGAAAAGTTATGTCGCAATAGTAACAATCGAAGAATAAATCTCTACATTGAAGGATGCAGAAGGCAAAAGCTCAAAAGGAGTGTATACCAAAAGGTGTGTGCTATTAATCTGATGAATACACAAGGGAGAGACAAGAGGAGGCTGGCAAAGGGAAACTGTAGGCCAAGAAACAGCATTTCCAATGGAATATTAGGACGGGATTAGCGGAATTTGAACCACAGTCAAGGAACAGTACAAAGGCAATAAGCATAAGTGACCGATGTCACAAAAGGATGAATTAACCTCATAATAGAGGAATCCCACAGGGTGATCCAAAAACCCCATGTACAGGTAGGAGTAGACCCCATACAGGCTCTCAAGAAAAAAGACAACCGGTCACCAACACCAGAGGCATGATCGAAAAACGGGTTGGGGGAGTTCTGCAAAGGCAGGAACATCCTATACAGTGATTGATATCATAAATGCACAACAACAGTTTTGTAAGAACAAGAATAAAAAGGGGAAACTTTAAACAGGGACATCCCCTTCCGATCATACAATGAGAAAAAACGAATGTAGGGGCAGTCAAAGGGTCTGAACCTCCCCGGCTGTCCTGAAAACTTTGTAAGGCAGCATCTGCGTGGGCACCAAATAGGTGGACCTCATCAAAGGGCATGTCAAGTAAGATTGACTGGATAGCCTCTGAAAAGCCAGTAGTCTGAAGCCATGGGTGCCCATGCAAAGCTACAACAGACACCATGGCTCAGCCAATGGATTCAGTGCAATCAAATCTACACCTCATAAGCAACCTGGTCACCTGGGGCCATCCAAAATCAACTGGTTCAGTTCACCTCTATGAGCTAATGGGAACAAGGGCAATACCTGCGCCAAGGAATTCCAAAAGACATGGGAAAAGCATCGGAGGACACAATTCGTGTTAGTGGAGCATATCGCCGCACTGGTGGAAGAGGAGACACATTTCTCACAAGAGTCCTTTTTTAGGGACTCTCTGTCAAGTGGAGAATGAGGAAAGCTACTCATATCATGGAATGCTGCAGCGGCTGAACCACAAAACTGTGGTGAGTTGGCTGACGAATAAGGCAAGGGGGGTCATCAGTGGCTGGGCGGTACTATGGGCAATAGTACAGTCCACAGGCATACTTGCCTCAGGTTTAGCCCATGCCCCTAGTAAAATATCAGAAAGTTCTTCAAAAAAGGGTAGCAGTGGTTCAATTCCCCACTAGCCAGGATGAAGAACTTCAATGAGAAGGTCTATAGATTTCTCCACCGTAGACAGAGTCAAATTTAAGATACATCAGCCACTTGTAGTAATTACCAACCACACATAGGTAGGTTCCAGATAGATTTATTCAGAAGAAGAACAGCTTGACAACCACAAGTAGGAAAAGGACATACACTCAGGAAAGTCCTCAGAGCAACTGGTCCAGTAATCAAGCATAAACATTTCATATGACATGGGCTAATTCTAAGTGACATTAACAAGTTCTAAATAACATGAAATAATGGAATACCACACCACTCTTTTTAACACTTCCACAAAGGAAAAACTGGATTCCAGGACAAGCCCAGGCGGAGATAAAGGAGTAGAAGCAGGGGATGAATTTAGACCATTCGCTTCACCCAACTCAGCAATCCAGCTGCCCAACATAGGAGGCTCCAAAAGCACTGGTTGCTCTAAGGGAACCACTCGCTCCAGTCCCTCCACCAACTGTTCTTATGAATCACCCACAGAAACTATTGGTTCTGAAAATGGCTCCGGGTATGACGTTGAAAGAGCTCTGTATCAGCGTCTTCATGGGAAGGTGGAGGGGCATTGGTCGGTGCCAACAGTGATTCAGACACAAGGGGGTGAGGAGAAGCGATTCTGCAAGACTCCCCACAGCGTTGTGCACCAACTCAAGCTCAGCCCCTCCAGCGCCATAAACCAATTGCCAGAGGAACCACTCACATCACGTCGGAGTCAGATGGTGCCACAGGTGGGAACCCCGAAGGGCCGTGCACCGGCGCCACTGTTTCCAAGACTCAGACTAATCACAGAGGGCGATCCTGCCGACATGTCGCAGATGCTACACCTCCAACCTCCTTGGGGCCCCCAGGCACTCCAGCGGAAGGTGATGGTCCGAAGACAAGATGAAGAGCATTGTAATACTCTTGCATCTGGTTCCAAGTTGCCCAGGTTCCAGGAAAAATGGGGAGGCACAGGACTGACGTATTAGCGGAGGCCTCAATGTCGGGACAAGAAGAGTCTCTGGAATCCATGTTACGAGCAGAAGAATGCAGCAACTTCAATCTCTTGTGATGCTGCTTACCCCGAGACCTAGCCGGGGACTGGGACCTCTGCCGTCGACCTCGGGATGAAGAGCAATGCTCAGAGGAACAACCTCTGGACTGGCAAACTGCAGACCGGGAAGACTGTAGATGCCTTGAGGAACTAGAAGTCCATGACAACCGCGCCACCAGTAGCTTCATTTGTCACTCCCACAGCGCCTTTGGCTTCAACCACTGGCAGGCGTCACATTCTTTGGCATCGTGATGCTCGCCCAGGCACCACATCAGAAAGTAGATCCGTACCTAACATCTGTTGAGCACAGAACTCACAGTATTTAAACCAAGAGGGCATAGAAGGCACACTGTTTCCAATGAAAACATCTGTCACAGGAGGCTGAAAAATGGCCCGATGTATCCATATCCGCTTGCAGCATGGAAAAAGAAGAAACGTATGTCAGCACACCACAGGGGACTTATATGACTCTACTGAGTCTAAAGCTGACGTTGTTACAGAGTCATGAGGCACCGCCCCCGGCATGCAAAGGTAGTCATAGAAAAGGTTTCTGAATCCAGTTTAATGCCTGGGGAGAATTTGCAAGTTAAGGAAACTGTGGCTAGATTTTTCTATCAGAGATGTGGGTGTACAGCGTAAACGGAGGAATATGGAACCACAGGTCTTCCTGGCCCAGCTCGTGGAGAACCAGAGGGAGCACTGTGAGCAATGTCTCAGTGATGAACCAGATCTGGGGTTGGTACAGGAGTCTTTGATGAAATTTGTAAGAGCGCAAATGTGCAATTAACCCTATTAAAGCATCACCATGTCAGTGGCATAACAACGGTTCGATAAGCCATCCTCTCATGCCCTCAGTAGCCTTAAACAAGCTCTTAAAAGCTCTCCAATAGTTCTTTAAGAAATCGGAAACTATAGGAAGCTCTATAAAGAAGCCTTCAAACTAAGGTAAGAAGAGATTAGAAAAAAGGCTTAGTAGGAGCTGACTGTAGCCTGTGCAACAAATCATGTGATCTAATTTTGGAAGCTAACCAATGCACCTTTCTTTTCAAGTAGCTCCACTACTGGTATAGATGTGAACATCCCTGAGCATCTTTGGGTCAAACATTTTATGAACCTGTATGATTCTTTTTTTTTATTTATTCAAAAGATTTTATTAGAAGGAAATTTTTAGGAACACTGTTAGACCTGGCACCTTGGCGTGAGTTTCCCTTCCACTTTTTGCTGATGTGCCTCCGATGTTTTGCTGTTTTTCTGATACTCAGGGCACTGCGCCACGGCCGACCCGTGCCGCAGTGCAAGTGCTCCCTACTGTAAATTGTACATGTGATTGGTATCCATGATTGGTTCATTGGATTTACTGTTAGTCCCTAGTAAAGTGCACTAGGAGTGCCAGGGCTTGTGAATGCCAATACTGCTAGTGGGCCTGCAGCGCTGGTTGCGCCACCCACAGAAGCAGCCGTAAGATGTGTCTGGGGACTGCCACCGCAGAACCCGCGTGCAGTCTCGTACTGTCACGCTGGCTGGGCAAGTGCAACCACTTGCCAGCCCCGAAACCTTCCCTTGACTTCATATTAGTCACCCCTCTGGTAGGCCTGAGGGCAGGGTGCATTGTAAGTGTAAGGTAGGACAAGCCCTGATGTGTGTGGCATGTCCTAGTAGTGAATTACAACTAAATTCGTATTTCACTATTGTAAGGCTATCTGCTTCCTTTAGGCCAGAACGGGCTGCTGGAATTATTACACTCTATAATCCCAGCAGGCCCAGGGAGCATGGTAGAGAGTCATGTTTAGTATGCCTGAACTCAGGATGATAAAATATTTCTTTTAGTAAGGTTTATTTTAATATCCTGTGTTTGCAAATGCTACTTTTAGAAAGCTAGCATTTGCTTGCCTAACCATTTCAGCCCGCCTCTGCTGGTATGTGTATCTGACTGTCTGGGATGTGTGAGTGACAGGGCTGGGGGATGACAGGTGGTGAATACGTAGAGTGCACCTTAGTGGGAGGTAGGAGTGGCTCTTGACTCTGAATCTTGCTGTGCTCTGCCACCACAATGCTGGCTCCACCCTCCTGGGGAGCGACTGATGACTCAGCCGACACCTGGCCCAGGAAGGGCGAAGCCCCATCAACAAGGTACTTCTGGCGGCCCCTGTCCACACAATGCTGGCTCCACCTCCCGTGGGGCGTCTGATGCGCCTGCCCCTCACACTGAAAGCAGAAGCCGTATTGCACCCACCAGAGTACTCAAGGACTGAAAGTGGCTATGCAAAGGCCCCCCTGGCCTGCGAGAACAAAAGAAATGCAGTTTAAAAGTAGGAGCCCTGCTCCTTGTAAATTAGATCCTGTTTGGGCTACAGAAGGAACTCTACCCGACGAGAAGGACCGGGAAGGACAAGGAAGAGTGCTGTCTCTTGCCTGTGTCTGGTGCCTTGCTGCAGAAGGAGAGGAAAAGGAAAGACTACAAGAAGACTTTTGCTTTGTGAAACTTTGTTCCAAACTCTGCTGAAAGATCTCCAAGGGCTTGCTGTGGAACTTGCCCCCTGACCAGCGCCCCAGGACCTGTGGGCGCTACACCCTGAAGAAAGCGACTGTGTGTGCTGCTTATCGCTGCAGTACTGACAGAGGGGTCTGGGAGCGCTGGGCAAGCCTGCCACGCTCCCCGTAATCCAAGGCATCGACACCCCCCCAAGCATCGTGACCGGGGCCCAAAGCACCAGCGAGAGCAACGTGAGGTCCAGCTGCCGCTGGCCCGAACACCGTGACCGCACCTGCACCGGGAGCCCGAGAGCAAAGTGAAGGAGGACCCGTCCGGTCCAAGCTCCCGAATTGACTGCGCTTCGAGCCGTCAATCCACCTGCGAAGACGGACAGCCGCCCTGTGATAACCCCCCTCTGGTCGCCATCCTGCCCGACAGCCCAGCTGTGAGCGCACAGCTGCAACCGGACCTTGGCTGGGTACGTCCTGCACTTGGGGACCGTACTGCCACTGGCCGCCACCACACAACCGCCGCCTCCAGGGTCGGAGCGAACGACGAGGAAAGGACCCTGCCGCCACAGAGCCCCGGATGACCCGTAACCTGCCCGGCTAAGAGCCGCAGCGAACAGCGACCCCGGAAAAGCAACGCGACATGGGACAGCTCCCCTGGAAGCCGCCCGCTCCACAAGAATTTGAAAGGTACTGTGTTGTATCCTCACGGTGCGAGCGTCCAGCAACCCGAGCTCGCACCGCGCTATCTGCTCCCAACGCGAGCCGCCTCTGAAACCGAGGCTCGCACAGCTCCTGGTCCTCGAGGCCCGAGCTCCTCTCTGAAGCGAGCAGAGACAGCAGAAAGCGCATTGAGGCGCTACAAGACACTGAACCTTGCTGAACCTGGGCAGAAGGCCCAGAAGATTGCTTATTGCTAAGAAAGAACTGTGGCAACCTGAACTTAAGTACACTGGAACCGCTATTGAAAGTTTGACAACTGTATTTACAAACCTGCCTGAAATCTATATAAAGATATATATTTTTACAAATACAGTTTGGTGTCATTGTGTGGTGGGTTGGTTGTGATGGTATAATATTGCAAATGTTTAACCCTATGTGCCCCAAAGATTAGCCTAAGACTGCTTAAGCCACACTACCTAGAGGGTAAGCAGAGGTTGTCTTGAAGGTAACCCTCAGCCCTGACGAGGAAGAGAGAGTCCCTGCTTGTCGCTAGTGCTACACTGCGCCAACTAGAGACTCCCCCTTCCTACAAACACAGTACAGAGTAGACAAAACGAAGGCAAAACTGGTCTTGCTGTCACTACAAGCATATCTATTGATACATTCTGGCTTGCTGAGATGTTGAGTGATGGTTGTACATAACCAACTTATATCCTTGGCGTTTCCTAAAAACGTTCATATGCGTCGCCTCCGTCGGTCGGAAGAGACAGTGTATAGAGGTAAGTAGGAGGAAAGTTGAGAGGAAGAAAGAGAAACGGACGCAAGGGTGGCGAGTGGTAGGTTGCTTGACTACCGAGTTTGCTGAAGGGCTGCACCAGGGGAGGGGATGGGTAGGGGGGGGGGGCAGTGATGATGTCTGGCAGTGCGGTGTGTTCACGGCGGTTTTTGCGAGTCAAGGTATTTGTCCAGGGAAAGCCACATCTCGTTGCTCGGTCCCACTTGTGGTGTTTGATTTTTTGTTATGTTGTCTGCTCCCCTTAGGAAGGTGACCCAGTTGAACCAGACTTTGAAAGTGGCCTTCCCCGTGTCCTTCCAGTTAGAAAGGATTGTCTTTGTTGCCGCCGTGAGGAGTAGGTCAATGAGGCTCCTGTCGTTAATAGAGTGTATCACTGGGGCCATGAAAGCGTTTGTTATGCTGAGGATGTCTAGTTGTGGTGTGTACCTTGTTACGTTTTAGATGAAATCCCTTACTTTCCCCCAGAATGTCTTTACTTTAGGGCAGTGGATGATCATGTGTGCTAAGTCTCCTTTCTGTTTCTGGCAGTTCCAACATAAAACATTGTTTATGAGCCCGACAGCCGCTAGGCGTGCCGGGGTCCAGTACTCTCTGTGTAGGAGCCAGAATTTCGTTTGTGCTAGTATGGTGGTGACTTTGTTCCTGCTCACTGAGAACCAGAGGTGTGCCTTTTCTTTTTCGCTAAAGTGCCCGGAGTGCAGCGTTTCCCAGTATTATATGGCCTACCTGTTTAACATAGTTGTCTTTGCACTTAGGAGTTTATATAGGTGTGACGTTTGGTGCCCAATTTTGTTGTGGTTAGTCAAATATTGGTGGATTGTTGGGACTTCCTTGCTTAGGCCTGCCTTGGTGATTGCTGCCTTTATTTTAAGAAAGTTATATAGCTCTATGTCTGGTAGGTCGTGCGCGAGTTGTAGGCTGGCGAAGGTGGTGGGGGACCCGTGTTCCTCTAGTTGGGATGGAGTAGAGATTCCTCGTTTGGGCCAAGAGGCTAAGGAAAGTATGCTGTTTTTGTATTTTATTTTTGTGTTGAACCAAATGGATTCCCATTTTGTGTTCCTTATGCTCCTTTCCATTCTTTTGTCTACATATAGAAGGACGTTTTTGGTATTTTTGAGGATTGTGTTGCTCGCTTCTGGGTGTTTGTTGGCAGTGAGGAGAGCTGCTGGGTTAAGACCACCCAGCAGAGCTCTTTCTAGCTCCAGTCAAGCCGGTGTATATCCTTGTTCAGGCGTGAGCTGGTATATGTATTGTCTGGCTAGGCAGGCTGTCTGGAAGGTCTTAAAGTTTGTGACGTTGAGCCCCCCTAGGTCCTTGCTAAGCCTTAGTTTCTGGAGGCTTTTCCTGGCTTTCTTACCCCTCCAGAGGAACGTATTTGTCATGATGTTTAGTTTTTTGTGGAAGTCTTCCGTGACTATTAGTGGGAGCATGCTCAGCATGTAGTTAACATAGGGGTTACCATCAATTCAATTCAATTAAAAAATCTTTATTCGGATTTCAGCAAATCCATAAAAGCAACACATTTAAAATACATTGGAATTGTAAGAATTAAAATTTATCCCAAGAACTATGAATTACAAAAGGTGCATACAAACACAGATGTAAACATTCCATATAAACCAGTTATTAAAGTGCAAAGTGCTTTGACAACTGTGGAACACATAAATAATTCAAGGGCATTCCATTGTTTTACGTGTATGGGAGATAACTTTCAAAAAAGAACTTACACGAAAAATCAATTCATCATTTTCTAATTTTAGAAGCATAGAATAGGATTGATTCAGGGAAAGTGGTCTGTGTTTTTTAAAATATGGGGCTAAAAACCATTTGGTGTATTTCATATAAAATTTGCAATTAAAAAAGAAATGTAAATCATTTTGCCTGCTAACTCCATCGCATGGGCAAGGCATATTTCCAGAGTTCATCATACTATGGCACAGGGGAAAACAGAGTGAGAATTTTATGGTCCCTGCTCTCATACGAAATAATAACGATCTCTCCCAATTGGTCATTGGCAGTCTTAGATATAAAGGGATTTGTTGCAACAATAAGTCATTATTTACATTATTCACATAGGACTCAACAGTTTGTTTTCGCAAATGTTCTTCCAACCTCTTTTTCCTAAAAAGGGCATATAGTCCAGATTGTACTTCCTTTTTATCAGTGTTCTTAATCTGAGAAGGATCGTCAAAAAGGTGGCCTTTGCCTACACTGGTCAGACTTTCCTGCGTCGCTCGAAGCCATGGAATGCTCATTCCTTTGTCACAGTCCAAGCACTCCTTCAGAATGTCCTGTGTTAGGGTAGCACAGTCATTGACCCAAATAGCCAGCCAGAACAGGCAGGCCTTGCTGCGATGAAGTCATTTATGTAGGGCAAATTTAGTTCAGCATGGCAGATGTACCCAGATGAGGAAATTGGGGCTCCCAGTAGTTTCCTGCACAACCGATTTTCTTCTATTTGCAGGCTGGGAGTTTTTACTACCCCCCAGATCTCGGCACCATAGGTTGCTACCGGGGCACACTGCAATCTGTATATCTCTAAAATCGCTTTAGTTGCTCCAGTCCTCTTTGGCCATGGGAGAGAAAGAATTGAATTTATGGCTTTTGAGAACTTGCCTGTGGCATGGGCAAGATGCCCACTCCACAGGCCGTTCGCAGCAAAAACCATACCTAAGTAGGGGAATGTTTTTGTTGAATGCAACTTGTCCTGTCCTACAGTAATAAAATTAAGTTGTCTGGACCCCGGCCCGCAGGACATAATAAAAGATTTTTTTAATTTACTTTAAGATCAAGGTTCCCATATAGTGTGCAAAGTTCTTAACCAATTATTATACAGAACAGTGGTCCCTATAATAAATATATTGTAAGCAATGATCATACACTTGATAAATTGTATGTCTTCTGTCCATCCGGACAGGTATTTATTTTTTAATCAACAAATTATTTTTTGGTTATTAAAAATGTCAAGCGGGCACAGCCGTGACCTTCAACATATATAAAGGACAACAACAAAAAAGGAAAAATGGAGAAAGCTCAAAATATGTCTGTACACTTGTGTTTCAGTAGGACAGACGTTGAATGTAAAAACACGCCATTGCAATTATCAATGTTACATACACAGTTTGCATATGGGGTTATGTGTCGACGTTTCGATGCCTATTTTAGAATGTGGGCATCATCATCAGGACATTGGATGACATTATTGTTGTCTTAGTTATTGTAAACGCAATTAGTGGCATGGTTTACATGGCGGGTGAAACCTGGATTCTAGGAAATAATCAGGTCGTGTTCGCAGGGAATTCTGCACCCTCGCGGTATATTTAAAAATCCGGCGCGAGTTAATCACAGCGTTCGGTTTATACAGGAATACGTCGAAAAGCACAATGGCTATTTCGGGTTAGGTAGGAGGCTGCCACGAGTCTGGCGATATGGTGCTCCAAAACGAACGCTGTGATTAACTCGCGCCGGATTTTTAAATATACCGCGAGGGTGCAGAATTCCCTGCGAACACGACGACACATAACCCAATATGCAAACTGTTCTGTATAATAATTAATGCCCAAGGTCCCTATGCTATACCTTAAGGGTTCCCTTGTTTTGTTGAAACACAAGTTCTTAACCAAAGCACGTAAGGCGTTTGGTGTTAATCCCATGACGGATTGCTTATATCCGCTAATGCAGAACAGTTGAAGAGATTGCAAGTTGTTCAAAACACTGCTGCTAGATTGATCCTTAATGCCCCTGCGGGATCCCCATCACATCCTTTACTGAGCAAGCTACATTGGCTCCCAATACGCCAGAGAGTGCAATTTAAAATTTGTTGTACTATCCACAAATGCTTGTACGGTACTGGCCCTAGGTACCTAATTGAAATCTTCCAACTCTACCAGCCAGGTAGATCCTTAAGATCTGAAAATCAAGCCCTGCTGCAGATCCCTAGGATCAGAAGAGAAAGACAGGGAGGCCGAGCCCTGGCATTTAGAGGTCCCACCCTATGGAACTCACTACCCCCTTCATAAGACAAAATTCCAATCTTGCTACTTTCAGAAAATATCTGAAAACGTACCTGTTTCCCACCCAGCAACCCTAGTTAAGTCATACAATCTTCCTGTTCTTACTTATCTTCGGAACAACACAGCGCGGAGATATCTCTCCGGAGATTGAATTCCTGCGCTTTACAAGAAATATAAATAAATAAATCGTCGGCGTACAGAAGTGCGGGTAGCAATCCCCCTTTGATTTTGGGGACATCAGTGGTCGCCCTCTTCAAAGAGTCACTCAATCCGTTTATGTAGATAATAAACAACAGGGGTGCTAAAACGCACCCCTGCCTCACACCTCTTTCAACCTTAATTGCCCCAGAAATTGCACCCTCCATGCCAATCCGTACCTGCGCTTTTGTATCTGTGTGTAAATAGCCCAGAAAGTGCACTAAGGGCTCATCAAGACCATAGGACAGAAGGGTCGACCACAGTTTAAACCTGTTTACCAAGTCAAATGCGGACGATAAGTCCATGAATGCTAAGTAAATAGGCGAAGCCCTAGCTGTATTATATTTACTAATTATAAGATTTAAATTCAGGCATTGTTCAGTAGTCCCGACCTTACTTCTAAAACCCATTTGGCATCGATCCAACACCCCACTTCCTCAGCCCAATCATTCACTCTATTATACAGTACCCGGCCCAGGATTTTCAGGGTGTTATCCAAGAGCGAAATGGGCCTGTAATTTGCGGGGTCAGATCTTTCGCCCTTTTTGTAAATAGGGACTATTATACTTGTTGACCAGGTGTCAGGAATTGGGACCAGCGGTAGACTATTAAAGACATTTACAGGGATAGGTCCCCAAAATTCCGGCTTGTGTTTGATCATATCTATTGGGAAGCCATCAGGCCCAGGCACCTTGTTGCCAAGGCTCTGGTTAATGACCACGGTGACCTCCCCCTGAGTTATGTCTAGTGGTTGCAAATTACCGGGACTATGGTCTTCTATAGCAGTGCCCGGGTTAGCATATATTGTGGAGAAATGTTGTTCCCATTGCTGACTTGAGATGGTGCAACTTATTGGGGATAACTGCTTACCCATATCCCGCATCTTTCTTACTGCAGGCCAAAAGGTTGCACCATTCCCCACAGCGGCGGAGACAGTTAATTCCTCCCAGTGCTCTTCCACTATTGCAGCCTTCCTTATCCCTATAGCTATTTTGTAATTTTGCCTGGCGGCCCGTACTTCTGTTTGACATCTGGGTTTAGAATTTAAAGCCCTACGAAGAGCCTTATTTGCTGCTGAACAACGACTATCGAACCACCTGGGCTCATAATTAGTCCTTTTATTGGGAACACTTAAAAGGGTCTTTATAATATTGCAGAGATTAACAAAATCTTTAACTATCCTCTGATGATTCCCATCAGTAAGTGAACAGGAGTCAACTATGGATCGGTGGTTGCTTGTAATTGTATTCATGATACAGCCACTATCCACCCCCCTCCATTTCAGCCTTAAGTTGTTGGTTGAGGGCATGATATCCCTAGCTCCAGGGGTACAAGCAGGGGCATTGGAGGATCCTAATCTGATGTTTACTTCCAGTGCATTATGGTCTCCGAAGGCAGTTTCTAGAACTCTAGCCATAGTGACTCTGTCTATTAATTCTGCTGACATAAAAATATAGGGCCCGATGTAGGTCGGTCGGTAACGGCCGAAAATCTGTATTTTCGGCCGTTACCGACCGGTATACATGATTTGGGATGTAGGGGCACAATTTTACAGAGTCGGTAACTTTACCGATTCGGTAAAGTTACCGATTCTGTAAAATACCGAATCATTATTTTTACCGATTCGGTAAATCTCTGATGTAGGTTGGACTCTTCTGAGTCCCAAAGGCCCTACAAAATCGGTATTTTACCACACAATCCTATTGTGTGGTAAAATACCGATTTCAGGTGTGCATGCACATGTGTGCATGCACACCTAGCCATGTGACAGACAGACATGCCCTTAGGGCATGTCTGTGTGCCACATGGCGCACATGCCTCTTTGTGGGGTGCCAGAGGGTGTCAAAGTGACACCTCCTGCACCCTTGCAAAAATCGGTATTTACCGATTCTGTAAATACAGAATCGGTAAATCCCATTGATTCCTATGGGCTTCAAAGCCCATAGGAATCAATGGTAAATACCGATTCTGTATTTACAGAATCGGTATTTGCACATCTGGAAATACCTACATGTCAACCACATTGATTTACCGATTTTCAATTACCGAATCGGTAAAATTCGGTAATTAAAAATCGGTAAATCAATATTACCTACATCGGGCCCATAGTCCACTGTGCTAGAGAAATCTCTGCCTCTGAAGGTTGGGATGTATGTGGGTGCATTGGTCTTACTTATGTCCATTATATCCATTAAGGTGTGTTCATTAATAAAACTTTCTAGTTCCCTGCCCCGTTTAGTGGCCCTATCCATTTGTGTGATGCCCTCTTTAGCGTTGGGAAACTTCGCATTAAAATCCCCGGCTAAGATGATCCTATTGCTCACACAGTTGTTGGATGATTCAGCTATTTTTGATAGATTTCCAAATAATTCTATATAATTCTTTTTTGGGATGGAATGGAAATCATTATTGTAAAAATTAATCAAGTAAAAAGGGAACCTACGTGTAAACTCAATTATTTGAATATTTGGACTTTTAGTAGGTATTAGTTTAATGGACCCCCCTAAAGTTATCCTAAACCCGATCAATAGACCTCCAATCGGACGTCCAAAAACAGGTTTTTGAGCATTGATACTATAGCAGTGGAAGCCCTCTATGTCTACAGCAGAGGTAGCCCATGTCTCTTGCACTAGTATTATATCTTTTTCGGATAGGATGTTTAACCATTCCAAATCCGACACCCGCTGTTGGAGTCCTGCGACATTCCAACTAATGATCCTAAGCTCATTGTTAGGTCGCTTTTTTAGATGTTGTTTCCCGTGGGTTGTGTGTATATCGAGAACTTTTTGGGGGCTACTTAGATCTTGAGGCTCGAATGCCACGGCCTCCTTAATGGTACCACCTGCTTGCTCTTCCCTTATCGGTGCCATCCTTGGGCTAATTGGACCTGGGGGTGTACTAGGGACCTCCTCGGCACAGGCCTCTTTGGTCTTCATCACCTTACTATGACTGCCCTGATTATCTCCCTCCAATTTGATATTTTGCAGCCTAGTCTGTGGTGGAAGTCAATCAACCATCTCTAGGCTGCTAAATCTGTTGAAGGTTGGGATTCCCCAGTGGACATCCCTACTTATTATGCTTCTCTGTGGATTTCTATAGTTGTCTCTCCCCCACTCTCCCCAGTTGTTCCCCGGGTCCCTCTGCCCCACCCGGCACCAACCTCCATCGGAGCCATGGTCATGATAATCACGCCTAGCATGACTCCTAGATGGATAGAAGAAGGGAAGGTGCCTTGTCTCAATGCCTTCACTATACCCCTCACTTCTCCAGGAACAGATATAATCTACCGTGCGTGGGTCCTCGAAATTAATAATCACACAGTCACCCTGTGTTTTATTTCTCTCATGGCCCACCCACGGTACTCTCCTGACTGTTAAGTTTTTACTTTTGCAGTATGGGGGTAGGGGCCTGTTGTTTTTTAGCCAGTGGTTGACCTCGTTTAGTAGGGACCAGGTAGGTTCATCAATGTTATCTAATGTCTTTGGAACCCCCATCATCACAAGTACAAAAGGGCTTGATCCTGGGGGCAAATTGGCGGCAAATCTCTCTTTGTTTCCTTTATTCCCATCCTTATTGCTATTGGAACTCCTGCCCTGCGGTTTTGGTGGATTCCCTTGCGAATTTGTATTTACAGTGGGAGGGGTTGGTCTGTTTACTACATCCTTAGGAGCCAAAGGTGGCTTGGGTTTGATGTTTGAGGCTACCACGGCTTTTTTTGCGTGTTGGCCCAGTGATTGGGGGGTACGAGATTTTGCTGCCTCTATTGTGGGCGTTGCTTTAATAGGGGGGCTTCTGACTAAGGTACTTAATTCAGTTAATTGTTTTTCTATGTTCCCTAGTCTAGCATCTATGGTTGCCAAATGGGCGCTTATAAGTTCCCCAACTTTCGTTATCAGTTAGCTATTTAAGGAACAGTCTTTACATAATATCCCCAAGGTAGGCGAGTCCCCTATGTGTTCCAACCCATCATTTATTTTGTTTCTACCCTACCCCACCAGCTGACGTACTTGGGTGACGACGCGTCTAGCCTGTCTTTTATCTTGTTTATTATTGATTTTTCGTTGTGATCCAGCATTGACTTGAGGTCCCTGTCGAAATAGATACCTAGGTATTTTAGGGCCCCTCTTTGCCAGTGTAGTCCTGAGGAACCTCTAACGTCCTTAGTGGTGTGAACGTTGAGTGGCTTACATTCGGATTTGCTTCTATTAAGCTTATACCCGGCTACCTTTGCATATTCATCAATGGTGTTCATTAGTGCTTCTATCGAGGGCTCTGTGTTCTCTGTCATGATGAGTATGTCGTCAGCATATGCCGCTAGTTTGACCGTGTTGCCTTTGACCGTCATCCCTTTTATCCCGGCGTTGTTCCTGATCATGGCAAGTAGGGGTTCTAGGGTCAGTAGGAACAGTGCTGGGGAGAGTGGGCACCCTTGTCTGGTTCCTCTTTCCAGGGATAGGGCCTCTGATGTGCCCCCATTTACTACTACTCGGGCTTTGGGGTCTTTGTATAGCGCCATCACCATTGTCCTATAGTTCTCCCCTAGGCCGAACTTCTGCATGCATTGGTCAAGGAAGGGCCATGACACTCTATCGAAAGCCTTTTCTGTGTCCAGCACGATCATTACCGCTGGTTCCGTGTTGGCAGAGGCGTGGTTTATTATGTGGCATAGGAGTCTCGTATTGTCTTGGGATAGTCTATTTTTAAGGTAGCCCACCTGCGTCTTGTGGGTGAGGCTTGGGAGCTGTGCGTTGAGTAAGCGTGAGCGCAAAATCCGTTCCGTTCGCGAATTTCGTGGATTTTCGGTAAATCCGCAATCCGCAAACTCCCACGAATTTACCGAAAATCCGAGAATCCGCGAGCGGCGGATTCGGGGGGCAAAAGTTCAATCATTAAAGCTTGAAGATGTTGTTGTAACTATTTTAGGATGGCACCGGCAAGCTGCCATTACCATCCTAAAATAGTTACTAAGTTCAACAGGAGCACAGGAAGCACTAATAGATAAAATAAAGCAGGTGCTCGAGCACCTGCTTTATTTTATCTATTAGTGAAGCTAATTTAGTAACTATTTTAGGATGGAGCTGGCAGTTTGCCGGCGCCAACGTAAAATAGTTACAGGAAGATGATGGATGGACAGCTCACTCAAGGGAGCGTCGTCGAGGCTGGGCAGGTGCATCCTTGACTTTCACGAGCGCAATCCTCATGCTGTTCCTGTGACCAGGAGCTTCTTTCTCTTGATCTGCTGCTCTGATCGGTCTCTGACCTTTTATACACACAAGATGCATGTGAACTCGCATGGAAGCCCCGCCCGTTTGGCCCCGCTCACACACTCGCGGTGTCACCGTCTTCCCGCCATTTACCCACAATGATGGACAGCTCACTCAAGGGACCCCTGCGCCCTTCGAGGTGATTGCATAGTAACACACACATGGTCACTGGAACTAGTTGAAGCTCAAATTCAGTGACTCATTCATCAGCCCAAAAACAATCGTGAGCGTCGTCGAGGCCGCACAGAAGACCCCTCCTCCCCCATTAAGAAAATCCGCGAATCTGCAAATTCGCGGATTTTGAAGATCCGCAAATCCACAAATTCATGGATTGTGGATCCGCGAAATCCGCCCATGCTTAGCGTTGAGTCTCCCCGCTAGTATTTTCACGTAGATCTTGCAGTCTACGTTAATTAGAGAGATGGGACAGTAGTTCTGTGGGAATTGTGTGTCTTTTCCCTCTTTGGGTATGACTATAATGTTGGCTCCTGCCATTGAGTCTGTCATTTTCCCTCTTCTGATACAGTGTGCGAAAACCTCTTTCATTGTGTTCCTGATTCGGGGGAGGAAGTGTTTGTAGAATTTTGCTGTGTAACCGTCCGGGCCCGGCGCTTTGTTTTCCTTTAGGGAAGCCACAGCCATGCCTATCTCTGCTCCTGTTATGTCTAGTTCTAGGGTTGCACGTTGAGCCTCTGTTAGCTTGGGCAGGTTCAGCCTGACTAGGAGGACAGCTCCCCCATCTGGGTTTAGATCTTTGTCCTCTTTGTACAGCTCCTCATAAAACTCTTTAAAGACCCTGAGGATCTCCTTATTGGCTGTTTGGGATGTCTTGTTAGAATCTGTCATGGCAGCAATGGCGTGTTGCCTCTGCTTACTTTTAAGATATGAGGCAAGGGCTCTACCTGCTTTATTTGCTGTACAGAGGTTTATGGCTTTGTACCTGTTTATCCATGTGACGGCCCTCTCGCTTAATATCTTATTAAGTTCATATTTTTTCCTTGTTAGTGTCGTCAGTGTGTTTTTGTCGGCTAGATTGATGCTGTGGTGCGTCTCCAGGTCTTTGATCTGCCTCTCTAGTTGTAGTATTGTTTTGTTTCTGTCTCTGTTCATTCTAAACTTGATGCTTATTATTTTCCCCCTGATTGTGGCCTTCATGGGGTCCCAGAGAACTCCTTTGTCTGTGCCCGGCTTGTCGTTGATTTCTAGGTAATCTTTAATGGCCTCCTCTATGGCAGCTGCATTCGCTGGGTCCCTAATGACATTGCTGTTGAATCTCCATCTATGGCTTGTTTGCTTGTTGTGATGACAGCTAAGTGTTAGGCTGATGAGGGAGTGATCTGACACTGTTCTCGGTGCAATCTCTGTGTGCTCTATGAGGTGGGTGTGTGTGGCTGA
The DNA here is from genome assembly GCF_964263255.1 of Lissotriton vulgaris. Classification (NCBI taxonomy): domain Eukaryota; kingdom Metazoa; phylum Chordata; class Amphibia; order Caudata; family Salamandridae; genus Lissotriton; species Lissotriton vulgaris. The sequence continues at coordinate 157,357,809 of NC_141695.1, read as the reverse complement.
GATAAGGACGTAGTCTATTCTGCTGTACGAGTTTTGGGGGTGGGAATAAAAAGTGTAGACTCTAGCGTCTGGGTGTTGGAGTCTCCATGGGTCGCTGAGGTGGAGCTTGGCGCATAGGTTCTTAAGCGTGTGTTGTGCCTGTGTTTGGTGGCTGGCTCTCTGTGGGTGTCTGTCTATGGCTTGATCTAGCACCTGATTGAGGTCCCCGGCTACTATCAGGAGCTCATCTTGGGGGAGACTGGCCAGTCTGTTCCCCGCCTCTCTCCAAAAGGACTCGTCCTCTGTATTAGGGCCGTAAATGTTGGCGATGTGTACTGTTTCCTCCCCCCGCTTGAGACTGGTTATTAGCAGTCTCCCATCCTCGTCCGCATAGCACTCGTGTAGGGTTAGTCTGGCTTTCTTATTTATTGGTGTAATTACACCTCTCTTTTTGTGAATGGCTGGTGAGCAGAGGGTTAGTTCTCCTTCAGGCGTTGTGCATCCTCTTCGGAAAGTTTTGTTTCCAGAAGGACGCACACATCACTTTTTAGTTTTGTTAGGTAGTCTATTACCTTTCTTCTCTTGATCGGGTGGTTAAGCCCTTTAACGTTAAGTGAGGTTATTTTTAGATCTGAGAGTAGCTTGGAGTGCCTATGTTGTGTCATGGTTTGTGCTTATTGTCGCCCTTTCTTGGTGTAGTCTTTTGGGGAGTTGGCCCCCTTGTGTTTTGGTCCGCCCCGCACTCCCCTGGTGCTTCCATGTGTCCCCAGTTGGGTTGGTCTGATAGTCGTGCTGGTTGAGTGTGTATGTCTGTTAAGAACGTGAGAGCTAGAGAAAGAGAGAAATAGAAGTGTATGGTCTGTACTGGAATGCCTTCCTCCCGCCCACCCTCCCCCATCGCCCGGCATTTTGAAAAAATGGCAGTGCGTCAGCAAAGTTCCCTCCCCCCATGGATTTCTTAGTGAGCCGTTTTGGGTCTCGGCCCTGGGCTTTAACAATGATCACTAGTAAAGGATATGCTTATGGACCATATACGGAAATGTCTCTGCATTGTTGCAGTTCCCCCTGTCCCTGGGTGGGTGAGGTAGGCGTGCCTCACCTGAGGTAGATTCGGTGCCATGAAGTAGTGTCAGGATCCACCCCGGGACTGAGGTACGTTCCCTGGTTGCAGACTGAAGTTCAAGGTAGAGCTATAAATTGAGGTAGTGTGGTTGCTTGAGGTTGAATTGTTGTTCCAGTGATTGGCGTTCCCTTGTGTCTGCATTAGTGTCCTTGGCAGGAATGGCCCGTTGCGCCTGTGTTGTCCAGTGATGCTCTTCTCTTCGCAGTGTCCAAGCGTTGCGCCTCCATATCCTCTGGAGGAGGACCGGGGAGGTGTCTTCTTAGTTCGTCCGGGTCGTCGAAGATCAGGGTACGCCCTTTGTCAATGATTCTCAGTTTTGCCGGGCCTGCAAAGCTAAAGGTGATGTTGTCTTTCCTCATTCTTTCTCTCAGTGCCAGGAAGCCTTTCCTCTTTTCGACGGTTTGGCGTGATAAATCTTGCGTGATTATTATTTTGTTGTCTTTCCATTTTAGGGTCTGGTTTTTCCTAGCCACTGCAAAGATAGCCTCCGTTTGCTGCGACCTTACTGGCCGATGATGATTGGGCGAGAGCCACGTGCGTTCATCGCTGGCACTCGATATGCTTTGTCCAGTTAGAAATGTCTGTCAAACTTAAGGCCCGTAATTTGAGGGATGAGCACCTCTAGGAGGGCTGAGCAGGTTCCTGGCTTATCCTCTTCCTCTTCCGGGACTCCGAGCAGCCTTATGTTCCCTCTTCTTGTGCGGTCGTCTTGCTCAGCCAGCTGTTTCTGGAGGATACTGGTGGCTTTGGAGACATAAAGTAGCGTCTTGTTTGACTGTGTGTTGGCATCCTCGATGTCGCTGATTCACGTTCCTGCAGTGTCAATCCTGCTGTTTGTATTGTGTTGACCCGCCCTTATAGATGCTAGCTCTAGCTGCATATTGTCGATTGTTTGTTTGGTGGACTTTGCAACCTCATTCCCTTCGTTAACTTTCTTGAGGATCATGTCCAGAGTCGTGTCATTTTTTAGCTTTAAGGGCGAGTCTGTAGGGTTGTTTTTATATTTCTTTACCTCGCTAGTTCCTTTCCCTTCTTGGTTTGCCATATCGCTGAAGCCCCTTCTGGCTAGGTAACCTGCCGCCCCTCCGTTGTGCTGTTGCAGCTGAGCTGGTGTGTTCTCCCATCGGACCTGGTAGGCCTTTTCTTGCGTGCTGGCGGTAAAGTCTGTATCTGCTTGGCTACCGGATGGACCTTGTTCTGGTTTTTGCACCCACCAGCACCGCCTCAGGGTGCTGGCAATACGCCTTATCTTCTGGTTTGTGTTGTTCCTTTACTTCGGGGCTTGCCTGGGCTTGATGATTTTGTATGGAAACTGTATTGACCTGCCTTGTTTCGGCCTGTTGTGTTATAAGTGTCGCTGCTGGGTATAGCCTTGCCTCTGCCTGTGCTTGTTTGGTATTTGCTCGCACAATGTTATTACCCTGGCTCCTTATTGTCCTTCTCACATATGTGTGTCCACCCTCATGTAATTGTAATTGTAATTGTAATTGTAATTGTGAGTCTTGTAAAGCGCACTGCTACCCGCACCGCAGGCCTCGTAGCGCTATAGACCGCTGGGGAACCCGTCCTGGCTTTCCCTGTGAGATAGTGGCTCCTGGGAGTCTCCAAGGTGAAACCAGGCATCCCCGGCGTTTGTGAGGGGCCGTTGTGGAGATGAGGCAAGCTTAATGCCCAGAGTTGCCGAGTGTGATCCCTGATTAGAGTAGGCACCGAGGCGAGAATTATCAAGTCCGCTGATCCTGTTCCAAGACCCTGCCGCGTCGGGAATCGAACCCTGGTCCCTGGCCGTTCTCTGCTCTCGGGTCTGCCGCCTCTAACCAGTGATTATCTAAACAAAAACACTGCCAGTACTGCTCTTGGCGATTTATAAACGGTAAGAGAAGTCGAGTGGACCTTTCTCAACCTCTTGGACCAATTATTCAGTCAACAACTAATGTATATCAAAGGAGAAATATTTATTTTCTACTTCCAACAATTCAAAATTGATTCTAAGTGTTCTTGGGAAGTTTTTTGCTTTTTATATACATGAAAACACATCAAAGAAACATCAAAAATATATTTGACACAAAACTTTTCAAAATGGAAGGAGAGTGTGGGTGATGCGGGGTATTTACAGGACAAAACAAAAAACAACTAATACTCTTTCACCATGAGCAATCTCACCATTCATACTCCCAATCGTACTACAAGAAAACATTCAGACAAGTGAAGGGATGTTGTGGGGTTATGTACAAGGGAAAAGAGTTTTTTTGTTATATACAATGTACACCAACAGAGAAAATCAGGAAAAACCTCATAAACATAAAAGATTCAAATACAGTGACAATGAATACGTGGTCAAATCACTTAACGGGCAAAGCAATGCACAATCTAGATAAGTATCAATAAACCGGGTGACGCGGAGTCACCGTGGGGAGAAGGGTAAATTTATCTAGAGGGGTCGACGCGTTTCGAATCCCATTAATTCTTGGGATTCTCCTCAGGACCAAGAGCAGAAAAGAATCTGTAAAACACAAAACAAAAACGAAAAACACTCAGTCAGCTATCTACATACTAAGGGAAACTCAACAAAGCGTCCGACCTTGCACACACACTAATAGTACCTGTTGCTTGATGGCGTCTTTGAAGGAGACTGTTGGAAGGAAAAAGGTACACCGTGAATGGCTAAGGTTTAAGGGCTGATGATTAAATGCATTCCGTGGGAGGAGAGCGTTGTTCAACTTACTAGGGCGTGTTTTGAAGTCTCCACCAGAGGTTCTTTTTCTTTGTTTTAGGGTCTGAATTCAATCAGGAATCGGCCGCGGAACCAGCAGTTAAGGGTCCATCTGTCGACAAAGAAAACCATATGGGTGAGCTTACAACATTCCGTCCTAGTTGTCGAGCTCTGTTGGTAAAGTTTGTTTGTTTCAGCGGTGTTCTTACCATCCGCCGTCTCTGTCCGTGAGCCTCGTTTGGCATTCAGATTTGGCGCCGTGCTGACTCGTCATGTCTCAGGCCTTTTACTATAGCGTCATCTAAGTGACTACGGATTCTGGGAGTTGTAGTCCATGTCATGTCGGTCTGGAAGATGGAACATTTCCGACATTTGTTGTATTTTGTCCGTTCATTCCGTTTGACAATTAGATGTTGCGTCGTGTTGACTCGTCCTGGCTGAGCCTTTACAAATGTATCAGTCCGGTGTCCACGGATTCTGGGATTTGTAGTCAGAATAATGTCGGTCTACAGATGATACAATTCTGACATTTCGTTTAATCCTTTTGTTGTGCTATTGAATTTAAGGATAAGCATTGCCTCCCGTTGTCTCAGTTTAACTTCAATATCTCCTCCTCTCTTGTCTGGGTCTATTTTTGAGATGACCGTCCATTTGAGATCGGTTTCAAGGTGTCCTTCTTCTAACCAGTGTTGGACTAGTGGGGCAGTTAGGGTTTTCGTCTTTATTCTCGATCTATGTTGTGAGATCCTTTGCCTTATCTCCTGGTTTGTCTTGCCAATATATAATTTTCCACAGGGGCACACGATTCCATAGACCACATTGCGGGTTTTACAATTCGAAAAATTCTCGTGTTTCCAAAAAATGTTATCATGTTCAAACAACGATCCTTCCAATGTCAAGGGACAATTGACACAAGTACCACATCTGTGGTGGCCTTTTACCGGTGGCAAACCTACATAGTCTCTTAGTGTAGGAGTGGGGATTTTTGGTACCATGGCCCGTACGAGGTGATTGGCGATGCTTTTATCTTTTTTAAAAGCAAACAGCGGTTTGTTCTTGAACTGAGGATCCAATTCTTCAAGGAGGTGCCAATTTTGGTGGATGGTTTTTTTCAACCAATTTGATGAGGGGCAGTAGGTAGAGACACAAACTACTCTGGACTGTTTTTCCCGTTTACTTCTTTTTAATAGTTCTTCCCGTGGTGCCCACCACGCTCTTTTCTGTGCTTGTCTTAACAATTTTGACGGGTAGCCTCTTTGTAGAAGTCTGACTCTTAGGGCATTTGCATGTTCCGTATATTCTTCCTTGAATGTGCAATTCCTCCTGATGCGGAGGAATTGACCCACTGGCAGATTCTGTTTTAGGCTTCGGGGATGGTTACTTTTGAAGTCCAGGGCTTTGTTCCTATCTGATTTTTTTCGGTACAAAGTTGTAACTAGTTTGTTTTCTACACAGTACACCTCTACGTCTAGGAAGGAGATTTTGGTCCTAGAGAATTGAATGCTGAATTGAATGTCTTTTGTTCGGTTATTGAGCCAACCGTGGAAGTTGTTTAATTCTGTTTCATTCCCTGTCCATATCAGGAAGATGTCGTCTATAAATCGCGCCCATCCTCTGATTTGATCATTATAAGGGTTGTTGTTATATATGTAGTACTCCTCATATTGGCTCATGTAGAGCACGGCTAGCTCTGGGGCAAAGGGGCACCCCATTGCTACTCCCTTGATTTGGAAATAAAAATCATCCTTGAGCTTAAAATAGTTTCTGGTCAAAGCTATTTTGGCTAGCTCCAAGATGAACCTTGTCGGAATTTTCATTGGTCTTTCTCTTTTGTCCAAGTATATTTCAAGGACCTCTAAGGCTTGTTCTTGTGGAATCTGTGTGTACAATGACACTATATCCATACTGACGAGTAGATCTTGGTGCTCGGTGAATGGTATGGTATCCAATTTGGAGATAAAATCCGTAGTGTCCTGTAAATAGGACTTCACCTGTGTCATGAATGGTTTTAGGAAAAAATCTATAAATTTCGAAATTGGCTCAAATAGCGATTCGCAACCTGAAATGATCGGTCGTCCTGGCGGTGTCCTTTCATCCTTATGTACTTTTGGAAGCACGTAGAATAATGGTATTCGTGGGTGTTTGTTCTGCAAATACTCATATTCTTTCTTCCCTAGGAAACCTTCTGAGAATCCCTTGTCCAAGATTGAAAACAGTTCTTTTTGTAGTTCTTTTGTTGGGTCATGGTCGATTTTGCGGTAACATTCTTGATCTGACAGTTGGCGGGTGGCTTCTGCGATGTATTCATTAGTGCCCCACACAACTATAGATCCGCCTTTGTCGGCTTGTTTTATTATGATGTTATTGTCATTTTTTAGAGTGGTTAGTGCTTCTTTTTGGGCTTTTGTGATGTTCGGTTTGATGTAATTGCGTTTCCTTTTTTCTTCGAAAGAGATTGCCGAGAGAACAGTTTTTTCAAAAGTCACGACCTCCTTTGGTATTTTAAATGCTGGAGGGCAAAAGGTTGATTTCTTTCGTAATCCAGTTGTTTCACCACTTGATATTAATTCTTGACCTGAGAAGAAGGTAGTCAATCTGATCTTTCTACAAAATTCAATGAATTCTGTTTTTAATCTTACAAAATCCATAGCTCTGGTTGGGACAAAAGTGAGCCCTTTTTCAAAAACGCTTTTCTCTATATCTGTCAGAGGTCTTTGTGACAGATTATATATGGGAGATTCCTCTAATTCTTGTAATTGTGGCGCCTCGTTGACATTTCCCATGGTTGTTGATACCTCGATTTCCCTCTGGGTTTGTTGTGATCTTGTCCTAAAAAAGGCTGTTGTTGTTGGTGTTGTAATTGTTGAGCGTTTTGTTGATAGTTAGGCTGAAAATTTTGTTGGTAATTTTGTTGATAGCCTCCTCTCCGAGGGTAAGTTTGTCGATAGTTGCCACTATCTGGTTCACTACCTCCTGATGATGACGTATCCGAAAAGGTTATGTATTTATTCCTTGATCTTCCCTGATTGTCCGGAAGAAATCTTTTTGCCTCCGGTCTGGAATAAAAGTCCGGTTGGAGGTAAGGATATGCTTTCTCGAAGGCGAAATTCCTCTTATCTCTTTCGAAATTGCTCTCTTTCAGAGTAACCGTATAATCTTTGAACTCTAAAATTTCTTTGTCTATTTTGTCCAACAGAGTTTTTGAATCGGTGATCTGTTGATTGTTTTTTATGGCCGATTCAAGGGTTTCGATTTCTTTCAATTGTTCTTTTGACAGTCTCTGTGCTGTCTCTATTGTTAAGACCATGAGATCCCGACTACATTTAGTCTCTATGAAGCTGTATCCTTTCTTGTACAACGCATCCTCCGTAAAGATGACTGGTACATTTTTGACTATTAGGCCTGTTGGAATGGTTCCTGCTTTGAGGTGTTGGAGCAAATAGTGCCCATGCAGGTCTGTCCTAATTTGCTTTTTCTTCAATCTGATTAGTTTGTCCGACTCGTTGTTGGTCTGTGCGGTGCTGCTTAGTGTGGCTGAGCCGAACGTTGGAGGATCCCTTAGTAGTTTTTTGATGTGGTCGTCGCTATATGCGAAAGTTTGGTCTTCGCTCATTCTACACTTGAAAAAGAAAAACTGATGCCCGCTGGGGCTAGTCACACACTCTCTTCACGCGACAATCACTCGTTGTCATACAAATTAGGAGGAAAACACAAAAACATACAAACATACAGGGAAGTAGATAGAATAGTATTCAGAATTTAGAAAAGAACTAGTGAAGTTGGCGGACAATGAAAGTAGACGGCCGACACAGTGCCCAACAAACGTGACTACCTCAGTGGGTAGACCCACGCAACAAAGGCGTGTAAAGGAGAAACCTCGCGAACCGGTGTCCGCTATCTAGACCTTCAAACAAATAAGGGTTTGGCTTGAGCGCAGTAAGGCTACGCCTGTATAAGTATCTAAACAAAAACACTGCCAGTACTGCTCTTGGCGATTTATAAACGGTAAGAGAAGTCGAGTGGACCTTTCTCAACCTCTTGGACCAATTATTCAGTCAACAACTAATGTATATCAAAGGAGAAATATTTATTTTCTACTTCCAACAATTCAAAATTGATTCTAAGTGTTCTTGGGAAGTTTTTTGCTTTTTATATACATGAAAACACATCAAAGAAACATCAAAAATATATTTGACACAAAACTTTTCAAAATGGAAGGAGAGTGTGGGTGATGCGGGGTATTTACAGGACAAAACAAAAATCAACTAATACTCTTTCACCATGAGCAATCTCACCATTCATACTCCCAATCGTACTACAAGAAAACATTCAGACAAGTGAAGGGATGTTGTGGGGTTATGTACAAGGGAAAAGAGTTTTTTTGTTATATACAATGTACACCAACAGAGAAAATCAGGAAAAACCTCATAAACATAAAAGATTCAAATACAGTGACAATGAATACGTGGTCAAATCACTTAACGGGCAAAGCAATGCACAATCTAGATAAGTATCAATAAACCGGGTGACGCGGAGTCACCGTGGGGAGAAGGGTAAATTTATCTAGAGGGGTCGACGCGTTTCGAATCCCATTAATTCTTGGGATTCTCCTCAGGACCAAGAGCAGAAAAGAATCTGTAAAACACAAAACAAAAACGAAAAACACTCAGTCAGCTATCTACATACTAAGGGAAACTCAACAAAGCGTCCGACCTTGCACACACACTAATAGTACCTGTTGCTTGATGGCGTCTTTGAAGGAGACTGTTGGAAGGAAAAAGGTACACCGTGAATGGCTAAGGTTTAAGGGCTGATGATTAAATGCATTCCGTGGGAGGAGAGCGTTGTTCAACTTACTAGGGCGTGTTTTGAAGTCTCCACCAGAGGTTCTTTTTCTTTGTTTTAGGGTCTGAATTCAATCAGGAATCGGCCGCGGAACCAGCAGTTAAGGGTCCATCTGTCGACAAAGAAAACCATATGGGTGAGCTTACAACATTCCGTCCTAGTTGTCGAGCTCTGTTGGTAAAGTTTGTTTGTTTCAGCGGTGTTCTTACCATCCGCCGTCTCTGTCCGTGAGCCTCGTTTGGCATTCAGATTTGGCGCCGTGCTGACTCGTCATGTCTCAGGCCTTTTACTATAGCGTCATCTAAGTGACTACGGATTCTGGGAGTTGTAGTCCATGTCATGTCGGTCTGGAAGATGGAACATTTCCGACATTTGTTGTATTTTGTCCGTTCATTCCGTTTGACAATTAGATGTTGCGTCGTGTTGACTCGTCCTGGCTGAGCCTTTACAAATGTATCAGTCCGGTGTCCACGGATTCTGGGATTTGTAGTCAGAATAATGTCGGTCTACAGATGATACAATTCTGACATTTCGTTTAATCCTTTTGTTGTGCTATTGAATTTAAGGATAAGCATTGCCTCCCGTTGTCTCAGTTTAACTTCAATATCTCCTCCTCTCTTGTCTGGGTCTATTTTTGAGATGACCGTCCATTTGAGATCGGTTTCAAGGTGTCCTTCTTCTAACCAGTGTTGGACTAGTGGGGCAGTTAGGGTTTTCGTCTTTATTCTCGATCTATGTTGTGAGATCCTTTGCCTTATCTCCTGGTTTGTCTTGCCAATATATAATTTTCCACAGGGGCACACGATTCCATAGACCACATTGCGGGTTTTACAATTCGAAAAATTCTCGTGTTTCCAAAAAATGTTATCATGTTCAAACAACGATCCTTCCAATGTCAAGGGACAATTGACACAAGTACCACATCTGTGGTGGCCTTTTACCGGTGGCAAACCTACATAGTCTCTTAGTGTAGGAGTGGGGATTTTTGGTACCATGGCCCGTACGAGGTGATTGGCGATGCTTTTATCTTTTTTAAAAGCAAACAGCGGTTTGTTCTTGAACTGAGGATCCAATTCTTCAAGGAGGTGCCAATTTTGGTGGATGGTTTTTTTCAACCAATTTGATGAGGGGCAGTAGGTAGAGACACAAACTACTCTGGACTGTTTTTCCCGTTTACTTCTTTTTAATAGTTCTTCCCGTGGTGCCCACCACGCTCTTTTCTGTGCTTGTCTTAACAATTTTGACGGGTAGCCTCTTTGTAGAAGTCTGACTCTTAGGGCATTTGCATGTTCCGTATATTCTTCCTTGAATGTGCAATTCCTCCTGATGCGGAGGAATTGACCCACTGGCAGATTCTGTTTTAGGCTTCGGGGATGGTTACTTTTGAAGTCCAGGGCTTTGTTCCTATCTGATTTTTTTCGGTACAAAGTTGTAACTAGTTTGTTTTCTACACAGTACACCTCTACGTCTAGGAAGGAGATTTTGGTCCTAGAGAATTGAATGCTGAATTGAATGTCTTTTGTTCGGTTATTGAGCCAACCGTGGAAGTTGTTTAATTCTGTTTCATTCCCTGTCCATATCAGGAAGATGTCGTCTATAAATCGCGCCCATCCTCTGATTTGATCATTATAAGGGTTGTTGTTCTATATGTAGTACTCCTCATATTGGCTCATGTAGAGCACGGCTAGCTCTGGGGCAAAGGGGCACCCCATTGCTACTCCCTTGATTTGGAAATAAAAATCATCCTTGAACTTAAAATAGTTTCTGGTCAAAGCTATTTTGGCTAGCTCCAAGATGAACCTTGTCGGAATTTTCATTGGTCTTTCTCTTTTGTCCAAGTATATTTCAAGGACCTCTAAGGCTTGTTCTTGTGGAATCTGTGTGTACAATGACACTATATCCATACTGACGAGTAGATCTTGGTGCTCGGTGAATGGTATGGTATCCAATTTGGAGATAAAATCCGTAGTGTCCTGTAAATAGGACTTCACCTGTGTCATGAATGGTTTTAGGAAAAAATCTATAAATTTCGAAATTGGCTCAAATAGCGATTCGCAACCTGAAATGATCGGTCGTCCTGGCGGTGTCCTTTCATCCTTATGTACTTTTGGAAGCACGTAGAATAATGGTATTCGTGGGTGTTTGTTCTGCAAATACTCATATTCTTTCTTCCCTAGGAAACCTTCTGAGAATCCCTTGTCCAAGATTGAAAACAGTTCTTTTTGTAGTTCTTTTGTTGGGTCATGGTCGATTTTGCGGTAACATTCTTGATCTGACAGTTGGCGGGTGGCTTCTGCGATGTATTCATTAGTGCCCCACACAACTATAGATCCGCCTTTGTCGGCTTGTTTTATTATGATGTTATTGTCATTTTTTAGAGTGGTTAGTGCTTCTTTTTGGGCTTTTGTGATGTTCGGTTTGATGTAATTGCGTTTCCTTTTTTCTTCGAAAGAGATTGCCGAGAGAACAGTTTTTTCAAAAGTCACGACCTCCTTTGGTATTTTAAATGCTGGAGGGCAAAAGGTTGATTTCTTTCGTAATCCAGTTGTTTCACCACTTGATATTAATTCTTGACCTGAGAAGAAGGTAGTCAATCTGATCTTTCTACAAAATTCAATGAATTCTGTTTTTAATCTTACAAAATCCATAGCTCTGGTTGGGACAAAAGTGAGCCCTTTTTCAAAAACGCTTTTCTCTATATCTGTCAGAGGTCTTTGTGACAGATTATATATGGGAGATTCCTCTAATTCTTGTAATTGTGGCGCCTCGTTGACATTTCCCATGGTTGTTGATACCTCGATTTCCCTCTGGGTTTGTTGTGATCTTGTCCTAAAAAAGGCTGTTGTTGTTGGTGTTGTAATTGTTGAGCGTTTTGTTGATAGTTAGGCTGAAAATTTTGTTGGTAATTTTGTTGATAGCCTCCTCTCCGAGGGTAAGTTTGTCGATAGTTGCCACTATCTGGTTCACTACCTCCTGATGATGACGTATCCGAAAAGGTTATGTATTTATTCCTTGATCTTCCCTGATTGTCCGGAAGAAATCTTTTTGCCTCCGGTCTGGAATAAAAGTCCGGTTGGAGGTAAGGATATGCTTTCTCGAAGGCGAAATTCCTCTTATCTCTTTCGAAATTGCTCTCTTTCAGAGTAACCGTATAATCTTTGAACTCTAAAATTTCTTTGTCTATTTTGTCCAACAGAGTTTTTGAATCGGTGATCTGTTGATTGTTTTTTATGGCCGATTCAAGGGTTTCGATTTCTTTCAATTGTTCTTTTGACAGTCTCTGTGCTGTCTCTATTGTTAAGACCATGAGATCCCGACTACATTTAGTCTCTATGAAGCTGTATCCTTTCTTGTACAACGCATCCTCCGTAAAGATGACTGGTACATTTTTGACTATTAGGCCTGTTGGAATGGTTCCTGCTTTGAGGTGTTGGAGCAAATAGTGCCCATGCAGGTCTGTCCTAATTTGCTTTTTCTTCAATCTGATTAGTTTGTCCGACTCGTTGTTGGTCTGTGCGGTGCTGCTTAGTGTGGCTGAGCCGAACGTTGGAGGATCCCTTAGTAGTTTTTTGATGTGGTCGTCGCTATATGCGAAAGTTTGGTCTTCGCTCATTCTACACTTGAAAAAGAAAAACTGATGCCCGCTGGGGCTAGTCACACACTCTCTTCACGCGACAATCACTCGTTGTCATACAAATTAGGAGGAAAACACAAAAACATACAAACATACAGGGAAGTAGATAGAATAGTATTCAGAATTTAGAAAAGAACTAGTGAAGTTGGCGGACAATGAAAGTAGACGGCTGACACAGTGCCCAACAAACGTGACTACCTCAGTGGGTAGACCCACGCAACAAAGGCGTGTAAAGGAGAAACCTCGCGAACCGGTGTCCGCTATCTAGACCTTCAAACAAATAAGGGTTTGGCTTGAGCGCAGTAAGGCTACGCCTGTATAAGTATCTAAACAAAAACACTGCCAGTACTGCTCTTGGCGATTTATAAACGGTAAGAGAAGTCGAGTGGACCTTTCTCAACCTCTTGGACCAATTATTCAGTCAACAACTAATGTATATCAAAGGAGAAATATTTATTTTCTACTTCCAACAATTCAAAATTGATTCTAAGTGTTCTTGGGAAGTTTTTTGCTTTTTATATACATGAAAACACATCAAAGAAACATCAAAAATATATTTGACACAAAACTTTTCAAAATGGAAGGAGAGTGTGGGTGATGCGGGGTATTTACAGGACAAAACAAAAATCAATTTTGAATTGTTGGAAGTAGAAAATAAATATTTCTCCTTTGATATACATTAGTTGTTGACTGAATAATTGGTCCAAGAGGTTGAGAAAGGTCCACTCGACTTCTCTTACCGTTTATAAATCGCCAAGAGCAGTACTGGCAGTGTTTTTGTTTAGATACTTATACAGGCGTAGCCTTACTGCGCTCAAGCCAAACCCTTATTTGTTTGAAGGTCTAGATAGCGGACACCGGTTCGCGAGGTTTCTCCTTTACACGCCTTTGTTGCGTGGGTCTACCCACTGAGGTAGTCACGTTTGTTGGGCACTGTGTCGGCCGTCTACTTTCATTGTCCGCCAACTTCACTAGTTCTTTTCTAAATTCTGAATACTATTCTATCTACTTCCCTGTATGTTTGTATGTTTTTGTGTTTTCCTCCTAATTTGTATGACAACGAGTGATTGTCGCGTGAAGAGAGTGTGTGACTAGCCCCAGCGGGCATCAGTTTTTCTTTTTCAAGTGTAGAATGAGCGAAGACCAAACTTTCGCATATAGCGACGACCACATCAAAAAACTACTAAGGGATCCTCCAACGTTCGGCTCAGCCACACTAAGCAGCACCGCACAGACCAACAACGAGTCGGACAAACTAATCAGATTGAAGAAAAAGCAAATTAGGACAGACCTGCATGGGCACTATTTGCTCCAACACCTCAAAGCAGGAACCATTCCAACAGGCCTAATAGTCAAAAATGTACCAGTCATCTTTACGGAGGATGCGTTGTACAAGAAAGGATACAGCTTCATAGAGACTAAATGTAGTCGGGATCTCATGGTCTTAACAATAGAGACAGCACAGAGACTGTCAAAAGAACAATTGAAAGAAATCGAAACCCTTGAATCGGCCATAAAAAACAATCAACAGATCACCGATTCAAAAACTCTGTTGGACAAAATAGACAAAGAAATTTTAGAGTTCAAAGATTATACGGTTACTCTGAAAGAGAGCAATTTCGAAAGAGATAAGAGGAATTTCGCCTTCGAGAAAGCATATCCTTACCTCCAACCGGACTTTTATTCCAGACCGGAGGCAAAAAGATTTCTTCCGGACAATCAGGGAAGATCAAGGAATAAATACATAACCTTTTCGGATACGTCATCATCAGGAGGTAGTGAACCAGATAGTGGCAACTATCGACAAACTTACCCTCGGAGAGGAGGCTATCAACAAAATTACCAACAAAATTTTCAGCCTAACTATCAACAAAACGCTCAACAATTACAACACCAACAACAACAGCCTTTTTTAGGACAAGATCACAACAAACCCAGAGGGAAATCGAGGTATCAACAACCATGGGAAATGTCAACGAGGCGCCACAATTACAAGAATTAGAGGAATCTCCCATATATAATCTGTCACAAAGACCTCTGACAGATATAGAGAAAAGCGTTTTTGAAAAAGGGCTCACTTTTGTCCCAACCAGAGCTATGGATTTTGTAAGATTAAAAACAGAATTCATTGAATTTTGTAGAAAGATCAGATTGACTACCTTCTTCTCAGGTCAAGAATTAATATCAAGTGGTGAAACAACTGGATTACGAAAGAAATCAACCTTTTGCCCTCCAGCATTTAAAATACCAAAGGAGGTCGTGACTTTTGAAAAAACTGTTCTCTCGGCAATCTCTTTCGAAGAAAAAAGGAAACGCAATTACATCAAACCGAACATCACAAAAGCCCAAAAAGAAGCACTAACCACTCTAAAAAATGACAATAACATCATAATAAAACAAGCCGACAAAGGCGGATCTATAGTTGTGTGGGGCACTAATGAATACATCGCAGAAGCCACCCGCCAACTGTCAGATCAAGAATGTTACCGCAAAATCGACCATGACCCAACAAAAGAACTACAAAAAGAACTGTTTTCAATCTTGGACAAGGGATTCTCAGAAGGTTTCCTAGGGAAGAAAGAATATGAGTATTTGCAGAACAAACACCCACGAATACCATTATTCTACGTGCTTCCAAAAGTACATAAGGATGAAAGGACACCGCCAGGACGACCGATCATTTCAGGTTGCAAATCGCTATTTGAGCCAATTTCGAAATTTATAGATTTTTTCCTAAAACCATTCATGACACAGGTGAAGTCCTATTTACAGGACACTACGGATTTTATCTCCAAATTGGATACCATACCATTCACCGAGCACCAAGATCTACTCGTCAGTATGGATATAGTGTCATTGTACACACAGATTCCACAAGAACAAGCCTTAGAGGTCCTTGAAATATACTTGGACAAAAGAGAAAGACCAATGAAAATTCCGACAAGGTTCATCTTGGAGCTAGCCAAAATAGCTTTGACCAGAAACTATTTTAAGTTCAAGGATGATTTTTATTTCCAAATCAAGGGAGTAGCAATGGGGTGCCCCTTTGCCCCAGAGCTAGCCGTGCTCTACATGAGCCAATATGAGGAGTACTACATATATAACAACAACCCTTATAATGATCAAATCAGAGGATGGGCGCGATTTATAGACGACATCTTCCTGATATGGACAGGGAATGAAACAGAATTAAACAACTTCCACGGTTGGCTCAATAACCGAACAAAAGACATTCAATTCAGCATTCAATTCTCTAGGACCAAAATCTCCTTCCTAGACGTAGAGGTGTACTGTGTAGAAAACAAACTAGTTACAACTTTGTACCGAAAAAAATCAGATAGGAACAAAGCCCTGGACTTCAAAAGTAACCATCCCCGAAGCCTAAAACAGAATCTGCCAGTGGGTCAATTCCTCCGCATCAGGAGGAATTGCACATTCAAGGAAGAATATACGGAACATGCAAATGCCCTAAGAGTCAGACTTCTACAAAGAGGCTACCCGTCAAAATTGTTAAGACAAGCACAGAAAAGAGCGTGGTGGGCACCACGGGAAGAACTATTAAAAAGAAGTAAACGGGAAAAACAGTCCAGAGTAGTTTGTGTCTCTACCTACTGCCCCTCATCAAATTGGTTGAAAAAAACCATCCACCAAAATTGGCACCTCCTTGAAGAATTGGATCCTCAGTTCAAGAACAAACCGCTGTTTGCTTTTAAAAAAGATAAAAGCATCGCCAATCACCTCGTACGGGCCATGGTACCAAAAATCCCCACTCCTACACTAAGAGACTATGTAGGTTTGCCACCGGTAAAAGGCCACCACAGATGTGGTACTTGTGTCAATTGTCCCTTGACATTGGAAGGATCGTTGTTTGAACATGATAACATTTTTTGGAAACACGAGAATTTTTCGAATTGTAAAACCCGCAATGTGGTCTATGGAATCGTGTGCCCCTGTGGAAAATTATATATTGGCAAGACAAACCAGGAGATAAGGCAAAGGATCTCACAACATAGATCGAGAATAAAGACGAAAACCCTAACTGCCCCACTAGTCCAACACTGGTTAGAAGAAGGACACCTTGAAACCGATCTCAAATGGACGGTCATCTCAAAAATAGACCCAGACAAGAGAGGAGGAGATATTGAAGTTAAACTGAGACAACGGGAGGCAATGCTTATCCTTAAATTCAATAGCACAACAAAAGGATTAAACGAAATGTCAGAATTGTATCATCTGTAGACCGACATTATTCTGACTACAAATCCCAGAATCCGTGGACACCGGACTGATACATTTGTAAAGGCTCAGCCAGGACGAGTCAACACGACGCAACATCTAATTGTCAAACGGAATGAACGGACAAAATACAACAAATGTCGGAAATGTTCCATCTTCCAGACCGACATGACATGGACTACAACTCCCAGAATCCGTAGTCACTTAGATGACGCTATAGTAAAAGGCCTGAGACATGACGAGTCAGCACGGCGCCAAATCTGAATGCCAAACGAGGCTCACGGACAGAGACGGCGGATGGTAAGAACACCGCTGAAACAAACAAACTTTACCAACAGAGCTCGACAACTAGGACGGAATGTTGTAAGCTCACCCATATGGTTTTCTTTGTCGACAGATGGACCCTTAACTGCTGGTTCCGCGGCCGATTCCTGATTGAATTCAGACCCTAAAACAAAGAAAAAGAACCTCTGGTGGAGACTTCAAAACACGCCCTAGTAAGTTGAACAACGCTCTCCTCCCACGGAATGCATTTAATCATCAGCCCTTAAACCTTAGCCATTCACGGTGTACCTTTTTCCTTCCAACAGTCTCCTTCAAAGACGCCATCAAGCAACAGGTACTATTAGTGTGTGTGCAAGGTCGGACGCTTTGTTGAGTTTCCCTTAGTATGTAGATAGCTGACTGAGTGTTTTTCGTTTTTGTTTTGTGTTTTACAGATTCTTTTCTGCTCTTGGTCCTGAGGAGAATCCCAAGAATTAATGGGATTCGAAACGCGTCGACCCCTCTAGATAAATTTACCCTTCTCCCCACGGTGACTCCGCGTCACCCGGTTTATTGATACTTATCTAGATTGTGCATTGCTTTGCCCGTTAAGTGATTTGACCACGTATTCATTGTCACTGTATTTGAATCTTTTATGTTTATGAGGTTTTTCCTGATTTTCTCTGTTGGTGTACATTGTATATAACAAAAAAACTCTTTTCCCTTGTACATAACCCCACAACATCCCTTCACTTGTCTGAATGTTTTCTTGTAGTACGATTGGGAGTATGAATGGTGAGATTGCTCATGGTGAAAGAGTATTAGTTGATTTTTGTTTTGTCCTGTAAATACCCCGCATCACCCACACTCTCCTTCCATTTTGAAAAGTTTTGTGTCAAATATATTTTTGATGTTTCTTTGATGTGTTTTCATGTATATAAAAAGCAAAAAACTTCCCAAGAACACTTAGAATCAATTTTGAATTGTTGGAAGTAGAAAATAAATATTTCTCCTTTGATATACATTAGTTGTTGACTGAATAATTGGTCCAAGAGGTTGAGAAAGGTCCACTCGACTTCTCTTACCGTTTATAAATCGCCAAGAGCAGTACTGGCAGTGTTTTTGTTTAGATACTTATACAGGCGTAGCCTTACTGCGCTCAAGCCAAACCCTTATTTGTTTGAAGGCCTCTAACCAGTGAGCCACACCACTCCAGGTGCGGGTCAGCACCTTTCTGAATCGTTTATGTGAGGCGGTTGGGCGATTGCAACGCTGGCTTGTTTTGCCCGCTTGCGCCCCTGTTCGCCGCTCTTACTGCTGTGGTTTTTTGTGCCACTCATATGAGCCAGTGCTTTCGCTGTGCCGCTGTGCTCGTCGCCGATTTCGCCGTTAAGTGGGTGTGCTACAGTCAAAATGGCCGCTGCCTGTTATGCTCTTTCAGTTTCATTTACACCGCAATAATTGTTCTTCTTTCGGCGTTAGCCATTACTGCTCGCTGCCCCTGCTGGCAATTACTTGGCTGGTCTGTTTTAGCATTCGCCTGCATGTGCCCCAAGTGCTGATTGCTCGTGTTCATTCGCTGCGCCTTATTGCTCATGGCTGATTTTGGCCTTTGGGTAGGTGGGTTACAGACAAAATGGCCGCTGCCTGTATGCACTTTCAGTTTTATTTACCCCGCAGTAATTGTTCTTCTTTCGGCGTTTGCCGTTGCCGCTCGCTGCCCCTGCTGGACTTACTTGGCTGGCCTGTTTTAGTATTCGCCTGCTTGTGCCCCCGGTGCTGTTCGCTCGTGTTCGTCCGCTGTGCCTTATTGCTCGTAGCTGATTTTGGCCTTCGGGGTGGGTGCGCTACAGTCAAAATGGCCGCTGCCTGTTATGTTCTTTCAGTTTCATTTACACCGCAATGATTGTTCTTCTACAGCTTTTGCCGTTGCCTCTCGCTGCCCTGCTGGCTCTTACTTGGCTGGTCTGTATAGCGTTCACGTGCATGTGCCCCCAGTGTTGTTCGCTCGTGTGTTCGTCCGCTGTGCCTTTTTGCTCGTAGCTGATATTGGCCTTTGGATGGGTGCGCTACAGCCAAAATGGCCTCTGCCCGTATGTACTTTCAGTTTCGTTTTCGCCGCAATAATTGTTCTTCCTTCTTCGGTGTTTGCCGTTGCTGCTCGCTGCCTCTGCAGGCACTTGCTTGTCTGGTCCGGGTGGCTGTCCGCCCTGGGACTGTTTGGGGTTTGAGCGCGGGGTGTCTTTGCTGCCGTTTTCCCTCTCACATCAGGGCTTAGCTCCGGTGTGGCGCCATCTTCTCGCTCAGCTAACGCCTCGCTTGGTCTGGTGTTGCGGTGCTATTTTCCAGCGTTGCAGCTACCCTCAGCTGTTCTAGCGTTCGCCTGAGCGTGCCCACGTTGTTCCGACGTCCTTGCGTGTTGTTTGCCGGTCTTTCGGTTTATCGTTTGGCTCATGTAATCGCTGTTTTTTCCCTCGGGTTGGTGGAGGTAACGGACTCAGGCGCCCGTCCTCATTGCTGTCCAAGCCACGCCCCCAACTCTATGATTTTAATAATTCAGATCCCATCGAGCATAGTCCCATAGAGGAGCCAACAGACCTAGTGGGCAAAGAAGAGTGAACAATCTCCCTTGGTGATGTTGGCTTTGAACAGATGCCCTAGCAATAAAATACCAGGGTTGGATGACGTCCCAGTTGACCTATGTAGGGACAATCGGGCACTCTGGCCTCCGATATTGATGAATGTGCATTGGAGTACAGTTTGCGCCGACCCCCCTAAATCCTGGTCTGGAGCAACTATTGTCCCAATTTTTAAAGACGGGGACAGGTTTGATCAGCAATGCTCCAGCCAAGGTATTGGGTAGAGTTTTGTTGAACCAACTTGAAACTTGGGCAAATGAGAAGTGCATTTTAACATCTGAATAACATAGTTTCAGGCAGGGCTTAGGGACTGAAGACCAGATGTATATGGTGTTTTGATTGATGCTGCAGCTGATCCCCCTAGAATGGGATCCCCACATTTGCCTTTACCTATGTACGTGGACAATTGGGTGCTCAGGGGTCTCCTAAAGCTTTTGGATAGCTTTTTAGTTTTTATGTCAAGGCCTCTCGCTGACTAAAACTAAATGTTTGCCATTGTTGTTGTTGCCCCCGGATTAGGCTAACTCCTCTCCATATTGGTGCTGCTGCTCTTAAATGCGTACCTACGTTTATTTATTTGGGGGTTTCATTTGACAGAATGAGTATATGGAAGCACTGAAGGAGTGTGAGGGTAACACCGTTCCAACAAGCTACAGCTTTGCTGTTCAAATTTGGTGCAAGTTAGGGTCTATGTATGACCTTAGATGCATCTATTATAAATTTTGAAAGGCAAACCTGTATCAATTGCCTCCTTTGTGACAGAGGTGTGGGAGTACACTGATCATTCTCAACTTTGAATTATTGAAACCAGATTTCTGTGTGGACTCCTGTCAACCACCCCCCATAGCATTCCTTCCATAACAGCACATGAGGAATTAGTACTACAGTATCTGGGAGATGTTGTAAGGCTAGCACCCATTACGCTGTGGCTTTCAGTCTGGTCAAGGCCTGAAGCAGCAATAACACAACACAGTAACTAAAGAATGCCTGAACCAAGCATAGGCCTACAAAGTTAAGTGTCTTACATATGTAAAAGTTGAGCTTCGAGCAATCAATAGAGGTAATTGTTTACTCAACCGCCCACATCCTTTTCTGGTGTCTTATCCCTCTAATGTGTATGCTAGGAAATATTTGGTACCGTGTCCATAAAACTCAGTAGTGCTTCACTCTCAATTACACATGTCCTTTTTCTTAGTGAGTTTTATAAAGAACAGATAATGCGGCTACTGAAATCTTTTCCGAGGCATCAAAATATCAGGAAATTTAATGAGGCACTGGAACACTTGCAGCTGCTCCAAACCGATGAGGTGCACGTAATTGTTTATAGATTCATAGTTTGTGTGCTTAAACAAACAAGAGTACTTGGTAAATAAAGATCTATTGGGTGGTTCATTTTTTTCTTGGCATCTGTTTTGAATGAATTGTATTTAACATTTTATGCACTAGGAAACTTTATTCATTGACTGTATGGCAATCGGTCAGAATATATTGCACAACTGGCAGAGTTTTTGAAGAAGTTCTTAACTGGAGTGTTTGCTTTTGATTGGCAGGAGCTGACAGCTCCTGCCAATCAAAAGCAAATACTCCACTTCCAGCAAGCAGGAGCTGTCAAAATGCTCTCACTTGCTGAAGCGGATATTTCTTTTCTTTCCCTCCCTGCAGACATGCTAGCAGAGAAAGAGATTAAACTAGTGCTCTTGCACACAGGGAGCTGCATCTCCTTCAGCTTCCTGTGCACAATAGCCATGCTGGCTCCTGCAGGAAGTGGGGGGCCAGCTGGGACCACGGGGACATTGAGGCTCACCCTGCAGTCCCAATCCTGTACACTGGGTGCCCTGGCTGGGACCAGGGCGCCCAGTGACAAATGACCAGGCCCAGAGGGATTGTATCAAACCAGAGGGCATACAAACAAGCAGAAAAGGCTAAACAGAGGGCTGAAAAATTAGCAGAAATAGGCAAAATAGAGCAGAAGAGGGCAAAACAGAGCACTCAGACAGTCATAATCCCACTCAATGACCCACTGAAGGACTCAGGCACCCACCGACAGACCACTGAGTGACTTGTATACCTACTCGCAAACTCACACACCTTCTCACAGACCCACTCACACACCCACAGATCCACTCAGACTCACACACCCAATCAGAGACTCATGAACCCACCTAGAGACCCATTCAGAGACTCATGCACTCATTTACTAACCACTCAGAAACTCATGCCCTCGCTCACAGACCCACTCAGAGACTCATGCACTCACTGCTAGACCCACTCAGAGAGTAATGCATCCACCTACAGACCCCCTCAGATACTCATATACCCAGTCACACACCCACCCAGAGACTCACACACTCACTCAAAGACCCACTCAGAGACTCATGCACTCACTCATATACCCACTCAGACTCATGCACCCACTTACAGACCCACTCAAAGACTCATGCACCCAGTCACACACTCACTCAGAGACTCATGAAGTCACTCACAGACCCACTCACAGACTCATGCACTCATTCATAGACCCACTAAGACACGAATGCACCTACTCACAAACCCACTCACTCATGCACCTACTCACACACCCACTCAGAGACTTGTACTCACAGACCCACTCACAGATTCACACATCCACTCCATACACACTCAAAGACCCACTCAAAGACTCATGCACTCATAGGCCCACTCAGAGACTCAGTCACTCACTCAGAAACTCATGTACCCACTCATAGACCCACTCAGAGACTCATGCACTCACTCACAGAGCCACTCAGAGACTCATGCACACACTCATAGACTAATCAGAGATTCACACACTCACTCACAGACATACTCAGAGACTCACACACTCACTCACAAACCCCCTCAGACACTCATGCAATCACTCATAGACCCATTCAGACACTCATGCACCCACTCACAGACACACTCAGAGACTCATACTTACTCACAGACCCACACATTCAATCGCCTGCTCACTTAAAATACTAACTCAGAGACTCATGCACTATGAGGCCTACTCGGATACTCATTCACTCACTCACTCACTCACTCACCGAACCACTCAGAGACTCATGCACCCACTGACAGACCCACTCAGAGACTCCTGTACTCACTCACAGATCTACTCATATACTCACTCACTGAGCCATTTACCCACTCACATTCTCACTCAGAGACCCACACACTGAATTACAGACCCACTCAGACACTTTTGCACTTACTCACAGATTGACTCATACACACTTATGGATGCACTCACAATGCACTCAGACACTCTGACACCCACTCACGGACTTGCTCAGACATTCATGAATCCTCTATGACACCCACTGAGACTCTCACTTATCCACTCAGACAGACACTCAGACACTCATGCACCCACTCCCAGACCCATTCAGATACTCACACACCCAGTGAGACACTCTTACACCCACTCACAGACCAACTGAGACACTCATGCACTCACTCCCTGTCAGAGGTTACTGGTAACAGTTAGGAAACGCAATTTAAAAAACATTGGAAACTCACTTAAAAATCCAAAGGTTACAAGTTTGTTATAGTTAGGAAATAATATTATGAAAAACTGTTGAAATTCACAAAAGAAACCCAAAGAATACCTGGGCGTTATAGTTAGGAAATAGATTTTTTTTTTTAAACGTAGAAATTTACTGAATAAACAAAGGTTACAGGGACTCATAGTTAAGCTCAGATTTCACTTGTACACAACTGTAAAATTTTAGCAGTTATAGTTACCTCCGCTAACTATAACTTATGCCCCTAAAATGCACTGCATATGATCCCACATATTACATAACTGATGACATCTTAAATCTCATCACTGATGACATCATCCACAGAGGCACTCACTCACCTACACACCCACTTACATCTCCTGTATTGACCCATATACCTACTCATCCACTCACTCACGCATAGAGCCACTCACACACCCATTCATTTACTCAGACAGCCACTCACAACCATTCATTCACCCATGCAACTATTCACACACTCACATATGCACCTATAGACCCCTTCACACAACCACACACTCACTCATACCCTCACTTATTCTCCTATACAGCCACTGACAGAGCCACTCACTCAACCATACACCCACTTACTCACCAAAACAGCCACTCACACTCCAAGCCATATAGACATATAGACAATCATACACCAAAACAACTACTCAAACAGCCACTCATTCACACATACAGCTACGTGCACACCCACTCAGACATGCATTCAGCCACTCACATGGCCACTCACTGACAAATACAGATATTCAGCCACCCACTTGCACTTACAAATACTAGTATGTGTACTCCCTCACCTAAACAGTCACTGAGATTAGCACATCCTTACAGCCTATCACACACTTATTTACTCACCCATATAGCAACTAACACATCTCATCGCTCACCCACACAGCCACTCACCCATACAGCCACTCACTTACACATACAGCCACTGACACACCATCTCACTCACCTATACTGCTACTCACAGACCCACTTATTCACCCATACAGTCAGTCACACACTCACATATACAGCCACACACACACAGAAACAAACAGTTACACAGACAATCACTCAGTAGTACACAAAAAGGCTGTCCAGTTTTAGGTTTAAACCTATAATAACTGATAAAACCCCACCAAAAGAAAAATAGCCTTCACCAGTGTAAACATATAAACGCTGAAAAAAACACCTTTGGAACCACAAACTAAATGCCATTCAAAGAAAGGAGAAGGTAAGTGTAGGAGTGATTTTTATTTTTTCCTGAAGGGGTCAATACAATGTCATTTTGTTACATAAGGCGGCAGCAAGAAAGACTGGGCTAACATTATTCTGCTTGAGTTTTGTTGTTCAGTGATGTCACTAAAATATTGTTTTTTCTTCCTTTAGTTTTTTTCAGGTTTGTGGTCTTTGGTCTAATGATGGAAGGTTTGGAAGCATGTTTTCGGTCTTATTTAATTATTTTGTAAACTCTAGAGAATCAGTAAATACATTTGATTCTTTCACTGATAGGTAAAATGGCTGGTTTCATTTGAATCTTTCCCAATTTGTACCATCACATTTACCCAGTGACAAAGAATAGGTGAAACCCTTTGATACATCAGCCCCTTTTCTACTGAGTCATTATTGATAGTAAGTGATTTGCCAAACTCCCCAGACTTTAAACATTCAATACAAGGTGTAGTGACAGGTATATGTGAAAAGAGTGCTGTCACCAAGCCTCTGGGATAGTTGGAATATCATAACACCAGCAGATGTTTGGAAAAAACGGAATGCTACTGCTAATAGTTCTTACCCCATTCAACAAAGACTAGAGGATATTGTTTGTATGCACAGTAATTCATCTACATATATGAAGAAGTTTTGTGATGACCTATCAAAATCAGTACCTGAGCTGAAGTGCTTCCCTGTAAGAGATTGTTGCCATTTGCAAGATGGTATGCTGAAACCATCTTTACAATCTTCAGAGTTAATGAATAATTGTATTGACTTTGCAGTCCATTCTGGTGCACTGTTTCATTATGCGTGGGAACTAAAACGCAATTATTTCTCACGTTGTGCTTTGTGTGGCATCAATGAAAGAGTAATCCCAACTGAGGCATTTTGCCAGTGATTCTCAGTCCTAGAGACCATGAATGCTATATAATCCATGTGGTGACCGTTTACAGAATTTGTGCTTAGTGATGATGCCAAAAGTCAAGAAATGTGAGGATCTTTGTATATTATACTGATGTGAAAAGTAGTACACTCTACTGAATTCTTACATTTTTTAGGAAAACATGATTGCTGCAGTGAACATAATAAAAAAAAATAGAGTTTGAAAACATCCATGTATACCAAGTATTCTGCTGAATTAGTGTAGATGTGAAACATGTTCTTGTGAGTGTCTAGGCGACACTTTTAGTGACTTTGGCTATGCAATACGTTCCATGTTAGAATTCCTGCCACTTGGTAAGCAAAGAAATGTTGAGGAGAAATTCAGGAAATGAAATTTTACAGTGCATGAGAAATGGCAGGCAATGATGAAAAGAAATGTCCTTTCACCATCCATGGCATTTGAAGTCAATGAAGCCTCACTGAGGTACCCTGTACAAGTTCTAGTTCCTTTCCGGAAATGGGAAGTGTCTCCGGGGACTTTGTTAAGATCTTCCTAATTTTTGACCGATTTAATAACTGAGGGTATATGCGCCCAGTTCAATGCATATTTTGCTGAACCTGTCCCAGAGAATCACAATCTTCAGGTGCACCAGTATTGGCATGGAAAGCTTTGTCAGTGGCCAGTTAGCAAATCGTGCACTGGCTGTTTTGGCGTTGCCTGTCTGAAGTGCCAATGTTGAGAGGGCCTTTTCACAAATAAATGTTTACATGGGAAGGAAAGAGTGAGTGTGCATGACCAAAGACTCACTAAAGAAGTATTGTATGGTGCACAACAATAATTTTCCTTTTTAAAAATGTATTTGAACCTCATGCACCCTGCATTCACACTGTCTGTGCACATGCACTATCAGTTCAGAAAGCAAGCCACGATAAAAGCAAGTCTATACATACGGGAAAACACTATTTCTGTTGTGTGTTAATGGCACGAAAATGTGTAACCACTGATAAACACTGTTTTTTTAAGGTATTGAAAACGCTGGGAAAAACCCTACCAGAATTTACAAAACATAGAAACTGAAAAAAGGAAAGCCTATATAAAACTATACTAATTTAACTTTTGTTGTACATTAGTAAATATGTTTAACACTCATAAAAATTTAGAAAAGACTCACAATCAATACATGATGTCATCAGTGATGTCAATTTAGATGTCATTCAGTGATGTCATGAGCGATGTCACTGACCATGTCATGAGTGATGTTTTATGTGAGGTTATAAGCGGTGGATTGCGTGGGCGTAAATTATAGTTGGCTCAATGAAACTATAACTGCAAAATTTCTATGGTTTTGTACAAGTGAAATCTGAGCCTAGCTATAAAGTCCCTGTAACCTTTGTTTTTTTAAGTGAATATATCTATATATATATATACAAACACAGAAATTGTATAGCTTGCCAAGGA
Source organism: Lissotriton vulgaris (assembly GCF_964263255.1). Classification (NCBI taxonomy): domain Eukaryota; kingdom Metazoa; phylum Chordata; class Amphibia; order Caudata; family Salamandridae; genus Lissotriton; species Lissotriton vulgaris. The sequence continues at coordinate 157,331,299 of NC_141695.1, read as the reverse complement.
TATATTATATTATCATTAATTTCTCAAATTTTTGCAATTAATTGACCCTTCTTCTTTTGTTAAGATTCATCAATACATTTACTGAATGGTAGTGCATGTAAACTTGTGCCTGTGTTTGATGCCCAATGCCTCCCAGCATCATTTCCTAGATTGGATTTTTCATATTTCTGATACGCGCTTGGAGTGTGTATTGCAGTGAGTGGCAATGCGCTTAAACTTGTGCCACCCACTACCTTGCTGCACACCTTGGCCTCCATCAGAGTGTTGATGTCCCTGAGTCAGACCCTGAGTATACATCAGCGTGAGCATTAGTGCATGTAAATGTGTGCCTTCTATTGAAGGCCCAGTGCCTCACCATACCTTAGCCTCTATATGAGTGTTACTATCCCTGAGTGTAACCCGGAGTGTGTATCTGAGTGTGTGGTGGTGTGTGTAAAATTGTGACTGTGATGGATACCCACTGCCTCACATGACCTTTTGCCTGCCTTGAAGTGATCATGTCCCTGAGTCTAGCCCCAAGTGAATATTGGATAGATTTGTGATGCTCATAAGCTTGTACCTTTGTTGGATGGGCACTGCCTCACTGCATCTTTGTCTTCATCGAAATGTTTGTCTTCCTGAGTAAAGTTCTGAGAGCATATCTGATTGAGTGGCAATGAGTGTAAACGTGTGCCTGTGTTGGACACCTCCCTGCTCCTTTGACTCCATCAGGGTATTTGTATCTACAAGTCAAGCTCTGAATGCATAATGGAATGTGTGGGTGCGTGCCTGTGCTGTATCTTTGGCTCCATTGGAGTGTTCTTGTCCCTCAGTGACCGCCTAAGTGTGTGTTTAATTGAATGGAGTATGTGTGTGTGAGTAGTAGTGGCAGAACAAAAGCCTACTGATTTTCACACTGTAGTAGTTGAGTCACAGAAGATTTGAAGTCAAGCAGCAAATAGCTGTCAAATTAAGTCTCTAAAATGGCTGTTCTCGTGACTCTCTAATGTTGTCTAAATTGTTAACAAGCAAGTCGATGTTGGAGTTTTTTGTAAGGGATAAGTGTTTCCACTACTCGAGGCACTCCTCAGCAATCACCCAAGGGTTATAACCTCTAAGGTTGTTCCCCTCTATCACAGTGCAAAAAGTTTGATTCACAAGAGGTACGAGTTTCAAGATGTCAGAAAAAAGACATTATCCAGTTCTTATCCAGCCAGTCACATTTATTATAGAATTTAGAATGTGATTGACAAGATTTGCGAGTCATTGTTCTCAAGTTCAAACGGCAGACACATATAACATGCCCACTTAGAAACTTTTTAAACACAAATAGCTTCCGTTTGTGCCTTCTTTGCCACCCAAACTTCCTCTTCCAATGCAATAGGTCTTGTGTATAGGCGAGTCCTACTGCATTGCCAATGCTTGTTCTTCACTGTTTCCCCTCATTTCCTTTGTTCCCTTAGATGAATTTTCACACAACCTCGAATGCCAAATTTTAGCGGACACAGTTAATTGATTGACAAAATCTGTGAGACACTGTGTCAGAAGTTGCCTTTTTAATGAAAAGTGCCACTGAACAATATCTACAAAGGGCATGATTGTCAAAGGTAAACTCTGACCTGAAGACCTGAAGTCTAAGTGATTAACAAAGTTAAAGTTAGTTCATAAGTCTAATTTAGACCACAATCCCAACTTTACTACATTTCTATATTCACAAAGATAAGTTAGACTGTTGCTCTAAGTTAGACCTTTGGTCTAACTTTACCTTTGTGAATCAGTCCCTTAGTCTTTAGGTCTAAACTTAGGGCCGGACTCGCAAAGGTAAAGTTAGACCAAAAGTATAATTTATACCATAAGTCTAACTTACCTTTGTGAATACCGAAAATACTTTTGGTCTAAGTTAACTTTTTGTCTATCTTGGCCTTTGTGAATAAGGCCCAGAATGTATATATTATATTGGAAATTACCATCTTTTGTTTGATAATCCCTCAGAGTTTTGCCTTCTTTTTCTGAACTAGTTTCTGCTGGCCATAGGTCTCTGTGCACTTTACTCCTGCTAACCAAGCATAAAGAACGTATGCTGTCTTCTCTCAACATGTGAACATTGGCATACCCCTAATTGGCACATTTAATTGACTTGCATATTCTTCATATTAACACAAGAGGCACATTGATCAATATTAGTTATTTTCCTACTAGTCCAGCCCTGTCCACAGTAGGGGCACAATGATCATAGAGGGTTGTTTTCTTCATATTAACACGTGCACTCTTGACAGGTGGTGTTCTACAACAGGTATGCACTGTTCACAGAAGGGTGTTTTTAATAAGCAGAGTTCATGGGCAGTGCTTCCTTCCAGTATGACCGTTGGAACACTGAACACAAGGAGTTTTGTGAATCACTGTGCAGAAAGAGTGATTCTCATATTTTCTTTTCTTCCAGGGGTTTCCAGCCTGCGTTGCTACTCCTGCAGGGATGTTGGTGATGGAGGATGTGCAGCAGACCTCATCAAGATAGAGCAGTGTAGCCCACCTCAGAACGTCTGTTTAGAGGCCATTGCTGTACTAAGCGTAGGTAGGTAATTGCAACAGTTTTCAAGTTTACACTACCAGCAGAGACCTGGTGATGCTGTAATGGCTTAGAAATCTACTGTCTACTCATAACTCAGCACACTAATGCATCTAATGCTGGGAACGGTGGATGACTTGGTTTTCCAAAAGTTGCTAAAGTACCATCTAGTTAGCCAGTAATAACATTGTTTTTCACAGTGCCTACTGAGCCATATAAAGTTCTTGTTCTGTGTAAAAGCCCATTTGTAAGTGCATAATGGAAAATTGTGTCTATCTAGATTGCAGAATCTAGATTGAATTGTTGTGCGAGGTAAGACTACAGAGACAGATAATAAGAGAATCATTTACCTAAAGCATCTCATTAAAAAATCCACATAAAATAAGATTGACCCCTGGCCATGCACAGACTGGGGCTTTCTAATGCGCTGTATGTAGTACCACAGATAGTTGTGCAGGACTAACATTACTTTCTCATCATTTTGTTCTAATAGAAACTATTTGCTCTTCACCAGTGCCTGATAGTTAAACATCCTTGAGACTCTCTGCTACACCAAAGCCTATCTGAAGCCCATGAAACATTCTGCACTAAGAAAGTCACTTCAAAATCAAATGCCACCAATTCGTGTTACGTTAATAATCAAAGGAGAGTGAATTGCACTGTGTCTGGAGCATGGACCCCTTAAGTATAGGCTAGACATCCAAAACTAGTAATTGCCACTGGTGGTGTAGGTGATCACCAATAGGGTATCTTATAGGGTGGCGTCATCATTGTGTTTCGCACCTGGGTATTCGCTTCCCCATGTGAGTGCCATCTCCGTCTGATGGAAGGTAATGGTGGGATCTGTCAGTAAAACTTAAAATGACCCCTGATACCCTAAATATGAAAATTAATGTAGGAGAAGAGTATAGCAGTAAGGTTGAAAGGTGAAGTGGTGATATTCTTCGGACATGATATCTGTACTTAGCATCACACAAGTCATCAACATGTTTTGGCCTTTGTTGCCCTGAGGGGTCCAGGCCTTTATCAGGACCTAGGTAATGGTAGTCAAATCCTCCTATTTTTGTTCATAATGGGCACAGTAAGTCAAATTTACTCACACATCTCTGGTATGGTAGTTATGTAGGCTTGTATTGAGCCTCTAACTTTTGATTGTTGTGTCTTTGCCTCATAGGCATCAGGTGAGGTGAAAGTCCTGTACCAGTTTGGTTTCAAGTGGGCCCTCAGCGTCTTCACCTAAATCGTCCTCACTAGTCCTGAGCATCTCATTTAAAAATCCAAATAAAATTAGATTGATTTCTGGCCATCCACAGATTAGTGATTTCTAGCATGCTGCAGGGGGTACCACAGATAGTTGTGCAGTAATGACATTACTTTCCTATCATTTCATTAGAATAGACATTATGTGCTCTTAACTGGGGTATGATAGATAAACATCTTGGATGTTACACTCAAAAGCCTATCTGAAGTCTATCTATCAAATCACTTTATTCGATTAATTAAAATCATAAAAGTACACAGATAAATCACATTCATATATACAATATAAAACAAACAGATGGTAAAAAAATCCATATGATAGTAAATACTTGTTTCATATATGTACAGATAAAAAAGGGCTACAATAAAATTCATAGTTCAGTTATACTCCGGTCTCTTAGTTTCTTTGATCTTATGGCTGCAACAAGATAACTAGCAATATTAAAAATGTTCCATGTGTTATTTAGCAATTGCAAGTACATTAAGGCAGGTTTAGCCTGATGCAGACCCAAATCTCTAAACAGTGGGATAATAAACCTTTTCCTAATCAATGAGTAATGTTTGCAAAAGAACATAAAGTGCATAGAATCTTGGAGTAAATAATTATCACAGTCACAAAATGCTGCCTTTTCAGGTACTGACCATCCCTGATATGAACCCAGTAAAAGATGTATCTGATTGAACCGAAATGTAGTTAGCAACCAGCGATGGTAAGGCTTTGTTACCACTTTTAAATACGGTTCAATAGAAGGGGTGGTGACTAATAGGAAGTGGGATCTCACCGTGGGCTTTAGTAGTTCCTCCGACTCCCGCTCCTGGAGCATTAAGGACAAAAAATGTTTTTTAACCCACGATATGTCACCTTTAACAATGTTTTCAGGGTAATGATAGATTTCAGGCCGCCCTAGTTTCACAAACATTCTTTTGACATGTGAGAGCCACTTAATTTGATCTCCTCGATCTAGACTGATACAATCTTTTAAAATACGGTGGTTTAATGTTAGCTCTGGGTTAAACCAAGTTTTGATCCAGCAAATAAGAGGGGCTAAACCGATCAGATCACCAACAAACCCCATCCCCAGCTCCTGATGGACAGCAAATGTTGGCGAAGACTGAGGGATAGATAAGAGACACCAAAACAATTTGTTTTCAGCCCTTTGCACATCATCCATCGGGATATAACCCCATATCGCGGCACCATAAAGTGTCAGTGCAAGACATTTGGCTTTATAAATAGCCAACAATGCATCAAATGGTCTCCCCCCGAGGCGGTTATTCAAATTTAACAAGGCTGATCCTGCTCGTACCAGGGCATTCTTTTTCGCTAACCTCTGAGGGATCCAGCTACAGCTGTTGTCAAACAGGACCCCCAGATATGTAAAAACTCTTACTCCTTGGACCTCTACCCCCTCTGCAATAAAATGTTTTGGGTTTACTCCTTCGGGGGCCCATGGCCATGACATGGGACTTGGCGGAATTCACCACCAAATCCAGCGAGGCCATGAATTCCCTGAAGGAGTTTAGCAGCCTCTGTAGTCCTATCGGGGTGCGTGCTAGTAATACGGCATCATCCGTGTATAGGAGGACTAGGATGGTACTGCCTCCTATACTCGGGACATCCAGGGTAACGGTTTCCAGGCTTTTCTCTAGGGCATTAATATATAGTGTAAAAAGGAGAGGGGCCAGGATGCACCCTTGCCTAACCCCTCTCCCTGATTTAAAGTGCCTAGTGCAGATACCATCTTGAGTCATCCTGACAGTAGTATATAAATCCCGGTGGAGATCTGCCATAAAACAAACCAAACTGGGATCAATTCCCAAGTCCAGTAAAATTGTCCACAGCTTCGACCTATTGACTAGATCGAAGGCTGTGGACAAGTCCATAAAACCCAAATAGACAGACCCCCTACTGGCCACTGTGTATTTGCTAATTAATAAATACAGGTTAAGACACTGGTCCACAGTGCTTCTGCCCGGCGTAAATCCATATTTGGATTCTATAAGGATATTTTTCTGTGTAACCCATTCAGACACTTTAGACAAAATAACTTTACCTAAAATTTTGACAGAGGAGTCTATAAGGGAAATGGGCCTGTAACATCTCGGGTCCCCTCTCTGTCCTTTTTTAAAAATGTGAATAATGGTGGAAAGGGCCCATGATGCAGGGAAGCCATGAGTAATAGTGGAATTAAAAACATTTGTTAAAATTGCAGCCCAAAATTAGACATTTCCCTTGTATAAATCTGCAGGGACACCGTCTAGGCCAGGGGCCTTATTTGCTGCAGTATTAATTATTGCCTTTACCACGTCCCCCTCTATAAACAGTAGGTTCGATATGGGTGACATACCAGCGGGTGGAGTAAAGATAGCAAATAATTTGTTACTGGCGTAAATTAATTCAAAATGTGACACCCAATTTTTCTCCGAGATGTTTGTTTCAGCTATCTGAAGTCCATTAACCATGCTACACTAAGAAAGTCAAATCCAAATCTAATGCCCCCTATTCTCGTTACACCTGAAATGCTAGCAGTTAACCAACCTTGAAACTAGAAAAGACCTGGTTCTCTTCTAACACTCCTAAATGTGTCCTAGCAAATCAAATCATTTCAGAAGCAATAAAAAAAGAAACACACTCTTCAACATAGGGGACACGTCCTTTCATCTACCATTGTACTGTAAAATTAAGTACTTTTTCCTTAATAAAATGAACAACCTTTCATTGCAGAGGGAAGGGTATCGGAGATGACTCCTGTCACCTCCGAAACCCTTCCCTCCGCAACATCCTCAGTTGGGACTCATTTCATCCCCTCATCACTAACTATCTGGCAAGCATTTCCCAATCTCTCAAAGCCACATTTCTCTTACAAAATACATCTTTCCTACTGCTATTTCACCGTACATGGATATCATCAATATCTCAGTGCACCACCCTAAAAACTGGTCTTATCCTCATCCTGCTAAGGAACCCACCTTGAATGCAAATGGCCTCTCCTACAAACTACACAGCTATGGTATTCCAACTTCATGATCACATATTGTTGGGCTTGACCCTCTCTGCAGGGTCATACCCAAAAGTTTTGCCTTCATTTCCCCTATTTTTGATGAATTAATTTTTGTTGGCCTTTGAACTCGGCACCTTTACCATTACTAACAGGTGCTAAAGTGCTTGTGCTCTCTCCTTCAAACATGGTAAAGTTGGCTTACAACCAACTAGCACATGTAATTTTACTTGCAAGTCCCTAGTAAAGTGGTACTACATGTACCCAGGCCTGTGTATTAAATTCCACTAACAGGTTTGAAGCTCTGATTGTGCCACCCACTTAAGTACCCCGACCCCAGTGCAGCCTGTAAAGACAGTCCGTAACCTGGGGGTGATCTTTGACAGTCAACTAACTTTGGAAGCGTAGGTGACAAAAACAGTGGGCTGCTGTCTTGCTATCATTAGATCATTGAGGAAGATCTTTCCTCTGCTTCCCCCTTTGGCTCTCACATTGATAGCAGGCAGCACTATTCTCAGTAGATTAGACTACTGTAATGCCCTGCTGCTGGAGGCTACTAACTTTTTATTGGACAGGCTGCAGAGGATCCAGTCCATAGCAGCCAAATTAGTCCTTTACTGGCTTAGAAGGTCCTCTTCCTCTCAGCCGTTAGCGGATTTACACTGGCTGCCGCTGAGACAAAGAGTTCAGATTAAATCTCTTTGCCTAGTGTTCAAAGCCCTGAATGGGTTGGGATCTGTCTCTTTTCAAAATAAATTCTCTTGGTATGTGCCTATGGGAACCTTTCACTCTTCAGGGGCTAAGTTAGTGAAGGTACCTAAATTTAGGAAAGTGAGGTCAGGAGGCAGATCCTTTGAGGTGGAAGCTGCAAAGCACTGGAATGCACTGCCTCTGGAACTTAGACAAGTTTGTGACCTTCTGCCTTTTTAGAAAAAGGCTAAAAACTTGGCTCTTCCCAAAGATTTAGTTAACTGCTGTTGCGTGGCCATACAATTTGCGTATCTCTGAAAGTGTTTAGCTCCAGGATGCCCGCAAGGTGACAGTGCGCTTTAGAAATATAATAAATAATAAATACATTAATAAATTAAGTAGCCCTTTAAATCTGTCTCAGGCTTGCCATCCCTACCTGTGTTTGCGATTGTGAACTTCCATTTTAACCTGGCAAAATAAACCCTTTTCCAGGACAAAACCTTCCTTTTTAATACATATAAGTGACCCCTAAAACAGTCCATAGGGCAGGGTGCGTGGTATTTAAAAAGTTGGACATGTACTTTCGAATTAACATTTGAGAGAACTGCACCCAGCACCTCATAGGCAGTTGTTATAACCATAACAGTAATGGGATAGTAATAAGCACAAATACATTATTCAATATAGATTATGAGTCTGTGTGAGGAACAAACAGATACTTTTTCCACGATCGACAGTAATAAAAGTCTAATTTATTTTCCAAGTTTTCACTTGTTGGTTTATTCTGTACAGTAACACTTCCAGCAAGAGATCAACCAACACGTGTTTTGTCTCTTAAGACTTTTTGGAGCCTGGAAATACAGATATAATACATATTGTTGATGCGTATATACAAATTGTAGCTAAGATACAAATAACTGTTGTTACATATATTAACGTTGCAAACATGCATGGAAGTACTCCTCAAGACTTGTGCCAATCTAATGAAAAGAAAGAGAATTGAATGGATGGTAAAGGAAGTATATAGAAAATGGGCGATAAGGAAGAGGTATTCTATTAACCGGAAGTTCATTCCATGAATACATTACACCAAAGCTTCACCAAACATAATGTCCCTAGCTTCAAGTTAATTATCACCCAGTTGTGATAGGTGTTTTAGTATAACCATACCACCAGTTTAATGTTCTTCATCCTAATAATCTTCATGTGTAGCTTCAAAAAGCCCTAAATGCCCACGTGCCGAGACTGGAGCTACTCTTCTCTTCAAAGTATCTGGAACATTTAGGGTAGACAATATCCACTATTATAACCAGAAGTCACCCTGAAAATGTGCGCAATACTACTAGGATTTGAAATTCACTTACTTCAGAATAAAATTGACAAACACAATTCCAATGAAAAGTCAGAGAGTAGGTATGCAAACTCTTGAGCTGTTATCTTCAATGAAAGATCAAGATTTAATTTTGTCTAGAGAATGATCATGGGTATACCATAATCATCCCTCGAATCCTGCTGATAAGCCCTGGCTAAATGGGATAAAAGCGTTGACCTCCTAAAGCAAACCGTAACGCCTGCAGTAGTTTCATGCGTAGCCCAATAGTTTGCTCATCACACATCTAATTAGGTTAATACCCAACCTAATATGTGAACACAGTGAAGTGTACATATAGTGATACATTTTGTGTAAAAAACTAAAGTTGTAAAGGTTAAAAACAAACGGTGGATAAAACGCAGACTGTAAATGTATCTTATTGTGTTGATTGTGCAAAAAAAATAAGTAGTGTGTAAATACCCAAACTGCAAATCGATTCTCAAATCATGAATCAAATGTATTAGCAAGTCGACACATTTAGCAATGGAGTGGGTACTTAGTTTGCTCCCCCGCGGAAAAATGAAAATAATAATGAGTAGTCAATTGCTGAATAATACTGTTATCCCAGGACGCGTGAAACATTTTGTCTCAATTAAAGTCCACAGCTGAGCCGACTAAGCTAACTCACCCTGTATCTCTTACAGGTGTACAAAACGCCAATCTGTTTCAAAGCAGTAAACCTGAATGCCCGTCATCCTATGCGTATGCAGCACGTCCAGTTCATATGACCTAATTAGACCCAGAAAATTCAGATAAGTAAACCGCTCAAGGAAGTGGAACTGAAAACGGCACCATATTTGAAAGTCCAAAATCTTTATTGTCGTCTAAGGGGATTTCCCCATAACGCGTTGATTATATCTTCTTGATCACAGACCTGATATGATACGATACAAAATACCTAATTATTATCAACAAATAAGCTATCAGATCTATTTGAAAATAAAAAAATCAATCGTCCCAGAAAATATCTGGGGGTAAGGGACTTCAATTGCCGCCACATTGGAAAGGCCACAGTCTTATATATCATCAAGAGTTTTTCCTACTGCACATAAAAGTTTGTTTACCTAGTAAAACTATGGGAATAGTAAACCCATGACATTTATGCCAAGTAAACCATTTAGAGTTATAGTGCAATGCAAAATATCCATATATGTATTTGTCAACCAAATCAGTATCCATTCATTAAGGAATCGGCCTGAGCTTCCAAAATGATCACAACACAATCAGGTACATGCATCAATCTCGGCATTTGCGATTCCTTAATTGCGATTTTTAAGGAATCGCAATTAAGGAATTGCAAATGCCTATGCATTAAGAAATCGCTAAAGAAATTGCGATTTCTTAGAATTCCTTAATTGCGATTAGCATTTTGCGAATCGCAATTAAGGAATCCCTTCCCATTCATTCCTATGGGCCTGGAGGCCCATAGGAATGAATGGGAAGACAATCTCAATTTGCGATTCGCAATTAGCTAATCGCAAATTGAGATTGCGATTTCAAGGGTGCAGGGGTGTCAAAAGGACACCCTGTTGCACCCCTGAAATCAAACAATGCACATATGTTGTGTACACACATGCCCTAAGGGCATGTGTGTACACAACATATGTGCATGGCATGTGTGTGCGCAACATGAAAGTTAAAAATATGCACAAAATTGCATATTTCTAACATTTCGCAAAATTTCCATGAGGTCCAACCTCATGGTAATTTTTTCTCTCTAATTGCGAAATCGCAATTTTATTCAGTTTCATGCATTGCTTTTAAGGAATCGCAAAATTGTGATTCCTTAAAAGCAATCGCACTTTAAAACATCGCAAAAATAGCGATTTTTTCACTTTTAGGATAATGCATCCCAAATAGTGATTTGGGAATCGCAAACGGACGAATTTTGCGATTCGCACCGTTTGCGATTCCTAAATCGCTTGATGTATGTGTCTGAATATCCTTTATCCATTCTACACAATCAAAAGTGTATTTCGAATATACACTCAAAAGCCGCACTAGCATATCAGACGGTCTAAAGCACACGCAATGACCTGTGATTGGCCTGTCTGATTTACTATTTGCTTAATAATTTATATATACAGGACCCACCAGTAGATTTTGTTCATTTTGGTGTATAACAACTCATAAAAATAAGATCTATTTGTACAAATTGGTGTTGGATTTCCTTTGGGTCGTGTTTCTTTCCTATACAACTGCTTTGGTACTTCAAATGCTTTGCACTTGTTCCTTCCTTTGTTAAAGCCTTATTGCCCAAAGCCACAGGCACCCAGGGTTGAGCTAAGGTTTTGCAAAGGAGCCTGACTAGACCCAAACAGATGGGTGAGTTTATTACACGGCGAGGTCGCACAACCACATCAGGCTTGCATTTTTGCTCCCTTTCCTGTTTAAAGCAGCCTCCTTGATCATCAGATAGCCAATATCTGCTCAGTATTGTTAACAGGTTTGTACAGAATAGACACAGTATGTTCTCCCAGCTGCCTCTCTCACATATGTCCAGGAGCAGGCTATTCCCCGGATCTCTCTACTGGATGCCAGAATGTTCCTGACCTTTATCTGCATATACTTATATTTGTGAAAATATTTGCAGTTGGGGTGACGATCTCTGCACAGAAATCATAGGAGAGGTGTATGCATAGACCCCCACGCGTAGGTATGTGTATACCATTTTGTTGTATGTTAGTACTATCGTAATACTACTGTACGCACAACAAAATGAAGTTTGTAAATAGGCTCCCCAGTCTTTAAATCCTGCGATTTTCAGTTTTTAGACCTGCTGTCTATTATATCTGTGGCAGCCAGTATGTTGAATGCACCAATCCCTCAAGAAAGAACCAGTAGGTATATGTTTCAGTGTGTGTGGTCACTTTTATTTGTCTTTGCCCCTAACAATTCTGCCTTATTACAAGTAGGAAAAAGGTCGGGGTGCACAAACCCTATGTTGATTTTGATTGAACAATTATTATCTCTTCTTTCTATCCTATAATGAATATGTAAGCCTCTGTTTTTGCTATCAACTCCATTGATATTAATTTTCCCGACCTTGTCTTTCTGTTACATCAGGTAAACAAAATGTGTCTGCGACAATAAAGGGGTGTGACGTTGGCACTTATGACAACCAGGAGTTCACAACAGATTCATTTGACACCTCATATGAACGTCAGAAACTTCACGCCTGCTCTGAAGACCTTTGTAATACGTTGGTGACTGAAGACTTCCTGCACAAGCCACAAGCCAACCAGACTGGTAATTCTCTTTGCAGCTGCAAAATTCCTACATAGTCTCTTAGAAAAGATAAATATAAGGTACATCTCATAAAAGGGTCCCTGTAAGTTCAAAAACGAATACAATAAGATTATGCCTTACTAGCCCCATTTTTGAAAGGGCCATTAACTGTGGCTCTTAATGGGAATTATGTCAGTGAAGAAAAAATAGTTAAAGAACGGACACATAACTTCTCAACATGCAGATCTAACTCAACTAAAGAAAAGGTAACTCACTACAGTATGGAAGAAATTCATTGTCTTTTTCCTTTTCTAGATTGCTACAACAATCTCCATATGTTCTTTATTTGTATATATTTATTCATAAGAAACATGAATGCCAATTTAAAGCATGGTGTTAGTATCCTAAACCAAATAGCTTCTACGGTTGTACATTTGAAAAATACAACAAGGCTAGACTTAAGGCACACTCATACTTTTATTCAAACCATATTTATTAAACAAATAAACACAAGCTACAACAGTTCATTCTAAAACCATCCACGTTAACACAACTTAGATTATAATAGAAATTAAGTTTCGTGCAAGCAGGGTGCATTGGATGTCTTTGTGGTACGACTAAGTGATTATTGTTATATTTCGTTTATATTTTGTTCAACTACTTTATATGCACACTAGATTCAAATATGAGTAACTGCACAAGGACTTCTTCAGTGAGTGATACCTTTAACCAATATCAAAAAAGTGTATCAGGTCTACTCCGACATTGCTCGTAGAAAAGGTTTTAAGTTATAGGCCAATTTTACTATTGAAATGTCCTTACAGCACACAAGTCAACCCAAGGCAGTGCAAGTGCTTTAGTGACATTTACAAACCAACGCAAATCATACTAACCAGGATTTACCACAGCAACTCAACCTGAATTTGCGGCAGAACGGTCCTTTGCGCAACAAAGCGAAATATCTATACTACTACTTGTTGCTTCCTCTTTGCATGTGTGCTCCATTGTGCAGCCCACATACAAAGAGATCTAGTCTCGAAGGAGAGTGCTTGTGTAGGAAGGTGTCCCTTCCTGCATAACAACTAGCCTGACCACAATGCATGTACCCTTGCAGCATGATGCAAGGTTGCCTGAAGGGGCGTTAGGATGCTACAAGTGTGCCAGCGCAAAGAGAGAGCAGAAGCGTGCAATATCTTAAAAAATATGGTGCATTTCTTCTCTCTTCCTTTCACGCTATGCAGCGCAGTAAGTTCCCTTGCTGTGTTGCATTGCATGAGTTTAGTGAGGACTAAAGCCCACTTGATCAAAGCAGAAAAGAGTCTCTGGGGTGGTTCTGTTTGACACACAGAATTATGGTAAATGCGCATATGCGTTACTACCTACTAAACATCTTTCTAGATGATCTAAGCAAATGAAAATGGTTTTGATTGATTCATTTTTAAAGTTTGAGTGATCAGAAGATACTATTTGGAGCCATGTGAAACATTTTGTTCATGGTACCTGACATTCTAAATATTTCCCAAAAATCCCTCATTTGAAACAGAAAAGCATCCTTCAGAGATGATCTGCTTTTGTTGACGAGGAATGAGTTGTTATATAAATTATACACATAAGGGCACATTCTCAAGGACATATCACTGAGTTATCAGCACTTTATCACAGCCAAAATGGCAATACATTTATCGCCCCATTCACAAGCTGGTGCTAACAGCCCATATCACCAGTTTACCTGCAATAGCAGCCGCAAAAAACATCGCCACTGATGACCCCGGCAACTATAGCTAATGAGATGCAGAGTAGGTGTTGCCGTGCAAAAAGCTGTGACAACACCACTCCGCAACATTCTCAAAGACCAGCTAGATCGGCAATAAGATCCCAAAACAGACAATAAGGCGTGTTAGCAGCAGGAATTTAACACCTGCTCTTACCTGGTGTAAAGTCGGACGACAACCTGCACCATAAAAGGGAGCCCAGCCCAGAGCCACACCAGAAGATCAACATATGCCATGGAGCTACATGAACATGCCGCTCGGAGCCCCAAGAGGGACACAACACCCACAGCCACCACCCCAAGGACTCCCCCCTCCCCCCACCAGGGGCCCTACCCCGGGCACCCCACCACCCCCCAGACAAAGATATGTTACATACACTTCACGAAACCATGAACAAAACAATTCGCCTGAAGTCGCACAATGACAACTCTTAACATGCATGTGTGGTCAGAAAAAGGAGAATGACTCATTCCTCTTTGAATCGCAAAAAAAACCATTTTATTCAAATAAATATAAAAAAACTATTCTGAAGAGTCATGGCGGGTCTTCTAGGGACAATCTGTAGGTCACAGCCTGCAAGGCAAAATTCTAGATAAGAAGGTGTGTCATGCGCTCATCAGAGGACAGAGAGAGAGAGCGACAGAGAGAGAGAGAGAGAGAGAGAAAGAGAGAGAGAGAGAAAGAGGGAGAGAGGAAGAGAGAGAGAGAGGGAGAGAAAAAAAGGGAAATAGGGAGAGAAATAGAGAAGGAGAAAGAGAGGGTGAGAGGGAGAGAGAAAGAGAGACAGAAAGAGAGGGAGAGAGAAAGAGAGGGAGAGAGCGAGAGAAAAAGAGAGGGAGAGAGAAAGAGAAAGAGAGGGAGAGAGAAAGGGAGGGAGAGAGAAAGAGAGGGAAAGAGACAGAAAGAGAGAGAGAGAGAGAGAGAGAGGGAAGGGTGGGGGGGAGAGGGAGAGAGAGTGCCGACACTGCAGACCCAGGCCTCACTGCTCACCTGCTGCCACCGGTGTGTCTCCAACCACGTGCCGGTATACACTGCAGTCCACCAGGTCCCTTATCCAAAAGAGAGTCCAGATTCATGGATGGCAAAGTACATACAATTGCAAACGCCATCATCGCATGCCTGCCCATGCGTACCCAGGCAGCTGCACCCCAGCCCCTCCCATTGCCCAGCAGTGACTGCCCGCCCCTGCGCACCCAGGCCTCACTGCTCACCTTCCGCCACTGGCGTGTCCCCAAGAGGGCCAACCACATGCCGGTGCAAGCCCCAAGCCCGCGAACATGGCACCCTCCACATCATGCAGCCCCACTCCGTCACACACTTGATTCTGGGTCTTGAGTTCGCTATGGCAGAGTTCATATCAAAGCACACTGCATCATTGCAGGCTGCACACCCACTCAACCCTTTGGGTGCCACTAACTCTGTGACCCATGAGGCAACGCCACGTGCTGGTAGGCCAGCACTGCCCGCTGTCTCCGGCCTACACTGCGGTCTCGCAGGACACACAGAAATCCTTACCAGTCCGGACCGCCAGGACGGGGCACACCCACTCAGCATTTAAGGTGACCCTACCTCAGTGCACCGGAAGTCCCTGTCCCATGGAGGTGTGCCTGTGCCGGCCGCAGTGTATCCAGTGCCACCAAGTCTGTGCCCCGCAAGTCATGGACCCTCTATGATTGGTTAGCGTGGTGAGGACACCATCAAGTTACCTCCGACACTGGGGAATGTGATGTGGTAGGGCCCTAGACCCTCATGCATTAATAATAACCCCACGGATACACCCAGATAGAGGGTGGAAATGGCGCCAGGCTTTCATGCGATGTGCCTTTGACTTCTGTGCTTATACAGTGCTGATATGTTGCATACTTGGGCACGTTGGTCTCTTAGTGGGAGTTGGGGGTCTGGGTCATGGTTTGTCCGCAGATTTGATCTACTTAATTTTGCATGTGTGCCATTGTGCCCATCTCTCCTCATCCCCCCAGTCCCTGGTTGTTACTCACCCTGGTGCTGTTGTGTCCAGTCATGTTGAGCAGTGTCCGGTCCCCCAACTCCTGCCACCGCCTCTCCACTGATGACTGTGGACACCATTTCCTCCATCTTGTCCAGTTCCTCCTGTGGCGCTGGACTCCCGCCTCCAGTCTGTATTGCTGCCTTCCGGTTGTTGGCGAGTTTCTGCTTGGTTTTGCACTTGACAACATTCCAGCACCTCTTGACCTCTTCCATTGTCCGACTGGATTCACCTTGTCCACAATGGACTGCCATATTCCATTTTTTGTTACCAATAATACAGTGGAGGTGACGCACAGTAGTTGATGGTGTTCTACCACCTCTGTTATCAGGATCCTGTTTTCCTGCGGACTGAACCGCTTCTTCCTACTCTTCTTGGGGTCTTGTGGGGTTCCGGTTGTCCTCTGTACTTGCTCCGGCTACCTCCATTGTGCTTCGCTGCTGTTTGGCTTTTGTTTGTATGTTTTTTTTCTAATTGTAGAGTGATTTTCCCTGTCTGACGTATGTGAATTGCAGGCCTGGGGAAGATTATCGCTGACTTTTTTTACACGGTTGGGCCCATTGCAACTTTTTTCGCATTGAGGTTTAGTTTTTTATCGCCATCCCGGTAACTTTATCGCAGTCATTTGATGTCTTATCGTGAGACTGTCGCACGGTACTGCCATGTTGAGAATTCAAGGTTAGCATGGCATTATTTTCCCTCGATAGACTGCGATGTGAAGAGTTGCGTTAAGCAT
The DNA here is from genome assembly GCF_964263255.1 of Lissotriton vulgaris. Classification (NCBI taxonomy): domain Eukaryota; kingdom Metazoa; phylum Chordata; class Amphibia; order Caudata; family Salamandridae; genus Lissotriton; species Lissotriton vulgaris. The sequence goes on along the minus strand of NC_141695.1, from coordinate 157,314,692 downwards.
ATTTTGCGATCATTATCACACGTTCTTGAGAATATCCCCGAAGTGACAAAACATTTTCAATCACAAATTTGAAACAATGGATTCGAGAGTAGTTGTCTATTTGGACCACATTCTCTAAGACACCATGTGTAAAAGTTGTTTTAGCACTGTGTAGGATGCATAATTAAAGTGATGCAATTACACCAGCATCAGGAATGTATGTAGAAGCATCAAACTAGTCCAGAGATCAAATAGATGTTAGTCAAAGGTGATCCAGATGTTTCTAGCCTGTGACCTGTTTTACAAAGATTTTTTTCTCAGAGTAGCTGTAACGTATTCCTGAATTTCCAGCAGTAAGGCACACCTATTCATAGAAAGCAGCTTTGTGGACCTTTATAAGACTAATGTGGATGTAAAGCTCTGTACCAATGAGAGTGAAAATCTTGGTAAACCAATCCTATATGTAGCCCGGGAAACATAATTCACTGTATGGACCTTTAACATTAGGGCCGCCATTTTGACCATCTATGTTCTTCCCAGTTAGTGTTTCTGAGTTTGGATGTTTCTGATATAAACATGCTTTGTTAGTTTGGGACAATAAGCAACATGTTTCCTTTTGTTTCCTTTCAGGCAATAGCTCTTTGGTTCCTGGCGATCAGGAATGTTATTCCTGCATCAGTACCTTGGAGGATCAGTGCTCCTCTCAGAACGCTGCTGTTGTGAGATGCCCGGATCGCTCTCAAATCTGCTATCAAGGGAGCGGCACAGTAGCTCTAGGTAAAGCAACGAATGAAATACATATATATAAATATATATATGTGTGTGTGTGTGTGTGTGTGTAATAAATATATATATATATATATATATATATATATATCAAAGTCTAACTATAACGTCCCTGTAACCTTTGTTTTTTCAGTGACTATATATGGATTCACTGAAAAAAACAAGGTTCTGAATTGAGTTACACAAAACCATAGAAATTCAGCAGTTATAGTTTTACTTATAGTTAGAATTGTGTTAAGAAACTATGACTCGTTGCCTTAAGTCACTTAATGGCTCAAGTTATAGTTTCTTCATATAAGTCTAACTATAAGTATAACTATAACTGCTGAATTTCTATTGTTTTGTGCAACTAAATTAAGAACCTATAACGTCTCTGTAACCTTTTGTTTTTCCAGTGAATTGCTGTGATTCTTTTATCGTACATGGTAATATACCCAGCACCAAAAACGGCCTTTGACCGTGAGAGGTGGGGGTTTGGCCACAGGACCTGGCTTTGTGGCCAATCCTACCACATGCACCCAAACCCAAGTATGGGGTTGGATGCAGTGTTTTTTTGTCTGGATTCGCGGATCCTCTGTGATTTTTCAAATGGGCCACAGTGAGCCCTGCGGGGAATCCACAAATCTATGGATCGGACATTGAAAGGAAAAGTGGACAATGTTTTGCCCATGAGGGGTCCCTAAGGGTTTCCCCTATGTGTTCTATGGGGTCAGAATACGTGTGTCCTGACCCCTTATCTGTTTTTGAACGCTTCTTCTCCCAACTCCCAGCCATGCAACAAACAAAATGTCAGCTGCAACTTCTCAGTGAAGGTGCGGCCATCCAATCATGACCTAGATGGTGGATCTGCATCCCTATATGCAGAAATTTGTTTCCTGCTTAATAGCTCAAAAACTACTGAACAGATTTACACCGAATCCTAAAAAGCACGATCTGCGGGCCAATATTGGCATAATTCCGTCCATCAGTTTGGGTTGCTGGTGCTGCTAAAACATCTATAGGAATTAACACGGGGAAAAAACATTTTGGGACCCACACTATTTTTCAGCCCTCGCTTCACAGTCCACCCAACACTTTCCAGACTGCAGCTTAAGTGAGTTCTAATTTGGAACATTTTGTTAAAAGTCTTCCTTGGGCGCCAAATATATAAGCAACTCAAAAACTGATTTTTAATAGAAATTAGGTTCTAACTATAGCTTCCCACTGGCTACTCCCAATAGGTAATATATGTTTATATAGTCTAGGAACTGATCTAGGATGACTCCTGCCAGTTTTACTAAGGCTGTTGCCACAAATCGCCCTAACCTTGATAGCTGTGTTACTTCTGCTAGTTTTCAAGTCAAAGATTGGATAATTGGTGCATTAGTGTCACTTGCTCCTGTTGTTGATAGGACAGTTTGCTGATCCGCACCTAAGGCGGACTGGTTTAATGAGGAGTTATCTGTCCTTAAGAAGCAATGTAAGCGCTTTGAGCTCTTATGGCTCAAAGACTTTAATCAGGCTACTAGGAATTAGTACCAATCAGCATTAAAAACCTGGCAAAGGCACATAAGGTAGGTACGGTGTCCATTTTATGCCAACAAAATTAAGGTGGCTCAAAATTCATCTATGGTGATCTTTGCTATTGTGAAATCTTTAACATCCCTTGATTGCATTTCTTCTTCCACCCCTCCATCTGAGGCTAGCTGCAATACGCTTGCAAGATTGCTTTCCGATAAACTAGCATCTATCCACTCTTTCTTACTAGAGGCTGATAGGAGTTTGCCTTGCTTGGATATCTGGTTTGAGCCTTCATATGACTGTAACAGATTATATATAGTTACTTTAGGTAACTATAACAGGTGAATTTCAGTGGCTTTTGAGTTTAAGATATTATGTTTTACTGACTTTTTCATCCGACTATAATGTCACTTTAATCTTTGCTTTTTCATTGAATTATATATTTTGTCTAATCAGTATGGGTATTGGATTTTATTGATAATAAGCAGAGAAGCTGTACCACATATAAGTAACAATAGCTAAAGGTGCTGTATCAATTCCCAGAACTAGAATCACTCATGATGGCTTACAGTGGCAAGTAAGTAGTAGCGCTCCATTGTTGTCCCTACAGTAATGAGTCTGTGATGTGTAAAGCTTGTGCATTACGTCGAACACCTTTTGAGTTAAATATAGGTGCTTAAAACAGTGTAGCATTTTAAAAACAGATGCAGACCTCATTTATTCATGATATCATTTTGAATCTGTAGGGAGATTAGTTGCCTTTTTTACTTTTAGTAGTGATAAGCAGGGCTTAAAAATTCATAGAATATTACTGGACCTGCAGGTTTAGTAACTTGAAAAATCTTTTCGAACTAACTGTAATGTACTCGACCTCTGTCTCTGAAAGAGATCAAATGTGACAAGATAAAAAAAGATTTAAAGGCATTTTTATTGCTCATTCACAATAGAGATGCCTTTAAATCTTGTCACATTTGGGGCTTTCAGAGACAGAGGTCAAAAGTCAGTTTGTCTTCCAACTCGTCAGAAAAAGTAAGTAGGCCCTAAAAATAGCTTATTTTGATTAAATCTGGCTCACCATAGCGAGCAAGCGAATGGATATTTCAAGCCCTAATAAGATTTTAACCCGATTTACTGGCAATGCAATGGCAGGCGAATGACCCATCCATAGCTTGTTCTTGAGACCAGCATCACTGCAGTCCCTTAAATGGCTATCCATGAATATCTGTAATACCAATTACCAAGCAACACTAGTTGGTTGGAGATTGCATCCACTACTCATGAATCTATCACTCCCATTCCTCCTTTTTATAGGCAGAATGTTTTTTTATTAATTACAATTGCTATTATGATTGTTTGTATTCACATTTAATAATGGACAATGTCAATATTCCAAACTAATACAATGAGTCACTCCTACAGTTTTTGAGTTTTGAGGCACACTAGAATGCCTTTAATTACAATAAATTAAAGAAATTTTAAATTCTCTAATATGCCAAATGCATTTCGGGATTACAGTGTCCCTTCTTCAGTGGCAACTAGAAACAAATCAAGCAAACAGGGAGGGTCTGAAACCATAGAGTTTATGAATCACTGACAGAATATCCAAGGACAAAATATCGACCTACAGAATAATCGAATCTGGAATATCGAAGGCAAGAATATCGACATCCTATCTACAACATGGCAAGTACAAAAAGATTGAAAAAAAAATATTGATGTTAAAAATATCGTAATTAAAAATTTCGGGGTTTTTTTGTAATTAAAAAAGTGTAAAATAAAGTAAATAATACTTATAAACCAAATAAACATAGTTAAAAATATTTAATAATGCTTGAAATGAATACATAATACATATACAATAATGTAACATTAATTAAACATATACATAAAGTACATAATATATACTTACTTAATAATATGTTGTAATAATTATTTTAATAACTCCTAAATCATTAGAAAATATGATAAATTACAAATACATCAAAACATAAAACAATAACATAAATAAAAAGTAAATAATTATATTTATTCCTTAAAATTATTATTATACTACATTATCAAAAATAATTATAAAAATATTAAATAGCTAAATAAATAAAAGTACTGTTCAAAGTCCAAAAAACCTACAGTAATGATAACATTGGGTGCTACAATAGGGAAAGCATTGGATAGCATAGGGGTAAAAATTACTATTCCAATGCCAGAGAGGGCAACAGTAAGGAAAGTGTTGGATAGTGTAGGGGTAAATATTACTATTCCAACTCGAGAGGGCGTAAAAGTAGGGAAAGCGTTGCAGAGCGTAGGGGTAAAAATTACTATTCCAACTCTAGAGGGTGGAACAGTAGGGAAAGCGTTGGATAGCGCAGGGGTAACAATTACTATTCCAACTCCAGAGGGTGTAACAGTCGAGAAAGCTTTTGATAGCGTAGGGGTAAAAATTACTATTTCAACTCCAGAGGGTGGAACAGTAGGGAAAGCTTTGGATAGCGTAGGGGTAAAAATTATTATTCCAACTCCAGAGGGTGTAACAGTAGGGAAAGCAATTGATAGCATAGAGGTAAACATTACTATTCCAACTCCAGAGGGTGTAACAGTAGGGAAAGCATTGGATAGTGTAAGGGGTAAAAATTACTATTCCAACTCCAAAGAGTGCTACAGTAGGGAAAGCATTGGATAGCGTAGAGGTAAAAATTATTATTCCAACTCCAGAGGGGGCAACAGTAGGGAAAGCGTTGGACAGCGTAGGGGTAAAAATTACTATTCCAACTCCAGAGGGGGCTACAGTAGGGAAAACGTTGGATAACGTACAGGACACTGTGAGAGACGGGAGGAGCTGACGTGTCTATATATATATATAAATACACATATATACAAACATATATTTGAAGTTTTAATAATGTACTTTTACAATGTATATGACTTTCCACACATGCATTTGCGTTATAATGGTATGCGTGATAAAGTCATATGCATTGTAAAAGTTTTAGAAATGATGTCTTTGCAGAGTAATAGTCCTGCGTTATAAAAATTGCGGAGTGATGGTATGCGGGATGTGTGTTTGCGGAATATCATGGGTATCAATGGAATGTACAGAGTTCCCCCCAAAAAAAGGGTAATAGATTAAGAAAGTGACTCTCTCTCTGAAAGTAGTTTGGTCATGTAACAGGGAATAAGGTAATCCCTTAACGGAATTAAGGATGCCTCACACAATTAAAAGGCTGGACGACTATTGCCATCCTACCTGATGATTGTCTTGTATCATCATTGGCCTCCTGCTCCAGCGACAGGCTGGCGGTGCAATGCCTGCCGGGTAGCACAGGGTGCTACTCTTTGGTGGAGTTCTTTTATTCCTGGCCAATAGATGCATGTGTGTGAGGGGCCTAAAGGGTGAAGTAGTGAGCGTGAAAAGGAAGTTAAAAGGGGTTAGTAGAGTCCACTAAGATAACTTTATTAATGTGGCTCACTGCCTCGTTAAAAATGGTGAAGGGAGGGGTACCGAAGCACAAAGGTAAGGTGATTTGGCCTCGTTCAACCCTCACCTATGGTGCGGTCAACATGTTTCATGCCTCTAGGGCAATTCTTCAGGACCTAAATAAGCTCATCAACTAGAAGGAAATTCAAACAATTTGAAAGAAGTTTCGCATACAACCTGCGTGGTAGATCGCAGGTTTGACCGGCTGTCCTGCGATCTCGCTGCCGTGGTAGGGGTAGGTGCTTACAAGCCTAGTGCCTCGAGCCAACAAGGTAACTACCTAACAGCTCAGGCCCCACAAGGGCAGTCTGTGGGGATCTTCTACCAGGGATCAGGGGGCAGAAACCTACGCAGGACTCCTTCCTGCCTTGGTACTTCTACCACGCAGGTTGTATGCGAAATTCCGTTAAGGGATTACCTTATTCCCTGTTACATGACCAAACTACTTTCAGAGAGAGAGTCACTTTCTTAATCTATTACCCTTTTTTTTTGGGGAACCTTGTACATTCCATTGATACCTAGTTTGCAGGAAACGTACATTGGACCCCGGTGAATATTGTCCTTAATCTGTCCCTCCTTGTTGTTAGAATTGCGGAATATCATCACATATTCCCGGGGGAGGGATAGTCCCTTTCTTGCTTTTTCCGTGGAGGCGGGCCTTGTGTCCGGATGTGCGTGGCGCGAGGCCTGTGCGCAACAAAAGTGGAAAATCTCCAGTGTGCATCGTCATTTCCTGCACAATGGCCCCTGTTTGCGCTCCTTCCGGCCCTTGGGAATAGCGCCATGCCTGACCTCCATACAATAAAGGAGGTGCACGTCACTGGGAGCGCAAGGCAAGCACACCCGGAGCTGGAATGTACAGAACCTGGGAAGAAAAAACAATGAAATATTGGGCACAATGCTCGCTTTTTTTTCCCGTAATCCCACGCCCCGCACACGCCCTCACCCCCAGCACACGCCCACAGCACACGATTTGAGACATGGCATAAAGGGCAGAACTTACCACACGCTCCCAGCGTTTGTCACGCCCACAGCACAACGCAGACACGCCCAAAAGGGACTACTTTGCTGGCACGGTTCTTTTACCTTTTAAATGTATATGTTGGGCGTCTGCATAGCCTATGTACTTCTGCTGCAACTGCCCTTTCCAATGCTGTATTGGGTGTTGTGATTGGTGCTGTGGTTCCTGAGATTACCCGCCTCAAAGGTTTGGGCTCTCTCTTTATTATATTAGTACAGATATGTACAATTTTTTATTTATTTAATTAAAACATTTATTCTTTTAAATTGCATTATTTATATTATTTTTATTTATTATTTTATTTTATTACCCTTTCCACCCTAAAAACTAATCTCACCCTGCTCCTTTTAAATACTCCTGCACCCCATAATCATAACCCGCCCTTACTCCTTAAAATACCCCAACACCCTTAAACACTAACCCATCTTAACCCTATAAATATACCCTGTACCCCAAAACCCAAACCTATCCCTAAACCCTAAAAATACCCCTGTACCCCAAAACCCAAACCTAGCCCTGACCCCTATAAATACCCCTGTACCTCAAAACCCAAACCAACCCATGAACCATAAAAATACCCCTGTACCCCCAAACCCAAACCTAGCCCTGAACCCTAAAAATACCCCTGTACCCCAAAACCCAATCCTACCCCTGAACCCTAAAATACCCCTGTACTCCAAAACCCAAACCTAGCCCTGAATCCTAAAAATAACCCTGTACACCAAAACCCATACCTAAACCCTAAAACTACCCCTGTACCCCATAACCCAAAACTATATCTGAACCCTTAAAATACCCAAACACCCCAAAACATATACCCCAGTACCCCAAAACATATACCCCTATACCCATACTTACCTTATCCAAACATTAAAAAAACATGATTTTACCATTCATGCATTTACAACGAATTTCGTTGTAAATATATACGTGGTAAAAGCATATAAAATGTAATGCCATGCGTTATAATGGCATTGCGGAGTCATGGTACATTCGTATTGAAAGTATGCGGAGTAATGGTATGCTGAAAGAAAGTTGCGGGATAATGGATGTTTACCCTCCCCGGTAAGTACATTGGTGGCACGGCGGCCCACATGTCCAGCAACATACTCACATTTTTTCACCACCCATTTGAAAAATGCACAGGTCTCTCTCATTGATGGCCAGCACCGACATACACTTTTAGACACACCTCCCGCCACAAGTAGTAGAATTGCGAACTTTAGAGCTGGGGAGCTTCGTTCGAATCTCGGCATCAGCTCAACATCCTGTGATTCCAGGCAAATCGCTCTGTCTCTCCGTGCCTACCACAAATGAATGTGTTCTTCTGTAATGTAAATTGTGCTCATGCCATGTTGTCGATAATATTGCAAGAAAAAATAAAGTAGGGAAACACGAGTTCACACACTACTGAACGCGCACTTTTAAGTGCATCAGCAGTGCACTGTGAATCGGAGCGTTTCACAGGCCTGTCACAGATAAGAAATGCTATCAAAACGAAATCCTACAAAGCAATATACTACTGGCCGTCAGCAATTCATACCCAGACAACGTCGGGAAGGGCTGCTAGTCTCTTCATAAAGTGCTACAGCAACAAATGATGGACAGAATGCTGAATGAATCAAACATTCACCCCCAGTCAAGAGACTGGGGGGTTATTTATTTTATTTATCTATGCAATTTGTTAAGCACACAAATACCCTTAGGTGTGTTTGCGCTGTGGACAGCTGAGTTGAGAAAGACTGGGGGAGGGGTGATTTATTGATTGAATAACCAGGTTTTTAAGTGTTTACTGAAGGAGAACAGAGTAGGGATGGTTTTGATGTGAAGGGGTAGTGTGTTCCAAAGTTTGGCGGTGGCGACAGTCAATCTTCTGTCGCCTCAGGAGGCCGTTTTGGTTCTGGGAACAGTCAGCAAATGTGCTGCTGAGGAGCGTAGGGATCTTGTCTGCCTGTAGGAGCATAGACATTTTTGAGGAATTCGGGTCCTGTGTGTGAATTGCCTTGTGTGCAATACAGAGGGCCTTGAATCTAGTTCTCATCCTGGTGGGCAGCCAGTGTAGCTGTCGCAGTACTTTAGAAATAGGTTTGAACTTAGGGGTGCCTGAGAAAATTCTTGCCGCTGCGTTTTGCACCATCTGCAGTTCATGTAGGACTCTTTCCTGGGTGTTAAATCCATTGTTCTTTTGCCCACTACTCCACCCCAGTTTGGACCCAGCCATATGCAAATCAGTCTTGACAATGTTCCTCATGGGCCACTCCCTCACATGCATTTCATTTGTTTTATAGTGCTACTCACGCCAGTGTAGAGTGTCAGAGCACTGTACGTGACACATACAAAGACAATGAAACATACATGTATAAACCAGTTTATAGGTAATGTTACTTAAGACATTGAGGAATACAAGGTGTGGGAATCACCTCATCCATACAAGTGGGCAGGATATTTTAAGAGTGTTTGGTCTGGAGAAGCACAAACGCAATATTTAAAACACAACACAGTGGTTGGGGTTGGCTTTACTAATAACATTGTATTTTTACCGAAAGAAAAACATTTTAAGCACCTAGTAACGACAGCCCGGGGGAGAAAATGATGTGCGAACCTATACCTTGCAGTTTGCATGTAGCTCCTTGATGACAGTTTATGGGTCAGTGTGCTATGTTAAGATTATAATTTATGAACTGCAAGTAACCAAAGAATCTTGTGATGAATCAGTAACCCACTGAGCTATCTACATTTTTACATGGTACAGGTTTTTTGCAGTAGGCACATTAACCCTCAGAACTACATTATGATGAGTCAAAATTGTTACTAGACAAAACTCCTATCTCTCTCCAGCAGGAACAAAAATCACCAGAGTTATCATGGCATTTTTATGATGCTTGAAAACTGTTGGACACGCAAGGAACTCCGCAACAGGTCCTTTTAAACCTGTATGCTTTATTCTAAACACAGGGCTCCCCCGAACTTAGTGTCAGGTGCAGTTATCCCAGTTCCTCTCCCATAAAGCCAGCCCCGGAGTTCCTACTGTAACATTGTTGAAAGTGCAAAGTAAACTGGTGTAGTAAAGATTGGCAGGGTTGGAGAGGGGGTCTGAGCAGAGGGCAACTGGTTGGTTGGGTGAAAATGTCCACATGGAAGTAGAGGGAAAGAGTGTTGGTTTAAAGATGACAGAAGGAGCTGTGACGTGCAGAGGGAAGAATGAAAGGGTGTGCTAGCTGAATTGAAAGCATTAGTCAGATAGAGAGAAAGACATGGTCAAGGGGGAGAGTGGGTAGAAAGGGGGCTCTGGCAGTGTAATGAAGGAACGAACATCTTGCCAGTGTGAGCTTGACATCAGAGGATCCAGAAGGGCCTCAGGATTCTTAGCACCATATTGATGACTGAGTAGACCTTCTGATAGAATGCATTGACCAGGCCAGGAAGATGGTATATACATACCGCAATCAGAGCGGTGCATGTGCAAAAATTCACATAGCTGAATTTTTGGGCTTCTTTTCTAGGCACTCCTCTACCAACATTCAGGGCTCCCAAGTGATCCATGGAAATCACACACATCGGCTGTAAATTTGCATCCACTGGGAGGTGAACTGCAGTGACACATGGAAACACTGAGGGTCAGATTCAAAATCAAGTCTGGAGCATCTCAAAATCACAACCATTGTTTTAGAAATGATTCAGGAACGTTTGAAGTGGACCCAATCTAGACGTGCCTTGAGAATATGCAGCTTCATGAGCGGATTTTTTTTTTGCACATAGGATTTCACAGGGTCTGCAGGCGTCTCCAGATTGGTACCGATTTCTGTGCAGTGTATGGATTTTCTGTGCTACTGAAAAGCTAACAGGGCAATACAAGGATTTTAAATGGCACTAACTAGGGCCTATGCCCTCTGGGACCCCCCATACAGTCAAGCTATGACTTGCACCAAAAGAAGGTGTTTGCGACTTATATAGGTTAATCGGCTCCTAGAAACTACCTCTCTACTCACTGGCTGTAGGTTCTCCTTTGACTCTGTGTAGCACTTTTCTGCTGTTTGACTATGGTTGTACCAACAGACAACACATACTTTATACATTTATATAAAATGGGCACACAAAACTGTTCTGTATCAGAATATTGCACACAGCAATATCGTCTCACAGTTGTATGATGGTACAACGCATGGCTGAACAATGCATAGCTGTTGAGTATATGAGCATTGAGTATATGAGCATTGTGCCCTCACCCGGTACTGGATCATATATACAATCGGTGAGGGACTGTCTAAGGGTTGCTAATGTCATTGGTTTTGGCGTGTGTTGTAGTGCTAAATCTCGTAGTGATCGTTTTATTGGTGGTAGGGTGTGCAGTATATCTCGAGAGGGCCCCCCTCCCGATGCTCCTAGACTGGGGTCGCCTTGGCTTGAATCGGCTTTTACTGCCAGCGCTGCCGCTGGTAATGCGGGTTGATCTTCTACTATGGGTGATGGGCGAAAAGGATTGGTAGGGATGGTGGCAGGAGGATTAGTAGGGTTGGTAGGATTGATAGGGTTGGGAGGAGGTAAATTTTCATTTACATACTCTGGAGCAGCGTCGTCTAAATAGGAGGAAAGAAAAATGTCCGCTGCGGTCTGTTTATGACTACGGAGTTTAGTCGGGATCAGTGGTGGCGGCAAGTTACTGAGTACTTCCGGGGTCACTTTAGGTAGGCCTTCGGCGAGGAGGGGATACATGCCTTTAATAAGGGCATTTCTTTGTCTATCTAATTGTTCTGCCTTAACCCGTTCACCTTCTTCCTGTAGCTCTTTTTCCTTGGCTTTTTCTGATGCTTCTCTACTTCTCTCTGCTTTCTGAATTTCTTTCTCTGTTCTTCTATGCGCTTCTTTACGCCACAATTCTATGGCATCTTTCTGGGATTGTCTAGATTTCTTTTTCCACAGTGCTTCCTCTACTCTCATGATGCAATCAGCATCCCATGTCCCTGAGACAGGCCATCTATATTTCTCTTCCAGATCCTTCGTGTAATCTACCCATAAATCTAAATACAGTATGGCATCTAGGCCATGCTTGTGGTACATAAAATGTCCAGGAGTGTCCCTAGGCGGGACGGGAACTGCCTCTTCGAGTATCCCTGTCCTGGTTCCTATCTGACGTAATTTCGAAAACAGCGGCATGTTTGAACTAGCTTGAACGAAAACACAATAAGCACAATAATAGACTGTAAACAATCATCATACCACGACATTAAAACATTAGGAACAGATACTAACTAGTACATAGAAGAACACAATTCTAAAAATCCTAAAATACAATACTGGATGCACTGCTAGAACAGTACAGTCATACCGGTCTCATAAAGAGACACGTCATTACCGCATCCACCTAAATGGACACGTCTTTACCGGATCTGTGTACCCAGACCCGTCTTGACCGGGCTCAAACAAATGAACCCGTCTATATGCGTTCCCAACAACGGTACTCACCGGGAAGCAAAACTGAAGGCCTCGGAAACTCGATACTGGACTGGACTGCTACGGCTTCTTGCTGCGCATGCGCCTCGGAACAGGTGGGCATCGAGATACCTCGGACCTTGCTCTCTCGGCTTGGGCTCTGGTTGGGACAGTCCGCAATCCTCACCGCCTCGTGTGGATGCCTGGTCGCAGTCTCCGTCTCCTCCGTGGGCCTGAGGGAGTTGGCAGGAAAACCCGCGGATGTGCACAGAATGAGTCCGTCACGGCTATAGAAGGGGTCAGGGGCCTGCGCTTACATCGCCGGCGCGTGGGGAAGGGGACTCGTCCCTATTCGGGCGCCAGAATTATGTGGTAAATAAAATTACCCTGACTTATTTTCTATACATTAATAACAAATAAGGATAGCTCATAAAATGAGAGGCAGAGTCCGTGGTGTCCGAGTCAAAAGGGCTTTAATTCAAATGACTCGAGTCATTGAGAATCGGGTTCCATCACCACTAAGGTTCAGGAAGGGATATCTAACGTTTTATTAATATCACACATTATATATAGTAAAACCATACAATTGAAATGAATAGAGTAGGCGTAACACTCCAGGCGGAGCAAGTGAAAGAAGGCGTGAAAGAAGGCGTGTAAGGAGGCGTACACGTGGGTGTTCACTTGATGAGTCATAGGTGTGTCATAGGTGGGTGGATGCATAGAGGAGGTCTGCAGGGTCAGCAGAAACTTTACCCTACATGTGCGCGCAACTGGTCATGACGTGAAATTGACGTGGAACTGGGGAGAGCTGGGGGGCTGACTTTAGCACTAGTAGAGGAGTCTGGAGTCTGGGATGTCAGAACGACCTGCACCTTTGGCATATCTGATATCTTGTGTTTGGAGGATGTATTGTCTGAAGTAAAGGTCTCTCAAGCAGAAGCCGTTCATCACTAAATGCTAGTGTGTGCATATATTTCTTCGTGCATTGCGTGGGGGCCATGGGCCTACTATGGCAACGGGTTCGGTAAATCACTTGCGAAGAGACAGGAAGGCTAGGCCCTATGCTCTGCAGGCGGAAAATGTTTACCTCTTTCACTAGACTGGAATGTGTTTTTGCGGAGGCTGAGCAGATAACTGTAGGCAAAATACCGTCTTGGCAGGCAGGCCAGGCTGGGCACCTCTCGACTGAGCAGGGAGTAAGGGAGAGGTCAGGGATGCATACCTAAACTGCAGCTTTCAGAGACAGAAGAGGCTCGGAGCCTGAATTCAGTGCCTGGCTCGGCTGGGCCACAAAAACGTGTGCTTCTCGATATTTGAACGTGTACCAGGTAAATGCATTGGCAACGTAGGCCTTAGTGCAGAATTACCGTTTCATTCATGGAAGGCCTAATAACTGACATGCTGATATTAGACGGAAATGCAGGGGCATTATTATGACAGGCACGGGAAGGGAATTACATGATAACATGGACATACATGGGGCATAGGTACGTGGATAGGGTGCGAGTGGGGGGACACACTGACCACATAAAATTTCTGTTTCCTCATTCCCTCCTTGTCCCCTACTGCGCCCTTTAGGATACATCTATTCTCATGAGACCATCTATTTGTTCATATAACATCATTTGCTCGTCTTTTTTCATTCGAGCACGGGAACGTGGACGGGGAATACAAGCAGTGGCACACAAGCCGCAAATCGCTGGGCCACATTGCAGACAGAGACAGCAACTGAATAGTATGAGCAGTATTATTCCTAGGAATGACAACACTTTCCAACCCCAGGCTGATATCACACTCCAGAGCCAACCGGACCAAGTCCAGGTGCCTGGATTCTGGTGTATCTGGTGAGCTATCTTATGGAGCCTTGTTATTGCTGCATACACTGATGGTGCGTTATTAGGAATAAACACACAACAACTGGAGCCGATCACTCTACAAGCTCCGCCCCTATCGGCCAGGATGACGTCAAGAACAAGGCGGTTTTGAAGAACAACAAGTCTCATAGCAGACTGCTCCTCGTCAGGTTACCTAAGGCAGAAGTAGTCTCATTCACTACTGCTTCCAAAGTTCTGGTTAATTTGCGTATTAATTTACTGTTTTGGACGGGACCTACGAAGAAAAAGAATCCTTTATTGAAATCTTTATATTGCTCCCACGCTGTCTCAGTCTGATCGACAATTGGGGACTCGATATCCCTCTTGTGTCTTACATGTACGAGTCGGGAATCTCGATGATAATCGGATGGGGCTAGAAAAACTGGTGGCAGTAGGAACGCAATATAACACGTTCCACCCCAATCTAAGGGCAGACGTACATAAGCTGTCTGACCGCAAATGAAATAGGAATGGCGGGAAGCTTTGAAAGTAGACTTTCCTTTATCACTGAATTCGACCACAGTATTACAATCACTGTGTCCTAGGTGCACTGAACCATTTTTCCTAACGCATAACTCACCTTTCACTGGTAAGACTGTTATAAGCGGTGAACCTGTATTGGTCTCGGACTGGACGTTCAGAACCATGAGGTTGAGGGAAACATTCCCTAATTCGTACACTTCATTTTCTAGATCGGTCCCTTTCCTTTGGGGAAGACCGTCCTCGTCTGGGAAACATGCCTTATTCATAACTGTATTCAGGTCTCCCCATATCCAATCGCCCTGGGAAACTGTGGACTTACTGTCTAGTGATGACATTAAAGCAAACCATACTCCGCACGAACCATTGTGCGAAAACGGATAAGGAAAGAGGGGCAGAACTCCCTTCATTTTCTGGTAAGGTGGGAGTCGGCCGCATACCCAGCAATTCGTTACATTGCTGGTCTCGTGAGAATGGTGTAACATACGATGAAAGTGTTGTTGCGCAGTGCTAGTCGATAGGATAGTTTGTGGGGTGGCAGGTCACTGAATGTGTGCTCTACAGTGTCATTGAAAGAAGAATGTACATGTGAACCAAGAGGAGGAAAGAAAACATGTAGCGTCAAGCTTATACATATAATCGATATACTTAGAAAAAACATAATGATCAGAGTTACTATGCATCTACTGTGTAAATTTTTGCCGTATTTTTCTTTCATTTTTTTCCGCCTATCTCTCTGACTATTTGGGTATACGATCTTATACATGTCAGGAACCTGTCTAACCGCTTCACCCGAGGGGGACTTAAACAATTAAACGCTGTCTGACTTACTAGACCGTAGCTTCTGTCTATATTCCTGTTGCGGAGTCTTTTCTAGCAAAGGGAGTTTAGTGTCAGTGTTCTCTGGACAGTTCTCAGAATCCTTTACTGAACCAAGTCCATGGAAACGCTTCACATGATGGGCATGGAGCCATCCTTTATGTCCCTCGACCTTGACGGCAGTCCTCGTCGTTAACAAGACCAATTTGGGCGCACGCCAGCGGGGCTCCAGAGGGCTTGAACGGTCGAAATCACGGACACACACCAGGTCTCCCGGAACGATTGCGTGAGTCTTCACCTGGGTGTTGTCCGGGAAGGCAGCTGCAACCTGTGAACGACAAGAAAGTAGTGCAGACATCAAGGAAGCCAGGTAATCTGTCAGCATAGTACTGTCAACATCGGTTATTTTACGTGTCATAGGCGTACCCCACATATTCGGCGGTCTACCAAAAACCACCTCGTACGGGGATAGTCCGGTTCTGGAATGAGCTACCATACGCATGTAAAAGAGGGCAACCGGCAAGGCTACCATCCAATCCACGCCTTTTTCTGCACAGACCTTGGCTAACCGTGTTTTGAGAGTCTGATTGTGTCTCTCTACGAGACCAGCTGCCTCTGGGTGTCGTACGCAATGGAATTTCCACTGGTACCCTAACAGGCGAGATACTTGTTTCATCAGTTCAGAAGAGAATGGCTGTCCATTATCTGAGTACACGACACGGGGCAAGCTGTATCACGGGAAGAATTCACGGACCAACTGCTTGGCAGTGGTCACAGCAGTGTAATCTGGGACTGGGTACGCTTCTGTCCATCTAGATAGGGCACATACAACTACGAGGACATACTTGAATCCTCGACATCTGTCCATCTGAATATAATCCATCTGGAGGACTTCAAAAGGGTGGTCAGGAGGATGAAATCCCCCTTGTTCCACGGGAATGCCTTTGCCTGGATTGAACTGACAACAGATCATGCAGGTACGCACTTTCTGTTTCGCTGCTGCACGTAAATGCTTGTTGAACCAGATGTTCTGTAAACTGTCTAACATGGCTTTTTCTCCTAAGTGTGCTGGACTATGTGCTGTATTTATGATAACTTGAACCATGGAGTCAGGGAGGAACCAGGTGGCTTTGCCTTTTGTCATCCATCCCTGATCTGTCTGGACCCCTCCTTGTTCAGTCCATTTCTTTATTTCGTCTGGAGTGGCATGTGTCTGTATGTCGAGTACATCTTGTGAGGGATCCCTGACTGTCATGCAATTTGTCAGTGATGGTACTTCAGTCTTTGTCGTGTCAGCTGGAATGTCTGTTTGAGTCTGAGCTGTAAGTTTAGCTGTTCCATCTGCCAGGTCGTTACCCTGGGAAATAGTGTCAGTGACTTTCGTATGTGCTTTGCACTTCATGATGGCTATTGCTGTAGGCAAGTGTATTGCATCTAACAGAGCTTGAATGAGGGGACCATGCTGTATTTTGGCTCCATGGGAGGTCAGAAAACCTCTCTCTTGCCAGAGGACACCAAAGTCGTGAACAACTCCGAATGCGTACTGTGAATCTGTGTATATGTTTACTTTCAGGTTCCTGGCTCGTATGCAGGCTTGGGTCAGAGCGACGAGCTCTGCTGCTTGGGCAGACAAGGTGTCAATTCGTTGTGTTTCTATGACTTCAGTATCGGTGGTCACTGCATATGCGGCCACTAACTCTCCTGTGCTTGTTCTCATACATGAACCATCCACATAAAGTGTCAGGTCTGGGTCGGGTAATGCAATGTCTGTCAAGTCTTGTCGAGGGTAAAAGTGTAGCAGGGTTCAGAGTATTGCAACTTCTGATCTCTATGTGTGGCTGGAACAATGTCAGTTCATATCCTGTCAGTCTTGCTATGGTCAGGTGCTGTGTCTGTGTCCTGTTCAAGAGAACTTCCACTGAGTGTGGAACCTGTACTGTCAGGGGGTGTCCTAACACTATGGAATCACTTTGTCTGATTGCTAGAGCTGTTGCTGCAACTGATTTTAGGCACGCAGGCAGAGCCTGGGCCACTGGATCCAATGTACTAGAGAAGTAAGCACAAGGCTTGTGCTTTCCTGCCTGATCTTGTGTGAGAACAGATAATGCTGTGCCATCGCGTTCAGTGACAAAAAGTGTAAAAGGTTTGCTGTAACATGGTGTCGCTAAAACTGGTGCTTGACATAGAGCTTTCTTCAGTTCATCAAATGCAAGTATATGTTCCTGAGTCCACCGAATATCTGGTAATTCGCACTACTTCCATCACTCCTCCTCTGACCTGTTTTCTCACTTACCGTCCTCCTCAATCCCCTTTACAGTTTCTCTCTGACTTCTTGGAAGTCTTGGCCACCATCACAGTCAATAATTCTTCTATTCTACTCCTCGGCGACTTCAACTTCTGGCCCTCCGACCCAGATGAATGTTCGTCCTCAAAGGAATTTTCTGAAACCCTCCAATCCCTCAACTTCACCCCCCATGTCCACTCCCCCACCCACATCAAAGGTCACACGCTAGACCAGATCTGGTCCCTGAACTGTCCCGTGGAATCCCTCTCTATTTCGCCTTGCACATGGTCCGCCCACCACCTGATCTCATTTTCCCTACCCATTCACCCCCCAGCCAAGCCCCCTCGCCCCAAAAACATCTGGGTCCGAGCATGGGGCCGTGTCAACCCGGAAGACCTCTCTTCCCTTCTTATCACCTCCCTCCCTTCCCTGCAGGGCCTCTCTACCGTTTCCCAGGTTGAGGCCGTAGATCAGTGGCTCTCCGCTGGCAGTGACTCTGTTGCCCCGCTCAAACGTATTACCTCTAAGCGCGATATGGATGCCAACCGGTGGTTCAACGCAGAGCTTAAGGCCACCAAACTTACTGTACGTCACGCGGAGCGGGCTTGGAGGAGAAATTATTGCCCCACTCTAAGACTGGAGTATGCCAACATCCTTACCCAGTATAAAAAAGACATCTTGGAGGCCAAAACCGCCTACTTCTCCTCCAAAATCCTTGCTGCTGAAAACCAGCCTAAGGAGATTTTTACGATTGTCCATAACCTGGCGTTCTCGGACAGAACAACTCTTAAGCCCGCCCCCTCCGAGGAACTCTGCCACTCCCTCAATAACTACTTCATCCACAAAATTGCTACCATTAAAGCCAACATCCCGCCCCCTTCTCCCTCCTTTGTTGACCCCCAATGTCCCCCTCCCAAGGGACAACTCACTGCCCTCCCCCCCATATCTAAGGAAGCCCTGTCTTCCTTAGTACCCTTGGTTAAATATGGCTCTCCACTTGACCCCTGTCCTGCTCACATTCTTCGCCATATCTTTGTTACCTGCCCGGACCACCCCCTTCATCTCCTCAACAGTTCTCTGGCTGAAGGTGTGGTACCATCCCCCTTGAAGTCCGCGGTTATTGTGCCGATTCTCAAAAAACCTGGGGCAGACCCCTCTGTCCCTGCCAATTTCCGCCCCATTTCCCTCCTACCTTTTCTGGCAAAGGTGCTCGAGCGCCATGTCACCTGCGCTCTGAGCTCCTTTGTAGAGACTCATGGAGCTCTCGCTCCCCGCCAGGCCGGCTTCCGCCCCGCACACTCCACGGAGTCCGTTGTCATCTCGGTCTTGGACAACCTCAGGGAGGGTATGGATACCAACCAGCGCCAGGCCCTAGTGCTCCTCGATCTCTCAGCCGCCTTTGACACGGTGGATCATACCATCTTGCTTTCCCGTGTCAGGGCGGCGGGGATCGGGGGGACTGCCTTGGTCTGGCTATCCTCCTTCCTGAGCGACCGCACCCAGGCCGTCCGCCTGGGTGACTTTACAGCGGACGTCCGGAAAGTTCAGTGCGGGGTCCCCCAAGGCTCCTCCCTTTCCCCCCTCTTGTTCAATCTCTATGTCGCCCCTCTTATCTTTTCTCTTCAACAAATGGAGGTCGCCGTATTTAATTATGCGGATGACCCCCAGCTTGTCTTTAACCTCTCCTCTTCCCCCTCTTCTGTCCTTAATTTCCAATCTGTCATGCTCCACATCCGGGACTGGATGAACCACAATCACCTTAAACTCAACCCCGACAAGACCGAGCTGGTGTTGATGGGTGGTTCATCCAGCCCCTGGTCCTCTCTCTTCTGGCCCCCTTCTCTTGGCCCCTCTCCTGAACCCACTACCTCTGCCAAAACCCTTGGCATAAAACTCAATTCCCAACTCACCCTTCACTCCCAGGTTAGCTCTGTTGGATCTTCCTCTTTCCTTTCACTGCGCACTATACGCAGGGTGTCCCGTTTCTTCACTTTCTCTGCTCTCAAACTCATCACCTTAGCCATGGTGGTGTCCCGCCTGGACTACGGCAACGCCCTATATGCAGGTATTCCTGCATACAGCTTACGGCGTTTGCAGCAGATACAAAACCAGGCGGCCCGCCTGGTCTTCAATCTTCCTAAATTCCACCGTTCCTCCCCCCTCTTGAAATCCCTACACTGGCTCCCTGTGCGAGCCCGGATCCAATTCAAGCTCGCCTCCATCACCTTCTTGGCCCGACTGGGCCTGGCACCAGCATTCATCTCTTCAGAGATCACCCCCTACGTACCCACCAGGGAACTTCGCTCGTCCTCCCAGTCCCTCCTCACTATCCCACGCTACCAGACAAAGAAGTGGGGAGGCTCGAAATTTGCTACCCTTGCCCCGATCCTCTGGAACTCCCTTCCCCTGGAACTCCGATCCATCACTCTGTGCCCTCAATTTCGTAAACACCTCAAGGCCCACCTGTTCACAAAGTCTTTTGACTAAATCCCCAGCAGTTTCCCCCGTCTTTTAGCCCTGGATCTTGTTAGCTGTAGCGCCAAGAAACCGCAGGTGTATGAGCGCTTTACAAGTATTTTAAAACTCAAACTTAAACTCAAACTCAAACCCAAGGGAGGACAGTCGAAGTCGCTGCCTCCTGTGTTGTCAACTGTATGAGTGGTTTGGCTAGATATGCGTACTGGGGAATCCATTGTCTGCAGTAAGAAGTGAGGCCAATGAAGGCCCGTACCTCCTTTTGTGTCTTGGGCTGTGGAAGATGTGCAATTAACTGAATGCGGTCAGGTGTTAACTGTCTACCCCTCTTGGACTGCAAGTGACCAAGGTACACAACTTGCTGGACACAGAATTGTAGCTTTGAAGGGGACACTTTGTGCCACTTTTCTGCCAGGAAGTATAAGACTGTCAGTGATGCACGTTCGCAGTCTCGTTCTGTCCGTGCTGTGGTCAAAAGATCATCAACGTATTGGAGCAGTGCAGTGTCAGTAGGCATGTGAATACTGTCTAGTTGTCTTTTCAATGCTTGACTGTAAATACTAGGGCTTTCTGTGAACCCCTGAGGAGCCCTTGCAAATTTGAAGCTTCGGCCATTTAAACAGAATCCGAAGAGGTATTGGCTCTCTGGATGGATTGGGATACTAAAGAAGGCGTTCTTGAGATCAATTACAGTAAAGAACGCTGCTTCGGAATCAATTGCAGTCAATAGTGAAGAAATGTCTGGGACCACTGGGTACTGGGGTATTATGCATTTATTCAATTCTCGGAGGTCAATCACTAATCTGTAAACCGGTGGTGCATTTGGGTCAGTTCGTTTAAGAATCGGAATGATAGGAGAATTACATACATTTGAGTCAGTTTCTACAACCACTCCCTGTGCAATGAGCTCGTCACCAATTTTCAGTAAGGCTACTACAGCCTCAGGTGGCAACTTGTATTGTCGGATTCGTGGCAGTACAACTCCTTGCTTGAGTGTGACACGGTATGGTGTTATGTGCATGTAACCTACATCAGTCGGACCTTGTGCCCATAAATGCTGTGGTACATTCTGGAGTCTGGGGTCAAAATCGCTCAATACATAATGTCCTTTAAAATCACGTAAAAACAATCTCACTCCTTCCGGAGAACAACAAATCACTGCTCCTAGTTCTTTCAACGTTTTTAAACCAAGCAAGTTTTCTGGACATGATTTCGTAAGCAACAAGTCTGTAGTACAGGACAATGGACCAACTTCTAGGGAAACTGGCTTTGACACTTCGTTAACAATAGGCTTTCCTGAAAATCCCAGGGAAATATTCCGTGAGCCTGAGAGGGGTGCCCCTGGGACCTCGTCATGACTGATGGTAGTTCTGCTCGCCCCTGTGTCAATCAGAAATTTTCTGTCTTTCCCTAATACATGACTATGTACATAGGGACCCTCTTGATCTACAGGAACCTCAATAAGGGGCAAGCCAACCTCCCTCTCTAGGCTGTTTCATGAGT
The DNA here is from genome assembly GCF_964263255.1 of Lissotriton vulgaris. Taxonomy (NCBI): domain Eukaryota; kingdom Metazoa; phylum Chordata; class Amphibia; order Caudata; family Salamandridae; genus Lissotriton; species Lissotriton vulgaris. The sequence continues at coordinate 157,293,069 of NC_141695.1, read as the reverse complement.
ACTGTTGATAATCTGGGTAGTCTGACTGTGCATACTGGTACATTTGTTGTGTGACATGTTGTGCGGCAGCAATGGGTTGGTGTACAGCTACTGTCTGTTGCGCGTTCTGTGGAGTTTGCGTGTTCTGCGGGATGTGATCCTGTCTAGGAGGACGCGGTCTTTCTTTCGTCTTGCCTGTAGCTATATTGTGTTTCAGGACAGCACATTCATTTATATAGTGACCTGGCTGTTTACAGTAGTTGCAGTTCCCTTTGACAGGTGCCGCGCCCTTTTTCTGGCCATCGGCGGCTGGAACTGATTGAGCAACTAGTACTTTCATTTTCGTGTCTTTCATGCGTCTCTTTTCGTGTTCCTGTTCTTCTCTAATTCGGTTCTGGTGGTACTGTAACATTTGTAACATTTGGGAAGGGCTATTTGCTTGCCAGGTACTCTCAACCTTCAGTACTCTATTTTTGATCTGGGGTAAGGAATTCTCTACTAATTTGGTCACAAAAAGATGTGGGTACGATTCACTACTTGTCTTCAGGCCACTATTAATAAGAAAACATTTTTCGAATCTAGAATAAAAATCACTAGTGTCTTCATCTTGTTTCTGTTTGCAGGCTGAAATAGCATCCCAATCTTCCTTTTTGGTAGTCAATAATCTCGGCAAAACCTGTATCAATAGCTCGGGTAGTTCTTTGGCTTTGTCCCTGAGACCAGTACCAGGGGTTCATGTATTATCTTCGTCTTCTAATTCTGTCCAGTTAATCTTTTTCTCTCCCACCTCCCACTCTTTTTGTTCAAGTTTTTCGTAAATGCCTGCTGGTAACAGTACTCTCAACATTTTAATCATATCAGCGTATGCATACTCCCCCATGCGGAGCATGTCTTTTAATTCACGGTGGAACCCCGCTGGGTCTTTATCATGACAGGGCAGTAATTTTTTCATTTCTAATAATTCCATTTTCGTCAAGGGTGTGTAAACGTATAGTCGTTGAAGCTCACCCCCTGTAGTTCTAACGGGATGAACCTCTCGTAGGGGATTCTGTCTGTCTATGTAAAGGTCTTTCTTTCTCGGTGTGGAACAGGAATCAAGTGTGGGGTCAGGAGAGTCAAGTACTTATGTCGTTGATCTAGAATGACATTAATTAATTCGGTGCCTAGGCCTCTCCATCTTGCTAGGAGTAAATTGTCCAATAATTTATATAGGGGACCTGGATCAGAATGCTGACTCTCGTACAATGCGATGAGATGTTGAATCATGTAAATACCAGCTAAACGCTGTTCTTCTGGAGGAAGACTCAAAAATGTTTGCGCTACTATATCATCCTTATATATGTTAGAATTGCCAGCCCATTGAACTGCTGACAGGGCTAGTTCCTGTTCATGCATAGTACTAAGTTCGCTACTCCCTACTAGTTTTTTCAGTGCATGTTCAGTAGCTTGGAATAGGTGTTCAAGGGAATATCGTTCTGGTATGGGAGAGAGAGAACGTTTATTGTATTCTAAGCGTATGGGTCTATCAAACGGTCTTGCCCTACCTACGTAATTCATTTTATTCATTTCCTCTGAGTCAACAATTGTAATGTACAACAAACGAGGAGGGGATACATGCCTTTAATAAGGGCATTTCTTTGTCTATCTAATTGTTCTGCCTTAACCCGTTCACCTTCTTCCTGTAGCTCTTTTTCCTTGGCTTTTTCTGATGCTTCTCTACTTCTCTCTGCTTTCTGAATTTCTTTCTCTGTTCTTCTATGCGCTTCTTTATGCCACAATTCTATGGCATCTTTCTGGGATTGTCTAGATTTCTTTTTCCACAGTGCTTCCTCTACTCTCATGATGCAATCAGCATCCCATGTCCCTGAGACAGGCCATCTATATTTCTCTTCCAGATCCTTCGTGTAATCTACCCATAAATCTAAATACAGTATGGCATCTAGGCCATGCTTGTGGTACATAAAATGTCCAGGAGTGTCCCTAGGCGGGACGGGAACTGCCTCTTCGAGTATCCCTTTCCTGGTTCCTATCTGACGTAATTTCGAAAACAGCGGCATGTTTGAACTAGCTTGAACGAAAACACAATAAGCACAATAATAGACTGTAAACAATCATTCATACCACGACATTAAAACATTAGGAACAGATACTAACTAGTACATAGAAGAACACAATTCTAAAAATCCTAAAATACAATACTGGATGCACTGCTAGAACAGTGCAGTCATACCGGTCTCATAAAGAGACACGTCATTACCGCATCCACCTAAATGGACACGTCTTTACCGGATCTGTGTACCCACACCCGTATTGACCGGGCTCAAACAAATGAACCCGTCTATATGCGTTCCCAACAACGGTACTCACCGGGAAGCAAAACTGAAGGCCTCGGAAATTCGATACTGGACTGGACTGCTACGGCTTCTTGCTGCGCATGCGCCTCGGAACAGGTGGGCCTCGGGATACCTCGGACCTTGCTCTCTCAGCTTGGGCTCTGGTCGGGACAGTCCGCAATCCTCATCGCCTCGTGTGGATGCCTGGTCGCAGTCTCCGTCTCCTCCGTGGGCCTGAGGGAGTTGGCAGGAAAACCCGCGGATGTGCACAGAATGAGTCCGTCACGGCTATAGAAGGGGTCAGGGGGCTGCACTTACATCGCCGGCGCGTGGGGAAGGGGACTCATCCCTATTCGGGCACCAGAATTATGTGGTAAATAAAATTACCCGGACTTATTTTCTATACATTAATAACAAATAAGGATAGCTCATAAAATGAGAGGCAGAGTCCGTGGTGTCCGAGTCAAAAGGGCTTTAATTCAAATGACTCGCGTCATTGAGAATCGGGTTCCATCACCACTAAGGTTCAGGAAGGGATATCTAACGTTTTATTAACATCACACATTATATATAGTAAAACCATACAATTGAAATTAATAGAGTAGGCGGAACACTCCAGGCGGAGCAAGTGAAAGAAGGCGTGAAAGAAGGCGTGTAAGGAGGCGTACACGTGGGTGTTCACTTGATGAGTCATAGGTGTGTCATAGGTGGGTGGATGCATAGAGGAGGTCTGCAGGGTCAGCAGAAACTTTACCCTACATGTGCGCGCAACTGGTCATGACGTGAAATTGACGTGGAACTGGGGAGAGCTGGGGGCTGACTTTAGCACTAGTAGAGGAGTCTGGAGTCTGGGATGTCAGAACGACCTGACCTTTGGTATATCTGATATCTTGTGTTTGGAGGATGTATTGTCTGAAGTAAAGGTCTCTCGAGCAGAAGCCGTTTGTAGGAGAGTAGGATCTGCTATCCTATGGTCACCCCAATTTTTGCTTTTTGCTTCACTGGTTTTTGACTTACTGAGGCTGTGGGCCTGCTAATCAGACCCCCAGCCTGCTGTTCTCTCTCTAAATTTATAATACATGTGCTATAGGTACATACCACAATTGGAAATGGACTCCTTGTCAGCCCCTGTACCATGCACTATAGGTGCTCAGGGCATAGGTGCCACCAAGGCCTACCAGGGGCTGAAGCATAGCTTTTGCCACCCCTGGCTGGTTCTTAAATTGACACAACTGGCTGATCACTCAGCTGGGGCAAGTGGGTGTAATCACCCCTTGCTTAGATATAGTATACCTATATCTAAACCTATATCTGGACACATATATAGCCTGTAAGCCACTCCTATGGAAGGCCTCATCAATCCTGGAGGCAGAGTGCGTGGTTTTATGTGAGATGGAGCTCTGGCATGAGCTGAGCCTGTCTGCAGCTGTCGGGAACAACTCCCTAAGCTGATCCGGGATAATGCCATACCATATACTCTTAAGCGCCTTATAATCCTCGCGGTTATATAGCAACTTTGGTTTGGCTTTATCAAAACATGTCGTGTAAGGTGTCATACGAATTGGAATACTACCCCCTCGCCAGTTCTGGCGACTGGGGTAGCATTCCACCCTTCTAGAGGGCGAAGACATGTTACTTTACTGAAACGCGGTTGATTTAAAATGAGCCTCAGATCCACAAAATGGATGCCTCTGCCACAGACACGGGTCTGGCCTCCTGCTGCTGACCGAAACTCAGCATATGGTGGCCTGGACAAAGAGTTTCCTGTCGCAGGGCGGTGTCAAACCACCCCAGACAGGAGATAGTGGATTGTAGTAGGGAGGTTTCAAAGAAACCAGACACTGCCTGGGGAGCACAAGGCTGCCCCTTGCATAATCCGGCCAAACCGGTTCTGGGGCCTCCCAGCCCCTGTCCCAGCGCGGCCTGGATCAAAGGAAAGGGGTGTAACCACCCCCTTCCTGGGTCCCACCCATAGGAGGGGACCTAGCAGGATGTCCAGCCCACCAGATTCGAATAAGAGTGGGAGCAGTGCCAATGCAACTCAGATCATCCTGAAGAAACATAAGAAACGAATTCTGGACCCTTCGACTTTCTACTCAACGCAGAAGACTGAAGAATCTCCCTTGTGGTCAAGGAGTGACCACCCTGTGCAAACAGGCACCATCCAGCCCTCGACCCTTGCTTTGTTGCAGTTCCCGCCGGAACTCGAGCAACAGAGATCGACGAGATCAAGCTTGCCTGCCTTCTCCTAGCCCGATCCACAGTCCCTGCAGAGCTGAGACCAGTGGAGGCGACCGGAAGCGTGGGGCACGCCATCTTGAAAAGGCCACAAGACGCTGACCGTGCAGCCCACGAGTGATCCTCGAAGCTGTGCACCGGGGTTTGAGAAGCCCCCACCCCGAGCTACACTTGCACCAAAGCTACCCCCTCCACACTTGACGAGTGCTGCGTGGGGCCCTTCTGCTTGTGGCGGCTCGACGCGTTGGCCCGGTCACTTGCCAGCTGGCTTGTGGCCCCTGTGCCGACGAAAACCAAAATACGACTTGCTTTTCTGATTGCTCCAGATCTGCACCAGCTCCTGTGAAAAGGAGCCCCCACTCTGACCCTCCTGGTTTGAGTGATAAGCAATCTCCCGGTTCCGCATGGATTGCTTTTGCCAAGTGCTGTTTGCTGCAATCTTGAAGACGACGGTGCTGACGGCGAGAGCCTACGTGGGACAGATTGTGACCTGCTCCTGGACGTCGCAGATGCCCCAGAGCCCACGTGACAGCGGAGAGAAGCCTATCAACAACCACCTGATTGCGCCCGACATTGCCTGGTTCCGTCCTGGTTCCACCCTGGTCACTGCTGAGTGACCCAGACTCTGTCCCCTCTGCTTTCAGGTACTTTTCTACTTCGATCCACCCTTGGATCGCACCGGACACTTCTGCTTCACATCGCCTGCAGCTGCAACAGCTTCAAGCACCAAGAGCCTGCGTGTCAAAACCCGACGCCACTTCGACCCTGTGCACCCACGGCCTGTGGGTGAGGTAACATTGCAACGCCGGTGTTCCCACACTGGTACACACCTCTAGGGTCTGTGTCTAAAGTTTTGTTCCTCTAGGTTCAGCGGAAGTATCTTTTAATTCACTTTATCTAACTTTTACACACCATTGACATTGCATTGGTGCGAGCCGCACTTTCCGTGCTGCACCCGTCTCCTGTGGGCTACTCCCGACTTCAGCATTGCTAGTCCTGACTGCTCCCAGCGAATCTCTAGGCCCTAGGCCTAACCACTGTTTGAGAAGTGTTACTTATACCACTTTTTTAGTATATGGTCTGAGTGGCCACCCGCCCTCATCCATAATTGTGCAACTTTATATGTTTTACTGTGCTTTTGATTTAACGCTTGTGCCCCTTTCCTCATAAAGAGTACTGGGGAGTAATTTAGAAATAAATACATATATTTTTATAATATATACTTGTGTGGTGTCCTTTCATTTGATTACAGGATTGTATGTGGTAAAACAGCTCGCTTAACACGACCTCTTAAGTTAAGCCTTTAAAGCTGCTTAGTCCATGCTACCACTAGGATAGCTTGTCTAACAAGGTTGACTTACAACCAGACATCTTTGAGGTTTGTTTGGACTGATACCAAGTGGTTCCAGAATTGGAAACAATACATATCAGGCCAACTTCTCACATTGGTGTGCAGCGGTGCGGATTTGAGCTTGCTGTTTGTTTTACCATTGCAATCTTTATATCAAATTGAAAGATCACATCAAGTACCTTAGGTACATATAAATCAAAAGCTTAGCATATTAAGTTCTACTGAACTTAGTAGTTGTAGATTAAAGGGATTAGCACACCCTGACTACAACTCACTAGCAAGGTACAGTAGGAAACACTTAGTGTAGGTAAGTGCACCACTTACACCTCACTAGCAGTCATGTCTGATACAGGTAGAGCCTCAGGCTCTGCTCCTGTAATAGTTGATCCTATAGGGACAACATCCAGATATGACAACCTTAGCCTTACTTTCTCAGGGGATGGGAGATGGGTAAACGAGCAATCCTGTATAGGCATGAAGATGATCAGAAATACAAACTGTATCTTCAGATTCTCTTCCAAACTAGGGGGGCGTAGAATAAGGGAGATGATTTCTATTTATAATTCCAGGTGCATGTCCTCTGCTCTATACGGAGCAGGGACATGGGGATATAACTCGCAGATCGCCCTCTCCATTCAGCAGGAGGAAAACAAATACCTTAAACGCTTATTATGTCTTCCTGCTTCAGCCTCCAACGAAATCATTCATAGGGAGCTGGGCATACACCATGCCACAGACTTGATTGCACTACGCCCCCTCTCCCTCTGGCGATCCATTTGGGCTAAAGATGAAACTAAGTTTACCCAGGAAATAATTTTAGACTGCATTAAATTAGACCAGCACTTAAAAATCCCTTGGCTAAAACACATTTTTCACTGGTATAATTCCCTTTTTGGTCAAGATATTTTCAAAGACACCCCAACAGAATCAGTTTTAACGAAGCGTGACCTTAAATCCACCTACATGGATCATGCAAAAGGGATTAGAATGAAGGGGTATGCTACACAAAGTACTTTTAAATTGTACCTGGAATATAATTTAAGCACAGGATCCCCATCATACCTTACATTTGTCAGTATCAACTCCCATCGCTTCGTTCTGGCACGCCTGAGGCTGGGTATAGTCCACCATCTGATGGCCTTCCCTACTGTAAAGAAGCCGGGGTCTTGCCCGTGCCCATGCGATGGGAAATCGAAACAGAGTATCTGCCACTTTTTATTACTTTGTAACTTTTATACTGGTTTTAGAAAGTTTTACCTAAAGCAACTATTTTTAGAATATAGTACGTATGACATAAGAGCTGCAATGCAACTGTTGTTTCACCTGTCGTCCCCTAATGTGTGTTACCGTGTAGCCACCTATGTTCTTAAATGCATCGGGCACAGGAAATCAATCATTATATGATCTCCGTTGGAAAAGACACCTATTGACCAACTGTGAGCTACTGCCAAACCTTTTGCATTTCTCTTATACATGAACTTTGGTTATTATTATGTTTTTAGATTCGGTTATCGATCGTTCCCTTGGTTCTGTACCTCTCTGGACTTATGCTTTTTAAACTTCTTGTACATAATTGCTGCTAAAATACGTAAGAGATTTTATAGACATTGCACTTTAGTTATCCTTGCACATTTTTGCACATACTATTGCACTTTATGCCCAGCTCAGGCCTCTCTTCGACCTGTACTACCTCACTTGGCATGTTTTGCACTAGGTTTTAAAATTGCTGCTAAATACAATGTTCAATTTTTGCATATTTTGCACATACTACTGCACTTTATGCCCAGCATAGGCCTCTTGTCTAGTACCATCTTATTTGCATGCTTTGCATCAAACGTTTAAAACGGCTGCTACATATAAGTGATTATTCTATGGTATATAAATGTGATATGCTTTGCACTAATTTGCTAAATTGCTGTTAAATACTATGTCCAATTTTTGCTTATTTTGCACATATTACTGCACTTTACGTCCAGCATAGGCCTCTTGTTTAGTACTATCCCACTTCGCATGCCTTGCACCAAACGTTTAAATTGACACTACATTTAGTGATTATTTTTCCATTTTTCAGGTTTTTACCTTGATTGGCGGAATTAATGTAATTGTTTAGCAAGTTTCATCATTCTTTAATCTTTTATAAAAGTGACTTCAATTGTATTCATGAATGTTGCTATATGGTTGTACCTGTACAAACCGAATAAAGCATTTTGAAACTGTGACAACCTTAGCCACAAAGACCTGAGTGCCTTGTGCACAGCCAGGGGGCTAAAAAAGGGCAGAGGCCCTACCATTCCTTCCCTAGTAGCTCTCCTAGAAAAGGATGACTTAGATAAGGTGAGTCAGGCTCCCTTAGAATCAGGTGAAGGGATACACTCCCCTGAGAATGAGAATCTTCCAGAAGATGAAGAGGAGGAGGAAGAGGAAGAGGAAGGCTCAGATTTAGAAGAGCCTGAAGATCAGGATCAGAGGGTGACCCAGGTACAGGTTGCCAGGCTTAACCAGGCCAACCTAGACCTACATGAGAATGGAGAGGGCCAGCACCACTCCAGATCTCATAACCAAATTCTCCCAGGCAACAGGAGGGTGAGATCTCAATCAAGGGACTCTCATCTTTCTAGTGCCTCAAGAGAATCTCAAAGAGGGATGACTCCCTCCCAGAGAAAAGAGCATAGGGCCAGGATGAGGGCTGTCCAACTCCAAATAGAAAGGGAAGAGGTAGCCTTGGCTCAAGCTAAACTTGCTTTAGCAAGAGAAAGAAAATTGTGTGGCTTAGATGCCACTGGTGGCAGCAAAGTTCCTAAAGAAAAAGACAGGGCCTATGACAATAGAAACCTGACAAAAATTGTGCCCCCCTACAAGGAAGGGGATGATATCCACAGATGGATGACTGCTCTTGAGAGGGCCTCCATGGTACAGCAGGTCCCTGAGGATCAGTGGGCAGCAATTTTATGGTACTCCTTTTCTGAGAAAGGGAGGGACAGGCTCCTCACTGTTAGACCCGAGGATGCCAAAAACTACTCTGTTCTGAAGAGTGCTCTTATTGAAGGGTTTGGCCTAACCACTGAGCAATACAGGTTGTTGTTCAGAGACACCCAAAAAGCACAGACTCAGGACTGGACTGATTTTGTAGATTGTGCCACTAAGGCTCTGGAGGGTTGGCTGCAGGGAAGTAAAGTTTCAGACTATACAGGATTGTACAATCTTATGATGAGAGAGCAGATCCTTAATAACTGTCAGAACCAGCTGTTGCATCAATACCTTGTTGACTCTGATTTGACCTCTCCCGAAGAATTGGGAAAGAAGGCAGACAAATGGGTCAGAACAAGGATTAAGCAGAAAAACCAGAACCAAGGTGACCAGAAGAAAACAGACCAGAAGGGTGGGAATCAGAAAGATAAAGAAAAGGACCAGAAGTCTTCAGGCCCCCAAACTAGCAATAAGGAGGGGGGTTCCCAAAATGGAAACAAGAAAAAGAAGAATGATGGCCCAAAGAAACCTTGGTGTAATACCTGCAAATCAGTTTCACACTGTGGCAGTGAATGCCCTAAGAAAAATCCAGTCCCCACCACTGCAGCTCCTAAAGCACCTGCACCCCCTAGTACAGTTAACAGTGGTGGTACACAGCCAAAGGGTTTAGTAGGGTTGACCCTGGGTACTGAGGTGGAATCTGGCCTAGTCAGAATCCCCACACAGGCAGTTCTCCTATATGATGTGGACTTATCTTTGACCACTGCAGTAAGCCCCAGTGACCTGGGCAAATATAGGCAGACTCCCTTAATCAATGAGAAACTGGCTCAGGCCTACAGGGACACTTGTGCCAGTGTCACAATGGTGACACCTGACTTTGTGGACCCTGGACAGATTGTACTAGGTGAAAGTTACCTAGTGACCAATGCAAGCAACTCCACTACTTCCCATAGTGTGGCTGTTGTGAACTTCTCCTGGGGAGGGGTAGATGGCCTAAAGAAAGTTGTTGTGAGTGCAGACCTCCCAGTAGACTGTCTGTTAGGCAATGATCTTGAAAGCTCAGTTTGGTCAGAAGTGGAGTACAGGACTCATGCAGAAATGCTAGGGATTTCAGCTCATGTCCTTGCAGTGACAAGGTCTGAGGCTAAGAAGTGCCTTCCTGAACCAGTGGTGGATCTTGAAACAATAGACCAACCACAACCCAAGAGAAGGAGCAAGAGGGTTAAGGCTGTGCCTTCCCACTTGCCCCAGGTTGAGGATCAAGTTTCACAGGAAACTGATTCTGCAGTCCAAGAGGAGACTGTCTCAGAGGAGCTTGAACCTGACCAGGTTGAGTTTCTGGGGACAGGGGGACCCTCAAGGGCAGACCTGGGGCAGGCCCAATTAGATTGCCCTTCACTTGAACCCCTCAGACAGCAAGCTGCTGCTGAGGCTGCAGGGAATGCTCAAGGTACCCATAGAGTGTATTGGGATGAAGGGCTCCTTTATTCAGAGGCTAGAGACCCCAAGCCTTGCACAACCAGGAGGTTGGTCATACCTTTGAAGTTTAGGGGCTTCCTTCTTACCTTGGCCCATGATATTCCCCTTGCAGGACACTTAGGCCAGAATAAGACTTGGGACAGGCTTGTTCCACACTTTCACAGGCCTCACATGTCAGAAAATGTCAAGGAGTTTTGTCGCTCCTGTGTCACTTGCCAAGCCAGTGGTAAGTCAGGTGGCACAACAAAGGCCCCCCTGATACCACTACCTGTGGTGGGGGTACCCTTTGAAAGAGTTGGAATAGACATTGTGGGTCCCATGGATCCTCAAACAGCATCTGGGCACAGATTTATACTGGTGGTAGTGGATCATGCCACCAGGTACCCAGAGGCAATTCCCCTGAGGACCACCACAGCCCCTGTGGTGGCAAAAGCCCTCATTGCAGTTTTCTCAAGAGTGGGCTTTCCAAAGGAGGTTCTTTCAGACAGAGGTACCAACTTTATGTCTGGATACTTGAAAGCAATGTGGAAAGAGTGTGAAGTAAACTATAAGTTTACCACACCCTACCATCCACAGTGCAATGGGCTTGTTGAAAGGTTCAACAAGACCCTAAAGGGAATGATAAAAGGTTTACCAGAGAAGCTTAGGCGGAAATGGGACATCCTTTTACCCTGCTTGCTCTTTGCTTACAGAGAGGTCCCACAGAAGGGGGTTGGCTACAGCCCTTTTGAACTTTTGTTTGGCCACCCTGTAAGAGGTCCATTGAGTTTGGTGAAGGAAGGATGGGAGTTACCTCTCAAAAAGCCTAAACTAGACATTGTGGACTATGTACTTGGTCTCCGCTAGAGGATGGCTGAATACATGGAGAGAGCATCCAAAAACCTTGAGGCAAGTCAAGAATTACAGAAAGCTTGGCATGACCAAAAGGCTGTTCTGGTTGAGTACCAGCCAGGGCAGAAGGTGTGGGTGTTGGACCCAGTGGGGCCAGCAGCTCTCCAGGACAAATGGACTGGACCCTACCCTATCGTTGAGAAAAAGGGAGAAGTCACCTATGTGGTTGACTTTGGCACCCCTAGGAGCCCCCACAGGGTGCTCCATGTAAACCGTTTGAAAGCATTTGTTGACAGGGAGGACATGAGTCTCCTCATGGCCACAGATGGGGAACAGGAGGAAGAGAGTGACCCTCTCCCAGACCTGCTTTCCCAGAACCCTGATGATGGTTCAGTTGATGGAGTAGCCTTGGCAGGCAGCCTCACTGAGCAGCAACAGGTGGACTGCAGACAGGTGTTGCAGGCCCACAGACATTTGTTTTCACTCACACCCAGCCAGACTAACTGGTGCACCCATGAGGTGGACACTGGTGACAGTCTGCCTGTGAAGAATAAGATCTACAGGCAACCTGACCATGTCAGGGATTGTATAAAGGCTGAGGTGCAAAAGATGTTGGAGCTTGGAGTGATTGAGCCATCAGAGAGCCCATGGGCTAGCCCAGTGGTCCTTGTGCCAAAACCTCATACCAAAGATGGGAAGAGAGAAATGAGGTTTTGTGTGGACTACAGAGGTCTCAATGCTGTCACTAGGACAGATGCTCATCCCATTCCAAGAGCAGATGAGCTCATTGATAAATTGGCTTCTGCCAAGTTTCTGAGCACATTTGATTTGACAGCTGGCTACTGGCAAATCAGACTAGCTGAAGAGTCAAAAGCCAAAACAGCATTCTCTACCCCTAGTGGACATTATCAATTTGTGGTAATGCCCTTTGGTTTGAAGAATGCACCTGCCACCTTCCAAAGGTTGGTGAATCAAGTCCTTGCTGGGTTGGATGACTTTTGTGCAGCATATCTAGATGATATTGCTGTCTTTAGCTCCACCTGGGAGGATCACCTGATCCACCTGAAGAAGGTTCTGGAGGCCTTGCAAAAGGCAGGCCTGACTATCAAGGCTACTAAGTGCCAGATAGGGCAGAGCAAGGTTGTGTACTTGGGCCACCTAGTAGGTGGGGGTCAAGTTCAACCACTGGAGAGCAAGATCCAGACCATACAGGACTGGGCTCCTCCAACTACCCAGACACAAGTCAGAGCCTTCTTGGGCCTGACTGGGTATTACAGAAAATTTGTAAAGAACTATGGGTCCATTGTGACACCATTGAATGACTTGACATCCAAGAAGATGCCCAAAAAGGTTCAGTGGACAGTTAGCTGTCAAAAGGCATTTGATGACCTGAAGAAGGCCATGTGCTCTGCACCTATCCTGAAGAGTCCTGACTACTCCAAACAGTTCATTGTACAGACAGATGCTTCTGAGTTGGGGGTGGGAGCTGTGCTTTCACAACTTAATCAAGATGGTCAAGACCAGCCCATTGCTTTTATTAGCAGAAGGCTGACCCCCAGGGAGAAACGTTGGTCAGCTATTGAGAGGGAGGCCTTTGCTGTGGTTTGGGCCCTGAAGAAGTTGAGGCCATACTTGTTTGGTACTCACTTCCTAATTCAGACAGACCATAAGCCCCTCTTGTGGCTAAATCAGATGAAGGGTGAAAATCCCAAACTGCTCAGGTGGTCCATTTCTCTACAGGGGATGGACTTTACAGTGGAGCACCGCCCAGGGACTGACCATGGTAATGCAGATGGTCTCTCCAGGTACTTCCACTTAGAACATGAAGACTTATCTGGTCAAGGTTAAGTTTAATGTCCCTGCGTTTGGGGGGGGGGGGGTTGTGTAGGAGAGTAGGGTCTGCTATCCTATGGTCACCCCAATTTTTGCTTTTTGCTTCACTGGTTTTCGACTTACTGAGGCTGTGGGCCTGCTAATCAGACCCCCAGCCTGCTGTTCTCTCTCTAAATTTATAATACATGTGCTATAGGTACATACCACAATTGGAAATGGACTCCTTGTCAGCCCCTGTACCATGCACTATAGGTGCTCAGGGCATAGGTGCCACCAAGGCCTACCAGGGGCTGAAGCATAGCTTTTGCCACCCCTGGCTGGTTCTTAAATTGACACAACTGGCTGATCACTCAGCTGGGGCAAGTGGGTGTAATCACCCCTTGCTTAGATATAGTATACCTATATCTAAACCTATATCTGGACACATATATAGCCTGTAAGCCACTCCTATGGAAGGCCTCATCAATCCTGCAGGCAGAGTGCGTGGTTTTATGTGAGATGGAGCTCTGGCATGAGCTGAGCCTGTCTGCAGCTGTCGGGAACAACTCCCTAAGCTGATCCGGGATAATGCCATACCATATACTCTTAAGCGCCTTATAATCCTCGCGGTTATATAGCAACTTTGGTTTGGCTTTATCAAAACATGTCGTGTAAGGTGTCATACAAATTGGAATACTACCCCCTCGCCAGTTCTGGCGACGGGGGTAGCATTCCACCCTTCTAGAGGGAGAAGACATGTTACTTTACTGAAACGCGGTTGATTTAAAATGAGCCTCAGATCCACAAAATGGATGCCTCTGCCACAGACACGGGTCTGGCCTCCTGCTGCTGACTGAAACTCAGCATATGGTGGCCTGGACAAAGAGTTTCCTGTCGCAGGGCGGTGTCAAACCACCCCAGACAGGAGATAGTGGATTGTAGTAGGGAGGTTTCAAAGAAACCAGACACTGCCTGGGGAGCACAAGGCTGCCCCTTGCATAATCCGGCCAAACCGGTTCTGGGGCCTCCCAGTCCCTGTCCCAGCGCGGCCTGGATCAAAGGAAAGGGGTGTAACCACCCCCTTCCTGGGTCCCACCCATAGGAGAGGACCTAGCAGGATGTCCAGCCCACCAGATTCGAATAAGAGTGGGAGCAGTGCCAATGCAACTCAGATCATCCTGAAGAAACATAAGAAACGAATTCTGGACCCTTCGACTTTCTACTCAACGCAGAAGACTGAAGAATCTCCCTTGTGGTCAAGGAGTGACCACCCTGTGCAAACAGGCACCATCCAGACCTCGACCCTTGCTTTGTTGCAGTTCCCGCCCGAATTTGAGCGACAGAGATCGACGAGATCAAGCTTGCCTGCCTTCTCCCAGCCCGATCCACAGTCCCTGCAGAGCTGACACCAGTGGAGGCGACCGGAAGCGTGGGGCACGCCATCTTGAAAAGGCCACGAGATGCTGACCGTGCAGCCCACGAGTGATCCTCGAAGCTGTGCACCGGGGTTTGAGAAGCCCCCACCCCGAGCTACACTTGCACCAAAGCTACCCCCTCAACACTCGACGAGTGCTGCGTGGGGCCCTTCTGCTTGTGGCGGCTCGATGCGTTGGCCCGGTCACTTGCCAGCTGGCTTGTGGCCCCTGTGCCGACGAAAACCGAAATACGACTTGCTTTTCTGGTTGCTCCAGATCTGCACCAGCTCCTGTGAAAAGGAGCCCCCACTCTGACCCTCCTGGTTTGAGTGATAAGCAATCTCCCGGTTCCGCGTGGATTGCTTTTGCCAAGTGCTGTTTGCTGCAATCTTGAAGCCGACGGTGCTGATGGCGAGAGCCTACGTGGGACAGATCGTGACCCGCTCCTGGACGTCGCAGATGCCCCAGAGCCCACGTGACAGCGGAGAGAAGCCTATCGACAACCACCTGATTGCACCCGACATTGCCTGGTTCCGTCCTGGTTCCACCCTGGTCACTGCTGAGTGACCCAGACTCTGTCCCCTCTGCTTTCAGGTACTTTTCTACTTCGATCCACCCTTGGATCGCACCGGACACTTCTGCTTCACATCGCCTGCAGCTGCAACAGCTTCAAGCACCAAGAGCCTGCGTGTCAAAACCCGACGCCACTTCGACCCTGTGCACCCACGGCCTGTGGGTGAGGTAACATTGCAACGCCGGTGTTCCCACACTGGTACACACCTCTAGGGTCTGTGTCTAAAGTTTTGTTCCTCTAGGTTCAGCGGAAGTATCTTTTAATTCACTTTATCTAACTTTTACGCACCATTGACATTGCATTGGTGCGAGCCGCACTTTCCGTGCTGCACCCGTCTCCTGTGGGCTACTCTCGACTTCAGCATTGCTAGTCCTGACTGCTCCCAGCGAATCTCTAGGCCCTAGGCCTAACCACTGTTCGAGAAGTGTTACTTATACCACTTTTTTAGTATATGGTCTGAGTGGCCACCCGCCCTCATCCATAATTGTGCAACTTTATATGTTTTACTGTGCTTTTGATTTAACGCTTGTGCCCCTTTCCTCATAAAGAGTACTGGGGAGTAATTTAGAAATAAATACATATATTTTTATAATATATACTTGTGTGGTGTCCTTTCATTTGATTACAGGATTGTATGTGGTAAAACAGCTCGCTTAACACGACCTCTTAAGTTAAGCCTTTAAGGCTGCTTAGTCCATGCTACCACTAGGATAGCTTGTCTAACAAGGTTGACTTACAACCAGACATCTTTGGGGTTTGTTTGGACTGATACCAAGTGGTTCCAGAATTGGAAACACTACATATCAGGCCAACTTCTCACACCGTTCATCACTAAATGCTAGTGTGTGCATATATTTCTTCGTGCATTGCGTGGGGGCCATGGGCCTATTATGGCAACGGGTTCGGTAAATCACTTGCGGAGAGACAGGAAGGCTAGGCCCTATGCTCTGCAGGCGGAAAATGTTTACCTCTTTCACTAGACTGGAATATGTTTTTGCGGAGGCTGAGCAGATAACTGTAGGCAAAATACCGTCTTGGCAGGCATACCAGGCCGGGCACCTCTCGACTGAGCAGGGAGATAGGGAGAGGCCAGGGATGCATACCTAAACTGCAGCTTTCAGAGACAGAAGAGGCTTGGAGCCTGAATTCAGGGCCTATCTCGGCTGGGCCACAAAAACGTGTGCTTCTCGATATTTAAACGTGTACCATGTAAATGCATTGGCAACGTAGGCCTTAGTGCAGAATTAACGTTTCATTCATGGAAGGCCTAATAACTGACATGCTGACATTAGACGGAAATGCAGGGGCATTATTATGACAGGCACGGGAAGGGAATTACATGATAACATGGACATACATGGGGCATAGGTACGTGGATAGGGTGCGAGTGGGGGGACACACTGACCACATAAAATTTCTGTTTCCTCAGGGAGGTGAACTGCAGTGACACATGGAAACACTGAGGGTCAGATTCAAAACCAAGTCTGGAGCATCTCAAAATCACAACCATTGTTTTAGAAATGATTCAGGAACGTTTGAAGTGGACCCAATCTAGACGTGCCTTTAGAATGTGCAGCTTCATGAGCGGATTTTTTTTTTGCACATAGGATTTCACAGGGTCTGCAGGCGTCTTCAGATTGGTACAGATTTCTGTGCAGTGTATGGATTTTCTGTGCTACTGAAAAGCTAACAGGGCAATACAAGGATTTTAAATGGCACTAACTAGGGCCTATGCCCTCTGGGACCCCCCACACAGTCAAGCCATGACTTGCACCAAAAGAAGGTGTTTGCGACTTATATAGGTTAATCGGCTCCTAGAAACTACCTCTCTACTCACTGGCTGTAGGTTCTCCTTTGACTCTGTGTAGCACTTTTCTGCTGTTTGACTATGGTTGTACCAACAGACAACACATACTTTATACATTTATATAAAATGGGCACACAAAACTGTTCTGTATCAGAATATTGCACACAGCAATATCGTCTCACAGTTGTATGATGGTACAACGCCTGGCTGAACAATGCATAGCTGTACCATGCGGTCTCAACCATGCATGCCTTCACTACCTGATTTCATGGTAAAGACATGATGGACAAAGAGACATGCATGCTAAAGATCATACCCCTGTCCCCTACCCTGTAAACTGTCCCTTCCCCCCCTGCTCTGCACCCTACAATTTATTCCCATGCGACAAAAACGACCCCAACCTTAGCCTCCCCCGCCCAGAGCTCTAAAAACTGTCCTCCCCTTTATCCCTAAAGTACACCGACCCAGCCCACTTCCCTGAGGCCTAAAACTGCCCCACCCTTAAAACTGTCCCTTTTCCCCCTCCCCACCTGAGCCCTAAAAACTGTTTCCTACACCTCTAAAGTACCCCTACCCAGCCCCCCTGCCCTGAGCTTTCAGACTGCCTCTGTCCTATAAACTACCCAACCTCCTTCGGAGCCCAACAAATTACACCCCACTCTGAAAAACTATCCCCCACACCCTCAATACCCAGTGCAGCCCCACTTACCTCACTGCGTCCTCTCCCAATCCTTCTACCTTCTCTTTTCTGTGCCCGCCCATCAGCTCTACAACTAGACAGTGCATTGCCTTAACCACGCATATGCCTTGAGGCCCCAAAGATCCTCAGGGGCCTGAAATTGGGTTACATTCTTGGCATAATCTGTGCCCCTTGAACCAGCTTTGGGTTCTCCACTGGCATCAATGGTAACTTATACCGAGCAACAAAATCTTCACTGGTTCCTTGATGCCCAAATCAATGCCACCATAGGATGATCAACAGCCTTTTGTGGTATCAGACTCTGAGACTAATATGTGTTGACTTCGAATGAGGCTGACCCAAACCCCATGCAGAGCAGCCAATAGGGAAACGTTCTGACTCTATACCATTGCTCCGCAGTCACGCACAGATGCTGCATCAACATTTTGGCTTGAGCTAAATGGATATGACAATGGGGATGATGGTGAAGAGTTTGCACCAACCTATTTTGAGGACAACTAGTATATAGGCCTGCAAGATGCCACTGGATTAGATAACTCACGTGATACTGGGTTGGTTTTCCCTCTCGGACCAGCAACTGAGGAAAGTACATCCTTTGCGGCTGTCATTAGCACATGGAGAGTTGCAGTAGTCCTTGACCTTCATCTCCCTAGTACAGAGGTAAAAAAAACAATATTTTTACTAAGGTCTTTCAGCCTAGACAGGCACTAACCAAAACTCTTCGGCCCTTCCACAAGGCCCTCGCTGATGCACTCCTGAGCACTTTGAATGTTCTAACCCTCCAGTCAATCTCCAAGTCAAATCAAGGCAAAATCCTTTTTTTCAAGAAATAAATTCCTATAGGAATATATACACAATTCATAAAATAGGCAATTCATTTACAAAGCCTTAAACAACAATTCATAATCATATCTTTCAACCACACATACTTAAAATGTATACAATTACAAGCATTAAAACATTAAGATTTCGACATACCATGACTCAATACAGTTCACAGCCCAAGATCTCACATATATTCACAACACTTTAAAAACATAATAAGAATTTAGCCAATGACAAACAATTCATATTACTTCAATCAGCATTTACAAAGTGCATAGTGCATGGCAGCTTATAGCAACTTCAATGACCACTCTTAATTATGCTTCAGTTTGAGATATACTTCAATATATTCCTATTTGGAGATCCTCTCATTACACTTAACATTTCCTTACTACGTAACACAACACCCATGACACCATGGGGCTCATTAGGATGAGGGCGGACTTTGTCGGCCTGCCATCCTGCCGGAATTCGGGACCGCCTGCCATTAGGGCGGGGATCCCGTGGGGGGTATTAGGATGTGCCCGCCACAGTGGCGGGCACATCCTGCATTTATAGCATTGTGGCGGGCGGTGCCTGCCGCTTTGTTTATGCAAATGAAAGGGGGTACCACTGGTACCCCCCCCCCGTGTGCAGCCCCCACCTCTCCTTCACTCTGGGGGCCCGCAGGGGGCTGCCAGAGTGAATACCGCATGCCTTTCTGTGGCGGCATCGCCGCCGCGTGAAGGCATCTACACAAGCCCATCATAATATGGCTGGCGGTGTCTATTAGACACCGCCACCATATTAAACCTTTTCCGCCCCAGTTGCTAGGCGACCGGGGCGGAAAAGCAGCGGACGGTCTTTCTGTCCGACGCGGTCCCCCCGCCATCCTAATATGGCGGTCGGGAATTTAGGTGCGGATGGCGCGCGGATTTCTCCCGCCAGGCTGGCGATGGCTACCGCCAGCCTGGTGGGGGAAATCTGCCCGCCATCCTAATGGGCCCCCTAATATTAACATTCTAAATAGCAGTAATATCACTGGTGTATTTAAGATTTTACACAAATACTGGCCCATGGCACTAGCTACATCTTGGAACCTAAGGTCAAGTATCTAATCCAGACCCATTTCCCTCGTACGGATTCCATATTGTTTAACTACAAGTCTGAGTAACTTTTCCCTTTCCTCCATGAAGAATGCATAATCTTTCAGTAAATGCCTGACTGAAAATGTCACAGTTCGCCTACAGGGGCACTGTCCATTTTACTTAGCAACTTCTATTTTTAATTCCTTGATACGTCACCCAGTGTCAGTTCCCACCCTCAAACACAGGACTTCATTCTGTAGGCACTTTTCTGGAATGCTACAGAGGTAAGGGAATAGATCCGTGCTCTCCAGAGACTTTAAATAGGGAATAACTGAGCTCTTGGTTTTAAGATAGAGCACTTTGCCTGAGTGTACTCTTTATCTGGTTGGTCCAGGCTACTGCCCCTCCTTTGGTGCGCATCTCTGGGACCCCCAAAAGCTTCACCATCATTATCACAGGATTATTTTTATCGGCATAAATTAACAATATTTCTGGTAAGATTTGCTCCAACAATTTATCACCAGACGCCCCATCTTTAGGAGAAAAATAGAAGTGCAAGGCTCTGCAGTCTGCCAGATCACTGCAGGCTACACTTCTCAACACCCTCCTTTCGTGCCTGAATCATGGCATTCTTGGGGAGTTCAAGGTGCAATTTCAGAGAATTACTTTCTAAACCTTCACATGATACCCACCTATCCCAAGCCAAAACCTCTGCACCATAAAGGGCCTGCAGGATTACCTTACCGTGTATAACTTTAAGCTTACCCTGTATATATCCAAGTCATATGTCACCATAGACCAGCCCTATGCTACCCTGATTTGTTAAATCATCATCCAACCTCTGATGGGACAAGGTGAATTCTTAATAACTTTTCAGTATCTAAATATGGGGAAACATTTGGTGCAAGGATGTTTTTATCAGCCACCCTTGCCATGCTGTTGGTCAATTCCAACTGCCTATTGGGTCACTACATCTATGCACTCAGGGACATAGTTGGTGAGATCTTACAGTGGGTGCAGGAGACTTACTGGAATCTTTGGCTCACACCATTCAGGATGGCCAGGACTTGGCTCAGTTTGACATCAGATCATGCCTAGACACAACTGATTGTGTCGGAGTGGCTATTAGGACAAGTGTGATGCTATGGAGTCATAACTTAATGTGATCCAGTCTTCTTGGGGGATGTCCAGGCACCTTCAGATGACGGTGAACCACCTGATATCATTGGGGTTCTCAATCAACCTGCCAAAGTCACGCCTGACTCTTTTGCAGGGGCTTTTCTTCATCAGAGCCAGCTGTGCTTGTGGGCTTTCTCTCCAAATTATAGAGTCTAGGACATTCATACCAGGATGGCCAAGTTTCAGCCTCCTTCCTGGGGCTCTGTGACAATGGCTCAAAGCCTTCATAATCTACTAGTCTCCTGCATCCTGCTTACCGACCATGCCAGATGGAACATGTGAGCACTACAAGGGGATCTGAAGTCTCAGTGGGCTTAGCACCATGAGACCCTGTTTGATTCCATTCAGATTTTCGGAGGAGACATGAACATATCTGCAGGGATGGCTGCTTGACCGCAATTAGACCAGCGGCAGACCCTCTCCCATTCCAACCCAAAGTTAACAAGGTGACAGATGTGTCACTAATGAGTTAGGAAGGCCATCTAGGAGAGGTGGAGATCAGAGAACTTTGGTCTTTTGCGGGGACCTACTTCCACATAAGTTTGCTGGAGTTGTGGGCAATTCGTTTAGGGCTGAAGGCTTTTCTGACAATCATCAGAGGGAGACTGGTGCAAGTTCTCACATACTACACCACTGCCATGTGGTACTGAACAACAAGCAGAGCAGGGAGAGGTCCTTTGTCTTGTGACAGGCAGTTATGCACCTCTGTAACTGCCTGGTCTATCAGGGCATCTCCCTCAGGTTAACCCCCTGAAGGGATCTTCGAATGCCAGGGTGAACTAACTCAGCCAGTGACGCCTTGCGGATAGTGAATGGCAGCTACACCTAGTTATGACCCAGGGTATTGTCTAGCAGTGGGGAAAGCCATGGTTTGAGCTCTTCACCACTACTAAAAACATGCAGTGTCAACAATTTTGCACATTTGAGTTCCCAAGATGGCTCTCTCTCTGAGACGCATTCTACCTAGAGTGTAGCACGGGGCATCTGTATTCCTTTCCTGTTATCTCGCCTGTTCTGAGTTCTTAACAAGATCAGAGATGACTGGGTCCAAGTCATCTTAGTGGATTTAGATTGGCCAGGAAGATTTGGAACCCATAACTGCTAGGCCTGAGCATTTGTCATCTGATCAGGCTGCTACTTCAGGAAGATGTTTTGTTGCAAAAGCAGGGCCGGGTCTTGCAGTTAGCCACCTTTGATCTCCTTTCAAAGTCATTGAGGGGCTCCTGGCAGCCAGCCACCCTTCTACAAAATCAGTGTAAACCATGTGCTGGGATAAGTTTGTGCCTTCCAGCAGCACCCACCACACAGACGCATTGTAGGCCAAACTGCTAGTTGTCATGTTGTTTAGCATATCTTTGGCCTATAAGACCTTGCAGTGGACTCTCTTAGAGGTTACTTGCCAGCCCTCTCTGCCATTTTATGTTTTATGCACCAGCTGTTCCTGTTCAAATCACCTGTTGTGATGCATTTTGCAACACATGTCCTAATGTTTACCACTTTGAGCCAATGCACAGTTGTACATTATGCCTACTGACTGTGAAAACGTCTATCTGGTAGCAATGACATGCAGCAGGAGTTAGCAACTCGTGCTGCATTCCTGCTGAAGGTAGTGATATCTTTACATGTCAGACATGCTATCGCTCTTCCTACCTTCTTTGCTCCGCCTCATCCCTTAAAAGAAGAGGAGAGACTTCACCTCTTGGACCCCGAGAGAGGAAGGTATATTGGGTGAAAGATCAGCTGTTTGTGTGGTTCTCCCGAACAACGAAGGGCAAGGTGGTGCAGAAGTGGACCATCTAAAGATGGATAGTCTGTATTATGTATTAAAATCCACTATCCTTTGGCTAAGAAGCAGCTTCCACAAGGACTGAGGGCTCACTCCCCCTGAGCTAAGACTGCTACCACTGCGTAGGCACATGGGATACCGGTCCTGGATATCTGTCAGGCTACTAAGTGAACATTAGTGCACACATTTACAAAGCACTATTGGCTCAAACAGTCAAGTACTTTGGAAAGTGAATTTTACCATTATGTTCTGCAGGACTTTTTAATCTGAGCCATTCCACAGACCCACTAATGTGGGGCCCTTGGTATTTATTCACAAGATAAGGAATCTCTGATTGGAAGCATCCATCAGAAGAACAAGTTACTTACCTTTGGTCACACCCTCTCGTGGATACTCTATCTAACCACAGATTCTCACCTACTTCGGACCTCCCTGTTCTGTCGAATGGTTTCCTTTTCATTTTGAAAAGGTCCCAACATAGTAATCTGTACACTGGTACTTCCAATTTGCTGATGAGTTCTTCTTCAAAGGACATGAACAAGCTTCTGAAGGAAACTAACAGTGCACATGGGTGGTACTTAAATTTGGCTCCATTCTTCACTTCCAGAGTGGAAGAAAGTCAGTGCGGAGTTGCACAGTGTGCTCAAGCGTTGCTTTTCAAGTTTCCCGATCCAGTCTGGTGCCTGGGATATTCGCAAAGTGAGAATCTGCTGTTAGATAAGAGTATCCACCAGAATTGGCGTTACAAAAGGCGAGTAACTTGTTATTAAAAAGTGCAATTTTTGCCCACATTGAAGTCTTTTTATGCTATTGACAAATAACAGATGTTTCATTTTTATCCAACGCACTGCCATTCATTTTATCAACCACAAAAAGATGATAGGCTCAGTAGTCCCACTAGGAGTTTAATGTCTGATCATGGGGTGGATGCATTTGACCACTGAGCCACTAGACCAAAATATTGAGCCACTAGACCAAAATATTTCCTTTTTAGGGTTGAGTCTGTGAGCGCATGCACAAGCACATGCTTCTTGCTTGCGAGACACTATTGTTTACATAGCTTACCATTTGTTGGTTTCAGTATGCCTCTTCTTTGCAGCCTCCTTAATTGCCTAATCCTGGCCAAACGTGACTTGTGATCCTTTCTGTGTTGCACAGACCAAGCACAGATTGATTCAAGCTAATAAGTGCCCTTTCGCTGCTCCGGTCATGATTGAGATACTATTTCTTCCCCAGTCCTGTCAAGTGCCACGCATTAGGCGTGACACAAATGCATTTCAGTGTGGTAATCCGCATTACCGCACTAAAATGCATTGTCACGCATATCTACTGTGACTCTGAAAGCACAAAGTGTCGTGGACTTCGTGCGCAATGAGGTCTCGAGTAATAGCAGCCTCACCTCACTCAGCTTCACTAGTGCTTCAAATGTACCACAATTTATTATTGTGAACATTCACCCGTGGCACGGCTCTGACGCCTGACGTCATGATCCAACGACTAGAATGCTGGGCCCAGTCAGGTTGTGCTAGTACTTTGCAGCGCCACGGCGGACGTCACATCCTGCTGCTGGAGCGCGGAGTTTTGAGGAAGGTGCCCTGTGCTGGCCGTTTTGCTGGTGGCGCCGCAATTTGAATCATGGCGCCGTTCACAGTGCTGCTGCAGGCACCTCGCACTGACCCGGGCTGTCGCCTTACCTGTTGCTCAGCTGTTTATTTACTCCCCGCCAAATTATTGTAGCAGCCCTCATTATTTCTAAATAATAAACTAAATACGTCCTCATTCAGACTTAAGCTACTGAGTTGCATACTGGAGCGTCGAGGACTTGGTACCGCTGACTGTGCAGTTACGTGCTGCCAACTTTGACTTCACCTCTCAAACTACGTGAGTACTTAATTCACATTTTTCAGCCCATCTCTACATGACAGCTTTCTACTGTTTGGAGTCTTCCTCTAATTGCATCATAGGCAAGCAATCACTAGTCAGTTTCACGGAAAACTCAAATGCCACTTCAGATTATGAGGGCATTAGGTTAGTGCCTTTCAATGTCTGTTACTTTGCAGCAGTTAACGTCTTAGAGTTTCTTGTTGCTCAGACGGGTGTAGTTTTTGATATTTATATATTTTATCTTCTCTTCACTGCTTGATTTGGCTCGTAAGAAAGTGTCACTCAAAGTCTTTCAAATGTCACTCATAATTTCACTGAAATTATGAAAATGTCACACACAGCACTCTGAAACCTTGGCAGCTATGCTTCCCCTCTCCCACTATCCTTGCCTGCTTAAAAAATCTGAATAGTTGAAGACCATCTGGTACAGTTTCTCGATGTTGCGCAAACTAAAGTTTGTATTGCTGTTGTCCTGCGTACAGAAAATATATTTGTGTCAATTTTTGTTGGTGTACAATTTTTGTATGTTACTATATAAGCAACCTCATTTTGAAGAGTAATACCAAAAATAACCACAGGATGGCAGCCATTTCCTGCTCTGCATTCTCGAAGCTGTTCAACGTAATGATTCTTTTGTTTCCCTTTCAAGCAAAGTTATCCGTTTTGCACTTTTTATGTTTCAATTTGGCGTCTTCTGGTCGACAACCTTTTATATCTTGTTAGTAATTGGGTTTCTGGTTGGCAGAGGTTTGCACCCTGTCCAAGCAGGAACCACAGTCCTAGTTAGGTTAAGTCAGATATACACCATAAATTAACCTGTGCTCACACTCTGGTAGCTTGGCACCGGTAAACATCGTTTACAACGATGTTTTCACTACGCAGTACCTTTAGCACGCATTCCCAAACGCCTGTATTCTCAATGTCCTTGGAACAGATGGCAAATGAAAATACTTCAATGCAGTAAACACTCTGGAATATGTAACATCAACAGGTCTTGCATTTTAAAAAAGACTACACAGGATATATTAGCTATTGATGAAGACAGCATTATACCATCAACGTAAAACATGGTAGTTAGCACTATCATTGTTTTATTATCGGTATTTTAATATCCTCTCTGTGCTATGCAAGCTTTCGTTTTGTGTTCACTCCATTTAGGTCTCATGCCCATCGGCTACTCGCCCAACATTTTAATTATTACATACAAAGTTCTCTGAAAGGACTTCTTGGTGTTGAGGTGAGTGAAGTCAGATGCAATGACAAAAGGCTCTTACTGAGGGTACGTGCATTTGAGTTGTCCAAAATTAAGCTTTGGAGCAGTTCCATGATAGGCTGTATACCCCCTATATAGTGCATTGAATGACCCTGACCGATCAGAGGGGAGCAATATGAGCCCGCAGTGCTTGTGGTGATTTGGTCTGTGGACCTTTTGCTATGTAGACATCTTGCATTTCTGACTGCCCAGATGGACAGTGTTGCAGTCTCGCCTGCTGACAGTGTATGTGCTTTCGCTACGAGGGGTATTAAAGGCTGCCCGTTGCTTACTATTTGTTGTCTTCATTGTCACTCTTCTATGCTGCCTGCTAACTGGCCAGCATGTGTCAACTTCACTTCCTGTTCTTTCAGCTGAAGCAAGCACCAAGTGCTTGTTGCTTAATCTTAATTGCTGTCCACCTACTGCTCGCTCTTGTTTTTCTTTCCTCGTCCTCGTTGTCCATGATTCTTCTTTTTTCTTCATCCTCGATGTACATGTTGCTGCTTCTTTTTTCCTCCTTTCTTCTTGTCTGTGTTGCTTCTACTATTTTTTCTTCTTCCCTCCTCCATTGTCTGTGTTGCTTCCTCATTACCCGCTTCCACCTTCCCTTTACCTGTGTTGCCCCTTCATCCGCCATAAGGGAAAAAGCACTATGATGCTGCTATTGCTGATTGCATCGTAATACTTTTATCTAACTTTTAGCCATGCTGCACAGCCGCCGCGCTGCTCTGCAACATGTCCAAAAGACATTGGCAAAGCCAAAAACTCTCTAGCGTAGGAAAGATCTATTAGCTTTGCCAATGCTTGTTATACCTTTGTTTTCTCCCTTTCACTGATCCAAGAATGTACAGCTGGATCCCAGATTAGCACTTCACAAACAAAGTTATAAATGGATATATAGCAAAAGGTATGTGTGCTTGAAAAATACAGACATTAGGAAGTAGTTTCATACTGTTTCCAAGCTTTATTGATCTTGGGGTATATTTCGAGGTGCCAATAGCTCTCTGGAAAGGGACGGACTTCCCAGCTCGTACCCAAGGATACTTTATGGAAGCATGTTGGATATATAATTTTCTGACACAGATCATTATTAAAACTACTTTTCTTTCTGCTCCATTTTTGTAGGTACACAACACAACGTCACCCTATCCTACTTCATAAAGAAATGCTCCAACACGCTGTGCTCTAACCGGTTCTGGGTGGTCGGCCAGTATGTGGATCGCAACGAAACAGGCTCCTGCTGTCGAGGGAACCTCTGCAATGCAGCCAGGCCAAATGGTGGCCTTCGTGAAGCCACATATGTTGTCCCACTCATAATGGCTGCCCTGTTGGCCATTACCAGTTTATAGGGGACATCTGAAAACACAAGGAACTGAACCGAAAAATTGGAAATGTGTTTTAAGAAGATAATCCCATTTTAACTAGTAAAGCGCGCGCTGTGACCAGTGAAGAAGATTCAGAAAACTGCATGGGAATGAGAGGAGGTTATCAGGACCCCAAGAGTACTCCTAAATCTAGTAGGAGTCTTTCCTTTATATATGACAGTTCCATCAAGCCTACAAGATGAAAATAACAGTACATTCCTGGATTTCATTGCCAGTGGCACACCAAACCATTATGAACTTGACATATTTATCAATGAGCAGGTACCTTTGAAAGGTTCATGCCTAAGGATGAAAGGCTGAGATCAAATTTCAGGGATTCAAAGCCATTACTTGCAAGCCACGACAGATACCAGTATTAAGTGCTTAACATACTAAATATTTGGTCAAGCATAAAGCATCTGCAGATTATTCTGTATTAAATAATTTAGAATATTTTAGGCCAATCCTATTTAAATCATCCATTTAAGTATTATAGGTTAAGCACTTTGCTTCAGATCCTTCAAATGTCTTGCAAACCCAAGGTGTATTGCTGTTTGTTACAGTATTTATGTCACAGTATCTATTAAAAACTGTAGGAAACATAGATACTAATTTGTTTCAACCCAGTTTTTGATCTTAGTTTTAAAGTTGATGCCTATCCTTTTGCAGTATGATTGTCTGAAGAGTAACACTTTGTTTAACACATTTACATTTTTTAAGGTTTATTCGTCATTGTAATTAAATGATTTTTTTGCTCTCAAACTACATAATAATGATGCAGAGCTTTGGCACTGTATGGGTCTCCCTATCAAAAAATATCAAAATCCAGTAATTTCTTTTAAATTTCAATTCATCTGATTATTTTGATGTTAACATGATGGCTTATCTGAAAAGTATAGTAATATACATGCACTTACAAAAAATGAGTCAGATACCTAATACTTATATTCCCATACTTTACTTAGTTTTTAAAGTCCTCTAATTTTGTTCCACGACAAGTAAAATGCCATGCCACACAAACCACCGACCCCCGCCAGCCAAGAGCTCCATGATGCCCACTGGTTACTCTCTCGTTCAATCAATCAAGCAGGATTTATAAAGCGCAGCTAATCCCTCATGAGTGTATACAGGCGCTGAGGTTATTGCTGCTTAGGTGGGTTCCGGTGAACAGCCAAGTCTTGGGTGTCTTTCGTAATTCCAGGAGAGAGGCGGAGGTGCAGGTTGGGTCGTACCTAGATTTTGTCGTGCGGTAGAAGGAAGAGCTTCCTCCACTGTTGCTTCAGCGGATGTGGGGGGGTATGCACAAGGGAGGGGTGTCTGGAGGGTTGGTGGAAGTTTAGGCGGTGGTTGATGTAGGCTGGTCCTTGGTTCATCTGGGCATTTTAGTTGTGGATCAGCATCTTGAATAGACATCTCTTCTGTATAGGGAGCCAGTGGAGTTTCTAGAGGTGAGGGGTGATGTGGGCTCATTATGGGAGGTTAAGGATGAGTCTAGCCACAGAGTTCTGTATGGTTTGCAGTCTCTTCAGGAGGTTAGTGGTGATTCATCTGTAGAGTGTGTTTCTGTAGCCAAGGCAAATGGCGACTAGGGCTTGAGTGAAGTGAGTCTGGTGTTGATAGGGAAACATTTGAAGATTTTCCATAGAATGCAAAAAGTGAAGAAGCCAGCGGATGGGCCTGCGTTGATCTGGGTTATCATGGTGACTCTGCTGTCCAGGATGATGCAAGATTACAAGCATGGTCTGTTGGAGTGGAAGAGGGTCCTAGTTCCAAGGGCCACCGGGATTCATTTCACAGGGGGGTGTTGTTGCCGAAGACCAGCACTTCCATCATGTCTGTGTTGAGTTTCAGGTAGCTGTCTTTCATCCAGTCAGCAACGCTCATCATACACCTGTGGAAGTTTGCTCTCTTGGTGGTGGGGTCTCTGAGAGCTAAAGGATGAGTGGGGTGTCGTCTGCATAGGATATGATGTTTAATCCCTGGGCTTTGACTATGTGGGCCAAGGGGTTCATTTAGGTGTTAAACAGAGTGGGGCTGAGGGATGAGCCTTGGGGAACGCTGCAGATGATGTTCTTGGATTCCCAGGTGAACGGCAGTAGCTGTACACTCTGGTTTCTTCCAGTGAGGAAGGAGGTGATCCACTTGAGGGTTTCTCCTTGGATTCTGATGTGGTGAAGTCTTTTGATAAGAGTGTGGTGGGACACAGGGTTGAGCACTGCAGAGTGGTCAAGGAAGATCAGGGTTGCTGTCTTTCCTCAGTAGAGCAGGGTTCTGATGTCGTTGGTGGCAGCGATTAGGGCAGTTTCAGTGCTGTGGTTGGTATGGTGTTCGGATTGGGAGATGTCCAGAAGATGGTTGTTCTCCAGGCTTTCAGTGAGTTGGGGGTTGTTGTGTTTTTTAGGTACTTTGGTGGGGAAGAGGAGCAGAGAGATGGGACAGTAGTGCTTCTGACCCTTCATTTGTACCTATCAACATACAAAACCAATTCCATATAGACTTGTACTATTACCTCATTGTAAAGGCCACAGTGGTGGGTAAAGTGAAATGTTGTCTCAGCAATATGAAAGAAGGTATGGTGGACTGCATGGCAGGGGCATAACAACGGCCCCTGTGGCCCCTGCAGTGCATGGAGACCCCTTTGCTTCAGGGCCCCCCAAATCCTTTTGACAGCCACCATTCAGCCCAAGAGCCCGGTGAGATATGGAATACTCATAGGGTCCCAGTGAGATATGGGAGACTCAGGGTCCCCTCATCACATTCTGCGGGAGGTCCTCAAAGTATAGTGTGAAAGGGAGCCTTCTTTACAAGGCAGCTTTAAGCTACGTTAAGTGGCTCAACACTGCCTTGTTAATATGGCAAAGCCCCTATCATCACAGGAACATCGTAAAAGCAGCTTTAAGCCACAAAAAGTGGCTTAACACCACTTTATAAATATGGAGCAGGACATTGCGCCACAGGACCGTCAGTAAAAGTGACGTTCCTGTGGCGCTATACCCTTTTAAATATGCCTCAGTATTCTCCTTTGTGTTGCTGTTTCCAGTTAAACCCTCTCAACACATCACAGTGCTCCAAGCCATTTGAAAAATATTCACATATATGCCTTTCAAAAGACTTTTTAGCCTAGTATACAGTATTAGCCGTGTATTATCATACGTCTTTGTTATATGAATGTACTTGTTCCACTTTTTACCGTGTGGTTAGCGTTCTGTATTTGCATAATGTCCAATGAGCATCTAAGAATAGTTTATCAGAACATGCATACGAGTCTCTAGGAAGCTTTTTTCATGATTTGATAGGGATGAGAGGACCTCGACCTTAAT
The DNA here is from genome assembly GCF_964263255.1 of Lissotriton vulgaris. Classification (NCBI taxonomy): domain Eukaryota; kingdom Metazoa; phylum Chordata; class Amphibia; order Caudata; family Salamandridae; genus Lissotriton; species Lissotriton vulgaris. The sequence goes on along the minus strand of NC_141695.1, from coordinate 157,262,903 downwards.
AAAAACATTGTGGGAAAAATATTTACAGGCATGAATTGTGGGCGGGTGGGAATGGAAGTAAGCAATGAAAACACGAGCTCGCATATGGAGTTGCTTAACGACAAATTGAAAAGTAGCTCCAAAAACTGGAGCAGTGGATGGACACAAGTACTTTGTCCATGCTCTAGGTGGAGGGCCAAACACAAGAAGAGGCATAAGGCATGCATGCCATGGACAAACAGGAAAAAAGGATACAAGATTAACTTTGAAGCAGATAAATGGTAACCAACAGGCGGCTGTAGCCCATTCATTGTAACAACATGACTCGAAGAAACAGAGCATGCACTATCTAGCCAAGACCGAAAAATGATTAGGTTTAGTGTTTATTATGAGTCATATGTGTTACATATATCTGAGAGGCTTGCATTATTGCTGCACATTCCAAATCTATGGAAGCGTAGGCTGTCCTTGCATGTGCCGCCCCTTCTGTATGTGAAGGAAGCTTTCTACAGCCAGTGCCAAATGTGTTACACATGTCTGAGATGCTTGCATTATTGCTGCACATTCCACACCTATGGAATTGAAAGCATGTGCTGTCCTTGCATGTGCCGCCCCTCTTCTGCATACGAAGCAAGCTTGCTACAGCCTGTGCCCTATGTGTAACATATGGTAAATATGACCGGAGTAACCCATATATGTAATTGAAACCCGGGTAAAGTATTGTATTATGCAACACTGTCTCAGGGTGCCAATATGAAGTAATTTGTGTAAGTAACTACGGGGCATAATATCAAGCAGGGCGTTAAAAATTATCGCTGTTTTAGCGGTGATAAGGGGCTTGATAATATGGCCTTGTGAATTTCAATAGAAACCCATGTTCTGGCCAGAACCTGGGCTTCTATTGGAATTCGCCAGGGCATATTATCAAGCCCATTATAACCGCTTTAGTGGCAGTTTTCTGCCGCTAAAACAGCGATAATTTTAACACCCTGCTTGATAATATGTCCCCAAATCTCGTCTACAAAAAACAATCTGGGGCCAAAATTCATAGTCAAATATATTTGGCAAATAAAGGAGAAAAATAATAATTGGAAGCACCATCAAACATGAATCATAAGTGTGTTCAAAGTGCAAAGTGAACAGATGTTGCTTGTGAAGAACAGGTAAACGGCGCTAAGTGAAACACGTATAACAATGTGTGAGGTTTGGTACAGCTGGGAAAGCTAATAACCAGAGAGGAACGTATAGTGGTACTGAAGGTTTATTCAAACTTGGGTCGTTACAGAACTTTCAAATGAAAAGGCAAAGTAGGTTCCTCCGTCAGCCCAGGGTTTCCGGACGGTACGTCTGCTTCTTACTCCCCGATGGCGTGGCGTGGAAGGGAAAAGAAAGAAAGCCACATTACTGGACTGTTTCCCTTATCTGATACGTGGAGGGGTAGGATAAGGGCGTGAGGGAACACCAGGGACCACCACCGTCTGAAGTGTTTCTACACCGAGACTATATCGTCCCGACCCCGTACCCTCAGCCGCCCCTTTAAGCCGTTCCTCCCTCTTGGTGAAACAGACCCCGTATACGAGCTCGTACCTTGCGGTGCCACACTTCTCCAGGTGAAGTGTGGCTGGGCGAAGCGTGGTATCGTTGGCCTCCTGGCTTTCCTGTCGTCGGTTTCTCCCCGTCTCCGGCTGATGTTTCCTCGAGCACTTCGGTTCCGGGTTCCTTCCGACCAGCGGCGAAGACGTCCGATGCTTCCGGTGCTGCTCCGGCGCTCGCGCCCTTCTCTTCGAACCCTCGCGTTATCAGCGCCGTCGTGGAAGATGATTGGTCAGCTGGTGATGACGTCGCTGCCGGAGGCGCCGCCTCGGTGTAAGCCCAGGCGGCTGTGGAAGGCGCACGAACATCCTGTGTCCGCCGAGGCGGAAACGAAGAAGGACAAACATCAGTAGCAGAGTCGAGGCAGGTAGGAAGCCCCTGAACATCAGTATCAGAGTCGTGGCAGGCAGGAGCCCCCTGACACATCCTCCCCCCAGGATTTCCCCGATCGGGGGAAAGAGGAAAGCGGGACAGAAAGTCAGCGTTGCCCTGATCACGACCCTTGCGATGACGGACCTCTATCTGAAAGGGCTGGAGTGCAAGGAACCACCGCAGGATGCGGTCGTTGTGGCCACGATTACGCTGCAACCAAGTCAAAGGGGCATGATCCGTATACAGAACAAAAGGACGACCCTCAAGATAGTATCGAAGTTTTTCCACACTCCAGCGGACAGCCAAACACTCCTTTTCAATGGTGGAATAAGCCTGTTCCCTGGGGAAAAGTTTACGGCTGATAAAAAGTACCGGCCTCTCAAGTCCGTCTGAATCTTCCTGTGAAAGGACAGCCCCAATACCCACCCCAGAGGCATCCGTTTGAAGAATGAAGGGTCTCCTATAGTCAGGCGAAACCAACACAGGAGATGTTGTGAGGACATTCTGCAAGGCCTGAAAGGCGGTCGACTCTTTAGGACCAGGGGCAGGCAGCCTTGGAGACGACTGCGTCTTCCGTAACAAGTCCGTGAGGGGTCCTGCCAATTCAGCAAATTGTGGAATAAACCGCCTGTAGTATCCCACTAGACCCAAGAAAGCCCTCAATTCCCTCTTGGTCTTGGGATAGGAAAGGTCCTGAATGGCTTTGACTTTCTCAGTCTGAGGCTCAATTAGTCCATTACCAAGTACATACCCCAAGTATTTCACTTTCTTGAAGGCGACTCGGGTTTTTTTGGCATTGATGTGAAACCCTGAATCGCGGAGACTGGAGAGTATATTCTCCAGATGCACTTTATGGTCCTCCCACGTTTTGCTAAAGACCACAATGTCGTCCAAATAAGCGGATGAATACTGCTGATGTGAAGACAGGACAGTGTCCATAGCTCTTTGGAACGTGGCCGGGGCTCCATGAAGGCCAAAAGGAAGAACAGTGAAGTGAAAATGACCTGAGGGGGTAGAAAAAGCAGTTTTCTCCTGATCTGCAGGATGTAGTGGAATCTGCCAGTAGCCCTTGGTGAGATCAATGGTTGTAATGTATTGGGCCTCACCAAGACGCTCCAACAGTTCATCCACTCGAGGAAGCGGATAGGCATCCTGCTTGGAAACCCTGTTCACAGCTCGAAAGTCAATGCAAAAACGGATGCTTCCATCCGGTTTTGGAACTAAAACCACTGGAGAGCACCAGTTGCTTTTCGAGGGAACAATGACGCCAGAACGTAGCATCTGGTTAATTTCATCCTGAAAGGCCTGTCTACGGGCCTCCGGTATTCTGTAGGGTTTTTGTTTCACTACCGTACCCTGGGGAGTGGGAATCGTGTGAACAGCAATATTGGTCTTCCCGGGTTCGTCAGAAAATACATCCTTGTATTGCAGCAATAAAGCCAAAATCTCTTCCTTTTGGGTTTCCGTTATTTCAGGATTAACAGGGGTGCTATGTACTGTATGAGGGACATTTTCCACAGTGTGTACTGACTGGGGAGGTTTACCCAACCATTTTTTAAGGAGATTGATGTGGTACATCTGTGTCTTATTCCTATTCAGTCTTAACACATAGGTGGTCTTCCCTATTTTTCTGACAATTTCAAAAGGACCTTGCCACTCTTTTTTAAGTTTGTGAGTGGAGGAGGGTAACAATACCAAAGCCCAGTACCTATCTCTAATTCCCTCCATTTCTTTCCCCTATCGTAGAAGGTTTTTTGTTTCTTTTGGGCTATCGACAACTGTTCATGGGCCAGTGTTCTGAGTTTGTGGAGTCTTGACTGTAGTTGCCGTGTATAGTCCAAGAGAGCCTCGGCTTCCTGGACCCCTTCCTTTTCCCAGCTATCCTTCGTAATTTCGAGCAAGGTTCTGGGAGCCCGACCAAACAATAATTCAAACAGGGATGTACCCAGACTAGCTTGTTTCTGACTTCGAAGGACAAAAAGGGCTAACGGCAACAATTGGTCCCAATTTTTACCATCCCCGGACAGAAGTTTCTTTAAGGTCAGTTTTAAACTGCCATTATATCGCTCGACCAGGCCATCTGTCTGGGGATGATATACGGAGGTTTTGATATGTTTGACTCCTAGTTGCTTACAAACTTGGGCCATGAGTTTTGAAACAAATGGGGTTCCCTGGTCAGTAATGATTTCCCGGGGAAAACCCATCCTGGAAAACACTTCTATCAACTTCTGGGCAATGGCCGCCGAAGTTGCTGCTCTCAGAGGGAAGGCCTCAGGATATCGAGTGGCATAATCAACCAATACTAGGGCATATAAATGTCCTTTAGTTGATTTTGGTAAGAGTCCAATAAGGTCCATCCCAATCCTGTCAAATGGCTTTCCGATGATGGGAAGGGGGTTCAATGGAACCGCTGGAGGGACATATGGATTCCTGCGCTGACATATTTGACATTCCTGGCAGTAATGTTGTATTTGAGCATATACCCCTGGCCAGAAGAAATGCTTCAAAATAGCCTGTCCTGTCTTTTCGGCTCCTGAGTGTCCTGCCAACAAATGCGCATGTGCAAAAAACAGGATTTGGTCTCTAAAGTCCACAGGAACCAAGAGTTGGGGCGTATCATCGGGTTTGGCTACTCTATACAACAACCCGTTTTTTTCAACAAACGTGGGAAATGTTCTTTGAGAAGGGTCTTGACCAGAACGGGCGATCTGCCAAGCGTTAGAGAGAGTAGCGTCATTTAACTGTGCTGTTCTAAAATGAGTGTCTCTAGCCCAGGGTTCAGGTACCAGGAGTGCATTCCGGGGATCGTTTTGCAAAGCGTCTTTCAACAAGATAGAAAATCCCGGATTGTCAGTGCCTATAATGACTGGTTCTGGCAGAGAAGGCATTACTCCCACCACTACCTCAGTTACGGACCCTGCTGCCGTGCACAAATTAACAGTGGCTAGGGGATATTCCTTTACGTCTCCATGAACACAACGTATATGCACAGTTTTCCCTGCCATGAAACATGAAGGAGGAACTAACTCTTGGCGGACCACCGAGTGTTTACACCCTGAATCTAATAGGGCCCTTACTACTTTCCCATGTATGATGACACTTACGTAAAACACTGGTCCGGTCTCTTCTGCAAAGAGAAGAGAATATGGTGCATAACTGACATCCATGGGTTCTTCCTCCCTTTCTTTCGGCTTCTTTCTACAAAATCTCGCTATGTGTCCCCACTCTCCGCAATCATAGCACTGAGGTCCCTGAGTGGGTTGTACTTCCAGTTTGGGAACGCGTGGCCGTTGTGGTTCAAACAGGGGTTTTACAAACTTTCTCTCATTTCTCACTGGTATAGGTTTCAAGGGTTTTTCCGGTTCTTTCACCGGGGGTCGACCTTGAGCACGGGAGTAAGAAGTGGCCATTTCAATGGCATGCTCAAGAGTCAATCCCGCGTGTTGTTTCAACCAGCGTTGTGTACCATATGGAAGGGCCTCTAAAAATTGTTCGAGGTAGATTTTATTCATCACGTCCTCTATATTTCCCTCATGTGGTTTCAACCATAGGTCGGCAGCTGCTTTGAGTTTGTAAAATAAAGTTTTAGGGAGATCCCCTGGGGTACCTCGTTCCTGTCGGAATTTGAGTCTGTGCGTTTCTTCATCAACGCCGAGTCGATCCAATATATATTTTTTTACGACAGCATACCCTACAGTCCCATCTCTGTTAACTGTTTGATAAGCGGACTGGGCGTCACCGGTTAATAACGGTGCAAGATAGAACGGCCATCTATCTCCCGGCCAGGCACTGGCTCTGGCAGCCCTTTCAAAGTTCAGGAAGAAAGCCAAAGGATCGTCACCTGGCGTGAATTTTTGTAACGGAACAACGGGGCCAGGTGCGTGGCTTCTACCTTGCCCTAATACTGCCAAAAGTTGATTCTGTCCCTCGGCCAATTTCACGAGATTATCAACTTGAGCCTGCATGGCATTGGAGAAAGTGGAACGGTCGGTGTCAGCCTGAGTAGCGGTCTGACCTATGGCCCACTCGAGTTTTGTCTGGGCTTCCTTCATTTGTTGAATTAAAGCTTCCATCTTGTATCAGAGGACGGTTCAATTGAGGATCCGAGTCACGGCACCACTTGTGAGGTTTGGTACAGCTGGGAAAGCTAATAACCAGAGAGGAACGTATAGTGGTACTGAAGGTTTATTCAAACTTGGGTCGTTACAGAACTTTCAAATGAAAAGGCAAAGTAGGTTCCTCCGTCAGCCCAGGGTTTCCGGACGGTACGTCTGCTTCTTACTCCCCGATGGCGTGGCGTGGAAGGGAAAAGAAAGAAAGCCACATTACTGGACTGTTTCCCTTATCTGATACGTGGAGGGGTAGGATAAGGGCGTGAGGGAACACCAGGGACCACCACCGTCTGAAGTGTTTCTACACCGAGACTATATCGTCCCGACCCCGTACCCTCAGCCGCCCCTTTAAGCCGTTCCTCCCTCTTGGTGAAACAGACCCCGTATACGAGCTCGTACCTTGCGGTGCCACACTTCTCCAGGTGAAGTGTGGCTGGGCGAAGCGTGGTATCGTTGGCCTCCTGGCTTTCCTGTCGTCGGTTTCTCCCCGTCTCCGGCTGATGTTTCCTCGAGCACTTCGGTTCCGGGTTCCTTCCGACCAGCGGCGAAGACGTCCGATGCTTCCGGTGCTGCTCCGGCGCTCGCGCCCTTCTCTTCGAACCCTCGCGTTATCAGCGCCGTCGTGGAAGATGATTGGTCAGCTGGTGATGACGTCGCTGCCGGAGGCGCCGCCTCGGTGTAAGCCCAGGCGGCTGTGGAAGGCGCACGAACATCCTGTGTCCGCCGAGGCGGAAACGAAGAAGGACAAACATCAGTAGCAGAGTCGAGGCAGGTAGGAAGCCCCTGAACATCAGTATCAGAGTCGTGGCAGGCAGGAGCCCCCTGACACAATGATAATCAGTTGATGGATAATGTGCATGAGTCAAATAAGTCCAATATTTAATTCATGGTATCATGGCACAGTAAAGATCTATATGCCTTCCGATGTTTGTCAATTGTTGTTCATCCTTCCTTCCTTCTAGGTCATCATCAGGACAAAATAAACACATTAAATATGATTTCTGCCTGGGGAGTAAACAAACGAAATTTCAACCAAGAATGTTGATACAAGAGAATAGTGGGGCATCAAAATAATGGGCCATATTGGAGATACCTGTGGAAAAATCCAGGAAAAATACAAGATAGTGGGTAAGAACAGAGAAGGGAAGGAAAAGGTTAATTAGGTCATGCAACATTTAGAAGGTGCTCCAAACACACGGTGAAGGAAACACATAGCAATCTCACTGGTATTTGGAAACCTATTTAAGGTAGCAAAAATAGGGAAGGGGTAAATAAAAGATAGGTTCAATTGTTTAATATGAGGGCAGACCATTGCAGTACTCAGCGGAAAATCGTTATAATAAACATAACGTGGGTAGTACCCTGAGTAGAGGATACGTCCAAGGCGACAGGCTGGTCAGTCCGGGAGTCAGCCAACTGAATTAAGTCAAGAATTGGTCAATCAATTACTGAGGGAAAAGTGGTTGTTCCAGAAAACTGTATGCACTATCAAAGAACTGCCGTGTCGGGGACGTCTGGCCTACTCGCCGGGCAAACAATCATCAGGAAAAACTATCACTGCGGATAAAAATGGGGAAAGGAGTCCATTAGTCCTGGTGTAAATTAGGTAAGATGGTTTATTAAGTAGTTATCAATAAGTGTGGGCTGAAAATCCGTTCCGCTCACGGAATTTGTGTTTTTTGGCAATTTCACGGTCCGCGAATCATGCAAAATTGTCAAAGAATTCGCATTTCGCGAGTTGGCGGATTTTTTTGCTTGGTCGCGCTTCAAAAATACGGCGTTGACTTACCGTGATTCTGAGTTCTCCGAGTTGTTTTCCTCCCCGTTTGCTTGCGCTGCACCATTTTTCAATTTTGCTGCGCGATCTCACGAGACTTTTTTACCGCGAGTACGTCATAACGGCCCGCCATCTTGCACTGCAAGAGTTGCTGAACGCGAATACGTCATAAGGGCCCGCGATTACAAACCGCGCTTGAAAACTATTGCGGGCACATAATTGCGCTGCTCAGCTGACATCCAGCCGGAGATTTGAAGAGCTCGCTTTCCCGAACTTGCCCAAATTGCAATTCCGCACAAGAAATGTACCGCAGGCAGCATAAACCTTCTGAAAATGATGATTTGGATCAGAATAAGTCCTCAGATTGACATTTGGCTGCAATTTTTTATGCTGACAGGGTTAGGTTCAAATGTTTAATTTTGGCCCATCATGCTCTCCATGGCTCTGGCCCCCTCTACCTTCAGAGGCGTTTCTCCTTCTACTTTCCGACGCGTGCGCTTCGATCTATGTCTCTGCGTCTTGCTCGGGTTTCTCGCTTTAAGCTTCAGAGGATGGGTGGCAGTACTTTGAGGTCAAGGCAAGTGCAGCCTGGAATGCCTTGCCCCTTCCTCTGCGGTACATTCAGAACCTTGCTGTGTTTGAAAGGAAACTCAAGACCCACCTCTTTGTCTGATAAGTTTCTTCCCATACCCCTCATCATTGCGCCGGGACACTCATGAGTATCCGTGCGCACTACAAGTGGACATAACATAACACACATAACAAGGAGTCCATTGTTGGGGCCTGGCCATGTGGGTGGGGGCCATTTTGAGGCCTGGTCCAAGCAGGGCCTGGCCATGTGGGTGGGGGTCAAGGGGCCATTTTGAAGCCAGGCAGTGTGCTTTGCACCATAGGCCTGCTGCACTCAGTCTGCCTTGCTTTCACCCAATATGCCCAGGGGTACTCAGTGGTGCATGGACCAACGCAGACTGTGGGGTCTCTTGAATTTAAACATCATTTAGGGCATGGATGGCGGTCTGAGACTATTCTAGGAAACAATTCAAACAGAGTATAATTAATAAGACTGGTATCTATAAATAAATAGTCCAGCCGGACAAACTTTTGATGCGGAGCTGAAAAAAATGTATAGCCTGCTGATAAAGGATGTTTTACAAACCCTACATCAGACAAGCCAAAATCCAGTACCAGGCCTCTTAATGCTTTGTATGACTTTTTTTAAGACCAGGATATATTGGGTCGTGCTGTATATCCATACCTCCCCCCAAATGAATGTTCAGATCCCCGCATAATACCAAAGGAGACGGCCAGTCAGGTAATTCTAAGCTTAGAAAATTCAGAATATCAGGGTCATCCAAATTTGAGGCATAAATAGAACATATTTTCCAATCTTTACCATGTGTTTTAAACTCTAGAATCATCCATCGACCATATTGGGCAACCTTAGAACGTTTAAGACAGCCCAGGCTCCTTTTTTTTTTTTTTTTTGGGCGAGTACATCCTAATAAATGCAGCCCCAAATCATTAAATAAGTGGCGATTGTTCCATGTGAGATGTGTTTCCTGAAGACATAGTAGGTCTATCCTCATGGTCTGTATTATTTGAGCACAACCCCCCCTTTTTTTCTGTCATTAAGACCACATATGTTCCAAGAACAAATCCTCAAATTTCCCATCTTAATAAAAAATTTGTACTCGACAACATTGAACCCCTCAAAGTATCTATTTGAATCGGTATCAAACCACTCACAAAAATGTACATGCTTACGTTTAAATTGTTTAACCCATCACCACTGCTCTTGGTTCCTGCTTTCCTGACCATGCATGCCCCCCTTGCTCCCCTCCCCAGCCACCCCCGCACAACCCCCCCCTGAAACCCAACCCAACAGGGGTAAAAGGGACTGATTAGTCCCTAACATCGATGATGTGAGAAGCATCTTGAGCCTTGCAGCTCGCTTCCCAGTCGCTTCCCACCAGAATGTACCATTTTGGTTATCATGATGGACCACCAGTTAGAGAAAACACACATTTTTTTTCCCCAGTTGCGATACCAACATCTTATCTATAAGTAAGCAGAAAACTAACCAAATGCAAAAAAAAATTGGGGAGATGTTGGAGAAAAGACATATCAACATACAGTATGCAGACAAAAAAAAGCCCTTCGAACCAGATTGTCAGTATAATAATCAAAATGAGGCCAATAGCTCCTTAGCAGCCCCCTCTGATGTCATAAAATATGACCTCTCTTTGTAAATGACTTTTAGTTTAGAGGGGTGAAGGAGAAAGGCCTGGGCGCCCTTAGCCTGGAAAGATGGAATTAATTGACGAAGTTGCCAGCGCTGTTGGACTGTAGCATGACAGTAATCGGGGCGGACGAAGAACTCCAGGCCTTTCCCCCTCCATTTTCGATCCGGTCTAGCCAGATCATAGAGAGCTTCTCTAGCCAAAAAATTGTTTAGACTAATCATTATAGCTCTTGGTTTGATATTTGCATCAGATCTAGTACTCCTTTGAAAAGGAAACCTGTGGGCCCTTTGTAATTCCACTTCCCATTTCCAATGAGATAGTTCCGGAAAGGCCTCAGAGAAAAGTTCTGTAACAAATTGTCTGACATTCCCCCTCCCACTCCCTTCGGGAATACCCAGGATTCTAAGGTTGTTCCGCCTGGATCGATTTTCAAGGTCAATCAGTTTCCAGTTAACCTCATCCCGCAGACCCTCCAGAGATGATAGCTGTGATTATTGCGGCTCTAAGGTGTCCTCAGTTGCCGAGATCCTGCCTTCCACCTCGACAACTCTGGTAGTCATCTCACTGCATGACTTGGCCACACGCCTTAAATTGTTTTGCATCTTACGGACAACGCTTTGTGTGCGTAAGTTCTCCGCCCTTGTCTCCTCTCTATTTTGGAGCATGACCTGGTATAATATGTCCATGGTGACTACAGGGAGCTGCACGTCATCTCTGGTATCTACAGATGTAGTTAATGAAGAGCCTTCATTATCAACCTGTACTGTAATTACCGTGTTCTCCTCTCCTCCCCAGTCAGGACTTCCACTCTCGCCAACTTCTCCATCAAGTGAGCTCCTTGGCTCATGCATTGAGCTAATCATACTCCCATCATCCCTCCATTCACCGTCTAGACTCTCAGATTCCAAAGCATTTGATAAATCCGACATTGAATAAAAATTCCCTGCCGAGTCAATGGAATCTGCATCCCCCAAAGGAATCATTTCTGCCTGCGTATTGCCTGTATAAGGTAGTCCCTCTGATTGCTCTTGCACTTGCGCTGCTGTGATAGATAAGGAAGGAGTAGAGACAGGCACATTAGAGGCTGCCACCAGCTGAAATCTATCCGGCATCAACTTATGTGCCTCTTTAGAAACAGCTTTTTGTCCCAGGTTGCCTCTACTTGCTGCTGGAGATGGATCAAAAGCCTCACTAGGGATAGTAGCATGATTATTAGTTGGCTGGGGGATATTAAGAGTATCATCGTTCTCCTGGTTACTAGTAGTCGCGGAATTATCTTTTCCTGTATTTTGAGTCTTTTTTTTAAACATTCCCGGTGTTTTTGGAATCGCGCCCGACCTACAAGTCCCAGAATCCCCCGGTACGGCATGTATGCTACTGCCTGCCTGGATAGCCGTAGAAATGTTTACTTGAGCCAAGAGATTATTTGCCCCCAGATTTGCCCCCTTGATTTACGGTAGGCAGATTTGATGACGGACCCCCAACACCAGGTTCAGCGTTACCTCCACCCATGCTCGACTCGGTGCCCACGGCGGCCGCCGTGTCTGCCCTGGTCTTTGGTTTTTGCGTCTTGAGTGCTGAGCCAGTCGCAAGATTTTTGGGGGCCATCCTACCTCCTCTTCCCTGATAGTGCCGGCTCCGAGACTGCCGCCCTCTCACAACTACTTGGAATTGATGTGGTACCGTATCCTCTGCAGGTGGTTTTCTTCTTCGACCAAGTCCAGAGTCCGAGCTCCTCCCCCAGGTAGCAGCTGGAAGACGCCAAGCGAGCTGAAGAGAACGTCGAAAACTACACCACAAATCCAGCCGCATTCCAGGTAGATAAAGCAATGACAGTAACAGTACTTTAAATCCCGTTATTAGTTTGCTGTGGATTTCAGAGTGTATCTCCGTGCAAGAGCCCTGGCGGAGCTACTGCTCACACAAACACTGCTTGATATCCCAGTCACTCAAGCTCAGTGTTAATCCATCTCCAATACTCTCCACAGCCCACAACACAAAAGTTTGCTCCGTAGTTGATCAGCTATAGTTGTTTTCCGTAATCACGTTCAAGTCTCTGCTATTCCCGCCCCTCTTATCTACCAGCTCAGAGCAGTGGTCGAAAGAAAACAGCAAAAAGAAATGCCACAGAACTCGCCCCGAGCATGTCAGTCCTACGCTGCTCCGTACCTCCAAACCAGGACACCACGCCGTGAAATCCAAAACAGTCCAAAGCAGTCTCAGTTTTCACCGGCCCCAGCCAACTACGCGTATCTCCTCAGTAGAATCCTGGATACACACACGCCCAAAGGTTCACTACCTTCACTCCGCTCAGGTGCGCTTCAAGCTCGGGGCATCTGGTTCGAAACTTCAATCCGCCCAGGCATAATTCTAGTCGGTCGTGGGCTCTTCGCTTCCACCGAACACACTCGGACCCCCGTACAGCCTCAAGCATTCTCAATTTCTGCTTCAAAATTCAGTACTGCATAGTCCGCATTCAGTGTTTCCACGGAAGGTCAAGGCGGAATAGCAAGTGGGGAATCGATTTTGGGTGAGAGCACTGCGCCTGCCGCTCACTCAGACGCTGCTGCGTCCGCCATCAGAGGCAGGGTTTAATCCAGAAGTAAGATCGTGGTCGTTTGATCACAAATTGCTGGCTGACCCACTATATATTGAGTCGATGGGCAATTGGATCAAGGAGTTTTTTTAGCTTAACAGAGGAAGCTCTTCGATTAAAAATGTGTGGGACGCCTTTAAAGCCGGGGTCCGTGGGCAGACACTTGCATACTCAATTAAGAAACAAAGAGATATTCGGAATAAACTTGATGGATATTTTAAGGCAGTACAGGAATGGGAGGAGAAGTTAGTGACAGTTATTGGATTGTCTCAAGACACAGAACGTATTAAAAGCACTTTAGCTATACATAAAGCAAGGCTATATGAAGTATTTGCGACGACATTGGCTGAGCAGATGGCAATCTTTAGATCACAGGTTTATGAAGTAGGCGAAAATTTCGGGTAGGATCCTGGCTAAAAAAATAAGGCAAAAGGAGGCTTATAATTCCAAAAATGCAATACAGGATGAGGTAGGTCAGATACATAAAAAGCCAGAAGAAATTCTAGAGGTATTTAGACAGTTCTATTCTAAGCTTTATGAGCAGGATCTTACAAGATATACTAGAGATTCAATGGTGCATTTTATTACTGCAGATATTATCTCGAAATTATCCACTGCTCAGGCACATATCCTGGAATCTGATATTACTTGGGAAGAAATTGAGGCAGCCCTGATGTCTCTTCCGGCTGGGAATGCCATGGGACCTGATGGTATCCCGTTAGAATTTTTCAGATTATTTAGATCGTTATTGAAATCTGACTTGATGACTACTTTTTTGGCAGCACAGAAAGGTGCTGCGCCAGTCTCATGGAGACAATCCGTAATCATGGCGTTTCTTAAAAGAGACAAACCTCCTCTTAATCCGGCCTATTATAGGCCCATTTCGTTAATAAATGCGGACAGCAAAGTTTTTTCAAAAATTCTAGCGTCTCGAATGGCGGGGGTAATATCTTCCATAGTCTCCCGCTGGCAACACAGGTTTATTCCCAATCGGGATACTACCGATCATGTCCGGAGGGTTATTGGTCTCATGGACTGGGCACAAGGCACTAACTCAGCTATAGGGATCACCCTGTTGGATGCCGAAAAGGCATTCGACAGGGTGGCCTGGCCTTACCTCTGGGATCTTTTATCCTTAAAAGGGTTTGGCCCGCGTGTGATTATGGCCTTGAAAGCTCTTTATGAATCACCATGCTCTTGTATCAAACTTGGGTCAAATAAATCTAACTTGTTTTCTATTTCCCGTGGTGCACGGCAGGGCTGTCCCGTTTCTCCGCTCCTTTTCGCTGTTTATAATGATATTTATTTGAATGAATTGAATTTAGCAGTGGATATATCTCCAGTGGAGGTAGCGGGTATTAGTTATCGAGCATTAGCCTATGCGGACAATGTGGTAGTGGTGACCACAGATATTGCAACGGCTTTGCCAAAGATTGAGTCACTTGCCTCTCAGTTTGGTGGCTTCTCAGGCTATAAACTGAATTTGTCTAAGACACAAATATCATATGTTGGACAGCATCCCCCTTCACACCTTAATATAGTGTCTGTGGCAACGTATCTGGGAATTAAGATCACGACCCTGATCACAGCTATTCCTGAAATTACCTTTGACCCCATTATTAAGAAGGCTAATTAATTGTGGGTTTGTAATGCGATAGAATCGACTCCCGAAGGAGTATCTCTGCGCAGTAGACCGCTGGGGAACCCGTCCTGGCTTTCCCTGTGAGATGGTCCTTACTGGGTATCTCCAAGGTGAAACCAGGCATCCCCAGCGTATGTGGGGGGCCGTTGTGGAGATGAGGCAAGCTAATGCCCAGAGTTGCCGAGTGTGATCCCTGGTTAGAGTAGGCACCGAGGTGAGAATTATCGAGTCCGCTGACCCTGGTCCACATTGGAACGTATTGATCATCTCATCTGTCATTATACGTGAGGAATAACGTCTTAAAGATGCTAATACTCCCGAAATTGTTATATCTATTTAGATCAGTGCCCCTTGAATTTCCTCTTACTTTTTTTTAAACAACTAGAGGATGGCTATAAACGCCATCGGAGAGCTCATAAAAAACGGATTCTTCCGAAAGCGAAAGGGGGGTGGGGCTTTCCACATTTTACTTTTTATTATCTGGCGTCGGTTCTACAGTTCGTTACACCTTTAATAATAGGTGCTAAAGCTCCAATTCTAGCATTGCACTCTCCATCTATATATGAGTTTGCTTTAGGGGTAGAAGCCCGCGGCTGCTTGTTGAAAAATGTGGAACCCAGTTACTACAAAAAAACTAAATTCAAGATTTTACAGGCAGCATACCGGGCCTGGATTCTAATCCGACGTCATGTAGGGATACCACGAATCTTGAGATACACTCTTTTGACCTCTCAACATATCTTTCCTTCTGCTTTCAGAGATCACACAATGGTGAGATAGCGTAATACTGGTATCAGTTCCCTTGGTGATTTATGGCAGGACAATGGCATGATATCCTTTACAGACCTTCGTCTTAAGTTTAGTCTTATAAATAATGATTATTTCAAATATCTTCAGTTTCATAGCTTTTTGAATACCCTATCACCCTTGGAACGTTCGGGACTCTATAAGATTCCTTTGATTGAGAGTTTCTAATAAAAAAAAAGGATTGTTTTTTTTTTACAATTTATTAATTTCTTTGTATCCAGATGATCTATCGAATAATCAAGAGACATGGGCTCAGAAGTTGGATACTGATAACGTTATGGTAGAGGACTCTATTCTTTTGGCTAACTCTATTTTGTTGTCAGGCAGAACTCATACACAGCATCACATGGTTCTCTGTGACCTCTACTACACGCCAGCAAAAATCTCTAAGTGGGGTAATTTAGTTGGTACACTGTGTAGCAGATGAGAGTTACCAGCTGCTGATACAGTTCACATGTTTTACTCCTGCCCTAAATGAACCCCCGTTCTGTTCGGAACTCCAGTAGAACTAACGGCTGAGCTAGTATTGATAAGGATATCTGCAGATACAGTGGCAGATGAGAAAAGAAATTTGCTATATATATCAACGGCGGTTTATCGGGGCTGTATCACTCAGGAATGGATTAGCCCAGAACCTCCATCTTTTTTCACATGGAGGACCCGTCTATTAGCTGTGCATAATCTAGAACATGCCATCTATAGAACAAAGGGGCGGAAAAAAAGAGCTATAGGAGTGAAAATCTGGGCGCCGCTCCAGCGGTGGATATTGGGAGAACTGGAATAGGAGTATTCTTGATATTTATTTACTTTAGTCTGTTAAAGTGATACAATTCGCCTCTCAATGTAAAAATGTTTTGTTTTATTCTGTAATTTTGTTTACTGCTCTTGTATGTAATGCCTGTTTCAAGTAGCTGTATATTATTTGTGAATTTATCGAAACATGCTTCTAACCTGACCTGCTTGCAATAAATAAATAAATAAAACATTTTAAAAAGGGCATGGATGGCATTGGATTGTGGGGATTTTTGTGTATTTTCCGCTTTTTTTTTCTTTTTTGGGGGGTCTGGCCATGTGGGTGGGGGCCATGTGGCCATGTGGGTGGGGGCCATTTTGAGGCATGGTCCAGGCTGGGCCTGGCCATGTGGGTGGGGGTCAAGGGGCCATTTTGAAGCCAGGCAGAGTGCTTTGTGCCATAGGCCAGCTGCAACCAGTCTGCCTTGCTTTCACTCATTATGCCCTGGGGTACTCAGTGGTGCATGGACCAAGGCTTTCCGTGGGGTATCTTGAATTTAAACATAATTTAGGGCATTGATGGCATTGGATTGTGGTGATTTTTGTGTGTTGTTTGCTTTTTTGGGGTGTTGTTGGGACCTGGCCATGTGGGTGGGGGGCATTTTGGGGCCTTGTCCAGGCAGGGCCTGGCCATGTGGGTGGGGTCAAGGTGCCATTTTGAAGCCAGGCAGTGTGCTATGTGCCATAGGCCTGCTGCACCCAGTCTGCCTTACATTCACCATTATGCCCAGGGATACTCAATGGTGCATGGACCAAGGCTTTCTGTGGGGTCTCTTGAATTTAAACATCATTTAGGGCATGGATGGTATTGGATTGGGATGATTTTTGGTCTTTCCGTTTTTGGGTGTGTTGTAATAATAATAAGTGCCTAGTTGCAAATATTAATTGAAGCACGACATATGCAACATTTTTATTTAACTGATGTTCCTCTGGCTTCTTTTGCTTTTAGGTGCACAAAGAGCAGGAAGAAGTCCTGCTGCGGTGTGTGCAGCACAACGTCACGTGTGGCCACAGACAACTCTGCAACTCGTGCACCTGCGCCCTGCTGTTCTGACATCTGAAGAAGATGGGCCCAAAGAAAGGTGGCCGTAGATCCTCTACCAAGAAAGTTGCCAGTGTCACTGCCAGTAAGAAGGAGCAGAAGAAGCAAGTGGTGGCACTTACCAAGGAGACTGGTGTGCCCACAGACACTTTTTTTGGAAGAAAAAAACTATGTCTGCAGCAACGGGTTCCGCCGGGGACCAAGCTGGGAGCAGCACCTCTGCTTCATTGGGCTCAGTGCCACCACGCCAAGTTAAGCCCAATGCCATCAGTGCCGCAGAGGCAGCCACTTTAATTGCTCAAACACCATCGACTAGTGATGTTGGCGTTGACTAATTGCAAGAAAGTAGCATCCGATCAACGCAGGGTGTAACTCATCTGACAAGTGTTCAACAACCACAGCCGCAACGACAACCACAGGTGCAACAAGTACATGTGCACGGAGATGCACATGGAGATGCGCAAGTAGAGGTGCAAGAAGAGGCGCAAGTAGAGGCGCAAGTAGAGGCGCATGGAGAGGCACAACTGCCCACAATGCTTGTTCCTCCAGGAGTAGGGGCACATCAGGAAATCGAGATTCAAGGGGAGGTATCATCCGATGAAGCCACTCCTGCTGATGATCCATTGTCTTCCAGATCCCCAGCAAGAAAAAGGTCAAGGAGGGCTAGTACAAGTTCTTCTTCAAGCCCCCTTCCTTCTGATGATCTTGATCTAGATTGGAACCCACCAATGCAGTCTCAGAGGGAGGCAAGCCATGAGCCGACGAAGGTAGCTAAGCCTAAAAGGAAGGTTCCTGCAAGGCTTTCACTTATGGGTGCTGACGACGGACAAGAAGTAGAAGTGGTGGATTCTGCTGGTGAGGAACAGTCTGACAATGACGACCCAGTCATCACAGTCGTCACTCCAGCCCCACCGGGCATGCAGCAGACAGACATTTTTACCCTATCCAGAATTGCTGCTGAGCGGGGTGTGGGCGGCGTGGCACTTGTACCACCACCAACACAGGTAACTACTACACCAACACGACTTACTACAGCTGCCATATTTTCTCTTCAGAAGGGCCGGCAGGGACCTCCATCCAGCTCGACTTCTGTTACCTCAAGTAGTGGTGCTGTAACTGTAAGTGCACAACAGAGTCAAGTTCGACCACGCCCATCCTCCACTTCATCTGGCATTGAAAGTAGCACCTCCTCCACCACCACCAGACATCTCTACTCCCCAGTTTGGGACTTCTTTAGTGTTAGCAAAAAGGCAGAAAACTTAGTTGTTTGTTCGATTTGTAAACCTGTAGTTAGTCGGGGTAAGCTTGGTACGAACTGTGGTGCCGGAGGCCAGAGAGGACATCTCCAAAAACACCACACTATCCAGTGGGAGGCGCACCTAAGTGAGATCCGGGAAGTCAAAAGTACAAATCCAAATGTAGACATTGATATTGCATCTGATGACGAAGAGGAGATGATCGCGCAGGGGGGCAGTGAACAACCGAGATACATTTTTTCTGGTACAGACAGAACCCCTGGCAGCAGCACTGCAATGGTAGCGCCCACACCCTCCTCTACCCCAACAACAGCAAGGAGGCACAGTAGTCTGGTAGAGACACCAATGCGAAAAAGTACATCAATCAGCTTAACAGGGTTGAAGAGGTCTGCATCCTCATCACATATGAAAACGGTCTAGACTACCATTAAAAGCATGTTTTGGTCAGAGGCGCCATTAGAACGCAACCACCTAATGGCACATCTTTATAATGCAATGCTGGCAAAAATGTTAGAGCTGGACCTTCTCCCTTTTTCTTTCATGGAAGGGGTGGGTTTTCGACAATTTGTGGCAACAGTCTGCCCTAAATAGAAGGTTCCTAGCTGGTCCTATTTTGCCAGAGTTGCGGTTCCAGCACTACATCAAGATGTGCTGGAGTTGATTGGGGCAGCTTTGCAGAAGAGTGCTGTTCACACTATCCACCTGACAACAGATATGTGGACCAGTTGCCAAGCCCTTGATTACATGTGCATCACTGCACACTGGGTCTCTTTTGCAGGAGGTTAGAGACAAGTTATCTGCAGGTGTTGACAGTGCCACAATTTTTCAAGCTAGTCGGAAACATGCAACAGTAGCCATATTTGCCTTGGAGAAATCTCATACTGCAGTAAACATTTTGAAGGAGTTTAACAGTAAGGTCTTTGAATGGCTGCATCCAAGAAAGCGCATGATTGGTTATGTTTCCACGGATAATGGCAGTAATATAGTTAGGGCCATGAATGATGATGGCTATTTCAGAGTGCCGTGTTTGGCGCACAGTATTAGCAATGTTGTTCAAGATTTCTTGAAAAAAGAAAACACAGTCAGCAAGTTACTGAACACCTGCCAAAGAATCTGCACACATTTCAGCCATTCTTTTAAGGCCCGGAAGCAGCTGGGGAAACTTCAACATGAACGTAGAGTGCCAGTCAGAGGACTCATCCAGGAGGTGGTAACACGTTGGAACTCAACCTTCTACATGCTTGAGCGTCTGTCTGAGCAGTGCTTGGTAATCAATGAGTATGTCTTTGCACTGGGTTCTACTATGAAAGACATGAGGCTAGACTTGGAGGAATGGGACCTAGTTAAACACCTGACAGACATGCTTCGTCCTTTTGAGGTCTTCACACGTGAAGTCAGCAGGGAGGACTGTACTTTGGGCAAAGCTATCCCATTGTTGCGCATGCTAGAGCACCAACTAAAGGTGGTGTCTTCAACGTTCAAAGATGATACTGACAAGCAAGACGCATATCAGTTGGCGGAGAGCATATTAACCCGCCTACTTGACAATGAAAGGCTTAAAAATATACATACAGAACAACATTACATTTGTGCCACTATTTTAGATCCACGGTACAAAAAGGCAGCGGCCAGCAAAGCATTCATTCCTTTTACTGAAGCAGATGTTTCAAAGTACAAACATTGGCTAGCTGTGTCAGCCACTCGCTTTGAAAAAGAGCGACAGGAAATTGAAGGAACAGGCAGAAGTACTACTGAATCAGCAGGCCATCCGGCGTCAAGGTCCACTTCTGTGGCCGAATGAAATCACTTTCCCTCACAGCCGTTACCTACTCCAGCAACTGTATCATTATCCTCACCTGCACCAGGCCCAGCCATAATATTGTCGGAAGCGGATTGGATAACTCATCAAGGGTTTGCTCGTTCCAGTGCTGATGCAAAGGCCACAGATGTTACGCAAAGTGGAGCAGCCCTGGTTGACCTTGAGTGGATGGTGCAGGCCTATCTGGATGACCCGACAGAGGTCTACATTGATCACAACCCATTGGTATATTGGTATGGGAAAAGGCCTCACTGGCCACTGATCACCAAGCTGGCTCTAAATTATGTGTCTTGCCCACTCGTAAGTATGTCTTCTGAACGTGTTTTCAGTGCTGCTGGT
This sequence comes from Lissotriton vulgaris, assembly GCF_964263255.1. Lineage (NCBI taxonomy): Eukaryota > Metazoa > Chordata > Amphibia > Caudata > Salamandridae > Lissotriton > Lissotriton vulgaris. The sequence continues at coordinate 157,242,534 of NC_141695.1, read as the reverse complement.
GCCATTGTAACTTCAAAAAGGACCCGCCTCTCACTCAAAAATATAGAGAGGTTAACAATGATCAGATGAATTAGCACTTCATACCACCAGATTACAAAATATGTGACTGCACGCAGGAAGAAGAGGACACTGACTTAGGTGACGGGAGATCTTCTCTGTTAGCTGACCTACTCCGTCTCAATTCACAGAGTTTGAGGACGAGCTCTACTTCCCTGACACCAAGGCCTGAAAATGAATTCCTTTTTTTTTGTCCTTTCTTATTCACTTTTATTCCTGTGTGTCTTTCTTTGTTTTGCAACTTTTACCACAACAAAACTCTAATCACCTAATCACAACAAAGCCATCAGCAGCACTGTCTTCATCTTATTTTCTTATTGATTTGAAGGTGCCGCTGTCTGCATTTCTGAGGTTTACAAGTTCACAACTCAGTCATGGTCCTCTATCCTCCTCTCCAGACTCCCCCTATCCATTTCCATCAAGGCAGATGGCTGGATTACGCAGAATCAAGAAACTTTGGCTTCGTAGACGAGTCCCCTCAAGTGGGACTGGAATTACTGACTACATGCTGATTGCTGACAATTACTTCTGAAATTGACAGGAGAGGCTGCCCTGTGGGCCTTCACTTTAGGAACAAGATGCGGACAAAAGTGGAACAGGTAATGAATAATGAGAAGATGGCATGCAGTGGACAGCATTGGCTGTCTGGCTCTGATGAAAGCAATTGCTGTTTCTTTGTTGTGCATGAAATTAATCATATGTCTTCTGTTATTATTTAATCTTTTACACACTAAATGTAACTCAAGTCTACTCTGTTTTTTTTTACCTTGTTTAATTCAAATTGTACTTCAACTGCAGGGGCCAAAACGTTGCATTTTCCAACATGCAAAATGTCCTTGGACTCACTGTTTGCCAATATACCATGATGATGATGAGTGTTTATGATCAAAGTTAAATAATATATCTTTTTTCTTTACAGTCACTCACTGGGATGGATGGATCATCATCGTCGGTTTACGGGAGAACTATGGCCAATCTGTGAGTGGCAAACAGGTAAACCAGTCAACAACAACTACTACAGCAGAAATACATGTCTGTCTAGTCGTGGTATGGAGTGCTCGAGCCAGTGTAGTGTTGTTATGCCAGAGTCCAGACAGCAGAATTTCATGTGTGCCATCGTGGATTGATCATCAACAACATCCTCCTCCTACACGTGACAAATCGAATGCTTAATGCTTACGCTGCTGTGTCCTTCATCTTCAATACTATTTCTTATAGTAGCCATACTCCATGCAACTAGTACTTACATTTTGAATACTTTAGCACTGCTTAGGCTACAATTTATGGCACTGTTCTCTACCGTACTATCTATCGTACTGTCCTAATGCTACGCTCAGGCCACTCAATGTTTCATTTCCTTTTTTTTCATATTCTGCTACTGCCAGTGTGTACCACTACTACTACCAGTGCAACAATGACATTTCATCCGTCTAGGATTCCATACCCAACCTTATTCACTATTTGCCATGCAGCCAGCCCTGTGCTTAGCCCTATTCTCAAACACGAATCACAGGTAAGATAAGCATTTTGGGGAGGTAGAATAATGGGCTAGGACTCTGAGGAGAGGAGAGACTGATAGTAGTACTAGTAAAGTACTAGTAGGGGAATTGAATGCACTAACTCTGTTAGTGGCACTTTTGTACATTTTGTACATTTTTGGACATTTAGATCATTCATGCTGGCAAGTTTGAGGAAACCAAACGTACAGCCCACCACTACACAAAATAATATGAACGTGTATACTATGTTTAAGTATGTAAAATGAATAAATATATTTACCCTAGCAAAAATAAACTATTCAAGAAAAGACCCAACTCACCCCGCTCCCTAACCCGGGCCAATGTCCAAATGTCCTTCAAAAACTCCCTTTGAATCCCCTATGCCCAATTCCCACCCCCCCAACGGTCTTTAACCCCTTCGATGCTTGTGACGGAACCATTCCGTCATCAGTCACGGTTGGGCTGTGCTGATGCCGGAATGGTTCCGTCACGACCACACCCATTTACATAGGGGCCCAGCACAGGAGGATATTCTCCCTAGCAGCCAAGGTGTTAAAAGAGGGGCAAGGGACAGTCACTTCCTCCCTCCGGCGGTGTCCTGTGGACAGGTGGTCCTGCATCTCTTTGCAGAGGTCCTGGAGCTTCTCTACCACTCACTCCAGGGAGTCCACTCTCCGGCGGAGGCAGCGCTGATGTGCCATCCAGGCTCTGGGGGGGCAGCTGCTCGCGGCGGCGGGAGGCCATCGGGCCACGGCGCGGTACAACTGGAGGCTGCTGGCTGGTGGACCCGGGGACACTGGAGGAGGATGCAGCTGTTGCCGTCTCCTCCTCCTGCTCCCGAGCCACCAGCCGCCGATATTCTGCACGATCTATGAAGAAAGAAAGAAAAATAGAGTCTGTAACCAATACTCTTTAACATTAACACCAAATAATTCAACAGAAAGTTGTCTCACAGTAACACTAGCAACTTGCAACTGCAAGCACAGTATAATATTTTGCCATGATTCTTTCCTCCGTCTTTGTAGGCCTGCAAAATTAGTGGGAGTTTCAGGAATTCTACTAGCAGCTCAACTAGACCAACTTTACTTTTTCTCAACAGCAAACTAACACCCTTTTTATTTTATTTGGTAAACCACCGTCTTGACCTGCATTTCAGTTTCACCCAAATGATATATTGCAATGCACACCACACATGCATTTTCTCATTCACCCACACAGGCAGTCATCTTTTCTTTCTCCTCCAACCATCCTTGCTTAAAGCAGCCATGCATCTGATTCCTTCCTATCAGCCACCTCTGCCTGCATTCAGAAACGGATATCCTCAAAGAGAAATTACTGTATCGAGGATATCCCCCAAAACTGGTTAAGGAGTCATTCAAAACCGGAACATTATAATCCAACCCAAGATTACTGAAACCTCTGATCAACTGGTGTGTGTCACCCGCCATTCTAACCTTAACCACAAGGTTCGCCAAGCCATAAATTCCAGCTGGCACTTACTAAACTTGGAGAAAAACAAAACCCCCTTGAACAAGCCAATATTCGCGTTCAAAAGAAACAAGAATCTCAAGAACCACCTAGTCAAGGGTAAGATGCTAAAGGCTCTCCTTAGCATTCAAACTGCAGTCACTAATCTTAAACCCATTATTGGAAATGACAGGTGTGGCACATGCCACGCCTGCCCTCCCGCGGTAATTGGAGACAAAATAATCACTACGGAACGCACCATGGCAGTCGCACGCAATGAAACTATGACCAACTGCCGTACCGCTAATGTTATCTATGTGATCATATGCCCCTGCGACCTCCTCTATGTAGGGGAATCTGGACGAGAATGACGCACCAGAATAGGAGAACATAAATCCGACATTCGGAACAAAAAAATATCCGCTTCCATTGTGGCTCATTGGCTGGAACAATGACATACTGAACAAGATCTTAGGTGGTTCATACTTGAAAAAATTAAGGCTCAACCTGGAAGAGACCCCATCAGCCTTCCCAAGAAGAGAGAGGTCTTCTGGATTTTTATGTTGTATTCGGTAACTAAGGCCCTGAGTGAAGAGTGTCCTTGGCACAATGCTATTTCATAGGATCGCTCCATTCCATCATTGGAAGTCCTGACCCTGAGTAGTTTAGACCCATAAGTGGCCAAGACTTACCCCGACATTTGGGGTGTATATATGATGATATACCCACCTCCTTTGACCGATCCTGGTTTACATATTTATATTGAGATCCTGAAAACATCACGGCTGCAATTTACCACTTTTCTGTGAAGTGTCCATCCTTCCCCCTCTTTTGAATTCTCCATAACTATAATACAAAACAATTCTAAAATGGCCTACATCTCTGGAACGAAGGCCTATGGTCTTCTTCTATTTTTATACCTGCATCAACCTGGATTCGATCGCACTTTTCTAAGCTGGCGCTCCCTGCCAGCATCAAGAGTCCCGGTCCGTCTTCTGTTTCTATTCCGCATTCACACCTGAATCGGATTGAAACGATCCTCCTGACTATTTAAAAATCGCGTTTTTTTTTCCACCTGTTTGTGTCTTGTTTGGACCCTGCCCCATATCAGGATGAGAGCGCACCGCACCGCAGCCTGGAAATATTCCGCTTGAATTGGTCTCGGTAAGTTCTCCCCGCCGGCACCAGCATCGATTAGAATCAGAATACTCTGAACCGACTTTTAAATAACTTCCCCTTTGCCCTTTTTCACCTTAGGGAAACCGAATCCACCAGACCCCTGCGCCGCAGTGAATCATAAACCAGCGGCCGAATATAATTTTTTCATCAAGGCGTGGCAGTAAATCTGTGTATTTATTAGGTGAGCTTTTTTCTTCTTGTCTGGTGCCTTGTACCTGTCTTCGACCAGGGAGATTATTACTCTCCCCAAAAAAACACATTCGGAAATAGTGAGCTGAGGCCTGTATTCTCAGGCATCTTGTTACCGACTCCTGACCTTTCCCTTATTTGTTCAGTCTCCAACTCACCTCCTCAGGACCTGTGAACGCAGGCGCGCAACACCCATTGGGCTCACGGGGCTTCAGCCCCCCCCCCCCCGTCGTGTGTGTCAGCCCGGGCTGACACAGCTTCGTGAGCTGGGGCTGGCGAGCATCTAATTGCAGCCGCACCCGAGTAGTTAACGGGTCTTTAAAAGACCATTTACTTGCAAATGAGGCTTTTGAGAAAGAAAATTCGACGTAGACCTGCTTACATATTGCAGCTCTCTGACAATTAGGAAATGACGTGGGTTAGGCACGCTCTGCCATAAAAGTGGGCTTGTACATGTGGTGAGCTAAACGCACAGTGACGATTTCCTCCTTGAATATGCAGCACATCTTGGTAAATATTTGATGGCGCTTTGGTTTCACTATAGTAAAAGGGCTGGCATAGTTTCCTCCGGTAACTGTTTTGTCTTTGGGGCATTTTAATTGGAAGACGTGGGGGATAAGGTGTAAATAAATGACAGTTTAATCTGTGCTGTGCCTGCCAAAACATCACAAGAGCGCAGGAATGTAAAACTTGCAATCTTAGTAGCTGTACTAGATGAGGCAAAGCCTTTGCATTCATATTACATGTGAAGTGTTTGAAGTGTTGACCGTGACATAATATTGGGAGTAAGAAGAGCCTCTTGTTTGCAGTCAGAGTGCTGCCACATGGGAATTATGGAATGTATTTCTGTATTTATTTTTCAATTTACTGAACCATGAACCAGGCCCTGTTAGGCATCAGAGCTCTACTACCATATACACAAGATGACATCATTGTGCCTTGGGGTCCTGTTTCTTGCTGTTGTTGTGCCCAGGCAGTTAAGTGTTCGAAAATAAAACTGCAACATCAAGGCCGCTTTTAGATGTCTGGGTCTAGATAGAACGTCAAAGGCAGGAGCCATCTCGGCCATTCTTATTTGTATAATAAAATATTTAAGAAAACATTGGCTGAGAGAAGCAACGTATTGATTGGTTAAAGGTTTTCTAGTGCGCCCTGATGGGTTCGGCCTGGCTCGCTGACTGGTATGTGTGATGTATTCACAAGGCCCGTGGCAGCAGAAGGAGCCTTGTATGCCACCTGAACATAATATAAGGACATTGGCATTGAAAGAGATCTCTCCCTGTAGGAGAAATTGACAAGTTAGCAGGGCTCATACATTGCCCTGCTTCTTCTCCCTATTGCTACGACTATCTACAGCACTCCAATGCCTTACTAAATCAATGCACAAAACAGAAGAGCTTTAAAATGAACTAAACAAGGATTTCATGATATGATGTTCTCCTTTCTCATAAGGGGTCAGGTCATTCCATATTGTGATTGAATGTGGTATCTCTCGCTGCTTGAATCCTGCCTACCTATCAGGCCACTCCTCACACATGCACTTCTACAAACGGGACTCTTTGTGCGGGTCTTATGTGGGTCCGTAACACCAAAATATGTGTTTTAGTGCCTTCTTAAAGCAAGTCAAGTTGGACGGATATCTCAGCAATTCTCGGAGAGAGTCCAGATCTTACTGACCGAGTTGATTGGCACTGTCACTCTCCTCAGACCATCGCAACACTTCTTACTGAAGTAACTGTGAGCGCTTTATATATGGTCTCAATCAATCAATCAGATAGATGGGCCTGGGGCAGAAAAAGCTCCGAAGCCTTAATTTTAAAGTTGACTTGTGGGACTTTCAAAAACAATTCATCCAGAGTTCTTAGATTTTTTATGTTACAGTAGAGTGAGATTCTGCTGGATAGATAGAGGAGGACCAAGTACATATATTCATCTTACAGCAGTGTATACATGTATACATCCAGCAGTCAAGTTTGAATAGGATTCCATCTTATAACTGGTAACCAGTGAAGGGATTTAGAGCTGCTACTGTACCATGATCGCTTCTACCCAACGCTGAGACAGGTGAGACATTCTGGGCCATCTGCAACCGATTGAGCAGTGAAGCTGGAGGGCCATTGTAGATGCAGTTATATTAACACAGTCTCAAGTTAATAACAGCCCGCAACTTCAATGCAGAAGAGAGTGAGTGCATGACGTGTCTCACCTTTGTTTGTTGGTAGCAGCAACTCTTAATTACAAGCCCTTGCTTACCTAGAGGCATGATCTGCGTCACATTTTGGCCTTAGATACTGTCTTTTGCACTCTGACTGTTTGGGGAAGTTGCGCGGAGGGTGGCTCTCTCCTTGGTTCCAATTAGGATTATAAATGTCTGGGGATAGATGGAGTTCACAAAGAATTCACAGCTTTAATGTTCCTTAGTACTAATATACTACATATTTAGGTGCTTTTATTACACATAATGCAGTAGTATACGAACCCATATTTCACAGGGATTGCCATTGAATATAGATTTCATCATCAAAATGATATCCCCCAAACCACTTTGCGGAGCTTTACATTGTGAAGAATATTGAGAGCATGTGGCTTGGAGGACCACATTATGCAGCAAGGTTATCTAATTTGTGTCTAAAAAATTGCCATTTAGGTGGCACATTATATATATATATATATTTTAATTTTTACAGTTTTATATAGCATAAACTAGACCCGAGACATCGAGTATCAGAGCGCTTTACATGAGCACCAGTTTTATTACAGATGTACACATTCATTTTTGTTAGGCACTGGGAGATTAAGTGATTTGCCCAGTATCACAGGATGTTGACCATCGTTGCTGAGACTTGAACCCGGTTCCCCAGGTCCAAGGTCCACCGCTCTAGCCGCAAGGCTACATCATCATTAGCTAGAAGCAATATTCTTTGTTAATTCTAAAGAATAGGTAGTAAAATGATATGGCAACTGTGGTAAATCTATAATTATGTGGTAAACCCTGCAGCCATTGTATCACATAAATCCGAGGCCCCTCACCATTGCCCACTGTTATATCAACAATTTATTCATACAAGTATATAAAACCTAAACATTTTAAACAGGGTTTTCAAGCTAACTACCCAACACAAAGATGTAATATAAAACTACATAACACTAATGTGTAATATGTAGCCATCTCTGGGCTCTCTCCAGGCGTGCAACGCCCATTGGTCTCAAAGGGCTTCAGCACCTCCCCCCTGTCATGTGTGTCAGCCCCGCTGAGACAGCGTCCCGGGCACAAACACAGCCACGCCTGAGTACTTCACAGGTCTTTAAAAGACCATTTGCTTGTTAATGAGGCTTTGTTGTTTTTTCACCTCTTTTTAGAGAGCCCCCACATCTCCACTCTGCTGGAAGAATTAGCCCCACCCGAAATTTTTTCTTAGCCCCCCCCGAAATTTGTCTCTAGTTGCGCCTCTGTGTGAACGCCTACTTATCCCGGAAATATCGGGGCATGCTCTAAAGGTACAGGACGATTTAGAATAATGGAAATCTCGATCTTAATACTTTACCGATGCTAGATAATTGGTCAGCCCCTTTTGAGCCCTCCACACACTTACTCCAACTATATATAGTCGGAGACGCTAGATATCTTTACATATAATTATAAAAAAAATGTGTGCAGGTCCGTTCTTTAACACACGAAGAATCTTTATGCAGCGGGCCTCCTGTGAACCATCAGCCTTATGCATACTAACTGAAAAAAGTTTCATTTCTCTATTCCCCTATCGCTAAATCAGCCTACTTTGTCCCAGGCCACCCGGTTTGAATGGGAAGGAAAAGTGCAATTTTTTTTACTGCCATTTGAGAGACCCCACCGAAGGATTTTAACAGTCTTGGACTCCCTGAACCCCTAGCACGACTGGATATTACCCTCTCCTCAGGTATTTCTCGATCTCAATATAATATAAAAACGCCCTGGTTGACATAGGGGGTTGCCCCCCTTTAACTGATACACATATCTCTCCCCCATTCTTTGCTTAGAAATCTGGAGATTGAATATTGAACTTGAAATGTTTCATGTTTTATACATTTTTACTCTTAACTAACCTAACCCCTGTAAGTATCCCTACTGCTGTTTGAACCTATGTATAGCAGGCAATTCAAACCGAAGCCACCATAAGCCTAATTATGCTACCACACCCTGAACGATTTAGGGAAATGTAGTCTGCGCCTCTGATTAATATGAATGAACCTTGAGGGAATGTGAGTGAGTGTTGTAAGTGTAGAAAGCGGATTTATCCATCTTCCCTCTGGTCCATCCTTTTTTGACCTCTGGCTTCTCCATTGTGGGAAGACATATCCTGGGAGATAATATATGATATCAGAGCCCTAACATCCCTACCTAAAGACTTATAAATATTAGAACTATCTTATACTGTATGGAATATTATTGTTGGAATTATGTATGTTTTATCGTTGTTGGAATTATGTATTAAGAAATGTTTTTTATTTTCAGCCTATGTGTTCCCCTCCCTGGTTGCACCCCCCGCCCTGACGAAGGTGCGGCCTACATGGGCCCAACACCGAAGCACGCGTCAACGTGATTCTTATGGATGGCAGCATTCTTGTCCATGAGGACACGTTTTTCCATCTTCTCTGCCTCCATAATTTCCACTTTTGTCCATGCAACTATAATTCCATCGTTTTGTTGCAGGCCATGTTGTATATGTATAAATGATGTGTATGAATGAATGTGGATTTGACTGATCCCCTGAATATATGTGTGAATGTAAAAAACCTTTTTTGTATGTTTGGGAGTGTCTTGGAACACGGATGTATGCTGAATCTCTTTCCTAAAAATACCACTTGGAATATTTGTCCCCCACTATTTTTATCAATAGAATCCCTATTTATATTATATATTGAATGTATCAAACTCGAGAAAATGTCTGATCTATTGATCTAATAAAAATAAAAAAAGTATATAAATAAATAATGGATTGAACTCAATATTCTTGATGTTACTGGCTCTGATGCATAGCTGATGTCACCTCATCTTTAATTGTGCAGATCCCCCAAGGGACCGTTTTGATCTATCCTGGCAGGGTTTTTGCTTTTTCTATTTATATTGTGCATTCAAAAATATGTATCATTCTTTACACTCATAAATGTTACGACTCACTCGTCCTTCCTTTCACCCTTCTTTTCCTTTTCGTTCATCACATCCCTCAAGTTCATCTGAGATGACTTGGCTTCATGATAAAAGTTTCCCAGCTGAGTTGAAGTCAAATAGAGGGGGCGATTGCTTACTCGAGAACTACTGCCGCTAATGGTATTGCTAAGTCAAGGGTGTCTTCTCCGTGATTGGCAAAAATGTAGTTCTAAATTAGTAACTGTTCTTAAACAGTACAGTGTACTTGTACTAGTGTACTGTCTACTGTACAGTACATCATACACTCCTTTGCGAGCCTACTCTAAAATGTCAGGAGTATAATAACTTACCACCGTCCACCGCTGCTGAGCCATCCCCCACAGCAGCTCCTGCTCTTGGCACTTGTGGCGCCGCCGCATCACCCCCTAGAGTGGACGCCTCAGTTCTACTGGCCCCAGCACTGGTGGAGGTAGTAGTATGTGCCGCATCCGATGTTGTGACGCCTAGAAAGAACTTGTCATATTTTAAAATGCCATACACCACCCTCTATTTCATCTCGTAATGGAAGAAAATGTTAATACAACATAATCAATTTTTAATTATTGGGAATGAAAAAAGTGACGGTTTTGGGGAGGGTGTTAACCTTTTATATGCTTAGCCATTACATGCTACACTTTTTGGCACAACTGATGAATGCTTGCTTTTTAATGTGCACCATTTTTCTAATTACAGACGGAGATTCCATTGCCCTTCTGCCAACAAGAGCTTTTCAATTTTCACCACCTACTCCTCATCACCACCAGTACTTGAAGTTCAAACAAGGTCAGGGCTGCCGCACAGAGTTATTCTAATAATTAGATGTGTTAAGTTGAAGTATAATGATTCTAGGGAAGGGTGTTTAAACTTTAACGTCATCTATCATCACTGCTCGCTGGGAATACTGCGGTGGGGCGGTTTAGCCGAGTGGGCGGGGCCGCGTCGGCCAACGGACAATCGCAGCACTACGGAGGCAATGCTCGTGAGGGCCGTTGGCCGACGAACACATGCAAAGGGTTAAATAAAATCAGAAAACATGCAGGTAAACTGTTTCATGTAAAGATAGTAAAAAATCATGCATGCAATCAGAATAAAGAAAACAATAAATAAGTCAAACACTCCTCATCTTTTCCCTTTCCATCAACAGAAACAAATCACACACTTTACCACACCATGCCTCACCTACCAAACCTCTAATGCCACAAACAAATCAGCTGGCCAGGCTGACATGAGAGACAACACACAGGGAACCAACCACCAAAGGTGTCGTAGAGACCAACTCACAGCTCAAAATACATCCCAACGACACGGTGCTCCCAACTGTTACACCAAAGAAATTAGTGACTTAATCCATGAGCAGTCATCTCAAACTCAACAGTCATCCTAACTGTAATATCTATGAAATGCATGACTTAATCCACAAACAGTCATCTCAAGCACAACAGGCATCCCAAATCTAATACCTACGAAATGAGTGATTTAATCTACACACTGTCATCTCAAACACAGCAGTCATCCTAACTGTAATACCTACAAAATGAGTGACTTAAAACATACAGGGCCATCTCGATACAGCAACAAAACACCTTTATATGTAGGTGATTCACCACCCACTTTCCAAAATCGATTTTGTCCACACTATGTGTGGGAGGGTATACTCAGACGTGAGTCCCTTGCTCATTGCACCATCAGGATTCAAGCAAGCCGGGCCGACGACGGCTGAAATGCCAGAAACCGGTCCCTGGAAGCTTGTTTCCTTCCCAGTACAAGAATTGGCTTGGTAGTTTGGTTTGCCCTGTTCCCATCATGCACTGGGACAGGAACAGACTAATTTGCATGTAGCCAGGTTCTGAGGTGGGATGGTGCAGTGAGCTAAAAAATGGTGATGGATCAAACCCTGATCTATTGACTGGGTATGAGTATTCTGCATCATTCAGAAACTCTGTCCATCACCACCCCCTTCGCCAAAATCGATTTTGTCCACACTATGTGTGGGAGGGTATACTCAGACGTGAGTCCCTTGCTCATTGCACCATCAGGATTCAAGCAAGCCGGGCCGACGACGGCTGAAATGCCAGAAACCGGTCCCTGGAAGCTTGTTTCCTTCCCAGTATAAGAATTGGCTTGGTAGTTTGGTTTGCCCTGTTCCCATCATGCACTGGGACAGGAACAGACTAATTTGCATGTACCCAGGTTCTGAGCTGGGATGGTGCAGTGAGCAAAAAAAATGGTGATGGATCAAACCCTGATCTATTGACTGGGTATGAGTATTCTGCATCATTCAGAAACTCTGTCCATCACCACCCCCTTTTCCAAAATCGATTTTGTCCACACTATGTGTGGGAGGGTATACTCAGACGTGAGTCCCTTGCTCATTGCACCATCAGGGTTCAAGCAAGCCGGGCCGACGACGGCTGAAATGCCAGAAACCGGTCCCTGGAAGCTTGTTTCCTTCCCAGTATAAGAATTGGCTTGGTAGTTTGGTTTGCCCTGTTCCCATCATGCACTGGGACAGGAACAGACTAATTTGCATGTAGCCAGGTTCTGAGCTGGGATGGTGCAGTGAGCTAAAAAATGGTGATGGATCAAACCCTGATCTATTGACTGGGTATGAGTATTCTGCATCATTCAGAAACTCTGTCCATCACCACCCCCTTTTCCAAAATCGAATTTGTCCACACTATGTGTGGGAGGGTATACTCAGACGTGAGTCCCTTGCTCATTGCACCATCAGGATTCAAGCAAGCCGGGCCGACGACGGCTGAAATGCCAGAAACCGGTCCCTGGAAGCTTGTTTCCTTCCCAGTATAAGAATTGGCTTGGTAGTTTGGTTTCCCTGTTCCCATCATGCACTGGGACAGGAACAGACTAATTTGCATGTAGCCAGGTTCTGAGCTGGGATAGTGCAGTGAGCTAAAAAATGGTGATGGATCAAACCCTGATCTATTGACTGGGTATGAGTATTCTGCATCATTCAGAAACTCTGTCCATCACCACCCCCTTTTCCAAAATCGATTTTGTCCACACTATGTGTGGGAAGGTATACTCAGACGTGAGTCCATTGCTCATTGCACCATCAGGATTCAAGCAAGCCGGGCCGACGACGGCTGAAATGCCAGAAACCGGTCCCTGGAAGCTTGTTTCCTTCCCAGTATAAGAATTGGCTTGGTAGTTTGGTTTGCCCTGTTCCCATCATGCACTGGGACAGGAACAGACTAATTTGCATGTAGCCAGGTTCTGAGCTGGGATGGTGGAGTGAGCTAAAAATGGTGATGGATCAAACCCTGATCTATTGACTGGGTATGAGTATTCTGCATCATTCAGAAACTCTGTCCATCACCACCCCCTTTTCCAAAATCGATTTTGTCCACACTATGTGTGGGAGGGTATACTCGGACGTGAGTCCCTTGCTCATTGCACCATCAGGATTCAAGCAAGCCGGGCCGACGACGGCTGAAATGCCAGAAACCGGTCCCTGGAAGCTTGTTTCCTTCCCAGTATAAGAATTGGCTTGGTAGTTTGGTTTGCCCTGTTCCCATCATGCACTGGGACAGGAACAGACTAATTTGCATGTAGCCAGGTTCTGAGCTGGGATGGTGCAGTGAGCTAAAAAATGGTGATGGATCAAACCCTGATCTATTGACTGGGTATGAGTATTCTGCATCATTCAGAAACTATGTCCATCACCACCCCCTTTTCCAAAAAGGTGATTCACCTATAATCATACCACAACAACACAATGATGGTAACCATGACACCCCACACTCAGCGACAAATGGGTGACCAGACTCAGTCACATACCACACATATCCTCTGGAGCAAAAATAAATAGCAGTTGTCCTTCAATAAAACATCTACACTAGAGATAGGTGACAAACTCTCACAGCCATCCCAACAATAACGCACAGGTAGGACAAATTTCACCAAGCTGCATTCAAACACACACAACTATGAAAGCTAGCACCGGAGCTCACATGAGATATCAACCTCAAAAATAGACATTCGTCAGCTATCAGAACCACACTCCAAAAACTTAAATAATAATTGCCAGGCCCAAAACAAATGCACCTCTCCTAAAAGCAAAAGACAAGTGGAACACAGTACATCTGCAAACAAATGTGCATAGCAAATATTCTTGGAACACCCTTTCCAAGTTTCTGGTGAGTGACCTCTCACTCGAGTATACTGGAACACAGAACAAAAACTGTAAGAATGAGATGGTTCACAACCGCCCTGGATGAAAGTCCCTTTGCACAGTCCAAACAAAACATGTAACAGCCAACAAAATGTTTCAATACGTATCCACATCCGGGGGCAGCAGAAAGGCTCCAATGCAAATATTCAAACAACTTTTCATCACAAAATGCAGAACGAATCTTGAGAATGATGTAGTTAATTCAAAGTTAAAGCCAATTACCAATGCGCCCAGCATTAAATGGCTCAGGAGCACTGTAATGTCATTAGCTTGGGCCCGGTGTGCTGATTACAAAGAGCCGTACGACATGTTTACTTTAGTGGCCAGTCTGTAACTGAAACCACGCCCGAGCCTCCAGGCTATTTATTACCACATTGCACACTGGTCGGGTGTACGCCGGGCCAGCCTATTACTGTACATGCGAGGGGGTATCCTTTGTTTCACCCCTCATTCACTGTGCAACATGGGCTGGCCATCCGGCCACAACATTACATTCCTCCTTTATCAGGAGAACAGTAACCAAACCAAACCAGGTACAGGGAACAGGGAAACAGGGGGAAACACACATATCACTCCATGACAACAGAATGCTTATGGAACAGCCTTACTTGTTCTCTAGACACAGCCGAATCCTCTGCTCGGAGGCAGCAGGCTATGAAGTCTCGATACCTCTGGGATGGCTTTGGGCAGGGTCGTAGGCTGTACCAGTTCTGACTGCCCCTCACAGAGGGGACGGGCGAAGCCTCAGTAAAACTGTCACTGTCTCCGGGCACCTGGTCGCTCCCAAGTCCCTTGTCTCTGGCCTTCTCCCGAGCCAGGTGCCTTGACAATCTTCCATGGAGGACGCAGTGGGTTGGCTGGTGCCTTCCTGGGAGTCATGACAACTTTCTGGGTCAGCTGTCCATTGCTCGTCGGGTGGCCGGAACTCTTTGGCGGCGTCATCAGGGACCTTCTTGAAGAATGAAACATTGAGGGTTATGCTTTCTTGACCCTTAAAGGCTGTCACCATTGTATCTTTGACATTGGTTACAGTCCAGTGGGGCTAGTCGAAAGGGCAGCCTGAAATTCCCTCCGGGGTGGAGGTCTTGCACAAGCACATGGTCACCGACGATGATTGGGCTCACCTTCGCGTGTTTCCCCTAGGACGCCTCATGGTTGGTTGTCGTTCACCATGCCAGTGATTGATTTAAAGGGCTCGGGGGACTCGGCCCACAATGGGTGGTGCGGGAAGGTGTCTGTCACCACAAGACCGAAACACAGTCAGCTCGGGGAGATACCGGTAGTGCAGTGAGGGGTGAGGCAATATTCTTGGAGAAATTGGTACAGCGCCTGTTCTGACATGTGGCCATCTGCTAGGGCTATTTGGATCATCTTGTTCAAAGTCCCCATCACACGTTCTACTTCCCCATTCGCTTGGGACCACCTTGGGGTTATCAGGCGGTGCTTGATCCGGTGGGTGGTCAGGTACTCGAGTAGCTTAATATTGGTGAATGACGGACCATTGTCCATCCAGAGCTCTCCCACCATTGAGCCTGCTTCTTGCATTTCGGCTCGTGGACCCTTTGCGATCCCTGGACCGTCGACTGGTGGGTCCCTATGAAGGCAGCTCTGATATTCCTTGGGCTTCCCTGGTTGCTCCAGACGTGACGGAACTTCCCACCGCGTGATGAGTCCCTCGGACCTTACTGGTCCACCCCGACACATTTCTTTACTTTCTGTGTGGGTTGCTGTTGCCAAGGTTTCATGGGTCCAATCCAGGCACCGATACCGCAGCACTCAACATACTTTGTGGGACAGCTTGATTCCAGCTCCTGGTTGTCATCGACAACCAGGAGCTGGAATCAGTAAAGTAAAGTTTCGCCTCCTTCACCTGAAATCACCCAACATTGGAGGGCATTCGGCTATCATGCCCCTGGTCAGTGGTTAGTGACCCAGTCTCTGTCCCCTCTGCTTTCAGGTTCTTCTCCTCTTCGATCCAGGCTTGGATCACACCAAGCACTTTCCACTTCGACAGCGGCAGCACTTTGCAGCAGATCGCCATTGAAAACAACGACGATTCCTAACACCAAAAGACACCCATGCATCCGGCTTCCCTGGGTTAGGTAACCCAAGTACTCTGGTGCTCCTGTGGGTGTTGGCCCTAGAAACTCTTAAGTCTAAAGGGGTTTGCTCAAAGTCCTCCTCTAAGTGTCCTTTATCTTTAAATTTCCAACCACAACTTTCCCCATAGAAGCAAATGGTGATTCACGGCTGTGTTCTCACACTGCACGCATCCTCCGTGGGTCTCCTGTGTCACTCCCTACCTCGAGACCATAGGTCCCGACCCCTACGCAGATTTTCCAATGGGATCTACCCAAATAGTATTAACGTGTTACCCTTGCAGCACGCCAACCAAACAGATAGAAAAAATCAAGTTAAATCATTTCAAACATATCAGCATCAAGCTCAACTGAAGGTAGTGCATCTCTAACTCCTATAAAAAATCTCCTGTGTCACTACCTTGGGTAGTTCCTTGTGGGCCCAGCGATTCTACATGTACTAGGGCTTGTGTCTAGTCAAGTCGTGGTTCTTATAGCACGTTCCTTAATATATGGTTTGGTACGCCCTTTGGACTCAAAATATATTGTGCTAATTTACTCTGTGCTATTAAGTGTAACTCATATGCTTTTACCTCTAGCCTCATAAATAGACTAGTAGAGTGTGTTTAGAATAAGTACATATATGTTATATATATACCTGGTGTGGTTCACATTTCATTTGGGCATTCAAGAGATTATAGACTGGTAAAACAACTGCTTTACATTCCTTCAAAACTTAGCCTGAAAGCTGCTCTCCACAACTACCACTAGGATAGATTTCAATAAAGGTTGTCTTTAACCTATCACCTCTAAGGGAATGTTTGGACTGGTGCAACGTGCCCACTATAACTAGTGTACAGCATATGCCAGGCCAACTTCTCACAATGGCCAATAGCCAGTCCATTTGATTTGAGTCCTTGATGGGGTGAAACCTAATGCTTCGACTCCCTCGCTTGCCTGCACTGCTATAACTAGGGGAGATCTCTCCTTGGAGGGGCATCTTTAGGAGCATGCCAGGCACAGCAGGGACAGGATTAGGGAGTACCAGTATGGGTTATGGGAGGGATGGGGCTACTGGTGTGTCTGGAACCACTGCAGTGGATAGGTCTGATTGAGGGGGAGGTGGATCCACTGCAGTGGACAGGTCTGATTGAGGGGGCGTGGGCTCCACTGAAGTTTACAGGTGTGATTATGTGGCGTGGGCTCTACTTCAGTGAACAGGTCTAATTTAGGTGGCGATGGCTCCACTGCAGTGGACAGGTCTGATTGAGGGGGCGAGGGCTCCGCTGCAGTGTCCGGAACTCACAGAAGGTGTGGTATTGTGGGAGGTGAAGTGCTTGTGGTAGGGGGGAGGGCCTTATCATCTTGAGGATGGTGTAATGGTGTGTGGGTGAAACTGGGATGGTTTTTGATGTGTGAACTTTGGGAGGGGTGGCCTGGGACCAGGATGAAGTTGGTTTTGTGGTGGCAGTGTGGCATGGTGGAGGTTTTTTTTGCTATCTCTGTTCTGCGGGATGTACGGTGGGAGCCTCAGTCTTGCTACTCTTAGGGGAGGGTGTGCAAGCAGAGGTGGATCTCCTCTCAGTGCTGGGTTATTTCCTCCTTCCCTTGCGAGTCTTATGTATCAGTGGGGAAGAGGCCAAGGTCACAGAGGAAAACCCTGTGGGAAGGGGGGGGGGGGGGGTTTGCAGGAGAGTCAAGGGTATAGATTTTGGAGGGAGAGGTAGCTGAGAAATGCGTAGTGGTTGTGTGTGTTTTTTGCCCTATCCCCTGTGTCTGTGATGTCAGTCCCCTGAGTGTGTGTGCATGCTTTTTTTGGGCTTTGTTTTAGGTGGCTGTGTGCTGCTTGTGTCTGTTGGGGTGTGTGCATGTGCCTGTGTGAGTGTGCTTTAGTCAGGCAGGTTAGTGGGGACTGTGGATGGGGCAGAGATAGGAGGGGTGAGGGACTTCTGTAGGAGGGGGACTTCTGCCGTCAGTGAGGAGGCCATGGACTGACTTGTGCGCCATAGGGTAGACATGTTTGATGACATGCCCTCCATGTATGACACCAATTGGGTCAAAAGACTGGTGTGTGCATGGAGGACACTCAGCGTGGATGTCTGCCCCACATGTATCTTTTTGAGCAAATCCTCAGACTCTCCACTCAGGGCAGTAGGGCTGACAGATGCAGGGTGTGCGGTGCCTGGCCTGAAGGAGACCTGCTCCCTAACACAGGAGGGTCCACGGACCATTGGAATGGGAGCAGCTTTGAGGGTCGAGATGGTAGTGGTGGCGGGGACAGACTCTGATGTTGTGGCCTCTGCTCTGATAACACCCACCACCACAAGGGAGTCATCACTAGACCTTGATTGGTCCTCTGCATATGTCGATGTTTCAGACCGGCCCTCAGTGTGGCTCCCCTCACCTTCTGTGCCACTGGGTCCCTCCTACTCCCATGTGGACTTGATTTTAAGCACAACACACCACAGAGCAAGTCTTTGCATTATGTTAATGTCAGTTTTTCAAATCATTGCACATATGTGAACATGGCACTTGTCAGTCTGCCAGTGAACCATGGTTCCTAAAAACATGATGGCAATGGGACCATCAGTTAGATGTATTTCAAAGACCACCATGTCCAACAACGCACTAAATTGCCTGCTGTCTGATCTGTGATGCTCCTGACCGTCGTGTGTCATTACAAACATGTCTCATCTGATGCAAGGGAGTCTGGAAGTGACAGAGCAAATGGGATGGACAAATTGATAAGTTGACATATTGAACATAATGCCATCCCCAGTAATCATGATGGGCTTATGTCTTGCACGTCAATGCTATATTAGTCAGCCTGCAGGGCAACAAACAAGTACAAATACTGCTCCATCACAAAATTTCATGTGCCATACTATGCCACTGGCCTATGTAACTAAACAGACTGTACCAACTATTGTTATAGGGGCAATGAATCCCAACGTGAAAGTCAGCACAGTGTCACAATCATGTAATCCCTGCTAAAGCAACCTCTGTAGTGGTCAAGTCTACATGTCCCCTTCTTGCTACACCCAATTTAAAGACTCTGACAATTTCACGTTGTTCTTCTTAGACATTGGAGTATATGAATTAACATATCCATCTAAATGAATTTTTTGATTTCTCTCAGGAAGAAAGTAATGCAGCATACATATACATGTTGAAGCCACCATTATGCAGAGTCAAGGGATGACATACATGTTTTGTCCTGTGTATGTGAGCCACATTCCAGACATTAGATGTATGTCCACATTACCTATATTTACTTCCTGTGTTTCATAAAAGTCCTACCTGTATACACTGACACAGAGTCAGACACATGATTATCAAATTCACAATGGTGAAAGTGTTGCCTGGAACACCAAAATCTGATTAGACAGTGTCTCAGATGGCCTGAGTTGGCATACCTGTCCTTGGTCCATGAGAAACGTGTGATTACACTGATCACTATGCAGGTGACTTCACATTTGGAACACTTATCCATTTCTTTTGTCTGAGGCATCAACATTGGTATCACCTACTGCGCAGGTGATACCAATTACAGCAATCATGATGGACAGCTCAATGCACCTGTTGTAAATGATGCTGAGCACATTAACCTTGGACTACCTCAAATACAAAGGGCCTAAGTGACACATGTTAATTACGAAAAGGGACACACCTGCGTATCAGATGACAATGGGGCATCATCACATTTAGCCAGAGAAGTTGTGTCTCAGCAGACAGACAACCTGTGAGAGGGTTACCAGGCTGAGGGAGTGCAACATGCATGTCGAGCATAGTGCAGCAACATGGCACATACTCAACCCCGCCTAGCTGCTGTCTGGCCTTCAACTGCCCATCCAGGTCAGGGATAAGCATGGGCGAATTTTGCGAATCTCGCGTTCGCGAATTTTGCGGATTTGCGAACTCGCAATTCGCAAAATCCGCGAATTCTCGCGAATTTGCGGAATTTTTTTTGTGTGTTCGCGCGGGCTTCCGCCAGTTCGCGAGGGTTTTGTACAATTTCGCAAACGCGAACTTACCTGTTGGGTCGCAAGTTTCGCGAACTTGTTGTTTCTACGTGTCCAACCTGTTTGGGACACTCTTCTTCATCACTGCCACTCTCTGTCACCACTGCCACTCTCTGACTACTCATGCCACCCTCTGGCCCACCCATGCCACCCTCTGTTTCATCACAGCACCCTCTGGTTGTCCAGTCAGTGTACATTATTGTGGCAAAGCAAGCACACCTTCCCTGCCTCAAGTGACCTGAATTAATTTGGGGCTGATTAATGTGTCACAGAATATTTTTTTAGCTGGCACCTGCTTCCTTAGTGCTTCCTGATTAGTGATCTTTTGCACTTGCTAAGTGCTTTCATTGTTGCAAAATTAGTTACAACACCTGCCCTGCCCCAACTGACAATAATGAATTAGGGGCTGATTAATGGATTTAAACTTCCAGCCTGGCTCCTGCTTGTCTCCCTTAGCTGTAATTCAGGACCTTTGTGGTATATGTGTAACTATTCTGAGGTTCAGAGCAGGGTCACATAATAGTTGCAACTGGCAACTGAACTCTGGAGGGGCCCCTCAGGAAGCACTACAGGAAATGGCTACTAATGATGAGCCTGAACTTTTGAACCTGGTAAGTAGTTTCAGTTTTGCTAAGATCGTATTTCTGCAATTTTGCGCTTATTCGCGGGGCGCGAAGTTGTACTGGGAAGCCGCGAACTCACGCGAACAGTGCGAGCAAGCCATAAAATCCGCTGCTCGCGGATTTGCGGATTTTGCGGGAGATTCGTGAATCTCGCGGATTGCGAATTTACCGAAAATCCGCAAAATCCGCGAGCGAAACGGATTTTCCGCCCAGGCTTAGTCAGGGAAGACCACCGCCAGTACACGTGCATGTGGGGGGTCAGGGTCAGGGTCTGTCGGCAC
Source organism: Lissotriton vulgaris (assembly GCF_964263255.1). Taxonomy (NCBI): domain Eukaryota; kingdom Metazoa; phylum Chordata; class Amphibia; order Caudata; family Salamandridae; genus Lissotriton; species Lissotriton vulgaris. Next base: position 157,221,780 of record NC_141695.1, on the reverse strand, counting down.
CCCTTTTGTGAGGAGGTGACAGTTTCAGCTGGATTCTTGCAATCCTCCGGTTCCAGCTGCGGAGGTCCTGCCACCTCTTCTGGCAGTGGTGGATGCAGCGTTTGAAGACCCCCACAGATATTACATCCCGGACGATGATCTGTCAAATTTCATGCTTCTGATGGGTGTCGACCTGTAAGGAGGACATAGTGACACACAATTACTACACATGCTACATGTTTATTCATCACACACTTGGACACATAGGTCATGGTTGGAATGGCAGATAATGTATGAAGGTTGGACAAGTATTACCATGGGCAGTTGTGCATGAATATCAATCCAACAAAATACAATTTTACATCACTGTACCTGTACAGAACATTAATCTACACTAGGACTTACACTAGCTATGTGGGCATACTTTCCCATGGGGATCACAATGGTATTAGCGCCTGTTTTGAAAAATGCTTATTTGAAAAGGCAATGTAATCAACCCTCACCTGCTCCCCTGGTTTCCATACAGCTGTCTGTACTATAAACGGAGGCTGTCCAGCAGGTCCTGGTTCTCCTCCTCTGTGAAAGATGATGCCCTCTCCACAGTATGTGCCATTGTAGATCCCAGAGGATGCAGAGACAGCAGCAGTGGTAGGTAGAGATGTTGTGAAGTAGCATGCAGTGCAGGCAAGTTAAGTCTCTGGGGAACAGACAGACTTATATCTGTGCAGCAGAGGCAGATACTGTACCATGCGTCCAAAGTGATAGGTCCTAGTCATTCGTATTATCCGAATTGGGCCAATCCATGATATTGCACGCACCTAACACGCCTACCGCCTCGTTCAAATATTCCGCATTATAACACAATTGAGTTTGATGCATTGTAGTTGTAAACTAACAGAATAGGTTGGCACGCGATTCATACACGAAGCAAAACAGCATCCGTCCCCAGGATGGCCAATAGCCAATGTGTGCGTCTGCCTCTGTTCGGATGTGTACAATGCATCTTTTGAAAACTCACCCGCGGCTGTCCCCATGATGACCAATAGCCAATGGGTGTATCCGCCTCCGTTCGGATGTGTACAGCGCGTCTTTTGAAAACTCACACGCGTCTGTCACCATGACAACAAATAGTCAATATGTGCGTCCGCCTCTGTTTGAATGTGTACAATGCATCTTTTGAAAACTCACCTGCTTCTGTCCCCATAACGACCAATAGCCAATGTGTGCGCCCACCTCTGTTCGAATGTGTACAATGCATCTTTTGAAAACTCACTTGCGTCTGTCCCCATGACGACCAATAGCCAATGTGTGTGTCTGCCTTTGTTCGTATGTGTACAACGCGTCTTTTGAAAACTCACCCACGTCTGCCCCCATGACGACCAATAGCCAATGTGCGCATCCGCCTCTGTTCAGATATGTAAAACGTGTCTTTTGAAAACTCACCCACATCAGTCACCATACAGTCAACAGACAAAGGATGCCATCCGCACGCTTTGGTTGATTCTCAGATGACCATACTATTCATTCAGCATTTTAGACAGTATATCAAATCATCATGTTATGCTGTTTTACATGTGTGGGTACAGTGAGACACATGTCATATTGGACAGAGCACTTCATAGCTCACACTCCCATGATGAGCCAACCTTCATATGCACCAAATACATTGTTTGTGAGGAACATCACAACTGTGAGTGATCACTTCACAGATAGCCCTCCTATTCCTGGACACAGTCCCAGGGTACCTTTGTGTTATCACAGGTGACATACACCCATTATAACAGATTCATTGAACTGTGTGTTCGAATGTGCATTGTGTGTAGTTATATTGAGTAAAACTCCAGTATCTGAGGCTTGTACAATGCACACCCTCCATTGCTGATGTTGTTGATGATATTTACTTGAGACATCAACTTGTATTTGGCATCTGAGTTGCTGTTGTGTCTTTGTGTCAACAGATGTTGCAGGAGTGGTCACAGGTGGTGCTGGTGCCACAGCTGCTAGTGCTGCATGCTGACCTGCACCGGAGGGGCCAGGTAGTTTCTCATCATCCGTTGAGGGCCGAGAGATGTCCACACCAGAGAGCTCAGGGTGAACCAGAGTCTGTAACTGGGATTCCTGTTCCGTTCCTGCAGTGTACCCAACAGGCCCTGTGGTGAATGAATGAATGAATGAATGAATGAATGAATGAATGAAATTCTATTTCTATAGTGCATGGCTACCCTGAGGCCTCCCAGCACTGATTAATAGAATGGCAGACAAGGTCAGGCCAACAGTGCTATGGAGGCGTTCCGAACAGATGGGTTTTCTGAAGGGCAGAAGATTATTGTTCTCTCTGAGGGCAAGGGGGAAAGAGTTCCAAATCCTTGCGGCATTATACGTGAAAGAGCGTCCGCCCCATCTCGCTTTACATATCTTCTTGGTGGTGGCCAGGCACAAAGAGCTGGAATGCAGGGTTCTGTGGGGGAGATAGGAGGTGACCAGAGGGAGCATGATCGCCGGGCCAGTCTTCCAGATGACTTTGTGGGCCAAACACATAGCCTTAAATTGTATCCTGGGTGAAATCCGGAGCCAATGAAGTTTCCTCAATGCTGGTCTTGCAGACTGCCAACGCGGGATCTGAAAGAGCAGGCTGGCTGCACAATTCTGTGTTACTTGCAGTTTGCTGATTGTAGCATGTGGGGCTCCGAGATATAAGGCATTCCCGTAATCCAGGCAAGAGAGTATAAGGGCCTGAACCATAATCCTTCTCGGCTGGAATGGGAGGAGGGGGATGATTTTATGCAGCATTCTCATCAGTCCATAGCAAGAGGCTGAAAGCTTAGTTGCCTGGTGGGGAAATCAAAAGAGCTGTCGAGCCACATGCCGAGGCTCTTTATCTGTGTCTTTTGGGGTGGAGCAGGGCCCAGACAAGCGGCCACAGGCAGGTGGGGACAGAGGACGATGGGTTGCCCAACATGCATGATTTCTGTCTTTTCCCCGTTGAGTCTGAGACATGAGAGTTCCATCCACTCGGCCACCGCCTCTAGGCAAGGGCCTAGGGTGCTAGACGACCCCTTAGCGTGATTTAAGGGTACCACTAGCTGAGTGTCGTCTGCGTAGGTGATGATCTTAATGCCGAATGGATGGACAATCCCCACCAGAGGACTCATGTTGATATAAAAAAGCGTGGGGCTCAGGGCGGAGCCCTGTGTAACCCCACAGCTAAGAGGTAGCCTGGAGGATACCACATTCCCCTAGAAAGACCTGAAAATAATGGTCGCTGAGGAAGGATAGGAACCAAATCAGTGCCGCGCCTGACACTCCCATACTTTTGAATCGGTCGGCCAAGATGGTATGATTGACCGTGTTGAACACGGCACTGAGGTCCAGAAGGATGATGGCAGCCGTTCTTCCTTGGTCCAGCAGCCTCCGTCACTGCCAACAGGGCTGTTTCCATCCTGTGCTGAGGACGGAAACCCATTTGAGAAGCACCTAATAGGTTTTTGGATTCCAAATACTCAACCAAGATGTTATTGATGTGTTTTTCAATCAGTTTGATCAGCCATGGGAGGAGGGAAATTGGGCGATAGTTGGACAGATTAGACTGGTCCAAACTGGGTTCTTCAAGAAAGCCCTGACCATCTCACACTTCCATGATGTAGGAACTTTGCCAGAGGCGATCGAGTACTTCAAAACATCAAGGAGAACTGGGCGGATGGAGTCAAAAAATGAGATTAAGCGTTGCAGAAGGGCAGAATCCAGTGGGGATCCTGAGGTCACTTTGGAAATTACCCAATCCGGTGAGTCAGTGTCTAAGAGACAAAACTGTTCTAACGCGCAATTGGGTAAAGGAGTAGAAGTGCCTGTTGTCGCTACCCCTGCCTTAGGCATTTTAGTAGTCAAAGATGAGTAAATTGTTTTAATGTTTTGATGGAAGAAGACGACTAAATTATTGCAATGTGTGTGTGCTCCTTCTAGTTATGTTGATTTTTGAGGGGGAGTGATAAGTGATTTTTGATATGCGAAAAATTTCCTTGAGCGAATTTGCAGATGTATTAATTTTCACCTCATAGAAATGTGCTTGGGCAGTTTTGATCTCGGCTTTGTACTGCCTAATTGCTTTCTTATATTCCTCTTTCCTACTTGGTGAAATGTTTTGTCTCCAGCTCCACTCTAGTCTTCGACAGGATTGTTTCAAGTCCCTCAGTTTGGAGTGGAACCATGGGGCCTTTTTCTGCCTGTTTTTGTATTGGATAGGTTCTTTGGGAAGTACTGCATCAAGGGAGTCTTGAATCCAGCTGTTAAAATTGCTGCTGCCATATTAGGATTAGAAATCCTAGGAGGTTTTGAGTCTTTTAGGACTTCCTTCCATCTATTAGACGGAAGTCTAGGCCACTTCCTTCCCCATGACGTCGGTGGTTCCTGGGCGGGCGGGGATGTGATGGTAGGCCAGATTAAAGAATTAAAAAGTGGTCTGGCCAGGGGAGTAGAGTAGGGATACCCACGCTCAGGCCTTCTAGATTACTGAAAATATGATCAAGGAGATGGCCCTTATTATGCGTAGGGAGGAAGCCCTTTTGTTTAAAATCAATCGCCTGGAAACTTGAAAGTAGTCCACTAGCTACGTGATTAGAGGGGTCATCCAAGTGGATGTTGAAGTCGCCCAGTACTGTGAAGTTGGCAGAGACCAGTGCTGAATTGTGACTATGTTTGAGAGATTCGGTATAAACTCCCGGGGGTCGATAGATCAGCAGACTAGAAAAAGTGATTGTAGACGTGAGCTCTATCGAGAAAGTCATGCTTTCGCAATCTGGAAGCACGGTTGGTAGGGTTCGACAATTATATAGGTCTTTATGGATAATGGCCAGGCCCCCACCTCTACCAGAGGTATGGTCAGCTCTGTTTATTGAGTAGCCTTGAGGGAGGGCCTGAACAATAGCGGGGTCAGTTTCAATCTGGAGCCAGGTCTCTGGTAAAAAAAGAACGTCTGGCTTAAACTCCTACACTAATAGTCCTATTTCAACTCAGTGTTTGGGCAGTGATCTACAATTTAGGAGAAACATCTTCCTAGGAGTGATTGCAGGAGGTCCAGGATGTACGTTGGGTAGCAGCTTAAAATTACAGTGTGGACAGTGTACGGGAGAATTGGCGAGTTTCAATGAGTGAAGACACTCAGTGTTTCCAGTTAATCTCATCTCATGCAGACGTGTCGAGGTGTAAGTTAATGGGCCACCCGAAAAAAGACCAGGGTTTGTGGCCCCTGTGCCAGGTCGGGCGCAGACGGGCGCAGACGGGCTTGGCTTTGGCGTGCCATCAACATGCCCGTTGCACGCGTCCGCTGCGCGTTAGCGACATTCGCCCTGATGTAGATTGGGGTATGCACACAAAATATCGATATTTAAATATCGATATACAATAATATCGAAGTTTAAATATCGAAGGGACATAATATAGAAGGTAAGTAATATTGATAGATTTAATATCGATATTAGTAATATCGAAGTTTTAAATATCGATGTTAGTAATATCAATGTTAATAATTTCAATGTTACTAATATCGAATTTTAAATTATCTTTGTGTATATTGATATGTATTTATTATGTTTTTAATTTATTTTTATGTAATTTTGTATTTTAGTACTGTAGCGGGTTGTGGGTTTATCCAGGAATAGGGTGGGAAGTACTTTAATTATGTTAAATTATTTATTAATTAGTAGGAATTATAAATTAGTTTTAATTCATTGGTAATTATTTTTAATTAATTGGTAATTAATTTAAATTCATTGATAAATTGATAATTATGGTCTGTAGTGGGTTGTTGGTTTATAGGAGAATAGGGTGGGAAGTAATTTAATTATGTTAAGTTAATTATTAATTAGTAGGAATTATAAATTATTTTTAATTAATTGGTAAATATTTTTAATTAATTGGTAATTAATTTTAATTTATTGATTAATTGATTATGTTCTATAGCAGGTTGTGGGTTTATAGGGGAATAGGGTGGGAAGTAATTTAATTATGGTAAATTAATTATTAATTAGTAGGAATTATAAATTTACAAATGGGGGTGGGGTCGCACACTACTCACACACCGGCGGTGTCGCCCCTAAGGACTCTGGTCGCGAAGACAGCAAGGATAGCAGAAGATCGAAAGATGATGCATCGCGAACAGGTTACTACATTGACCAGAGTCCTTAGGGGCGACACCACCGGTGTGTGAGTAGTGTGCGACCCCACCCCCATTTGTAACTTTAAAGCTCCCTTGAGCAGCGGGCTGACGAGCCTGGGATCCCGCACCTAAGCGCCTGAGTGGTACTATACCTGGCAGATATTGGCAGGCAGATATTGGCAGCCATCGGCAACCCCAAAACACGGCCTATCCCTGCTGACGAGGGGTGATACCCCGAAACACGTGTCCAGTTATGGCGAAGACAGCGAGGATAGCAGAAGATCGAAAGATGATGCATCGCGAACACGTTACTACATTGACCAGAGTCCTTAGGGGCGACACCGCCGGTGTGTGAGTAGTGTGCGACCCCACTCCTATTTGTAACTTTAAGCTCCCTTGAGCAGCGGGCTGACGAGCCTGGGATCCCGCACCTATGCACCTGAGTGGTACTATACCTGGCAGATATTGGCAGCCATTGGCAACCCCAGAACATGGCCTATCCCTGCTGACGAGGGGTGATACCCCGAAACACGTGTCCAGTGATGGCGAAGACAGCTAGGATAGCAGAAGATCGAAAGATGATGCATCGCGAACACGTTACTGCATTGACCAGAGTCTTTAGGGGCGACACCGCCGGTGTGTGAGTAGTGTGCGACCCCACCCCATTTGTAAGGAATTATAAATTAATTTTAATGAATTGATAATTATATTTAATTAATTGGTCATTTATTTTAATTAATTGAATAATTGATAATTATGTTCTGTAGTGGGTTGTGGGTCTATAGGGGAATAGGGTGGGAAGTAATTTAAATGTAATTAAGTAAAAATGTTTTTTAATTAATTGTTTTGTTAATTATGTAATTGTTAATTAATTATTAATTGGTAATTAAATATTATTAAATGGTATTTTTGATTAATTTTTTTAGTTAAATATATTTTGCTAGTCATGTTTTGAATAATTATGTATTGGTATTTGGTATTTGTAAATGGTTTATATTTATTTAATAGTTAAGTTTTTATTATTTTAAAAAATACATTTATTTATAAGTACGTTATTTTTACCCCTACGCTATCCAACACTTTCCCTACTGTTGCACTCTCTGGAGTTGGAATAGTAATTTTTACCCCTACGCTATCCAACACTTTCCCTACTGTTGCACTCTCTGGAGTGGGAATAGTAATTGTTACCCCTACGCTATCCAACACTTTCCCTACTGTTGCACTCTCTGGAGTTGGAATAGTAATTTTTACCCCTACGCTATCCAACACTTTCCCTACTAGTGCACTCTCTGGAGTGGGAATAGTAATTTTCACCTGTACGCTATCCAAATTATTATTTTTTTTTTATTTGTTTTACAGTTTTATTAATTGGTATTTATATTATTATTTGATGTATATACATTTATTTGTAATTTATTATATTTTCATTTATTTATAAGTTATTAAAACTGATTAGAGGTATTATTAATGAAGTATATACTATGTATTGTATTTGTATTATTTGTTTTTATAATATTTATTAATTTTAAATATTATAATATATTTTGAACTATGTTTGTTACATTTATAAGTATTATTTTGTTAATATTCAATTTTTTTAATTAAAAAAAAGGATATTTAAAAAAACGATATTTTTGACATTGATATTTTTTTTCGATATTTTTGTACTTACCTTGTTAGAGATAGGATCTCGATATTAATGTAATCAAATTTTTGTTGTGATATTTTTGTAGGTAGATATTTTTGTAGTCGATATTTTGTCATAGATTCGTAGATTGGAACGCTTGGAGAGCTTGAGCGACACTCTGCCAAGAAGGCTGCCTGCTAATGGCTCAACCAGGAAGTGCTGGGCTCTGTAATCTCCCTCCACAAAACCAGCAAAGGAGTTTCTGTGCTGGACCGGGGAGTCAGCAAGCGTGTGGCAAGTAAGTACAAGTGAAGATCTTAAAAACAATTAGTGCCGTTTTTAAAACAATATTTACAAGTGCAACTGCAGAGCGCTAGCGCAGCAAAGCAGGCTAAGGACTCTGCTTTCTATTACCTGCGCGTTGGCGCCCTGGTGCTCTAAATAGTAAAGATCGCCTGCAGAGCTGGAGCGTCACCCTGCCATGATGGCCGCCCGCCAATGGCTCAACCAGGAAGCGCCAGGCCCGGCAATCTCCCTCCACACAACTAGCACAGGAGCCGCTGTGGTGGACCGGGGAGTCAGCAAGCATGTGGCAAGAAAGTACAAGTGAAGATCTTAAAAACAATTAGTGCCGTTTTTAAAAATATATTTCGAAGTGCAACTGCAGAGAGCTAGCACAGCAAAGCGGGCTGATGACTCTGCCATCTTCTGTGGAAAGATGAGAGACACAATGTTTGTTGTGTTTTTGCACAGTTCATCGTATCATGCACATAAGATTTGTGCATGTGTGCTGCCATTTGTGAATGTCGTTTGCAGTCAAATTGGTGTGGCTACCTCACACTCACAGTCCAGAATGTATGTGGTGTTTGGTTTATGGTATTTTGATAAACGTGTTCCTAGTTCTTCTCTCATTGCACAAATGTGAACAGCTGTCGGTAGCAAATGGTTTGACTGCTTTCCTTTGTGCCTGATAACATCATGTATATTGTCCTTATCCTCCATGGACAGATTAGTTAACTGAGGCTGCTTTCCTGATTTTTCATGCTCAGAGCTGTGAGGTAGAGAGGTTTTTGTGCTTGTGTTATGCTGCTGTAAGTTGTACCCCTCCTCCCACCCAGTCCAGCTTACTCTTTCTGGACAAAGTATCAATGACAGTGAGGGGAATGTAGTGGTAAGGATGCTGACAACGCTGCATGAAATAGGAGTTGAATGCAACTCCCAACAGTGCTTTGTGTATATGACAACATGTAACAGGTTCAGCCATCTTGTTGTGGCCCTTCCATTCACTGTCAGTTATCCCTTGTGACTGATTGACATGTTGCTTTGTGTGTGGGTAGTAATGAGTGCTATGACTGCAACTCACACCATGTCCTGTACACCACACACCTTCCCATCCAGCCCACTGAGAACACCTGGGACAATGTATCCCCAGATAGTGAGTGGAAATGTACAGTGAAGATGGCTGAGAGTGAGAACTGGTGTGAGAAGCCCAGGGCCTAGTGTGACTTGTAACCAATTCATACATAAGGCCCATGAAATGTGTCAGCCATCTTGCCGGTACATTTCCACTCCCTGTGAGATCGGCATGGTTCAAGGTGAGATTGTTGTGCCATGCGGGAGGAGGACTGTTGGCTGTGACTATGACTCCCATAATGCTTTCAGCTATACCCACTGTTAGACCTGGCATCATTGGGTGGGTCTCCCTTCCTCTCTCCTTTTCCTATGTTGTGTGTTGGCTGGATTCAGATGCTCTGGGTACCTTGCCACTGCTAATCAGTGCCACATCGCAAATGCTCCCTGTGTAAAGATGACTGTATGAATTAGGATAACCATAATACCTAGATCTGTGTAGCATGCTCTAATAGCAAGCTACCCTCCATTTCACGGTTACTACTGTGAAACGATCTGTTCTCCTAGACCAGAAGGGGCGGGTGGAGGATTACCTTCTATAATCCTATCTGACCCCAGGAACCTGATAGGAACTTCGAGTTTGATATGTTTATGCTCGGACCTCGAGATACACCTTTTAGTAAGGACCATTCATAGATCCCATGTTTGGAAATGCCTCTTCTGAAAATGTGGTAGTTTCTTGCCTAAGCTTTACTGTAGGCTTCGTTAGTATGCGTATTGGCCGTCTGGTTTTGGAGCAGCAGGGTCCGCTGGGTCAGACCTGGCTGGAAAGAGAGATCGGTATTCAGAGCATGGGGAGGAGTGTCTCTTTGATCTGAGCAAGGCCGTGCCTGGCAAGGTGAATGATGGCTCCACCTCCCACGGGGAGTCTGATAGCAGACCCCCTCATTCTGAAAGGGCAGGATGTTGCCTCATAAACAAAGTGCTCTCTGACCCCACTGAACTGGTTCTGTCTGGCCAGAGTGATTTGTGACTTTAGAGAACAAAGACTTTTTAGGTATAAAACGCTGCGCTTGAACTTTGTTCGGTGTGTTCCTTCTGGATGTCAAGACGAAACTCTGTCCGAGTTAACAGAGGAAAAGACTTTGAAAACTTTCACCAAGCTTGCCGAAGAAACTGCCCGAAGGCCTGAATCGAGAGCACCTCCTGCGGAAGTCTCAGGGACATTAGACTTCACCCCGTCAGCCGTCGGAATTCCTGTGTGAGGAATTCTGCTCACAGGTGAGGCCTCCGTCGAGTAATCCGGAGCCTCTGGTTCTACTGTGAGTAACGCTGAATTCGAACCTTTGCAACTTTTCTGAATCTGTGTGGGCAGCTGCAGTTAAGAGAAAGCTGCCGCCGCTGAGAGCCCGCCTGAATTTGAACCTTTGCCACTTCGCTGAATCTGTGTGGGCCGCTGCAGTGAAGAGAGAGCTGCCGCCACTGAGAGCCCACTTGAATTTGAACCTTCAGAACTGTCGCTAGATCTGTGTGGGCTGCTGCAGGTAAGAGAGAGCTGCCACCGCTGAGTGCCCGCACCTTTGCCAACTTTACATCACCCTTCGTCCTGCGAGCTGCTGCAGCTAAGAGAGAGCTGCTACTGCTGAGCGCCCGCACTGTTGCTGTAGGAGAGTAGGGTCCGCTATCCTATGGTCACCCCAAATTTTTGCTTTTTGCTTCACGGGTTTCTGACTTAACGTGGCTGTGGGCCTGGTAATCATACCCACAGCCTCCTGTTCTCTCTTTAACTTAATACCAATGCACTCTAGGTGCATTACCAATTGGAACTGGTTCACCTTATAGGCCCCTGTAACAGTTTACCCTAGGTACCCAGGGCATAGGTGTATCCAAGGCCTACCAGGGGCTACAGCACGTATTGTGCCACCCCTAGCCTGGCCTAGCTATTTGACACAACTGGCTGTTCACTCAACTGGGGTAAGTTGGTGTAATCACCTCCTACTTAGTTATAGTATATCTATATCTAACATATATGGACACAGGGTAGCCCATAAGTCACTCCTGTGGCAAGCCTCAACAATCCTGGAGGCAGAGTGCTTGGTTTCATATGAGATGGTGCTCTGGCATGAGCTGAGTCTGTTTATAGCTTTCAGAACAACGTCCTTTACCTGTTTCATGATATTGCCATACCATATACCCTTGACCAGCCATCTTGGAAGATCCACGAGAAGCTGACCACACAGCACCCGAGGCATCCTCAACGCTGTGCTTTGGGGGTTGAGAAGCCCCACCACCGAGCAGCATCTGCACCAGAGATCAGCCCTCCAGCATCCACGAGATCTGAGTGGGGCCCTTTTGCATTTTGCCACTCGACGCGTCATCCAGGTTACTGGCCCGTTGGCTAGTGGCCATCTTGGCGATGAAAATCTACAATCAACGATGCTGGTCTGGTTGCTCCAGACTGGCCCTTGCTTCTGTGAAAAGGAGCAGCCCCTCTGATCTTGTTGGTCCGAATAAAAAGCTTTCTTCAATTCCTGCGTGGCTTGCATTAGCCAAGGCCTGTTTGCTGCAATCAAGTTGCCGACACCGCCATCAGCTAGAGCCTGCGTGGGACAGTTCGTGATCGACTCCTGGACGTCCTCGACCTCTTCTTGTCCACGTGGCTGCAGAGAGAAGCTACACCTCTTCACCTGTTTGCACCCGACAACGCCTGGTTCCTCGCCGGTCACTGGCTAGTGACTTTGCACATTGTCCCCTCTGCTTTCAGGTCTTCACCTCTTCAGATCCACCCTTGGATCCACCGGAACTCTTCTGGACGACCCGCCTGCAGCATCTTCATCTTCAGGCTCCATAGAACAGCACGACGAAACCCGACACACTTTGAGACATATGCACCCGCTTCCTGTGGGTGAGGTAACGCTGGCACTCCGGTGCTCCTGTGTAGAAATACACCTCTAGTGTCTATGTTCCAAGTTGCTAGGTTCTAGGACATCCGGAAGGTTCATTTTTCTTTAACTTTGTGACTTTTACGCACCCATTGAAATCAGTAGGCGCCCGCGTGTAACTTTCAGCAGTGCACACCCATTTTGTGGGCCTCCTGCTCACTAACTGTTGTTAGCTCCTTGTAGTCCCAGCGATTCCCTAGGCCCTAGGCATTTTCCCTTTCAGAGTAGTGGTTCTTATACCACTATTTTAGTATATGGTTTGAGCGGCCACCAGGCCCTATCCATATTGTGCAACTTTTGTATATTTAAACACTGTCTTCTTTTAACGAATTTGGTTCTGTGCTCATAAAGAGTATAGGGGGTACTTTTAGTAAATAAATATATATATATATTTTCAATACATATCTGTGTGGTGTTCTTTCATTTGGTATTAAAGGAGAGTGTATATGGTAAAACAGCTTGCTTCACATGCCTTCACAGAGTTTAGCCTAAGACTGCTTATATATAAAACAAGACTAGTATACTTAAGTTCTACTGACCTTAGTTGTTGTAGAGCAAAGGGATTAGCACACCCTGACTACAACTAACTAGAGAAGGTTTAGTAGGTAAACACCAGTGTAGGTAGATTGCAACACATCCACCCACACTAGAGCAATGTCTGGAGCAGAGGGGTCCACTGGACCTGTCCCTGTTGAGAGTGACCCTACAAAGGCACCAACCAAATTTGCTATGTTAAACTTTAAAGAGTTGAGGCAGCTGTGTACCTTAAGAGGTCTCAAGCCGGGTCAGAACCCTAGCACAGCCCACCTCAGAGAGCTTTTGGACCAGTCTGAAGCTCTAAAAACCTCTAAGCCAGACCCCACAGGGAATGGAGAAGGGGGCTCTCCCACTGAAGATGATAATACGGATGTCTCTGTCCCTAATGTCCAAGATTCTGATGAAGTTCAGAATGAGAATCAGCCTGAGAATGAGGATGTGGATAAGGATGAGGATGAGGCAGAAGATGATGACAGTGATTCTGATGATGGTAGAGATAGTCAGGTGCCAGCCAGGAGGATTAGCCAGGAGAACGTAAGCCTATTTGGGACTGATACTGGGTCCAACCCAATCAGAACCTCAGGTGGACTTAACCAGGAGTCTAGGAGGAGAAGGAATCACTCAGGTGACTCTGACAACTCCCATGCTTCTAGAGGTTCTTATGGTCACTCCAGAAGGAGGATGACAACCCCTCAGAGGGGGGAACATGAGGCCAAAATGAGAGAGGCTGAGCTTAGGATCCAGAAGCAAGAATTAGAAGTTGCCCTGGCCCCAGAGAAACTTGCTAGAGCAAGACAGCCTAGAGAGAGTGGATTAGGATCCATTGGTGGCAGCACTATCCCTAAGGAAAAAGACAGGTCCTATGACAATAGACACCTGAGAAAGATTGTGCCCCCCTACAAAGCTGGGGATGACATCCACAAAAGGATAACTGCACTTGAGAGGGCCTGCAGAGTACATCAGATCCCTCAGGAGCAGTGGGCAGCAATCTTGTGGCTCTCCTTTGAAGGTAGAGGCAGAGACAAGCTCCTCACAGTTAGTGCTGAGGATGCTAGAAACTACCTGGTCCTGAAGAGTACTCTGATTGATGGGTTAGGCTTAACAACTGAACAGTACAGGTTGATGTTCAGAGAGACCCAGAAGACACAGACTCAGGACTGGTCTGAATTTATTGAGTGTGCCACTAAGGCTCTGGAGGGCTGGTTGCTGGGAAGTAAGGTTACAGACTATACAGGATTGTACAATTTACTTATGAGAGAACAAATCTTAAATAATTGTCAGAACAAGCAGTTGCATCAACACCTGATTGACTCAGATCGGACCTCTCCCCAAGGCAGACAAATGGGTTAGAACCAGGGTTAAACAAAAGAACCAGAACCAAGGTGGTGACAAAAAAAGGCAGACCAGAAGGGTGGGGAGCAGAAATCTAAAGACCAGAAGTCCTCATCAGGGCCCCAAACTAATAATGAGGGTGGGTCCCAAACTTCCAAGAAGAAGAAGAAAGAAGGTCAGAAGAAACCCTGGTGTAATACTTGTAAAAACACCTCTCACTGGACAAGTGGGTGTAAAAAGGGTGGAGCCCCCAACACTGCAGCCCCTACGGCACCTGCACCCCCAATAGTACAGTCAGCAGTGTTGGTCCACAAACTAAGGGGGTAGTGGGTATCACCTTGGGAACTGAGGGAGAGTCTGGCCTAGTCAGAACCCCTACACAGTCTGTTCTGATTTGTGATGTGGACATGGATTTGTCCACCACTGTAAGCCCCAGTAATGTGGGCAAGTACAGACAGACACCTTTGATAAATGAAAAAGTGGCTCAAGCATACAGGGACACAGGAGCCAGTGTCACTATGGTGACACCCAGCTTTGTGGACCCTGGACAGTACATACCAGGCGACAATTACCTGGTGACCAATGCCAGCAATGTCACTACTACACATAGTGTGGCAATTGTTAATTTCTCCTGGGGAGGGGTAACTGGCCTAAAAAGAGTTAAGGTTAGTGCAGACCTCCCCGTTGAATGTTTGTTGGACAATGACCTTGAGAGCTCTCTATGGTCAGAAGTGGATTTCAGGACTCATGCAGAGATGTTAGGGATTTCATCACATGTCCTTGCTGTGACCAGGTCACAGGCCAAAAAGTGCCTCACTGAATCTCAGGTCTTGGATCCTGGAACAATGGACAAAGCACCTACCAAGAAGAACAGGAGGGTTAAAGCTGTGTCTTCCCACCTGCCTACAAGTGATGATCAGCCTTCCCAGGAAGATGATCTTGAGACCCCTGAAGGAACTGTCTCTGAAGAACTTCAACCTGATCAGGTTGAGTTTCTGGGGACAGAGGGACCTTCTAGGGCAGACTTGGGGCAGGCTCAGTTAACCTGTCCTTCTCTTGAACCCCGCAAACAGCAATCTGCTGCTGAGGCTGCTGGGAATGCTCAAGGTACCCATAAAGTGTATTGAGATGATGGGCTCCTTTATTCAGAGGGTAGAGACCCCAAGCCTGGTGCAACCAGGAGGTTGGTTTTACCTCTGCAATTTAGGGGCTTCCTTCTAACCTTGGCCCATGATATTCCTTTGGCAGGACACCTAGGCCAGAACAAGACTTGGGACAGGCTTGCCCCTCACTTTCACTGGCCTCACATGTCTGAAGATACCAAGGAGTTTTGTCGCTCCTGTGTCACCTGCCAAGCCAGTGGCAAATCAAGTGGCACAACAAAGGCCCCCCTAATACCACTACCTGTGGAGGGGGTTCCCTTTGAAAGAGTGGGGATTGATATTGTAGGTCCAATGGATCCCCCTACAGCATCTGGGCACATTTTTATACTGGTGGTAGTGGATCATGCCACCAGGTATCAGAGGCAATTCCCCTTAGGACCACAACAGCTCCTCCATAAGGGTTGCTTGGCATGGTACAGGGTGATCACTAGAACTAGTGAGCATCATATACCAGGCCAACATCTCACAGTTGCCAACTAGGTATTATCGTGATCCGTCCTGTGGGCCATCGCGGCTAAGAAGGAGCTGCTACTGCCGAGTGCCCTACCCTCGCTAACTTTGCCTCATCATGATTTGTCCTGTGGGCCACCGCAGCTGAGAGAGAGAGCTGCTGCCGCTGAGTGCCTGCATCCTTGCTAACTTTGCCTCATTTTGATTTGTCCTGCGGGCCATCGCAGCTAAGAGAGAGCTGCTGCGGCTGAGTGCCCGCAGCTTGTTCCCCATTGTCGAGGATTGCCACTGTCATCTCGTGGGCCGCTGCAGCCAAGAGAGAGCTGCTGCCACTGTGAGCCCACCACCAAGCTGCAAGACGAGAGTCATTGCCCCCAACAGCCCGGGCCAGCACAGCCGCGTGCTGCTGCCACTGAGAGCCCGTCTGTCCCCGAGTGCCCGAACCATTGTAGGTGCACACTGAGGGCCCCAGCAGACAAGACTTGTGGTCGCTGAGAGTCCGCCAGTCACCGCCTCCGCTTCTTCGAGAAGCTGCGTGCTGTGTACCCTTTCCCCGGCAGGTACCTGGTGCGCAACGGGTCGTGTAGGCCATGGCCTTGAGCTCAGTCATTGTCATGTTCTGGGGAATACGTTATTGCCTTTTTGAGTCCCTACTAGTTTATGTGCATTGTAGCTTGTTGAAACGCTTTGAGAGTCTTGAGTTAAACGTTAGATAAAGATATTATTTTTAAATACCTACTTGAGTTGTGTCCTTTTGTGGTGTCATTACTGACTTATTGTGCATGTCATAAATACTTCACACACTGCCTCTGAGATAGGCCTAACTGCTTGTGCTATGTTACCGCAGGGTTGAGCAGGGGTTGTCAAAGGGGGTAGCCCAGTTGCCCTGACTTAGAAAGAGGGGTCCCTATTTGGACATTGGTACCAGCCATTGCCAACTAGAGACCACCATTTCTAACATTGGCGGTCAGCGGTGAGGATCAGGACTTGCATTTATGATCCACGTACAATAACTGGTAGACACCACTAGTGAGTGTAGACCAAAGCACAGCCACAATTATTTTTTTATTCTTTTGTTGGTTGTTCTAGGATTAAATTGTTGATCGCAGTCATGAGTACTGCTAATATGGGAAGGCCAACCTCCAATGCTTTGGAGGATCTCACCTTTGTGGAGGAAAATTTAGATACCTATAATCCCAGACAGCTGAAGTCATTTTGTAAGAAATTTGCCGTCCCCATGATCGGTCTCTCTAGGAAGGAGGAGTACCAGAAGGTGCTGGGGCAGCAGGATGATGCAGTAGAGGGGGGGAGATAGAATACCCTCCAATCCAGGTACTAGCGTAGCCCAAAGAAGCCTGACCCCAGAAGAGCTGGAGGACAGGCAGAGAGATAGGAGGCATAGCGTGGAGATGGCCAAATTGGTTGGTCAGAAGGACCTTGAGAGTATGAAGTTAGACATTGAGAAGAATCGATTGTCAATTGAATTTGAGAAAATGAAACTAGAGCATGAGAGAATGCTGAGGGAGATAGAGATCAGGGCAAGGAGTGTCCCGGTCTCCCCCTCTGGTGGTAGCATACCTTTAGTAACTCCTGAGATTAGAGTTTATATTCCTGAAGATGACATTAAGGATTTTCACAAGAGTGAGGATACTGGGCAATGGTTTGCCCCATATGAGATAGCAATGGTGTTCCAACGGGTCCCTGAGAAGGATTGGGGAGCAGGTTTGTGGGGACGCTTTGTGAGTGATGGTAGGGATACCCTGTTGGACCTTCCTGAGGAGAGCATGATGGTGTATGCCCATATGAAGGAAGCTTTGATGACATGTTATGGTTTGACCCCAAAAATGTACAGGCAGAGGTTTAGAAACTGTAAGAAGTTAGAGGGTACCACATGGGTTGAATATGTGTCTTATTTTTGTAGCGCAATGGATCGCTGGGTAAAAGGGAGCAAAGTGGAAACCTTTGAGCAATTGTATGATTTGTTTGCGTGGGAGCATTTTTCTAGTAACTGTTTTCCAGAGCTACGCCAGCACCTAATTGATAGCGAGCTGACTAACCCTAGGAAGCTTGCTGCGGAGGCGGACCACTGGGTGGGCACCCGGGTCCGCAAAGGTTTTGTGGGAGACTTCGCCAGAGGTGGGCAGGGTCCCCAGCAGAAAAGTGGGGGGGACAAGGGTAAGCAGAGGGAGTTCCAGAGAAGGCCCCAGAGTAATTCCCCAGGGAACCAAGCAGTGGTGACCCAGCCTCCCCCAGGAAGAAGTCAGTTTCCCCGACAGGTAGGCCTGTTCAGATGGGGCCACTCACTTGTTTCAAGTGTGGTCAAGTGGACCACCGGTATTACGATCCCCAGTGTCCCTAGAGAGGACCCCAAAGCAGCCACTCGTGCACTACCCCGTGCACCATTCTGCCAGATTGCCAGTGTAGCCCTGGGGGGAGGAGATGGAAGTCCAATGTGGGTTGGATCCCGTTGAGTTAACCCTTGTCTCACTAGGAGACTTTGAAAGGTCCCTAACCCCACACTGCCTAATAACACTAAAAAGTACATGCAGTGGGTGACCATCAATGGCCATAAGGTGGATGCTCTCAGGGACACCAGAGCTAGTGTGACTGCCGTCAGCTCCAGGTTGGTGTCTAAAGAGCAGGTTGTCCCCCATGCCTTCTGTCCCGTAGTGTCAGCCGACAACTCAGAGAGCCAGTATGAGGTGGCTCAGGTCCCCTTCACGTGAGAGGGTCTCAGGAACTCTTCAAGTGGCTGTGAGACCCGCCATGCCTGTAGACTGTCTGTTGGGCAATGATCTAGAGAATTTCCAGTGGGCTAAGGTGGAGAGAAAGTCTCATTTGGAAATGTTGGGCCTGCCTGAGTGGGCGTGTGTGACCACTCGGTCCATGACAGCTCAGAAGGGTGTTCAAGACGGCCTGAAATCGTGTCCCAGGTCCTTGCCTTAAAGAGAAGGGATAGGGGGCACTGGAAACTGGTCCCCATGGTTTCCACGTACCCGGAGGGAGCAGACCCTGAGTGGGATGCCCTGTAACCTACAGGTGAACAAGTGGCTGAACTGGGGACCTACCAGAGCGGACCCATTGGCAGCAGGAAGGGGGGCCTCCAGGGAGGAATTTTGCGAGCTACAAAGAACCTGCCCTTCTCTTGAGGGGGTGTGGTGACAGGCCGCCGCCCAAGCCGCAGGTGATCAGACATGGTCACATTGGAACTATTGGGAGAATTACCTACTTTACAGCGAACCTAAGGTTGCTGGGCCTGGGTCAGCCCATGTGCTGGTGGTACCCAAGTGCTTCCGTACCTTCCTACTGGGATTGGCTCATGATGTGCCATTAGCCATACATCAGGGGCAGACCAAGACCTTTGAGAGGCTGGGCACCCACTTCTATTGGCCCCAGATGCACAGGAGCTTGTATGCTCACTGCAGGAAGTGTCAGACTTGCCAGGCAAGTGGGAAGAGTGAAGGGAAGATTAAGGCCCACTACAGCTCTTTCCCTTTGTGAGAACCCCAATCGAGAGAGCGGGAATTGATATTGTGGGGCCTCTGGATCCCAAGACAGCCTTGGGCAGCAGATTCATCCTGGTCTTGGTGGACCATGCCACCAGGTACCCCAAGGCCATCCTGCTCAGGACAGTGACAGCCCTCATGGTGGGACGGGCACTGATGGAGATTTTCTCCTGCGTGGGATTCCCCAGAGAGGTGGTGTCTGATAGGGGAACTAATTTCATCTTCAAGTACATGAGTCTCTGTGGGAGGAGTGTGGGGTAACCGCATAAGTTTTCCCCTCTTTACCACCCCCAGGGTAATGGGCTGGTTGAGAGATTCAACTGAACTCTGAAGGGCAGGATTATGGGCCTAGGTGAGCTCATGAGGCGTAAGTGGGATGTCCTCTTGCCATGCCTGTTGTTTGCTTACCGCAAGGTGCCACAGAAGTCCTTAGTGTTCAGCCCCTTTGAGCTGTGTGTTTAGTTACATGCTGGCCTTCAGAAACCAGACTCGGCGTTTCAGGAAACTTGTTGAGGCAAACCTGGAAGCCAGCCAGGAAGAGATGAAACACTGGCACGATCAGAATGCCACTCTGGTCAAGTTTCAGCCTGGACAAAAGGTTTGGGTAATGGCCCCAGTGGAGCCCTGTGGGCTACAGGATAGGTGGATGGGCTCCTTTGAGGTGGTGGAGCTCAAGAGTCCTGTTACCTACATGGTAGACTTGCAGTCTCCCAGGAACCCCTTGTGGGTCCTGCATGTTAACCACCCGAAGCTCCACTTTAAGAAGTCTGAAGTGGGCATGCTTCTGGCTACAGATGCTGGGATGGAGGAGGAGAGCGAGCCCCTTCCTGACCTCCTGTGTGCAGGGGAGCGAGATGGGCCAGTCAAGGGTGTGGTTTGCTCCACCACACTGAAACCTGAGCAGCAGGGTAATTGTCACCCACCACAAAGCTGCAAGACGAGAGTCATTGCCCCCACCATCCCGGGCCGCCGCAGCCGCGTGCTGCTGCCACTGAGAGCCCGCCTGTCTCTGAGAGCCGAAACCATTGTGGGTGCACGCTGCAGGCCCCTGCAGCCAAGACTTGTGGTTGCGGGGAGTCCACCTGTCACCGTCTCCGCTTCTTCGAGAAGCTGGTGCTGTGTCCCTTTTCCCCCGGCAGATACCTGGTGCGCAACTTTCCACGTAGGCCCCAACCTTGAGTTCAGTAATTGTCACGTTCTGGAGAATACATTATTGCCTTTTTGAAGCCCTACCAGTTTATGTGCTTTGTAGTTTGTTGAAACGCTTTGAGAGTCTTGAGTTAAACGTCAGATAAAGATATTATTTTTCAATACCTACTTGAGTTGTGTCACTGTGTGGTGTCATTACTGCCTTATGGTGCATTGTCATAAATGCGCCACACACTGCCTTCGAGGTAGGCCTAACTGCTCGTGCTATGTTACCACAGGTTTGAGCAGGGTTATTGAAAGGGGGTAGCCCACTTGCCCTGACTTAGGAAGAGGAGCCCCTATTTGGATATTGGCGCCAGCCATTGCCAACTAGAGACCCCCATTTCTAACACCCACCTTCCCAGCAAACCCAACCTTCCTTCCTGTGACTCTGCTTTCCTGGTAGTGAATGTGTACAAACAAGATGGTTGCTGCATGTGACTGGTGTTTGGATCACATTGCCTTGCTGTAGGTTGGTGCTATTTTTGAACACATATCCCAGCATGGACTTGTGCTCCCCACAACAGAGCCCAGTGGGAGGCATCTTGGGAGAAGAATTTCCTTAACTCACAAGGAGAGCATAGTCCCAAGTGTGTTGTTTGGTGTTGGTGGGAAGGGTGTGTGTGTGACAGGGCCTGCTGATCGATGTAGTCAGAGCTAGCACTCCTCTTCCCCCAGACCCAAGAGGCCACCATGATCCATGCTTCCATGACAGTGAGTCAAACTTTACGTACAAGATGTCTAACAGTGTGGCTTGGTGTTTGTTTAAGCACAACTCCAAACAGGGCCTTGTGCTTCACACACCAGAGCCCAGAGTCAGCTATCTTACTAGTACTTATCCACTCCCTGTGAGATGAGCATGGTTCATTGTGGGATTGTTGGGCCACGTAGGAGGAGGACTGTTGGCTGTGACTACGACTTACATCATGCTTTCAGCTACACCCACCTTCCCAGCCAATCCAACCTTCCTTGCTGTGACTCTACTTTCCTGGTAGTGAATGTGTGCCAACAAGATTGCTGCTGTATGTGACTGGTGTTTGAATCTCATTGCCTTGCAGTGTGTTGGTGCTAGGTTAGTACATTTTTGTAAATGGCGAGCTTTCTAGTTAGATTGCAGGTATGTTGTTAGTAAACATCTATTTTTAAACACATATCCCAGCATGGACTTGTGCTCCCCACACCAGAGCTCAGTGGAAGGCATCTTGGGAGAAGAATGTCCATAACTATCAAGGCGGTCATAGTCCCAGGTGTGTTGTTTGGGGTTGGTGGGAGAGGTGTGTGTGTGACAGGGCCTGCTGGTGGATGTAGTCAGAGCTAGCACTCCTCCTCCCTAAGAACCAATTGGCCACCATGATCCATGCTTCCATGACAGTGAGTCAAACATTACGTACAAGATGTCTAACAGATTGGCGTAGTGTTTGTTTAAGCACGTCTCCCAACAGGGAATTGTGCTTCACACACCAGAGCCCAGAGTCAGCCATCTTGCTAGTACTTTTCCACTCCCTGTGAGATGAGCATGGTTCATTATGGGATTGTTGGGCCACGTGGGAGGAGGACTGTTGGCTGTGACTAGGACTTGCATCATGCTTTCAGCTACATCCACCTTCCCAGCCAACCCAACTTTCCTTCCTGTAAGTCTGCTTTCCTGGTAGTGAATGTGTGCCAACAAGATGGCTGTTGCATGTGACTGGTGTTTGGATCACATTGCCTTGTTGTGTGTTGGTGCTAGGTTAGTACATTTTTCTAAATGGTGAACTTTCCAGTTACATTGCTGGTATGCTGTTAATAAACATTGATTTTTGAACACATATCCCTGCATGGACGTGTGCTCCCTATCCCTGATCCCAGTATGAGGCATCATGGGAGAATAAATTCCTTAACTTTCAAGGAGAGCATAGTCCCAGGTATGTTGTTTGGTGTTGGTGGGAGGGGTGTGTGTGTAACAGGGCCTGCTGGTAAATGCAGCCAGAGCTAGCACTCCTCCTCTCCCAGACACAATGGGCCACCATGATCCATGTGACCATGACAGTGAGTCAAACTTTTCGTACAAGATGTTTACCAGTGTGACTTGGTGTTTGTTTAAGCACAACTCCCAACAGGGCCTTGTGCTTCACACACCAGAGCCCAGAGTCAGCTATCTTGCTAGTACTTATCCACTCCCTGTGAGATGAGCATGGTTCATTGTGGGATTGATGGGCCAAGTAGGAGGAGGACTGTTGGCTGTGACTACGACTCAAATCATGCTTTCAGCTACACCCACCTTCCCAGCCAATCCAACCTTCCTTGCTGTGACTCTGCTTTCCTGGGAGTGAATGTGTGCCAACAAGATTGCTGCTGCATTTGACTGGTGTTTGGATCTCATTGCCTTGCAGTGTGTTGGTGCTAGGTTAGTACATTTTTGTAAATGGTGAGCTTTCTAGTAAGATTGCAGGTATGTTGTTAGTAAACATCTATTTTTGAACACATATCCCAGCATGGACTTGTGTTCCCCACACCAGAGCCCAGTGGGAGGCTTCTTGGGAGAAGAATGTCCATAACTATCAAGGAGGTAATAGTCCCAGGTGTGTTGTTTGGGGTTGGTGGGAGAGTTGTGTGTGTGATAGGGCCTGCTGGTTGATGTGGTCAGAGCTAGCACTCCTCCTCCCCAAGAACAAATTGACCACCATGATCCATGCTTCCATGACAGTGAGTCAAACATTGCGTACAAGATGTCTAACAGATTGGCTTGGTGTTTGTTTAAGCACATCTCCCAACAGGGCCTTGAGCTTCACACACCAGAGCCCAGAGTCAGCCATCTTGCTAGTACTTTTCCACTCCCTGTGAGATGAGCATGGTTCATTGTCGGATTGTTGGGCCACGTAGGAGGAGGACTGTTGGCTGTGACTACGACTCACATCATGCTTTCAGCTAGACCCACCTTCCCAGCCAATCCAACCTTCCTTGCTGTGACTCTGCTTTCCTGGTAGTGAATGTGTGCCAACAAGATTGCTGCTGCATGTGACGACTGGTGTTTGGATCTCATTGCCTTACAGTGTGTTGATGCTAGGTTAGTACATTTTTGTAAATGGTGAGCTTTCTAGTTAGATTGCAGGTATGTTGTTAGTAAACATATATTTTTGAACACATATCCCAGCATGGACTTGTGTTCCCCACACCAGAGCCCAGTGGGAGGCATCTTGGGAGAAGAATGTCCATAACTATCAAGGAGGTCATAGTCCCAGGTGTGTTGTTTGGGGTTGGTGGGAGAGGTGTGTGTGACAGGGCCTGCTGGTGGATGTAGTCAGAGCTAGCACTCCTCCTCCCCAAGAACCAATTGGCCACCATGATCCATGCTTCCATGACAGTGAGTCAAACATTACGTACAAGACGGAACTGCACCCTCCCGTGGAGACTTCCCTCCTCCGGATAGCCACTACCAGGCTGATAGGGAGGCGTACCTGCGAAGGCAGTTAGGTATCTCCTGCTGGCGTTGTCCAGAAGAGGAACGAGGTGGCCCCCCCCCCCCCCCGCTCCTGGAGCATCTCCTTTCCTGCTACGGCACTTCGCTCAGGGAGTCCCAAATGTTAGGCGGCCCCTCGGCTTGGCTGCCGCGTCACTCCAGGCAGTAGCGGGCCCGGGCCCGGTGGTGTGGTGGCGCCCCAGCGCGGTACTCAGGGGGACGCTCCTGTTGCAACCCCCGCACCAACACCCAATCACAGCGCGTCGGGTCCCTGACATCAGAAGGGAAATCCTCGCTGGGCTTCTCTCGCCTCCCGGGTGGCGGCGGTGATCCTGGGCACTGAACCCTTCAATGCCTTAGCGCTCCACAGTGCAGTTAGGTCCCGGGGGGGCGGCTGGGATGACCGGGAGGCAGTTTTTTATATGTCCTCTAAACCCAGGTAGTGGCGGTGATCACCGGAGCGCAGCATTCCCTCTGCCACAATGCTCGCACTCTACAACTTGCCCTGGAGCCCAAGTGGCGGTGGTGAGAAATGAACCACAGTGCTCCTGCTTCACAGCGCTATACTATGCCTTAGGGGTTTCTGCCAGCGCCGGAGGTCATCAGGGCTTCAGCGATTCAGTCTCTTTACAGCGCTGCAATGTGCAGGCAGATTCGGGGCACCAACGCAGCTGTCCCTCCATGGAATAAGGCAGTCCCATGTGCCGCAGGGGTAGTTTCTTTAAAGGTCAAGAGACCAGCGAGATTGCACGCAGGCTCAGCGCTGTAGGGCAAATCCTGCAAAGGTTGTTGTCCCAGAAAGGCAGGCCTTATAACTATGGTATCCAAAGAAAGGTAGTGTTCTTTAAATCAAAAAGGGTGCAGTCCCAAAAAGGCAGTTCTTATGAGTATGGTGTAGACACTCTGGGGGTGTAATTTCCAGTCATCCCTAGCAGGTCAGGATCAGTAGGCAGTGGACAGCTCTACAAGTAGGGGCAGCAGTTCCTGGGAGCAGTCAGCCTCCTTACAAGTGGCAATCCTCCTGGGGCAGCAGTCCTTACTCCAGCAGAGATTCCCAGTAGTATTTATTTATTTTTATTTATTTATGCAATTTTATATAGCGCGGACTTTACCCGAAGGCGTCAGAGCGCTTCACAAAAGGAACAGAAATGATACAAACTGAGAACATTACACGAACAACAGATTGCGAAAGCATACGTTACGTTACATACGGTAAAGTGATAATTGTGAGCAAACAAAAATACATGAGGTAGTAAAAATTGTGAGCAACCAAAAATACATGAGGTAGACAAGGTAATAGTGACACTTGTGAGCAAACAAAATACATGAGGTAGTATAATGTGAGCTGCCAAAAATACATGAGGTAGTAAAAAGTGCACAGGAGGAAAAAGTGACAAGTGTGCAGGCTACAAGAGAAAATAAGAGTATAATTTGCGGTATAATACTGCAATATATGCTAGACACTCATGCACAAGAACAAACGTTACGTAGGCAAAGGTGGCACTTGTGCAAGTATCAAAGGTATAAAACATGTGAGAGGAAGCAAACCGTGTGTTACAGGGGCAAAGTGGTGAGTGCAAGTTGCAAGAGGGTACCAAACACAAGTACATGGATAATACTGCAATAAAAGGCAAACACTCTAACCACAAGAACACACTGGGAAGGCACTTCCATGGACATGAGAAGTAGAAATTTTCAGTAGTGGGAGGTCTTCCTTCAGATAAAAGAGAGGACGTGAATTGCTTTTGGAGGTGTCTCTGGAGGAGGAGAGCTTTGAGGTCCCTTTTAAAGGCCTGGGAGGAGGCGGTGGTCCGGAGCTGAGGCGGGAAGGAGTTCCAGATTCTCACTGCGTTGCCTGAAAAGGATTGGGCCATCGTTCTTTCCTTCTTGAAAGTGGGGGGTTCAAGCAGTAGATTCTCCGCATTGCGCGAAGGTCTAGAACCTCCAGAGAGTTTCAGTTTATTCGCCAGGTAGCGAGGAGAAGAGGAGTGCAGGGCTTTGTGGGTGATACAAGCGGTCTTGTAGATAGCTCTAGCCTCAAAGGGAAGCCAGCGGAGGGTAGATAACATCGGTGTGATGTGATCGCTTCTTTTGGCCCCATAAATGAAACGAGCTGCTGAGTGGAAAACAGACTTAAGTGGGGACAAGTGGGATTTGGGGAGGCCAGTAAGAAGAGAATTGCAGTAGTCGAGTCTGGAGAGGACCAGTGCTTGCACCAGGATTATAAGGTCCCGCTCCGGGAAGAAGCGAAGGATTCCCCAAAGAAGGCGCAGTTGGTATCGAGCAGATTTTGCAATGGAATTGATGTGGGGAATTAGATTGAGTTTTTTGTCTAGTATGACACCAAGGGATTTGGCGCTGTCGACAATGATGGGTTTATTGTTTAGTAGATTCATCTGATCCATCCATGATTGAACCGGGGGAGGAGAGAGTGAGGAGAAGAGGAGGAATTCAGTTTTGGAGGGATTCAGAATCAGTTGATGAGTTGACATCCAGTTTTGAATGGAGTCGAGAGTGGAGCTTAGGATGGAGAGATCGTGAGTAGAGGCAATCTTGAGGTAGAGTTGAGTGTCGTCAGCATAGAGATGATAGTGAATCCCGGATTTACTTAGGAGATTTCCCAGTGGTTCTAAATAGAGATTGAACAGTGTGGGAGCAAGTATCGAGCCTTGGGGAACACCTTGACCTACCGCCACAGGAGGTGAAAGACTGTTCGCTATTTTGATCATTTGGGATCTGCCAGAAAGGAAGGATGCAAACCATTTAAGCACAGTGCCCTCCATGCCCATTCTCTGTTGAAGAATATTGAGGAGGGTGTTGTGATTGACAGTGTCAAAGGCTGCAGAAAGGTCAAGGAGAATTAGAAGACAGGACCCCCCTGAATCGAGTATCCTCAACGCGTCATCAACCACTTGCAGTAGGGCTGTTTCAGTGCTGCAGTTTTGGATGAAGCCAGACTGACAGTTGTCAAGAAGATCATTGTCCTTGATATGACGGGAGAGTTGTTTTGCTACACATCTTTCTGTGATCTTCGCCAGAAAGGGAAGGTTAGTGATGGGGCGGAAGTTGTTGAGGTTGTTCGCATCAGCAGTGGGTTTTTTAAGAAGAGGGGTGACCTGCCCAGTTTTGAAGGAGGCAGGAAGGGAGCCTTGCCAGAGGGAGAGGTTGATCAGGGTGGTCCAATAGGAGAGGGAATGGGTATAGAATTCAATGGCAATGGCACTGGGGATAGGGTCAAGAGAATGGTTGGATGGCTTCGTTTCTCGTATACACTTGAGAAGGGCATCTTCAGATAGGGGGTCAAAGCTCTGCCAAATGGCTAAGGATTTGCGCTCCTCTGGAGGGGTAGGATGAGCGACATGATCCACAAGTGATTTCACTTTTTCATCGAAGAAAGTAGTAAAATCCGCTGCTCTCTTTGTAGAGTCATCCACCTTGGGGGAGAGCAATTAGGCATTTTGATGAGATTGAATAGTTGTTTGGGTCTATTTTTGGCGGGGTCAAGGAGGGTTTTGAAGTGTGTCGCTTTCCCAAGGAAGATGTGCTTGTGGTACTTGGATCTTGCTGAGCGAAGCATGGCCAAATTGTCGGAGGAAGGCACTTGCCTCCATTGTTTCTCCAGGAATCTTAGCTGCTTCCTTTCCTCATAAAGGGATTTGTTGAACCAAGGTGCTGAGGGAGTGGGCCTTAACCTTTTGCTTTTGAGTGGAGCGACGTTATTAATTTCAGCTGCAAGAACTATGAGGCTTTGGGAGGTGAGTTCGTCAACATCTAGGTTTGGGTCGAGCCTTGGAAGTGATGACAAAGCTGATTCGCAGAGGGAACCGACATCAATATTTTTGGCATCCCGGAACCATGAGATGGCCCTCTTGGGTTGGCCAAGAGTTATAGAGTGTGAAAGTTGAAGAGAGAATGGGATGATGAGGTGGTCAGACCAATCTACATGAATTGGGGTAGTGGTAGAGAGCATGCCTGCTTTAGAAATAACAAGGTCCAGGATTGCGCCCTTAGAATGCGTTGATTCAGTGCAGTGTTGGATAAGATCGTTTGCAGAGAGGAAAGTGGCCAGTGAGTTCGCAGAGGAGTCTTGCGGTACTCCCCAGTGGAGATTGAAGTCACCCACGAAGGTCTGATTGTCACTTCGCGAGTATTGGTCGCTGATGAAGTCGGTGAGTTCATCCATAAACGAAGGGCCACTACAAGGCGGGCGGTAAATGACATGGAATCTGAGGGGTGAACGGTGTTGCAATTGAAGCTCAAGAGAAAGGCATTCAAAGGTTTTGGAGGAGCTGTTAGGAGAGGCCTTGAGTTGGAGGGTGTTTCTAAAGATGACTGCAACACCTCCCCCCGTGTTGTCAGTTCTGTCATTCCTAAATAAAGAGTAGCCTGTGGGTAATAGGAGATCAAATATAGAGTGAGATGTATCTTTGAACCAGGTCTCTGTGAGGAAGAGCATGTCAATATTATGAAGGGTGATGGTATCGGAGATTTCAAGTTTGTGTTTTACTGCAGATCTGCAGTTGTGAAGCATGCAGCGCAGCTCTGTCAAGACTGTTTTGGTGACGGGGGCACTAGGGCTCTGAAGGGTGATCGGGATATTGTACTTATGAGGGGGTGCTCGGGAGGGTCTAGGTGGATGCTTTGTTCTGACAGAGGTGATGATCGGAATGGTGTAGATAGTGGGGTTGCTAGGGTATGCCGGTTGAGGAAGGGTGGCGTTCAGGGGCTTGAGTGAGTTAACAGAGTTTTCCGACGATAGGTTAAGTTTGGCTGTACTAGGGTGAGGGGGCGAAGTGCATCTCGTGGGAGGTTGGGAAGGAGAAGCGGTGCAAGAAGGGGTGACAATCTTAGAGCATAACAGTGAAATGGCAGCTGTAAGCTGAGAGATGGAGGTGATAAGAGTGCCTAGCGTGTTTTCCAGTGAGAACGAGGCAGAGCACGGAAGGTTGGGTTGGGGAAGGTTGGGTGGCTCGATTGAAACAAGGGGGGGTGGAGTAGGTGGTGGCAGGCAGGGAGAGGTGGCGGGATAGGAGGTAATTTGGGGTGTGGGGTTCATAAGTGGGGAAGGGTGGTGGGTGAGAGCGGGAGTTAGTGAAACGGAGGTTAAGGGAGAGTTGTCTTTGTTGGTGTTGCAAGGGGGAGAGGAATTAAAGACAAATTTAGGGGGAGAGGGGTGCGGAACACGGCGGTAGGGTAGAAGGAGAGGAGAGGCCTGTGTGGAGTCATGAGAATATAGGAGGTTTGGGAGGAAAAGAGGTGCAGTGGTTGTGGAGGACCTGTCAGCTAGGAGAGGTGGCTGTGAGAGAACGGGCATCTGGCAGAGTGGGGGGGTTGGGAGAAAGGGAAGTTGAGGAAAGGAAGTGGTTCTGCTGGGCCCGAGGGAGGGAAGTGGAAGGGGTTACTGGGCGGGGAAGGGGAGTAGTGCAGCATTACTGGAGGAGTAGGAGGGAAGAGAGAGATGCAGTGGGATTGAGGGGAAGACGGGGTGAATAGCGAGGGAAGGAGGGGGTGGGGAGGAGAGATGGAAGGGATGAGGGGAGCATAGGGAAAGTACACGGGGGGAGAGGGACGGAGGAGAGGTGGACTAAAAAGGGGGGAGATGAGAAGGAATATGGGGGAGGAGAAGAGATTGGAGAATCGGGATGGTGCAGATGGGACGAGGAGCGTATTGGCTTGAGGTAAGCCTGAAGTGATGTGTGAAGGGACATACTGTGAGGGGGGAGGAATGGGAGGGGAGGTCACCAGGGAGGGGGAAGGAAGGGGGCCGACCTGTGCTTCTCGAGGGAGCAGCCAATTGGAGTGAGGTGGGGTCTGCGGAGGAGAAAGGGAGTAATGGGTAGAGCTGAAAAGAGAGTCATGGGGAAATCCGGTTGCAGAGGAGGGGAGTAAGGAGGGGAAGAGGCAGTCAAAGAGCGAGAGGCAGTTGTCTTTGCCTTGGATCAAGACAGTACCGTTGTTATAGAGTGAGATAGTGAGGTTACCTTTGAAGCAAGCAGAGGGGGAAATTTTTAGTTTTTTCCCATGGGGGATAGAGGAGGAGGAGGTGACGTTAAGGGAATAGTAAAAACTGTTGGACCAGGAGGGGATGTCGTGAGTGAAGAAAATGAAATCATTTTTAAGCCTCCCAAAACGACTATTGTAAAATTGATCAACAAAAAGGGAATCTGGGAAACATTCAATGGTGTTATGTTTCCATCGTTTAGTTGCAGCTTTAGACAGGCTGGGAGGATAAATGATTTTGTAGCAATTAGTTCCAGCCTTAACTCGAGGGGTGGCCATGATGGTAAAATGTGGCGAAGGAGTGTGGGGGGGATAAGAGAAAGGTGTTACTGGGAAAGCGGTGGAGAGGAGAAATAGAAGAGCATAAAGGGGGCACATAGTCCGGACGTTAGGGTGAGGAGATCAGAGCTAGTGTGCCGTTTGGGACTAGCAAGGCCTAGGTGTGCACACCAGCCTCAACATCTCAAGACTATCAGTAGAGGTGCTCAGAGCAGGGTGTGGAGAACATACTATATGAAAAACAATTTCTAACACCAACATATATCTACTGGCCTGGCCCCCTACAAGTCTTGCAGACTCCTTGTCCAACTGGCCATCTCAGATGGGGACTCACATGCCCTAAAACCATAGTGTCAATGGTGCTGTCTCTGCAGTAGGATTCCATCTTAAACAGATCTGACCCCAAGGAGAAGTAACTAAAACTGGGTGCAGAAGGGCTAATAGCCGCACAGCTGAAAAGGGTCAGAAACAGTGCAGCTGTAAGCAGCTCTGCTTGCTGCACATCTGTTAACGGCCTAAACGACGCAGCTGGCACTACTTGCTGCGCAGCTGAAGAAGCTGAAAAGGCCTAAACGGTGCAGCTGGCACTACTTGCTGCGCAGCTGTAGAAGCTGAAAAGGCCTAAACGGTGCAGCTGGCACTACTTGCTGCGCAGCTGAAGAAGCTGAAAAGGCCTAAACGGTGCAGCTGGCTCTACTTCGAGGAACCGACGGCCAACTCTCATCCTCAGATTGCAGCCGCCATTTTAGGATCAAAGCGACGGTACCTCAGATTCCACGCGTGTCAATCTGGCAAGGGTTGTTGACCTTTGAATTACTTTTCCCCGCGTTTCTGCTACTTTAAGCAAGTTTTGGGGCAGGGTGAACGCTTCGTATCGCTCCTGTGCGCTCCGAACGGGAGAAATGGACGGCCGCTACCAAAGCTCACGCATCTCGCGTGAGCAGCCGTGCGAGGCGCTGGTGTGGTTCTGTACCGTGCACCTATTTCCCATATGCACTAATGCGCTGTGCGTCCCGGGTCTCTCCCAACTGAGCAAGCCGCTCCGCAGCACACTTCTTGGACCCTGGGCA
Source organism: Lissotriton vulgaris (assembly GCF_964263255.1). Lineage (NCBI taxonomy): Eukaryota > Metazoa > Chordata > Amphibia > Caudata > Salamandridae > Lissotriton > Lissotriton vulgaris. Next base: position 157,190,767 of record NC_141695.1, on the reverse strand, counting down.
ATATAGGGGCTCTGCCGTCCTCACTGGGGATCTCGTGGGGCCTACAGCTTAAAAGTTCACTAGACGCCAAATGGCACCAGTCGTGTCCCGGGCGCTGCCATCTTAGGGTCAGGCAGCTGGGGGTAAACAGATGGTGTTGGACGGCCCCCGCCCACCTGCATATGCCGTCTCCTCACCGGGATCGTGAACGGGAGCCACAGGCTATCTTCCGGTCGCATCAGCAGGGTTCCAGCGTCCCTGGTGCAATCGCCAGCCTCAGTGGGTTTTCCTAGCGCCTGACGCCAGTCTCGGACGCCATCTTGCCGCCTGTAGGCACCAGGAGCATGGAGAGAGGTAAGAACTCCGTTATTTGGCCCCATGCCTCCGCCGCCCCAGTGCTAAAGACAGCCACGCCCCCTACCCCTCAGTCTTAACCAGCCAGTCTATCCACAAGGGTCTGCCTGATAAAGTCCAATGCGCAGACAATAAAGGTTAGAGGACCCCACCAGCGCTATTTCCTCAGTGGCAGTCTAGGCACATGCACAGCAACACAGCAGGCCGTACAGCGATCACGGGCAGCAGGTGTAGACCCCACAAAACGGGGGACCCAGGCATGCCCGCAACTCGTCCTCGAGCGCTGATGTCCGTGTGCAGCGCTCACGAGGCAGGGGCGCATACACTCTCTCAAGCCCCCGCCTCGCAGCAATCAAGCTGTGCTCCAGAAGCCCCTCCGATACCTCACAGCGGGTGTAAGCGCATCACTCACGGTTCGCGTTGGCCCGCCCTCTGCCGCTCCTAAGGATTCGCACACTGGGGGTCCGCAAACAGTGATGCCGCGTACACCGCCCGCCCTCGTCCAGCCACCGGTGGACAGCCAGCTATGCCAAGCCTGCCATCTTCATCGGCAATCTCTCCAGCACCCGGCGCTGGCAAGGCGCCCCCAGGGGTGCACCATCGACACTCAAAACAGGGGGGGGTGATCCTCCGCAATGTTCGGCCCCCCTGCCGCAAACCCACACACCAGGCGATCACTCCGCTACCCCAGCCAGGGCCATCCTCACCGCTATTTCGCCATCAGCCGGGATCCTGTCTCCGCGATCTCTCGGCGGGGCAGGGCGCCCCCGGGTGCGCAGCCCTCATGCCGCGAGTCCGCTCACCAGCACAGGCAGGATTGTAGGGACACCCAGGCCTGACCGGCGACTACCGGTCTCGGCTTCCGGTGTTGTGCAATTAGCGGCCGGCCACTCTCCTCACTCGGGTCCCCGGCTCCGCCGGACTAGCAGGCCCAAACTGGTGCGTCGCACAGCTCCTTTCCCCGACCTCGCAGCGGGACCGGAGTTACTTCAGAGGGCACCGCTGAACCTCCGCTGACCAAAGCAGTGTCAGCGCAGCAGGATGATGTCCAGGATGGTAAATCGGGATTCAGGTCCGGCAGAGCAGTGTAACAAGAATGTGAGGCCAGGACCCTCTCTTTTATAGTTTACAGTCCAGTTACTGGAAAGTGGTGGAAGTCACTGGAAGGGTCTGGGGCCTGGGGCTTCTTGAAGAGTCCAGGGAGTTCTGGGATGTTCCCTGCCTTCCCTGACCTGGCTGTCACAGTGACGGGAGACAGGGCCTTTAAGGCTACAGTGGGCAGCTCATCACAGCCCATCCAAGGGGAGAAGGTGTGAATCACCACTCCCACCTCCCAACTCAGACAGCTATCAGTATGCAGAGGGGAGGGGGAGTCTGCAGTGCCCAATTTAAGTGTAGGCAGAAAAAAAGTGGGATCCCTAGCTTAGTAGTGTCCAAACCCCATATATCATTGGAAAGGGTTCCCCTCCCGAGTCCAACAAGACCAAACATGACAGGATTATTTGGTCCCTGTCAGAAATGATCCCATAAGGGGGCTTCCCAATGTTAGCCTATGGAGGATTACGCCTTACTGCGGTAGCAGGGGCTTGTGGCAGATATGCCAGCGTCATATGGTTTTAGGGGAGAGCACCTGCACCTCAGCACTGTTTAGCAGTGGTGAGGCGCCCAGAGTCCTAAGTCCAACAAAAAGGTACAGTGAAAATGGGAGGTGCAAGGGCAAAAAGGTAGGGGTTGACCACCCTAAGGCTGACAGGCCCAACAATGCCACCCTAGTTTAGACCTGGCCATATGCAAATCAGTCTTGACCCTGTACCTCATGGGAACAGTCCAGCCCGAACTGCTAACCCAGGTCCTCCCTGGACTGGAAACAAGCAACCTAGGATCAGTTTCGGGGGTTTGCCCATCTTTCGCCAGGATAGCTTGATTCCAGTGGCACAGTGAGCCCAGGACACACATCTGGGCATACCTGGCACACTTAGGGCGAGAAAGCAAAAGACACACAATTAATGGACGAAATGCAGACCAAATCAAAACATGCACCCCAGTCAAGCGATCGGGGTTAAATCCATCATTCTTTTGCTCACCATGCCACCACAGTTTAGACCTGGCCATATGCAAATCAGTTTTATCCCTGTGCCTCATGGGAACAGGCCAGCCCGAACTGCCAAGCCAGGTCCTCCCTGGAACGGAAACAAGCATCCTAGACCGGTTTCGGGGTTTCACCCCTCTTCTTTCAAAAGTGCTCCCAAAGGATTGAGTACAGTGCATGTGCATTTGTCAGCCTGCAGCCTTTGGGAGCACTTTCGCGGCCGCTTTGATGTTCTCAGTGAGCAGCGCGAAGTGATCACAACATTTAACTAATTGGAATCCCCTCTTGTTTGGGTCAGCCATCTGCTCAGCAGCTATCAGTACCTTTGACAAATAAACACGGTATTGCTTGAATGCTGCCAAAATTCTTTTGTGATAATTAATTAACGCTCACACTTAACCCTCCAATAAAGCATTTTATAAGCCATTCTTTAGTGATACAGCCTTAAATTTTGCCTGCTGCAGCTAAGCAGTTACTACGCCACCATAACCAACAGTTATTACAAACAGAGGGGTCCCAGACTGGCGGGGACAGAGAGAAGAAATATATAGAAAATGGAGTTAGATGTAAAAAAAAAAAATTAAAAATGAAACAAAACCAGAGTACGATATTTTATTCACAACGTACTGAAACCTTATTATTAGTTATAGAATCACATTAAAGGTTGTGCCCATATGCGTAAAAAGGAGGGAGAGGGGTAGTGCAGTGAGGGGATTCGTGAAAAATAGAGAAAAAGGGATCCTCCACACAAAAAAGGACAGGAAGTCTGCCCACCCCATCCCTCCTGTCCTGAAGAAAACCCGTTTTGTAAGGGATACTCCCCCTACATGGAATAGGGTCGAAACGTAGACTACTTTCCCCCGTGACACCAGCTCCTACCACTAGCAAGATTGACACAGCCGTTATGGAAGCCTGGTTTATGAGAATCCTTTGACCCTTGTGGCTTGATCTCTGTGGCCCGTGTCGGGGAGCCACTTCAATATTGTATATATGAATAATTTAAATCGGAATGTATTTGTCGCTTGAATGAGGAATCCCTTTTTCTCTATTTTTCACGAACCCCCTCACTGCACTACCCCTCTCCCTCCTTTTTATGCATATGGGCACAACTACATTGAAAATATGTGAAAAACCTTTAATGTGATTCTATAACTAATAATAAGGTTTTAGCACGTACTCTGGATTTGTTTCATTTTTCATTTATTTTTTACATCTAACTCCATTTTCTATATATTTCTTCACTCTGTCCCCCCAGTCTGGGACCCCTCTGTTTGTAATAACGTTCTACCCAGGTCCCAGGGACTTCTATTGGGTTAACCCTGTTAAATCTAACCATAACCAACAGAGCACATGATAAGCATTCCAAGAAGCCAAACATCTTGAAGGACAACAACTTGTTAGTTTGCAGACTGATCCGTGCATGAAGACTCGTGGTACACAGAAACCACTTACATCAAGAAGCCATGGCCTGGCACTCAAGACTCACATTTTGGCCGTGTGTTTAGCTTGTTGTTTATGTATGCATCTTTGGAAAAAAAAGCATCTATTGTGCCGAAATACAAGTTTACAAAGAAACAACCGCCAAAATATGCGATTTCCACAAAAGCATCCTATGGGGAAAACACACAAAGTGGTGTACAAACATCATGCGGCACAGTTCTAATTTGACAGCGTCCTTATTAACAATTGAGGCGCTTCCAGCTGATCAAATAAATTTAGCACATACACACTAGGGGCAGGGGCAGCTCGCTGCTTTGTGCCAAAACATAATTTTTCAGAACACAGATATTTGCATGAGCTGTTTGTTGCAAAGGTTCACATTTTAGCTCTGTTTTGATGACTTTAGTAAGTGGGTGGCATGTTTTTAAGCCCAGTGGGTACAGTGTGTGCATTTTTTAACGATTAAATATAAGCCACCACCCACTGCGGGGAATTTCCATACTAATAAGATGGTACAGCGGTCTCTGTGGTATGGTCACTGATCGCACGGATCTATTTGTGACTTGTTTTTTAACGCTTTCTTACACAAACGTTTAATAAAAGCGTCCTGCATACTTGAAACCACTGGGCACATGAATAAAATAGGACAGTTGAAGAAATGTAATATCAAAAAACTGATAATGAACACAGCCACGAATATCTCATTCGTATTGTCAAAGCAAAAGGGCAGTGTCTGCAGGACCCCTCCAATATATTTTACCTGTACGATGTTTAATAAATGTCAGATCGTACATGGAGTGGCATGTAAACTGCCTGTCATTATGTGGTAAGACCTCCAAAGCATGTGTGCTCCCAGGTCACTGGCCGAGCAATCACATATGTTTACGTGCATTTGTGTCCTCTTAATGCAATGTATCACTGCACAGACTAGAACATGCCCAGGCAATATATCCATGTATCACGGCATGGAAGAAAGTACACTGCGTTCATATTTGCCATTCTGTATCACAGCATGGCATAACAATAATTTCTTGCAACTCGCTGCTTGGAAAACGAAACAGTCTCCGGCTATATATTTTATTCTTTGTGATTGTGCCAAATGAAGAACACCCATTTAATTCTACCTTTAAGTCTGCAGTAAAGAACACCCACGACAAGTGTCATTGTGTGAAATACATAAAATATTCTGTTGTAACAGTATGTAATGACTACGGACGCATTACCCTATTACACTGTACTTCTGTGTGGCATCCTAGGTTATGTGTCACCTATGTTACAGAATCACTGCACAACATAGCCCTTTCTCTAGTCAATAAACGTGCAATCCCTGTCATGTCGGTGCGTACCTGCAGGGAATAAAGAATACTCCTACATCACTATAGCAGACTCTATCTTAGCTCCGTGCAGGATGAATGGTATCACAGACATGTGCACAGGGCATCATGTGCCAGTGATGTCCTTGTGGTTAGCTGTTTCGCTGCCCATGGTACAGGGCATGCCCGGGCAGTGGTCGGGCATGTCGTGTTCCCTTTCCCACAGATACGCTGGACACAATAGTGCTCTGAGGTAAGCATTTATTAGATCTTCGTTACAGCTGCATTGTCTTGTAACCTCCTGCCCGAGGTCCTCCTTCGACTGCCCTGTTCCCTCCTAGCTCCTCCCCTACCACGGACATGGTGTCCAGTGTCTCTTGGCCTCTGCCCTTTGCCCAGGGTCCTAGTGCACTTGTCCAGGGCACGACATCTCCCCCCTTGTTGCAAAACAAACATTTCGCTTGACGTTACGTATGGCCGTGGATAGATTGATAGAAAGAAAGAGAGAGAGAGAGAGAAAAAGAGAGAGAAAGAGAGAGAGAAGAAAGAAGAGAGAGAGAGAGAGATAGTTTCCACGGCCTCCCACTCTTTACATCTCCTCAATCAGTCTCTTGATCTTCTTGCATTCTCTTCTTGGTCGTTGCTCTCTGATCTCCTCTTGTGCTGCTTCCTCCTGGGCGTCTTCCTTCAGCCCATGTGTCGGCAACTCTTCCTGTTTAGTTTTCAGTTCCCTGAAGTGTGAGCTGTTTCTGGTGATTCGATATTGTCCTGCTGATGCCGTTATCATTGGCCCCTTCACTTCTGTCACTGTCAATGTGTCTTTTGAGAAAACACTGTCTGACTTTCGTAGTTGTCTTTGCCGTACTATCACAGTGTCCCCTTCCTTCACTTTCGCATCTGTTGCATGTCTCCTCCGATCAGCATACGCCTTCATTTTTGCTTTCACTTCCTTGTCCCTCTCGACTTTGTCTTTCTGATCCACTCTTTCCGCTTCTTTCACTTGCGGCAACCTTGTTCTGCTTGATCGCCCCAACACCAGTTCTGCAGGGCACTTTCCTGTGGAGCTGTGAGGTGTGTTCCGATAATCCCTCAGCACTTGGCATAGTGCTTGCCCAATCGAGATCTGTGTTAGCTTTGCTCTCTGTATTGCCTTTTTGATTTTACCCATGAACCGTTCAGCCATTCCGTTGGCTTTTGGCCACAGAGGCGTTATCCTTCGATGATGTATTCCATGAACCTTTTGAATTCTTCCCCAGTAAATGGCGGGCCATTATCGGTTTTTAATGTCTGTGGTGAGCCCCATGCTGCGAAGATATCATTAAGGACTGGTAGTGTTGCGTTTGCTGATGTTGCCGCTACTTGTCTCACTATTGGGAATCTGGAGAATTCATCTATTATTACCAGTAGGTAATTTCCTATTTCGAAAGGCCCATAGAAATCTGCTGCTAGTTCTGTCCACTTTGCTTTTGGAAGGGTGGACATTTGCAGTGGCTCCGGCTTTGATGGTGGCTCTGTTATTTGGCAGATATGACAGTGCATCACAATATTCTCTACCATGTTGTCTAGTCCTGGGAACCATACTTTTTCTCGTTGCATTTTTTTTGGTTGCTACAATCCCTCTATGTGATTCATGTGCTAGTTCCACTGTCCTTGTCCTTAGTGTTCTGGGCATTACTATTCGTGTGCTTCTTATCACTATTCCGTTCTCGCTTTCTGATAGTTCCTCGCTGATCTTTTTAAATGCTAACAGCTCTTCCTTCAGTACTCCTTCTTCCCAGCTGCTGTTGCTGTTTACGTGCCTCCACCTTTGCTGCTTGGTAACTCTCATTATCGTTTGCATGGTGAGGTCTTGTTTTGTTTCCTGCTCTAGCTCTTCCATCGTTATGGTTGCCGGTGTGCTGTGTTTGAGTGCAAAATTTAGATATTCCTCCGCCATGGTTGTCATTTGGGATGCTTGTGGCAGGGGATGCCTTGGCACATAGTCCGCAGGATTGTATTCCTTCTCGGGCTTGTGAATTATCTTGAAGTTGTAGTCCATCAGTCTTATACCTCACCTTTCTATCCTGGGCGGTATCTTTGCATTTGAGTTTCCATATATCATTATCAGTGCTTGGGGATCCGTTATGATTGTGAATGGCTTTCCGTAGATGAACATGTGGTAGTGTTCACACGCCCATACTACCGCCAAGCTCTCCTTTTCCGGCTGGGAGTATCCTTTCTCTACGTCCGATAGGCTTTTGCTTCCATATGCCACCACTTGTCTTGTGGAATCTTTTTCTGGTTGATGTTGTGCTAATATTGCTCCTAGCCCCACTGGGCAGGCATCTACAGTCAGTTCCGTGCATAGCCTCAGGCCGAAGTATGCCAGGTGATCCACTGCCGTCACGGCATGTCTAATCTCTTGGAATGCTTTGCTGCAGTCTTCATTCCATGTGAAGCTTTTTCCTTGCTTTGTTAGCTCCCTCAGTGGTGCGCTTACAGTGGCAATGTCCTGGATATATCTTGCACAGTAGCTTGCAAGACCGAGGAATGGCCTGACGTCTGCCACGTCTCTCGGTTTGTTTGCCTTTTCCAGTGTCCTGACCTTGTTGCGATCTGGCCGCATTCCTTTTTTCGAGAAGATGTGGCCAAAAAACACTAATTCGTCCCTCTCCAGCTCACATTTGTCCTTATTTAGTGTCAGACCTGCCTGCTCTAGGTGCAAGCATACATCCCTTATTGCTTTGTCATGTTCCTCGTCTAATTTTCCAAAAACTAGAATGCCATCACTGTAGTTGAGACTGTTTTTTACTGGTCTTATTATCTGTCTTATCGTTTCCTGAAAGGTCTCTGCTGCGGACGATATTCCAAAACTCAACCGTTTATACCTGAAGAGACCTAGCTGCGTGGAAAACGTTGTGATGTATCGTGATTGGGGATCTAATTCTAGCTGGTGATATCCCTTACATAGATCTAGTTTTGAAAAACGTCTTGTGCCTGTTAGGCAGCTGATCATATCATCGAGGTGTGGTTCGGGATGTCTTTCTCGTTCAATTGCCTTTTTTGTTATCCTCATGTCGACACATATTCTTATCTTTGTTGTGTCTTTATTTGGTACAGCCACGATCGGTGACACCCATGGTGTTGGTCCTTCTGCTGGCTCTATGATGTCTTGCCTGAGGAGTGCTTCCAGTTCTTCCTCTACTTGTGGCTGCAGATGTATCGGTACTCTTCGATGGTGTTGCGCTAATGGCCTGACTGTTTCATCAATGTGCAGCGTTATTTGCCGCCCTTTTAGTTTTTCTAGTCCCTGTAACAATTTGGGGTATTCTTTCAGGATGCTTCTTTTCTCTGACATGTTGTATGTCATTGCCATGAAACCCACTATCTGAGCTGTGATGTTGTTCAGTAGGCATGGTGCTGGGATGTCTTCCTTCAGCACAAGAATGTCTTCTTTGATCCTCTGGTCTTTGTACGTCAGTTCTTCTGTAAATTTCCCCATGTTTGTCACTGGTTTCCGTGATCCCCATGTGAAGACCTCAACTCGGACGGCCTCAATGTCGGCTTTGTCTTCATCTTTTTATACTCCGATACACTCATAATGTTACATGTTGCACCGCTGTCCAGGACAAAATTTGTTTTGTGTGGCCCTACTCCTATGGTCACGGACTCTGTCTTCTTCATTTTGATTTTGTCTATCAGGCATATCCTTTCTTCTTTGTCATCTTCATCAGTATGTTCGGTGGTAACATCCGACATAATATATAGTCGTTCAGTCTTTTCCTCTTCCTCTTCTTCACCTGATTCTAGTGATGAGCTTCTTGTTCCTGTTTCGACATGTCTGACATGTCTGGTTGTCGACATTCGTGGTCTTCCTGTTCTTCCCCTGTCATTCCTGAACTGCACTCCTTGACATACACTGGCGTAGTGATTCCTCCCGTTGCATTTCCTACACGTCTGGCCAAATGCTGGGCATGTGCCTCGATGTGGAAATTCTAGTCCACACCTGTAGCAGGTTCCTTCAGGTTGTTTCTTCGCCTGTTCATTTCTGTCTTTTTTCCAGCCGCCAGCGTGATTGTTGTTGGTTATGCGGTGTGCCTGTTCCACTTGCTTGTCTTTTCCTCGCTCCATTTCCTTTGCGTGTGCTGTTGCCTTTGCCTGTGCTTGTTCTTTCTTTTGCTGCCCAAATCGGCACTTTTTTGCCTTTCCTCATGTTTGCGTTACTCTAAAATGGCCGCCGCGCTGTTCTCTCTTGCTATTGGCTGATTCGCCTGACTTAAATATGGCCTCCGGTGGTCTTGCGAGACTTCTCAGCCAATCAGCGCTCTGCCTGATTCCAAAATGGCCGCCCGCGTTTTTCTCGCTGTGATTGGTTCTGGCCGCCTGATTCTAAGATGGCCGCCGCTCTTCTGGCGATATCTCGCGTTTCCTTTGTTTTTGAGCGCGTGCTCTTTCACACACTTTTAGTCTGCTTACCGGCTGATGCAGACGGTGCTGTTTTCTTCGATGGCGGTCGGGGTGGGCTCCTGCGCCTCTTCCTCCTCTATTCACGAGACAGGGTGGGCTCCTGGTCTCGATTGTGTCGTTGTCTTTCTCGCAACGCACTGCAGCTCGTCTTCTCTTCAATTTCGGGCATACGATCACACGCCTTCGTCGCCAGTTGTCGTGTTCCCTTTCCCACAGATACACTGGACACGATAGTGCTCTGAGGTAAGCATTTATAAGATCTTCGTTACAGCTGCATTGTCTTGTGACCTCTTGCCCCGAGGTCCTCCTTCGACTGCCCTGTTCGCTCCTAGCTCCTGCCCTACCCCGGACGTGGTGTCCAGTGTCTCTTGTCCTCTGCCCTTTGTTCAGGGTCCTAGTGCCCTTGTCCAGGGCATGACAGGGCGCATCTCGGTAGCTGCCAAGGCTGGCTCCGAGATGGCCCTGTCTTCCATTTGCACTTTGGTGTGAGGTAGCTACTGCCTTGGGGAGGCGGAAGGGTTTTAGATGTGGGGGGGCCTCATCATCAGTTTTGGAGATATCTGTAGGGAGTAAAGGTTTATCTTTGGCGAGGTGTCTGCATTCGCATCACAAGCCCACCCTAGAAACCTCACTTTGGTGTCAACAGGCCCCTTTACTCAACTGTTTGTTTTTAATTGGCGGCAGTGTGGCATACGGGGTCTTTGTGTGCATAGGTTTGTGCACCAGCCATGGCAGCAGGCAGTATCATGGCTATGAGGCACAGTGGATGTGGCTGAAAGGCTCGAGTGGCCAGCTTTGAAGTTGGGGAACCATGTTCGAATTTGCCAGGAGGCTTAAACAATCTGTGATTCTGGGCAAATCACTTAATCTCCCTGTGTCTAAAAATGAATGTGTCCGTCTGTAAAGCAACTGGCGCTCATGTAAAACGCTCTGAATCCTTCTGGTCGAGATCACTTTATAAAACTGCACCCAAAAAAAGGCTGTACGGGGGTACCACAGGGAAGAGGTGTGGCGCCACGGCCAGGGCGACCGACACTGGACGCTGGGGATCATGGTTCGAACCCTGGCTCCGGAGGCAGGGGTCTTTCCAGCACCATGCGACTCTGGGCAATAGCTCGCTTAATCTTTCAAACGGCCCCCAGCGCCGAGATACCCCTTTGGGGGTGATTTGTGCGCTATACAAGTACTGGATTTACATTTTTTACAGACAAAAGAGGGCATCCTATACAAGACCCGTCTCAGCACCCCAGATTTTGCTGCATAATGATCGGTTCCTGAAACACACATAGTAGATACATGGGTCTTGACTGACCCAAGACATAGATCTTTGATCTACTGGTAACTATCCAAGTACCTTTAGGTCGCTACCCTGTGGGCTTCCCAGTGAACTAAATTAAAGCTTTTGCTTATTTGAACAAAATGTGTATACCAAATTCAACAAGCATTGGTATAGCCAATATGCCTCGCCTTTGGGACCTTATGAGTGTTTAGCCACTGACTTTTTTTCTTCCTATCTTTCACTTTTCTCCTGCTCTCTCTGTCTGCCTCTATCGTTATCTCTCTCTCTCCCTTATCTGGATTTACTAATTTCTCCCCCTGATCTGGATTTCCTAATTTCTGTCCCTGATTTTCTTTCTATCTACCTCTCTGTCTCTCTCTTCCCCATTTATTTCCATCTCTTCCAGGCATCCAGCTCTGGGTGTTGTTAATGTCCTGTACAAACTAAAAATGTTCGGTAATAAGTATTATTTTTGGGGTGCAGTGTAGTGAAAAACTTCTGACAAAAACTGATGTCAATGACATGGGCAGTAACTGCAGAGCTTTCAGTGTTTATTTTATGTGTAACTTTCAAACTGGAAAGCTTTGGTTGTGAACAGTCACCCAATTTTGAAAAAATTATTTTTTGATTTTTGGATCTGCAGGAACTAAAGTGCTTTTCGGGGTGCCTCTGTTTGCTCTCTGCTTGTTGTGGATACCAGCCGAGGTGTGGCATTAGCCACTAAATAAAATTCAAAACTCTGCATCATCGTATAACGTGTCTATTGTTAGATGTACCAGACTGCTCAAATTGGGTCTTAGGCCTTTTCGTTGCACTTCTTGCTTTGTATCAAATAACATTGTATATGGACTTCTAGAGAATGTTTTTCACTGGCTGAAGTTATTTCCTTAGTGATTCTTTGTGGCCATTGTTCAAGCTCAGGTATTAATACATGCAGTAACGTTATTTATTTCTGGCCAGAATGTCACTAAAGCCGAGAAAACATTTATTTGGACCACATAACCATGTGCCGTCCGCTAGATTAATGGATAGACAAACAATAAAATGCATATATGCCCTACCGACAAAATGGCTACAAAATATTGCGATACAAATATGTACTGTGCAATCATTCGCAGAATAAAACCTGAACCACAGCCCTTATAAGTGGGTGTCCCTGCTTCAGCAGTCTTTGTTTAAGGTGCAGCATGCAGTTTGAGTGCCACTCAGCAGGTCAAAAGCCCTTTGCGCCTCTAAAGGTGGATAAGTATCTATCATAATAGTGTCATTTTTTTTGTATCCATATTAATGTCATCATTTCACTCAGTTTGCAGTCGTTTTTTTTGGGCCAGACGAGAAAGACCAGTCTTATACCAGGTACATAACATTCAAAGGCTGCTAGAAAGTGGTTTTGGAGCTGTCGCTCATCTATGTTTGTCTGCATTTAAACTACTTCTCTTATTTCCGATCCTTGTTAAATTCAAAACGATGATACTTTGGACAGCAGCGAGGGTGCCAAGTTTGCTCTTATCCTAATTTTACAAAGCAGGAGTTGTAGCATAACATTTTTAACTGCAGCTCTGACCGCAGTGCCACATCCTCTACCTCTAAATATCACAACCCAAAAGACCTGAAACATAGTGTGAGGATTGTGAAATAATGATCTCTCTGCCCCACTTTTCTCACGGCCTTACTTTATTCATTTTGGTTGTGGGAATCACCCCGATATCCTTCCCGCTCTCTCTATCTCTCTCTCTCTCCCCCTCTGTCTCTTTCTCACTCTATCTCTCTCTTTCCCCTCTCTATCTCTCTCCTCTCTTTCTCTCTCTCTTTCTCAGTCTCTCCCACTCTCTCTTGCTCTCTCTCTCTCACTCTTTCACTCTCTCGTCTCTTTCTCTTTCTGTCTCTCTCTTTCTCTATTTCCTTCCCGCTCTCTCTATCTCTCCTCTCTCTCTCTCCCCTGTTTCTACCCCTCTCCCTCTCTCTTTCTCATTCTCTCGCTCCTTCTCTCTCTTTCACTCTTTCTAATCCTCTCTCTCTCCCCCGTTCTCTCTTTCTCTGTCTAGCTCTCTTTCTCTCCCTCCCTCTCTCTCTTTATCCCTCTTTCCTCTCGCTCTCGCACTCCACTCTGTGCCACGTAATGACACACCACATAATTACACTCTACTAAATGCAACATACACTCCACATAATACCTCTCAGTGCCACATATTTACATACCACACATTTGCACTCTACTCAATGCAACATAAATACCCCCCTGATACCACTCAGTGCCACACAATTACAAGCCACATAATTACACTCTCAATGCAACATAAAGACACTCCACATAATACACTCAGTACCACAGAATTATACTCCACATATTTACCGTCTACTCAATGCAACATAACTGCACTACACAAAATACCAGTCAGTACCCCATAATTACACGTCACATAATTACTGTATTCAATGCAACATACATACACTCCACATACCACTCAATACTACATAATTCAACGTCACAGAATTACTCTCTACTTAATGCAACATAAATACACTCCGCATAATACCAATCCGTGCCACAAAATAACATACCACATAATTGCACTGAACTCAATGCAACATAAATGCACGCCTTTGGGTCAAGTTCGCGCTATACAAAAAAGCAACAAAAAAAAATGTTTGCAATGCAATAGGTCTCGCATTATTGAATGTTAGCGCTACTGGTGTTGCATTATTATTAGCAATGCCAATAGCTCAAACTTTTATAATGCGAGACCTATTGCATTGCAAATGCTTGTTGCATTTGTCACAGCAGAGCCAGGCAGAGGGAGAGGAAGGGTTGTGCTGCAGCCTGTCTCAGAGCAGGGGGCACTGCTGTCTGTGCCTGCCCTGCTCCTCGCAGCTGCCCGAGTTATAGACTGGCTCTGGTTTCCGCAGAGACCAGCAGATTCTTTTTAATATATCTACCTTACAGCAGGATTTCTATCAGCGCTGCCCCCTTTTTACGTACATAGCCACAATGTCAGAACAAGTACTGGTGGAGGAGGTTGGGGCTGCTTTGGGGCAATGGGAGGATGCTCCCATTGACCTCTCTACAGGATCCAGCACCCCGGCCCCAAAGGTGGGTTGGGGGGCAACCACACAGGGCCAGGTTTCAGCAGGGATGGTAGAGGAAGGGGCCCCCATGGCTGTGGGGGCCCGGGCCTGGTTATTCCCGCCTGGAGTGGGTTTACAGGGCTACTGCCCGCCCCCTCCCCTCCCGGGTTGGGAGGCGTTGGCATGGGAGGACAGGATTAGGGAACAGCGGCTTCTGGTGCAGCTTAATGAGGCACGGCGGGCCGAGAAAAATTTGGCCAGGGTGGGCGCAGTTTGGGAGGATGAGGTGGAGGGGCCCCCTACTCCCACTTCGGAGGGGGAGAGGTGGGCAGAGCAAGAAGAGGCAGCCAGGGCGTCAAGGAACAGGAAAGGTGGCGTGGCGCAGGGCAAGAAACAGTAGCTTCAGGCAGGGACGGCCAGGATGGCTTTGAGGCCCGATGGTGCCGGCACCCACTCAGGTTGGAGCGACCAGAGGGGTAGGGGGCACCAAGCTGGTGGATGTCGGCAGAGCTTGGGGTGGCCCGGCGGGGTGCAAGATGGCCCCGGGACTCCGGTTTGAAGCAGCAGGGCGGTCCGCGGTGGCCATCCCTCCGGCATGGGAGCGGGCAACGGCGGCGGGTGTGTCTGAGGGACAGGGAGCGAGTGCAGTGAAGAGTAAGGGCATGAAGATGGCTGTGAAAGAGGTGTTGTGGACGCCTGTGGATGTGGATCCGGTGGTGGAGTTGGACTATGAGGTTCAGAATGAGGAGCTTGAGTATGGGGAGGTGAGGGATGACGATGTGGACGGGGGGTGAAGGACAACGGTGGCCTTGGTGTTTTACAAGTTCCTAAGGCATCTAAAGACAAGGAGAAGGCAGAGGCGGCCCAGGTTTCTACCCCCAGAAGAGGGCCCGCAGAGCTGCACTCATCGCTATCAGGTGAGGGTGGCCTGGGACAGTGGGTCAAAAGGGAGTAAGAAGAAGGCGTGCAGGTCGGTAGGTGTTGGAGAGCGGTCTGTCCAGGATTTCGGGGGACACCTAAGGGGGGTTACCACTGGGGGACACGCAGGTGGATGGTAAGTCTGTTTCTACGGCTGGGGTCCAGACTGACAAGGTGGATGGGAAGGATGATAAGGGGGACAAGGTAGACGACAAACATCAAAAGAAGCTCCCCTACATGGGCTGGCTATGCCCCTGGTGTCTCACCTGTCAGACAAGATTAAGGGTATGATTTGGAAACACGAGTATGTAGACGTGTTCAAGTTGTTGCACAGGGAGGTGCAGGCAAAGCAGGGTTCCAAAGAGGAAGAGTGGGAGTTGACCAGGCGGCCCAGGGTCCCTGTGACTATGGAAAATTTGACAATGGCGTTTCTCATATACGCTAGTATTTACTGCGGGAAGCACCTGGATAGGGCCATAGCTTTAATGGACATAATAAGTAAGGCACGAATGCAGTTCGGTGGGTTTGCCTGGCTGAGCTATTTTGAGGAGTTCAGGGCTAGGGTTAGCGCTAATCCTGACAAGCATTGGGGTGAGGTTGACCAGGAATTATGAATGCAGTGGATGGCATCCACACACTCGTCGGCATCTACACATACTGCAGGCGGGTTGCCCGTGGCTTATCGGTCCTTTCCGCCGTGCCCCGCCCACACTGGGGTGGAGGGAGGGGCTGCCGCAGGTGCCGTTACTGCTGGTCAAGCTGCCAAGCCGGGCAGTTATAACACCGGGGCCTGTTGGAGCTACAACAGAGGTTAGTGCTCCAAGTGATGAGGAAAACATACCTTACACAGTGTCTTACCCTTGTCACCCCCTCTGAGCAGTGGCGGAGCGAGAAGGGAAGGGGACAGGCTAGGCAGAAGGGCACCTACACCAGTTAAGGTGGAGGCAATGGCCCCGTGGCTCTCGAGTTACCCGGATGAGGAGGCTGCATTGCGAATTTCGTTGGGATTTCACAGAGGGCTACCAAGGTCCCAGAAAGAGGAGATGGGCAGGGAATTTAAAGTCAGCGAAGGAGTTGCCAGGAGTGGTGGCTGCCAAATTGAAGAAGGAGGTGGAGGAAGGGAGAATAGCTGGCCCGTTTAGCGACTGGCCGACGGATGACCTAATAATTTTTCTGCTGGGGGTGGTGCCCAAGAAGGAAAAGGGTGAGTTTCGGATGATACACCATCTCTCATGGCCTGACGGTCAATCCATGAAAAATTTCATTGCCGAGGAGGACTCTAAGGTGCTTTATGCATCAGTGGACGATGCAATCCACCTAGTGAGAGTGTGTGGCGCGGGGCGGAACTGGCTAATTGCGATATCAAGTCAGCGTTCCGCCTGTTGCCAATACACCCTGCGGATTTCTTGCTCCTGGGGATGCAATTCGGAGGTGCCCTCTACGTGGACAAGGTTTTGCCCATGGGGTGTGCTATTTCCTACGCGCTGTTCGAACTCTTCAGCACCTTCTTTCAATGGGCCTTCACGTGATGCAATGGGCATCGGGACGTCAGTCACTATTTGGATGATTTCCTTTTCTTGGGGAAGGCACACTCTGCTGACTGTGGCAGGGCTCTGTCATGTTTCCAGGAGATGTCAATGCACTTTGGTGTTCCCCTAGCCCCTGAAAAGACAGCTGGCCCCAGTTGCAGTCTGACGTTCCTTGGGATTGAACTAGTTTCCATTCACTGGCTGGCTTGGCTTCCTGCGGCTATAGCGACAGAAATTCAGGAGTCCCTGCTTTGGGCAATCGGGGAGAAGAGGATTGCTTTGAGAGCAGTGCAACGGCTGCTGGGTTTCCTGAATTTCTTGTGCAGGGCACTCAGGGCGGGACAGACTTTCTGCCGGTGGCTCGGCATGTTCATGTCGGGGGCAGTACTTCCACACCACAGGGTCCGGATCTCCATTAATTAATTAATTAATTGTGTGCTTATATAGCGCAGGAATCACTCCCGAAGGGGTACCTCCGCGCTTCGACCGCTGCGAAACCCTTCCTGGCTTCCCTGAGAGATGGTCCCTTAATGGGTATCTCCAGGGTGAGACCAGGCATCCCCGGCGGTCTGGTGGGGCCGTTAGTGAAGATGAGGCAAGCTAGTGCCCAGAGTTGCCGAGTGTGATCGCTGATCAGAGTGGGCACCGAGGCGAGAGAATTATCGAGTCCGCTGACCCTGGTCCAGAAACCTGCCGCGTCGGGAATCGAACCCTGGTCCCGGGCCGTCCTCTGCTCTCGGGTCTGCCGCCTCTAACCAGTGAGCCACACTGCTTCACTATGGGGGTTTTGGCGGACTTGAGGACTTGGCTGACGTTCTTGACGGATTTCAATGGAGTTTCCCTGGATTTTGATGACGAGAGGGCGATTTAGCAAAGTCAAATTTACTCTGATGCAGCCGGGGCAGCTGGTTTTGGGATTTTCTGGGATGGCAGGTGGTGCGCGGAGAGCTGGCCGGCTCATTGGTTGAAACAAGGGAGGAGCATTGCCTTTCTGGAATTCTTTCCTTTGCTGGTGGCGCTGGAGGTGTGGGGTCCGGAGTTTCAGAACAGATCAGTGCTTTTCCATGCAGATAACATGACTGTGGTGGTGCTGGTTAACCGCCAGAGGGCCAGGGATCTGAGAGTGCTGAGATTGCTGAGGTGTTTAATGCTGAAATGCTTGCGATTGGATGTGGTTTTTAGAGCCAAGCATGTCCCTGGGGTGAATAATGACATTGCGGATGCTTTGTCTCGTTTGCAGTGGCAGCGGTTCCGGCATCTGGCACCAGGAGCGGATCAGTGCAAGGCCGAGCTGCTGAACGGCATCTGGGCCTTGGGGGAGTGAGAGTGATAGGCCTGGTTGAACATTCCATTGCTGATACCACAAGAAGGACATACCAACTGGCCTGGGTGGAGTTTGGCTCTTTTATGGGTTGGCATGAGGATTCTGTTCTGGGGGACCGTGCAGCAGTGGAGCAGGGTGTCTGGCAGTTTGTGTTACGTTGTATTGACAGGGGGATGACAGCTGCGACTATATCTGGAAAACTGGCAGGAGTGTCTTTTTATTGTAGCCTGTTTTTAGTGTTTGATTCTACAAAAGATGTGATTTTAAGTAGGATGCTCAGAGGTTGGGGTAAGGAGAGACAGAGGGGAGGAGGGTTGTTGCGGTAGGCAGTTACGTTTGAGTTGTTGATTCGGCTGGTTGGGGTTTTGCCATAGTGTTGTTATGACTCTTTTGAGGTACGGATTTTTCAGTTGTGCATGGTTTGGATGTTCTTTGGGGCTTTTCGGGCGTCTGAATTGTTGGGCATGCGGTCGATGTGTGGCAGGAGGTATGATGAGATCCGATTGGACGGTGTGGGTCTGGGGATTTGGTTGCAACGTTCAAAGACGGATCAGTTGTGCCGGGGCAGGTGAGTCTGGCTGTGCGAAACGGGTGGGGAGGGTTTGTGTCCAGTGACTGAATGGAGGATGTTTTGGCTGCATCGCAGGGCGTTTCTGGTGAAATATTCTGTCACAGGTCTGGGTCAAAGGTGACGCCTGGGCAGTTGTTGGCGGTGTTGCGTATGGCTTTGAGGAATCTGGGGCTAGAGTTTTGAAACTCACTCCTTCCGCATTGGGGCTGCGACAGTGGCGGCCCGTTTGCGGTGGTCTTGGGATAGGATTCGGCAGATTGGGAGGTGGAAGTCTAGGTGCTGTGAGCGGTATGTGAGGAAGTGAGGAGTATGTGGGTGCGGCATAACAGTTGAAGTTTTGTGTTTCTTTTTAGGCTTGTTCTAATGTATTTCTCTTTCATAGGTTGCGTGGGTGGACTGGGGACCAAGACAGTCGCTTGGATCGTGGGGCATTTCTTCATTCACTGGGCATCCAAGTACGCAGAGCAACAGGTGTACGGCCGTAACCTGGGACTCAAAGGACAACAGCATGTGATGCACTAGTGGGGTAAAGGGGGGATGCGATGGGGGGCACTATTGTCTTGGCTCGCAAAGATGGTTCCCCAGAAAGGATGCCCGGACTTACTGATCCTACACTTGGGGGAGAATGATTATGTCCATCTGTCGGGTTTGGCGCTCTTGCAGCTGATGCAGAGGGACTTGGAGGTGCTAAAAACCAGGCTTGCAGGGACTTGCATTGCCTGGACTGAGTTTGTCCCCAGGAAAGTATGGAAGGGTGCGATGAAACATGGGGCTATTGAAAAGGCCCGGAGGAAGCTCAACAGAGCCAAGAGGCTGTTTTGTGGGGACAAGGACATTAAGGTTATTTTTCACGCTGGACTACGACTGGATGAACCCTTACTGTTCAGGGACGACGGAGTGCATCTTCCACGTTTGGGGAATGCGTATTATATGATGGAGATAAGGAATGTGGTCAGTAAGCTGTGGAATGAGGCGATTTGGTGTTGCAGGATGGTGTGACTGAGGTGTGGTTGAAAGATGCACTGTGCGGATCCGGAAGGGGGGTGGGGCAGGTAACCGCCCTACAGGGGGTTCCCTGGTTGGAGATTCTTTGGAGGGGTAGGGGGCTCTGTGTCTGCTCACTGCAACGTGTCGGACGGTGTCTTCTCGTTCTGGAGCCCCATTTGTGGGGCCTCAGCACTGTGTTATTTCTCAGTGGGGTAGGACGGTGTTTCCTCGCGGTTGACTAGATCATCATAGTCTCTGTTGTCACTGCGGGTGTTTGTCAGATGCAGGTGTTGCAAGCATGTCTTCTTTCCACAGTGATGCTGTCTTCTCTCAGAAGTTATTGCAGGACTGTTTGGTACTTTTGGGAGTCGTCGACGTCTATTGGGTTTTTCGTCTTCTTTGGGGAACATTAGCGCTTCGTCAGACGTAGTAAGCACTGTGTAAATGCAACTTTCTGTAACTGACGGGGGCAGCAGGCTCTGCTCGGGCGGGTGCTTGGTCTCGTAGGTGAACTCCCGCGCTACTCTCTGCCGAGATGTTCCTCCCTATATATATAGAGGGGATGGCTTAGGGACGGACATTTCATTTTATCATCTCCCTACATTGCGGCAGAGTTGACATTCCAGCAGCGTGAGCACTTATGTATGGGTCATTGTTAGGTTTGGGGCTTACGTCCCCTCAGAATTCCAAATCCAACATTGGCTCCTCTAAAGACCCCTCAGTCAGAGAGCCCCGGCTAGGAATATTTCGCCGTCACCCCAATAATGAAGTGTTGCATTCTTGAGGGGAGGCCTGCTGTGTCTCCCGTCCACTCTTTGTACTCTGCAGTGACTGTTTCTGGGGCACTGGACTAGATCCATGCCTGGACCTTGGCCTCAGAATGGTACAATTCATAAATGGCTCCTGAATGGGGACACCAAGGAGGGGGCTGCGGCTGGGCGCTATGGCAAATCGCCTCCTCTCTCTCGCCGCATTGGGCCTGAGCCACAGTTGGCCCGGCGGTCAACTCGTGTTTGGGGGCGAATGTGTTGTTCTAGATAAGGGGCTTTCTGCACCAGTTAGTGGCTGTTTCTCCTTTTTTGTGACCCCGAATCCTACCCCGATTAAGGGTATGACTAAAGGCAGAGAAAAAACCCTTTTAGCTCTTAGTGTAGCTGCAACCCCTCTTTTAAGATCTGATGCTTCGCTCAAAGGAACAATTACACAGTCTGAATTGGGAGTTAATATGGAAGGACCACAGGACCCTGGAAAGATATTGTTGTAATCCAAAAATGTGATTATTTTTAAATACCAACTTAATTTAATTTGTAAGTGCTCACAGGTTGCCAAATAGGGAATTGGACCATAGGCAAATAAGTGCTTTCGCCAAGATCACAAAGTTGTGTTCAAATGGGAAAGCCAAGAGTAAAATACTGCTATCTTGGTTAGCAGTTTAGCCATTCTACACATAATGTCTTGTGCATAACCATAATCATGTTGTAGAATTTGTAATTCTATGACTGTGAAGGTTTCATTGCATCTGTTGTTGCAGAACGAAGCTAAACTATGCCCGATATGTTACCCTTCAATTTCACACAGAGCAGAAGGCGGAATACTCTTCAGACTCCCCCTGACAGGCCAAATAACAAGACCATTAAGGTGGGGCTAATTAACGCTCGGTCATTAGGTAAGCACAATTCAGAAATAGCTGAACTGATCGAAACCCAAAACCTTGACCTTATCTTCATTACCGAGACGTGGCCTGACGATGCCTCCGATATAGATCTAGCATTAGCAATACCAGAAGGATACTCAATCATCAGGGCAGACAGAAAGGGGAAACATGGGGGGGCCTGGCTTTCATCCAAAGAAATGAACTGAGGCCAAGGGCCTAGACCATGGCAGTAATCCAGATTGTGAGATCTTACTCTTTCAGATAAACGTCACTAATAACTAAACGTTTAATTGCCTTCTGATTTACAGACCACCTAAGGCAAAAACACCACTGATACAACTGCTGAGCCCATATCTGGAATCTAGTGTGAAAAACTCAGATTTTACTGTTCTGGGCGATATTAACTTGCATCTGGAAAATAGCTCTGATACTAGCACAATAATATTGGCAGATGCACTCTCCAACCTAGCCATGGAACAGATTGTCAAGCATAACACGCACGAGGCACACGCTTGATGGGATGTTTACTTCCAAAAATAACATCAAGATAGTAGAAATCCTACCAGTGCCCTGGTCAGTCCACAAGGCAATAATATTTGCTATAAACGTGGAAAAGGATATAGTTGTATCGGCTCCGCTACCTAGGCGCGCCTCATACTTCGACTGGTCAAAGACTAACTCCCCCAAATTAAAGGAGCATTAGCACTGTCAGTTCCTGAACTAGAGCAGGACAACAATGTATCCACGAACCAAATTTCGAGTTGGATAATCTCAGCCATTAAAGTAGCAGTTCCTCAAAAACAAGCGTTGGCAATGCCAATTGGTCTCGGCATATTAATGAGTTTAGTGGTGTAGTTGCTATTATAAATATATTAATATACTGTGTTTAGTATTCACTGTTAACTACACTATGAAGATAAGCAACGGACATTTAAATATATTGTATCTGTAACTTTTAATAAACAAGTATACTGCATTAGTTATGTTTGCCCTTGTCTGGCCTATTCCTAAATTAATAGCCAGATGTGTAACAGATAGTCGAGACCTAAACAAAAGAAAACCTGGAATTAGAGAGTATAAATCCTCAGGCGCCCTTGATCTATAGTGTCAGATTATTTTTCTTTGGTTTGATTTGTCCCGTGTGACTTTGATGGAAAAAGCACGTAGAGAGAAAGAGCTACAGAGGGGGGGTGGGGGGGGGAGAGAGAGGGGCGTGACAGTCCTTTGGAGCTCAGTATCATTCGTAATAAGTCTTAAGGAATAAAGAGGAGCAGTGAGTATAAATGCTGGCTAATCCTAACACTGCTCAACTTGAGAGGAGTCTCAGGACACACACAAGGAGAGAGAGGGGGCAGGCGAGGAAAAGGAGGGAGGTGCAGTGCTGATAGCCCCCAGAAACTGCTGTGAGGTGAGCTGGAGGGCCTCTCCTGATTGTAAGGGCTCCTCACCTCCCTTTCTCCGGCCCTTCTCACTGGACCAGCTTCCCTCTGAGAGTTCCCTGCGGGTTCCGACAGCTGTCATCCCCAAAGGCGACCTGTCGGAATCAGATCACACGGGGTGTGTGTTTATACATTTACCAGACCCTCGCCACGTTCAAGGCTATAGAGTCAGAGCGGGGGGGTAGTGCTTAATACCTTTTGCTACAACCCCTGTCCCATAAGACTCCCTTTGTTATCTGAATAGACGTACACGCAGAGATATGCTTCGTAGCAGAAAGGTATTCGCTTCTTGTTCGGCATAACCTGTAACCTGTTACTCTGACATGTGGACTGTCTCTGCAGCTGTGCAAAAACAGCTGCGGAGACATTCATAGTGATTGAGTAGTCCATTACAGACCAGCAGGTAGAGCCTGTGCGCCGGCTGGAAGCCAGGGCCCGTCGATTGCCCAGTTATCGTATGCATGAGTACGACATGAAGCACTTCATAACACAGGCTCCTGCAATCAATGCAAAGCAAGGGCATCTCTCCTTAGACCGAAGCACCCCGCCAACATAGGAAGTGGGGTGGGGAGGGGGGCTGCTCGCTCTAATGCAGACAGAGAGGGGAGAGTCCGCAGACCAGGGGCACTAATGCCGGAGCACACTGTCCTGCACGGTGCATTATTAGCCCCTGATCACAGGCCCATGTAGCCAACCTCTCTTCACGTAGAGGGCGTGCCGATCTCTGCACAGCCTCCGCCAGCCGTCAACACAGGCACCCGAGACCGATCTGCCCGGTACATAATTCCTCGCACATTTTAATTTTTTTATTGTTTACATAGCGCCTAAAGGGGACGAGGGGAGGGGAGCACAGACTAAAACTGGGAAACCATGCAGACGGCAAACAGGGGCACTGGGGACAGGAGAACAATGCATTAAAGTAGTGCGCATTGTGCACGGTGTTCGTGCACAATGCGCACTACTTTAATGCAGCCAGCCAATCAGAGGGAAAAAAAGCATTTACAAATGCAATAGGACTCGTATTTACGTGAGTCCTATTGCATTGTAAACAAAAATGCAGATGCCGAAGAAGGCAGGAATGGGAGTGGGTGGGGGGGTGGTGGTGGCCAGATAAGTCACAGTCTGTGGGAGGGAACAGAGGGAGGCAGGGGAACAAAAGAGTTGCCATGGAAGGATAAACATGATGTCATGGCAGTAAGGTGGCGGGACTAATACGCTGGCAACCAATCAGAATACAGCATTTCAGATTTGAGTCAATCAAAAGCATGGGCAGAAAGTGGTGGAGCTTCCCCACAATACTTTATACAGCATCTCTCGACGAGACAGCGCATGCGCTGCCTAGTCAAGACCTAAAAAGATACCTCGAAGAGAAAAACCCCTTCCTAACCATGGTTTTCGGACTCACTAAAGGCACAAAAGCAAAACTGCAGAAAGTTAGAAAAGAGATGGAGGACTAACAATGATCAATGGTTGAAAGACAACTATAAAACGTCTCTGGTCATTTACAAAAAATTAATATGATAAGAAAAAAGCAAATATTTCACTCAAAAAATAAACAAGGCAAAAAATTCTAGCAAAGAACTCTTTTCCACAGTAAGAAAACTAACAAAAATAGATAGCACCAAACAAACAGATATTAGCTCTGAATTTTGTAACAATCTGGACCAATTTTTTGTTGATAAAGTCACCGTAGTATATGAGTCCTTTAAGATGACAGCCAATCCAAGTCACATACTGCCCAACATGGAACCTAAAGAGGAAACACTCCCATTAATATTGAACCCCTTATTTCACTTTCTGCCACCATCATTAAAGCAGATTCTTCAGGTGGTTTGGTCAACTAAATCTGGGGGCCTAACGGACCCTTGCCCCCCAAAGGTGATGCACCTATTCCCTGAACTACTGAGTGACCAATTAGGCCTGCTATTCACAGAAATAATCAATTCCCAATTCCGGTCACTTCCCAGAGGCATGGAAACAGCCTCAGTGTTGCCGCTACTACAAGCTTAGACCCATAGGAACCCTGTAATTACAGACCCATTGCGAGACTCCCGTTCGCTGCTAAAGGTCTGGATAAATTACTGAATAGACAGCTGTCTCAATTTCTCGCGGAGGTAAATGCCTTAGACCACACGCAATTTGGATTCTGAGAGGGACATGGAACGGAAACAGCCCTGCTCATGGCAACTGAGGAACTGAGGAGTGTACTGGATGCCGGTGAAAAGGCAGCCTTGTTCCTATTGGATCTCTCGGCGGCCTTTGACAAAGTAAACCATGATACACTCCTGAGCCGACTAACCAAAGCTGGAGTCCATATGTCAGTTCGAACTCTGTTAGCCACTTATTTTTCCAAAAGAACGTTCACAGTGGAGCTGGGAGAGGCTAAATCTAAACCATTTAACTCTCCATGTGGTGTACCCCAGGGGTCCTCTTTAAGCCCCATTCTATTTAACTTGTACGTGGCACTTCTGACGGCAATAATGAGGAACTTCGGCTTCCTGCCGGTCTCCGATGCTGACAACACCCAAATCGTGGTGTCAATCGCAAACAATGCCAAAGAGACGGCAGACGAGTTTAAATACTGCAGGGAACAGATTAATCAATGGATGCAGGGCAATTTCCTAAAGTTAAATGGAGACAAAAGCAAAGTCATGCTGCTGGGGACAGACATGCAAATCTGGTCCCAGGATTGGTGGCCAGATAGCTTAGGCAAGCGCCTTATCCCCAGTTAACAAGGCAAAAAACCTGGGAGTGCTTCTGGACAATAAACTGTCATATGATGCACAGTCAAACAAATTAGCATCCAACATCTGGTACACCCTGAAAATAAGGAAACTCCTGCCATTTATTCCCCATGATTCCTGTAAAACGTTGGTAACAACGCTCGCCTTGTCGAGGCTGGATTAT
Source organism: Lissotriton vulgaris (assembly GCF_964263255.1). NCBI lineage: Eukaryota > Metazoa > Chordata > Amphibia > Caudata > Salamandridae > Lissotriton > Lissotriton vulgaris. Next base: position 157,165,472 of record NC_141695.1, on the reverse strand, counting down.
GGAAACGCTCTGTATGCAGGGATTCAGGTCCAGCATCTGGCAAAACTGCAGCGCCTGCAAAACACAACAGCCAGGCTGGTGCTCGACATTTCCAAGTCCGAGCCTATAGCACATAGATTAAGATCCCTCCACTGGCTTCCAATAGGAAAAAGAATAAAGTTTAAGTCATTGTGTCTGGCCAACACAGCCTTTCATGGGATGGGCTTGCAGTTCTTGAAAAATCACCTGAAACTTTATGATTTATCTAGGACCTTGAGATCCAGCCAATTAAAACTTATCCAGGTGCCAAAATATAAACAGGTCAGGTGTGGGGGTTGGAGGGGGGAGACGTTTCCTGCTGCATGCAGCTAAGGCGTGGCATCTGCTCCCAATTGCAATCAAAAAGAGCCCATCTCTGCTTTCATTCAGGAAAGAATAAAAACGTGGCTATTCACCGCCGGCCAGAAACATATACTTGACAGCTCTTAGGTCCCTCTGCATCTAGCTAGCGCCAAGACGCCCATGTGCAATTGCGCGCTTTCTAAATATACAAATCAAATCAATCAATCAAATCTGCTGGTGAGTAGTTAGTCCTTACGATAACCAGGGCCAGCTGGCCCGACTCAGAAAGCAACACCCAGTATCACACTAATGTATAAATCATCTCTGCTAATGAGAAATAAAGGATCGTTATATAAAACATTAAAATAGGCAAGATATAACGATCAAATTCAGAAAACTGTGGAAAGGGCAGAGCCAGAAAAGGGTGCAACAAGAGGAAAGTGGAGAAGTAAGGGAAAGTCATTGTAACATGTTACTGAAAAAACATGAGTTTTGAACTGTTTTGTCAGATATAACAATGTTGGAGAAGCTTATGCTTGGAAGGGAATTCCTTACTGAGGTGGCTGATGCAGGAAAGAACACATGGCGTGCTTTAAAAAAAAATCTCAAACTGGTATTTCAAATCTTGGTTCAGAAAACTGGGGTGGGACTGAGCGGGACATTACTTACAGGCAGGACTGGCACTTCCTTTTAGCACTGGTTGTTAGTCTGGCTATATCCTGTAAGATTGCTTCCAACAAAATGTGCATGGTAGCAGAAAGGCACAAAACACACAGTTGATGGACAGAATGCAGAACAATGTCTTACATTCACCCCAGTACAAAGATCTGGGCCTAAATCCATCGTTTTTTTGCACTCCACGCCACCCTAGGTCAGACACTGGCTATATGCAAATCAGCCTTGACCCTGTGCCTCATGAGAACAGTCCAGCCCGAACTACCAAGCCATGTCTTTCCCAGACCGGAATCAAGCAGCCAAGGACCGGTTTCTGGCTATCAAAAAGGAAAAGGACCCCCTCTGACTCTTTCTCCTTGTCTCTCCTCTTCCGTTGTTTTTAATGCTTTATTTATGGTTTCACAAAATAAAAAAAATGTAAAAAATTATAAAAGACTGTAATGCTCAAAACAGCTCCTCTTCTGTTTTCATGGGCATCTTTGTTGTCCCTGCCATAACCGCGAGCAAAGAGGCTTGGCAAGTATATCTGACAAAAATGGCACCTGATTATCAAAACAGCCCTAGATGTTCCGAAATGATGCCTACCACCCTGACCACTTCAACTGCATCCACTGTAGTGTCCACCATATGTTTCCGCCAGACACTGATTTTTGACACACTAAAGCAGGGGTCTCCAACCTTTTCTGTATTTAGACCTACTTTTGTTCAATGAAAATAATTGTCAGCTACTATTATTGGTTTTGTTAGATTACCTTAGTGACCACCATGTGTAGATTACCAGCAGGGATCACTGCAGTGTATCAGGAGGGTTGCCAGCAGTGATGTAAAAAAGCTTCATCAATTTGGAATGCCTTTGTATGGGTAATACGTAACCATTGTAGCACTGCCCCTGGCACCAAGGTAATACTGTTAGTAATAAGCCATAGCCATGTGATTTATTACTGAAATATCAGCTTTAAATACATTTTCGAAATGCAACCATTTTTCATCAAACACCTTATGAGTTCTGAAAATACACACACTTTTGTCTCAATAACGGACTTTTTAATGTTGGTATACATATATCAATTCAACCAAACAAAACCTTCAAATTTAGTAAGCTGATTTGCACACAGGAGACTGAGGAGAGCTACTCTTAGATAGCTGGATAGCTACCAGTAGCTCATGAGGTAATCTTTGGAGAAGCCTGCATTAGAGTGACCAGTCCTTACAAAGAGTCATGGTACTGCTTTCAGGCTGGGTGGCAATGGTAGAGCTCCTGGGTTTTGTTTGAAAGAGGCGTTTCTCAACTTCTGTTGATTTATTGGCATAGAACAATATACCCACCTCAGAAACACCAGTGAACATTTCCCTTCTGTCCTCTTACTTGACTGTGAGGGGAAGGTTCTCCTTCTAGTGAAGAACTGAAGAGAGAGGCATGACTATCAGCTAGGACGCCTATGCTCACTAGGCTCTCCAAATCAGCATAAGATGGATGCATTGATAAAGAAAAGGCCAGTGTTGGTGAGCCATTGTGATGTAAGAGGCGATTAAGGACTAAAATTGATTAAGACATGATAACTTATTCTTCTTAGGTCGAGCATAGCGGCAGCGCATGCGCTACTTGCTCTGCAAGGCATGCTGTAGTCGAGTATGCTTTAGGAATCCTTGCTTACTCACCTCTCATATTTTTCATTGGCTGGTGTCATTGTCCTTAGTAAAAGCTGGCTTTCGATTCATTATGAGGCTTCTATGTCCCGCCTTGGTACCGCCCTGTCTGCATATGTTGCCCCACTAAGGAATGGACATTTTACTTTGCTCTTAACACGGCATGCATCATCTAGTGGGTGAGCACTGTTTACTTTATTGACAATGGCGGCTACTTTTTAAGTCGAGCATTCAAGACCTCTTGTATATACTTTAGTATATGACTATTATATACTTATATGTGTATGTACTATGTGGGCTCTGGAGATCAGCCCTAGGGACTTGTCTGCTTCCGCTTGGAGACGTTTTTTTCTGTTCAACTGCCTCTGTTTAACTGTTTTGATCGAAAACGACCAGCAGAGGTCAGTAAAATACCAGAATCACTTTAGCATTCTCCAGATTCCAGTCTATAGAAATTGTCTTCTACAAGCACCCGTAGACAATAATATTTTTTACAAATCTTTTATTTTCAGTAATATGACCACCGAATGCCCTGATTTTATATTAAAAACAGAGCTTTGGACTATACCTTTTCCTGCTAAAAGGCAATATTTCTCTCCATGTGTTCCCATACCTGGCGTGTCACCCAGTTTGGTGCTTACTTTCCCTCCATGTTAAAGAACAGTAGATGTGTCAGCACCCAGGCTAATGTGATGCATAGCTAAATACATATAAGGTCCCAAAGGCGAGACTGATTGGATTGCAAATGCTTGTTTTAATTTGCATACCCAAAAGCCACTGCACAGCTGCAAATGGCCCATTTCATTATCACAGGTAAAACAGTATTCATTTTTTTGCATTGAAAATCCCAAGCATGGTTATGTAGGTCTGTCTATAACACAGTGTCACACGTTTTTGTTTTAAAGTTTACGTAATATTTATAGGTTCTAATCATAACAACAGTGTGCAGCGGTAACATCAATACTAACACCAAAACATGGAGCACTGTGTATCTTATAATTTATAGTCCTCTTTATCAGAAGCAACTTTAAAATCTGGTTCAAAAGTTGCACCTGGATGTTTTGCATATGCAATTTAGACCCTTATTATGGGTAGAGAACATCCAAACAGTAATCTGTGTTATTTACATCAATTTCATGAACGGAATTTGCACTTGAAACTGTACGGAATTTGCACTTGCAACGTGGTTTGTTTCAGTATGCGTTTTTCAGGAAGGAGCCAGCTCCGACTTTGGGTACACTACATGAAGGTGCATATGATGGATGAATGATGCTACAATACCAGGAATGGCCACAGGAGGTGCAAGGCTCCTTCTTGCTTCTCCAGAGCAAAACAAGCTCTGCTGATTGAAAGCTCCACAACCCTGTGCACACCGAACACTACTGCATGGCATTTCACATCATTAGAGACAGGTATTTATTTACTGGAAATTGCGACCTTTCAAAGCACACAAAATAAAAGCTGTTATTACACAGAACAGGGTGCACAGGTGTAATGCAGGGATATCCGTTTGGCATCGAGTAAAACAATTGTTTGCTGAAGGTACCTGTGAATACATGATCTTAAAATATTTCTGTTTCCTTCACAGAGACTTCTGTTTTCTCCTTTAAAGCTGCACTCGGCACCCAAGGGTGCAGCTTGGTTTAACCGCTAGGGCGGCTGACTTTGAAGCAGGGGTACCAACATCCTGTGATTCTGGGCGAATAATGAATCTCCTTGTTGTCATGACCTGACAAACAAATGACGGACAGGGCGACAGGACAGTAGGGACAGCAGACACTAGGACCCTGTGGGTCGTGAGGGAGGTGACCAGGTCACCGGACACCACATCCGGTCAGGGGACAGGAAGAGGACAGATCTGACCAGGACGACAAAGAGGGTAGACGTGTATACAGCCAGCTGCGCATGGAAAGTAATAAAGCATTGTGAGTGCACCAACCTGTGTCCTGTGATCGTTTGTGCTACAAGGTGCCCACTGGGTGGACACGACAACTGGCGACGAAGGGTGAGAAACGAGCCGACGCGCATCTCGACGCCATCGACCCGCCGTCTGAAGAACCAGGAGCCCACCCTGGATGCGCAGGATAAACAGGGAGAAAAGAAGCGACATCGGAGCCCACCCGACCGCCTTTGAGGAGTCACCGGCAAATATCGTGGTAAGCGCGAAGGAACGCGCGCGATCTCAAAATAGAGGCGCTAGCTCTCGCGAGAGTCTCGGCGGCCATTTTGGGGTTAGGCGGCTGGGCCAATCAGGGGCGAGATCGGGGAAGCGGCCATCTTTGAGTCAGGCGAGCGAGATTTCGATCGCAAAATCTCGCGAGAAGAGCGGCGGCCATCTTAAGAAAAGGACAATCGGAAAACAGCCATAGGAATAAACAGAGCGGCCATTTTAGAGCCAGGCAAGGAAGAAAAGAGGCAAAGAATCTAAAGAAAAAGACAAGGAAAGCCCAGAGAAGGCCAAAAACAAAAACAAAGAACAGAATAAGAAGAAGGAAACAAGAAATAACAGAGACACAAAAGAAAGAAAACTAGAAAAAAAGACTAAAAGAAAATAAAACAGAAGAAGAAGAAGAAAAGGAAAAAGGAGAATTAAAGAGACACAAGGGTAAAGAAAACAAAGTAAAAGAACAGAAGAAGAAAAAGAAAAAGGAAATAAAAGAGGGAAGAGGAGATAAAAGGAAGAAAAATGGCAGATCCAAAGCCCAGTGCACAATACAGGAGACCACTACCATTCAACTTATCGGAGCCACAAACAGGAATAAGGTGGGAGAAGTGGATCAGACGTTTTGAAAGATATGCAGAAGATACAGATGTAGCAGAGGGAAAGAAACTAGGATTACTGTTGAACCTAGCAGGAGATAACGTTGAAGAACTCCTGGTGACACTGCCTACCGAAGAAACAAAAACATATGACCAACTAAAGAAATGCCTAACAGCCAAATTCGACCCACAACGAAACATTGACTTCGAACGATATACTTTTACCATTGCATGTCAACGAGTCGATGAAACACTAGACGACTTCGCGACACGGCTGAGAAAATTGGTGACACATTGTGAGTTTGACTAATTTGATAACGAGCAAGCCATAAGGCTACGGATCATAGAAGGCTGTTGCGACACAGGATTCAGAGCAAGAATACTTAAGGAACCAACCTCATTGGAGAACATCCTGTCACTAGCGAGAGCAGAGGCGAGAGCAACGGAACATGCCAAGGAAATGGAAAGAGGGAAGAGCGTTGAAATAGAAAACGCACACTTTACGACAAACAGATATCGCACAGACCAACGAAAGAATGACTGGAGGGAACAAAAAGAGAGGAGACGACCTGAGAGAACATGCTACAAGTGCGGAATGGAATTTCCACACAGAGGTCAATGCCCAGCATTTGGCCAGACGTGCAGAAGATGTGGTGGAAGAAATCACTACGCCAGTATGTGCCAAGGTGCCCCATTAAGAGACGACAATGGGAGAACAGGAAGACAACAGGAATCGACAACAAGACATGTCAGGTATGTTGACAACGAAAGGAGGAGCTCATCACGAGAGTCAGGTGAAGAAGAGGAAGTAGAGAAAGTAGAAAGACTATATCACATGTCGGAGGTGCACACCGAGCAGAGCGAGGAAGAAGAAGCAGGAGAAACAACACAGCCAGCAGACAGAAGCACCCGAGGAAAGACAGACCATGCAAAGATAAGAGTAGGAGTGCATGAAACAGACTTTGTACTGGACAGTGGTGCAACCTGCAATGTCATGTGTGCATCGGAGTATGAGAGAATGGAAGTAAAGCCGACCCTGAGAGCGCCCAAGGTAAAGATTTTTTCTTGGGGGGCAAGGAAAGAAGTAACTAACTTGGGGAAGTTTACAGAGGAACTGAGATACAATGACAAAATAAATAAGGAGGACATTCATGTTCTACAAGGCGATGTCTCAGGGCCATGCCTGATGAGCAGCAGCACCGCCCAAACGATGGGCCTTATAATAATGACATATAAAAAAGACAACAGCTATGCTGAGAGCAAGCAAAGAGAAGACTCAGGGAACAAAGAAAGAGGAAGAGAACAAAAAAGAATAATGGAGAGAACAAATACAACAAAGGGCGGCTGTAGAAAGAAAGGAGCAAGAAACAAAACGGAGGGCAGAGAACAACGATCAAGGCGACGAGAGGCCGGCAAAAAGAGAGCAGAAGGAGGACAACGGAAGAACAGAAAGAAGACTAAGAGGAGAGAGCAACGACAAAGAGAAAGAGCGACTGGCAAACTGAGAACAGACGGAGAAAAACTGAAGAGCACAAAGGGATGCAAAGGGACAAAGAGACTACGTAGAAAGAAGTAGGAAACAGAGACTGGGGAGAAGGGTCGACGAGACTGACAATCTCTCTCTCTCTCTCTCTCTCTCTCTCTCTCTCTCACTGCAACGGCGAGTTAATGATGTAAATGGTGGTGACACGGAATGATTAGTAGAACTGTACCACAAACTGTTGTTTGCAACAAGGTGGGAGATGTCATGACCTGACAAACAAATGACGGACAGGGCGACAGGACAGTCTGGACAGCAGACACTAGGACCCTGTGGGTCGTGAGGGAGGTGACCAGGTCACCGGACACCACATCCGGTCAGGGGACAGGAAGAGGACAGATCTGACCAGGACGACGAAGAGGGTAGACGTGTATACAGCCAGCTGCGCATGGAAAGTAATAAAGCTTTGTGAGTGCACCAACCTGTGTCCTGTGATCGTTTGTGCTACAAGGTGCCCACTGGGTGGACACGACACTTGTGTCTAAAAATGGATGTGTCCATCTGTAATGCAACTGGTGCTCGTGTAAAGCGCTGTGAGTCCTTCGGTTGGAGTTGGCGCTACAGAAACCTGAACACACACACACAAAAAGGAAGCAAACTCGAATCCCCAACTCTAAATGTAATTTTGAACACACGGGCGAGTGCTGATGCCTACCACTTGCATCCACAGGCACAAATTAAGCACTACGACCCAGCCACCCATCCATAGCCCCATCTTTTCCTTTCACCTCTTACCCTCACGTCTACACAACTATCCGTCCAGCCACATATTGAGCATAAAAAAACACTCCTGTGCTACACACACAGGGGCTAAAAAACGGATTACACGGAAGTTAAAAGTCTGCACACACAATCCCACGCATGCTGCACACGCGGAAACATGATTAGGCAGAACTCCAAATATTACACACAGGCTAAACCAGAAAAATCTCATACATAGACACCCTAAATTTTATGTACACGGAACTCTGAATGTTTTACAAGTAAGCCCCAAATACAGTAGACATAACACCCCTGGTATGCCTCAGAGTCCTAAATATTCCCCATCCAGAGTACACCTCACACACGAACCCCAAAGCTCGCGCGCAGACTTCAAAAGACTGTGAATATGGGACCCTAGACCATACAAACAAAAAACCAGTATTCTACAAATGGAACCAAAATCTGATGCACACACATAACCCGCGCTCACTGAACCCAAAGGCTGCACATGCGAAACCTGACATGACCTCTACACTTGGGGAGGTGGATGTTTCAAAATGTGCGCAGTGCACAGAATGTAAACAATCAGGTCTGTAAATGCCTGTGTGCAAAAGCATGCTGCAAACAGGCGCAGCTGTTTGTGAAACATTTCCCCAATTGCTAATAGTGGGTGATCTCCATGCCAGTGACCGCAAAGGAAGCCACAACTCTCTGCAACTGACAATGGTTTCAAGATGTATGCAGAAATGCTGACCCCATTATGCAACAGGATCAACTGAAGAAAGGCATGTTATGCAAAACAGCCATTCAGTGTATTCTGAAGCTGCTGGGACATTTTAAAACAGATATTGAAAAAACTTGAACCGGAGTAGTTTAGAACATGTACACGTGTCTTGAGAAGGAACACTACGTGTTCAAAAGATGAGAGTCAAAATATTATTAACCAACTATTGACATGTTTGCCTTCCATGGGTGCTCAAGGGAGTCATTTTGTATATATTGGGTCCTTTACCCTCGTGTCGGACGCTGAGACAATATTGCACTCAGCAGAACACACAACTTTATCAGCATTAAGGTTGAAATAAAAAAAATACTCTCTTCTGGTGCACTGAGGTTGGTTTATTCTCTGTCGACGCTCCGTAGTTATAGGAAGAACACTTTGCATCAAAAAACAGCACTCCAGACAGTTCTGTACACAGAATATTTATATTGTAAGTGTCCCAGTAGAATGTGCTTCCAGATGTAAAGCACAAGCTTTAAAAGAGATGCACAATGTTTGAGACTTTTGTAAACTCTGGTTGCCTTCTTGCATTAAGTACTATTTTGAGAACTCCTTGATGTCAAGGGCAGTCTTTCCACATGCACATGTAAATCTGTTGCCTTAGACCAGCATTAGGAGGCTTAAAATCACAAGAGGCTGACAGAAAATGGACCTATTACTAGGTGATGGGGTACGCTTCAAAGGCAAAATACGTTTTGCTTGGAGGTCCAACATAGGTTGCACTATTCCTGGGTGATGTAAACACGATTGGCATCAACTATAAAACATTTATTATGACCAAAAGTACAAGAGGCACAGTTACGGCCAGCCTTGCTTCTAGTAAGCTACAACAATAAGTAAAAAGTGCCTGTTTACGCACCACTTACAGGTTTACAAAATACATCAATAAAAGGCATTGTCATTTACAATGCTAATAGCTCAAAATATTGCAAATGTGAGACCAATTGCATTGCAAATGCTTGTTTAGAGAGCAGTCTGTTGTTTAAAAGGGCTTCGTCAATTTCTCTTTAGAGTTAGGTCTGGATATCTTGATTTCATGGGTATTTCCTTTAACTCCTGTACTTGTCTTCATCTTTTTTAGGTCTTTCAGGAATGTGTCTGCCGGCTGACAAATTTTCTTTGCCGGCGGGGAGAGCAGTTTCCCGGGTGCAGAGTTCTCGCTAATCCTCAGGAATTATTAAACAAGCATGGTGTCACAGATTGTACTACGGTTAGCGGGTTATCTGTCTCCGTTGAGCTATCTTTCTCTGTCACCTTATCCATGGCATTATGCAGGGCAGACTTTGTAGCGGCCAATCTTACTCCTGCATCAGTAATTTCACTGTTCAATATACCCATTACTTTTGTCAGATAGCTTGCTATTGAGTTGGCATAGGGGGCACTTTAGAGACCCCTTTCCCCAGTGGCTGTGATAGTTTATGTTTGCCCATTTATACAGCCTGATTCATGAAGCAAAATTGCGCTCGCAATAGCTGCGAAAATGCTATCGCGGGCGCAATTTCCCTAATCGGTATTCACCACGATTATAGCGAAATCGCTAACACAGAATTGCAAAATCGCAAAAAGATTCGCAGAATCCTGGCAGTAGACCATTTGCAAATCGGAAATAGCGAGAAATCACGGAATCTGCGAAATCGCAATATCATCGCAATCGGGATTCATGAAAAATCGCAATTAGCGAAAAACCCCAAAATCGCAGTTTGCGAGGCGCAATTTAAGGACAACCCAAAGCAGGTGGTAACCATCAAACCCATAGTAAAAAAAAATTGAAAAACCGTTGGCCAATCAGCAACTGGTGCTGGCCTGACCAAACACACTTAAGGAGAAGCAGCATCAGCATAAGGAGTGTCACAATGCCAGGAATGTACATGGTGGTCAGGCGGCGAAGGCTACAGCGAGCAGCATGGAGGAGACGCAGAATCCAGGACAGGATATTCCGCCAGCGGGTCACCCTGCTGGGTCAAATCAGAGAGCAAATATACGCAAAGTACCGCCTGAATGGGGCAATGATCATCAAGGTAATTCAGGACCTTGACCCCCTGATGCAGTACCCAACAAGGCGGACCAATGCCGTGCCAACACATGTCCAGGTATTGTGTAGCCTGCACCTGCTGGCCTCCGGGAGCTTCCAGGGGATAGTTGCGGCTGCTGGGGGGATATCCCAGCCCACCATGTCCCGCTGCCTAGGGAGTTTCCTCGACGCAATGCTGACCCAGCTACACCACCACATCAAATTTCCAACCAGCCAACAGGATTTGGATGAGACCAAGCTTCAATTCTACAATGTCGCCAATTTCCCACACGTGATAGGATGCATTGACTGTACCCACATCCACATCTGCCCACCAGCTGCAACAGAGTACATGTACCGCAATCGCAAGTCCTACCACTCCCTCAACATCCAGATGGTCTGCAATGCTAAGACATACATCACGGACATAGTGGCACAGTACTCGGGGAGTACACATGACTCATTCATATTCCGGCACAGCGGCCTCCACACACGACTGGCCAGGGGAGACTTCGGGGAAGGACACCTACTTGGTAAGTACACTTTGCCCACAATGTCACACTGCGATGAAGTAGCTGCGCTGCACAGGCACTCACCCTCTGCTCCTCCCATTCAGGTGACAGTGGCTACGCCCTACGTGAATACCTCCTCACCCCATACCTCAACCCTGCTACACCACAGCAACAGTGTTTTATTTATTTGCAGGTTTATAAAGCGCTGTGAATAAACTCCCGAAGGAGTATCTCCGCGCTGGTGACACCTGGTAGAGAACCTGAGAGGAAGCCACAGGGAATAGAAATTGTGTCAGGAGGACTATTAAGATCCAACAGGATAGAAGTTAGAATGAGCTGAACAAAAAGGTTTTCAGACATTTTCTGAATTTAAGGTGATTCCTACATTGTTTTAAAGAAAGCGGGAGAGAGTTTCAGAGGTTAGGATCTACCACGGACAAAGCCCTACCCCCTAGCCTTGATTTGGTTATCTTAGGAATGCTTAACAGCAGCTGTTCACTGGACCTAAGGGTACGGGTAGGAGCGTATGGAACAAATTTATTGGCCAGATACTCTGGTCCCAATTCATTAAGGCCTTTATGGATAATACAGCAAGTCTTAAACTTCACTCGTTGCCGTATTGGCAACCAGTGTAGTTTATGCAGTAATGGTTTAGAGGGGGACCTGGGAGGTGCATTAAGCACCAACCTAGCTGCTGTATTTTGTACCACCTGCAGGCGGTCCAGAACCTCTTCATTAGCTCCTGCCAGGAGACCATTGCAATAATCAAGACGGCTGATAACAAGAGCCTGAACTAAGGTTTTCCTGTAGGAGTCAGGGAGGAAAGGAAAAATCCTACGGAGGAGACCTATTACGTGGAAACATGATCCTACAGTAGTGGTAACATGATGTTTCATGGTCAGCTCCGGCTCGAATCTGACTCCCAGATTCTTGATTATTGTTTTGGGCTCAGGAACTGAGCCCAAATCGAGAGGCCACCAGTCAGGAGACCATTGGACCTTTGCTTCCCCGAAAAGCATCACCTCAGTTTTTCCAACGTTGCATTGGAGGAAATTGGAGGACATCCACCTTGCAACTGCCTTCATGCCATCGGAGAAAGATTGTATTATCTCCGGTGTAAGGTGTTTAAAAGGGATGAGCAGCTGCGTATCATCAGCGTAAGACACTGGATGGAATCCAAAAGCTCTGGTTACATCTGCCAAGGGGGCCACATAGGTGTTAAATAGGGTCGGGCTTAGGCATGAACCCTGCGGGACCCCCTTGGTGATGTTAACCTCCTCCGACCTAAAGTCACCCATGGTGACAGATTGGGTGCGGTTGGAGAGAAAGCTTCTGATCCATTCCAGTGCTGTACCGCTGATTCCACTCCCAGACAGGCGTTCGATAAGGATGTTATGGGAAATGGTATCAAAAGGTTACAACGTATCACACATACGCACAAGGAATTGCATTGAGAGGACTTTTGGGCTACTGAAGAGCAGATTCTGCATACTTCACAAGACAGGTGGGGCCATGTACTACAGTCCTGATGTGTGCTGCCGCATTGTGGCTGTGTGTGCAATACTACACAACATTGCTACCAAGCGCCGGATACCTGTAGACATCTCTGGCAGTGAGTCGGAAGGGGACGACCGGCCACATGCACATGTGCGCCATGCACGCGGGGAGAACCCAGCTGAAGGCCACAGACGCTGCAACCACATCACAATGAACAGTTTCTAGTGCACCCACTCCCCTCACCCAACAAATCACAATTGCATGCAAATGGAAATAATGACAGGATGCCAATGTATGATGCAAGAATAAATATTATTGTTGGATTCACAATAACAGTGTTAAGTTGCCATCCTTCCTATGTAATCAGTATTGCCCCATACTGCTGTGTCCAAAACACAGGGCAGGCTTGTAGTGTCAGCATGTCCCTGTAAAAGTACATGTAACTCAGGTGCGCCTCCGGCGCACAGCACCCAAGCGCCTCTCCGGCTCCTCCTCTGCCACCGCACGTGACCCTGCAGTGGGCCTGGTGCTACGTCGTAACACCGCAACCTGTGAGGCAGACAGGCTGCTCACACTGGAGGTGCCCTCGCTGGTATCGTCCCCCCCTCCCCCCCCCGACATTGCCTGGTAGTGTGGGATGGACTGCCAGTACGGCAGTGGTGACGTGCTGTAACACTCTGGTCACATCCTCACAGCATTGGATTAACTGCTGCTGCTGCGCCAGGGACCGTCGCGAGAGCTGGGATGTCGCATTCCCTATCACGTAGTTGGATCTTGTGTATGCGGACAGCCGCGTCAGTAGCTGCCGGTGGCGGCGGTGGGCGGAGTTGCGATATTAGCGCAGCAGTGTTGGCCTCCATGGCTGCCGTCATGCGGTCCATCCTCTCTGCCACATTTGCCACATTGCGGCCAATGTTATGTAGCTGCATTTGTATGGCCCCTTGCCGGCGTGCCTGCAGCTGGTGAATGCGTAGCATCCTACACTCAATGCTCATGCTCGGCAAGCGCACATCCATCCCCCTCCTGCCGCTGCGTGCATTGTTCTGCAGGCAAGCCCTGCCATGCCTGCTCTGCTGGCTGGCCACTGTGGGTGGGCGCTGTGTCACCGCAGTCGCTGGACCAGATGTGGAGGCTCCAGCTGCTGGTGGGGTTGAGGTAGACAGAGGTGCTGCGCCTGATGGTGGAGGCGCAGATGCTGTGGGCCTGGCTGCAGGGGTAGGTGCTGCGCCTGATGGTGGAGGCGCAGATGCTGTGGGACTGGCTGCAGGGGTAGGTGCTGCGCCTGATGGTGGAAGCGCAGATGCTGTGGGCCTGGCTGCAGGGGTAGGTGCTGCGCCTGTTGGTGCAGGATGTGTTGGTGACGGCACCTCCTCAGCATCAGTAAACAACACGAGAGATACCAGAAGTCTGAATGCAAGAACCTATAAAGTGTTCATTCTGTAAGACAAAACCAAAAGGTTAATGTATGAGATATAACAATCATAAGTGATATGAATGTGGAACTTAAGGAGAAGAAATGACTAGAAAGACAGCCTAAAGAGTGCTTGAAAAAGTACCCATCAGCCCGCTCAATAGCGGAGCATCGTCATCTGGGTTGCATGGTTGAAATTGTGGTATCCAATGTGCCCTTCCTCAGGACAAACCTAAGGCTAGCAGAACTTGGACCACTTTGTTGACCCTCAACCATTAAAGATGATAAGGTGCAGACTGAAAGGGCTTAAGTTGCAGTGCTCAGAAAGTTGTGAGAAAAAGAAGGAAAAAATTGTAATCCACGTGTTCTAAAAATACCTATCTTGATGTCATTTGAGAAACTTTATTGGGTCTGACCATCAAGGTGGTATGATTAAAAGCAGAGTGAAAAATAGCATGCAAGGAATTGCTATTCACCATGAATGTAAACTGGTCGACATGTTTCAGCCTGGATAGGCTTTCTTCAGGACCTATGATGCACTACTGCAACGTTTACTTACTGTGAAAAACTACAGACCAGCTCCACTTCCTCAAATGAGAAAATGGTATTTCTTCTCCTGTGTGTAATGAAAATAAAGAAAATAATGATAGATAAAGATAACAACCATTGTTACTATTTAAAGGACTATCACATGTGCCTGGTGCACTGATTAATCCTCTGATCATCAACTCACCCAAATTGTAGGGAGGAAAAGCCTCACCTCACCTGGCACTGGCTCAGAGTGAAGGAGGCCACGCAATAGAAAAGACAAAAGCAAAACCTACGTTTCATTTAAAAACCAAACTTGGACTAAAATTAGTCCAAAATAGTTTATACACCAACAGCGACCACAGGTGTGGCAGTCAAGGAGGTCAAAGGTTGAAAATGACATAACTCTTTTACTGGGTATAATGCACCAATCTCAAGGAACAGACCAGTATCCCAGGGTCAGCGTCAGAAATCTAATCTGTCCCAGGAAAAACTAGAAAGGACCCACGTGACCAGCGCCTCCCATGGAGACATCTACAAACGAACTGTGGGAAGCCAGCGCCTCAAAAGGAAGTCTCTAAAATCTATGTTGTAACATTATAAAATGCAGGAAACTGCATTGTTGAAAGAGAGACTGCCATGTTCTCAGACTACTGGCAAAATGCGGAGTTACTGATCTAATCTCCAACTCTGCTCCATCTCATCTTTGAAGAAGTGAAAAAAATGATGAGCGCTCTCACCTCTCCGTCGTTGCCTCGCTCTGTGTCATGAGCCGAGGGGGAGGTAAAGGCACTCTGTAGGTGGCCGCGAGATATACGGCGGCTGAAGCAGAGTTGGAGATTAGATCAGTAACTCCGCATTTTGCCAGTAGTCTGAGAACATGGCAGTCTCTCTTTCAACAATGCAGTTTCCTGCATTTTATAATGTTACAACATAGATTTTAGAGACTTCCTTTTGAGGCGCTGGCTTCCCACAGTTCGTTTGTAGATGTCTCCATGGGAGGCGCTGGTCACGTGGGTCCTTTCTAGTTTTTCCTGGGACAGATTAGATTTCTGACGCTGACCCTGGGATACTGGTCTGTTCCTTGAGATTGGTGCATTATACCCAGTAAAAGAGTTATGTCATTTTCAACCTTTGACCTCCTTGACTGCCACACCTGTGGTCGCTGTTGGTGTATAAACTATTTTGGACTAATTTTAGTCCAAGTTTGGTTTTTAAATGAAACGTATGTTTTGCTTTTGTCTTTTCTAGTGCGTGGCCTCCTTCACTCTGAGCCAGTGCCAGGTGAGGTGAGGCTTTTCCTCCCTACAATTTGGGTGAGTTGATGATCAGAGGATTAATCAGTGCACCAGGCACATGTGATAGTCCTTTAAATAGTAACAATGGTTGTTATCTTTATCTATCATTATTTTCTTTATTTTTTTTACACACAGGAGAAGAAATACCATTTTCTCATTTGAGGAAGTGGAGCTGGTCTGTAGTTTTTCACAGTAAGTAAACGTTGCAGTAGTGCATCATAGGTCCTGAAGAAAGCCTATCCAGGCTGAAACATGTCGACCAGTTTACATTCATGGTGAATAGCAATTCCTTGCATGCTATTTTTCACTCTGCTTTTAATCATACCACCTTGATGGTCAGACCCAATAAAGTTTCTCAAATGACATCAAGATAGGTATTTTTAGAACACATGGATTACAATTTTTTCCTTCTTTTTCTCACAACTTTCTGAGCACTGCAACTTAAGCCCTTTCAGTCTGCACCTTATCATCTTTAATGGTTGAGGGTCAACAAAGTGGTCCAAGTTCTGCTAGCCTTAGGTTTGTCCTGAGGAAGGGCACATTGGATACCACAATTTCAACCATGCAACCCAGATGACGATGCTCCGCTATTAAGCGGGCTGATGGGTACTTTTTCAAGCACTCTTTAGGCTGTCTTTCTAGTCATTTCTTCTCCTTAAGTTCCACATTCATATCACTTATGATTGTTATATCTCATACATTAACCTTTTGGTTTTGTCTTACAGAATGAACACTTTATAGGTTCTTGCATTCAGACTTCTGGTATCTCTTGTGTTGTTTACTGTTAAGTTGGGGGACAAGGTACCAATAGGTCTATAAATACGACTCCCCTTATTCCCTCTTTCACCCTCTGTAATTTGACCTCCTCTGCATCCTCTGGTTGCTCATCAATGAGCAGCCGGTCACTGTCGCTGCTGTCTGCGCCACCTGTGAGAGGAAGTGGACGTTCATTAGTTGCATGTATCTGTCACACATGCAGTTGCTGCATGCATGCTGGATGACATTCCCTGACTGGCTGTGGCATTGCGTACTTTGGGACCTGTCTGGCTGCATTGGGGTACTTGTACATTGTGGGCAGACTACATGTCCCACAATGCTTTAGGGCATTACCTAATGTGCACGGATGGCATGACTTTGGAACATTATGGGAGGCTATAGGGTCATGGCCATTGATAGGGGACAGGGTCGCAGTCGCATGCCACTTACCTTGGCTCTCTTGGGTGGGGCGGGATGAGTCCAATCTGGTGACCCCCAATGCACACCTCGGGCTCCAACGTATCCTCGACGCAGTCCTCCATGAGGGTGTTGGGAGGGACTGTGGGATCTCCCCCTCCAGTGGCCAGGGTCTCACCCAGCCTCTGGGCCACCCTCTCCTTGGCACGACCTCGGAGGTCGTACCACCTCTTCTTGAGTTCCTCCAGAGTTCACTGTGGCCGCTATCCCGACCCAGATTCGCCGTTTCTCCGGCTCAGGCACCCTCCTTGATTCTCTCCCAAAAAGTTTTGAGTGGTTGTCAACCACCCCATCAATGAGGTGCTCCAACTCCTGTTCGGAGAATTTCATTTTCCTCTTGCGCCCGGTGTTGCTGGGCCCTGGTACAGCCTCCTCTGCCATTGCTGCAGTGAGATTGGGTGTGGAATAGCAAGTTTGCTGGTGTCCTGGTAGGAGCTGAGTTAGTTGCTGCCTCGAGGTCTGCCTCACTGTTGTGAATTGGGGTGGGAACTGGCTGCTTCCTGGTTGTGATGTCATCACTGTGCTCGAAATGCGACTTCCTGTTTTCCCGATCTCGCGATTTTGCGATCTCGCATTTTGCGATCTCGCAATTAGCGATATCGCTATTTGCGATATCGCAATTCCTACACGGATGTTGCCGAAAATAGCGATTATTCTGCGATTTCCGTAACTCGCAAACACTTTTTGCGGCCGCGAGCGAATCGCATTATTTTCTCGGTAAATTTCATGAACACCGATCTGCGATTTGTAAATTGCGATTCGCTGTTAATCGCAATTTGAAAATCGCAGATTTCGGTTTTCATGAATCAGGCTGATAGTGTCTATAATATTGGCTAGTGATTACTAGATGAAAGGGTTACAAAGTAGGTTAGAGGCAGATGAAAAAGGAAAATTGAGAATGTTTATGCACAGACCTGATTTTATCTTCTCTCTTTTTTGCTGACTTTAGTATCCTACTTCAATGCCCTATATCAGTGCTCGTACTTGTGTGATGACGAGAGACAAGGCTGAAGAGGGTTGCCTGGCCTCGACCAGGCATGGACAGATGCTGCAGGTATACAAAACAGGAATAGGTGGTGGTGGATACAAGGCTTGCACCTCAAAATTACTGTATATACCGGCAACAGAGTTAGTTAAAATAGTAACAAGCATTTACAATGCAATGGTTTCGCCTTTGGAAAAGTTAGAGCTATTGGCATTGCTCATGACATTTCTTTTTATTTTTTACTTATAAATAAATGGCATTGTTATTTACATCGCCAACCTCAATGAAGGTCGAAGTCTCACAATGCCTGTCTCACAAGGCACACAGATACACAGCAGTCACCCACTTCACAAGGCATAACATACACTCAACATCCGGCATCACAAGATACAAAATGCACTGCAGTACCTTATGTAAAATGCACAAAGTGTGCAGGAGACCCCACAAAAATGCACAAAGTGATTTTCAACCTATTCTAAATGTACAACAACACAGCAGCATGCTCCACAACATACAACAAGGTAAAGCCAGTACAACATGCAAACGTCCTCCACACAATATAAAATAAAGAAGGATGTGGCACTACAGCCAGAGCTCATGATCATGGAAATGGGGAGTCAAGTTCGAGTCTTGTTGTTGGCTCAACAGCCGGTGATTCTGGGAAAATCAAGTAATATTGTCCTATAAAATGAATGTGACCTTGTGTAATGTAAATGGTGCTCGTGTGAAGCACTGGGGTCGAGTTTGCGCTATATGAAACTGCAAAAAAGAAAAACACAAACACTGCAACCTACCCCTACCATGCAAAAATATGCAAGTGTGCCCTACTAAATACACAACAGCAGGCTTGTATATAGGAAGAGGAGTTCAATGGGACTCAGTACAAGCTGAGTAGGCATGCACATATGTTTACATGCCTATTGGTTGCAACTCCTTGTAAAGCATGCTTCCCTTCCCACAACGCGAGCAATCAATAAAGTGTCCACTCCAGAACCAACATCCCTGCTCCTAAAAACATAAGACATAGAAGATCTACACTTCAATATTTTTTCAAATCTTCTCTGTGCTTCTAAATTAAGGGAACTTCAATTACATTTACATGTGTGATCTGAATTCTTAATGGGGCTGTTTTATGATTGTTCTGAAAACTAAGGCAAAGGAGAGGGTCGAAGAAAGCACAACAAGTACTCCATTGCAACGGAAATCTGTCACACACCAGCCAGGCCTACTCCCAAAATTTGCCACTGGTCCTGATAAGTTTTTTCCATTTACATCACCAGTTATGCGCCTGCAAGTAAGTCTTTCCTCCCAAGAATGAGGCGTCGAACAAACAGGCAATAGGGTAAACGCTCAGTTCCCCAAGGCTTTATAGCCTCTCGGGTACCCTCAGAACCACAACTGATGTGTCCTTCATGACTCATGTCTGGCAACCATTGCTCCAATCAGATGTGCTGAGATAAACCCCCACCAAAGGCGAGAGCAAAGGGAGCTGAAAGATTAAACAATACACACACGTTTCACTTTCAAGGACCTAAGACCCCCTAAGGCCTACCCAGCCCATAAGACACCTCACCATCCCATTCTTGTCCAGTTGTGGCTCCATCTGTGTGCTTCAAAGGCTTCACCTCACACCTGATCACTTCTCCCAAATCGATCAGATTCAAAAGACTGCCATCAAGACCTAGTTTGCAAAGAAAACGAACACAACTTAATTGCAGTGTAATGTAATGTATAAATACTGCACTATTGTACAGGTCCCAGTGTATGACTATCAAATGGCGGGAACCCTGTAGCTACTAGCAAGGTGAATGAATCTATGGCATCCATCAGAATTGTTTTGCGTGCTGCAGCACAACTCATCAAACAGCAGAGAACTTGCTGCCACCCTTTCATGCCCATATCACCCTTAAATAGAGCTGCATCTACCTACTTGACCATTGTGATAAAATCCTCTGCCTATATGATAGAGAAACTCGTCAACTTTGGCTGCCCGAGCAACACCATGCATGGACTAAAAATATAAATCAGACAAGACACTGGAGCCACCATTCTTGGACATTACGGTAGGATTATTGAACCGAGTTCTACGCTGCCCCAGGTTTGCTTATGCACCACCTGCTGAAGGAGAACCCTTTTCACTGCCCCTAAGCGTCAACCTAAATAATTAAATCCTCAAAAGACCCCGTGCTTATCACCTGCGTGTCACTGACAATAAAAACCTCTTATCCTGTTCTCCTAACCCGTCACCCACACTGCTCTTCAAACGACCTTGTGTTGTGCATCGCTGCTGAGAGGTTTAGACTTACACTTCAGAGTATCATTGGCTATGGATTACTTCTCATTTGTGTTGTCTGTCGAAAAATAAGAAACTGGATGACTTAAGGCCAAATAAGCCTGTGTCGCAATGAGTACGGTACTGAGCCAATGTATTTTCTTTGTCTTTTCCCTTTGCCCCATTAACTGTTCCTTTGCGTTCATTTCTGGTTTCATTAATATGACATAAAGCTTGGAGAACAAGATACAGCTCAGCGTTGTTCCTCTGCTAGGCTTATACGTGCTAAATCTCAAAATAAACAACACAATGGCCAATACTGGATGAACTTACAAATAGTCGAATAGTAACCTTTGTGAATAAAGCAAAAAGGTCTGTTTTGCGTCACTAGTTACATTTTTATTTTATTCACTAGTTGAATATTGCAATTTTATAAACCATGTCACAATTTAAATATGCATGTATAAACAATTAAACAGTTAGACATAAAAAACCAACGGCTTTATACATATTTACAATTCACAATTTATACACATCCAACCAACAACATTCATACTTCTATCACACCACTGTACATGCACACAACAATAAGGACCTTTGTCAACAAAAGTAAAGAACCTATAGGTGTTATTTTCCGACCTAGTTGCAATTTCTTCTGAAAAATTGAACACAAATTATTATTTTAAGGTCAAGCAAAAAAAGTCTTTTTTTGAGATTAGTCTTAGTTGACAAAAGAGTCCAGTAAATTTTAGTGCAGGTCGACGCGTTTCAAACCCCTGATGGCGGGGTTATCATCAGGACCAACCATTTCTACAACAAAGACCAAATATCAGATTAAAAAATCAGCTCTTGGATTCAGATTATTGATACACAAGCCACCTGAAGGCGACACCACCCTACCTTGAAAATATTGTCAATGTCCAAATTCGTAATTGGTAAACAATCGACAACTTTGTGATGACACTGAAGCACAACATAACATAAATGTATGGGCAAAACCTTGTTTGTGATTTGTTGTAACAATTTTCACTTAAGGTCTGGACTCACCTCTATGGTGAACAAGGTGAAGAACCTACAAAAATAAATACACAATCTGTGTCAAAGATATGACTAGTTTTAATCATTAAAGCCGGGAACCGTAGTTCCTTAATTGCGCTTACCGGGCTTCAAGGCGCCTCTTATTTGATGCCCGTTTGTTGATTTCTTAGGGATTCGCGCTACGGTTTTCACCTAAAAAATGAGGGGCAATTAGATGGCTGCTTGGGAAGGCTCGCTGGTAAGTTTTAAGGGCGCATTTGGAAGCGAGGAATTCTTACCTTCGGGAGCTGGCGCTGGTCGCGTCTAACGGTAGTCAGCAAGTGAACGCAGTGGGCTTGAGTCCGACGTCTCTTTTTACCCAGAAGAGTTACGGGGACACGTGACTGACGGTGTAAACAGAAATATTTCAAACAAACTTGTGATTTTTCCAGTGGTAATCCCGCGGCTGTCACCCTATTCGATTCGCCTATAAGTCAATAATCGGCGTCTCTCAATCGTGCCGATTTGCCCCATTTTTAGACCCACCAGTGTGTTTTTGTCATGGCAACCAATAAACGAAAAAAAGAAAAAAACGCACTGGATTTGAGAGTAGTAAACAGAGAAGTAATACTTTCTGTTTACACCATCATTTTTTAGGTGAAAACCGTAGCGTGAATCCCTAAGAAATCAACAAACGGGCATCAAATAGGAGGCGCCTTGAAGCCCGGTAAGCGCAATTAAGGAACTACGGTTCCCGGCTTTAATGATTAAAACTGGTCATATCTTTGACACAGATTGTGTATTTATTTTTGTAGGTTCTTCACCTTGTTCACAATAGAGGTGAGTCCAGACCTTAAGTGAAAATTGTTATGACAAATCACAAACGAGGTTTTGCCCATACATTTATGTTATGTCGTGCTTCTTTTGTCTAGTGTCATCACAAAGTTGTCGATTGTTTACCATTCACGAATTTGGACATTGACAGTATTTTCAAGGTAGGGTGGTTGCGCCTTCAGGTGGCTTGTGTATCAATAATCTGAATCCAAGAGCTGATTTTTTAATCTGATATTTGGTCTTTGTTGTAGAAATGGTTGGTCCTGATGATAACCCCGCCATCAGGGGTTTGAAACGCGTTGACCTGCACTAAAATTGACTGGACTCTTTTGTCAACTACGACTAATCTCAAAAAAAGACTTTTTTTGCTTGACCTTAAAATAATATTTTGTGTTCAATTTTTCAGAAAAAATTGCAACTTGGTCGGAAAATGACACCTATATGTTCTTTAATTTTGTTGACAAAGGTCCTTATTGTTGTGTATGTACAGTGGTGTGATAGAAGTATGAATGTTGTTGGTTGGATGTGTATAGATTGTGAATTGTAAATATGTATAAAGCCGTTGGTTTGTTATGTCTAACTGTATAATTGTTTGTACATGCATATTTAAATTGTGACATGGTTTATAAAATTGCAATATTCAACTAGTGAATAAAATAAAAATTTAACTAGTGACGCAAAACAGACCTTTTTGCTTTATTCACAAAGGTTACTATTTGACTATTTGTAAGTTCATCCAGTATTGGCCATTGTGTTGTTTTTTGGTATATTTGGCTTAGCCTTACTGTGAACAGCCAGGACCCCGTGTTGTTATATACAAATCTCAAAATAAAAGCATGGTAAGAGTATCAAGGTGAGCCCTGCACCTCGAGGGCTCTTGTGCATAATTGCGCACACCCAAATAAGTTCCACTGAAATTGCGGTCCTTCGGCAGGCTGCACCTGATTGCTGCCGGCTTGGGACCAGCAGTAAATGCTTGTACCACAACTGCACGGTTCTGGAACACACAAACCGACCACTTACGAAATACATGTTTCAAGTCTAAAATCGCTGCTCTTTAGGCTGGCTCGCTCAGAGTGTGTGTGTCTGAAGTAAGTGCGTGCAAACAGCGAAGTGACTGGAAACAGGAAATAAAATGTTAACTAACTGTCCAGGTTTCAAGGCATGATTTTTCATTGTGCACCGACTATTTGCGACCCTCCTAGAATGCTGTGCCACCTCTGATGTACTAACCAGTCATGTTGCCAGATGGATTATTTGTAGGTTCAGGTTGCGAAGTGTCCTGGGCATCGAGGCAGGTTACGTTTTGCGAATCTTTATGAAATACTGCGAACACATTACTCCCTGCGAGTAACAGCAGACCTCCATCTACTCTACATGCCATCGTGTGTTTTTTTAAAGCAGAACATTTCCCTTTAAAGGACACGCGCTGCTTTAAAAAACAAAGAAAACAAGCATTTACAAGTGGTGCGGGAACGGGCACACGGAAAGCGGGAGGGGGGGCAGGGGCGGGAACGGGCACACGGAGAGCGGGAGGGGGGGCGGGAACGGGCACTCACCTGGACTTCGGTCGGCCTGGAATGAACGAAACAAAACAAACCTAAAAAAAAAACAAGTATTCAAATCCCAATATATGCATGGATTATTCAGACATACAGAGAGGGGAGGCTGAGACTTACACCGAGTATATATAGCTATATAGGCGCATACACCTATAGATCTGAGTGGTAACCTATGTGCCCCATTAGCTAGTCAAACGTCTCATTTATTTCCTGACTCGCGTCTCTTTATGATAATCGAGTCAATTTTAGAGGTTCTGCTGGTGCACATTTGGCGTAAGTCCCCCCGAAACCGACAAGAGAAGGTGGTGTCTAATTCAATTACACTGTCAAATAGACTGGCGGGTGAGTGTGGCCGTGTATCTCTGTGTGTGGCTGTCTCTTGGGCGTATCTGTATGTGCGGATGCCTCGTGTATATCTGTATGTCTTTTGGGTAGCTATGTGTGTGGATGAGGTGGGTGGGGGCCAGCAGGGCGAGCTAGACTGCAGGGAGGATTTAGATGGAAATGAGGGAAGAGAGACGATCGGAAGAGGACGAGAGAAAGATGTGCCGAAACAGACTTCGAAAGAGGGGAACATGAAGGAGAGAGAGTGATTGGCGGAATGAGAGCCATCGAAAGGGGGGGGCATGAGGGAAAGAGAGAGTGGCACAGGACGAGCGAGTGGGGCGAGGGGTACTAGAAAGGGTATTAGGGGGACTCAGTCTGAGAGAAGTGAAGGGAGAGCGGAGGGTGAGGGGCAGGAGAGAGCGGGTATCTCGAGACAGCGTTTCTCAAGCTGCTGATCCGGTCGCATAGCTGCCGGTGGTGCAGCGGGTGCACTGGCACTGGAGCCACTCTATTTGTGCACTAAACGATAATTCATACACTCATTCTTTGCTAAGGGAGATAGTAAACACGGCGAGTTGGAGCAATTTAAAGGCACTGTGCGACGGCGTAAACCTGGCACAATGCAATGTGCTACATTAAGGTTTGGCCAGTTGTACATAAGCTTTCAGACGGGGCAATGTCTGAGCAGTCTGTTTGTCCCTTACTGTGGAGAAATATCGAAGCGGACATCCCGGTCCTCCCAGAGCGCATCAAGCACGGACAGCATCCTCGGCGATAGTCCTGTATAGAACGCCTGTCCACACTTCACACCCGAGTCTCCGCTGACCCTCACACACACAGAATGCTGTGTCTCCACCATGCCCCCGCTGTGCCCGAGAGTCCTACCTTGGCCGCAGGCTCCCTCCTGACTCGTCTCCCCTGCTCTGGGCGGGTTCCGGGGCAGGCTGGGACTGGGAGCCGCTCTCCATATCTGCAGCGGCTCTGGGGCAGGTTTTCCGGGGTTCGTGGGTGTCTCGGAGTGACCCTTCTGTGCACGCGGCTCTGGGGCTAGCACCAGGAAGGTCACCGCTCGGCTCCATGTGAGTGGCAGGCACCGCACTCACACACACACAAAGCCTGGAAGTGCTGCTCCTCCCGCGCCTGCGCCCCGGCTCTGCTGCTCACACTGCATGCAGGCCCTGGGCAGGAATCGCACGCACTGGAGTGAAATTCGGGGAAAGGATGCCCCCGGCCGGCGGGAGCCACCTCCTTGGGCATGTCCGTGAACTGCATGCTCTGATGGTCGGCGATCGACGTGCTGACCTGCAATCATCCCGCTGCTGTGTTTGGCTGATGTCTGCGTTGGCGCCCACGTCTATGCTGGAGAGGGACAAAGTTAATAATGAAGACAAACATCGGTGGGGGAAAAAAAATAAAGTACACGCCCACCGCCGCAATGACGACATCGCAGAGGCGGAGAGGGAAATAATCGTGGGAACGCCCACGAATCTGGTCCGGCCTTGACGGACAGATCCGGCTTCCAATGGCTAGCCTCCATTTATGGAGCTAGCCAATGGGAGCCGGGGGACGTTCCTATAGCCCATATTGTAAACATTAGATTTCGCCTGCGTGAATTGCTTGCGCAGTAACGCCAGGCGAAACCTAAAAACAACAGTGGATGGACAGAATGCAGAACAATGTCATACAGTCACCCCAATACAGTGATCTGGGCCTAAATCCATCGTATTTTTGCTCACCATGCCATTCCAGTTTGAACCCAGCTGCCATATGCAAATCAGTCTTGACCCATTGACTCTTGGGAACAGTCCAGTCCGAACTGCCAATACAGGTCCACTCTGGACTGGAAACAATCATCCTAGGACCGGTTTCGAAGTTTTACCCCTCTTCAGCCAGGATAGCTTGACTCCAGTGGCATGGAGAGCACGTGACCTACTGGGGGAGAATCTTTGCATTGTCAGGATTCCGTCCATCATTTGTTTGCTGTAACACTTTTCGCCCTATGTTCGATGGGTATGCCCAAACGTAGGTCACTTTCTCACTGTGCCATTGGATTCAAGCTAGCCTGGCTGAAGAAGGGTGACATACCCTGAAACTGGTCCCAGGGTGCTTGTTTCCAGTCCAGGAAGGACCTGGCCTGGCAGTTGGGTCTGGACTGTTCCCATGGGGCACAGGGTCAAGACTGATTTGCATATGGCTGGGTCCAAACTGGGGTGGCATAATGGGCAAAAGAACAATCGATTCAACCCAGATCTTTTCACTGGGGGAGAATGTTTGCATTGTCAGCATTCCATCCATCATTTGTTTCCAGTACCACTTTTCCCCCTAAGTGGGATGGGTGTGCTCACTGTGCCACTGGTTTCAACTAGCCTGGCTGAAGAAGGGTGACATACCCTGAAACTGGTCCCAGGATGCTTGTTTCCGGTCCAGGGAGGACCTGGCCTGGCAGTTCGGTCTGAACTGTTCTCATGGGACACATGGGTCAAGACTGATTTGCATATGGCTGGGTCTAAACTGGGGTGGCGTAGTGGGCAAAAGAACGATGGATTTAACCCAGATCTTTTGACTGGGGAAGAATGTTTGCATTGTCAACATTCCGTCCATCATTTGTTTGCTGTAACACTTTTCGCCCTAAGTTGGGTGGGTGTGCCCAGAAGTGGGTCCCTTGCTCACTGTGCCACTGGATTCTAGCTATCTAGGTTGCAGAAGGGTGACATACCCTGAAACTGGTCCCAGGATGCTTGTTTCTGGTCCAGGGTGGACCCGGCCTGGCAGTTGGGTTTGGACTGTTCCCATGGGGCACAGGGTCAAGACTAATTTGAATATGGCTGGGTCCAAACTGGTGTGGCATAGTGGGCAAAAGAACAATGGATTTAACCCAGATCTTTAGACTGGGAGAGAATGTTTGCATTGTCAGCATTCCATCCATCATTTGTTTCCTGTAACACTTTTCGCCCTAAGTGGGATGGGTGTGCCCAGACGAGGGTCCCTTGCTCACTGTGCCACTGAATTCAACTGGCCTGGCTGAAGAAGGGTGACATACCCTGAAACTGGTCCCAGGATGCTTGTTTTCTTGTCCAGGGAGGACCAGGCCTGGCAGTTCGGTCTGGACTGTTCCCATGGGGCACAGGGTCAAGACTGATTTGCATATAGTTGGGTCCAAACTGGGGTGGCGTGGTGGGCAAAAGAAAGATGGATTTTGACTGGGGGAGAATGATTGCATTGTCAGCATTCCGTCCATCATTTGTTTGCTGTAAGTTAAAATAGTAACCTAGCATGAAAGAGTGGACTTGGTACCATTCAGTTTAAGGAACACCCCACTATCTAAGGTGTAGGAAACACAGGTAACAGCAGTGACTTGTGAAATAGCTTACAACAAAAGGAACCCTGGTACTCACAATATTTCAGATTAAATTATTGACATAATTCTGTCCAACCTAGTAAAAAGGAGGGGCAGGACCACAATTCCAGGCAGTCTCTGTGGCCGTTGCCATCACCATCTCCCTGCAGCCTGCGCCAGGAGGCGCATACATTGAGTGGCTGGGCATCCGCGGCGCGAGACGTGCGCGGACATGCCCGGGCAAAGCGAGGGCCAAGGGCGGGCCGTCTGCACCTATCAGAGCCTGGAGGAGGCTGGGATGGGCCACCCCTCTGTCTTCTTGAACCAGCATATGGGGACGTTTGTTTGCTTTGTTGCCTGTTTCCATGGGGGGGGGGGAATTACTCGCCGCCACCACTACCATCGCTGCTTTTATGCCAGGAGACAGTGCCCAGGGTACCTGCAGGGTCTTACAACAAAAGAAACCCTGGCACTCTGTTACATCCTTTTCCATTGCTTATTCCCTGTACCTTTAAATCCTACATGTTATTCTTTGAGTGTTCTTAGAACACTACTATGCTCTTGGCTTCTGGTCAGTTGCACTGTTCCTGATCCAAGAGACTGGTGAACATGTTGCTGTGCTGCTGTTATTAAACCATCTTATTGCTGAACCAATTCTTCTGGATTATTCAACAAAATTTCTTAGAACACTACTACGCTCTTGGCTTCTGGTCAGTTGCACTGTTCCTGATCCAAGAGACTGGTGTACATGTTGCTGTGCTGCTGTTATTAAACCATCTTATTGCTGAACCAATTCTTCTGGATTATTCAACAAAATTGGCGACGAGGGTGACCAGGAACTGATGGTGAATGCAGCACAGAGGTGGAGTTATTTTGAATTTTTATGAAAATCTGGAAAAAAAAATTGGAAGACCTGCACATTTTAAACACCTTTAAAGGCTTGCCAAAATATTTTCATCAAAGAAGAAGAAAATCGGAATTTAATAACTCCTACCAACATAAAGATCTTCAATTTTGAATACTTTAAGGTAATTCCTTTGTTTACCTTTGAATTCTCTGACTCTGGCTGGTGGACCGTAGGCGCGGCGTGAGACTGACACGTGAGCCAACCAGCTGTGATTCACGAGACGGATTTGCAACCAGCTGTGATTCACGAGACGGATTTTAGCGCGGGGTGTTTTTCGTATGTAAACAGAGCTGTCACTGGAGCTGTCAGGGATCGGGAGAAGGAGACTCGCCGTTAACTACAGAACAAAGCCGGCGAGTCAAGGGACAGCGCAAGGACGCGTCTACGTCAACAACAACATAACAAAGCCGGCGAATCAAGAGACAGCGCAAGAACGCGTCTGCGTGATGACGTAATCACGCAACGTCAAGCGTGGCGGCCATTTTAAATTGGGATTTGGGTTCCCATAGAAACTAATTACCGAGCATTGCCGTTTTTCGAATCGGTATCTCTGACAGACATCGTTTTATCTTCGCAAAGGTCTGTGGTGACTTATAAAGGAAGGAACAAGGATTACAATCAGTAGGAATTCAGGAAACGTATTTGATAAACTCAATAATATTTTCTTTACACACAATGGAAGTTAATACAGAAAATATT
Organism: Lissotriton vulgaris; assembly: GCF_964263255.1. NCBI lineage: Eukaryota > Metazoa > Chordata > Amphibia > Caudata > Salamandridae > Lissotriton > Lissotriton vulgaris. The sequence continues at coordinate 157,136,616 of NC_141695.1, read as the reverse complement.
AGTGATTAAGCATTTGTTTTATATAATATTGGTTACATGTGTTAGCAAATATTTAAGAGCATTTGTTTTGCACAATATAACTTGCAAGTATTAGCACAAAGGAATCAAATTAGTATTCATACATATTATATGTCATTATTTTATTTTATTTTTTTTGGTTTGTTTTAAAAAAAAAACTAAAATCACAAAATGCAGTTTGACCCACCTGAGAAGTTTTTGCAAAATAAGGGTGATCCACCAATTCCTTGGACTCGTTGGAAAGAGGAGTTCTTTAACTACATGAAAGCCATAGATGGCGAATGCATGGGTGCGGAGAGGAAGGAAAGTATTTTGTTACACTGCCTGGGTTCAGAGGGTCAAATGACTTTTAGAGCTTTACCTCCTATTCCACCTGAGTTAGGTGAAGGAGAAGGTACCAATGTATATAAAGAAGCTTTACTTAGAATAGAGAAGCGCTTTAAACCAGTTTCTAACATTGCTCTTAATGGGTACAAATTCTACACTCGTGCACAACAAGAAACAGAATCTTTTGATGATTTTTTGACTGCTTTGAGATCTTTATCTATTCATTGTAATTTTGGTGCAATGTGTGATGAGATATTGAGAGATCAGATTATAGTTCATGTGAAAAATAAGAAAACGCAAGAAAGGTCATGGGAATTAGGTGATCCAAAGTTATCAGAGGCAATTGCTATTGCAAAGTCTTTAGAACAGTCAGAAAAGTGGATGCTTACTGTTCAAAAACATGTTGTGAATAAGCCAGATCCTCATGACGAAGTTTGTTTGATAAAAAATAAAGAAGGCCAGATGAATGATAATCAACATACATTTTCAAACACCAACAGATTCCATAACACTGGAGGCTTTAAACGATTTGGGAAGTCTGTGATTTGTTATAAATGTGGTAGTAGGATGCATGTAGCTTCATATGCTGGATATCCTGCCATTAATAAAGAATGCAGGAAGTGTGGAAGGTTAGGACATTTTTCCTCCGTTTGTAGGGATTCAAGAGTTGCTGTTCAAAATTCTAAAAATAAAGTAGCTGTTGTTACAGCAGCTCCATCAAAATCTTGTAGTTGTGTTTGTGCGGGTACAGAGGATTGCACTGCATCCAATAAAGGTTTTGTAGTTTATTTGGCTGAAGAGATTTCTTTGATTGATGACAATGGTCAGCACATTAAAAAACCCATTTGTGAAATGTTTATTTTGGGGGTTAGTCTTAACTTGATGGCTGATTCAGGTTCACCTTGGACTATTATTACCAAGGATTACTTTGAGGAATGGTTAAAACATGTTTTAAACTTTAAGGAGATTCTTCCTTCTGAGATTAGTGCAGTCAGTTTCAATGGTACAAATGTAGATGTTAGGCCATTTTGTAGTAAGGATTACTTTTAGGTCCAGGTGTGTTGAGATCAAATTGTATGTTGCGATTAAAGGTGTGAATGTCATAGGTTGGAAGGATCAATGGAAGTTGGGAATAATTTTGAATCCTCGTGGCAAGGATCCGGTTATGTTGGGTGAAAGTTTTGAAAATAATCACATTTCTTCTATTTCTATTGAGCAAGGAACTGATTTAATTAAGTCTGAATTTAAAGATGTTTTCTCTGACAAGTTAGGTAAGCTGCAGAATTTCTCTCACAAAATTAAACTTAAATCTGGAGTGGTTCCTGTTAGACAGAAATTAATAGGGGTGCCCATTAACGTTAGGGAAGATCTTAAGAAAATGTTGGAGGATTTAGTTTCAGAGAAGATCATTGAACCTATTGACTCTGCTGAATGGGTTTCCCCGATTGTTTTGGTCAGAAAACCGGGCAAATCTTTGAGAATGTGTGTGGACCTGAGGGCACTCAGTTTGGCAATCATTGCGGACTGTCATCCCCTCCCAAATATTAATGAGGTTGTTTCCATGTTAGAAGGTGCTAAAGTTTTTTCCACCGTAGATTTAAGGTCGGCTTATCACCAAATTACCCTTACTGATGAGTCAAAGTGTTTAACAGCTTTCATTACTCCTCAGGGTCTTTTCCAGTATACCAGAATGCCGTTTGGCTTGGCTTCAGCTGCCTCGGTATTTCAAAGGGTAATGTATAACATTTTTAGAGATGTAGATCATTTTGTGAAGTGTTTCCAGGATGATATTCTAATTTTTTCTAGCACAGATGAAGAACATCTTGGTCATTTACGCTGTGTGTGTGAGAAGTTAAGGAAGAATGGTTTAACGCTGAAAGCCAACAAGTGCAAGTTATTTCAATCATCTGTTGAGTATTTGGGTCACACATTATCTGGTGATGGGGTAGTTCCCAACAGATCGAATGTGGATGGTATTAGTAATGCCCCTCCACCAACAAATAAAGACCAGTTATTATCCTTTGCAGGTATGTGCGAATATTATAGTAAATTTGTAAATAATTTTGCTTCTAAGATGGAACCACTAAGGAAACTTTTGAGGCATGGTAATTCTTTTGTTTGGGAAGGGGAACAACAAGAAGCATTTGAGCTTGTCAAGTCTGATATTTTGCATGCCCCCACACTTAGACCTTTTTGTTTGAATAAATTGTGTGTCATCACGGTAGATGCAAGTATGTATGGTGTTGGATCTGTTTTGTCTCAACGGTCAGGTAAAGAAGAATGGAACGTCTGTTTTGCTTCTCGCACTCTTAATGAGACAGAGCGCAGATATGCTGTAATTGAAAAAGAACTTTTGGCTTGTGTGTGGGCGATTGAGCACTTCAGAAATTTCATTTGGGGAAATAAATTCATTCTTAGGACTGATCACAAACCATTAGTTAACATTCTGTCCCCTGGTGGAGGTTGGAATGCCACGGCTCGCATTTCCAGGTTGACTTCACGACTCCAGGAATATTCGTTCACCCCAGAGTATGTCCCTGGAAAAAAAATGTGGTTGCAGATTTTATGTCTCCCATCCATCTCCTGTTGTTGATTGCAAGAATTTGAATGATTCTGATGTTGTTACTTGTTTGCAAGATGTATTATCTACATCTTTTAATGAGATCTCTGAAGAGTTATGGGAAACTTCTGACAAACAAGATCTGACACTACAGTCTATTAAGAAATATATCCTTGAAGGTTGGCCTGAAAAGAAGTTGCTAAAAGAAGACCTGTGGTCCTTTTTCAATGTTGCTACTGAGTTAGAATTGGAAAATAATTTAGTTTTCAAATCTGGTAAGTGTGTTCCACCCTTTGCCGTACAGGGTTTAATCCTAGATGCTGCACATAAATCTCGTCCAGGAATGTCGGCAATGAAAAGATTAATTAGGAACTATTTCTGGTGGCCATCTTTGGATCGTCTCGTTGAACACAAAGTTAGAGAGTGTACTGTTTGTGTAGGAAATGATAAAATGTTAAAAGTAAGTGTACCTCCTTTAAAAACAACTGCTTGGCCCACTTTGCCTTGGAAAAAAATTGCTTTTGACATTTCTGGTCCGTTTATGTGTCTTCCTTCTGATTCACGTTATGCTCTGGTTCTTATGGACTACCATTCAAAGTGGCCAGAGGTTAAGTTTGTTTCTTCTGCTTCTACCAATATTGTTGTGGATTTTTTTAAGGAAGTCTTTTCAAGGGAAGGTTGTCCGTCTGTTTTAGTCACGGACAATGGGGTGCAGCTTACTTCATCTGAAATGGAAAATTTTCTCAAATTGCACTCTATCAAGCACAACACTGTTTCCTTTTATGAACCACATGAAAATGGCTTGGTAGAGCGTTTTAATAGAGTGCTGAAGGGATTTATTTCTGAGGTTTGCAAGTCTGGCTCAAGTTGGAAAACTCTTTTGAGGGAAAAAATTTGGTTCTACAGAATTACCCCTCATACAACCACTGAAGTCAGTCCTTTTCGTTTGCTCAAGGGACGTGATCCCGCTTCTACCATTTGTCCTTGGTGGTTTAGGGACAAATGTCTCAACAAATCCTTTTCTGAAGAGTTAGTTGTACAAGCTGCACAGAAAGTTGAAGATAAGCAAGCTAAAAGTAAGTTGTGGTATGATAAAAAGTGGAATGTTAAATCTCCTAATTTTTCTGTGGGAGATGTTGTAAGAATTAAAAAGCCAGGTCTTGGTTCAAAATGTTCTGATAAATTTGGTAAGCCAATGAAACTGGTAAAGGTTTTTAATAATAGTGTAATCACCCAGGACGGCAGATTATGGAACATTAAGCGTGTTGCAAGATGTCCACCCATGCAACAAGCTTCCATTCCATCTGCTTCAAATACTGCCAGTAGTTCTATTGCCTCAAGAGTTAAGTCTTCTGATCATTCTAGATTGCTTCCTGTTAAATTTGATGATTATGTTTCTTAACTCCATTTTGTTTCCTTTTTCTTGTATTGAAAGGAGATGTGTTACATCCTTTTCCATTGCTTATTCCCTGTACCTTTAAATCCTACATGTTATTCTTTGAGTGTTCTTAGAACACTACTATGCTCTTGGCTTCTGGTCAGTTGCACTGTTCCTGATCCAAGAGACTGGTGTACATGTTGCTGTGCTGCTGTTATTAAACCATCTTATTGCTGAACCAATTCTTCTGGATTATTCAACACACTCACAATATTTTAGGTAAAATTGATGGCATAATTCTGTCCAACCTAGCAAAAAGCAAGAAAAAGGAGTAATCCTTGATAAAGGAAACTCGTTAATTGCATTTATTAAGACAATTTTTAGTTTATTTGATAAGTATCCAAGTACCAAAATTAATTCAAGAAATTGTAAGGGCTCAGACACTTCAGTCTTGATAATTCAGTCAAAAATCTCTACGAAGATAGGAATAGTGATCCAGTCCTTGTTGCAAAGAACATGAACCGGCCAACATCACCACAGTTACTTTCTCAAGGCTGAGAAAACAATAGTAAAAACATGTATAAACATTTATAATATCCCTACAATGTATAATACATCCTATCCGCATAGAACAGTATATAGGCAGGATATAGCAGACAAGAAGGTCTGAAACCACGCAGAAAGGTGCAGAAATGTAACAATTAGTGAAGAAAATGGAAATAAATATGACATAGAGTAAAGGTAGACCCAATACTGACAATCGCGTAAAAAAGAAAAGAAAAGACATGTTGTGATGTGTTCCAATCTATTTGATTCAGAAAAGGGGGTGGTGATGAACAAGAGTGTCTGAATTAAGCAGACCACTCTTACCCAGTCCAAAGATCAGGGCTTGATCCATCACCGTTATTTATCTCACTGCACCATCCCAGCTCAGAACCTGACTATATGCAAATCAGTCTGTCCCTGGCCCAGTGCATCATGGGAACAGGGCAGACTAAACTACCAAGCCAATTCTTCACCAGAAAGGAGACAAGCTACCGGGGCCCGGTTTCTGGCATTTCAGCCGTCTTCGGCCCGGCTTGCTTGAATCCTGATGGTGCAGTGAGAAAGGGACTCATGTCTGAGTATACCCTGCCACACCTATAGTGGCCAAAAACGATTCAGAAAAGGGGGTGGTGATGAACAAGAGTGTCTGAATTAAGCAGACCACTCTTACCCAGTCCAAAGATCAGGGCTTGATCCATCACCGTTATTTATCTCACTGCACCATCCCAGCTCAGAACCTGGCTATATGCAAATCAGTCTGTCCCTGGCCCAGTGCATCATGGGAACAGGGCAGACTAAACTACCAAGCCAATTCTTCACCAGAAAGGAGACAAGCTACCGGGGACCGGTTTCTGGCATTTCAGCCGTCTTCGGCCCGGCTTGCTTGAATCCTGATGGTGCAGCGAGAAAGGGACTCATGTCTGAGTATACCCTGCCACACCTATAGTGGCCAAAAACGATTCAGAAAAGAGGGTGGTGATGAACAAGAGTGTCTGAATTAAGCAGACCACTCTTACCCAGTCCAAAGATCAGGGCTTGATCCATCACCGTTATTTATCTCACTGCACCATCCCAGCTCAGAACCTGGCTATATGCAAATCAGTCTGTCCCTGGCCCAGTGCATCATGGGAACAGGGCAGACTAAACTACCAAGCCAATTCTTCACCAGAAAGGAGACAAGCTACCGGGGACCGGTTTCTGGCATTTCAGCCGTCTTCGGCCCGGCTTGCTTGAATCCTGATGGTGCAGTGAGAAAGGGACTCATGTCTGAGTATACCCTGCCACACCTATAGTGGCCAAAAACGATTCAGAAAAGGGGGTGGTGATGAACAAGAGTGTCTGAATTAAGCAGACCACTCTTACCCAGTCCAAAGATCAGGGCTTGATCCATCACCGTTATTTATCTCACTGCACCATCCCAGCTCAGAACCTGGCTATATGCAAATCAGTCTGTCCCTGGCCCAGTGCATCATGGGAACAGGGCAGACTAAACTACCAAGCCAATTCTTCACCAGAAAGGAGACAAGCTACCGGGGACCGGTTTCTGGCATTTCAGCCGTCTTCGGCCCGGCTTGCTTGAATCCTGATGGTGCAGCGAGAAAGGGACTCATGTCTGAGTATACCCTGCCACACCTATAGTGGCCAAAAACGATTCAGAAAAGGGGGTGGTGATGAACAAGAGTGTCTGAATTAAGCAGACCACTCTTACCCAGTCCAAAGATCAGGGCTTGATCCATCACCGTTATTTATCTCACTGCACCATCCCAGCTCAGAACCTGGCTATATGCAAATCAGTCTGTCCCTGGCCCAGTGCATCATGGGAACAGGGCAGACTAAACTACCAAGCCAATTCTTCACCAGAAAGGAGACAAGCTACCGGGGACCGGTTTCTGGCATTTCAGCCGTCTTCGGCCCGGCTTGCTTGAATCCTGATGGTGCAGTGAGAAAGGGACTCATGTCTGAGTATACCCTGCCACACCTATAGTGGCCAAAAACGATTCAGAAAAGGGGGTGGTGATGAACAAGAGTGTCTGAATTAAGCAGACCACTCTTACCCAGTCCAAAGATCAGGGCTTGATCCATCACCGTTATTTATCTCACTGCACCATCCCAGCTCAGAACCTGGCTATATGCAAATCAGTCTGTCCCTGGCCCAGTGCATCATGGGAACAGGGCAGACTAAACTACCAAGCCAATTCTTCACCAGAAAGGAGACAAGCTACCGGGGACCGGTTTCTGGCATTTCAGCCGTCTTCGGCCCAATCTATTTGAGGCATAAGACAAGCAGAAAGTGAACGTGAAGAAAGATTAACCTTGGAACCACCGATGTGAAGCAAAAATAGTCATGTATCCAAAAGAGTATAGCTAAGAGTCATGACCTTCGAGATATACGAATTGTTCGAAGAAGTTGGACGGCTCAACGGTAGTGGTGGGCAGACGTAATGGTAGTAAATCTGTAATATCAGCATACAAAGCAGAAAACATAAGACTTACAAAAAATCAGTGAGACAAATCTGAGTTTTTAGAGTAAAATTGTTATGTCTAGCTTGGCTGTATGCTCACTCTGTAATTGCATCTAAGCCAGATTTTGGTCTCCGTTGCCATAGCTAAAACAGTTAGTCGTGTCCTGACAGACTCGCATTTGAAATTTGTCTGTTAAGAAATAATATATTCTGAATTAAAATAGCAAATTGGAATTTATCGGGTATGTTAACCATAGACCCGCAATTACATGTAAGATTTTCAAATAATAACGTCCGGGTTTAAAATTATATGAATAATTGATGTATGTTGTGACTTACATGTCAAAGTATTCTTTGTAAAAAGTATGGATGACAAATTAATACGGCATCTAGGGTGCTATGATAAGTTCCCGTGAACAAACTTTTCGTTATTCAGAGAAGTGAGACTAACATCTATCCTTTTAACCAAGTATTTTCCCAATATTTTAAACAAATGTGTCATTGATATGTTGTCACAGACTTATGCAGTAATTCTACAGTACCTTTACCAATATTAAACATAGAAGTGCACACAACATAGAGTGCTGGATGTTCACACACACACACAGAGCCCCCCCACACACACAGAGCCCCCCATACACACACAGAGCCCCCCACACACACAGAGCCCCCCCACACACACAGAGCCCCCACCCCCCCACACACACAGAGCCCCCCCCACACACACAGAGCCCCTTCACACACACACAGAGCCCACCCACACACACACAGAGCCCACCCACACACACAGAGCCCCCCATACACACACACACAGAGCCCCCACACACACAGATGCCCCCCACACACAGAGCCCCCCACACACACAGAGCCCCCCTACATGCAGAGCCCCCCACACACACACCCACACAGATCCCCCACACACACAGAGCCCCCCCACAGAGAGCCCCCCCACAGAGAGCCCCCCACACACACAGAGCCCCCCCACACACACAGCCCCCCCCACACACACAGCCCCCCTACACACTGCCCCTGCAAGTGACAGCATCAACACAACTACTGACCATCACACTCCTACAAGTGTGACAATACAGACTATTCCAGGCCCCCAAAGCTATAAGAATAGCTTGGGTGGCGGGCATTAGTCCTAAATATCTGTTGCTGTGCTCATCTCTAAACTCGACAAATAGCACCACCATCTGATATACTGTCATATTGCCAGTGTTGACAATTAATTGCTGGTGCCAAGCACAGGAAACCACCAGCTCAAATTAGGCACTGCAGCACACCCCTCCCTGGTCCTAGACGTGCTAAGTTCCAATTGTTGTGCGAGTGACAAGTTATGAACTGAAAAGGCCTTTGCCACTCATTATAGAAGAAGGTAAAACTCAAAACACGTGGCTGTGTTTAACAGCTCTGCTTCACAACCACCTTGGAGGAGGCTGTTAAACTTCCTTCTGGAAAGAATGAAGTTGGGCAATTGTCCCATTCAGTTTTTAAATGAGATTATCCCAAATTTACTCTGCATTGTAAATGCTGGTTTTATTACTGTCCCATTTTATACAGATGGAGGTAGTTAAAATGGCCGTAATGTATGTGTCATCTTTAGAAGATTTTCCCTGTGGCTATCCTATCCATCCAGCTTCCTTTACTAATGTGCACAGACACCCACATTTATATAATTTTGACATTTCGAATTGGAAATTTTCTAACCATTTGTCTCCCTCTGCTAGCCCATCTATGCATGTGTTTTTAACCCATTTGTTAGTAGTGAAACGGATAAGAATAGCACAGAGAGGAAAGAAGTGGAACCTTTCAAACATTGCCAAGACACATTATTGCAGAAAATGTCATAAAATCTTTGCCATCATCCTTACAACTGGAGTGAAGGAAATACTTGATAGATAAAAAAAAAACAGCCACAAAGTTTTTTAGGTTAGCTGACCACCTTTCAACATCACGGCCCCAAATTCGGGGACCAACTATGGTACCAGTTTCTGAAATGCCCACTTTACCACTTCTGGTTGTCCAAGATATTGGCATAACTCGGCTCTTAAAAAAAAAATGTAAAAAAAAAATCACAAAACTAGAGCTTAAAAGTGAGTAGCAAACAGCAGCAACCCTTTCTCCATTTGACCGAGATTAAATTGTATCCAAGACACATCACCAGCCACACGCACATCATAATCAGGGGACAGGTGGAGAGAGAGTACACAGACAACATTCCTTGTATCGACGAGTAGGTGTTCAAGATAAAAAGCCGTGATAAACAAAGAGGTCAATGGTCCTATACTCCTTGAAACTAAACTCAACAAAGCATTTCTTGGTGGCTCACAGCAAATTGTGTAAGTTACCAATCTAATTGGGTGGGAGGAGGGGAGGGCGAGCTTAGGGCCAGACTCTAGTTATGGCCTTACAGGCAAAATCGGCCTAATTTGTCCTTGAGTTCAGCCAGAGATTAGCTCTGCACACAAAGACTTGCAAAATTTCTGCAAATTTTTTTTGCCATTTTTTCCTTAAGGTGACTTTTTGTTCCCTGCTGTTCTGGTTTCCATTTTAGATTTAAAGAAATGGAGTGTCGCCTGGGATTCGCACAGACCCTCCCTAGTACAGAAGTGCTACAGGTATTACTGGCGGGTATAGATGGCCACATCACACAAACCCTGTAGAGTCCACGCCAGCTCCTGCTGGAGAGTACACTGAAGCTTAGCATAGCCCAATAGGTGTATGCAATGGTACATCTGTGGATACCATTATCAGCAGATGAATGAAATGTATCTCAGGGAGCTCATAACCCAATGAAAAGAAATCCTGCGCGGCTGTAGCACGTCCCAGGGGCACCCTCATGCCCTATCCCTCCACTCACACCCACTCATATACCCAGACAGAGCAAGCACCATCCATCTGTTTACCCACCCAGTTCCAAGAAATAAAGCATGAGGTGACATTCACTGACTGACCAACAGAAGTCTGAAGTATGTCCCCATGTCAAAGAACAGAAGAGTCCTTGCTTTATTTTGCAAACATTTAAAAATATTGTTTAGAGAACAGCGGTTTTATATAGCTTTTAGACTATCTCTGCTTTCTTTTTTGTCATTATGCTATTGTGTATTTGTGGAAGGAAGATTGCTATATTTTGAAACTCGGTCCTTGATTGCTCAATTATTTTTCATCGAAAAAACTATTGTTTTGGGGGCGATTGTCAGTCAGTTTACATATTATTTCCATTGCATTTTTTATTTTATTTTTTGCTATTTGCGCAGCAATATCTTGTCAAAGACAAGGCTGAGAAGCAGGCATGGCGACCCGAACAGAGTGTAAAAGGACAGGGCTTCGATCGGTGGCCCTCCCCTCCCCTCGGGAGCCAGCAGTACCCCCGACTTCATCACATGCAGACTGCTGGCACGCAAGGGTTGTTTGAACTGGCATCCCGTCCCGGAGCGCTACCAGGGCCTGAAACAAGCTGCAAAGTAATTGCATTTGGAACAAAAGGGCTCCTCTCCCAGAGCCAAGATTAATCCTGCAACGCTCACAAGATACCGGACTGGAGTTAATCATTCAGGAAGCAGATAACAAGCTGGCGAGGCGATGGGGGCGTCTGCAAGGAGCTGGGGTGGTGGGGACACAGTGACGGCAAAGAAAGGGAGGGGGTGGAAGGAACGGGGCGTAGTGGCATGGGGGATGGGGCTGCAGCCAAGAAACTGAAAACGGCAGCATTCACGAGGAGGCGTCGGTAAAAAGTTTGGGGTGGTGGGAAACGATGATGGAAGGAGGAGAACAGTGAAGGAAAACAAACAATAAAGAAAGCAAAGGTGGTGGTGAAAGAGGAAGGGGCAGAAGCAACAAGCAGAAAGTTGGAGGGAGTCTGTAAAGAGCCTGGTGTTGGTGAAGACTGGCAAGAAAAGAAAGCAGACATGTATTGGGGAATGGTAGAATGTTACACGGATCGGAGCGTCACAAGCTGGGAGAGAAACTAACTCTTAAAAAAAATGTAGGCTGAGACCAAACAGGGGCAAGGGTAGTAACAAGCATTTACAAGTGGGGCCGGAGACACGGACAGCGGGGGGGGGCGGGAACGGGCACACGGACAGCGGGAGGGGGGCGGGAACGGGCACAATCAAAACACAGAAAGCAAGAAAAAAAAACAAAGCACTCGCCTGGACTTCTTCCAGCGGCGGTCGGCCTGGAGGAATGACAAAAAAACCATTGAAGTAAAAAAAATAAACAACCGCCCACCGCCGCATGACGTTCAAAAAGGGGCGGGATGAGAAAAATTCTCCGGAACGCCCACGAATCTGCTCCCAGAATTACGGACAGATCTCTCGTCCAATGGCTAGCCTCCATTTATGGAGCTAGCCAATGGAAGAGAGAGGCGGGTGGAAGGCCCTTACTGAAAATCAAAAGATTTCGCCTGCGCGAACACTGCTGCGCAGTGGACGCCATGCAAAACCTAAAAAGGGGCATGCTGTTGAAGGCCAGAGACCTCGGCAGCCCTGCTCTTGGGTTGAGATTTTTAGTTCACGTAGACCTATGTTTCATGCCAGAAGAGTAGTTGTGTTTTTTTATGTTAGGTGTGGGCGGCCCAATGCATTCCAGAAGCTGTTTCTGCGCTTGACAATTTGTCTTCGACCAGTGCTAAATATTTTACTACCTTGCAGTTTATTTGAATGTCATCTGGTTTGAAAGAGGCTATCACAGCTAGTCTCCGTGTGAGTATCCTGCACTGGTTGAACTGCTGTTTAAGCAGACGAGACCTCTCCTCCTTCAGGTTGATGCATGGGCAGATCAGGTGTCCCATGTCCCCATTTCCATTGCCGCACAGGTGGCATTGTGATGGTATTTGCCCCGTCAGCCATGATGTAAGATATGGGGCAGCTGGGATTTTTCCCAGCCAATATTTCAGGAATTTCTTCTTCGAGAACCTGGAATATCCCAGGCTGAAATATGGCAGTGGACTAAGAGATGTGTAGCCTTTGATTGTCATCCAAGCATTGCTTCTTTCTGAGAAGGGCTTTGTCTTCTACTAGGGAGAGTCTCCTTATTGCCTACTGCGCTACTTTTTTGAAAATTGTACAGTAGTAGTTGGAACTTCCCAGAGTTGGGTGAGTCCAGTATTTGTGAGGGAATCCTGCAGGAATGTTCTTGCCGGTGATGTCGTTCTGTGCTGGGGCTCTTCTCAGAGGTGGTGGTTTAAACTATTTGGAGAGGCCTTCCAGATTTTGTGCCAACAGGTTATGTAGGCCGCCTGTCTTGCAAGCTGTTGTTTAGTGAGGCTCAACTCCAGCCGAATCTGTGCTGCGAAGGCATATGTCAGAATGTTGAACATGATTCAATAGGCCCTGATTAAAGTGCTATCCAAGGTTTTGGAGTCTCTTCCTCTTGGGGTTTCACTACCACATGTGATAGTGGGCAGAATTTTGGACTGTGCATCCTGGAGGATAAAGGAGAGCGTGGGACCTGACAGCTTGGATTTTAAGTGCCTTAAATGTATTGCTAGTGCCATCCCTTTCCTTATTAACTTAATCTGACTAGCAAATTGGCCTTCATTATAAATAGTTACCCCTATATACTTGTAACTAGTTGTATTCTGAATTTGGGTGTCACCCAGGTGCCAGACATGGGATTTTACCCTTCTCCTTTTTATGGACATTGTTTGACATTTAGTTTTCTCAAAGTTAACCTCCGGAAATTTGTCAGTTGCCTATCAATGCAAAGTATTTAGAAGGCATTTGCATACCCACTTGCATGTGGCTGACTAAGACCACGTCATCGGCATATAAGATGCTAGATAGAGCCTTAGCACTGATCCTTGGAGCGTGTGCATTGCATGAGTGGAGGATGTGGTCCGTCGGCTAGACTGACGACTTTGGTGCTGGAGACCAGGGTTCAAGCCTCGTGGTCGCGTCCACATCCTGTGATTCTGGGCAAATCACTTAATCTCCCCATGCCTGAATGTGTAATGTAAATACGGTGCTCATGTAAAGCGCTCCAATACCTTCGGGTCAAGTTTGCGCTTTATAAATATGCAAAAAAAAAGGGTCAGTGTCAGTTCCACCATGTAGAGATTAAACAAGGTTGGGGCGGGCACGCATCCTTGTGTGAGCCCTTAGGTGGTAGAGATTTTCCTTGATAGATGAGTGCCATCGCCCAGTTTTACATTCACCCGGGTGTCTATGTGCAGACATATTATCATGTCAAGCAGGCATTGCTGGATTTTCCAGAGTGGCAGATTTCCCCAGAGTCTTGTTCGATGGATGCTATCGAATACTGTCCTAAAGTCTATAAAGCAGAGGTGGAGTGTCTGTTTTGACGACTTCACCATGTCCATAATCAGCGACATGGTTGCTATTTATTGTTCCTGCGGCTTTAGAGAAGCCAGTTTGATTGAATTGTATGGTTTCTGGCTCTGCTGATCAAACCTGAAGTTCTTTCAGTACAGTGCCAGGAAAGTAGGTTGCTTCATTATCTAGTAAGCCAACAAGGTGGTAGTTCTTTGGTACAAATTTGTCTTAGCTCTTGTAGATAGGAGCAATGATGGAGCCCTTCCAGGAGGCTGGTAGTTGTCCCAGTTGTCTGATTTCCCGAAAGAGTGAATCTAAGGACTCTGTCCAGAAGTCTGAGTCCTTCCTAAAGACGGCTGGTGGGATCCTATTTGGTCCTGGTGGTCCTTCTCTCCTGCCTTTAGCAATTTGATGTTTGATTATTGTAATGTAAGATGGTATGTCCACTTCCTGATGATTTGTGGTGATTTTGGAAGTGCAGTATTTCTGGAGGTCTTAGATTGTGCTTTAGACGTGTTTTGCAGTTGCCAGCCCGCTCCCAGTTTGCTGATTGAAAGGGGTTGACAGGAAGTCTGACCATTTCTCTTCGGTGATGTGTGATGTCACTCCTCCACAGTGCTTAATTTGAGCCTGTGATTTCTGGTGCTCAGCCCCGGCACTTAATTGTCAACACCGGAGCTTCAGACAATCTGCCACAGGGTGGCGCTGTCTAGCTAATTCAGAGATAAGCAAACAACAGTTAATTATTAATTCAATATACATTAATAATTACTGATACCTGCAGTCCAAGCCATTCTTATAGCATTGAAGGCCTGAAATAGTCTTAATTATCACACTTGCAAGAGTAGCCTAGTAGTTGTGTTCTTACCATCATCTGCAGCATAGCAGGGTCAATATGTGGTGCAAGCTGCAGTGGCCCCCTGATGAATGCCCAGGTACTTATTTTTCTTTTTTACAAATCAAGCACTGCTCTACCACGGAGATATTGTGTGACTGAGAGCATGTCTGCCAGAAGTAGTGTGGCTCACTGGTTAGAGGCTGCAGACCCGAGAGCAGAGGACGGCCCAGGACCAGGGTTCGATTCCCGACGCGGCAGGTTTCTGGACCAGGGTCAGCGGACTCGATAATTCTCTCGCCTCGGTGCCCACTCTGATCAGCGATCACACTCGGCAACTCTGGGCATTAGCTTGCCTCATCTTCACTAATGGCCCCACCAGACCGCCGGGGATGCCTGGTCTCACCCTGGAGATACCCAATAAGGGACCATCTCTCAGGGAAGCCAGGAAGGGTTTCGCAGCGGTCGAAGCGCCTTGGGACCCTACAGGTAAGTAGTGTGCTATATAAATGCCTATACATACATACATACAACCTTCAGGCTAGTGCACATTTTTGTCATGCTGTCAATGCTTGCCATATCGCTTTCTCTGTGCTCCGAAGAGGTAAGGAAAATATAACGTACATATGCTTTTCTGATATCCGAGCCTGCAGCAGCACACTTGCAAGTTCCAAGCATGACTTTAGACCTGATCAGGCCTCGGTAGAAGTCAATGGGAGGAATGCACTGTCCCCATTCTTTTTTTTTTAAATCTCCCACTTTTATCTTCAAAAATGTTGGCATGTAAGGGATGGTTAATTGTTACAATGTAGTTATTTTTATTTTTATTTGTATGCAGATATATATAGGGCGAACTCGACCGGAAGGCCTTGGAGCGCTTTACATGAGCACCAGTTACATTACACAAGGACACGGTAGTTAGGCTAAATCAGTTTACATGGGTTTGTATTGCGTGATGCCAGGGTCTGTATGATTTGATTTACACCTGGTCTAATCAAAACGGCTTTTTACACACACAATCGAAGGCTTGTGGTCTCTGGGTGCTGCTTCTGGCTGTGCAAGTGACTCGGGTCAGTGACAGGTGCCTGGGGCTATGTCTTACTTTTCCATTGCACAGTTGCTCAATTTTCTATTAATGAGGCACCAAGAAACGTGTAGCTGCAGCAACGTCATGCTCACATCCTGGAACCTCGGGGATGGGATGGGCCGTAGAAAGTTTCCGCGCTGCTCAGCAACAAGGAGCGGCAGTCACTGTGCCCGACCTCGCCCCGGGCAGTGCCCCTTACCTGTGAGTTGGGGCAGGGCAGGTAATTTAGGAAGTTTGAAAAGACATCCGACAGCACCTCCAGCCCATTCCGGGCACCAAACTGACGAGGCGTGTCCCAGCAACCCGACGCCAAGAACTTCCATCGAGGCAACCACGGCACTTGACGAGAAAGTTAAAAACAAGAACAGAAGTGAAATATTAACATTTTTTTGTGACATTTGTAATAAAGTTTGAAACATTGAGAGAACATATTTGAATCCGTTGTTGTTGAATGGTAGAACAGATTGATTCTGTGGTGGCTCTGAATGATGTGGCGGCGACGAGTGATGCTGTGGCGTTCAGTGATGCTGTGCTAGAGCATAGTGATGTTGTGGTGCCCCTGAGTGATGCTGTGGTGATGCGAATTATAGTGAGGGCGATAGATAGAGGCAGGGCAAGTGGGCGAGGGATGGAGTGTGGGGCGGGGGAGGGATAGAGTGTGGGGCGGAGGAGGGATGGAGTGTGGGGCGGGGGAATGGATGGATGGATGGAGTGCGGGGATGGATGGATGGAGTGGGGGGATGGATGGATGGCGTGGGGGAGATGGATGGATGGAGTGGGGGGATGGATGGATGGAGTGGGGATGAATGGATGGATGGAGTGGGGGATGGATGGATGGAGTGGGGATGAATGGATGGATGGAGTGAGGGATGGATGGATGAATGAATGAATGAATGAATGAATGAATGAATGAATGAATGAACAAGGTATTTGTTGAGCGCACGGTGGCCAAGCGGCTTCCTGGCGCTGAGAGCTCTACTGAACAGAACAGAACAGGGCCGAGGAAGTTAACAGGAGTAGGCCTGAGCAAACAAGAAGGTTTTAAGCGCTTTGCGGAAGTGTGAGAAAATGGGAATTGAACGCATAGATAGAGGGAGGGAGTTCCAGAACCGGGGGGCAAGAACAGAGAATCTGGTACCACCAGTGCGGGATTTGCCAAAGCGGGGAACAGTGAGGAGGGCAGAAGTAGATGAACGGAGGGTACCGGCAGGGGTGTGAGTGGAGATCAGGGTATTGATGAACACCGAAGCAGAGCGATCAACAGCCCGGAAGACTAGGCACCCTAGTTTAAATAGGGATCTCTGCAAAACAGGTAACCAGTGAAGTGATTTAAGGACAGGGGTGATATGGTGAGTTTTGGGGAAATTAAAGATAAGACGGGCAGCCTGATTCTGGATTGCTTGGAGACGACGGGTTTCGTAGGCGGGGATGCCCACGAACAAGCTGTTTCCATAATCAAGGCGGGAGGTGATAAGGGCCGAAATGATCATTTTAAGGGAATCCAGGGAAAAAAAACGGGAGATTTTTCGAATCAGACGGAGGGAAAGAAAGCAAGAGGACACTACAGAGCTGACCTGGCCATGCATTGACAGGTCCTGGCTGACCTTAATGCCCAGCGTAAGCGGATTGAGTGGGATTGATGGATGGAGTGGGGGGATGGATGGATGGAGTGGGGGCATGGATGGATGGAGTAGGGAGATGGATGGAGTGGGGGGATGGATGGAGTGGGGGGGATGGATGGAGTGGGGGGGATGGATGGATGGAGTGGGGAGATGGATGGATGGAGTTGGGGGATGGATGGATTGAGTGGGGTGATGGATGGATGGATGGAGTGGGGGGATGGATGGATGGAGTGGGGGGATGGATGGATGGAGTGGGGGGATGGATGGATGGAGGGGGGATGGATGGATGGAGGGGATGAATGGAGGGATGGATGGAGTGGGGGGATGGATGCATGGATCAAGTGGGGGATGGATGGATGGAGGGGGGATGGATGGATGGAGTGGGGGGATGGATGGATGGAGGGGGGATGGATGGATGGATGGAGTGGGGGGATGGATGGAGTGGGGGGATGGATGGAGTGGGGGGATGGATTGATGGAGTGGGGGGATGGGTGGATGGAGTGGGGCAGATGGATGGATGGAGTGGGGGAATGGATGGATGGAGTATGGGGGATGGATGGAGTGGGGGAGCTGAATGGATGGATGGAGTGGGGGAGCCGAAGGCAAGAAAAAAAGTGCAATCAGGGAAGCAGAAGGCAAGAAAACGAGGGCAATCAGGGGAGCAGAAGGCACGACAAACAACACAACAAGTGAAGAAGCACAATCGTAACACAAAGTAAAATGTCTCTTAATTCGGTCGAGATCTGGGCGCTCTGTGGTTGTGGTGGGGGAGGGGGAGGGGCAGTTGTGAGAGGTGCCATGACGAAAGACAGGAAAACAATGACAATAGCACTCTGAAAATATAATTAATCGACGGCTAATAGAAACACGCAAGTATAAAACATTGTCATTTTAACCGCCAATAGCTCTTAGTTTAACAAATGTGAGACCTCTTGCACTGCAAATGTTTGATTCTAACTGGTGTTTCTTCAGTTTTTAGAGTTCAGGCAGGATTGCTATTTCTTTATTTTGCACTCAGTGGTGCGCCTTCCTTGTTAGTACAATGAGCAACTTGTCCGGCAGCTCAAGTATTAAGGAAAATGTTCCCGCAGGTGGCTCGACTTATAGGACAGGGGTTACCTTAAGTAAAGACAGTCTAATAAACAAAAGCATGCCTTTCGTTGCTATCCATGCAGTATCCAAAAAGACTGTCATGAAAAAATGCATTGGGTGAAAATGTGAACTATGTTTTAAAGTACCGATGTTTAGTACTGCCAGGGTGAAACCGGGATTCAGAAGAGAAAAGTTAAAACCCAAAGAATGTCACCATCAAAAATCACAAGGCAACTGTCTTTCAGATGCAAGTTTGTCACCCTGAGAATTCCTCTAAACATTCCGCATATGCAACCGATTTTAGGCACGAAGGGGCCAGGTGCTGCTGCTGCTGTGAGGTGCAGATGGCGGGAGCAATGCCCTACTCTTAACATCATCTACAAACACACGCGGGCCCCAGATTAGAATCCAAGAAGCGGCCAAAGCCCTGGAAAGGATGCGCAATGAGTCCATTTAAATCCAGTTCCACGTCTTCCAGCTGCACAGGATAAAAGCTGCTATCGGGTGGCAGTATGGTGTCTCTGGGGGATCCAGCGCCGAGCTCGGCTGCGCCTACATTAATCCCTGGCTCGTCCTGATAAGCCTTATGTCTATTACAAACTTCTGCCAAGGCAGCGTCAGCTCTTGCATACGAGTATTTTGCTAATGCACTCAAGAATGCTTCTCTGATGGGGTATTTGTAAATTGTGTACAGCACAATGGTCTCATAGCACACTTCTTGAGTAAAATGTCCCCTCCCTGCCTCCCGCTAAGAGGCGTGTGGCTCAATGATTAGAGCAGCAGACCCTGATGCAGAGGTCTAGTCCGGGACCAGGGTTCAATTCCCCGCCTCGGCAGGTCTTGGGCTCAAAAATTCCACGGACCTGATAATTCTCGCCTCAGTGCCTCTTCCAATCATGGAGTCCCACTCTGCAACTCTAGGCAATAGCTTGCTTAATCTCCACAACGGCCCCCACAACGCTAAGGATACCTGGCCTCCACCTTGGGGGTGCCCAGGAGTGGACGCCTCACAGGGAAAGCCAGGATGGGTTCCACAGCGGTATTCATACAAGCGCCTTGAGACCCTTGTGGGTGAGTAGTGTGCTATACAAGTATCCATGTACAAGCAGCCTCGTGGGGGGTCAGAGCATACATCAAACGGATGTATGACGTTACAACGCATACTTTTGCAACGCATGCCTTTACAACGCATAGCGCTTTGGGGTGCTGGATAGTGAATAGTTTAATTTACTATTCCAACTCTAGTCCCCGTGGACACTAGGGAAGGTGTTGGATAGTAAATTAAAATTATTCCCTATCCTAGAGCGCCCCTCAGCGCAATGCGTTGTAATGGTTTGCGTTGTAATGGTAGTGCGTGGTAAAAGTTTTGTTGTAAAGGTTGTATACCACATCAAACACAGACCACTGGCCTGCTCCGCACTGCCTGCTACAAGGATTCGGCAAATACAAGAAGGCTATCGAACCCATCTTTTAAACGTGCGCAGAGGCCAACGACTACCAATGCTTACGAAACAGGAGGAAGGCCTTCTCGGCTTATGGCTCTATTTTTATTGTCAGAATAATAAAAAGCAACTACATCAAATCAAGGTCCAATGCAAAGGAAATACACGCACATTGATTATATATGCCCCCAACTGGAAGGCTAAATGGGGAAAGGAGAGGGATAGAAGTTGAAAAAATTATTTGTTTATTACAAACTAATAAATGGTTAGGCAAAACAAAAGATAACCACGATTATAAGTTCAGATATCTAGGAAGTAGAGGCAGGAAAAATAATTATCTAGCTATAAATGAAAAACGTGTGCCATCATTTCTTGGCGCATATACAACATAGCAATTCATGACGGCATTGAATCTACCAGAGAATTTGTTTTGATGCGGTCAGAAAATAGAAGATAAACCAGCTGAGGGCATTGTTATTTTATTAGTGTGCTGCCTCATTTGTTGAATAAAATATTAGTACGGCATGGACTCTTCTTTTCTTGCTCCCATCAGTTTTATCGATTTGCCATGTTGGATAAATGGGCACTTATCGTGGAATCAAAGCAAATCTATGGGGTTAAATACAGAGTCTCAGCTTTGCACAAGGGAAATATGTCTGCACTCAGACTTTAGAAAACGCGGAATGTAAAGACCGAAATATGCTTTAATGTTAACCACTTACTGCTGTTATCTGTTGTGACCCCTAAGCACAAGCTAAGTCGTCACTATATGGACTATTTATTTGTACAACAATTGAAATGCTAAGAAATGGTTAAGTGCACAAGTAAACTATCCTCAAAGAACATGTATTCCTATACACCTCAAGTGTAGCTGTAGTAAGAGGTATGCTATTCAAAGATGCTCACGTTGAGAGGGTTATGATCATCAAAGCGATAAAATAAAGCTGTAAACAAAAAAAAGTGATTTAGGTTCGCATCCAGGGACGCGAATTATCAATGGTGTACCGTGCGCAGTGGCGTCAGGATATTTGTGCACCTTTAGTCTGAAGTGTTTTACTCTTCAGCGCAAACGTAGGTGGGTTCTTTTCTCCATGCTTCCAACAAGGCAGATGGCACCCTTGAATTGCAGGATGTAAACCTTTAAGATTTTAACGCTTGAGAAATGGTACATTAAATGAGAACGTTTACGTACTGCCGTTCATCGATAAAAAAAATACACACATGGAGGAGGTTAAATAACAGCAAAATAAGTCTGTCGTCCTTTACAGTAATCTGCGCGAAGGACTGAATAGTTAGGACACATGTTTGCAGTTTTTTTATAGGGCAATCTCGTCAGCAAGGCATTGGGGCATTTTACTTAAGCACTAGTTACATTACACAAGGACACATTCATTTTTTTAGGCACATGGAGATTAAGTTATGTGGCCAGAATCAGAGGGTGTTGTTCCGACGCCAAGACTCGAACCCAATTCAAAGTCGACAGCTCTGGTCGTTACGCCACATCCTCCCAAATTTCATACTTGAACAGTGAAATACAAGCACTCTAATAGAAAAAAGTATACGAAACAGTAAATGAAACCATTTTGTTTAAGAGAACATCTGTACAACCCCTCTCCCCATCCTCGCATTACAGAGTGGGCTAACAGGCGGCCTCCGTTGTAAGATACACCACCACCAGTCACACCATAGCCGCATGACGGCTCAGAGCTGAACACCCTTGGTGAGGGCCATTAGCACGTGCCTCCGCCGGCGTCCATGCCCCCAGGAAGACCCAATGTCCACTCCTCGGACAAACACCATACAATACTTCTCCGCATACGAATAAACAATTAGAAAACCACTGGGAGCCCGGACTCACCCATCGTGTCAGCTTCAGGTTCTGGAGCGGAAAGGAAGAGGCCCACAATTCACCGCACGAAATGAAGGCTAGCAAGGACCCCAACCTCCGGGCAGCCGTACCTGCCTGGAAATATGACCCACAATTCCTCACGGCGCAGGGGCAGCTTTTTTTTGTATTTATTCATTTTTCCAATACTCTATCGAATGACGGTCATGTTAGGTGTTGGCGGAGTCATCACACACTCTGTCGCTATCCTCATAAGTCATAAGTGTTAACTGCTCTTAGCAAGTGGCTTCAAAATTGCTGTACCGCGGTAATATGTAGAAATCGTTCACCGAGAAACTATGATCTGTAAGCTACATTGAACAGCATCGAACCAGAGGGGCTACGTTTTCAGTTTGCTGTCCACACACATTTGCCATGTGTTTATGTGTTATTGTGGAAGAACAGCTGTAATATCAAGTGTAGCAGGAATAGACTGGGACCTCGGCGAGAGGGAGGGTGTGGGGGCGGGACTTAAAAAAAGACACGGAAACGCCCCCGAATCGCGTTGTGACGGGGTGAAGAGTAATTGACAACCATCTCTTCCAATGGCTAGCCTCCAATTATGGAGCTAGCCAATGGAAGAGAGAGGCAGAACAAAGCCCCATACTGTACATCAAAAGATTTTGCCTGCGCGAGCACT
Source organism: Lissotriton vulgaris (assembly GCF_964263255.1). Lineage (NCBI taxonomy): Eukaryota > Metazoa > Chordata > Amphibia > Caudata > Salamandridae > Lissotriton > Lissotriton vulgaris. Next base: position 157,114,444 of record NC_141695.1, on the reverse strand, counting down.
GCTGTGCAGTGCTACGGCCAGGCGAAACCTAAAAACTAACAGCATGTGAGGCGAGAGGGTCATATCGCTTACTCCTAAAAATCCCATACACTAACCTCATTGCTTCGCCAACCTCTGGTGAAAGTAGTCTCCTCCCATTTGTACCGTAGCGATAACCAATTGCTACATTGTTGCATTTTTTAAAGATCCCCGAAAACGGAAAGGAAGTAAGGAGTCACGTGAAAGAAGGTTTAGCAGCAATGGGAAACAACCTTGGCATTTAGCTCGATAATACTACCTACTGAGATTATATAGCAGGAGCTATGTGGTGGCCATCTTGGAAGGGCATCCAAAGTGAGAAAGAGTGGCAGACAGACATTTCCATACGATATAATAGTGTAGACAGACAAAAGGTAAAATTAATAAGCATACATGTAATTCGAATAAGAATGATTGCAATACACTATAATATATACAATTATTTACAAGCAAACTGATAATGCATTGCAATTCACGGACACCATATATGGATGGACATTTTCTAGGAAATGTATCCACCAAGGTAAGATAGTTGGAAATAAGGACATGTAGAACGTTTATTACATGTAATTCCACTCATATTACAAATTCGTACAAATTTCCAATTAACATTGACATTTATGATGTACACCGACTCAGTGATAGTCATAGAGTTCTGCTTATGACAATGGCATGTGTCGAACTGTTGAGATCCCTCAAGAAGCACCTAAACAGACAATTATAAATGACAGACAAAGCAACATGGATATGAAAGACTCATTCTTCACACAGCACTTATGTTACTAGAACTAATCTATCATACATTGAGCATGTGTTTCTAGCAGATGTAACACTCTGACGTGCCTGTTCTAGGGATTATTCGGACAGAAACACGTGGAGTTCCCTATCGGTATTTAGAACCATCTCCACAGCTCTTAATTTCAGAATCAATTGTGTCTCTGTTCTTTTCAGAGTCAATAGGCTGTCTCCCCCCCTAGGGTGACACTGTACTTGTGCGATTCCATGGAATCTAATACCAGTCATGTTCACCAAGGAGTGTGTGTTGTTAAAATACGCAGTAAAAGGATAGTCAGGGTTGTTATTGTGTGAATAGCCCTCATGTGTTCTTGGATTCTTTCTTTTAGAGGGTGTAGGGTACTTCCTATGCAGATTAGTCCACAGTGACATATAATACAGTAAACTACAAACCTGGTGTTACAGTTAATGTTGTATGCAGTGTTTAGTAAGAGTGTTCTACTGAAACTCTGTTAGTTTATTGAGTTCATACGGACAAACATTACATTGTGCAAATTTGTAGAAACCACATGGACTGGTTGGTAACCAGATGGTGTTATGTTTAATTGGGGGCAGACAACTTAGGTAGAGAATCTCCCGTAATGTGGTACCCCTTCTATGTGCCACCAGGGGTTTCTTGGGAATGTATTTCTGCAATGATTTATCTAATTGGAGTAAATACCAATGTTTGCGTAGAATCTTGTAGATCGATTGGCTCTGTGTATTGTACCCAGTAATAAAAGCCAATTCGTTTTCCCTACCTTTCCTGGAAGTCTTTTTCTTATTGTACAGTAGAGACTGCCTCAGTGTATTAAGGATTTTCTTTTTAGAGATGTCAAGGACTTCTTGTGAGTAGCCCCTGTTAATGAAACGTTCCTCCAATCTGCTCAGTTCTGTAAGGAAGACAGTACCTTCACTGCAGTTCCTCCTAATCTGTGTCATCTCTCCCAGTGTGATGGCATTTATTTGTAAACTAGGGTGCGCACTAGAGGCATGTAGTACTGAATGGCAAGCTGTTGATTTTCTAAAATGTCTAGACATGACTCTATTTTCTTCGATATATATTATCAGGTCTAAGAAGTCAATCACTAGTTTGTATGTTTTATAAGTAAAACACAGGCTGTGGGTATTGTTATTGAGTTGTTCTAACAACTCTGACAGACATGCCTCATTCCGTGACCAGATAAGGAAAATTTCATTGATATACCATCCCCAGTAGGTGATATGCTCAATGACTTCTGGAGGGGCAGCCTCCACAGATGTTTCTGTTCGAAATTGCCCATGTACAGGTTAGCGTAGAATCCATTGCGACTCCCACAGCTTGTCTAAACCAATTACCCTGATGTAGGAACACGTTGTTTTCTATTGTCAGGCGAGTAAGGTCTAGGAGCATCTGAGTGTGCTCGAACAAAGTTGCATCTCTCTGGGATAGTGTGTCACTAAGACCTTGTAATCCCTTCTCTAATGGTATAAAAGTGTAGAGGGACCAAACGTCCTATGTGACAAAAGAGAATTCTCTGGCCCATTCAATATTTTCCAGTTTGTTCAAAAGGTCTCCTATATCTCCAAGGTAGGAAGGGGGATTATGGACTAACGGCAGCAGGTATACATCTATGTATTACGATATATGTTCAGCTGGAGACCCAATACTGGAAATTATAGGTCTTCCTTGTGGGAAAGTACTGGGTTTATGAATCTTCGGTAAAATGTATAGGCAAGGTGCCCTAGGGGAAGAATTGAACAAGTATTTTTACTCAATATCAGTAATAAGCCCTTGTTCTCTCAACATAGTTAGTTTGTGCTCTATGTGTTTGGTAATTTCACTGAGTGGGTTGCTAGTTAGTCTTATGTTACCCTGACCATCTGTGAGTTGCCTCTCAATTTCTTGAATATAGTCTATGGTTCACATTACCACTATATTCAAATCATTACCCTGTAAATCATGTGTAACTGCTTTGTAGAATGCATCCACCAGGTTGTCTGGTGGTAGAGGAGGTATAAATAAGTCCTTTGCTCAACACATTCATATCACATTGTGAGAGTGCAAGGTCAGACAGGTTCACAATTGTTACATTCTCTTTAAGAGTGGTACATATAATATTTCCACTAGCCTGTTCAGTGTTTGTGGTCTGACTCAATTCTTCAGATTGCGGTAGACTGATCTTGTGGTCGCCCCTTCTCTTGCATTTGTTGCGGTGTCGCCCCCTCCTAGTTTTTTGTAATTGGTTTGTTGTAATTGATCCTGGGACATATCATAGCACCCTAGATGCCGTATTAAATCGTCATCCATACTTTCTACAAAGAATACTTTGACATGTAGGTCACAACGTGCATTAATTATTCATATAATTTTAAATCCAGGCGTTATTATTTGAAAATCTTACATGTGATTGGGGGTCTATGGTTGACATACCCGAAAAATTCTAATTTGCAATTTGAATTCATAATATATTATTTCTTTGTTAACAGACAGATTTCGAATACAAGTCTCTCAGGACACAACTAAGGGGCATATTACCAACAACTAGCGATAAATATCGCTATGTTGGCTTAGCGGTAATATTTTTATCGCCGAGCTGCGGCGATTTTAACGCTTAGGAACCTTGCTATTATCAAGGTTTATCTCCTAAGCGATAAAAATCGGCCGAAATGCATGAATATCGCTGAAAAGTCAGCGATATTCATGCATTACCGAGCTAATGCTCTTAGCCATGTTATCCACCTACCATTGGATAACATGGCTAAGAACTGCTCAGGGCAGGTGTTAGCTTTTGGAGATAATCGCGCTTAGCGTGAATATCTCCAAAAGTTGGTAATAGGCGATAGCGATGTTAGCGACTGTTTCCAGTCGCTAACATCTTGGCACACCCACTTTGCATGTCATTAGTGATACATTTCACTGACATGCAAAGCGGGGCCCAAGATGGTTGCTATCTCCTACTAGCTGTCGCTAACTGGTGTCAGCAACAGCTAGGTAATAGGGAGATAATTTTATCTCCGCTTTCTTGGCTTTTAAAGCCAAAAAAGCAGAGATAAACCCCCTTGATAATATGCCCCTAAATGTTTTAGCAACGGAGACCGAAAATGGCCTAGATACAATTACAGAGTGAGCATACAGCCAAGCTAGACATTACAATTTCATTCTAAACACTCAGATTTGTGTCTCTGATTTTTGTAACTCTTATGTTTTCAGCTTTCTATGCTGATATTACAGATTTACTCCCATTACATCTGCTTAACACTACCGCTGAGCCATCTAACTTCTTCGAACAATTTGTATACCTCTAAGGACATGAGTCTTAGCTATATTCCTTCAGATACATGACTGTTTTGCTTCCCATCAGTGGTTCCACGGTTAATCTTTCTTCATGTTCACTTTTCTGCTTGTCTTATGTACCAAATGGATTGGAACACATCACAATAGGTATTTTCTTCTTTTCTTTACGCGATTGTCGGTATTGGGTTTACCTTTACTCTATGTCCAATTTATTTCCATTTTCTACACTAATTGTTACATTTCTTCACCTTTCTGCATGGTTTCAGATCTTCTTTTCTTGCTATATCCTGCCTATATGCTGTCCTATGTGGATATGATGTATTATACAATGTAGGGATATAATAAATGTTTATACGTGTTTTTACTATTTTTTCCACAGCCTTGAGAAAGTCTCTGTGGTGACGAAATGCGTGTTGGCTGTTTCATGTTCTTTGCAACAAACACTGGATCACTATCTCCATCATTGTAGAGGTTTTTGACTGTATTATCCAGACTGAAGTGTATGAGTCCTTGCAATTTCTTGTATTAATTTTGGTACTTTGACATTTATGAAATAAATGAATGAATGTCTTGATAAATGCACTTCCCATGTTTCCTGTGTCAAGAGGATTGATCCTTTTTCTTTTTTTTTTGCTAGGTTGAACAGAATTATGTCATCAATGTAATCTGAAATATTGTGAGTGCCAGAGTTTCTTTTGATGTAAGTCGCTGCAGGTACCCTGGGCAGTGTATAAACACCTCCTGGTATGGTAGAGGTGGCGGCGTAAGAGCCGCTTTGCAGGCTTGAGCATGTAATTCCGGACCCCCCATGGCAACAGGCAACAAGGCAAACAAGTGTCCCCATATGCTGGTTCAAGAAGACAGAGGGGTGACTCAGACCAGTCTCCTCCGGACTATTACAGGTGCAGATCGGCCGGGGGCCCAGCCACTCAATGTATGCACCTCCTGGCCCAGGCTACAGCGAGATGGTGATGGCAACAGCCACAGAGACTGCATGGACTTGTGATTCTGCCCCTACTTGAGGTTCTGTAATTCTCGAGTGTGACTCTATTTTGTTCTATGCCACCATTTTGTGTTGCCCTCACGTAGGCCTGTGAAGGTAGCCTGGCGAATAAAGTGGCCTGGCCTTCTTAGTTCATGTATACATTAACTAAGGTTTCTTTTTGACTCTGAAATGAACTGTAAGAAACTGACCTCTTCACCTGAAACTGACCTCGTAAAGCCAATTTCCCTGATCGATCTTTATCTGAGATTGCCAATCAATGTTCAGGACATCGTTAACTTTTAGTCTCCTTGCACATGCCTTATCTTGTTCATCATCTGTTACTGTTTCTTTTTATGTTTCTTCATTACGTGGGTTATGCTTTCAATTATAGGTTTGTCTGGCTTTTGGAGATTGAATTTGGGACATTCCTAATGATTAACTTTTGGGTTGGGATACTGTTCATGTAATCATGCCATGCCCTGCAGTGCCATCTAAATCAGATTAACCTTTGTGAACTATGTACTTATAATGTTTTGCCCATATCCTGCTAAAACCCCAAAGGCTACTCACCTGCTGACCCTCCAGATTTTCCATTTGTTTAGGAATGTTATAAAAAGTTAACTGATACAACTCCCTTACATGCCTGGGAAAGGATAAAGAGTATATAATATGTGAAGTAAGACCATTCTAGCAGACTGCCTCATTTAGTTGCTAAGGCTTCTGTGTGACGTAGTCTCACTCATTTGAGGTTAATAAAAATTTACTTTTATATTCCAGCTTCTGTGTCAAGTTCTTCTTTGTGAGTTTAAAAGGACTAAGTATCAGTGGAACCCCTGAGAAGTGGATTTTTGGTCTTTACAAATGGCGCGGCCAACGCGGGCCTCATCAGAGAAGTGGCTATCTGAGGGAGTGATTGTCAGAAGACAGAAATCTACTGAGGAGGACAGGACAGGACTCTACTAAGGAGGTACTCTGTGCACGGAGGTTCTGGGAATTCTTTGTCTCTGCAGCCCACCATATTTCTGATCTTCCTGATTTTGATCCTCCACATGATGTCACTCCTGACTGAGAACCTTTATGGCGTGAGTATTTTAAAAAAAAGACCGTTAGGTCATTTAGAACTTGGCAGTTAGAATTTGGACAACCATTTGTTTGGTATAGCTTTGGAATTTTGGAATTTGTGTTGGCCAACTTTGGATTTGTATAGGTTTGTATATGCGAATTGCAATTTGTATGGGTGGCTGGGTGGTGGATGCATGATGGATGGATTTATCCATGATGGATGGGTGCATGGATTGGTGGTTGGGTGGTCGATGCCTGATGGATGGATGGGTGGATGGATGCATGATGGATGGGTGTTTGGAAGGATGGATGATGGATGGATGATGGATGGGTGGCTGGGTGGTGGATGCATGATGGATTGATGCATGATGGATGGGTGGATGGATAGGTGGCTGGATGGTGGATGCCTGATGGATGGATGGGTGGATGGATGCATGATGGATGGGTGGATCGATGGGTGGGGGAATGGATGATGGATCTACGATGGATGGGTGGATGGATGGGTGTCTGAGTGGTGGGTGCATGATGGATGGGTGGGTGGATGGATGGGTGGCTGGGTGGGGGATGCATGATGGATGGATGCATGATGCATGGGTGCATGGATTGGTGGCTGGGTGGTGGATGCCTGATGGATGGATGGGTAGATGAATGGATGAATGATGGATGGGTGGATGCATCATGGATGGGTGGTTGGATTGGTGGGTGGGTGGATGGATGGGTGGCTGGGTGGTGGATGCATGATGGATGGATGCATGATTGATTGGTGGATGGATGGGTGTCTGGGTGGTGGGTGCATGATGGATAGGTGGGTAGATGGATGAATGGTTGAGTGGCTGGGTGGTGGATGCATGATGGATAGATGCATGATGGATGGGTGCATGGATTGTTGGCTGTGTGGTGGATGCCTGATGGATGGATGGGTGGATGAATTGATGCATACTGGATGGGTGGTGGATGCATGATGGATGGGTGGGTGGATGGATGGATGGGTTGCTGGTTGGTGGATGCATGATGGATGGATGCATGATGGATGGGTGCATGGATTGGTGGCTGGGTGGTGGGTGCATGATGGATGGGTGGGTAGATGGATGGATGGGTGTCTGGGTAGTGGGTGCATGATGGATGGGTGGGTAGATGGATGGATTGTTGGCTCTGTGGTGGATGCCTGATGGATGGATGGGTGGATGAATTGATGCATGCTGGATGGTTGGTGGATGCATGATGGATGGGTGGGTGGATGGAAGGATGGGTTGCTGGGTGGTGGATGCATGATGGATGGATGCATGATGGATGGGTGCATGGATTGGTGGCTGGGTGGTGGATGCCTGATGGATGGATGGGTGGATGGATGAATGATGGATGGGTGGGTGGATGAATGGATGATGGATTGATGATGGATGGGTAGATGGGTGGGTGGATGGATATATGAGTGGCTGGGTGGTGGACGCATGATGGATGGATGCATGATGGATGGGTGGATGGATAGGTGGCTGGGTGGTGGATGCCTGATGGATGGGTGGATCGATGGGTGGGTAAATGGATGATGGATGGGTGGATGGATGGGTGGCTGGGTATTGGAAGCATGATGGATGGGTGGATGGATGGGTGGGTGGATGGATGGATGGGTGGCTGGGTGGTGGATGCTTGATGGATGGATGCATGATGGATTGGTGGATGGATGGGTGTCTGAGTGGTGGGTGCATAATTTATGTAATTGATACTTCAGATTTATGGAATTACTGACAATATTTACATTTTATTTACATTGGAAACAATGACGCCATGATTTCACGTTTAGCATTTTTGTTTGATGTTACACAGAAATTGCTGGTGGAACATTTTCAAATAACATTGACAGTATTGTTTATTATGCAGATTAGCTGTGATAAACAGAAACGTACAAACATTCTTAGGCAAAGGAATTCCGTATATGTGCTACGGAAGCTAGGTAGTCACTAACCACAGACAAGGAAAAAAGTTTTAGTGCTGCCAATCGTCGAGCGGACATTTCCTTTGTACGATGGGAAAGACGTGGATTTAAAGTACATGCTAACGATTGTGACATGAACATTTCCTGGTAGCTTTGCTCCTTTTGCAAAATCTCTACGAAATGGTAGAAATTAGGGTGCGGTTTGCCAATACTCGTGTTTAAAGAGTTGTGCCAACCCTCTATGGCATTGTTTGTCTTTGCTTCTCTCTCTAACCAGGTCGAGTAGCAGTTCCAACAGTCCACAAGAAAACTTGGTTTCCTCCGGCGACCTGACCTGCTTAGATGGCCAATCCATCTGTCTTCAAAATAATTTATAATTGGTGCCAATTTGTCTTCGTTTGCATATAAAGTACTCAGACTCGGTAATCGATGTGTAGTACTCGTCTACACTGTCAGGAGGAACAAAGCAAAGTGCGGTTAGATTTTTAAGCTCAAACTGTAGTTTGCTGTCAGACGTATAATCCTCAATTAGGAATGTTTTTGGGATTGTACGCCAAAATACCTGAGAAAAGTGGAAAAAACATCCTTGGATTTGGGTATCCATATACAATTTGGTTATAGTATTGAGCATTGGTAATTCAAAGTCCATGATTACTTTTCTCTGACTTTTGTTTGGAATTTTTTAATTTTAGGACTGACAAAAATTCAGTATATGTTGAGGATTGTTTGTCGGATAGTAAACTGTACACTAAAGGAACTACAGTGCTGTTAACATAGCCGTGAATAGTGTATATTTGAGTGACAATGGTGGGAGTACTTTTAAAGGTACCATCCATCATCCAAACATCACTGTTCTCCAACCTAGTTAGATTACGGGGGTACTAAATATTAAAATACGCTTTTGAGCATTTTCATTGTCATATAATAGAAACGGTTCGCTCGCAACTGTAAGGGAAAGTTTTCGAGGAATTGTTATCTCTGAAAAGGTTTGTGGTGTAACACGTTTAGGATTTCCTGCCTGTTTCTTACGTTGGATTATTCACCACAAGCTTGAAATAGTGGGCATACTACTAGCAACATGTCCAGGAATGTTTTGGGATATTTCCCTTAAAATAGCAGCACACGGCTCATTGGAGTTGCCTGCAATTACTTTCATTTCATTTATAGATTCTCTCACTTCAAATGCAGTTGCAGAGGCAGAGTGGTTATGGTCGGTGCTTCTTAAAACAGAGTCACCAAGAGTCACCGCTCGGCCTCTGCAATGGCTGGAGTAGTATTGGACACACCGCCAATGACCCGTGGCTCCCAATGTCTCTCCTTACAATATATATAACCACTGTGTTTTAGTAGACAGTTTCCTCTGCTGGAGGTGATGTATTTGGCCAACTTCGGATCCGACAGTTCCTGTAAAAGAAAAAGCAAAGGGAATCATTTCCAAGACACAAACAGGAACATTATTTGCTGTTGCAAGTCATAAACGGTGTAGACGGTTATAGGTACATGACTTTCATAAAAAGGAAACAAGCATTGGCATATCCAATAGGTCTCGCCTTTTGGACCTGATGTATTTAGCCCGAACTTTTGGCTATGTTGTCGAGCATTGTGGCTGCTCTGCATTATGTTGAAAACTTATAATAAAAAGTGTTAAGCAGTTTTGTTACCTTTATACAAACAAAGGCAACATTATATGAAACTGAAAAACCTGATTACAAAAAGATTTAAACATAAAACTTGTCTTCTACTTTTTTTGTGCTTGCACTGCTGGCAACTACTGCCTGTGCTCATGCTTGGTTGTTAAAAAAGTTTTTTGTAATGGGAGAGCGGGACATAAATAATGGGGGAGTGGATGCTATGGAGCATATAATAATGTGGCACTGAGTGGTATAGGTGTGGAGTGTATGTTGCATTCAGTAGAGTGTAATTATGTGGCACTGAGTGGTATTGTGTGGAGTCTAAGTTGCATTCAGTAGAGTGTAATTACGTGGCGTGTAATATGTGGCAATGAGTGGTATTTGGAGTGTATGTTGCATTGCCTGCAGTGTAATTATGTGGCGTGTAATTATGTGGCACTGATATTTTTTGTAGTGTATGTTGCGTTGGGCGCACTGTAAATATGTAGCATATAATTATGTGGCACAGAGTGTTATTGGTGTGTGGAAGGGGGGTGTAACAAGAGTGAGAGGTGGTGTGCAAATGGGGGTAGAGAAGCAGACAATACAGGGATCCTCTACTGGTAGGATCTTGAGGGGGCTGAAACCGTGCACGGGCATAAGCTATGGGGTTAAATACTCCCAGAGCAATACTCCTCACAAGCACTATAGGCAATCCGCCTGGAAAAGCCTTTGGGAGCATTTTTGAAAGCCCCTACTTAATATCTCGCCAAAGCATCGCTAACGCGATGGCTTAGGCGAGACCTAAAAACAATGATTGGGATAGAGGCCATAACCAAAGACATTTTGGTATACAATATAAATGATTACGTACATCAGCACCTACAAAATTTGGCTGCAAAAACTATTGGTTCACTCACAAATTATCAATGTAAGCTCTATTACCTTTTTGTACACTGTGCTCTGGCGCTTTGCAATGACACCCAAAAATGTTGCTTGCCTTGCAACTCCGTTACCTTTGAGACTCTGTAACATAAAAAAAAAATACATGGGTTTGCGTTAGGATTATTAGTTGAGTGTTTAAACGGCGAACATCCATCGCAACGAAGTAATCAACAAGGGACAACAGAGAAATGGTAGAATTAAGATCTGTTGTGGACACCATAAAAAAGCAAGTAATAATGGTGAACACCACCCATTACAACGATGGGCTCTCATCGCGGTCGCATTACAACGCAAGTTTTACTTTGCGGGAACGTTTACATAGTATGCATGCTTTTACATAGGAGGGTTTGGCACATCGCATGCTGTTACAACGCAGGTTTGGAATACGTGGGGTTGTCACTTAACATAAAAAAAAAAATCTCAATGGTACCCGAATTTGGAGTGATAGATAAATAACTAATATAAAAATATGGCCCTTGCTTGAATACTGCATGTGATTTTAGGTTTATGGCATTTGCGTGATTGATAAGATTGGTATAATACATGTATCATGTATTTAAGATGGCATAATGGACAGTGCGTTTTTTCAGTTGGGTTATCACACAGCGCACAGAGGCCCCATTCCTTAACGCAGGGCTCTTTGCTTCCATGGGTCGTGAATGTTTGTGGGGGCAACAGCACTTTGGCACAGGGCAAAGGGGCGTGGCTACCACACCAAAATCCGATTTAATACCCAGGTGAAGAAAATAAGGGTTTGTCTGCAACTTTTCTGAGTCACGTACCTGTCTGAACCCTAACCCTGGGCTCCTTGTACCCTATAACTCACTTTACTGAGGCTCCAGACACACTCATAATCCCTTTTACAATCAAGAAATTGGAATAGCCCTGGCTTTGTCAATTTAAAAAGTGTAGAAAACTGCATTAACCCCCAGAGCTAAAGTGTGGGTGTCTTAGGAAGGCATGGGCGCTAGGATGTAGATATGCATGTGCAGTGCTCTCGTGACTGGGATCGGACTGCACGCGCATTCATGTGTCTGTGAGCCCGGCTGGTGGCCTCAGCCCCAGTCTTTGAGGCTGATGCCATGAGTGCGCATTTGAAGACTACACTACTGACAGCGCACGGTACTCAGGCGAGAGACTTGCACCTGCTAAATAACGTTTTTAAAGTTGAAAGGATGAGGGTGGCGCATTCTGAATGTCTGTCGTAGTATTGGGGGAAGAGGCTGGGCCAGGTGGACCCTGTGACAGTGTATGCAAGGAGCCATCAGAAGAGCCTCATTGTCTGATGTAACATAAAAGACCAGGAACGCCTGCAGTGTGTGGGCTCAATCAATCCGTCCAATCCCCCCACGCATCCCTCCCTCCACCCATCCCTCCCTCCATCCACCCACCCTCCATCCATCCTACCACCCATTCATCCACCCATCCAGCCACCCATCATGCATCCACCTACCCATCCATCCACCCACCCATCCATCCATCCAACCACCGATCCATCCACCCATCATGCATCCATCCATCCACCCACCCATCCAGCATCCATCCATCCATCCACCTTTCCACCCACCAACCCACCCATCCACCCACCCTCCTACCCATCAATCCATTAACACAGGCCTAATGCAGTTACAATACTATATATGGCTATACAAAGCACCATTAAAGCATCTCAAGGTTGTTTTAAGTAAACTGGTTTTATTCGACAAAGAACATAGTATCCAGAATGGTCCATTGGAAGGTTGCAATGAATTTTGTAGCTGCAGATACATATAATGTTTTTTTGTTAGCCCCACCTTTTAACCTGACCTACTGACATATCAAACTTCAAGACTGTGTTGGTGGTTAAGAGGAAAAACAAAAAACAAAAAAAGCAAAAGTTACTGCAGAAGCCAGCTCCTCCTTGAAAGCTTCGCCTCCCTTTAAAATCAGACGCTGCCTCTATGAATGTACCATGAATATGGGGTGACTCAGGAATACAACGAGGGAACAGGGGGATTTTATTAGCAAACAAAACAAACTTCCATCTGAAAGAATTCTGAAAAAAATCATATCATTTTTTTGTGAAAAGTAAGCAATAAGGGCTACCGCAAATACGTTTAGATGCCCTTCTTTTTAGTAATTAAATTCACATATAAGAGGTGGCTAGATAAATAGAATTGAACGATGTTATGAGCAAGTGCAGAACATGAACAACGCTGAGTGAATATGTAACAGACACACTAAAACACAAAAAATATACATTATCAAACCTGTGTCCAATCAGTCCTTTGTACACAAACTGTGTTGTATTTTAATCGACATTTCGACTCCAAACAAATGTCATCCTCAGAACAAACAGCACGGGCAAATGCCATCACAGAATTGGAAACTTTAGACGTTAATGGTACTTGCCATATTCTTTCCTAGCCTACAAGAACAGGACGTGCACATTTTGTTGTGTAATAACATTTAATAGCAGCAGATACCAAACACTGTTGTAAAATGATACACCCAAGCAGAGACCTCTGTTGATTAACGGTATGTATAGCCACCAACTTACAGCAGGCACGCCGCTGCCGACATTTTCTGCCCAAATGTTATGTTATGTTATGTTACATGGATTTGTACTGCGCACAGCTGCTCCAGCCAAGGGGCGTCCCAAAACATTTTCAGCAATATTTGAAAAAAATTAAATGTTTTATGTTCTGTACCCATACAAAAAAAAAACAGTGCTTAATAGCAGGAAAATTAATATGATGTCTCAGTAAACTGATAAATCACAAGTAACTATTTTAATAATGATGACTTGCATTTTTTAGGGTGCAGTCTATTTGTAGTTTTCCCTTTTTATAGCACTGTGAATAATAATCAACTGTAGGAATGTTATCGACCGTGGAAAAATGATATGCCGAGTCTGTCATGCAAGGATTTGAACCTTTGACCTCGAGGCCTCACACCAGTTTTACCTGTCAGTCATTGTCTCACAAAGTTATCTTACAGCAGAGAAGCGTGATGATCCCTTCAAACAGCTAACGGATAAGTATGAGGGGCAAATGAGCAAGAAGGCATTTGAATGGGGGAGAACCCGCATGGTGAGAGGCTTTACGGGAGAATACAGCTTGGGCCAGATGTACAAACCTACTAAAGTGGAGAGTGCTGGGAGTACACAATAAAATCACATACCTATTCGTAGGGAAACGTCGAGTAGACTGCAGGTCCAAAAGCGACCAAGTTCACAATTTTGAAGCACTATGCCTCTGAATGCCACGTCCTGGAGGAGAGATAAATGAAATTTGTTTATGGACAACTACTCCAAAGAGCGGGTTTGAGGCGCAGCAATTACTTAATTTAACTTACTTGAAATGGCGGAGCTCGGTGCGCAGGAACGTTGCACTCACGTCTGGCCAGCTGGACAATACACTGCGAAATGGATGGAGGCAAGGTGGGTGACTCCTTTTATACCCCCCCAATACGTTTTAAAAACATGGCATGGTCAGCCTTTTAAAAATACAGGCATTTCTAGTAATACATTTACAGAAGGAATTTACATGCCCCAAAACAAAAAATAACACAAAATAAAAATAGAAGAATTAGCGTCGGCGGTAGGGGGGAGGCCAGTGGGGGCCAGGGGTTAGAGGCGGGTTTACTGTTGTAGGACATATACAAACAGCGTTGCTTTGGCCTGCGACTTCACGTTCTGCAGAGTAATGTTCTGGCCAATAGAAAGCAATGCAATCGCATTGCAACAGACATCGATTTATTTTTTTTTGTCCTCATTTGCCTTTCCCTCTTTTCAAGAAGCGCCAACCTCCTTGCATGTCCATCGCCGAGAGAATTAGTATTTTATTATCTCCCGAACCAGGCACGATTTGATTTCATTGGTGGCAGAAGAGTCCTGAAGAAAACAAGAGGGGGGGAAGGGGAGAGAGTGGGCTTGCAATTACTCCATCAAGGTATTTTTCAACCTGTAGGACCAACAGCGAACTGAGAAGACCAGGGTCCATGGAGTGTTGTAGGCATAATCATAGGACCCGTGGAAAAAAAAAACCCGGAACACTATCACCACTAGACCAACAGGTCCCAAAAAGCCAAGTTACGTTTACTGCAAGATCTGGTCAAGTCAACCTTAGATGTTTCATATAGGGACATCAACCAGCCTCTCTGTGATGGAGCCGTATTTTCTACCCAAACTTTACAAATTTGTCTCCTGGCCAGGAGAATTGAGTAAAACAAGAAGGACCTTGCCCGGCCAGAGATGCCAGCAGCCAAGCCGAAGATTATTAATGGCAAAGTGATGGACAATGATGTATTTAAGATAGAGTCCAGAGTTGACTTCTCTTCTTCCCAAAACCGGCCGATGTAAGGGCAATCCTTGAACATATGTACATTTGATGCTTCAATCACATTGCATTTGTTACATTTCTTTCCTGGGAGGAATTTGGAGAGCCTCAGGGGCGAGAGGTAAGCCCGATGTACTGTGAACAGATGATTACGTCTCAGCCATGCCGGTTTAACAGTTTTATAAAGGAGAGTAAATTAGTTTACCCATGTTTCCTCGCACTGAAAGCCTTGTTCTTCTCCCCACAACTCGTCAGGGAGAACAAACTCCCCGTCAACCTCATCCAACAGCCTCCAGTACCACAAAGCTACCTTTTTGCCTCCCCCAGGTCGTTCAACTAGCAGCTGTTCCAGATTGCTGGCTTTCCCCAATAAGACCCCTTTCCGACACAAGGCCCTGGCCCAACTATCCAGCTGCATAAACTTAAATCTAGAAAGACCGGGGCCAACCTGCTCCCGTAGCTCCTCCCATGCACTCACGGACCCTTCTACCATCAGCTCTCCCCATCTCGTAATCCCTGCATCCTTCATTGAAGTAGACAAGCTATCCTTTAAACATATAGGAAGGCCTGGGGAGTTCCACACTAATGCAAAGTTTGAATAGTAGGACAGCCCTAATCTCTTTCTAATCTGTGCCCAGGCTTTCGCCAGGGACTGAAGGATTTTTAACTTGACTTTTTAGAAAAATTTCTGGTCCCCAAATTTAAACAAGAACCCATCAATTGGCAAGTCCGCTCCGATTAGCATGGCTTTAAACATTGTCCCTGTCGATGAACTACATGGTGTTTTTAAAAGCATTCTAGAGTGGGACAACTGAAAAGCCCATGCGTAGTATTTTAGATCAGGTAGTGCAAGCCCTCCCTTTTCCCTCCTCCTCCTCAACTTCTTCCATGCCAGTCTGGTTGATTTGTAATTCCAGATAAAGGAGTTGATCTCTCTCTGACACTAATCCAAGCTTTTAGCATCAAAAGCCAGGGGGATGGTATTAAAAATAAACGTAAATTTATGGAGAATAGTCATCTTTATCAAGCTTACCCTACCCAAAATGGTAAGTGGAAGGTGAGCCCAAGATTTTAATAGCCTTTTATATTCGTTGTAAACTCGATCAAGATTGTTTGAAACAATGTTTCCAACATCTTGCGTTACTTGTATTCCAAGGTATTGCATGGAAGTGGTCACACCCAGATGTAGATTGGGGATATTCCAAACCATGATTTCTGTTTTACTGGTGTTGTCCTCGTACCCCGAAATACGCCCAAACTCTTCCACCCTCTTAATTACGACGGGAAATGACAAATCCGGATCGGACGTGAAGATGAGAATATCATCTGCGTAAAGTGCAACTCGCCTCTCCCACTCCTCAAATCTGAAAGAGGGAATATTTTCCTCTACCCGCAAGACCTGGGTGAACGGTTCAATGTACAAATTGAAGAGGAGGGGAGAGAGCGGGCAGCCCTGTCGCGTGCCCCTCGTGATGTTAAAAGATTCTGTCAGGACACCATTGATTAACAGCCTTGCAGATGGAGCCCCATACATGAGAGTAATAGTTCGACAAAAGCCTTCACCAAAATTTAATTTCTTCAGAACTACGACTAGATAGGGCCAGTTGAACCTATCAAAGGCTTTTGTTGCATCTAAAGTAAGCGTGGCCAATGGAAGGGAGAAAGCCGAAGCCATGTCTATTGCCCCCAATAAATCATGTGTTAGATCTGATAGTTGATACCCTTTAATGAAACCTTTCTGATCCTGATGTATGATTGTACCAATTACACTACCCATTCTCGCAGACATGATGGTAGCAAAGATTTTATAGTCGCTGTACAATAGCGAGATTGGTCGATAGGAACCACACTCAGTCAGGTCCTTCCCTGGTTTAGGGATCAGAATGATAGTCGCCTCCCCCCTATAAATCTCCTCGAAATAATCCAAAAAGGCTCTCCTAATCTCCGAGTTAGAGATCCTGGCAGCAGATTCCCCTTCTACTTTTATTTCTCTGATGTAATTTCGAGCTTGGTCAGCCTTGACTTTCCAGGCCAGAAACCTGCCTGCTGCCTCCCCGAACTCAAATTGGGACATCCTACTAGCCTCCCATCTCTTAGCCACCCTCTCTTGTAAAACATTCTCCAGTTGTTTTTTCAACTCGTCCTGCTTCCTTTGCTCGTCTGGCGACCCCATGGAGGAACCGAGCTTCTGCTCAATTATGTTCATCTCCTGCTCTAAACTTTTTACTTTCTCCCTGTATATCTTCCGCCTGTGAGAGGCTCTGTTGGTAATACTGCCTCTCCAAAAGGCTTTCAATGCCTCCCACACAATGGCTAAGACAGAAGATTCAAGATTGATCCCCAAGAATGCTGTGGTCTCTGCTACCAAAAAGCTCATTTCTTCGTCTTCCAGTAAAATAGTCCGATCAAAAGACCAGGACGGATGTTTAATCTGCTGGTCAGATCTTAACGTAAACGGAATAGCCGAGTGGTCGGATAGGTGAGAAGGGAGGTATTCTATCGCAGTCAATGAATCTTTAAGACAGAAACTGAATAGAGCATAATCGATTCTCGATTTATGCTTATATTTAAGATTCTGAAAGGAGACCCCCAGTTTATTGCCCGCCCTTTCCCTCCACAGGTCAGCCAGACCCAGCTGTGCCATAATTGATTTAAGAGTTTGCCTTGATTTAGAAGAGATGCAGGCTCTAGAGTTGGTGGATTTATCCAAATTAGGATTAAGCACAATATTAAAATCGCCCACCCACATTACGGGGTCTTGGGAGGTAACTAAATGATTCCTAATGAAATCCAAATTAGACGGATCGTCTAGATTTGGGCCGTAATAGCCCACTAATGTACAAATCCAGCCATATATTGAGATTCTCAACAGGAGCCATCTCCCAGAATAATCCTCTTTATAGTCCAGAATCTGGACTTTCGCAGATTTTTTGAAAATAAAGAGGACCCCTCTGATGTTTGCAATATGATCCGTACATAAAAATTTATTGATCCATCTCTGCTTCTTTAGTAATGTGATGACTTCTGCTTTAAGGAGATGTGTCTCCTGTATGACAATAATCTGCGTGGGGGAGTCTCTTAAGTATTGCAAAATTCGATCCCTTCTACTCCTCACGCGCAGACCATTGACATTCCAGGACACGTATTGAATGGAGGTCATAATATTACTTCCATCTCACTCCCCTTTGCAGAACTCCTCCCATAATAATGGTAAACAGAGCTCACCCACCTGGCATTCTTATTGAACTGAACCTGAATATATGTCCAACTCGGACACGCAAAGAAATTAAAGAGGTCAGACTCATGAGGATTTTTTACCATATACCCCCCCCCCTCCCCACCCTAGAGTACCCCCACCCGAGGGTTGCCTGGCAGAGAAGACGGAGAAAACACTACAGGGAGGCGTACCTAGTATTAGCAAGGGGAGCCCCATTATTTAATTTTTTTTACCCCCTTTTTTGTGTAAATCTTTGATACGCAGTAACACCTTATATTGTGATTTTTAGCCCATATTCCTTCTTAATATTTTTATTTTAATTATTTATTACTATCCCACTTTCCCACTGCTCACTAACTCCTAAAAGGCTATTGAGGAAAATTTTGCTTGCAGCCAAGAGCTCCCAAAAATAACAAACATATACAGGCGATGTCTGGAGCAACAACGAGTGCTAGAGCTAGAGCTAAATGTTGCTATATTACTTAACTTCCACCCTGAGAGCGAGAGAAAACTCCAATGGATTCCAACAGCTCATCAGCCTCAAGAGGAGATCGAATATTGTACATTTTGTTGTTGTACATCACCCGTAAAAATGCGGGAAACCGCATCTGCACCGTTGCACCAAGGGACCTAAACTTGTCTATTCTCTGGCCAAGCTCCCACTGCCTACCTAGTGTAGATTTAGAGAGGTCAGACCGTACCTCAAAAGAGAAGTCAGGTCCCTTTAACATTTTTGTTTTCAGTGTGAGGTATTTTCTCCTTTAAGGTGTATGTGAGAAAATTAATCAAAATCTTTCTAGGTTTGGTTCTGCCTGGGTTTAGACGAAAAGGGTCCCAATGTATCCGCTGTATATCTTTTTCGAGGTCCTTGGCTGTCTCTTCAAAATTAAGGGAGTACTTCAATATTTTAGTCACAAAGGCCTTGACAGCTTCACCTTCTTTTCCTTACGGGATCTTCAAGAGCCGAAGGTTGTTGCGCCGTGAATAGTTTTCCAGCGATTCGACCCTTTCCCGCATGGCATCCCCCTCTCTCCTTAGGTTTTCAATTTTTGACTCAGCGATCTCTAGATTGGACTTAACCCCACAGACCTCTCCAGCACCTCTGTTCTTTCACATAGACCATCCACTTTCCTCTCGAGGATCTCGCATGATGCCCTTATCTCATTCTGGTTAGCTTTAGAAACCAAGAAGTCGCATCTTATCTCCTTCCTCATTGATGTAATTGATGCAACAAGGGTCTCAAGCGTATTTCCAACCCCCTTTCCGCCCACGTCATCCCCACCTTTGTCAGCAGATGATATCTCTTCCACTACTGTTAAAGCATTTTCAGCAACACCTGCAGCCTCGATTGCTGTTCCGGGATGAGAGAGGGATCAGCCATCCCTGACTCTGTAATGGGGATAGGCTCGAAAGGAGTAAATACAGCTGCGGGTGTAGATGTAGGTGTAAGCGTAGGTGTAAGCTTAGGTGTGGGTGTAGATGTAGCTATGGTTGGTAGGATATCTAGTACCTGGGGTAACACTTTGAAGAAGGTGCGCAGCGAGGGGGTGACACAAACAGTACTGTTTTTCGAGTGCTTATTGTTAGCCCCTCTCTGAGAACCGCCCCTGGTTATTATACCTTTGCCTGCTTCCTTGCACCTAGCCCCCTGGTTAGCACCTTTCCCGTCCCCAGCAATAGCCTCACCCTCCACTTCCACTCCCTTATCTGCTACTACGCCTTTATTTATCAATTCCTCCACCCTTGCAGTGCTTTCTGGGACCTGTAGTTTTTTGCAGGCTTTCTGACCACTCCCCTGTTTTTTAATTATGTTCTTGGGGACCTGCCGTTTATTTACTCCTCTTTCCCGTCTCCCAATCTTACTTCCAGGCACCTCTGGCACCTCAGGCACCTCTGCCGCTACTGCTGCCGATGCCGATACTCCGGGAGTTTTGAAATCCTCCAGTGCCCCGGGCTCTTCTCTGCCACTGACAGCGCTACCAGCTGGGATTACCCGAAAAAATACTGGGGTCCACAGAACGAGAGCTGGCAGCCTCACCCCCTCTACTACTCGCTGATCTTCCCCTAAGGAGCCCCCGAGCCGCCGCCCTGCGGCCACGCCTGAGTTCCACAGCTGCTCGGTTCCACCACAGCAAGGAGGCGGGGAGGGAGGGATCGCGAATCTACGGCCAGGCACATCCGCAGGGGGAACACAGGAGAAAGAAAGAACCGGCAGAAGAGCAAAACCAGTGCAGCAGCCCCTCTCGCCCGGAATGCGAGTTACTTCATTCTCCGTTCTTCTCTCAGCAGGATTCCATCCAAAAAACTCAGCATTTAACACCGGCAATACCACGGCACATCAGAGGGCTGTATGGAGCAAGCGTGCCGCACTAGCCTGCGGCCGCCATGTTTTCCATTGCAACAGACATCGATGTTATCGTTGATGATGTAATGGTCTCTGTAAGGTAATAGATGCGAGATAAAAGCACGCGATCACAATGTGCATGATGTATCGTCATACATCCACTGTGTGCACACCTCGCCAGCTGACCAGACCATCAACTGTAAAGAGTGGAACACTCCGGTACAAGTTAGAACACCCACAGGTATTCTGAGAGGCTGAGGAGGTAAGAACACAAAGGAAGTAATGACCACTGTCAGCCATGTTTTATGAAGAACTAATATACAACACAGTGCCTCTGCGTTTGTGTTCATTGCAAGAATATAAGGTGCTAAAGGTATTGCTGATCTAGCTAGACGCGCCTGTGAAATGGAAAATGTAAGAAGCGCATTTAGCAAGCTTGCCTGAGCACGTATATGTCCAACATGAACACAACCTCAAACCTAATAGTTCTCTGTGCGGGTTTTCTGCAGTGATCGCTATCGCAGCCGGAAATACGGGCAGGCAGGTGGGGGGACGGTAAGCAAAATAGAATAAAAAACATACATTGGCTTCCTCCGGATTATGATACGCCGCCTCAGCTTCGGCTGCTCCTGGCCACGATTCCATATGCCGAGGGATTGAATGAATTACACTTGGCTGTTAGACTCGTGCCATCCTACTTAAGATAGGATTTGGGTTCAGATGTTTATTCTGAATTTTGATTGTACCCCCGTATGACCCTAATATTGGATGGAAAATATTGCATCCCAAATCAAGAAAAAGAAATATATTTATGAAAACAATGAGGTATTTGCGCCCTGACGAAGGAATTTAGGACCAAGAGTTCCTTTCCAAAATGCGCGTCGGTGCTTTTTCTTCTTTCTCCCTTGTTTCTGTTTTGTATATAGATATGACATGGTCTGCCCCCCTATGTTAGCCCTAACATAGAAACCTTTAAAATAGCTGTAGTGGCACCTATTTTCTTTGGGCGAGGCAAGATCAAGATGGAATTGATGGCTTTTGAGAACTTGCACGTGGCGTGGACCAAATGCCCACTCCACGAGCTGTTCGCAGCAAAAACCATCCCCAAATATGGGAATGTACTCACAGAGACTAGTTTGTCAGTCCCCACATGTATGGTACTGAGCTTCCGTTTCCCTGGACCACATGGCACAAATAAAGATTTTTTGAAATTCACACGCAGATCTAAGGCCTCCATGTATTGTACAAAAGTTTTAACAAGTAGGCGTAATGCATTTGGGGTGCTGCCCATGAGGACCGCCCCTTAATCATCGGAACATCCGGTGTCACCTGTTTTAGACGATTGCTTAGTCCATTAATATAGATAATGAAGAGCAGGGGTGCTAAAATGCATCCCTGTCTGACCCCTCTTCCTACTTTGATTTCCCCCGAGACTTCCCTCAGTCATGTGAGAATGAAGTCTGACATTCTCAGTAAAACATGTACATCCAACAAGGACAGAGACTGTCAGTTGATTTCTTTGTGTTCTAATGCAGCTTCCCAGAGTGTTCTAAAGAACAACTAGAGCGCTAACAGTCCTACTTATTACAAAGGTATGGCACACCTGAAGCCATCTTGATTGGAATAAAGTGGTAACTCTTAAAACATTTAATTTGAAATTGAACAAAATGAGGGGGATCATTTTGCCATAGAAAGTATGATTAGTGCTTTAGAAAGATAAATTAGGGCACATTTTGAGTGACTTCTCAATTCCTCTTCTATTTCATTAAAAAATTATGACATGCAGACTGAAACATGCACTTTCAATACCAGCAGCAGACTTCCCTGGTGAGAAGTAGCTTTACTACAGTGATCTAATAAGCAACTAGTGTGCTAACATTCTGAATTTATGGCAAATGTGTGTCACATCTGAATGCCTTCTTGATGGAATCAAAGTAGAAAACTGAAAGTATTTCCTACTGAGGAGACTGTAGTAAATGAGGAAATTAGGAAGCTTCATGATAAATTAGTCTCCCAAGATGGCAACCAGAGACAAAAGAGCCCAAATGTAGCACAAATATCCCCCAGATGTAGCCCAAGTATAGCCCAATGACAGAAGGTCCCAGAGTGTTATAAAGAACAACTAGAGCGCTAACAGTCTTACTTATGACAAAATTATGGCACACCTGAAGTCATCTTGATTGGAATAAAGTGGTAACACTTAAAACATTTAATTTGCAAAGGAACAAAATGAGGGGGTTCATTTTGCCATAGAAATTATGATTAGTGCTGAAGAAAGAAAAATTAGGGCACATTTTGACTTCTCAATTCCTCTTCTATTTCATTAAAAAAAATTCTGACATGCAGACTGAAACATGCACTTTGAACACCAGCAGCAGACTTCCCTGGTGATGTTTATATATGTTTGTATATGTATATACACATACATATATATAAATGCATATGCATATATATATATGTGTATTGTGTGCATGTAGAGAGAGGTAGAGAGGTAGAGGTGTAGAGGTAGAGAGGAAGAGGTAGAGAGGTGAGGTTGAGAGGTAGAGACTAGTAGAGAAATAAGTAGAGAGAGGTAGAGAGTAGAGAGTGAGTAATAGAGAGTAGAGAGTGAGTAGTAGAGAGTAGTAGAGAGTAGTAGAGTGAGTAGCAGAGAGTGAGTAGTAGAGAGTAATAGAGTGAATAGTAGAGTGAGTAGTAGAGAGAGTAGAGAGTGAGTAGTAGAGAGTAGTAGAGAGCAGTAGAGAGAGTAGCAGAGAGTGAGAAGTAGAGAGTGAGTAGTAGAGAGTGAGTAGTAGAGAGTGAGTAGAAGAGAGAGAGAGTAGTAGAGAGTGAGTAGTAGAGTGAGTGGTAGAGAGTAGTAGAGAGAGTAGTAGAGAGTGAGTAGTAGAGAGTAGTAGAGAGTGAGTAGTGGAGAGCGAGTAGTAGAGAGTGAGAAGTAAATAGTAGTAGAGAGTGAGTAGTAAAGAGGGAGTAGTAGAGAGAGAGTAGTAGAGAGTAGTAGAGAGTGAGTAGTAGAGAGTAGTAGATAGTGAGTAGTAGGGAGTAAGTAGTAGAGAGAGAGTAGTAGAGAGTAGTAGAGAATGAGTAGTAGATAGAGTGAGTATTAGAGAGTATTGGAGTAGTAGAGAGTGAGTAGTAGAGAGTAGTGGAGAATATTCCAAAGTTTGGCGCAGCACCACTTGCACTACAAGTCCAATCAAATCACATCACTTAGAGTCCTTATTGAAGCGCTGAATCTTGGTGTATCTTCAAATGCTTTTATTTTCCTTAAGTTAATGTACCACAGCCAGCCGACGCGTTTCATTCTGTACAACAGAACTTCTTCAGGGCGTTTTTATTTCCTTCAAGTTATGTCGGTATCCTGTTGTCATATAACTAGATATTTCTTCCAAATGTTAGACGAGTCATAAGTACATTCTTATTCAGAGTGACTAGGTATCAATTTTACCCACACAATGCGGGCAGACTTGAGTAGTTTATAGCATCCTCAAAGTCAGTCTTTCAAAAATTCCAAAGTATAACCCATGATAACCCAAATCCAAATCTTTCTCAAGAAAAGTCATTTTCAATCGTTCGGAATATCGGCGTTTGGGCAGATATGACCCACGGACACGGTTTATGACTTTTCTTGAGAAACATTTTCATTATCATGTCCTATACTTTGGAATTTTTGAAAGACTGACTTTGAGGATGCTATAAATTACTCAAGTCCATGGATGCTGCTGGGAGCGCCCCCAGCAACACCCATTGCACGCCCCTTTAACGCAGGACACTGCGTTAAAGGGACTGATATTTATCAGGCAGGATTAAGCCACAAAAAGTGGTTTAGTCCTGCCTGATAAATATCACTCAGTCTTCTGCGCCACCGGAACGTCACACAAAGTGACGTTCCGGAGGCGCAAGGGGCTCGTAAATAAGGCCCCATAGGTTTCACACTCATTATAGTTAGGAATTAACATTTAAAAAACCTTTGAAATTCACTGTTCAAAAAGGCCTTAAAAACGTGGTGCTTCTCAAGAGCCTATTAAGGATGAACTGCTTCGCCTTTGATATGAGCTGGTTTTTTGAAATAGGCACCTTGACGCCCATTGGGCTAAGTTCGCACATGACAAGACGCCTTTCATTCATTCATTCATTCACTGAAAAAACCATAGGTTTCACACCAGTTATAGCTAGCTGGACATTTAACTCATACAAAACCATTGAAATTCCTCATTATAGTTAGTTGTACTCACTATAACCCGCGCGCCCGCAATCCACTGCTGATGATGTCAAATATTACATCATTCATGACATGGTCAGTGACATCACTGATGACATCACTGATGACATCTCAAATGACATCAATGATGACATTACTGATGCCATCATCCAGTGAATGTGGTTTGCTTTGATATTTAAATATGTATTATAAATACACTACTTTGCATTGAAGAATGAGTGGAAATAAACATATAAATGTATGAATGGTGGATTTAGTAACAGTGTCATTGATTGTTTCCTTGACTAATTTGTAGAGTCTCACTATATATAATCTGTAGTTACTAAACTGTGTGAAAGTCTTTATTGCTTTGTCTTAATTGCTACATTAAAGACTATATTTGGTATTGGTTTCTTAACTGAGTATTTGTATGGGTAAGTGAATGTCTATGTGGTTTGGTGGGGGGTGTGTGATTGCCAAAAAATGTGTGAATAGTTCATTCAGTAGGTATATGAGGTTAAGACTACATGTTATAACAGTTGTTTCATTGAGTGTATATGTTTATGGGTGTGGTGGTGAAGAAATATTTCTCTCAATATTACATCTCCATTAAACTTGAGAAAAAAAAGGCAGTGCATGTGACGGTTATATCTAATTAAGTGTGCCTAAGACTTAGTGATTGTATGAGTCACTATATAGATAACTGTATACTTGTAATAGTGATTTTATAACACACTAAGTGTGAGTTACTATCTATATAAATAGATGAAGTGGTGTTTGTATAAGTGTGTAGGTGAGTAAATGTAAGTATAATCAATTGTTTGCATAAGTCAGCAAGTTGTCTTTATAAGTCAATACAATGTGTGCTGGTGTGTAATGTTGAAATAGGCGTATAAGTATATTTGATAGTGTTCTGTTGATTATTCACTGCATATAACACTGAATCTATAGGTAAGTGATTAGATGTGTGTATAGTTCTATGAATAACTGAGTGGGTGTTTTGAAATTTCTATTGGTGTGTCAATGGTTTCAAATATGGCACTTTCTATTTTACAGTGAGTGATGAAAGATATACTAGTGTGTGATGAGGTGTATTTGATTGTCACATGGATGATGTCATCAGTGATGTCATTTGAGATGTCATCAGTGATATCATCAGTGATGTCACTGACCATGTCATGAATGATGTAATATGTGACATCATCAGCAGTGGATTGCTGGCTATAACTATAATTATAACGAGGAATTTCAATGGTTTGGTATGAGTAAAATGTCCAGCTAACTATAACTGGTGTGAAACCTATGATTTTTTCAATGAATATATATATATATATATATATATATATATTCTTTCACTCCTTCTCCACACCATATAAAGTAGGCACCGACTCCGTGAGGTAAGTATTCAAGGATTATTCTTTATTCCATATATTTATACGGTTTGCGTGCAGGGCGGCTGACTCATAGCGCTATTTGCACCCTTACCTTAACAGTGGCCCCTCTGCCTTGGTCCATCGCGGCTTCTGCCGATTGTGTGGAGGGCGGCTCACCTACCGCGGCTCCTATTGCCCGGCTGGTGGTGGGAACGGGCGCCATAATGGGAGGAGCCAGAGAGCGCAGGGACCTGTGGCAGCGGTCCAGTCGCTCGAGGCTCCCTCCCATAAAACGATAGGGAGTCCTTACTCACTCGTGGATTCCGGGTTGGTGGTAGCAGCCCGGCGCCATTATTTGAGAGACGCTGCATTACGGCAGACTGGACTACAATTGCTCACCTGATTTTTAACTTATATTGTGATCTTGCTATGTGTTTTTAAACAGTTACTGTGTGACTGCAACGGTGTATCGGTTTGCGTGCAGGGCGGCTGACTCATAGCGCTATTTGCACCCTTACCTTAACAGTGGCCCCTCTGCCTTGGTCCATCGCGGCTTCTGCCGATTGTGTGGAGGGCGGCTCACCTACCGCGGCTCCTAGTGCCGGGCTGGTGGTGGGAACGGGCGCCATATTGGGAGGAGCCAGAGAGCGCAGGGACCTGTGGCAGCGGTCCAGTCGCTCGAGTCTCCCTCCCATAAAACGATAGGGAGTCCTTCCTCACTCGTGGATTCCGGGTTGGTGGTAGCAGCCCGGCGCCATTATTTGAGAGACGCTGCATTACGGCAGACTGGACTACAATTGCTCACCTGATTTTTAACTTATATTGTGATCTTGCTATGTGTTTTTAAACAGTTACTGTGTGACTGCAACGGTGTATCGGTTTGCGTGCAGGGCGGCTGACTCATAGCGCTATTTGCACCCTTACCTTAACAGTGGCCCCTCTGCCTTGGTCCATCGCGGCTTCTGCCGATTGTGTGGAGGGCGGCTCACCTACCGCGGCTCCTAGTGCCGGGCTGGTGGTGGGAACGGGCGCCATATTGGGAGGAGCCAGAGAGCGCAGGGACCTGTGGCAGCGGTCCAGTCGCTCGAGGCTCCCTCCCATAAAACGATAGGGAGTCCTTCCTCACTCGTGGATTCCGGGTTGGTGGTAGCAGCCCGGCGCCATTATTTGAGAGACGCTGCATTACGGCAGACTGGACTACAATTGCTCACCTGATTTTTAACTTATATTGTGATCTTGCTATGTGTTTTTAAACAGTTACTGTGTGACTGCAACGGTGTATCGGTTTGCGTGCAGGGCGGCTGACTCATAGCGCTATTTGCACCCTTACCTTAACAGTGGCCCCTCTGCCTTGGTCCATCGCGGCTTCTGCCGATTGTGTGGAGGGCGGCTCACCTACCGCGGCTCCTAGTGCCGGGCTGGTGGTGGGAACGGGCGCCATATTGGGAGGAGCCAGAGAGCGCAGGGACCTGTGGCAGCGGTCCAGTCGCTCGAGGCTCCCTCCCATAAAACGATAGGGAGTCCTTCCTCACTCGTGGATTCCGGGTTGGTGGTAGCAGCCCGGCGCCATTATTTGAGAGACGCTGCATTACGGCAGACTGGACTACAATTGCTCACCTGATTTTTAACTTATATTGTGATCTTGCTATGTGTTTTTAAACAGTTACTGTGTGACTGCAACGGTGTATCGGTTTGCGTGCAGGGCGGCTGACTCATAGCGCTATTTGCACCCTTACCTTAACAGTGGCCCCTCTGCCTTGGTCCATCGCGGCTTCTGCCGATTGTGTGGAGGGCGGCTCACCTACCGCGGCTCCTAGTGCCGGGCTGGTGGTGGGAACGGGCGCCATATTGGGAGGAGCCAGAGAGCGCAGGGACCTGTGGCAGCGGTCCAGTCGCTCGAGGCTCCCTCACATAAAACGTAATGTGGTGGAGGGAGCGCAGCGGACGAGCGCAGCGGGCGCGACGGAGGCGCGCCGGAGTCGCGCTAGAGTCAAGCTCGTCTGCGCTCGTCCGCGAGCGTCCGGGACTAGGGGCTAAGGACTCTGTGTGTCCTCTGGTGTATTCATCCGCTGAATTACTAGCGCTGAGACCTTCTATCATGAAGTGCCCCCCCGTACCCCTCAACGCGGTGAAGCGGACATTTCGCCTAGGCATCAGTAGTCCCATCAACCTAACTACGGACTCTGCCTCTACTTACGCGGTTTCGGCAAGCACGCCAGGTACCACTTGTAATTTTAGATGTGTTTATTTAAACACTCGTTCTATGGCCAAACATCAGACAGATATCTTTCTGTTACTATCTGACACTAAACCAGATTTACTCCTGCTGACCGAAACATGGCTCACGCCGGATTCATTACCGGACATCTTGGCTGCCTTACCTGCTGATTATTATATTATATCCGTGTTACGACCGGCAGGTAAAATTGGGGGCGGGGTGGCCATCATCTCCAATAAGAAACATCAACTTAGACAACTCCCTTCCTTGGATATTTCTAATGTGGAGAATATTGTTGCCAAACTGGATACTGTCAATAGGACACTTGTGGTGGTTTTACTATACCGCCCGCCCCAAACCATGGTTATGTTCCCTGCTATTCTTGCGGAGCAATTGGCCATGCTAGCTACTAATAATTAAAAACTGCTTCTGGTCGGGGATTTAAATCTTTGGTTTGATAACATCCTATCTGATCCCCAAGCAGCTGAGACTAGGGACCTTCTGAGTGATCTGAATTTAATACAACATATAGATACTCAGACCCATCAAAAGGGCCACAGTCTCGATCAACTTTGGTCATTGAATTTAGCCATTGATTTTATTGATATTAAACCTTGTAGCTGGTCTGACCATTTTACTATTAGTTTCTCATTTTGTGTTGAGAAAGCTCTTCAATTTAAGCTGAAGGCTACCAGTCTGACTCGGAAATGGTCCTCGTTGGACATGTCAGCTTTTTTAAATCTGTTAAAGTCTACTCTGCCAGAGCAGAGCTCAGATGTGGAGATAGCCGATTGTAGGCTTCAAGACTGGCTAAATTCGGCCATTAATGTTTGTGTTCCCCTCACTCGTTTTGATAACTCACGCGGCGCGGAGGCGCATAAATGGTTTACACCGGAGTTGAGGAAACTAAAACTTGAAGTGAGGCAGCAAGAAAGAACATGGCGCTCCAACTATTGTCCTCAAGCAAGGATCGCTTATTGTTCTACTCGCAAAGCCTACCAAAAAACGCTGCACACTCACAAAACTGCTTATTTCTCTTCTAAAATACTTAACGCCACCAACAAGTCGAAAGAAATTTTCAGGATTGTGACCGAGCTGTGCAATGATGAGAGAACTTCTCCTCCGGTTGTCCCCTCACAATTGCTCTGCAACTCGCTGAATGACTATTTTAATGACAAAATAGTGCTGATTAAGGACACTCTATCCAAGCTTCCAGTTTGTGCCCCGATAGACGACACTTTTTTAAACCCTTTTACCTTGCATTCCTTTCCCTTAATCACTCACCAAACCCTTCAAGACTTGCTCACTAGAGTTAAATCAGGATCTCCTCAGGATGCCTGCCCTCCCCAAGTAATGAGAGAAATTGGTCGGGCATTCCCTAGTAGCCTGATTTCATTGCTCAATAACTCCCTCGCGTCAGGGAATGTTCCTAATAGTTTTAAACAGGCCTTATTGATTCCTTTGAAAAAGAAACCTGGCATTGACTCCTCAGACCTTTCTAATTACAGACCAATATCGTTACTGCCTTACTTATCCAAAATATTGGAGGCGCATGTAACCAACTGCCTATCAAGTTTTGTGGAAGCCTCTGGGTATTTACAACCCAACCAGGCAGGCTTTCGGCCTGGTCACTCCACTGAGGCAGTGATATTGGCCGTTCAGAATACTCTAAGGTCTAATGCAGACAGGGACTTACACCAGGCTTTGGTGTTACTGGACCTTTCTGCGGCGTTCGACACGGTTGACTATACCATCTTGGTCAACCGTGTCGAACAGGCCGGTCTTCGGGACTCGGCCTTGGCCTGGCTCAAGTCCTTTATTTCTGGACGTACCCAATCGGTTCGACTAGGTTCCTTCACAGCCCCTAAAAAAATTTCCTTTTGTGGGGTCCCTCAAGGATCCTCCTTGTCCCCTTTATTATTTAATTTGTATATGCGCCCACTGTTATTCTCTCTACGAGAGTTTAAGGTTGATGTATATAACTATGCAGACGACCTGCAGCTGGTCTTTGTGCTAAACTCCCACAATGCTGCCGAGGAATTTCGAGCAACCATGTCTTTTATCCAGAGGTGGATGTCTCTAAACCACCTTAAGCTAAATCCGGGAAAAACGGAGCTCATTCTACCTGGGAAGAGTGAGATCAGTTGGAGTCCTAGTTTTTGGCCATCGGACATGGGCTCGCCCCCAAAAAAATCCCGCACAGTAAAAAGCTTGGGAGTGACTCTTAGTGAGGACCTTACCTTGGTGAGCCAAGTCGGAACTGTGGTCTCCGCGGGGTTTTTTCAATTGAGGAAGATCAGGAAAATAGCACATCTTCTTACAGGTCTGGCTTTAATTCAGACAGTCAGTGCTCTAGTCCTGTCCCACATTGATTTCTCTAATGGCCTCTATCTGGGGGCGCCTATTGGCCAACTTAAAAGATTGCAATACTTGCAAAATCAAGCTGCGAGACTTATCTGCAAAGTACCTAAGTGGGAATCAATCAGACATGGACTAGAGACCTTGCACTGGCTGCCTGTGGAACAGAGAGCCACTTTCAAGGTGGGTTGCATTGTGTTCAAGGCTCTGGAGGGCAAGGGTCCTATGTTCCTTAGATCACTACTGCGCAAATATACACCTTCGCGCAGTCTGAGATCAATCCACAAAGATCTACTCGAGGTCCCTCGTTTCAAAAAGAAACGTCAGGGAGGCAGCAGTTTTCAATTTTTAGCCTCCTCATTGTGGAATTCCCTCCCTTTGACCCTGCGACATAGCAAGGACCTCCTTGCTTTTAGGAAGGCATTTAAAACTCTTCTTTTTTCCCAGGCCTATTGTAAAAAGTAATTGTATCTTTTTTATGCACTGTTATGTTTGATTCTCTCACCAGCGCCAAGAAGCCCCAGGGCGTATGCGCGCTTAACAAATTATAAATAACATAACATAACATAACATATATATATATATATATATGACAACCAAGTCCTTGGAAAGCACGAAGTAGGGCAAAACTCCACCCAGCGCTTTGAAACCAGGAACGGACCGCAACAAAAGGTAAATTATTAAAGTGCAATTTTATTTTCCTCCATCATGACACGTTTCAACCAGGTTGCCCCGGCCTTGATCACATCATATATGCACACAGGTCCGGCTCGACACCGGTAAACGAGGAGGCACTCACTCAGGCACAAGTAGATTTTTAAACCAACAGCTTTATTTTAAGCTCGTTCGTCCTAACCCAACGCGTTTCGCCTTCAGCGGAAGGCTTGATCATGGGTATTAAGCTCTAACACGAGCCTACTTTTATGTCTAGTGCACAGTGAAAAAACAACAGTGAAATGCAATTGCATTGTGGGAAACGTAGTTTTTAAACTATGAAAAAAGTGTTAGGTGCTCATTTAAAATTGTATTTGGAAACAATTTATTACAAGCGGATAATTTTTAGTACATTATTATCAATTATAAGTCTTGAGATGTCATCCGTGATGTCATCAGTGATGTCAATGACCATGTCATGAATGATGTAATATGTGACATCATCAGCAGTGGATTGCGGGCGCGCGAGTTATAGTGAGTCCAGCTAACTATACCGTGGGAATTTCAATGGTTTTGTATGAGTAAAATGGTCAGCTAACTATAACTGGTGTGAAACCTATGATTTTTTCAGTGAATTTCAAAGGTTTTTTAAATGCTAATTCCCAAACTATAACGAGTGTTAAACCTATGGTTTTTTCAGTGAATTTCAAAGGTTTTTTAAAAGCTAATTTCTAACTATAACGAGTTTGTAATTTATGGTTTTTAAAGTAAATTATTACGTTTTTTTAATAGCTATTTTTTATAGCTATTAATTATTATAATTTGTATTAAATTATTTAAAAAATGTATACTTTTCTAACATTATTTTTTCTATGTATTTTTCCTGTGTTTTTTTTTAATGTTTTTACCCTGAAGCGCTCAGGGTACGCGCACCCGTAAACGCACCCGTACACATAGCGAGAGCGCTATTCCCGCGTGTGAAAAAATATATATTTATGTATTTAAAGTAATTAGTAATGCAAGACATTCAGTAGCATACTCATAAAAGTAGTATTTTCATTTAAAAAAAATATATTTTGACTCTAAACACATTTACAAAAATGAAGTAAAACGTCATTGTGACGCGCCGCGTAACGCCCCCGGAAGCGCCTCCGTAAGCGCCTACGTACGTGCTGCATAAGCGCCGCCGGAAGCACTCCGGAGCGCGTAGCATAAGCGCGTCAAGCCATGTGACCTTAAAAGAACACTTTTGTTGGTTCATAATAGTTTCTTTTCCAAATATTGTAAGCCCCCACCCATTTCCCTCACTATCATTTTGAACTTGGAGAGAGCAAGAGGTGTTCTTTGGATCATCAGCAGCATCTCTACAATTCCAGAGCAATGGCTGGAAGACAACCATCCTCCAGTGACTCTGAAGATGGTTTTTTGCATGAGGACCCTCCTCGGCGCAAAGTCAAGGAGCATTTCATTTGGAAATTTTTTACTTTCCCTGAAGGAGAAAAGAAAGTAAATGTGGCAAAGGTGTGCTGCAAGATTTGTGGCACCAGCTTATGAAGAGTGAATCGAAACAAAAAATACAGTTTTGGGAATGCCACTGAAATCAGGCATGTGGAGAGGAGGCACCCCAATAACTTTGCGAGGGAGAGTGTCAGGGACCTGGCACGCAATCCCCCAGCAGATGGCGGCAGCACCTCGACTGGTGGAGCAACACCTTCGGGAAGTCAAGCTGCAAGGTTGATCCCGAATATACAGCCCGCACGCATCAAAATTGTCTGCATGGACTGCGATGAACTGCTTTGTTATGGTTAGCAGAGCATAGAACTCATTGCTCGTAAAAAACAAGATCACCGCTGCTCCACCCAGCATTAATTTTTCCCTTTTTTTTGCTCCTGTTGAGCAGATTTGCATTCCCTAGTTTTGTTTATGTTCTGAAAAAAATACAAAACAAAATTTTAAAACTTTTGGAAAAAGTAAAAAAAAAAAACTAAAAAAGAAGAATAAAAAAAGTTCTTTTTAGAACTACCTCCAATTCTCCAAAAAGAGCTATATTCTTTATATTTTTTGTTATTTTTAAAAAAAAACGAATGTATGTGAAGGGGAGAAAGAGACTGAAGAAACATATTACAGAAGGGCAGTGAGTGAGGGTGAATTGATGAAGGAGAATGAGGATGTGACAGGACAGAGGGAGTGAGAGAAGCAGTGAGTGAAGTGGAGTAAAATGAGTAAGGGGAGGGGAGTAAGTGAGGGAGCGAAGGAAGAGAAGAGAGGGGAAGCAAAGTGAAGTCAGGGGAATGAAAGAAGGTGACTGAGGGAGGTGAGTGAGGGGAAGGGGAGTGAACATGGGGAATGACGATAAGTGAGGAAAGCGGAGTAAAGGAACGGGGTGAGGAAGGGTAAGAGAAGAGCAGTGTGGTTGAGGAAAGAGGGGTGATAGAGGGTGGATAAAGACAAGTGAGCATGAGACAAGGGGAGTGAGGGAGTGAGGAGACAGAGGGAGTGAAGGAAAGAGTGAGAGAAGGGGACTGAGTGAGGGAGCATAGAAAGGTAAGTGAGGTAGTGTAGGTGAGTTAAAGGGAGTGAGCATGAGGGAAGGGGAATGAGAGACGGAGGTAGTGAGGCTAAGGGAGAGGGAGTGAGGGAAGGACAATGAGGATGTGACAGGACAGTGGCAGTGAGAGAAGTCAAGTCAAGTCAAGTCAAAAAGATTTATATAGCGCGCTACATACCCGGAGGGTCTCAAGGCGCTTGAAGAAGGGTGTGAAATTACTTGTCGAATATCCAAGTTTTAAGTTGCTTTCTGAATGCTAGGTGGTTCTGAGTGAGACGAAGGTGAGTGGGGACTGAGTTCCAGGTTTTAGCTGCGAGGTAGGAGAAGGATCTACCTCCCATGGTGGTTTTGTTGATGCGAGGTATGGTAGCAAGCGCTTGGTTGGTGGATCGTAGTTGGCGGGAGGGGGTGTAGAAGGAAAGTCGTGTGTTGAGGCATTCGGGTCCAAGTTCGTAAAGTGCTTTGTGTGCGTGGGTTAGGAGGTGGAAAGTAATCCTCTTATTGACGGGGAGCCAGTGGAGGTTTTTCAGGTGACTGGAGATGTGGTCTTTACGCAGGATGTCTAGTATGAGTCTAGCTGATGCGTTCTGGATTCGTTGGAGTTTTTGAGTGAGTGAAGCGGAGTAAGGTGAGTGAGGGAAGGGGAATGAGTGAGGGAGTGAAGGGAGAGAAGAGAGAGAAGAGAGGGGAAGGGAAGTGAAGCCGGGGGACTGAAAGAAGGTGACTGTGGGAGGTGAGTGAGGGGAAGGGGAGTGAACATGGGAAATGAGGATAAGTGAGGAAAGCGGAGTAAAGGAACAGGGGTGAGGAAGGGTAAGAGAAGAGCAGTGAGCTTGAGGAAAGAGGGGAGATAGAGAGTGGATAATGGCACGTGAGTGTAATATAAGGGGAGTGAGGGAGTAAGGAGACAGAGGGAGTGAAGGAAATAGTTTGAGAAGGGAACTGAGTGAGGGAGCATAGAAAGGTAAGTGAGGGAGTGTAGGTGAGTTAAAGGGAGTAAGCATGAGGGAAGGGGACTGAGAGAGTGAGGGGACAGAGGGAGTGAGGCTAGGAGAGAGGGAGTGAGGGAAGGAGAGTGAGGATGTGAGAGGACAGAGGGAGTGACAGAAGGAGTGAGTGAAGTGGAGTAAGATGGGTTAGGGAAGGGGAATCAGTGAGGGAGCGAAGGAAGGGAAAAGAGGGGAAGAGGACTGGTGCAAAGGTACTGAGAGAAGGTGAGTGGGGGGTGAAAGTAAAGGGAAGGGGAGTGAAGGATAGGGAATGAGGGATAGTGAGGGAATCGGAGTAAGGGAATGAGGGTGAGGGAGGGTGAGAGAAGGGCAGTGAGCGTGAGTAAGGAGGGGTGAAAAAGGGTGGATAAAAGTGAGTGAGGGTAAGACAAGGGGAGTGAGGGAGTGAGGGGACAGAGGGGGTGAAGGAAGTAGTGACAGAAAGGGACTGAGTGAGGGAGCAAAGCAAGGTAAGTGAGGGAGTGTGGGTGAGTTATAGGGAGTGAGTGTGACAAAAGAGGAGTGAGAGAGTGAGGGGATGGAGAGAGTGAGGCTAAGAGAGAGGGAGTGAGGGAAGGGGAGTGAGGATGTGTGAGGACAGAGGGAGTGAGAGAAGGAGTGAGTGAAGTGGAGTAAGTTGAGTAAGGGAAGGAGAATGACTAAGGGAGCAGAGGAAGGAAAGAAGGGAAAGGGAGTGAAGCAGAGGGACTGTGAAAAGGTGACTGCGGGAGCAGAGTGAGAGGAAGGGCAGTTAAGGATGGGGAATGAGGATAAGTGAGGGAAGTGTAGTAAGGGAACGGGGGTGAAAGAGGGTGGATAAAAGTGAGTGAGGGTAAGACAAGGGGAGTGAGGGGACAGAGGTAGTGAAGGAAAGAGTGAGAGAAAAGGACTGAGTAAGGGAGCAAAGAAAGGTAAGTGAGGGAGTGTGGGTGAGTTATAAGGAGTGAGCGTGACGGAAGAGGAGTGAGAGAGTGAGAGGCGGAGAGAGTGAGACTAAGAGTGAGAGAGTGAGGGAAGTGGAGTAAGGTGAGTAAGGGAAGGGAAATTACTGAGGGAGCAAAGGAAGGAAAGAAGGGTAAGGGGAGTGAAGCAGAGGGACTGTGAATAAATCTGTTTCTGCTTTCCTCAGAGACTATGGTATGAGTTCCATATACCACAATAACTTGCATTACAACATGCAAGATATCTACAAAGAAGACGGTGTACATTTCGCAGATGAGGGGAACAGAGTCTTTCTCTTGAATTTTAGACTCTGCATCGGTACCTACTTGTAGGTACTTAAAACACCCACATAACACAACAGCTCTTTTTAGAGCTACCCTACCTCTAAGCAATCCAAATTCTTATTTTACACTATTTTCTTTTACTGTTTTTCCCTGTGGTACGCTCTGGGTACGCGTACATGGGAACGCACCCAGCGCTTACCCGGCGAAAATTAAAAAAAAATAGGTTTTTTTGCACCACAGGGTCCTTCTAGGCCCCCCTCGGAAAATCTAGGGGGTCAGGGGGTGTCTACCCTGCCCCCTTATAATCATTTCCCCCCTTTTTTTTTCACCTCTTGTGTCTCTATTCTACCGAGACACAAGATGGCGGACTCTCCGGACTGTTCGGAATGTTGACAGACACCCGAGAGCCAATCAGCTTCCCGCTCGCGCACTTCCGTGTCGCGCCGAGGCGCTCCCCGGTACGCGTACCTGTAAGAGCTTGAAGCGCGCATATAGATAAATATGTGTTTTTGAAGTTATTTTTCGTAAAAACCACTGAAGCAATTTTCATCAAATATAGAAAAGGCACTGCGTACCAGTCCCTACAATTTTGCCAAGTTTGGTGTTATTCCGTTCAGCCGTTCTGGTTGTAGCCGTGTCTAATCGTCCTATTGAAATTAACATGGGGAAAACACGTTTTGGGACCCCCCTTTTTTCTCGGCCCCCGCATGACGAATCCCCCCAAAACTTCCAGGGAAGGAGCGGAGCTGGCCTAAATTTTGGAAAATTACATGCAAATTGCTCAACCGGAGCAAAAGTTATTCCCAATAGAATGTTGCGGATTTCCTATGGTAGCTAGGTCCTAACTATAACTACCTACTGGCGACCGCCAGTAGGTAATATGTATATATACACCCTTTTCTTTCGGGTAAGAACGAGTGCAGACCATCAATATCGTGCAGCAATTTCTTCTTTATTTAGCCTCTGCCATAACGCGTTTCAGCCGTACAAGCGGCCTTGATCACATGACAGCGCCCTGACCTTTTTTCCCACTTTTTAATGTGCTAGTGCATGTCACAATTCATATTAATGGGAGACAGGCTCCCTTATTATCATTTTAAATAGAATACAAGCATGAATGCATGGGTACAAGTACAAAGACAGTTCTACTATTGCCCCATATATAATATATTACTGCAATATAGCTAATAATCTGATTAAAACATTTTTAAAACGTATGAGCTATTGTCTGAACCTGAAAACAATGTTGGCCTAAATGCCACTACGGGTTGCACCCAACTTCCTGTTACTAAAATTGGCATACTGTGAAAATCATTTACTGCTCCCTAACCGTGGAAATGAAAAAAACATGAAAACAAAGTTATACTTTGTCAATGGATACTGCAGGTGAATACAAAACATCACATTTGAGTATCTGAACTGCGCCATATC
Source organism: Lissotriton vulgaris (assembly GCF_964263255.1). NCBI lineage: Eukaryota > Metazoa > Chordata > Amphibia > Caudata > Salamandridae > Lissotriton > Lissotriton vulgaris. The sequence continues at coordinate 157,076,965 of NC_141695.1, read as the reverse complement.
AATATTTCACACCATATAATAATGGGCATATATCTTATTATAACAGCGTAATGCCGATAATTGGCACACAGTAACCACCGTATCTTCTAGTGCAGAGTAAAAGCAACAAATTCATGCTAATGCAAATGCGACTTCCTCCTGTAGTTCAGCCCACTGATGAAATAGCGCCCTGATTAGTCCTTTCAGGTTACCCAGCGCCTGCCTCGGAACGATCCCGGTGTGTATAACAAGGCATGCTGCACAATTTGTGGAGGAAAAGAAGGCCTCTACACTTAAAACACCAAAAACGGCTGAAAACACCCTTCATGGGATTTAAATGATGCGATTGTTCAAACCACTCAAAATGAGTGCAAATTCAAATGTTTTGAAGCAGGGCTTCTAACTGCAATTTTTTAAGTTCTCCCCTTCCATTACACCCCCGCTTCATGAACACGCGCGCACACTCATGCACAGCGACAATTCTTCACCCCGGTACTGCAGTTTTTCCTATCTTTAAACTTGCATTATTTATAACGGCAGCTCTTTGAACTTGTCCCAGGTACCTAAACCTCCTGTGCACTTATTTCAATGGTAAGCAGGTTTTGAGGGCCACGTTGAGCCTTGCTCCTGCGATGCGGGATAACATTGTATGTAATAAGAAAAATGTAAAAATAAAAGTGCTTGAAGCCTCAGCTGCCGGACCGACAGGTCACTACTTCCCTGCCCACTGCTGCTGAACCAGGGCTGCGGGTCTCGACACAGGGAACTTCTTAGCACTCCAGGGTAACCAGCAGAGTTTTTAACAGGACAGAGTTATCCATTTGAACAGATGCATGAATGGGAGAGTGTGCCTGAGAGTTTGTGTGTATCAATGTATGTCTGAACGCAGCTTTTGAGTGTTTGCGGTGCACTTTTTCAAGCGACTGTATATTTAGTGTGTGCGTTAGGGTGTGTGTATGTTTTAGCGTGTGTATTGGATGTGTCTTTGTATGGGACTGTGAGCGTGCGCATGTGTGTGTCTGTGTATTAGTCTACTTGTTTTTATTACCGTTATGTAAAGGGGCACTTTTTAAAAGCCTTTCATGCTCCATCTCTTGTGGATTTATTGTTAACTGATGTACGAGTTCCTGTCTGCAAAAGCTGGAGTGGGCAGTGAATGCACTGTTGTGAACAGGCGATGAAATTCAGTCCTGTGTGCAGCCACCAACTGACATGAAAGCACTTTGAAAGGATAATCCACACATAAGGGCCAACATCACCTCAATCCTCCAATGGATTGATGACTCCTCCATTCTTAAATCATGCCCCCTCCAAATTCTAGCGCCCTGACGCCCAGAAATGCTGCATTTTGATGTTGCCAGCTAGGTTTATGGTTTATATAATACCAGCACAATCTTTATGCAAATACAGTATTGTTTTTACGTTGACCACCTGCTGGGTGTTTCCTGTACACATCTTCCAAGAGTGAATGGCTGAGAGTTCTGAACAGCAGTAGGAGTGTGTGTTCTCCTTTCCTTGTGTTTGCACAAGGTCTGCTCTTTATGGAATCGCGGAATGTTGTGATACTCAAGAAATGTGTCACCGACCATAAAAGATTAGACAAATACCATGCTCGGCCCATTCCATCCACAATGTAAGCAATTAAAAGGGCTTTCCAGAGTCATTTACTTTTCTATTTGACATGGCTGCTTTTGTGACATCAATTTGCTCTGCTAGCCTCACAGTAGAAATGCATCATCCCAGTGTCAGATATTAAATGATTGCTAGTGTTCAGCGCATTAACAGATGTGTTCACTCTTTGAGGATGGACTGCTCCTATGGAGCAGGGTCAAGACTGATTTGCATATGTAGTAGAATTAGGGGGCATGGAATGGGCACAAGACCACTTATAGAAATGATTGCCACTGCTAATTGTGTAATGTTTTTCTTTTCTGCATTTGTTACAGCCTGAAGAAGTGCACATCATTTTTGGATAGAGAGGGGTTGCATAGAACCCAACCTCCTTTTCGGCTTTTCACAACCTCAGGGTTTCAAGTTAGGGCACTGATACTATTTTATTTTTACAAAGTATTTTAGCGCTATGACTATGTATGTGGTCTTTCACAATTGCTTTATTAACTTCTTGCTTTCTCAAATTTGCTTGAAAATGCACCATTTGCCCACTCTTTTTTCACTTTTTTCTCGGGGGAGAATTCCCTGGACCCTCTTATGTTAGTCAAGCACTCCCGCTACACTCACTCGCCCCACTACACTCAGCCACAACATTTACGCCGCACAACTTTCAAATGTCACCAGCCGCCACTGACTTTACAATCCCTGATTGATTGATTGATGTGCTCATGCTGCAATTATCCTCACTCTCCGTACTTATGTCTCTCTCTGCCCTTCTTCTCACTCTCCTTCCTTCTGCCTCATGCTGCTCTTCTCCTCTTCACTCTCCTTCCTTCTGCCTCACGCTGCTCTTCACCTCCTCACTCTCCGTCCTTGAGCCTCAAGCTGCTCTTTTCACTCTCCTTCATTGTGCCTCACGCAGCTCTTCTCAGTCTCTTTCCTTGTGCCTCATGCTGCTCTTTTCACTCTCCTTCATTGTGCCTCACGCTTCTCTTCTCCTCACTCTCCATCCTTCTGCCTCACGCTGCTCTTCTCACTCTCTATTCTTGTGCCTCATGCTGCTCTGATCACACTCCTTCTTTGTGCCTCACGCTGCTCTTCCCTTCACTCTCTTTCCTTGTGCCTCACGCTGCTCTTCTCTTCACTCTCCTTCCTTTTGCCTCACGCTGTGATTATCCTCACTCTCCGTCCTTCTGCCTCGTGCTACTCTTCTCCTCACTCTCTCCTTGTGCCTCACGCTGCTCCCCTCCTCACTTTCTGTACTTGTGCCTAACGCTGCTCTTCTCCTCACACTCCTTCCGTGTTCCTCATAGATCTCTTCTTCTCACTCTCCTTCCTTGTGCCTCACGCTGCTCTTCCTCACGCTGCTCGTCTCACTCTCCTTCCTTGTGCCTCACGCTGCTCTTCTCACTCTCCTTCCTTGAGCCTCACGCTGCTCTTCTCACTCTCCTTCCTTGTGCCTCACGCTGCTCCTTCCTTGAGCCTCAAGCTGCTCTTCTCACTCTTCTTCCTTGTGCCTTACTCTGCTCTTCTCACTCTCCTTCCTTGTGCCTTACGCTGCTTTTCTCACTCTCCTTCCTTGCGCCTTACGCTGCTCTTCCTCACGCTGCTCTTCTCACTCTCCTTCCTTTGCCTCATGCTGCTCTTCTCACTCTCCTTCCTTGTGCCTCACGCTGCTCTTCCTCACGCTGCTCTTCTCACTCTCCTTCCTTGTGCCTCGCGCTGCTCTTCTCATCACTCTCCTTCCTTGTCTATCACACTGCTCTTCTCATCCTCCTTCCTTGTGCCTTACGCTGCTCTCCTCCTCACTCTCCTTTCTTGTGCCTCATGCTGCCATCATCTTACTCTTCTGCCTTGTGTCTCACCCTTCTCTTCTCCTCACTCTCTGTCCTTATGCCTCATGTGGCTCTTCTCCTCAAACTCCATCCTTGTGCCTCACACTGCTCTTCTCCTCACTTTCCTTTCTTGTGCCTCACACTGCTCTTCTTCTTCTCACTCTCCTTCCTTGTGCCTCACAATGCTTTTCTCATTCCTTGTGCCTCGTGCTGCTCTCCTCCTCACTCTTCCTTGTGCTTCACGCTTCTCTTCTCCTCATTCTCCGTCCTTGTGCTCTTCATATCCTCACTCTCCTTCTTGATGCTTTATGGTGCTCTACAAATACAAATTCTACTAACACCACATACACTCCATAACGCACATGTACAACACATTGCCATTTACAACTCTAAAAGCTTGAAATCAAACAAATGTGAGACCTATTGCATTTCCAATGCTTGTTAGAGGGTGATGTGAGCAGCACACCCAACAACAGAGATAAGATAGCTGTTAAAATGTGTTAAAGCTCAAACTGGAGCTGTAGTTTAAAGATCTTAAAAGACATTTTGGGTGCTTGTTTAATTTGTGCAGTGCTTTCAACAAGCCCAAGTAACATAACACATTTACAGTTTCATATTTATTTAAATCACCGGGCGATTATCGACAGCTCAGGACATTACTTAAATGTCTTAATAGAGCTGCCGATTAATCTCCTGGTGTCTACAAAAATATGAATGGCATTGAGTAATGTTGAATGGTGCTTGTGGATCCAGACCTAGTTTTTCTCTCCTCGCATACTCGGCATTACAAGTCAGAGCTGAAAATTTGAAAACAAATGTGAAATCACTGAATAGCTGAGAAAACAAGCATTTGCAAAGTAATAGGTCTCGCATTAATGCATGTTTCAGCTGTTGCAATCTTTCTCACATTTGTTTCATTGGAGCTATTGGCATTGTAAATGGCAATGCCTTTTACCTTTAAGTTATCGAACACATATATGTGGTGTGTAGTGGAATTATTCGCGTTGGATTGGATTAGTTAGTTGTGTAATTGTGTGGCATGAAATTGTGTGGTGTGGATTGCATTTGTGCAGTGGAATTATGTGGCTTGGTGTGCTGTAGAATTTTACGGATAGAACATATGTGGTATTGAGTGTGCAGGAATTATGTGAAGTGGCATTGTGGGTTATGGAGTGTAATTATGTGGAATGGTATTTTGTGTCGTCGAGTGGCATATAGTGGAGTTGAATTATGTGGTTTGCTGTTGATTTTTGAGGCACAATGTGTAATTGTGTGGTGTGGATTAGATGTTTGTGGTGTGTTGTATAATTGTGTTGTTGCATTGTATTCTGTTTTCTGGTGTTAAATTATGTGGTGTGGATTGCAAATGTGTGAAGTTGAATTGTGTGGTGTGGAACTGTGTGGATAGCTTTACATATTTGGTGATCAAAAGGAAGAAATAGGTCGGAGCTAAGTTTCAGATCTGTGTGTTTGAGTGTTTAAAAAAAAGAAAGAGAGTTAGAGCCGTTGGTGTTGTAAATGTAAATGCTGCTTACCCATGTGTTATGGATTTGAGTGGATGTATGCAGCGTGTAGTGGAATTATATGGTTAGGACTAGAATTATTAGTTGTGGCATTGAGTGGCATTGAATCGTGTGGTGTAGAGTGGATTTGTGCACTTTCAATATGTGGCATGACGTTCAGTTTCATAATGTGGATAGTAATTATGTGTTTTGAATGTATTGGAATTATGTGGAGTGGGATTGTCTAGAATGGGGTGTAATTATGATGAATGGCAGTTTGTGTTGCGAAGTGTTATGTAGTGGAGTTTAGTTATGTTGTGTGCTGCTGAGTTTTATGGTATGATGTTGAATTATGTGTTGTAAATTGTATATATGTGGTGTGTAGTGGAATTGTGTTGAAGGGGTGGAATATATATTTTTTTTATTATGTGGTCTGGAATGGATTTGTGTGTATTTGAATAGTATTGAATGTAACAGTGTGGTATGTAGTGAAATTATGATGATTAAAATTATGTGGCAAGGTGTGGAGTGTTTTATGTGGATTTATGTAGGGTGTATTTATGTGGTATTGAGTAGTGTGTAATTAGGTGGACTTGAAATCTGTGGTGTTGAGTGGAAGTATCTGGATTGTTATTATGTTGCATAGTGTGGTTGTATGGATTGGCAGTTTATTGACTGGTGTTGCGTGGAATGGATTTGCGTAGAAAAGTGTGGTATAGCATTGAGTGGAGTAGCATAAAGTGGCGTACAGGTCTATTTATTTTATTTTTATTTTACAGATTTGTAAAGCGCATGGCTGCCCGTGAGTGTCCCAGCGCTAGTGATAGATCAGAAGCGGTTGAGGTGGAGGTGAATTAGGGAAACAGCCAGGTCTTAAGTAATTTGCAAAATGGAAGAAGGTTGGGCTGGGCCCGGATGTCTGGGGGCAGTGTGTTCCATAGCTTGGAGGCATTGTATGAAAATAGTCGGCCTCCAGAGCGGGCCTTCCTAATCCTAGGTACTGATGCCAAGTTTGATTGTGAGGAACGGAGGGTTCTGTTAGTTTTGTAGGGGGCAATAAGGTGTTATGGGTGGTGCAAAGAGCTTTAAAATGTACCCTTTCTTGGATGGGCAGCCAATGTAGTGATTTAAGGGCTGGTTTGGCTGAGCAGCGGCTGTGTGTCCCCCTGAGAAGACGGGCGGCAGTGTTTTGCACAGCCTGGAGTTTTGCCAGCACCTTGTTAGGGGCCCCTAGATACAAGGCATTGCCATAGTCCAAACAGGACACCACAAGGCCCTGAATCAGTATTTTTTTTGATTGTGCAGGGAGCAGAGGGAGGATTTTTCTGGAGGTCCGTAAGAGACCATAGCAGGTTCCGGCCGTTTTCCTGGCTTGGGTGGAGAAGTTGAGACCCTTGTCCAGCCAGATCCCTAAGCTCTTAATTTCACGTTTAGGTGTAGGGGGTATGCCCATACAGGGAGACCACAGGGACTCGGGCGGAAGTGTGACTGGTTGCCTGGAGGTGACTGGAGGTGTGTAACATTGTGTGGATTTGGTTGGAGTGGTGTTGCATAGAGCAGAGTGGCATTCTGTAGAGAGGAGTGGGGTTGCGTGAAGTGGTGTTGTGTAGAGTGACATGGCATTGCAATAAGTGGCATTGCGTGGGTGGTGCTGCATTGAGTGATGTGGCGCAGACTGGAGTGCAGTTGTATAGAGTGGGACAGAGTTGAATTGGGTGGAGTGCAGTTGCGGGAGTGGCGTGGAGTGGTGAGTGGAATGGAGTAGGGCTGCCTGGAGTGAAGTGGCAAAGAGTAGAGTGGCATTGCATGGATTGGCATTGTATTGATTGTTGTGCAATGTAGTGGCATTGCATAGAGCTGAGTGGTGTGGCGTAGAGTGGGGTGCTGTGGCATGGAGTGGAGTAAAACAGAGTTGTATGAAGTGGACTGGTGTGGAGTAAAGCGGAGTGGTGTGGAGTAAAGCTTAGTGGGATGAAGTAAATCAGAGTGGCCTGGAGTAAAGCAGAGGTGCATTGAGTGGAGCAAAGCAGAATAAAGCAGAGTGGTGTAGAGTCGAGCAGAGTGGAGTAAAACAAAGTGGAGAAAAAGTGGAGTGGAGTTAAACGGAGTGGAGTGGAGCAAAGCAGAATGGCGTTGAGTGGAGTAAAGCAAAGTGGGGTAAAGCAGAGTGGAGTGGAGTAAAGCAGAGAGTGGCATGGAGTAAAGTAGAGTTGTGTGGAGCAAAGCCGAATGGCTTGGAGTAAAGCAGAGTGGTGTGAAGTAAATCGAAGTGAAATAATGCAGTGGAGTGGATTAAAGCTGAGTGTAGGTCAGTGGAGTGGAGTGGAGTACAGCAGAGTGGAGGGGAGTAAAGCAGATTGGAGTTGAGTGCAGTAAAGCAGAGAGGCGTTGAGCAGAGTGGAGTGGAGTAAACAAGAGTGGCATGGTGTCGAGTGGAGGGAAACAGAGTGGCATAGAGTAAAGCAGAGTTGAGTGGAGGAAAGCAGATTGTAGGAGAGTAAAGCAGAGCAGGCTGGAGTAAAGCAGATTGGCGATGAGAGGAGTAAAGCAGAGTGGTGTGGTGTGAAGCAGTGTGGCGTTCTGTAAAGCAGAGTGGTGTTGAGTGGACTGGTAAAGCAGAGTGGCGTGGAGTAAAGCTGAGTAGTGTGGAGTAAAGCTGAGTGGCGTGGAGTAAAGCAGAATGGTGTGGAGTAGAACAGAGTGGCATGGAGTAAAGCAGAGTGGCATGGAGTAACGCAGAGTGTAGGAGAGTAAAGCAGAGCAGAGTGGAGTATAGCAGAGCAGCGTGGAATAAAGCAGATTGGCACTTAGTGGAGTAAAGCAGAGTGGTATTGAGCAGATTGAGTGAAGTAAAACAGAGTGGAGTGTAGCCGAGTGAGTGAAGTTTCAGTTTCAGTTTCAAAAGCTTTATTCGATTATTTCACAAAACAATCATAAAAGCGTACAAAATATGTGCGATTTACGTTCCTCAGTATACACTCTATTGTTAATATCATTTAGAATACCAGTACAAAAATACAGAGATACAAAACATAACAGAGATTTAAACATAGTTCACACATACGAATAAGACTTGGGGAAAGTTAAAAAACCATACTTTTTCTAATGGGCATTGATTTTAAAATAAATACGGCTGTAAAAAAGCATACGTCTGGGTCCTCTAGGGAGAACAAAAGGCTCATTGCAGATTTTGTCGTTGTTACAGCCTTTTTTTTAAATAGTGGTTTCAAGTACATAATTCTAAAGTGCAAGTAAAGGTCGCAGATAAGTAAAAAATGCACAGTGCTCTGCTTAGTAACCTTGTCACAAGGGCAGGGGGAGGAAGAATGATTTTTCATACGAGGGAATGCCACCAGATGGTGGACTATTCCTAATCGCAGTCTCGTGAGGACAAACCGGTGGGATGGTTTGGTGACAATCCTCAGATAATTTTGAAGGCCAAGTGGCACCACATTGGAGAAATAAAATTGTGACGTTGTTAACAACATATTTGTGTCTACTCATATAACGACACTTTTAGCTCTTTCTTGGGGATATCAGATAAACAATCAGGGTCAGCCTTGACATCTAGGTTAAATATGTCTCTAGCTGTTACCACAACATAATGGATCCATGGAATCAGTGAGCACTTGTCTAGGAGAAGGCAATCACTAATAATACTCCTGGTAAAGCCAGTTTCTTCCTTCAACCAGACAGCTCTCCACACCATCAAGGGCCTTAGGCTGATTAGGTCAGACAAAAAATCCAAACCCAGTTCCCGATGTGAAATCTCGTTCGAGGCTGATTTTGGTAAACATAACAGTCTTTTAATAAAAGCATTTTCCTCGACCTGTAGATCCATGTACCGACTGTGTCCCCAAGCACCGGATCCATATAATGCGATTGACACACATCTACAACGATAGATGTGCAACATTTCATGGATACGTCGGTCCCCAAGCTTAGTCGCAAATTTGAAAATTCCGTTGGCACGTTTAGACATTTTGGCCTTCACATTAATTATCTCTTGGGACCACTTACCATTACTACTAAACGTAATCCCCAAATAACAGAATTGTTTTACAATTTCAATTTTTTTATCCTCTATATAGAATGATTTCAACTTTCTCATTTTCTCCCCACACTACGTAATGAATGTTTTGGTGTTATTGATTTTTAGCTTCCTGCCCTTGATAAACCCTGCAAACTTGTCCATTAGCCTCTGTAGGCCACAAGGGGTTCTTGATAAAAGCACCGAATCATCGGCATAAAGCAGGACCGGTATGGGCAGACCATCAACTTGTGGGGCATCTGAGTTGACCTGCTTAAGTTCGGTGTCAATCGCATTTATAAAGAGGGAAAAAAGGAGGGGGCGAGAACGCACCCTTGTCGAATACCCAGATTAACATGGATACTGTTCGTACATTCTCCCCTTCGACCATATCTTATGCTGGCAGATAGTTATGAATATAATCTGGCCAGAAAATATATAATCCCAGGCGGGGCACCTTGCTCTAATAGTATCGACCATAACAATGCATGATCAACGAGATCAAACGCGATGCTAAGGTCCGCAAAGCAGAGGAACAGCGACCCCTGCTTAGCGCGCGTATACTTTCCTATTAGAAGGTCTAGATTAATACACTGTTCTATAGTTCCCATGCCTTTGCGGAACCCAAACTGGGACTTCGCGAGGATACCACCCGTTTCTGCCCACTCCTCCAGCCTGGCCAACAATGTGTTGTGGTGTGCTTTTATTGACTGCCACATTAAACACCTTGGTCAAGACGGGGCCCAATAGTTTGGTATCAGCCTTATAAAGGTCGATGGGCACCCCGTCCGGACCTGGAGCTTTCCCGCCCTTACTATGTCTAATAGCAAGCTCAACCTCTGAGACAGTTATGCATAATGGAATAATAGGCCACTGATTGGACGCCATGGTCTGTAAAATGCCCGCTCCTTCTGGGTCAAAAATACGTGTATAGTGTGAGACCCAACACTCCTCACTAACTAAAGCAGTGAGGCATGGCATATTATCGCTCTTGAGGAAAGGGCAGTTAACAGTGTCCCAGAAAAGTTTACTGTCTGAGAGTTCAACTGCCCTAGTCAGCTTATCCCACGCTTCCTCCTGCAATTCATGCTTCCTACGTTTTATCTGCCCCTTATAGGCAGCTCTCAAATTTTTAATAATCAGCCTATCGCTGGGCCTAATAGCTAATGACTTCTTTAGCTTTCGTAGTGACTCTGAAAAAGCAGAGTCAAACCATCCGGTCCTCTGTTTCTTATAACTGGACTTAGTTATAGTCATGATATTAACAACCTGGGCATTAATCCGACTAAAACTTATCAAAATACTCCTTGAATCAGTATTAATGTCTAGGCAGGTGTTAAGGTCTGGTAGACAGGCTACCACATCTTAGTCAGAAGGTTTTCCGAGTTATCTCCCCTCCATTTAATCCTGTGGCCATTAGATCTAGTTGGGGCAATATCAGTAACCACAGGTTTAGCGGCCAATACTTTATTACCCCAAATAGTTAATACCATGGTGACACAGTTATGGTCACTCATCGCAAAGTCCAAGATGACAGGACTATCACAGGACCCGCTAATGTTGCCCGAGATCAACACATGATCCATAACTGTTGCAGCGTTCCTCCCGGTAAATGTAGGAACAATATTACCCTCACAGTCTTTCGCGGCTTGTAAAGCAACTAAATCATATTTTGCTAAAACCAAATTCAGTGATTCCCCATATGCACTATGGGAAAAATGTAAACAACCATCACCATTCTCGTCATTAAAGCCACATACCCTGTTAAAAGACAATGGGCACATCTGGGCGTTAAAATCTCCCCCCCAGATGAATACAAAGTTAACCCGGTTAACTCGGCAAATCTTTTCCATGGCCTTTTCCAATTCATTGACTGCATTCGGGCGTGATGAATCCGGCAAATTATTATAATAGTTAATCAATAAAACATTGCAGCCATTTTGAGTGAGTGGAGTAAAACAAGAGTACAGTGAGTGGCGTGCAGTGGAGTATAGTAGAGTGGAGTGGGTAAAGCAGAGTGGGGTGGAATAAAGCATAGAGGCGTTGATTGAAGGAGAGTGGCTTGAATTCAAGCAGAGTGGTGTGGATTAAAACAGAGTGGCATGGAGTTAAGCAGAGTTTTGTGGAGTAAAGCAGAATGGTGTGAAGCAGTGTGGCATTGTGTAAAGCAGAGTGGTGTTGAGTGGACTGGTAAAGCTGAGTGGCGTGGAGTAAAGCTGAGTGGCATGAAGTAAAGCTGAGTTGTGTGGAATAAAGCCGAGTGGTGTGGAGTACAGCAGAGTTGCATGGAGTAAACCAGAATGGCATGGAGTAACGCAGAGTGATGGAGAGTAAAGCAGAGTGGAGTGGAGTATAGCAGAGCAGAGTGGAATAAAGCAGATTGGCACTGAGAGGAGTAAAGCAGAGTGGTGTTTTTGCAGAGTGGAATGGAGTTTAACAGAGTAGAGTTGAGCAGAGTGAGTGGAGTAATGCATAGTGAGTGGAGTAAAGCAGAATGAGTGGAGTAAAGCAGAGTGGGCTGGAGTAAAGCAGAGTGGCATTGAGTACAGCAGTGCTGTAAAGTAAGGTAGAGTAGAGTGGAGAAGGCAACGTGGCATTGAGTGGAATAAAGCAGAGTGGCGTAAATCAGAGTGATGTTCAGAAGAGTGAAACAGTAGAATAGACTAAAGCAAAGTTTAGCAGAGTGGTGTTGAGTGGAGTGGGGTAAAGAAGAGTGGCATGGAGTAAAGCAGAGTGAAACGGAGTAAAACAGAGTAGTCATTGAGCGAAGTGGAGTGGAGTAAAGAGGGGGCATGGGGTCGAGTGGAGGGAAACAGAGTGGTGTGGAGTAAAGCAGAGTGGAGAGGAGGAAAGCAGAGTGTAGGAGAGTAAAGTAGAGCAGACTGGAGTAAAGCAGATTGGCAATGAGTAGAGTAAAGCAGAGTAGTGTGGTGTGAAGCAGTGTGGCGTTGTGTAAAGCAGAGTGGTGTTGAGTGGACTGGTAAAGCAGAGCGGCGTGGAGTAATGCTGAGTGGCGTGTAGTAAAGCTGAGTGGCATGGAGTAAAGCAGAGTGGTGTGGAGTAGAGCAGACTGGCATGGAGTAAAGCAGAGTGGCATGGAGTAACGCAGAGTGTAGGAGAGTAAAGCAGAGCGGAGTGGAGTAGAGCAGAGCAGAGTAGAATGAAGCAGATTGGCACTGAGTGGAGTAAAGCAGAGTGGTGTTGAGCAGAGTGGAGTGGAGTATAACAGAGTAGGGTTGAGCAGAGTGAGTGGAGTAATGCATAGTGAGTGGAGTAAAGCAGAATGAGTGCAGTAAAGCAGAGTGGACAGGAGTAAAGCAGAGTGGACTGGAGTAAAGCAGAGTGCTGTAAAGTAAAGCAGAGTAGAGTGGAGAAGTCAAAGTGACATTGAGTGGAATAAAGCAGAGTGGCATGGAGTGGAGTAAAGCAGAGTGGTGTTCGGAGGAGTGAAGCAGAGTAGAATGGACTAAAGCAAAGTTTAATGAAGCAGAGTGGTGTTAAGTGGAGTGGGGTAAAGCAGAGTGATGTGGAGTAAAGCAGAGTGAAACAGAGTAAAGCAGAGTACTCATTGAGCGAAGTAGAGTGCAGTAAAGCAGAGTGGCATGGAGTCGAGTGGAGGGAAACAGAGTGGCAGGGAATAAAGCAGAGTGGAGTGGAGGAAAGCAGAGTTTGGGAGACTAAAGCAGAGCAGACTGGAGTAAAGCAGATTGGCGATGAGTGGAATAAATCAGAGTGGAGTGGAGTAAAACAGTGGAGTGGAGTGGAGTAAAACAGAGTGGAGTTGAGCAGAGTGAGTGGAGTAAAACAGAGTGGAGTTGAGCAGAGTGACTGGGGTAAAGCGGAGTGGAATAAAGCAGAGTGGTATAGAGTGAAGTGGAGTGGAGCAAAGCAGAGTGGCATTGAGAGGAATAAAGCAGAGTGGCATGGAGAGGAGTAAAGCAGAGTGGTCTTCACTGGAGTAAATCAGAGTGGTGTTCAGCAGAGTAAAGCAGAGTGGAGTAAAGCAGAGTGGCATGGAGTAAAGCATAGTTGAGTGAAGCAGAGTGGCGTTGAGTGGAGTAAAGCAGATTGGTGTGGAGTGGAGTAAAGCAGAGTGGAGTGGAGTAAAGCATAGTGAATTGGAATAAGGCAGAGTGGTGTGCAGTAAAGCACAGTGTAGTGGGATAAAGCAGAGTGGCTTGGAGTAGAGTAAAGCAGAGCTGCATTGAAAGGAGTGGAGTAAATCAGTGTGAAATAGAGTGGAATAAAGCAGAGTGAAATTGAGTAAAGCAGTGGCGTGGAGTAAAGCAGAGTGGCGTTTAGTGGAGTGGAGTAAAGCATAGAGAATTAAAGTAGAGTGGAGCAGAGTAAAGCAGAGTGGTGGTGAGTGGAGCGAAGCAGAGTGGATAGAAGCAGAGTGGAGTAAAGCAGAATGAAGTAAATCAGAGTGGCCCAGAGTTGAGTGGAGTAAAGCAGAGAGGAATGCAGTGCAGTAAAACAGAGTGGCATGGAGTGGGATAAAGCAGAGTGGTATTACGTGGAGTGAAGTAAAGCAGAGTGGTGTTGTGTAAAATAGAATGGCGTTACGTGCAGGGGATGGCATTGCGTGGAGTGACAATGTACGGAGTGGTGTTGCGTGGAGTGGCATTGCGTGGATTTAAATGGCGCAGCGTGGATTAGAGTGGTGCAGCGTAGAGTGCAGTTATGTGGAGTGCAGTTGTGTAGAGTGGAGTGGGTTTGCTGGGAGTGGAGCGGAGTGCATTTGCTTGGAGTGGAGTGCAGGTTTGTGGAGTGGCATGGAGTGGCATTGTGTGGAGTGTCGTGTAGCATGCAGTTGTGCAGAGTGCAGCGGCATGGAGTAGCATTTCGAGGAATGGAGTGACTGCGTGAAGTGGTGTTGCATAGAGCAGGGTGGCGTGGCTTTGCATTGAGTGACAATGTAGTGAGTGGTGTTGCGTGGTGTGGCATTCAGTAGAGCGGTGTGGCGTAGAGTGCAGTTGTGTCGAGTGGAGTGGGCTTGCTGTTGCGTGGAGTGCAGTGGCGTTGCGTGGAGTGTCTTTGCGTGGAGCACAGTGGTGTTGCTTTGAGTATCAGTGCTTGGAGTGGCGTTGTATAGAATGGAGTGGGTTGGGTAGAGTGAAGTCAGGTTGTATGGAGTACAGCTGCGTAGAGTGAATTTGCGTTGAGTGGAGTGGTGATAGTGAAACCATTGGCTTGAAAGGAAATATCAAATTCAGAACTACATTAAAGAATTGTACTTCAACTGCATAAGCTGAAATACCAACACTGTGAACATGTGCATAAACAGTATTAGCAGTAACACAAAGCAGTGTACTTGGTTCCCTGGTTAAACCATCATAGTTCTTATGCTATCATTCTGCCTGTTAGAGGAAGAACCATTGGTCCCAAAGAAACATTTATATTGATATCGGCCAGGAAACCTCTAATCTGATCAAAATCCTCCTAAAAGTCAGATTTGATAACTATCCCCTTTAGACCAGACTAGTGAACGATGATCAATAAAAGTTTTTTCTGCACATTTCTATTTGTCCTTAAAACACCACAAGCAAAACATTGTAGAGGGGTTAATGGGATGACCTTTTTACCCGCTATTTACACAGTGAAATGTTATTTTATGTCCTTTAAAAGCAGTGTGAGAAATGCTTTGTTTTCACTCACAGGGGAACCCCCCAGAGTCATTTATTTGTGCCAGAGGTTGTGGTTTGGTGGAGATGTCTGCAGTACTTCAAGAAGGGGCTTCGGTCTTTAAGACCCGGCTTCAGTGTCTAAGCTATTATTTTTCAACATTCTTTGTGGCAACGCTTTTTGAGGGACCTGTCTTGATATCACTTCTCACTGTCAGGGTGTTTCTACCACTTTGTTTGGATAAAGGAGAAGGTTGAAAAGCATGTTTTGAAAGAGATTTAAGAACCACGCTAGCGCTTCTATGCCTTGTCAGGGGTAGTAAGCGCTATATGAATACAATTACAACTACAACAGAGCGATCAGATGTGAGGGCATCTGGCTGGTTTGGGATGATGCGGGTGGGAGGGAGGGCGGAGCGAGTGATGAGCCATACATTTTACAGATCAGCCACTGCATGCACCAAGGCTTCACAGACCTAGCAATCAGTTTATGATAAGGATGGGGGAAGCATCAATGGCATCCAACACAAGGGGAAAACAAGCTCAAGATGCAGTCCAGACATGCAAACTGTATTTGTTAATCTTAATGAACATCACAAAGGTGTCAACAATCCACAGAAGTATGCAGAAGAAGACAGACCACCACTGAGTTCCTCATGCAAGACCCAGCCAAAGAGAAATCTCAAAACAAATGCATGAAACCTACAGTATGCGCTGACTTCTACTTATTGCTGTGATTTATTAAAAACCTGGAGCACATGCCAAGGTGAAACCCGCTAAATGCTTTACTACAGCAATAAATCTTAAGTGAACATCAGGCCCAGGGGCTTTTTTGCTCTAAAAGACAAGAACACTGCTTGTGCACAGCCCCTCACTCTTTGTCTACTGACTCCACTGTTCTGCTGTGAGGTAAGCCAGGCTGGAGCCCCATGACTGATTGAAATGGGGTAGTGGGGTAAGGGAGAGCAGAGAGAGTGGGGTGGAGGAGCAGAGGAAAAGAAAGGACAGCAGAATTAAACAAACATTGGCATAGCCAATAGGTCTCGCCTTTGGGGTCTTATAAGTATTTAGTTATGCAGTAGAATATCCTTAGCGCAACAACATCAACTGTTGCATGGCTAAACCCTTATAAGGGCCCAAAGGCGTGACCTATTGGCTATGCCAATGCTTGTTTGTGCTTGAGTTGTGTTGGTGTAGCACAGCAAGGGCAAGGAGAGGTGAGGTGAGGGAAAGGAAGGGCTTTGCACCGATGCACCTGCCTCTTGTCCGTTATCGGTTCTCTGTTTTGCTGATCAGTGGACTGCTGCTGTTGTGTTAGGGAATCTTACATTGCTGTAGCTTTGATGCACGTTAGTGAAGCTTGCACAAACCTTTTCACAGTACAAAGTCACAATGGTTGCCTTGAGCAATGCTCATTCAACGCAGGGTTGATTTTGGGGTGCAGTGTCAGGTGTTGGTGTACATTTGGGAACCAAGAAGCTGATGGGGAAGATTATCCCGAATTCAGACAGAAAGCGGGGAGTTTAGTTTCAAGGACATCTTTGAATTTAGATGCCCGGTGTAGCTCAGACCGAGTTGGGGGTGAGAATCTCAGAGGAAAAACACCTCGAAGAGAACTTGTCAGTGTGGTTACAGTTAACAGGCTTGAGTTTTGATGAGAGTAGGGAGCTGGATAGGGTCTGGCAAACAACCATTTGAGAGTGCTACAGGAGCGATTTGAGTGGGTTTTACCCCACCATCAGTGGAGTGCATGGACCCCTGTGTTTAGCAGACAGCCAAGCAGCGTGTGCCAAGGGGTTGCCGCCTCGGAACTACTGTAGGTAGCAAGAGAGCTGCAGCTCACATAAGGTCAGAAATCCTTTACATAGCTTAGACCTCAGAAGATATCCCTCCGCCTTTCTGGACAACATGGGCAGTGAGAGACCTTCACAGTGATGTATGGATTTCTTTGTTATAAGGACAAACTGAACACAGCATTTGTTATTATTGTAATAAGGTTGTCCAAACCTACTTTGGTTGAACCTAAAACCCCAAAATGGATAAAAAAGAGATAGCTTAAATAAATATAACACATTGAAAGAAAACTGGGCTTTACGATTAAAAGTAGCCCAATCCGCAGTAACTTGAAGGGAAAAAGAACAGTAATATTCAGAATGGAGGTTAACTACTGTTACCTGCGCGGGGACTGGACTGTCTGCAGGGGATGCACGGTAGAGAGAGGTGCAGACACAGTGTGTGATCGTGCACACTATTCCAGCAGCAGTAGAGCCGCAGATGCACAATCTGTCCGTTCACACTGTGCAACAGACAAGTGTGTGTACCTGCAGTCAGAATGAGACAGTACTAAGTCCCTGCTCTATGGGAGGAACAGAAGAGAGAAAGGAGGGACAAAGATACAGGACTGACCATTTGTAAGCAGGGATTTATAAAAGACACTGACGTAGACAAATGAAAAGCAATGTCGAAAAAGGGGATGGACTTGATGCCCACAGACTGATTGGATGTCAAAAAATCATGACATAAATGACCTCAAATGGACAATTCTGTCCAAAATTGAGACCAACCCTCAAGGAGGAGATATTGAAAGATTGTTATTGCAGCATGAAGCAATGTTGATTGTTAAATATAATACTGTGGTTGATGGTTTGAATGAAATATCTGAGATTTACAATCTTTAAAGACCCTCACTTATGGCTTATGGAGTTATGGACCTATGAATGGGTCATTGACTAGGGCTTGTCAAAACCGAGCACTCAGCACTGGTACTAGCTATGCCGGAAAATCCTTGGACCGGTAAATACAATATGAGCTCTCCTAAATGATACATCATCAATGTACCTCATTTCCACTCTTGACTTCGACCCTAAACAGTGAGGTTACGAGTTCAATCTACTTTCTTGGTAACACTAGGCAAATAATCAATATTTCTAAAAATTATGGGTTGGACAAGTCTAAAAAGGTTGGTCGTTTTTATCCCCACTATGGTTTTTAAACTACTGATTTTGATTACTAAAAGAAATTTGAATTGCCAAGTTTTGTTTGTTGCGCACAATTTGCTTTTGTTGATCAGCTAAGGCAGGGACAATATCGGCCTGGTTATCAGCATCTTGACATTTGTTTCACTATGAAGAACACCTCTCAATAAAGCATTTCACATTCAAATCGGGACGTCAGATGCAGCAGCACGTAACTAATGAGGCGATTAGATAAGACGCACGCCTTCGGTTTACAAACACCGACTAGTAGAAACAGGAAGACATGCGATAGAAGCAACACCGAAGAAAACACGGTAACGATATACCCCAAAAAACTTTCTTTGCTGTCCCGCTCGGTGCTTTCACTTAAGATTACAACTGAGTGTCATTTCCACAGACTTTGTGTGGCGCCGGTCGAAGAAGACTGATTAACTTTGCAGCGATTAAAGAGGTACGCGTGTTTACCGCATAGTGTTATGGAGTCACTTTAGATTCATCCTGTGTTGTAGTAAGAGCTTTTTGGGTCTCGCCTACCGAGCTCGCAAGCGCTGGTTAGGCATAAAGACCTTTTGCTGTCGCTTTGGCTTTTCAGCCAAAGACGTGCACGCGTTCCATTGCCTTCAATGGCAATGCGTGCACGTGTGGAGATTCACTTGTGGGAGCGAGCGTCGCCATATGGTAGCAATTATCGCTCCCACAAGTGAATCGCGCCTCTCTCCCCTCCCCCTGCTGCAGAGTGAGGCACGCGCGCGCCCTTTTGCTTGGTATATAAAGCGCTTACTACCTCCGACGAGGAAATAAATAAAAATTCAAATTTGTGTGATTAGAGTGAAAAGAAAGTCAAGCAATCACTACATGACATAAACGGTTTACCATCTTCTCAGACCACTGGCAAGTGCACAATCAAACAGGCATATTAAGGGCGCCCGCAATGGGTCCTGCAAGCCTAGCACATATGAAGGAAATAGCAAAAGGACCCGTAAAATCACTCATTTTATGCTTAAGTTGTAAGACTACAAGGGTCATCATTAATAAGAGCTTTGTGCTCGTACTGATTACAATACGAACAATGTTTGCAAAACAAGTACATTCTAAAGCCGCTTACAGAATAGGAGAAGATCCCTACATGCTGAAAGGGCTACTACAAATTAACACATGGCCATATATTTCAACATAAAATGGATAGATACAATGACTTATGCACACTATTATTACTTTGATAGAACCTGCTTATTTTGTCTTATATAAAGCAAATATTTTTGTGACCCCTAATATGCACAGTGATATGAAACACCTTTTAAAATGGCCACCCGGCAGACAGACGATCTTTTCTTGTCCTCTTCTGTGTCATCGTGCTCAGGTGCTTGGAGACTTCCAGAACGTGACATTGTAAGCGGCTTGGGTTATCCTCTGTAATGATAGAAAGGTTATTGTAACACGCTTTAATGCAGTTAGGTAATCAATACAGGTGAGCTCCAGGGAGCATCCGCTGCCTTACACCATATCTCTTCAACTGCCCCCACAATCATAAGATACACACACACATTCCAGATGTCATCATAACATTCTACTGTAACATTCACGAGCCTTAAAGGTAAAGAACAACACAACACATCCCCCTCTCCTCAATAAAGGAAGAGAAAGGAGACAAGCAAATTAGAACAAAATAAAGGAAATAAAAAGAACAACAAAAAAAACAAATT
Source organism: Lissotriton vulgaris (assembly GCF_964263255.1). Classification (NCBI taxonomy): domain Eukaryota; kingdom Metazoa; phylum Chordata; class Amphibia; order Caudata; family Salamandridae; genus Lissotriton; species Lissotriton vulgaris. Next base: position 157,057,706 of record NC_141695.1, on the reverse strand, counting down.
GATAGCACTAATATTCTGTAACAAAATCTTTGAGCCAAGTGGGTAATGTGCGAGTTCTTTTACCCAAACTTTTCTCAGTAACATTCAACTCACCACTGACGTTGTTTAAAACACCACCAGCACTGTGAACACCGACACTTCCCCCCTCCTCACAATCAGACTGACCCACAGCAACAGAGTCATCCACCAACTCATTGGTGTTTCCAGCTACTCCAGCAAGTTGTGCTTGTAAGTAGCTATCCTCAAAATCATCTTCCATCCAATCATACATATTTGGACAATAAGGGGTTTCTTCCCTTGTTTCATCATGCTGATCACGACTAAAGGCTATACTTTTCAAATTCCAAACTTTTCCATCACTCAGTCTGACCGCATTTCTCAAAACTTCAATCACATGTTTCTGTGGTTCGAAATGACTCTCACCTTTAGGAACTTTATAAGGTTTCCTCACACGCACCCATTCGCCAACTTTAACTTCCACATCTTTCGTACCATGGTGACTGTCATAAAACTCTTTACTCTTGGAATGAAGTAATTCCAAGTCATTCTTCACTTCAGTAGGTGACCATTGTGTAACCTTCCCATCCATTAACCAACCAGGATTGATTTTACTTCTCTGTAATCTCCCCCTCATCATAATAAAAGGAGACAACACTGTACCAGTTTGCACAGTAGTTCTGTAAGACCAGATTGCCTTCTGCACTTGGACCTTCCAATCCAATTTTTTACTAACAGCTGCCTGGATAACACCTTTGATCACCCTGTTGAATCTCTCAACGGTGCCATTCCCACTAGGATTGTATAAAGCAGTTGTCTTATGTTTCACACCACACTTCTCAAAATAGGTGCTAGCCATGTGTGACAAGAATTGTACACCATTGTCAGTGAGCACACACACTGGTAAACCCTCCATGTTGTCCAAACATTTTAAAACATTACATCCGTCAGCTTTGTCCACAAATCTCACTATAGGCCATTTAGTGAATAAGTCAATAGCCACCAAGCCAAACTCCTTGGATTCCCCAATAGGCCCAATGATGTCAACTGCAATCGTTTCCCACGGAAGCCCCAGAATCAATCCATCACTCATACAAGGTTTCAGGGTTTTAAGAGTTTTATCCGCAGAACTACAAACTCCACAATTCCTTACAAAAATCTCTGTGTCCTTATCCACACCAGGCCACCAAAACATACTTTTCACCATGACTTTGTTCCTCCCAATGCCAAAATGTCCCTCATGACACAGCTCTAAAACCTTTTTCCTTAAAGAAACTGGTGGAACAACCCTGTCACCTCTGAAAAGTATATTTTTCTCCAAGGATAACTCCATCCTAACCTCCCAAAACGCCCTAAAATTTCCTTCCAAAGAACACTGTTTAGGCCAACCAGTACAGATATACTCCTTAACCTTCTTGAGTTCAACGTCTCTGTCTTGTTCCTCCATCCACACTTTATTAGTAATAGCAGGGGCTCCAGAATCATGAATTAAGGCAATACTAACATTCCCCCACGGGTCATCCACACACTCCTCTAACGGAGACGGCAATCTAGACAGGCAATCTGCAACTATATTGTCTCTTCCAGGTAAATAAATCATTTTATAAATGAATTCACTCATGCGCATTGACAATCTTGCCATTCTAGCCGAAGCCCCAGAAATGCCCTCAGGTGACAGGATCTTTACCAAAGGACGAAGCTCCGTTCTGATAGTTACTGGTTTCCCCCACACAAAGGCCCTAAAATGTTCAAGAGCCCATGCACAGGCCAATGCCTCCCTTTCAATGATGGGGTACCTGACTTCAGCCGGGGAAAGTGCACTAGACGCACACAGAATTATCATCTCTTTCCCTTTCTCATTTATTTGAGATAACACAGCACCAATACCCTTGTCGCTCGCATCCGTAGTCAACAAACATTCAGCATTGGGATCAAAACTTGTTAAAGCATTGACACTCTGTAGATCAACTTTGATCCTATCAAATTCATCCTGGCACTCTTTAGTCCAAATAAACTTGACATTTTTCTTGAGCAAACTTCGAATGTTAAACACCTTAGATGCAAAGTCATTCACAAACTTAGCGCAATACTCCGCCATTCCAAGACAAGCTCTTATCTCCTCTTTGGTACTAGGTGTACTAGAATTCACAATATTTTCAATCACCGCTGGCTTGGGTTTCACTCCCTCTTCACTAATAATGTGCCCCAAATACGATACACTCCTTTTGCAAAATTTACACTTCGACAACTCCACTGTAAGTCCAGCCTCTTCCAAAACTTTCAAAACCTGTCTCAACTTACCATCATGTTCAACTTTGTTCTTCGCAACCACCAAAATGTCATCCTGAAAGAATGCAATCATGTCCAAATTCCCTAGTAGCTTATACATTAATTTCTGAAATACAGCCGCAGCTGACGCCAACACAAATGGCATTCGTCTAAATTGATAACACCCAAAAGGTGTGATAAAGGCAGTTAGATATCTTGATTTACTTTCCAACTCAACCTGGTGATATGCAGCAGACAAATCTATAGTTGAGAACCAAGTAGCACCTTTAAAAGAGGTCACCATCTCATTGATCTTAGGCAAAGGAAACTTCTCTACAATAATATTGTTATTGAGATGGCGCAGGTTGATGCATAAACGGATTTTTCCGTTGGGTTTCCGTGCCACAACAATAGGACTGATCCATCTCTAATCAACATTGGGATGGGTCTAACCTTGTGCACCTTAGGTTCAGCATTTGCCTTAAGCAGTATTCTATGTTCAAACCCCCTTAATTTCCCCAAAACTGCACCGAACACCCATGGAAACTCTTTGCTCAAAACGTCACTCAACTTACTCTCCTCATCCACCACCAACACTTTTTCTTCACTATTTGGGTCCAAAATTATACTTAAACTTTTATGATCCCACCATCCCAAAGCCGATGGTCCTACCTTAGACACGTACAATTTTCCCCTTGTGCTCCTTCCTTTAAACAAAAATGTGAGCCATCTGTAACCCAGCATCTCAATTCTTTTCCCTGTATAGCCTACTGGACAAATATCCGAACTCCTCAATTGACCACCAATTTTTCCCACAAAATATTCATTCCAAACTTCCTCATTTACAATCGTGTAAGGTGATCCCGAGTCCGCATAAACTTCCACCACTACACCCCCAAAGATACTTTACATAGAGGTTTTCCTTCTAAGACCTCATCAGATATATTGATGACGTAATTACCTCTCACATTCTTTACCCATTCCAAACTCTCTTCCTCTTCTTCAACAACTATCTCTTCGTCATCCCAAACATACTTAACATTACTGCGATTGCGGCACATCATTGAAAAATGTCCTAACATTCCACAAATACCACATTTCTTATTAATAGCAGGGCAGGCCCTACTAAACGCTAAGTGTTCTTTGCTATCTCACCGATAACATCTTCTTTCTTCACTTCTAGTGTCTTTTTTTTTGGAATCTAGTTGGTTGAGCGTTCCATCTTCCCTGTGGACTTGGTTGAGATCTTGTTGGGGTCTTGTTATGTGGTAGAATCTTACAAACTGCACTTGACGTTTTTTCATGTTCAGTCTCTTTACCACAGAAGAACATCTTCCCGACATTTCTGCTTTTCTCATAATGGCTAACACATCTTCTAATGGTGCATCGCCATTTACCCATAGTCTATCTTGTAATGTAGTGTTATTATTATGCATCACTAGTTTGTCCTGTATCAATTCATCATTTAAAGTTCCAAGTTTACAATCAATTGCTAGCTTTTTTAATTTGTCCACCCATTCATCAACTGTTTCCGTTTTGTTTTGGTTCCTTTGAAAGAATTTGTGTCTAGTTACGCCCATACACACTTTTGGTGCGAAACATTTGTCCATGTTTTTTATGCAGTTTTTAAAAACATCCAAATTCACATCCTCAACCTTATTCATACGGGAATGCATTTTAAGACCAATAGCTCGTAAAGAATGTAGTAAAATCCTTTTTTTCTGTTCCGGTTTCATTTTCTTTTCCTCATCAATTGCCTCAATGTAGTTTATAAAATATTCCTTCCACTCAATCCATTTGATTTCCGGTTGAGTACCAGTAGCCCAAAATGGTTGTGGAGCACTTATGGAAAAATCTGTTGTGCCATCCTGTGTTCTATATCCTCACTACTTTCACTAATAATGTTTTCCACAGAATCTCCACTCTCCATAAACCACGACAATAAAATACTTTAAAAGTCTCTACTATGTATTAAAATACAAAGTCTCATTTGTGTATAATACTCCCCGACCGTCTCACCTGTATTCTTCTTTACACCAAGTAATTCAAATTCCTGGTGTCTTCACAACATGTAGTTCACTGCGTTAACGTCAACACAGATTCTCAGCGTTAACATCAAAAACAAATATTTGCTTTACTAAAATGGCCGCCACGCAAGGTTACGTAGCGTGACCCTGCTCAATTGTGTCACTTCCTCCTCGACACAGACTTTCACCGGTTGCTGCCTCACGCGCTCCACTCTCGCGCTTCCTGACCGGTCGTTGCTTCGCGCGCTTCCTTCTCGCGCCTCCGCATGGAACCTTGCAGCTGTTTGTATGATGCAGCGCTTAAAAGACTCAGCTGGGAAGACGTGTATGTTATAAAATTTCCCAACATACGAGGTATGCCGCTTTTTGGATAATGGCTTACCGCATATAGTTCAAGTAGTCTTTTCCCACGGAGTCCACTTAAATCACTGTTAAGATAGAAGTCTACAGTGAATCTTCTCCGGATTTGTACAAATATTATCCATGAAGTCCAATAATATCCACGGGTTCTTCAATTAGTCCAATCGTCGCCAATTGTAATGATAGATCCGGGCCATAGGTTATTGTAACACGCTTTAATGCAGTTAGGTAATCAATTCAGGTGAGCCCCAGGGAGAGTCCGCTGCCTTACACCATAGCTCTTCAACTGCCCCCACAATCATAAGATACACACACACATTCCAGATGTCATCATAACATTCTACTGTAACATTCACGAGCCTTATAGGTAAAGAACAACACCACATCCTCGTTCTCTTACCTTGTGTAATTGTCAGCGTGCTGCTCACTAGCTTCTCTCTCCAAGGTTACTTAGCCGGCTGAACCATGTTCGGGCTCCGCTTCAGATCTTCCCTCCGTCTCACCAAGGACCAGAGCATGGGCTATTGTCGCGCCATTGGCACTTGCACCCATCTGGTAAGACTCTTACCTATAGGGAGGTGAATGAGGAGTTTGAGGTAGATAGGTGCAGGGGAGGACCCTTTCTTGCCTTTCAACTCTCCTCACACCTCCCGTAGCCTGTCATTATATGCTATTTAAGTCTTGTTTCTTGTCCCCAAATCTGCTTCTTCATTTTAACTTACAACTGTGTTTCTGTCATAACCCATCCCAGGGTTTTGCTAGAAAATCGAGAGCTAAAACGATGATCATCTATAACAGTTACACGGCCCAAAAGTAACTAATTTGCCGCAACTTGTTTTTTTTGTCTTTGGACCCTATTTATGTTCATTCTGCTCTGATTTTGTAGACTGTGTTGCTTGCCTTTTTCTGATTTTATTCTTTTGACCCCCTCTAATGTAGATTATTGTGCCCCTCCTTCCCTCAACCTATGGTTATACTATTTTCCAAAAGATTAATTTGTACATGCTTAATCGGACTTCAGAATATTTATTGCACAGGGACTACCGCTGTGTAGTTATGGTTCATCTTCACTTTCCATTGAAAGGTTAGATATTTATTTGCCTAAAACTGTGGTAATCGTAGGTCGATTTGCACCAAATTTGGTATTCACTTTGTGTCTGCAGCTGAGATTTTGTTTTATTTTTTTACAGTCATTTTCTATCGCTGTCAAGAGTTGTTCTTCCTGACTGATTATGGACCAGCTTGGCAACTTCTTAAGGTAATACAAGACTGTCAAGTTGCAGTTTGTTCTTCTAAAGTTAAAAATTGCCCGAATCATTGTAAATGGCATTCTGTATTTATTTTTTTCAGTTGGCTAAATTAAGGTCTGGAATAAAAACCTGGCTGTGAAGCACCATTGGTGCCACCACAGGGAAACAGTAAAGGTACAGATCGGCTTTTAGTGGATTAAGGTGTATGGGAATGTTTGGAATGGATAAATGTGTGACACATGCACTTTTTGTTTTTTCGGCTCACTCCCCCAGGTCCTAAAGATAACCCATAAATCAGTATAGGGTTAGAAACGCGTAGACCTTGTTGTTTGATCAAAGCAAGTGCTCCCATTAAATGGAAGGTGTCAGGTGTTAGAAATACATGTTTAGTTGACTTGTTTAGGTCACAGAACCTGAACACCACACGTTTTTGACCAACTTTGTTTGGGATTATCTCCCTCTTTTCCCAAAAACTCGGGGGCATACTATCAAGAACAGGAGATAACATTATCGCTGCTTTATCGGCAGGAAACTGCCGCTAAAGCGGCGATAATGGGCTTGATAATATGCCCTTGTGAATTCCCATAGCAGCCCAGGTTAACACCAGAACCTGGGCTGCTATGGGAATTCACAAGGACATATTATCAAGCCCATTATCATCCCCGCCTTGATAATATGGCCCTCTTAATACTTTCTTCTTTTTTCCATAGTTTTGTTGGGGATTTGAGCTTCACCAAATTTATTGAATGTTGGAGAAAATCTGTCTTATGTTTCTTCTTCATTATGAAATGTACATACTATTGTTTGGTCTATGTAAATGACTTTTTCGTAACTTTAGTCCTAAAAAGAAAAAGTGAATAATATAAAGAAAAAAAACAATTGAATAATAACAAAAAAATAAAAATAAATGCTTTTCTAAGAAATACGGCTGCAATCCCTATGAGTGGCACAAGTGAATAAGTAGTATCAGTATTGGCTTTGTTTTTGAATACACAGACCGATTACAGCAGGTGTCCAGCTCTACCTAGAAATATGAGCGAACAGGCTATTCACCTGTACCGGTGCCTCTACTTTGGGTCTGTGAGCATAACAGGAAGATGGCCTTGATGAAGGGGGGAGCGAAGAGATATGATAAATGCCAGCAACAGTCCGTCCGTGTAGAAACAGGCACGGCTAATGCATATCGCGGCAGAATGGTGAGATGGATGGAAGATACCAAAGCACAGTGAAAAGGGGGTTCCGCCAGCCAGAGATCAATATCCAGATTATCTTTTCCGTGTCAGTAGTCATGTACTCTTCAGCGCTGTCCTTGAAAGCCCTCGGCCTGTGCTCGTGGTAGCTGGCCAATCATCAGTTTCCCACGCCCGAAACACGCCATTAACTATCAGGCAGTTCTCAGAGCACTCCATCTAGCAAACTTTTATTTCGTTTCTGCGTAAGGCTATTAAGCACATTTTTAAACCTGTTGCTGATTGTTTTTGGGAACTACATAAGCCCAAAGTAAAAGCGCGATGGTGATAAAAAGGCTCCCTTCGGGGTTGACCCCGAAATTAAAATCATTCAGTCGCTCCCTCCCTCGCTAATACTTTTCACTGCAGAGAAAGGCCAAATGTTTAGAGGTTTCATGATAATAGTGTCCACATTTCCCTGTACTTAATGTGGTTTATAAATATCACAAGGAGTGATGAAACAGTTTCCGCTTTCGGCAAATTTGACAACTCTTGCCCACATTGCAGTTCAACTAGGGACAGGGGGAGCCTCGAAAGCCAACAGTGTAACAAAGGAAACCAAGCTGGAAAGCAGTGTGCACTGGACAAATCACGCAATCTTCCTGTGGCCGTTAAAAGGAAACAACGAGTAACAGTCTAGTTCTGTTGTGAAATGCCTTAATGCTCTTGGTACCAGTGTCAAGCGCTATAAAAACACCTACTTAAAAGGACACAGGTCTCAGATATCCCCAAGTTTGAAGGTCAGAAACCCCCTTAAATCACCTGGGCATGAGTGTTGTGTCTCCCAGTTTTCTCGAATACAGCCTCCATGTTACAGAAAGACACTACAATATATACCCAAAATCAATGCTTGAAAAGTCACCACATTTCACATCTGAAATATATAAGTGTGTCTCTGAACTGCCTGGCATGTATGCTCATGAATAGCCCCACATCTTCCTCAAATGTATTGGCACCAAGCAGACAACATATCCCTCTGGGGAATTTCAGTAGATACCTTATGCAAAGGCGTATCTTTTCCAATTTCCTTTCCTTCCCGCAGGCACCAGTGCAAATGATAGTAGTGGGCCGACTAACCTAATTAATCAGAAGGCAAATGGTCTCATGGCGCGTGACATCACAGCACGTGACATCATGGCACGTGACATCGCGGCATGTGACATCACAGGGCGTAGTGGTATCAGAAGTGACATCAGATCTTAAGCCCTCACATATATGTTTAGCAGGTCTATCATGAGTACAGTGGAGCACATTTCGAGTATACACGCAAACCCTCCTGATTTAGGAAGAAGATTCACACTTTTGTAGGCTTCACATAAACCAATGTTGCCTTTTGTCAGCATAAAGCTTCCTCCACCGATAGTGCTTTAAAAGAAAACATAGTGATATTTAAATTATTACAACGCCTCCTCACGGGTAGTAAGAGCTATATAAATGTTATTTGTTTTGTGCAAATACTGGTAAAGATGAGCACATCTGACGTTCTTTCAGTGCATGCACATCTCCTAAACAGAGCCTGAACAAAGTGAAAAGCGGCCTCTCTTAAGTATGTGTGAAGTGCTAACAAAGTGTGAGCCTTTGCTTCCTCTCTGCTGCATTTGCTTCTAGGTGTGAGACTCCTGACTGTTTCCAGCCAAGAGACTCGAACAAAAGGAGGCCTGATTACCCCTCGAATTCCGCCTTTGTTATGGGCCCAGAAGGAGTCAGAAATAAAAGAGCCCCATCCCGTCCCCGCCTGCATGTTGTTACTGATGGACAGCAGATAACAACACGCAGGCGCTGCTGAAAGTGTCCTGGTGTTTGGAAATTACACCGGGATGAATTAGGCATCTTTTTCAGTGTGGCCCAACTTCTTAGCAGGGTGGTCGGCGTACACCCTTTGAAAAAAGTGGGTGGATGCCGTCCACCTGCGTGTACCCCCGATTCGTGCCCTGCCTTCCGGGATCAACTGCAGAACGCAGAGCTCTGCTTGATGCAAGGTTGCAGGAGCACAGAAAAGCAACTATCACGTTCTCCTTGTCGACCACCTGTGCAGGGGCTGCTGCAGTGCCCGTCACTTCTGGCGTAAGACACACACTACCGTTTCCCTATAAAATGTCTTGTGATTGGCTAAGCCTACAAGAAGACATCCATCTACTTACCTTTCCACATATTTTACTCATTCTGAAACATACTTCCGTTTACTCAGTGGCGTAGCTAGACACTGCCTTGTGTGGCCGTCCCTGCCTTTCCCGCTTGAAAGGGGGCAATTCCTGCATTTGCAGCCCTGCGGCAAACGCATGTAAGCAAGGGTGCTGCCTAATACTGGGGGGGCAGGCCTCCCCGCCCCCCTGAAAGCTTGTTCTGTCAAGTGCAGACCGCCGTCCACACCCCTTGCTACACCACTGTGTTTTCTTTTTTTTATGACCATCCATTTACTTATGTATCCCAAGTGGTTAATTTGTAGAAAACAAAAAAAGAGCAGGTGCTCTCATCAGGAGGCAGCTTTGACCAGCCATTTCTCTTGTTAGCATTGCCTAACACAGACCAACAAATCCTGCTAGTGGGACGGGGTGTGGCATAATGGCCAGCGCTTCCGGCTTCGGAACTGGGGGACCAGGTTCGAGCCTTAGCTTGAGTCTAGTGGCAAAAGTGTCTGAAAAGTTTCAACGCTCAGTCCATCATCTATTGTGTTTGCTTTGTTCGCCCTTAGTTGGCAGGGTATACCAAGACGTGGGTCCCTTGCTCACTTTGTCACTTGATTCAAGCTAGTCTGGCCGATGAGGGCTGGTAGCCCGAAACCGGTCCCAGGATCCTTGTTTCTGTTCCAGGGAAGACATAGCTTGGCAGTTTGGGCTGGACTGTTGGAACAGGGTCAAAACTGATTTGCATATAGCTGTGTCTGAACTGGGGTGGCCAAGTGAAGTAAAGAACGAAGATGGATTCAACCCAGATCTGTGACTGGGAGTGAGTTTAGAAAAATGTCAGCGCTCGGTCCATCATCTCTTGTGTTCAACCTACTTTCTACTATCCCTGTTATCTCTTTTTAGGTGGGGCCTGCTTTTATATTTATTAGAAAAACAACAGTTTTAAGTTCTTCCACTTTGTGCTGCTCTTCTCGCTTTCAGTGGGCTGGAGGTTTTCCCACCCCCCTTTTGCAGGCCCCTACAACACAGGGGCCTTCCCCGTGACTCTCCTTCCCCTGGGTTTCATTTGCCATCTCTGACACTAACAGGGTTCACTTTACCTTTTCAATTTTATTTTATTATTTATTTATTTTTGTGTTTTATAGAGCGCGAACATGACCTGTTAGGGTATCAGAGCGCATTACACAGTATATATTGTTGAGCAAACAAAATGATTAGGGTGCAGGGACAAACAGATCAACACGTATGGTTGGAATCAGAAGCAAAAACAAGGTTCCAAATATTTTCGTCGTGGGCTTCTTGTGATATGTGAAGGTGGTAGTCTTAGATTAGTCCCGCTCAATGAGGTGGTTATGGACAGGCCTTAGGTGAGAAATTTACCCATGAGGAAGGTTTTGGTCTAATTTTTGAAGCGTGCTAGAAGAGGGATTTTCCTGATGGAGGTGGAAGAGAGTTCCAAATTCTTGGTGCTACTCCGGTAAACGCCCTGTTGTAGGTTCTTTTTTTTTTTCTAAAGGAGGCAGGCTGGAGCAGAAGGTTCCTGGCGGACCTGGAGTTCCTGCTTCCTTCCGATATCACTAATTTCTGTGCCAGATAAGCAGGGGAGTTTGTGTATAGAGCCTTGTGTATAGTGCAACCCAATTTCAACTGTATTCTGGCCTCCAGGGGGAGCCAGTTCAGCGCTTTCATATGTGGAGAGATGTGGTCAAACTTCCTGGTACCTGTGAGTAATCTGGCAGCCTCGTTGAGGCAGGCTTTTAGAGGCGCTATGGAGGTCTTAGGTAATCCTGTGAGGGTGGAACAGCCCTATTCCAGTCTGGAGATGACAAGTGCTTGAACTGCCATTTTTAAGTCTGGTGCATCGATGAAAGGTTTCAGGTTCCAGAAGTATCTGAAAGGGAATCTGGCTGCTTTGGCCATCGAGTTAATGTGGTCTCTCATATTGAGGTTACTGTCGAGGATTATGCTCAGGGATTTGGCAGAGTCCACAATGGTCTGTGGGCAGATCAGGGCTGTGATGGCCTTAATCCACATCTGTATCTCTGGGTTGGTTTTTGATGGGGAGATTAGGAGAAATTCGGTTTTCTTTGCATTTAATTTGAGTTGTTTATTGGCTAGCCATTAGACAGTTACTTTCAGGGTCTCGTTCAGGGAGAGGATCTCATTGAGCGAGGAGATGTTGATGTATATTTGGGTGAGGTCCGCATACATATGGTAAGAGATGTTGGCGGAATGGAGAACTTCGGTCAGTGGCTCTAGGTAAAGGTTAAAGAGGGTGGGGGAGAGGGTTGAACCTTGGGGGACTCCGACTGTGACTGGGGTGGGAGCTGATAGTTTGCCGTTGATGAGGAATCTCTGAGAGCGATTGTGGAAGAAGGACCTGAACCATTTTAGTACCACGCCATCCAGACCCATCCTGAGTTTGAGGCGTTCGAGTAGTTTTTCATGGTAGATCATATCAAAGGCAGAGGATAGATCAAGAAGGATTAGAAGGCATGTTTTGCCTTGGTCTAGGGCTTGGAGGGCATCGTCCACGATGTGGAGCATAGCAGTTTCAGTGCTGTGCACTGGTCTAAATCAAGATTGGAAGTCATCTAGTAGGTGAAAATTGTTGATGTGCTGGCTTAGTTGCTGTTGTACACACTTCTCCAATACTTTGGCTAGTAGCGGGATATTGGACATAGGTCTGCAATTGTCAGGGGAGGCTGGGTCCAGTGAAGGTTTTTTCAAGAAGGGGAGAACTTAGCCGGCTTTCAAAGGGTCCGGGATCAAGCCGTGGTGGAGAGAGGCGTTGATAATTGTAGTCCAGCAAGGAACAATGGATTGGGAGGCAGTGGCGAGGCAGTTGGAAGTTAGCGGGTATTTGAAGTGGTTGTTTGGTTTTAAGGTAGAGAGGATTTTTGAGATGGAGTCTTCATTATAGTAGTGGAAGTCAGCCCATCGGGCTTTGTTTTTAGGAGAGGCCAGAAAAGTAGGAGTGGAAGGGTGTGTCAGAGCAGGAGGCGGTTGGGCGCAGGTGGTGGTACTGAGTTCAATTCCCAATGCCGTGATTTTATCAGCGAAGAAGGAGGAGAATTCGTCTGACGATATTAGTGATTTGGGGCATTCTTTCGGTGTTTTAGTCAGTTTATTAGATTGGAATTTGACCAGTTCAAAGAGCTTTTGGTGTCTGTTCTTGGCATTCCCTAATTCCGATCTGAAGTATTCTTTTTTGCAATTGATGATGTGCTTGTTGTATGCATTTCTCGCCTGGCGCAGAAGTTTTAGATGCGCTGCGGAGGGGTGTTGTCTCCAATTTCTTTCAAACTGACAAAAGGCTCTCCTCTCCATGTTGAGGGAGCCAGTGAAAAAAGGGTTTCTGCCTTTGATTTGGCTTCTTTTTAGTTTTAGAGGGGCAAGGTCGTCCAGAATGTTTGAAATAGACGATGAGTAGTGCTCATTGAGATCGCAAACCTTGGTTATGTGCAAGGGGGGTGGGTCAGATCTGCATCGAGCCTCAAGTTTCATAAAGTCTAGGATCTTAGTGTCTCGGGTCCAGCGTTTGGGAATCACCAGTTGAGACAACTTTGTCTTGCGTGTCCCGGGTAAAATGTAGTATATGGAGTGATGGTCAGACCAGTCACAGGGGTCTATAGTCAAGTCAAGTCAGAGAATTTATATAGCGCACTACATACCCAGAGGGTCTCAAGGCGCTTAGGGAGGGGAGGAGGATTACTTGTCAAATATCCAAGTTTTAAGTTGCTTTCTAAATGCTAGGTGGTTCTGGGTAAGACAAAGGTAGGTGGGGAGGGAGTTCCATGTTTTAGCTGCCAGGTATGAGAAGGATCTGCCTCCCATGGTGGTCTTGTTGATGCGGGGTACAGTGGCGAGGGCTTGGCTGGAAGAACGTAGTTGGCGGGAGGGGGTGTAGAAGGACAGTCGTGAGTTGAGGCATTCTGGTCCGATGTCGTAGAGAGATTTGTGTGCGTGGGTTAGCAGTCAGAAAGTGATCCTCTTATTGACGGATAGCCAGTGGAGGTCTTTCAGGTGGCTAGAGATGTGTTCGTTACGCGGGATGTCTAATATGATCCTGGCTGAGGCGTTTTGGATTTGTTGGAGTTTCTTCTGGAGTTTAGCGGTACTACCTGCGTAGAGGGTGTTTCCGTAGTCCAGTCGGCTCGTGACCAGAGCATGGGTGACTGTTTTTCTGGTTTCGGTGGGGATCCAGCGAAATGTTTTTTTGAGCATGCGAAGAATGTTGAAGCAGGATGAGGATACGGCGTTGACTTGTCTGTTCATTGAGAGTGAAGAGTCCAGGATAACGCCTAGGTTCCGTGCGTGGTCTGTCGGGATGGGTGCTTTTCCAAGGGCTTCCGGCCACCATGAGTCGTCCCATGCGGAGGGGGATGTACCTAAGATGAGGACTTCTGTTTTATCTGAGTTCAGTTTCAGACGGCTTTGTTTCATCCATTCGGCAACATCTTTCATTCCTTCGTGTAGGTTTGTTTTGGCGGTGCTGGGGTCATTGGTGAGAGAAAGGATCAGTTGAGTGTCATCCGCGTAGGAGATGATGTTGAGGTTGTGGTGGCGAGCGATGGCCGCAAGGGGGCTCATGTATACGTTGAAGAGGGTGGGACTGAGTGAGGATCCTTGTGGTACGCCACAGATGACTTCAGTGGCCTCGGACTTGAATGGTGGAAGGCGGACTCTCTGGGTTCTTCTGGTGAGGAACGAGGTGATCCATTCAAGTGCTTTTCCTTGAATTCCGATGTTTCTGAGGCGTTGTAAAAGGGTGCTGTGGCAGACTGTGTCGAAGGCTGCAGAGAGGTCGAGGAGGATGAGGGCGACTGTGTCTCCATTGTCCAGTAGAGTTCGAATGTCGTCTGTTGCTGCGATGTGGGCGGTCTCAGTGCTGTGTTTCGCACGGAAGCCAGATTGTGAGGAGTCGAGGGATTTGTTGGCTTCGAGGAAAGCGGCGAGTTGGTTGTTGACAGCTTTCTCGATGACTTTGGCTGGGAAAGGAAGGAGCGATATGGGGCGGTAATTTTTGAGTTCGGTGGGGTCCGCTGTGGGTTTTTTCAGAAGGGCGGTGAGTTCAGCGTGTTTCCAGCTTTCCGGGAAGGTGGCAGAGTTGAAGGAGCAGTTGATGACGTCTCGGAGGTGCGGTGCTATGATGGAGTCTGCTTTGTTGAAGATGTGGTGAGGACATGGGTCTGTGGGGGATCCTGAGTTGATAGAGTTCATCAGGCGGATGGTGTCCTCAGTGGAGATTGAGTTCCAGTCGTTAAGAGTGTTCGAGGGGGGAGAATGTTCAGCATATGGTTGGGTGGGTTGGTCTCCGGGTTGGTTGTCGAAGCTGTTGTGGATGTCCGGAATTTTGTTGTGGAAGAATAAAGCCAGGGAGTCGCAGAGGGCTTGAGAAGGGGTGATGTCGTTGGAGTTGGCTGTGGGGTTGGTGAATTCCTTGACGATGTTGAAAAGTTCCTTGCTGTTGTGGGCGTTGTTGTCTAGTCGATCTTTGAATGCTGTTTTCTTGGCCTTTCGGATTAGTTGGTGGTGTGTGCGAGTGGCGTTTTTGAAGGCGTCCTTGGTGCTAGTGGTTGGGTCTTTTTTCCAGGCCTTTTCAAGGGAGCGGCAGAGTTTCTTGGACTTCTTAAGATCATCGTTGAACCATGAGGCTTTCTTGTTGCCATGTTTGCGTTGACGTTTTTTCAGTGGTACTAGGATGTCGGCGGTGTTGGATAACCATAGGGTGAAGTTGGCGGCGGCTTGGTCTGGGTTAGAAGAGTGGGCTGGGGTGTTTAGAAGGAGCGATGAGGAGATCTGGTCGATGGTGATTTTGTTCCAGTTTCTTTGCAGAGTTGGTTGGAGGTGGTTGGTGGGTTTCGGCTTGTTGTAGGTGAAGTGAACGCAGCTGTGGTCAGTCCAGAGGAGATCCGTAGTGTGGCTGAAGGAGACATGATTGCTGGAGGTGAAGATGGGGTCGAGTGTGTGACCTGCGATGTGGGTGGGGGAAGTGACCAGTTGTTTAAGTCCGAGGTTGGCGAGGTTGTCCAAGAGGGTGGTGGTGTTGCGGTCGTTGTTCTTTTCAAGGTGAAAGTTGAGGTCTCCCAGAAGGATGTAATCTTTGGAGGGGAGCGCGTGTGGGGTGATGAAGTCCGTGATGTCTTCACTGAATTTAGCGCGGGGTCCTGGTGGTCTGTAAAGGAGGGTGCCTCTAAGTGTGGTCTTGGGGTCGATGTGGATCTGGAAGTGAAGGTGTTCAGAGTTGGCGAGGTTGACGTCAGAGCTGGTTGAGATGTGGATTGATTTTTTATGGACGATAGCGGTTCCTCCTCCTGTATGGCCGGTACGGTCCTTGCGTATGATCTTATAGTCTTCAGGGATGGCAATGGTGATGTCTGGGGCGGAGGAAGCGTTCATCCATGTTTCTGTAAGGAAGGCGATGTCTGGAGAGATGGTGTCTAGTAGATTCCAGAGGTCAATGGCATGCCTGTGGACCGAGCGGGTGTTGAGCAGGATGCATTGTAGGTGGTTGGGGTCGGGAATCTGTGGTGTGGTCGTAGCGGAGATGTTGTTGGTGCCGATGAATTTGCAGGAGTAGCACGAGAAAGGTCCATGGGTGTGTCCAGGAGCGGCTTGGACGCAGTTGGGGGCGCGACCGGGGTTAAGGGCTAAGAGGGTGGTGGCATCGTAGGTAATGCGGGAGGGCTGGGCAGCGCGAGGGGCAGGGGGTCTGGCGCTGGGCGCGGTCCAGGCGCGGACGGGCGTAGACGGGCTTACCTTTGGCGCACCTTCGGCGCGGATTGGGCGCGGTCGCTGCGCGTGGACGCTGCGCGCGGGAGCAACTGTCATATATGGATAGTGGAGGGGGAGGGGCGAGGGCGTCTCAGCTGGGAGGCGGGTCGGGCACACGAGGAGCACAACAACAAACAAAATGGAGGCGGAGGGGGGAGCAGGGCGGAGCGCTATTGGCTAACGCGCAAACTATGTGATAAACAGCAAGCACAATGAAATACTTCGAGCGCTAAGGAGGCAAAGCGTTAAACAGCAGGCGAAATAAAATGCAGCTTAAATAAGTCAATGTGAGCAAAGCAGCGCTACGATACCACGTGTCTGCCAGGGACACTGGGAGCGACCACTCGGACCGTGAGGAGGAGCGAGTCACAGCGTCTAGAGGGCGAGGAGCGCTATATGAAGTCAGTGGGAGGGCGTCTCAGCTGGGAGGCGGGTCGGGCACACGAGGAGCACAACAACAAACAAAATGGAGGCGGAGGGGGGAGTAGGGCGGAGCGCTATTGGCTAACGCGCAAACTATGTGATAAACAGCAAGCACAATGAAATACTTCGAGCGCTAAGGAGGCAAAGCGTTAAACAGCAGGCGAAATAAAATGCAGCTTAAATAAGTCAATGTGAGAAAAGCAGCGCTACGATACCACGTGTCTGCCAGGGACACTGGGAGCGACCACTCGGACCGTGAGGAGGAGCGAGTCACAGCGTCTAGAGGGCGAGGAGCGCTATATGAAGTCAGTGGGAGGGCGTCTCAGCTGGGAGGCGGGTCAGGCACACGAGGAGCACAACAACAAACAAAATGGAGGCGGAGGGGGGAGCAGGGCGGAGCGCTATTGGCTAACGCGCAAACTATGCGATAAACAGCAAGCACAATGAAATACTTCGAGCGCTAAGGAGGCAAAGCGTTAAACAGCAGGCGAAATAAAATGCAGCTTAAATAAGTCAATGTGAGCAAAGCAGCGCTACGATACCACGTGTCTGCCAGGGACACTGGGAGCGACCACTCGGACCGTGAGGAGGAGCGATAAGCTTGACAGCGGACTCCTTAGAAATTATCCAGTCAAGGATGGCTCCTTCTGAGTGGGTTGGCATAGAGCAGCCTTGGGTCAGGGCTTGGTCATTTAGGAGGTCTTTGATGGAATTGACGTAGGGATCTTTAGCATCATTCCAATGCAGGTTGATATCACCCAGGAAGATCTCTGTGGCATTGGAGGAAATCTTTATTGTCATGATTTCCAGAAGGTGATCAGTGAAAGCGTTGTTTGGACCTGGTGGGTGGTAGAGATGTGCAAGTTACAGAGGTGTACTGAGTTGCTGCAGATGGAGAGTGCGAGGTATTCGCAGGAGTCTGAGGTGTCCGTTACGAGTTCTGTGACAAACAAGGAGGATCGGTAGATGCAGGCTATGCCTCCTCCTTTCTTATTGGAGTGTCTATGCAGTCTGGCGATGTTGTAGTTGGGCAGGACTAATGTATCCAGGCAAGGGGAAGAGTATTCCTTCAGCCAGGATTCAGTTAGTATGGCTCGGTCTAGGTTTTTGTCCAGGACGAGGTCCGCGATGTCAGCGGCATGTTTAACTGCTGAACGGCAGTTAATTAAAAGACCAGATAAGGGGGAGTCGGAAGGAGAGTCAGGTGTCTGGACAGACAGAACTACAGGCGCCAGATTGCTTTTTACCACATTTCTGTTGTGGAGGGTAGCTGGCCTGTTTGAGTTAATGATGACCGTGCTGATGGGGTGTTCAGGACTTGTATTTGGCGGACGGGGATGGCTGGGGTAGAGTTGTGGTCTTGGAGGATGTCTAGGATTTCATTTTCCGTGAGGTCTAGAGGATTAGGGGAGACGGTGGAAGCGTTGAGGCATGAGCAGCAAACTTAGGTGAGTGTTCCTTAGCATAGGGATATGGGAAAGGGGCTCCGTCACCTTGATACGCATAGCCAGGCGATGCAGGAAGCATTTGGGGGGCAGGGGGGCTTCTCCTATCTCCACATTCTGCAGCTTTATTAAACTCACTTTTTCCTTCCTGATCATCCTCTCTCCTCATCTCACTCCGTCATGACTCACTCTCCTACACATTTCTCCTCTTTTCTTATCTTCATCTCTATCTTCTTCCTGCATATATTTCTCTCTCACCTCCATAGCCCCTTTCGCCATTCTCTCTGCATGCGTCCAGCACCTTAACCCTCTCTCTTGTCTTACCACATCATTTTTTATCCGGGGAGAGGATGTGGGTTTCAGCCAGAGCTGCTAACTTTGCAACTGCAAAACCATCTCCAAGTCCCGGCGTTGGCTCAGCATCCTGTAATTCTTGCCAGTTGACTTAATATCTCTTTCTTTAATGTAACTAGTGCACATGTAAAGCCCACCAATGTGCCATAAAAGTTTGAAAAAGTATTAAATGTCTGTCTCATCTCTCCGTTCTCTTTTTAGGTCTCTCTCCCCCTTAAGTTTCTTTACTTCTTTCCCTGTGTTTCTTGTTTTGTCAACGTTTTTATGCACAATGCAACACAATTAAACTCCACATATTTACGCTCAAATCAATACAACATAAAAACACCCCACATACATTCAGTCTATACCACATATCACCAAACCACATAAATACACTCTGCACCATAATGCATATTTCAAAAAAGCAAAAGTTCACTCAAGGACACACAGTTACACACCACATAATTTCACACCACACTACAAATTTAAATTACACAACACATTTCAGCAATACACACCACAAATTTCCACGTCATGTCACAAAATGTAACAGCACAACAAATAATTCAAGCCCGCAGCATGCCACTACAGAACACACACTACATTTCCATATTATTAACTCCTTAGCACAAATTCACACTCTACATAATTCCACTACAGTTAATAGCATTTACTATCCACAAAATTCAAAAACACATCATGCCACATATTTCCACTCCACAATGCCACACCACACAATCCCACAATCCCAACAACAAAGAAATCCACAACAATGCATCTCAAACTTGCACTTCCACTAACTCTATCATCTGTCCACCACACACCCACTGCCCTCTCATCTCTCCCTCACATTCCCATCGCCCCTCACATATTGCAATTCCACTCCCCCCTATCATCCCTCCCTCCCACTCCCTGCTTCCTCTCTATACTACCTTGTCACACATGCTACCTTCCTCAACCACCTTGCGCTGTGCTAAAGTCCACCTCTCACCCCCCACACCACCCCTACCCTCTGGGTGCCCCTTTGTACTCATCCCTATCTCTCTCACGTACACTCTCTCTCACACCTCTCTCGCTCTCTCACACACTCTTCCCACCAATCTAATATCAATTCACTTCAGGGATTCCAGCACAATTTCTTTTCTGTGCCTTCACAATATTTCCGCACCTCAAACCCACCCTCTCTTCCTCTGCTTAAAGTCTCTTTACATACAGAGGCGCTCCCTATTTGTGTGTGTATGGCCTGCCTCTCACCTTCATTCTTTTCCCACAAAAGTCATCGAGAAGACCGTCAACAAGCAGTTGGCCGCCTTCCTCGAGACGAAAGGATCCCTCGACCTCTCAAAGTCTGGCTTCCGGGCCAACCACAGCACCGAGACCGCCCTGATCGCAGACACCAATGACATCCGAGCCCTGCTCGACAACGGAGAAACAGCGGCCCTCATCCTCCTAGACCTCTCCGGGGCCTTCGACACTGTCTGCCACCGTACCCTAGTGCAGCGCCTCAGCAACGTCGGAAACCAGGAGAAGGCACTGGAATGGATCATCTCGTTGTTCGCCGGAAGGACACAGAGAGTCCGCCTCCCCCCGTTCAGATCAGTAGCCACCGAAGTCATCTGCGGCGTTCCTCAAGGCTCCTCGCTCAGCCCAACCCTCTTCAACGTCTACATGAGCCCCCTCGCAGCCATCGCACGCCAACACAACCTCAACATCATCTCCTACGCCGACGACACCCAGCTGATCCTCTCCCTCACCAACGACCCCGCCACCGCCAGAGCCAACCTACATGAAGGGATGACAGACGTAGCCGAGTGGATGATGAACAGCCGCCTGAAACTGAACTCGGACAAGACGGAAGTCCTCATCCTGGGATCTTCACCCTCCGCCTGGGACAAATCCTGGTGGCCCCCCGCCCTGGGCAGCGCACCCAAACCAACAGACCACGCACGCAACCTGGGCTTCATCCTGGACTCCTCCCTCTCCATGACCAGACAAGTCAACGCTGTCTCCTCGTCGTGCTTCAACATCCTGCGCATGCTACGTAAGATCTTCCGGTGGATCCCCACAGAGACCAGGAAGACGGTCACCCAGGCCCTCGTCACCAGCCGTCTGGACTACGGCAACTCCCTCTACGCCGGAACCACCGCCAAACTCCAGAAGAGACTCCAGCGGATTCAGTACGCCTCAGCACGACTCATCCTGGACATCCCCCGTCGCAGCCACATCTCCGGACACCTGAGAGATCTGCACTGGCTCCCGGTCAACAAGAGAATCATGTTCCGTCTCCTCACCCACGTACACAAAGCCCTACACAACCAAGGCCCAGGATACCTCAACAGCCGCCTCAACTTCTACGCTCCCACACGCCAACTTTGATCGACCGGCCACTCCCTTGCCGCCGTCCCCCGCATCCGAAGAGCCACCACAGGAGGAAGGTCCTTCTCCTACCTGGCCGCCAAGACTTGGAACTCCCTCCCGACTCACCTCCGCCTGACCCAGGACCACCTTGCCTTCAGGAAGCAACTCAAGACCTGGCTGTTCGAGCAGTAGCGGACCCCCCTCCCCTAGCGCCTTGAGACCCTTCGGGTGAGTAGTGCGCTATATAAATGCATTGATTGATTGATTGATTGATTCTCTTTTTCTCACACATTGTTTCTGCTCCTCTATCTAAATTTCAATTACCACTCTGTGAATAATCTACCTATTTCTCTCTATCTTTCTTTCCATCTGAAAGTGAAAAAGATTTATTGTTTAGTTAATTAAAACCAAAACAATCTTGTGTGGGTGACCCAGAAAGAGTACAGGATTTTGGGCCCTCGTACTTCCAGCGGGGTAGTTCTGCATTGGAAGGCAGCTTCCCCATACGTTGCACTAAAACTTGTTTTTTAGATCAGGGGAGACGGGGAGATCCAGGCATGCAGCTGGTTCTGATTTTGTGTAAGAATGCAATACCAACCATGCATGAGCTCGCTGACTAAACATTGCTTTATCTTCCACTAGCGAGTGCTTTATTGCTGCCTTCTTTATGATAAGCTGAAACGAGGCCAGAGGTAGTTGCCACTGCTACAGGTCAGCCATCCTGGCGATTTGGAATGAATCCTGTAAATACTTTGCATAGGGAGACTGAGGATCACCTTGTAGGGTATCCCATAGCGCATTAATAATCTCAAGCCCACAATTATTAAACCAGATTATATACCAAGTTTTGATTGCCTCGTACCTTCACTATAGTTGTTGTTGTCGCAGCCCAAACTCTAATCGAACCTGGGCTGGAGAGGAGTCATGTGGCACAGAAAATACTCTTTTGTACTCGTGTCTGGAGGCTATCCGGAATCCCAGCATCATTTTCATGCTGAACTACACTTCCATAGGCTACAGTTGGTAGAAGTTTGACTTTGATGACTGCTAGTAGTGGGGTGAACAGTGGGCCTTTTAGGGATTTTGATAAACTACAGAACGCTAATATTAGGGTGTTTCCCTTTTTTTGTATGGCCTCATTTTGCTTTAGAAAGGATAACCTTCAATCCAGATATATCCCAAGATATTTATAACTGCTCACCACTTCCAACCTTTGCGTTGTTAATTGTGAACATCATTTGTTTATGGAGACAGCGAGTTATAATCATGACTTTTGTTGTTGTGGTATTTATTTCCATCAGGTTTGTTTTGGCGAAGTTACCTATCTCATTAATTGCTCTTGCAAGCCGATTCTCATGTAGCTTAGGAGAACAATGTCATCTGCATAGGGTACATGTGTTAATGACAGTGTACCCAGATGTGGAGGATGTGATCTAACCTCATCTAGCCTTGGTGTTAGGTCAACCATAACTAGATTGAACTGGTATGGGAACAAGACACATCCTTGCTTTAGTCCCTCGTTAGTATAGATCTTCCTCGTGAGCTTCTTACCGTTGACGATTTTTACCTGCACTCAGGTGTCAGTGTATAGATCCGTTATTGATTTAAGTATCGATTCTGATAGACCCTGTTGCTTCAGTTTACCCTATAAAATGTGTCTACTGACTCGCTCAAAAGCTGCCTTGAAATCCACAAAGCATAGATGTAATTTCTGTTGCTGCCGTTGGCTTTTGTCTGCAATTAGGCCTAGCACTAGAGCATTTTTGATTGTGCCTGTGTCCAGCAGAAGCCCGACTGGTTGATGGGGATTATTTTGTTCCCGTCGGACCAGCTTATTAAGTCGGTTAAAATCAAGTTGGCATAATATTTAGCCTCAGCATCTATTAGCGCAATCAGGCGATAGTTGGCTGGGTCTGTACGCTCCCCTCCTTTAAATACTGGATTAATTATTGAGCCTCTCCAGCCTTCCGGGAGGCAACTGGTTGTGCCCACCAGACTAAACAGACAGTACATCCTTGTTGTCCAAAAGTCGGGATCTTCCTTGTATATTGCTTGGGGTATTCCGTTCGGGCCCAGGCCCCTATCAATCCTTCTTTTGACTATCACCTTGGAGATTTCTTCTTTAGAATAGGGTAGGTGTGGTTGATATATTACCTCACCACTTTTTGTGTCCATTCCTGTTATTTTTGGAGTTTTGCAATACATGTCCACCCTGTAACTCTGCTTGCCCGGGACCACCGCTGCTGTTTGATCTACCTTTAAGATATTTTGGTGAAGAATCGTATTTTTGGTTCTCCGCTACCGAGGGGAATGAAAATTCAAGGGACTTTATCCCGCCCTCGACTAATATTGAGAACGTGGCGATTAGGTGTTATACCCAAGCAGACTCTGTGACACAAGTCACGTTTATGACTTTCGATGTTCTTGACAAAGAGTTCACGTGGTCCCAGAAAGCTCTAGTGTTCGACCGCTTTGCATTGTCTAGAAGTTTCGTACATAAGTTATCGTGTTGTGTTCTTTTGTCATCCCAAATTTGTTTTTTCTACTGCTTCTTCAGTTGACGTACTTGCTCCCATGTGGTAGTGGATGCACTTTGTTGCAGTGCCAACCAAATAGCTCTTGTTAATTGTTTCCTTAGACTTCTGACAATTTGGCTTAGATGTTGGCTATGGTTTATCCTCTTGCTACTTTGCAAATTAGTCAATGTCTCTGAATATGAAAGGTTTGCTAGGAAGGTGATCCATGTATCAATCGTCAAGCTTTTTTTTGACTCAAGGGACACCATCAGGTCTTTTGCCCTCGAAGCTATGTGAGGTAGCGTGTTGTTTGTCCCAAGGCAATTGCTTCAGATTTATTGATGATGTGGACCCCTACATGTGGTCTCTGTGTGTCTTAGAAATGTTGTTGTTAATTCAAAATACTGACGCGAGTGGTCGCTCTCGGTGGTGTATATGATCAGAAACCTTTCTATCTGCGTTAAAAGTGGAAGAGTTACTTTTGTGTAGTCTATGAGCTCAAGTGAGGGCCATAGTATGTGTAGGTCGGTGGTCTGTCCTGTGTCATTCTGCAATTTAGTACACACATACCTAGATGTTCAAGATCTGTTACCAATTGTTCTCCTACAATGTCAGCTTGTTTTGGAATGGAATAGGATTGTGATTGTACTTCCCAGATCGCGTTTGCTGCAGTGATGTTGTCATCTTTTTCTGGTGTATAGAGTAAATTTGAGTAGAAGTCTCCAGTTGGATTATTTACCAGGTCGGTTGTTCAAACCGGAGTGCTGCAATGGTGGCTATACATTTTTTTAAAATAGTTATTTTTTAATCTTTTGTTTCGGGTGCGCATAAAGATTAATAAAGATTATAGTGCTTACCACTAACTGAGGTCCAAACTCCATTTTTATTATTTGCATGTCAGATGTGGTTGTTGACAACTGGACAGAAGACACATTTAGTGCTTTGGAAATATAAACAACAAGGCCAACCTTTGGTCTACCGAACTATATTGCATTTTGCATAACAAAACGCTCATGTGTAACGAAATGCATTTTGATTTAAACGTGCACCATGATGAAGATTGCACGTGGAGATGACGAGTTGTGCTTCACGTGTAATCATTTAGATGTTTGCTAAGCAAAGCAAAATTAACATATGTGTATAATTTGATGTGTAAAGGTCTAAATGAAATGTTCACTGTTAGAACTGGGTGTCTCTAGTTGGCAGAGGTAGGTACCACTGTCCAAATAGGGACCCTTGCTTCTAGTCAGGGCAAGGAGGAAACCCTCTGAGATAACCCCTGCTCACCCTCTAGGTAGTTTGGCACGAGGAGTCAAGGCTAATCAGAAGGCAATGTGTAAAGTATTTGTACCAACACTCACAGTAACACAGTGAAAACACCACAAACTGACCCCACAACAGTTTAGAAAAATAAAGGTATTTAATCTAAACTACACAAGACCAAAACAACAAAAATCCAACATACACAGTTCAAGAATATGGTTCCAAAGTGTTCTTAAGGTTGCAGTAAAAAGTTCTTTTGGTTGCGTTAAAATAATCCACAGTTGCGCGAAAAGTTCACAGTTGCGTCACGTTTCGGACACAGTACCTTTAGTTGCGACAAAGTTCCAAAAGTAGAAGCTGGTGCGGTGGAAAACAAGCGATGTGTTGCTCCTGAGACCCTGGGGAGGTGATGCGACAGCCCCACTGTAGCAGCAGGCGTGTTGCGACGAATCCGGCCTGTATAGGGAGGAAGGCCACTTGTATGGATTCCGGTGCGTAGGTTCCGTAGGAAGTTTGTTCTCGCAAAGGCACAATGCGTCGATCTCGTAGGGGCTGCGACGATCTCCGGGGCGACGATGCGCGATCCAGAGACGATCTCTCTCTCGCAGCTCCTCGATGCGATGGCTTTGCGACGATGTACGCAGCGACGTGATGTGGTCCGCAAGCAATCGGTGTGGTGTTTTCACCCAACGATGACAGGCTCTGCGACGACACTCGCAGCTATGTTAATCTTTCCGCACCGGTCTGGTGCATCCCGCAAACGAAGGATGCGACGGCTCTGGCAGCGGCAACAGGCGCTGTGCCGATCTCAGCCTTCGTAGCGGCGGGTATTTCCTAGCACTGTCGGGGATGCGCTCCGCAGCGAGAGATGCGATAACTTTTCTATAGCAAAGTCTCTCAAATCTTGGTTTCCAGCTTCCCAGCACAGGTACAACTTCCAGAGGCACCACACATGGGCCACACACTCCAGGAAGGACAGAACTCTCTCATTAGAGCTCAGGGGAAGCTGAGGGTGAAGTCCTTTTGTTCTTGGGACTTCAAAACAGGGAGCCAGCTCTTATCAGGCCCTTGGAGATTCCTTCAAGCAAGGGGACACAGCACAGCAAAGTCCTTCCCCTCTCCTTGGCAGCAAAGCAACAGCAGGTCAATCCAGCAAAGCAACTGCTGGACAATCTTCCTTCTTCAGTTTCAGCTTTCTCCTTGGCAGAGGTTCCTTCTTGATTCCAGGATGATCTAATTTTCTGTTGTCAGGGGTCCTGTACTTATACCCCTAAAAGTCTTTGTTCTCTTTGTGCATGTGGGCCCTGAGCCCGGGGTGAACCAGTTCTGGGGGTTTCTTGAGCACTTTCTGGCTTCTTCTTTCCTTTCAGAGTGAGGGGCAGGGTCGTCAGCCACCCAGCAGGAGGTGGAGCCAGCATTGTGGAAGGCAGGCAAAGCCCTATTCAGGCCCAGGTGCTATCTCCTCCCACTACCCAAGTTGAAAATGCAGTCAATCAGCCTAGGGTTGACTCAGCCAGCCTCCTGCGGAATCCCCAGCCCCTGCCACTCTCAAACCAGACTGTCAATACACAAACAGGCCAAGGCACACAGGAAGGTCAGACAAGAGAACACAACTTTCTAAAAGTGCTGTTTTCAAACACAGGATTCAAAAACAACCTTTCCTAAAAGATGTGTTATTAAATTCTGAGTTCAGGAATACTAGACTCTTATGTCCTATCTTGTTCCTATGGGAAGAAATGCTGGTAGCCACTGTAGCCAGCATCCCCCATGTTAACCTATGGAGCAAGATAGCCTTACAATAGTGAAAAATGAAAATGGCTGTAATTCACTGCCAGAGCATGTCACCTGCACCGGTACATGCTCTACCTTGAACCTGCACACAGGCACTGCAGTGGCAGTGCACTGCAGTGGCAGGCCTGAGACACCATTTTGGGGCTACTCATGTGGGTGGCACATTCAGTGCTGCAGGCCCACTAGTATTTACAACAAGGGGTGGTGAGGGACAGAGTCTCTGAATTAAGCAGAAAGCTCTCACCCAGTCAAGAGATCAGGGCTAGGTCCCACACCGTTTTTTAGCTCACTGCACCATCCCAGTTTCAGAACCTGGCTGTATGCAAATTAGTCTGTTCCTGTCCCAGTGCATGATGGGAACAGGGCAAACCAAACTACAAAAGCCAATTCTTACACTGGGAAGGAAACAAGCTCCCGGGGACCGGTTTCTGGCATTACAGCCGTCTTCGGCCCGGTTTGCTTGAATCCTGATGGTGCAATGAGCAAGGGTCTCACATCTGAGAATACCCTTCCACGCTTAGGGTGGACAAAAATATTTACAACAAGGGGTGGTGAGGGACAGAGTCTCTGAATTAAGCAGAATGCTCTCACCCAGTCAAGAGATCAGGGCTAGGTCCAACACCGTTTTTTAGCTCACTGCACCATCCCAGTTTCAGAACCTGGCTGTATGCAAATTAGTCTGTTCCTGTCCCAGTGCATGATGGGAACAGGGCAAACCAAACTACAAAAGCCAATTCTTACACTGGGAAGGAAACAAGCTCCCGGGGACCGGTTTCTGGCATTACAGCCGTCTTCGGCCCGGTTTGCTTGAATCCTGATGGTGCAATGAGCAAGGGTCTCACATCTGAGAATACCCTTCCACGCTTAGGGTGGACAAAAATATTTACAACAAGGGGTGGTGAGGGACAGAGTCTCTGAATTAAGCAGAAAGCTCTCACCCAGTCAAGAGATCAGGGCTAGGTCCAACACCGTTTTTTAGCTCACTGCACCATCCCAGTTTCAGAACCTAGCTGTATGCAAATTAGTCTGTTCCTGTCCCAGTGCATGATGGGAACAGGGCAAACCAAACTACAAAAGCCAATTCTTACACTGGGAAGGAAACAAGCTCCCGGGGACCGGTTTCTGGCATTACAGCCGTCTTCGGCCCGGTTTGCTTGAATCCTGATGGTGCAATGAGCAAGGGTCTCACATCTGAGAATACCCTTCCACGCTTAGGGTGGACAAAAATATTTACAACAAGGGGTGGTGAGGGACACTAGTAGCATTTGTCATCACCAGCCCTGGCACACCTAGTGCACTTTACTAGGGACTTCTTGGTGATACAAATAAGCCAATCATGTACATCCAATCAGCATAACAATATACACAGGGATCACTTACACTCTGGCACTGATCAGCAGTGGCAGAGTGTCCAAAGCATCTAAACCAGCAAAAACAAAATCCAGCACAACATCAAAAATACAGGATGTAGATGCCAAAAAGACAGGGGAAACCACGCCAAGGATGCCAGGTCTAACATGCGTCCCCTCCAGCTGAAAGTGGGGGGAACTGCCCACCCTCTTGGGAGTTCTCTTCACTAAGGCGGAAAAATCTGGACAGGCCATCAGCGTTGGCGTGTTCTGTTCCAGGGCGGTGTTCCACCTAGAAGTCCATTCCCTGTAGGGAGATAGACCACTCCAACAGTTTTGGGTTCTCCCCCCTCATCTGCATCAACCACCTCAGGGGACTGTGGTCTGTCTGAACACGGAAGTGAGTCCCAAACAGGTAGGGCCTCAGCTACTTCAGGGCCCAGACCACAGCAAAAGCTTCCCTTTCAATCGCACTCCACTTCTGTTCCCTGAGGAGTAGTCTCCTACTAATCAAAGCCACAGGCTGGTCCCCGTCCTCCTCAGTGATCTGTGAGAGTACTGCTCCCACACCATGCTCTGAAGCTTCTGTCTGCACTATGAACTCACTGGAAAAATCAGGTGCCTTGAGCACCGGTGCTGTGCACATGGCAGTCTTCAGGGCATCAAAAGCATGTAGTGTAGTTCCTAGTTTCCCACTTGGCCCTGCGCATTGGAATAACATAAACAGTAGTATCGACGTAGAAGTGCGGATCTTCCAGGCCTCCACTGACTATGCTAAACTTAATTGGGTGTGTTACCAACTAGCTCAGAGGTCACTGGAAACTTTCTTCTCTGCATAGGAAGTGATCAGCTTCCCTGGCACAGACAAGAAGGGATTCAGTTTTCCAACAACCGTGCAACATGACAACTTTGCTCCTCAGATTAAGAGTCAATCTCTAGGGTCGTGTGAACAATAGACAGGTATTTCACTCAGTCAGGTTAGTGCAGTTTACTTTCATGATATGTAGAGAATAGAGAGACGGGCGTTTGTCAATAAAGGGTTAACATTTATTGAACAGTCTTTCTTCTCGTACAAGAGAAATGTATTGCCACAATTGCAAGACTTGTTATTATAAAAAGTACGTACAGTAAGATAAGTATTGCGAAATAATACTGTAAAAGCATTGATATGGTTTCTTAGCCATACAATGGTTTAAAAGTAATAAAACATATATACATTCATATATACATTAGGCTAAAATACTCAACTGGTGCTTCTAACTACGCCTACCCCAGTGTGCCTGACCTAAGCCTAACACGTGGAAGGGGAGTAAGTAAGTAGCTTTAAGTTAAGTTGGTTTTGCCAAGGTTTGTTTCAAGAATTCTCATCTAAGGGTTTAGTCAACACCATACCTCTGAATAGAATGATGGAGGTCTGGTATGTCCTTCAGGAGGCACTCGGTATCCCAGTCACCCGCGAGGGCAGACTAGAAACGCTGGAGCTGGATTTCTCAGCAGAAGAAAGGCAGCGTCTCTCTTCAGCCCGTCGAGGAGGAGGAGGGGGGACAGCGTCCGCGGGCAGCTTGGCATCTGCTGGGCTCTTCGCAGAGGGACGGCTGTTCAGCTCCTAAGCTCACCACACCATCGTTCGCGCTTTAGCAGCGATAATGGTATCAGTAGCTTCACCAACAGCAGCGGGGCAGCAGGCTGCAGCAACAGGCTGCATACAGCATACAACAGCAATGGGACACCAGCTGCAGCAACAGGCTATTGCTTAAGGCAACGTTGGTAATATTTATACCTGACAGGTGCCTGGTTTGACGCAAGTTTGCTGGACATAAGACGTCAATTAAAGATGTCACTAGGAAGTGATAGCTATCAATTGCTCATTAGAGTTCCATTACTAATCAAAACACAGCAAGCGGGGATTTCCAGGTTTGCTGAGTTTTTATCTTGTTGAAGAACTCGGAGTGTTAATCTAGGAATATCAGATAGTGACTTCTGCTCTGTCATTGCACTAATTGGTTTCAAAGGAAGTGGCAGAGAACTATTCTGGAATGTGGCTCTGTTCGTGTGAGGCCAGAGATGACTTTCTGAATATCGCACTTGAACGGTTATGCCAATATAGGGAATAAATGGATTTATAGCCGAATAGGAGCATAAGGTCGCAGTATCGATCAGGAACCTAGATAAACACGCAACACCCACTCCACGTTTTCATGTCCATCAAATTACTAAAACTAGAGCAATTAGATGCATGTGTAACATTGCCCACCCCAAAATACATAAATGCATTCGAAATAGGCGTATATTGTAATACGTGAAATTTAGGTACTGTACGTTTTTGAAGCACAGAAATCATTCAAAAATTATTGCATATGAAATCAATGAACGATTATGCAAAAAGAATTACACATGAAGTATCTCTGAAACAGAAGAAGGGCGAGATAAATCATCACATATAAATGCATTGCAATAAATGTGCTAGAGGTTGATGTAAGTTTGTTATATCTCTAGATGTGGTTAGAAATAGAAGTTTGAAGCTTCTGTTCTCTAAGAATAGTTTTTACCTTAAGCAAAGAATTGTTCGTGCCAAAAAAAGGTCAATATTAAAAAAATTGTCCAATTCAAAAGAATTAATGCTTGAACGGGGAAATAGAGTTCCAACGCTTTTAGCAGTTTTTGTTGATCAAAACTGAAGGCCGAATTCAGAGTTCATGGGAACGCTGTGTGTCGGAAAGCTTCTCAAAAGTTATTGTTTCTGTTCGGGTGAGAACATCGTATCAGACAGGCTCTCAAAGAATTGGTCTACAAAATAAGGTGACAGTTCAACCAAATTCGATAGTGCTGTAACTTGGCAGGTGTGAGAATGATTGCTGTCATCATAGTCGGGATCAGCAATACTCACAGAAGGTCGTACCTGGGTGATGTTGCTTTTGTCACTCGCTCCACTGTTACCACCTAGTCGTAGCACAGGAGTCTCAACGAATGCCGTCATCAGGATTGGTAGCCGCTGGGGACAACACAATGCATGAGCCGTTATTGGACTGAGCAAAGTATCGACGTCCATTGGTACTGCTGATGGAAGTGAAAGACAGATGTCCAACACGCACTCATCTCCGCATAGCATACATCGAAGTACCGGTAAGATACAGTTCTGCCATATAGGTCTGAATGAAAGGAACCAGGTCATGTTTAGATCTCTCAGCCTGGCCAATCCGAGGACGTTAGTTATCCTGTCCCGGTAGCGCATTGCTAGGATTGTCTCTTCCATTCCCATGGGAGCTATGTCTGAGCTTTGGCTTGCCATAACGAAGCAGGAGGGTCAAAAATAAAATCCCTGCAACGAGTCCCAAAAATAGTGGTATGCCGCCAAAAACAGAGTGAACAAAATTAGGAACGATTCCCAAAATTGCTTGAAAAGGTGTTAGCAGTCCCGTAAAAATCGTCTTAAATATGCCTGGGATGCTTGTGGCACTAGACATGTTAAGGAGTTGGCTAAGCATTTCTACGAAATGCACGGGGCAATTTGTTGATAAAAGTTCATGAACTTCAGTAGCTGTCCTTGCAACTAGAAGATCATACGTCTCTTTTGATGACGTTATGGGCACTGTTGTCTGCAAAAGCACAGACTTCATTTTGCTTAAAGTATCAATTCGTATAGAATAGAGATTCAGACGAGGCCAGATGGGAGTCACTGTGTCTGCAGGCCCACTCGGGAACAATGCTTGCATACAGCATTTGACCATGGATGTTACGCTTACTAGATAAC
Source organism: Lissotriton vulgaris (assembly GCF_964263255.1). Classification (NCBI taxonomy): domain Eukaryota; kingdom Metazoa; phylum Chordata; class Amphibia; order Caudata; family Salamandridae; genus Lissotriton; species Lissotriton vulgaris. The sequence goes on along the minus strand of NC_141695.1, from coordinate 157,026,440 downwards.
TTTTCCCTGGCACAAGGCCACAACATCTGTGATCCGTTCTAAGAATGTAACTCCCGTTTGCAAGTTGCATAAAGAAGGGCTCTATCTGAGTTGCAGGTGTGACTAGCTGGTGGCATGAAAGGTTGTTAGAATTTCCATCACATGCTCCGTGTAAATTAATACCCTGGCACAAAAGTATACCGCTTAGTGAATGTTTACAATTATCACCACTAAGAAATACATTTTTGTCGCTGTCACTATAGCAAGAATGTGTGTATGGTAATTTCCATTCAGATTTTACATATCCTTTACCCAATTGTTCATACTGGCCAGTAGGTATGTATTCAAGGCACTTTTTAAATCGGAAAGTTGTTATCGGAATTGTGATAATTCCATGTATTATCCATTCAATGACAGGACTCTCTGACATTGTCAATGGTAATCTCTCAAGTTTTTCGATGCTCAGGATTGTATAGTCTGCTCCTTTCTGTGCCAAACTGATCTGTTTATCAGTAAGGTTAAAAATGGAAAATAATGATGTTGTGTTGATTAAACGCCAAGGCACATAGCCTGAACGAAGATTTTGCAGCGTCCAGCCCAATTGTATAATAGAACGTAATTGAGATTGGCCATGTTGTAACATTAGCAAGTCTCTATCTATCACATCAAAGGCAGAGGATACAGTATTGTCCAACGAATATATTCTGGAAGACAGGGTCATTAACCCATTGTCCACCACAGAAAGTGATTTTTCCAAATTAATACGATCAATTTCTCGTGTTTTTTCAGCTGTTTCAATTTGTTTGACTTTCCAAGCCTCGTTGTAAGCAGCATAGATACTGGTCGCTATGAAACGCTTTTGACGCTGTTTGCGTGGTCCAAGAATGAAATCGCGCAAATCAGCACCATCTTTTAGTAAAGACAAGTGTTGCTTAATTTCAGCCAGTGTGGATGATGTTAGCCATTCGATGCAGAGTTTCCCTACACTGTATGTTGTTATTATCCCTGGATGTTGTCTCTGGGAATATCTCGGGTCTAGTCTGGTCATTTTTAACCCCTGTGTTTTATTCAGGAATCTATCTTGACAGCTGTTTGTGTCAGTAGGCCAGATTAACCACTTTTTCCAATCAGGATGTGTTCTGTTAAAATGTAAAATTTGTGAAACGTCTAACTCAATATCTGTAGTTGTATTTTCAGGTATTGGCTTTGGTATAGACGGTTTGTTAAGGTCTTTGATCTTAGCTAGGCCAAGACAGGATGTTTGGTGTATTGTGTCATTTAAAAACATAATTTGTTCTGGTATCATGCAGGTTCTGAATAGTGCTTCAAGGCCTTGTACCTGCCAATCTTTTGTACCCCAAATTGTTTTCGTTTCAATGTTATCTTTCCAATAATCAAAACCAAATGTCATCATTTTATCATAAAATGCTTCTGAATATATCAATTTAGAATTTGTCAGCATTGTTTTCATTCCTGTTTTATCTAACAGTTTGTAATAAAACGTTTCTGCATTACTGGTGTTAAACCCTGAGAAGTATTTGAATTTCTCAACAAATGCTTTAGAACTGCTTTTAGGTGGTGTAGCACAATGTTCCCATTGATTATACATAAAAACATTTCTAGGCTGTGCAGATTTATGCAAGTAATGATCACCATAATGTGTGTAGCAGAATAACTGCTCATAACTAGATGAACCTTGTAAATAATCATGATCTGTGAATCTAGCTGACATTACTAAATCAGACATCACGTCATTAATATTGTTAAAGTCCCAATCATCAGAGAATGTACTAGGTTTTACAAAGTCACTTAAGGAAACCTTCAGTTGATGAGGATACTTCAGGATTTCGACCGGACCATAGATCTCATAGTCAGTTTTCTCCCATACTACCCCACCAGGTATTGGAATTGCTGTGACATTTACTGTTGACAGTTCTCTTTTCTTCACGTGGGATGATCTGTGTGGTTTCAGGACTAGGTTGATGTTCTGACTTGCTGTGTCCATTGTACTATATTTTCCCTCAATGAATTTTCCCAAACACAGTACCATGATGAGCCAAAGCAGGAGGAAAAATACACCTAGACCGAACCAGAACTCTAACCATGGTGAAATAAGGTAGATTTCCTTCAGTTGATGAAAGAGTTCCGTTGCTTTTTCTTTAAAAGTCTTTTTTGTTTCTGGCATCACTTCGGGGTCGTTTTGATCTTCAGAGAAGTTGTCGAAGTTGATGAAATAACCAGAGGCAGTTCTGTCAATTGATGGGATTGTTCTTTCAATCTGTCTCTCCGTAGCACTTTCTGATGCCACATTAGTGTAGACTGGTATTGTTTCTTGACGAACTGTTTCAATCTGTGTTTCAAGAGGCACGAGTTCCATGGCATTATTGCATAGTCCTTCACCGTTCACTGCAGGCTGATCGAATGTGATTAGTCTTTCAGTTTGAACCTCTTGGATTGTTGCAAGTTTGGGTATTCTGTTGTTTCTTGGGAGTCCACTGGGCCTACTGTTGATTATAGGCCACATGCTTGTGGTTTTACCAGGTCGATGGACACGACTCTGTTCTCCTTTTTACCAGCAAGGGGCGGTAGTACAACTGATCTTGTTCCGGTGACTGCCAAGACAGGTACTGCTTTTCTGTAAGAAGGCCCAAATTCCTTCTTCACCGCGATCTTTTCTCTGACTAGATCCCCAATCTTTGGAATCCAGACAGGCCTTGCTGGGGCTGTTGCTTGTGGTGCCTCGTCAGTGGTAGATGGCTGTTGCTTTAACTTTATGTTGCTTAAGGATTTTCTTGTTTCATTCAGTTCCTGTAAAACAGCCAAACGATCTTTGATGTCAAAGTCTGTTGTTTTTTCTTGTACCACTGACATCTGACTATCGAGGTCCTGAATGTTCATTCTAATTCCGAACAATAGTTCGTATGGGCTGAAACCTTTTAGAGAATTTCTTGGCAAGTTATTAAGACTAGTCTGGACACTTATTTAATGTTTGACCCACCCAGCGCCTGAACCTATTACCTTCGCTGTTATAGATCGCTTTATGTCCCAGTTTTTTTCTTTCTACCACACTATTCCCTTCGGGGTGCGACGGACAAGAATACCGCAACCCAATTCCCATGCTGGCCATGGCCTCCTTATAAGCTCGAGAGCTGAAAGCAGGACCCTGGTCAGAATGGAACGTGGTAATTGCGTATGTGCCGATAAAGACTCGCAGATCTTTTATAACCGTTCTAGCGTCAGCCGAGCGCTGGAGGCTACATTATTTAAGTGTGTTTAGACTTAACTGTGTACAATGGGACGCGCTTCTCTTCTTTGATTGCGCAGATAGACCGCCTTATGCTGTCTAGCAGGGATCCTGAAACTACACTGGCCTGTTCATTACTGCGATCTCTGTTGCAGTTTTCACAATTTTGAGCAAAACATTGTATATCTATGCTCATTCCTGGCCACCAGTACTCTGATTGTAATTCTTTCAGAGAAACCTTGATTGTTTGGTGTCTCTGACCCAACCCCATGTGTGCTTCCAGTAAGAGGAAGCCCCTCCTGCTCCTGTTTGGAATTACTCTGTCCCCCACTCCAGGGATTCGAGCAAAAGGAACGGAGTTTGCATCGATTACGTATGCATAATTGAGTGGATAGTTCACGGGTAGTGCTGCACAGTCGCCTTTTACGGTCGTTTTTACTGCCAACAGGGTTTCCCCGTCTATGTATTTTTCTGTACGCTTTTTTGTGGCTACGGAAGCCGGGTTAGTTGCTTCCGCTGTGGCTGTATTAGCCAATGAATTCCCTGCAACGTGAACGCCATCACGTTGAAGACTCTGTGCGTGAATCACGTGAGTCTTTTGTAGTTCTTTGTGTAAAAGAGCTACCTGTTTCCAGAGCAATTTATGCTTTATTGTGGCACCTGTGTCATCTTTGTAGTCGTTTTCAATCCACCTCTGCAATTTATTGTTGTAAGAGTTGACGCAAAAATGAGAATCGCACACGATAAGTGTCGGGAATTCATGTTCTGCATTTTCGAGCGCCATCTTTAAACATCTGATTTCAGTTCTCTGAACCGAACAGTTTCTTACAGATTCAGTTTTTGTTACTTTCGGTCTGAATTTACCGCACAGCCAACGACCTTTAATGATCGCACAGGCTGCATCGTAGGATTTGCTCTCTACGTTGAAATGCTGTACAAATCCATCTGTATAGATTATACAGGCGTATTGTGGGAGAGGCAGAATTTCGATTGGCAGAGGATATTCTTCTTCATATTCTAAATCATTCAGTTCTTCAAATTGCGGTGCGAAATAGTATCTCACATCTTCCGCTCCTAGAGAATCTACACACTGTATCCATTTCGGATCCAGTGACACTGTAGGCAGGTTTACTGGGATGAATAGCGATTCGAAGGCGGATTCCGCTGTGAGGATATTAATCCTTTTGCCGTGTGATAGTTCTCGTTCATTTGCCACTGCGATTTGCACTGCTTTCACAGTTCTTTCTGTGAGACTGAATGCTTTTTCTGCTTGTGTGTACAAGTGAGATTTAATTGAAATAGGTAACTTTTCTCCCTCATTAGAGGTTAGGGACGTGAATCCGCATCTTCCTGGGATGACTCGGATTACAAGATCGATCGTGTTGTCACGTGTATCTAATTTTGTTTTTGCTAACATGTCTGTTTGCAGTGATCTCAAAATTTCTGTGTGTTTTTGAGTCCAATTGATTTGTTTAAAATCAGGTTTAATTAGTTCGTAGAGAGGTTTAACCCTCTCTGCGTAATTTAGAATGTATGTTCTTCCGAAATTCAGAAATCCTAGAATGGATTGTAAATTCTTCAGCGTTTTTGGAGCTTGGAGTACAGCGCACTTCTCTAAGAAGTTGTCCGCTAGGCTTTTCCCTTCACTTGATAATTCGTACCCTAGAAATAATACTGTCAGATGGGCAATTCGGGACTTTTTAAAGTTGAATTAGTAACCCTCTGCTGCGAACCCAAGTATAATGGTGTTCACTCTTTTCAAGTGAGTATCCAAGTCGTCGTCTGTGAGATAGATATCATCTACGTAAGATAATGCCTCATCATCATATATTTGTAGTAACTCTGTTACCCTAGCTGAGAATAGTCCTGGGCTGTTCTTGAACCCCTGTGGGAGTCGACAGAATTTTTTATGCAACCCAAATGCAGAGAAAGCGGTCAAATATCTGCTTTCCATTGCAATGTTTTGACAAAAGAAACCATAAGATATGTCTAATGTCGTTTTATATTTTTTCCTAACTATGTTATTCATTAGGGCTGCACTATGCGAGTTTTGTACTGCAAAAGTTTTGCAACATGTATTAAGGTGTCTGTAGTCCAAAACTAGACGATATGAATTGTCTGGTTTGGAGACAGGAAACAAAGGATTGTTCATTTGAGAGGTGCATGTTTCAATCACCCCCTGGTATTCAAGTTGATCTAAGATCTCCCTGACCTGTTTATAGCTTCTTGCTTAATGGGATACTGCCGTTGGGCAGTTGGTTCACTTTTTAATTGGATTTTGTGAGGAGTCGAGTCCTCATCCCATCCTACATGATTTTTATATAATGCAGGTGCCTGGGCTACTGCCCATTTCCTTGCATATGTATGTTTTTTGTGAATCGGAATGTGATTCGAGAAGGCAGGCATAATCATTTCTTCGCCACGAGGGCACTCCCTGACAAACTCCGGGGGCCAATCTTTTTCAGCTAACAGAATATCATAGCCTTTTGAGAGCTTATCCCAAAATAGACCTCTTATTTTCCTAGTCTTATCACCCTCTATACGCAATGTTATTTCGTATATTTTATGGGGCTTGCTAAGTCTGGTGTCGGCAGTTTCAACCTGAATGTATTCATTCGTGTCCACTGTCTCCAGATGACTCATCAAGATCTTGCGCGCTATACTGATTTCTGCTGCACTGTCCAACATTGTCAATGCCCACTCCCCGTTTTTCAACTGTGTCCTCAGTATTCTCGGCATGGTTGATTACTCTAATACTGGCTACCTTCTTTTTCTGAAATTGAGAATTTTTTACTCTGAGCCGGTTCCTTGTCTTTGGACTTGGTGTGCTCTCCTGGGTCTGACCGTCCTCTTCTTTCCGAATTCTGTGGAAAAGATCGAGAGGGACGTGTATCAATACTTTGATATCTATCAGGTTTTTTCAGATTATCCCTATTTCTAAGGTTATATCTTTTCTCAGAGGGCTCCCTCTGGGGAGACTGGTGTTCTCGAGTCGGAGTTCTTTCCCTCCGTCGAGGAGACCTTCCTCTGGACTGGAAAACTTTTTCCTTGGGAGTGGATTGTTTATTTCCATCCCAGCTCTTTTTAGGAGTGTTTGAATTATTTTTAAATAATTTTACTAACTCTCTATAAGCCTTTGTAATTCTCTTATGTTAACTAAAAGGTCTTCCCTTGACATTTTTCCAATGTCCGGATGTGGTGTGTAGCTGCCTAGAACCGGCCACGTTGCTCCTGGTCTACCTAGTGGACCGAGCCTGGTAATGTGATCATTATGTTTTAGGGCGCCATTAAACCAGAGCAGGTGCTCTTGAAATTTAAGTGGAATTTCAATCTCCTCAAAAGGAGCGTACTCTTCCGGAGGTTCCTCTATTTTATAATAGTGAAACTCTTTTGTTGTAGCGTTTGCCGCTGGAAATTTTATCCATGAATAGAATACCTCTGTCTGCCGATATTCGTGAGCCTCTATCACGAATATTACTGTACCACCTTGTGGTGTCAGTCCGTTCTCTATAAGTTTTAAAGTTATAGATTTTCTTAAGTGGACCGGGATGATAATTGCATCCGGGTCTGTGTGTTCGGGACTCTGCTGAGTCGCATCTGCTGCGGCCCCAGTGGTTCCGTTTTCTCCTAGCATTGTATAAATGCAGGTTTTGCAGAGTTGGTCTCCAAGGAGACAAAGATTAGGTGCACAATATTTTGGAATACTGTATCCTTCAACGTTGAATAAACCAGAGCTTTACATAGGAATCTCTTCCTACTGAGTTCGGGCGGATTTTAACCTTTCACCCACTCCAGATGTCTATTGGAGTATTTACGGGAGAAAGGGGTCTGTGTGAAATATGCACGACTGAGTTACTCTAACGTCTTGCGTTAGTTTTATCGCCTTACCAAACGTTGGGCGCCATGTAGTGTAGTTCCTAGTTTCCCACTAGGCCCTGCGCATTGGAATAACATAAACAGTAGTATCGACGTAGAAGTGCGGATCTTCCAGGCCTCCACTGACTATGCTAAACTTAATTGGGTGTGTTACCAACTAGCTCAGAGGTCACTGGAAACTTTCTTCTCTGCATAGGAAGTGATCAGCTTCCCTGGCACAGACAAGAAGGGATTCAGTTTTCCAACAACCGTGCAACATGACAACTTTGCTCCTCAGATTAAGAGTCAATCTCTAGGGTCGTGTGAACAATAGACAGGTATTTCACTCAGTCAGGTTAGTGCAGTTTACTTTCACGATATGTAGAGAATAGAGAGAGGGGCGTTTGTCAATAAAGGGTTAACATTTATTGAACAGTCTTTCTTCTCGTACAAGAGAAATGCATTGCCACAATTGCAAGACTTGTTATTATAAAAAGTACGTACAGTAAGATAAGTATTGCGAAATAATACTGTAAAAGCATTGATATGGTTTCTTAGCCATACAATGGTTTAAAAGTAATAAAACATATATACATTCATATATACATTAGGCTAAAATACTCAACTGGTGCTTCTAACTATGCCTACCCCAGTGTGCCTGACCTAAGCCTAACACGTGGAAGGGGAGTAAGTAAGTAGCTTTAAGTTAAGTTGGTTTTGCCAAGGTTTGCTTCAAGAATTCTCATCTAAGGGTTTAGTCAACACCATACCTCTGAATAGAATGATGGAGGTCTGGTATGTCCTTCAGGAGGCACTCGGTATCCCAGTCACCCGCGAGGGCAGACTAGAAACGCTGGAACTGGATTTCTCAGCAGAAGAAAGGCAGCGTCTCTCTTCAGCGCGTCGAGGAGGAGGAGGGGGGACAGCGTCCGCGGGCAGCTTGGCATCTGCTGGGCTCTTCGCAGAGGGACGGCTGTTCAGCTCCTAAGCTCACCACACCATCGTTCGCGCTTTAGCAGCGATAATGGTATCAGTAGCTTCACCAACAGCAGCGGGGCAGCAGGCTGCAGCAACAGGCTGCATACAGCATACAACAGCAATGGGACACCAGCTGCAGCAACAGGCTATTGCTTAAGGCAACGTTGGTAATATTTATACCTGACAGGTGCCTGGTTTGACGCAAGTTTGCTGGACATAAGACGTCAATTAAAGATGTCACTAGGAAGTGATAGCTATCAGTTGCTCATTAGAGTTCCATTACTAATCAAAACACAGCAAGCGGGGATTTCCAGGTTTGCTGAGTTTTTATCTTGTTGAAGAACTCGGAGTGTTAATCTAGGAATATCAGATAGTGACTTCTGCTCTGTCATTGCACTAATTGGTTGCAAAGGAAGTGGCAGAGAACTATTCTGGAATGTGGCTCTGTTCGTGTGAGGCCAGAGATGACTTTCTGAATATCGCACTTGAACGGTTATGCCAATATAGGGAATAAATGGATTTATAGCCGAATAGGGGCATAAGGTCGCCGTATCGATCAGGAACCTAGATAAACACGCAACAAGCAGTCTGGCAGGCTTTGGTCCAGTTCACTCTTTTGGGCAACTTCTTAGAAGTCAGTTCTGTCAAGGGGGCAACGATGGTGCCATATCCCTTGACAAACCGTCTGTAATACCCGGTGAGACCTAAAAAGGCTCTCACCTCTGTATGGGTCTTGGGGGGTTCCCAGGCCAGAATGCTATCAATCTTTGCCTGTAGGGACGCCATCTGTCCGCTCCCCACCTGGTGTCCCAAGTACACCACAGATCCCTGCCCTATCTGGCACTTGCTGGCCTTGATAATGAGGCCTGCCCTTTGCAGAGCCTTCGAAACTTCGCAGAGGTGTTGCAAGTGTTCCTCCCACGTGGAGCTGAACACAGCAATGTCATCCAGGTATGCGGCGCTGAATTCCTCCAGCCCGGTCAGTACCTGGTTAACCAGTCTCTGGAAGGTGGCAGGAGCATTCTTCAACCCAAAGGGCATGATTCTGAACTGGAAGTGCCCTTCTGGTGTTGAGAATGCGGACATCTCTTTGGCCCCATCAGTTAAGGCAATCTGCCAGTACCCAGAAGTAAAATCAAAGGTACTGAGGTATTGGGCAGCTCCCAACCGATCCACAAGCTCATCAGCTCTGGGGATGGGGTGTGCGTCAGTCTTCGTGACCGCATTGAGACCACGGTAGTCCACGCAAAACCTGAGTTCTGGAGTGGCACCTGGCGCAGCAGCCTTTGGCACTAAGACCACTGGGCTAGGCCAGGGGCTGCTGGAGGACTCAATCACCCCTAGCGCCAACATCTTGGAAACCTCTTCCTTGATGCTGGCCCTGACCTTGTCAGCCCCCCTGTAAAATTTTTGTTTCACAGGTAAACTATCTCCAGTGTCCACATCATGGACGCACCAATTGGTGATACCTGGGGTCAGAGAGAACAGGGGGCAAACTGACCCAGCACTTGGCGACAGTCCCTCTGCTGTTCTGGGGTCAGGGTGAGCGAGAGGACCACACCATCCACTGACCCGTCTTGCTCCTTAGCTGCCAGGAGGTCAGGGAGAGAATCACTAGCCATGAGCCATTGTAGCCATGAGCCTTGTCACTTCAGACCTCTCAAAGTGTGGCTTGAGGCGGTTCACATGCAAGACTCTCAGGAGTTGCCTGGGGGTCCTCAAGTTAACCAGATAGGTTACTTCACTTTTCCTTTCCACCACCTCATATGGCCCAGTCCACTTGTCTTGGAGCACGCAAGGCTCCGCTGGCGCCATCACCCACACTTTCTGCCCAGGTTGAAATACGACAAGAGTGGTATTCTGGTTGTACCATCTTTTCATTTCTTCCTGGCTAGCTTCCAGGTTCAAATCTTTAAATCAGTGTGGGGTTGGATCACTTGTCCTGCCAACCTGGATTACTCAGGTATTCTGTACGTCCCTCTGTAAAAAACCCTCATACACTCGAGATGGAATCGCGGGTAGCGGTATATCTTGATTCTCCGCTGGAATTATCGAGTGTCTGCATAATCACGGGGTTCTTTGGTATGCAGCCTCCGCCCGGAGGTAGTCATCCAAGGTTGTGTGCAGTAGTGTCCAGTGATTTGTGAGAGTGGTGAATTTAAAATAACTCGAAGAGCCAGAGAGAGAATTTTATTATTCTGGGTACGAGTTAGTGAAAGTGAAAATATCCTTGGTATGCGATTTGAGAATTGTTAGGGTTCTCTTCGCTACCTATTTTCGTGGGTTAAAAGGTCGACATGTTTCAGCCCTTGTCCGTCAAAGTGATCGTCGGGCTTTCTTCAGTACCGGGTGAATTGGTGAGAAGGGATCATTAATATCTCCTTCCTTATGAGGTCAACTTTTGTGCCTGTGGAAAAAGGGATGTGTCAGTTTTAGGGAGGGTATTAAAACGGGGTGTTTACTTAGTCTATCTACATGTTATGTGTTCAAGGTAAATTATTTACCATTCATAGCTTCGCCATAATCCTGTCTTGGGTAACCACATACTCAAAAAACTTGCCAATTGAGATCACACTTAAAGTCACAGAGTTACTCTATCATCAACCCTCATATAGAAATGAAGTTTTTCTTATCGCTGTTCGCAAAAATATCACGTGATTTTTATCGCGTATCTTGCTTAAACATTTAGCATTATCCACTAAGATTTTTTTCTCTACTGACTATATATATTCTAAACATTTTACAAAATTGATCTCATCTCGTGTTTAGAATGACTTTTTGTTATTAGCCTAAAGCTGTTATATGTTCCAAACATAGGGCGTGTTCTCAATAGCATGCTCGTTACATACCTCCGCACGTGTTAATCCGTGCTTCCACGGGTGCCTTGGGAGTCTGTTGGGAGGTCTTATCTAAAATTTAAGAAAATTTAAGAATGTTGGAGGTTGGGATTGTTAAGATTCAGCGGGGATAGCTGTACTTATCTGTTTTTTCTGGAGTGATTCCCGCGTTCTACCTGTAGATCCTCCTCTGCGACTTGTGCTGACTCTGCCATCCAGGACCCGGTTGTGTTACCTAGTTCCTGGTTCCCTTTTATCCTCCCCAATGGATATGGAAAAAAGACTTAAAACTTAGTTCGGAAACATTGTAGTAGCTATCAGTAGTGGATCAATGCTAAAGATTAATTATAATTAAATGAGTGTACATCATCTATTCATGCTGGCCCATGGGATGTTATCATTTAGACCGTGTACATCTGTGCCCAATCGGTGTACCCACCTTTGTTCTTTCTCGAACAGTATGCGTTCCGCATTGTGGTCCTTGGTCTGTAATGTTTCTAGGATCACCCACTGAAGATCATCTACAGTGTGGCCTTTCTCCAGAAAATGTGTTGCCATTTTTGTTGTTTCCTTCTTACATCTCACGTTGCTGCGATGTTCGCTGATTCTTGTTTTTGCCTTACGGCATGTCATCCCAATGTAAGTTTTACTGCAGGGACATGTAATCATATAAATTATATGACTCGTGTTGCAGTTTGTGTGGCTCCGTATTGTCCATTTGAAATTTGGCAAGAGTTGTAGTTCTTTTGTCGGTCTCGTGAGTGGACAGACCGAACATGAGCCGCATGGGAAGTGTCCCACAATCGGTGGTAAGTTCCACAGTGTTGTTTCTCTTGGGAGTGCAGCAGGTTTAGGTCTCGTGTGGACTAGTTGGTCTTTTAAATTCTCAGTTCGCTTGTTAGCGAAACGTGGTTTAGGCCATGATATATTTGCTGATGTAAGTATTCGCCAATGCTTGTTTATGATTTTCTTCACTTGATTCGCTATTGGACTGTATGTGGTAACACATGTTAGGAGATCTTCTTGTGGGGGTTTTTCCGTATTCTCCAGGAGTCCCTCTCGATTCTGATTCTTAGCTCTCTTGTTGCATTTATTGATAACTCTCTCTGGGTAGTCTCGTGCTCTCAGTTTTGTACAGAGGTCTTTTGCTTGTGATTTATAATCCTCCTTTTTGCTGCAATTCCTACGTAACCGTAAGAATTGACTATAGGGAAGATTTTCCCTTAGTAGGCGCGGATGGTAACTGTTAAAGGACAGGAGACTGTTTTTTGAGGTGGGTTTGAAAAAGGTTTTTGTGTACAGTTGATTGTTCTCTACGAATATAGTGATGTCTAGAAAATCTATACTCTTTTTATCAGCTGTATACGTGAATTTCAGCCATTCGTCTTGTAAGATCAGCCATGTGTGGAAATTCACGAAGCTTTCCATATTACCATCCCAGATTAAAAGAATATCGTCAATAAAACGCTTCCAGAAATGGATTTGGTGATGGAAGGGATTTTTTTTGGGTATTGATAATCTGTTTTTCCAGATTGCTCACGTAAAGTCCAGCCACACTCGGGGCGAAAGAACTGCCCATGGATGTGCCATGTCGTTGTCTGTACATGGTGTTCTCATATTTGAAAAAGTTTTCAGTTAATGCTAGATTACAGCATTCCAGGACAAAGTGACGTGGTGTTTTGTAATTCCACGCTTTTTCAAACAGCACATTCTCCAGGCTTTCCAAGGTTTTTCGTTGGGGCAGACTAGTATATAGACTATCAACGTCCAATCCTATCAGAATCATTGTGTCTTCTGTATAGGTTATTTGGGTCAGTTGGTTAAGTAGATCCCTTGTTTCTTTCAGATACGTTGATGTCTGTTGCACTAGTGGTTTTAAATATTCGTCAGCAAATTTGGACAAAGGTTCCAGTACAGACCCAATGCCAGAAACAATGGGCCTGCCAGGAGGGGGTTGACGTGCTTTATGAATTTTTGGTAGAGAGTAAAAATATGGGATCCTTGGAGTTTTAGTAATTAGGAATTCTCCTTCCTTTGTAGAGATCCAGTTGTTAACCACTGCTTCATCAATCATGAGGGAGATGGTTCTCTGTAACCTCGGTGTCGGGTCAGTTGTTATGATCTCATAGTACCTTTGATCAGAGAGGAGGTCAAGGCATTGTTTATTGTAACCGTCCTTACTCAACAGGACTATACCTCCCCCCTTGTCCGCCGGTTTGATCACAATTGTCTCATCTTTCTTTAGTGTGTTTAGGGCTTGTCGTTCCATTCTGGTCAAGTTCTGGAAGGGTTTGGTGGTTTCTTTGCTCAGGGTGTCTAATTCATTCATCACAGCTTGTTCAAATGTACCAATTTCTATTGGTACCTGGGAATTTAGTGGGCAGAATTTGGATTTCGGACGTAGTTTTGTATCTCCGTCATCCTGGGGCATCTGGTTGGAGAAGAACGCTTTCAGTTTCAGTTTGCGACAAAACTCCGATACTTCACATTTGGTTTTAAAAATGTCAACTGTTGGTGTCGGTACATATCCTAAGCCTTTGTTTAGGATATTTGTCTCTTCTTGAGAGAGTACACGATCTGTGAGGTTTACAATGAGGGAGCCGTGCTCGGTCTTGCCTTCGCTTTTGTCACGCTCCTAGTTTGGTACTGGCGTGATTGATCTGACCACGTCACTCCTCTGCGCCGTTGTCTCTGCGGTGCGCGGCCTACCCCTAAAAAAGGATTCCGTTGGTTGAAGTTTGATCCATTCCGTGGTTGGTATTGTTGGGGATTCATCATCGGGGGGCCCTAGAAATATGGGTTCATCCATCCCTGAAAGTGTGGATTAAATGGTTGGAATGGTGATGGACCCATTTGATGTTGGGGCCACATATTGCGTCCTCTTCGGTTGCCTCTGAAGCCCTGATTCCCTCTTTTTCCTGTGTTGTGATATTCATCGCCACTTGAATCACTGTCTTCACCTGATGAGTTGTTATTTGAACCATAATTCGAAGCATTATCATTTGTCCTGTAGTCTTTGCTACTGTATCGGTGAATCTTTTCCAATGAGACCTTTTTTAGTTCTTTTGTTAGTTTCTGCATTTTGGATTCTGTGAGGAATTCTTCCATTTCACCCATCTCTTTGTTGATGTTTTCTAGTTTCGTCTTATAAATTCTTATGTCCACCATATTGTTGAGTTTTGTTTCAATTACCTGGATCTTGATTGTTAGTTCTGCTGTTAATCTTGTCGCTGTTTTTATAATTAGGACCAGATAGTCTTGTGTGCACTTCCAGGATATTGCAGACCAGTCTTTACGGAATGCAAGATCTTTCAAGAATATTCGCGGTGAGTTGGTTACCCAGAGTCCACGAGGTGCTGCGTTTACCCTTAGGTATTCTGTCATAATAATCCCGTGGACTGCTGTCCTCACTTGTTCCTTCTTTAGATCTGTCAGTTCATCCCATTCATTTGTATTGGCTAGAGTTTGGGTCAGGTTTCCCTCGGCTCGGATTGGTGGTTTGGCTAGTATGGCATCTATTTCCTCTATTGAGTAGCTTAGGCCAAAATTTTGTTCTGCCATATTGTTTCCAGGACGGTTGCTACTCGAGGTTTTATAGTTTTCTTTGTCTATCCAACGATAGTACTTTCTGTTAGCTCCCACTGCTGTTCGCAGCTCAACTATTCTTCAAAAAAAGCGGGGGAGAAGGAAATCGACGATCCAACCAGTTTCCTTGGGCTCAGATCTTTAAATCAGTGTGGGGTTGGATCACTTGTCCTGCCAACCTGGATTACTCAGGTATTCTGTACGTCCCTCTGTAAAAAACCCTCATACACTCGAGATGGAATCGTGGGTAGCGGTATATCTTGATTCTCCGCTGGAATTATCGAGTGTCTGCATAATCTTTGGTATGCAGCCTCCGCCCGGAGGTAGTCATCCAAGGTTGTGTGCAGTAGTGTCCAGGGATTTGTGAGAGTGGTGAATTTAAAATAACTCGAAGAGCCAGAGAGAGAATTTTATTATTCTGGGTACGAGTTAGTGAAAGTGAAAATATCCTTGGTATGCGATTTGAGAATTGTTAGGGTTCTCTTCGCTACCTATTTTCGTGGGTTAAAAGGTCGACATGTTTCAGCCCTTGTCCGTCAAAGTGATCGTCGGGCTTTCTTCAGGACCGGGTGAATTGGTGAGAAGGGATCATTAATATCTCCTTCCTTATGAGGTCAACTTTTGTGCCTGTGGAAAAAGGGATGTGTCAGTTTTAGGGAGGGTATTAAAACGGGGCGTTTACTTAGTCTATCTATATGTTATGTGTTCAAGGTAAATTATTTACCATTCATAGCTTCGCCATAATCCTGTCTTGGGTAACCACATACTCAAAAAACTTGCCAATTGAGATCACACTTAAAGTCACAGAGTTACTCTATCATCAACCCTCATTCAGAAATGAAGTTTTTCTTATCACTGTTCGCAAAAATATCACGTGATTTTTATCGCGTATCTTGCTTAAACATTTAGCATTATCCACTAAGATTTTTTTCTCTACTGACTATATATATTCTAAACATTTTACAAAATTGATCTCATCTCGTGTTTAGAATGACTTTTTGTTATTAGCCTAAAGCTGTTATATGTTCCAAACATAGGGCGTGTTCTCAATAGCATGCTCGTTACATACCTCCGCACGTGTTAATCCGTGCTTCCACGGGTGCCTTGGGAGTCTGTTGGGAGGTCTTATCTAAAATTTAAGAAAATTTAAGAATGTTGGAGGTTGGGATTGTTAAGATTCAGCGGGGATAGCTGTACTTATCTGTTTTTTCTGGAGTGATTCCCGCGTTCTACCTGTAGATCCTCCTCTGCGACTTGTGCTGACTCTGCCATCCAGGACCCGGTTGTGTTACATAGTTCCTGGTTCCCTTTTATCCTTCCCAATGGATATGGAAAAAAGACTTAAAACTTAGTTCAGGAACATTGTAGTAGCTATCAGTAGTGGATCAATGCTAAAGATTAATTATAATTAAATGAGTGTACATCATCTATTCATACTGGCCCATGGGATGTTATCATTTAGACCGTGTACATCTGTGCCCAATCGGTGTACCCACCTTTGTTCTTTCTCGAACAGTATGCGTTCCGCATTGTGGTCCTTGGTCTGTAATGTTTCTAGGATCACCCACTGAAGTTCATCTACTGTGTGGCCTTTCTCCAGAAAATGTGTTGCCATTTTTGTTGTTTCCTTCTTACATCTCACGTTGCTGCGATGTTCGCTGATTCTTGTTTTTGCCTTACGGCATGTCATCCCAATGTAAGTTTTACTGCAGGGACATGTAATCATATAAATTATATGACTCGCGTTGCAGTTTGTGTGGCTCCGTATTGTCCATTTGAAATTTGGCAAGAGTTGTAGTTCTTTTGTCGGTCTCGTAAGTGGACAGACCGAACATGAGCCGCATGGGAAGTGTCCCACAATCGGTGGTAAGTTCCACAGTATCGTTTCTCTTGGGAGTGCAGCAGGTTTAGGTCTCGTGTGGACTAGTTGGTCTTTTAAATTCCCAGTTCGCTTGTTAGCGAAACGTGGTTTAGGCCATGATATATTTGCTGATGTAAGTATTCGCCAATGCTTGTTTATGATTTTCTTCACTTGATTCGCTATTGGACTGTATGTGGTAACACATGTTAGGAGATCTTCTTGTGGGGGTTTTTCCGTATTCTCCAGGAGTCCCTCTCGATTCTGATTCTTAGCTCTCTTGTTGCATTTATTGATAACTCTCTCTGGGTAGTCTTGTGCTCTCAGTTTTGTACAGAGGTCTTTTGCTTGTGATTTATAATCCTCCTTTTTGCTGCAATTCCTACGTAACCGTAAGAATTGGCTATAGGGAAGATTTTCCCTTAGTGGGCACGGATGGTAACTGTTAAAGGACTGGAGACTGTTTTTTGAGGTGGGTTTGAAAAAGGTTTTTGTGTACAGTTGATTGTTCTCTACGAATATAGTGATATCTAGAAAATCTATACTCTTTTTATCAGCTGTATACGTGAATTTCAGCCATTCGTCTTGTGTGTTCAGCCATGTGTGGAAATTCACGAAGCTTTCCATATTACCTTCCCAGATTAAAAGAATATCGTCAATAAAACGCTTCCAGAAATGGATTTGGTGATGGAAGGGATTTTGTTGGGTATTGATAATCTGTTTTTCCAGATTGCTCACGTAAAGTCCAGCCACACTCGGGGCGAAAGAACTGCACATGGATGTGCCATGTCGTTGTCTGTACATGGTGTTCTCATATTTGAAAAAGTTTTCAGGTTGAAATACGACAAGAGTGGTATTCTGGTTGTACCATTTTTTCATTTCTTCCTGGCTAGCTTCCAGGTTCAAATCTTTAAATTAGTGTGGGGTTGGATCACTTGTCCTGCCAACCTGGATTACTCAGGTATTCTGTACGTCCCTCTGTAAAAAACCCTCATACACTCGAGATGGAATCGTGGAAGGAAGATTGTCCAGCTATTGCTCTGCTGGATTGCCCTGCTGTTGCTTTGCTGCCAAGGAGAGGGGAAGGACTTTGCTGTGCTGTGTCCCCTTGCTTGAAAGAATCTCCAAGGGCCTGAGAAGAGCTGGCTCCCTGTTTTGAAGTCCCAGGAACAAAAGGACTTCACCCCCAGCTTCCCCTGAGCTCTACGGAGAGAGTGGTGTCCTTCCTGGAGTGCGTGGCCCATGTGTGGTGCCTCTGGAAGTGTTACCTGTGCTGGGAAGCTGGAAACCAAGATTTGAGAGACTTTGCTACAGAAAAGTTATTGCATTGCTTGCTGCGGAGCGCATCCCCGACAGTGCGAGGAAATTCCTGCCGCTACGGAGGCCGAGATCGTCACAGCGCCTGTTGCCGCTGCCAGAGCCGTCGCATCCTTCGTTTGCAGGACACACCAGACCGGTGCGGGAAGACTAACATCGCTGAGTGTCTCAACAAAATTGGACAACTGCCCATTAATGTGCTTTTCCAAAACCTTGGAAAGTGCTGGAAGTAAAGAGATTGGCCGATAGTTTGAAGAAAGGGTAGGGTCGGCTTTGGCCTCTTTAGTAAAGGAAGGACCATTGCATGCTTCCACTCAGAGGGAACAATGGCCTCCTTTAAGGAGGAATTAAGAAGCTCCATCATTATTTTGAAACAAGGTAGTTGAAGCTGCCGTAGAACTGGTATAGGAAGGAGATCACGGGGGAACCTGATTTGATGCTACCTAAATCCTGTCTAAGGGCTGTGATGTCTAATGGTAACCAAACTTCCAGCATGTTGACAGGTTCTGTGATGCATGTGTCTCTGCATTTGAATGGGCCTGCTTCCTGAAGAAGAGTAGGTGGAGATGAAATGATGTTAGCTGTGTTATTACCAATCAGGGTTGCGAATATATTGTTTCCACTTTGTTAATAAAAATTTGCGCAAGATCCTCACGTTGCCCTTCCTTCAGGCTTGGAGGAATGGGCTGGGTTTCAGAGCCTGATAATTCCTTCACCAATTTGAACAATGTTTTTGAGCATTTCTGTGCTCCAATGATAGTGGATGAAACGTAGTCAGCACGGGCAGCCCTGCAGAGAGAGTGATAATCTCTCTTAGCTCGTATGTAGGCAATTTTAGAATCCGGTGCATAGTCGCTTCTCCGTCTTTCCATATTTTTAAATTTTGTTTTCTCCGTTTTTATCTTGTCTGTAAACCAAGGGGCTGCGGGGTGGTAATTATTCACCCTCTTAATATAAGGTGGAAGGCTGATATCCATGGCTTTCTGGATCCAATTCTGAATGGCCACTGAGTCAGAAGTAAACTTTTTATTAAGGGTGGGGGACATTAGTGGTTAGAAGTTTGTTAAAGGCTTCAAAGTCCAGCTTTCCCCAGTTCCTAGTTTGTTTTTGATTGATATGAATAGCTGCTGGCAAGTTAGCTGATAACTCTAACCTGAAGCCAACCAAGAAGTGGACAGACCAACAGAGTGGAGTAGCAGTGAAGCAAACAATATTTGATAAATTACAAAAAATGAGGTCTAATAGATGACCAGCTGTGTGGGTAGGGCCCGAATTACAAAGCAGTATATTCATTGCTGCCAGTTTGGAAATGAAGGTATTACTAATTGCGCAAGAGAGATCATCCAAGTGGAGGTTAAGATCCCCCCAATGTGGAAATATTGGCAGGGCTAAGAAGGAGAGGGGTAAGTAGGTCCAGAAAAGCTGTGGCCCATGGCCCAGATGGCCTCGGAGGGTGATAGACCAGTATCCCCGAAAAGGTAAAACGAGGAGTTAAGGTCAGTTTAAATAAGGCAGCTTCACAACCAATAACAGCAAACACTCAAATCTACAGCTACAGGACTTATTGTAGATTATAGCGATACCTCTGCATGTTCTGAGATCCCTGTCCTTCCTGACTATGGCATAATTAGATGGCAAAGCTGAGGCTACATCGGGGTCAGAGCTAGCATGGAGCCATGTTTCTGTGAGAAAGATAGCATCTGGCTGTTTGATCGTCTAGAAGTATAAGATATCAGCTTGGTGCTTCGGGAGAGAACAGCAGTTGATGCTAAAAAAGGAACATTCCTCAGTGAATGGGATGCCACATTTCGAAAACAGATTATTGTGCAATTTAACAGGAGTAACGGGTGTTGAAGCGCTGAGCTCCCTACATAATCCTGCATGTAGTGAGAAGTTGCAACCCAGGCAATAGACTACATCGTCCTCGGGGCAGAGTAGCGTCCAATCAGTGGCGGTGCGTCCATTGGGGGCGTTGGGGCGTTGCCCCCCTGCCCGCACGGCACCCGTAGCTCCCTCGGCGTAGTGCACTGAACTGAAGTAAACTGAGTTTACTTAAGTTCAAACTCACGCCGAGGCCGAGGGGACAATGCCTGTCAGTCAGCATGATGCAGGACCGCCCTCCCCCTTCAGAGTCTGAAGGGGGAGGGCGGTCCTGTGTCATGTTGACTCACAAGCATTGTCAGGGGCAGGCAGCAGCACAGGTGCGCATGAGAGGGGACGGAGGCACATTTTTTAGCCTTGCCCACGCATGCGCCCTTGTGCCTGCGCATGCCCATTAGAAGAGCGAAACCTCGCTCTCTTAATGGGCAGGCGGGCAGAAAGCAACCATGCCCTGTGTCAATCCTGGCGCTGCTCCAGAGCCAGGATTTGCTGAGGACGGAGGGCGGGGTTACCGCTCTAGTGAAGGCGCCAAGGTCCCAGAAGATGCAGTGCTGACGGTCCGGTGGTCAGGTAACGGTAAGTTTAACTTTTCTTACTTCTTTTCTTTACACACAATGACAATCGCCTCAGTAGCCCTCGACTCATGCAACACTTTTATCATATACGACACTTCAGCTCCAGTACTGTTCAGCTCCCCACAGGTTCAATTGAATGCAATGACGAAACTGTGCATTTATTTTAAAGTAAGTAAATGCAGCATTGCCAAATCGACAGTAACACCCATGCCAGGGCCGGCTCTAGGCTCATGGTGGCCCTGGGCAGGGAGCGTAGGTAGGGGGCCCGGAAGAGGGGGTCCGGGCGGGGCGGAGCGCGCAGGCCAGTAAAGAGGGGAGGGGGTCAGGGAGTTTAGAAGTGGAACAGAGCCAGAGGCCACCAAATCCCTGCCATGGGCCACCACGCAAATATGTATCCATCCTCAGAGGATTAATATATTAAGGATATATATTGACGTGGTGGCCCATGGGGTTTGGTGGCCCTGTGCAGGTGCACAGCTTGCACATGCCTAGAGCCGGCCCTGCCCATGCGCTACAGTGTATTGTATATAAAGATTAAACTTTCTTCTAGGGCGGCGCACGCTGAGCACCTGGCAAGCACAATTGGGCAGCATGCACATATCTGCTAGCGCTGCATTGCTCTCCTGCCTCCTCCTTTCGTCCCCGTGAGCCTCCGTAGGCCCGGCCGGCCGGTGATAAATGTTTTCTCTGCACGTGTATGTGGAATTGCTGCACTATGTATGGATGTGTAATACACATCCATACATAGTGCAGGAATTTCACATACACTGCAGTGGCCGCGCGGATAAAAAAATGTTACTTGGCTCGGGCAGATGTGCCTTATATATAATGCTCGGCTTTGGTGACTTTATGAATACTTAGTGGAAGCCCAGTACATGTTGATGATGTTTACATTAGAGGTGCTTTGTAAGACATGTGAGGATATCTCATTCCGAAAATAGCAGTGAGTGACAGATCAGGATAGAAGTGCATGATCAAAGCTCTTAGCATGCCTTTGTACGGTCGCAGAAGTCATGGTGCAGATGAAGTGCTGTGAATGTCTCATGCATCACACAGATATAAGTGCATCACAAATTATATATTGTCCAACCTCTTATGATCTCTTATTAGTGGAATAGTCATACATTTCAGCTTATGACAGATGTGCTTCATGAGAGTGCTGAATACGTGTCAGTTCTGGGATATCAGTGCATTGGATGGTCAAAATAGAGGGGTGTTGTTGATCTATTTAATGGGTCTTGATTGTTAATGATTGCTGTTGGCACAATCTCACTATGGGTGTATGTATGGTCACATGTTTTATAATTATGTCCACAGGCATTATGCGGCAATGCAGGACCAAATAACACAGGAGGGTTGACTAATATATTTGTCGAGGAAAGGCAAAGAGAATATGAACAATTTTAAAGAACCTGTTTCCATTTAGAACAGTATAGTTAATTTATACACAGCTAAAGACAAAAGCCCTCCCCAAGCCCATCTAAAGGGGGGGGGGTGAAATAGCTGGGCACCTTTGGCATCTCTATAAATAGCTGATTACAGCAATCAACAGATGAAGCAGACCAGTTAACTTTCCATGAGTATCCGGAGCAGAATTATATCCCGGATGCAGCAATTTCAATAACTTCATGCCATTTGGGCTAGAAACAACATTTTGTTTTTTATTAAAATCTGAAAAGTATGCAGCAGATCACAGATTATGTAGGGAGTTTGTCAAATTAATACTTACGCAAAAAATGCCACAGTTGTGAAATGTGCTACAAAGAAATGATGGACGGGATGTTGAATAAATCATACATTCTGTCCATCAATTGTTCTTTTTACAGATGTGCAAAAGCATTTTCCAGTGGCCCTGTTTACAGTGCACAATAGCAATGCAACCTACAGTGCTGGTTTTAGTGCACTTTACAAAGTGTTGGAGAGACTGAGTCTACAGCCACTACTATTGAAAGTGCTAACTAAAGGTCGAACAATAGCTGTAAAAGATTGGTCGGTTAGGGTGTTGTTTAATAGCCTTCTGTTATGGCACTAGTACTGTCAGCAGCATGATCAAACATAAAGGTGGAACCATTGATTCAGTTTGCTGGTTGTTTTCGTAAGATTCGGGGTGTGCTAACATCAAGATTCGCAGCATTGACCCTGACTGTTGTACTGCTTGTATACAACCTGATTAGGAGCTCACAAAAACGTTGTTGTAGCGATTCTCCGGTGAAGTCAAGGTTGCTATGAAAGCGGATCTCTTTGTTATAAGTGAACTGTGCGGATTTGGTGCCTGGCTGACAATTAGAGAGTATGGGAGCTTGTTTTATTCTCAGGTAAAGGTTATTAGAAAGAGCATTCAAATAAATAAATGATATAAAGTGAATTCAGGATTCTGCATTTTAGGCCTCACCGATCTGGGCATAACCCTCTGTACTCCCTATGCGTGTTTTTGCTTGCAGTGCATAAGCAAATATTTTTTATATTGCACAAAACAGTTACAAATGTATCAGTGTTTTCACAAGTAAATAAGGCCAAATGCTAACATCAGCATAGGCAAATATTGTCCTCTATAGCTCATAAAATTTGGTAATTTGTCAAATGATGATTAATTCAGTTGTATTGCTCTATTATCCTTCCTGCTTTCTTAAATTTGCTTGAAAATGCACCATTTGACCACTCTTTTTTCAAAATTTTCTCGAGGGGAGAACCCCTCGAACCCCCTGTAGGTTCTTTGGGCATCCTCCCTACGCTGGTTCGCCGCAGTCGGGTATCACAATAAGTTTACGCCCTACCACTTTCAAATGTCACCAGCCGCCACTGCGTCCAATTAGTGAGCAGGTTTTTGCGATACTCCAACAACTGTGCAGAGGAGTACCTTATAGTTCCCCTGTTAATTAGACCAAGGGGCCTGGTCCCTATCTGTGCGGACGGGCTCAGACGGGCTTGCCTTTGGCGCACGCGCCCGCTGTGCACGTCCAGTATAGGCATCTTATTTAAGTAGATTTCCAAATAGCCTGCCACCAGCCCAAGAGCCAGCCGGAAGTGGGGGTGGTTTCAGTGGGTGGGAACTGTATCACCAAGCTTTTCTCCGTACAATCGGCACAGAGAAGCCGTGATGGAACGGAAGCGCTGGGAAACTGATTCCCCCACGGTAATTGCCATGCAAATGAGCAAAGTACAATTACAATTCTACAATAAAAGCCTCAAGCAAAGTGCAAAATTAATTAAGAGCCTCAAAGCAAAGTGCAATAATGATTTAAAAACTGATTCCAAGGGTGCCACTCCGCTGCTAAGCAAACCTACATCTGAGCATCCACCACACCTGCTATACACACAGCTCAGATGCACTCGGCTGGTCCGCCTTTTATCTTCTCTACGTTCTTTGTCTTGTATCGCGCAACCCGAACTCTTCTCTATACGGGTTTGAGATCACTGTTCAGTCGAGGCAGAGATTGATAATAGCGCAGCGCGGGAGCCAATCAAGGTATTGAGGTAACAGCAGACCTTAAGTATGCAGGATAGACAGCCTATGTTTCAAAGAAGTTTGATTTGAAAAAATGCAAAAGAACATACATAATTAACAAGAACTACAAAGTGGTTGTATAACTGTATATGGTATGATGACTTAATGAACAATCAGCAAAAATCAAGCGCATGCATATGTAAAAAGGATACAAGAACTATAACAGAGGAAAAAAGAGTGAAAATAATAATATAACCATAATCTAAGGAAGGAATAGGAGAGCTTAGTACAATATAAAGTTATATGAGCAAATAGGAAGTAATGGCTGTAAAAGTAGATATAAATAGCTCTAAAACAGATGTAGACAAATAAAGCTAAAAATACAATTGATAAACTTAGGGAAATCTGTTCATGGAGGTTTGGGAACTTCTTCTAGCAATGGACAGTGTTTGGTACATTTTTGTGCAGAAGCATCTAAGAAAATAGTAATAGTTGACCACATGTGTTCTCTTTTGATAAGTAGGGATAAAGGAGAAATATATGTACGATCCAGTCGGTGGTTATAGCAGACACTATACTACAAGCTTGGAAGGATAATTGTGTGGATTGTTTCCAGTTTTTGGTGATCAGCTGGAACACAATTGCAGTTAGTAGATCCACAATGTCTGTATTATATGTGATAGTTTGCAATTGTTCGGAAAGCGAGCCTAGAAAAATGTTTAAAGGGAAAAAGGGAAATTGAATGTTAATTAATATTGATTTGGGACCATACTTTCAACCAAATTTGGTGGGTATAGGGACAGGAAAATAGCATATGAAATAAGTCTACATTGGAAGCATTACAAGACCAACAATTTGGATCAGTTGTAGGCATACATTTATATAGAGATGTTGGAGTAAACATGAGTCTATTGTATAAAAAGATAAGTGTTTGCATTGTGCTAGCCGATCTTGCGGTCTTACGAATATTGATCCATAATTTATCCGAAAAGGAAATGGACCATGAAGTATGAAAATCATGTTCCCACTGTACTTCCACTTTGGATTTACTTCTATGTTCAGTGGGGTTGGCGAACGTCCTCCCGCCCGACCTGGTCTTTTTTATTCTGAGGGGTGTAGCTAAGAAGGTCTGGCTAGAGCGGAGGTTTCTGGGGGGTACGTAGTGGGTGACTAGATCTCGGGTGATCATAGGACCCGTGTCCTAGAAGTCCTGGTGAGCAATGCACATGGCTTTGAAACAAATTCTTTGACGTACTGGCAGCCAGTGAAGGTTGACCAGACCAGACCTCAGTGATTGTCTGCGAGGGAGTTCGAGCAGTAGACGGGCCGCACAGTTCTGCACTGTCTGAAGTCTGCGTAGGGTGTAGTCTGGGGCGCCAAGGTATAACACATTGTTAAAATCCAGGCGGGACTGTATCAAACCCTGTATTGCTACCTGCTTGGCTTCCATAGGGAGGAGAGGCAAGATTTTCTTAAGCATTTTCAGGAGGCCAAAACAGGTTGCAGAGAGTTTTGTGGCTTGAGTCTTAAATGAAAGAGAACTGTCCAACCATACCCCAAGGCTCTTGATGTTGTCCTTTGGAGCTGGAGGGGGGCCTAGATCAGAGGGCCACAGGGAGTTGAAGAAGAGGGGGTCGGAAGGGCCTAGACGCATCAGCTCCGTTTTGTCCCCATTCAGTTTGAGGGATGATAAGGACATCCAGCTTTTTACTTCTTTTAGGCAGTCTCTGAGTCCGCCTGACGAAGGTGGGTTGGCTACCTGCGCCAGTGAGACCACCAACTGTGTGTCGTCCGCGTAAGAGATGATCTTAATCCTATAACGGCGGACGACATCGGCCAGTGGCCTCATATAGATGTTGAAAAGAGCGAACTTAAAGAGGAGCCTTGGGGGACTCCGCACCTAAGTGGTCTACTGGTGGACACCACCTCACCGTCAAAGACTCGGAAGGATCTGTCCTCCAGGAAGGATTTAAACCAGAGCCAGGCTTTGTTCTTAATTCCGACGCTGGACATACGGTGCAGCAAGGTGTCATGACTGACCGTGTCGAAGGCTGCACTGAGATCAAGGAGGATCACTGCCACTGATCCTCCCTGATCCAGGATTTTTCTGGATTCCTCCGTGACCATGAGGAGGGTGGTCTCGGTCCTGTGTTTGGGTCTGAAGCCCATCTGGGTGGCGTCTAACAGTTGGGACTCTTCTAAGAAATTTACCAGATGGTGGTTAATGTATTTTTCTAAGATTTTGCTCACCCACGGGAGCAGGGAGATGGGCCGGTAGTTACTGAAGTCCAACGGGTCTAGATTAGGCTTTTTTAGTAGTGAGCGGACCATGGCTCGTTTCCAGGCTGGAGGAACAGTGCCGGAGGTGATCGAAGTGTTCAGTACATCCCTGATGATTGGGAGTGTAATTTGGGATGCTGACATTAAGATATCTAATTAAACAACAGGGGGTGGTGATGGACAGAGTTTCTGAATTAGGCAGAATACTCTCACCCAGTCAAGAGATCAGGGCTTAATCCAACACCGTTTTTTAGCTCACTGCACCATCCCAGCTACAAAACCTGGCTATATGCAAATTAGTCTGTCCCTGGCCCAGTGCATCATGGGAACATGGCAAACCAAACTACCAAGCCAATTCTTTCACTGGGAAGGAAACAAGCTACCGGGGACCGGTTTCTGGCATTTCAGCCGTCTTCGGCCCGGCTTGCTTGAATCCTGATGGTGCAATGAGCAAGGGACTCACGTCTGAGTATACCCTTTCACGCTTATGGTGGACAAAATAATTAAACAACAGGGGGTGGTGATGGACAGAGTTTCTGAATTAAGCAGAATACTCTCACCCAGTCAAGAGATCAGGGCTTAATCCAACACCGTTTTTTAGCTCACTGCACCATCCCAGCTACAGAACCTGGCTATATGCAAATTAGTCTGTCCCTGGCCCAGTGCATCATGGGAACAGGGCAAACCAAACTACCAAGCCAATTCTTTCACTGGGAAGGAAACAAGCTACCGGGGACCGGTTTCTGGCATTTCAGCCGTCTTCGGCCCGGCTTGCTTGAATCCTGATGGTGCAATGAGCAAGGGACTCACGTCTGAGTATACCCTTCCACGCTTAGGGTGGACAAAAATAATTAAACAACAGGGGGTGGTGATGGACAGAGTTTCTGAATTAAGCAGAATACTCTCACCCAGTCAAGAGATCAGGGCTTAATCCAACACCGTTTTTTTTAGCTCACTGCACCATCCCAGCTACAGAACCTGGCTATATGCAAATTAGTCTGTCCCTGGCCCAGTGCATCATGGGAACAGGGCAAACCAAACTACCAAGCCAATTCTTTCACTGGGAAGGAAACAAGCTACCAGGGACCGGTTTCTGGCATTTCAGCCGTCTTCGGCCCGGTTTGCTTGAATCCTGATGGTGCAATGAGCAATGGTCTCACATCTGAGAATACCCTTCCACGCTTAGGGTGGACAAAAATATTTACAACAAGGGGTGGTGAGGGACAGAGTCTCTGAATTAGGCAGAAAGCTCTCACCCAGTCAAGAGATCAGGGCTAGATCCAACACCGTTTTTTAGCTCACTGCACCATCCCAGTTTCAGAACCTGGCTGTATGCAAATTAGTCTGTTCCTGTCCCAGTGTATGTGGCCACGTCCGCACCCGTATGTGGCAGAAGTAGTAGATAGAAGCGAGTGTGAGGAAAGCTTTTAGCACATAATATTATTTTGACTGGACAAGAGACTATCATTAAAGATATTCATATGCATGTGGAAGGTGGGACCGCATTTTGTGAATCTGCTAAATGTAATTTCAGGTATGGAATCATTCTTTCTCTAACCTGATTCGTCTAAGCGGTGTGACTCTTGCAGAGTTGTGGTGAATGCATGATTATCACTGCATTTTGTATAATAAAAGAAGCCACGTGAGGAGGGCTTTGGGATCATTTTGCCAGATTTTTAGACTGTGCCACTCTGTTGGTCTGAAATCTGATTTATGTCGTGAGCTGAATTATATTTGTTCTTCTATTTCATATATTGGATTTATTCCAAGTTCCATGCTTGTGTATGACAAGTGATTGACTGCTCCCATGCAAAAATACATTTCTTTCTGTAATGCTTTAAATTGTTAATAAACTTTCATGGTTTTCAATATAATACTTGTCAATCTTCATTGAAAAGCCGAATGTGTTTTACACTTTAGCCTGATATGTCACTGTATATTCAGTGAATTTAACTCTTCAGATCCAGACAGGAGCAGCAAAGTCTTGGGGGATTTACACCACTCTCAGTCTGTCAGAAGAACCTGTATTTTACATGAGAGAAAAAAGCGTTCTATCACATGTAAAACTATAGTTGAGTCCTCAAATAAAATACATATCAGTATGACATACAGGAGTACAGTTATAAATTCACTTCATTGCATGCATACTAAAAAGAGGATAACCTTAGACAAACAGTTTCATAGGAGCAGTCAAACAAACAATGGCCACTCTAAAGGAATTTACAACAGCAGGAGACAGGGACTTATGAAGCTGGAATGTGCCCTTCTCACTTCAAAAACAACTTGAAGAGCTGCCAGAAAGAGCTAAACACAAAGGTACCTATAATGTAATAAAAAAAACTGGCACTGAAGGCAAGTATCTTGTTTATGGATGTGCTCTTTGTGAAAGAGCAAAATGCAGACCCATTGCCCATTGCTGCATGCTGTAGCGGGTGGAAGCAAAATGTGAATGTCACCAACAGACCAGTGATGAAGAGAGTTGAAGGAAAGCCCCTTAAAGTAAGTATATTGTGCATATAATTTTAGAAAAATCAAAAGCTCTTTTCGAACGCCAGACCTAAATAGCTAGGCTCCTGCACTTATTTTTTCTTTCATGAAAACTGAGCACTTGATAGACGGGTGACGTAGTATGAGTCTTTGGTGACTGATAAATGAGCAGTCTGTGTTTTTTTAGGTCGAGCCTAGTGTTGCAGCCCACATGCGCTGCTTGCTCTGCGAGGCATGCTGTAGTAGGGCATGATGTGGAAGTGCTGTGGAAGCCTTGCCCACTCTGCATGCATATTTTTCATTGGCTGGTGCCATTGCCTTTGGGAAACGCTGGCTTCTGATTCAATATGAGGCTTCTTAATCCCTCCATGTTACCGCCCTGCCTCCTTTTGTAACCGCCCATAACGACTGGACCTTTTTACTTGCGGTGTTACATGGTTGGCATTATGTAGTTGGTGAGCACTATTTTCTTTCAGGTGCACACTGCTCAGCAGTGGCGCTGCTTCCTCCATCGGTGGCCAGCTGCGGTGCGTGCCGCTCGTTGGCTGGAGGTGTGCTAGCTGTTCCAGCTGCACACGCTGCAAAGAGTAGAGGTGCACTTACTACCGAGGGAGCCCACGGCGGAGCTCTGGCCTCTCCTGCCTTCGGTGTTCATGCTCTCCTCCCCGGGGTTCCATCAGGGCTGCGGGCAGTGCCAGCCAGCCCTGTGCCCACCTCTGCTGTGCCCAGAGCACGATGCTAGACACCTGCGGCTCCTACCAGCTCTGCGCATCCGGGTAGGGTGGGCCAACGTGGGTCTGCGGGTGGCACAGAGTGCCTCAATCTCCGCATGCACAGGAAGGACCTGCTGCCCAGGGGGTGTGAGTGTGCAAGAGCCAGTTGACGGTGTCACCTACCCCTCCGCTGCCGGCTGCAGGCCGCCAGTGCCACCTCCCAGGAGAGGGGCGAGGAGGCTATCAGCCAGCATGCCAAGGGTGAGTGCCAGCAAGGAGAGGGAGCTACCCGGCCCCTCCCCGTCCACCCGTCAGCTCCTGGCCATTTTTGGCTCAGCTTATAGCCACTGGCACCTTAGTGCCCACACCGTCATCAGCTCCCACCCAATATCATGCACATCTGCCCCATACAAGGATACACTGGAAGCGTAATATGGGTAAGAACTGTTGCAGGTTTATTTTCATACAACAAGCGTATGACGTTTCTGTGGGTCATCTTACAGGCGATCCAAAGCAGGCAGCCCCTCGCTGTCCCGCCTGCCTAACGAGCCAGCCAGCACAGTGAGTCGATGCTCCGACGGTGCAGCACCTTGTAGATCCGATCTTATAACCCGCGCCCCCCCTTTCAGGGCGGAGCGGTATGGCACACCCCCGGTCGGTTCAGGCCCCCCGACCGCCGAAAGGACTTACGGGGCACCGTCGCGGTTTCCCGGAGCCTCCTGCTGCTCCAGGTCCTTGGCCCAGGCACCCTTACTGTGCCATGCAGAGGTACCCTTACTGTACCAGTCTGCCACAGAGGTACCCTTACTGTACCCATCTGCCTCCAGATCGCCCTGTTACTCCGCCTGCAACACAAAAGACAACGTTATAACATTCCATCACTTCGCACCGCCTGTCGAGCCGCTGGGTAAGAGGATAGGGTGGGTGCAGCGCTCAGAAGCGGCAAAAGAGGCCGAGACAGGGGCAGCCGTGGCTTAAGTAGGAGACCCACCCCCTTGCAACTGGTCACTCCCCTGGCCGCGCGTCATGGTGACCCCCGGGAGGAGCAAGGAGCCCTCTGGTCTCCCCTCCTCCCCCGGGCATAGTCGTGTGCTGCGATGAATGGCCACTAAGGGGGCTACTCCGCCAATGTCCCCCTGCGTGAGACGCGAGCAGCGGCATAGTGCCCACACAGCTCCCACCCAATATCATGCACATCTGCCCCATACAAGGATACACTGGACACGTAATATGGGTAAGAACTGTTGCAAGGTTATTTTCATACAACAAGCGTATGACATTTCTGTGGGTCATCTTATGGCACACCCCCGGTCGTTTCAGGCCCCCCCGACCGTCCGAAGGACTAACGGGGCGCCGTCGCAGTTCCCCGGCGCTTCCTGCAGCTCCAGGTCCTTGGCCCAGGCACCCTTACTGTGCCATGCAGAGGTACCCTTACTGTACCAGTCTGCCGCAGAGGTACCCTTACTGTACCCGTCTGCCGCCAGATCACCCTGTAACTCCGCCACAGCTCTGGAGGAGGCCACCGTTGATGACAGAGCCCCCCAAGCTAGCTAGCTATTGACATCCTGCTGCTGATAGTGCCTCTTGTACGTCTAATAAGAACATATCCATTCCCAAATGTGACACGTGCACCCCATCTCTATCATAGTAGCCTTCCGTTTTTCCTGAATTAATGGGTGGCTAATGAAACCAAGGCCTCTCCGGGCCATGAACTTTTGCATGGACCTGTTGATCCTCCTGCAAGACTGTTCTACCGCTGGGGGAGATCTTGCCCCCCTCCATTCTCTGTGAGGAACAATTTTGGAGCACCATAGCTCGCACGATCCCAATCTGTTACTTATTGCCACCATGTCCTTCTGCATGACCTGAATCAAAGCCCTCCTCCCTATGGTGACCAAGTCATTCCCTCCCAGGTGGATAATGACGGCGTTGGGTAGGGGGCCCCTTAATCCAAGGCGTTGTTCTAGCCTGGGTCTAAGGTTACTCCACTTCATGCCCGGGGCGCCCAACCATACGAACTGCGTCTGCGCGAAACCCAGAGTCCAATTCTTGAGAGCTGCCCACTGTTCCAACCTGGCAACATAAGAATGTCCCATCACCCACATGCAACAGCCTGCTGGAAAGAAGACAAATTGTTATTCAAACAAATGGGGAGGACGCAGTCTGTTAACACACGTGGTTTAATAGTTGAACACTGCACACAAAAACTGAAAAAAACGAGATTGGATTGCTTATCCTAAACATACTAAGAAGTAATTCGAAACAACCACTCTGGTGCTGGTACACCTCTACAACACCGCCCAGCCTGTGATTCTATGGGCGGATGTATCGTTGAAAGCAGTTAGAGGTCCAGCGTCCCATATTCTTGACCCCTTCAGGCCCCATTCCTGCCTTAAACGCAGTTGTGGCCGCTCCAATCCTTAAAGAGAGGCTCGAAAATCTCTTCCCCTCCCCTGATAGCCTGGATTTGTTCAAAGCTGCCCCCATGATGCGCTCCAACTGGAATCTGGTCAAGGGGCCCCCTCTGTGTGCATTAAAATTTTTCCAGACAGGGCCGGTCTGGTCTTCAGATATTCCCTAACCGTGGTGACAGGGCAGTATCTGGGGTCCCCTAACGCCCGCAGAACTATGGCTGTGCCCCGACCGGCCTGGTCTGTCTTGGATTTGCGGATGCGGAGCACCAGGGCGTCCGTTGCACAAACATCCAGCATATCCAATGCAGCCCCTGACCTATCAGTTTTTGCTTTTGCCACGAGCTCACTCACCCTAAAAGCACCAAAGAAAGCCAGACAGAAAGCGGTGGTGAAAAGCCTAGCCTCGTAAGGGGAATTGGTGACTAAGGGTAGAGTATCTATCAAGCGCTGTAATGAGGGAAAATCAATTGGTGACCTGGTATTGGCGGACTTTATCTCATCCCGAGCCCACCCTCTCAGTGCTGCCCTCACCCTAAATGAACTGGTGGGGTCGACACCCCCGTTGAGTTTGGTGTCATGCTTCAGGGCCGCCAGGTGGCCACACACCCATTAATGGGATTTGCCCGTTTCCCTGGCCCGAACCACAAAAGTCCCGACTTGTTCGTCCAGTCCCAGTGTCCCTGCTTTTAAGGAATCTAACGCAGTTCTGAAAGTTACCAACTGGGAGCCATATTTCTTACGAGTTGCAGGAGCCAGGGAACGCTCGCCCATCCTCTTCAATCGCTCCCCCACCGAAGGAGTCGCCATAGTGGTGCAGGGAATGGTGTCATCGCCGTCCTCGCCCGAGGCCAGGCCTCTCGGAAATGGAGCCTCTGAAAGCGAGAGAGAGCGTCAGCTGCCACGTTCTTCACACTTTCAATGTGTTGCGCCCTAAACTCTATGTTATTCTGAAATCCCGCTTTCACTAATTCTCTGAGTAGACTCAAAACAAGGGGGCATGTGGCTGATAGCCCATTGATTGCCTGAACCACGGCCATGTTGTCTGACCAGAACACCACCTTCCTGTTTCCCAACCTCTCTGGCCATAAATGCAGTGCCACTACAACAGGAAAGAGCTCAACGGCGGGTATGTTTGCAATAATCCCTTTCTTGCGCCATGCATTGGGCCACAGCATTGCACACCGCTTTTCGCCAAGGATAACTCCAAAACCCTCTCTCCCTGATGCGTCTGAGAACAGACAGAGTTCCTGGCTACACTTCCAGGGAGCCCTCCAAATGACCGTACCATTGAAATGCTCCAGAAATTCATCCCACATTTCTAAGTCAGCTTTTAGCCCGTAGCCCAGGCGTACCAGGTGGTGCTTCTTACTCACGTTGGCTGTGGCTTTTACTAACCTGCGGGAAAACACTCTGCCCGCTGGTATGACTCGAGTCGCAAAGTTCAGCTTACCCAAAAGACTCTGGAGAACACCCAAGGTTGCCTTATCCCTGCCCAGTAATGCCCGAATATCCTGCTTCAAATCGCTAACCTTATCAGCAGGGAGCCTCGATTCACCCTTGATGATGTCCAGCTCAATGCCTAAAAAGGTCAGGACCTGAGCCGGACCCTCGGTCTTACCCGGGGCAAGGGGCACCCCGAGATGTCCCGCCATTGTCTCAAAGGCTCGCAAAGGCTAACAAACCATCTGCGCATTCCTGTGTCCCTTCATGGCCAAAAAATAAAAAGTCATCCAGGTAGTGTGTCACTTGAGATATGAATGCTTCAATGTAAGCGCAAGAGACAGCACAACCCATCGGCATGCAGCGGTCAAGGAAATATTCGCCTCCCCACCTAAAACCCAGCAGATGTTGACTGGATGGATGCACAAGCAGGAGGCGGAACGCGGATTCAATATTTGCCTTAGCCAGCCACGCCCCCTTCCCTGCCCTCCTTACCATATCTATGGCCATGTCAAGTGAACAGTAAGACACAGAACAAAACCCCTTCGTCCAGCCAATGATTGACGGAGTTACCCTCAGGGTAGGGCAAGTGATGTATAAATCGGTATGCTCCTGGCTGTTTTTTGGGCACAACTCCAACCGGAGAGACCAAAAAATGCTCAAGGGGTGGGGAAGGGAATGGGCCCGCCACCCTCCCTAGGGCCAATTCCTTCCTGATCTTCTCACTGACTACCAGCGGCAGTTCCCTGGCTGATTTGAGGTTTAGAGCATCCCTACAACCAAGTGGACCTTTGTAAGGTATCTTGAACCCGTCGACGAAGCCGTCAGCTAATAGCGCCTTCTCCTTCGTGAGGGGGTGCGAGGAGAAGTGAGTACACAGGACACTGTGAAGAGGAGTGAGGGGACCATGGAATGCCGCTGCTCGCGTCTCACACAGGGGGACATTGGCGGAGCAGCCACCTTAGTGGCCAATCGTCACAGCGCACGACCCCGGGGGAAGAGGGGAGACCAGAGGGCTCCTTGCTCCTCCCAGGGGTCGCCATGACGCGACCCCCGGGAGTAGCAAGGAGCAAGGCGGCATTCCATGGTCCCCTCACTCCTCTTCACAGTGTCCTGTGTACTCACTTCTCCTCGCACCTCTTCACAATCCCAAGAGCCTCTGCCATACTTTACATCCCTCTCTCTCTTCAACTTTAAAGAGCTCCGCTGCTCCTCAGTGAATACTGCTACTTGTTCACGGCTCTCGGCATCTCTTCCCAACTCTCTGCTCCTACTCAGAGACCCTGATCCTCTTCACAATCTGCAATCCCTCTTATCAGCCCTGTTTTTTCCCCTTTTTAATAGCCCTCTATTCCTCTTCTTAACCCTCTGCTCCTCTTCCCAGCCCCCGCTCCTCTTCACTGCCCTCTGTTCACCTTCCTAGCTCTCTGCTACCTTTCACTGCTTTTTTCCAAGCTCTCTGCTCCTCTTCACTGCCCTCTGTCCCTCTTCCCAGCCCTTTGATCCTCTTTACTGCCCTTTGCTTCTCTTTACTGCCCGTTTCCCAGCTCTGTTCATTTTCACTGCCCTTTTCCCAGCTCTCTGCTCCTCTTCAGTGCCCTTTTCTCATCTCTCTGCTCCTCTTCAGAGCCATTTTCCAAGCTCTCTGCTCCTCTTCACAGCCATCTGTTCGTCTTCCCAGCTCTCTACTCATCTTCACAGCCCTTTTCCAACTCTCTGCTCCGCTTTACTATCCTTTTCCGAGCTCTCTGCTCCTCTTCACTGCCCGTTTCCAAGCGCTCTGCTCCTCTTCACTGCCCTCTGTTTGTTTTCCAAGCTCTCTGCTCGTCTTCACTGCGCTCTGTTCGTACCCCCAGCTCTCTGCTCCTCTTCACTGCCCTCTGTCCCTCTTCCCAGCCCTTTGATCCTCTTTACTGCCCTTTGCTTCTCTTTACTGCCCGTTTCCCAGCTCTGTTCATTTTCACTGCCCTTTTCCCAGCTCTCTGCTCCTCTTCAGTGCACTTTTCTCATCTCTCTGCTCCTCTTCAGAGCCATTTTCCAAGCTCTCTGCTCCTCTTCACAGCCATCTGTTCGTCTTCCCAGCTCTCTACTCATCTTCACAGCCCTTTTCCAACTCTCTGCTCCGCTTTACTATCCTTTTCCGAGCTCTCTGCTCCTCTTCACTGCCCGTTTCCAAGCGCTCTGCTCCTCTTCACTGCCCTCTGTTTGTTTTCCAAGCTCTCTGCTCGTCTTCACTGCGCTCTGTTCGTATCCCCAGCTTTCTGCTCTTCTTCACTGCCCTCTGTTCATCTTACCAGCTCCCAGGGGGGGATGAAGAATAGTGGAAACGATGGTCGAAGGGGTGAACCTGCAATAGAGAGAGAGACAGAAAGGAAGTGTAGGGGGTGGGAGAAAGAGGCATGAATGAGGTCAGCAGGATGGTATTCGGCAGCAACAGCAGTGGACTCTTAATAAACGCTTTGGACTACTGTGCTTATTTATTTAGTTATTGATTTTTAATGTACTTAGCACAGTACACAAACTCGTTGTTGTGTCGTGTAATGGGGACAGGTCTGCCCTAGGGAGATCACTCTGGGACCTGCACTCAGGGGCATCTAACCCTAACTAGGCCTGACACGTGGCCCTAGAATAAACTCAGTCGGACACTGGGAATAAGTTTGCTTGCTCGGTCTGTGCGTCTCTCGCTCTGAACGCCCGCGCACGTGCTAGACCTCTTTTTATTATAGGGAGTCACATGACCAACGCGTCCAGCCCTCGGGGCGCCGGGGCGGACCTTCGGGAACATAACATTCCTCCTAAGAATAAGGAAAAACCAACAAAATGCAAACAATGAACACAATCAACCTGTAACATTTCTTGCTCATGAAATATTTGGACCGATACCTTCAGCGTCCTTTATATGCCAACGCATTCAGTTCAAACAGCACATGTATATGTGTAAATGGGAACAGTCTTACATAAAGTAGTCTCTCAGCCAGCCGGAGGGGGTGGGATTATCACGTACCTGACGTTGGGACCCCCGATGAGTCATCAGTTCCGTTCCAACCTCCAACTCGTGTCTTGGCGCCTCTCTGTCTGCCCCCTCCGGATCTGGGGCCTCGTCCAGGGCCTCCGCGTCACCTCCCACTTCTTCGCTGGAAGCCTGTTGCTCGCTACTTTGCCTGACCTCGTGACGAGGTGTTAATTCAACGGCCGGCACAGTGGTTGCAGTTTCGGTTTGTTCACCGCCTTGCTGGCGCCCTGGCTCAAAGCTTGAAGGATGATACAGTTTGAAATGAGACACATTGCGAGTCACCCTGTCTCGTCCTCGAATGGCCGTGAGGCGTGTGCCTTTCACTCCAATGACTCGCCATGGTCGCTTCTCGTAGTTAAGTTTAAACTTGCCACCAGTTACACGATTTCTGATGAGCACCACATCACCTCTTTTGAAGTGCGGGGCCACAGCTCTGCGTCTCTTACTGATCTTTTCACATGCAGAGTTTCTTTTCTTCTCCACTGCTTGTTCATCTATCATTGCAGGGGCCCACTGGGGGTGATGAGGAATGGAGTCAGTTATCACCCTTCCTAGAAGGAGGTGTGCGGGGGCCACCCCAGTTGTGGAGTGTGGGGTCTGGCGATAACTTCGGAGAAATGTGAAAATGGCCATTTCCACTGACTGCCCCTTGTCATGGGCGATACGGATAACCTTGTTCAAAGTCCTCATGAACCTCTCGGCCTCCCCATTGGCTTGAGGCCACCGAGGTGTTATGCGCCTGTGACGTGTTCCCAGAGACGAGAGGTATTCTGCAAAGTCTTGACCCTGGAATGGCGGTCCATTGTCTGTTCTGAGCTCTCTCATAGCTCCATGAGTGGCAATGATTTTTTCTATTTTGGGGATGACACAGTCTGCACTGGTGCTTGTGACAATTTCGACTTCAGGATATTTTGAGTGGTCGTCTATCATTACCAGCGTGTGTCTTCCATCCGGAAGGCTGCCAAAGTCCATACTGACTCTCTCCCAGGGTTCTTGTGGCCTGGGTTCCACACTGATGGGGGCCTCACGGGGGCTGTCGCCCGTGACTTGACAGACCTCGCACGATCGCACCACGCTCTCCACCATGTCATCCATGAGCGGGAACCATACCTTCGTCCGCAGCC
This sequence comes from Lissotriton vulgaris, assembly GCF_964263255.1. NCBI lineage: Eukaryota > Metazoa > Chordata > Amphibia > Caudata > Salamandridae > Lissotriton > Lissotriton vulgaris. The sequence continues at coordinate 156,989,415 of NC_141695.1, read as the reverse complement.
GGGCCTTCGTCTTGACCATCCCCTGGTGGCCTATGTGGGCCAGTTGAACTACTCGTCCTGTCAGAGCCATCGGGATTACCAGGCGATGCCCCCGCAGGAGGCATCCCGCCGCATCTTCATTTAGTTCAGCCCTCACGCGGTACAAGCTGTCCATTATCTTCTGAGCCTCCGGTGTGAGTACTTTCCAGCCCTCCTTGGCCTTCTGCCAGTTGGCCGTTCGGAGCAGATCCTTGGCCCGCTGTATGCAAGCATCCTGAGCCGTGGTGCTCACGATCTCTTCCAATGATATGGGACGCGGGCATGATCTGGCCACGACCCACTGTACATAGGCTTCCGTCTCTTCTGCCTCATCCCTCTCCTCAGGGGTTGCGGGCCTAGGGTGCCGTGATAGGTAATCCACCGGATTCTTTGCCCCTGGCTGGTACTCGATGGTGCAATTATATTCTTGCAGTTGTAAAATCCATTTTTCAATTCTAGGGGGTGGCTTGGAGGAGGTGCCTGAAAACAGAGCCAGCAGCGGTTTGTGGTCCGTCACCACTGTGAAGGGCTTGCCATAGACGTACAAGTGGAAGTGACGACATCCCCAATGTATTGCGATGGCCTCCTTCTCTATTTGGGAATATCTTTGTTCCGTGTCCGTGAGGGACCGGCTGGCGAAAGCAACAGGGGCCCAGTCTATCTCATCTCGGGCTCTCTGCATCAGAACGGCCCCCAGTCCCGCCGGTCCGGCATCTACGGCAATGAGAGTGGAGTGTCGTGGGTCAAAGAACGCCAACATGGTGCTGCTGGAGAGTGCGCTCTTAATGTCTTGAAATGCCCTTTCCTGTTCAGGTCCCCAGCTCCATGGGGTGGAGTCTTTGGTTAGTTCACGCAGAGGGAGAGTCAGGTTGGCTAAGTCCCTTATGAAACGGCCACAGTAATTTACCATCCCGAGAAAACTCCGGACCTCCGTGACCGTTGTGGGCGGTGGTGCATCCTTGATATCTTTGACCTTGTCAGGATCAGGGTTGACGCCATCGGCTGAGAACACGTATCCGAAAAATCCCAGTTTGTTCTGGAGGAATTCCCACTTGTCTCGGTGCAAGGTGAGCCCGGCACTTTGGAGCCTGCGGAAAACCTGCGCCAAGCGTTGGTTGTGTTCTGGGATTGTTCTTGCGTGCACCATGATGTCATCACTGACATTGATTACTCCCGGTATGCCGGCAATCAGTTCCTGGATGACATTTTGGAAGACTTCGGCAGCACTGGAGATTCCAAAACTCAACCTGGTGTACCTGCGCAGTCCAATGTGGGTGGAGAACGTCGTGATGTTCCGGGAGTCCTTGTCTAGTACAAGTTGATGGTACCCCGCCCGGAGGTCCAATTTGGAGAACCACCGGGCTCCAGCCATCTCTCCAATCAGGTCATCTATCGTGGGGGTGATGTGGCGCTCCCTCTTGATGGCAGCATTGGGTAGGCGCATGTCCACGCATATCCGGACCGCTCCAGGCTGTTTTGGCTTCCTCGTGACCACAATGGGCGACACCCAGGGGGTGGGACCGGACACCTTCTCAATTATCCCCGCTGCTTCCAGCTTCTGCAGCTCTTCCTCAACCAGTGGTCTCAAATGGAACGCAACGCGACGGTGTCGCAGGGCCACCGGTTGAACAGTGGGGTCCACGTGCAGATGTATCTCCCGGCCCTTGAAACAGCCAATTCCTTCAAATAGGTCAGAAAAGTCTACAATCAGTTGCTGTACCGATTCCTCATGCACACCAAATGCGAATGTGACCACCCCCAGGTCCTCTGCCGTCCGGCAACTCAGGAGCATGCCTTGACCCTCTTCCGACACAAAGATGTTGGCTCGCGTGATTTTGTCCCCGTGTCGGACCGCTGCCTTAAATTTTCCCCGGATGCGTAGGGGAACGTCCTGACCGTAGGCAAAAACGGTGATCGGAGTGGAGCGGAGGCTGGGAGGAGTAGGCATGTCTCCGTAGAGGGATGCACTCATGAGATTTATCGAGGCGCCCGTGTCGACTGTCGCCATGATGTCCTGATCGGCCACCTGTATGGCGCACTGTGGCAGCGTCCTGGTGCATCTGGTGGCGGTGCCGATCATGTGCACCTTGTGTACGGATCGCTCCTCCTCGTCATCGTCCATATTACTGTTGCTGGGTTCTCCTTCAGCACCTTCGGGCTCCGCCACCGTGTGTATTGTCTGGCGAGGCTTGCCGAACTTCTTGGACCGGCACACTTTTTCAAAGTGATTCATTTTTCCACAACCTGAGCATCTCTTGCCCCGTGCTGGGCATTCTGGCGCCGGGTGTTTTGGGCCGCCACAGTAGCCACATGACTGCGCTGAAGCTCCGCCCTGAGGTGTTGCTGTTCGTTTTGCCCATTTGGGCTGTGGGCGGACTTGTAGTTTGTTAACTGGCTCCATTTTCATGTTGGCTTGTAGTGCGGCTTCCATGTGGGCTGCTCTGGCCTTGGACAGCTCCTTTGTGCGACCCAGCGTGAGGATGTCTGGTAGGGGCTTCCCCGACTCCTCCAGTATTCTCTCGCGCAGCTTAGCAGAGGCACATCCTTGAATTATCTGGCCCCTGATCTCTTCCGTGACGTCCTGGAATCCACATGTTAGTGCTAGTTTCTTTAGCCTGGAGTGGTAGGCGTCCAGCGACTCGTCTGGCAGTTGCCTTGCTTGCCGAAAAATAAAACGTTCATAATCCTGGTTGGCCATTGGCTCAAAGTGCGCGTTGAGTGCATTGATTAGGGTGTGATGGGTTTTGGGAGTCGCCTCCGTGAGGGTACGGGCAATAGAGTGGATGTCCTTGCCACCAAGATGGAGGACCATGGCGCGCTTCTGTTCCTTATGGACCTTGGTGGCCTCGAAGAATATTAGGAGCCTGTCCACCCACTCCTTCCACTTCGGTGCGAGAGTGGAGGGCGCACCCTCCACCACAAACGGTTCAATGGGCGGAATGGTAGCCATCGCCCTGGACGCTCTGGAGTAGGTCCGTGGGCGGCCGGGGGATGATCCGAAGGGGCACCCCGATTAGTGCGGAGGGAGCGGCGAACACGCTCCGGCGAGGTACGTTCCACGGGCCGAGTGAATGATGGTCCTGGCACTCCAGAGTCGGGTAGTAGGGTGAAGGCCCGGGACGGGTCAGCACCACGTCCCCTCGAACAGCTGGGTAGGACCGGGCGCCGACCGGAGCGCCTCGCCAGGCGGGCCGAGGTGCGATTCACGCATGTGCAGCCAAGCACGGTGCGGCACCGGACGTGGAGGGTCCACAGAGGGAGGACCTCGCGCGACCAATCGAGCTCCTGTGCGCAGCAGGAAGGTGCAAGCCAGCGCCGCTCACCTGTCGAGGGCCAGGGATCAGAGTCGTTCCTCCAGGCGAGCAGTGCGGGGGAGTGTGTGGTAGCAAGGCACGAGCACCGCAGGCAATTGGGAGCGCCCGCGGCCGCCTCACCCCAGGAGGGGCACACACACACCCCGAGCGAGGGATCGACCACCACCCTCGTCGCCAATTGTTGTGTCGTGTAATGGGGACAGGTCTGCCCTAGGGAGATCACTCTGGGACCTGCACTCAGGGGCATCTAACCCTAACTAGGCCTGACACGTGGCCCTAGAATAAACTCAGTCGGACACTGGGAATAAGTTTGCTTGCTCGGTCTGTGCGTCTCTCGCTCTGAACGCCCGCGCACGTGCTAGACCTCTTTTTATTATAGGGAGTCACATGACCAACGCGTCCAGCCCTCGGGGCGCCGGGGCGGACCTTCGGGAACATAACACTTGTCACTGCCTGGGAGCAAGATCACACACTGCAGCATCCAAAACAGTGGTTTTCCTCGGAGAGCTTCCCATACAGATGGTATATATACTGCTAGGAAGGAACTATAGAAAAAAATCTGCTTGATTGTGTAATTACAGTGAATTATGAGGAACCCGATCAATTTTCAGGTCCCCGAAAAACATTCTTGAAATATTTTTCTTTAAATTCCACAGTATCATTTCACCTTAGAGGGATGTCAGCTTGACGTTGCAGGGTATTACTTCTCACGCTACACCCCAGGTCCCGAGGTATCAAGAAAATCAAGCAAGGTAGTGCACTCTGAGGGTCAGAGTAACCCATGAGATTTACGCGAAGATGGCTGATCTGTAGAAATATATCAGCCACTGTGACACACGATGGCCAGAAATACTGTCAATAGCACAACAACAGCCACTCGAAACACAGCATTGGTGCAGCTGCCAGACAACAACTGATCCTACTAAGCTACAGCAACTCAGCTACCAATATGGTAACCTACATGGGGGAAATCACAATGTCCTGCCACTTGCACACCAACTTTGAACCTGTAAGGACCAGTTCTGGATAGTAGTGTTGGCAGCACACTACAGTGGGTCATAGTGAGGCCATTCCTCCCCCTGACCAAGACGAGTACAGATGTCGACAGCTGTGCTGCCAAAGCAATATGTCTAATAGCGGCTGGCACAGGTAAGAGCGGTGAGGAGTGGGGTAAGGGGAGGGGGAAGTCGACAGACAAAGGGTTAGGTATTATTATATAAATACATTAACAAAAACCACTTACCTTGCGCTCGCTGCATGCATGTATACATTTACCTCCTCGACATATTGGCCGATATTTGGGATCCAAATTCTGTAACTCAAGATTTCACACTCAATATTGCAGTCTACATTGTAAATGGCAATGCCTTTTATTTATGTTTTGAGTTTTAAAACATAAATAAAAAGCAATGTCATTTACAATGCCCTTAGCATAAACTCACGTAAATGCGAGACCTATTGCATTGCAAATGCTTGTAATGAAAGTTCCCAGAATTATTTGTGCTTCGTAAAGTTCGAAAACACCTGGCGTTAGCGAAAAAAGAGTAATTAAAAAAACAACTACAAAACGTATTTTCAGATCTAGCTCAACCACGTAAAAGAACAGCTGCTGGTGACTCGTTCGAGCTCGGAGGAAACAGGTTGTTGTGGCTGAGAGTGCGGCACTCACATGAGAGGGCACATATAGATCAGACCTCCCTTTACAGACAGTGTTTATTTTTCGGGTGCAACAGCTACCCAAAAAGGGTCTCCCGGCGCCAAGCCAGAGAAGGAGCAGGAAAGGAATTACTGATTTAACAACCAGGATTTGAGTAACTTATAAAAGTGCGTGTAACTGGTTTCATCCCAGAGTGGTAGAGGAAGAACATTTCACGTAGAGGGGCCCAGGTAAGCAAAGAGCAACCACCCATACTGGACAGCCTATTCCTAGGCACTATGAATTTAGCCTGGGTGGTGGAGTGAAGAGTGCGTGATGGCAAATAGAGTTTGTCTAGATTTTGCAAATACTGAGGAGCTGTGCCCTGCTTGACCCTGAACATGTAGCTCAGAGCTTTAAACTTGATCCGTCTCTCAACTCTTAGCCAATGGAGGTCTCTCAGGGAGCCCGAGATGGAGGCTGCTCTAGGAACGTGACAAAGCAATCTTGCAGCAGAATTCTGCACCAGATGCAGCTTTCGTGCCGCGTCTTTATTGGCTCCTAAGTAGAGAATGTTACCGTAGTCCAGTCTGGACAGTACCAGTGCCTCGACTACGGCTCTCTGGGTGGAGCTTGGCAACATCCAAACAATTTTCTTCAACCATTTCAGGATGGTGAAGCAGGTTGCGGCCACCTTCACGGCTTGTTGATGCATGGATAGTATGTCGTCAATGATAAAGCCAAGGTTCCGGACATGAAGAGATGGGCGAGGTAGAGCACCCATTTCTGCTGGTCAATGGAGAGGTCCCCAGAGATCTTTATTTTTTCCCAAGATCAGGACCTCAGTTTTTTCACCATTAGGTTTAAGAAAATTGGCTTGCATCCAGGATGCAATGTTGCTCAGACCGGAGAACAGATGGTTCCGCTTCCTTGCCCTTCAGAGACAGAGAAAATAATGTGGGTGTCATCGGCATAAGAGAATAATGACAACCCAGCTTCCTCTGCAATCGCTGCCAGGGGTATGACATAGATGTTAAATAATAGGGGACTAAGGATAAACCCCTGGGGAACCCCATAGGGAGAGGAGTGGATTATGGAGGAGGCTACAGAAGAAAATACCTGAAAAGTGCAGTCGGTAAGAAAGGAAGTTAGCCATCTAAGTGCTGAGTCAACGATTCCTAGAGATTGTAAGGCCTTTATTAACGGGAAACAACCTTTACAATGCAACTTTTACAAGGCACTACCATTCCAACAAAACTTTTACAACGCAACATCCATTACAATGCATGCATTTACAACGCAACCATTACAACGCATGACACTACAACGCACACCACTACAACGCATGTCATTACAACACAGTCATTACAACGCATACCATTACAACGCATAGCATTACAACACATAGTACCCTTACACTATCCAACACTTACCCTACTGTTGCACCCCCTGGAGTTAGAAACGTAATTTTTACCCCTACACTATCCAACACTTACCCTACTGTTGCACCCCCTGGAGTTAGAATAGTAAGTTTTACCCCTACACTATCCAATACTTACCTTACATGCAATGTAATGTTATGCGGTGTAATGGTATGCGTTGTAAAGGTAGTATTTGATGTAATGGAATACGTTGTAATGGTAGTTTTTAAAAATTCGGTAAATGCATGCTTTGTAATGGAATGCGTTGTAATGGATGTTGCGTTGTAAAAAACGTGTTGTAAAGGAAGGCGTTGTAAAAGTATGCGTTGTAACAGCATACATCCTTTATTAACACTGCGTGAGACACCGTGTCAACGGCCGCGCTTAGGTCAAGTAAAATAAGGGCTACCGGGTCTCCGGTATCCAAATGATGATGTAGCGTTTCAGTGATGCCAAGAAGAGGGGTTTCAGTTTAGCAGCCATCTGTAAATCCAGATTATGATGGATGAAGACATTTTTGGGTCTCAACAAAATTGGACAACTGCCCATTAATGTGCTTTTCCAAAACCTTGGAAAGTGCTGGAAGTAAAGAGATTGGCCGATAGTTTGAAGAAGGGAACAATGGCCTCCTTTAAGGAGGAATTAAGAAGCTCCATCATTATTTTGAAACAAGGTAGTTGAAGCTGCCGTAGAACTGGTATAGGAAGGAGATCACGGGGGAACCTGATTTGATGCTACCTAAATACTGTCTAAGGGCTGTGATGTCTAATGGTAACCAAGCTTCCAGCATGTTGACAGGTTCTGTGATGCATGTGTCTCTGCATTTGAATGGGCCTGCTTCCTGAAGAAGAGTAGGTGGAGATGAAATGATGTTAGCTGTGTTATTACCAATCAGGGTTGCGAATATATTGTTTCCACTTTGTTAATAAAAAATTGCGCAAGATCCTCACGTTGCCCTTCCTTCAGGCTTGGAGGAATGGGCTGGGTTTCAGAGCCTGATAATTCCTTCACCAATTTGAACAATGTTTTTGAGCATTTCTGTGCTCCAATGATAGTGGATGAAACGTAGTCAGCACGGGCAGCCCTGCAGAGAGAGTGATAATCTCTCTTAGCTCGTATGTAGGCGATTTTAGAATCCGGTGCATAGTCGCTTCTCCGTCTTTCCATATTTTTAAATTTTGTTTTCTCAGTTTTGAACTTGTCTGTAAACCAAGGGGCTGCGGGGTGATAATTATTCACCCTCTTAATATAAGGTGGAAGGCTGATATCCATGGCTTTCTGGATCCAATTCTGAATGGCCACTGAGTCAGAAGTAAACTTTTTATTAAGGGTGGGGACATTAGTGGTTAGAAGTTTGTTAAAGGCTTCAAAGTCCAGCTTTCCCCAGTTCCTAGTTTGTTTTTGATTGATATGAATAGCTGCTGGCAAGTTAGCTGATAACTCTAACCTGAAGCCAACCGAGAAGTGGACAGACCAACAGAGTGGAGTAGCAGTGAAGCAAACAATATTTGATAAATTACAAAAAATGGGGTCTAATAGATGACCAGCTGTGTGGGTAGGGCCCGAATTACAAAGCAGTTTATTAATTGCTGCCAGTTTGGAAATGAAGGTATTACTAATGCGCAAGAGAGATCATCCAAGTGGAGGTTAAGATCCCCCCAATGTGGAAATATTGGCAGGGCGAAGAAGGAGAGGGGTAAGTAGGTCCAGAAAAGCTGTGGCCCATGGCCCAGATGGCCTCGGAGGGTGATAGACCAGTATCCCCGAAAAGGTAAAACGAGGAGTTAAGGTCAGTTTAAATAAGGCAGCTTCACAACCAATAACAGCAAACACTCAAATCTACAGCTACAGGACTTATTGTAGATTATAGCGATACCTCCGCATGTTCTGAGATCCCTGTCCTTCCTGACTATGGCGTAATTAGATGGCAAAGCTGAGGCTACATCGGGGTCAGAGCTAGCATGGAGCCATGTTTCTGTGAGAAAGATAGCATCTGGCGGTTTGATCGTCTAGAAGTATAAGATATCAGCTTGGTGCTTCGGGAGAGAACAGCAGTTGATGCTAAAAAAGGAACATTCCTCAGTGAATGGGATGCCACATTTGGAAAACAGATTATTGTGCAATTTAACAGGAGTAACGGGTGTTGAAGCACTGAGCTCCCTACATAATCCTGCATGTAGTGAGAAGTTGCAACCCAGGCAATAGACTACATCGTCCTCGGGGCAGAGTAGCGTCCAATTAGTGAGCAGGTTTTTGCGATACTCCAACAACTGTGCAGAGGAGTACCTTATAGTATCCCTGTTAATTAGACCAAGGGGCCTGGTCCCTATCTGTGCGGACGGGCTCAGACCGGCTTGCCTTTGGCGCACGCGCCCGCTGGGCACGTCCAGTATGGCATCTTATTTAAGTAGATTGCCAAATAGCCCGCCACCAGCCCAAGAGCCAGCCGGAAGTGGGGGTGGTTTTAGTGGATGGAAACTGTATCACCAAGCTTTTCTCCGTACAATCGGTACAGAGAAGCCGTGATGGAACGGAAGCGCTGGCAAACTGATTCCCCCACGGTAATTGCCATGCAAATGAGCAAAGTACAATTACAATTCTACAATAAAAGCCTCAAGCAAAGTGCAAAATTAATTAAGAGCCTCAAAGCAAAGTGCAATAATGATTTAAAAACTGATTCCAAGGGTGCCCCTCCGCTGCTAAGCAAACCTTCATCTGAGCATCCACCACACCTGCTATACACACAGCTTAGATGCACTCGGCTGGTCTGCCTTTTATCTTCTCTACGTTCTTTGTCTTGCATCGCGCAACCCGAACTCTTCTCAATACGGGCTTGAGATCACTGTTCAGTCGAGGCAGAGATTGATAATAGCGCAGCGCGGGAGCAGATCAAGGTATTGAGGTAACAGCAGGCCTTAAGTATGCAGGATAGACAGTCTTTGTTTCAAAGAAGTTTGTTTTGAAAAAATGCAAAAGAACATACATAATTAACAAGAACTACAAAGTGGTTGTATAACTGTATATGGTATGATGACTTAATGAACAATCAGCAAAAATCAAGCACATGCATATGTAAAAAGGATACAAGAACTATAACAGAGGAAAAAAGAGTGAAAATAATAATATAGCCATAATTTAAGGAAGGAATAGGAGAGCTTAGTACAATATAAGGTAATATGAGCAAATAGGAAGTAATGGCTGTAAAAGTAGATATAAATAGCTCCAAAACAGATGTAGACAAATACAGCTAAAAAAACAATAGATACACTTAGGAAAATCTGTTCATGGAGGTTTGGGAACTTCTTCTAGCAATGGATAGTGTTGGGTACATTTTTGTGCAGAAGCATCTAAGAAAATAGTAATAGTTGACCACATGTGTTCTCTTTTGATAAGTAGGGATAAAGGAGAAATATATGTACGATCCAGTATGTGGTTATAGCAGACACTATACTACAAGCTTGGAAGGATAATTGTGTGGATTGTTTCCAGTTTTTGGTGATCTGCTGGAACACAATTGCAGTTAGTAGATCCACAATGTCTGTATTATATGTGATAGTTTGCCATTGTTCTGAAAGTGAGCCTAGAAAAATGTTTAAAGGGAAAAAGGGAAATTGAATGTTAAAAAATAATATTGATTTGGGACCATACTTTCAACCAAAAGTGGTGGGTATAGGGACAGGAACATAGCATATGAAATACGTCTGCATTGGAAGCATTACAAGACCAACAATTTGGATCAGTTGTAGGCATAAATTTATATAGAGATGTTGGAGTAAACATTAGTCTATTGTATAAAAAGATAACTGTTTGCATTGTGCTAGCCGGTCTTGCGGTCTTATGAATATTGATCCATAATTTATCCGAAAAGGAAATGGACCATGAAGTATGAAAATCATGTTCCCACTGTACTTCCACTTTGGATTAACTTCTATGTTCAGTGGGGTTGTTAAGGAATTTATAAATGGATGAAGCACTTGGTTGGGCTCTTACTAAGGGAAGGATTTTAGAATGAGGCAATAAAGGGGGAGTAGTCAAAGATTGAGCGGATAAAAACAAGAGTACAGAATGAATCAATGCCTTGAATTTATTAGAAAATGATTTTGGAAGACCGTAAAACGTCTGTTCTTCAGAAAAAGAGAGAAAGGTCTCATGTGAGTAAAACTGATGTACCCAAAGCAGACCTTTATCTCACCAGAATTTAGGTTTATGATTAATTGTTATAAAGGGATTATGGCAAATCGAAGAGCTGAGAAAGTGGTCAACATCAGAAAGGTCGGAAATAATTATTGATTGAAATAATTTAGGAGAAGTATTATGTATAGGTGAGGATGAAACACTTGTATGAGTAAAGCTAAGAGATTCTTGAATTGAAATAGGGGAAAGAAAGGAAAATTCAATATCCTTCCATAATGGAGAAGTATCTGAAGATTAATTATTTAAACATTTAGAGATTTGATTAAGAAGAAAAGCCTTATGATACATCTGAAAATAAGGAAAATGAACACCTCTGTTGTAAATTAACGGCGATTAAGTTAAGCATTAGCAGAAGACATGTTTCGTTTAACCATTATCGTAACAAATGTACCGACTCCATCTTGAATTTGTAGCAGCCATTTTGTGTGCCATATATTACCATGTGCTCGCCATGCGTTTGGTTCTACCTCCTTGTTCATTGCACCTGGAGTCTGCCCGGCAACAGGCTATTTTTAGCAGTCTCCGCTTCCAACATGTCCAGACATGCACAGTAGAATCAGTGACTGTTACTTAATTGGTTCCAGACAGGAATGCGATCGGAGACTGTTAGCTCCGCCCATCTATCGATTGTGCCTTCTAAAATGTCCTTGTATGGTCATAAATCTGCTCTTGTCTTTTGTACCGCCTTTTCTTGCGACCCCTCATTGTGTATAAAAGGGGCCATGTGCTTCAGTTCTTTGTACTACTCGATACAATACTGAAGAGTGTTGTGTGGACTGTAGTACCACCTTTAAAGGTATAATAAACTTTGTTTTTGTATTTCCAGTTTCATTGCCAACTTCTTCTTAAGGTCCGAGGACTCTGTGCTGAGAAGGGCGAACCCTTGCACTAAGTAGGCCTAGCTGAGGTTTACTTACAACAAATTGGCGCCCGATATGTGGGGCTCATCGGCACCTCGGATGCCCGAAGGAGCGGCCGTGACGAAGGATTGGAATCTCGCTGTGGAAGCATACGCATGTCAGAGGAGACCCGAGTCTTGGCATCCAAGGCGTTTTTTCCTTTCTTTCCGATCTGACCATCCAAGTGGTGCCGGTCCTCGACTGAGATCTCTTCTGTTGGCTTGCCGTGCAGTGGACGTTTTGTCAAATTTAGAACTTGGCAGTTGGAGACTGGACCCTGTGAGTGGTAAGAACCGTTATACGGTTCTTACCACTCACACCACCCACTTGCTGTGGGTTTTGGAAGCCTGTGAGTGGCGAGGCAGTTTTGGGATTCGCTTGCTGTGGCAATTTTGGAATGAGTAGTCAATGTGTATGTGTATGTGTAATATATGTATTGCAATATATAGAGGCAGGTGATGAGGAGATTTTTCTCTACAATGCGATTTTGATTTGAACAGCACAACGTATTACAGATACCTTAAGTGCTACTTTGATTATAATACTGCATATTCGGCACTATTTTTGACATGCCTGCTCTTAGCGCACTTCGTAAGTTGTGCTGCTTTTGTGGAGATCACTGGTTAAGACTTGAGGAATCGCAGCCGGCTCCCCCAGAGGGGACGCCTCATAGAGATATGTACTTGAAATATGGTCTTTCTTCTATAATGTACAGCACATTGTGGCGGAAATACACACAAAAGGATCCTGAGTTATGTTGGCCAAAGTATGGGTCAGTTGATATGCGAAAGATTGAGTATGTGGAACAGTGTATGCTTAAGCGAAAATCTAGACTGGATATGTTTGAGAGTGTGCGAATGTGGGTGAAAGAAATACGTGAGCGTGAGAAATGTGAGCAAGCGCTGATTGAAAAAGAACAACGGAAGAATGTGTATAAAAAAGCGCAAGAACTAAGAAAGAAAGAAGTGAAAGAGTTGGAAGAAAGACTGGAAAAGGAGCGTAGATTACAGATATCTGGCCAATATGCTGTTCGACAACCTCTTTATCCTGTCCTTAATAAACCGCAAGATGATTTTTCTTTGTTAGATCGCCCTCCGCCTCCGTATATCGTCCCGTCTGCCCCATCCGGCGACGATGAGGATTCTGATGCTGATCAAAACAAACCGAGTACTCGCTCCATGATTCTGGTCAAACGGGCGGCTCAACTTAGGAACGTGGCTCTGAAGTCACTTAAGGATACGGTTACGGTTTCAGGAATTATAGAAGCTCTTAAGGGGTGGCATGATAAAGAGCAGTTGTATTTTACTGAGTATTTTGCAGAGGAAGTTGTTGGATTGTTTCGAAAAGTGTCTAATGTTCTTGAACCTGATGATGTGGCAACTGATTTTAAGCAATTACGTAAAGGTTCTTTTCCTGCTTCCCAGGTGACTGATACCATCAGGCGACTCGTTAAAGTTTGAAACGATGCGCTTCGGCTACGAGAGGAGCACCAGAAAGCTAAACCAGACGAACGGACGAGATCGGTCAACGGGAAACAAGCATCTATTTTCGAAACAGATAAGAACGCGATAGTGCATGCAAAGCCTATGCGAGAGGCCGCGGCTTTATACGTTCCTCCTAAAAGTGCGGGTACGAGTGACGATAAACATTCTGTAGATGCTAAAGGGTATTTCATTTATAATTGGGTGTATACTCCCTGGAATAGAGCAGATGTTATGGCGCTTAAAGCTGCATTGCCTGACCCGCGCAAAAACCCTGCTGCCTTTTATGAAGAAGTCGAGGAAGCTTTAAATTCTTGTAGCATGACGCTGGCTGATATCGATTTATTTTTCGGGCTCATATTGCCGCCCGATATGTGGAGCTCCGTGCGTAAAGTCAATGACGGCGCAGCATATGGGGCGGTATGGAAAGAGATAGAGAGAGAAGATGCGGATAGGGAACCAGCACAAAAGTCATGTCAATTGATTTTAGATCTTCCCGGTGCAATATTAGCTGAATTAAAAACAATTATTTCCCCTAAAAAGATTGATTGGACTATTTTAGCATCCTGCAAACAAAAGACAGATGAATCGGTTTCAGATTTTTTCACATGTTTTGAGGAGGCATTTCATGGTTTTAGTGGTCAGTCGCTAACGGACGATACGGGCCGTCACTTATTTGTAGACAAGTATGTTACGAACTTATTACCAGGAGTGGCTAATCGCTTGAAAGCTAGCGAAAGCTTTTGGACCACCTCTTCTCCGGCATCCGTCCTGACAATGGCTCAATATTACGAGCGTCAGGAACTTGAAGCGAAGGCTAATGATGAAAAGAAATCTCAAGAATTAAAAACAAAAGTCATGTTATCCCAGGTCTATGGTCCACCTTTTCGAGGTAATGATAGAGGTGGACGAGGATTTTCTAACTCCTCCTCTACTCGTTATTCTTTGGCCATTGATCAATGCGCGTTCTGTAAGAGATTTGGTCACTAGGCAGAGGAGTGCCCATTGTTGCGCACACAGCGCTATGTCCCTGGCCGAGGATCCATGAGGAACCGCTCGGGAAATTCAGGGTTTCGAGGCGCTATGAATGATCGCGCTAGGTTCGATTCTAATGTGCGGGTACAAAATGGGTCTAATGCTTTTGATAGACGTAACCAATATCAAATGTCTGATTATGCGCAGCCTGAGTTGCGTGATTCTGCTTTTGCATAGGATTGCGTAGGATGGGGTAAGGAATCAGTTGAAGTTCCAGTAGATCAGAGGGGTCCTTATGTTACAGCACATGTTTTGGGTTCTACGGATCAGTTTCTTGTTTATACAGGAGCTACTCATAGCGCTTTGTCTAAACAATTGGTTCCAAGGGCTCCCCTGTCTGGCTTAACAATTACATCGATAGGGTTCGATCGAACTCCTTCCCTTTGTCACAACCACTTGCGTTTCACGTTGATAAGTTTACTGCCCCATGCCCGTTTCTGCTCTCTCCGAACACACCAGATAATATTGTGGGTCTTGATATTTTAGAGCCACTTTGAATAATTGATTGTATCGATTCTGTAGAGTTCCTCAAGGCTATACTGAGAGTCCCAGTATTTACAGCCAAGCTTTGAAAAGACAACTTGATTCTTTTGTTTACCCGAGGGTGTGGCGCTCATTCAGTACGTTGATGATATTCTGTTAGCAGCTGATACCCCCGAACAATGTGAGACATGCACGCTGTCTTTGCTTTCTTTCCTTGCTTTGCACCACCATAAAGTCTCCAAAAAGAAATTGCAATATTGTACACCAAAGGTAACCTACTTAGGTCACCTTTTGTCTAAGGAGGGGCTTGCAGTCACATCAGATTGCATTCAAGCAATACTAGACACACCAGTACCTACTACACGGAAAGGGGTTCAAGCATTTTTGGGTCTTACTTCTTTTTGTAGGCAATGGATATTAGGATTTTCACACATCGCCAAACCTTTGTTAGCACTGTTAACAAAAGATACTCCAGTACCCCTCCCATGGACAGATGAATGTTAGAATGCTTTCCGACAGTTACGGCAAGCCCTTTGTTCAGCACCAGTGTTAGGTACTCCAGATTACACAAAGCTTTTTACGTTGTATGTACACGAGAGGAATGGATGTGCATTGTCAGTTTTAGTACAGACATACGGTGACAAGCAACGTCCTTGTGCATATTTTTCAGCAGTACTTGATCCTGTTGCTCGAGCGCTGCCTGGATGTTTTCGCTCAGTTGCAGCAACAGCTGTGTCAATACGCCAGAGTGAAGGGGTAGACTTATCACATAAGCTTTTGGTGTTGGTACCCCATGCTGTTGATGCCTTTTTGAACCAGACAAAGACGCAGCATTTAACTAGTGCTCGTTTGACAGGATATGAGCTGACGCTGTTAGCTCCTCACATTACTTTGAGGAGATGTGCAACACTAAACCCAGCCACGTTGTTGCCATTTCCGGCGACTCAGCCTGAGGCGGAAGAAACACATGATTGTATTTTTCTGACTGAGGAACAGACAAAGGGTCGTATTGATTTGCAGGATACGCCCCTTCCAGATGTGGATGGAGAATTGTGGGTGGATGGATCTTGTCTGAAGTTACTGGATGGTACAACATCAGCTGCATATGCAATCACTACGCTTCACACGATAATGGAAACAGCTCACATACCACAGAAGTCAGCTCAAGCAGCAGAACTGATAGCTTTGACATGAGCGTGTGAGCTTAGTAAAGGATTGTGTGTGAACATTTATACAGATAGCCGCTATGCTTTTGGAGTGGCGCATGATTTTGGCCTGCTCTGGAAGGAAAAAGGCTTTCTGACATTACACGGGATGCAGATAATGCACGGTGAACTAGTGCATAATCATTTGACCGCATTGACATACCCAAAGAAGATAGCTATAGTGAAGTGTAGTGCGCATAAGAAAGTGACTGACAAGGTGGGACAAGGAAATGCTTTCGTAGATCGAGTGGCACATGAAACTGCGATGCAACCTGACACTACTTCCATGTATGTAGTGAAGTCACAAGCTGAGCGGTGGCATGATGCTAGGAAAGAAGTACTAGAGATACAAAGGACCGCTTCTGATAAAGAACGGGACCAATGGTCCGTAGATGGAGAGTTGGATGATGAAGGTTGTTGGAGAAACAAGCAGATGGACAGATGGAAGTTGCCTATAGCTTTTGTGCAACCTATGGTTCAGATGGCACATGGGCTAGCACATGTTGGAGCTTCAGCAATAGTGAAATTGCTTACGCAAGTTTGGTAGCATCCAGAGATTGCTAACACAGCTAAGAGAGTAGTACAGTCCTGTATGATTTGCTTACAATTTAATCCTGGAAAAGGGACACGAACTCCAGCAGGAGGGTTTGTTACACCAACTTTTTCAGATGGATTATATTCAGCTTGAACGCTGCAATAATTTGAAGTATGGCTTGGTGGTGGTATGTGCCTTCAGTAAATGGATTGAGGCGTACCCCACAAAAGACAACACTGCAATTACTACAGCAAATGTGCTTTTGAAGGAATTTTTCCATCGATACGGAGATTGTAGATTTTTGTGGAGTGATAACGGACCTCATTTTGTAGGGGACGTTATAAAGTATGTCCTGAAAGGATTAGGGATCAAACAGAAGTTTCAGGCAGTATTCCACCCACAATCAGCAGGTCTAGTGGAAAGATACAATGCAACACTGAAACTGAAATTAGCTAAAATACAGGCTTCTACTTCTCTGACTTGGCCAGATGCGTTGCCACTGGCATTGTTGCCAATTAGATCCGTACCTCATTCTCGGACGGGCCTTACACCTTATGAGATTCTTTTTGGCCGTCCCATGAATATCTGGGGAATTCCTAAACCAAGTTCTGTGTATGATGTACCTTGTGTCTTAATGAATGACTATTTGGCACAATTAACCGATAACTTGGGGCTAGATGTAGGTAGGAAAGATTTACCAATTTTGAATTACCGAATTTTACGGATTCGGTAATTTAAAACCGGTAAATCAATGGGTCCGACATGTAGGTATTCCAGATGTGCTGGAATACCGATTTGGATGAATTTGGTATTTACCGATTCGGTAAATACCGAATCGGTAATGCCCATTCATTCCTATGGGCTCAAAGCCCATAGGAATGAATGGGCATTACCGATTCGGTATTTACCGAATCGGTAAATACCGATTTTCACAAGGGTGCAGGGGGTGTCACTTTGACACCCTCTGGCACCCCAAAACAGGCACAGGTGCCATGTGGCAGGCATACCTGCCCTAAGGGCAGGTCTGCCTGTCACATGGCGTAGGTGTGCATGCACACATGTGCATGCACACCGGAATTGGTATTTTACCATCAAATTGGATTTGATGGTAAAATACCGATTTGTTAAGGCTCCTGGGACTCTGAAGAGTCCCACCTACATATGGGTGACTCCAAATCGGTAAATTTACAGATTTTTTAGTTTACCTAATCGGTAAAATTACAGAATCGGTAATTTTACCAATTCGGTAAAATATTGCCTCCTACATGCCAAATCTTGTGTACCGGTCGGTAACGGCCGAAAATACAGATTTTCGGCCGTTACCGACCGACCTACATCTGGCCCTTGGTTTCTATTCATCAACAGGTTCGAGAAGCACTTCCGGACAGATCCACCGGAGAAGGTCACAACCTCCGACCTGGGGATTTCGTCCTTCTAAAATCCTTTGAGAGGTCAAGCAGTTTGGAATCGAGGTGGCGTGGACCGGAGCAGGTGTTACTTGCCACATGAACTGCTGTTCGGGTCACAAATCGGAAGAATTGGATACACGGGACCCACTGTCGCCGAGTACTTCCGACGTTGGTGGAGCCTGCAGTATTGACCGACCACCGAGAGGTTCTGACTGCGGAAAGATGTCGTGCTGTGATGCCTGACGGATCTGAGGAGTTCTTCCCGGACCAGACAGTCCCTGGAGCAACCAGATATAATTTGAGGCCGAGAGAGAAATCTGCAGCATTGTGAAAGTTGTCAGAGCATTCCCTGGGTCAGTGAAATGGAGAGCCGATGTGGCAAAGGGGGGGATCAGCCCTGCATTAGAGTAGTGACACCCTTCTTCGCCCATGGTGAAGAAATTAACGGCTACCCAAGGGGTAAGAGCTCTGACAACTACTTTAGTTTCAGGAAGATTTGTTTTGTACCGAGACTGAGAATGGAGAAAAAGAAGAAGATTTTTTGTGTTGTAGGGTTTGTTGTTGCCTTGATGATTGTGGCAGCAATAATATGGTCTGTTGAGGAAACAACTCCTGCTCGTGAGTTGTTTGTTGTTACTACACCTGCACCCGAGGAGCATTATTTCTTTACGCTCCCATATCAGGAATTGAAACATCGACAATCTTATTTGAATAATACATTTGTACAAATGTTGCATCACACCCACATCGCTACTAATGCAACAAACTGTTGGATTTGTGGGATGATACCTGCACACCAAACGAAAGGTGGTACACCATTTATTCCTCTCCCTTTTTCGCATAATGGCTCTTGTCGAGCCTGGTACACTTTGCTCTTTGCGACTAGGAAGCCTACAGTGGGCAGACTGCTTTTCTGGTTGAATAAAGAGTGCCATCAGGACAAAAATGGGTATCCTCAAGCAAATGGAACTATATGGGAGTGGTAAGAATATCGACCGGACAATGTCTGGACACCATATATCTTTACCAATACAAGAGACTCATTTGAGGCTGAACGTTTTGTTATTTTTGTTACCCAAACGCAAGCAGAACTTTGTGAACAGAGTATTGGACATATACCTGTGGGAATCAGCGAATGTATTACTGTATTAAATATAGATGGTTTGAACAATAGTTCTTTTCTAGCTTCGCATAATACGTACTTTGTGTGCGGAAATAGAGGATATTATCGATTGCCAGCCGGTTGGACTGGAATTTGCTATGTCTCTGTTCTGTTACCCCCTGTGTTCTTAGCTCCTCCAATGTACCACCGAAATCTTAAATTGTTCAATAATATAACTGTAAACAGATATAAAAGGACATTGACTACCGATGATGTTGATCAGACTGACACTAGCCTACAGCATTATGTAGATTTCAATTTAGGATTGTTCTTTTTCGTAGGTGCTGCATTAAATAGCAGGAAAATACGACGATTGACTAGAGTGGTAGAGGCTGTTACTGTTCAAACAGCTGCCACCATAGGAAACATTACTGAGGAACTACAAATTGCTAGAATTGTAGCTTTACAGAACCGGATGGTTCTGGATGTTATGTTAGCAGATAGAGGTGGTGCATGCCGTGTCATTGGTAGTAGCTGTTGCATGTTTATTCCTGATCACACCCCATCAGTGTACAAAGCGATTAATAAACTTCATAAAATCGCTGCAGACATTCACACAGAAAATGGTACATGGACCTTTACAGGATGGCTTTGGACTTTGATCTCTACTTGGGGCTGGAAAGTATTAACAGTCCTATGTATAATTAATGTGATAATGTTTTCTTGTTGTGTCTGTATTCAATGTAGCCCAATGATTTGTTCTATGTATGTCAATGCAGAATGATCTGAAAAAGGAGATAGCTAGTATGATGGCCATTGATATAAAAGATGAATATCTGGCCTTTCTTAGGAAATCGAATGTCTTCAGCTAATGCTGAAAGGGTCGTCTGTTGTAAATTAACGGCGATTAAGTTAAGCATTAGCAGAAGACATGTTTTGTTTAACCATTATCGTAACAAATGTACCGACTCCATCTTGAATTTGTAGC
The DNA here is from genome assembly GCF_964263255.1 of Lissotriton vulgaris. NCBI lineage: Eukaryota > Metazoa > Chordata > Amphibia > Caudata > Salamandridae > Lissotriton > Lissotriton vulgaris. The sequence goes on along the minus strand of NC_141695.1, from coordinate 156,969,695 downwards.
GGCCATTTTGTGTGCCGTATATTACCATGTGCTCGCCATGCGTTTGGTCTTACCTCCTTGTTCATTGCGCCTGGAGTCTGCCCGGCAACAGGCTATGTTTAGCAGTCTCCGCTTCCAACATGTCCAGACTTGCGCAGTAGAATCAGTGACCGTTACTTAATAGGTTCCAGACAGGAATGCGATCGGAGGCTGTTCGCTCCGCCCATCTATCGAATGTGCCTTCTAAAATGTCCTTGTATGGTCATAAATCTGCTTTTGTCTTTTGTACCGCCTTTTCTTGAGCCCCCTCATTGTGTATAAAAGCGGCTATGTGCTTCAGTTCTTTGTACTACTCGATTCAATACTGAAGAGTGTTGTGTGGACTGTAGTACCAACTTTAAAGGTATAATAAACTTTGTTTTTGTATTTCCAGTTTCATTGCCAACTTCTTCCTAAGGTCCGAGGACTCTGTGCAGAGAAGGGCGAACCCTTGCACTAAGTAGGCCTAGCTGAGGTTTACTTACAACACCTCCAAGTGATTTATTACGCTTCAGCATAGCAAGGGACATACGTGGTTTCTTTTCATTCCATAAAAAGATTAATAGAATAGAGTAAATTTTCTTGAAAAAATATTGAAGGAATAGTAAGGGGAATAGCAGAAATGGTATATAGAATCACAGGAACAAGCATCATTTTAGTCGTATCAAGTCTGCCCCACCAGGTTAAATATAGAGGGTGCCATTTAAAAATAGAATTGGATATTGTAGTGGAGACTTCAGTCATATTCAGTGACAAAGGACGTTTAATAGAGGGAGCGAAACATAGACCTAAATATTAGATTTTTTGGGTATTCCATGTAAAATTAGTTGAAAGAAAGTCATGTCTAAAACATAAAACATGACGAGGGAGGATTTCCCAATTATCAGTATTTAATTCATAACCAAAAAGTGAAGAAAAGGAATTAACCTCTGCCGAAAAGGCTGAGAGAGAAATGTCTGGCGTTGACAAATATAACAAAATATCATCCACATAAACACTCATTTTAAGATGAATTTTACAATTTTCGAAACCATGAATATTAGGATTTAGTTTAATTTTAGCAAGAAAGGGTTCTAGAGCAAGGATAAATAGAAGCGGTGAAAGAGGGCAACCCTGGCAAATCCCTCTGTGTAGAACGAATCAATTTTATTTGAATATGATTTTGGAACTCCGTGGAGATCCACATATTACAATAATACAAATTAAACATAATAAAATAACACCACATGTTATCAACCTATTTAACAGTGATATGCCATTCGTCTAATACAATTCTAAGAAACATTTAAAAAAGTTAAAAATTCTGTTACAGAAAATTTCATTCGGGGGACAGATGATTGCATTAATCAAAGATTTAGCATTTAAAATACCAAATTGGATACATAAGGGCTTTACCCACTGCCGACGCTGCGTCATTAGAGCTGGGCAAACTATCAAGACATGTAGGGAGTCTTGGACTGAGCTGTTACAAAAGTTACATATATTGGTAGTGCCGTACCATTTAGCTAACAGCTTATTCAATGGAAGTATGTCATGCCTAAGGAGTAGCCAGAAGCGGCGCAAGCCATGGGGGATATTCCAAGTGACGTAGGGTTGTAATTGTTTTACCATACAAGAATCAACAGCTTGGTTTGTCCCCCTTTTTTGTAAGGTCAGGGTACGATCCCTTTCATAGCTCAACTTCCAGGTGGCATGCTTTAATGTGAGCTTTAGTTGTTGAGTAGAAAGGGCTAGGAGGGAAACTTCCTCCAGATTCAAGAGTTTGAGGGCCTTCCTATAATTCCTTATAAGCAAAGAGTACTCTTTTAATGGGCCCATCAACTCTTTTTTTAATTAGGGATCTTAATGATGCCGGCTTTCCCTTGATCAGACATATTACCCAGCGAATGACTCCTGCCAGAGCCTGTGCCCAGCTGCTTCTTAGCCCGAGTTCCAGACGAAGAGCTGCAGTGCTACAGCTATTATTAGCTGATATTAAGCTTCTCAAGAGGGATCCCTCAACTGTATCTAAGAAGCCCCATTCAGCTAATTCAATAAACTCTATACCATAAAGCAAAGTTGGGGGGATTTTTGCCCGGAATGCCTCCAATAGGTAATCAAAGTGCCTTTTACCAGTCGACTTATATAGTGCTCTTAAGCCATTTCCCTGTGTTTTTGCCTTGTGGGTGCTATTTTCAATATGTGATTTATTGCTTAGATTGCTGTTCACAACCTTGCCCAAGAATACGTAGGATACTACTCTTTCTAATTTCTTTCCTCCCAATTCCCAGCTGATGTTTTCTAATCTTAGTTTTTTCCTCCCCACCATACACATTACCTTACTTTTGGAGATGTTTATTTTCAGGTAATGCTCTTCGGAAAATGCATGTAATAATTGGAGACGATTGTTAAGTCCCTTTGGGGTGAGGTCTAAGATCAATATGTCATCCGCATACATTAGGCAAGAGATGTATGAGTCTCCTAAGCGAGGGGCAATACCGTCACCTGCAGATATTATACGGGGAAGGTCACTTACATATAGGGAAAATAACAGGGGGGCAAGGAGGCAACCCTGTTTGAGGCCATTTGCAGATGGTATGAGCTGGGATAGGCCTCTTTCCCCCCCCAATAATACTCTACACCATGTGTTGTCGTGTAGGTCTTGAACCAATCCTAAAAGACCATGCGGCATGCCAAGATCGTGTAGCTTTCTCCACAGTAGCTGTCGGTCGACCTTATCGAAAGCCGTGGAGAAATCTATGAATGCCACATAGACTCTCCCCTTTCTGGCTCCGATATATTTATCTGTTATCACCTGGAGGGCTGCCAGGTTATCCAGGGTACCGTGGTTTTTCCTAAAGCCTGTCTGCTCAAGTGGAAGAACAGCCGAGTGCTCCACCCAGATATTTATCCGCTTGAGCAGACACCTTGTGAAGACTTTGCCGACTGCATCTAGTAATGCAATCTGGCGATAATTCTGGGGAGATAGACGGTCACCTTTTTTAAACAACGGTACCAGGATGCTTCCCTTCCAAGAGGGTAACACCTTACCTCTTGATAGACAAATGTTAAAAACTGGACAGAGAAGCTTGCACCATTTAGCCCTGTTCTGTTTCAATACATTGATGGGCACCTCATCCGGGCCCATTGCCCCGGAAAAACGCATTTCACTAATTGCCAAATCTATGTCCTTTTCTGTGAATGGTTCTAATGGTACCCTCGTATCTATTTGCCATGTTTGAGGATTCGCTTCGTTGTTACTAGCGTAGAGGTTGATGACAAACTCCCTCCATATTTGTTCCTCAATGGCAATGGGGGCAGGACTTGTTCTCATTCCGCACCCTTCACCTATGAAGGACCAAAATTGCCTCATTTCCCAGTGGATAGCTGCTTCTCTTAGTTTTACCCATATAGAATCCTCCTTTTCTTTGCGTAATCTAGTCAATAACCTTCTCCTTTTCCTTTTTAACTTAGTTATTTTTTGTGCTGTATCCGGTAATCTATTCAGATATTGAGCCCTAACTAGTTTGTTTATTTCTACATTTAGAGATCTCAAAGGGCTGGGGGAAATCCTAATAGTTTTTTTCTTATTGAGTGTTTTTATCTCTGCTACCACTGAATTCATAAAAACACAGAAGTTTTCGATTTCAAAACCATTCCAGGACGGAAGATCGGAGATTGCTGCGTCCAGCATTACCTCCAAGTTTCGATGCGCCTTCGCGTTCCAAAAACACCTTCCTGTTTTGGAATGGAAATTTGTTTGGTCATTGTTCAGTGACCATTGATCACAACTTGGGGGCTTTATATTTAACCAAATGGAGAGAATTTTATGATCACTTAGTGGGGTATTAATTACCTTAAGATCCTTCAGCAGCACAAATGAGTGAAACCCCGTTATTACGTAGTCTAAAATCGATTTCCCTCTATATGATTTGTGTGTGAAATTAGCCGGGGAATCTGATGGGAGTCTCCCATTAACTATGAGCCCGTCTATTTCTACCAACTCCTTTAGAATTATTTTGCCCCGTTTATTTGTTTTTATGCTTTCAGGGAATATTGCCCGGGGAATACAGAGTGTTTCCTCTCTCGATTTATCACTGAATAAGTTTAAACTTAGATTGGAAATCTTACTATTTAGATCCCCAACTAGAATTATGTCTGACATCGGATCTTTCTCCCTGATAGCCTGGACATGCAAGAAAACCTTTTTAAGTATTGTATTAAAGCCTGTTTCTGGAGGAATATAAGCATTAATCAGGACCAGACGGTTGGTAGTTTTAGAATTATCTAGCCCAAGTATAGTTACTGCTTGGAACAGATTACTGGGGTCCAGATAATGTTCATAGTTCCAATTTATTTTATTTGATAAAAGGCAGGCTATCCCCCCACTCGCATGACCTTTTTTGTTCAAGATAGCCCTGCCTTCTAAGACATAGTAGTCCTTCCCTAGTTGGATTTTATCAGGGCACCATGTCTCTTGGAGACATATTATGTTTTGCTCCAGAGATAAAAGAAAAGCCAGTTTCTCTGGACTATTTTTTATGCCCGCTGCATTCCAAGAAATTATGGAAAGTTTTGTGCTAAAGATCCTGATTATTTAAGTGATTGTTTGAGGTTTTTTCTGCCAAGACTCGGGGGAGCCAATTCCATTGGGCACTTTCGATTCCTGAGATTGGTTGGTAAGATAGCGGAGAAGGGGCAAGATAGGACACCATACGGGAGTCCTTAGACTTACATATTTTTAGCTCTGTTAGTTCCCCAGGTTTATTTATACGCCCTGTGGCTGCATGCAACAGGGAGAATGGGGGTTTCTGGGAGGGTTTGGAAGAAACCTTATTTTGACCTGAATGACCCAAAACCGGAATGATGTCTATCCCTCTGCTCTGTAAATCTTCTGAACGTTGTAGAATAAGGTTGGCTACTAACTTAGAGTAGAACCTCACCCTAGTTGTCATCCCCACTTCTGATTGCAATATTTGTACTCTATCTAAGTCAGCCGATTGTATCAATTTCAAGTTGGCCGATTCTTGAAAGTATTTGAGTAAGAGGGATCTGTTCAAAATACATTCGGTATCGAACAGGGGACAGAATTCCACCCATAGAGTATCTATACCTTTTTCTTTAGACTCAGCTGGTGTAATTCCTTTTGCTACTATTCCCGAGAAAGATGGCGCCAAGGGATTGAGTGTTGCGCCCGCTTTGCTCGAGGGTTTATGATCTTGACCCAAAAATGTGGGAGTGTTGGACCCTGTTATGTCCCTAGCAACGAAAGCTTGTTGGGAGGTTATATTTGGGTCTACTTTTAATAAGAGGGGGGGAGCGGGACTCAGGGATATTGCGGGCATGATCACAGATAGGGGTGCGAAATTTCCCATGTTATTCTTGGGTTCAGTATTATTCTCCTTTTCAGCTACCGCCTGAATGTAGGGAACCCCATTATTTGAGGATGAATTAAGGTGTTTTCTAAAGAGGATTTTCCTCCGCCTATTTTTTTCTATCCGTCTCAGCAATTTTCTTTTGTTTTTTCCCTTCTTCTTTAAATCCCGTAACTTCCCTTTGTTTCCGTTTTCTTCTGAAGCCTCCCCCACTTCTATATCTCCCTCACCCAATTGCTTCTTAAAGATTGGAAAAAGGTCGGTCCCTAGTTTTGGGGGGGGGGGGGGGGGGGTTCAGAGGGATGTACTTCTATAACGTTGACACTTAGATTTCCTTCTTCAATTACTTCAATCACAGTTTTATTGCTTTTGGACTGCTGATCTTTTATATCTTCCCCATTTAGTGCTGGAGGAGAAGAGGGCTGCACTTGGACTATATCCTTCTCTTTCTGAGTGGCCAATAGGACCTTTAGAATCTTGGTCACTGTGTCCAAGACACAATCAGATCCCCCCACAAATTTTTCCAAAAGTTGTAGGATGGATGACAATAAATGTTCTAATGAAAGTAGGGAGTCAGAGATAGGATTGTCTTTTCCCTGACATTGTAGTGCCTCCATCCCAGTCAAATTTAGATTAGGACTAATGGAAAAATTTGAATGCTAAGATTTGGAAGGGGTACTACTGTACAACTTCAAGCCAGCGTGGGTCGATGTTAGCGGAGTTTTTAGATCTATCTCTGCTTTGACCGGGTCGTTTTCTATATACCTTTGACGCAGGTCATTATCCAACAACAATGGAGACAGACCATTGTTAAAGGAAACTTTTGTCAAAGAAGTATTTAAAGTATGGTTGGAGATAACTGGCGGATTTTCCCCCATGTGCATATTATCCTCTTCTATACCATCCCTAGTTTTTATAATTACTTCTGGTTCTAATTCAGTGTTATTTTTCGCTGTGGAGAATACGGGAGGAGAGAAAACACTCTCGACAGTTAGAGGAACCACTTTAGATTCTGTTATGCTGGTAACCGCAATTTCCTTTCTGTTTTCAAGCAATTCTCTTGGTGTGTTAGGCAATGTGTCCGTGGGAGTAACACCAGATTCTATAAGGACCACTGATTTGTTATCCTCCATTGCAGCTTTAGTCTTGCCCTTTCCCCACAAGTTAAAAATCTGACAAGTACTCTTCAGATTAGAGGCCTGACCAAGCTTGTTTCGGAGGGGGTTCGATCTGGTTTTAGAATTTGATCTTCCTACCAATATTCTCCCAGACCTCAATTTCTTTGTCATCATCCCACTCCAGTAATATCAGAAAGGGGGCTGGGGAGATGTAAGTGGAATTAGTTTACCAGATTATAAGTCTCAGATGATCAATATAGCTATCTAACATTAGTGAAGAAAATGAGTGGTTTGAATCTATGGTGCACAAAGGAAAAGTACAGATCCTAAATAGCCGAAATAGTTTATGGGGCTAATAAGGGGGTAACTGTTAGGGACAGGGCCTAGCCTAGCCTTCTCGTGCCTCTGAGGGCCTCAGAGGGCCCGCCCTTGTCCCGGGCTTCTCCCGGGCGCTACCCGCGCGCTACCGCGCAGCGGTCTGCTACACTCAATATATAAGTTACAAGGTGATAGGGGCGTGGCCTCCAGGGAGAGCGTCACCAGGTGGGATAGGTGATTGAGGCTGCTGGGACTCTTGGGAGTTGGAGTCCAGCAGTGCCTACGCTCGCAGCCCTGATTTGCCTACAGCCCAGGAAAAGGTGATAGCAGTGACCAGCTGTGAAGCGGGACCCGCGGAGCGGGTCCGGCGAAGAGTAGCGCCTTTCAGAGCGCTTCCAACGAACTGTGCCGCGCTTCCACAGTCCACCGGCACCAGGCACAGTCACAGGTCAGCAGGTCTAAAGGATGAGAAATCCGCAGGTTAGGCAGATCCGGGGCCTTTTCTCCAAACAGCAGCAGGGGGCGTGGCCTCCAGGGAGAGCGTCACCAGGTGGGATAGGTGATTGAGGCTGCTGGGACTCTTGGGAGTTGGAGTCCAGCAGTGCCTACGCTCGCAGCCCTGATTTGCCTACAGCCCAGGAAAAGGTGATAGCAGTGACCAGCTGTGAAGCGGGACCCGCGGAGCGGGTCCGGCGAAGAGTAGCGCCTTTCAGAGCGCTTCCAACGAACAGTGCAGCGCTTCCACAGTCCACCGGCACCAGGCACAGTCACAGGTCAGCAGGTCTAAAGGATGAGAAATCCGCAGGTTAGGCAGATCCGGGGCCTTTTCTCCAAACAGCAGCAGGGGGCGTGGCCTCCAGGGAGAGCGTCACCAGGTGGGATAGGTGATTGAGGCTGCTGGGACTCTTGGGAGTTGGAGTCCAGCAGTGCCTACGCTCGCAGCCCTGATTTGTCTACAGCCCAGGAAAAGGTGATAGCAGTGACCAGTGTGAAGCGGGACCCGCGGAGCGGGTCCGGCGAAGAGTAGCGCCTTTCAGAGCGCTTCCAACAAACAGTGCCGCGCTTCCACAGTCCACCGGCACCAGGCACAGACACAGGTCAGCAGGTCTAAAGGATGAGAAATCCGCAGGTTATGCAGATCCGGGGCCTTTTCTCCAAACAGCAGCAGGGGGCGTGGCCTCCAGGGAGAGCGTCACCAGGTGGGATAGGTGATTGAGGCTGCTGGGACTCTTGGGAGTTGGAGTCCAGCAGTGCCTACGCTCGCAGCCCTGATTTGCCTACAGCCCAGGAAAAGGTGATAGCAGTGACCAGCTGTGAAGCGGGACCCGCGGAGCGGGTCCGGCGAAGAGTAGCGCCTTTCAGAGCGCTTCCAACGAACAGTGCCGCGCTTCCACAGTCCACCGGCACCAGGCACAGTCACAGGTCAGCAGGTCTAAAGGATGAGAAATCCGCAGGTTAGGCAGATCCGGGGCCTTTTCTCCAAACAGCAGCAGGGGGCGTGGCCTCCAGGGAGAGCGTCACCAGGTGGGATAGGTGATTGAGGTTGCTGGGACTCTTGGGAGTTGGAGTCCAGCAGTGCCTACGCTCGCAGCCCTGATTTGCCTACAGCCCAGGAAAAGGTGATAGCAGTGACCAGCTGTGAAGCGGGACCCGCGGAGCGGGTCCGGCGAAGAGTAGCGCCTTTCAGAGCGCTTCCAACGAACAGTGCCGCGCTTCCACAGTCCACCGGCACCAGGCACAGTCACAGGTCAGCAGGTCTAAAGGATGAGAAATCCCTCTGTGTAGAACAAAACTATTGGAAATAGACCTTTTAACAAAAATGGAAGCTTTGGGTGATGTATATAATAAAGAAATGTAAGAAATAAACGTAGAACTAAAACCAAACTAGGAGAGGGTATGAAAAATGAAAGACCAATTCATACGGTCAAAAGCTTTCTCTGCATCAAGGGAAATAGCAGCGAGTGAATGAGAATATTTGTTTGATTTATGCACAATATTAAAAATAGGTTCTAGTATTATCAGCGATAGATCTACCTTTAATGAAGTCATATTACTCTGGACAAATGATGGATGGTAAAAAGGGTTCTAAATGAAGAGCAAATATTTTGGCGAATACTTTATATTTGGAATGAATTAAAGATATCTGTCTGTAATTTTTACAAAGATGGGGGTCCCTCATTTCTTTATGAATAAAGCAAATGAGAGCACCTTGAAAAGTAACACAAGAAGCGTTAGAAGAAATGAAAGATGTAAATAAAGAGTGAAGATGGGGGAGCAGCGATTTGGAAAAGTGAGAATAAAATTCCACAGGAAATCCGTCTTGACCAGGTGCTTTCCCTATTTTAATGAGATGTAGTGTGTGGGAAATATCTTTAACAGAGATGTCTTTTTCTAAGGATGAAAAATCAATTTCAGTGGGAAATTGTTTTGAAATCGAATCAAGGTATAGCTGTATTTGAAGAGAGTTTGGGGTATCCTCTGGAGTATAGAGTGACATATAATATTTCTGGAACTCCTCTAAAATATCAAGATTTTTGGTTGTTCTGGAGGAGTCAGAGTTTAGAATATAAGGAATATTTGTACGGTCTTTCCTAACTTTAAGATAAGAAGCAAGGAGCTTGCCAGCTTTATTTTGACCACCATAATAGCGAGCACTACCTTTAAGAAGGTAGGAGCTGGCATTTTCTGTAGATAGTTTATTGTATTTAAATTTCTCTACAATAAGATTGTTAAGATTAGCCTTAGAATTAGAGGGTTGAGAGAAAAAGTACATGGAGGGCGACCAAGTCTGTGTGCTCTTTGTATGTTCAATATAGGAGATTCTGGAATTTCAAGTACCCGAGGAAGAAAAGATTGAAAGAAGGCTATTGGATTGGATCCTTCCAGCCCTTCAACTAAGCAATAAATATGTATTGTAAGTTATTGGGTCTACTTCAGTTCTCAAGGTTTTTCAATTGTTTCTGAAGCTGAAGTATTTCTGCCTTCATAGGAGGAATCTGTTGTGAAGAAATTTGTAAAGATTCAAATTGACATTTTACTGAAATGATTTTGTTTTGAAGCGAAGACCAATTATCCACTAGAGCTTGTAGGCGGATGTTTGTCTCCTCCATATATGGCTTGAGAGCACGTATTTCATCCAGAATAACTCCAATAAGCTAATGGAGAAGAGTGACTGGCGAGAGAGGGTCTTTTTTAACTCGCTTAGTCGAAGACAGTAATGACAGAGAATTTGGTTTAGACTCATTTTTACTACTGATTTGAGGTGAATGAGAATTAGAAGTAGGCACAAATGTGGAAGCATTGGCAGGATATTCAATAAGATGGAGCAAAATAGTTTGCATGGAATCCTCCATGTCGTTCTGTAGTATTGAATAGGGGTTAGAGGTAGGCACTATAGTAGACCTTGAGCGTAAAGCAGATGCATAAGATGGAACAGTGCCCAGACGAGATTTGGTCTTCCCCAAAGACATAAATATTCAACCAGGAGATACAGGCTGTGCAAGGAAATGCCAAGAAGCAGGGCATATTGTAATGTTATTAGGTAAATATAATGTCAAAATAGTGTGCCACTATAGAATGATTCAAGGGTGAAGCACAGTCAATAGAGGAAACAGCATTTCCAGCATTAAGAAGTCATCTGTTATAGTAGAATGCAGACTACAGCAGAAAAGTATGTTTCCCACGATGTTTAGTAATTGGAGACACTGAACTGACATAAAGCAGACCTTCAAGAAGTCCTTTTATCTTTGCCCTTCACCAGCGGTAAATTGTGAGGAAAAAAAGCACTTCAAATGAAAAACAGTGCTGGATTCAACAAAATGGGTGCCGCAGTCCAGTCACGGAGCGTGCTGCAGGATTCAAGTAGAAGGCTTGAAAATGCGGGCTTACAGCGGCTGATAAAAAGCATCATCAGATGCCGTGAAGGTTCCCTCAGCAAAATCCTGATGTGAAGTGTCAGAAGGCTTCTACGGAATGAATACTTTACAATATTTGGATTGTATCGCAGAGCGACCTCAACTCGCCGTCATCTTCATCGGCGCTCAAACCACGCTCCCAGGATAGACGTCTAAAAAAACAAGTAAGTGCTTCACTTAGCGCACTTTGCCGGTATTTGCTGGACTTTCTTCCTTGCTGGGGGATTCTGTTTGTGACCCGACCTGCTCTGCATCAGCCCACTGCCGCATCCAGTCTCTCCCAGCCGCCGCAGCTTCTTCTACCTCAGCGCGGCCGCAGTACGGGGGGGACCGAGGGGCAGAGACACTACAGCTACCAGGTGCCCTTGCGGCTAGAAAGCTGCTTCCGGGAGGATACGCGCCAGGAGGTGATTTAAATTCAGCCCTGCCCTCGGTGGAGCGGGGGCTTCACTTAGCGCACTTTGCCGGTATTTGCTGGACTTTCTTCCTTGCTGGGGGATTCTGTTTGAGACACGACCTGCTCAGCATCAGCCCACTGCCGCATCTGGCCTCTCCCTGCCGCAGCAGCTTCTTCTACCTCAGCGCAGCCGCAGTGGGGGGGGGGGGGGGCGGGGGCACAGACACTACAGCTACCAGGTGCCATTGCGGCTAGAAAGCCGCTTCCGGGAGGATATGCCCGGAGGCGATTTAAATTCCGCCCTGCCCTCGGTGGAGCGGGGGCTTCACTTAGCGCACTTTGCTGGTATTTGCTGGACTTTCTTCCTTGCTGGGGGATTCTGTTTGTGACCCGACCTGCTCTGCATCAGCCCACTGCTGCATCCGGTCTCTCCCCGCCGCCGCAGCTTCTTCTACCTCAGCACGGCCGCAGTGGGGGGGACCGAGGGGCACAGACACTACAGCTACCAGGTGCCCTTGCAGCTAGAAAGCCGCTTCCGGGAGGATACGCGCCAGGAGGCGATTTAAATTCAGCCCTGCACTCTGCGTAGCGGGACGCCGGGCGAAGCCCGGGCAAAGGGCGGGCCCTCTTAGGCCCTAAGAGGCCTGAAGAGACTGGGCTGGGCCACCCCCCTTGGATCTATTCTGCCCCCTGGAACATTGACAAAGGTGACTCTTTATATATTTCCTTTGTATACATTCATCGTACTGCCTGTTCACTAAATCTTACCGGTATCCTGTAGAAGGGTTCGCTTATAACTGTATTAAGATTTATTACCATCATCATGAGTGAAAACAAAAGTACACCAATGTCGATCCGTTCTACTTCAAGGAAAAAGCCTCAGGTCACCACACCTCTTCCAAGTCTTACCGCGATTGAAAGAATGCTCCAAAATACCATAGTAGTTGTTGTCAATGCGATAGAGAGCACGGAGAGGCGCCTCTCATTACTCCCAAGTATGTGCCTTTCTACTCACCCAATTCAGGACATGCACATGCACGCAAATCCATCTACCCATACGGCATATTCTCAAGATTCTATTCTTATGGAATCTTTTGCAGGCTTTCCAGATATAGAGAATAAGCAGCTAACTCCATCATGCCAAACCCCCCATCTGATTTCGTTACCCGGGAAAGTAGGTTGTCCTTGACCCCTAACATGCAGACAAACGCAGAACTCTCCACACCCACTAAAGCCTCAGTGGTAGCAGAAGTGATGGACGTCAGTACTTCTAATGCTGCTTGTGACCCATCGGACAAAGCAACTGTCCCTAATAACTGTACCCAAGGGAAAGGGAAAGGGAATGCAGGTACTTTGACATCTAGAAGAAGGGCGAGTGTGGCAATTAAATCTAGGGCAAAACTGAAATATGTTAAGCGTAAATTCAGGCATGGTCAGGGGTAACCGTGAGATCAGCACAGAGAGACTCTAACACTGTAGTACAACCCTCCATATCAGTAGATCAAAGTCAGTTGATAGTTTCTGTCAGTAGTACAGGCCCCGAGACTATTGATATTGATACTAACCTGATCAACAGGGCAAGCGATAATAACACTTATGTGGAGACTCTCATGTTAAAAATAGAACAACTAATGAAATCTCTTATGCTCCCTCTATCACAAAGACTAAAAACGATACATGAGAAATTAGAAAAGATGGAAGAAGTTCATCAGCGTAACAACGAGATCTTGATGAAGTATGTCAAAACTCCCCAAACTCAGATCCATCATAAAACCAAAGCCAAGCCGCCGTGCCCTTTAACTAATAAGAATACCCCTGTAGCCACATTAGGTCCATGTAAATTGGCCAAACAATCACAGCTACCGAAACCATTAGATAAGGGGCACAAGGAACCTTCCAAGGTCTCTCTTGTGATAACAGGAGGGAGTACAGATGAGACGGTTCCCCTAAGTGTGCTGCCTAGTAAGGCCGGTTTAGAATCTATAGAAGGGGGGGGTGAGAGTGAGTGGGCAGCCGAGGAACTACACAACGACAATAGCAATAGTCAGCAGGCCCAATCCAAAGGTTCGGTGCCAGTTAGCAAGTTTTCATGTATTGACTTACCTCCGGAATCCCACCCCTTTACAGTGGTCATGATAGGAGCCCCACTTTAGGTGTAGGGAAGTTTGAAGGTCATCTAGAATTAAAAAATAAGGTTTGTCATTGGCTAACTAGACACAGGCCCATTCCTCACTCTCTAAATGGACAAATCTTACATGTTAGAAGATTAAACTGGGTGGGACAGAGGAAAAAGAATTATGAAGGTGACTGCATCGTAATAAATTTCAAAGACCGGCGGGTGGCAAACTACATCAGTGGCTGGAGGGAAGGTGATCTAGAAAGTAGGATCCAAACAGTAGATCTCAGCTACTTTTATCCCCCGCCCCTCATGGCTCAAAGGAATATACACCGACAGTACCCACACAGATCTAGGTACTATACTCATTAGGACAACCTTTCACTGGCCCATGGAATCACGCGCCCTAACTATACTTTTGGATGTGGACACCATGATTATTATGACACCCAGTATAGGGTACCCACTTTCAATCGATTTGATGCCTTCCATCAGCAGGAAGGCCTAGAGGGAGTGGATTGACTTCATGAAAAGACCTTAACATCAACAACAGATATCTTCCCAGATCCACGACACATTGTTGTAAATAGTGATAAGGCGCAGGAAGCTCTGGGCCATGTTTTAGCCCCATGGGTCACTTCAAAACACCTGTTGAACGACATCTCAGTGGAAATAAACGAAACCGAGGAGCTTGCAGGACCCCTGATGTCAGCCAACGACCTGCAGACATACGAAGGGTCAGCTAATGCCTTGCCCGCCAGACTTGTGAACACACGCAAATTCCAATAAGTGAATGGAACATTATACCTGATCCAAAAACAGATGTAGGGGATAATACTGAGCCAAGCTTTGCTGTTTCTTTTGGAAAAGCCACAGGGGATGAAGTCCTGGCCCCAGCAGATTCAATGGCACTGAGGCACAATGTAATCTCATGGAACATTGCTGGTTTAGCGGGTAAAGTCAATGATCCGATTTGGGTGACTTTTATAAAATCCTTTCCAGTAATCTGCCTACAAGAAACATGGCTGGTAGGAAACAATGTATTCATAGAAGGGTATAAAAGTTTCTTTGTGCCAGCCGAGCCGTCCAGGAGCGGCAGAGCTAAAGGGGGTTTGGCTGTGTACATTGACTTAGCACTAACTTGCTCTGTTAAAAGATTTCCCTTCTGTGATAATGATATTCAAATATTGATGGACAAAAACGGGAAAGATTCTTTAACTTTGATTAATTTTTACAATGCTGTTAATCAAAAAGGGGATTGTAAGATTGCTGAACTAGTCAGTTTTCTCAGGGATAACATAGAGAGACTTCCACTTCAGATCATCATTGCAGGGGATTTTAATGCACATCCCTGCGGGAACCCAGCAAATACCGTAATCGGTTCAATGGGTTGCAACAGACTAGAAGGCTTCCATTTTGATCATACCCATCGGGGCAATTCGCTGAACGATCTCATGGATGAATTTGATTTAATTTCTGCCATGTCCCAAGTGGATGATCATATTCTTCATGAAGTCCCCACATATAAAGGCAGCCCGGGGGTTCCTATATTGATCACATACTTCTCTCTAGTGCCCTTAGCACCCATATATTAAGCTTTAAAATCTTTGAGAATTCACTTAGTGACCATAATCCAGTCTGCAATCATCTAGGAGGTAAGATCTTAAACGTGCAGGAAAAAAGGTCAGAGACAACACATAACAGAGCACAGCAACACACACTAATCTCACCACACAACACTTATCACCCACACACCTGACACACCTCACATATCTCACCCACCACACTCCACCTTGCACCTCACTCTCCTTTTCACTCATTTCCACCATGGCACAACTGAAAAGGCCCAAATTCACCAAGGCAGAGTTGAAAGTGATGGTAGACGAGATAATTAGGTAGACCCTCTTTTGTATGGGAGCCTCGTCCAACTGACACCACTTGTGCGGAAAAACTAAATGTGGCAAAGGATTTACAACAATGTCAATGCAGTTGGGCCCACCCTGTGCACACTGTGTGAGATCAAAAAACGGTGGACCGACCTCCAGACCGGAGTCAAAGGTCGGGCCCAGAGGAACAATGAGGCGGCTCAGAGAATGGGCAGTAGACCTCCCATTTCACCACTTACATTCACCGAATGGGAGGAGAAGGTGCTTGCCATCCTGCATCCGGAGAGTCTCACAAGAATAGATGGGGGAGTGCAGAGTGGTAAGTACAAAAAAACAAATTCCATCACACTGCAATGTACTGTCTTGCACTATAAATGACCCTCAAGTCACAGACCACATCAAACACATGCCCAATGGACGCTAATAAAATGATTTGTGCACATGGCTAGCATTTACATCCTTTGCTTCACCCCACAGGTCTGCAGTCAGGCCATGCAGCCTGTCTACCCTCACAAACAGCATGGAGCACCACCCCAATCCTATAGAGATGTGGCAGCCATCACTCTCCTCTGCATCACCTAACAGGTAGGTAGGCATCTTACTAGGGAGTGTGTTGTTCAGCCCGGAGAGCAAATCAACAATTCCCACAATGCCCTCAGTTCCCCACCCACAAACAGCATGGAGCACTCTCCCCAAACCTCAGCAATGTTGCTGCCATCACTCTCCTCTGCATCACCTGACAGGTAGGTAGCCATCTTACTAGGGAGTATGTTGTTCAGGCCGGAGAGCAAGTCCACACCTGCCACAAGGCCATCAGTCCCCCACCCACAAACAGCATGGAGCACCCTTCCCATCACACAGCCATGTGTCAGCCATCCCACTCATCTGCATCTCCTTACAGGTAGGTAGCCATCTTACTAGGGAGTGAGTTGTTGCTCCCGGAGAGCAAGTCCATAACTCCCACAAGGCCTGCTTTCCTCCCTCCCAAACCGCATGGAGCACCCTCCCCATCACACAGCCATGTGTCAGCCATCACTCTCATCTGCATCTCCTTACAGGTAGGTAGCCATCTTACTAGGGAGTGAATTGTTGCTCCCGGACAGCAAGGCCATAACTCCCACAAGGCCTGGTGTCCTCCCTCCCAAACAGCATGGAGCTATGTGATCAACACATCAAAAACTTGCGAGATAACTCTGCAAAGCTCCACAAGTCACAGAGAGTGCACACAGCCAAGCCCATATAGGTGTGACCTGAATCACAGTGTCAATGACAATGTCACATGTAACTGAAAGCAGAGACCAATAATGCAATCCCAAAAATACAATGTGCAAGGTCCTGTGGCATAAAGCACGAAGGCTCACACTAACACCACACATGCACTGACACCCAGTCAAAGGACACAGAACACATGATGTAGGTCCAAAATTCACAAGTGCAATCATTGAGTTCATGCTTAGAAGACAGGTACAGTTTGAAAAATCTATATGATCCAAGCCTGACATAAAGTGGATGAGCACCAAGTCGGCAGATGAGGGCATGTCCTTTGAAAAACAATATCTGTACATGTTTAGTCTTCGCATTTACCATGTCACACTGATAACTAGTAATGCATGTACCTCCACA
Source organism: Lissotriton vulgaris (assembly GCF_964263255.1). NCBI lineage: Eukaryota > Metazoa > Chordata > Amphibia > Caudata > Salamandridae > Lissotriton > Lissotriton vulgaris. The sequence continues at coordinate 156,952,951 of NC_141695.1, read as the reverse complement.
TCATGTAATACTGCAGACAAACTGTAACAAATGCGAAATATTAACAAAGTCCAACATTATGTAATCACTAATGAAATGTACAAACCATGATCATGAAAGTTGTAAAGTGTACAGAACATGCTGACAAAATAATCTCTGTCCAATAGGTGATTCGCAATTAACACCTGGCGATGGGAACATCAACGAACCGAGCAGGTCTCCCTCCAGAAACGTGAACCCTCGGATGCAGATTCTCTCCGTTTTTTTGGATGAGGAGCTTCAACCTGTCCCATAAGGACTGTCAGGACTTGCACAGTCTCAGGGCCTCACTGTCACCACCACCAACACCATGACTCCCACAACAGCTACAATAACCCTGACCCCTGTAACTATGACCTGTGTGGCAGCTAACACGACCCATCACCACTTGCTACCTCCAACACTGTCCCGGCGTCAGTCTTCAGCAATCCCACTAACCACACCAGGGATGCTGGGGACAGTGTACGGGGGCATCCACAGCCAACCACACAGTTCCGTGTCTGCAGGGCAGGTGGGAGGCAAACTGGGGGACAGGTACAGGAGGAAACTGAGATTGAAGCCCTGGCTACAGTCAACACAGTCCTTAGTGCATACCAACAAAACAAGGGACAGATGGGCCAGGTCGTTGAAGAACTGAGGGAGCTCCGCCAGCCGCAGGGGTCCATGGATGGCCATTTGGGTCTAATTGTGGAGTACATGGGCCAGCTCATGGGTGCTTTGAGGGACATGCATGCATCTCAAATAGCTGCACCTCCTCTCCGTGGCCAGCCTGCTGACACTCGCACCACCACAGAAGCGGTTACAGAGATGGGGGAGTCTGAAGACACCGACTCCTAAGACACCTCTGGGCCTGCAGCAGAGTCCCCCCCCCCGCCAAATGGAAGATGGGACATCCCAAAAAAACAATGGGAGGATAACGTGGCAAAACACGTTCAAAAGCCAGTTCCGGGAGCCAACCGTGATGTGACCTGTGTACCTAAGGACATTGACTTTGTTGTAAATTCTGAGTCACATTGCCACCTTGATGGCACATGTCTGTTGGACTGTGGTATTTGACCATAGTGTGGTCTACCCTATCTATCTCTCTACCATCACTTCCAACTTGAATTTACACATCTCACTCATGATCAAATAAACACATTTCACACCACAATGCTTTTGTGTCAGTACCATTTTTATCACAGTAAGTAGTATGTAAACTCAGATTCATACGTACCACAACCATTGACATCTGTAGTCATGCAGGTGGACAGGTTGTACATACTAACTACTACCAGCTCAAAATAAGTAGATGTGTATGACATGTGCTTGGAAATTGACAATCCATTTATAGGGCAGAGGAACCTAGGATGACACAATAACATAACATTGATTTGTCAGATTATGCATAAAAGCAGCTGCACACCACTAGGCAACACTGTACATAATGCATTACATCTAACACTGAGCAGCAACATCAACATGGCCATGAGATAAGTGGAGAAACACACAGCAAAGCATGTAGTACCCCTTTGCACCATGCCAACAACCTCCAGCATCCCACTACATCATCAATGTTTTATCCAGAACAGCAAAGCGAACAGACACAGTCAGAGTAGCTCAATGCAAACTTACACTCAATGGAAGTAGTTGTTGATAAGCCGTTGACACTGGTCCAGACCTTCCTCCTCACCACAATCATCGTCACAGGGCATGTGTGGATTTGCAGCGGGGGGCTCCTGCTGCTCCTCTTTGTCCTGAATCAGGGGGATACCTCTGTGCAAAGCCAGGTTGTGTAGCATGCATTAGGCGACTATGATCTGACACACCTTCTGTGGAGAGTAGCGCACCACCACTCTTGTCCAGACACCTAAATCTAGACTTCAGAACTCCAAAAGTTATCTCCACCATATGACGTGTCCTCCCATGGGCATCATTGAAGCAGACTTCCCTGGGCGTAGTCGGATTCCTCAGTGGGGTCATCAACCAGGGGGGTTTGGATACCCTGACTCACCTAATTGTGATAAACAAAGAGACCAACAATGTAATCAAAACAGATAATGATAACAGCATGTTACACATACATACACATCTCACTCACCAACAAGCCAGGCAAGCTCAGGCCAGAGATTTGCCATCAACTGTGAGATGTTGCTGTTCCGCAGTAATTAGGAGTCATGTGCAGACACAGGAAATTTAGCACACACATGTGTAATGATCATATCGGCTTGGCATACCACTTGCACATAGATGAAGTGATAATGCTTCAGGTTACAGTAGATTAGCTCAAATGCCTGTGGTGGAACAAGGCCAACAGGTGTCTTGTCAATGGCTCCAACAACATTTGGGATATGGCCCAACTCATAAAAATCCCCCTTCACAGCTGTCAATTCATGTCTTTTTGGGAAATTATTTTAGCTGTCCTTGTAGGTCATCAATGCTGTAAGGACATAACACAACAGGTGCGAGAAAAAATCCTAGGTGAGTTTTTATGCTTTTTTCAATACCTGAGTTGCTAAATATATGTTTTTGTCTATAAATTTCACTGTATTGAATATGAGTTTTATTAGTTTTATTATGAGTGGGGGAGAAAAAGATACCTGTTACCACTGCTAAAGTCATGGGGTGTAAGAACCTGTAAAACTGCACTGTTTAGATTATATATGCTGCAAGACGAAGTTACCATAGTGACAGCGATAAAATTCCTGGCGTTTACCGTAAAATGCAGGGGGTCCATGGGAAATGTATAGGACTTCTTGGATAAACACAAAACTGAAAATTCGTATTATAATGTTCCTTATAAACACCGGATAATACGTATACAGCAGTAGACTGTATGAACTCCAAGAGTCTTGTAAATGAATTTTAGAACCTTTATATACGCAATTTAATGAATTTGATCTATTTTATCTATTTTATCCTGATGATATGTTTTATTGTAAGAAATTTTGTATATGAGAAAAGTCGTTTAGTCTGTTTTTTGTCTTGTATTTGTATGTCATGCTTTTATGGTTTTTTTTGTCAAAATACCGAATAAAGCTATCTTGAGTTGAGTTGAGTTGAGTTTTATGCTATTTGTTCATTAGAATTGTATGTAACCAAGGAATTTTTAATACCCATCATATGGTTTGACTTTTTGGTCATTCATAATATGATTTTTAAATATATTGATTAAAAATATACGTTTTATAAAAACTGTTAATTTTTTGATTGTTCCTTCTTGATCACTGGTCTGACCTGATTGTTCACACAAATTCTTAGATGTCCTAGGATTTTTTCTCGCACCTGTTGCTACCCTGCCCTAGGAGTCTATAGATTTATACTACCCAGGGGGTCCTTGTTACTTTCACAGGACATAACACAACACCATTCTGAACATGGGCTGAGACATCCCACCTGCTATAGCCACCATGTACTGAAATGACCCAGTAGCAAAATAATGTAATGCAGACATCACCTTAGCTGTTAGTGTCAAAGCTGTTGGATATGTTCTGTCAGGCATCAAATGTCGCTCCAACTGAGCACATAGCTCTCGCCGGGTAAGGCGATTCAAACTATTTCTTGATGATGTCCACATCCTGTATTGTCACAAGCTCTGGCATGGGCCAAAACACTGATGGTCTTCTCCTCCATACTCTTGCAGGGGCCGAAATGTCATATGTTACTCGAAGATTAATTGTGGGTAACAGCTTACATATTGATTCACACAACCGCAACATTGACATGCCTGGTGAACATGTGCAATGTGCAAGTGACATGGATATGACCATTGACATCTGTAGTCATGCAGGTGGACAGGTTGTACATACTAACTACTACCAGCTCAAAATGAGTAATTGAGTATGACATCTGCTACACTGATACATCATGTGTACCCAGCCCTGTGGGTGGAGGACACAGCACATATGGGTAACATTAACAATGCTGAGTTCTATTTCACTGCTGTCACTGCATGTCCTCAACATTCTGTACCACTAAACACCACATCAGAACGATCTGAGGCCAGTGACTGTAATGTGAACAACTATGGATAAACATACAGCATAGTACACACACATATATGCAGATTATGGGGTCAGTCCACCATGACTGTGGAAGGAGATCCATTGCACACATTTTCATGTTCACAAAAATGACACACAAATACACATGAAATGTGCATACCTGCACACAGTGAAGAAAATATAAGTTGATGACTGACAGACCAATGCATCTACTCACATGTGCACTCCTATTACATGTGTGTGAAAACCATACAGGCATTGGCAGCAAGGGACACTGTATGCTGCATCACTATGTGTGTTTAAAGTCCCAGTAATAACAGTGATGTCAGACCTACGTACAATGCAAGCTCAAAAGGCCACCCACCATCATTATTACTACATAAGACAACACATGTACAAGAAATTGGGACGCTAAACACAAGAGATCTTCAAACAGTGTTCCCAGTTAGAATGTTTAGATAGACAACATGAAGTTGATGCCAGATGCCTTTGTACTTCGACCAATCTTGACTCCGATCATTTCAAACCACAAGACATGACACTTTCGTAATTAGCCTTTCTTGTTCATCAAGTACACAACATGTGTGTTGAGACTTAAGTCGAAGGTTACACTCTGCCATTCATTGCCACTAACTGCTGCTGTACCTCATCTCTGAGACCTGTCTTCGCTCGAACTGAGAACCTGGGGTCCCGTCCCTTCACCAAAGAGGAGCTGGATGTCATGGTGGACGAGATCCTATGCTAGTATGGCCTGCTCTATGGTGCTCCCGGGGTACAGGTAAGTGCCCGTGAAGCTCGCTTTGAGTGATTTCAGTGATTATTTGTGTTTATTAATATGTTTATTAATGTTGTGATTATTAATGTGATTATTTGGATGTGCATATGTTTTAATTTTGTATGTGAGGGATGCAGTGTTTGAACAGATTTAGCTATTTCTGATGGCAAGTCCATGTCTGTGTGTTAGACCTGGCATCTCTGACGTGGTTTTCCCTGACTTTTTAGCTCTACCTCCTGTGTTTTTGATGCTGTGCTGGATTTCGATATTGCTGGCTTAGATGCTTTGGGCACTTTGCCACTGCTGATCAGTGTCAAAGTGCAGGTGCTCCCTGTGTAAATTGATATTGTGATTGGTTCTCCCTGATTGGCATATTTGTTTTACAGTAGGTCCCTAGTAAAGCACGCTAAGTGTGCCAGGGCAGGTAAATCAAATGCTACTAGTGGGCCTGCAGCACGGATTGTGCCACCCACATGAGTTGCCCTAAATAGATGTATCAGGCCTGCAGCACTGATTGTGCCACCCACATCAGTAGCCCTAAAAATATGTCTCAGACCTGCCACCGGAGTGCCTGCACGCAGTTTGTTAACTGCCATGCCGACCTGGCAAGTGCACCCACTTGCTAGGCCTTACCCTTTCCTTTTCTTACACATAGGACACCCTTATGGGAGGCCGAAGGTACCCCCCCTGGGCAGGGTGCAGTGTATGTGTAAGGTAGGATCTGTAATGGTGTGTGTAACAGGTTCTGATAGTTAAATACTGCTAATTTTGTTTTTCACTATTGAAAGGCTATCTTGCCCATAGAACAGAATAGGGAATGCTTTGTAAAATTTTTACAAGCATATCTTCCCATATGAGTAAGATAAGAAAATGGAGTTAGGTATCCCTGATTTCAGGATTTAATTGCACATCTTTTAGTAAAGATGGTTTTTAAATTGTGTGTTTGAAAATACCACTTTTAGAAAGTGGCTATTTTCTTGTTCAACCTTCCTGTACCTCTCTGCCTGTTTGTGGATTGACTGTCTGGCTTTGGAGTGACAGGGGCTGGGGTGGCTCCTGGAGTCTGGGTGAGTAAGGACTAGGCTGAATAGGCCTGATCTGCATTTGGAGTGGTGGGTGGAGTAGAACTTGTACCTGAATAGGGCTGTGCCTGCCTTCCAGAATGCTGGCTTCGCCCCCTGCTGTGTGTATGGAGCCAAGGCTCACACTAACAAAGGATGTTGTAGTACACTGGTAGAGTGCCCCCAAAACTGGTTTGAACTGGGCTCAGAGCCCCTTGAAGTAAGAGAACAAAGACATTTTGGGGTATAAGTATCAGACCTAAAACCCCTGAACTTTAGATAACTCTCGGAATTCAAGAGGAACCTATGCCAGGGAGAAGAGTTGGAGGGACTGAGGAGAAGTACTGCCCTTACTGTGTGTCTGGGGTTGGCCTGCAGTTGCTGTTTCTGCCAAGGAAAGGAGAAGGACTTTGCTGTATGCTGTGTCCCTTGCTTTAAGGAGATCTCCAAGGGCCTGAAGTGAGCTGGCCTCCTGTTCAGAAGTCTCAGGGACACAAAGGCTTCACCCCCAGCTCCCCAGTTTTAGGCCTCTGGAGGTTGTTGCTGCTGTTTGGGAGCGGGAAGAGAGAAGAAACCCAAAGAAGTACAGAAATCGACGGATCGCTCTTCTTGCTGCTGTTTTTCTGAAGCATCTTCAAGGCACAAGAAGAATTTCCACACATCGCAGTTGCAAAAGCCATCACAGAGCATATTGTTGTGTCAAGAAATGACGCACTGCGTCTGAAGAGAACTGATGCAGCACCGCACAACACTGCTGCATCGATCGCCACGCATCCCAAAGATCCACGCATTGTACCTGTGCGACACGTTTCCTCGGCGCATCACCTGTGGACTACAACCGGCACGAAGAATCGACGCATCCCTCCCCCTACAGACAGGAATCCACGCAGCCCTTCCTCTGTGTTCAGCAGAACTGTTGCATCGCCTCCTCAGGGTCTCAGGAGTGTTGAATCTCTTTCTTTTCCAACACTGCTGCTGTTTGGCTTGGTGAACTTTGACGCAACTACAGGTACTTTGGTGAAAAGTCATGCATCTATAGTTTTCTATGGTACAAGTTCTTAAAACCTTTTGAAAGTCATATTTTTACTGTGTATGTGGGATTTTTGTCGTTTTGGTCTTGTTTAGTTTAGATAAAGATACTTTATATTTCTAAACTAGTGTGGAATCCTTTTGTGGTGTTTTCACTGTGTTACTTTGACTATTGGTACACATTGCCTTTGGGATAAGCCTGTCTGCTCGTGTCAAGCTACCAAGGGGGTGAGCAGGGGTTATCTATAGTGTGTATCCCCCTTACCCTGACGAGAAGCAAGGGTCCCTATTTGGACAAACATACCCAACTCTGACAACTGGAGACCCCTATTTCTAACAGTGTGCATTCATCTGTGTGTTCTATGTGCATTGTGCTTTTATGGTATGCATGGTATATACGGATATGTTGAGTTTCGCTGATGTGCTTGTTTTGTGTGCACAATAGTGATCTGACCCCCTATACTTGTATAGTCACGTGTTGGGATTACTAGTAGGATTGCTTGTGAGGCACAATGACACCGTGTTCACTTTGTCACAGGTGGATTGTCTATGGCTGTCTTGGCAGATTTGTCTTCTTGCACACACTTCAGGGTATACATGTGCCATTTATGCTGTGACTTCCAATTCCTAAGGATTATGCAGTCTGTGCAATAGGCCAGAGGTGAACTGATATCTGTTCCAGGGAGCCATGGGATCACATTGGCCGTCCACTGTTTTGAAGCACGTTATGTTATGTTCATTAAACTTTTAGAGCGCACGGTTACCCTAAGGTGTCCTGGTGCTATGCACTACCTGCTGGTTATCAAGATTGCATGGTGTTACTGGGTAAACAGCCATGTATTCAGCCCCTTTCTGAAGGAGAGGAGATCTGCTGAGTCCCTTAGATGGAACAGAAGATCATTCCAGGACTTAGAGGCGTAGATGGCAAAACTCTTACCACCCCAACTGGCTTTTTTGAACAGAAGAACTAGGACTTGTTTTTGCTCCTGTGGACCGAAGAGTCCTTCTAGGAACATACCACTTAAATGTTTGCCTCAAGTGGTCGGGCTTATTCCATTGAGGGCTTTAAAAGCAGTGCAGAGGGCCTTAAAAGGCACTCTTTGTTTCACAGGGAGCCAGTGTAGTTGTATTAATTCTTTCTTGACAGAGACAAATTTCGGTATCCCTGTCAGCAAATTTGGTCGCGGTGGTCTGCGCAATTTGGAGCGTATTAATTTGATGTTTTTGGGCATCAAATATAGTCTGTGCAATAGTCAAGACGTGCCATAATGAGTGGCGTAACCACTGTCCAAAGACATCCTTCAGGAAGAAAAAACTTTACTTTCTTATAATTCTGAGTATTAGGAAGCATGTGGAGACTACCGAGATTATGTGGTCACAAAACGTAAGCTTGTTGTCCATTATCACCCCCAGATTGTTTGCTTTCCTGGTGGGGGCAGGGCAGATACCCAGTTCTAGTGGCCACCAATCTGGTGTCTATATGTGTGGGTTGTTCCCAAACATGATGACCTCGGTTTTGCCTGAGTTTAGTTTCAGGCAATTAGACGACATCCACCCTGAAATGGACTTCTTACAATCATGAAAACGTGCTCTTGTTTCCTTCTCTTACCCGTCCCTAAGTGAAAACACTATTTGGGTGTTGTCCGCGTAGGAGGTGAGTTAGAAGCCAAAGCATCTTATCAAGCCTGCCAAAGTTATCACATACACATACAAGAGCGTTGGGCTTTGAGATGAGCCCTGTGGCATCCCACATGGGAGGGAAAACGGTTTTGACCCGTTCTTATCCAATTCCACAGTTTGCGTTTCAGAGAGAAAGGACTGCAGAAGGTTAAAGCAGCACCTTGTACCTCTTCTTCATACAACTGGTCCATCAGAACTTCATGACGGAGCGTGTCGAAGGCCGATGGCAAGTCTAGCACATGGTCTTGCTTGTTGGAGTTCTGTAGATGTTGTGCGTGATACATGTATTCGCAACTTGCATTGAGTTCAGCATTGGACAAGACATCCTTGAGCTTAAATCAGATATTGTGGGTTATACTGAAGGGTGTTGTATTGGGTCTCAGACCACTCATAGTGATTTCTTTTCACCTTTATCAGACAGGGTCCCAAGTGTTCAGCAGTGAAGGTGGAAGATGTGTAGGTGGTGGTATGCGTAAATGCGATTGTTAATGCGGACATTTAAGGACTTCCTACATGAACCATGTATGTTGTGCTGGTGGCATACACATGACATTGGAGTTGAAACAGATGAGGGGGCTGGGCACTGTGACAAGTCATCTCATTGGTGACCAATGCACTACTTGCATTGCAGGATCACAGTGATGCATAAGTGATGATGATTTTCATCAAAATCTCGACTCAGTGCCACATATTTGTTGATTGCTGAGCTAAGTGGAGTGTTCTATGTGGTACCTCTTGGATTCCCTGGACATATGTATGGGGCTCTGCCTTCCTACTGCCTTAGTAACCACAAGCCCAGAGACGGACTAGCAAATGTTTAGCATTTGCTCTCCTACCTACAAATTTCAAAACATATGATCCTACAACCCAGGACGCAACATTCCCTGATCTACCCGGGACCGCGTAAAGGAGACACCCCCTTTGACACACACTCATGTAGCCATCCACAACAAGAACTAACATAGTCACTTAATTGGTGCATGCTATTTATTGCAATTATTGTGCTCTAAAATGCAGTATACGTGTCACTACTAGAGTGATGATGCATTATGAATATATTGTCAGCATCGCAGCAAATACATACATTTTTTTTTTTTTTTTAAATTTCTTTATTGAAGTATTTTACATTTATATACAAGGCACGGCATCATTAATACAAACCAAAGATTGAAGGAGAAGAAGTATATACCAATAATTCATAGATCAAAATAAAAGACAATCACTAAATCATCAGTAGGCGAGGGTGATATTACCAGGAACAAATTAAAGCGCAAGTTAAAACACAAAAATAGCATAAATAGGAGCAAAATATACTTTCATATTGTACCACATCGATATTATATTTGCACCAAATTGGTATTTCTTATCTTTAGGCAATCCAACATTTCACACTATTATTCCTCCTTCCATCGTGTTATAGGATCCCATATTGTATTACCTAGCTTCCTTCCCCTTTTTCCCTTCCTTGCATATATCTCTTTCTCCATTTTATACGTTATTAGTAACTTAGCAAGCCATTTATGGAAGGTAGGTGGTACAGGATCTATCCATGCAGAGGCTATACATAATCTCATGATAGCCATAGCTACAAACAAGAATTCCCTCCCACGAGAAGAACGTACATCCTCAACATTAACTCCTAGTAAAATGGTTCCTGGGGTTAGGACAATTTCGCTTTCTAAAATTTTACTTATAAAACATTCGATTTCTTTTTTAAATAAATCTAAGCGGGGGCATAAAGCAAATACATGTTCCAGATCAGCATCCGAGCTTCCACACCTATAGCATGTAATACCCACTGAACCTCCCCATTGTGCTATTTTAGCCGGTGTATAATACAAGTGATAAAGTGTTTTGTAGTGTTGAGCCTGTAATGGTGCTGCACATAGAAATGAGTTCCCCATTTCCAGGGAGATACCAAAGCTTTCAGAGCTGATTGTAAGATTATCCTTCCATTTTTCGCTCCACTTTTGGAGATCATCTTGTTTTACTTTAATCAATTCAGCATATAATCTTTTAATTGTGCAATCCTGCCCCCTTTGAATAATTTCCATAATAGCATTACGCCCAAATCCCAGAACACCACCTTTTTTTCCCAGGAGGAAACTCCTAATCTGGAGGAATTTGAAAAATTGCCTAGCTTCTAGGTTATATCTGTCTTGCAGATCTTTAAATTGGGGAAAACACTGTTCCCCCCTAATGTCTCCAATGGTTCTGATACCCCTGTTTTCCCACTCTGCCATTATAGGTCCCGAGAAGATGTCTTGTGGGAGGGTTGGATTATGTAATAATCTTGTATAAGAGTTAAATCTTCCTAAGCCAATTTTTTTTGCAAAGTTTTTCCAAATTTCGAATGCTGCTATTATTATCTTGAACTTTGTCCTCTTGTAATAACTAGCCTCTGTAAATTTCAGGAGAACATCCTTCGCTTCCGTTCCCAGAGTTAGGCCATAAATTGCTAATGATCCAAATTTACTCCACTCCTCTGCTCCGCTACCCTGTTCACCTCCCATTAAGCCAGCCATGTTCTGTAGAGCCGCCGCCCAGTAATAAGATTTTAAATCTGGGACTCCCCAGCCTCCCCTTTCTCTTGGCAATGTCATGTATCTAAGAGCCCTTCTCGTTTTCCCTTTTGCCCAGAGAAATCTATTTAGGATACTCTCCAATTTTTTAAATATTTTATTATCAAAGAATAGCGGTATTGCCCTAAATAAATATAGAAATTTTGGAAGGATAATCATTTTTACTATATTAGACCTGCCCACTAATGACAGGTGTAAATTATCCCATCTATCCAGGTCTTTCTCCACTTTCTTGATTAAAGGGGAAATATTCCTTTCCACCAAGTTATCCAAGTCTGACATTATGATAACCCCTAGATATGTACCTTCTTGTGTTACTCGGTTGTCTGAGCATGGGGTATACGAATTTTTTATTATCTGTGTTTTTGATGTATTTAATTTGTATCCCGAGATTCTCCCAAATTTCAGCGTCTCAAGCTCAAGGTGTTTTATAGCCTCAGATGGGTTTGGAGAGATAACAGCGATGTCATCTGCGTAGGCTAAGATTTTACATTGTCCAATAAGCGTTGTAACCGGTGTTATCATCGCTGATGCCTCTATTCTGCGTATAAGCGGGTCCATATATATAGCGAACAATAAAGGTGAGCAAGGGCACCCTTGTCTGGTGCCTCTTTTTATATGGAATTGTCCTGTGTTTCCACTGTTCACTCGTAGTGTCGCTACTGGTTCTAAGTAAAGAGTTTGTAAAGCTTTATTATAACCTTGTTTAATTCCTGTTCTAGCTAGAGCATACCAAAGGTAGCTCCAGGAGACCCGATCGAATGCTTTTTCTGCATCGAGTAACATCACTGCAATCGGGTCCCCTGTAACTGACGAGACTCAAATAAAGTTATTGCCTTACGTATATGGTGGGTGGTTCCTCTCCCTGGTATAAAACCGTGTTGGCAGCTGCTGACGATTTTATCTATGACTTTTGCCAGCCTTGATGCCAGTGCTTTAGAGAAGACTTTTGCGTCTGCATTAAGTAGGGTTATAGGCCTATACGAGCCTGGTTCTTCCGGTTTTTTACCTTTTTTAATATTACAACTACCTCTGCACCCCCCCATGATTTAGGCGATGTTATGCCCAGTTGCGCCCCTTGCATCACCTTCACCATTTCTTCTCTCAAACAATCCCAAAATACTTTATAAAATTCTATGGGTATCTGATCAGGACCTGCTGCTTTACCAGAAGGTAGGTTCGATATTGCCTGCTTTATTTCTTCTAACTGCAGCTCTTCCTCTAGCGCATCTGCTTCCTCTTCCTCTATTGGGTCTACAGGGATCTCTTGGAGATACTCCCTCATTTCTTCCTTATCTTTTAGAGGGTCACGGCCCTGTAGCTCGTCGTCATATAACTTCTCATAAAATGTCCTAAAGACTTCTCTTATTTTAATCGAGTCTGTATGTACCATGCCCGCAGTGTCCCTAATTTCCCTCACTATACCTACAGATTCTTGTTGTCTTGTTCTAGTAGCCAGTATCCTACCTACTGACTCACTCAGCTCGTAGCACTTCTCCCTTTTAGTGTTATAAATTTTCGCCGCTTTGCTGGCAATTTCACCCTCTGCCTCACCTTTAGCTTTTACTAACTCTACCCAAGCTTTTTCGATATCCCGCCCCGACACCACACTATTTTCTAGATTTTCTTCTGCCATCAAAACATTCAAAGCTAATTCTAAATTCCTCAGCTGAGCTTGTTTCCTTTTGTAAGAATTGTAACTCATTGTTTCACCTCGTATTCCAGCTTTAAAAGTGTCCCAAACAACTCCCATTTCTGCTGTATCTTTATTAAACGAAAAAAAATCAGTGATCCATTTATTCATGTGTTCTATATACTTTTCATCTTTCAGTAGCTCTCTTTCAAAAGTCCAGTTCGTGTGCTGTCTAGTACTTGTTTTTGTTGTTATAGTAAGTACTAAAGGGTTATGATCGCTTAGGACCCGTGGCAGCCTTTCAATCTTCGAGTCAGAGATACTAGTACTTGAAATAAAAAAATAATCTAATCTTGCACAAGTTTGGTGTGGTGCCGAGTAATATGTGTACCCTTTGTTATCCAATATCTTTTTCCCCCATACATCTGAAAGAGCATTGTTTAACACCAGGCTCTGTAGTGCCTGAGATACTTTTTTTTTCCTACCGCTATACTTTCCAAAAGAGCCAAGTCCTAATCCGTCTGCTCCATTAATATTAAGATCGCCTCCCAATATAATTTTTGGTGCCCAGGTCGCTAATTCAACATCTAAGAATTGAAATATATCGGGGTCGTCCTCTGTTGATCCATATACATTTACCAATGTTTTCCACTCTCCATCAATAAAACACTCAACCATAGCCCATCTTCCCCATTTGTCTTGTGCTTTCTTTCTAGTTAGAACATTATTATTCCTGGCTAAGATAGCTACCCCTCTCTTTTTAACCCCTTGGCTTGAGTGAACTAATACCTTAAATCCTAACTGTGACAGAACATAAGCTTGTGTTGTAATTATATGAGTTTCTTGAATATATATGAAATCAAGATTCATTTGTTTCAGCATTAATGCTATTTTCGCTCTTTTGTGGGGGTCATTTAGCCCACAAACATTCCAAGTTACAATTCTAATCCCCATTGTCCATATTCTCACGTCTCCTTTCCCTCCTACCCTCTCTGCTGTACATTATCTGTTTAGTAATCCACCATTTCATTATCTCTGAATCAGCGTTGCTTATTGCATTACATCCTTTACTTTTTCTCAACCCCGCCTGTTCCCTGTGACCAGAGAGTATTGTTTTTAAGCTCCTCCCCTCTATTTTTTTTCCTGCTGTGCCCTGTTCCCCATGTGGTTCCCACCCCCCACCCCCTTCTCTGTCCCCTCCCTCCCCACCCTTTCCCTTACTGGCAAATAGGTCAATCCTGACCTATGTGTGACAGCCGTGCCCTCCCAGGGGAGACTCGCCCGGCCACCCCCCATGCTACAGCATTCTCAGAATATAATCACATTATCTCAAGAAGAACAAAAGAAAAAAGGCTCAGTTATCTCTTTGAAATAGGAGCTACTTGTTTTGTGATCTCTGTACGATCCGATTGTCCGTTTCGGTCTCTATGTCTTCTTTCTTCTCGAAGATAGTTCAAATATTCTTGGGCAACAATTTCCGAAAAGAAAATTCTGAACTGTCCATTAAGCCCCACCTTCAAGCGAGACGGAAACAGTAAATAGACTTCACAGCCTAGGTTCTGGAATGGTACTATAAGTTGCCGCATCCGCCATCTTCTCTCAACTGTTGTATGACAAAAGTCTGGACGTGCAAAGAAAGTTATATCTTTATATGTGCGCTTCTTCGTAGGTTTAGCTTTCATAATCACTTCCTCCCTTAGCAAGTAATTTCCTACATAAACAAGAATTGCCCTCGATCTTGCACCCGTATTGCCTTTTTTCTGTACAAGGGGGAAGCGATGTGCCCGTTGCACTTCCTTATCCCAATCCCATGCATCCATTTCTGGGAACGCACCTTTCAGCAGTTCTACGACAAAGGCTCTTGTATCTCCCCCTTCTTTACCTTCTTCCACTCCTAAGAGTCTTATATTATTTCTCCTCTGGCGATTTTCAAAATCTTCCAGTTTCCATAATATATCAGATTCAGTTTTTCCCTGGGTCTGCCTGAATTCCTGTATCTCTGCCATTTCATCCTCCATTTTGCCAGTTCTCTGTTCTACCTCTGCTAGTCTACCTGTTACTTCAGAGTACATATCCTGCAAGTTGTGGAGAGATTTCTGTATTTTTTGATTAGCCCGCTTGACTCTTTGACTTTCCTGCCGTGCTTCTCCTTGAATTTGTTTCATTGTGACAAGTAAAATGTCAAATCTGTCCTTGTTCGGATCAGTTTCGGCCCCCTCAATTGTATTAGGTATTTCTTTTGATGGCATTATTCCCTTCTTACTCCTACTCTTACTCTTGCTCTTACTCTTGTTATTATTGCTTACTAGGGTTCTTCCTCGGGACTTACTCTTGACCTTATGGGTTTTACCTCTATTTTTAGGTTTTAGATCGTTTTTTACCATCATCTTTTTTGGACATAAAAGATCAGCGTCCGTCTCTTGGGTGTCACTCATTGAGTAATCTTCCATCTCTGCAGAGGAAGTGGATAAAGATTCTGACCCCTCTCCCTCCTCCTCTTCCTCCTCCTCCTCCTCCACCTCCTCCTCCTCCTCCTCCAACAACTCGCTATAATCACTATAGTCACTGCCCTCACTGTCCTCGTTATTCAATGGAGTTTTTAACAGAGATACATTTTTTATTTGGCTCTTACCTCTGTCCTTATTCTTATTCTTTTTCTTAGGAATTGCTCCTTGGTTAGCTAATAATGCATTCTTATCCCCAGAGTCTACGACAGCTACTGCCTCTGCCTCTGCTGCTTGTGATTTAGTTATATCAATGCCATTTAATCCTACTTTGACCCTAATAGTAGACTCAGGGACATCACATCCTTCTGGACCTTTTGCAGCTTCTTCTACTATAGGTTCTTTAATAGAGTCCTCTAGTTTTTTACTCGAGTCATACGCCATAGCATCTATTTTATTGGATATATCCCTAGCTTCAAATGCATCTTTTTCGTTTATACTGTTACTATCATAAGCCATATCCATAGCAGCCATATCCATATCCATATCCATAACATCTGTTTTATTCGATCTAGCACCAACTTCGAATGCATCATTTTCCTTATTGCTGTCTCTTACTGTTTCGATTTCAGTTCCTTCGCTGGCCCTGTGTCTGCTGTCTAAACCAACTGCCCCCCCAGTACCTGGCATTGCGCAGTTCTCGATATCTCCATCTCCAGGTCCAGCGCCGCCTCTTTCCTTGTAAGGGACTGCCTCCACCTCTTTTGCCTCTGCGGTTTGAACCCCGCCCCCACAAGACTCTCCGCCTCCGCCCCCGTCAGCCTCTCCGCCTACTAAGGCTTCCCGGATCAGACGCTCTGTAACCTCCGTCAGAGCAGGATGGTCGCGCATGTCCTCCGCCTCCACCTCGGTGGGCGCCGCTGCTCCATGCACCCGAGCCTTCTCCTTGCCCGCCGTGACTTTTGCATCCACTGCTTGCATTTTGAATGGAGACGTCATTTTGTGCAGTTGGGGGAGGCATGACTATGGTGCCTAAGCTCCCTGCTCATTGTCAGAACCAGTATAATTATATCATGGTGGGTCGGTGTGCATTTTCAGCAGAAGCCATAACTTCAGGCCATGGATCGTATCTCAACATCACAGGTTCGTACAGCAACTCTCCTTGCGAAGGCCCCTCTCCAAGTGTGTCACTGTTAAACATGCAACCTCGTAACATCAAAGTGTGAGTGTTCCACATACAGCATCTGCAGGGTAAGTTTGTTTTATCTCGGACCGGTCCGGAAGCGAATTACAAGGGGCATTGTAGATTGGCCAGGGGAATGGTTACATTTATAGGGCGCCAGGCCCTAATGTGATTTATGTGCTAATGTGATTTTGGTGCTAGGAAATGTATTGTGTAAATTGTGTTTTGCGCACCCTGTTTGATACCTCTTAATATGGTTTATGATTATGAGGTTGGTTTGCCTATTTTGGTTTGTGTTAGAGAGATTATACTTATATTGTGATTTATACTTAGGTGGTTAGGGTCTAATGTACTTAGACATTGTGGGATACTGCGCATAATGTAGTTTATATCACAGACCGATGCAAAGTACAGTGATTACCAGTGTTTACTGGTTGTACGTTTTATGACCTAGTTTACTTGTGCGTTTTAGGATCTATTTTACTTTTACCAAGTTCACTTTGTGATGGTTCTGGCAGTGGTCCATGTGGCCCTGTCAGGTGTACATAATCCCTTGTAAATATTGCCCTGTGTCAGTTAGCACAGTGTACTGTATGTGTTTACTATTCTAATGTGTTTTGAGAATACAAAGGCTATTTTTGACGTAACCTTGTGCGGAGTTCCTTTTGTAGTGCGCCTGGGATGTTGTTGGTGTTGTGTGCGTGCGCAAATTCTTTACACATGGCTTCCGGGATAAGCCTGACTGCTCGTGCCAAGCTACCAAGGGGGTGAGCAGGGGTTATCTTTGGAGTGTAACTCCCTTGCCCTAACTAGAGTGGTGGTATCTGCCTGGCATTGGCGCAAGCCTTAGCCAACCAGAGATCCCATTTCTAACATCCACCAACTATCGTATGGTAAGATGGATCAGAACAAAATCACACTAGTTGAAACACATGTGCAAGGCCTTCAACCTTAGTTGCATATGTATTACATGAATCCGTTCTCCAAAATGAAGTGGGAGATTCTTGTTCAACAGTGACTGGATTTCACTGGGAGTCCTGGCCACCTGTAATTCAAAGGTCTCGCCATCTGGAGTGAGAGCCACTTATTGTTGGAACAATAGCGCTTTGTTTCTGCATGGCGGTTTTGAAATCAGTTTTCAAAGTGGCAATGGAAGGCCACAGCCTATTATCTGCATTCCCATGTGGGGGCGGGAAAAGGACATTGCTGAAACAAGTGACTCGTCCCGGGAAGGTTACTATGTATGATATGCCTGGCCAAAATCCACAGAATTTGTCGTTTTTGAGAGATACATGACCAGTTTAACAGCAACTTGGGTGTGTTAATTATGGTTGGTACTGGCATTCCTTTTGGGAGGCATGCGCGGTTTGTTGCACAGACGTTGCAATCACCGTGTAAATGGACTTGGTGGCATACTCCTGCGTGATCCACCTCTGACTCACAGTCCGCCCGTTAGGTAAACCTTGTCCTCAATGCAAACAGCTGAAGGTGGAGGACACATCTCGTGTACAGATTTACTGACGAGGTGTCGAACTCTTCCGATTGGTTAATGTTCCATACACGCAGTGTATTGACTCTCAGCCACTAAGCATTCTGAAACCTTCTGCCCCTTCGAAAGGTTCCGCAGAGACTAATAGAGCTGGCCCTGCCTGCACTATTGCTGTGTGTTTGTGGTGTGTAGGGGTTGCATGCTGGGAGATGTTTTGAACTTACCTATGCAGTGATTTTACCGCCCCGATATGATAGGCTGTTTGTAGGATCGTAATCTGGTTGGCGGGTGGAACGTCATTCCGCAAGGCGGGCTTGCCCTATTGGCTTTGGCGGGCACCCTTGCATAACGAAAAATCAGCTGGAACGAGGAACACTGCAGCAGATGGAAATTGGGCTAGCTTGGCCCATTGTAATTTGGCAGTCGCAAAGACCGCTTCCAGAGTAACCAAATTGCTGTTTTCCGCCACTGCCAGCACTGCAGATGCACTGCTTATGATCCTTGCACAAACAAACCTGTTTTCCCTGAATGTGTGGTTTAAACTTTTCTGTGCCCAAGCACAGACCATGCTTTCTATCTTAATAACAGAACAGAGCTACTGCTAAACTGACCATAAAGTAATGCAGTATCTAACTTCAACTCTTTAACATTGTCAATTGTAATTGCAAACACTTCTTCAACGTTAAGCACTACTGTGATGCAGAGTCATACAGCAACATCACACAGCACTCTAGGGCATCTTTATCAGTCTAATGCTATTAAAGACTAATGCATTATCCCCTCAAACCAACTCAGACTCTGTTCCTCAAGCAACTTTCCATCACCATTCTCAAACTTTTCTTGCCAAAACAATTTCCATGAATTGTAAAACCTGCAAGAAAGTTCTTTATTAGCACAATAAATACTATGACTTTATATAATCCAGTACGACATTTCACTCTCCCCTTCAACATCACAAGTCTCAAATACTCTGTTTTGACAAACTAAGCTTTTGTCATTCCTAAATGTTCCCTCTTTTTATCTAAAAATGGTTAATAAAGCTTTGTATAATTCGGCAAGCTAAGCTACGGTTTTCCACAACACCGTACACAGCCCTCCACAGCTCACAACAAATGAGACATAAAATGCATCAGACAAAATAGGAAACCAGCGTCCATCACCCAGGAAAACACCCAGATGATAAACTGAATGACATCCAATCCGATCTGGACCCCAAGTTATCACTTTTGATAATGGGGTGGCTCTCTACGCTGCACTGTTGAGACTCTAAGACTCTCATTGCGAGCTGCCAGGAGCAACCTTCCTAGGAGAGATACCGACCCGAACATTTCTGAGTGTACGTAGTCATTCCTGATTTCAGGAACTAAACCGTGTAAAGACGGATTGAGGAGTGGCTGCACCAGCCAGAATCAGAGATGCATCTAAGTCGGATACTGGTAATGATGGCAGAAGTTCAAACAGAAGCAGACGATCTACTCTCTTCCCTTGAACAATCTCTACTGCTTAAATCCACGGAGTACACTGCAGCGGCTTGATGATATCATCAATGCACAGTTTGTGTTTTTTTAAAGTATACTGAAAAGTTAATCCCTTAAGTTAAACGGTACAACCCATAAATGACGTCTAAATATAACAGTTCTATCTTTCATCATGATCATGTTTAGATCCTTTTAATTTCTCCCACCATTTAATAAGGCACCCGATCTCCACCATGCTCAGCAACTTTATATATCATGTTTTTACCCAATCCCAATCGGGGCATGACTGTGCGGCAAAATTTAAGACCTGTATGGAATCAGTATCATCATGGATGATAAGGAACTTTCTCAAGCTCAACGATGAGAAGACCGAGGTTCTGGTATTTGGTGGGAATCAAGATTTGTAGAGTGAGGAATGGTGGCCTACCTCCCTGGGCGAATGCCCTCTTCCCGCCAAATTTGCCAAGAACTTAGGTGTAATTATAGACCCTACCCTGTCATTTGATCTACAGGTCAATAAAACGGTTGGCACTTGCTGCTCCATTATTCGGACTCTAAAGAAGATAGCCCCTTTCTTATCCCCTGAGGCGCGCAAGCAATCTACGGTCGCCCGGGTATTGTCCAGGATCGACTATTGTAACGCTCTCTATGGTGGTATAAATAAGAAAGCGATCCAAAAACTACAGGTAACTCAGAATGCGGCCGCCAGGTTAGCTCTGAACTTGCCTAGGCGAGCGACGGCGGCTAGAAGAGAGCTACACTGGTTGCCGATTCAGGCGAGAATATCATTTAAGATTCTGTGTTTTGCCCACAGTGTGTTCTTTGGATCAGGTCCCGAAGGGGTTAAATCCTTAGTGACACCCTATATCCCC
The DNA here is from genome assembly GCF_964263255.1 of Lissotriton vulgaris. Taxonomy (NCBI): domain Eukaryota; kingdom Metazoa; phylum Chordata; class Amphibia; order Caudata; family Salamandridae; genus Lissotriton; species Lissotriton vulgaris. The sequence goes on along the minus strand of NC_141695.1, from coordinate 156,932,724 downwards.
TGCAGATGTTTGCGATCTGCCTCAAATAATCTGCTCATAGTTCCGAGGGTGAACAAGGTGAGATGGGGTGGTAGAGCATTTTCCTTGTTGGCCCCTAAATTATGGATTTCGCTTCCGCCGGAAATTACTAGTCAACCTTCTTTGATTATTTTTCGCAAACTTATAAAAACTTGGCTGTTTTCATCAGCTTATTAATCTCAACATAATTGGCGTCCCTACTCTGTTTCTGTTTTTCGGCCTCAGTTTTGTTTCTGTCTTTTCCATCTGACAGCGCCTTGATGCCCTTTTGGGGTTAAGTTTTCTTGCGCGATAGAAATAATCACTCATTCATTCATATCCAACTTTCGCTCTTTTACAATTAAAAAACCTCTTCCCCCCGAGTACATGACTGACTGATTCAGTGTATTTATAGAGCACACTACTGCAGAGGCATCTTGGCGCTAAGTGATGTGCAGAGACAGTGACCAACATGTTCAGGGTTGGGAAAAAATACATGTTTTTATTTCCTTTGTGAACACAGATCTGCTGGGTTGAAGTCTCAGATGTGTGGGCATTGAGTTCCATAGTTTGGCCGCTAAGTAGGAGAAGCGTTTCCCATGATAGTACATATCGAGTAAACAAGGATTGCACATCCTTCGCCCCACCACCAAACAGAGCTTTGTGCACCAGGCAGAGTGTTTTGAAGTCAATGTGTTGTCTCACTGGAAGCCAGTGAAGCTGTATGTAGGATGATGCTGGAGTAGTTTAAGCAGGAATCTTGCTGCTGCGTTTTGAATTGACTGGAGTTTGGAGAGTTGAGCTGCACCTGCTCCCAAATAGAGGGCATTGCAGTAGTCAATTCTAGATAGGACCGTGGCTCTTGCCACTGTTTTTCTCATAGAGAGGGGGATAAATGGAAGAATCTTCTGCAGGCCTTTTTAACATGAAGAAGCAGGCTGATGCGACTTGATTAATCTGAGGAGCCCAAGTAAGGTCTTTTTCAAACATAAGAGCGAGATTCCTAGCTTTTTTAACCGGAGTCGACATATGCCAGCTGCAGTTGGCCACCATAGTTGGTTCCAGACCGAGATTTTCTGCCCAAATCACCTCAGTTTTATCTGCGTTGAGTTTCAAAAAATTTGTAGCTCATCCAGTCCATCAAGGCAGAAATGCAATTACAAAATTGTGCTGCCATATCATCCACTGACTGTGTTACAGACACTATAACCTGCGTGTCGTCGCGTACGACACCAGCGAAAAGCCGTAACTTTATACAATCTAGCCAAAGGGGCTACATATATATTGAACAGCGTAGAGGATAAGGCCGAGCCTTGTGGCACTCCACCGGGGAGTGTGAATTCCTCAGACTGATAGCCATCCCAAAGAATCATCTGTTCCCTGGATGATAGGAAAGAGGTTAGGAGGGTGAGAGCTGTACCACTGATACCTATTTCCTGTAGCCTTCAAAATAGTACTGTGTGATTCATGGTGATGAAGGCTGCTGTTAAATCAAGCAGGACCAATGCAGCCCTTCCTCCACCATCCATCACCTTACGTATTTCCTCTGCTGCCATAATTAAAGCTGATTCAGTAGAATGTAATGATCTAAAACCATGTTGAGTAGAGTCAAGGATATCATTGGTCTCTAGATATGTTGTTAATTCTGAGTTCATAGCCTTCTCGAGAACCTTGGCAGGAAGCAGCAGGCAGGAGATGGGACGTTAGTTTTTCTCGTCTGAGGGATCCAACGTAGGTTTTTTTTAAAAGAGGGCAAATACAATGGTTGGGAAGACCCCTGAAACTATAATTTGGTTTAATATGGAAGACAGTGAGATACCTATCTCACCTGCAACCAAATGTAATATATAAGGTGGACAGGGATCTAGGGGATAGCCTGATTTGATTTTTAACAATAGGTCAGCCACTTCCTCCTGTCCTAACTGTGGGAATTGCAGTAGGCCACAAAGAGAGACCTTGTCCTCAGGCTGAGCTGGATTGTTGCGCCTTACATCCTTGGCTGACTGAACCTTCCTTTGAAAAAAAACCTGCCAGCTTGTCTACGAAGTTTTGGTCTAGTGAAAATGTTGTATTCCCGCGGACACTTCATCAGCGCAGAGACCGTTAAAAATAATTATTTTGGGGAATTTGTGGCCTCCTTGATTTTGGTGGTAAAATAAGCTGTTTTAGCCAATCTAATTGCCGTTTTATATTCTTCTAAGGCTTCACAGAAAGCTTTCCTGTGTACGCTACTATATTCAGATCTCCAGATGTGTTCCTTTTGCCAGCACTTAATATTAACTTGTTTGAGTTCTGCAGAGTACCAGGGGACAAGGCTAGTTTCCTTCGAGAGTGCTTAGTCACGTCTGGTGCCACAATATTAGCTGCTCTATTAAGCCAGTTATGAAAGACTGTTGCAGCTTGGTTAGAATCAATAGAAATTATGGGCCTTTCACATAGTGCTGATATTAGATCATTTTTACTGACTGACTTCCAGGTGTGATATTTGACGGCCGAAGGTCTGCTCCTGCGACCACCGTTTGAAGTTTCTGGCGTGATGGTAAAATGTACCGCTGAGTGGTCAGATCACAGACAGTCTTAATTTCTATAAGTGAGTTATTAGTGAAAATGCCATCCAGTGTATGTCCTGCATGGCGTGTTGGCTTGCAGATGATCTGGTTCAGTCTAAAGCTAGCCAGTTTGTCTAATAGGTAAAATATGTCAGGATTATTGTTGGCTTCCAAGTGAAAGTTAAAATTGCCTAGTATCGTAAACAATTTGGTGTCTAGGCATGATTCCATGTAGGTTTGGAGGGAGGTCGTAAAAGAGGATCTGGGGCCTGGGGTCTGTAGATCAGCAGACCTGGAAATACTTCTATATTATTGGATTTTATACTAAAAGACATTGCTTCAGCATCAAAGGTAGATTCTGGAGTGATTCTCACTGTGTACTGAGATCGAGAGAATATCGCAATTCCACCACCCCTTGCCCCCATTCTATCAGAATTAGCGACAAAGTAGCCAGCTGGAATTGCCATATTCCAGTCTGGTTCATTATTTTCATTTGACCAGGTTTCTGTGAGGAAAACAAGGTCCGGATTCTCTACTTGGATCAAGCACTCTAAATGAAGTTTGTGCTTGACCATTGACCTGGTATTAAGTAAAATACACCTAATAGTACATGGTTTTAGCACCAACTGAAACTCACTTAGGTGCTTCTAATTCTGATGATCCGTTTTCTGAGTAAATACACATTTTCACTGGCATCTTTATCACCATTGTTCCAGCACTGATACCAATAATTGATCAGGGATCGATATTCAACAAATCACTACAATGGCCCATACACATTCATCCAGTATCCCTGATTCGCTGGGGTTAATCTGTTTCGCTCATAACTTATTTCTTTTATAAATCTCCTAGGACATCTGTTTAAATAAATAATCTTGACATCAACTCTTCTTCTACTTGGTCGATGGACCAATTAGTTGAATAGTTGATGGTAATGATAAATACTAACTCACCAACCATTTATCAAAAAATGTATTACAGACCCTCAGTAAGGTTAATAAATGTGTTCATAAGGTCAGAATTACAAACATCGAATCTCACGACCAGGGTAATAATGCAATTTATACAGACTCATTCTGCAACGACATTATGCAATAAAGGAGTGGATAGAGTAGGAGACTAATGATTCAGCAAAATAATGATGCCTAATAAATATTACCTAACAGAGGGATAGATGAAGAGACAACAGGTTCATCTAAAATAATGCATATCAATATATTGTTGACAGAGTAGATAGGTGGAGAGACAAAAGATTAAGAGACAAGTACATTAATGCTGAGATTCTGAGAACAACATATGCTAGATACAAACCTATCGGTCTGTAGGAAAAACCAACCCCTGGACCCAGGAGATGATGGAGGTTCCCCAAAAAGGTAATCAGGAAACGCAAGATATTTGATCAGGAACAGGACAGGATAGAAACAGCTAGGCCTCTATGCAAACCGACGGACAGCGGCGCATATCTCTTCTCTCCTGCGAACCTAAGCTTCCACGACACGCCCCTAATGCTACCCTAATTATAGTCTAAATTGACGTGTCCATCCCTCAAATGTTGCATTTTACTCTCTAACTCGCAAAGGGATTGGTAAGCTGGGGAGGTGGCGTTGTCACACCACCATGACTTTTCATTTATTCAACAGGCTTGTTGTGTACAACCGTTCCCATGGTCTGAATCTCAACATTTTCACATGTTCCCCACATCAGTTATACATTGTACATTTCTTTTTGTGAATTAAAGTCATTTGCAGAGGATATCTCCAGTCCCACGCTCAAGTACGGCAGTTGGCAGGCGACAGACACACTGCCCTTCACTCCTTCATGTCATCTGTGGTGCACAGCACATCCTTTTCTCCTCATCACAGAACAAACTTGCTCCTAACAAGTACCCCATCCCACCATAGCTAAGTTAAATAAGATGGCATCTTCATCAAGTACACTAAAGTAAATAGAAATTAACATTTATTAATTGTTTATTAATCACTGTTTACCTCAGCCCCTTCACTACTTCCTGTAAATGTGACCTAGTATAAGCCTAGTGCGAAAAGCGGTAATAATCGTTATTTTTAAAGCAGAAATGCGACATGCAAATACTGAAGCACTTGTGGCCTATTCATGCAATTTCGTTTGTTTCTTCAAAAGCATGGAGTTATTTAATTACTGTTTGATTACGTGTTAATTCAAGCATGTGCAAAGCAGTTCCCCTGTGTTTATGAAGGTGCACGTTAGGTTCTCTATGTCTACTTACTGTTAGTACGTATTATTGGGGTACTCGATTCGAGCAGGTTTCATTTTTTTGAAATCCTGCTCCATCAATTCTCCCTTCTGATGACTTTTAGAAGCCATCATAAAATACCTACCCTACCGAGTACAGTCTTTATTGCATTTTTAAAACTCTATATTCTTTTCTCTTTTTATGGCACCCTCATCTAAATCTTTCATTAACCCCTTCCATGCTCATGACGAGCTCAGCTCGGTGCGCGTGTGCTCATGACGATGATCTCTTGCAGGACGTCCTATTATATTTTCTTGAGTCTTATCTCATATTATTTGCTGCTTGTTTATTCATGGTATTATTCATGCATTCAACTGATGCATTTACCAAGTATGTTATTATTGCATGCATATAAGCATATATATATCTCTATGTGTATTTGAATTTTGTGCACTTGGCATCTGGGAAAGCCTTTCTGTTAGAGAACAGTGTGTAGAATAATACCCCAAGCCTTATTCTAAAAAGAGAGTCTTTGTATTTTGTAAAATAAAACCCTTTTCTAAAGCTGTTGCTGTGTTATGTCTCCTGCTTTGTTGGGTTTGAGACACCGTGTGGGAGATTCTGTTTTATCTGAAAGGCGAAACAAGACATTTTTGGCGTCACTTGTCAGGATAGGGAAAGAAAATTAAAAGGGGAAAGAAAAATATTTTCCAGAAAAACGAAGGCAGAGTCCCAGATGACAACTGAGTTATTTGAAAGGGAGATTGCCTCTCTTAACGAGGGAAAACAACTTGGTATTTCAGACATAAATATGCATTGCTTTGCATGCATCAAAAATGTGAACATTTGGAAAAAAAATGTAGTGAGATGAAAAGAGAGTTAGCTGACGCTCAGTTTGAAAACAAGTCTTGAAAAACGGTTAACCTCTTCACTACCGTGCAATTCCGCCGCAGTGTTTGGACATTCCATTCGCGGGCGTGGCTCATGCCCACCTTGACTCATGACAGCCAGGGCCTGCCATGAGCACGGAAGAGGTTAACCATGTACCAGTCTCCAAAGCCGTTTGTTTTGAGTCATTTGTGAAAAATGTGAACTTAGAGATGCTGCCAGTTAATCTGCAGGTTTCACAGAAGGTTTTAATTAATTCTTTTGGGGATGTTCCTCAGTCGGAAATGAATTTGAACTGAGAAAATGTAAAAGTGTAGGAACATAATCAAACCATTCTGTTAGAATTAGTGATCATTGGTTGCGGTTATAAATCCGACTTGTCAGTGAATGATAAATCTTGCTCTACATGGAAAGACGCTATTTGGAAAACTGAAATGCAGCAATGTACATTTGCATCAGCACAACAGACTGTGCCATGTGTTTTAAACCTATGGCCAATACAGAAAGGGGACTGTGAGTTATGTGTTTCATTTCAGGGGCAGTGTGCTGCTTTTAGTAATTGTGAAAAACAAGGAAAGAAGAGTATGCTTTTAGACATGTGGACTAAAACATTTTCAAATGCTGGAGAATATTTTGCTTGCACTGTGACAGACACTGGGCAGATGACAATGAGAGATGATGTGATTTTTACTTTTGAATTTTCTCCAATGCAATTCCAGGAAGCAAATGTAATGAAGTGTTACATACAGACAGAAACTGCAGATTTGCATGAACAGTTGGTGCAGGTCTCAATAGAAAGTTCAGGGTGGTGCTTGAGATGTCTGAGACACAGGATTCCCCAGCGAAGTGGCAAATTGTATGCTCACAGTCCTAAACATTCACTAGACAGAACCTTTAATTCCCTTTTAGATGAAAAGTCTAAAATCCTGGAGACAGAGTTGGTGACACACAATTCTGATTGGGTGTGCATGATTAAATGTGAGCACCTAGGAAAGAAAGACCATACAAACAGGTGGGCAGAGAATGAAGGGATGCATATCCCCCTAGACTTACTTAGAATTGTGATTCCTATGTGTCAATATGCACAGCGCAGACCAGTCTCACAGAAGGTGAGGGGCAAGTTACAGAAAGAAAAATTACCAGAGCAGAAGATTTGCCTTGGGCTTATACCAAATGATAAAGGGAGCATGTATTCAGCAGTGAGTGGGCTAATAGTCAGAAAGGAGACTGCCCCAGCCCTTCTTACAGTGCAGAGAAAAGGAGAGTTTCACCCCAGAACAGCGGAACACTGGTTGCTAAGATGCAGTGTTTGCACCAGGTGAAGTTTTGGGATTTGAATATTGCCATTGTGATGTGTGGCCAGCGGGTTTGATAATTTGAGGGGTTTTCCATGTGATGTGTGACTGAGTGAGGTGCACATCCAAAGTAATGAGTTGATGTATCTAGTGTATATATATGTCAGGATGTCCAATATATTTGCTTGAGTATTATCTCATAATATTTGCTGCCTGTTTATTCATGGTATTATTCATGCATTTAACTGTTGCATTTACCAAGTGTGTTATTATTGCATGCTTATATATATATATATATATATGTGACCAAGGCCTGTGAGAGGCCGAAACGTTATGCTGTTGTTTATTGCAGAATAAAAAACAACTCATGGAATACCTGGGCCTACTGTTTTCTTGAGGTAGCGCGGCTGCATGATGCTTCGAGTGCCTTGCTGAGAACCCGTATGGATATATATATATATATATATATATATATATATATATATATATATATATATATATATATATATATATATATATATATAATATATATATATATATATATATATATATATATATATATATATATATATATATATATTCTCTCCTCCAGTGCCGGTATGTGCACTCTGGGCTGTCGTGGCGCGGTCCTGGTTAGGCCACCGACAGGCCTGCAATATGTACAACAGTTACCTCCAAGATTACGAAGTAAGCCAGGACACACGGAGTTCGTTGCAAAGCTTTAATGGCAGAAGAAATTGTGACGCGTTTCGCCGATAAGGCTCGCTCACGCTCGTCATACAAACAAAGTCAGCCATTTTTAAAGTGCTGAAAACACACCCCCAGTGTGGCCACTTAACACTTTGTTTAATTCTTTAATAAAAGGAATTTTGGAAAATACTAAGCCTAAATTGGAGAAGTGGTACTCAAGTTTCCCCGTTACATAAAATAGGCAGGTAAGTATACTACACAACACACCATAGGTTAATGGAAGGTGGTGATAAGTCACACCTTCAGAAACAGATGAAAGTAATTGCATGCACACATAACAATCACTTGAATTCATAGTTTCAACATACTCATAGAGTAACTTGGTAAAAACATTTAAACATTTAACGAGAAATCACTAATTGATTTATCATGATGGAGAATTCTTCCATCCAAGGGTACTATTTTAGTAATTGGGGTTTCATTTGTGACATCATTCATTCTTTCATTTGTTATGTCATTAGTATTGTTTCTTTTGTCAGTTACCATTAAGATAGGTATAAGAACAGTTAATAGTATCCACATAAATGGTAATAAAAAGACACTACATAAGCAAGCTTTAATACACCTACTGTCAAAGCTACGTTTTGGAAGTTCAGTCACTTCCACTTCAGCCATTTTCTCTCTATAAAAATTTTAAAAATGTATCTATGCCTCTAAATATCTAAAAGTAAAGGAAAATGTGTATTGTAATCCTTCACTTCAAGGCCTTCTTCTTTACCCCCTTTCTTTTTATTCTTTTTCTTTAGTCTACTTCGAATTTGTATTTTATTTAAATCACCAAGCCTCTTGATTTGTCAGAGTTCTTTAAGGAGGTCTTAGTTTGTTTTCATCAACTTGCTCAGTGTCAGAGTTTTCTTTTTCTTCTGTTGGATCTGATCTTTCAATTTCTTCCAGTATCACATAGGTCCACTCAGGTGCTCTATATTTTCTACTTGAAATTCTTACTTTTCTGGTTTTCCGCACTGATTCTTTCCCTGACTCTTCTTGATCTGATTGACTTGAGACCACATTACTTTGTTCTGGTCTTTTTCTTAACCTTCTCTTCAAAAGAGTGTAGTTTAGTCTTTTCACACCACTCAGTCAATTATCACCTTTACTTGGTTTCTTTGCTTTGACCTCGTTTTCACCTTCTACAAGTGGTTCACAGGTTCTTTTGTTTCCCCTTTCTTCTGACTGACTTTATTCATGCCTTTCAGTTTCTTCTTTTTTCTCTGTTTCTATAATGACTTCACTTTTGACTGTGAACTCACTTTCTTCTGGTTTGAACAAAGTTACACCTGGATGTTCGCTTTCTTCTGGATCATCAGTAAACTCTCTTTCTTTTGGTTTAGCAAACGTTTCACCTGTTTCAGGTTCTGTTGGAAATTCACTTTCTTCTGGATCATTAGTGAGCTCACTTTCTTTTGGTTCAACGACAATCTTAGAAGCCCTAGAATATCTCATCCACTCTACTCGACTTGTGCTTGGCTGTTCACCATCCGTTGGTACGTTAGAATCTGTCACTATAGATTCATCAGCTTCGCACACTTCAGCCACTGACCTTTGTTTTTGATTCACCGGTTGTGGCTCTCTTGGTCTTTCTGGTGGATCTAGGGTTCGCTTGGTGTGGATTGTGTGAATCCAATTTGGCAAGCCAGCAGACTTCACTGTCGTTGTCGTCACCAGGATGATTGGTAAGGTCCTTGCTACCTGGGATCTAAACAAGATTTTCTTACGTGTTTCTTGATGTAGATCCACTCATCAGGACTCAGATCATAATCTTGATTTCGATGTACTGTTGTGGCTTCTTCTCCAACCTGGTCAGGCATAGAACGTACCAGTTCAGCCACTTCTCTGCAATAGGCAAGCACCAGATCATCAGATATACTTATTAGTTTGTTCACTGGTACATATGCCTGTCTCATTTCTCTTCCCAAGAGGATTTCATGAGGACTCAATCTAGTCTTTTTGTCAGGGATGCTTCTCAGACTCATCAGCACAAGGAGTAAAATGTCAGGCCATTTTAATGATGTGGATGCACACACTTTCCCTAACCTGGATTTTATAGTGCCATTAATTTGTTCGACTACTCCAGATGCTTCAGGCTGATAGGCACAATGCAACTTCTGTTTAATTTTAAATACTGCACAAATCAGCCGAATTATCTCATTATTAAAATGAGTTCCTCTATCTGTCTACAAAGTGACTGGAATTCCAAATCTAGGGATCAGTTCTCTTAATATTAGTTTGGCTACTGTGAGGCTGTCCTTTTTTCTCATGGGGTAGGCTTCCACCATGCGAGAACAAGCAAACAATGACTAAGACATATTTTAACCCATTCCAAGGGGGAATCTCGATAAAATCAAGCTGGAGTCAGGTAAATGGACATTCATGCTCTCCCAATTTGTCCCCAACTTTCAACTGTCTTTCTTCGTGGATTTCGCTGCTGACATGTGATGCACCTCTGGCAAAGTTTCGCTGCAATGACCCTGAACTACAGATCACACCATGTCTGCTTGAAGAGTCTGATCATTGCATCTCTTCCAATATGTGCATGTCCATGGCACACCCTGGCCATGTGAGAAAGCAAAGAGTCTGGTAAAACTGGTCTATCATCCTGATAAACCCATAGTTCATCAACCCTTCTCTTTCTACAGCTTGTAAGTTTCCAGATTTACTTTTCCTCATCACTTGCCTTTTCCTGCATTTATCATACCTCATCCCAAGTTTCTAATGTGGTTGTCATTGCAAACAAAAGATGGCATTCAGAATTTCCTCTTTCAATTGATCTGTTTGGAGCTATTGATTTGGACACAATAACATGCAATTCGGTCTACGTATTTATTGTCACAATCGTCTCGTGATTGATGTGCAAAACATAACTACTGCAATTCTTTTGGGCAATTGTAAACCATCCAATAGCTCTTTCACAAATTATCCATTTAGTAAGGGGGAACATGAAGGAGTTAGAAATCCCCTTTTCATCCATAGCTGGCCGAAATCGTGCACGATTCCAAAACTATATTGGTTGTCTGTGAATATGGTTACTTTCAGACTTTTGGCAACTTTACATGCTCTAGTCAGAGCTATCAGCTCAGCTATCTGGGCAGAGGTTACTCCTTTCAGACAGGATGCTTCAATAGCTTCTGCTAGGGTGCAAACAGCATAGGCAGTGCGTAGTTCACCTCTTTCGTTCCTCAAACATGACCCATCAACAAATAACTCACAATCAGATTCTTCCAGAGGACTGTCCTCCTTTTTTGCCTTAGGTTTAGTACACAACTCTGTCGCCTCCAGGCAATCGTGATCCGCTTCCTCTCACTTCCTCACAGTGAGAATTGGGCAATAGAGTTGCTGGATATACAGTAGTGCACCTGACCACAGTCACATTTTCAGCACCCAGAATCACTCTTTCATACTTAGTCAGCCGACTAGAAGTGAGATACTGGGTCCTAGTGCGAGTCAAAAGAATCTCAACATAATGTGGCATATATACTCTGACAGGGTAACCCATCACAATTGGTGCACTCTGTTCGAGACTCATGCATGTAGCTGCTACTGCTTTCAGACATCCTGGCAATGGTGCAGCCACTGTATTCAGGGTAGCAGAAAAATATGCTACTGGACGTTGTGCCATTCCATGTTGCTGAGTTAGGACTGAGAGTGCACATCCGTCTCTCTCACTACTGTATAGTGCAAATTCTTTTGTATAGTCTGGCATTCCTAAGGCAGGTGCTCTACAGAGACTACTTCTCAGTTTTATGAAGGCATCCATTCCTTCATCATCTAGAACAATCAGATCTTTCACATCTTTTCGTGTCAACCTCTGTAGAAGTTTTGCAATCATCAGTGAGAAACCACATATCCACTGTCGACAATATCCAACCATTCCCAAAATCATCCACACCTCTTACTGAGTTTTGGGTGGATTCATCTGTTTGATCACACAGATTCTTTGTGGGGTTACTTTTCTGACTCCCTTTTCTATTTGTGTCGAAGGTACTGTACTTCCTGTTTGAAAAATTATAATTTTGCCTAGGACACCTTGTGTCCTCCACTTGCTAAATGGTTCAATAGGGCAATTGTGTCTGTTACACATGCCTCTCATGCCTTTGATGCTACCAGTAGGTCATCAATGTACTGAACCAGAACTGGATTTCCTGGCATGACTAAAGTCTCTAAGCAATATCTGATTAAAGATTAAGGGGCTTTCTGTGTACCCTTGAGGGACTCAGCACCATGCCAAAACACGGTCTCCAAACTGGAAAGCGAACATATACTGGCTATCCGGATGCATAGGAATCAAGAAAAATGCTTGACACAAATCAATCACTGTGTACCATTCAGCATCACATGGCATTTGATAAAGAATCACTGCTGGATTTGGCACCACTGGGCAACAAGGCACTACACTTGTATTTATTTTGGTAAATCCTGCACTATCCGGTAATTCCCACTGGGCTTTTTGATACCTATCATAGGCAAATTACAAGGACTGCTCATTATTTCTTTTAGGATTCATTGATCAATCATATGGTCAATTACTGGAGCAACTACTGCAATCACTTCTGGACTCATTTTTTATTGCAGTGTGTTTGGATACACAGCACCATTCTTCACTATTATCTGGATCGGATCTTTTGTTGTCATTAAACCAATTTCTTTTCCTGTAAAATCCCACACATCCTGATTCACTGTACTTTTTAATTTTTCAGGCAGATTGCTTTCAGTGAGAAGTGAAAACAACTCATCCACTTCTGTCCCTTGCTTTGCTAGAATCATCTTAAACTCCACATCTTCATCTGGGTTCTAAAATGCAATTCCATCTGGGGTAAAGAGGAGATGGTGCAATTCATTTCGCACAGCAAATCTCTTTCCAAGAGATTCACCGGGCTTGAGTCACATACCACAAACCGATGCATGTCTTTGAAGTTTCGAATATGAACTTCTATTGGGTTCGTGACCGGCGTTCTAATATGCTTATTCAAGACTCCTACAACTTGGATAGTTTCTCCTGAGAGGGATAGGTTTGGAATTTCTGCTGCTCTTAAAGTAGAATGGGTAGCACCAGTGTCCACTAAGAATGTAATATCATTTCCTTCTACCTTTCCAACAACAAATGGACCTGACTGATCTACCGCTAAGGATGCACCAAGTACGCACTCTTCCTCCCCCCCTCAGGAACCCTCATTGAGATGAGTCTGAATCATTTCCATTGCATTGCATCCAATACTGCTGACTCACACCAAGCGGGTCTCCTCCGTGATATCTGGTATTCACATTGTACCTTTGCACCTGAGCATTCAGATTACCTGAAATGGGAGCTTGTGGCTCCTGTAACTGCTACGTAACTATCTGCTACTGCTGCTGTTGATTTACACCCACCTCATTTTGCATCTGTGGAATAAAAGTTTGATTTCCCACATTATTCTTTTTAGCAGTTCTACACTCATTCCTCCAATGTCCAAACTTTCCGCACGCATGACAAGGAAATTTCATCATAGTTTCTCCCTTACTCATTTTTCCCTTTCCTTTACCTCCACTGTAATTCTGCCCATTTTGACTCTGTCCACTTGCTTGACTATTGCTGTTTTCTTGTTGCACTGCTACCTTCACTTGTGCCCACATAATTTTCTCCTTTAACTTTTTGTTTACTGTCAATTTCATCACAACAATACTTTGCATATTGTACGAGTTCATCCACTGTCTTACTCTGCCAACCGATGAAATGCTGCTGTATCATGTTGCTAATCTCAGGCCTCAATCCGAACACAAAACGATACACAAAATGTTCAATGTCTTTATCTCCAATATTTTCAAAACCACTATACTGTTTATATACCTGTAGCAACCGTTTGTAATATGCATGTACTGACTCTTTTGGTTCCTGGGTAGTTCTGTCAATCTTAACCCAATCTGTTTCTAGTGGAGAGATCTTTCCCTTTAAGGAAGTGATTACCCAATTATATTTTTTCATTACTTCTTCTGATGGTGCACCTGCTTTAGGATCCGTAGGGTATTCCTCTTTTGGCCAATCCACAGTAATCTTACATTCTGTCCATAGATCAGCCGGAACGACAATATCGAATAGACCATCTAAATCTTTTAGTAAAACTTTTGACACCTTTACAAACCTATCTACCTGTTTGTACCATTCAACCATTTTTTCTCTCAATCTAGGAAAATGATTTCTAAAAGACAATATATCCTGTCTTGACCATGGACCATGTATGTACATATCCACCACCTGCTACCTCTCTCATCGGACACGCCCTTTCAACCTGTTCAGTTTCCTTCATGGGAAACATAGTCTCCCCTTTATTTGCTGCATCTTCCTTCCTTTCAGACAAACTAACTTTCCAATGATCTACATCTCCCCATTTTTCAAAATATTCATTACTTCCTTTATCTGTAACCTTCTTCCTGACGCATTCAAACTTTGTAAATCCTTGTCATTGAATTCCAACTTGTACAATTTATGCAATGTTTTCGACTTCTCCATGTCTACCCCATACTTACTAGCAGCTTCAGATATTTTCTCATGTAAATTCCTTGCCCTCAAGGTAATACTCTTACACAAAAACAACAATTCTTCATCATGATAACTCCCTAATCTGTCTGTGATTAATGTTCCAATAATAATCTCTTCCAAGTGAAACTTCAACTGGTTCCCATTTATGCTCTGTGGTTGTGGTTTTGGCTCTATCATTTCTTTTATCCAATTACTTAATTCTTAAAGGACGCCCTTTGAAACTGAAATCAGCCCATTTGCAGCCAGCAAGCAAGCCAGCCTTTTTCTCGCCACTGCCATTAAGAAACCGGGACCGGGAGTGTAGAGAGTGAGAGGACTACACTCCCCAGGGTCCTTTGCAGCAAATTGCACCGTCGCGCACCCGCCAACATCACTGGAGCACCAGGAGGCGTGGTTAAAAGTGCCATGGTGTAGTGTAGTTCCTATTTTCCCAATAGGCTCTGCGCATTGGAATAACATAAACAGCCATGTAGACGTAGGACTGAGGTCATCTAGGTCTCTACTGACTATGTTAGACTTAAATTAGGTTTTCACTAGCTAGCTCAGAGGTCACTAGAAACTTTCCTGAATGAATAGGGAGGAGTGAACTTCCCTGGTTCAGACAAGAAGGGATTCAGTTTCTGACAACCGCATAAACATGACAACTTTGCTCCCTCAGAATAAGAGTGTATCTCTAGAGTCGTGTGAAAACAATAGGCAGCTATTTCACTCAGTCAATCATGCATACTTAGTTTCACCAGAGTGCAGAGAAGTAGAGAGACGGGCGTTTTCAATAAAAGGTGTTATTTATTGAGCAGTCTTCTTTCTCATGCAAGAGAAGTGAAATGCCACAATTGCAATACTTATCATAAAGTAAAGTGCGTACAGTAAAAGTAGTATTATGAAATAATACTGTAAAAGCATTGATATGGTTTCTTAGCCATATGATACTTTAAAATGGATAAAATATATACATACATAAGAACATTGACTAACGTACTCAACTGGTACTTCTAACTACGCCTACCCCAGTGTACCTGACCTAAGCCTAATACTTGGGAAGGAGTAAGTAAGTAGCAGTTTAAGTTCAGTTGGTTAAGATTGTTTTGCCAAGAATCTGCATCAAGAATTCTCTCAACGGTTTTAGTCAGCTCCGTACCTTGGTAATAGAATGTGGGAGGTCTGGTATCTCTTTCATCAGGACTCGATCTCCCAGCAACCCGCAAGGGTAGGCTGGAAACACTGGAGCTGGATTATCTCGGCTGGAGAAAAAGACAGCGTCTCTCTCAGTGTGTCAAACGGGAGGGGCGGCTTCCATGGGCTCTTACATCAGCTGGGCTCTCGGGCAAGTAGATAGCCGCTCTGCTCCAAACCACAGTGTGTTTGCTTAAGGCAACTGTTGGTATATTTATACCTGAAAGGCGCCGAGTTTGACGTAAGTTTGGACATAATACGTCACTAAGAACTAACAGTTCTTTCTGGACTCCAGGAGTTCTTGTTCAGATCAAAACAAAATCAGGGGGGATTTCCCGGGCTGCTGGAGGCTTGTTTGTTTAAAGAACGCATTGTGCTTTCTAGGAGTCGATGGGAGTAGCCGGGCTGTGCTTTAGACTGCATGGGCTATTACTGAATATGGATATGATTGATTCTTATGCCTTTATAAGGATATTATTAATTATAACCACATAAGGGCTTGAATCGGGAATATTGAATTAGGGTCCTAGATAGAAACACGACACCCACTTCACGGATTAATGTCCATCATTACTAAAAAACTAAGCAATAGTAAACATAACGATTCATGTGTGTTTTCTAACCCACTCCAAAATACATATTTCGCATTTGAAATGGTATATGGTAAATACAAGAAAATGAGTGTTGGTACTGTACGCTTTTCAAGCAGTGTCATCATTCAGTTAAATGCATATTTATATCAGCTGAATGAATTGCGAAAATTACACATGAAATGGCTCTTAATACAGAAAAGAAGGTCGAGACCATTCCATCTCATATTTATACAAAACGCTGTATAAGTGCTAGAGGCTGAGGTAAAATATTGTCTCTAGTATCCTAAAAATAGAAGCTCTGTTCTCTAAGAATAGTTCTACTTTAAGCAGAGTACCATGTGCCAAAAAAAGGTAAATATTTTGGAAAATGTAAAAAATAATTTCGCTTTCAGGGGAAAAAATAGTTCCAAATATTTTCGGTAGCTTTGTTTATCAAAACTGAAGGCCGAGTTCAGAGTTCAGGGAACGCTGTGTACTTGTTAAAATATTTTCATTCTCGTTGCTCAGGGGAGAACATAATTTCAGACAGACTCGCAAAAAATTGGTCTACGACATCAGGTGAAAGTTCGACTAAGTTTGAAAATACTGCAACTGTGCAGTTCTCTGTGTGATTGCTATCATTAATGTTAGGCTCAGCAATGCTCACAGAAGGTTGTACCTGTTTGGTGCTGCTTTCCTCTCGTACCTCACCGCCACCTACTCGTAGTGGTGAAGTCTCAACGAATGCCGTCATCAGAATCGGTAGCCGCTGGGGACAACACGATGCATGAGTCGTTACAGGACCTAGCAAAGTATTGATATCCATTGGTACTGCTGATGGTAGTGTAAGATAGACGTCCAACACGCATTCTTCTCCGCAGAGCAGACATCGAAGCACAGGTAAGATGCATGAAAGAAACCAGGTTGTACTCAGATCTCTTAGCCGGGCCAATCCGAGGACCTTAGTGATACGGTCTCGGTATCGTATTGCTAGGATAGTTTCTTCCATCGTTGCTAGAGTCTTGTCTGTGGATTGGCTTGCCATATCGGTGCAGAAGGAGCAAAAATAAAATTCCTGCCACGAGTCCCAAGATTAAGGCTAGGCCGCCAAAGACAGAATGGACAAAATGGACAAAATTCGGGAAGATGCCCAGAACTGTTTCAAAGGGTGCTAACAGTCCCGAAAAAACTGTCTTAAATACATGTGCCATGCCACTGGTATCAGACATGTTTAAGATTTGGCTTAATATTTCTACGCAATGCACTGGACCATTTGTCGATAAAAGGGAATGTATCTCTGCCGATGTCCTTGCCATTTGCAGATCATACGTTTCTTTGGATGACGATAAAAGGCACAGTTGTCTGTAAAATAATAGACTTTATTCTGCTTAAAGTATCAATTCGAATAGAAGAGATATTCAACGAAGGCCATAACGCAGCCCCCATATCTGGATTGCTGTGTGGATAAATGTATGTAAATGTAAATGTAAATGTAAATGTATAGGCATTTATATAGCGCACTACTTACCCGGAGGTTCCCAAGGCGCTTCGACCGCTGCGAAACCCTTCCTGGCTTCCCTGAGAGATGGTCCCTTAATGGGTATCTCCAGGGTGAGACCAGGCATCCCCGGCGGTCTGGTGGGGCCGTTAGTGAAGATGAGGCAAGCTAATGCCCAGAGTTGCCGAGTGTGATCGCTGATCAGAGTGGGCACCGAGGCGAGAGAATTATCGGGTACGCTGACCCTGGTCCAGAAACCTGCCGCGCCGGGAATCGAACCCTGGTCCTGGTCCGTCCTCTGCTCTCGGGTTTGCCGCCTCTAACCAGTGAGCCACACTACTTCACTAATACAATACTTGCATACAGCAAACGACCCTGGAAGTTACGGTTGTCAGATAGGCTTTTCCTGGCAGCATGCCACAACAGCTGTGGTCACTTAATAAAACGTAACTACCATTAGAAAGTTGTCTAAAAAATGGCTCTATCTGTTTTGCAGGTGTGCCATGCAGGTGACATGAAAGGTTATTTGAAGACCCTTCGCAGGCTCCAGGCAGGTTAATACCTTGACACAGAAGTGTACCGCTTAGTGATTTTTTACAGTTGTTACCACTAAGGAATACTTCCTTTTTCCCCTCACTATAACATCAGTGTGTATAAGGTAAACTCCAGGTTGATTTGATGTATTCTTTACCCAACCTTTCATACTGGCCCACAGGTATATACTTTTGGCAGTATTTAAACTGGAAAGTTGTTATTGGAATTGGAATTGTTCCGTGTATTATCAATTCAATGACAGGTCTCTCTGACATTGTCAATGGTAATCTCTCGAGTTTCGAAAGTGGCCCTCCCGCCTAGGGAGAGAACACCCCTGCGCACAACTTGAAAAGGGGACCAAACAAGGTCTAGTTCAATGAATCAATATTAGAAACGAAAAAGTTCATCCTTTAAAGGTTTATTCCAAAATTTCTTGATTATGCATGATGTTATTCAACACATATCCACAATTGTAATCCAAGGGATAAGTAAATGATTTAAGGTGTGTTCGTTATCACACAACCCAATGCATTTCGGGCGAGGCCCATCGTCAGGGGATTACTCTACAACAAAAAACAAAAAGATACAAGCTATAATCACATTGTTACATTGTCACTACCAGTATAACTGATACACAGTACATGCAGCGAAAAACTGAAGTGGAGTAGAAAAACAGGTGTAACATTAGAAAAAGTGAGAAAATGAAAGTGCATGCGGAGTGGTGCAACCTGGCCCTAGTGAATCTATTGTAAACACGTGGATCCCCGAGACTAGCGATGAAAGATTCCGTGTGTCAGGTAAAAAAATATTAACCAAAAAGGACATGTAAGTGAAAGAGATTAGTCTAGTGTGTTAGGTAGTGCTTGCCCAGATTTAAGAAGAATGGCCGCAATAGTGGACTAGACGGAAGGTCCCAAGGAAGGGTACTTACTCGTGCGATAACTACGCGTGGACTCCGCGGAGTTCCGTGTGAGTTGACAACCCGAGAGAAAGAGGTGGAGATAGAAATACCCCTGGTGAAATGAAGAGAGGACTGGAAAAGGTGTGCATTTAAACAGAGAAAAAGGACTGCAAAGTTTTCTCAAACCTCACAAGTGTGAGCGCCATGTCATACGGTGCAAAAAAAGAATGATAAAAGGGAAAAAGGTTAACAGAAACAAATAGACATGAAAAGGCAAAGTGACTGCATAAAGGACTAAATTATAGGTAACATAAAAATTCCATGCGATCATTGAGCCCCAGGGGGACCATCGTGCTTAGGTATCAGATCCAGAAGTTCTCGCGTTTCAGTAGATTGTTCTTGTTGTTCAAGGTGATAGGAACCTGCTCCAGTATTTGATATTTAAGTTGAGCCACTGAGTGTCTATTTTCCAAAAAATGAGTAGCCACAGTAGATTTTGAGTTCTCTGTATGAATGTTACTCTTATGTTCTAAGATCCTGGTACGGATCTTCCGCTCAGTGTGACCTACATAACACTTCCCACATGGACATTTCAACACATATATAACGTTCTTGCTGTTGCATGTGGCGTTAACTCTCAATTTGATGGGGGTGCCTTTCATCGGATGGTTGATCACGTTACCCAGAATACAATTATTGCAGTTGCTGCAGTTGTGACAGGGTCTTAGACCTGTGTAGGTGATGTTGGTTTTTTGTTCACTGGTTTGGCTCAAAATTTCTTTGAGATTCTTGCCCCTGGTGAATGCAAAGATAGGCGGCTGTGTGAACAAACCTTTGAAGTCTGGTTCTAATGTTAAGATGGACCAATGTTTACGGATGATTCTTTGGAATTGCGTGGATGCTCTGGAGAATTTAGAAACCACTACCATGCGGTCGGAGGGTGTTTTTTGTTTAGGTTGTAACAGAGATGGGAGGGCCACTTTCGATACTGTTCACTCCACACCGCTTGGCCAGACGGTGTTTCCCCAGCAGCACACGATAATCCATCACAACTACTTTACTGCTCTCACCTCAGCTGTGCGAGCTCCCCACCACATTTACTTTGCTTCAGACCTCTGTCCACGGACCTCGGCACGCTTGCAACATGAATTTTGAATCGGTCTCCGGCATGACCGATCAAAAAGCCAGCACGTTTGCCTACACCACAGATGACGCGGATAAGATCTACGGGATGATACAGGACGACATCTCTTCCACTGGTAACACCCGCAGTGTAGAGAGCAATCTCCGGCAATTACTCTACCTTCTCAAAAAACAATCGAACCAGAAACTGCACGCCAGCACCCTGATTCGGTACCATCGTGTCCAACGGATCCCTCGTGGCCTTCGGGTCCCTTTAAAACCACTCCTTTGCAAGAATAATACTAAATTTGTTGAACGCTGGTACTCTATTCTTAATAAATGCTCCCTCGATCTCATTTTACTGATCGTGGAAGAACTAGCCAAGACTCTAGAAGAACTCACCCAAGAAATTACTAACGTTAGGAAGGAACTAGACGATGCCCTGACCGAAGAAGAACTCAAGGAAATGCTAGAAGACATCAACACACAGTTTGACAAGCATATACGTGAAACTCAGGAGAGAAAACTGAGAAAATTCAAAAGAGACACCATAGACTATAAACTCGGCGAGGTGTACACCTGGGCTGAGGTGTATGCCCGCCGACGTCCTAACAAACCATACAACCCCTTTTCAGCTAATGAGACTTCGTCCTCGGAAGACGATCAAAGAGCAAGACCCTCATCGACCAGACAACAGAATGACGCCCAGACTGCAAGCACTTCAACCGATCCTGCGGTTCCTTTTTTAGAACCAGGTACCAACCAACAAAAAGATCCCGGGGGGGAAAAACCCGCCGAGGAAAGAGAAAAGACTCCACCGGCAAAAGGCAAGAAAGCGAAAGGAAGACGCTGACCAACAACGACAATCTGGTCATTAATATTTCCTCCACCACGATGACAGAGGAAGAAATCAATATCCTACAAAGAGGACAATCTTTCGTCCCTGCGACTGGCACAAACACATTGGAACTTGAAGTGAGCACTTTCAAACTTATACGCAATATGCGTTTGAGACATTACTTCCAGAACATCAACCCCGTCAGTTCCCAGGAGGAAGACATGCTCAGAGGATTACGACCCCATAGCACCTTCTTGGCCCCTCAGAGCCACAAAATCATCGATGCCTTTGAGAACTTGGTTAAACAGGAAATATTGAACCTTCCTTTCTTACAACCGGCTAAACGTGGGAACCTTACCAAAAAAGAGAGAAACATCCTACAAAAAATCGCAGACAATCCTAACATCATTTGTCAAAATGCAGACAAAGGAGGCGCTCTCGTAGTCATGGATACCTCATTTTATGAACTACAAGTTAAAGCCCATCTAGGGGATTCCAACACCTATGATGTTCTCCCGGGTGATCCCACCCGAGAATATACCAACGACTTGATCACCATCATCAACAGAGCTTTTGATAATGGCACTATTAATGACAGGACGAGGAGATATCTCACGCCACTCCATCCTAGACCTCCGGTACTGTATATGCTACCTAAACTTCACAAGCACCCGACTAGACCGCCTTTTCGACCCATAGTGTCGACAAGATGCAGCATTCACCAAAACGTTGGAAAATTCCTTGACAAATACCTACAACCGTTTGTCATTACAGCAGATTCATTCGTCAAAGACACCACAGATTTTTTGTCCAAATTGGAACCAGTCATGAACCTATTAAGGGATTCCACCTTGATCATGTGTACAGTGGATGTCAGTTCCCTGTACACGTCTATCCCTCATGATGGAGGGATAGAAGCTATCGAAAGAACCTTGGCTCAATCTGATCTTGATCATGATCTTAAAGTATTCCTAATAGAACTTACCATGTTTACATTGTATCACAGGTACTTTACCGTCTTTGATACATGGTTTCTACAACTGAACGGGACGGCCATGGGAAATTCGCCTGCTCCTTGCTACGCGAACATTTTCATGCGAATGTTTGAAGAGACTCACATTCTATCCCAAGAAGTTTGGAGAGAAAACGGTAGGTTGTACCTACGTTACATCGACGACATCTTCCTTCTATGGGCTGGCACCACCGAATCACTTGACATTTTTCTTAACACCTGGAATCAAGTCACACAACGGATACAATTTACTTGGGAATACAGTACATCCTGCGTCCATTACTTGGACGTCAAAATACTCAGGGCACTAGGTGATTGGTCAACCATGATTTTCCGAAAACCTACAGACAGAAACTCGACTCTACACTACCAGAGCTTCCACCGCATGGGATTAAAAAATAACCTACCGTATGCCCAAAAACTATGAGTCAAGAGAATAGTTTCTAAACCGGAGGAGAGTAAAAGTCAGATTCGAACAACATTGGAACGCCTACGAGCCCGCGGATACCCTACCCCAATTCTCGACATGGCAATCCAGAGGAGTGACAAATGCACTAGAGCATCTCTGTTACAACCTAAACAAAAAACACCCTCCGACCGCATGGTAGTGGTTTCTAAATTCTCCAGAGCATCCACGCAATTCCAAAGAATCATCCGTAAACATTGGTCCATCTTAACATTAGAACCAGACTTCAAAGGTTTGTTCACACAGCCGCCTATCTTTGCATTCACCAGGGGCAAGAATCTCAAAGAAATTTTGAGCCAAACCAGTGAACAAAAAACCAACATCACCTACACAGGTCTAAGACCCTGTCACAACTGCAGCAACTGCAATAATTGCATTCTGGGTAACGTGATCAACCATCCGATGAAAGGCACCCCCATCAAATTGAGAGTTAACGCCACATGCAACAGCAAGAACGTTATATATGTGTTGAAATGTCCATGTGGGAAGTGTTATGTAGGTCACACTGAACGGAAGATCCGTACCAGGATCTTAGAACATAAGAGTAACAGTCGTACAGAGAACTCAAAATCTACTGTGGCTACTCATTTTTTGGAAAATAGACACTCAGTGGCTCAACTTAAATATCAAATACTGGAGCAGGTTCCTATCACCTTGAACAACAAGAATAATCTACTGAAACGCGAGAACTTCTGGATCCGATACCTAAGCACGATGGTCCCCCTGGGGCTCAATGATCGCATGGAATTTTTATGTTACCTATAATTTAGTCCTTTATGCAGTCACTTTGCCTTTTCATGTCTATTTGTTTCTGTTAACCTTTTTCCCTTTTATCATTCTTTTTTTGCACCGTATGACATGGCGCTCACACTTGTGAGGTTTGAGAAAACTTTGCAGTCCTTTTTCTCTGTTTAAATGCACACCTTTTCCAGTCCTCTCTTCATTTCACCAGGGGTATTTCTATCTCCACCTCTTTCTCTCGGGTTGTCAACTCACACGGAACTCCGCGGAGTCCACGCGTAGTTATCGCACGAGTAAGTACCCTTCCTTGGGACCTTCCGTCTAGTCCACTATTGCGGCCATTCTTCTTAAATCTGGGCAAGCACTACCTAACACACTAGACTAATCTCTTTCACTTACATGTCCTTTTTGGTTAATATTTTTTTACCTGACACACGGAATCTTTCATCGCTAGTCTCGGGGATCCACGTGTTTACAATAGATTCACTAGGGCCAGGTTGCACCACTCCGCATGCACTTTCATTTTCTCACTTTTTCTAATGTTACACCTGTTTTTCTACTCCACTTCAGTTTTTCGCTGCATGTACTGTGTATCAGTTATACTGGTAGTGACAATGTAACAATGTGATTATAGCTTGTATCTTTTTGTTTTTTGTTGTAGAGTAATCCCCTGACGATGGGCCTCGCCCGAAATGCATTGGGTTGTGTGATAACGAACACACCCTAAATCATTTACTTATCCCTTGGATTACAATTGTGGATATGTGTTGAATAACATCATGCATAATCAAGAAATTTTGGAATAAACCTTTAAAGGATGAACTTTTTTGTTTCTAATATTGATTTATTGAACTAGACCTTGTTTGGTCCCCTTTTCAAGTTGTGCGCAGGGGTGTTCTCTCCCTAGGCGGGAGGGCCACTTTCGATACTGTTCACTCCACACCGCTTGGCCAGACGGTGTTTCCCCAGCAGCACACGATAATCCATCACAACTACTTTACTGGGTTCACCTCAGCTGTGCGAGCTCCCCACCACATTTACTTTGCTTCAATCTCTCGAGTTTTTCAGAATCGTATAGTCTGCTCCTTTTTGTGCCAAACTGATTTGTTTATCAGTAAGGTTAAAGATACCGAATAATGACGTTGTATTGATTAAACGCCATGGTACGTAGCCTGAACGCAGATTTTGCAACGTCCAACCAAGCTCTACAATAGAACGCAATCGAGACTGACCATGTTGTAACATTAGTAAGTCCTGCTCTATTATATCAAAAGCAGATGATACAATGCTGTCCAGTGAATATATTCTGGAGGACAGAGTTGTTAACCCATTGTCCACTACAGAAAGTGATTTTTCCAAATTTATACGATCAATTTCTCTTATTTTTTCTGCTGTTTCAATTTGCATTACTTTCCAAACTTCGTTGTATGCAGCAAATATACCGGCCGCTATGAAACGTTTTTGACGCTGCTTGCATGGTCCCAATATGAAATCACGCAAGTCAGCACCGTCTTTAAGAAAAAGTCAAGTGTTGCTTAATTTCAGTCAGTGTGGATTTCTCTAGCCAGTCAAGGCATAGTTTCCCTACACTGTATGTTGTAACTATCCCTGGATGTTGTCTCTGGGAGTATCTTGGGTCTGGCCTGGTCATTTTGAACCCCTGTGTTTTGTTCAGGAATCTATCTTGACAGTTATTTGTGTCTGTTGGCCAGATCAACCACTTTTTCCAATCAGGATGTGTTCTGTTTTGGTCTAAAATATGGGATACCTCTATCTTCACATTTGTAGTGCTGTCACTATCAGTTATGGGTTTCGGAATAGACGGTGTATTTAAGTCTTTTATCTTAGCTAGGCCAATACAAGTAGTTTGTTGAATTGTGTCATTCAAGAATATCATTTGTTCTGGGATCATGCAGGCCCTAAATAATGCTTCTAGGCCTTGTACTTGCCAATCTTTGGTACCCCAGATAGTTTTTGTTTCAATTGTGTTTTTCCAAAATTCGAAACTAAATGTAGACATTTTGTCATAAAATTTTTCAGAATAAGTCAATTTAGTATTTGTCAACATTGTTTTCATTCCTGTCCTAGTTAACATTTTAAAATAAAACGTTTCTGGATCACTGTTGTTAAACCCTGAGAAGTACTGGAATTTTTCATAAAATGTTTTCGAGCTGCCTTTTGGCTGAGTTGGACAGTGTTCCCATTGGTTATACAATAAAACATTTCTAGGCTGAGCAGTTTTATGCAAATAGTGATCCCCAAAATGATTGTAACAGTATAACTCTTCATAATTCGATGAGCCCTGTAAGTTATCATGGTCTGTTAATTTGGCTGACATTACTAAATCTGACATCATCATATTAATGTTTTCAAAGTCCCAATCATCAGAAAAGGTACTGGGTGTCACAAAGTCACTTAATGAAACCTTGAACTGGTGTGGATATTTCAAGAGCTCAACCGGGCCAAAAATGTCATAATCAGTTCTGTCCCATGCTACCCAACCGGGTATTGGATTGGCTGAGATGTTTACTGATGACAGTTCTCTTTTTCTCGATGTGGGAGGATGTGTGAGGCTTTAGGACCAAGTTGAAGTTCTGACTTGCTGTGTCCATTGTACTATATTTCCCATCTAAGAATTTTCCCAAACATAGAATCATGATGAGCCAAAGCAGGAGAGTAAGTACACCTAACACAATCCAAAATTCAATCCATGGTGAAATCAGATATGTTTCTTTTAGTTGGTGAAAAAGTTCAATTACTTTGTCTTTGAAAGTTTTTGTTGCAGGTGTTTCTTCATGCTCGCTTTGATATTCAGAAAAGTCGTCGAAGTTGATGAAGTAGCCAGATGCAGTTCTGTCAATTGTTGGAGTTATTTCCGGATTTTCATTTGCTTTTGCATTTTTCTTTGTTTCATTAGCATAGTCAGAGGCTACATCATTGTAGACTGGTGTTTCTTGACGAGCTGTTGCAATTTGGGTTTCAAGAGACACAAGTTCCATCGCATTATTGCATAGTCCTTTTTTATTAACTGCAGGTTTATCAAATGTGATTAGTCTCTCAGTATGAGCCTCTTGGATTGTAGCAAATTTCGGTATTCTGTTATTTCTTGGGAGTCCACTGGGCCTACTACTTATTATTGGCCACATGATTGTGGTTTTACCATGTTGATGGATACAACTGTGTTTTCATTTTTACCAGCAAGAGGCGGTTGTACAACTGATCTTGTTCCGCTGACTGCTAAAACAGGTACTGCTTTTCTGTAAGAAGGCCCAAATTCCTTCTTCACCGCGATATTCTCTCTGACCAGATCCCCAATCTTTGGAATCCAGACAGGTCTTGCTGGGACAGGTGGTTTTTCTTCAGTGGCTGTCGGCTGTTGTTATAACTTTATGTTACTCAGGTTTTTTCTTGTTTCATTTAAATCCTGTAAAACAGCCAAACGGTCTTTGATATCAAAGCATTTTTCTTATACCACTGAAGTGTGACAAACAAGATCCTGAATGAGCATTCTAGTGCCGAACAATAGTTCGTATGGAGTGAGACCTTTTAGAGAATTTCTTGGCAGATTATTAAGTCTAAATTGGACACTTGTTAAATGTTTGACCCACCCAACACCTGAACCTAATACCCTCGCCGTTATAGATTGCTTTATGTCCCGTTTTTTTCTTTCCACTACCGCATTTCCCTCAGGATGGAAGGGAGAAGAGTCCCGCATGCAATGCCCATGCTGTTGAATTTACACGTGTAAGTAACTTTACTACTTTTGGTAATTTATCATTTGCGAATGTAAAGTTACTCAAATGTCTAGACTTACATGTTTACAAACCCTACCAAAAACAGCAGAAGCAAGTTCAGAATCACACAACACCAACCCCTTACACTACAACTTCCTTCCACAGAAAATAATGGAGGCATGGAATGAGGCTAGAACCCCATAACAAGTAATGCTAATTAAAATATTTTATTTGAACTTTTTCATCATAATATATATACATATGTATATTTTTTTTAAGTTTACATTTCATTATATACATACCATTTTGTAATTTCTAATACATTAGATATACATTTCAATTAAAAAATAATTCTTTAAAAACTAAGTAAATTTAATATATTTAAATTAATCAAATATTTAATTCGAATTTAAATTAATAGTACTGTAGCAGTTTTTATTTTTTCTATAATTAAAATAAATATGTAACATAAGCATAAAATGTTTAATCATATTTATTTTACGTTTAAAGAACAAAAACTTTTTTATATTGCTAGACTTTTTTATATAGCTAAGAAGATCTCTAATCCAGTGGTGAAGATCTTGCTCCGGCAAAGTATAGCAAAAGAATTAGTACGGATTTTTATGGTAAATAATAAAGCAGATACATTGTACATATTTTAATTTGTACATATTTTAAGTGCAGAACAATTAACTTAATTTTAATTTAAAATGTAGTTATTTTGAATGTTAAAGTAAAACATTTCTTCTGACGTTTATATAAAATATTATTCGATCTACAGTAAAATAAAATACATTGGTTTCGCGTGTATTAAAAAGTAACATAAGTGACATATCAAAATAAAAGTAATTTATTTACATTTTAATAAAAATAATGTAATACTTTTTTTTTGTTTTTAAATATTTTTATTTTATTTTCACCTGGTACGAGACAACAAGATATTCACAATTATTTCACATCATTCTATGTTTTTGATTTAGATGAACTTAATTTTAACAGAAAGTTTTGTTTGAATAAAGAAATCGTTATTAATAAAGTCAGATATGTCACATACATACATAGAAATTCATGGGTCAAATAACATAATAAAAGAGACTAAAATACAACAAGATAATCCATTTGTCAGTCGGAGTTAGTCTTTACGTCATTCAGTTCAAACTAAGGGGCATATTACCAAGCAATAGCGATAATTATCGCTATTGCTTGGTTAGAGACAAAAATTTACCGCAGCGCTGCGGCGATTTTTACCGCAAATAAACCTTGGTATTACCAAGGTTTAACGCAAATGCGGTAAAAATCGCCGCAAAGCATAAATATCGCTGAAAAGTCAGCGATATTCATGCATTAGCGAGCTAATGCTCTTAGCCATGTTATCCACCTCCCATTGGATAACATGGCTAAGAACTGCTCAGGGCAGGTGTTAGCTTTTGGAGATATTCCCGCTTAGCGCGAATATCTCCAAAAGTTGGTAATAGGAGATAGCGATGTTAGCGACTGTTTTCAGTCTCTAACATCTTGCACACCCACTTTGCATGTCATTAGTGATAAATATCACTGACATGCAAAGTGGGGCCCAAGATGGTCGCTATCTCCTACTAGCTGTCGCTAACTGGTGTTAGCGGCAGCTAGGTAATAGGGAGATAATTTTATCTCCGCTTCCTTGGCTTTTAAAGCCAAAAAAAGCGGAGATAAACCCCCTTGATAATATGCCCCTAAGTCTCCCCAAATCTTCTCAAATTTCTTAAGCGAGCGGATACCTCTTAATTCTGCCAGAGTACACTCCATTGTTTTAATTTCACTGACTAAATACCACCAATCCATGACATTGGGTATATTAGGGCTAATCCAGGCTCTAGCTAGGATTAATTTGGCGCATGAAATTAGTATTGCTGCCAAAGCAGGTCGTGGTTGATTAGTCAGATGTAGACCAAATAGTGCCATAGGCGCCGTTATCAGGGAGCTAAGGATATTTTTAGCAACCATTATTTTTCCCACTTCTTCCCAGTATTTCCCAAGTGTTGGACAGGAAAACAACATGTGCACCAAATCCGCAGCATATTCGGCGCATTTCGGACATTTAGTTTTGTCTCCCAAAGCATTGTTTGTAAGCCATTTCGAAAATGTTCTGGCGTATAATAGAGCATGTAGGTGTGTGATCGTGGGGGTGTCGCGGGCCGGAAAATCAGGCAAGGAGGCCGGATATAGTGGGCTATAGTTGAGATTTATTGGTACGAAAGTCAAATAGACAGGGTGACAAAGGCAGTCCGGTAAGACGGGGTGGTTCTTCCTGGTCGACGGTCTTCTGTTGCTGGCTCTCGGGTTTCTTCGTCTCCGTTGCTGGGGAGGTACCTCGGAGGGCAATAAGAGAGAGAAGGGACCGTTAGACCGAACTGGGTCTCAATCGTATGCTGACACCGACACCGGGACGTGCGTGGGAAGAAAAGAAGGACTAGTGAGGTAGGGTTCTATGGGGAAGAGGAACTTTACGGAAGACGGGGAAGTAGGTCAGAGAAAAGAGTGTTAGGGTGACGGTGGCGGGAAGAGGGGTGTTTGCAAGGTGAAGTGCTTTACAGTAATCACAGTGCAGTTATCGTGCGATAAGTGCCTAAAGGTGAGAGGACTATACAATATATACACTGAGCACCTAGCGTGCTCACGGGAGGGTTTACGCTACTCACGCGGTCCGCCGTAGCTCTCCAGTTGAGCTACGGCCGCTCTTCAGCCACCTCCTCAAGGGCTCCACCAGTCCTCCGACCACTCGTCTACTTCGGCTTGCTCTTCCTCTCGCTCTCCAACACCAGTCTGAGTATCCTGCCACAATGCTCCGACCTCGTCCTCACAGTGGCGTTCGCTTTTCACTGGTGCTGTCGCTGCCTCGGAGGTGGGACTTCCGAGTTCATGGTGACGTACTTCCGGTGCCTGCGGCCCGGTGATAGGTTCCTGGAACAGAGAGAGGGGCGGGGCACTGTGGGTCATGCTGTTCGTTCTGACACTGTTACGGACCCGAGGGGGTTGTCTAAAAGTGCGTGAGGGGGAAGTCCTTGACAACGGTAAGGTTTCAGGGGGGCACAGTCCAGGCGGGGGTGAAACAGGGACCGGGTCACATTCCCTTCCCCTAGCTGTCTTTCTTGTACCG
The DNA here is from genome assembly GCF_964263255.1 of Lissotriton vulgaris. Classification (NCBI taxonomy): domain Eukaryota; kingdom Metazoa; phylum Chordata; class Amphibia; order Caudata; family Salamandridae; genus Lissotriton; species Lissotriton vulgaris. Next base: position 156,902,795 of record NC_141695.1, on the reverse strand, counting down.
GTGGAAGAACTGGGGTACCAGGACAAAAAGTCTGCGTTGCCTTGTTCAGATCCTTTTCGGTGGCGTGTCTGAAACCGAAAGGGTTGGAGGGATAGGAACCATCGGAGGACCCGGTCATTATGTCCCTTGTTCCGGGCCATCCATTCCAAGGGGGCATGGTCGGTGTAAATGGTAAAGTCCCTACCCTCTAAATAGTATCTCAGGCTCTCGATAGCCCACTTGATGGCGAGGGCTTCTTTCTCTACAACAGCATAGTTAAGTTCCCTAGGAAAGAGTTTTCGACTGAGATACAGTATTGGCTTTTCGTTTCCTTGTGAGTCGATTTGGGAGAGGACTGCTCCTAAACCCTGATCGGACGCGTCTGTTTGGAGTACAAAAGGCCGGGAATAATCAGGGCTTACAAGGACAGGACTGGAGGTCAGGGCGTCTTTCAGGTCGTTAAATGCCTGCCATACCAGGGGACTGGGGTGGTTTAGAGCTAGCTCGGTCTGGGTAGCTTTTTTTAACAGGTCGGTAAGAGGGGCAGCCCTTTGCGAGAAGTTGGGGACAAATCTCCTATAGTAACCTAGGAGTCCTAGAAACGCCCGGAGATCTTTCTTTGTCCGCGGAAACGGGAGAGTCGCAATGGCTTTGGTTTTGGACTCCTGGGGTCGGATCAGACCCTCACCCAAAAGGAAACCGAGGTACTGGACGGTTTGGGCGGCCAGGGTGGTTTTAGCCGGATTGATGGAAAACCCAAAGGAGCCCAAGGAAGAGACAACCGCATGCAAATGGATGAGGTGTTGTTCCCAGCTGTCGCTATAGATGACTATATCATCCAAATAGGCCCCTGCATAGGCTGTGTGGGGACGTAGTACCAGATTCATGGCCCGCTGGAAGGTGGCAGGGGCGCCGTGTAACCCAAAGGGCATGACAATGAATTGGAATATACCCTCTGGGGTAGAGAAAGCGGTCTTCTTCTTATCCTGCTCTCGGAGGGGGATCTGCCAATAACCCTTGCAGAGGTCAAGGGTTGAAATATATTTGGCCTTCCCTATCCTTTCGACCATTTCGTCAACTCGGGGTAGAGGATATGTATCAAATCGGGAGACCTTGTTTACCTCCCGGAAGTCTATACAAAACCGGACAGAGCCGTCGGGTTTCGGCACCAGAACTATAGGGGAGTTCCACTCACTGACCGAGGGTTCGATGATTCCCATCCTTAACATGTCCTCCGTCTCCCTCTTTATAACTGCTCTGCGGGCCTCCGGGACTCGATATGGACGCAGTCTAACCACCTTTCCGGGTTCTGTCTCAATCGAGTGTTCGGTGACGGTGGTACGTCCCGGACAAGAAGAAAAAACCTTCATTACAGGGGTCAGGGCTGTTTGGAGGGCTTGGACCTGTACCGGAGTTAAAGCAGGGTCCAGACAGGGGTCGAATGGAAAGGAAAAAGGGGGTCTACTTCCCATTAGAACAGGACGGGGTCCCTCCCACTTTTTTAGATGGTTTACATGATAGATTTGGGACGTGCCTCTTGTGGGATCGAGTTCTATCTCATAAGTTACGGGGGTGACCTGTCGTTGAATGGCATAGGGCCCTTGCCACTGGCCCAAGAGTTTTTGGTCTGAGGAGGGCATCATCAAGAGGACCAGGTCACCCACAGCGAATACCCTGGCCTTGGTACCCTTATCATATTGTTTTTTCTGCGTATTTTGGGCCTTTTCCATGTTCTGTTTCACTATCTCTCTTATCTCAGCTAAATGGGTCTTGAGATTGTTGACGTACTCTGGCAAAGGGCGGGTACGGTCAGGCTCGGCTTCCCAGGCTTCCTGGGCCATATCAAGTAGGGTGCGCGGGGGCCTCCCATACAGCAGTTCATATGGGGAGTAGCCCGTACTGCTCTGGGGTTTACATCTTATGGCAAACAGGGCCAAAGGCAGGATTTCCTCCCATCTTTTGGCTTCCAGGCCTAACAGTTTTTTCAATGTCTGTTTCAACGTTGCGTTATAACGTTCGACTAGACCATCCGTCTGGGGATGGTATGCCGAAGTTCGGATTTGCTTTATTCCTAGCGTAGAGCAGACTTGTTTGAGTAGGGAGGAAACGAATGGGGTGCCTTGATCAGTGAGGATTTCACGGGGAAAGCCTACTCTGGAAAACAGTGTGATTAGTGCCTTGGCGATGTTCTGTGCTGTGGGTTGGCGTAATGGGAAGGCCTCCGGGAAGCGGGTAGCATAGTCTACTATGACCAGGGCGTACCGGCAACCTGTTCGGGAGGGTAACAGGGGCCCTATTATGTCCATCCCCACCCTAGTGAATGGGATATCAATGAGAGGAAGAGGTTGTAGGGGTACCTTAGGGGGTCGGTATCGGCTGTGTTTCTGGCAGACACCGCATTAGCGACAGTAAGTTTTAATGTGTTGATGGACCCCGGGCCAGTAAAACTTATCAAGGACAGCCTGACTCGTTTTTTCGTCCCCAAAATGACCCCCTAACAGGTGACTGTGTGCTAGAAAGAGGACCTTGTCCTGGAAGGGGCCGGGAATCAACAGTTGGGCGGATTGTAAGGGGCCTCCCTTTCGATATAACAACCCCCGCTTCTTAAAGAAATAAGGACCTACTTGTGTGGGGTCTTCCTGTTCTAAGGCCCTTCCCCATGCTTCTTGCAGGAGCGGGTCCTCCTGTTGGGCGGCACGGAACTCTTGATCGGTTTGCCAGGGTGAGTCATCCACATTCACTGGATAGGCAAAGGAAGGGTGTTTCTTCTCCTGTCTTTTCTGGTTCTTTGATTTGTGAGGTTTCGGTTCTTTGCAAGGAGAGGAGGGACCCTGAGGGTAAGGGGCTTCTTTCCACCATTGTGACAGGGAGTCCGTCGTGTCTTGGAGAAGGGTTGGGAGTCCGGGATAGTCGCTACCTAATATAGCTGGTTCAGGCAACGCTGGTACCAGACCAACCGTGAGTTGGGTTCCCGGGTCCCCGGGATGTTGTACCCAGACTTGGGTGGTGGGATAGCGTTTGGTATCGCCATGTACACACTGTATTGCCACTGTTCCTGTTGGTGGTCCGTTGGGAAGAACCAGGTCTTGCGGCCGGAGAACGCTTTGTCTGCACCCAGTATCAGCGAGGGCCAGCATCTCCTGTCCTTCAATGGTCACGGGACAATGAAACGGAGGTGGGGTGTCCCTTGGGGTGTTGCAAACATAGTTCCGAACCAGTCCAATTTCCATGGGTACCTCCTTCTGAGGACACATGCGGGCAATGTGGCCAAAGTTCCCGCAATGGTAACACTGGGGTCCGGGATTGGGGGGACGATACAGGACTGGAGAATGTAAGAGTGGAGGAGGTTCAGGTCTTCGAGAGGGCAATGGGCGGGTTGGACGGCTGGCTGTGGGGTTGTGGGGTCGGTGCGGGTTTTCCTCCTTACCGCGTTGTAGCTCCTGAGCACGGCCATAGGCACAGGCGATTTCTACTGCAGTTTCCAAAGTCAGCCTAGTATGTTGCCGAACCCATCTCTGAGTGGCGGGGTGCAAAGAGTTCAAAAACTGTTCAAGATACATTTTCTCCAATATCTCGTCTTTGGTGGAGTTTTCCGGCCTAAGCCACCGGTTGGCAAGGTCCTTGATGCGGAAGGATAGAGCGCGCGGATTTTCTTGCGGCCCTTCCCTAGCTTGTCTAAGCTTCACTCTGTACGTGTCGTCGTCGACACCCAAGCGCTCTAGAATGCACTTCTTTATGTCGGCATAGGGGTTGTTGCCTTGGATGTTAGCTTGTTGATAGGCCGCCTGTAGGTCTCCAGTGAGGAGGGGACCTAGATATTGGCCCCATCGATCCTCGGGCCAGTTTGCCGCTTGTGCCAGCCTCTCAAAGTTCGTAAAGAAATAGTCCGGGTCTTCCCCCGGGACGTACTTTTGCAAAACAACGGAGGGGAGAGAAGCCATGGCCCGTGGTTGTCCTAAGACGTCAGTCAGTTTGCCCATAGCTTGGTCATGAGCGGTTCCTTGGCCCTTCAAGACGTCATGTAGCTGCCCTCTGTCGTCTTCGGCGGTTTTCAGAAACTTCTCCATAAGTTTCCCCAGTTGTTCTTGGGAGTCGGCCATTCTCTTCATGACGGCCTCCATGCTTCCAGCTGATCCCACTTCTGACACCAAATGTGATCGCGGGGGTGTCGCGGGCCGGAAAATCAGGCAAGGAGGCCGGATATAGTGGGCTATAGTTGAGATTTATTGGTACGAAAGTCAAATAGACAGGGTGACAAAGGCAGTCCGGTAAGACGGGGTGGTTCTTCCTGGTCGACGGTCTTCTGTTGCTGGCTCTCGGGTTTCTTCGTCTCCGTTGCTGGGGAGGTACCTCGGAGGGCAATAAGAGAGAGAAGGGACCGTTAGACCGAACTGGGTCTCAATCGTATGCTGACACCGACACCGGGACGTGCGTGGGAAGAAAAGAAGGACTAGTGAGGTAGGGTTCTATGGGGAAGAGGAACTTTACGGAAGACGGGGAAGTAGGTCAGAGAAAAGAGTGTTAGGGTGACGGTGGCGGGAAGAGGGGCGTTTGCAAGGTGAAGTGCTTTACAGTAATCACAGTGCAGTTATCGTGCGATAAGTGCCTAAAGGTGAGAGGACTATACAATATATACACTGAGCACCTAGCGTGCTCACGGGAGGGTTTACGCTACTCACGCGGTCCGCCGTAGCTCTCCAGTTGAGCTACGGCCGCTCTTCAGCCACCTCCTCAAGGGCTCCACCAGTCCTCCGACCACTCGTCTACTTCGGCTTGCTCTTCCTCTCGCTCTCCAACACCAGTCTGAGTATCCTGCCACAATGCTCCGACCTCGTCCTCACAGTGGCGTTCGCTTTTCACTGGTGCTGTCGCTGCCTCGGAGGTGGGACTTCCGAGTTCATGGTGACGTACTTCCGGTGCCTGCGGCCCGGTGATAGGTTCCTGGAACAGAGAGAGGGGCGGGGCACTGTGGGTCATGCTGTTCGTTCTGACACTGTTACGGACCCGAGGGGGTTGTCTAAAAGTGCGTGAGGGGGAAGTCCTTGACAACGGTAAGGTTTCAGGGGGGCACAGTCCAGGCGGGGGTGAAACAGGGACCGGGTCACAAGGTGGTTCTGTATTGTTGGAGTCTTAGACTAGATGACCGTACAGAGTTATGGATATTGGTGTAAGATTGTATTATATGTTTTCCTGTAAAATTAGTTCCAAGTTTAGAGTTCCATTTTTGGGCTATTAAATCGCTGTCGTCAGGTCTGAGGTCTGTAAGAAATTTGTACGTCAAGCTAATAATTGCTTTCTATTTCCTAGAGTTTAAGCAATCCCAGATACCACCGCTTGACACGCTATTGATTTTATTTTTACGCACTAAGAAATCATAGATTTGTAATTATTTAAACCTATGTTTTTCAGACAGACCATATAGATGTTTCAAAGTGAGAAAGTCTAGCATGCCTTGAGAGTTGTACAAATCACCCAGAACTGTTATGCCTTTCAGCTGCCATCTGCGGAATTCTCCGTCGCTAAATATGCTCGGTAGGCCGCGGTTGTTCCATAGAATCAGCTGAGAGTGATATATAGTGGTTTTACAGTATTCAAGTATATCCTTCCAGACTCTTATTATATCGCGTGCGGTCTTAAACTTGACCCTTTTGTAGTAGTTTGGGTCTGTTATGTGTAGCAAGAATTGGTTAGAATCGACTTTTAACAATAAATGATGATACAATAATGTATCCTCAATATTTAGTAATGACCGTATGCGTCTTACATATGATGCCCAAAAGTATAATTTCAGGTCAGGAAAATTTAAGCCGCCAGACCCTATCTGATTTTTCAATACCTTTAAGGATCTTCTAGCCTTCTTATATCCCCAGATAAAGTTACCAAAAATCCCATCTAGTTGTTTAAAAAAAGATCTATTCAAAATCAAAGGAATTGATCTAAACAAATATAAATATTTGGGTATGATTTTCATTTTGATCAAATTCATTCTTCCAATTAGATTTAGTGGGAGTCGATGCCATTTTTTCAAAGTCGAGATGGTAATTTTCGTTAGATCGTTATAATTTATAGCATTAAGTTCTTTAATATTTGAGGTGATTTTAACTCTGAGATAAGTAGCAGCCTTACAGATTTCTGGTACCGGTGCAGGGGGGGCAAAGTTAGCTATTATTTGAGTTTTATGTGTATTCAATTTATAGCCTGAGACTCTGCCAAATTTAAGTGATTCGAGATTAATAGCGCTTAGAGACTCAATTATTTCAGACGTATAAATAGCAATGTCGTCTGCGTATGCAGTAATTTTTAGGCTATGCAAGCCAGTCTTGAATGGTGTTATTCCTGGTTGGGTATCCAAGACCTTTAGGAACGGTTCAAGTGAGAGGGCAAATAGCAGAGGAGATAAAGGGCATCCTTGGCGAGTGCCCCTCAAGATTGGAAAACACGACGAAGTAAGCCCTCCATAGCTAAGGTATGCCGTTGGTTTGTTATAAAGTGCACGGATCCCGTTTAGAAACCCCCCTTCAAAGCCCAAAGAACCCAGTGTGCGCCATAAATAGTCCCAACCCACCCGGTCAAATGCCTTTTCGGCATCAAGCATTATCATAGCGAGGGGGGTAGCCTCTACCTCTGCTATGTCAAATGCTTTTATTGCTGTGTTAACATGGGTTGATGTGTCCCTCCCTTCTATAAACCCGTGTTGTTGTATATTTACAATTCTGGGCATTAACGGTGCGAGTGTTTTGGCCAAGCATTTCGCGAAAAAGTTTTGCGTCTGAGTTAATCAGGGATATGGGTCTATATGAACCCATCTCCTCTTTAGGTTTGCCCTTTTTGTGAAAAAATATTATTTTAGCTTTATTCCAGGAGCTAGGGGCCAATCCTGTCCTGCCGATATGTATTATCACTTCTAAAAGAAGAGGTATTAGTTCATCTGAGCATAGTTTATATATTTCTAATGGAATGGCATCTTTCCCTGTGGCTTTCCCTATAGGCAACGATAGTATGGCCTCTTTTAGTTCCTTTCTCTTTATGCCTATGGCCAATACATCTACTTCAGTCGCGGTTAACTGATTCGTTGGATTTTCTCTTAAGTATTCTTCAATTACAAAGCCGCTAGGCATACATTCCGGGGTGTACAAAGTTTCGTAATATTTAGCGAACTGTTGGATGATATCCTTTGGTTGACTATATATCTTATTGTCAAGTCCCGTTATTTGAATAATCATAGAATCTACTCTATCTTCAGCCACTTTAAATGCCAGAATTTTGCCTATTTTGTCTCCACCTTCATAATTAGAAAATTTATATTTATGTATCTTGATGCTATTTTTTTAAAAAAGTTTCTCTTTAGTCTTACATTTTAGCTGAGTAAGATTTGCGCAGATTTCCAAAGTAGGTAAATTATCTCTTAAGGCTAGTGCTAACTGAATCTCTCCAGCAGCAATATCAGAAGTCAAGGCTGTGTCATTTTTACGTCTTTCAAAGTTCTGTTTCAGGATGTAAGATTGCGTGAACCCTCGGATGCTTGCCTTACAAGCATCCCACACTATTAAGCATGAAGCAGTGTTTTTGTTGATTTCTAAAAATTCTATTATATGGAGTTTTAGCTGCAGAATATAGGTTGTGTCTGATATTAGATTCCTAGGGAACGTAAAAGGTCTGCGAGGTTTGCGATTCGATGAGATAGAAAGTTCCACCATGATGGGGTTATGGTCGGATGCGATGCGGGGGTAGATAACTATTGATGCAGAATTCAGCAGGAAATCTGAGCAAAGGCAATGTCTAGTCGGGAGCATAATTTGTGAGGTGCTGAATAGTATGTGTAGCCAGGAGAGTTTGGATGTAAGTACCTCCATACATCTTTGACATTGTGCGTCTTGCATAGATCTAGAATAGAAGTTCTAGTTTTGGACATTCGTTTCTGATTACCTGGCCGAGTAGTGTCTATTTGACAATTCAAAGTACAATTAAAATCTCCCATCACTATTAATTCTCCCTCCCAGTCTACTAGTGCTATATGTAGCTGATCAAATATTCTGGGTTCATCTATGTTAGGGCCGTATACAACACAGGCTACAAACTTCATATTGTTGATGAAGAGTTGAGTAATCGCCCACCTTCCCGTTTTGTCGTGGATTGATTTAATTATTACTGCTTTAAATCTTTTATCTTTCAGAATTGCAAGCCCCCTGGTTAGAGAGACCACACTTGAGCTTACTATCAGGTCCAATCCCAGTTGATTCAGCAGTTTCTTGTCTTTATCTGTGATATGTGTTTCTGACAAAAATACTAAATGGGGGTTATAGAGTCTTAATTCTTCTGCAACTAACCGCCTTTTACGTTTGCTATTCAGCCCTGAGACGTTCCATGCCAAACATTTAATATTATGCATCACTGATATAAAGCAAAATGACAACAAACAACATCAATTCCATCATCTCTATTAAGCCATATAGGTTGTTCTTCAAATACTGTCCTAAGAAAGAAAATGTTTTTTACAAAATCAAATATTGCTTTTTGTCTCTTTACCAGGTTAAAAATATTTTTCATTTTTTTCCTACACCCGCCCCTCCCCTGCCCTTTCCTTCCACACCCTCCCCTGACTGCGGAGACCCACTCCCCCCAACCCCCCCTCGCTACCTGCTGCCGTTGGTGAGGCAGCGCTTGCGGCAGAGAACCCGAGCCTCCCCCCCCCTCCCCCTGAAGTTGTAGCTATTACTAATGTTGTGTCGAAACCATGTTGCAATGATTATAGGTTCACCACTATTTGGTAGTACCTAGTGATACCTTGTGATTACCACTTCAATCCCCCCCTTCAACCTTTAATTTCAGGTGTCCCTTCACATTCCCATTACTTCTACCTGTCTAACATACCTATGTCATTTGTGAAAAATATGAATAAGCCCCCCTCAAAATTTATTTTCCCCCCATTCTTTTCAATCCTTGCTTCTATTGATGCTAGACAAAAAGGCCTGTGCCTCTTGAACGTCACTAAAGAAATTTGTACACCCATTCATGATAACTTTAAGTCTGGCTGGTTCCTGTAGATATGCTTGACATCCCAACTTATTGACTGGATCGATTAATTTTCGCATTTCCCATCTTTTGTCCATTGTAGCTTTGCTAAGATCTGAGCGAGCAAAGATGGAGAGATTGCCAATAGTTATTGGGGTGTTGGGTTTGGCTTTTTGCCATACGGCTTGTCGAAAGCAGGAAATTGCCAAAATGTAATAAAAACAGGCGTGGAAATTTGTTGTGCTGCTGTTTTAAGCAGAGTGGGAGTCGGTGTGCTCGTTGTATTTGGGAGTCCCAATCCCAGTCAGAGAGTTCCGGGAAGGCTTGAGGTAGCAGTTTCACCAGAAATGCCCTAGGGTCAGACCCCTCTTGTCCTTCTGGAATTCCATAAATTTTAAGGTTGGATCTCCTTTGTCGATTTTCCAAGTCCTCGATCTTCCCCTGTAGTTGGGCTATCTGAGCATCATGGCGCCCCGCAGTGAGACCAATCCGTGATGTCTCTTCTTCTACTGCAACTGTGCGTTGCTGAAGCTCTGTTATCTCCTGTGTGACGCTAGTTAGGCTGGAAGTTAGATCTAGTATGGAGGTTTGTAATATTACGTTGTCACTTTTCAATTGTTGATAATGCTCTTCCGAGTCTTTCCTTTGGCTAATCAAAAGTTTTAGTATAGTATCCAACTGGGAGTGACCAGTATCTCCCGTCCCGTTCCCCTCTGTTGAATTCAATGTCTCATAAAATGGTTTAGTTGGGTTTGTATTTATGTTTACGGAAACCAGCTGAGTAGAGCCTATAGCTGATGGCAATTGATCCTTCTCTCCTGTGGCAGTCTCAGAGGGAACGCGCCTGGAGTTTTGCGCACTGAGTGGTCCCAGTATAGGGACCTGTGATGTCTCATTATCTGTGGGGCTGCCCCCTGAAAGTCTTAGCGCCATGTTCTTAACTAGCCCTTTGGCTTCGATCCATCTCCTTAACGGAATTTTGTCAGTAGCCAGTTTTTTAGCAATTAGGAGCACTACTCCTGCAGGACGCGTCAAGTTAGACAGAGCTTTCCCCCTCTTCTTGTAGCTTGCTTTAGCTTTGCCTCTACGTCTTCGTGAGGGCACCCTAGTCGAAGAGTTGTCTGTAGGCTTATCCTGCTCCTCCTCTGTCTCATCGTCAAGGTCCTCAAAGGAGGGCTGCTCCTCAACCAATTCCAGAAAGGAATCTCCAGTTTGACTCACCCCGCCTCCAGTATCTTCTTCCATTGACGCTGAAGTTGTGGCGATGGATGTAGATATGTCAAACAAAATCTCTCTAGAGCACCCTGAAGCACCGGGCAGCGTTGTGGAATTTTCTAACGAGGGTTGCCCCCCCACAGCCTCATTACCTCCACTTGTTACCTCCGAGTCCTCTAGGATTTCCTGAGTCTCTTGAGTCTCGTATGTAATACTTTTTTATTAAAAGGGTAATAAAATATATTTTTTTTAAATGTTTCATTTTTAAGTAATTTTTTAACATTAAGCTTAATGTATATTTTAACCAGTTAAAATAATTTAATGTATCATTATTTCCTATGGGGTTTGATGTCAAGTTCCAACCTCCTTTATTCCCTGTGGAATGGTGTAGCAGTACCAGAGGTTGGTCATGTGTAGGGCCGGATGTACTCAAGTTCTAAGCTTGAGTATATTTTACAACCATTTTGGGTCCTTTTCGGTTGAAGTAACTTTAGAAGTGCAGTCTGTGAATCACAATGTGCTTACTCTTTTGTGGGTTGAGTAAATGTGTCTCCTTAATCCCTTTTCCAACTTTCCCTAAACACCTCTTTACTCCACACAGAAAGCCCCTGATTTGGTAAGTATTCCCCTTTTCCTGATCCCTCAGACAAATTCTTCTAAGTAATAAGCTTAGAAGTGTGAGGATCTCTGCACAGAAAAGATAGCCGTGGTATCTGTGGATATGTACACTCATAGGTCTGCAAATTGCAATCTGAAGTATTTAGGTAGTACTACAAAACACAGTCTGTGAATAGGGCCCAAGCGGTTTATATTCATTTCCGGACACATATTCCTTGGCAAATGCTTTCTGAATTGGATTCCTAAGACTGAATTACATCAAGAATTTAGTTTTTAGTACCCACTCAAGTCTTCATACCTTACCAAGTAAAGTAACCTGACCCTTAGTAATATTAGAATAACATTTCTTTATTGAGTAGCCGGAGGGAGGCCTAATGATCCCATAACAAAGTACAAACTATTTTTAGCATAAAGCATGATAGTGCTTTAGAAGGATGATAACAGGTAGTATACAAATACACCTAAACCCCCACCAGCACAGCATATCGAAATTGCTATTATTACTGTTATTTAAGTTTCTAACATTCCCAAGGAAAGTGTACAATGCAGCTTCACTGTTTCTCACATCACCAACATAACAAGGACTGATTCAGTCCTGCTGAGCTAAAATGAGAGGGAAGCCATTGTCATCTCTGAAGAAATACTTTAAAAAAAAGGCTTTAATTTGGCCTCTCCCATCCTTTATCATGACGTAAGAGTACATTTCCCCAGTTCTCATTCACAAACTCTACTGATAACCTACAATCCCACCAATCTCTCAGGACTGTGTCATGACACAAATCCTTTGTAGTCCTACATTTAAACATGTATTGGAGAGTAGCAGATTGTCCTAACTGGATCAGTGACAGTCTCACGGGACGCTTAGATGCTGTGCCAATTGGTGAGATCTCCAGGACCGGGAAAGACGCAAGTTAAATTCGAACCTCAGATCTATGAAAAATTTATTTATTTATTTGATTTATATAGCGCATTATAACCCAGGGGTCTCTAAGCGCTTTGTCAGGATCCACTTAGGCGATTAAAAAAGATACAGCTAGTCAAAAATTAGAGGCAACCCCACGATTGCTGAAAGAGCACTGTTTTTAATCTCTTTCGGAAGGACAGCAACTTGGTTTCTTTCCGCAGTTCCATTGGTAGTTTGTTCCAGAGAGCTGGGAGGGTATGGGAAAAGGCACGACCTCCCACGGTAGGTTTAAGAAAACCTGCAGGTCATCGATCCTCAGGATGCCTCTGTCTCTCAAAATTTTCTATCACATGGCAGAGCCGCAAATGGAGATCTTTCAGTTATCAAATATAGGTGCTCCAACATCAAGCCTGCCTTGTGTGCAGTTGTTTGTGAGATCTATGACAAGCATGTACTGAGGAACGGATAATTAGATTAGATTTTACACTTATCCATGCTTCCCTCCTGTATATTGAAGCCAGGTTATTTTTGGAGTGCATTATGGTGTTTAGGTCTTGCCTGTAACAATGTGTGTGCTCTTGCACTGCTAGCGGTATTGTTTACTATAAGGTGCATGGAGACCAACCATTGCTAACCATTTGTGTGATACAATCACTCTCTTAATTGGGCAGCTTCACTTCCTATTCTTTCATCAGGAGCATAGACTCAGTACTATTTGCTGCATTTTGATTAGTGTCCTTCCACTGATCGTGATTGGATTGTGGCACTATTTTTGTTTCTTCTTCCCAGTCGTCCTTGTAGCTTCTTTCCCTCCCATCGTCTATTTAACGTGTTTCTTCTTCCCCTAGCCAGACCCTGTTATCCGTGTTGCTGCTTTGCCCTCCCAACTTCCCCTGGAGTTGGTCTCTTTCCCCTCCCACTACTCCCACTCCTACTTCCCCTTGTCTGTGTTGCTTCTTCCCTCCCATCTCTGTGCCCGTAGGGTGTCTTTGTTCATTCATCCCTCCCATCCCCACCATCCTGATGTCTGTGTTGCCTCTTCTCCACAGTCCCAACCTTCCTGCTGTCTGTGTTTGCATGCCCACAACAAGCTTAAAAAACAGAGTGATGACATGGTCAGCGCTGGCCATATCATACCACATTTTTTTTAAAGCTTACCATTGTCGGTTCCTTAGGTCCAATTAGGGAGGACAATAAAGCACCCCAGCACTTGGTAATCCAATCCACTGGTTTTATAAGAATATCCTAAACTACATCGACTGCTGCTATTTATATCAGTTGAATGGCCAGCACACAGCAATATCAAATTAGTCCCCCAAGTGTGCTGCCATTTTTCTATGATAGATCTCAGGGTTGCTTGTTTTCAGTTACTTTTGCTTCTTGTGGTAGGGACCGTGGTAGTGTGGAAACTCTGAGGTGCATGTTCACAAGGACTTATCGTCACTGCCACTAATGCAGTTTTTAGGTAAAAACGTCTGTTATAAAGATCGCTACTTCTGTTAGCGATAATTATATGCAGGAGAGGCGTTCCTGTTCAAAAATGCCCGCTAACAACATTACTCCATATTCACAAGGGGATCCTTGAACTTCTGAAGACCAAAAAAATGGCTCTAACTGAAGTTAGAGCCAGTTACTTAAGACCAGAAAATAGTTGGTCTTAAAAATGGGGATAATGCTTGGAGCCACAGCACAGCATGTTTTGGTGCTGGACAGCGCTGCAGGCAATGTTGCAGCGCTGCCCTGCAACAAAACTACAGTGCAGGAATGCGCACCATCAATAAGATAGTGTGTATTCCTGGGCCCAGTCATGAAAAGTGTTGCAGTGCTGCAACAAGACAGCATTGCAACACTTCTCACTACACCCTTCTTGCGACAGCATGGATGCGCTGTATTCACTGGACAGGGCTCTATGATGCAAGTAATGACAGATAGGTCAGGCATCCTGACGTATCTGTCTGCGCTAAAGTCACACATTGCAGCAGTCATGTCACAACCATGACACAACTCCAGCAATGCATGGGGCCAGCCTATCCCTGTGACACTGCGTCACCCTCACGCCTGCCATCAGGCAGGCGGAAGGTACTGACGCAGTGCCATTCATCAGGGGTGCCCAAATGTCGGCGTTGTTGGATATCCATCGGTGGTGGTTGCGAGCTGCGGTGTCATCGTTTGGAAGCATTGTTGGAGTGTTGTTGCTGAGGTAGTGGGAAAGATGTTCTTTGGTGGCTTTGATCCAGCTGCAAGAGGGTGCGATGGCGTCCGGTGGGCAAGGTGAAGACGTGATGCTACCAATGATGGTCCAACCAGGAGAGTCCAGTGTTGTGGCTGTAGTTGAATTTCCCGCTCGCGAAGGTGACGTGCTTGACTGTGTGTCCTACTATGTGGCTTGTTGAGGTGACTTGCTGCTTGCGTCCGATGTAGGGGACCTTCCCAAGAGGGGCTGGTGTCCTGGTCACTGGGATTGTCCAGGTGGAACTTGAGTTCACTGAGTAGGATTTCATCGGTGGATGGGAGACCCTGGGGGGCAATGAGGTCTACAAGGGTATTGGAGGATGGGGGGCCAGGGCCCAGGGGGCCAGTACATGAGGGTGCCACGGAGGATGTGTTTGGGCTTGGTCCGGATCTGGGAGTTCAGGTGGTCCATGGTCACCCTTGGGTCACTAGAGTGGTGGTCAGTCGGAGTGTGCATCTGTAGGTGATGGTACCCTGGTTTAATGAAGAGCTCAGAAATGCTGAACAGGCTTGTAAGTGCCTAGAACGAAAATGGATAATAGCTTTCTCCAAAGAATCTGAAGAAGCTTAAAAAACAGCACAGAACAAATACCAATCCCTCCTCAAAGAGAGGCGCTCCATGTACCATAAAGAGAGAATTTACATGGCAGAAAATTCCTCTAAGGAACTGTACGCCACGCTGAAAGAGCTCTCGTCCCTGGAGGTAACACTCACAACACCTAGCAGTTCTGAAGAACAATGAAATGTTATTGCAGACTACTTCCTCCAAAAAGTATCCACTATATACAACGCCTTCCCTGAGGAAGCCCGAACTGCTTAGTGAACCTAATGAGGAAATTACTTGGATGAGCTTGCTACCCTTGTGCGAGTTTCTCATCCCCCTTGCCCTAGTGCTCGAGAAAATGGCTCTACAAATCAAATATGGCTCCCTCGATGATCCAGCGGCACTGAACAGAATACAGGAGGGGATTGAACTGATAATACCCAAAATATAGCAACTATTAGATGAATACTTCAAATGCGGAGAGGTTCCGATGGCATGGAAACATCTGATTGTCATACCTCTCAAGAATAAGCCCTCAGCCAACCCTGAGCTACTGGATAACCTGCGTCCCATCCCCCTGCTCCCCTATATATCTAAACTCACGAAAAAGGTTGTGAACAAACAATTAGTGGAACATATCAACACACATAACCTTCTACATCTGACGCAGTCAGGTTTCAGAGCATCCCTCTATACCGAATCCGCTCTCCTTTTTGCAACAAACACAGTTGATGGACAGAATGTAGAACAATGTCATACATTCAACCCAGTACAAGGATCTGGGCCTAAATCCATCATTTTTTTGCACTCCACACCACCCTGGGTTAGACACTGGCTATATGCAAATCAGCTCTGACCCTGTGCCTCATGGGAACAGTCCAGTCCGAACTACCAAGCCATGTCTTTCCCAGAGCGGAATCAAGCATCCAAGGACCGGTTTCTGGCTATCAGCCTTCTTCAGCCTGGATAGCTTGACTCCAGTGGTGTGGAGAGCCTGGGACTCACGTCTGAGTATACCCAGCACACTCGGGGTGAAAATTGCAAAAAACACAGTTGATGGACAGAATGTAGAACAATGTCATACATTCAACCCAGTACAAGGATCTGGGCCTAAATCCATCATTTTTTTGCACTCCACACCACCCTGGGTTAGACACTGGCTATATGCAAATCAGCTCTGACCCTGTGCCTCATGGGAACAGTCCAGTCCGAACTACCAAGCCATGTCTTTCCAAGAGCGGAATCAAGCATCCAAGGACCGGTTTCTGGCTATCAGCCTTCTTCAGCCTGGATAGCTTGACTCCAGTGGTGTGGAGAGCCTGGGACTCACGTCTGAGTATTGAGGTAATAGAAATTTTCAGGTAGCTAATGTGTCCCCCACTCGCACCACCATCCAAAACACACGTGTCCCATGTTTGCCATGTGATCCTTTTTCCGTGCATGCTAGAAAGACGCATATACATTTGCGTCCAACGTTAACATGTCAGTTATACAGTTCCCCAAGAAAATCATGTTAATTAGGCTTCTAGGCCTATGGTGCCAACGTCTTTACATGGTACACTTTTGAATAAAGCACACGTTTTCTCCATGTTTCCTGGCCCAGCCGAGCCAAGCCCTTAATCGAGGCTCCGAGTTCTTTTCTGTCTCTGAAAGCTACAGTTTAGGTATGCATCCCTGACCTCTACCTTACATCCTGCCCAGACGAGCGGTGCCCGGCTCGGCCTGCTTGCCTGCCAAAACGATATTTTGCCTACAGTTATCTGCTCAGCCTCCGCGAAAACACATTCCAGTCTAGTGAAATAGGTAAACATATTCCCGGCTGCAGAGCAAAGGGCCCTGCCTTTCTGTCTCCATGCAAGTAATTTACTGCACCCGTTACCATGGTAGGCCCATGGCCCCCGCTCTTTACATGAAGATCCATATGCACGCACTAGCATTCAGTGATGAACGGTCTCTGCCCGAGAGACCTTTTACTTCAGACACTACATCCTCTAAACACAAGATATCAGATATTCTATAGGTACAGGTCGTTCTGACATCCCAGACATTAGTCTCCTCTACTAGTGCTAAAGTCAAAGCCCCCAGTTCTCCCCAGTTGCGCGTCATGCTCAGTTGCGCGCGCATACAGGCCAAAGGTTCCTGCTGATTCTGCAAAACGTTCTCTAAGCGTCCTCCCACTTGTGACGTTTCATGTGACGTTTCTCTGACATGCCCAGTGCACGCCTACGTGTACGCCTTCTTACACGCCTCCTGTTACGCACATGTGTTCTTATCTCTCTCTTTTCACCTGTTACGCCTACTGTATTCATTTCAATTGTACAGTTTTACTATATATATTGTGTGATGTTAATAAAATGTTGAATGTCCCTTCCTGAACATTAGTGGTGATGGAACCCGATGTCCCATGCCTCGAGGCATTTCATTAAAGCCCCTATGACTCAGATACCACGGACTCTGCCTCTCATTTGATTGAGCTATCCTTATTGTCATTTAATGTATAGAAAAATAGTCCGGTAATTTTATTTACCACATAATCTGGTGCCCGAATAGGGACTCCCCCCTTTCCCACTCACCGGCGATGTACCGCAGGCCTTGACCCCTTCTACAGCCGTGACGGATCCAGTGCACACCTGCGGGTTTTCCTGCTATCTCCCTCAGGGCCACGGAGGAGACGGAGACTGCGACCCGGCATCCAGACGAGGCGGTGAGGAATGCGGAGGATCCCGACCAGAGCCCCAAGTCGAGAGAGCAAGGTCCGAGGTATCCAGAGGCCCACCTGTTCCGAAGCACATGCGTAGGAGAAACCGTAGTCCGACGCAGTCCAGTCCAGTCCAGTTTCCGAGGCCTTCAGTTTCTGCTTCCCGGTGAGTACCATTGTTGGGAACGCATCTAGACGGGTTCATTGATTTGTGCCCGGTCAAGACAGGTCTGGGTACACAGACCTGGTCCAGACGTGTTCACTTAGGTGAATACGGTATGACGTGTCTCTTTATGGGACCGGTATGTCTGTACTGTTCTAGCAGTGCATCAAGTAATTCAGTATTCTAGATCTCGAGAATTCTTCAGTATTGTGTTTTATGTACTAGGCAGTATCTGTTCGAAAATGTTTTAATGTGTTTAATGTCGTGGTATGAGTGATTGTTTGCCATTCATTATTGTGTTTATTGTGTTCGCGTTCAATTCAGTTCAAATATGCCACTGTTCTCGAAATTACGTCAGATAGGAACCAGGAAAGGGATACTCGAAGAAGCAGTTCCCGTCCCGCCTAGGGACACTCCCGGACATTTTATGTACCATAAGCATGGCTTAGATGCCATACTGTATCTAGATTTGTGGGTGGATTATACTAAACATCTGGAAGAGAAGTATAGATGGCCTGTCTCAGGGACATGGGATGCTGATTGCATCATGAGAGTAGAAGAAGCATTATGGAAAAAGAAAGCCAGACAATCCCAGAAAGATGCCATAGAATTATGGCGTAAAGAAGCGCATAGAAGAACAGAGAAAGAAATCAGGAAAGCAGAGAGAAGTAGAGAAGAATCCGAAAAAGCTAGAGAAAAAGAGTTACTAGAGGAAGGAGAACGAGTCCGAATAGAACAACAAGACAGACAAAGAAATACGCTTATTACAGGTCTGTACCCTGTTCTCGCCGAGGGCCTGCCCAAGGCGACCCCGGAAGTACACCGTAACTTGCCACCACCATTGGTCCCGACTAAACTCCGTCATAAACAGACCGCAGCGGACATTTTCCTTTCTTCCTATTTAGATGATGTAGCTCCAGCATATACTAATGTACACGTACCACCTGCTAATAATGTTAGTCAGCCTATTCAGTCTGTTCAAGCCACGACACCCCCACCTCCTCAAGACTCGCTTCCCGCACCTATTGTCACTTCCCCTACTGCTATTGCTACTGTCCCTCCAGCTATTGGTCCTACCAATCCCTTTTCAACAGATGCAACCCAGAGTCCGCCACCATTACATATACCTGCTCTACCCGCTATGACACCAGTAGTTACAACACAGCCAATTCATGTCTTCGCTTCCGCTTCAGGAGGCGCAGTAGGAGGTCATCCTGTCACCCCGCCTCAAGTAAAGCGACTGACGCTTAGAGAGTTAGCATTACAACGTACACCCAGAGCAGCGACGTTCGCATCCCTTAAGCAGTACATTACAGATTGCAGATATGATCCAGTACCAGGCGAAGACGAGATGATGCTATACTCACTACGTTTACGACGAGTCACAACCTATCTGTCTATTCTACCACATATGGAAGAACATCTAGATAACATATATAATTTCATTAGAACAGGGGAGAGACCAGAATGCATTCACGAGGCCATGGCACATAATAAGGTTGAGACACAGAAAATGATTCTACAGTTTTTTATAAATTGTTTGATAAGGGAACGAGATCGGCCAGGTACAAGTAAAGAAGAAATGGGCATCCTGATTAATTGGAGTAACAATATAGCTGATGGTAAACATAAAACACAAGGTTGTATAGAATCCATGTACAGAAAAATCCGTAAAGAAATTGTAATAATACACGAAAGGGAAAACGCAGCTAGGGAAGCCGAGAAAGGGGAGAGTGAAACCACAGAAGACGACGAGATAGATGATACAGAAGAAGACCCAGATAGGATAGCTTACGTAGGTAGAGCAAGACCTTTTGAAAGACACATACGCTTAGAAAACAAGAAACATTTTCTTTCTCCCATACCAGAACAATGTTCTCTTGAGCATTTATTCCAAGCCACTGATAAAGTACTGGAACAACGAATAGGTTACAGTGAACTTAGTACCATGCGTGAACAAGAACTAGCACGATCAGCAGTACAATGGGCTGATAATGACAGAGTATATAAAGATGATTCAGTAGCGCAAACATTTTTTAATCTTTCCCCAACCGAACAGCGCTTAGCTGGCATGTACATGATCCAGCATCTCATTAAATTATATGAGAGTCAGCATTCTGATCCAGGTCCCCTATATAATATTTTAGACGAGTTACTCCTAGGTAGGTGGAGAGGCCTAGGTACCGATTTGATTAATGTCATTCTAGAACAAAGACACAAATACAGAACATTCCTGACTCCACATTTCGTTCCTGTTCCACCCCCAGTAAGGAAAACATTTTACATTGACAGACAGAATCCTTTACGAGAAGTTCATCCCGTCCAGACCACGGGGGGTGTGCTTCAACGCGTATTCGTATACACACCCTTGACTAAAATGGAACTATTGGAAATGAAAAAATTAGTACCCTGTCATGATAAAGATCCAGCAGGGTTCCACCGTGAATTAAAAGACATGTTACTGATGGGAGATTATACATACCCCGATATTCTTAAAATGTTAAAAGTACTGTTGCCAGCCGGTATTTATGAAAAACTTAAAGAAAAAGAATGGGAGGTGGGAGATAAAAAGATTATCTGGACTGAATTAGAAAACGAAGAAAATACACGGATTCCAGGTACTGGTCTTGGGGACAAAGCTAAAGCATTACCAGGATTATTAGTACAGGTTTTGCCGAGGTTGTTGGCAATTAAAAAGGAAGACTGGGATGCAATCTCAGCCTGCAAACAGAAACAAGACGAAGACACTAGTGATTCTTATTCCAGATTCGAGAAATGTTTCATTATTAATAGCGGCCTGAAAACAAGTAGCGAATCATATCCACATCTTTTTGTGACCAAATTAGTCGAGAATTCCTTACCACAAGTCAAGAATAGAGTACTGAAAGTCGAGAGTACATGGCAAGCAAATACCCCTTCTCAAATGTTACAAATGTTACAGTACCACCAGAACCGAATTAGAGAGGAACATGATCATGAACAGAGGCGCATGAAAGATACGAAAATGAAAGTATTAGTAGCTCAGTCTGTTCCAGCTGACGGTCAGAAAAAGGGTACAGCACCGCCAGGTCATTCTGCAGCTCCCGTTAAAGGGAATTGCAACTATTGTAAACAGCCAGGTCACTATATAAACGAATGTACCGTTCTGAAATACAATATTGCTACCGGCAGGACAAAAGAAAGACCGCGTCCTCCTAGACAAGAACATGTTCCACAGCATATTCCACAGAACACGCAACCTCCACAGCAAGCACAACAGACAGTAGCTGTACCCCAACCCCAACCTATTGCTGCCACGCAACATGTCACGCAACAAATGTACCAGTATGCACAGTCAGATTACCTCGATTATCAGCAGTACTCATGAAACAGCCTAGAGAGGGAGGTTGGCTTGCCTCTTATAGAGGTTCCTGTAGATCAAGAGGGTCCCTATGTACATAGTCAGGTATTAGGGAAAGACAGAAAATTTTTGATTGAGACAGGGGCGAGCAGAACTACCATCAGTCATGACGAGGTTCCAGGGGCACCCCTCTCAGGCTCACAGAATGTTTCCCTGGGTTTTTCAGGAAAGCCTATTGTTAACGATGTATCAAAGCCAGTTTCCCTAGAAGTTGGTCCATTGTCCCGTACTACAGACTTGTTACTTACGAAAGCATGTCCTGAAAATCTGCTTGGTATTAAAACGTTGAAAGCTCTAGGAGCAGTAATATGTTGTTCTCCGGAAGGAGTGAGATTGTTTTTACGTGATTTTAAGGGTCATTATGTGTTGAGAGATTTTGATCCAAGATTGCAAAATGTACCAGCGCATTTATGGGCACAAGGTCCAACTGATGTAGGTTGTATGCACATTACACCTTATCGTGTCACACTCAAGCAAAGAGTTGTACTACCCAGAATCCGACAATACAAATTGCCCCCCGAGGCTGTAGCAGCCTTACTGAAAATTATTGACGAACTGATTGCCCAGGGAGTAGTTATAGAAACTGACTCAAATGTATGTAATTCTCCAATCATTCCGATTCTTAAACGAACAGACCCAAATGCACCACCAGTCTACAGATTGGTGATCGACCTACGAGAATTAAATAAATGTATCATTCCTCAGTACCCAGTAGTGCCAGACATATCTTCCTCGTTGACGGCTATTGATTCCGAAGCAGCGTTCTTTACTGTAATCGACCTCAAGAACGCTTTCTTTAGTGTCCCCATTCATCCGGAAAGCCAGTATCTCTTCGGATTCTCTTTAAATGGCCGAAGCTTCAAATTTGCACGTGCACCTCAAGGGTTCACGGAAAGTCCTAGTATTTACAGTCAAGCCCTGAAACGACAACTAAACAGTATTCACATGCCTGCTGACACAGCCCTGCTCCAGTATGTTGATGACCTGTTAATAACTGCACGGACCGAACGTGACTGCGAGCGCGCGTCACTGACTGTCTTATATTTCTTGGCCGAAAAGGGGCATGAAGTGTCCCCTTCGAAGCTACAATTCTGTGCCCAGCAAGTGGTATACCTTGGGCACTTGCTGTCCAAGTGGGGGAGACAGTTGACACCAGACCGCATCCAGTTAATTGCACATCTGCCACAACCCAAGACACAAAAGGAGGTACGGGCCTTTATTGGCCTCACCTCGTACTGTAGACAATGGATCCCTCAGTATGCATATCTAGCCAAACCACTCATACAGTTGACAACACAGGAGGCAGCGACTTCGACTGTCCTCCCTTGGACTCAGGAACATACACAAGCTTTTGACGAATTGAAGAAAGCTCTATGTCAAGCACCTGTTTTAGTGACACCATGTTATAACAAATCTTTTATACTTTTTGTTACTGAACGCGATGGCACAGCATTATCTGTGATTACACAAGATCAAGCAGGAAAACACAAGCCTTGTGCTTACTTTTCTAGTACATTAGATCCAGTGGCCCAGGCTCTGCCTGCGTGCCTCAAATCAGTTGCAGCAACAGCTATAGCAATCAGACAAAGCGATTCAATAGTGTTAGGACATCCCCTGACAGTCCAAGTTCCACATTCCGTGGAAGTTCTTCTAAACCGAACCCAGACACAACACTTGACCATAGCAAGACTGACAGGATATGAATTGACATTGTTTCAGCCACACATAGAGATCAGACGTTGCAATACCTTAAACCCTGCCACATTGTTACCCTCGAGTACAATTGACCCGACACCACATGACTGTGTAGAAGTCATCAATACTGTAACGAAGCCCAGACAAGACCTGACAGACATTGCATTACCCGACCCAGACCTGACACTTTACGTGGATGGTTCATGTATGAGAACAAGTACAGGAGAGTTAGTGGCCGCCTATGCAGTGACCACTGAAACTGAAGTCATAGAAACACATCGTATTGACACATTGTCTGCCCAAGCAGCAGAGCTCATCGCTCTGACCCAAGCCTGTATCCGAGCCAAGAACCTGAAAGTAAACATCTACACGGATTCACAGTATGCATTCAGAGTTGTTCACGACTTCGGTATCCTCTGGCAAGAAAGAGGTTTTTTAACTTCTCATGGTGCCAAGATACAGCATGGTCCCCTCATACAAGCTCTGTTAGAAGCAATACACTTACCTGCATCCATTGCTATCATGAAGTGCAAGGCACATACGAAAGTCACTGACACTATTTCCCAGGGTAACGACCTGGCAGATCGAACAGCTAAACTCACAGCACAGACTCACACAGACATACCGACAGATCCGACAAAGACTGAAGTACCAACACAGACACATTGTATGACAGTGAAGGATCCCACTCTAGATGTACTCGACATACAGACACATGCCACTCCAGACGAAATCAAGAAATGGACTGAACAAGGAGGGATCCAGACGGATCAGGAATGGATGAGGAAGGGAAGAGCCACATGGTTCCTCCCCGACTCTATGGTTCAAGTTATCATTAATACAGCAGATAGTCCTGCACAATTAGGAGAAAAAGCCATGTTAGACAGCATTCAGAATCTATGGTTCAACAAGCATTTACGTGCAGCAGCAAAACAGAAAGTACGTACCTGCATGATCTGTTGTCAGTTCAATCCAGGCAAAGGCATTCCCGTGGAACAAGGTGGATTCCATCCTCCTGACCATCCTTTTGAAGTCCTCCAGATGGATTATATCCAGATGGACAGATGTAGAGGATTCAAATATGTCCTCGTAGTTGTATGTGCCCTTTCCAGATGGACAGAAGCATATCCAGTGCCAGATTACACTGCCGCGACCACTGCCAAGCAGTTGGTTCGTGAATTTTTCCCGCGATACGGCTTGCCCCGTGTCGTGTACTCAGATAATGGACAGCCATTCTCGTCCGAGCTTATGCAACAGGTATCACTCCTGTTAGGTTACCAGTGGAAATTTCACTGTGTACGACACCCCGAAGCAGCTGGTTTGGTCGAGCGACACAACCAGACTCTGAAAACACGATTAGCTAAGGTTTGTGCAGAAAAAGGTGTAGATTGGATAGTAGCCTTGCCAGTTGCCCTCTTTTATATGCGCATGGTAGCTCATTCCAGAACCGGACTATCTCCCTATGAGGTAGTCTTCGGCAGACCTCCCAATATGTGGGGTACGCCTATGCCTCGAAAAATAAGCGATGTCGATAGTAATATGCTGACAGATTACCTAGCTTCCTTGATGTCTGCACTACAATCTTGTCGTTCACAGGTTGCGGCTGCCTTCCCGGACAACACCCAAGTAAAACCGCATGAAATCGTTCCAGGAAACTATGTCTACGTCCGCAACTTCGATAGATCAAGCCCTCTGGAGCCCAGATGGAAGCAGCCAAAGCTGGTGTTGATGACCACGAGGACCGCAGTAAAGCTAGAAGGTCGGAAGGGGTGGCTCCACTCCAGTCATATAAAATGAGTTCACGGACTGTGTCCAGAGACTGCAATTAAGGACTGCCCCCTTTCAGACACTGACTCTCAACTCCCCCTGCTAGAAAAAACTCTGCAACAGGAGTACAGAACCAAACTAAGGTCTAGTAAGTCAGACAGCGTTTAATTGTTTAAGTCCCCCTCGGGTGAAGCGGTTAGACAGGTTTCTGACATGTATAAGATAGACCCAAGTAGTCAGAGAGATAGGCGAATCGAAAAGAGAGAAAAATATTGCAAAAACTTGCATAGTCGATGCATCATAACGTTAATTTTCATGTTTATTTCGATCATATGTATAAGCTTCCTGTTACATGATTTCTTTCCTCCTTTCAATTCACATGTACATACTTCCTCTAAGGACTCTGTAGAGCATACTTTCAGCGACCTGCCTCCTCATGAGCTGTCCTATCGATTAGCAATGCGCAACAATACATTCATTCGTATGTTACACCATACTCACCAGACTAGCAATGCCACCAATTGCTGGGTATGTGGCCGACTCCCACCTTATCAGAAATACAAGGGAGCTCTGCCCCTCTTTCCATACCCGTTTACACATAATGGTTCATGTGGAGCATGGTTTGCTTTAATGTCTTCCTTAGACAGTAAGTCCAAAGTTTCCCAAGGCAATTGGATATGGGGAAACCTGAATACAGTCATGAATAAAGCATGTTTCCCAGACGCAGACGGTCTTCCCCAAAGGAGAGGGACGGATCTAGAAAATGAAGTGTATGAATTAGGTAACTTTTCCCTCAATCTTATGATCCTGAACGTCCAGTCCGAGACCAATTCGGACTTGCCGTTTATAACAGTTTTACCAGTGAAAGGTGAATTATGCGTTAGAAAGAATGGTTCAGTACATCTAGGACACAGTGACTGTAATACTGTGGTCGAATTCAGCGATAAAGGAAAGTCTACTTTCAAAGCCTCTCGCCATTCTTATTTTATTTGTGGTCAGACAGCTTATGTACATCTGCCCCCTGATTGGGATGGAACGTGTTATATTGCGTTCTACTACCACCTGTTTTTCTAGCCCCACCTGATTATCATCGAAATTCACACCTTGTACATATAAGACATAGAAGGGAGATCAAGTCCCCAATTGTCGATCAGACTGAGACAACGTGGGAACAATATACAGATTTCAATAAAGGATTCTTTTTCTTTGTAGGTCCTGTCCAGAACAGTAAATTAATACGCAAATTAACTAGAACTTTGGAAGCAGTAGTGAACGAAACTACTTCTGTTTTAGGTAACCTGACAGAAGAGCAATCTGCTATGAGACTTGTAGTTCTTCAAAATCGCCTTGTCGTTGACGTCATCCTGGCCGATAGGGGCGGGGCTTGTAGAGTGATCGGATCCAGTTGTTGCGTTTTTATACCTAATAACGCGCCATCCGTGTATAAGGCTATAACACGGCTCCACGAAATTGCTCACCTGATACATCAGAACCCTGTTACCTGGACTTGGTCCGGTTGGCTATGGAGTGTGATGTCTGCCTGGGGATGGAAACTGTTATCATTCCTAGGAATAATACTGCTTATTCTATTCAGTTGTTGTCTCTGTCTGCAATGTGGGCCAGCGATTTGCGGCTTGTGCGCCACAGCTTGTATTCCCCGTCCAAGTTCCCGTTCCCGTTCCCGAATACAGAAAGAGGAGCAAATTATGTTATATGAACAGATAGATGGTCTCATGAATATAGACATATCCTAGAGGGTGTAGTAGGGGCCAAGGAGGGAATGAGGTAATAGAAATTTTCAGGTAGCTAATGTGTCCCCCACTCGCACCACCATCCAAAACACACGTGTCCCATGTTTGCCATGTGATCCTTTTTCCGTGCATGCTAGAAAGACGCATATGCATTTGCGTCCAACGTTAACATGTCAGTTATACAGTTCCCCAAGAAAATCATGTTAATTAGGCTTCTAGGCCTATGGTGCCAACGTCTTTACATGGTACACTTTTGAATAAAGCACACGTTTTCTCCATGTTTCCTGGCCCGTCCGAGCCAAGCCCTTAATCGAGGCTCCGAGTTCTTTTCTGTCTCTGAAAGCTACAGTTTAGGTATGCATCCCTGACCTCTACCTTACATCCTGCCCAGACGAGCGGTGCCCGGCTCGGCCTGCTTGCCTGCCAAAACAATATTTTGCCTACAGTTATCTGCTCAGCCTCCGCGAAAACACATTCCAGTCTAGTGAAATAGGTAAACATATTCCCGGCTGCAGAGCAAAGGGCCCTGCCTTTCTGTCTCCATGCAAGTAATTTACTGCACCCGTTACCATGGTAGGCCCATGGCCCCCGCTCTTTACATGAAGATCCATATGCACGCACTAGCATTCAGTGATGAACGGCCTCTGCCCGAGAGACCTTTTACTTCAGACACTACATCCTCTAAACACAAGATATCAGATATGCTATAGGTACAGGTCGTTCTGACATCCCAGACATTAGTCTCCTCTACTAGTGCTAAAGTCAAAGCCCCCAGCTCTCCCCAGTTGTGCGTCATGCTCAGTTGCGCGCGCATACAGGCCAAAGGTTCCTGCTGATTCTGCAAAACTTTCTCTAAGCGTCCTCCCACTTGTGACGTTTCATGTGACGTTTCTCTGACATGCCCAGTGCACGCCTACGTGTACGCCTTCTTACACGCCTCCTGTTACGCACATGTGTTCTTATTTCTCTCTTTTCATCTGTTACGCCTACTGTATTCATTTCAATTGTACAGTTTTACTATATATATTGTGTGATGTTAATAAAATGTTGAATGTCCCTTCCTGAACCTTAGTGGTGATGGAACCCGATGTCCCATGCCTGGAGGCATGTCATTAAAGCCTGTATGACTCAGATACCACGGACTCTGCCTCTCATTTGATTGAGCTATCCTTATTGTCATTTAATGTATAGAAAAATTTATTTACCACAGTATACCCAGCACACTCGGGGTGAAAATTGCAAAAAACACAGTTGATGGACAGAATGTAGAACAATGTCATACATTCAACCCAGTACAAGGATCTGGGCCTAAATCCATCATTTTTTTTGCACTCCACACCACCCTGGGTTAGACACTGGCTATATGCAAATCAGCTCTGACCCTATGCCTCATGGGAACAGTCCAGTCCGAACTACCAAGCCATGTCTTTCCCAGAGCGGAATCAAGCATCCAAGGACCGGTTTCTGGCTATCAGCCTTCTTCAGCCTGGATAGCTTGACTCCAGTGGTGTGGAGAGCCTGGGACTCACGTCTGAGTATACCCAGCACACTCAGGGTGAAAATTGCAAAAAACACAGTTGATGGACAGAATGTAGAACAATGTCATACATTCAATCCAGTACAAGGATCTGGGCCTAAATCCATCATTTATTTGCACTCCACACCACCCTGGGTTAGACACTGGCTATATGCAAATCAGCTCTGACCCTGTGCCTCATGGGAACAGTCCAGTCCGAACTACCAAGCCATGTCTTTCCCAGAGCGGAATCAAGCATCCAAGGACCGGTTTCTGGCTATCAGCCTTCTTCAGCCTGGATAGCTTGACTCCAGTGGTGTGGAGAGCCTGGGACTCACGTCTGAGTATACCCAGCACACTCGGGGTGAAAATTGCAAAAAACACAGTTGATGCACAGAATGTAGAACAATGTCATACATTCAACCCAGTACAAGGATCTGGGCCTAAATCCATCATTTTTTTGCACTCCACACCACCCTGGGTTAGACACTGGCTATATGCAAATCAGCTCTGACCCTGTGCCTCATGGGAACAGTCCAGTCCGAACTACCAAGCCATGTCTTTTCCAGAGCGGAATCAAGCATCCAAGGACCGGTTTCTGGCTATCAGCCTTCTTCAGCCTGGATAGCTTGACTCCAGTGGTGTGGAGAGCCTGGGACTCACGTCTGAGTATACCCAGCACACTCGGGGTGAAAATTGCAAAAAACACAGTTGATGGACAGAATGTAGAACAATGTCATACATTCAACCCAGTACAAGGATCTGGGCCTAAATCCATCATTTTTTTGCACTCCACACCACCCTGGGTTAGACACTGGCTATATGCAAATCAGCTCTGACCCTGTGCCTCATGGGAACAGTCCAGTCCGAACTACCAAGCCATGTCTTTCCCAAAGCGGAATCAAGCATCCAAGGACCGGTTTCTGGCTATCAGCCTTCTTCAGCCTGGATAGCTTGACTCCAGTGGTGTGGAGAGCCTGGGACTCACGTCTGAGTATACCCAGCACACTCGGGGTGAAAATTGCAAAAAACACAGTTGATGGACAGAATGTAGAACAATGTCATACATTCAACCCAGTACAAGGATCTGGGCCTAAATCCATCATTTTTTTGCACTCCACACCACCCTGGGTTAGACACTGGCTATATGCAAATCAGTCTGACCCTGTGCCTCATGGGAACAGTCCAGTCCGAACTGCCAAGCCATTCCTTCCCTGGACCGGAAACAAGCTACCGAGGACTGGTTTCTGGCATTTCAGCCGTCTTCAGCCCGGCTTGGTTGAATCCAGTGGCAAAGTGAGCAAGGGACTCACGTCTGAGCAGTTTTTGCATTCTTTTTTGCATTTAAATTGAATGGTAGCAAGACGGAGGTCATGATTGTCGGGAAATCCCCCTCCATCTGGGATACAGCCTGGTGGCCTCAAACACTGGGGCATATCCCTGAGCCCAAAGCCGAGGTTAAAAACTTAGGAGTATGGCTCAATCCTAAACTCTCATTTGAGTCCCAAACCAGAAATGTTTCAGCACTTTGAAGACGCTGAAAAATACCCTAGACTTTCTTCCTGTATCAGCAAGGAAAACCATAGTCCACACTGGTGACCTCACAAGTTGATCACGGGAATGCCCTATATCTGGGTGCGCCAAAACACTGCATGATACACCTCCAACGCATTCAAAAGGCAGCAGCGCGCCTTGTTCTCAATCTTCCTAGTCGTGCTTCTACGACAAGAGCTCTCGACTCACTACATTGGCTGCCTATTTAAAAAAAAGTTCTCTTTAAAGCCATGTGTTTGTCATAAGAGCCTACAGGGGAAAGGCCCCAGCTAACTGCGTGATTTTCTCACCCCGTACAATCCCAGCCGCCCGTTAAGATCGACAGGCACACACTTACTCAAGATCCCCAGGATAATGAAAGCTAGGATGGGCGCCTGATCCTTTGGCTACCTAGTGGCTAAGAATTTGAATACTCTTCCTTTCTGCCTGCGTGCAGAGAAATCTGAACCAACCTTCAGCAGAGGACAGAAAACCTGGTTGTACAAACATTAGTCCAGCAGTCTCAATTACTCTTGCTGATGTGCTTCTAGCGCGGGGACACACCTTTTGGGGTAGCCAGGCGCTCTACAAATAAACTATTACTATTATTATTATTATTATGGTTGGTTGGTTGTCTTCCCACTGGCCTGACAGGATACACACGTCCGACAGTATGTGTCGGAGGCCACTTTCATCTGAGGCCAGTAAAAGTGGGGGACAAGCCGGGCAAAGGTCTTGTCCTGTCCTAAGTGTCCTGCCAAGGGTATTTCATGAGCCAGTTCTTAAAGAAAGGCTCTGTACCGTTGAGGGACTACCAAGGCCCGTGATGAACCGGGCAAAGGTACCTTTGGGTAACTGTAGAGGAGTCCGTCCTCCCAGTAAATATGGTAGTGCCTTGCAACGTTCCCTGCTGCCTGAGCTTCGGCCTGTCGCCTCAGTCCCTCAAGGGTAGGGCACTCCTTCTGGCCCTTACAAAAATCCTACCTGGTAGGCCCTCCTTCCACATGCCACTCAGCAGGGATAGGTAAGTCCTCCAGGGAGACCACTTCCCCCTCCACGGACTCCTGGCCCACCACCGCAGGTGGCCGATCTGTCTCATGGGGCGTGGAAGCCGAAACAGGCTTCTCCTGTCTTTGGTTCCTTCCCTTTTTGGCAGCTGGCTGGGCCTTTGTTCCAGGCTCCAGCCCAGGCGAACTCCCTCTCCGGGTAGTCGCGGACCTTGTGCTTGCACAGGCCCAGTCAGGTGTACCCAGTATCTCCAAATGAGTCCGGTATTCCACCTTCTTCCAAGCATTGTGCTCCATGTCATTTCCCAACAGGCAATCAACTGTCACGGCAGGGCGTACGGCAACTCGAAGTGAACATGTAACCCCTTCCCACTCAAAGGGAACCTCAGCCACAGGGTAATGGCCCAATCTGCCGTCAGCCATCGCGGCGGGGTGGAGTACATGTGGAATCACCTGCTCTGGAGACACCAGTTGACTCCTTACCATAGTCATACTGGCTCCTGTGTCTCTCAGAGCCTCCCCTCTTTGGCCATTGATGGTGCCCCATTGCCCATACTTTGTAGTATTCGAGGGCACCTGAATCTTAGGAACCATCTCCCGATCTCCCAGGGACACTAAGGTGACACCCGCCCACTCACCCCCCTTATCTAAGGGCAACTCCTCCCCGACCACTACACTAGCTACTCCCGGGGCTTTTCCTCCAGTGGGAGGGGGTGGTCTCTTTGGGCACTTGACATCTCCCTTATAATGTCCAACACCACCACACTCAAAGCAGTGGACAACCCTTGGCTGGTGACTTTGGCCAGGATGAGGGTTTCTGGGCGGGTTAGCCTTAGGGGTGAATCCTGTTCCCTTTCCCTGGAAACTATTTTGGGGGCCTTTTGAGAACTCCCACTTTTTATCTCCCCCCTCTTTCTTCTGCTGGGCGCCCTGTCCGGTCCTTTGAGAGTCCCCTCCAGTCCCCTTTGAGGACACCGGGGTACTTGCCCAGATGTCCGCCTCCTCTGCAAGCTTCCGGGGGTTGGTCAGCTTGCTGTCAACCAGGTGTTGACGCAGCTCGGGAAAACATTTCTCGAGTAGGTGCTCCTTGAGTATAAGGTCATACAACCCCTCATAGTCCCCCACCTCGCTGCCTTGCACCCAGCCCTCTAATGCCTTCTTTGCGTAGTCCAGGAAATCCACCCAATTCTGTGTGCCTAGTTTGTGACTACCCCTAAACTTTTGACGGTATTTTTCTGGAGTCAGTCCAAACTTTCTGATTAGCGCCACTTTCATGGTGGGGTAGTGGGTCTACTCTCCCTGCTCTAGAGCCAAGAGGGTATCCCTCCCTGCAGTAGGCATGTACTTATACAAGCCACCCCCCCAGTGTTTCTCCAGTATCCCATGGGCACTTAAGGAGACCTCATAGGCAGCCAGCCACTTGGCGATATCATCCCCTGTGCTGTAACTGGCAACTACGTCCTTCGGTAAATAGGGTCTGGGTTTCCTGGTCAAATCCTTTGGTTCGCTGCCACCATTCTGAGAATTGGAAGTCCCTACTTGCAGGGCCTTAAAGTCTAATTCTCTGAGGCTCAACTCGTGAGCTAACCTACTCTCCTCTCTTGCCTTCTCCAATTTCGTCAACTCCCATCTCAACTGTCTCTCCTCCCTCCTATCTGCTAGTTTTCCTGTCTGTCTCCTCCTCCTCCTTCCCATCTGGGTGGGCTGCCACCCACGTCCTCAAGCTGGTTTGAAGTTCCCCATTCTTAGCACCACACTTGAAGAACACTCCCATATTTTGACAAAACTCTCGGAGTTGAGCCACATTATAAGTTTCCAACTCCTTCAGTACAAATTCCATTTTCGCCAAGAGAGTTCGGGACAACCACCTAGAAGGAATTAACTCAGAGGGTACTTCGAAGCTACCTCCACCCACCACCATGAGTAAATTTGGAAAAACAAAAAGAGTATAATTAGGAAGTCCGCCAGGAGAAAACTCCAGGTGTAGGCCAGTGGAGTACACTTTGTTACTATAGAGTGAACGCAAACACAGTTCTTCTCCCACCGCTAGACACCAATTATGTTGGACCTGGGGTTACCAGTCTACATAGGGTAGCTTGGCACAGAGTAGGTAGGCTTATCCCAAAGGCACATGTGTTAAGTTTGCATCACACACTTCAGTAACATAACGTCCATCCACTCAAAAATAAGGACACTACACCAGTTTTAGAAAAATACGGGCTGTTTTATAAAAATATTCAGTTGATAGGTTCTCTTTCAATTAGGTTCTCAATTGCTTTTAGACGTTACTATTGGATCACTTGTAATTATAACAGCATATCATGTCATTTGATTTCCTTACTTAAGCAGACCTCGTTTTGACATAGCATTAATATGTGAGGTAGCTGTGAAAATCCATTTCCATCAGAGACTCATTTCCATACAAAAATGGGAGCCATAGTCCGTATAAGCTGTACTGTAACAATTCACACATTAGAAAACCAAGCAGCTATATGCGTTAAATAACAAGCAGAAGAATGCCTAGAAGAATTAGCATGTAGTTATCAGTGCAATTCACTCACTAAATGAGGGCAGTTCAAGGATTAACTTGACAGTGTATTATGATTCACACAGTTAGATAAGCCTAGCTCTTCCCTTCCTCAAACCAACCATCATGCCAGTTCCAGACAGCAGCAGTCAGCCAGTGTCAGTTCCTCAGATCCTGCGTAGCCAGGAAATCTCCACGGTGTACCCCTGTTGGTCTCCTTTCCCTGGGCCCACCATTCACCCTTTCCTTTCGGGGCCAGGGAGTCTGTCCAGTTCGAGTTCGGTAGAGGCTATGAGTGCTATGCCTCCCCTCTCACTAAGCCCAGCACCCTGCTTACTTTAAGCGTGAAGCTCGGTCAGGCTTTGTCAGGCGCACAAGGGATCAGAGCTCCTCGATGTCTGCCGTCACTTGAATCACTGAAGGCAGGTCGCGCTCTGATTTCCGCCTTCCCAGCGGTTTCCGTGCAATTTCCCCACACGCCCACACTGAGGGTCAACTCCTCCCTCGGCTCCTCCGGCCCCGCATCACACCTTCCGGCGCTCTTCTCTTCAACGCCAGCCGGGCACTCCGCTCAAGCCTCTGCAAACGGAAAGCCAGTCCTGAGACAGCGCTCCCCCTTCTGTCAACACCGGCCCAGAGGAACATCACGACAGGGGGACTAGCCCTCACACAGCACCCACGGCATGTCCTCCTCAGAGGCTCGACCCGGGCTGACTGCGATGAGTCTTTGGGGATGCCGAGAGCGCGGGACAGCCCAGAGGCGATGAACCCACACAATGCCCAATACGGAGGTAAGCTCTGGTTAGAGGTGTTAAGACAGCTGAGTGGCTGGATGCGCCAGAGCTCCAGGCATCAACAAGAGTAGGGGGAAATACAGCAGAAGTCCCAGTCGCTGAGGGAACCCCACTGCTCTGCCACTATAGTCTAACAGTTAGGGGGGGTTGTCTCCTCGGAAGGGCCTGACTTCTTTGTAATACTCCCCGATATTTAGACAGTTCCTGCCACTTTTACTTGTGAGCTTCACTGGGTTCTGGTCCAGCGCTACTTGCAGGAGGATAGGACACCCTTCACAGGTACCTCACGAAGGATGTAAGGTGTCAGCTCCACTAGGTTAGATCTATGGTCAAGGGGTGGCGTCAGGTAGTGAAGGAAAAGCAGCCCCCAGAGGCTGTCAGGTCCTCTCTCACGCGCCCTCCTCCTCAGACCTCAGCCTGGACTCTAGCTTGCTCTCGCCCGGTATGTTCTCTGACTCCCCTTACTCCACACAAAATGGCCGCAAAACGTTCCAATATTTATAGCCCAGGTCCAGAGGGTCTAGGGTGGACCAGAAAGTTCTGGAACTCCTCATTATACCCAATGGCACCAGGTTCTGAGGTAACAGTTGTGGCAGTTGGAAGCCACTATTTTGTGGGTCTTTTAGATTCAGTCAGAAAGGCACCTAGGATAGAAAAAACTATAAGGTCAAGGAGTGCCTAACCCCTAGGTCAACACCCAAAAAGGTCCCCCCGGTAAAATAAGTGGGGGGACGCCGTCCACCTGCGTGGTACCCCGACTCGAGCCCTGGCTGAGAGGGCTACATTTTACCTCTCTATCAAGAAAGAGTGAGTTCTCGGAGAGCTGTTCTCCTCGCTGTATGATCATCTGTTTAGGGGCTAAAAGAGGTTTGCATTTTAGGGAGAGTGGTCTAAGCAGTCTCCTCAGCGCTTAGGCATTGATGACTAATGCTGAAGGGACTGGCCCATGTTATGGGAAGACAGCGGTCAATTAATGCTTTGGAGCAACAAGCCGTACTTAGTCCGAACTGCGCAGTTGTATGCTACCAGCTTTCTCCTGAATTGCGTTTTCTATGCACTCACTTATAGCTGAAGCCGTTGCTTAGCGCACTTGAAGCGATAGAGAAACAAATACAGGTTAAATGACAATGGTCAGTTTGTACCAACAGAGACGCCGTACTCTGACATTCTGGTGTGCAGTGATAGTACTTCCGCCTCCTTTGCGCATGCATTTTCATGTGCTGTCTGGAAAGCGCATGCGTGTAGGCAAGTCATTATCTCGTTTTGATTTGTGTTGTGTCCCTGACAGAAAGAGAGAAGAACAAAAGAGGAAATTGAAGCGTTTTAATGGATTGTTCATTTGTGGTGGGTACCGCACCATATGTCGGGACAACCTGAACCGTTTGCTGCAAATGGCGGCATGTGCGCTGCAAAACAAGCACAAGCGCGTGCCGCTGTCAATGGCAGCAGGGGGAGGGGGGAGAGGAGGGGCCTGGCACGATTCCCTTGTGGGAGCGAGGGGCTGGCGCCCCGATAATTGATGACATTTGGTGCCAGCTGCTCGCTCCCGCGAGTGAATAGCCTGACGTGCA
Organism: Lissotriton vulgaris; assembly: GCF_964263255.1. Lineage (NCBI taxonomy): Eukaryota > Metazoa > Chordata > Amphibia > Caudata > Salamandridae > Lissotriton > Lissotriton vulgaris. Next base: position 156,867,869 of record NC_141695.1, on the reverse strand, counting down.
CGCGTTGCCATTGGAAACAATGCAACATGTGCACGTGTTTGCTGGGAAAGCTGTGCCTATGGCTTTAGGTCCCCTCCTATGCAACGCATGCGCGTTGCGTAGGTCGAGACCTAAAAAGCTCTCTGGGGCCTCCAGCGCTAGCCACATCATGTAGCTTTTTTTCTTAGCTACTCATCGTTCTTGTTGACCACTCACCATAAATGTGGAAAATGAGTCATTGTCGGGTTGAACGTTAGTAAAAAACATATTACGTGTCATTATAAATTCTCTAATATCCCGTACGCTGTTAAGTTGACTTGAGATGAAACTCCATTTTGTATTTACGGCGGCCATTTTAGCTGCCACGTGTTGCCTCGTGATGACCACATGCTTTGTCCTATGTCACTGCCCATGGCCTTTAAACCTGCCCAGCCCTGCCCAGCAACAGGCTATTATTAGCTTCCTTATGTTTCGCCTCTGACTGTTAGGGTCCACATCTGTTCCTGGTCAGTCCGAGATTGGAATGTGTTATCCGAGAACCCCAAGTCCGCTAGCTCCTCCCACTGATCGATTGTGTGTTCCAATATTACCTTATATGTACATGAAACCATGCTCATGTGTCTTGTACCGCCTTCTTCTTGACCACTGTGTGGGTATAAATAAAGTACGCGGTCTTGTGTGCTACCTTCTTGCAGTACCGAAGGGTGCTGCTCGAATTGTATCACCACCTCGTGAGGTTTTATAAATACTTGTACTTTGTTTTCCAGTTTCGGTGCCAACTTCTTTCTTAGTCCGAGGACTAGTGTACACAGAAGGGCGAACCCCTTGTACTAGCGGGCTGAGCTGAGGCCTGTTTGACAAATTGGCGCCCGTCACGTGGGGCTCATCGGTGACTCGGATGCCCGAAGGATTGGTCGTGACGAAGGTCTGGAATCTCGCCGAGGACACGCACGCTGCCAGAGGAGACCCGAGTCTTGGTATCTGAAGCGATCTTTCCTTTCTTTCCGATCTGACCATCCAGGTGGCGCCGGTCCTCGACTGAGATCTCTTCTGTGGGCCTGCCGTGCAGTGACCGTTTGGTCGAATTTAGAACTTGGCAGTCGGTTTCTGGACAGCCTACGATTGGTAAGAGCCGTTTTTCAGCACCTCCCGTGGGTTTGGTTGCCCCTATATGGTGGCATATTTGTATCTGTATCTGAATAGACTAGTATCTGAATAGACTAGTCTCTGAATCTGTATTTGAATCTGAATCTGAATTTGTATCTGGATATATGTGTTGCAACTCAAATAGGCGGGCATGTGAAGATATTTCTTCAATTGTTTATTCTGTGATCTGAGCTGCGCAATGTACTAAGAAAGTACCGTAAGTGCTATTTTATATATAATTTTGCATATTTTGCATTATTCCTGACATGCCTGTTTTTACCGCACTTCGAAAGTTGTGCTGCTTCTGTAATGGTACCAATCTGCGACTTGAGGAATCACAGCCGGCTCCCCCGGAAGGGACGCCGAATAGGGAAATGTATCTAAAGCATGGTCTCTCTGCCATAATGTACAGCACATTGTGGCACAGATATACCAAGCAGGATCCTGAGTTACGATGGCCACTGTATGGTTCGTTTGATGCACAGAAAATTGGGTATGTGGAGCGATGTATGTTTGAGCGTAAGTCTAGACACGATATGTTTGAGTGTTTACGTATGTGGGAGAAAGAGGTGCGACAGCGAGAGAAGCGTGAGCAAGCGTTGATTGAGAAGAAACAGCGAAAGACTGAGTATGAGAAAGAGCGGGAATTACGAAAAAGAAAGAAGAGACGGCGCGCAAGGACCGAGAGGAGAAAGAGCGTTGGTTACAAGTAGCCGGCCAGTACCCTGTCCGACAGCCTCTCTATCCTGTCCTTAATAAACCACAAGATGATTTTTCATTTTTAGATCGATCTCCGCCTCCGTATGTTGTCCTGTCCGCTCCGGAGAAAGGTGATGGAGACTCTGATACGGATTCTGGTAAAGCACGGGACACTCGATCTATGTTATCTGCTGCTCGTTCAGCTGAGATTCGACATATTGCTCGTACCGTATTACGTAGTGACGATTCTGCCTCTATTATCTTGTCTCTCTTGAAAGATTGGTCGGAAAAATAACGGTTGTATTTTACTTCCACGTTTGCTGATGAAGTTGTTGCTTTGTTTCGAAAATACTCTGCAACACTTGAGCCAGATGACATAGCAAATGATCATAAACAGCTTCGTGATGGTTCTTTTGTTTTTTCCCAGGTGAGCGACACGATTAGACGACTGATTAAGATACGTGATGAAGCCAACATCTTAAAAGAGCAGAAACGACGGTCGGAGACTGATCTGCAGCCCCAACAGACTGCAGAGAAGCAGACTCCTATCTACGTGACAGATAAGATATTACCGCTCCAAATGAAACCCATGCGGGAAGCGGCGCCCTTGTATGTTCCTCCTAAAGGGGCAGGAGATAATGATGATAAATCTTCGGTTGATGCGAAGGGCTATTTCATTTATAACTGGGTGTATACTCCATGGAATAGAGCAGACGTAATGGTGCTTAAAGCAGCACTGCCTGACCCATGTAAAAATCCGGCTGCATTTTATGAAGAAGTTGAGGGTGCTTTAAATTCCTGTACTATGACTTTAGCGGATATAGATTTGTTCTTTGGGTTAATTTTACCTCCAGATATGTGGCGGACTGTGCGGAAAACTGATGACCGCGCTATTCTTGTCGCTGACGGGAAGGACTTAGAGAACTTAGATCTAGAGAGGGAGCCTGCCAAGAAACCGCATCAGCTGATATTAGAGCTTCCTGCAGCGATCTTGACTAAGCTTAAGACGGTTATTCCCCCTAAAAGATTGACTGGATTGTTTTAGCGTCTTGTAAACAGAAGATAGGTGAATCAGTTTCGGACTTCTTCTCGCGTTTTGAGGAGGCCTTTCATGACTTTAGTGGACAGTCTTTGACGGACGATACTGGTAGGCATTTGTTTGTTGACAAATATGTTACCAACTTGTTACCCGAGGTAGCCAGTCGGTTAAAAGCTAGTGAGAGCTTTTGGACTACTTCGTCTCCGGCATCTGTTCTGACTATGGCCCAGTATTACGAGCGACAGGAATTAGAAGCTAAAGGTAGTGAGGACAAGAAGAGTAAGCATGGGCGAATTTTGCGAATCTCGCGTTCGCGAATTTTGCGGATTTGCGAACTCGCAATCCGCAAAATCCGCGAATTCCCGCGAATTTGCGGATTTTTTTTTATGTTCGCACGGGTTTCTGCAACTTTGCGAGGGTTTTGTACAATTTCGCAAATTGCGAAATTGTACAAAACGCGTGCGAACTTGCAGAAACCCGTGCGAACACAATGTGCCCAGTAGGGTATGTGCCTCGTCTTGTGTGAATAAAAGGTCAGAGAAAGATCAGTTCAGCAGATGAAGAGAAAGAAGCTCCTGGTCACAGGAACAGCACGGGTATTGCGCTCGTGAAAGTCAAGGATGCAAAGCCTCTCCAGCATCACAGCTGATTTTCCACGGTAGATTTGGGAAGAAGGCACACCTGTCCAGCCTCGACGACGCTCACGATTGTTTTTGGGCTAATGAATGAGTCACTGAATTTGAGCATCAACTAGTTCGAGCGTCCATGTGTGTGTTACTATGCAATTGTACCGAAGGGCGCAGGGGTCCCTTGAGTGAGCTGTGAGCTGTAACTATTTTACAATGGCGCCAGCAAGCTGCCAGCGCCGTTGTAAAATAATTACAAAGTTAGCTTGCACAGGAAGCACTTAGATAAAATAAAGCAGCACCTGCTTCGTTTTATCTAGTGGTTCCTGTGCAAGCTAACTTTGTAACTATTTTACAACGGCGCTGGCAGCTTGCTGGCACCATTGTAAAATAGTTGCATGAGTGGGGGTTCAACTTTTGAACCCGTTACGCTTGCAGATTTTTTTTTGCGGATTTTGCGGGAAATCCGCAAAATTCGCGGATTGCGGATTTCCCAAAAATCCGCAAAATCCGCGAGCGTAACGGATTTCCCGCTCACACTTAAAGAAAAGCAAAGACTTGAAGACAAAAGTTATGTTAGCTCAGGTTTACGGACCACCCTCTAGGGGTCCTGACAGGACATATGATCGAGGTTACGATAGGGGGCGTAGAGGATTTTCGAATGCCCCTTACACTCGTAAGGATTTGCATGTTAACCGTAATGCGTATTGTAAACAAATGGGTCATTGGATGAATGAGTGTCCGGTGCGTGCTCAGCATATGTCACGTGGGCGAGGCCAGATGAGAACTCGTTCGGGATTTGCTGGATTTAGGGGAGCGAATGATCGTGCTCGGTTTGATGCGAATGCACGTGTGCAGAATGGTCAGAATGCCTTTGATAGACGAAACCAGTGTCAAATTTCCGATTCCGATCAGTCGGAGTTTTACGACTCCGCTCATGCATAGGATTGAGTAGGATGGGGTAAGGAATCATTTGAAGTTCCAGTAGATCAGACGGGTCCCTATGTTACAGCGCATGTTTTGGGTACTACTGATCGTTTTCTGGTTGATACGGGAGCTACTCGTAGCGCCCTATCTCAGCAATTGGTTCCGAGGGCTCCCCTGTCTGGCACAACTATTACTTTGATAGGGTTTGATGGAACATCTTCCCTTAGCCCATTATCCCAGCCACTTTCACTACACATTGCGAAATTCAGTGCACCATGCCCGTTTTTGCTTTCCCCAAATACTCCTGACAATATTGTAGGATTGGATATGTTAAAATATTTCAGAGCTACCATACGCTGCTCTCCGGGAGAAGTACGCGTGGTGTTGAATGATAACTACCCTGAAATTAATAGGATGTGTGTTGTGCAGGAGGATGTTGCTTTAGCCTCTCTCCCGGAAACTTTGTGGGCCACGTCGGATACTGATGTAGGTCACATTGTAATTCCCCCGGTTCAGATCTGTGTTAAGGAGGATGCGGTGCTGCCTCGCCTGCCACAGTATAGGATTTCACAGGAGGGTGAGGAAGCACTGGTCCACAATGTACATGACCTGATCAGAGTGGGTGTTGTGGAGGAAGTCCCATTTAATGTCTGTAACAGCCCGATTCTTCCAGTTTTGAAAAGAGATACAGATTTGCGTGTTTATCGATTCATTATTGATTTGAGGGAGGTTAACAAGATAGTGGTGCCTCAATATCCTGTGGTTTCTGACATTACCACTCTCCTTACTTTGGTCCCCCCGACTGCTACCACATTCTCTGTAGTCGATTTGAAAAATGCTTTCTTTTCGATCCCCATTTATCCTGACAGTCGGTACCTGTTCGGTTTTACTTTGAATAACCGATTGTACAGATTTTGTCGAGTTCCTCAGGGCTATACTGAAAGTCCCAGGGCCCGATTCACAGAATGAACTTACTACTTTTGGCATTCACAGAATGCACTTACTACTTTTGATATTCACAGAATGAACTTACTCATTTTGGTATTCACAGAAGTTAGGACTACTAACTTTAGGACTCCTAAATGCCTTCTGTGAATACCGAAAGTCTTAAAATTAGGATTTTTCTCAATTTAGTAGTAGTAAAGTTAGGACTACTAACTTTAGGACGCCTAAATGCCTTCTGTGAATACCGAAAGTCTTAAAATATGGGTTTTTCTCAATTTAGTAGTCCTAAAGTTAGGACTACTAACTTTAGGACGCCTAAATGCCTTCTGTGAATACCGAAAGTCTTAAAATTACGATTTTTCTCAATTTAGTAGTAGTAAAGTTAGGACTCCTAACTTTAGGACTCCTAAATGCCTTCTGTCAATACCGAAAGTCTTAAAATTAGGATTTTTCTCAATTTAGTAGTAGTAAAGTTAGGACTCCTAACTTTACTACTACTAAATTGAGAAAAATCGTACTTTTAAGACTTTCGGTATTCACAGAAGGCATTTAGGCATCCTAAAGTTAGTAGTCCTAACTTTACTACTACTAAGTTGAGAAAAATCATAATTTTAAGACTTTCGGTATTCACAGAAGGCATTTAGGCGTCCTAAAGTTAGTAGTCCTAACTTCTGTGAATACCGAAATGAGTAAGTTCATTCTGTGAATACCAAAAGTAGTAAGTGCATTCTGTGAATGCCAAAAGTAGTAAGTTCATTCTGTGAATCGGGCCCCCAGTATTTACAGCCAAGCACTAAAAAGAGGATTTGATTTTTTTGTCTTACCGAAGGGTGTGGCCCTCATTCAATATGTCGATGACATCCTGCTGGCGGCCGACACCCCTGAACAATGGGAGGAATGTACACTGTCCCTGCTTTCTTTCCTTGCTCTGCATCATCATAAGGTATCTAGGAAAAAGCTGCAATATTGTAGACCCAAGGTAACCTACTTAGGTCACCTTTTGTCTAAGGAGGGGCGTGCATTGACATCCGTTCGTATACAAGCCATTTTAGACACACCTGTCCCTACCACACAGAAAGGTGTGCGTGCGTTCTTGGGCCTTACTTCCTTTTGCAGGCAATGGATTTTGGGTTTCTCACACATTGTTAAGCCCTTGTTAGCGCTTTTGACGAAAGACACTCCAGTACCCCTCCCATGGACAGACAAATGTGAAAGCGCTTTTCAGCAGTTACGGCAAGCACTTTGTTCAGCACCAGTGTTAGGTACACCAGACTACACAAAGCCTCTTATATTATACGTGCATGAGAAAGATGGTTGTGCTTTGTCGGTTCTAGTTCAGTTACACAGCTATAAGCAACGCCCTTGTGCGTACTTTTCAGCTGTACTTGACCCTGTTGCTAGAGCATTGCCTGGGTGTTTCCGCTCAGTTGCAGCGACAGCTGTATCAATCCGCCAGACTGAGGGAATAGTTTTGTCACATAAACTGCTAGTGTTAGTACCCCATGCTGTTGATGCCCTTTTGAATCAGACTAAGACGTAGCACTTAACCAGTGCGCGTCTGACAGGGTACGAACTGACACTGCTAGCTCCTCACATTACATTAAAGAGATGTGCAACTTTGAACCCAGCCACTTTGTTGCCATACCCAGCTACTCAGCCTCAGTAACAAGAAACGCATGACTGTATATTCTTGACTGAGGAACAGACAAAGGGTCGCATTGATCTACAAGATACGCCTCTTTCAGATGTGGACGGCGAGTTGTGGGTTGATGGGTCCTGTTTGAAATTACCTGATGGTACAACGTCAGCTGCGTATGCGATAACCACACTTGAGACAGTAGTAGAGACAGCTCGCATACCGCAAAGGTCAGCGCAGGCAGCTGAATTGATAGCTCTGACACGAGCATGTGAGCTTAGTGCCGGTTTATGTGTGAATATTTATACAGATAGCCGCTATGCTTTTGGAGTAGTGCATGATTTCGGCCTGCTCTGGAAGGAAAGAGGCTTTCTGACTTCTCACGGAATGCAGATAATGCACAGAGAATTAGTACACAATCTCTTGACTGCATTGACATGCCCGAAGAAAGTAGCTATAGTGAAGTGTAGTGCGCACAAGAAAGTGACAGACAAGATTGGACAAGGAAATGCCTTTGCAGATCATGTAGCACGAGAAACTGCGACACACAGAAGCACTACTGCTATGTATGTAGTGAAGTCGCAGGCTGAGAGATGGCATGATGCTAGACAGGAGATACGAGAGATACAGAGGACAGCCTCTGATAAGGAACGTGAGAAATGGTCTGAAGAGGGAGAATTGGATGATAAGGGTTGTTGGAGGAATAAAATGATGAACAGATGGTAGCTGCCTACAGCTTTTGTACAGCCTATGGTTCATATGGCACATGGACTAGCACATGTTGGAGCTTCCGCAATAACGAAAATGCTTACGCAAGTTTCGGAGCATCCTGAGATTGCTAGTACAGCGAAAAGAGTAGTACAATCCTGCCTGATTTGTTTTCAGTACTATCTTGGAAAGGGAACGGGAGTTCCGTCTGAAGGTTTTGCTACACCGACTGCACCTTTTGAAGTCCTGCAAATGGACTACATTCAGCTTGAGCGATGTAATGGCCTGAAGTATGTCCTGGTGGTGGTTTGTGCTTTCAGCAAATGGATTGAGGCATACCCCACGAAAGATAATACTGCTATTACTACTGCTAAGGTGCTATTGAAGGAGTTTTTCCCGAGATTCGGTGTCTGTCAACTCCTATGGAATGATAACGGGCCCCATTTTGTTGGGGAGGTTATCAAGTATGTTTTGAAAGGATTGGGAATTAGGCAGATGTTCCATGCTGTGTTCCACCCACAATCGGCAGGATTGGTGGAGAGGTATAATGCTACTCTAAAATTGAAAATTGCGAAAATCCAAGCCTCCACGCGCTTGACTTGGCCAGATGCGTTGCCATTGGCTCTGATGTCCATTAGATCAATACCTCATTCTAGGACGGGTCTTACCCCGTATGAGGTGGTTTTTGGGCGTCCGATGAATATTTGGGGAGTTCCGAAGCCAAGTTCTGTGAATGATGTACCTTGTGTCTTAATGAATGACTATTTGGCACAGTTAACTGACAGTTTGGTTTCCATTCATCAGCAGGTCCGAGAAGCGCTCCCAGATAATCTGAAGGTGAAGGCCACGAGTTACGCCCTGGTGACTTTGTTATGGTGAAAGTCTTTGAGAGATCTAACAGCTTGGAGCCGAGGTGGCGTGGACCAGAACAAGTTCTTCTTGCTACAAGAACAGCAGTGCGAGTCACGAACAAGAAGAACTGGGTGCATGGCACCCACTGTCGCAAGGTATTGCCGGCCTTGGTGGAACAAGCTGTGCTGACTGATCACCAGGAGATTCTGAATGCGGAAAAGGGTCCTGCTGTATTACCTGACGAGGTTGAGGAGTTCTTCCTGGACCAGACGCCTTCTGGGAAAACACGATTTCATCTAAGGCCAAGAAAGTGATCTGTAGCTGTTTTTATTTTTGTGCAAGACTGGTTGAGCAACCGCCTGGGGTAGTGGAAACGGAATGCCAATATGACAAGGGAGGGGGATCAGCCCTGCTTAGTGTAGTGACACCTGTCTTGATCTGTGGTGAAGAAAACAACGTCTACCCTCTTAGGTGAAGAGCTCATTGACTTTATTTTTTATTTTTGTAGTGTTCCTAGAGACTATTGACTTGGTTACTATGATATCCGTTAGGGATAAGACACTGAGTGCAATAGGTGTTTTTGCTGGATTACTCATTTTGGCAGTAATAGCCTGGTTCCGATTGAATAAAGAGTGTTATCAAGATAAACACGGGTATCCTCAAGTGAATGGAACTATATTGGAATGGGAGGAATACCGATTGGACAATGCTTCAACACCATATGTCTTCACCCACACGAGAGACTCTACTACGAACAATAAATCTGTAATTACTGTTACACGGACAAAAGGAGATCTCTGTGTGCAAAGTACTGGGCGTATCCCAGGTGGAGACAGTGAATGTGTTACTGTATTAAAATTGGATGATGCTAATGATAGCTCGTTTTTAGCTTCACATAACACATATCTAGTATGTGGAAATCATGGTTATCATAGATTACCAAAAGGGTGGTCTGGGAGTTGTTATGTATCGTTTCTGTTGCCCCCTGTTTTCCTGGCTCCTGCTACATATCATCGAGATTTCAAATTGTTTAAGAACATTACAATAAACCATTACAAGAGAGCGGTAAACATTGATGATATTGACCAAACAGACACTAGTTTACAGCAATATGTAGATTTCAATTTGGGTTTGTTTTCTTTTGTGGGTGCTGCATTAAACAGTAGGAAAATTCAACGGTTGACTAGAGTTGTGGAAGCTGTGACCAATGAGACTACTGTAGCCCTTGGTAACATTACTGAAGAATTACAAGTTGCTAGGATTGTTACCCTTCAAAATTAGGATGGTGTTAGACGTCATGTTGGCAGACAGAGGAGGAGCATGTAAAATTATTGGTAGTAGTTGTTGTATTTTTATCCCAGATAATTCACCTTCTGTATACGATGCCATTCTTAAATTGCATAAAATAGCTACGAATATTCATGTTGAAAATGGGAGCTGGACTTTTGCAGGATGGTTTTGGTCATTGGTTTCTGCTTGGGGTTGGAAACTGTTGACTGCATTATGTATTATTATTGCCTTTATCTTTTCTTGTTGTATGTGTATCCATTGCGGTCCAATATTATGTACCATGTGTATAAATGCTTGTATCCCGTCCAAACGTAATGCTGCTAAACTACTACTACTGCTAAACTACAGAAGACCCTAGATAAGGAAGTTGCTACAATGATGTGTATTGATATGCGAGATGAGAATTCAGATTATCCAAATTGGGCATATGTCTTTGACTAACGTTAAAAGGGTCGACTGTGGGGGTGTGGCCAAGATGGTGGCGGAGGGAGACGTGCTTGCTGTCCCTCCGGCGCCGATCCTGCTGAGCATTGAATAGCACCCCGGAGCACCACGCTGCTGGAGCCCCTTTGCCTGTGGCGCTCCCTGCTGCTGTAGAGCGGGGTCCGGTTGAGCGATCCGGCCCCCGGAGGTGTCGGGAGGGGCGGTTGCACCGCGGGCGCCGCGACAGAGTGCGGCCTGAGAATTCCCACCCTTTGAGTAGAAACGGACGCCGGATCCTTGGAGCGGTGAGGCGGACTGGCTGGGTCACGGAGTGCCGAGCTTGGAGGTAGTTCCGCCACTCCTACCCTGACTTGCGCCGGTATTTGCCCCCTCCCGATCCTTGCTGCAGACCCGTGCGGACCCGGTGGGAGAGGCAGAGGGTCCGCATGGGAGGACCTTCAACGAGGCAGCTCGCATCGCTTTGCTGGGGCGGCCGGCGCCACAGCGGTGCGGCCCCCTCATTGGCTCTGGTCGGAGTACCGGTCGGCACCTGAGGCCGCCTTGGGGCAGCTTGTGGCCAGTGCCCGCGAGGCCGGACGGGTTCTTTGGACAAGCTGAGGTGCCGCTCTTCCCCCTCCCTGACTACCAGCGATGCGGCGGCGGGGGGCCCCCACTGAGGAGCGGGGCCTGCAGCCACAAGGAGAGCCTGTTAGCACCAGAGCACCTTGTCCTCGGCGGTTGTCCTGCTGGGGGCCCCTGATCTTGATGGGTATTTGCCCTCGGCCCCGCCCTGCTTGCTGAGGGCCGGTTCTGCCTGAAGACGGGGGCATAGCAGTTGCGGATCTATCGCCGGAGTTGGCTGGAGTGCTGTTGGGGGCCTGCTGCCTGGTTGCCTCCATTGGTTCGCACCCGGTGACGCTAAAGTGTCCTGCTGAGCCTGGCCTGTAGGAGTGGGTCGGAGTTATAGGGGATGAGGTACACTGCATGGACGCCTGGCCGTGGTGGTGACTTGAGTGTTCTTGGAGAGCACTCTTCCTCCCGAGGATCGTAGAGGGGTGCATCCTGCTACTGCCCGGCCCTCATCTTTGTCGGACCCTACCTGGCGGGAAGAGCTCGAGGGGCTGTGGTGATCGGTGGTGCGGCCTCGGGAGGGGCAACGTATGTGGCCTCTGGAAGGATACCTCTAGCTGTGCGGTGGTGGGGTCCCGAGCTGGTGTCCCCAGGTAGAGTGGAGGATCGCTGACCGCTGTGCTTTCTCCTTACCCCTACCCCATGCAGACATATAAGCGGCGGACTGCACGACCACCGGGGGGGTTACTGAACTAACCGGTTGGCGACACTCGAGTCTGGGGAGGAGTGCGGTCGCCTTGGCGGAGTTCCACCCAAACGAAAAAGAGAGCCTCCGCATTGACTTCCAGACGGAATAGGGGGGCCGCGATGTCCTCCGTGCCGCGCAAAGGGAAGCCTGGCAAGGATGGCCAGCCCAAGGGTTCCCAGCAACCGGCGTCCCCTGGCGCTAGCCCTTCGCCCAGGAAGTCGGATGATGAAGCCCCAGCAACCAAGGCTTTCATGTCGGAACTCTTTGCATCTATAAAGGAGGATATTTCGGAACTCCGTGCTCAACTGGCATCTGATCTCCGCGAGGTGCGTAGGGACGTGGACGGAATCAGCAAGCGTGTGGCTACCCTAGAAGATCATGACCTGAGCATGGCCAATGATGTCCACCAATTGCAGCAGGATGTGCTTCGGCTCACGGAGCAGAACCTGGACCTGCAGAACCTGGACGTGCAGTCCCACACGGAAGACTTGGAGAACCGTTCCCGTAGGAACAACATCCGCATACGGGCGGTACCGTGGGATGGCGAAGCAGGCGACCTAGGTGGCTATGTGCAGGCGCTCTTCCTGCAGGTCCTGGTCGAGGAGGATTTGCATGAGATCAAGATGGACAGAGTCCACAGAGTAGGCCTCCCTCAGCGAGGTGGAGGACCGCCACCTGACATCCTAGTCTGCGTGCATGACTTCCAGTTGAAGGAGTGGATCCTCTGAAAAGCGCGGGACATTCCCTCCTTGCAGTTCCGTGAGCACCGGCCCCAGCTTTATCAGGACCAGGCAGCAACAACACTTCAGAAGCAGCGCGACTTCCGACCAGTGACTGCCTTTCTGCGTGAGCATAGCATTCCCTACTCATGGGGTCATCCTTTCCGCATAGTCTTTCGGTGGCAGAATAAGCTGGCGCAGATCCGTTCTCTTTAGGTGGCGAAAGAGCTTCTGGGCATTGAGGATACGACTCCCGCATCTGCGGCTGGCAGCCCTTCATCGCGGAGACGGCGTCGATCCTCCTCTTGGCACAGAGTGGGGTCGGAGTTGGATCGTGGGTGGCCTGATCCGACTAGTTTGCTGGAGAGGGGAGAGGCGGTGGCGTCAGTTGCTTCAGCGACATTGATGTCTTCCCAGCAGAGCTCCGGGGAGGCCTGAGCTTCGGGCTGATGGCCAAATGGCGCCGGAGGGGCGCAAGAACTCAGGCCCGGGGGTATGGTTGTACTTTCTGAGAAGACACCCCGGGCCGTGGCCTTGGGAGACCCATCGGTGGTTTCCCGCCCCCTCCCAGGGACTGTTCTATAGACTGCTTCAATCTGGGACTGATAAGTACTCTTTTCTTGTTTATTTGCTTGTTGGGGGGTGGAGGGGTTTGGGGTGGACGGCGTCGGGGGGAAGTTGGGGCTCGGGTGGGGGTGAGTAGAGGGGTGGTGTCGACCAATGGACGCTTGTAGTGCGTGTTGGCCTTTCTGGAGGAGCGTTACGTGGGCCTTTGGTTACGGGGTTTATGTGTGGACACTGCCAAGGGTCCTTGCCGTGGTTGGGGACCTCTTCCTATTGCTGTACGATTGGTCTTTGGGGGCCTTTGAAGCTTGGAGTCGGAGGGGGGAGAGTGGGGATGGGGGACCGACAGGGAAGCTCGGGGGAGAGACTGGATCCTGGGAGAATGCCTGGTTGCTTGTGAGGGACAGGGGACGGGGTCAAGTTATCCTGCCAGGTACACAGCATTGGGTCCTACTGACTCCTCATGCCTATTAGTATTGGCACTTGGAATGTGAAAGGTCTCAACTCCCCACAGAAACACCAGAAACTCTGTAAATACCTGTCTGACCATCACCTTGATGTGGTGGGCCTCCAGGAGACTCATCTGGCTAGGAAAGATGAACTCAGGCTCCGACACAAACACTTTCCTCTCATCTACAGGTCTTCTGCGCCCACTAAACACAGGGGGGTGCCTCTACTCTTTCGGGCGTCCCTTCATTTCCAACCTATAGGGGTGAGTAGTGATAAAGATGGCCGTTGGTTGATGGTGAAAGGGTCGTTGTATGGCCGATTATGTACCTTTGTTGTGGTATATGTTCCCAATGCCGGACATAATAGCTTTCTTCAGGACATGTTGGACAAGGTGGGGGACTTTCTGGAAGGGCACTTGTTCTTCTTGGGGGATTTTAACATGGTGTGGGACAAGGACCTGGATAGCTCCTGTGCACAGAGGGCGGAGGCTGGGGTGTTCTCCACTGAAACGCAGCGACAGGTGGGGGAATTGGGGTTGATTGATAGCTGGCGCTTCCTGCACCCCCAGACCAGGGATTACACCTTCTTCTCCCATGTCCACCATTCCTACTCTCGCTTAGATCATATCTTTGTGAGCCAGGCCCTTCGGGGAGATGTCCGTGACTCCAGCGTTTTTCCACTCTCCGTGTCTGATTATAGCCTGGTGGTTCTCGGGTTGCATTGGCCGATAGGAGGGGATGGTTGGCGGAAGTGGTATTTTCCGGCTGCACTGGTCCGGGACGATGTCTCCTGCAAGGAGCTGCGGAAGGCCATTAGGGAGTTCCTGGCTCTTAACCCGCCATCGGACACTTCAGTGTTCAACACATGGGACGCCTGTAAGGCTTCGTTACGGGGCACCTGCCTGGGCCTCAATGCGAATCTCAACAAACTAAGGAGGAAGGAGCGTGAGGACCTGGAGGCGGAACTGGCAATATTGGAACAGGCGCACAAATCGAATCCATCCAGGGTGACCCTCCGACCTCTCACAGCGGTACAGGGGAAGCTGAAGGCCCACTACAACAACAGAGCGGAATTCACAATGTTGCGACTGCGGCGCGTTTCCTACTCACAGGGGAACAAGGTGGGGCGGCACTTGACCCGACAGCTCCGGGATAAGAGAGAGAGGGAATACACAGGAGGGATTCAGGATTCGGCAGGGTGCCTGCAGCACCGAGATGCGGACAAGGCGAATATTTTTGGCTGTTTTTATCCCGAACTGTATAAGAGCGACGCTCTAGATCAGGATGCTCAAACTGGGTTCCTGGCCGGCCTCCCTATACCGCAGGTCTCCAAGGAGTGGAACGAGTTGCTGTCTGCCCCTATCACCAGTGCGGAGGTGCTGGGCACTATCAAGGCCCTGAAGCTCCACAAAGCTCCGGGCCCGGATGGCTATACTGCCCTGTTTTATAGAACGTTTGCGACAGAACTGTGCGATTGTCTGGTCTCCCTCTTTAATGAGATGGCAATCACCGGGAAGACCTCTGGGACCATGGCTGAGGCCATGATTACCGTGCTCCCCAAAACGGGAAAAGATCTCACCAAGTGCTCGTCGTATCGCCCGATAGCTCTCCTCAATGTAGATGCTAAATTGTACTCCTCTATCATCGCAAGCAGGATCCAGGACTTGATGCCGGCCCTCATTCATCCGGACCAGTCCGGGTTCATAAAGGGGCGACAAACACACGACAACCTGAGGCGGGTACTCCATCTGATAGAGAAGGCCAACAGGTTCCGTATCCCGGCGATACTGGTGGGGCTCGACGCGGAAAAAGCCTTTGATCGCGTAGATTGGGGATTCTTGTATCGTACTTTGGGCGCCTTTGGCTTTTCACAACAATTCATAAACATGATCAGTGCCAACTATAGCAGCCCCACTTCTAGGGTGATGATCAACTGGCATCGCTCTGCTTGCTTCCCTCACTCACGCTGTTGCGTGCTTATCTAGGTTCCTGATCGATACTGTGACCTTATGCCCCTATTCGGCTATAAATCCATTTATTCCCTATATTGGCATAACCGTTCAAGTGCGATTTTCTGTAAAGTCATCTCTGGCCTCACACGAACAGAGCCACATTCCAGCATGACTCTCTGCTACTTCCTTTGCGACCAATTAGTGCAATGACAGAGCAGCAGTCACTATCTGATATTCCTAGATAACACTCCGAGTTCTTCAACAAGATAAAAACTTAGCAAACCTGGAAATCCCCGCTTGCTATGTTTTGATTAGTAATGGAACTCTAATGAGCAACTGATAACTGTCACTTCCTAGTGACATCTTTAATTGACGTCTTATGTCCAGCAAACTTGCGTCAAACCCGGCACCTGTCAGGTATAAATATTACCAACGTTGCCTTAAGCAATGCGAAGCTGTGAGCTGTTAGCTGTGAGCTACTGTTGCTGATGCCAGCTGCCTGCATGACCCCGTGTTGGTAAAAACTAGCACTCTGTCGCTGCAGCCTGCTATCCTGTGGTGGTGAAGCTGCTGATTACCATTATCGCCGCTACAGCGCGAACTATGGTTCAGTACGCTTGAGGAGCCGTGCAGCCGTCCTCTGCGAAGACATCCAGCCGATTCCAGCTGCCCGCGGACGCTGTCACCCCTCCTTCCTCGACGCGCTGAGAGAAGCCGCTGCATTTCTCGTGCAGAGAAATCCAGTCCCGGCGCTTCCGGTTTACCCTCGCGGGTGACTGGGATATCGAGAGAGACCCCTGAAGGAGATACCAATCCTCCATCATTCTATTCAGAGGTATGGTGTTGACTAAACCCTTAGATGAGAATTCTTGAAACAAACCTTGGCAAAACCAACTTAACTTAAGCTACTTACTTACTCCCCCTTCTCACGTGTTAGGCTTAGGTCAGGCACACTGGGGTAGGCTTAGTTAGAAGCACCAGTTGAGTATGTTAGCCTAATGTATATATGACTGTATATATGTTTTATTACTTTTAAATCATTGTATGGCTAAGAAACCATATCAATGCTTTTACAGTTCTATTTCGCAATACTTATCTTACTGTACGTACTTTTTATAATAACAGTTATTGCAATTGTGGCAATACATTTCTCTTGTATGAGAAGAAAGACTGTTCAATAAATGTTAACCCTTTATTGATAAACGCCCGTCTCTCTATTCTCTACATACTGTGAAAGTAAACTGCACTAGACTGACTGAGTGAAATCTATGTCTATTGTTTCACACGACCCTAGAGATCGACTCTTGATCTGAGGAGCAAAGTTGTCATGTTGCACGGTTGTTGGAAAACTGAATCCCTTCTTGTCTGTGCCAAGGAAGCTGATCACTTCCTATGCAGAGAAGAAAGTTTCCAGTGACCTCTGAGCTAGTTGGTAACACAACCCAATTAAGTTTAGCATAGTCAGTGGAGGCCTGGAATATCCGCAGTTCCACGTCGATACTACTGTTTATGTTATTCCAATGCGCAGGGCCTAGTGGGAAACTAGGAACTACACTACATGGCGCCCAAACGTTTGGTAAGGCGATAAACTAACGCAAGACTTGTAGAGTAACTCAGTCGTGCATATTTCACACCCCTTTCTCCCGTAAATACTCCAATAGACGTCTGGAGTGGGTGAAAGGTTAAAATCCGCCCGACCTTAGTAGGAAGAGATTCCTATGTAAAGCTCTGGTTTTTTCAACGTTGAAGGATACAGTGTTCCAAAATATTGTGCATCTAATCTTTGTCTCCTTGGAGACCTACTCTGCAAACCTCGCATTTTTACAATGCCAGAAAATAACGGCACCACTGGGGCCGCAGTAGATGCGACTCAGCAAGGTCCCGAATACACAGACCCGGATGCTATTATCATCCCGGTCCAGTTAAGAAGATCTATAACTTTAAAACTTATAGAAAACGGACTGCCACCTCAGGGTGGTACAGTAATTTTCGTGATAGAGGCTCACGAGTATCGGCAGACAGAGGTATTCTATTCATGGATAAACTTTCCAGCGGTAAACGCTATAACACAAGAGTTTCACTATTACAAAATAGAGAAACCTCCGGATGAGTACGCTCCTTTCGAGGAGATTGAAATTCCTCTTAAATTTCAAGAGCACCTGCTCTGGTTTAATGGCGCCCTAAAACACAATGATCACATAACTAGGCTCGGTCCACTAGGTTGACCAGGAGCCACGTGGCCGGTTCTAGCCAGCTACACACCACATCCTGACATTGCAAGAATGTCTAGAGAAGAGCTGTTAGCACAGCTAAACACATTAATAAAAATACATAGGCAATTAGTCCAATATGTAATACGGACTGCAACAGTCCAGCCAGCTGTTAATGTACCACAGCTGACCCCTCATCAGGGGAACACAAATAAAATTACACCACAGAACATACAGTCATGTCTTGGTAAAACACCCGTAAAACGGGAACAAATTCCTTTCTGGTTAGCCCAGAAAATCACTCAAATAGAGGCAGTATTTCCTGATACTACCCCTATTGAGAAACACAGAATCTTGACCATCTGCCTACCTATGGGAATTGCACCACACGTGGAGGACTGCGACACTTGGGGTACAGTCTTTGCTTCCATTTACACAAAAACACACGGTGTTCCGTCTATGGCGGTAATACCAGAAGTGCTAAAACAGATTCAAAATGAATTCGGTCCAGAGCCCGCTTTAAATCTAGGTATGAAATTACTGAAAGACTTCAAGCAGGTCACGGCTATATTATTAGCCAACATAAAGGGAGAAGCAGCATCTGTGGCGATTCGCCAGAAGTTGAGGGAAACAGATATAAAAGATCCTGTTGAGCTTGCAAAAATCATAGAAAAATGCTATGAAGAATTAGGTAGAGACAGCTTGGGTGGAAAACCAGTTAAGCCCCAACTGCTCGAAAATCCTGAAAAATTATTTATTAAAAATAATTTAAATACTACTAAAAAGAGCTGGGATGGAAATAAACAATCCACTCCCAAGGAAAAAGTTTTCCAGTCCAGAGGAAGGTCTCCTCGACGGAGGGAAAGAACTCCGACTCGAGAACGCCAGTCTCCCCAACGGGAGCCCTCTGAGAAAAGATATAACCTTAGAAATAGGGATAATATAAAAAAAACTTGATAGATATCAAAGTATTGATACACGTCCCTCTCGATCTTTTCCACAGAATTCGGAAAGAAGAGGACGGTCAGACCCAGGAGAGCACACCAAGTCCAAAGACAAGGAACCTGCTCAAAATAAGAAATCTCAATTTCAGAAAAAGAAGGTAGCCAGTATTAGAGTAATCAACCATGCCAAGAATACTGAGGACACAGTTGAAAAACAGGGAGTGGGCATTGACAATGTTGGACAGTGCAGCAGAAATCAGTATAGCGCGCAAGATCTTGATGAGTCATCTGGAGACAGTGGACACGAATGAATACATTCAGGTTGAAACTGCCGACGCCAGGCTTAGCGAGCCGCATAAAATATACGAAATAACATTGCGTATAGAGGGTGATAAGACTAGGAAAATTAAGGGTCTATTTTGGGATAAGCTCTCAAAAGGCTATGATATTCTGTTAGCTGAAAAAGATTGGCCCCCAGAGTTTGTCAGGGAGTGCCCTCGTGGCGAAGAAGTGATTATGCCTGCCTTCTCGAATCACATTCCGATTCACAAAAAATACACATATGCAAGGATATGGGCAGTGGCCCAGGCACCTGCATTGTATAAAAATCATGTAGGATGGGATGAGGATTCACCGCCTCACAAAATCCAACTAAAAAGTGAACCAACTGCCCAACGGCAGTATCCCATAAAGCAAGAAGCTAAAAAACAAGTCAGGGAGATCTTAGATCAACTTGAGTACCAGGGGGTGATTGAAACATGCACCTCTCAAATGAACAATCCTTTGTTTCCTGTCTCCAAGCCAGACAATTCATATCGTCTAGTTTTGGACTACAGACATCTTAATACATGTTGCAAAACTTTTGCAGTACAAAACTCGCATAGTGCAGCCCTAATGAATAACATAGTTAGGAAAAAATATAAAACGACATTAGACATTTCTAATGGTTTCTTTTGTCAAAACATTGCACCAGAAAGCAGATACTTGACCGCTTTCTCCGCATTTGGGTCACAGAAAAAATTCTGTCGACTCCCACAGGGGTTCAAGAACAGCCCAGGACTATTCTCAGCTAGGGTAACAGAGTTACTACAAATCTATGATGATGAAGCATTATCTTACGTAGATGATATTTATCTCACAGACGACGACTTGGATACTCACTTGAAAAGAGTGAACACCATTATACTTGGGTTCGCAGCAGAGGGTTACAAATTCAACTTTAAAAAGTCCCGAATTGCCCATCTGACAGTACTATTTTTAGGGTACGAGTTATCAAGTGAAGGGAAAAGCCTAGCGGACAACTTCTTAGAGAAGTGCGCTGTACTCCAAACTCCAAAAACGCTGAAGAATTTACAATCCATACTAGGTTTTCTGAATTTCGGAAGAACTTACATACTAAATTACGCAGAGAGGGTTAAACCTCTCTACGAACTAATAAAACCTGATTTAAAACAAATCAATTGGACTCAAAAACACACAGAAATTTTGAGATCACTGCAAACAGACATGTTAGCAAAAACAAAATTAGATACACGTGACAACACGATCGATCTTGTAATCCGAGTCATCCCAGGAAGATGCGGATTCACGTACCTAACCTCTAATGAGGGAGAAAAGGTACCTATTTCAATTAAATCTCACTTGTACACACAAGCAGAAAAAACATTCAGTCACACAGAAAGAACTGTGAACGCAGTGCAAATCGCATTAGCAAATGAACGAGAACTAGCACACGGCAAACGGATTAATATCCTTACAGCGGAATCCGCTTTCGAGGCGCTATTCAGCCCAGTAAACCTGCCTACAGTGTCACTGGATCCGAAATGGATACAGTGTATAGATTCTCTAGGAGCGGAAGATGTGAAATACTATTTCGCCCCGCAATACAAAGAACTGAATGATTTAGAGTATGAAGAAGAATATCCTCTGCCAATCGAAATCCTGCCTCTCCCACAATACGCCTGTATAATCTATACTGATAGCTTTGTACAGCATTTTAATGTAGAGAGTAAATCCTACAATGCAGCATGTGCGATCATTAAAGGTCGTTGGCTGTGCGGTAAATTCAGACCGAAAGTAACAAAAACCGAATCAGTAAAGTACTGTTCGGCTCAAAGAACTGAAATCAGATCTTTAAAGATGGCGCTCGAAAATGCAGAACGCGAATTCCCCACACTTATAGTGTGCGATTCTCATTTTTGCGTCAACTCTTACAACAATAAACTGCAGAGTTGGATCGAAAACGACTACAAAGATGACACAGGTGCCACAATAAAGCATAAAAAGCTCTGGAACGAGGTAGCTCTTTTACACAAAGAACTACAAAAGACTCACGTGATTCACGCACAGATTCTTCAACGTGATGGCGTTCACGTTGCAGGGAATTCATTGGCTAATACAGCCAAAGCGGAAGCAACTAAACCGGCTTCCGTAGCCACAAAAAAGCGTACAGATAAGTACATAGACGGGGAAACCATGCTGGCAGTAAAAACGACCGTAAAAGGCGACTGTGCAGCACTACCCGTAAACTATCCACTCAATTATGCATACATAATCGATGCAAACTCCGTTCCTTTTGCTCGAATCCCTGGAGTGGGGGATAGAGTAATTCCAAACACGAACAGGAGAATATTTTTTATAGCAGACGCACACATGGGTTTGGGTCTACGGCACAGAGAGATCAAGGAATCACTGACTGAATTACAATCAGTATTCTGGTGGCCGGGAATGAGTGTAGAACACCAAATATATGCAAACAACTGTGAAAACTGTAATAGGGATCGCAGTAGCGAGCCTTGCTACCGGCTACCAGTCAGGAAGAGCGTAACGCTGCCTACACCCCACCCTGCGTCCTATTAACAGTTAAGGCGAAAAGCACTTAAAAATGAGGCCTCCAGCGCTCGGCTGACGCTAGAACGGTTATAAAAGATTTGCGAGTCTTTATCGGTACAAACGCAATTACCCCGTTCCATTCTGACCAGGGTCCTGCTTTCAGCTCTCGAGCTTATAAGGGGGCCATGGCTAGCATGGGAATTGGGTTGTGGTATTCTTGTCCGTCGCACAAGTGTGGTAGAAAGAAAAAGCCGGGATATAAAGCAATCTATAACTGCGAAGGTATTAGGTTCAGGCGCTGGGTGGGTCAAACATTTAATAAGTGTCCAGACTAGTCTTAACAACATGCCAAGAAATTCTCTAAAAGGTTTCAGCCCATACGAACTATTGTTCGGAATTAGAATGAACGTTCAGGACCTCGATAGTCAGATGTCAGTGGTACAAGAAGAAACAAAGCAGTTTGAAGTAAAAGACCGTTTAGCTGTTTGACAGGAACTGAATGAAACAAGAAAATCATTAAGCAACATAAAGTTAAAGCAACAGCCAAGTACCACTGACGAGGCACCACCCGCAACAGCCCCAGCAAGGCCTGTCTGGATTCCAAAGATTGGGGATCTAGTCAGAGAAAAGATCGCGGTTAAGAAGGAATTTGGGCCTTCTTACAGAAAAGCAGTACCTGTCTTAGCAGTCACCGGAACAAGATCAGTTGTGCTACCGCCCCTTGCTGGTAAAAAGGAGAACAGAGTCGTGTCCATCGATCTGGTAAAACCACAAGCATGTGGCCTATAATCAACAGTAGGCCCAGTGGACTCCCAAGAAACAACAGAATACCCAAACTTGCAACAATCCAAGAGGTTCAAACTGAAAGACTAATCACATTCGATCAGCCTGCAGTGCACAATGAAGGACTATGCAATAATGCCATGGAACTCGTGCCTCTTGAAACACAGATTGAAACAGTTCGTCAGGAAACAACACCAGTCTACAATGATGTGGCATCAGAAAGTGCTACCGAGAGACAGATTGAAAAAACAATCCCATCAATTGACAGAACTGCCTCTGGTTATTTCATCAACTTCGACAACTTCTCTGAAGATTTAAACGACCCCGAAGTGATGCCAGAAACAAAAAAGTCTTTTAAAGAAAAAGCAACGGAACTCTTTCATCAACTGAAGGAAATCTACCTAATTTCCCCTTGGCTAGAGTTCTGGTTCGGTCTAGGTGTATTTTTCCTCCTGCTTTGGCTCATCATGGTACTGTGTTTGGGAAAATTCATTGAAGGAAAATATATTACAATGGACACAGCAAGTCAGAACATCAACCTAGTCCTGAAACCACACAGATCATCCCACGTGAAGAAAAGAGAACTGTCAACAGTTAATGTCACAGCAATTCCAATACCTGGTGGGGTAGTATGGGAGAAAACAGACTATGAGATCTATGGTCCGGTCGAAATCCTGAAGTATCCTCATCAACTAAAGGTTTCCTTAAGTGACTTTGTGACACCAAGTACATTCTCTGATGATTGGGACTTTAACAGTATTAATGACATGATGTCTGATTTAGTAATGTCAGCTAGATTCACAGATCATGATTATTTACAAGGTTCATCTAGTTATGAGCAGTTATTCTGTTATACCCACTATGGGGATCATTACTTGCATAAATCTGCACAGCCTAGAAATGTTTTTATGTATAACCAATGGGAACATTGTGCTACACCACCTAAAAGCAGTTCTAAAGCATTTTTTGAGAAATTCAAATACTTCTCAGGGTTTAACACCAGTGATGCAGAAACGTTTTATTACAAACTGTTAGAAAAAACAGGAATGAAAACAATGCTGACAAATTCTAAATTGATATATTCAGAAGCATTTTATGACAAAATGATGACATTTGGTTTTGATTATTGGAAAAATAATATTGAAACGAAAACAATTTGGGGTACAAAAGAGTGGCAGGTGCAAGGCATAGAAACACTGTTTAGAACCTGCATGATACCAGAACAAATGTTATTTTTAAATGACACTGTACACCAAACATCTTGTCTTGGCCTAGCTAAGAACAAGGACCTTAAAACACCGTCTATACCAAAGCCAATACCTGAAAATGCAACAGCTGATATTGAGTTAGACGTGTCAAACATTTTAAATTTCAACAGAACACATCCTGATTGGAAAAAGTGGTTAATCTGGCCTACAGACACAAATAGCTGTCAAGATAGGTTCCTGAATAAAACACAGGGTTTAAAAATGACCAGATTAGACCCTAGATACTCCCAGAGACAACATCCAGGGATTATAACAACATACAGTGTAGGGAAACTCTGCCTAGAATGGCTAACTACATCCACACTGGCTGAAATTAAGCAACACTTGTCTTTATTAAAAGATGGTGCTGATTTGCGCGATTTCATTCTTGGACCACGCAAACAGCGTCAAAAGCGTTTCATAGCGACCAGTATCTATGCTGCTTACAACGAGGCTTGGAAAGTAAAGCAAATTGAAACTGCTGAAAAAATACGAGAAATTGATCGTATTAATTTGGAGAAATCACTTTCTGTAGTAGACAATGGGTTAATGACTCTGTCTTCCAGAATATATTCTTTGGACAATATTGTATCCTCTGCCTTTGATGTGATAGACAGAGATTTGCTAATGTTACAACATGGCCAGTCTCAAATACGCTCTATTATAGAACTAGGCTGGACGCTGCAAAATCTTCGTTCAGGCTATGTGCCTTGGCGTTTAATCAACACAACGTCATTATTTTCCATTTTTAACCTTACTGATAAACAGATCAGTTTGGCACAAAAAGGAGCAGACTATACAATCTTGAGCATCGAGAAACTCGAGAGATTACCATTGACAATGTCAGAGAGTCCTGTCATTGAATGGATAATACACGGAATTATCACAATTCCGATAACAACTTTCCGATTTCATAAATGCCTTGAGTACATACCTGCTGGCCAATATGAACAATTGGGTAAGGGATATGTAAAATCCGAATGGAAATTACCATACACTCATTCTTGCTATAGTGACAGCGACAAAAATGTATTTCTTAGTGGTGACAACTGTAAACACTCACTAAGCGGTATACTTTTGTGTCAGGGTATTAATTTACACGGAGCATGTGATGGAAATTCAAACAACCTCTCATGCCACCAGCTAGTCACACCTGCAACTCAGATAGAGCCCTTCTTTATGCAACTCGCAAACGGGAGTTACATTCTTAGAACGGATCACAGGTGCTGTGGCCTCGCGCCCGGACTAAGTTATCTAGTACAAGTAACGTCCATGGTCAAATGCTGTATGCAAGCATTGTTCCCGAGCGGGCCTCCAGACATAGTGACTCCCCTCTGGCCTCGTCTGAATCTCTATTCTATACGAATTGATACATTAAGCAAAATGAAATCCGTGCTTTTACAGACAACCGTGCCTATAACGTCATCTAAAGAGACGTATGATCTTCTAGTCGCAAGGACGGCTACTGAAGTTCATGACCTTTTATCAACAAATTGCCCCGTGCATTTCGTAGAAATGTTTAGCCAACTCCTTAACATGTCTAGTGCAACATGCATCCCAGGCATATTTAAGACAGTCTTTACAGGACTGCTGACACCCTTCCAGGCAATTTTGGGAATCTTTCCTAATTTTGTGCACTCCATCTTTGGCGGCATTCCACTATTTTTGGGACTCATCGCAGGGATTCTATTTTTGACCATCCTGCTACGTTATGGCAAGCCTCGGCTCAGACATAGCTCCCATGGGAATGGAAGAGACAATCCTAGCAATGCGCTACAGGGACAGGATAACTAACGTCCTCGGATTGGCCAGGCTGAGAGATCTAAACATGACCTGGTTCCTTTCATTCAGACCGATATGGCAAAATTGCATTTTACCTGTGCTACGGTGTATGCTTTGCGGTGAGGAATGCGTGTTGGACATCTGTCTTTCACTTCCATCAGCAGTACCAATGGACGTCGATACTTTGCTAAGTCCAATAACGGCTCACGCATTGTGTTGTCCCCAGCGGCTACCAATCCTGATGACGGCATTCGTGGAGACTCCTGTACTACAGCCAAGTGGTAACAGTGGAGCGAGTGACAAAAGCAACATCATCCAGGTACAACGTTCTGTGAGCATTGCTGGTCCTGCCTTCGATGACAGCAATCATTCTCACACCTGCCAAGTTACAGCGCTATCTAATTTGGTTGAACTATCACCTGATTTTGTAGACCAATTCTTTGCGAGCCTGTCTGATACGATGTTCTCACCCATAGAGAAACAATAACTTTTGAAAAGCTTTCCGACACACAGCGTTCCCATGAACTCTGAATTCGGCCTTCAGTTTTGATCAACAAAAAACTGCCAAGTGCTTTGGAAATATATTTTTCTTTGAATTGGACATTTTTTTAAAAATATTGACCCTCTCCTTTTGGCACGAACAATTCTTTGCTTAACGTAAAAACTATTCTTAGAGAACAGAAGCTTCACACTTCTATTTCTAAACACATCTAGAGACATAACAACATAACACCAGCCTCTAGCACACATGTTATTACAATGCATTTTTATGTGATGATTTATCTCGCATTTCTTCTGTCAGAGATACTTCATGTGTAATTCTTTTTGCATAATCGTTCATTGACTTCATATGCAATAATTTTTTGAATGATTACTATGCTTTAAAAAAACGTACAGTACCTAAATTCCGTGTATTACAAGTACGCCTATTTCGAATGCATTTATGTATTTTGGGGTGGGCAATGTTACACATGCATCTAATTGCTTTAGTTTTAGTAATTTTGATGGACATGTATACGTGGAGTGGGTGTTGCGTGCTTATCTAGGTTCCTGATCGATACTGTGACCTTATGCCCCTATTCGGCTATAAATCCATTTATTCCCTATATTGGCATAACCGTTCAAGTGCGATTTTCTGTAAAGTCATCTCTGGCCTCACACGAACAGAGCCACATTCCAGCATGACTCTCTGCTACTTCCTTTGCGACCAATTAGTGCAATGACAGAGCAGCAGTCACTATCTGATATTCCTAGATAACACTCCGAGTTCTTCAACAAGATAAAAACTTAGCAAACCTGGAAATCCCCGCTTGCTATGTTTTGATTAATAATGGAACTCTAATGAGCAACTGATAACTGTCACTTCCTAGTGACATCTTTAATTGACGTCTTATGTCCAGCAAACTTGCGTCAAACCCGGCACCTGTCAGGTATAAATATTACCAACGTTGCCTTCAGCAATGCGAAGCTGTGAGCTGTTAGCTGTGAGCTACTGTTGCTGATGCCAGCTGCCTGCATGACCCCGTGTTGGTAAAAACTAGCACTCTGTCGCTGCAGCCTGCTATCCTGTGGTGGTGAAGCTGCTGATTACCATTATCGCCGCTACAGCGCGAACTATGGTTCAGTACGCTTGAGGAGCCGTGCAGCCGTCCTCTGCGAAGACATCCAGCCGATTCCAGCTGCCCGCGGACGCTGTCACCCCTCCTTCCTCGACGCGCTGAGAGAAGCCGCTGCATTTCTCGTGCAGAGAAATCCAGTCCCGGCGCTTCCGGTTTACCCTCGCGGGTGACTGGGATATCGAGAGAGACCCCTGAAGGAGATACCAATCCTCCATCATTCTATTCAGAGGTATGGTGTTGACTAAACCCTTAGATGAGAATTCTTGAAACAAACCTTGGCAAAACCAACTTAACTTAAGCTACTTACTTACTCCCCCTTCTCACGTGTTAGGCTTAGGTCAGGCACACTGGGGTAGGCTTAGTTAGAAGCACCAGTTGAGTATGTTAGCCTAATGTATATATGACTGTATATATGTTTTATTACTTTTAAATCATTGTATGGCTAAGAAACCATATCAATGCTTTTACAGTTCTATTTCGCAATACTTATCTTACTGTACGTACTTTTTATAATAACAGTTATTGCAATTGTGGCAATACATTTCTCTTGTATGAGAAGAAAGACTGTTCAATAAATGTTAACCCTTTATTGATAAACGCCCGTCTCTCTATTCTCTACATACTGTGAAAGTAAACTGCACTAGACTGACTGAGTGAAATCTATGTCTATTGTTTCACACGACCCTAGAGATCGACTCTTGATCTGAGGAGCAAAGTTGTCATGTTGCACGGTTGTTGGAAAACTGAATCCCTTCTTGTCTGTGCCAAGGAAGCTGATCACTTCCTATGCAGAGAAGAAAGTTTCCAGTGACCTCTGAGCTAGTTGGTAACACAACCCAATTAAGTTTAGCATAGTCAGTGGAGGCCTGGAATATCCGCAGTTCCACGTCGATACTACTGTTTATGTTATTCCAATGCGCAGGGCCTAGTGGGAAACTAGGAACTACACTACAACGCGGGACGAGACAGGGCTGCCCTCTCTCTCCTCTCCTCTTTGCTTTAAGTATCGAGCCTTTGGCCCTTGCAATCCGGGAGAAGGAGCAAATTCCCTTTACAGGTGAGCAACACAAAATCTCCCTTTTTGCAGATGATGTGCTGCTGTCGGTGGGGGACCCGGCCCAATCGCTACCTCATATTCAAACGGTGCTCTCGGACTTTGAAGCGGCGGCGGGGTTTAAAGTCAACTTTGACAAATCATACATACTGAACTTGACTCTTCCCCCCGCGGAGGTGGACCAGGTGCACTCGTTTACGCCCTTATCGTGGGGGACTGCCTCTCTGCTGTATCTAGGCATCCGACTAACACCTACGCTAGGCTCCTTGTTCTCGGCTAACTTCCCCCCAATGCTAACGGTAGTGCGCGCTGAGCTGGAGCGGTGGAAGCCAAAATACATCTCATGGCTTGGTAGGATCCATGCTCTCAAGATGGTCCTACTTCCTAAATTCTTATATCTATTCCAGGCTCTGCCCATTCCGGTGGAGTTGGATTTTTTTCGCCGCCTCAAGACTTTGATGCTGAAGTGCGTGTGGCAGGGAGGCAGGGCACGCTTCTCGTTTGCAACGCTGAGGCGGCCGTGGAAGGAGGGAGGAGTGGGGACCCCGGACATGCACCTGTACTATAAAGCCGCGCAGCTGCGGGTTCTGGTGGAATGGTCCCAGCAGCTCTCAGAGAAACACTGGCTGCATATGGATCAGAGTGTGGCCGGGAGGTCCATATGGGATTTGGCCTGGAAGACTAAGGTAGACCGCCCCAGGAATGCTTACATCAGCACCCCTACCAGCACGGTCCTGAAAGTGTGGGACACGGTTAGTGGCGATGACCGTTGGACCACGTTTCCGTCCCCATTTATGCCCATTCATTTTAACCCAGCATTTCCTCCGGCTCTGAGAGACGGACCCTTTGGACTATGGAGAGAG
This sequence comes from Lissotriton vulgaris, assembly GCF_964263255.1. Lineage (NCBI taxonomy): Eukaryota > Metazoa > Chordata > Amphibia > Caudata > Salamandridae > Lissotriton > Lissotriton vulgaris. The sequence goes on along the minus strand of NC_141695.1, from coordinate 156,839,263 downwards.
GGAGGCTGTAGAGCCCTCACGCATTTGTTCCATGGAACGGCGCCTCTCACCTTTCATAATTATATGCGAGATTATGGGATTCCGCCCACTGAACGTTTCCGCCACAACCAACTCCTGCATTGGGCAACCTCAGCGGGAGTGGTGGACGCCGCCACGAGACCATTGACACCATTTGAGGCCTTTATTCTCCGCACGTCTACTATGAAAGGGACGATCTCCTTCTTATATGGGTTGTTACTGGACACTGTGGTGTCCCCACGTCCCCGCTATATGGAACACTTGGAGGCTCTTCTAGGCAGAGACGTCTCTGACAGCGAATGGAAAAGCCTCTGGCAGGACATAGCGGCGCATAATCATTCGGTGGACCTTAGAGAGGTTCACCTGAAACTTATGTTCGATTGGTACCTCTACCCGTCCAAGCTGCATCGGATGTTGCCGGCCTCCTCAGACAGGTGCTGGAGAGGTTGTGGTCTGTTGGGGGACTTCCGCCATATTTGGTGGAATTGCCCGGCTATCCGCCCGTTCTGGACAGAGATTTTGTCCCACATCACGGACGTCCTGGGTTATCCGATTCCGGAGTCGATGAATTTTGTCCTGTTGGGGGCTCCGTGACCCGATGCTGGAACATCAAACTACGGCGGACAAATGTATTCTATGGCTATGCCTTGGAGCTGCCAAGTTGACACTAGCGGCGGCCTGGAAGAAAACAAATGCCCTGGCTATATCTTTGTGGCACACGAGACTCTGGCGATTGCTGAGCATGGAGAGAATGTCGGACATATTTATGGGCAATTTTAAAAATGTCTTGTTTCGATGAGGTCCTCTAGTCCGCTTTCTGTCTCGAGGTCTGCCTTCTGCGGTTTGTCCTTCTGCATTACATGCTCTTCACATTTTCCAGATTTAAACAGATGGTTTGCTTAAGGGCTTGGAGTGAATGTGTGGGTGGTCGCCACCAACAGGGGGGGGGGAGTGGGGTAAGGGGGGAGTGGGGGGGCTACTGTTGGGGTTGTTGGTTCTTACCTGTTGCGACACTGCTTAGCTTACGGAGATGGACTATTGTTCGAGTCTTATGCAGCAATGTCCCCCGGTTGGGGTTGCCACCTTGCATAGCAAGACTACAGCTGGTCGGCGGACCGCGAAGGGGTTTGAGCCTCATTCTCCTTCTGCTTCTGGCGGGCATTGACTCTTGTACCTACACCTAAACGTTCCTTCATGCTGCCTTATCTTGCCTCCTTTGAGGAAGTGTTCTCCAGCTCCCCCTGTGTGGGGTTATTTGCGGATTGTCGCTTGTAATTTCCCTTTATTCTTTTTTTTGCTTTCCTCTCCTTCTTCTTTCCTGCAAACCTAAATTAAAAAAAATTATATAAAAAAAAAAGTGTCGACTGTGGAAAATTAGTCATTGTCGGGTTGAACTTTAGTAAAAAACATATTACGTGTCATTATAATTGCTCTAATATCCCGTACGCTGTTAAGTTGACTTAAGATGAAACTCCATTTTGTATTTGCGGCGGCCATTTTAGCTGCCACGTGTTGCCTCGTGATGACCACATGCTTTGTCCTATGTCACTGCCCATGGCCTTTAAACCTGCCCAGCAACAGGCTATTATTAGCTTCCTTATGTTTCGCCTCTGACCGTTAGGGTCCACATCTGTTCCTGGTCAGTCCGAGATTGGAATGTGTTAGCCGAGAACCCCAAGTTTGCTAGCTCCTCCCACTGATCGATTGTGTGTTCCAATATTACCTTATATGTACATGAAACCATGCTCTTGTGTCCTGTACCGCCTTCTTCTTGACCGCTGTGTGGGTATAAATAAAGCATGTGGTCTTTGTCCCGTGTGCCACCTTCTTGCAGTACCGAAGGGTGCTGTTCGAATTGTATCACCACCTCGCGAGGTTTAATAAATACTTGTACTTTGTTTTCCAGTTTCGGTGCCAACTTCTTTCTTAGTCCAAGGACTAGTGTACACAGAAGGGCGAACCCCTTGTACTAGTGGGATGAGCTGAGGCCTGTTTGACATAAGAAACAAGCATTTGCAAGGCAATCAGTCTCGCCTTTGGGACTTTATATGTATTAAGCTATGCAGCACATTAGCCTGGGTTCTGAAATGTGAGAAGTTGGCCTGGTATATAATGCTCACTAATTCTAGTGATCACTTTGTACCATGCCAAGCAACCCTTATGATGATTGGTTGTAAGTCAACCTTATAGACCAGTTATCCTAGTGGTAACGTGGAAAAAGCAGTCTTAGGCTAAACTCTGAAAGGCATGTGAAGCCAGCTGTATTACCATACACAACCCCCTTGAATACCAAATGAAAGGACACCACACAGATATATATTGAAAATATATATTGATTTATTAACTAAAAGTATCCCCTGGACTCTTTATGAGCACAAAAGCACAAGCGTTAAACACAAGACAGTTTAAAATACACAAAAGTTGCACAATATGGATGAGCCCTAGGGGCCACCTAAACCATATACTAAGAAAGTGGTATAAGAGATACCAATTGGAAAGGAAACAGGCCTAGGGCCTTGGGAATCGCTGTAGCTGATCGGGACTAGCAGTTTCTAAGTCGGAAAGGCCCGCGGGACTCTGGTGCAGTGTTTAAAGTGCACGCACTCACCAATGTAAAGTCTATGGTGCGTAAAAAGTACAAAGTTAGTTAGTTCGGAACCTTCCGGGTGACCTAGAAAGCTGAAACTTGAGACACAGGCCCTAGAGGTGTGTACCAGTGTAGGAACACCGGCAGAGCTGAGTTACCTCACCCACAGGAAGCGGGTGCACAGGGTCGAAGTAGTGTCGGGTTTCGTCACGCTAGTCGAGGGTGCTTGGAGCTGAAGATGCTGCAGGCGGCTCGATGTGGAGAGTTCCGGTGGATCCAAGGGTGGATCTGTAGATGTGAAGACCTGAAAGCAGAGGGGACAGTGTTCAAAGTCACTAGCCAGTGACTACCGTGGAACCAGATTGGTACCAGGCGATGTCGGGTGCAAACAGGCGTTGAGGTGTAGCTTCTCTCTGCAGCCACGTAGACACCGGGGGTTGAGGACGTCCAGACGTCGGTCACGAGCTGTCCTACGCAGGCTTCTCGCTGTTGGCGCTGTCGACAATTTGATCGGAGCAAACAAGCCTTGGCTAATGCAAGCCACGCAGGAATCAAAAAATGCTTACCACTCGGACCAGCAAGGTCAGAGCGGGAGCTCCTTTCTACAGGAGCTAGGGCAAGTCTGGAGCAACCAGACCCGCAGTGTAGTTTGTCGGTTTCTTCGCCAAGATGGCCGCTGACCACGTGGCTAGTGGCCGGGATGGCGCGTCGAGTGGCTCAATGCAAAAGGGGCCCACGCAGATCGTGGAGATGCTGGGGGGCTGATCTGCGGTGCAAGAGCTGCTCGGTGGTGGGGGTTCTCAGGCCCCAAAGCACAACATCGATGATGCCTCGGGTGCTGCGCAGTCAGCTCTTCAGGTGTCTTCCAAGAAGTCCGGTCCCACGTCTCTCGGTGCCTCCACGGGCCCCTTCTTTGCAGGGACTGTGGATCGGGCTCTGAGAAGTCTGGGAGTCTGGGTCTTGTCAGGCTCTGGGCTCCGGCGGGAGGCGGCGGCAAAGCAGACGTCGATTCACTGGTTGGTGACTGCTTTCACAGGGTGGCCACTCCTAGGCCACAAGGGAGATTCTCTTCAGTCTTCTGAGCAGCAGAATGTCGAAGTCCAGTCTTCTTCTTTGTTTAAAGTTGATTCAGGATGATCTGCTGTGCAATGGCACTGCTCCCACTCTTATTCTCAGTCTGAGGGGTGGATCACCTACTAGGTCCCTCCTCTGGGAGGAACCAGGAAGGGGGCGGTTACACCCCCTTTCCTTTGTCCAGCTCCTCACCAGGCCTGGGTCTGGAAAGTCCCAGGACCGGTTTGGACTGGCTTATGCACGGGGACACCTTGTGTGCCCCGGGCATGTCTCAATCTATTCAGCCCTGTCCTACCCCATACACAAAACCCTGTCTGGGGTGGTGCTCGCACCTCCCAAGGCAGGAAACCCTTTGTCCAGGCTTCCCTCGCTGGAAGGACTCCCAGCAGCAGGGGGCCAGACTTGTGTCTGTGGTGGCAGCATCCATTTTGTGATGTTGAGGCTCTGGTTAACTTTAACTGGGGTTAAGGCTACACGCATGTCGTATCCCTCTAGAAGGATGGAATGCTGTCCCCGTCGACAGAATTGTCGAGGGGATAGTATTCCAATTCGTATGACACCTTACTCGACATGTTTTGATAAAGCCAAACCAAAGATAGCATATAACCGCGAGGATTATAATGCACTTAAGAGTATATGGTATGGCAATATCCCGGAACAGCTTAGGGAGTGGTTCCCGACAGCTGCAGACAGGCTCAGCTCATGCTAGAGCACCATCTCACATACTTCCAAGCACTCTGCCTCCAGGATTGATGAGGCCTTCCATAGGAGTGGCTGATAGGAACATATGTGTCCAGTTTAGGGTTAGCTATAGGGATAGTGTATCTAAGTAAGAGGTGGTTACACCACCTTAACCCAGCTGAGTGATCAGCCAGCTGTGTCAAATATGGAGGCCAGGCCAGGGATGGCACAATACATGCTGCAGCCCCTGGTAGGCCTTGGAAACACCTATGCCCTGGGTACCTAGGGTACACTGTTACAGGGGCCAATAAGGTGAACCAGTATCCAATTCGTAATGTACCTAGAGTGCATTGGCAGTAATTTAGAGAGAGAACAGCAGGCTGTGGGTCTGATTAGCAGGCCCACAGCCACATTAAGTCATAAACCAGTGAAGCAAAAAGCAAAAATTTGGGGTGACGATAGGATAGCAGACCCTACTCTCCTACATGAAACATCAACTGTTTTTTAACATGGAGGGAAAGTAAGCACCAAACTGCGTGACATTCCAGGTATGGGAACACATGAAGAGAAATGTTGCCTTTCAGTGGGAAATGGTATGGTCCAACGCTCTGTTTTTAATGTAAAACCAGGGCCTTCGGTGATCATATCACTGAAAATACAGATTTGAAAAAAATATTGTCTACGGGTGCTTGTGGAAGACAATTTCTATAAACTGGAATCTAGAGAATGCTAAGTGATTGTGGTATTTGACTGACCTCTGCTGGTCGTTTTTTATCAAGAAAGTTAAATAGAGGCAGTTTCCAGAAAAATATAAAAAATAAAGTCCCTCAGCAGAAAACAATTCTAGTATTTTATAGACCTCGACTGGTCCTTTTTTATTAAGACAGTTAAATAGAGACAGTTGAACAGAAAAAAGTCCCTAAGTGGAAGCATACAGGTCCTACGGCTGATCTCCAGATCCCACAAAGTACATACACTTATAAGTATACACTAGTATATAAGTATATACTAAAGTATATACAAGAGGTCTCGAATGCTCGACCAAAAAAAGAACATCATGACATGGCCAGCTCTAGCTGTGTCATAGCACTTAAAAAATATACTTTTAGCCATGCTGCACAGCAGCCACAGTGCTGTACAACATGACTAAAATACATTTGCCAAGTCAATAGCTCCTGCATAGGCAAGACCAATTGGCTTTGCCAAGGCTTGTTATCTTTAATTACAGAATTGAATTAGTCAGGACCGCTGGAATTATGCGTGTCTGCATCCACTGGGTTTTTCACATAATTAAGAATTAGCCACGTTGCCACATATTTATACATCTGCTACATAATCTACTGAATTTAACGAAACAAATGGTCTGTAGCTCAAACAGATCAAAAGTTACCGAAAATGCTGTGAATCATTTAACCACACCGTGCAAAGCCCTCCGTAAAGGTTGTCTGGTCATCTTTCAGTTTTTAATTGCTAAATGTAGGTGTTAAACTTGTACTCGTGCGGTGTAAACTTTGTACAAATGTCAAAATAATGAGTATCAAAAAATGTGCTACATTAAGTCGCATATCGTGCCGTTTCTTGGTGCATAATTTAGTCAACCTGCCGCATAATTTGGTGCTCCCCAGCCACATAATCCAGTGGCCCTGGTATTGGTTTAACAACAACAAGGGCACCGCCTCCTTAATTTAAGCAAAGCTAGAACGCAGTCAAGATAGAACAAAAAGGGCCACATTATCAAGAAAGGGCGATACATTTTCGCCGCTTTTATCGGCTGGAAAATGACGCTAAAGCGGCGATAATGGGCATGATAATATGCCCTTGTGAATTCCCATAGCAGCCCAGGTTCTGGTGTTATCGCCCATTATCGCCCCTTTAGCGGCAGTTTGCTGCAGGTAAAAGCGGCGATAATGTATCACCCTTTCTTGATAATATGGCCCTGAATTCCTCTTCGCTGGCGGTGGTTGGAGGGACTTTGTAAACAATTCACCCTGATTCATTTGTTGGCTGGAGTCTGAGGAAAGTCCACTTTGTCATTAGTTGGGTTTTTAAGAAGGTTCTTGCCCGAGGAATTAAACTAAACAGCTGTGCCTGTGTCTAGATCAATTGTCAAGTATAGAAATTCACAACGTAGCGGTACTGGCACGATTGGACTGGCAGAGCTGTGCTGTAAACACTGATGTGTGTGTGGGAGGGGGGTGGGGGGGTCAGAACCTCGCCTGAACTCATTTATTGTGCAATCCTGGCACAAGCAGAGAAGGAAGGGGCGTGACGTGTCTGGAAAGTGCTTATAATAAGAGTCACATTGCTCCAGGTCCTGGCTCGACCCTGACACCATCTCTTTTCTTAGGCAGACGAACAGAAGGGAAGCGCAGGGATGGAAGAAGGAAAGCACGCGCAGGTTTTGCGGACAGTGGCCTTGGCGGGAATGCTGGTTGCCGTCCTCCTGGCTCAAGGTATGTAGGTGAAGGTGTTCCTAGAAGTGCACAACGCCCACTGGGACAAAAGGACTAGAGTCCTACCAACCCTCGCATCCCTGGCCCGGGCAGCTGCAGCTTCGACGACGCACACAGCTCTTCAGCTGTTGTGTGCTCGGGCAGCAGTGAGGGGGCCTCAGTTCCCCCCTCGCGCCCCCTACAAAGTATTCAATGACGTGTTTAGAACAAGACGGGAAACTGACGCTGAGTGCAAAGGGGACTGAGTCAGAAATGTGTCTGAAACGGACAAAATATTCTACAACTATCATGTTAGACTTTCACCTTCATAAATTAAATATAAATGCAAGTTAAAGTATTCTGTGGGAAATGCGTGATTTTATGTCAGGAGAGATAATTTGGTTAACGCTGTCACTGCCGATGTCTGTACATATAATGAGAGTCAAACAACTGAATCCTGGTTGTTTTCGGCGGGGAATAGTGACGTCTATTTATAGCGCTACGAGGTCCCACCGTCCCACCTTGAGACTGAAAGCACTGTAAATATGCAAGTTATTATTTTATTATTGTATTACACGCACAGTAAGCTAGACTGCCACCTAACGAACAGAGATATTTTGATCCTGATGTACAAAGCCATTTTGCGGCCCCAAAGCTTGTGATTCACAAATGACAGGGTTTGCAAATACGCAATGGCTTTTTTTTTATTTCTGTAATTTTTTATTGAAAAAAAAGATATATTTACATGGAGCACAACATATACATGGGAGGAAGAAAAGAGGGGGGAAGAAAGGAGAAAAAAGAAACGCCCATTTTGTGATTGGCTAACAGTTTGCTACATCGCAAAATGGATTTAGAAGACATAACCAATCAGTATTCAGCAGAGGCGTGTTTAGGGCGTCCATTCTAAATAGTGATTCGTTTTCGTATGTATAAAAGTATTTTAACCGAAATCCGGTCGCGCATCTTTGGAAAGTTACAGATTCCTGAGTTGGGTGGTAACACATTTGTAATTGTGAATGTAATAAAAACAAGTTTGTTGGGAAGTAGGCAGTGATCCAGCGTCCCAGTGAAACTCTCAAACAAGCCTAAAAAATAAACATTTCGGGCAAATTTACAATAAGTGGCACATCCCTGCATATCAGCAGGGATGCACCAGTTATTGTGCGCTGCTGCTTCGCCACCATGGATGTGCCACATTTACAATGCAGCGCACCATGGGGCAAAAATGGCACAGATGTGTGACGCATCTGTGCCGTAAAGGCAGCGTATTGCTGGAGTTGCGTCGCAAGCACGACGCCACTCCAGCAATGCTCTGGGAGGCCATATCTGTCTAATGCTGAGCCAGTCCTTACGCCTGCTTCAAGCAGGCGCAGGGTTTTGATGCAGCATGGGCTCAAAAGGGACTGAGTTTCACTGAGTGAAATCGTGTAGATTTCACTCAGCCACTTTTAGGAGGCGTTCCTGCGCCGGAACGCCCCCTCCCCCTGCGCTGGAACACCTACTTCTGGCGCAGGGCTTTACAACGTGACGCATCTCCCAGATGCGTCACGTTGTAAATACCCTGCACCATGGTAAATCTTTTGCGCCGCCGCTGCGTCACAAAAGTGATGCAACAGCGGCGTAAAAAAGGCTCAAGGGGCTTGTAAATCTGCCCCTTCTTGTTTAACTGCAGCCCCATTTCCTTTAACTAAATGTAGGCTGCAGTAATTTAAATGGGATCGCAGATATGGCGGTTTACTGAGCCCAGGAGGACACCGTCCATGCCTTAGATGGCATCCACCCACAGTGACTTGCAGCTTGTGCCCTCCATTATGACTATTGATGAGGTTTGTCGGATTGCAACCTACTATAATTCAGAATTTTGGGAAATGACCTGTAAGTACATAGGTCGGTTAACCAAATATTTTCCATTTGTGAAAAGAAAGTGTGCAACTTGCGACCACTATTTTGCCAATCGTTATGTGGCACATCAGGCTCTTAGAGCTAAAGACAAAAAATCTATGGGGCCTATTACCAAGGGGGGCGATAGGCAATTATCGCCGGTTTAGGGGCCGTTTTCGGCCGCTAAGCGGCGATAATTCTATCGCTCTATTAGCAAGCTGTCGCTAACTGATGTTAGCGACAGCTTTTAGGCGATAGCAAGCGGTTTGGGGCCTGCTTTGCATGTCAGCGATATTTAACGCTAATGACATGCAAAGTGGGCGTACCCAACCTGTTATCGACTGAAAGCAGTCGCTAAGGTCGCTATCGCCTATTAGCAAGGCGGGCGTAGCGATGGAAATATTCCCGCTATCGCCAAAAACTAACGCCTGCTCAGACCAGTTCTTAGCCATGTTATCCAATGGGAGGTGGATAACATGGCTAAGAGCATTTTGTCGCTAATGCGTGAATATCGCTGTATTCTCAGCGATATTCACGCTATCGCCAGAAAAATTATCGCTTTGGAGATAAACGTTGCTAATAGCAAGTTATCTCAGCGATAATCTCCGGCAATGCTTAGCGATAAAAAAATCGTTGCAAAGCCTAGTTAGCGATAAATATTGCTACTCGTTGGTAATATGCCCCTATATTTGTAGTAATATGCAATCAGACTATACCTAGTGAGAACCTCTCAAATAATTTCCCCTTAGAAGGATGGCGTCCAGAATGCAACTGATAACACTTTTGCATTTCTTCTAAAAAGGGTAAACTATTGTCACCGTAAAGCCTGAAATGACTCCATCAATTAAAGCCGTACACCCGCTCCAAAGCGGTCTCTAGATTTTCTGATTAACCAATTGCACAAATTTACATTTCTTTCGGGAAGCAGGCGTCCTAGCGATGAGGATTGTTTCTTCTTTTCCTTGTGCCTCTATCTTGGCTTCACAGAACAGACCACTACCCTTCAATTAAAGCCAGAGACACCTAAAGAGCCAGAATCATTCACTCCCTATTTTTTTTTTAAGTATGTGCACTGTTATTGTAAAAGTTAAAAACAGATTGGGAATATCATACATAATTAAACCTGCCCATATCAGCCAGGTTATCCAAAAGCCATTTACAGTTAGAGGATGCATTGTTTTTTTAGGGCTCGCCTGTTGTGCGCAGCACAGCTGGCAAGCTCTATAGGGGCTTATCCAGTCTTTATCCACACCACCACTGGCTGGCGATTCCTTGCAGTGCATGAAGCGCGTGCACAATGCCACCAGCCGCCTGCCTGCCTCGCATTCCCACATCAAAGGCAGCCCTCCCAGCGCATTTCTCACCCCCTAATTATTCACGGCCGGAGGCCGTATCTACTTTTAAAACGTGCACACCCCTCACCCCCCAGTCACTGTCATCCGCGCCCACTTCACACGCGCTCTGCAGGTCATAAACAGGACCATCTGCTCCACTCCCAGCACTGCATGACCATCTTCAAAGCAAGCTTGTAACACGAGCTGCCCTCAGACGTTCCAAGACACACACTTTTAATGCTTCTGAGGTCGATAACATGAGCCCCGTTGCATTGACACACACTGCCCTCACACACACAAGTTACTGTCACACACACACCCTCAACCCCTCACCCTCACTCACCCTCAACCCCTCACCCTCAACCCCTCACTCACCCTCACTCACCCTCACTCATCCTCACTCACCCTCAACCCCTCACCCTCAACCCCTCACCCTCACTCACCCTCAACCCCTCACCCTCAACCCCTCACCCTCACTCACCCTCGACCCCTCCCCCTCGACCCCTCCCCCTCAACCCCTCACCCTCCCTCACTCACCCTCACTCACCCTCACCCCCTCACCCTCACTCACCCTCACTCACCCTCACCCTCACTCACCCTCAACCCCTCACCCTCACCCTCACTCACCCTCAACCCCTCACCCTCAACCCCTCAACCCCTCACCCTCAACCCCTCACCCTCACTCACCCTCACTCACCCTCAACCCCTCACCCTCACTCACCCTCAACCCCTCACCCTCAACCCCTCACCCTCACCCTCACTCACCCTCAACCCCTCAACCCCTCACCCTCAACCCCTCACCCTCAACCCCTCACCCACCCTCACTCTCACTCACCCTCAACCCCTCACCCTCACTCACCCTCACTCACCCTCACTCACCCTCACCCCCTCACCCTCACTCACCCTCACTGACCCTCACTCACCCTCACTCACCCTCAACCCCTCACCCTCACTCACCCTCAACCCCTCACCCTCACTCACCCTCACTCACCCTCACCCTCACCCTCAACCCCTCACCCTCACTCACCCTCAACCCCTCACCCTCACTCACCCTCAACCCCTCACCCTCACTCACCCTCAACCCCTCACCCTCACTCACCCTCAACCCCTCACCCTCACTCACCCTCAACCCCTTACCCTCCCTCACCCTCAACCCCTCACCCTCACTCACCCTCAACCCCTCACCCTCAACCCCTCTCCCTCACTCACCATCAACCACTCACCCTCAACCCCTCACCCTCACTCACCCTCACCCTCAGTCACCCTCACCCACCCTCACTCACCCTCACTCACCCTCAACCCCCCACCCTCACTCACCCTCCCTCACCCTCACTCACCTTAAACCCCTCACCCTCACTCACCCTCACCCTCACTCACCCTCACTCACCTTAAACCCCTCACCCTCACTCACCCTCAACCCCTCACCCTCAACCCCTCACCCTCACCCTCACTCACCCTCAACCCCTCACCCTCACTCACCCTCAACCCCTCAACCCCTCACCCTCAACCCCTCACCCTCAACCCCTCACTCACCCTCACTCTCACTCACCCTCAACCCCTCACCCTCACTCACCCTCACTCACCCTCACTCACCCTCACCCCCTCACCCTCACTCACCCTCACTCACCCTCACTCACCCTCAACCCCTCACCCTCACTCACCCTCAACCCCTCACCCTCACTCACCCTCACTCACCCTCACCCTCACCCTCAACCCCTCACCCTCACTCACCCTCAACCCCTCACCCTCACTCACCCTCAAACCCTCACCCTCACTCACCCTCAACTCCTCACCCTCACTCACCCTCACTCACCCTCACCCACCCTCAACACCTCATCCTCACTCACCCTCACCCTCACTCCCCCTCAACCACTCACCCTCACTCACCCTCACTCACCCTCACTCACCCTCAACCCCTCACCCTCAATCCCTCACCCTCACTCACCCTCACTCAACCCCTCACCCTCAACCCCTCACCCTCAACCCCTCACCCTCAACCCCTCACTCATCCTCACTCACCCTCAACCCCTCCCCCTCACTCACCCTCAACCCCTCACCCCCTCACCCTCACCCCCTCACCCTCACCCCCTCACCCTCCACCCTCACTCACCCTCAACCCCTCACCCTCACTCACCCTCAACACCTCACTCACCCTCAACACCTCAACCTCAACCCCTCACCCTCACTCACCCTCACTCACCCTCACCCTCACTCACCCTCACCCTCCCTCACCCTCACCCTCCCTCACCCTCACTCACCCTCAACCCCTCACCCTCACTCACCCTCACTCACCCTCAACCCCTCACCCTCACTCACCCTCACTCACCCTCAACCCCTCACCCTCACTCACCCTCACTCACCCTCAACCCCTCACCCTCACTCACCCTCAACCCCTCACCCTCACTCACCCTCACTCACCCTCAACCCCTCACCCTCACTCACCCTCAACCCCTCACCCTCACTCACCCTCAACCCCTCACCCTCACTCACCCTCAACCCCTCACCCTCACTCACCCTCACCCTCACTCACCCTCAACCACTCACCCTCAACCACTCACCCTCAACCACTCACCCTCAACCACTCACCCTCAACCACTCACCCTCAACCACTCACCCTCAACCACTCACCCTCAACCACTCACCCTCACCCTCACTCACCCTCACCCTCACTCACCCTCACCCTCACCCTCCCTCACCCTCACCCTCACTCACCCTCACCCTCACTCACCCTCACCCTCACTCACCCTCACCCTCACTCACCCTCACTCACCCTCAACCCCTCACCCTCACTCACCCTCAACCCCTCACCCTCACTCACACTCAACCCCTCACCCTCACTCACCCTCACTCACCCTCAACCCCTCACCCTCACACAGTGCAATAGGTCTCAGACCATTTCAGTTACAGCTTTAAGAAATGTTTATGGCTTTTTTATTTGTAATTCTTTAGCATTGGCTACAGGAAACAAAAATGCTAAACATTTACAAAAAAACCCATAAACAATTCTAAAAGCACTAACTCTAATGGTGCGAGACCTATTGCATTTCCAATGCTTGTCATTGCTTCTCATGCCTCATGGTGTCAAACTCAGCCCGCGTGCAAGGTGCTCATATGATTGGGTACGGAGCGGGGCAGTATTCGTGCATGGAAATTCATTCCGTCAAATTTTAAGAGGTCCATTGTTCCAACATTGGTATTCACAGACTGCGTGAACAACAAATCCAATTTGAACAGCCGGAATATTCAGCAGGTAAAGTCACAGTGAGGAAACACTGCATTGTAGCCCAGACACATTTAATGACCCCCTGCCTACACCTCACAAAAGGCACTGTGGGAGCATGTCATGTTCTCCCCGCCAACCAGCATTCTTCTATCCTTACTTCACCCTCCTCTCCTACTTCTGTAGCCTTTTCCTTCCGCAGAGGCTGTTTTGGGGTTGATTGGAAGCACTCTTGAGTGCTGTTACTGCCGGATTCAGTTTGCACCTCTCAAGGTAGCTTCCATCATATCTGTGCACTTTCTTAGTCCTGTAGTCTTGTGATGTGGACTGTAAATACACAGATCACTCTAAAGATGGCAGGTACTGGCTTATGCAGCCAAGGCTATCCTCACACTTCTCTGCTACACCCATGAGTTAGTGCAACCACATCTTTGTTTATGACACAGCATCAGCCATTTTGGCCATATCCACACACCAAAACACTTCAAAAGAGAGACTGCACTCACGCACTTCTGTCTATCAGTGGGCAACCATTCTCTCTGCAAAATGAAGCAGAAGCGTATCAGCGAAACTAGGAGCATGTGCTCTGACTCATGACATTAAAAACTCCCCATGTAGGACACACAACAAATATGCACTGTTCCATCTATGGAAATCCACAGAGTAGCGTGCTACTCGCCTGCAAATGCACTTTGGTGCTATGTTTAGAGTATGAAATATGACATAAATGCAACTACAATACAATACAAAATACCCGAACCCTACAGCATGGTGTGTCCATGATTATGGCAAATCTCTAGTGACAGAACATGTCTTTTATAAAGTAAAGATCTTACTCAGACCCCGATTCAAAGCAGTGTTTTGAACAAAAATAAAAAGCAATCAAGTTAGAACAAAAAACAAATTTGCAGTTTTCTTTCTCAACCACCCCCAACACTCCCGCCCGTTCGGCCTTCACCCAGGCAGGAACTTCCATTTAAAATGCAATAGGTCTAAGGTAAATCCGAGCCCTATTTCATTTTCAATGCTTGTTTGCAAGACAGCATTAGCAGTTGCTAAAGAACACAAAGAACAAAGTGAAAAACAAGGCAGTGTTCAAAAGTACAGTTAAAGTCCTGTTGTGATGAGAGCTGAAAGAAAAAGTACAGTTGACAAACATTTGTGCACAAAATGCGGATTTCCCTTTCATTTTCCTTATTGTCGTTTTTGCCATGCTTAATTTACTTTGCAAGACAAAGTAAATTAAGTGTATGTTGACAATGCGAAAGGTGACACATCTGCGGAAGTTGTGAGTAGTATGAGCGATTTGATTCTAGTAAGCATGTGCGAAATTTGCGAATTCGCGGTCCGCGAATTCGCACAAAATTGTAAAAAATCTGCGAGTACGCAAATTTTCCCACGACCTTGCAGATTTTTTTGCCATTTGCACAAATATGTGACCATGTGTGCCTGTAACTTTGCCAGCGCCCCAAAAGGCGCAGAGGTCCCTTGAGTGAGCTGGCCATTATAGTGGGGACGGGCGGGAAGACGTTTCATACCGCTAGTGTGTGGTGGACGGGGCCAAACGGGAGGGTCTTCTATGCGAGTTCACATGCATCTTGTTTATAAAGGGTCAGAGACCGAGCAGAGCAGCAGATGAGGAGAAAGCAGCCTCCTGGTCACAGGAGCTACACGGGGATGGCGCTCGGGAAACTCATGGATGCAAAAATACTTTTGGCACAGGACCCCAGAATCCTCCAGATGTCCAAGATAACTCTGCTGCACGTTTTGGTACAAAGCCATTCAGATCCTGCTCTATGGGTTCAGGCGCATGCAGCTGCTGCTGCTGGACAATGTCCCATCTCATACTAAACTGCCCCGTACAGGCATATGCTGGCGCTGGGCAGTAGGGTGCAGTGGCATGCGGGTGCTGCACGCCTGGTACATGCGCATACCGATGCCAGGGGGGACACGTGTTTATTGGGGCTGTGTAGCAAGTTATGACTTTACATTTTGAGTACACCAGACAGTGGTACCACCTACAGGAATCAGGAGCATCCAGGCACCAGACTTCATGGTGCAAGAGCATAATGGTGCTGTGCGGTACAGGTTTTATATGTACTGGGGGCAGGGAGGCACTTAGCACAATGTGTGCTCACACCCAGAGGACTCCCAGTCAATTGAGCACGAATGATTTTCACACTGAGAGGGATCCGGGGCAGTTCAGCAGCGCGGGGGCTCACACCCTCTGGGCCCCGGGGCAATTCAGTAGCGCGAGGGCTCACATCCCCTGGGCAGCTCAGCAGCGCGGGGGCTCACACCCACAGGGCTCTCGGGCAGTTTAGCAGTGCCAGCCTCTGGTTCATCACTACCACCCTCTGGTTCACCACTGCCACCCTCTGGTTCACCACTGCCACCCTCCGGTTCATCACTGCCACCCTCAGGTTCATCATAGCACCCTCTGGTTCACCACTTCCACCCTCTGGTTCACTACTGTCACCCTCTGGTTCATCACAGCACACTCTGGTTCAGCACTGCCACCCTCTGGTTCACCACTGCCACCCTCTGGGTCAACACTGCCACCCTCTGGTTCATCACAGCATCCTCTGGTTCATCACAGCACGCTCTGGTTCACCACTGCCACCATTTGGTTCACCACTGTCACACAATGGTTCACCACTGCCACCCTCTGGTTCATCACTGCCACCCTCTGGTTCACCTCTGCCACCCTCTGGTTCATCACTGCCACCCTCTGGTTCACCACTGCCACCCTCTGGTTCACCACTGTCACCCTCTGGTTCACCACTGCCACCCTCTGGTTCATCACTGCAACCCTCTAGTTCATCACAGCACCCTCTGGTTCATCACAGCACCCTCTGGTTCACCACTGCCACCCCTGGTTCACCACTGTCACACACTGGTTCACCACTGCCACCCTCTGGTTCATCACTGCCACCCTCTGGTTCACCACTGCCACCCTTTGGTTCATCACTGCCACCCTCTGATTCACCACTGCACTTTCTGGTTCATCACAGCACCCTCTGGTTCATCACTGCCACCCTCTGATTCATCACAGCACCCTCTGGGTCACCACTGCCGCCCTCCGGTTCACCACGGCCACCCTCTGGTTCATCACTGCCACCCTCTGGTTAATCACAGCACCCTCTGGTTCATCCCAGCACTCTCTGGTTCACCAATGCCACCCTCCGGTTCACCACGGCCACCCTCTGGTTCACCACTGCCACCCTCTGGTTCATCACTGCCACCCTCTGGTTCATCACAGCACCCTCTGGTTCACCACTGCCACATTCTGGTTCACCACTGCCACCCTCTGGTTTACCACTGTCACCCTCTGGCTCACCACTGTCACCCTCTGGGTCATCACTGCAACCCTTTGGTTCATCACAGCACCCTCTGGTTCATCACAGCACACTCTGGTTCACCACTGCCACCCTCAGGTTCACCACTGCCACCCTCTGGTTCATCACTGCCACCCTCTGGTTCACCACTGCACCTTCTGGTTGATCACCGCACCCTCTGGTTCATCACTGCCACCCTCTGGTTCATCACAGCACCCTCTGGTTCACCACTGCCACCCTCTGGTTCACCACTGCCACCCTCTGGTTCATCACTGCCACCCTCTGGTTCGCCACTGCCACCCTCTGGTTCACAACTGTCACCCTCCGGTTCACCACGGCCACCCTCTGGTTCATCACTGCCACCCTCTGGTTAATCACAGCACCCTCTGGTTCATCACAGCACCCTCTGGTTCACCACTTCCACCCACTGGTTCACCACTGTCACCTACTGGTTCACCACTGTCACCCTCTGGTTCACCACTGCCACCCTCTGGCTCAGCACTGTCACCCTCTGGTTCACCACTGCCACCCTCTGGTTCATCACTGCCACCCTCTGGTTCATCACAGCACCTTCTGGTTTACCACTGCCACCCTCTGGTTCACCACTGCCACCCACTGGTTCACCACTGCCACCCTCTGGTTCACCACTGCCACCCTCTGGTTCACCACTGCCACCCTCTAGTTCATCACTGCCACCCTCTGGTTCATTACTGTCACCCTCTGGTTCACCACTGTCACCCTCTAGTTCACCACTGCCACCCTCTGGTTAATCAATGCCACCCTCTGGTTCATCACAGCACCCTCTGGTTCATCACAGAACTTTCTGGTGTACCACTACCACCCTCTGGTTCACCACTGTCACCCACTGGTTCACCACTGCCACCCACTGGTTCACCACTGCCACCCTCTGGCTCATCACTGCCACCCTCTGGTTCACCACTGCCACCCTCTGGTTCATCGCTGCCACCCTCTGATTCACCACTACACCTTCTGGTTCATCACAGCACCCTCTGGTTCATCATAGCACCCTCTGGTTCACCACTTCACCCCTCTGGTTCATCACAGCACCCTCTGGTTCACCACTGCCACCCTCTGGTTCACCACTGTCACCCACTGGTTCACCACTGCCACCCTCTGGTTCATCACTGCCACCCTCTGGTTCACCACTGCCACCCTCTGGTTCATCACTGCCACCCTCTGGTTCACCACTGCACCTTCTGGTTCGTCACAGCACCCTCTGGTTCATCACAGCACCCTCTGGTTCACCACTGCCACCCTCTGGTTCATCACAGCACCCCCTGGTTCATCACTGCCACCCTCTGGTTCACCACTGCCACCCTCTGGTTCACCACTGCCACCCTCTGGCTCATCACTGCCACCCTCTGGTTCACCACTGCCACCCTCTGGTTCATCACTGCCACCCTCTGATTCACCACTACACCTTCCGGTTCATCATAGCACCCTCTGGTTCACCACTGCCACCCTCTGGTTCATCACAGCACCCTCTGGTTCACCACTTCCACCCTCTGGTTCACCCCTGTCACCTACTGGTTCACCACTGTCACCTACCGGTTCACCACTGCCACCCTCTGGTTCATCACTGCCACCCTCTAGTTCACCACTGCCACCCTCTGGTTCATCAGTGCCACCCTCTGGTTCGTCACAGCACCCTCTGGTTCATCACAGCACCCTCTGGTTCACCACTGCCACCCTCTGGTTCACCACTGCCACCCTCTGGTTCATCACAGCACCCTCTGGTTCATCACTGCCACCCTCTGGTTCACCACTGCCACCCCCTGGTTCATCACTGCCACTCTCTGGTTCACCACTGTCACCCTCTGTTTCATCACTGCCACCCTCTGGTTCACCACTGCCACTCTCTGGTTCACCGCTGCCACACTCTGGTTCACCCCTGCCACCCTCTGGTTCACCACTGCCACCCTCTGGTTCATCACAGCACCCCATGGTTCACCACTGCCACCCTCGGGTTCACCACTGTCACCCTCTGGTTCATCACAGCACCCTCTGGTTCACCACTGTAGATTATGGGGAGAAAGCACACCTGCCCAGCCTCATCCGACAAATTAATTTGGGGCTGGTTAATGTGTTACTGAATTTGAGCTTCACGTCCAGCTCCTGCTTCCTTATCTGTAAGTGCTTCTTGTTGTGGTTTAATTTTTGTGACAGGAGCATTGTGCCATACTTGTAACTATTCTCTGACCCTGCTTCGAGGGTCAGAGAATAGTTGCAAGTCGGCAACGAACTCTGGAGGCGCCGCTCAGGAAGCACTTACAGGGTTACAGCAGGTGCCCAAGTTGAAGTTAATTTCTTTGTAACCATTTTGTAAATGGTTACAAAGAAATTAGCTCCAACTTGGGCACCTGCTGTAACCCTGTAAGTGCTTCATGTACTTCAGTTTTGCAAAATCCGTTCTGCTCGTGGTTTCGCAGAGTTTTTCTGCAATTTCGCAAGATTCGCGGATCGCAAAATTGCAGAAAATCCGCAAATTCCGCGAGCGGAACGAATTTTCTGCCCATACTTACATTCTAGTGGTTAAAGATGAATCTGATAAATGTGTGTACCCTTATGTAGATATCATTGGAGATGGTAAATCATTGAAGCTATTGGTGGATTCTGGAGCACAAATGACAATGATCACTCAGGAATTATTTGAGCAGAAATGGCTAAAAAGTTGCTGAGCCCCCTGATATAAGCCCTCTTTTCTATGAGGGCAGAAAAATAGAACCTAAAGGTATCTTTGAAACACATTTACTCATAAAAAACATCCATGTGTCAAGAAAAGGGCATCCAAGGGTGGTACCATCAGGGTCTTTTATGTATGACCCTCAGACCTGGAACTAGAGAGTAAGGGGCAGATGTATCAAGGTCAATTTTAGTCGCAAACACTGCGAATCGCAAAAAATCTGCGTTTGCGACTAAAAATTCACAATTTGGAATGTATGAAGCAAAATGCATAGCAAATTTAAGGAATTGCAAAATTTGCGATTTCTTAATTTTGCGTAAGCATTTAAGGAATCGCAAATTGCGATTCCTTAAATGCTATGCATCAAGTATTTCAAATGAGCCATTTTCCCTTAAAAAATCGCAAATTACCACCAACTTGTAGTTGGAGGTAATTTGCGAATTCTTTTACAAATGCACTTTTTGGCATTTGTAAAGGTGTCATGTGGCGCGTGTACATGCCCTTAGGGCATGTATGTGCGCCATATGCACACACATGTACATTTCAGGGGTGAGGCAGGGTGTCGCCCTTGAAATTATTCTCAATTTGCGATTAGCAAATTGCGAATCGCAAATTGAGAATATCTTCCCATTCCTTCCTATGGGCCTCCTGGCCCATAGAAATGAATGGGAAATTATTCCTTGATTGCGATTAGCAATTTGCTAATCGCAATTAAAGAATTTTAAGAAATCGCTAAAAAATAGCGATTTTCTACATACATCCCAAATTGCAATTCTTAAATAGCGATTTCTAAAAAATCGCTATTTAAGAATCGCAAATGATGGTGATGATACATCTGTCCCTTAGTGTCTTGGTGGGAGATAATGATTGTGGAGATGGCATGCATTTGTGGGCTAACAAACATAAGGATGTTTTTGCTGACAAATTGGGTTGTATCAAAAGATTCAAGCATCTCATTAAAGTAAAGGAAAATGCCATTCCTGTTAAACATAAATTGCGTAATGTGCTTTACAGTGCCACAGATGATGTGACCGACAAACTAGGGAAATGTGTGAGTGTGGTGTAACAGAGCCAATTGAGTCTTCGCTGTGGCTTTCGCCTTTGGTGGTTGCCCCCCAAAAATGGGAATCTGAGGGTCTGAATTGATTTGTGTAGCCTAAACAGGGAGATTTGGGTAGACTTCCATCTGTTACCCAGGATTGACAACTTGTGTCAAGGTTTGCAGGTGCCAAGATGTTTTCAAAGATTAATTTGTCTTTGGCCTATTATCAAATGGCGTTAGACAGTACTTCAAAGCATCTTATTGCAATTGTGTCTCCTATAGGGAGTTTTCAATTCAGAAGGATGCCTTTCAGTCTTGCTTTGGAAGCCTTTGTTTTTCAGCAAATTGTGGAGAAGGTCTTGGAGGCAGTGGAGGACACCGTAGTTTTTCAAGACAATATTTTGGTCTCGGGAAAAACTAAGGAACTACATGACAAACACGTAATAAGAATGTTTTGATAAGAATGCAATAAAAGGCATAATTGCAAACAAACAAAAGTGTGTTTTTGGCGGAGTCCATTGAGTATTTAGGGCATGTTATTTTGGGCGAGGGTGTTGAACCATGTATTGGGTTAGTGGAAGCGATTGTCATAGCACCTTCTCCCATGTCCAAGGAGGAGAAAGTGTCATCTTTTCTAGGTGTGTGGGAATTTTATGCGAAATTTATACCAAACATTGCAGCATGAGCAAATTATTGAAGAAAAGGGCTGTGTTTGTCTAGAGTGAGGATTATCAGGAGGCGTTTGATCACATAAAGGAAGAAATGCTCAAACGTAATATTCTAACGATGTTTGATCCTTTAAAAGAATGTGTTGGTTCAGTGGATGTCAGCCTTAAAAGGTTGGGTGGCATGGTCACTCAAATCAATCATGGCAAAGAATGTATGGTTGGTTTTGCCTCACGTGTATTACGTCCAAGTGAAAAGAACTTCTCCATTATTGAGAGGGAGCTTGTGGCTTGTTCTTGGGTGGTTGAAAGGTTCAAGTGCTTTCATGGGGAAGATCCCTTACATTTTGGACCTACCATAAGCCCCTCATTCCCGTTTTAAATGGTCATTTACTTAGAGATCACACCCCACAGATCGCTAACTTTTTAATTGTTACTGTACAGTTTTGTTGTAGAGCATATTCCCAGTGGGAAAAATGTTAAAGCGGATTTTCTCTCCAGGTCTCCTCTACCTTTAACAAAGGAGGATGTCACTGTGCCTGACGATGATAAAGAGTCTTTGGTTGTTGCGGGGGATGTGTGCAATGGCAGTGGCTTCTCTGAAATTGAGTGGTTTGAGAATTTACCATCAAACAGGGTGCTTAATGCTGTCAAACAGCACATTTCTCAAAGGTGGCCTAGAGAGACAAATTTAAGTCCTGAACTGTCAAAGGCTTTGTGACATGCTGTACAAGCGACATGACCATTAAAGTTTGTGGTAATCCCTGTCAGGTGGTCGAGTTACCCATGGGACCATGGATGAAGCTTGTGGTGGACGTGATAGGCCCATTTGATGTCCTTCCCAACATGTATAAATATGCTGGGGTTGTTGCCGATTAATACAGTAAGTAGAGGGAGGTGCAATTCATGGCTGATCCCAACACAGACGATGCTCATGGAATGTATTCAATGAGCGATGAGTGACAGATTAGAGGTTAAGGAAGCTGTACAAAGCATGCTGTGGAAGCATCGCACCACCCCCAACCAAATGACTAACAAGAGTCCTTTTGAACTTTTGAGGGGGAGAGTTGCCAGTTTTGACTTGTGTCCTGCATGAATGAAAAAGTGGGGTTTGCATACTTAGCCTAATGGATTTGGTGATCAAAAGAAGGAGGGAACGTGTTCTTCCTCAAATAAGAATGGGGCTAATGAATGTGCAGTTGAACAAAGACAAAATGTATCCGAAGTATGTGTGGGAGATTGGGTTAGAATAACATTTCCTCACAAAGTGGCCAAAGGTTTATCTAAGTTTGTCCCTCCTACAAAAGTGGACGCGGTCTCTCGCTTTGTTAGATGGAAAGTAGCCATGTTACAAGAGACACACCTAAAAGAGAATGAGGCCCAAAAATTACATAAGAAATGGAGGGGTCAGATGTTTTATGCAACATATTCTAGCTCTGCGTGTTGGGTGGTCGATCTGGATTGCAGACTCCATTCCGGATGCTGAGTTACACTAAAGACATACAGGGGAGGTACATAATGTTCCATGGGGTACTGGATGGGTCCGAGGTATGCCTCTTAAATATCTATGCCCTCAACACTGACAATGGTGCTTTAAGAACTTATAGTGTCCCAAGTGGTAATACCACTCCTCTGGGCAGGCGATTTCAACTGTGTGCTCGTAGAGGCAATCAACAGACTTTCCCCAGAATTGCATACTAAACCCATTATGGTTGGGGCACTGCAGGGGATAATGCAGAGACTCAGGTGTATGGACTGTTGGAGGACACTACACCCAACAAAGGGTGAGTACATGTGCTATGCCCCGACACATGCGGTCTACAGTTGCCTTGATCGCTTCCTGCTCACTGAAGCTGTGGCTGAGCACACTCACAGTATATGCATACCTGGGAGGTTTTTGTCAGACCACACCCCAGTTTTACTGCAATGGGGTGCTGAGAGGGTTAGACCTGCGGTTCCGCTCTGGTGGATGCAGCCAAGGGCACTGAAGGATGAAGAATTCAGCTCGGAGCTCAGTGGCTGCATCGCCAACTTCTTTGATAGTAATTGTCTGTCTACGGATGCCATGGGCACGGAGTGGGAGTCATTGAAGGTGGTGATGCGGGCGGAATGTTTATCCACGTTGGGGGGATAAGACAATGGCTCGAGGCGGACCTAGTAACCTCCGAGAATGACCTGAACATGCTACAGTGTTCAAACCCTAATTTAAGGGTGCTGGACAAAGATCGGCTGAGGACTCATCGGCGAGTAGTGGAACTATGGGACAGGTTGGACTGTCTGGTCAGACAAGAATACCAGCTCCTACACAAAGAAAGCGATAAAACTGGGAAACTGCTAGCATGGCTCCTCAAGAGGAAACGCCCACCCGACCATATTATCTATTAGTCAGCCAGATGGGACCCTCACACATACCCGATCAACCATAAACTTACAGCTTCACACCCACCTGGGAGGCGTATTTAGCAGGGGTCAAAGGGCTGGAGACGCTGCAATAGCACAATTCCTCGACAATATACCCTTGCAGCAGCTTACTGAGGAACAGGGCGAGATGTTGGGGTTGGAGATTGACCTCGAAGACCTCAAGGAGGCCGTGCGGGACATGGTAGGGTGGAAAGCCCCAGGACCAGATGATCTTCCTGTAGAGTACTACACGGCATATGCAGAACAACTCCTCCCGGGACCACTGCCTGGTCTGCCAGGAAGCTAGGCAGATGGGCATACACCTAAATTCTATGAGGGAAGCTCAAATAGTAATGCTACTCAACCCAGATAGAGACCCCACCTTGCCAGGTTCTTACCACCCCGGCTCTATGCTCGGAGTGGACACCAAAAGTCTAGCTAAGGTTCTGACGTCTAGGCTAAATAGAGTGGTGAGCCACCTGGTCCACGAGAACCAGTGCGGGTTTATGCCGGGAAGAGGCACCTACATGAAGCTACGAAAGCTGGTGGATGTGATGCACTTGGTTGCAGGTACGGAGACACCAGCAGCAGTAATTTCAATACACATTGAACAAGTCTTTCACACCTGGCAATGGGATTATCTGTGGCAAGTTCTGATTAGAATGGGGCTGGGCCTAGAGTTTGTGGCATGGGTGCGACCTATGTACCACAGACCCACAGCTAGGGTGCGTACGGGCAGGCTGGTCTCTGAACTGATCACCATTGAACGGGGCACGAGACAGGGGTGCTCCCTATTCCCGCTCCTTTTTGCGATCGAGATGGAGCCACTAGCAATTCACCTTCAGAGTGACATGGAGTGTTGAGACTTGGAGGTAGACAGACAGACCCATGTTGTGTCCCTATACGCGGATGATGCACTGGTGTACAGGCATCAGCCGGCAGATGCCATTCCGGCCCTATTAGCTGTCACAGTCGATTTCGGTGTAGTGTCTTTTATCTACTTTATAAAGGAAAGGAAATGTAGTAGGTAATCTGCGCCTGCGCACAGCTATTATCATGTATTGGGTCTGTTATAGAATGTTGCTGCTTAAAAGGTCAGTTACCTCTGACCATTCTCTCTGAAATCTACAAGGGATGTACATCAAATAAACTGTAGCGCTGTCCCCCTCACCTGTTTTGGAGTGATCGCTACAGATTTCCTGTTCGTCTATTTGTCTGCTGGCTAAGTTCCACCTCACCTGTGACCTGTCAATCAGTAACCAAGGGCCTGGGTCGCAGAGCCTGCCTGCCCACGTATTTCTGAGTCAGGGTTGACGTGGAGTTCATAACAGGCACATTTGACAATAAAGATGCAATTTCATTTCTGTACATGAACGTATTATTATTAACACTGACTTTCTCCATATTGACATTGGGTAATTCTATGAATTAGGCGTGGTGAGGGTTATTTTAGGGCTTAGGGGCGGATACTTGTGAGTGGTAAGGGTATTTTAGGGTTTAGTGGTGTGTGGTGTAAAGGATGGTAAGGAACATTGGGTACTGGTAAAGGATGTTAAGGGTAATTTTGTGGGGTATGGGGTGGGTAGTGATAAAGGGTGGTAAGAAGATTTTTAGGGTTTAGGGGTGGTAAAGGTCATTTTAGGGTGTAGGGATGGATAGTGGTGAGTGGTAAAGGGTGATAAGGGTATTTTTAGGGTTTTGGGATGAGTGGTGTAAATGATGGTAAGGGCAATTTTAGGGTTTGGTGTGGTAAGAGTACATTGAGGGCCCCATTACGATATCGGGCGGATTGCCTCCGCCAGGGTGGCGGTGGCCACCGCCACCCAGGCGGAGGCAATCCGCCCGACAACCACTCTCGTGTTCCCCTCCGCCTGATTAGGATGGCGGAGGGGACAGCTTGCGACCGCGGCGGTAATAGATTAATATGGTGGCGGTGTCCAATGGACACCGCCAGCCATATTACAATGGCACAAAGCAGAGGCCTTTCCGCGGCGGCAATGCCGCCACGGAAAGGCATGCAGTGATTGCTGCGGGGGCCCCCTGCAGGGCCCCCAGGTTGGCGCCACTGTCTAGGGGGCACATGGGGGGTACCTATGGTACCCCCCCACATTTGCATATGCAAAGCGGCAGGCACCGCGCGGTGGCTGCCGCTTTGCATATGTAAATGCAAAACAGCATTTTTTACATTGTGGCGGGCGATGCAGAGTTCACCGCCCGCCACAATCCAAAAACTACAGGATGTGCCCGCCACTGTGGCGGGCACATCCTAATTCCCCCAGCGGGACACCCGCCCTTGTGGCGGGCGGTCCCGTTCTACGATAGGGTGGCGGGCGGACAATGTCCGCCCGTCATCCTAATGGGGCCCTTAGAGTTTTGGGGTAGGTAGTGGTAAATAGTGGTAAGGCTATTTTTAGGCTGTAGAGGTAGGAAGTCGTAAAGGAAAGTTAGAAGTATTTTTTTAGAAAAAGGGTGGTCTTCTGGGGTGTTCCCCAAAAGAAAAAAAAACATTTAAGTGAAATTCTAATATTAAATTAAATATGTAATATATATACATAAAACACTTATGTTAAGTTGCCAAGATTTATAAAGGACATGGCTGACCCAGCAAAGGGGCTTCCCAACTCTACACCATCATGTAGGGTTTTATGCAACAGAAATTAAGCAGAGAGGCTAAAGGCATTTAAGAGCAGAAAAAAGAACTAGGGGCCTCATTTATGAAAAGTGACGCATCGCTGCGTGAAAACAGCGATGCGTCACTTTTCACTGCGCACTCCTTACGACATTCCTGATGGGTCATATTTAATGTATGACGCATCATGTCGCAAGGAGTTACAGATACGCCAGTATTTCTGACGTATCTGAAAGCGCAAAAGTGACGCATTGCTGGGATGTGTCACAAAAGTGACGCAACTCCAGAAATGCGTCCTTTCACATGGGGAAAGCCCCATGTCAAAGGGCTTGCGTCAGTCTTACGCATGCTGTTAGGCAGGCACAAGATTTTGACGCAAAAGCGTCCTGAAAGTGACGCAGTGAAATCTCATAGATTTCACTGCGTCACTATTACGAGGCTTTTTGCGGGGGAACGCCCCCTCTGCATACATTATACCTGACGCAGGTATAATGTGGCGCAGGGGTTTAAAAAGTGACGCATCTACGTAGATGCGTCACTTTTTAAATATGGCGCAACGAGGCACATTTTTTACACCGCTGGAGCGTCACCAAAAGTGACGCACTGGCGGTGCAAAAACTTATTTATTTATTTATTTATTTATTTATTTATTTTTTGCTATTTTTAAAGCGCGCAAATACCCATACAGGTGTCTCGGCGCTAGTGATCAGAGAACTCCTTACATTTTGAGGGGGTGGTTAGACAGAGGAGAAAAGCCATGTCTTGAGGCTTTTTCGGAATTTGAGGAGGGTGGGGGCAGTTTTGATATGCAGTGGGAGGGTGTTCCACAATTTAGCAGTGGCTGTAGTGAAGCACCTGTCTCCCCAAGTGGCCTTTTTTGTCCGAAGGACAGACAGCATGAAAGCTGTGGAGGATCGAAGAGTTCTGCGATGCTCCAATGGATGAAGAGCTTCTTTTAGGAACTTAGGCCCTGGGTGGTTAAGGGTCTTGTAGGCTATACAAAGAGCCTTGAATTTTATTCGGCTCCTGATAGGGAGCCAGTGGAGCTCTTTAATGTGATGGGAGACAGATGTGAATTTGGGAATAGAGAGTAAGGTTCTGGCAGCCGCATTTTGCATGGTCTGGAGTTTGTTGAGGACTCCTTCCTGAGCATTAAGAAGTAGAGAGTTACAATAATCCGTTTTTGAAAACACTAGAGTACTGATAAGTGTTTTGCCGGCTGACTGTGGTAGATAAGGAAGGAGTTTATTAATTTTTTTGAGTGTGTAGAATGCAGAAGATACGACAGCATTGGCGTGGTGGTGGAAAGTCAGTTTGTTGTCGAAGGTGACTCCCAGGTTACGAACCTTAATCACCGGTTGGGGGTGGGATCCCAACTCCGGTGGCCACCATTGTGGGGACCATGCTGGTTTCAAGCTCCCGAATGTCATCACCTCCGTTTTATCAGAGTTGAGTTTGAGGCAGTTTGATGACATCCAGGAGCTTATTGCCTTCATACCCTCCTGGAAGTTGGCTGCCACGCTAGCTCCGTTATTGTACACCGATAGCACTAATTGCGTGTCGTCGGCGTATGTGGTAAGGGCAATACCGTAGGATTTTATCACCCTCGCCAAGTCCGGTACATAGATATTAAAAAGCGTCGGACTTAGCGAGGAGCCTTGTGGAACGCCGCAGGGGAGAGAGAAGGTCTGGGAGGTGAAAGTACCCAGTTTGACAGTCTGGGGCCGATTGGCGAGGAACGAAGCAATCAGGTCTTTAGCTCTTCCTCCTATTCCCAGAGCTGCGACACGGTCGATCAAGGTGATATGATCGACCGTGTCAAATGCGGCGGAGAGATCTAGGAGTATCAAGACAGCTGATCCTCCCTTGTCCAAGGTTGCTCTGATTTCGTCTGCGGCTTTCAGTAGTGCCGTCTCTGTCCCGTGTCCCTGCCTAAAACCGAACTGTGTGTCATCTAGCAAATTGTTGTCGTTGATATATTTTGACAGCTGCAAGTTCATGGACTTTTCAAAAATCTTTGCTGGAAATGGGAGACAGGCGATGGGTCTATAGCTTGCTGGGATAAGAGGGTCTAGCGTAGGTTTTTTCAGCAATGGCTTTATAATCGCCTCTTTCCAGACTGAGGGATATATGCCTGTTGCGAACATAGCGTTGCATATGGTGGACAATGAAGGGGAAATTGCTTCCGGTATGCGGTTGAGAATAGAGGGGGGACATGGGTCAAGGGGGGAGCCAGATTTAGTGCTGGCTACCAGACGTTGAATGTGATCCTTATCTACTGAGTTGAAAGATAATAAAGTTGGTGAAGTGCTCGTAAGGGGAGGACTCGAAGATGGTAGGGGGGCAGATCGTGAGAAAGTCTGGAAGATGGAACTGACTTTTTCCTCGAAGAAGCTGGCCAAGGCATCTGCCAGTGGTTGAGAACCTTCTAAGGGCGGCGTCGGGGGGTTAGATAGAGTGGTAACTACCCTGAATAGTTCTCCTGACGAGTTTTTTGCCTGATTGATCTGAGTGATAAAGTAATGGCTTTTCTCAGTGGTTATCGCTTTTTTGTAGATAGCGAGGGCGTTTTTATAGTTGGATTTGTCTGCAGGGCTGTAATTGCGACGCCATTGTCTTTCAAGGTTCCTGCAGTATTGTTTCTGCATGCGTAGGGCCTCAGTGAACCATGGGGCTGAAGGTATTTTTCTGTTTCGGTGTGATGATTTAAGTGGGGCTAGCTTGTTACAGGCCATGTCTAGGTTTGTCAGGTAGTTTGAAGATGCTTTGGTAGGGTCATGTTCATTAGGGATATAGTTGTCCTGTATCATCTCTGCTAATTGTGATATATTAATGTTTTTCCAGTCTCTGTATGTTGAACGGGCTGGTGCAGTGGGGCTCGGTTTAATGGAGTTTGTTTGCACTGTGAAACAAATAGCTGAGTGGTCTGTCCAGATCAGAGGGATTATCTGGGTGATATTTACAAGAGGACTGTTTGTAAATATTCCGTCTAATGTGTGACCTGCCTGATGAGTCGGGGAATTAATAAGTTGCATTAGGCCTGCAGCTTCAAGGTCTGCAATAAGTTGCGTAGTATCGTGGTTGTTCGAAGTCTCAAGGTGAAAATTGAAGTCACCTAGTAGCGTAAAATGAGGGGCGTCGGCGACTGCTTCGATTAGACTACCTATGTTGGCTAAAAACTTAGCTCTTGACCCTGGAGGGCGGTAAATCAGCATTCCTTTGAAGGATGATTTTGCTGATAAGCCTAGAGTGAATGTGAGAGACTCATATTCTGGACATATATGTGGTTTAGTCGAGAGTTTGAAGTGGCTTTTATAGATTATGGCAATGCCGCCACCTCTTTTTATTGGTCTGTCTAGTCTACAAACATTGTAATTGATTGGAGTGGCTTCTGCAAAATCGGGTCCTGAGGCTTCATCGCCCCATGTCTCGGTGACAAACAGTAGGTCTAGTTTGTGCGCGTCGATCAAATCGGCGATTTCTGTTTTGTGTTTGGGGAGGGATCTAGCGTTTATTAATGCTGCTTGGATTGAAGGTAGATTATTTGTTGGAGGTTTGCCGGAACATTTGATGCATGTCGGACATAAGAGTGGGCCTAAGATGTGATTAGAGTAGCTTAAATCAGGGGGTATATGCGGTTGATCCGCTAGAAGTCTCAGTTGTCGTAATTCATCGGTGGAATAAGTTAGTCTCACCGTGGCTGTAGAAGGTCGTGGTGCTGGAGTTGCAGGGGGGGTGGCCGTTGGCCCGTCCTCGGCGCGGACGAGCGCAGACGAGCTTGCCTTATGCGAGCCTTCGGCGCGCATTCGTCGCGCCCGCTGCGCTCGTCCGCTGCGCTTCCGGTTGCAGCACATTTTTATGTTTACGCGGTTGGCATAGGAAGTGGGTGTGGTCACGTGATTGGGCGTGTTTTCTGCTGGGAGGCGGCGTTGCCCTGGCAACAGAATGCCGTGTCAGCCCTGGATCGGCTGAACGGTCTGCAGCGAGTGCGCTTGATTTCAGGTGGGAATTAGCAGTTTTAAAACAAGAATACAAGAAGTACAATTTTAAAAAAGAGCGTGCTAACTCCCGGCTTCCGCCTCAGGAGTGGAGTTCTTTTAACGCGCGATCTCAGTCAGCGCGCGCTCAAGTAGTGCTAGTGGGCGTGGTCACGTGATTGGGCGTGTCCGCTGCTGGGAGGCGGCGTTGCCCTGGCAACAGAATGCCGTGTCAGCCCTGGATCGGCTGAACGGTCTGCAGCGAGTGCGCTTGATTTCAGGTGGGAATTAGCAGTTTTAAAACAAGAATACAAGAAGTACAATTTTAAAAAAGAGCGTGCTAACTCCCGTCTTCCGCCTCAGGAGTGGAGTTCTTTGAACGCGCGATCTCAGTCAGCGTGCGCTCAAGTAGTGCTAGTGGGCGTGGTCACGTGATTGGGCGTGTCCGCTGCTGGGAGGCGGCGTTGCCCTGGCAACAGAATGCCGTGTCAGCCCTGGATCGGCTGAACGGTCTGCAGCGAGTGCGCTTGATTTCAGGTGGGAATTAGCAGTTTTAAAACAAGAATACAAGAAGTACAATTTTAAAAAAGAGCGTGCTAACTCCCGTCTTCCGCCTCAGGAGTGGAGTTCTTTGAACACGCGATCTCAGTCAGCGCGCGCTCAAGTAGTGCTAGTGGGCGTGGTCACGTGATTGGGCGTGTCCGCTGCTGGGAGGCGGCGTTGCCCTGGCAACAGAATGCCGTGTCAGCCCTGGATCGGCTGAACGGTCTGCAGCGAGTGCGCTTGATTTCAGGTGGGAATTAGCAGTTTTAAAACAAGAATACAAGAAGTACAATTTTAAAAAAGAGCGTGCTAACTCCCGGCTTCCGCCTCAGGAGTGGAGTTCTTTGAACGCGCGATCTCAGTCAGCGCGCGCTCAAGTAGTGCTAGTGGGCGTGGTCACGTGATTGGGCGTGTCCGCTGCTGGGAGGCGGCGTTGCCCTGGCAACAGAATGCCGTGTCAGCCCTGGATCGGCTGAACGGTCTGCAGCGAGTGCGCTTGATTTCAGGTGGGAATTAGCAGTTTTAAAACAAGAATACAAGAAGTACAATTTTAAAAAAGAGCGTGCTAACTCCCGGCTTCCGCCTCAGGAGTGGAGTTCTTTGAACGCGCGATCTCAGTCAGCGCGCGCTCAAGTAGTGCTAGTGGGCGTGGTCACGTGATTGGGCGTGTTTTCTGCTGGGAGGCGGCGTTGCCCTGGCAACAGAATGCCGTGTCAGCCCTGGATCGGCTGAACGGTCTGCAGCGAGTGCGCTTGATTTCAGGTGGGAATTAGCAGTTTTAAAACAAGAATACAAGAAGTACAATTTTAAAAAAGAGCGTGCTAACTCCCGGCTTCTGCCTCAGGAGTGGAGTTCTTTTAACGCGCGATCTCAGTCAGCGCGCGCTCAAGTAGTGCTAGTGGGCGTGGTCACGTGATTGGGCGTGTCCGCTGCTGGGAGGCGGCGTTGCCCTGGCAACAGAATGCCGTGTCAGCCCTGGATCGGCTGAACGGTCTGCAGCGAGTGCGCTTGATTTCAGGTGGGAATTAGCAGTTTTAAAACAAGAATACAAGAAATACAATTTTAAAAAGAGCATGCTAACTCCCGGCTTCCGCCTCAGGAGTGGAGTTTTTTGAAAACTGACGCAAGGCCTTCATAAATAATAGATAGTTAACAGAACACATTTAAGCTGTTTCCTAAAACGAAGGGGCATATTCTCAAGAACGGGTGTTAAACGGATCACTGACATAATATAGAATGACAAAATATAGACTTCCCAAAATATCGACGCCAAAATATAGAATGCAAAATTATCGAATTCCTATCTACAAACAGGTAAGTACAAAAATATCGAATCAAAAATATAGTCTGTAAAAAATATAGTCAGTCAAAATATCGAATTTTTTAAATGTCTTAAAAGTAACTTAAAATTCATAAAATAATAAATATAATTAACTAAAACATACTTAAAAATACTCATATAACCTTAAAATTAAGATATAATTAATTTAAGTTAAAAAAGATACCATTTTATTTTTTAACTAGCAGCCCATCCCGACGTTGTCCGGGTATGAATTGCTGCCGGCCAGTAGTATATTGTTTTGTAGTATTTCGTTTTGATAGCAATTCTTATCTGTGACAGGCCTGTGAAACGCTCCGATTCACAGTGCACTGCTGATGCACTTAAGAGTGCGCATTCAGTAGTGTGTGAACTCGAGTTTCCCTACTTTATTTTTCCTTGCAATATTATATAGCGTGGACTCGACAACATGGCATGAGCACAATTTACATTACAGAAGAACACATTCATTTGTGGTAGGCACGGGGAGACAAAGCGATTTGCCAGGAATCACAGGAAGCCAAGACGCCCACGGGTATATGCAGCGCTTTATAAATATTAAAAAATAAATAAATAAACAGGATGTTGAGCTGATGCCGAGATTCGAACGTAGCTCCCCAGCTCTAAAGTTCGCAATTCTAGAACTTGTGGCGGGAGGTGTGTCTAAAAGTGTATGTCGGTGCTGGCCATCAATGAGAGAGACCTGTGCATTTTTTAAATGGGTGGTGAAAAAATATGAGTATGTTGCTGGAGATGTGGGCCACAGTGCCACCAATGTACTTACCGGGGAGAGTAAACACCCATTATTCCGCAACTTTCTTTCCGCATACCATCACTCCGCATACTTTCATTACAAAAGTACCATGACTCCGCAATGCCATTATAACGCATTGCATTAAATTTTAAATGCTTTTACCACGCATACATTTACAACGAAATTCGTTGTAAATTCATGAATGGTAAAAGCATGTTTTTTTTAAATGTTTGGATAAGGTAAGTATGGGTATAGTGGTATATGTTTTGGGGTACTGAGGTATATGTTTAGGGGTGTTTGGGTATTTTAAGGGTTCAGATATTGTTTTGGGTTATGGGGTTCAGGGGTAGTTCTAGGGTTTAGGGGTAGGTATTGGTTTTGGGGTACAGGGGTATTTTTAGGGTTCTGGGCTAGGTTTGGGTTTTGGGGTATAGGGCTATTTTTAGGGTTCAGGGGTAGGCTTGGGTTTTGGGGTACAGGGGTATTTTAAGGGTTCAGGGCTAGGTTTGGGTTTTGGAGGACAGGGGTATTTTTAGGGTTCAGGGCTAGGTTTGGGTTCAGGGGTACAGGGGTATTTTAGGGTTCAGGCTTAGGTTTGGGTTTTGGGGTACAGGGTTATTTTTATGGTTCAGGGCTAGGTTTGGGTTTTGGAGTACAGGGGTATTTTTAGGGATCAGGGGTAGGTTTGGGTGTTGGGGTACAGGGGTATTTTAAGGGTTTAGGGCTAGGTTTGGGTTTAGGGGTACAGGGGTATTTTAGGGTTCAGGAATAGTTTTGGATTTGGGGTAGAGGGGTATTTTTAGGGTTCAGGGCTAGGTTTGGGTTTTGGGGTACAGGGGTATTTTAGGGTTCAGGGGTAGGTTTGGGTTTTGAGGTACAGGGGTATTTATAGGGTTCAGGGCTAGGTTTGGGTGTTGGGGTACAGGGGTATTTTTAGGGTTTAGGGATAGGTTTGGGTTTTGGGGTACAGGGTATATTTATAGGGTTAAGATGGGTAAGTGTTTAAAGGTGTTGGGGTATTTTAAGGAGTAAGGGTGGGTTATGATTATTGGGTAACAGGGTATTTAAAGGGAGCAGGGTGGGATTCGTTTTTAGGGTGTAAAGGGTAATAAAATAAAATAATAAATACAGATAACATAAATAATGCAATTTAAAAGAATAAATGTTTTAAATAAATAAAAAAATGTGTATATATACATATATATATATAAATACACATGTATACAAACATAGATTTGATGTTTTAATAATGTACTTTTA
The DNA here is from genome assembly GCF_964263255.1 of Lissotriton vulgaris. Taxonomy (NCBI): domain Eukaryota; kingdom Metazoa; phylum Chordata; class Amphibia; order Caudata; family Salamandridae; genus Lissotriton; species Lissotriton vulgaris. Next base: position 156,805,403 of record NC_141695.1, on the reverse strand, counting down.
CAATGTATAGGACTTTACCACACATGCATTTGCGTTATAATGGAATGCGTGATAAAGTCATATGCATTGTAAAAGTTTTAGAAATGATGTCTTTGCGGAGTAATAGTCCCGCGTTATAAAAATTGCGGAGTGATGGCATGCGGGATGTTGGTTTGCGGAATATCATCACATATTCCCGGAGGAGGGATAGTCCCTTTCTTGCTATTTCCGTGGAGGCGGGCCTTGTGCCGGGATGTGCGTGGCGCGAGGCCTGTGCGCAACAGAAGTGGAAAATCTCCAGTGTGCGCTTCAGGCGTCACCGGAAGTTAAGGCGAGATTACATTTCCTGCACAATGGCCCCTGTTTGCGCTCCTTCCGGCCCTTGGGAATAGCGCCATGCCTGACTTCCATACAGTAAAGCAGGTGCACGTCACTGGGAGCGCGGGGCAAGCACACCCGGAGCTGGAATGTACAGAACCTGGGAAGAAAAAACAATTAAATATTGGGCACAACGCTTGCTTTTTTTCCCCTTAATCCCGCGCCCCACACATGCCCACGTCCCCAGCACACGCCCACAGCACACGAAATGAGACATGGCATGAAGGGTGGAACGTACCACACGCCCCCAGCATTTGTCACGCCGCAAGCACACGCCCACAGCACAACGCAGACATGCCCACAAGGGACTACTTTGCTGGCACGGTTCTTTTACCTTTTAAATGTATATGGTGGGCGTCTGCATAGCCTATGTCCTTCTGCTGCAACTGCCCTTTCCAACGCTGTATTGGGTGTTGTGATTGTTGCTGTGGTTCCTGAGATTACCTGCCTCAAAGGTTTGGGCTCTCTCTTTATTATATTAGTATAGACACATATATATTAAAGTAATTTTAATAAAAAATATACAATATTTTTACCGTAGGATAGCAGGAGGGTAAAATGTAATATTACCACTCCAGTGACTGCAACAGTAGGGAAAGCATTGGATGGCGTAGGGGTAAAAAATACTAGTCCCACTCCAGTGAGCGCAACAGTAGGGTAAGCGTTCCTTAGCATAGGGGTAAAAAATAATATTCCCACTCCAGAGAGTGCAACAGTAGGGAAAGCGTTGGATAGCATAGGGGTAAAAATCACTATTCCCACTCCAGAGAGTGCAACAGTAAGGAAAGATTTGGATAGCATAGGGTTAAAAATACTATTCCCACTCCAGTGAGTGCAACAGTAGGGAAAGCGTTGGATAGCGGGAGGGTAACAATTACTATTCCCACTCCAGAGAGTGCAACAGTAGGGAAAGCTTTTGGATAGCGGGAGGGTAAAAAATACTATTCCCACTCCAGAGAGTGCAACAGTAGGGAAAGCGTTGGATAGCATAAGGGGTAAAAATACTATTCCCACTCCAGAGAGTGCAACAGTAGAGAAAGCGTTGGATAGCGCGTGGGTAAAAATTACTATTACCACTCCAGAGAGTGCAACATTAGGGAAAGCGTTGGATAGAGTAGGGGTAAAAATTGCTATTCCCACTCCAGAGAGTGCAACAGTAGGTAAAGCATTGGATAGTCACTAGCCGACTGGACTACGGCAACGCCCTCTACGCCGGTACCACCGCCAAGCTCCAGAAGAGACTCCAGCGGATCCAGAACGCCTCAGCCAGACTCATCCTCGACATCCCACGAACCAGCCACATCTCCGGACACCTGAAAGACCTTCACTGGCTCCCCGTCAACAAAAGAATCACCTTCCGCCTCCTCACCCACGCACACAAAGCCCTACACGACCAAGGCCCGAGCTACCTCAACAGCCGAATCAACTTCTACGCTCCCAAACGCCACCTCCGATCAGCCAACTATGCCCTCGCCGCCGTCCCCCGCATCCGAAGAGCGACTACAGGAGGAAGGTCCTTCTCCTACCTGGCCGCCAAGACCTGGAACTCCCTCCTGACCGACCTGCGCCTGACCCAAGACCACCTCTCCTTCAGGAAGAAGCTGAAGACCTGGCTGTTCGAGCAGTAGCGGCACCCCCCCCCCCCCACCCCCAGCGCCTTGAGACCCTACGGGTATGTAGTGCGCTTTATAAATGTCATTGATTGATTGATTGATTGATTGATAGTCTAGGGGTAAAAAAAACTATTCCCACTCCAGAGAGTGCAACAGTAGGGAAAGCGTTGGATAGCTGGAGGGTAAAAATAACTATTCCCACTCCAGTGAGTTTAACACTAGGGAAAGTAATGATTTAATATATTATTAAAAATAAATTAAATATCAATACCAATAAAACATTAATTGAAATTAATAACCAATTTAATATCATGTAATATTTAATTAGAAATACAAATACATATTAGTTATTACAAATGAATTACCTATTCATAATTATTTAACAACTAATTAATTTTCAATAACAAAAACTAATTAATAATAATAATTAATACCAATTCATAATTAACAGTAAATTAATTATCAATACACAAAAAGTATTTTTAATATGTAATTAATTACAATTACATATTGTGGAGAAGTGTGGCTCACTAGTTAGAGGAGGCATACCCTGAAGCAGAGGTCAGATCCGGGACCAGGGTTCAATTCCTGACGTGGCAGAGTCTTAAGCCCAATTGTCCACGGACTCGATAATTCTTGCTTCGGTGCCCACTCTAAGCACAGGTTCACACTATGCAGCTCTGGGCATTAAGCTTGCTTAATCTCCACTACCGCCCCCCGCGGCGGGATGTCTGGCTTTCACCTTGGGGATGCCCAGTACGGGTTATCTCACAGGGAAAGGCCAGGATGGGTTCCCAATGCAAGCGCCGAGATGCCCTAGGGTAAGTCGAGCGCTACATAAGAACACACATACATACATACATACATTACTTCCCACCCTATTCACCTATAAACCCACAACCCACTACGGAAAATAAATTAATAAAATTATCATAATTATCAAATATGTAATTAATACAAAACAATGAGCAATTATTAGAAATTAATTACCAATTAAAAATGTATTAACAATACATTCAAAATGAACACCAATGAATAAATAAAAATATTTAATTAATTACAATTTAATTTCTTCCCACCCTATTCCCCTATAAAACCACAACCCGCTACGAAAAATAAATTAAGAAAATTAACATAATTAACAATTAATCAATGAATACACATTAATTACCAATTAATAAAAATTAATTACCAATTAAATATTAACAATAAATTCAAAATGAATTCCAATAAATAAATAAAAATATTTAATTAATTACAATTAAATTACTTCCGTTCCTATTCCCTTATAAACCCACAACCCGCTACATAACTAAAAAGCAGGATTTAATTAAAAATAAATAATAATTGCTCAAAATTAATATTTAATTTAATATAATTACATTACTTCCCACCCTATTCCCCTATAAACCCACGAACCCGCTACAGAATAAAATTATGCAAAAATTAAACAACATAATATTCATTACTTAAAAAAATGTAAACATACATTACAAAAATGAATATACACTTTTCACACATACACTAACATACAAAACACTTAAAAAAATTCGATATTGTTAAAAATTCGACACATTTAATGTCTATATTTTATACTTAGATGTTTTGACTTCGATTTTTTGACAATCGATATTACTTACCTTCAATTCGATATTTTTAACCACTATATTGTGTCCATTCGATATTTTGTCCATTCTATATTTTTACTTCGATATTATGTCCATTCTATATTTTGGAATCGATATTATGACTGTTTATCATGTTAAACATAGTAAATTCAGCTTAACACAACTTTGCACATCGCAGTCCATCGCGGGAAAATAAAACCGTGCCAACGTGGATGTCTCAACCCGGCAGCGCCATGCAATAGTCCCACCGTAACACGACAAATGACCGTGTTTAAACCAACGCGACACTGAACAAATGCGAAACACCAACAGAAAAAAAGCGGCGATGGCCTAAATCGCGATACAAAAATCTGCGAAAACCAGCAACAGGCCTTCAATTCCCACACCTCATGCGAGAAACTGCACCTTAAAAGCAGAGTACAAAAACAGTGAGATGACAATGTACGATCACAACCCCACATCCGTGACGCAGAACAAATCACCATTGTCCCGCATCACATAGACATCCCCTCACAGTCACAATGTCCATTGACAGGCAGTCTGCATGGAAACTGCGCCAAAGAAGACACAGGCAAGTAACACGCAGTGAAACCGCATCTCCCCTTTGCATTACGGAGGGACAAACAAGCCCTCCTGCACACAGACGTGTCATGACCATGACCAATCAATCATGACAGCGTGGACGAATGTAGGGGCAGTGACTCCTGCTTACGTACATATTGCCCATGTTGTGGGACTTGAGTCCCAGGGGGCATCCCTACATCTAGGTTCAAGTTCAAGTTCAAGTTCAGGAATTTGTATAGCGCACTACTCACCCAGAGGGTCTCAAGGCGCATGAGGGAGGGGGTGCATTATTTATCGAATAGCCAGGTTTTAAGTTCCTTTCTGAAGGAGATGTGGTTCTGTGTAAGGCGGAGGTAAGTGGGAAAAGAATTCCAGGTCTTGGCTGCCAGGTAGGAGAAGGATCTTCCTCCCATGGTGGATCTGTGGATGCGCGGAACTGCAGCGAGGGCTTGATTGGAGGATCTTAGTTGGCGGTGGGTGTGTAGAAGGACAGTCGTGTGTTGAGGCATTCGGGTCCTGGTTTGTAAAGGGCCTTGTGTGCGTGGGTGAGGAGACGGAATGTTATTCTCTTTTTGACGGGAAGCCAGTGGAGGTCCCTGTTGTCACCTGTAGGTTACAAATGGCTGTCGAAATGGAATGACCTTGAACATATGTGAAACGCTGAAGAGTGGGATACCCTACTAACTGTGACACACAGGACTGGCAGTTCGAATATGTCACACCACAAACAGCCCCTCTGCACAGAGGTGACACAACCACCATCCATGAACACATCATAACATCATCATCAACACATGTCACACTCACACCTGTCTGGAGTGATGTGCCTGTACAAATCAGTGACATGCACTTCGTGAATGTTAATTTTGAATGCATTTATTTGCACATGCGGTGCCTGTGGTAAATCCGTTCTGTCCCATAATTGCCAGGGACAGCCACAATGTGACGTGATCATCTGAAGAAATTAGCAATGATGGTGTTCCTGCGGGCTATTCCTGCCGCGGCTGCAGTGGGGTGTTGTCCACCGCCATCATCCTCATCGTCAGGTGTATCTGGATCTGGTATCCATGGTGCCTTGCTGCTTACACATATGTTGTGCAACACACAACGTGCAACACACAACATGCAACGATCATCTTGCACACAATTTCTGGGCTGTACAGGAGCCTTCCACCTGTGACGTTCCGGCACCTGAGAACATGACTTCAACACACCAAGTGTGTGTTCCACGATGCCCCTGGTATGTTTGTGGGCCGCATTTTACTGCCTCTTGGACTATGTGTTCGGGGCTCGGAGGGGTGTCATCATCCAAGCGCAGAGTGCATATCCTTAGTCGCCTGAGACAGTGCAGAGAGACATGAGTCATGTGATTTCTGTGTGATTCGTACTGCTTATTGCAAATGAGAGGCCTCAATGAGTAGTACGTAGCCCCACTGCTGCTCCTCCCTCCCCCGAGCCTATTCACTAGTATGCGCAGCGCAGTTGCATCACCTGCACCCCTACGGTACACCATTGTCATGCCTGTCTGCGCATGTCCACAAGCCTGATCACGACACACTGATGTCATGCGCTGTAGGTGTGCGGCCGTGTGCGTGTTGGCCCATGGTAAGGACAGGGCAGGCACAGATGGAGAGTACATGCCTGGCTGAACTTGCCCTGCAGTTGAGGGTAGACCTCTGGCATATGCTGTGGTAATAGCGAAACCCACAACAGTTGGCATGTATGATCCTGAACCCCGGGCAGGCTTGCTCACCCTCATGTACCCCTCGGCCGAGGCCGCACGTGGGGGCATGCTGCATAGCGACATTGCACAATGCGTGATGGGTGGTGCAGACACTACACGGGAGACACACACATCAGTTACCTCTTTCACAAGGCCCAGACTCAACCACATCCAGAGCCACGTGTCGAAGGACCAGACCCCATGCCGTACTGCCGTACGCCGGCCAATTCACGCTCACAGGGGGGTCCAACACAGCCATATGTCCCAGGTCTACACCACTCCCTGAGGTGACAAGGTTGTGCAGGCTGTACACAGCACAATGTGATATGGTATGGCCCGGGGCCCTCATGCATGCATAATGACTACATGGACTCAATGAGACACTTCCTGGTACGGGCACGTGCGCACGGCACCTTTTATTGCCAGGGTCACATGTCCAGTGACACCTTTGCAGGATGAGTGTTGGGTAGTGTTAAAAAAACACTCAGGGGTTGGTTGGTGCTGGCAACAACAACAACAGCAATCAGACAATAAGAAGTCCAAAGAACAAACAGCAAGGGTCAATGACTTGAGCTGCACAGAGTTAGTGGCCCCGGATGCAGTGCAGCCAGCACAGGCACACCCGTAAGGGACGGTGACTTGTGGTGCACTGAGATAGGGCCACAAGAGCTGAGCGTGGCCTCGTTGATGCCCCAGGGGAATGTCGCAGAGTGTTACGGGGACAGTGGAAGGTGTCCACCCAGGGCATGATGCAGAGGGCAGGAGCATGCAGAAACAGGCATAATGGAGGAGATGAAAGCTACAGTCTACTTTTCCCCACCATGTCAGTATCTGCGACATGATGGAGACAATCCCCAGGCTATGGACTCAGACGCCAACATAGTCCAACGGGAGAGTGTCCATGACTCTCGTAGCACAGAGTCAATGCCACCAAATCTGGAGGGCATGCAGTCTGCGATGAGGCCTGTACAATGATATTAACTCTGCAATTGTCAAATCAAGAGTCAGTTACAGATGTGTGTCCCATTTGACCGCAGTGTGTTCCGGAGGCAGCAGTAAGCGTGGGGCATCCGCTGTGCAGCTAGCTCCTTCTGGATCTCTGACACACGGTGCTGAAATAGCATGCGGAGAAGATCCCTGGTTAACCGAGGTGGTGGCACCAGAGCAGGGCGGGAGTGCACCCTGCGATGATGCCGTGTCCTGGGTGGGATGGACTGGATTGGATTTTTCTGAGGCCTGCTGGACAGGTGTGCAGGCCTGTGGCAGAAGTCTGCAAGGGCCCACAGACACGTGTGGTCGGAATGCAATGCACAAAGTTGATAGCACCACATCAAAGGGAGTATATTGATTTAACCTCTGCCTTGAATATGTACTATGTACTTGTGTAATCATGACGGGAAAGGAGTACTGTGGGCCTTTCTCGCGGAGGCCATAATGGTCTGAGGAGGCTGCCAAGGTTGCGGACCTCATGCTTGGAGCTAGCACAGGCACTTGGTGGGCACTATTGGAGACACGCCGGTGTTGGCAGTGGAGCAGTGAGGCCTGGATGCACAGGGGCATACAAGACTGGTTCGGGGAGCAGTTGCCTGGGCTGTCGCAGGCTCACATGTTCCCGGGCACTGCCACATACGGCATTGGCCTTACAGTGGGGTTTGAGGCGCCGCCCTGGCAGACACGTTGGCCATTCCGGTGGAGAACCACTCCCAGGGCTACTTGCTTTTTATTCACACCCCTCCGCTAGCCTGGCATACACAGGGCCTGCCCACTCTGCACACGCCTTGAGGGGGGACGCAATAAGCAACATTTCTGTGATCTTCTCCACTGGCTTGGGGTGACATGGTTGCATCCACTGTCCTGAACAATACAAACACCAGCTTCATATGTGGTCATGGACATGTCTGTGGTATGCATACTGCAGTCTGCGCAGCACATCCACGCCACACTTGGCATTGTGTACCTTCTCATTCATGGGTCACTCGCCTCCATCGTACATGCCTGGTTTCCATCTCTCCCCACATTCCGCTGGTGTGTGGCTGAAGTTTCATACCGTTGGTGGCTCATGTACATGGCTAGCCTAGGTTGCCACAATAAGTTGTGCTGTTGTGTCGGGTGGGTGGGAATGTTGCTTGGCATGTTGTATGTGGTCTGTAACGTATAATGCCAGAGTTGTGAATGCATGGTTGTGGGTTTGAGGTGTGTGGTGTGTCCATTTGGTACTTACAAACGAGCACTGCGTTTCCATAGGTGCCCTCCTGGAAGCGCCGGTTGATGATGGACTGTCTTAAGATCTATGAGTCATGCACACTGCATGGGTACTTGGCAACAACATTGGTGAAGAGTCCCCGGTGGTTCACTATTGCCTGCACATTGATGGAATGCGTGTGCTTTCTGTTGCGGTAATTGTGTGCAGTGTCGGCAGAGGGTACAAGTAGGACATTTGGCCCTGCTGGGGCTCCGAGCTGCATGATGAGTAGCTCCATGGCATCTGTTGTTCTTCAGGTGTTGCTGTGGGCTGGGCTCCCTTTATGCTGCTGGTCAGCGTCTGGCTTCACACCAGGTCAGAGCAGGTGTTATTTTTCTGCTGCTAATGTGCCTTATCGCCCGTTTTGGGATCTTATCGCAAATCTGGCTGACCGTTGAGAATGTTGCAGTGTGGTTTTTTGCAGCTTTTTGCTTGGGAATGCCTACTCTGCATCTCATTTGCAATAGTTACCGGGGTCCTCCGTGGCAATGAATTTTTTGTTTGCTATCGCAGGTAAACTGGTGATATGGGCTCTTAGCACCAGCCTGTGAATGGTGTGATAAATTTATCATGATTTTGGCTGCAAAAAAGTCCCATTAACTCAGTGATAGATCCTTGAGAATATGGCCCTAGGATTTCTGCGTTTTCCTTTAGTATGATAACAAGCTGCTCCAAAGGACTGGAACCAGGACCCGAAAAGAGAAGCTTCCTGATCTCTTTATATTAAACCATGAAGTAACCAACAGGTTTAAGCCGGCTGAGCGAAGGGATCTTGAGGGTGAATAAGGTGGTATAAATACAGAGAAAATGTGGGCTCCTAATGCATACATGATCTTGTGAACAATACTTAGAACTTTAAACTGTATGCGTTTCTCAATGGGCAACCAGTGAAGTATCTGAAGTAGCCCAGAGGTGCAGCAAAAATTGGGCAGGAAAAACAGTAAACTATTACCAGCATTTTGGACCAACTGAAGCCTCTTAATAACAGATTACTTGGCATCTAGATACAGAATGTTACAATAATCCAGGCACAGCTGGATTACTGATTGAATCATCAACTGCCAAACTTGAAGTTGAATCAAATCAATAACTGGTTTGAGACCTCTGAGATAGCCAAAGCAAGTACTTGCAAGCGTTCTAACTTGGCTCTCAATAGAGAGAGTATCATCCGTCTAACAGCTCAAAATGTTATGGATGATTTGGGTTTAGGGGAAGGCCACCAGTGAGCTCCCCAGGTCTGGGTATGTTTCCTAAGCAGAGGGATCTCAGTTTTAATGATGTTTAGCTTTAAGCGACTATTTTCCATCCGGCTAGCTACTGCAAACATGCATTCCGGGAAGTTGGCTATGTCTTTTGCGCAATCCATAGCAAGAATAAGAATAAGTTGTGTGCATACGAAAATAGGGAGACTCCAAAGGGGTGCATAATTTCTACCAATGGATGACATCAATATTAAAAAGAGTGTGATTCAACAAATAGTCCTGTGTACCAAGGGTCTCTGTAAGGCAGAGAAGGGCAGGGAAATTCTTTGAAAAGAGCGGTCGCTCAGGAAGGAGGCAAACAATGTCAATACCTTGCCTCGTATCCCTATATCATGGAGGCCTCAGAGAAGCACCTTGTGTGATACTGTATCTCCTAGTTACCTTATAATACTTACCATGCATGGTAAAAGCATGTGTGGTAAAGGCATCTGCTTGGTAATGTAGTGTAGTTCCTATTTTCCCAATAGGCCCTGCGCATTGGAATAACATAAACAGTAGTAAGAAACAAAAATACAACGATGGACCCTTCCTAATGTCAGCACCTGACTACCTTTCTCCCCGTAATATTCTGTGGCCCTTAAGTTAATGAAGGGAATTGTGTGCACACTGGATGGCACCCATCATTACTATGCCTATTCCCTAGGGACTCTCAGTGCAAAATAAAAGAACCGCAAAGGTGCACCACAAAGGACAAGACAATAAGTGCAAATGGTATTAAGCACAACGAGGAATTATTTCACAAAGAGATGTTGATAATCTTCTGATAATCTTTATTTTCAGTTTTCAGTGAAACAAACAGCCGACGCGTTTCGTCCCAAGCTGGGACTTCTTCAGGGCTTTTAAAGTTTTGATACGTCGCTTTATAAGTGAATATAACACATCGTCGTTGCGGGTGTTTCGGCGGGACGAGGGCTGTGGATGGGCGCCGGCCGCTTTATTACGAACGGCCTACTGGAACACAGTGCCCACACCCTCCTCCCTGGGACAGATAGGACCACCTGTCCACTGCAATTCCTACAAATTACACAGAATACAAATTGAGTCGGACACAAATTAAGGTCACAAGAACGTTCCCACTGTTCAGGAATCCTGCAAAGCAATGTCTACACAGTTCAAAAATATTTTCACAGTCCAACCCTGACTGTTCGACATTGAAAAAATATACACTCCGGCTCGCACATTAGGACCACAGTGTTCGGGAAGGCGCCCCTTGGACCCCTGTTTCTTTTATATTCACTTATAAAGCGACGTATCAAAACTTTAAAAGCCCTGAAGAAGTCCCAGCTTGGGACGAAACGCGTCGGCTGTTTGTTTCACTGAAAACTGAAAATAAAGATTATCAGAAGATTATCAACATCTCTTTGTGAAATAATTCCTCGTTGTGCTTAATACCATTTGCACTTATTTTCTTGTCCTTTGTGGTGCACCTTTGCGGTTGTTTTATTTAACATAAACAGTAGTATCGACGTAGAAGTGCGGATCTTCCAGGCCTCTACTGACTATGCTAAACTTAATTGGGTTTGTTACCAACTAGCTCAGAGGTCACTGGAAACTTTCTTGACTGAATAGGAAGTGATCAGCTTCCCTGGTACAGACAAGAAGGGATTCAGTTTTCCAACAACCGTGCAACATGACAACTTTGCTCATCAGATAAGAGTCAATCTCTAGAGTCGTGTGAAACAATAGACAGTTATTTTACTCAGTCAGTTGTTGTGCAGATTACTTTCACAATATGTAGAGAATAGAGAGACAGGCGTTTTAATAAAAGGTATTATTTATTGAACAGTCTTTCTTCTCATACAAGAGAAATGAATTGCCACAATTGCAAGACTTGTTATTATAAAAAGTACGTACAGTAAGATGAGTATTGCGAAATAATACTGTAAAAGCATTGATATGGTTTCTTAGCCATACAATGGTTTAAAATGAATAAAACATATATACATTCATATATACATTAGGCTAACATACTCAACTGGTGCTTCTAACTACGCCTACCCCAGTGTACCTGACCTAAGCCTAATACTTAGGAGTGGAGTAATTAAGTAGCTTTAAGTTAAGTTGGTTTTGCCAAGGTTTGCTTCAAGAATTCTCTATAAGGGTTTAGTCAACACCATACCTCTGGAATAGAATGTAGGAGGTCTGGTATCTCCTTCAGGGAACTCGATATCCCAGTCACTCGCAAGAGTAGGCTGGAAACGCCGGAGCTGGATTTCTCTGCAGGAGAAAAGACAGCGTCTCTCTCAGCGCGTCGAGGAGGAGGAGGAGGGGCAGGGTCCGCGGGCAGCTTGCATCTGCTGGGCTCTTGCAGGGGACGGCTGTTCAGCTCCTGTGTTCACCACACCATCGTTCGCTCGTTAGCAGCGATAGCAGCAGCGATAGTATCAGCATTAGCTTGACAGCGATAGCTTCAGCATGACAGCAGCATTTGCTTAAGGCAACGTTGGTAATATTTATACCTGAAAGGTGCCTTGTTTGACGTAAGTTTTTGGACATAAGACATCAATAAAGATGTCACTAGGAAGTGATCGTCTATCAGTGCTCATTAGAGTTCTATTACTAATCAAAACATAGCAAGCGGGGCTTTCCCAGGTTGCTGAGTTTTTATCTTGTTGAAGAACTCGGAGTGTTAATCTAGGAATCTTAGATAGTAATGTCTGCTATGTCATTTGCACTAATGAGCTGCAAAGGAAGTTGCAGAGGAAGCGATTCTGAAATGTGGCTCTGTTCGTGTGGGGCCAGAGACGAGTTTCTGAATATTGCATTTGATCGGTTATGCCAATATAGGGAATAAATGGATTTATAGCCGTATAGGGGCATAAGGTCACAGTATCGATCAGGGTCCTAGATTAGAACGCGACAGTAAAGTTTGCATGGAATAGGCATGCATAGTAAAGTCATGGGTGGCATTGTCATACATCCATCTGTGTTGAATCTACCATGCATCTACTGACATTCGTCATGATCTTTGAGTTGTATGGACATCCCAAATGTTCACATGCCTGAATTTTAGTACAGATGAAGCTTAGTGACCTCTATGTTGCAATTCATCAGCCTCTTTGGCTTGAACATGTTTACATTTTTCATGTCACTCTAGAGAAGCCCAGAATTACAGAGCATTCATACAACAAGCACTGCATAAATATTTGCTGTTCTGGGCTGTGCTGTATTAAAGGATGGAAAGGTGAAAGGGTGAAATACAGTGCAGCACCATATCTACAATGATGGTGCTACTGCTAGCACTAGCACACAAACAGGCTGTCTTGTGACACACATTCACACACCTTGGTGCAGAGAGGCATATGAGATCATAGCATAGGAAGAATCCCCTTTCAGTACACAATTCTGTACCTAGACAAATGCAGAAGCTTAGAGTCCATTGGATGTGTATTGTGCAGAAAGTAACCTAAGCAACGCATGTCCCCTTATTAGAACCTGCTTCCGTTAGGAGCTAAGTCCTATCTGGCACATTAGGGAATTTGTGCAGATCTGTCCAAATAACACCCCAATAACGCCTGCTCGATGCAAAGTAGCACAAAGCACATTTTGCACAGTATAGTACATTGCAACTGCCCCTTGCGAGAGACCGCACTAGTTGACCTTTGGAGATAGGATTACCGTACCTGATGATTGAATACTCACCCGTAATCTCTGAAGCACCTCTCATGAAACAAACCAAAGAAAGAATTGACTGCCCTCTTTAACAATTAAAGGGGAAAGAGTCCTCCAGTACTCCTGATCATACCAACCCTCCACAAACACAATTAAAAAGAAAGAAAGGGCAGGTATGTAATGGGATGAGGAATAAAGAATTGACGCAAGGCAACTCACTGGTATGTAATCCAGGCATTGCCTCCTTATTCACTCCTCATCTCATTACTTACTCCTTGCAGGACTACCCAAGCATGCACAAAATAAATAAACCTGTAATGATCAAGGAAGGTAGGATGCCCAGGTTGCCGCAGCACAAAAGTCTCGAATGAAGGCGCCTCCCCATTCTGCCCATGAAGCAGCCGTACCTTGTGTTAATTGAGCCTGAAGAGAAACTGGGTGCACAAGTTTATCTTTGTGGTAAGATATAGAAATTACCTAGTTTATCCAGTGGGATAAGGTAGAAAGATAAGATTTTCCCTTTGTTAACTAAAAGTGTGTCACTTCTTTCACAGATCTAGTAGAAACAATCTTAACCGCTCCTACCACATCCGAAAGAGAATCCGAATCAGAGGGAGGATAAAGTGCATGAAAAATGATCTCCTGAAACCTGTGAAATAATGTATTATATTTAGGGACAAATCGAGGACACATTTTTAAAACAATGCTATTCTCAAACAAACAAATGTAAGGAAAATTAAAATTCAAAGATGATCAGCCATCCACAAAACACCTTAAAAGACAGAAATTTGAGGGAGACCTTAGATAAAGTTTCAATGGAAGGAATCTATAATTCGCTGAAAACCAGAAGAATGTACCTCAAACTTATAGATTAAAAAAACACCCATGCATACCGCTAAGACTCTCAAACAATCAAAAACACTATCAGTCGCCAACGGACGCCTTTTCAAAAACAGAGCATTCATTCCAATGCAAACGGTCTCGGCTTTGGGACCTTATATGTATTTAGCTATGCAGCACATTAGCCTGGGTGCTAAAACATTTACTGTTCTTTAACATGGAGGGAAAGTAAGCACCAAACTGCATGACATGCAAGGTATGGGAACACAGAGAGAGATTTTGCCTTTCAGCGGGAAATGGTATAATCCAAAGCTCTGTTTTTAATATAAAAGCAGGACCTTCGGTGGTCAAATCACTGAAAATACAAGATTTAAAAAAAATATTATTGTCTACGGGTGTTTGTGGAAGACAATTTATATGGACTGGAAACTTGAGAATGCTAAAGTGATTCTGTTTTTTTACTGACCTCTTCTACAGTATATACTAAATTATATACAAGAGATCTCTAATGCTCAACCTAAAAATGCTTTTGATTTGCTGGATTTGCCTGAACTTTTTAGTAACCCAGAAGAAGTTGTCAACAGATAGGGGAATGGTAAAGCGGCCACGTAGGGCGAATCTCAAGGATACCAGGCTAGCACAGTATCCAAGTAAATCCTGACTTCAGTACCAATTTGATTTACTGACAGCGAGGGGCCCGAACTACCATCCTATGGCTTTAAAGCCTCAACACAGACTTTAACGCGTTTTAGATTAAATACTGTGCACTTCCTGTTTGCGTGCCTAACTGTGGTACTTGGTTTGAAACTCTGGTTGAATGCCCAAGTATAATTATAATCCACAGAGCACTTTGCCGTTGTTAGTACATTGTATACTTTGCCCAGGACAAGCTGTTATTTTAACCTAGGTTATGGCTTGATTTGAAGATAACTAGGGATTAGCTTCAGAAAAAGCTCAGGGGAATTGCTTGTTTGCGATGCTTTTTTACTGTTCGCAATCACTGTTTGCGTGCTCGGGGGGAAATATCTCACGAACACGCATTTGAGAACACGAACAAGCAAAAAATTCTGCGAAAGTCGCAGAACGCAGAATTTTGGGCAATTTCGTGTTCTCCACTGAACGCAAAATTACCCAAATTCCGCAAATTCCATGAGCGGAACGGAATTCACCGCCCAGGCCTAATTATGAATGATGTTTTTAAGGTAAAATAAAGTAACCAGCTAAGCATCCATCTTTGTTGCAAAAATGGCTTGAAGATGTTAACCACTAAGCACTTTTTAAAAATTATTTTGAGATCCAAACAGGCCTCATGATTCGCATTGGCGTGTCTGGTTGTGGTTGGTCCAGGCGCACTGCCACAGCAAAAGGCCTGGACCTACCGGGGCGCAGGAGGCTCGACGGTGGCTAGCTATGCTCAGATTACAATAGTCAATGGGCTAGCACACAGGGTACCTGCAGGAGACGCTCTGCCTGCTGCGTCTGACACTATGGATTTAGCAGCAGATTGTGTAATTAGACCAGACTGACCTCGAACTTTGTAAACAATATTATTATATAAATAAATAAAAAACAAAGGAAAATACACAAACTTTTTTTGTTTTATTCGTGAATTTCAGATAATATAAAATGTATTAAAGGATATCTACAGCCCAGTTTGTAGCAGAAATATAGCTGTATCAAATATACAAGTGAGAACAGCTAATCAAAATTCCATGATTCCTGGGGAAATATTTTGAATCCCTGTTCGCATTATGCAGTCAGGGAACGCCCCACGCATTCCCTTGTGAACAGCCATTTCACCTTGTTTCTCTCGCTACCTGCCCCGGCCCTCCTCCTGCCCTTTCATGCTTTGCTGCCTGCCCTCCTGAGTCACTGAAAGAGAATGTTTTATTTCCCTGACTTAGCGCGTGTTTCATGCGTGTTACCTGGGGGCCAGCATAGCAGGCAGGAGCCCTCCGCACTGGCTCGGAGACACAGCATGACCTCCTCATGACTCGAGAGCAGGCTGCACTATCTGGCTTTAAAAACAAGTTTTCCTGGCGAGTCAGTGCGTGCGCCTGCTGCACCGCCCTTCGGCTCTGAGGTTTTATATACCAGCATGCTGCATTCTGGGACTTGTCTATGCTCACACTAATGGATTGTGTCTTCAGGAATACCATTTCCCAATCCTGAACTTTCATTTAGCACTCAGTGGATCATGGGAGTTGTAGTCTATGTTCCGCTCAACTTAACCAAGTAAAATGATTTGTAAAATAGAAACCCAGAATGGTACCATGGTCTCTCCATTGTGGCACCGAGACAGCTGGTAACCTTAACTTAGTGCCAGTTTCAGGGAATCTATGACGTTACAACGACTTGCGGAGGGGGGTGCTGGATGTTGCAATAGTATAATTTACTATTCCAACTCCAGTCTGTGCGGACGCTAGGGAAGGTGTTGGATTTTAAATCCAACCCCCCACCCCAACCCCACCACCCCGCACGTCGTTGTTTCGATTTGCGGAGTAATGGTATGCGGAATCACAACACAGTCGTAATGACCGCGTTGTGATTCCCTGCCTTGAAAAAGTTTCGGGGTAAACGTTGTTTACCGTTCCAGGTGGTAAGGGTTTATAAAAGAAAGCCCCGCAATTGTTGTACTATTTAAAATTACCCCTGGTCTGATTATAGAGGGCATCTGTCCAGTTTAGTCTTCATGTTCAACTCAACTTTGAACATTATTTGCGTTCTGGGAATTATAGTACTACTACAAAGTTCCAGAGAACACAAAAGCTGTGTTTTTAAACACGCCCAGAGCGCGCTCCTGGTGAGGCATTGCGGACGCCGCAGCGTCTCCGGTCCCCAGCTTCTTGTGGGGAGCAGCGCCTCCCTAACTACCATCTCCCAGTAAAACATGTTTCTACAGGACTTGCTGTTTGGCAAGAGTGAATTAGTGTCCGTGCTGCGCCAAGAGCTCTGTAGATTTGGTGCAGTTCAGGAAGGAGGTGTGGGGGTGAGTGCTTTTGCTGGAATTAAAACATACACACACATTCCGTTTGAAGTGAGGCGGTGGCGAAAAACTCAGAGCGGCCAACTTGCTTACTTTCAGTCTTTCCCCATTCATGCCTCATCGCCGCACGCAGTGTGGGAACCTCTCACTGACACCGCCCCAAACCTGAGCCGCAGGAGCTGACAATGCTCTCCTCCCGGGTCTCCTTCCAAATCAGGGCATATGGTGTGTTTGGCACTAGCACAGTCCCAGAGGTATCGCCCGCATTTGAACCCGAAAAATCGAGTGCGATTGTACCTAGCCAATCAGAAGACAAACAAGCATTTAAAATGCAATAGGACTCAAAGTTACGAGAGCCCTATTGCATTTTAAACATAAGTTCTGGCATCAAAGAAGGCACAAACGGGAGGGGGTGGGAGGGGTGGTGGTGGTTGAAAAAGGTCACAGACTACGGGAGAGAACGGGGAGAGTCAGGGGATCCAAACTGTTTTTACAGTAAAGGGGCTGATAGCCTCGGAATGAAAAAAATGACGACATGCCCATCAGGAGGCGGGATTACCAAACCGAGCACCAATCCGAATGCTGAAATTATGATTCAAGCCAATTGAAAATAAGGCTGGAAAGTGGGTGGAGCTTCCCCCACTATACCGTATACAGCATCTCTCGACGAGACAGCACACACGCTGCCTAGCCGAGACCTAATAAGTGCCCCATTACACCGATAGTGCAGCACCAGTAGACAAATACCTTCGTGCACCATCTCTCAAATACCCACACTCAGCCACTCAAGCGACCAGGAGATTGCCACATTTTCGGACATTAACACCAGTACATTCTCCTTAACAAACATAGATACCAATAGAGAACCACAAAGGCTTTGGTACACTCAAATTATCTGTTCCTTTACTGCTCAGGGTCTTTAAAGAATAACTCATTTAAAAACTACATGACAGGATGGACAGAGGGCTTGATCCTGTTCTCTCATAAAACTCTGACTCTGGAAATTTTGGTGCATGTTCCTTTTTTGATTTTTTTTACTCTTAGCTCTTTTTTGCCTTATCACTCTGCTTTCTCTCCTTTTGTGATTTTTTACTTCTTGATGCCCTCTTTTACTCTCTGTTTCCCCATCCCACCTTCGACACCCATTTCCTTCTCCCCCACTCCTTACCTGTTCCTTCCTGTGCCACTGCTCCTTCTTCCCGATAAGTCCCACTCGCTGTCCCCCGCGCTCCACCCCCATCTCAGGGGTTGCATCGTCCAGACGCACGAAGGGGACAAGTCCGTCTGCCCCTGGACTATGCCAAGTGTCACAAACCCTGGTTCTTCCACCACTCCTACGCTACTCTACAGCATCCCTCTGCTCACTTAACCCGAGACTCCAATCCCTATGCAGCTACTGCACCACACCACAGTAGGAGCCTTCGCTTGCACCTACTGCCACTTTGAATGCAACACTGCACCCACCACAACCATACCACCCACAACCCACACACAGCACACCAAATGCATTCACTGGCAGACACACACCCTAAGGTAAACTATCATGCATGCTCCTTAACACCTCTTTACTCAACAAAGATGGCACAGAAATATGGGACATCCTGAACAACGACGGCCCAGACCTCTTCTTCCTCATGGAAACATGGCTGACTGCCAAGTCGGCACCAGACATTGCCATGGCCATGCCATCAGTATACAAGATAGCACAATAGGACAGCCAACACAAACTTGGAGAAGGGTTCACTATAATCTTCAAAGAAACCATCAATATTACCACAACCACAGAGAATGCGCCCACTTCTTGGAGCACGTATATTTCAGACTGCGAATTGCTGCAACAAATACCACTAACGGAAACCACATCTGCCGACCATCAGCTACTTTCACCTACAACATTGCAGATATCTTCCTTGCCATCACCTCCAAAGACTGTATCCTGCTAGGAGACCTCAACATCCATAGCTCTATCACACTCCTCGAAAGTCTAGGAAATCTCAGACTGACACAAGATGTTGCCTGACACACAAACTCCACCTGACACATACTCGACCCTGTCTTCACCACCTTTAACATCATCAAAATCCCTGCAACCATGCCTTTCACCTGGAATACTCATTCTAAATCAGCATCCCTTGCCAAAAAAAACCTTTTATCATAAACCTAGCCAGACGCAGGTGGACCAGCTTCTCCGAATCTAACTGGCCCCACACTTGCCCATGAACCAGCCCAACTGCACTGGCGACCTAAGCTGCAACATCAAACAGCTCGACAGGTGGATAATAGAATGTGCTAACTCCCTGGCACCCCCACAAATGCACCACTCAAAGCAGAACCCAGAAGCAAGCTAATACAGGAGCTCTGCTCAACCAAACAACCCTGCAAACAACTGAAAAGAAGATGGAGAATGAACCACAATGAAAATGACTACCCTCATCGTAGCAATGGAAGACATCAGGATGATCTAAGACTGTGGAGAAACAGCAGCCCTCATTGTGCTCGACCTCTCAGCGGCCTTTGACATGGTCTCCCACTCATCCTTGATAAAAAGACTACTCAAAACAGACATCCAAGAAACTGCCTTCAACTGGCAAAAAGTCAGCATGCCACTCTACAAGTTCAAATCGAAGAATCTTATCTGTGCACTCCCTCTAGAATCATCTCTCAGTCCAACGTTATTCAACATACACATGACATCACTTGCAGACCTCATCAGATCACAAGACATCAACGTACTTTCCTACACAGACAACACCCACTGGATACTCCCCTCGGCTTAACGCTGTGCTCTGCCACTTCAGAAACGCAGGGCTGCACCATATTTAAAAGAATATGGTGCATCCCTGCATTTTCCCCTGCGCTGTCACTAAATTTAGCAGCCTGGCACAAACACAGGCACCCTTTCTGCAAGAGTGTCTGCATTGAGGGGAAGATTGTGTATGTGCAGGTAGGTGTCCCTCCCTGCACATCAACAATCTTTAAATGCTGTTTTGCAACTTCTGTTTGTGCTGCTTAATGCAGCACAGATAGACTTTGGAAATAGTTATTTTTGGGGATTGTTTATGTGCAGGAAGGGTCACCTTCCCGCACATAAACAATCAATGGCCTTTTGCTGCTTCTTTGTGTGCCGCACAATACAGCACACATAGAAAAAGAAAAAACGAGGATAAAGAAAGCATTTCTCCTCATTTTACCTGTTTAAGACCAGGTTTTCCATGGCTATAATTTTGGCAATGCCTCCTATTTACGCCACCCTTGTAAATAGGTGGCAGCGTAAAAATCAATGGGTGTTGCGGCGAAACGCCCTTTGCAAGACACTAAGTACAGCATGAAAGGGTGCCTTATTTACATTGCAGCGTTAAGCCACGTTAAGTGGCTTAACGCTGCCTCGTATATAAGGCTAAGCCCATATCGTCACAGGAACTGCACTGAAAGTGACGTTACTGTGGAGATAGCGGTTGTAAATATGCCCCAGTGTTTCCTAAACCTTTTGGTCTCCATGCCACTGCTGCTGCAGGACCATTCAAATCATGGCCCTAGTGCCTGTAAGGACAAATGAGGAACTTGTTTATATTCAGTAATATATGTGTTCCAAAAAGACAAAGTTGCAGCAGGAATACATAATTATTGTCTAGCTAAACAAAAACACAAAGGTTTTCATAAGAATTGCTTTCAACCTTCTCCAAATCTCCAAAATGAGTTGCCACAGATGTAATAAATGAAGCATTATGCTCTAGAAATCAAGCATTGCTAAATTGTGTCACAATAGGGAGGTTCTTTCCTGTGAAAAGTTCTTATCCTCTGTCTAACAGTGAATGGGCCATAAACAGTATATCACCATATGTTAGGCTGATGCTGAAACTGAAACGTGGTTTTATACGTTGTTGCTAAAAAGGCAGTTTCACAAATTAAATCGACTCACCAAAGAAGAGGAATTTTGCAAAAAATGGGTCCAGCATAAAAAAGTCTCTGCAACAAATTTCAAAAATTAATTTTTTTCACATGCAGAAGTGTTTTATCTTAGTAGTACTAGTACATCGGACTAACTGTGGTCCGCAAATGGCAACCTGTTGAACAATGGCAAGAATGTATTCACAAGTTAATATTATATGTGAAAGAAAGCAAGTAACAAGTACATCAGACTGAATGGGTACAAGATTGTCTTGTAAGTAATAGTTTTCAAACATGATTTTAGAAACTTTCATGCTTCCATCAACCTTGACAATCCCAATAATGAACTTCATGCCCCACAAATGAAAAGCAAATGTTTTGTGCAGATGAAGAATGAGACCTAATGAGATGGTGATTTGTCTAAAATAAAGTAAAAAAGGTCACAAGCAGGCTCCATGAAGAAAGTGAGGTGCATTTCTCTTTCCTGTAAATGCTCTCACCTTGAAGTCACAAGAAAACAAAAGAAACACCAAACTCCTTTGAAGACAAAGTGTGACATTTGATCTCGGTCTTTGAATGTGCAACAAATGTGATAAGATCAACATTTACAGGTCTGTTTATTACAAAAAAAGAGTTTGTGGAAGAATATTGTAAACATGACTTTGGCACGGAAAGGTACGAAATCGAGCTGTATAGCCTAAAGCAAATAAAGCCAGCAAATGACAAGCAAGCACTGGGCAGAATACATTCCCAGGTCAACTTTCTGAAACTGCCCAAGATGTCTTTAGCAAAACCAACAGCTGCGATGTCTAGTGGGCTGAGACCTAAAAAGGACAACTTCACGAAGAACAGTTTCAGATGGATACAATTTGGTCCACTGTAAAATCGCGGACAAATAAACAAATGCCACTACAATAAGGAGTTTGCAACACCATTAGTAGGAGTTACAAACAATTAAAGCAGTAGCAGCTGGTGTGCCGTGCGAGTGGAGGAGCAGGGGGCAAAGGGTGGGACAACGGACAAAGAAAAAAAAAGTAATAACTTACCTGCCTCATCGTGCATATCAAAACACCGTTCTTCTGTTTCCTCCTTGCAGCAACACAGAGTCCCAGCCTCCCATTCATCCAAACCTGACACTGCTCTAATGCATGAGGGCAGCATCAGGATTGACCTGAGTTACCTTGATTTGTGCTCCCAGGGAGACTGGGAGCCTGTGACTGCTGTATCCAACTCAGCAATGCAGCTTGAGTTGGAGACAGCTTCACTGTGCATGACGCTTTGGCTTGCCTGAGACGGCCAGCCAAACCGTCATGCGCATTGAATTATAGTGCTAACCACTCTCCCTCCTGTCTTGCCCCACAATGGCCTGCCCCAACCCTCTTCAATGAAGAAATAGAAAGCAATAATAAAAATATTTTATTATTGTTTTCTTTTTAGAATATTGAGGCCGGACGGAGGCGCAACGCTACTCTGCCATAGCGTAGGTGCTGCCCCTGGAATAGAGATGAAATGTGGCCTGTGATCAACCTGGAATAGCTGGTAGAAAGTGTGCTGCTATAACATCAGACTCTAAACACTAAGGGCCTTTTTTATGATCCCCAGCGTCACTTTTGCTCCAACGTTGCATCACTTTTCGTGATGCAGCAGAGGCGTAAAATATGCGCCAAGTTGCGCCATATTTACAAAGTGACGCATCTAGGCAGACGAGTCCCTTTGGAAACCACTGTGCTACATTACACCTGCGTCAGGTATAATGTATGTAGGGTGGGCGTTCCCTGCAAGAAAGGGTCTTGGTAGTGGCGCAGTGAAATCTATAAGCTTTCACTGTGCCACTTATAGGATGCCAGTGAGTCAAAATCTTATGCCTGCCTCATGGCAGGTGTAAGGGCGACGCAGGTCCTTTCACATTGGGCTTGCCTCATGTGAAAGGACACATTGCTGGAGCTGCATCTGCTTTCAGACACACCTCAGCAATGCAACACTTTTGCGTTGACAGATATGTCAGTAATACTGAAGTATCTGCCATTCCTTCAACATGATGCGTCATACAGTAAATATGATGCATCCATCATGTCGCAAGGAGGGCGCATTAAGAAGTGTTGCATCGCTGCTTTCACACAGCAATGCAACATTTCTCATAAATGAGGCGCTAACAGGCTTATTTATGAGCCCCTGCATCACTTTTGTGCCGCCGCTGCAACACTTTTTGTGACACAGCGGCGGCATAAAATATGCACCATGTTGGGCCATATTTACAAAGTGACGCATCTAGGCAGATGCGTCACTAATTAAACCCCTGAACTAGATTATACCTGCGTCAGGTATAATGTATGCAGGGTGGGCATTCACCTGCAAGAAAAGGTCGTACGAGAGGCGCAGTGAAATCTATAACATTTCACTGCACTACTTCTAGGACCCCAAAGTGTCAAAACCTTACGCCTGCCTAATGGCAGGCATAAGGGAGACGCAGGTCGTTTCACATGGAGCTTTACCCATATGAAAAGACACATTACTGGAGTTGTGTCTATTTTCAGACAAGGCCCCAGCAATGCGCCAATTTTGCGCCAACAGATACATCAGTAACACTGACATCTGTCTGTCAATCCTTGTGACATGATGAGTCATACAGTAAATATGACGCATCCATCATGTCTCAAGGAGAACACTAAGAAGTGTTGCATCACTGCTATCATGCAGCTATGCGACCCTTCTCATAAATGAGGGCTTAATGCAACTATAAAATATTACAGTAAAAAACAAAAACAGTGGCACTGAAGAAAACCTCTTTGTGTGGGGATGCACTTTTTGTCTAAGAGCAAAATGCAGTCACTCAAAGAGAAGTTAACCAGTGGGTGAAGTGGTTTGACCACCTGCCCCATGATGTATGCTGTGGTGGGTAGATAAAAAATGTGAATGTCACACCAACAGACCAACCGATGAAGACAGCTGGCTAAAAGACTCTTAAAATAAGCATATTAAACATATGTATGTATATATGTATATATATATATATATATATATATATATATATATATATATATATATATATATATATGTGTGTGTGTGTGTGTGTGTGTGTGTGTGTGTGTGTGTGTGTGTGTGTGTGTGTGTATATATATATATATATATATATATATATATATATATATATATATATATATATATATATATATATATAAATAACCATCTGCCGCCCACTGGAGGGCGTATTAAAATACATGCTGTCTAAGCCTCCTTGACTGCTTGCTTTGTCATTTCAAATTGCCTGTGATCAAGGAGCAAGCACGCTCCGAGACGCGTAAGGCTGAAGTTGATGGAAAGTGGGGAAAAGGAAACGCCATGTGCTGTGAATGTGCTGCCTGCGAGTGCGTGTTCAAATGGAGGTCGTTTGTGAAACAATTAATATGCGGCAGACCAAGCAGCGAAGGCTGCACCACCAACGAACGTTTGGGACCATGGAGACATACTAATGGTTGAAGCTTCCAACTGGTGCAAGCGGCAAAAAGGGAAAAAAACACTTAATGCGGGTTTCCTTTTTCCCAACCCCACTGTGGGGATGACACGATCGTAAATTAAATGAAAAGCAGGACCTACAAAGGTAAACTACATTATCAAGGGGGATTGCGACCTACTAAAGGGAGTAGATTACTACAATAACCAGCATGCAACATTGGCTGTAACCATCTGCCGCCCATTGGAGGGCGTATTAAAATAGATGCTGTCTAAGCCTCCTCGACTTCTTGCTTTGTCATTTCGAATTGCCTGTGATCAAAGAGCAAGCCCGCTCCGAAACGCGTACGGCTGAAGTTGATTGAAAGCGGGGAAAAGAAAACGCGAGTGCCGTTAATGTGCTGCCAGCGAGTGCGTCTTCAAATGGAGGTCGTTTGTGAAACTATATATATAGTGAGTGTGGGTAATTCTTTACAACGTGAAGGATTCGAGCAGAATATATATATATATATATATATATATATATATATATATATACATATATATATATATATATATATATATATATATATATATATATATATATATATTGGAAATAAGATTTCTGCTCCAGTTTAGTGTAAATGGAAATCATCCGGCACTCACGGATATCGTTCATTTCAGGCTTGTTCATTTAATTACTGTGGTAAATATTTAATTACCGTCCTAATTTCTATGCAGGTAAGTACTTAAAATAAAATAACTCAATTGGAAAGAAAGACGCAGAGTCCGTGGTGTTAGAGTTCTTAGGGGTTTTATTCCTTAAAAAGGAATGGTTCTTGAACCGGATATCGGGTTCCTGACACCACTGGGGTTCAGGAAGGGATAGAGCAATGCTTTATTGACAATACATAACTTTTATACTTAAAGCATATAATGGAAACCAATACAGTAGGCGTAACAGCTGAGAGAAACAAGATAAGAGCACACACGTGTTAGCAATACGTAATCAGAAGGCGTGAACTAGGCGTGAACACAGAGGTGTGTGCTAGAAACGTCACATGAAAGTGTCACAAGTGGGTGGGTACATAGCAGAATCTTGCAATGTCAGCAGAAATCTGAGGTCTGGATGCGCGCGCAGCTGCATGACGTGTGATTGACGTGAAGCTGGAGGGTGCAGGGGACTTGACCTTTACACTAGAGGAAAGAGACAGAAGTCTGGCATGTCAGATCAACTCGTTCCTATATCATATCTGATATCTGATGTTTGGGAACCATATTATCTAGACGGAAAGGTCTCTTGGGCAGAGGCTATTCTATACTGGTTGTGAGTGCGTGTATAAGCGTCTACGTGTCTGCATGAGATGCGAGGGGGCATGGGCCTACCATGGTAACAGGAGCTATGAATTACTTGCACGGAGACAGTGAGGCCAGGCCCTTTGCTCTGCAGCTGGAAGGATGTTTACTTGAACTACAAGGCAGGAATGTATTTTCGAGGAGCGGAGCAGATAATTCGAAGGTTGAATACAGTCTTGGCAGGCAACAGGCTGAGCTAAGCGCCGTTAGCCGCGCAGGGAGTAAGGCAGAGGTCACGGGTACAGAGGCAGGCCCAGGCTGAGGCATTCAGAGTCAGAAGGCAGGAAAAAGCTCGATGGCAGAATTCAGGGCCTACTTCGCCAGAGCTGAAAAACGTGTAAAGTACACCACATAAAGACGTTGGCAAGGCATACTTGGGAACGGAATATTCAGCCCGTTCACGGTGGATCTGAAAGAGGACATGTTAACGTTGGACGCAAATGTATTTGCGTCTTCATAGCTGGAAGTGGAGGGAACATACATGTACTTGTAGTGCGTACACAGAGTCGTTGGGGTCTAAGATAGGGGACACAATTGATCATAAAATTTATATTTCCTCATTCCCTCCTTGTCCCCTACGGACCCTTCATGATATATCGATCCTCATGAATCGATCAGTCTGTTCACGTAACATCATTTTCTCTTCTTTCTTCTTTTCGCGTTTTTGAATGGGAACTTGAATGCGGAATACATGTTGTGGCGCACAGGCCGCAAATCGCTGGCCCACATTGTAGGCATAGGCAGCAACTGAATACTATGAGAAGGGCAATGCCTAGGAAGGATAGGATCTTCCATCCCCAAGCGGTCAACGTTGTCCAGAACCAACCGGACCAAGTCCAGGTGCCTGGATTCTGATGTATCAAACTTGCAATTTTATGAAGACGTGTGATAGCTTTATATACTGTTGGCCCGTTTTCTGGAATGAAAACACAGCAGCTTGACCCGATGACCTTACAGGCTCCGCCCCTATCTGCTAGGATGACGTCAATAACAAGACGATTTTGAAGGACAACAACCCGCATGGCAGACTGTTCCTCTGTTAAGTTGCCTAGAGCGGAAGTAGTTTCATTCACTACTGCTTCGAGGGTTCTAGTTAATTTTTGTATCAGTTTACTATTAAAGACAGCACCTAAGTAGGGGAAGAAACCTTTATTGAAGTCTGTGTATTGCTTCCATGCCGTTTCAGTGTAGTCGACAATCGGGAGATCTCTTCGGAGTCTATTGTTTACTAGATTTGTATTTCTGTGGTAATCGGGAGGGGCTAGGAAAACAGGTGGCAGAAGGAATGCAATGTAACAGGTACCATCCCAATCTGGAGGTAAGCGTATGTATGCGGTATGACCACAAACAAAGTAGGAATGACGAGTAGCTCTGAATGTAGACTTGCCTTGATCACTGAATTCGACCACAGTAGTACATTTACTATGACCTAAGTGTACTGAACCCTTCTTTCTGACACATAATTCACCAGTAACTGGTAATACTGACATAGCAGGCAAAACTGGTGCAGCTTCGGATTCAACAGTAAGAATCATGAGGTTAATTGTATAATTACCTAATCCATATACTTCATTTTCTAGATCAGTTCCTGTCCTAGTGGGAAGTCCCTTCTTGTCAGGGTAACAGGCATTAAGCAGAACTAAGTTCAGGTTTCCCCAAACCCAATTTCCTTCGTAAACAGCAATATCAGAATCTAAAGAATTAATCAATCTAAACCATGCACCACATGAGCCATTGTGAGTGAACGGGTACGGAAAGAGAGGCAGAACTCCCTTGTATTTCTGGTAGGGAGGGAGTCGGCCACATATCCAACAGTTTGTAGCGTTATTAGTCTGATGGGAGTGATGTAACATACTAATGAATGTGTTGTTGCGCAGCGCGAGTCTGTAAGACAATTCGTGTAGGGGTAATTCACTAAAAGAATGTTCGGCAGTGACATTGTAAGCAGATTGTGCACGCTTGAAGATAGGGTAGTAAATATGCAGCAATATACTGGCAGCAATAATCAGAAGGCTTAGAAAAAACATAACCAATAATGTCACTATACAGTGACTACGAAGTGATTTACAATATGCACGTTTCTTGAGTTGTCTCTGTCTATCTCTCTCTCTATCTCGGTCTAGGGGATACATGTCAGAAACTGATTTAACCGATTCACCTAGGGGAGGACTTAAACAATTAAACTGTCTGACTTGCTAGACCGCAACTTTGATTTATACTCCTCTTGTGGAGTTTTCTCTACCATGGGAATTTTAAAGTCACTAGAATCTGGGCAGTCCTTTGAGGGGGTGGAAGAGTCAGTCTCTGGCAACAGTTCATTACATTTTTTAATATGACTCGTATGGATCCACCCCTTGCGGCCCTCAACCTTGATTGCAGTCCTCGTGGTCAGAAGGACGAGCTTCGGCTCTTGCCAACGGGGCTCCAGCGGACTCCTCCTGTCGAAATTTCGTATCAGGACAGTATCCCCGGGACGGACATCGTGTGGCTTCACATCAGTGTTGTCGGGAAAGGCTGCGGCAACCTGTGAACGACATGATTGGAGTGCAGACATCAAGGAGGCAAGGTAAACCGTCAGCATATTACAGTCAACATCGGTTATTTTCTTAGGCATGGGCGTCCCCCACATATTTGGTGGCCGGCCAAAGACCACTTCATACGGGGATAGTCCTGATCTCGAATGTGGGACCATTCTCATGTAGAATAGTGCAACTGGCAGGGCGACTATCCAGTCGACCCCTTTCTCTTTACATATTTTTGCAAGACCGGTTTTCAGTGTCTGATTGTGCCTTTCTACAAGGCCAGCTGCCTCGGGATGTCGGACGCAATGGAATTTCCACTGATATCCTAGTAGGAGTGAAGCCTGCTTCATGAGCTCGGATGAGAATGGCTGTCCGTTATCTGAATACACGACACGGGGCAAGCCGTACCGTGGGAAGAATTCTCGAACCAGCTGCTTGGCAGTGGTTGGGGCAGTGTAATCTGGGACTGGATATGCTTCGGTCCAACGGGAAAGTGCACAAACAACTACGAGGACGTACTTGAATCCTCGACAACGATCCATCTGGATATAATCCATCTGGAGGACTTCAAAAGGGTGATCGGGAGGATGAAATCCACCTTGCTCTACAGGGACGCTTTTACCTGGATTGAACTGACAACAGATCATGCACGTACGTACTTTCTGTTTTGCTGCTGCTCGTAAATGTTTGTTGAACCAGAGATTCTGTAAGCTGTCTAACATAGCTTTTTCTCCTAGGTGTGCTGGACTATGTGCTGTATTTATTATGACTTGAACCATAGAGTCGGGGAGAAACCATGTAGATTTTCCCTTCGTCATCCATCCCTGATCTGTCTGGATCCCTCCTAGTTCAGTCCATTTCTTGATTTCATCTGGAGTAGCATGTGTCTGAATATCGATTACATCTAGTGTGGGATCCCTAACTGTCATACAATGTGTCTGCACTATGATCTTTGTCACATCAGTTGTCTGGGTGTGAGTCAATGCTGTATGTTTTGCTGTTTGGTCTGCCAGGTCGTTACCCTGGGAAATAGAGTCTGTAACTTTAGTATGTGCTTTACACTTCATGATGGATATGCCTGAAGGCAGATGTATTGCTTCTAACAGTGCTTGAATGAGGGGACCATGTTGGATCTTGGCACCATGAGAGGTCAAGAAACCTAGTTCTTGCCATAGCACTCCGAAGTCGTGTACGACTCCGAAAGCATAACGTGAATCGGTGTATATGTTAACATTTCTGTTCTTGGCTAGTATACAGGCTCGGGTCAGAGCAATAAGCTCTGCTGCTTGAGCAGACAGTGTATCGATACAGTGTGTTTCTTTGACTTCAGTTTCAGTGGTCACTGCATACGCGGCCACTAATTCTCCTGTGCTTGTTCTCATACATGAACCGTCCATGTAAAATGTCAGGTCTGGATTTGTCAGTGCAACATCTGTTAAGTCTCGTCGGGGCTTTGTTACTGCATTAATGATCTCTATACAATCATGCGGGGCTGAATCTGTCATAATCGAGGGTAACAATGTTGCAGGATTTAGAATGTTACAGCGTCTGATTTCTATGTGTGGCTGGAATAGCGTCAATTCATAACCTGTCAGTCGGGCTATAGTCAGGTGTTGAGTCTGTGTTCGGTTTAGAAGGACCTCTACAGAATGTGGAACTTGTACTGTCAATGGATGTCCTAATACTATTGAGTCGCTTTGTCTGATTGCTAGGGCTGTCGCTGCAACTGATTTTAAGCACGCAGGCAAAGCCTGGGCCACTGGATCCAATGTACTTGAAAAATAAGCACAAGGCTTATGTGAACCTGCTTGATCTTGTGTGAGGACAGACAACGCTGTACCATCACGTTCTGTAACAAAAAGTGTAAAAGGTTTGCTGTAACATGGTGTTGCTAAAACTGGTGCTTGACATAAAGCTTTCTTTAATTCCTCAAAAGCCTGTGTATGTTCCTGAGTCCAAGGGAGGGCAGTCGAAGTCGCTGCCTCCTGTGTTGTCAACTGTATCAGCGGTTTAGCTAGAAATGCATACTGAGGAATCCATTGTCTGCAGTACGAGGTGAGGCCTGTAAAGGCCCGCACTTCCTTTTGTGTCTTGGGTTGTGACATGTTTACAATTAACTGGATGCGGTCAGGAGTGAGCTGTCTCCCCACTTTGGACAGCAAGTGACCCAGGTACGCAACTTGCTGAACACAGAATTGCAGCTTCGAAGGGGATACCTTGTGCCCCTTGTCAGCCAGAAAATGTAAAACTGTCAGTGATGCCTGTTCACATTCGGGTTCACTTCGTGCGGTGATCAGCAGATCATCGACGTACTGTAGTAAGGCAGTGTTAACTGGCATTTGGATACAGTCAAGTTGTCTTTTCAGTGCTTGGCTATAGATGCTGGGGCTTTCTGTGAATCCTTGAGGTGCGCGTGAAAATTTGAAACTTCGGCCATTTAAACTGAATCCGAAGAGATATTGGCTCTCTGGATCAATGGGTACACTGAAGAAGGCGTTCTTGAGGTCAATTACAGTAAAGAACGTCGCTCTGAATCAATAGCAGTCAATAAGGATGAGATGTCGGGAACCACAGGATACTGTGGAACAATGCATTTATTCAGTTCTCGTAAATCAATCACCAGCCGATATACTGGCGGTGCATTGGGATCAGTACGTTTAAGAATCGGAATGATAGGGGAATTACAGATATTGGAGTCGGTTTCTACCACCACTCCTTGGGCAATGAGCTCTTCAATGATTTCCAGTAAAGCCACTACAGCATCGGGTGGTAACTTGTATTGTCTGATTCGGGGTAAAACAACTCCCGGTTTGAGTGTAACACGGTATTATGTAATGTGCATACAACCTACATCGGTCGGGCCTTGTGCCCACAGGTGTTTCGGTAAATTTTTTAATCTGACATCAAACTCTCGTAATACATAGTGACCCTTAAAGTCACGTAGAAAAAGTCTTACTCCCTCCGGAGAACAACATATCACTGCTCCTAGAGCCTTCAGTGTCTTGATACCTAGCAAGTTTTCTGGACATGATTTCGTGAGTAACAAGTCTGTAACACGTGATAATGGACCTACTGCTAGGGGGACGGGTTTCAATACTTCATTTACAATAGGCTGTCCTGAAAAACCAAGGGAAACATTCTGTGAGCCTGAGAGGGGTGCCCCTGGAACTTCATCATGACTGATCGTTGTGCGGCTTACCCCTGTGTCAATTAAAAACTTTCTGTCTTTTCCCAATACTTGACTATGTACATAAGGACCCTCTTGATCTACAGGAATCTCAATAAGAGGCAAGCCAACCTCCCTCTCTAGGCTGTTTCATGTGTATCGCTGATAATCGGGATAATCAGATTGGGCATACTGGTACATCTGCTGTGAAACTTGCTGCGTCACGGCAATGGGCTGTGGCTGTGATACCGCTACGGTCTGTACTGTATGTGGTGGTGCATGCATAGGCTGTATATTCTGTGAAGTCTGTTGCTGGACCTGGTCTTGTCTAGGCTGACGCGGTCTTTCTTTAGTTTTACCTGTTGATATATTGTGTTTCAGGACTGGACATTCGTTTACGTAGTGACCTGGTTGTTTACAATAGTTGCATGTCCCTTTAACAGGAGCTGCTGAATTACCTGTCTGGGTCATACCCTTTTTCTGACCATCGGCTGGGATCGACTGGGCCACTAACATTTTCATTTTCGTATCTTTCATACGTCTCTGTTCGTGATCCTGTTCTTCTCTAATTCTGTTCTGGTGATATTGTAACATTTGTAACATCTGGGATGGCGTATTTGCTTGCCATGTACTTTCGACTTTATATACACGGTTCTTAACTGGTGTCAGGGAATTCTCGACTAATTTTGTTACAAAAAGATGTGGGTATGACTCGCTACCTGGTTTCAGGCCACTATTAATAATGAAACATTTCTCGAATCTTGAATAGAAGTCACTAGTATCATCATCGTGTTTCTGTTTACAGGCTGAGATTGCGTCCCAGTCTTCCTTTTTAGTTGTCAATAATCTTGGCAAAACCTGTACTATTAAACCTGGTAATGCTTTAGCTTTGTCCCCAAGGCCTAGCCCTGGAGTACGACCTTTTTCCTCGTCTTCTATTTCAGTCCAAATAATCTTTTTATCTCCCACCTCCCATTCTTTTTCCTTGAGCTTCTCGTAAATGCCGGTGGGCAGCAGTACTTTTAACAATTTCATAATATCCGTATACGTGTAATCTCCCATCAGTAACATGTCCTTAAGTTCTCGGTGGAAACCTGCAGGGTCTTTATCGTGACAGGGTACTAGTTTCTTCATTTCTAACAATTCCAACTTTGTTAAAGGTGTGTACACAAACACACGTCTCAGGGTATTATCGTTATTCAGAACTGGGTGTACTTCTCGTAAGGGATTCTGCCTGTCAAAATGAAACATTTTTCTTTCTGGGGGCGGAGCTGAAACATATTGTGGGCCTAAGAAAGCGTTATATCTGTGCCGTTGTTCTAGAATTATTTGAATTAACTTGGTACTTAGGCCTCTCCATCTATTCATAAGTAGTGCTTCTAATGTATCAGGTAAGGGACCTGGATCAGAATGTTGATGTCTGTATAACGTGATGAGATGCTGAATCATGTACATACCAGCTAATTTCTGCTCGTCTGGGGACAAGTTAAAAAATGTCTGTGCTACTGTATCATCATTGTATGTGCTAGGATTGTCAGCCCATAGTACTGCAGACCGGGCTAGTTCTTGTTCATCCATAGAATTGAGTACATGGTACCCCATTCGTTCTTGAAGAATTTTATCGGTACCCTGAAACAGATATTCAGGAGAACTCGTTT
The DNA here is from genome assembly GCF_964263255.1 of Lissotriton vulgaris. Classification (NCBI taxonomy): domain Eukaryota; kingdom Metazoa; phylum Chordata; class Amphibia; order Caudata; family Salamandridae; genus Lissotriton; species Lissotriton vulgaris. The sequence goes on along the minus strand of NC_141695.1, from coordinate 156,772,557 downwards.
TTGATATACCAGAGAGAAAAACTCTCTTGCTTTCTGGACAAATGCCTTTCTTAAGGTAATTTCCCTTACCCACATACGCTATCATTTCTTTAGCCGTGCCAGATTCTTCAGGTTCGTCCTCCTCGGAGGAGTTATCCCTGTCGCTATCTTTTTCCTTTTCTTGTTCCTTTTCGTGTATTTCTATTACTGCTTTTCTGATTTTCTTGTACATGCTTGCTATACAACTCAGTTTATCATGGTTTCCATCGGCTATATTTTGACCCCACTTGTTTAGTGCTTCCATCTCTCCCTTGTCTACTCCAGGCCTGTCTCGTTCTCTTATTAAGCAATTTATGAAGAAACGTAATATACAACCTTGAGTGTCAGCTTTCTGGTGAGCCAGGGCCTCTTTAATACATTCAGGATTTTCCCCAGTCTGGACAAAATGATATATTCTATCTAGGTGTTCAGTCATTCCTGGAAATAGCACTAGATAATCTGTAACTTTTCGTAAGCGTAGTGATGCTAACAACATTCTATCGTCTTTACCGGGTACTGGATCGTATCTGCAAATTGAAAGGGGTTCTTTAAGCATGTCGTAACTTGGTGTTTGGGGTGTACGTTGCTTCATTATGTCCCTAAGGTTTAATCTGTGTGGTTGTGGCGGGGTCTGGAAACCTCCTGTCGCACCCCCTGAGGCGGAGGCTTGAGCATTGTTTGTCTGTGGAGTCAGTATGTGTACCTGAACTTGTCTCTTACTAGGATCAGGCGCAAACGGATTTAGTGTATTAATCTTAGGTGTGGGAAGTGGTGGAGGTGGAGGAGCAGGTGGAGCAGGCTGTCGAACGGGTGAACTTTGTCGCGGTACTGGCTGGGCATTGTCTTGGAGTGGGTTGCCACCTCCGTCACCGTCAGTAGGCGGTATGTGGGCACGTGGATTGGTGTAAGCGGGAGCTACATCGTCTAGATAGGAAGCAAGGAATATGTCTTTGGTGGTCCTGTGACTTACTTTAGTTGGAACCAATGGTGGCGGCAGATCTTTCGGTATTTCTGAAGTGGCCTTAGGCAAACCCTCGGCCACTAAATACATGCCATTTGCAAGAGTGTTTCGCATGCGGTCTACTTGTTCTGCTTTTACTCGGATCCCTTCAGTAATTAATTCGTTCTCTCGGACTTCATCCGACTCTTCTCTATGTTTTTCTGCTTTTCGGAATGCTTTTTCGGCACGTTTATGCGATTCTTTACGCCACAATTCTATGGCATCTTTCTGGGATTGTCTGGCTTTCTTTTTCCATAGCGCTTCCTCTACTTTCATGATGCACTCGGCATCCCATGTTCCTGTAACGGGCCACCTGTGTCTCTCTTCTAGGTGCTTGGTATAATCAGCCCATAAATCCAGGTACAGTATGGCATCTAAGCCATACTTATGGTACATAAAATTTCCAGGAGTGTCCCTAGGTGGGACAGGAATTTCTTCCTCTACTATCCCTTTCCTAGTTCCTATCTGTCTTAATTTACTGAAAAACGGCATCTTGTTACTTGGTACTGAATACTCGATATTCGTTACTTACTTTGAACACAGCTAATTACACAAAAACACAGTAATGTACATCAAACAGTCACTCATACCACGACATTTATCACATGAAACATTTTGAACACATATGACTACCCTTGATACTAGATGTACTGCTAAACAGTACAGATACACTGTCAAGAACAGTGCAAGAACTTGAATGCCTGATGTACTGCTAAACAGTACAGATACACTGTCTAAAACAGCGCAGACCGTGTTTGCGTACCCAAACCCGTCTTTACCGGATACAAAATAATGCACCCGTCTAGATGCGTCCCCAGCAATGGTACTCACCGGGAAGCACGGAACAGAAGGCCTCGGAAAACTCGACTGGACTGGACCGGACTGGACTCGACTCGATACGTGAATATTTCGGAACTGGTGGGCCTCTTGACACCTCGGACCTTGCTTCTTTCGGCTAGGCTCTGGTCGGGATCCTCCGCACTCCTCACCGCCTCGTCTGGGTGCTGATCGCAGTCTCCGTCACCTCCGTAGGCCAGAGGGAAATACAGGAAATCCTGCGGGTACGCGTAATTGTCCGTCTTGACTTATGGCAGGGGCCAAAGGTTGCAACGCACCAACCGGCGCGTGGGGTGGGGGAGGGGTCCCTGTTCGGGCGCCAAAATAATGTGGTAAATATTTAATTACCGTCCTAATTTCTATGCAGGTAAGTACTTAAAATAAAATAACTCAATCGGAAAGAAAGACGCAGAGTCCGTGGTGTTAGAGTTCTTAGGGGTTTTATTCCTTAAAAAGGAATGGTTCTTGAACCGGATATCGGGTTCCTGACACCACTGGGGTTCAGGAAGGGATAGAGCAATGCTTTATTGACAATACATAACTTTTATACTTAAAGCATATAATGGAAACCAATACAGTAGGCGTAACAGCTGAGAGAAACAAGATAAGAGCACACACGTGTTAGCAATACGTAATCAGAAGGCGTGAACTAGGCGTGAACACAGAGGTGTGTGCTAGAAACGTCACATGAAAGTGTCACAAGTGGGTGGGTACATAGCAGAATCTTGCAATGTCAGCAGAAATCTGAGGTCTGGATGCGCGCGCAGCTGCATGACGTGTGATTGAGGTGAAGCTGGAGGGTGCAGGGGACTTGACCTTTACACTAGAGGAAAGAGACAGAAGTCTGGCATGTCAGATCAACTCGTTCCTATATCATATCTGATATCTGATGTTTGGGAACCATATTATCTAGACGGAAAGGTCTCTTGGGCAGAGGCTATTCTATACTGGTTGTGAGTGCATGTATAAGCGTCTACGTGTCTGCATGAGATGCGAGGGGGCATGGGCCTACCATGGTAACAGGAGCTATGAATTACTTGCACGGAGACAGTGAGGCCGGGCCCTTTGCTCTGCAGCTGGAAGGATGTTTACTTGAACTACTAGGCAGGAATGTATTTTCGAGGAGCGGAGCAGATAATTCGAAGGTTGAATACAGTCTTGGCAGGCAACAGGCTGAGCTAAGCGCCGTTAGCCGCGCAGGGAGTAAGGCAGAGGTCACGGGTACAGAGGCAGGCCCAGGCTGAGGCATTCAGAGTCAGAAGGCAGGAAAAAGCTCGATGGCAGAATTCAGGGCCTACTTCGCCAGAGCTGAAAAACGTGTAAAGTACACCACATAAAGACGTTGGCAAGGCATACTTGGGAACGGAATATTCAGCCCGTTCATGGTGGATCTGAAAGAGGACATGTTAACGTTGGACGCAAATGTATTTGCGTCTTCATAGCTGGAAGTGGAGGGAACATACATGTACTTGTAGTGCGTACACAGAGTCGTTGGGGTCTAAGATAGGGGACACAATTGATCATAAAATTTATATTTCCTCATTACAGCAATTTCATCAACGCGTTTCGGGAGTCAAGCTCCCTTGATCACAATGTTTTTGCGTTGTCATTGAACCCTTCTTTAATGCATGGAAAGGGTAGGAAAAATTGTAAAAGGACACACATTACACAGTTCAGTTGTTTACAAATCTGGCAGCCATTTTAGCACATTTGAGTAAGTAGGAAATTGGCATTACACAGGTATAAAAACACTTGTTATTTTGCATAAAAGCAAATATAAAAGTAGACAAATGTTAAAATCCCAAAAGAAACATGCTCAATACGATAATAACACTCGATAAAAGGCAGTTTAACAATAATGTGCAAGTGCATACTTTCCAAGTCATAAACACAAAACATATATATATATATATATATATATATATATATATATATATATATATATATAAATATATATATATATATATATATATATATATATATATATATATTCACTGAAAAAACCATAGGTTATAGACCATATATAGTTAGGAATTAGCATTTACAAAACCTTGAAAATTCACTGAATAAACCATTGGTTATAGACCATATATAGTTAGGAATTAGCATTTACAAAACCTTAATTTACTCACACAAAACCATAGAAATTCGCATATATAGTTAAATGCAATAACTATATATCACGCACCCACAATCCACTGCTGATGATGTCACATATTACATCATTCATGACATGGTCAGTGACATCACTGATGACATCATCCAGTGACTGTATGTTTCTGTAAAGTTAAAATATGTCTTACATATTGAAGAATGAGTGGATGTATAAGTGTCTGGATGAAGGATTTAGTAGGTGCATGACTGACTGTATGAGAGAGTGATTAAATGTGTCTCACTGAGTGCATGGGTTAGTGACTAAACTGTCTTAATTTGTGCATCATTATATCTGTTGTTCTATGAACTGCTGCATGTGTTGATCAGTAGCTATATGAGTAACTATATGGGTTATTGATTGGTTGCCCAAGTATTTGTATGGGAGAGTGAGTGTGTGTGTGGGGGTGGCTGGGAGGTGTGTGACTCTGTGCATACGTGTGTGAACAGTTGATTCACTAGATCTATGGGTTCAAAACTGCATGTGGAAACAGCTGTATGGGTGGTTGACTGTGTACAAGTGTATTGGTGAGTGAATGGATATCTCAGTGCTACATGTCAAAGTAAGTACATATGTAAAACACAATACGTGTGAGAGTTCACATATATAAATTACTGTGTATAAGAGCCAGTGAATGTGTGAGTGGCTGAATGGATCATTGAAAACTTGTATCAGGGATTGTATAAGAGAGTAAATATGTGTTAGTATATGTTTGAATAAGTAAGGTGTGTATAACTGTATAGTTGAGGAAATGGAGGTGTGATTGATTCAGTGCATGACTGACTAGGTGTGTGAGTAACTCCATGGATGAGTGACAGTCTGTGAGTGTCTGTTTACTCTGAGTGTATCTAAGGTTATATTAGAGTCTGAAGAGGTTGATCGTATTATCGCATGATTGATGTCATCAGTGATGTTGTCAGTGATGTCATTTGAGTTGTCATCAGTGATGTCATTTGAGTTGTCATCAGTGATGTCATCAGTGATGTCACTGACCATGTCATAAATGATGTAATATGTGACATCATCAGCAGTGGATTGCGGGTGCGCGATATATAGTTATTGCATTTAACTATATATGCGAATTTCTATGGTTTTGTGCGAGTAAATTAAGGTTTTGTAAATGCTAATTCCTAACTATATATGGTCTATAACCAATGGTTTTTTCAGTGAATTTCAATGTTTTTTTAATAGCAAATATCAAAAGCTGTCAAATGTCAAGTACGTGATAGGTAAAAACATTTTCGTGTTTATGCACGCTGATGTGCTTTGAACGCTGCCCCCCCCCCTCTTTTCTCTTAGGAGTACTCTCTCTTTGCAGATAGTGAAGGGTAGTTAACGCAGGTCTTTGCCCCCGTTGTAATCCGTCGTGCCTGCTTCTCTCTCTATTTGATTGATTGTTATCCAAGCATTTACTGTTTTAGAATTGGTTCTCTTTGGTTCATTTTCTATTTACAAACAAGCACAGAGTCGCAATACTCTGTTCAGTCTTTGCAGATAGTGAAAAATCGTTTAAAAAAACAAAAGGAATCGAGCAAAATCAGTAGGCCACTAATGGGATCTCTTTTTGACCTCGCTAAAATAGAATCATTAAGAACAACCCCTCATGAGAAATACGAAACTAGTGAGATGAACTGAGCTCCACACCATGATGGCTGCAAGACAGCTCGGCTCCGCCACCCTCCCCACCCAAAATAACGACAAACCCTATGCAAATATTATAAATATATACAACACACCAGCAAAGTAACAGGGTAAAACATTTTATTAAATAACTATTTACATAACTATTTTATACTTTTTGTTGCCCGATCCGGCTAGCTCAATCGATCGAGCATGAGACTCATGCACTCTGATCTCCTTGGCCTCAGTCAAGCATTAATAGTAAGATTTTCATACATGAGTGTACTTTTTGCCTTTTGGTCACTCTTCCATTCTGAACATTTTTCCACAATCCGTTTGACCTGAAACGATTACACAAATAAAACATTTGTGAGTTTTAAATTTCCGGAGAAGTATAATTCACCAATAGCTTTCTCTGTAGATCTTTTTCCATTAACAATCCCAGTTCCATCACCCGCCCAGGATATCACTACTATTAGGTGTCATTGTTGTTTCTGTTTTCTGATAGTGAAGGATAGGTAATGCGGACTTTTGTCCCCCGTTGTAATCTGTCATGCCCATCTACTCCCCACTGATTGAGAAACTAGTTCCACCCGGACCATTTATTAGAGGTACATCATCTGTCTCAACCGGAGAGTACCCCTAATAAAGAAGACATATGTAAAATACGAAGTAATCACTGTATCCTGTTAAACAGAAACTTTAGCATGAAACACACTTGAAAAGGAAGGGAAAGAAATCGAACAAAATCAGTAGGCCACTGATGAGTTTTTGACTTCGTTAGAAATAAGAAACATGAAAGTGGTGAGAGAAGCCAAGCTTGATGTTACGGCAGCCACGAGGTAGCTAACCTCCGACACCCCCCCACTGCTCCAAGCATGTCTGTCCCACCGCCCACCACGCCCATTAACGGTAACATGAAATAGATACAAATCAGCAGATTCCTACCCCCATTCCGGAAATTCCCGAAGTGCAACAGGTCCACGGTTACGCCCATCCGGAAGACGAGGCCTCAACACGTGCAGGGCGGGGCCCGACTAGCCGCCATCAGCCGGAGAAGTCGTGGGATGGTCGGCCCGGAATGTACTGGTCCTCCCATTCTCTTCTGGTGCCCTGCAGGCCACGGGGGGGGGGGATGTCTTGCCTCTGCCTCCGACCCTCCCCTCTTATCGCCTGGTCCGGACATCACGGATATCAACGCCAGGTGTCGGCGTGGGGTGCGCTGGGAGGGAGAGGCGGCGCAAACAAGCCTCTCCCACCCCCCCAGGTGGGGGCCCCTCAGCTGCACCCCCAACGCTCCACTAACCCGACAAGGGTTCCTCCACTCTTGCAATGCAGCGGCGCTTCACTGACCCGACAAAAGGTCTCGTCCACTATTGCGAGGCAATGATGCTCCGCTCACCCAGCGGGGGTCTCGTTTACTTTTGCGGTACAACAACGCTTTTGAGTTCAGCTAGAAAATGAGTCCTGCGTCCAGAAACGTTCTCCTTAACTTTGAAGATTCTATAAGAGCCACGGGGGCCCCTGACCCCCGATGGGGAATGACTGCCATGATCACCCACGGAACAACCACGACGTAGCCGAGGGACGTCGGCGCGCTCATGCCTGCGCCGGCCTCAGTCTTGAAATGATCAAAATCCTGCAAGACTACCAACTTGATCAATTCCGGTGGAACACCAGTATAACCCGGTAGGAGAGATTGTTGCCTCCCACCCCACTTTGACTGATGGTTCATGTCGCCAGTCCCCTCTGCTACCCTTCAACGAAAACTTTTGGACTGCCGAAAGAGGTCCCGGTCCAACCACGAGTTGGTGGAGACATTTTGACTATACTTGGACCTTCCTGACCTCACCCAAAATGGCGCCGGTACAAATGAAACTCTCAACTCCTTGTTGTGCCCCGATTGCTCAGCCTTGATATCATGAGATATGTATGCAGTTTTTAGCACATGAATTGATATGGGATAAGACTGATTATATGTTCGGACAATGAATTGATCCGGGATGGGTATTGATTATACGTTCGAACAATGAATTGACATGGGACGGGTACTGATTACACGTTCGAACAATGAATTGATATTAAGTTCTAATGCATCATTGATTACTGTATTTATTATTGAAGGCTCGAATTGTCGACACTTTTGGTACTTGCTCACAATGAATTATCGATATGATTTTGTTGCACTTGTCGCACTTTTTACTATGAAATCAACGACCACTGACTCGGTTATGTTTTCCACAAATAAATACCCCCCCCCCCCCCATTTACAGTTCCAGCCTGCTCCGTGGCCGGTCCACAGGGTTGTAGGCCCGTACTTGGGCACCAACATTTTTATTAAAGGTTTTTGAAAAAGCAAACGTAGTTGTAACGCGTAGATTGGTAAGTTTCGAATAAATGGCCACTGTTTCCGATTTTTTTTTTTTTTTTTTTAAAAAGCAGGTGAAATGAAGCAGCTCAATTAGTTAAGGGTTCAAAAGTATAGTACGCAGAAACATTGAAAATATGAATGGTCCAAGTTTGTTGTATGTGTTTTTCATTTTTGTACAGCATAAAGCAATCGATAAAGATCCTGGTATTTAGCCTCTACTTTATATGCTACCTGTATCAGGGAAGTTGTTTTAAATGCCCCTAAGCCACCCCGAAGGAATGTCACCTGGCCCCCCTAGTACGAACGAAAACGACCCCGTACCACTGTAGGTTATCTCTCTTCCTCAAAAATGACAAAAATTACTTTCTAGGACGTTTTGGACATTGATGATTTTCATATGATCTATTTATTAAAGTAATACTCATCTCTCCGCATGAAATTAATTTTCCACATGCTACACAAGTCAATCTCATCTGCCCAAAGTTCTTTTGCAGATTTGGGACCGTTTCCCTTGCCTCTGACTCACTTATTGCTAAGTCATTGGTGGATGTTTTTGCCGGTCGGGGGTTATCCACCAAATCTCGAAGTTGTGCTTTGGAATAATTAAGAGGGTGCCACCTCTCCATGTGCCGATGCATGGTATGATTACCATAGCTATATTTTTTTTCGGTCCCTCTCAAGAGTTTTTTTTTTGCAGATGAGGCAGGTAACGAACCTGGCATTAACTTTCTTTTCATGAGAAGGAAAAGAAAAAAATTGCCAGATAAAATTCACTTTCACATGGGACGTTCTTGGCATTTCTTTCAGAAACTTTTACATCACTGTGTCATTTCTTTGTCTATCCTGGTTAAAGCAATGTCATGTTTAATATAAGCACTTCCACATAGGATTGGGTGTATTGTTATAAGGCATGCTTTAAAAGTGATTTAATGAAATGAGCGACATTTCACTGAGGGAGTTCAGCAACACTGATATATGAAAACATTGGTGGTAAATGATATTAAATGTTACATGGTGTTCTTTGCAGGAGTTTAAGTCCTTTGTTGCAGTGGCAATTCTGCCTCAGGATTAGGGGGCCAGGGGGCTGAGTGGTACTTGTATGATATGTAGAGTGAAATGACAGGCTCTCCTCATGAAAAATAAAACTCTGTTCTTGTGTTCCTGCTTCCAGCGCCCGCCTCTTTATTTGGTAACCGTTCAAGATGGGAACTAAGTGGCGTCTTGTGCCAGCAGCCTGGGCATCGGTTGTAATCTGGGCTGAATTTTCCTCAGCACGGGGTGTGATTCTCAGGGAAGAGCAGCGCATATGGGAGGAGGTTTATGGCCCATACATGAGAGAGAGAGCGTGGGTGACCAGTGCATGGGGGAGATGCTTGCGAGGGTGGGGAGCCTTGCTGAGGATCGGCGGCGTGCAGAGAGTGGGTCTGGTCAAGGCATCTAAAATGGCTGTCGTGCACGACAAAAGTGTGGCATTGGAAAAAAAACAAGATGGCGCAGACAATGTTTATCAATACGGATTAATTTATAACAATTATTTTTAACAATATATTTACTCGCAGTGTCAAAATGGCGGTCAACACTTCCTGATTTCCTTCGAATCAAACGTTAACAGAAATCACGCAGCAAAAAAAAAAAAAAATGCTCACGCGCAACCGCTGGAAGACAAGTATCAACATATATGAGCCTCCTCAACCACCCTCAGAAACCATAGGGGGTCAGGATACGTCTCCCATACCCCCTTATACCCAATACTCACATTGCTTTTCCTCCATCTTGTAATTTAATTAAATCGAAACACAAAATGGCGAATTCCCGTTTCGCTACCAGTTTACGACCCGGTTCGCAAACCGAGAAGCGCTTCTACCGCGAAAAATCTATTTTTTTTTATTTGCCCCACGGGACCCTTTAATAACCCCAACATCATTCCTAGGGGGTCAAGAGGAGTCTACCTTGCCCCCTTTCATTAAATTCCCCCTTCGTTTTTCTCCTCCTCTTGTCTCTCGATCCTACCGAGAGACAAGATGGCGGCCACACCGGACTGTTTAGAATGTTGACAGACACCGGAGAGCCAATCAGCTTCGCTTCGCAAAGCTCCGTTATGCGAAAAGTACGCGATCTGGAGCGCTATCCGGGACGCTGTCACAGATATATCTGTTTTTTTAAACGTTAATTTCTCAAAATTCACTGGAGCACATATATTGAGACCCAGCAAAGGCACATCGGGCTAACAGTCCCTACAATTTTGCCAATTTTCGTGTAAATCCATTCAGCCGTTCGAGCTAAAAGTGAGGCCAACCGCCCTATGGAAAAATGAATACGAAAAACGCGTTTTGGGACCCCCTTTTTTATCGGCCCCCCCTTGACGAACCTCCCCCAAATTTTCAGGGGCTGCTCAGAAACAAAATGTGCCATTTTCCTGAACATTTCAGCCGATTCCGTCCACAAACGTCAAAGTTATTAGACATAGAATTTTCAAAAGTTCCATAGAGAAAAAAAAATCCTAACTATATATACCTACTGGCGACCGCCAGTAGGTAATATATATATATATATATATATATATATATATATATATATATATATATATATATATATATATATATATATATATATATATATATAAATTTAAATATACATATATATTTATATATATTACCTACTGGCAGTTGCCAGTAGGTAGTTATAATTAGGACCTAGTTTCCATAGGAAATCCGCAACATTCTATTGGGAATAACTTAGGCGCCGGTTGATGAATCTTCGCGAATTTCTCAAAGAAGATGGCCCGCTCCACTCCGCTCCTTCCCTGAAAGTTTGGGGAGATTTGTCAAGTGGGGGCTGAGAAAAAAGGGGGTCCCAAAACATGTTTTCCCCATGTTATTTTCCATAGGACGATTAGACACGGCTACAGCCCGAACGGCTGAACGAATTACAAGAAATTTGGCAAAATGGTAGAGTCTGATTCACAGATCACGCTTTTGCTCGAATGGTGTAAATCCATCCAGAAGTTCCTGAGAAAATCAAAAGAAAAAAAATATAAATATTTAGAAGCGCGCACCGTACGCGAATCGGGTGTGCGCAAGCGGAATTCTGGTTTTCTGTTAGACGTCTGTCAACATTCCAATCGGTGGCAACCAGGAAGTTTTGGCCGCCATTTTGTGTCTCCGAGGCAGAAGAGAGCCCAAAACAAAAGTGGATAACATGAAAAGGGGGCAGGGTAGAGACTCCCTGGCCCCCTAGGCCTTCTCATGGGGTCCCTGAAGGACCCTGAAGGGCAAAAAAAACATTTTTTTTAAAATCGCGAGGTGCGCGCACGGTGCGCAGACGTCGGCAAAAAAACATGAAAAAAAAGACAGTTAAATAACAAGTTGAGTGTTTAGATGTTGGTTGGTTCTAAAAAAGAGCTGTTGTGTTCTTTAAGTGTTTTTTGTACCTACAAGTAAATACCGATGCAGAGTCTAAAGTTCAAGAGGAAGACTCTGTTCCCCTCATCTGTGAAATGTACTCCGTCTCCTCTATTAATGCTTTGCATGTTTTAACACAAGTTGTTGTGGTAAATAGAACACATACCATAGTCTCTGAGTAAAGCAGAAACAGACTTATTCACATGTTTCCTTGCTTTCTCAATATGTGGACAATATTGGTTGGACCAGTTCCATTTTTGCCTTTGGCATATATTAGAATATACAAAGGCAGTTTGTGGAAAAAGCGACATCAATTGCCCAAAGGTGTCCTTTAAAAGCATTTCCAGACCTACCCCAGTCAAAGTGCCTAGGTCATTGCCACCACAGTGCACAATTATGAGGTCATGGTGTGGGAGATGCAAAAAGGATTTTACCAATGGCATCAATTGGTGACATCTCAATCCTCTCTGGCCAATCCACATAATATCCACATTTGGTAAATCAAGGTTGAGAAAGCATCTATTTGCTGCATACCTTTCACTCCAGAAAATATAGCTGTGTCTTACAATCCACACTCTAAGCATCTTGAAGGGAGATCTGGTTGTACTCAGATGGGCTCTGGAAATGAAATGACAGTTTGAAAAGTGAGAGTTTAGAAAAAAATGTGGATGAGATTCAGTGCACTTGGAAAAAATGAAATGATTGCTGGTTTTTGAAAATTCAACATTGAAAACTAGGGTGCATGCTACTGTTTTTTAAAAGGAGACATGCTAATGGTTGAGAAAAAGTCATTGAAAGGAACATTGCACTGGATAAGCTGGTGTATTGAGAAGTCAAACACTCTTGCTGGTTTGGTTTGCAGATGAACTTTTCACCTGTGTGTTTAGTTAGGTGTTCTATGGAGTGTTCCCATGGTAACAGGCAGAGAGAGCAGTGGGGGAAGGTTGAATATTATGTGAGATTGAAAGTGTTGCAATGTAGAACCAATTACAATTTTAGTTTGGTTTTGAATTTGTGTGGGAAGAAATTTCATTGGTTATCTACATGAATATGTGTGGTAAATAAGAGGGAAGCAATGACATTCTATGGTTTAAGTGACTGGTGCATAATTCAGACATTCTGCTTAAGAAAATCTGGTGTGTGATTGGCATATTCTAAATCTACAAAAGGATTATTATAGGTGAGTTGTTAATTTGTAAGGGGATCTATGTTGTGCACTTTAAGTTAATAAGAAAAATGTGTTCTAATGTAGAAGCAGGAGTTTATTTCTATAGAGTCTTATTCTGAAATTGTCTGCTTTGGGAACAACATTGTGATAGGAGCATTTGGTATGTTAATGTGTTTGAGGAGATTTTTTTTGCAGTTCAGTGCTGTTGTTAAAAATGTAGAGTGTGTACATGAAGTGGTCTAACCACTTACACACTTGTATATCAGGGTTAGAATTCTCAGAAAGTCTCCTTGCAGTCTAGTAAACATTCTGGGTGTGCTGCACAAATGCCACAGAAAATCTTTCAGTAGCATGTGGCAGAATAATTTGCTTAGTTGATGTGTTTAAAATATGGGAATACATGTACTCATGGAGGGAGTCAGGCTTTAGGACATTTAGTGCTATAAAGTCCTATGCAGCATGTTTGTCAAGCCTCGTAATGCCCAAATAGTCTCCATGCTGTGTAATAAAGATCCTGGGTGTGGTGTAGAAATGCCATAGCAACTCTCTCTGTAACATGAAGTAATCATTTCAGTGAATTCTCATTTCTACATTCTGTCCCACCTTGACCCCCTACACTGCCTGAACACCTCTGCACTGTCCTAAACCCTGAAACAGCACTCCCAGCAAGACTCTCTTTCACTGTAGTAATAATTTTACTGAATTGCAAGGCATACTGTCATGTGTCTAAAATCACAGTGTGTGTCAGTCTTCATTTCACAAAATTGCGGCAGGATAATTTGCTTTGCTGATGTGTTTAAAAATATGGGAATACATGTACTCATGAAGTGAGTCAGGCTTTAGGACATGTAGTGCTACAAAGTCCTATGCAGCATGTGTGGCAGGCCTCTTAATTCCCAAATAGTCTCCATGCTGTGTAATAAAGATCCTGGGTGTGCTGCACAAATGCCATAGCAACTCTCTCTGTTGCATGTAGTAATCATTTCAGTGAATTTTCATTTGTACATTCTCAGTCCCACCTTGACCCTCTACACTGCCTGAACACCACTGCACTGTTCTAAACCCTGAAACACCATCCCTAGCAAAACCTGCGAAATTCTTTCAACACTACTGCACTGCTCTAAACTCTGAAACAGCACTCACAGTAAGACCCCCTTTCACCGTAGTAATCATTTTACTGAATTGCAAGGCATACTGTCATGTGTCTAAGATCACAGTGTGAGTCAGTCTTCATTTCACAAAATTGTGGCAGAATAATTTGCTTTGCTGATGTGTTTAAAAATATGGGAATACATGTACTCATGAAGTGAGTCAGGCTTTAGGACATGTAGTGCTACAAAGTCCTATGTAGCATTTGCGTCAGGCCTCTTAATTCCCAAATAGTCTCCATGCTGTGTAATAAAGATCCTGGGTGTGCTGCACAAATGCCATAGCACATCTCTCTGTAGCATGTAGTAATCATTTCAGTGAATTTTCATTTGTACATTCTCAGTCCCACCTTGCCCATCTACACTGCCTGAACACCACTGCACTGCTCTAAACCCTGAAACACCATCCCTAGCAAAACCTGCTAAACTCTTTCAACACTACTGCACTGCTCAAAACCCAGAAACACCATCCTCCGCGAATGTCCCTATAATGTTGAAACACCACTGCACTGCCCTAAACCCTGAAACAGCACTCTCTGCATGATCTCCTACACTGCCTGTACACTGCTGCTGTCCTTAAACTTACTTAAGGAGTGAACCACACTTTACAACATATAGTGCTTCTAATTGCTATGTAGTATGCTAGTAGTGGTCTATAATTGTAAAAAAAAACATGTTTTTTTTCTTCGCTACAGATTTTAATTATCTACAGAAAGAAAAACCAATATGTCTTCGAAGAGTGAGAAAAGAAAAAGATACAAACAGGCTTACTTTTCCAAGAAAAAAGAAGTACAAGATTTATCGAAACAACAATGTGTGGAAAAAACTAAGAAAGCTCCTGGTAAGACAAGAAAGGATTTTATAAGGAAAATAACACAAACTAAAAAAAGTGTGGAGAATCAGGGGAAAACAAATCTGTAACTACAAAGAAAAACCAGAAAAAAAAGAAAAATGATGGAAAACTATGTGGTAACGATGTAGTGAATAGTAATAGACAAAAAAATCAGATTGTTGAAATTCACAAGCGAATGTTTTATAACAGAGTTGTTTTAAATTTATTGAAAAATATAAAGAATTGTAAAAGAAAAACAGCTTTTTATAAGAAAAAGAAACATATTGAAACAATTGTTGAGAAGGCTTTTGAATTTAAAAAAAAATATTTATTTTAGTAATCAATAGGATTCGAACACTAGATAAGCCAATCAATGTTATGAAGGCCGAAAGTAAGTGGAAAAGACTAATTATTAGAACTCATTTTTGTAATGTTTTTTCTGGAGAATGGAAACATAGTTCAAGTTGTGAGCTGTTTTTTAATGAAGAAAGTTACCTTCAGAGTAATGATTTGATGCATGCAGTTGACACCAGTGGTCAAGCTTATGAGGTTAACAATGGTTGTCCGATTGAAAAAGAGAAAATTGTCCCTAGAAATGCAGAAGAGGTGTTAGCTGATGAAGTTTTAGGGAGACGTCCTAAGGCTCCAGTGTACACTTGGAATTCTAGTAGTATTTGTAGTGTACAACAGGATTCAATTTTTTTTTCTCGCAATTTCTTACGTAAGTATAGTAAGAAAAAAGTTAAACAAAAGAATAAGATGTTGCAAGAATTAGACCCTTGCAGAGTGAGAGAAAAAACGGGTTTACAAGGCCATTCTCTGGCTTGTCTTTCTAAAAAAGTATGTCAGAGTGTTTTTCACCATTTCAGGATATTAGCAGTGCATCATACTCAAGTGAGGAAATTAGTGAGAAGGTTGTATTATGCAAAAAGCCCAGCACTTAAGCTAAAACAGTTAAACACTGCTCTTTTGCATGGATCTGTATTAGATGTAATCAACATTTGTGAAGAAATGGAGGTTAGTTACTTTGGTCCTGAAGAAGACAGTGCAGAAACAGATACATTAATAGAAGGCAATGTGGAAGAAAATTTTAGTAGAGAAAATTTTGAGCAAGAAATTACAAGGTCTAAGGTCATTTCGAGTGAAAAGCCAAACTTTTCTTGTATTTGTTGTAGGCGAATTCATTATAAAAATCAGACCAGGTTAGTTGATCTATATTTAAAAAGTGAACAGGAGAATAATAATGAGTGGAAGGAATTTGCAACCTATTTGTTGGTAGAGAATTGTTTTGATTTGGGTTCTGATCAACGTATTCGTAAATATTGTTATAATAAATTAAATGAAACCAAAATACCTGCTAGAGCTGTACATAATAATCTTGAGTTGGTAAATATTCTTTCTGAACTGATGGATTTAAATAACTATGAGTCTATTCTTATTCAATGTGTGCATCCATTTCAGGCTATCATTCGTATGGAGCCTAAGACAGGGAAATTTCCTCCTTCAGATTTACAGAGAGGATTAAAGGGAAGAGTTGTTTATTTGACTCTAGATTTAAAGAAAAATATCGAAACAATTGGTGTAGAAATTGTGGAAGAGGAACCTGTAGTTATTCTAGTTAATGGCGTTCCTACGAAGAGTAAGAAAATCTGGCAAGAATTAGAGGATGTTAGGAAAGGTGAAAAAGGCAACGTTATGTTTGGTAAAAAATAATCAACACTATAAAAATGTATATGTGGGAGAAGAGGAAACAACTGTAGAAGAGGACAGTGATTTCTCAACTGGACAAATTGAAAAAGTGAATGTGTCCAGAACTGAAGAATTTTATGAACATTATAATATGCATCCACTTCACTCAAAAGAAGTGATGGGGAATACTATTGAGTTATTTCAAATGAAAGAAACAAAAGGAAGACCCATTAGTTTATGGGAAGAGAGCTTGGAAGCTCATTGTTTCCCTCAGTTATTTCCAACAGGCAAAGGTGGACGATATGATGAATGACCTGTGCAGATTCCTGCATCTGAATACCGGACATCTATATTATATGCAGAAGATCCAAGGTTTCGCCAATGTATTCCATATTTGTTTCATCTTCTGTTTGAGAGTGACTTGTCTGGACTTTCTTATGCAGTGAACCATAAACTAAAAAGTGGAGTACATTTGCAAAATGTTTCGGCAAAGGACTTTATGGATAAAATCCAACATAAAGATACTGTTTTGGAATCTCAGCTAATTAATCTCATGGCATGTCAGCGTAGTACTAATGAGTATTGGTACCGTCGTCATGGAAAATTAAAATGTATGTTAAGAAACATAGGAACTCCTACATGGTTCCTTACTCTAAGCTGTGCAGAGTATGCTTGGGAAGATTTACTTCAATTTCTTCGAGAGTCAAATGCAAACATAGAAAATATTGAATACAAGACACCTGGAGAACTGTGCTCTTTGGATCCCGTTAATGTATGCAGGTATTTCAATCATAGATTTGAAGCTATGATGTCTTTTATCACAAACAAAATAAATCCTCCTCTTGGAGAGGTTCTGGATTTCTTTTGGAGAAAGGAGTATCAAGTAAGAGGTGCTCCTCACATTCGTATGCTGCTATGGATCAAAGATGCCCCCAAATTTGGAACAGATTCAGATGACACAGTGATGAGTTGTATTGAACAATATTCTACATGTGCTGTACCAAAAAGTACAGAACAAAAGAATTTAAGACATCAAGTCTCACGGTGTCAAACACATCGTTGTGGAAAATACTGTAGTCGAAAGTACAAATCTAAGGATAAGTTCTACACAAAATGTCGATTTGCATTTCCATGTCCAGTATTATCAAAAGGAACAGTGAACAATTTGATGTCATCTTTGCGACATACTGTCACAAGAAAATCACCGAAAAATACCTACAACTCAAGAAGAAATGAAGAGTCAAAATACATAAATGACTATAACCCAGTCATTTTATCCATGTGAAATGCTAACATGGATATTCAATATGTTGCAGACAACTCCATTGCTGTGGCTCGATATGTAACGTCTTACATTACTAAATCTGAATAAACGGAACTGAAGGAAATGTGGGAAGAAATTTCTCATGAAAAGAGCCTAAGTAAGAAATTGGACAGCTACAGTTTGAAGATGTTGTCTCATCGAGAAATCGGAGCATATAAATGTTCAGATCGCTTATCATCTGTACGTCTATACTCCAAATCTAGAACGATCATTTGGGTGAGTTTAGGTCTTGGAAGAATACGAAACCGAGTTTTGAAAGCTGTAGAAGAAATTGAGTATTTAGCAGAGAACCAGACAGTACAGATATTTTGAAGACAAATATGTTGGATACATACTATCCAAATAGAAGTAATCATCTTGAGAACGTTTGTCTCTATGAAGTACTGCAAAGCTATACTTTTAACAGGAATATTACAGAAGATATCAATAAAAGAATATATGCTGTGATTGGATCTGAAGGATGTTTAGTGAAACAAAGAAAAGGACATTTGATTAATTACCAAAAACTGAGTTGCGAAACTCCTGACAAAAGGGAATTTTACTATTTAGCTCTTTTGCAACTCTTTCAGCCATGGCGTACAGAACTGGAACTACTTGGAGATTTTGACAGTTATGAAGATTCATTCAACGCAACTAAAAATACTATAGAATGTCCTGTTTTTACTAATTATCTGAAAATGTTGAACGACTACAATTGCAGCAGAGATTGCTAGAGACAGTTCTCAAGACAAACAAGCTCAAGAGGATGTAATAAACTTAGAATATTTAGAAAAACAAATATATGTTGAGCAAAAACAAATATACGATCAAGAGACAGAACAGATTGAGCATGGTTTATATCATGAGAAAAAAGAGTGCTCATGTACATCATTTAAACCTGTCTGACTGTACGTGAGTGGAGAAGCAGGAACTGGAAAAAGTTTTCTAATTAAAGGAATTGCAACTTATCTACAGAAAAGAACTGTTGTGTTGTTACTGCTCCAACTGGGTTGGCAGTACATAACATTAAAGGGATTACTTTACATCGTTTATTGATGCTGCCAGTAGACCATGAAAATAAATTAGAATACCACAAGCAATCTGGAGAAGCTTGTTGTGAAGTTTCTAGAGTCTTGAAAAAAATGAAACTTCTCATTATTGATGAGGTAAGCATGGTATCAAATTTAATGCTTGCCTTTGTGCATTTAAGAATGCAACAAATCCTTAAAACAGAGTATGATGTGTTATTTGGAGGCAAAGACGTCATAGTTTTTGAAGATATACTACAACGAACTCCTGTGAAACGACAGACAGTATTTAAAACAGTTACACATGAAGACACCAGAAAGTGCCTGGGAAGCATTGGAATATTAATATTTTGTCATATTTCGAATATTCAGAACTCATTACAAATATGCGACAGGCAAGGGACGCTGATTATAAAAGTATTCTTGAAGATATAGGAATTGGAAAAGTGAGTGAACATGGCAAAGAAGCTTTACAGGCACGATTACTTACAAATTTGTTTCCAAACAAAAATATTCTTCAAGAGAATATATATAGAAAATTTGCAGTAAATAAATCAGTGATATGCTTGATGCCAACTCTGCAAGAATGTTCAATATTCAATGAAAAAATGTTAAAGTTAGAAAATCAAGAAATTATAAAACTGGAAGCTATTGATAGTGTCAGGCTCCGCCTCTATCTCTTCGGAGCTGTGTTGCAAGACCTCTACCTCCCCTCGAAGAACCACCTCTACGTCCGAAATATACACAGACCATAAAAGCAATTCCCCCAGGGAAGGAAAGGAAGGGAGCAGCGGGGAGGGAGATCTGAAACGAGAAAGGAACAAACCATTAAAGGAGAAGCCCCCCCCCTTTCACCCACTGTTTTCGCACTTCTTCTATCTAGATATGTAGGGTACTTGTTTATCCTTCTTTCCTACCTGGAGAGGGGAAAGGTTGGGGATTATATGCAAGGAGACGAGACGTGAGAGAATACCAGGGCTACTGCTTTGCTGTAGGAAAAGGTAAAAAAGGAACCAATATGAATCCCTGCACTTGAATACCAACACAATGCTCATTCACACCTAATTAGTAGTTAGTGTTCAAAACGGCTCACCTATCAGCACAGAACCCTTGCTTAATGTATCTCTCTCTCTGATTCTCCTGCACAGAAAATAAAGCAAACCAGGGTTGTGGAAATAAACAGGAAAGAACAGCAGTCAATGTTAATACGCCTTAACGTTTTCTGCTTTGCATTTCATCCCCAGTTCTTAATGTAAATATACAATGGTTCAAACAGGCTGTGGCTCCGCATACACTTTAGTTGTCAATGATTCTTGCAACCCACATCATAGTTCAGCAGAGCCAAATGTTCGTGAACCCATAAAGTCCTTTCTCTCTCTTGAGAGATAAATGTCACAGAAGTGTTCACACGCAGTCCGCGCGTAAACACAAAGCAAGATCAATAGATAGTTGCAGCTCTTTCCAACACGCTGCTTGTGACCAACACGTTTAACCAAGAACAGAACAACACGCAGCTTGCGTGTTCAAAATCAAGCACAAGACTCCCTCAAACACAATGAAGGATCCAGACCTCCTAGAACGGCTTACCGCTACCCATACGCCAGCACCAGACACTCCGTGTTCAGCTGAATAATCGGCACCGCCGCAGGTCTCCGACGTCTTTTGTTTCCGGGTGTGCGCTTGCCTCTGCGTCACATGTGCGCCGCGCAACACGGCTTGCCGGGATGTGTAGTTCATTCCAAGCCGCTTCGGGACTCCGTAGTTCTGGTTTCTGCACCTACGGAGACGGTGACAGAGAGGGAGGAGACGGGAAAGGGGTTCGAGATCTGACAGATAGAATAGAGCATGAAGGAGCTACTATTATTTTGTCAGAAAAGTTGAAGTCAAAATTGGATTCTTTAGAGAAATCAATATCTAAAACTGCTGGTTTAGAAAAGAATCTATATGCATGTATATATTGTCGGATAATTTTACGACGTAATTTACATGTGGAAAGAGGTTTAGTAAATGGAGTAGTGGGTAATGCTGTTGATTTTGTTAATTACCCAAATAGAGATGACATTGAATTTTTGAAAATCAAATTTGATGAAATTGAAGAAGTACAACAATTAAGTCGTTGTTCAGCTCAATTTTTGCTTGTAAATGATTTATATGTCCACCGAAAACAGTTTCCTGTTTGTTTGGCATATGCGGTGACTATTCAAAAATCTCAAGGTTTAAGTGTAGATTGTGCTTTGGTGAATATTGGAAGTACTGTGGGTATGGCATATGTTGCTTTATCTCCAGTCAGAACTTTATCTGGATTATACCTGATTGATTTTGATGACACAAAGATTAGTGCAGATGTAAATTTTGTAAAAGAGTATAATAGGTTAGGAAGAGAACACCCTCCAAATTTACCTCAATATCCAGTATTTGAAAAGCGTGTGGTAAGTCGAAAAAGAAGATATCAGAAAAATTGTAGCGATGTTGCAGAGAAAAGAAAAAAAACTAGATGAACCAGTGATAGTAACCAAAAAGAAAAAGGATTTTATTGAAGAGGTTGTTGGCTTTCAGTTTGAAAACAGTTCTGGTGTCAACTGCTATGCTAATGTAGTGGTTAATGTTGTTTTTTTTCTTGAAACATTACTACAACAAATTGTTGAAAATCAGGACAAAAGATTTTGTTGTTTGTTGAATTCTGTGTTTGAGAAATGTAGTAGTGATAAAACTAAAAAAGAAAGTGTTTCTGATATTCGAAATGTTTTAGACATATGTTCTGGTTTAAATCACTTTTCACAGAATATTCAGCAAGAATGTCAGGAATTTCTAATGTATATGCTTGTTGTATTGCAAGATAAGTGTATAGATATTGAAAATCTTTTTGGCCTTTCTTATAAATCGCAACATGACTGTGACAATTGTTCGTTTTCAGTAGTACTAAAATAGACACTGAAAGATTTATATATTTGACTTTACCAGACTGCAAATCAGTGTCTTTTAATATTCTAGTTAGAGAAGCAAATCAAAACATGGTCTGTACCCAATGTAACTCACAAATGTTATCAACATTATTTATACAAAGATATGGACAGTATGTAATTTTAATGCTGCAACGATGCAGACCTGTTGGAAGAAAACTGACAACTTTAATAAAACATTTTGTGGCTTCTCAACTATCAACATCTGGAAGAACCTTTGTAACTGTAGCAATTATTTTCCATGATGGTCCTTCTACAACATCAGGACATTACACAGCTTATTTAAAATGTACAAAAGGATGGACTCATTGTAATGATACTCAATTGATTTTTAAACAACGTTTGCCTTATGACTTACCACATTCTTACCTAGTGTTTTTACAACCAACATTTTAGGGAAAATAATTGGCCTGGGAAAATTTCTGCTGTTAAGAAAGGGTAGTCTGGTGTTGAAAAGCACTTTGTGAGTGAGGGTGATCAAGTTAAAAAAATTCTTGTAGTTGACGTAGAGGTAGTGTAAGTGTATCAGATAGTGGGTGATGTGGCTATCACAGGAGATGTTGATCATCAGTGAGGCAGAGGTGTTTTAGATTTGTTGTAGTTGTTGGAGATGTTGGTGACATTTTTTATTCCCTTGTAGAGGTTTCTTTTAATGCTACACACCTCCTTGGTAAGATAAAGGATGAGCAGAGTGTCATCAGCAGATGATGTTGAGATTCTGATAGCATGCTAGTTGTTTAAGGTTCTATGTACATGATAAATAGCATCCGGTTGAAGTATAACCATTGTAAGATGGTACAAAAAATGTTGGTGCTTTTGATTCAGAAGGTTGGGAAACGGACGCTTAAGAGTATTATTAAGTATCTTCCAAACTAAGGATTTCACACATACTATTTGGCCATGAGGAATGGTATTTGAAACAAAAAATGACTATTTTGGGTACATGTTGTTAGCATATGTTTGTACATAACTTTATTTAGAGAGAATAAAAAAGAAGTAATAATGTTTTGTTACTTTGTGATTGTTGGAGATATCCCATATTTACGTATGAAATTGCTGTTTCTAATTTTTACATTCTTAATTGAAAATGTTGAATGGGTTTTTTAAAGACAATCTTATTGATTGTCTTTTTATTTGCCCGCTGTTGTATGATGAGTACTATTGAACTCATTGTTTTCAGTGAAATTCAATATATTCTAAGAACAGCAAAGTAAGATACATAACATATTGTACAAATTATTTTGTATAGTGAAATATATATTATAACTCAATTTTTTCTTCTCTTCCACAGATATTATATTTATAAAAAATATATTATTAACTTTCCATTAATTATAAGGTAAGTATGACAAACAAAACATACTTTCTCATCACTCTCTTACTTCTCTTTCCCTTTTTAACTTTCTTCACTTTGTCTCTTACTCCACTTCCTTTGCTCATCTTACTCCCCTTCCCTCACTCTCTTTACTCCCCTTAATTCACCTTTACCCTCCTTCCCTCACCCTCACTTACCTTCTCCTGCTCCCTCTTTCCTCTCTGTGTCCCTCACTACTCTTTTCTTTCTTCTTCCATTACTACCCTTCTTTTGCTCTATCCCTAACTCTTTTCTCTCTCCCCCTCACTCTCTTTCCTTCACACTATCCCTCACTCACTTTCAGTCACTCCCCTTCTCTTATTCCCTCACTTCCTTTTGCTCACTCCCCTTCATTTATTCCCTCCCTCACTCCCCTTTCCTCCATCCGTCTCTAAGTCTCTTCTTCTGTCTTAGTCACTATAACTGCCTCACTCCCTCACAGTTCCTCACCCTCCCTCTCTTTCTCTCTCTCACTGTCTCCCTCTCTCTCCACCAATCTTCCTTTTCTTTCCTCTCTCTTTCCATAAATTATTCTCTCTCACTCACTACTTTTTCCTCTATCTTAATATGCTTCTTTTTGCCTCACTCCCTTTCCCTTACCCTCATATCTCTTCCCTCACTGTCACTGCCCTTCACTCAATCTCACTCCTCTTCCCCTACTTCATTTTCTCCTCTCTGTGCATCACTCCCATTCCCTTTCTTCTTCTCCCATTCCTTCACTCCCCCTCACTTTCTTTCCCTCACTACATCTGTCAGTTCTCTTCCCTTACTCCCCTTTCCTCATTCACTTTTGCTAACTCCCATTCCTTTAGTCCCTCACTCCCCTTCACTCCATTTCTCTCTCCCTCTCTCCCTCTGTCTCACTCAGTCTAACCGCCTCCCTCCCTTTCAGTCACTCCCTCTCTCTCTTTCTCTCTCACTCTCTCCCTCTTTCTCTCTCCCTCACCCTTCCTCTCTTTCCCTTTCTGTTTCCTTCACTCCTACTTTATCCCTCAGTCCCCTTTCCTGTCACCCTCATACCCCTGCTCTCACTGTTACTGCCTTTCACTCACCCTCAGTACTTTTCCCTCACTCCCCTTCCTTCACTCCTCTTTCCTCACTCCCTCATTCCATCTCACTTACTCCCCTTCGTTCACTCCATCCCTCACTTTTTTTTATCCATTTTTCTCTACCTGTCTCCCTCTGTCTCACTCACTCTAACTGCCTCACTCCTTCTCATTTCCATGCTCAGCCTCTCTCTCACTTTCTCCCTTACCCTTCATCTCCTTTCCTCTCTCTTTCTATCCTCTCTTCCTCACTCACTTTCCCTCTCTTAATTTTCTTCCTTCTCCCTCATTTACCTTCCCTCACCCTCACCCTCACCCTCATACCCCTTCCCTAACTGTCACTGCCCTTCACTCACCATCACACCCATTCCCCCTCTCCACTTCCTCCTATCTGTATCTCTCACCCCTTCACTTTCCCGCTCCCTTTTCCTCACTCCCCCTCGCTCTCCTTCTCTCACTCCATTCCTTACTCCCCTTCCCACACTCCCCTTCCCTAACTCCCTCATCTCCTCATTCCCCTTCTGTCTCCTTCACTCACATTCTCTCACTTTTCCTTACCCCCTTCTATCATCCTCATTCCCCTTCCCTCACCGTCACTCCACTTCCCATTCCTTCACTCTCCTTACCCTGCTCTACTTCCCCCTCTCTGTCCCTTACTCCCCTTCCGTATCTCCATCCCCCGCTTCCTTTGTCTGACCCCCTCTCTAACTCTCCTTTCCTTACTGCCATTCCCTTACTCTTTCACTCTCCTTACCTCATTCCCCTACCCTTAGTCTCCTTCTTTCGGTCACTCTTTCACTCCCCTTTCCTCACACACCATACTCCCATTTCCTCACTCATTCCCTCAGTCTCTTCCTCCCATTCATTCAGTCATTTCAGTAATTCATTTATACACTACACATTCATTCAAAAGAAGTATGAGACAGCATATAAGAAATATAGCTCTTCTTAGAGAAGTGAAGTTAGTTCTTAGAAGAACTGTTTTTTTTGTCTTAAATTTTTTGGGTGAATTTTTGAACAATTTTATATTTTTT
This sequence comes from Lissotriton vulgaris, assembly GCF_964263255.1. NCBI lineage: Eukaryota > Metazoa > Chordata > Amphibia > Caudata > Salamandridae > Lissotriton > Lissotriton vulgaris. Next base: position 156,747,596 of record NC_141695.1, on the reverse strand, counting down.
AGGGGTTTTCTGTAACAAAAAAGAAATAAGGTAACCAAAAACTGCTCAACAGGAACAGGAAAAAAAATAATAAAAGAAAAAAAATTAACAGGGGGAGCATTTGTGCTGCCTGATCTTTGCCACGATTAATTCAATGCTTTGTTCTCCGTAGCACAATATTTCGTTGCAATAGTTGCAACGTGTGTGTACATCTGCAAAGTCCGGCCGGATATCTAAAGCAGTTGCAGATGGAGATGATCCCGCAGAAGAGGTGCTGGGGACAGCAGCTGGAGGATTGTCTCTAAGGTCTTGAGTAAAGATGGGCGTAGTTCGCGAAGTGGCGCTACGCGAAGCTACGCAAAGTGCACTTCGCACTACGCGAACTTCACATAGCACTACGCGAGCTGCGTAGTAGCATGTTCGCACTATGCAAGAGGTGTTTTCAATGATTGCACAGTGCGGACAAGCATCCAGCACTGTGCAATCATTGAAAATGGCATCTTGCACAGTGCGAGCTGTAGTTTTCTGCTGCTCGAGTAGATTTTTACTCGAGCTGCACCTTTCTCAACGCAAACTGGTAGTTTCTCATTGCGAGCGGTCGCGAGCATGCGCAACCATTCGCAATGAGAAACCTGACCTCCCCGCATTGAGAATCTCACTGTGATGTCAATTCAATTCAAAAGCTTTTATTCGATTTGTAAAACAAACCATACAAGCAGAACAAATACATATATTACATTAATTCCTAAAATTTCATCAGAATGCTAAATCTAAAAACCAAAATAAACATGATATTTATAAAAACTCAAACTGACTAATAAAATTTAGGATTTGGATGATGCCCAGTCTGTTTCCTGATATGGACAAAGTTCATTTATGGTGCATACAGATATACGAACAAATCCACAGACCGGAAGCCATGATTAATAACAGAACACGATCCAATGTATCAAAGTATTATGGCTTTCCTGGCAGCTGTACATTTTAGTATATATGATGCTACGAAGAAACAGATATCCAGATCCTTTAGGGAGCATAAAAGTTGTAAAGCGTTCTTCGTAGAACGGACATTGTTTTTTAAAAAGATGGGTTTTAAATATAATACCCTGTAAAAATGATAACATTTGCAAAATAATAAAAAATGGCAACAGCTCTGGCGTGAAATGTTATCGCAAGGGCATGCGGTATCAGATCTGGCTTTCATTATAGGGAATGCAACGAGGTGGTGTACGATTCCCAACCTTAGCCGTGTTAGAACAAACCGGTGAGAATTGCGTGTAACACCGGAAAGGTAAGGTTGGAAACCGGAATTTAGATTGCAGTCCCGATAAAACATCACAGATTGTAGCGTTCCAGACACCCTATCGTGACACTCCTTCTTATAACTTAGAAACCTGTTTTTAATGTCTTTTTTGGAATAGAAACAACAGATTTAGGGTCGAGGAGTATATCAAACTGAAATAAAAGATGAAACCAATAGTATATGTACTTAATCCACTTGATACGTGGGGAATGGTCCAGCCTGAGGCAATCAAGGATTATCTCCTGGGTAAATAGTGTTTCAGTTTTGGCCCAGATTGAGCGCCATAACAGCAGGGGACGCAATGCAGCTAGGTCCGAGATGCGATTGATTCCGACTTCTTCATGAATCAGTTCTACTGATGCCCAGGTCGGTACACATAACAATTTTCTCAAAAACGTATTTTCATCTCTCTGTATGGAAGAACCAATGCAATGTCCCCACCCCCCGCACCATACAGCGCTGATGTAACGCACTTTACATTGTAAATGTTCATCATGTCCTTGATGCTCCTCACCCCAAGTTTGGAAGAAAATTTTAAAATACTATTGGTAGACCTCGCCATTTTTAGACTAATGTTGTCAAACTCGGATTGCCACAACCCGTTACTTGCATAGGTGATGCCCAGGTAACAAAAGGTTTTGACTTGAGTCATTTTAACTTTTTCAATGAAGAAGCTGGTTTTTGCTTTCTTGGCTTTCATCCCGCAAGACATTACAAAGGTTTTGGTTTCGTTTACTAATAGTCTCCTACTTTCAATAAACAACATAAAACTGTCAATAAGACGCTGTAAACCAATCTGTCTGCGGGACAATAGCACAGCGTCGTCCGCATACAATAATATTGGGACCGGATTTCCTCCTATCAATGGTGCGTCTGCGGGGGTCTGGCACAGAATGGAATCAATTTGGTTGATGAAAAGAGAAAATAAAAGGGGGGCCAGTACGCAACCCTGGCGAATGCCTCTTGAAACTTTGAGGAAAGGGGTGCATTCGCCTAGTGGGCCATAACGCACCTTGCATGACAGCTTCTCATAAAGCCTGGCCAGAAAATGTACAATCTCCTTAGGTGCGCCCAGGTCTATCAGTACCTGCCATAGTATAGAGTGATCAACCATATCAAACGCGCTGCTCAAGTCCGCAAAGCAAAGAAACAAGCTACCAGTCTTGACTTCCGTATATTTGTTGATTAGGAACTCTAGGTTTACACATTGTTCTAGTGTCCCCATACCTTTCCTGAATCCGTATTGGGCCTTGGTTAAAATAGCCTTGTCATTTGCCCAATTTTTCAGTCTCTTCAGCAAGATACGACTCATTACCTTGACTGATGCATCCAGCAGAGAAATAGGACGATAATTGCACGCTTCCGATTTACTGCCTTTCTTGAATAGAGATATAATAACCGACTGTCCTCAAGATGGTGGAAGGGGGCCCTCTGCTGCTGCATTGAAAACCCTCACTAAGATAGGTGCCCACAGGTTCATTTCGGTTTTGAGTAAGTCTATAGGAACTCCGTCCGGACCCGGAGCCTTTCCTCCTTTACTGTTGAGCAGGCCTTCATAGACCTCATCCAAACTTATACCTAATGGTAAAGACAGCCAAACAGAATCCTTGATGACCTGGGTTTCTAGGGCCTTCCCCTCAGGATTAAAAATGTTAGAAAAATGTTCTATCCAGGCGTTGCATGCAACGTAAGATGTTAATTCCGGTATGCCATCTGTATTTAGAAAAGGGCTATTGATGGTTTCCCAGTAAAGTTTACTGTTTAGTGTTTCAGCTGCTACGTTTAGATTGTGCCATGCTTCTTCTTGCAGAACCTTTTTCCTGTTGGAAAGAGCCACCTTGTAATTAGCACGCAATATTTTGATATTGATGGTATTGCGGGGTTTATTACTTAGTGCTTTTTTAAGTTCGCGGAGGGTCGAGGTGCAAGGTTTATCAAACCAACCCATCCTGGTAACTTTGGTTTTAGGCTGTTTCTTTGTGAAGATCCCTTCGATGTTTACATTCATCCTAATGAAGCTCGAAAGTAGGGTTGTAGGATTGATGACATCTCCCAAACAATAGGAAAGTTCATTTCTACACTTATCCACTACCTCCTTGTGTTTTTTCACTGGATCAGTTCCGGCCCATTTGATCCTTGGGCCGTTCGGTCTCTTGGGGGCTATATCCGTGGAGCAGGATTCCTTAGCGGGAGTCTTTGTACCCCATCCCAGTAAAATCAAGGAGATGCTATTATGGTCGCTGAGGGTTTCTTCCCTAACCCACAAATTGGTATATACACTATCATTAGACAGCAGAATGTGGTCTATATTGGTGTTGGCATTCCTACCAGTGAATTTGGGACAGGTGAGATTGAACTTATTTTTGTTGCAGCTAAGCAGATCTAGGTCTAATTTAGCCAACAGTTTGTTTAATATCGTGCCATAGTTACAGTGTGGAAAATGCAAACAATCCGAACTGTGTACCACACCGCCGTTACCCATCTCTTTTCTAAAACCACAGGGGTTACCCAATGCTAGAGGACATGGCTGAATATTAAAGTCGCCAGCAAATAGAATGGATGCCAGTTTACATGATGATGCCAGTACCCTTTTGATTTCACTTTCCAGTGGGAATAGGATGTTTCTCCTGGAAGCGTCAAAATTGTTATTATGAAAATTTACAAGAATTAGGTCTCTACCCATGTTAGATTCCAACCATAACACCTGACTGTGTGTTCCTACAGTAGAGTATTTTATAATTTTAAAGTTAGTTAACTCGTTGGAGATTAGTAGCAGTAGACCCCCTTAGCTCTGCCTGATGGGGAATTAGAGGCATTTAAACTAAAAGAAGAGTAGCCTTCTACATATATAGGTTCTTTACACCATGTTTCTTGGAGACAGATTATGTCATGACCGGCCCCAACAAACTCGTCCCAAAATGGGGTATTCAATTTACCTGCGATACCGGCTATATTCCAGGTAAAAAATGTGTACCCCACAGCTGCAGCTGAGGTTAAGATAACGCTTTCTCGTTGCTGGCCAATCATTATATCAGGGGCTCCCAACTTGACGCCTGTAAACACTACCAAAGACTCCTGTTGGTCCACTGATAGAACTTCTTCTATATCAGATGTACTACCTTGGTTTGGAGTGCCCACTGTCTGTATAGTGATGTTTAGGCCATTAGGTAGATTTAGTTCTGTGGGGGTTTCTGAAAAAGTACCCGAGGTGCACCTAGGCTTCACCTCTCGTCCTGGGGCCCCATGGGTCGGGTTATTACTATGGGGGATAACTAACGGTCAATCGACCATATCCAGGCAATTGTATCTATTGCTAACAGAAATGCCTCTCCACCCCCCCGTTATATGGTGTTCACTGCTGGGGTACCGTGGATGATGTTCCCAGTCACTACTCCTATTCCCCTGAGTTTGCCAGGAACCCGCGTAGTTCCAAGGGCGCTCGGATGGTTGCACCCAGTTTGGAGCTAGTGGGTACTGGCGCTCAAGAGGTTGCACCCAGTTTGGAACTATCGGATAATGGCGCTCAGGTGGGTGCCCCCAGTTTGGAGCTATGGGGTGCTGGCGCACTGGTGGTTGTGCCCAATTTGGGGCTATCAGCTGCTGACGTTCAGATGGTTGCACCCATTTTGGGGCTATCGGGTATTGGTGGCTACGCCCGTGTGGATAAAAGAAGGAAAGGTGATAGGCATCTATCCCCCCTTTCTTGTCCAAGGCAGGCCAAGAGCAAATATGGTCTGGGTCATCACAGGTTACAATGATGCAGTCACCCTGAATACTTTTGGGTTCAGCCCCGATCCACGAGGCTCTACGCGCTGCTGAAATACGGCTTTTGTGGGGTGGTTGTAGGGGCCTATTTATGCTAAGCCACTGTGAGACTTTATTCCTAAGGGACCAGGACGGCTCCTCTTTGTCTATAGGCAATTCCGGGACCCCAGTAAGAATAACAGTGTAGGGGGATACTTCCGGAGGTAGGTGGACAGGACGTTTGGACTTGGGACCCTTCTTTCCCTCATCCGGACGGTTCGATGATGGGTTCGATGATGGGTGCTGGGGCATTGATGGGAGAGTGGGCCTTTGGTTCAAGAGCTGGGTTGATCCCTTATTAGTACTTGACTGAGTGGGGGTGGGCTGGGAAATGGTAGGCCGAGTAGAAGAATTGGGGACTGTGGACTCGGACGCAGACCCACTCCCAGGAATAGTTGATAAAGGGGTTTCTGTTTTTTTGGGCTTAGTTTGAATAGGTTGAGCTTTTGTCGCCTTAAAGGGTTTGGCTCCGCCATCTAAAGGAGCCCCTTGTATTCCTGCTCTGGAGGGGTTTGTTATACCTGCCCCAGAGTTGGTTTGACCCAGGCTATGTTGAATCGAGGGCTTCTGTAAAAGTATTGCTAGTTGTTTTTCAATTGACATTATACTCCGTTCTAGCGGTTGCAAAAAGTGCTTTAATAGTTCCCTGATGTTTGCTAAAAGCTGGGAATTAGCAGTACATGAACTACAAGTATCACCCTCCTTACCCGTATTTATTAGGTTTACCAAAGGATCTAATGAGTTAATAAGTGAAGTGATAGAATCACTTGGGGCACCCAACGGCAATGGAGCAGTTGCCCCCTTCTTGTTTGTAAGTATATTTTGGGGTTTTTGATGTTGCCCTTCTTCTTGTCTTTGCCCTGTTTTGGTATAGCGCCACCCTTTGCCCCATTAGGCAAATTCTCAAGGCCTTTGTCTTCAGATAGAATTAGCTGGAGGTCTGGGGTTTTCTCAAGATTCCCCGTAGAGTCAAAATCAGATCTAAGGTTAGTAGCTGACAAATCAACTGATTTCAGGATAGAGTGGGCCTCTGCCGTAGCATTTGGAAGCAATAGGACCGGAATGGGTGATACAGATTGGAGTGGGGATAATGCAGACGCTAAGGGACCCATAGAGGATCTCCTGGCAATTGCCAAGTCTTGTGACACCCTTCGTTCCAGCAGGGAAATACTTAGGTCAATAGCCTCATTAGTTTTGGTAATAAATTGATCAATTGGTCCAGTGATTGATGCAGTTTTCATTGCTGTTCTACTTCGAGACCCCCTTGTCATGATTGATTGTAAAACAGAATTCTTGGCAAAAAAATTAATTATGGGGTACTAGTAACGAAGTTTCCAAAGAGCAGAGAAATAACAGTACCTTTAATGGGAAGCTTGCCAACCGGATCGTAGAACCAAGAGGGGCGGCCCAGCCCAGCCTAGCTAGGTCTAGAACGGGCTAAAACGGGCCCGCCCTTGGCCCGGGCTTCGCCCGGCGTCCCGCGAGTCGGGACTGACGCTCTTTTTATGCGCCTCCTGGCGCCAAACGCTTCCGTCGTATGCCGCTAGGGCTGCTGGGGTATGTAGTTTTTCCCAGAGCCCGCCCACACTCTGCTCGGCGGCCCTACTCCGTGAAGGCAGAGGAGTTGGGAGGCGGGCAGGCAAAGACCCCAGGCGCTGCACTTCTCTCTGTGTTGGTCAGCTCACTCCTCTGGCAGAACAAGGTAAGTGGCGAGTTTAGATCCCCCCGCTCGTCGGGGCTGAAGTTCTTTTTATGCACCTCCTGGCGCCAAACGCTTCCGTCGTATGCCGCTAGGGCTGCTGGGGTATGTAGTTTTTCCCAGAGCCCGCCCACACTCCGCTCGGCGGCCCTACTCAGTGAAGGCAGAGGGGTTAGGCGGCGGGAGGGAGGCAGGCAAAGACCCCAGGCGCTGCACTTCTCTCTGTGTTGCTCGGCTCACTCCTCTGGCAGAACAAGGTAAGTGGAGAGTTTAGATCCCCCGCTCATCGGGGCTGACGCTCTTTTTATGCGCCTCCTGGCGCCAAACGCTTCCGTCCTATGCCGCTAGGGCTGCTGGGGTATGTAGTTTTTCCCAGAGACTGCCCACACTCCGCTCGGCGGCCCTACTCAGTGAAGGCAGAGGGGTTAGGCGGCGGGAGGCGGGCAGGCAAAGACCCCAGGCGCTGCACTTCTCTCTGTGTTGCTCGGCTCACTCCTCTGGCAGAACAAGGTAAGTGGCGAGTTTAGATCCCGCTGTGATGTCATTTTGCTTACTCGCGGTCGCGAACATGACGATGAGGACCGTGAACAAGCAAAAAATGACCGCTGCACTATGCTACGCTGCACTACGCCTGTTTGCAATGTGCTACGCGCAGCTCGCATAGTGCGAAATTGGGCAAACTACGCGAGCGTAGCATAGTGCTTCGCCCAGGGTTAGTCTTGAGTTGATGCCCGAGCAAAGTTAATTGGATGCAGATTTTTAACATGCCGAATCATTGTAGCAATGCTAAAAGAATAATGTTTGGTGGCATCACCACTTGAAAGGATGCTGCCACAGATTTTGCATGTAACTTTGGAGGCATAAACCTTCTTCTGCCCCTCTGGATAGGTAAAAAACTTCCAAATAAACTATTCTTTGGTCTTCTTTGGAGGTGGCTGCTCAGGAACAAACTGCACATCTGAATCAGATGAAGATTCCTGTGGCTGCTGTTGTTCTGCCATTTTCAAATCTTGAAGAAAACATGGAAGATGCTTCTCCAAGGAAGTGAAAGAGCTAGTGAGGGAAGTGGGTGGGGTTTTTGAAGATCTGGAAAAGAAACTACTATAAACCAATCAAAAGTGTTGTTTTCAAGTCATATGACTTTATGTGCGCTCAAGGTGCGTGCACGCATGCGAGCACGATTTTCGCACGCAACACATATGAATGGCGTTTTCTCCGATTTTCGTAAATGCTTTTAAAGCTAATATACGGATAGAAAAAGTCAAAAATACTATTTTTACAGGCATGTCACAGAATGTCTTGGATTATTATGTACATTACATTTACAGAAATTACTTTTTGGACTGAAAAACTTTTCGCGGGGTGTCAACACCGTGCGCGCATGCGTGCGAACACCTTGCGCACATGCGTGAGAACACCGTACACGCACCTTAAAAAACACCAAAAAATAAATAAATGAGACCAGAATTATTTAAAAAATAAAAAATTCGTACATATTAATACATAAATAAAAATACAATTTTTAATATTGATAAAAATATAGAACATTTGTATAATAACACAAAAAAACAATAATTGATACATTTTAAAATTAGCATTTAAAAAACCTTTGAAATTCACTGAAAAAACCATAGGTTTCACACATGTTATAGTTAGGAATTAGCATTTAAAAAACCTTTGAAATTCAGAGAAAAAAACAAAGGTTTCACACCAGTTATAGTTAGCTGGACATTTTACAGTTAGTTGTACTCACTATAATTCGCGCGCCTGCAATCCACTGCTGATGATGTCACATATTACATCATTCATGACATGGTCAGTGACATCACTGATGACATTACTGATGACATCTCAAATAACATCACTGATGACATCATCCAGTGAATGCGGTTTGCTTTGATATTTAAATATGTATTATAAATACACTACTTTGCATTGAAGAATGAGTGGCGATATAAATATAAATGTGTGGACGGTGGATTCAGTAACAGTGTCATTGATTATTTCCTTGACTAATTTGTAGAGTCTCACTATATACAATCTGTAGTTACTAAAGTCTTTATTGCTTTGTCTTAATTGCTATGTTAAAGACTATATTTGTATTTAGTTTCTTAACTGAGTATTTGTATGGGTAAATGAATGTCTATGTGGTTTGGTGGGGGATGTGTGATTGATCAAAAATGTGGGACTGGTTAATTCAGTAGGTATATGAGGTTAAGACTACATGTTATAACAGTTTTTTCAGTGAGTGTATATGTTTATGGGTGGGACGGTGATAAAATATTTCTCTCAATGGTACATCTCCATTAAACTTAAAAAAAAGGCAGTGTATTTGACAGTTATATCTAATTAAGGGGCCGATCAGGATAGCGGTTTTTCCGCATCCTCGGGGCCGGCGGAAGCCACCGCCGGCCCCGAGGATGCGGAAAAACCGCAGCGGACTGACCAAGGACCCACCGCCACATTAGGATGGCTGGTGGGTCCTGGTTTCCGTCCGCAGCTTTTCCGCCGCGGTTGGCTTACAACCGCGGCGGAAAAGCTCTAATATGGTGACGGTGTCTCTCAGACACCGTCCACCATATTAGGATGGGCAGTGAATTATGCTTTTCCGCGGCGCGTTTCCCGCCGTGGAAAAGCATACGGAACTTCACTGCGGGGGCCCGTTGCGGGCCCCCTAGGTGAAGGGGGGGTGGGGGGTGCACATGGGGGGTACCTATGGTACCCCCCTGCATTTGCATGCAGAAAGCGGCAGGCACCGCACGGTGCCTGCCTCTTTCTGCATGCAAAAGCAATGCGTGCATTTTTAACATTGCCGCGGGTGCAGCTTGAAGCTGCACCCGCCGCAATGTTAAAAATAGAGGATGTGACCGCCAGGGTGGCGGTCACATCCTAATTGCACAGGAGGGAACTCCGCATGCCCATGCGGAGGTTCCCTCCTGCTCTGGGGTCGCGGACGGACGCAAGTCCGTCCGCGATCCTGATCGGCCCCTAAGTGTGCTTAAGACTTAGTGATTGTTTGAGTCAGTAGATGGATAACTATATACTTGAAATAGTGATTTTATAACACACTAAGTGTGAGTTACTATTTATATAAATAGATGAGGGGATGAGATTTTGGGTGAAGAACGCGGGTCCAGCGTTATGTAGAGCCTTGTAGACCAAGCACAGAGACTTGAACTTGATCCTCATTCTCACCGGTAGCCAGTGAAGCTGTCTTATAGTGGGTGACACCGGTTGGTATTTGGGAATGCGCCCTAAGAGCCTGGCGGCTGCATTCTGAATAGCCTGCATTTTCAGTAGCACTCTCTCCTGGGCACCTAGAAACAAGGTGTTGCAATAGTCTAGGGTAGACAGGACCAGGGAGCTCACCAATGTTTTGCCTGAAGTCTCAGGTAGGAAAGGCAGAATTTTCTTAATAATCCTTAGTTTGTAGAAGGCTGAGGAGGAAATCTGGTTTGCATGGGGTAAAAAGTTCAGGCGATTGTCGAACATGACTCCCAAGTTCCTCACCTTGTTGACCGGGTCTGGGGGCTGGCCCATGGATGAAGGCCACCAAAGGGGGGACCACTCCGGGGATAAATTGCCAAAAATCACAACCTCCGATTTATCGGAGTTTAGTTTCAGGCAATTATGAGCCATCCAGCTCCCAATTGCCAGCATGCCCTGATTGAAATTGTTGGCTATTTTAAACCCGTCATTCTTGACGGTGAGGACCAGTTGAGTGTCATCTGCGTAGGAAGTGAGGCTCATCCCGTGTGCCCTGATGACTTTGGCAAGGTCCGACACATAAATGTTGAATAGTGTCGGACTTAGGGATGAGCCTTGAGGAACTCCACATGGCAGTGACAGGGGGGAGGATTTGAAAGGTCCGACAGTGATGACCTGGGTCCTGTTTGCCAGGAAGGAGGCAAGGAGATTCTTAGCGTTGCCTCGGATGCCTAATCTCTCGACACGGTCGACCAAGGTGGCATGGTCGACCGTGTCGAAGGCTGCCGATAGATCCAAGAGGATCAGGACAGCTGTTCCTCCCGCATCCCAGATGGATCTTATATCATCCGCCGCTTTGACCAAGGCGGTCTCAGTTCCATGGAATTGGCGAAAGCCAAACTGAGATTCACCCAGGAGTTTGTTTTCCTCAATAAAGGAAGAGAGTTGGGAGTTCATGATTTTTTCTACTATTTTAGCTAGTAGTGGGAGACTGGCAATAGGGCGGTAACTTTTAAGTTCTTCCTTGTCGAGGGTGGGTTTTTTAAGGAGCGGTTTTATAAGGTTTTTTTTAATGTCTCTGGGTAAATACCTGTGCAGAACATGGAGTTACAGATAGCAGTCATGGCGGGGAGAACTGCCTCCATGATCGGACGCAGGACCTTCAGGGGAAATGGGTCTAGGGCCGAGCCCGATTTGATGGACGATGTAGTGTTCTGTACCTGTAAACAAGTGACCTCTCTAAACTGCGAAAAGATAGGACTCTGAAGGTAAGTTGAAGGTCTTTGGGAAGGGGTGGCGTTGTTGGCAAAAATGCGATAGATATCGTCCACTTTGCTGATATAAGTGAATACAATGTGTGCTGGTGTGGAAGTTGAAATAGGCGTATAAGTATATTTGATAGTGTTCTGTTAATTATTCACTGCATATAACTCTGAATCTATAGGTAAGTGATTAGATGTGTTTATAGATCTATGAATCACTGAGTGGGTGTTTAGAAATTACTGTTGGTGTGTAAATGGTTTCAAATATGGCACTTTGTATTTTACAGTGAGTGAAGAAATATTGTACTAGTGTGTGATGAGGTGTATTTCATTGTCATATGGATGATGTTATCAGTGATGTCATCAGTGATGTCATCAGTGATGTCACTGACCATGTCATGAATGATGTAATATGTGACATCATCAGCAGTGGATTGCGGGCGCGCGAGTTATAGTGAGTACAACTAACTATAACCGGGGAATTTCAATGGTTTTGTACGAGTAAAATGTCCAGCTAACTATAACTGGTGTGAAACCTATGGTTTTTTCAGTGAATATATATATATATATATATATATATACATATATATATATATATATATATATATATATATATTCACTGAAAAAACCATAGGTTATAGACCATATATAGTTACGAGTTCGCATTTACAAAACCTTATTTTACTCACACAAAACCATTGAAATTCCATATATAGTTAGTTGCACTAACTATATATCGCGCACCCGCAATCCACTGCTGATGATGTCACATATTACATCATTCATGACATGGTCAGTGACATCACTGATGACATCACTGATGACATCTCAAATGACATCACTGATGACATCTCAGATGACATCACTGATGACATCACTGATGACATCTCATTTGACATTACTGATCACATCACTGATGATATCATTCATGTGATAATACGATGAACCTCTTCAGACTCTAATATAACCTTAGATACAATCAGTGTAAACAGACACTCACAGACTGTCACTTATCCATGGAGTTACTCACACACCTAGTCAGTCATGCAAAGAATCAATCACACCTCTATTTCCTCAACTATACAGTTATACAAACTTTACTTATTCAAACATATACTAACACATATTTACTCTCTTATACAATCCCTGATACAAGTTCACAATGATCCATACAGCCACTCACACATTCACTGGCTCTTATGCACGGTTATTTATATACGTCAACTCTCACATGTACTGTGTTTTACATATGTACTTACAATGACATGTAGCACTGAGATATCCATTCACTCACCAATACACTCATGCACACAGTCAACCGCCCATACAGCTGTTTCCACATGCACTTTTGAAACCATACATCTAGTGAATCAACTGCTCACACATCTATGCAAACAGTCATACACCTCCCAGCCACCCACACACACACTCAGTCTCCCATACAAATACTTGGGCAACCAATCAATAACCCATGTAGTTACTCATATAGCTACTTATCAACACATGCAACAGTTTACAGAACAACAGACATAATGATGCACAAATTAAGACAGTTTAGTCACTAACCCATGCACTCAGTGAGACACATTTAATCACTCACTCATACAGTCAGTCATGCACCTACTAAATCCTTCATCCAGACACTTATACATCGACTCATTCTTCAATATGTAAGACATATTTTAACTTTACAGAAACATACAGTCACTGGATGTTGTCATCAGTGATGTCATCAGTGATGTCATTTGAGATGTCATCAGTGATGTCATCAGTGATGTCACTGACCATGTCATGAATGATGTAATATGTGACATCATCAGCAGTGGATTGCGGGTGCGCGATATATAGTTAGTGCAACTAACTATATATGGAATTTCAATGGTTTTGTGTGAGTAAAATAAGGTTTTGTAAATGCGAATTCCTAACTATATATGGTCTATAACCTATGGTTTTCTCAGTGAATTTTCAAGGTTTTGTAAATGCTAATTCCTAACTATTTATGGTCTATAACCTATGGTTTTTTCAGTGATTTTTCAAGGTTTTGTTAATGCTAATTCCTAACTATATATGGTCTATAGCCTATGGTTTTTTCAGTTAATATATATATATACATACATATATAAACATATATCATCTGTATATCTATATAAATACAAACATAAATGCATGCATACATATACTTATATGCATACAGATGCATGTTATTTACATGAAAGTTGAAAAAACACTAATAAAAGCAAAGCTAAAAAGCCACCTCATTACAAACAGAATGGCTTTAACTTAAACGAGGGCGAGATCTATTGCATTTTCAATGCTTGTTTACTTTGGTTCCATCAAGAAGGCATTCAGATGTGTCACACATTTGCCATAAATTCTGAATGTTAGCACTCTAGTTGCACATTAGATCACTGTAGTAAAGCTACTGCTCACCAGGGACGTCTGCTGCTGGTATTCAAAGTGCATGTTTCAGTCTGCATGTCAGAATTTTTTTAATGAAATAGAAGAGGATTTGAGAAGTCACTCAAAATGATCCCTAATTTTTCTTTCTGAAGCACTAATCATACTTTCTATGGCAAAATTAACCCCCTCATGTTGTTCCTTTTTAAATTGAGTGTTTTCAGACTTACCACTTCATTCCAATCAAGATGGCTTCTGGTGTGCCATACTTTTGTCATAAGTAAGACTGTTAGCGCTCTAGTTGTTCTTTAGAACACTCTGGGACATTCTGTCATTGGGCTATACTTGGGGTACATCTGGGTGATATTTGGGCTACATTTAGGCTCTTTTGTCTCTGGTGGCCATCTTGGGAGACTGTATGTCAGAATTTTTTAATGAAATTGAAGAGGGTTTGAGAAGTCACTCAAAATGTGCCCTAATTTTTCTTTCTGCAGCACTAATCATAATTCATATGGCAAAATATACCCCCTCATTTTGTTCCTTTTTAAATTAAATGTTTTAAGAGTTACCACTTTATTCCAATCAAGATGGCTTCAGGTGTGCCATACCTTTGTAATAAGTAGGACTGTTAGCGCTCTAGTTGTTCTTTAGAACACTCTGGGACACTCTGTCATTGGGCTATACTTGGGCTACATCTGGGTGATATTTGGGCTACATTTGGGCTCTTTTGTCTCTGGTGGCCATTTTTGGAGACTGCATGTCAGAATTTTTTAATGAAATAGAAGAGGATTTGAGAAGTCACTCAAAATGATCCCTAATTTTTCTTTCTGAAGCACTAATCATACTTTCTATGGCAAAATTAACCCCCTCATGTTGTTCCTTTTTAAATTGAGTGTTTTCAGACTTACCACTTCATTCCAATCAAGATGGCTTCTGGTGTGCCATACTTTTGTCATAAGTAAGACTGTTAGCGCTCTAGTTGTTCTTTAGAACACTCTGGGACATTCTGTCATTGGGCTATACTTGGGCTACATCTGGGTAATATTTGGGCTACATTTGGGCTCTTTTGTCTCTGGTGGCCATTTTGGGAGACTGCATGTCAGAATGTTTTAATGAAATAGAAGAGGCTTTGAAAAGTCACTCAAAATGTGCCCTAATTTTTCTTTCTGCAGCACTAATAATACCTTCTATTGCATAATATACCCCCTCATTTTGTTCCTTTTTAAATTAAATGTTTTAAGAGTTACCACTTTATTCCCATCACGATGGCTCCAGGTGTGCTATACCTTTGTAATAAGTAGGACTGTTAGCGCTCTAGTTGTTCTTTAGAACACTCTGGGACATTCTGTCATTGGGCTATACTTGGGCTACATCTGGGTGATATTTGGGCTACATTTGGGCTCTTTTGTCTCTGGTGGCCATTTTGGGAGACTGCATGTCAGAATGTTTTAATGAAATAGAAAAGGATTTGAGAAGTCACTCAAAATGTGCCCTAATTTTTCATTCTGCAGCACTAATCATACTTTCTAAGGCAAAATATACCCCCTCATGTTGTTTCTTTTTAAATTAAATGTTTTAAGAGTTACCACTTTATTCCAATCAAGATGGCTTCAGGTGTGCCATACCTTTGTAATAAGTAGGACTGTTAGCGCTCTAGTTGTTCTTTAGAACACTCTGGGACATTCTGTCATTGGGCTATACTTGGGCTACATCTGGGTGATATTTGGGCTACATTTGGGCTCTTTTGTCTCTGGTGGCCATTTTGGGAGACTGCATGTCAGAATGTTTTAATGAAATAGAAAAGGATTTGAGAAGTCACTCAAAATGTGCCCTAATTTTTCATTCTGCAGCACTAATCATACTTTCTATGGCAAAATATACCCCCTCATGTTGTTTCTTTTTAAATTAAATGTTTTAAGAGTTACCACTTTATTCCAATCAAGATGGCTTCAGGTGTGCCATACCTTTATAATAAGTAGGACTGTTAGCGCTCTAGTTGTTCTTTAGAACACTCTGGGACATTCTGTCATTGGGCTATACTTGGGCTACATCTGGGTGATATTTGGGCTACATTTGGGCTCTTTTGTCTCTGGTGGCCATTTTGGGAGACTGCATGTCAGAATGTTTTAATGAAATAGAAAAGGTTTTGAGAAGTCACTCAAAATGTGCCCTAATTTTTCATTCTGCAGCACTAATCATACTTTCTATGGCAAAATATACCCCCTCATGTTGTTTCTTTTTAAATTAAATGTTTTAAGAGTTACCACTTTATTCCCATCAAGATGGCTTCAGGTGTGCCATACCTTTGTAATAAGTAGGACTGTTAGCGCTCTAGTTGTTCTTTAGAACACTCTAGGAGGCTGCAGTAGAACACAAAGGAATCAACTGACAGTCTCTGTCCTTGTTGGATGTACATGTTTTACTGAGAATGTCAGACTTCATTTTCACATGACTGAGAAAGATAATGTGAATTTACAGAAAATATGCTTTCAGTTTAGCTTATAGATCCCCTTCCAAACCACTGTGGGAAAATCATGAGATATTAGTTTTCTTTCAAACAATATTCATGATATCACAGCAGAAGGTTTTTTCACATGGTAAAATCACCTTAGAACCCACCACAATTCCTAAAATGAGTATGGTACCATCAACAAATGATTTATAATGTAACTAAAGTCCTAAAACCCTCTATTAACTACAATGCTTTTTAATGAGGTGCTATCATGTATATTGGTCCCAAGATGGCTGCCAACACTTCTTGGATGAAGTGCTGACAGCCAATCAGATCAGATGTGTGGTTAGGCTCCGCCCAGATATATATCTTTTTTTGAACCTAAATTACTCAGAATTCACTGGAGCACATATATTGAGACCTAGCAAAGGCACATCGGGCTAACAGTCCCTACAATTTTGCCAAGTTTCGTGCAAATCCATTCAGCCGTTCGAGCTAAAAGTGAGGCCAACCGCCCTATGGAAATTAACATGGGAAAAATGCGTTTTGGGACCCCCCTTTTTTCTCAGCCCCCCCTTGATGAAACCCCCCCAAATTGTCAGGGGCTGCTCAGAAACAAAATGTTCCATTTTCCTGCAAAGTTCAGCCAATTCCGTCCACAAACGCCAAAGTTATTAGACATAGAATTTTCAGAAATCCCATAGAGAAAAAATCCTAACTATATATACCTACTGGCGACCGCCAGTAGGTAATATATATATATATATATATATATATATATATATATATATATATATATATATATATATATATATATATATATATATATGTATATCCAACACCGTCGATCCGTGAAATCAACAAAAAGACCCGGCACTGACAGCCAGTATCTTCTGCAAAACGATTTTAATTTAGGATTGTTGCACAGAAAACCAACGCTTTTCGGTAGTTACATCTACCTTGCTCACGGTTAATTTTGACTTGAAAAGTGCATTGTTTAAATTACCCATGCTACCCAGGAAGTTATTCTTACACTTCCGCCTGCAGGGAATTCTGGACATTGTAGTTTACCTTTTTTACATAGCGTTTTAATATTGGTATTGAGAGAACCCCCGTCTGTTAATTCATACCAATGATTCTACATATGCGTACAATATAAACAATATAAACCATATATTCTATTTAGTGATTCCCTCCAGTGGGCATTTGTAACATAGAATGTTTGTTAAGTATAGTCTTGCTGCCCTCCAGTGGGCTTAATAAGAGGGGGGGGGGGGGTAAAAGCATTAGAGGGTGGGGAGTAGAATTGAAAAATGGTCAATGGATTAGAGCAGGTTATTCATAGTTTATAAGTGGATGTACAGTTCCTCCGACTGATTCAATCCTAGGGGTGTCATGGTTCAAAAATTAAGGATGTGCCGTGACTCTTTTTGTCTTAAGAGTTTTTCCCGGTGGCCAACTCGATCGGACAGGGAAATTGTTTCCAATCTCCAAAACTTCAGAAGTTTCCAATTTCCATCATGGTTCTTCTCCATGTGTTTGGCTACTGCATTATTTCTGTCCTTGTTGACTGTTGCACGGACATGTTGTAGGATTCGTGTTTTCAGTTCACATATGGTACTGCCTATGTACCTCAACTTGCATGGGCATTCTATCATATAAACCGTGTACTGACTTTTGCAGGTGATAAGTTCTTTTATTTTCCAGGTTTTCTTGGTAGCCATTGTCAGTTCTTTCATCTGTTTTGCAATCTCACACACTTTGCAGTTAAAACATTTTAGGAATCCTTGTGTTTTTAGCCAAGTAGTCTTTAGTTTGTTGCTTTGGAGATGACTGTGGACTAAATGGTCTTTTAGATTTATTGCTCTCCTGTAAGTGATTACTGGATAGGTCCCCATCCTTTGTTCCATCATGGGGTCTAATTGGAGTATCTTCCAACTTTTCCTCAGAATTTGTGAGATTTTTTGGGATTCTTGACTATAATCCAATATTAATCTTATTGGCTCATTTTCCGGTTCTTTGTGATTCTCTTTAGATTTTAGGCAATCCCATCTGGGTTTTTTATCCGCTTTTTCCCAACATTTGTTGATTAGTTGTGTTCCATATTTTCTGTTTTGGAAACGTTTGATTGTGCCTGCACTGTGTTTTTTCCACTCCAGATCTTCACTACATATTTGTCTTATATGGAGAAATTCCCCATAGGGAATACTGGAAATCAGAGATGATTGATGAAAACTGGTTGCTTCTAAGGTTGCATTTGTTGCAGTGGTTTTGCGGTGAAGTGTTGTTTCCAACAGATTGTTTTTGACGTACACCTCCTGTCTAAAAAAGTCCCTTTGGTTTTGCTCATTTCATAAGTGAATTTGAGGCACGGTGTGCTAGTGTTCAGATATTCAAAATATTGTTGGAACTCCGCTGCACTTCCGCTCCAGATGATGAAAAGATCATCAATAAACCTTTTCCAGGTCACTATGTGCCGGGTGAAGTGTTGATTTTGATCATTCCAATCCACTTCTTCCTCCCACCAGCCCATTGCTATGCAAGCATAGCTTGGGCTGAAGGAAAAGCCCATTGCAGTCCCATTTCTTTGACGGAATATTTTGCCTCCGAATAAGAAGATGTTATTTTCTAGGCATAAAGAAATCATGTTCATTATCATATTGTTATGTTCCGTATAGTGAATATTGCGATCTTGCAAATAATATTTGCAGGCTTGCATGCTTGCAAACGCGTTGGTTTTCTGTGCAACAATCCCAAATGAAAATCGTTTTGCAGAAGATACTGGATGTCAGTGGCGGCTCTTTTTGTTGATTTCACGGATCGACGGTGTTGGATTGATTGGCGGCTTGGTTCGGCCGTCGTGAGCGACGCACCGGTGAGCAGCGCCATTACGGGGGAAATTGAGCCTTGGAGTTGTGAATATAGGAGGAGGCACCTACTAGTTGGAAACTCCAAAGCAAGACGAACATTTAGTTTCCTAAAGACATCACGCTCCTCTCCTGCCATCCCGCAATGACTTTGTATATTCCAGTCATTCCCCTGCACCGTGGTTCCAAACATCTATCCTGCTGAATTCTGGGACCTGCAGTTCCGCGCCACACTTGGAAATGCTCACATGTGCGGGGACTTCAGCGGAAGGGCGGAGCTGACATGCACCAACAAGCTTATCTGAGAGGAACTCACACACAGCGTGGTGCTTCATCTACGGGATGCTTTGGGAGCTGAGGAAGGCAGTAAAGCTGCCGAAATGCATTCGCAAAGTTACCAATAAACAGGCGTCTCCTACCTGGTCCTCCTGGGAATCTGTCTCTTCTTTTCTTGTGAAGGAGGTTTTTGTGCATATATATATATATATATATATATATTCACTGAAAAAACCATAGGTTTTAGGCCATATATAGTTAGGAATTAGCATTTACAAAACCTTAATTTACTCGCACAAAACCATAGAAATTCGCATATATAGTTATTTGCAATAACTATATATCGCGCACCCGCAATCCACTGCTGATGATGTCACATATTACATCATTCATGACATGGTCAGTGACATCACTGATGACATCACTGATGACATCACTGATGACATCTCATTTGACATTACTGATCATATCACTGATAATATCATTCATGTGATAATACGATGAACCTCTTCAGACTCTAATATAACCTTAGATACAATCAGTGTAAACAGACACTCACAGATTGTCACTCATCCATGGAGTTACTCACACATCTCGTCAGTCATGTAAAGAATCAATCACTCCTCCATTTCCTCAACTATACAGTTATGCACACCTTACTAATTCAAACATATTCTAACACATATTTACTCTCTTATACAATCTCTGATACAAGTTCAAAATGATTCATAAATCCACTCTCACATTCACTGGCTCTTATGCTAAGTTATTTATAAATGTCAACTCTCACATGTACTGTGTTTTACATATGTACTTACTTTGACATGTAGCACTGAGATATCCATTCACTCACCAATACACTCATGCACACAGTCAACTGCCCATACAGCTGTTTCCACATGCACGTTTGAACCCATACATCTAGTGAATCAACTGCTCACACATCTATGCACAGAGTCATACACCTCCCAGCCACCCACACACATACTCAGTCTCCCATACAAATACTTGGGCAACCAATCAATAACCCATATAATTACTCATATAGCTATGATTAACACATGCAGCAGTTTACAGAACAACAGACATAATGATGCACAAATTAAGACAGTTTAGTCACTCACCCATGCACTCAGTGAAACACATTTAATCACTCTCTTATACAGTCAGTCATGCACCTACTAAATCCTTCATCCAGACACTTCTACATCCACTCATTCTTCAATATGTAAGACATATTTTAACTTTACAGAAACATACAAACACTGGATGATGTCATCAGTGATGTCATCAGTGATGTCACTGACCATGTCATGAATGATGTAATATGTGACATCATCAGCAGTGGATTGCGGGTGCGATCAGCAGTGGATTGCGGGTGCGCGATATATAGTTATTGCAACTAACTATATATGCGAATTTCTATGGTTTTGTGCGAGTAAATTAAGGTTTTGTAAATGCTAATTCCTAACTATATATGGCCTAAAACCTATGGTTTTTTCAGTGAATTTCAATGGTTTTTTTAATAGCAAATATCAAAAGCTGTCAAATGTGAAGTACGTGATAGGTAAAAACATTTTCGTATTTATGCATGCTGATGTACTTTGAACGCTGCCCCCCCCCTCGCTTTTCTCTTAGCAGTACTCTCTCTTTGCAGATAGTGAAGGGTAGTTAACGCAGGCCTTTGCCCCCGTTCTAATCCGTCGTGTCTGCTTCTCTCTCCATTTGATTGATTGTTATCCAAGCATTTACTGTTTTAGAATTGGTTCTCTTTGGTTCATTGTCTATTTACAAACAAGCACAGAGTCGCAATACTCTGTTTAGTCTTTGCAGATAGTGAAAAATCGTTTTAAAAAACAAAAGGAATCGAGCAATATCAGTAGGCCACTAATGGTATCTCTTTTTGACCTAGCTAAAATAGAAACATTAAGAACAACCCCTCATGAGAAATACGAAACTAGTGAGATGAACTGAGCTCCACACGATGATGTCTGCAAGACAGCTCGGCTCCGCCACCCACCCCACCCAAAACAACAACAAACCCTATGCAAATATTATAAATATATACAACACACCAGCAAAGTAACAGGGTAAAACATTTTATTAAATAACTATTTACATAACAATTTTATACTTTTAGTTGCCCGATCCGGCTAGCTCAATCGATCGAGCATGAGAATCATGCACTCTGATCTCCTTGGCCTCAGTCAAGCATCAATACTAAAATTTTAATACATGAGTGTTCGTTCATGGTTTTGGTCCCTGAGTTGCTTCGATGTCACTGCCTTGCACAAATGGCGTAAGTCCTGGATGTTGGGTGCCATACTTCAGAGTTCTGAGCAGCGCTTGTAACACTGTCTAAACCTTATTTGCACCTGCTGCAGCTTCACTATTCTCAAAGTAAGTGGGGGCCGTTTGTGGACCTGACTGCATTTGAAAACAATGTGATACAGTACCTCCCTAAACCGCTTGACAGAGGCCCCCGAGGGGCGGTGTGATGGCACAGACTCGGAGAAGACGCTTGGCTCCGACCCCCTCCCCAAGTCTTATAGCCCTGGTGTAGCCTGAGATCGCACCCGACATAGGCGGCCGGCTCCCGGGGTCAAGCTGTCTTTGACGTTTTGTAGCCTTTCGAATTCTATCCTTAGACGGCATTGTCTAATTCCCAAATAATCTGCAGTTGAATCTGTGGTGAAATATAATAAAAACTGTTATTAACCACTATTACCAAACAGTAAATCAATAACAGTAAGAACTAGATTCGACAATGCTATAAAAAAAAAAGTATGCACAAGGGTGCAGGGGGTATCACTTTGACACCCTCTGACACCCTCAAAACAGGCACAGGTGCCATGTGGCAAGCAAACCAGCCCTAAGGGCAGGTCTGCCTTTCACATGACATAGGTGTGCGAGCACACATGTGCATGCTCACCGGAATCGGTATTTTACCATGAAGTTTGATTTCATGCTAAAATACCGATTCGTTAAGGCCTTTGGGACTCAGAAGACTCCCCCTACATAACAAATTAACAGAATCGGTAAAATTACCGATTCGTTATTTTAGCATGAAATCAAACTTCATGGTAAAATACCGATTCTGTAAATGTAGATTTACCTACACGTGGCCTTGGATTTAAGCCCCTACATACCGATTTGCCATTTAACGATCGGAAACGGCCGAAAACGGCCGTAACCGGTCGGTAAATGGCCTGAAACGACCACCTACATCTGGCCCTAAGTGTGCATGCATTTGATTTCAAACAAAGTTTTAAAACCTTTTATGTAAAACAATAAAACACCTAGGGCCTGATGTAGGTAAATCACATTTACCGATTTTGAAATACCGAATATTACCGAATTTTACCGATTCGGTATTTCAAAATCGGTAAATGGGATGTAAGTACAAACATCTGATTTATTACCTATTCCTTAAAAATTCGGTATTTACCGATTCGGTAAATACCGAATCGGTATTTGCTATTGAATCCTATGGGCCTTGAAGCCCATAGGATTCAATTCAAATACCGATTCAGCATTTACCGAATCGGTAAATACCGAATTTGTCAAGGGTGCAAGGGGTATCACTTTGACACCATCTAGCACCCCCAAAACGGGCATGTGTGCAATGTGGCACACAGACATGCCCTAAGGACACGTCTGTCTGTCACATGGCATATGTGTACATGCACAGACATTTAAGGGCAAATTAATTAATTTTATACATGGGGGCGTATTTACAAGAGCCTTACACTACAAGGAAAATGACTTCAAATGACCAGACACACATGGGGACGTATTTACAAGGCACATGAACCCGGGGGAAGTGACTTGAAATTGCTAAGCACACATAGGAGAGTATCTACAATTCCCGTGCAACACTTATGCATAATTTTTTACATGTACACCGTAACATGAACAACACAATTACATCATATATCTGTTCCGCAAAAGCGACACATTGCAGGAGTCACATCATTTTACCATCAAAACCAATTTCACCAATACCTTAAGAAACATGGAAGTGGTGAAAAAAGCCAAGCTTGACGTTACGGCAGCCACGAGGTAGCTAGGCTCCGCCACCCCCCCCACTGCTCTAAGCATGTCTGTCGCCGCCACGCCCATTACCGGTAACATGAAATAGATACAAATCAGCAGATACCTACCCCCATTCCGGAAACTCCCGAAGTGCAACAGGACCACGGTTACGCCCATCCGGAAGATGAGGCCTAAACACGTGCAGGGCGGGGCCCGCCTAACCGCCATCAGCCGTGAGGTGGATGGCCCAAAATGTACTGGTCTCCCGATTCCCTTCTTCTGCCGCCTTGCAGGCCACGGGGGGGATGTCTTGTCTCTGCCTCCGACCCCCCCCCCTCTTATCACCTGGTCCGGACATCACGGATATCAACGCCAGGTGTCGGCACGTTTGCTGAATACTGTAAAGGTTTTCCTACACTTGGCGACGTGCTCGCTGCCTTGAATTCCTGACGTGAGTCCATGAAGTTTCAGTCAACGTGTGCTTGATATGAGCTCCCCGTTTGGGCCTGAAGCGACGCCCTGCAAGCCACGGGGGGGGATGTCTTGCCTCTGCCTCCGACCCCCCCCCTCTTATCGCCTGATCCGGACATCACAGATATCAACGCCAAGTGTCGGCGTGGGGTGCGCTGGGAGGGAGAGGCGGCGAGTACGAGCCTCTCACACCCCACAGGTGGGGGCCCCTCATCTGCACCCCCAACGCTCCACTCACCCAACAAAAGGGTTCCTCCACTCTTGCGATGCAGCGGCGCTGCACTCACCCGACAAAAGGTCTCGTCCACTATTGCGAGGCAATGATGCTCCGCTCACCCAGCGAGGATCTCGTCCACTGTTGCGATGCAACGACGCTTCTAGTTTCCTGCGTCCAGAAACCTTCTCCTCAACTTTGAAGATTCTATAAGAGCCACGGGGGCCCCCGACCCCAGATGGGGAATGACTGCCATGATCACCCACGGAACGACCACGACGTAGCCGCGAGACGTCGGCGCGCTCATGCCGGCGCCGGCCTCAGTCTTGAAATGGTCAAAATCCTGCAAGACTACCAACTTGATCAGTTCCTGTGGGACACCAGTATGACCCGGTAGGAGAAATTGTTTCCTCCCACCCCACATTTACTGATGGTTCATGTCACCTGTCCCCTCTGCTACCCTTCAACAAAAACTTTTGGACTACCGAAAGAGGTCCCGGTCCAACCACGACTTGGTGGAGACATTTTGACTATACTTGGACCTTCCTGACCTCACCCAAAATGGCGCCGGTACAAATGAAACTCTCAACTCCTTGTTGTGCCCCGATTGCTCAGCCTTGATATCATGAGATATGTATGCAGTTTTTAGCACATGAATTGATATGGGATAAGACTGATTACACGTTCGAACAATGAATTGATATTAAGTTCTAATGCATCATTGATTACTGTATTTATTATTGAAGGTTCGAATTGTCGACACTTTTGGTACTTTTAGTATTCACAATGAATTATCGATATGATTTTGTTGCACTTGTCGCACTTTTAACTATGAAATCAACGACCACTGACTCTCTGTTATGTTTTCCACAAATAAATACCCCCCCCCCCATTTACAGTTCCAGCCTGCTCCGTGGCCGGCCCACGGGGTTGTAAGCCCGTATTTGGGCACCAACATTTTTATTAAAGGTTTTTGAAAAAGCAAACGTAGTTGTAAAGCGTAGATTGGTAAGTTTCGAAGAAATGGCCACTGTTTCCGATTTTTTGTTTTTTTTAAAAAAAAGCAGGTGAAATGAAGCAGCTCAATTAGTTAAGGGTTAAAAAGTATAGTACGCAGAAACATTGAAAATATGAATGGTCCAGGTTTGTTGTGTGTTTTTCATTTTTCTACAGCATAAAGCAATCAATAAAGATCCTGGTATTTAGCCTCTACTTTATACGCTACCTGTATCAGGGAAGTTGTTTTAAATGCCCCTAAGCCACCCCGAACGAATGTCACCTGGCCCCCCTAGTACGAACGAAAATGACCCCGTACCACTGTAGGTTATCTCTCTTCCTCAAAAATGACAAAAATTACTTTCTAGGACGTTTTGGACATTGATGATTTTCATATGATCTATTTATTAAAGTAATACTCATCTCTCCGCATGAAATTAATTTTCCACATGCTACACAAGTCAATCTCATCTGCCTAAAGTTCTTTTACAGATTTGGGACCGTTTCCCTTGCCTCTGACTCACTTATTGCTAAGTCATTGGTGGATGTTTTTGCCGGTCGGGGATTATCCACCAAATCTCGAAGTTGTGCTTTAGAATAATTAAGAGAGTGCCACCTCTCCATGTGCCGATGCATGGTATGATTACCATAGCTATATTTTTTTTCGGTCCCTCTCGAGAGTTTTTTTTTGGCAGATGAGGCAGGTAACAAACCTGGCATTAACTTTCGTTTCATGAGAAGGAAAAGAAAAAAATTGCCAGATAAAATTCACTTTCACATGGGACATTCTTGGCATTTCTTTCAGAAACTTTTACATCACTGTGTCATTTCTTTGTCTATCCTGGTTAAAGCAATGGCATGTAAATAGTTGTTTAAAAAGTTTTTTTGACGTGTTTACTTTGTTGGAGCGTTGTATATATTTATAAGTTATAAAAGTGTTATAATCCTACAACTTTGTTGGAGTGCTATATATTTTTAATGTGACACATAATTGTGAAGACTTTGATGTACAAAAACGCATCCCTGGAATCTTCCGCTTCAGGCTCGGACCCACACACCCTCACAGTGAGAATCCCCTCCCCAAGCACATTACAGGATGGTTATCAGATAGTAGGAACGCGTGTGGTGTGATGGATCTCATCGAGTGGGGGCCTTGATCTACTGTAACTCCTTTGAAGAGGGGTGATTCTCTACAGCTGGAGCCATAAACTACATCTGCAGGGCTAAGTGATAGCCTGGGACCGGCCTGGACAATCGAACACAGAGGAAGAGGAGTGTCAGAGGGTGCAGTAGTGAATAGGGTGAAAGGGAGGTGTCGGGCGGCCACAGGGTGCGATTCTCAGGGAAGAGCAGCGCAAATGGGGCCAGGTTTATGGCCCATGCATGAGAGAGAGAGCGGGGGTGACCAGTGCGTGGAGGAGATGTTTGCGAGGGTGGGGAACCATGCTGAGGATCGGCGGCGTGCAGAGAGTGGGTCTGGTCAAGGCATCTAAAATGGCTGCCGTGCTCAACAAAAGTGTTGCATTGGAAAAAAGGCAAGATGGCGCAGACAATGTTGATCAATACGGATTAATTTTTTACGATTATTTTTAACAAAATATTTACTCTCAGTGACAAAATGGCGGTCAACAGTTCCTGATTTCCATCGAAATGAACGTTAACAGACGTCACGCAGCCCAAACAAAAAAACACTCACGCACAGCCGCTGGAAGACATGTATCAACATATATGAGCCTCCTCAGCCACCCTCAGAAAACATAAGGGGTCAGGATACTTCTCCCATACCCCCTTATACCTAGTAATTTAATTAAACCGAAACACAAAATGGCGAATTCACGTTTCGCTACCAGTTTGCGACCCGGTTCGCGAACCGAGAAGCGCTTCTACCGCAAAAAATCTAATTTTTTTTATTTGCCCCACAGGACCCTTTAATAACCCCAACATCATTCCTAGGGGGTCAAGAAGGATGTACTTGCCCCCTTTCATTAAATTCCCCCTTCGTTTTTCTCCTCCTATTGTCTCTCGATCCTACCGAGAGACAAGATGGCGGCCGCACAGGACTGTTTAGAATGTTGACAGACACCGGAGAGCCAATCAGCTTCGCTTCGCAAAGCTCCGTTACGCGAAAAGTACGCGATCTGGTGCGCTATCTGGGACGCTGTCACAGATATATCTGTTTTTTTAAACGTTAATTTCTCAAAATCCACTGGAGCACATATATTGAGACCCAGCAAAGGCACATCGGGCTAACAGTCCCTACAATTTTGCCAAGTTTCGTGCAAATCCATTCAGCCGTTCGAGCTAAAAGTGAGGCCAAAGGCCCTATGGAAAAATGAATGGGAAAAACGCGTTTTGGGACCCCCCTTTTTTCTCGGCCCCCCTTGACGGAACCCCCCCATATTTTCAGGGGCTGCTCAGAAACCAAATGTGCCATTTTCCTGAAAATTTCAGCTGATTCCGTCCACAAACGCCAAAGTTATTAGACATAGAATTTTCAAAAGTCCCATAGAGAAAAAATCCTAACAATATATACCTACTGGCGACCGCCAGTAGGTAATATATATATATATATATATATATATATATATATATATATATATATATATATATATATATATATATATATATATATATATATATATATATATATATATATATATATATATATATATATATATAGGGCCCTTTTGGTATCCATTAAAGGGGAACAAGCCCTCTGATACTCCTGTAAATATTTTGTGTACAATCCTAGGAGTACACTTTCCACAGTGCTGGGGCCTGATTTTAGGTCCGGTGTTAACTAAACCCTTATCTATCTATCTATCTATCTATCTATCTATCTATCTATCTATCTATCTATCTATCTATCTATCTATCTATCTATCTATATATATATATATATATATAGGACACAAAGGACGAATCGGACCCAAACAGGTAAATTTGCAGTCTTTATTCAGTGCAACCTTCGTTCCCCATGACGCGTTTCGGGCCCTGGAGCCCTTGATCACATGACTTGGCCAGTTAAAACCCGTGATTTTTAAAGTGCATGTTTGGATCACATGATCCTGGGCCTATACACATAACCAACAGACTTCTGCCTAATCCACACAATGTTATTCACAATAGCGAAGTGATATATATCGTAAACATGAAGATGCTCAGCAATGTTGCTAAAATTCAAATGTTATATCCCTTTCGCTTAAGTTATTCTCCACTTTACACCCATATTAGATGTTTGTGCAAATTTCGTGGTAATTAAATAAATAAATACATAAGTAAATATATAATAAATATAATAAATATTAAATAAGGCCCATTTCATTTAAAAATACATCAAATGTAAAATCATATTTAATAGTTCATTATATATATGCATTTACCCAAATAAATACAGTAAAACATTTTAAATTCATTGATACGAATTAATACAAAATTTGCAAAATCTGCTTAATCTGTGCAAAACATGCAATTTTCTTCTCTACAAGGCTACAAGAAAATAGGAGAATTTGAAAATAAAAGCCCCAGTGGGCTTGATATATTAGTGGAAAACCGCATCTATACTGCACACATGAACATGTTCTTGAACCAATAATTTGTGAGGTTCGAAACGTCGTGGACAACAAATGCACTAAATGCATAGTTAACACACAAATTGAACATGCATATGTGTATACTGTGGATTATCTTCTTATGATTTTGATTGTTAGATAACCCGATTTTGCCTGGATATTCCCTTCCCCTGTTTTTGGTCCCCCAGTGTGTTAGCCGGGCATAGGCTGGTGTCCCACGTTCATCACACTTTGTGTTTTAGTCCCCCTTTTTTGTATCATTGTTATTAAGAAATTAAAGTCACCGGCTGGGCATTCGTAAAAATATAGTCCTATTTAGTCTATATTCATTATCTGAATTTTCCCCTTCTTTACTAAGGACCTCTGTTTTTTGAAAATAAGTATCTACCCAAGGTCCTTATCATATTGCGCCCTGGGTTTCCTTGTATTGTTCTAAAGAATCACTCCTTTTGTAGCATTGTCTATCGTTGAGCTGCTTCAGCGCTTCCTCTTATACATATGCATTGGCCAGAGGACGATGTTACCTCCCTTATCAGACTGCCTGATGACCACATTGTTGTTATCCTGAAGTTTCTTCATCAGACTGCCAAATGCATTGTTCTGTTTCAGTTTTCCATTATCCATATTCAACGATTTTCTATGGAGTTTCTTGATTTCTGCTGTTACCAAATCACTGAATACATAGATATTATCATGTGTTGTTATTGGGTCAAACGTCGATTTTGATTTGAATGAGGTGTCTCCTGGGGCATTTGTTCTTATAGAAACACCCTCCTCAAGAGTCCCTTCTAAGTCCCCTTCCCTTAAAAGATCATGTAGATCACACTGGATTCATATCCTCCTACCGACATTGTCGTAGATTCCCCTCCTTCTGTGATGTTTATATCTGGTGGTTTGCGCGTTTTATGTTTATTGACCAGGTACACTTTTCTCAGTTTTAGTTTCCTTGTGAATTTAAACAAATCCATCCTGGTCCGCGCATAATTAAAGGTTCTCGGTGGACAAAAGGACAGTCCCAGTGATAGCGTTCTAAGTTCTCCCGGGCTCAAAAGCATGTCTGTAAGGTTTACAATTGTCATGTTATCACTTACTTGTGATCTCATCGGCGATTCCATTTTCTGTAGGTTTTCCTTTTTGGCGCAGGATTGGCTGTTTTGTTTTGCTGTCCTGCATTTCCTCCGTTGCTTGCGCCTGATGTTACGCCTTTGGTTGTTCCGGAGCTTGAGGCATGGGAGCTCAGCGATTGCTTGCGGTCGTGTCTCAGGCATTCCACTTCCTGGGCCAACGACCGCTTTGTAAACCCCAACTGCCCTCTTGTCGCCTGTTGTTCCGCTTCTGAGTCACTACTGGGTACCGAACTAATATCTGTTGATGACGCCGAAGTTTGTCCCAAATTGGCTGTCATCTGCGATGTTTGGGGTGCTGGGCTGCCCTTGGGGGGATCATATTTTCTAGAAAAGGTATAAATCCGCCTGTTCTGGTAATCTAATTTATCCCTTTGGAATTTAAAAGTTTTTCTTTTTTTGATCACCTCCTCCTCTTTGGCCAACCTCACCAGCATTTCCTCACTGAGCTTTTTCTCTTGAGCCCCTTCATTCAATGATTTGATTTGCTCGTTTAATTCTTTAATTTTTATTTGAAGTTTAGCGCCGTCACTTTCAGCATATTGTATTAAGATTCGCATAAGACGACTGGAATTGTCCAAATTGCACTGTGCCCAGTCCTGTAACATGCTGGGGTCCGGGTACTCGTAGCTGGGGACCAGCATGATTCTCAAGCCACGCGGAACACGTCCCACTTCCAAGTAGCAGGTGAGAGACTTTTGCTCCCACCACTTCGATTGTTCAGTCCGCATGGCTTTCTCCAACTGTTTAAATAATCCTTTAATTTGGCTGCCCCCAGCTTCCGCTAGCGTCACTTGCCCCACATGTTGAATGTCTGTTAAGGAGGTGTCATCAAACATACTCACTGCTGCCTCCTCTCGGTTCTTGACCACATCCGCGGCGTCCATTATGTTGCACTGTGTTATCTTTTCGATCTATCGAGAAACCACGCACTCGAGCGTATATCCTCAGTAGCTTCACTCGTATGCGTGGCCTTACTCCTGCTCCGGCTCGCTGTTTCTCGCAATCACTTTAATACACCAGCCGTTTTCCTTCCTACAGACTCAATCACCGCCATGTGAGTCAGTTGCCGACAGTCACTGGTTCTAAGTGGATGTTGCTCGCCGGGGGTTCAAGCGGTTGCTCCTACCAGAGTGGTAGATGCTCACGGATGACCGTTAGCTCGCTTCCTTCCGCTTTACCCTGAATGCAGGAGGGGTCCGTTGTTACACCAAGAAGCACACCGGTGTAGAAACATATCAGGAACTTCGTCTGCATACCATCCACAGGACACAAAGGACGAAACAGGTAAATTTGCAGTCTTTATTCAGTGCAACCTTCGTTCGCCATGACGCGTTTCGGGCCCTGGAGCCCTTGATCACATGACTATATATATATATATATAGATAGATAAGGGTTTGGTATATATATATTGCTGGCAAAGGTGCTATTAAACTAACAAACTCATCTGAACTCTGGGTCTTCGTGTTCTGTGCTGTGTTGGTGTTCCGGTGATTGCGGACCATGCCGATAGTTTGGAACTTTGAACATATATATATATATATATATATATATATACATATACATAGAACTGTTAGAACTGTTAGAACTGTTTTTTTATTCTTTTTGTTGTTTTATATTTTTTTATTGTTTTTTGGAACATTTTGTACTTTTTTTGGCTTTTATGAACAATTTTATATATTTTTTGGAATTTTTATGGGGACAAACAAAAAACAGGGAATTGTAAATGGCTGGACTGGAGCAAAAAAAATCAGGAAAAAATTAAGGTTTCTTTGGGCACTTGTGGTTGTCACCAGCACGGTTGATGAGTTTAACACTTTGCTCACCATAGCAAATTGTACGCCCACAAAATATGCAAACGATTTTGAAATTTCCAAACTGGGTTTGGATGTTTGGGACCATCTCCCTTGTCTCTGGTCCCGATGGAGTGGGTTGGGTACTTTGGGAGGTGCTGGGAGAAGATTGGGGAGGGTTTCTGGTCAGTTCTCTGACCTCTGCCGCACTATCATGGTGTTGTTGCCAAAAACATATTTTTTGGCAGGGTTCCCTCTGGAAAGTACAGTGCCACAGATCAAACAAGTAACCTTTGGCGCATTCACTTTCTTGAGGCCCCTTGGGATTTTAAAAAACTCCCAGACAATGTGCTCCTTTGGCTTGTAGGGGGCAGTATCTTCTGGCAGGTAGCACCTCTCCCCCTCCTCCACCTCCTTCTCCTCTTCTTTATCTCCACCACTGTGGTGTTGTGGTGGTCCTTGTGGTGGTGGTGGTGGTGGTGGTGGCTCAGATGCTCCTGCTGCTGCTGCTACTGTAGCCATTTCTCACAAACAGGTCTTCCTCAGTCAAAGAACAAAGTGAGAATGAGGAAAACAGGTGGGGGCTTTCATCATTTGGAAAACAAAACGGTCCTGAACCAATGAAAAGTGTTATTTTCAGGTGACATGACCCAGTCTTTCATCATTTGGAAACCAAAACTGTCTTGAACCAATGAAAAGTGTTATTTTTAGGTCACATGACCCAACGCGCATACGCTACGGGCCCCAGGACGCGCCCTGACGCGCTTACGCTACGCGCCCCAACGGCGCTTAAGTAGCGCGATCGTATGCGCTCGAGTGCTTCCAGGTGTGCTTACGCCGTGCGTATCACGCGGACGCGGCTACGCGATACGTCACGATGATATTTTCGTTCGCGGAAATAGCGCAAACGGGACGCTCACCGGTACGCGCACCATGGCGCGCCGCAAGACTGCGCTTTCCGGTGCGCTCACCGGTACGCGCACCGTTAGTGCTCCAGGGCAAAAAATAAAAAATAAAATTAAAAAACATGAACAATATACATAAAAAAATAGTATTACATAAATATACAATATAGGATTCATTTTAAAAAATATTATATTTCATAGCAATAGAAATTTAAAATTAAAAAACCTTTGAAATTCAATGACAAAAACATAGGTTTGAGGCCCTGTATATAGTTAGGAATTAGCATGAACAAAACCTATGAAATTCACTGAAAAAACCATAGGTTTCACACCAGTTATAGTTAGGAATTAGCATTTAAAAAACCTAATAAATTCACTGAAAAAACCATAGGTTTGACACCAGTTATAGTTAGCTGGAAATTTTACTGACATAAAACCAATGAAATTCCCACGTTATAGTTAGTTGGACTCACTATAACTTGCACGCCTGCAATGCACTGCTGATGACGTCACATATTACATCACTCATGACATGGTCAGTGACATCACTCATAACATCACTGATAACACCATCCTTGTGACAGAGTGACAGACCTCCTTTCAGTTTAATGTAACCCTTCAAACACATATTCAAAAATAGAAACTAAAATTTTCAAAAAATAGAGAAACCCATACCAGTTACAACAACCAATTAAGTAATTTCACCATCTATATACAAGTCCACTCATTCACCAACAGTTCTATATAGTCACTCAAACATATATTCACTCATCATATGTAGTGAAACACCTATACATCCTGTTACACACCGACAGTCATCCAAAAGTTACTCACACACATACTCACACATGCAAATAAACTATTGAACATCCATTGATTTGCATATACAGCTATACACACACTAGCACATTACTTCTAAGGAAACTTACACATACTTACTCTCTTAAACAATCACTTATAGAAACACATACTTAAATAAAGAGGAACTCGTTCAATCTCTCACTCTCACATATACTCACTTATATACATCAATACTCACATATACTAGATTAAAACATATGTAGTTACTGATAAAGACACTAGTGAGACAGTCATTCACTCACTAACACACACATATACACACTCATCCACCTATACAGTCCTGCACATATGCTGTCTGCAAAACACATACAAACAGTGAGTCAGTCATTGATGCATCTATGTGCTAAGTAATACCCCCACCAAACCATACAGACACTCATACTGATACTAAAAATAACATTTAATAACCCATATACACACACATGTAGCTACTCACCAACCCATGCAACCACTTATACACAAAGTGAAACACTGATACAAACTTTTAAATATTTAAACAATACTCGCTAATATATGTATTCACTAAGATACACTTAATAAGCCAGTTAACCAATCAATTTTTTTTTAAATCCATTTAGACACTTATTTAAACATTTATTCTTCCATCAACCTTTACATATACATATATAAAACATAATTATTTTTCAAAAAGACACACATTCACTGGATGGTATCATCAGTGATGTCATGAGAGATGTCAGTGACCATGTCATGAGTGATGTAATATGTGACGTCATCAGCAGTGCATTGCAGGCGCGCAAGTTATAGTGAGTCCAACTAACTATAACGTGGGAATTTCATTTGGTTTCATGTCAGTAAAATTTCCAGCTAACTATAACTGGTGTCAAACCTATAGTTTTTCCAGTGAATATATATATATATATATATATATATATATATATATATATATATATATATATATATATATATATATATATATATATTACCTACTGGCTATCGCCAGTAGGTATATATAGTTAGAATTTTTTCCCTATGGGACTTTTGAAAATTCTATGTCTAATAACTTTGGCGTTTGTGGACGGAATCGGCTGAAATTTTCAGGAAAATGGCACATTTTGTTTCTGAGCAGCCCCTGAAAATTTGGTGGGGTTTCGTCAAGGGGGGGCTGAGAAAAAAGGGGGGTCCCAAAACGCGTTTTTCCCATTCATTTTTCCATAGGGCGGTTGGACTCACTTTTAGCTCGAACGGCTGAATGGATTTGCACGAAACTTGGCAAAATTGTAGGGACTGTTAGCCCGATGTGCCTTTGCTAGGTCTCAATATATGTGCTCCAGTAGTTTTTGAGAAATTAACGTTCAAACCAAGATATATATCTGTAACAGCGCTCTGGGCAGCGATCCGGTCCGCTTACTTTTCGCTTATCGGAACTTTGCGCGCAGAAAGCTGATTGGCTCTCCGGTGTCTGTCAACATTCTAAACAGTCCGGAGCGGACGCCATCTTGTCTCTCGGTAGGATCGAGAGAGAAGAAGAGGTGGAAAACGAAGGGGGAATTTAATGAAAGGGGGCAAGGTATCCCCCTCTTGACCCCCTAGGAATGTTGTTGGGGTTATTAAAGGGTCCCGTGGGGAAAATAAAAAAAAAATGATTTTTCACGGTAGAAGCGCGGCCGCGAACTGGTAGCGAAACGGGAATTCGCCATTTTGTGCTTCGTAAATTAAATTACTAGTTATAAGTGGGTGCGGGAGACGTATCCTAATCCCCTATGTTTCCTGAGGGTGGGTGAGGAGGCTGATATATGTTGATACATCTCTTCCAGCGGCTGTGCGTGAGCTTTTTTTTTTTTTTTGCTGCGTGACAGTCCGGAGCGGCCGCCATCTTGTCTCTCGGTAGGATCGAGAGAGAAGAAAAGGTGAAAAACTAAGGGGGAATTTAATGAAAGGGGGCAAGGTATCCCCCTCTTGACCCCCTAGGAATGTTGTTGGGGTTATTAAAGGGTCCCGTGGGGAAAATAAAAAAAAAATGATTTTTCACGGTAGAAGCGCTTCACGGGCCGCGAACTGGGCCGCAAACTGGTAGCGAAACGGGAATTCGCCATTTTGTGCTTCGTTAATTAAAGTACTAGGTATAAGGGGGTGCGGGAGACATATCCTAATCCCCTATGTTTCCTGAGGGTGGCTGAGGAGGCTGATATATGTTGATATATCTCTTCCAGCGGCTGCGCCATCTTGCCTTTTTTCGAATGCCACAATTTTGTCGTGCACGGCAGCCATTTTAGATGCCAGGCTGGTCCCAGGCTATCACCTACCCCTGCGGATGTAGTTTATGGCCCCAGCTGTAGAGAATTCAGACATGCCAATCCTCCTGATTCAGGCGTGTGAGTACTGATTTCAGTGCTAGTCTCCCGCCTCCCGATTTCTGCAAGCAAAAACCCGGGGGCATATTACGAACAACTAGCGATAATTTTTGTCTATAACTTGTTTAGAGACAAAAATTATCGCCGCACATCGGCGATTTTTATCGCAGATAAACCTTGCTATTATCGCAGAAAAGTCAGCGATATTCATGTATTATCGACCTAATGCTCTTAGCCATGTTATCCACCTCCCATTGGATAACATGGCTAAGAACTGCTCAGGGCAGGTGTTAGATTTTGGAGATATTCGCGCTTAGCGCGAATATCTCCAAAAGTTGGTAATAGAAGGTAGCGATGTTAGGGACTGTTTCCAGTCGCTAACATCTTGGCACGCCACTTTGCATGTCATTAGTGATAAGTATCACTGACATGCAAAGCCGGGCCCAAGATGGTCGCTATCTCCTTTTAGGTGTCACTAACTGGTGTTAGCGACAGCTTGATAATAGGGAAATAATTTTATCTCCGCTTTCATGGTTTTTAAAGCCAAAAAAGCGGAGATAAACCCCCTTGATAATATGCCCCACGATTCCTTGGGGGTTTCAGCTGACAGGGCTTGGTATTGTGTTACATGGTAATTTTTCCATGAAACGTCAGAGGGTCGATGTAGGGGTTCTAGAAGAGGTGATAAACCATTTAAGCCTCATGAACAAGCGCATGGTCTTTTAAAGATTTGTGAAGTACTCGGGGCGGCGGTGTGTGTGTGCCCTCTTTCAGGAGCGGGCGGGGGGGCACTGCCAGCAACTTGCCAGGTCAGGTAGTGTTCAACACGTGCATCACCCTTTCTCTGCCTGCTATTGCGCTCCATGCTTCGGAAAGGTAAGAAAAAGAACGTGCATTTGAGTTTGAAATGTCCGATCCTGCAGCAGCACACTTCCAAAGCCCACACATGACAATAACCCGATTCAAGGCCCCATTCACCCGTTTTTCAAAAAATAGATAACACTCCAACAAATTAAGGTTATAAAACTTTATTAACTTTTAACGATAATGAACAGAACAAAAACTAAAAACATTTAAACATTTATTAACACAAAAAGCAACAATGGTTAGAAGCTGTCTTTTGTGCGAATAGTCCCAAGGCAGCACAACGTGCAGAGTTCTGGACGGCACCCAGGTGATGTCGCCTGGGTGCCGCACTGGTTTAGGGATCCTACAATGCTGCTCCGAAAATTGGCGTGGGGCGTCCCGGGTGGGGCGGGGGGAGGCCTCGTCAGTAGCGGTCTGTTGTGCGAATAGTCCCAAGGCAGCACAACGTGCAGAGTTCTGGACGGCACCCAGGTGATGTCGCCTGGGTGCCGCACTGGTTTAGGGATCCTACAATGCAGCACAGAAAAACAGCGTGGGGCGTCCCGGGTGGTGCGGGGGGAGGCCTCGTCAGTAGCGGTCTGTGTCCAGTGTCACATGGCTGACACAACATGTACGACAGGCACCCAGGTGATGTCCAGTAAACTGCCGCACTGGTTTTGGTATCCTACAATGCTGCTCCGAAAATTGGCGTGCGGCGGCCCGGGGGGGGGGGGGGGGGGAGGCGGCGTGAACGGGCCTCCCCAGGTGGCGGCCATCTAGCTGAGTTGCGCTCGCTCTTGCGGCCACAGCGTCTCGCTCACCATGTTGTGGAGTTGCTCCCACTCTTGCAGTGCAGCGATAGGCGGCTGCCACATGGCTGTCAAAATGGCGGACGGCTCTTCGGTTTTGGGCCTGGTCCACTGAAATGGCCCTGGGACACCTTGGAAGTCGGACGCTTGCCTGCTAGGGCTTGGGCTCCATTCTCGAAAAGCGTCCCCTCAGCCGTGAAGATTGTATAAAAGTCTTGGGGGCCCCCGACTCCCGCAGGCTTCCGGTGGGGAGCGGCTGACATGATTGCTCGCGGAATGACCACGACGGAGCCAAGAGATGGTGGTGCTCTCATGCTGACGCCAGCTTCAGTCTGAATGATCCAGAAACAAGGTGGGGCTTTCATCGTTTGGGAAAAAAAAATGTTCTAAACCAATGAAAAGTGTTATTTTTAGGTCATATGACCAAGCCTTCCATCTTTAGGAAACCAAAAGTAAAATGAACCAATGAAAAGTTTTATAAACAAGTCACATGACCTGTTATGCGACATAGGGCTACAAAAAGCGTAGAAAATCCGTTGGCACGTGAGGCGGCGTCAGTAGCGGACCGATGTGCGAATAGGCCGAAGGCAGCACAACGCGCCGAGATCCGGATGGCACCGAGGTGGTGTCCAGCAAATTGCCGCACTGGTGTGGCCATCCTACAATGCTGCGCCGAAAGACGGCGTGTCCAGCTGAATTGCGGTCACTGTTGCGGTACAGTGACTCGAACGCGCCGAGATCCGGATGGCGCCGAGGTGGTGTCCAGCAAATTGCCGTACTGGTGTGGCCATCCTACAATGCTGCGCCGAAAGACGGCGTGTTCAGCTGAGTTCCGGTCACTCTTCCGGCACAGTGACTCGAACGCGCTGAGATCCGGATGGCACCGAGGTGGTGTCCAGCAAGTGGCTGCACTGGTGTGGCCATCTTACAATGCTGCGCCGGAAGTCGGCGTGGGGTGCCCCGTTGGCTTATGAGGTGATGTCAGTAGTGGACTGATGTGTGAATAGGTCGGAACCAGCACAAGGCGCCAAGATCCGAATGGCAAGTCCTGGATGTTGAGTGCCTCAGTTGAGATTTCTGAGCAGTGCTTGTAGAACTGTCTGAAGCTTATTTGCACCTGCTGCAGCTTCACTAGGTCCGGCGGAACTTGTTGCCTTTTCCTTTCTGCTTCTTTTCCTACAATGCGTTTCTTCTGAAGACACGACCAGGTCCCTGAATGTGTGCAGGGGGACGCTATTGAATGAATGAACGCGCCGAGATCTGGATGGCACCGAGGTGGTGTCCAGCAAATTGCCGCACTGGTGTGGCCATCCTACAATGCTGCGCCGAAAGTCGGCGTGGGGTGCCCCGTTGGTTTATGAGGTGATGTCAGTAGCGGACCGATGTGTGAATAGGTCGGAACCAGCACAAGGCGCCCTGCACTGTTGAGCCTTTTTCAATGTCTGTTTTTTGTTCTTTCCCCTCCATCAAAAACAAAACAAAAATACAAGGCGCCAAGATCCGAATGGCAAGTCCTGGATGTTGAGTGCCTCAGTTGAGAGTTCTGAGCAGTGCTTGTAAGACTGTCTGAAGCTTATTTGCACCTGCTGCAGCTTCACTAGGTCCGGCGGAACTTTTTTCCTTTTCCTTTCTGCTTCTTTTCCTACAATGCGTTTCATCTGAAGACACGACCAGGTCCCTGAATGTGTGCAGGGGGACGCTATTGATTGAATGAAAATGGCGGCTTGACACAAAGCTGACTCAAGCGTTACTGTTGGTGCTATACAGACAAAAATTGGTTTTCAGTTTGTACATTCTTCAGGTTTTTTTTTTCCATCCAAGTCTGATTGAGAGTTTGTAGAAAAATGTCTTCAGATTTTCCACATACTACTCTTCAACATTCTTCCTAAATGTAACAATGTGAAACTCACTAGGAGAACGGCTGTTTCTGTTTCCTTTCAAAATGCTGCCACCAATATTTTCTGAATGGAAGACACCATCTTGTAGCATAAAGGGCCGAAAGGGGTTCTGGTCTGGCCGATGGTTGGTGGAGACATTTTGACTATATCTTGGACCTGCCCGGCCTCGCCCAAAATGGCGCCGGTATAAATGGGACTCGTAACTCTTTGCCCGCAAATGTATATCTAGAAAATGTTATTGTAAGTGGCCCTGTCGTATTTTAATTACAAAATGTACGTCCACCGATTCCGCAACTGTTAGACACCTTTGTTCTTGTCACCTAATGGCCCGCTCGTTACGTTCTTCTACAGTGTAAATGTCTCCTCATCATATACGATTTCAGTTTGCTCCGTGGCCGGCCCACGTGGTTATAGGCCCGTATTTGTATACTGACATTTTCACAATAAAGGTTTTTAAAACAAAACACGGTAGTAGTATTTTCATTTGTAAAGTTTTTACTTTTAGTGACTGTTTTCGAATCAGTAAAAGGCAAGTGAAATAAAGCAGTCCAATTACATGACGGATAAAAGGTATAATATGTAGGAACGCAGTAAAGATAAATGGTCAAGGGCAGTTGTGTTTTTCATGTCTGCAACATAAAGTGATCGATAAGAATCTGATAATCAGGCGTATCGGCGACTAAGACAGCAGGCCGAATCTCTTTTACTCAACGGCTCCGTCATGGAAGGAAGAAACGCCCTTTTTCTCGAAAAAGGAATATATTTTACTTGCAAGACAGTTGTAAATTTTCCGGGAAAGTACATTAGCCTGGAATATTATAACATATGTTTGAAAAAAAAATATTGTTTGAAAATAATAAAAAGCGTAATTTTTAGGTCATATGACCAAGCTTTTCATCATTAAATTAACAAAAGTAAAATGAACCAATGAAAAGTTTTATTAATAAGTCACATGACCTGTTATGCTTACATTACGCGCTGCGCGCCGCGCCTCGGATCACTTCCGGGTGCGCTAACGCGGCGTGTCATAAAACGCATTACGCGACAACGTAGGTCAAGAATATAGTCTAAATGTCTCCACCAACCAGCGTTCTGAACACAACCCCTTTGAGCAGTCCAAAAAGTTCTGTTAAATGACAACAGAGGGGACAGGCAACAAGAACCATCAGTCAAAGAGGGGAGGGCAAG
The DNA here is from genome assembly GCF_964263255.1 of Lissotriton vulgaris. NCBI lineage: Eukaryota > Metazoa > Chordata > Amphibia > Caudata > Salamandridae > Lissotriton > Lissotriton vulgaris. Next base: position 156,707,323 of record NC_141695.1, on the reverse strand, counting down.
TTCTTCTCTTCCGGGTCATGTTGGGGCGCTACCGGAACTGATCGAATTGGTAGTCTACAGTGTTTCTGGATGTTTCAGACTAAAGCTGGCGTCAGCATGAGACCACTACCATCTCGTAGCTCCGTCGTGGCCATTCCACGAGCAATCATGGCAGCCGCTCCCCACCAGAAGCCTGCGGGAGTCGGAGGCCCCCAAGACTTTTGTAGAATCTTCACGGCTGAGGGGACGCTTTTCGAGAATGGGACCCAAGCCCTAGCAGACAAGCGTCCGAGTTCCAAGGTGTCCCAGGGCCATTTTAGTGGACCAGGCCCAAAACCGAAGAGCCGGCCGCCATTTTGAGAGTCCTGTGGCAGCCGCCTATCGCTGCACCGCAAGAGCGGGCGCATCTCAACTACATGGTGAGCGAGACGCTGTAGTCGCAAGAGCGGGCGGAAAACAGCTGAATGGCGGAAGAGGCACAGTGTAGCAAAAGCGGGCGGAATGGCAACTAAAACGATAAAGGGGCGCCTCACTACAGCTTGTCTTCAGGTCAAACGGATTGTGGGACAAGGTCCAGAATTGAAGAGTCATCAAAAGGCAAAAAGTACCGCCGGACCCCGGGAGCCGGCCGCCTATGTCGGGGGCGATCTCAGGCTACACCAGTGCTATAAGACTTGGGGAGGGTGTCGGAGCCAAGCGTCTTCTCCGAGTCCATGGCCATCACAGCGCCCCTCAGGGGCCTCCGTCAAGCTGTTTAGGAAGGTAACATATCACATTGTTTTCTAATGCAGTCAGATCCACAAACGACACTCACTTACTTTGAGAATAGTGAAGCTGCAGTAGGTGGAAATAAGCTTCAGACAGTGTTACAAGCGCTGCTCAGAACTCTTAACTATGGCACCCAACATCTAGAACTTATGCTATTTGAGAATGGTAGTGACATCGAAGCATCTCAGGGACCAAAACCATTAACGTACTTTCACGTATGAAAATCTTACTTGGGGAGGGGGCAGGAGCGAAGCGCCCCCTCCCAGTCAGCGCCACCACACCGTATGTTGAAAATCTGAAGCCATCGTTCTACAAAGTCAACCAAACTTGGATTGAAAAATCTAGAAAAATGTACAAACTGAAAACCAGTTTTGGTCTGCATAGCATCAGTAACAACGCTTGAGTCAGCTTTGTGTCAAGCCGCCATTTTGATTCAACAAAGCACAGGCATTGAAAAAGGCTGAAATTCAGAACTCTAAACTATGGCACCCAACATCCAGGAGCTTGCTATCCGGATCTTGGAGCCTTGTGCTGTTTTCGATCTATTCACACATCGGTCCACTACTGACATCATCTTATAAACCAACGTTATGTAAATAGTTTTTTAATAAAATGTTTTACCCTGTTTCTTTGCTGGTGTGTTGTCTATATTTTTAATATTTGCATAGGGTTTGTCATTATTTTGTGCGGGATGGGTGATGGAGCCGAGCTGTCTTGCAGCCCTCATGGTGTGGAGCTCAGTTCATCTCACTATTTTCGTATTTCTCAAGAAGGGTTGTTCCTAATATTTCTATTTTAGCGAGGTCAAAAAGAGATCCAATTAGTGGCCTACTGATTTTGCTCGATTACTTTTATTTTTTTACACGATTTTTCACTATCTGCAAAGACTAAACAGAGTATTGCGACTTTGTGCTTGTTTGTAAATAGAGAATGATCCAAAGAGAACCAATTCTAAAACAGTAAATGCTTGGACAACAATCAATCAAATGGAGAGACAAGGAGGTACGACGGATTACAACGGGGGTAAAGGCCTGCGTTAACTACCCTTCTGTATCTGCAAAGAGAGAGTACTACTAAGGCAAAAGAGGGGAGGGGGGGGGCAGCGTTCAAAGCACATCAGCGTGCATAAATACGAAAATGTTTTTATCTATCACGTACTTGACATTTTAAAGCTTTTCATATTTGCTATTAAAAAACCAATGAAATTCACAGAAAAAACCATAGGTTATAGTGGATATATAGTTAGGAATTTGCATTTACAAAACCTTGAAAATTCAATGAAAAAACCATAGGTTATAGGCCATATATAGTTAGGAATTAGCATTTACAAAACCTTATTTTACTCGCATAAAACCATTGAAATTCCATATATAGTTAGCTAACTATAAGCGCTAACTATATATCGCGCACCCGCAATCCACTGCTGATGATGTCACATATTACATCATTCATGACATGGTCAGTGACATCACTGATGACATCACTGATGACATCTCAAATGACATCACTGATGACAACTCAAATGATATCAATGATGACATCTCAAATGACATCACTGATGACATCACTGATGACAACTCAAATGACATCACTGATGACATCTCATTTGTCATCACTGATCACATCACTCATGTGATAATACAATGAACCTCTTCAGACTCTAATATAACCTTACATACACTCAGTATAAACAGACACTCACAGACTGTCACTCATCCATGGAGTTACTCACACACCTAGTCAGTCATGCAAAGAATCAATCACACCTCCATTTCCTCAACTATACAGTTATACACATCTTACTTATTCAAACATATAATAACACATATTTACTCTCTTATATAATCCCTGATACAAGCTCACAGTGATCGATACAGCCACTCACACATTCACTGGGTCTTATGTTCAGTTATTTATATATCTCAACTCTCACATGTATTGTGTTTTACATACGTACTTACTTGCACATGTAGCAATGAGAAATCCATTCACTCACCAACACACGCATGCACAGTCAAGCGCCCATATAGCTGTTTCCACATGCACTCTTGAACTCATACTCCTAGTGAATCAACTGCTTACACATCTATGCACAGAGTCACGCACCTCCCAGCCACCCACACACACACTCAGCCTCCCATTCAAATATTTGGGCAACCAATCAATAACCCATATGGCCACTCTTATAGCTACTGATCAACACATGCAGCAGCTTACACAACAACAAACATACTGATGCACGAATTAAGACAGTTTAGTCACTAACCCATGTACTCAGTGAGACACATTTAATCACTCACTCATACAGTCAGTCATGCACCTACTAAATTCTTCATCCAGACACTTATACATCCACTCATTCTTCAATATGTGAAACATATTTAAACTTTACAGACACATACAATCACTGGTTGTTTTGATCAGTGATGTCATCAGTGATGTCACTGACCATGTCATGAATGATGTAATATGTGACATCATCAGCAGTGGATTGCGGGTGCGCGATATATAGTTAGCGCTTATAGTTAGCTAACTATATATGGAATTTCAATGGTTTTATGCGAGTAAAATAAGGTTTTGTAAATGCTAATTCCTAACTATATATGGCCTATAACCTATGGTTTTTTCATTGAATATATATATATATATATATATATATATATATATATATATTCAATGAAAAAACCATTGGTTTTAGGCCATATATAGTTAGGGATTTGCATTTAGAAAACCTTATTTTACTCGCATAAAACCATTGAAATTCCATATATAGTTATAAGCGCTAACTATATATCGCGCACCCGCAATCCACTGCTGATGATGTCACATATTACATCATTCATGACATGGTTAGTGACATCACTGATGACATCACTGATGACATCTCAAATGACATCACTGATTACATCACTGATGACAACATCCAGTGACTGTATGTTTCTGTAAAGTTAAAACATGTTTTACATATTGAAGAATGAGTGCATGTATAAGTGTCTGGATGAAGGATTTACTAGGTGCATGACTGACTGATTGAGTGAGTGATTAAATGTGTCTCACTGAGTGCATGGGTTAGTGACTAAACTGTTTTAATTTGTGCATCATTATATCTGTTGTTCTACAAACTGCTGCATATTTTGATCAGTAGCTATATGAGTAACTGTATGGGTTATTGATTGGTTGTCCAAGTATTTGTATGGGAAACTGAGTGTGTGTGTATGGGTGGCTGGGAGGTGTGTGACTCTGTACATAGATGTGTGAGTAGTTGATTCACTATATGTATAGATTCAAAACTGCATGTGGAAACAGCTGTATGGGCGGTTGACTTTGCATGAGTGTATTAGTGAGTGAATGGATATCTCAGTGCTACATGTCAAATTAAGTACATATGTAAAACACAGTACATGTGAGAGTTGACATCTATAAATAACTGTGCATAAGAGCTAGTGAATGTGTGAGTGGCTGTATGGATCATTGTGAACATGTATCAGAGATTGTATAAGAGAGTAAAGTAAATATGTGTTAGTATATGTTTGAATAAGTAAGGTGTGTATAACTGTATAGTTGAGAAAATGGAGGTGTGATTGATTTTTGGCATAACTGACTAGGTGTGTGAGTAACTCCATGGATGAGTGACTGTCTGTTTACACTGATTGTATCTAAGGTTATATTAGAGTCTGAAGACGTTCATGGTATTATCACATGAATGATATCATCAGTGATGTGATCAGTCATGTCAAATGAGATGTTATCAGTGATGTCATTTGAGATGTCATCAGTGATGTCATCAGTGATGTCACTAACCATGTCATGAATGATGTAATATGTGACATCATCAGCAGTGGATTGCGGGTGCGCGATATATAGTTAGCGCTTATAACTATATATGGAATTTCAATGGTTTTATGCGAGTAAAATAAGGTTTTCTAAATGCAAATCCCTAACTATATATGGCCTAAAACCAATGGTTTTTTCATTGAATTTTCAAGGTTTTGTAAATGCAAATTCCTAACTATATATGGAGTATAACCTATGGTTTTTTCTGTGAATTTCAATGGTTTTTTAATAGCAAATATCAAAAGCTGTCAAATGTCAAGTACGTGATAGGTAAAAACGTTTTCGTGTTTATGCACGCTGATGTGCTTTGAACGCTGCCCCCCCCCCACTCCCCTCTTTTCTCTTAGTAGTACTCTCTCTTTGCAGATAGTGAACGGTAGTTAACTCAGACCTTTACCCCTGTTGTAATCCGTCGTACCTGCTTGTCTCTCCATTTGATTGATTATTATCCAAGCATTTACTGTTTTACAATTGGTTCTCTTTCGATCATTCTCTATTTACAAACAAGCACAAAGTCGCAATACTCTGTTTAGTCTTTGCAGATAGTGAAAAATCGTGTACAAAAAAAAAAAGTAATCGAGCAAAATCAGTAGACCACTAATTCGATCTCTTTTTGACCTCGGTAAAATACAAACATTAGGAATAACCCTTCATGAGAAATACGAAAATAGTGAAATGAACTGAGCTCCACACCATGAGGGCTGCAAAACAGCTCGACTCCGCCACCCACACCGCCCAAAATAACGGCAAACCCTATGCAAATATTATAAATATACACAATACACCACCAAAGAAACAGAGTAAAACATTTTATTAAATAACTATTTACATAACTATTTTATACTTTTTATTGCCCGATCCGGCTAGCTCAATCGATCGAGCATGAAACTCATGCACTGATAACAAGCGTTGAGAGTTTGTAGAATGATGGCTTCAGATTTTCCACATACGGTGTAGTGGCGCGAACTGGCAGGGGGCGTTTGGATTCTACCCCTTCTCCAAATAAGATTTTCATACGTGAATGTTCGTTCATGCTTTTTGTCCCTGAGTTGCTTCCATGTCACTGCCTTACATAAATGGCATAAGTCCTGGTTGTTGAGTGCCATACTTCAGAGTTCTAAGCAGCTCTTGTAACACTGTTTAAACCTTATTTGCACCTGCTGCAGCTTCACTATTCAAAGTAAGTGGGGTCCATTTGTGGACCTGACTGCATTGGAAAACAATGTGATACGGTGGCGCGGACTGAGAGGGGGCGCTTGGCTCCTGCCCCCTCCCCAAGTCGTGTTGCCCTGGTGAGGCCTGAGATCGCCCCCGGCATAGGCGGCCGGCTCCCGGGGTCCAGCGGAATTTTTTCCCTTTTGAAGAATCTTTCATTCTGGACCTTGTCCCACAATCCGTTTCACCTGAAGACACGCTGTCGTAGGGCGCCCCTTTACCGTTTTAGTTGCCATTCCGCCCGCTTTTGGTACTCTGTGCCTCTTCCACCATTCAGCTGTTTACCGCTCGCTCTTGCGACTACAACGTCTCGCTCACCATGTAGTTGAGTTGCTCCCGCTCTTAAGATTTGACCGAACTTTTTGGACTGCTGAAAGCGGTTGTATTCCGACCGCTGGTTGGTGGAGACATTTTGACTATATTCTGCACCTGCATTGTCGCGTAATGCGTCATATGACGCGACGCGTTAGCGCACCCGGAAGTGCTCCGGTGCGCAAGGCGCAGCTTCCCGGAAACGATCCAGAGCGCGCCGCGCAGCGCGTAACGTAAGCATAACAGGTCATGTGACTTGTTAATAAAACTTTTCATTGGTTCATTTTACTTTTCTTTTCCTAATTATGTAAGACTAGGTCATGTGACCTAAAAATAACACTTTTCATTGGATTAAAACATTTTTTTTCCCCAAACGATGAAAGCCCCACCTTGTTTCTGGATGTTTCAGACTGAAGCTGGCGTCACCATGAGAGCACCACCATCTCGTAGCTCCGTCGTGGCCATTCCGCAAGCAATCATGGCAGCCGCTCCCCACCGGAAGCCTGCGGGAGTCGAGGGCCCCCAAGACTTTTGTACAATCTTCAAGGCTGAGGGGATGCTTTCGAGAATGGAACCCAAGCCCTGGCAGACAAGCGTCCGAGTTCCAAGATGTCCCAGGGCCATTTTACTGGACCAGGCCCAAATCCGAAGAGCCGGCCGCCATTTTAAGAGTCCTGTGGCAGCCGCCTACCGCTGCACCGCAAGAGTGGGAGCAACTCAACTACATGGTGAGCGAGACGCTGTAGCCGTAAGAGCGGGCGCTAAACAGCTGAATGGCGGAAAAGGCACAGTGTACCAAAAGCGGGCGGAATGGCGATTGAAACGATAAAGGGGCGCCCCACTACAGCAGACGAGCCTCCGCCATGTGCTTCAAAACTGCATATGTATCTCGTGATATCAAGGTTGGGCAACCAGTACAGAACAAGCAGTTACGAGTCCCATTTACACCGGCGCCATTTTGGGCGCGGCCGGGCAGGTCCAGGATCTACTGAAACATAAAAAATGAGGCTGACGTCTCTGAAGCAGTTGACGAACAGCAGGACATAGCAAATAAACATGAACTCTCTAAAGCTGTTAACTCACTGCAGGACAAAACAAGTGAACCTGAAACCTCTGGAATAATTGTCGCTCAAAAGAACAACACACAAAACTCTGTAGAGCCTGAAGAAAAAAAAACAGAAGGGCACTGTAGTTTCAGACACACTTAACACTAATGACTAAACAAAGATATCGTCTGTTTATGAACCAGTTATCATCTTGACAGAATTGACAAAGAAGTGTACAGACACCAATGCATCAGCATTCTCGGAGATAACATCTTAAGGAACAAAGAAAGACCTGTTCACTCTTGACACCCCAGGTGCTGTGTATATTGCACTATAGTGCTGCATCGAGAAAACGGGCAACACTATTGATGTGGATTTTTCATTATTGATTATTGTAAAGAAATGGCGACTCCCCCCTTTAGCAGATTAGCTAAATGTTTGCGTAATTTAGGCATAAAAGTTATATTGTTGTTGTTGTTGTTGTTATCGTTATAGTTCTGGTTAATTTCAAAAAATGGTTAAATATATTTACAGTTTTTGTTGCGTTCGTTATATTTAAATGTTAATAAAGTTTTAAAATGTAACTGTCTTGGAGTACTATATTTTTTTTAAAAATCGGGTGAATGGGGCCTTGAATCGGGTTATTGTCATGTGTGGGCTTTGCAAGTGTACTGCTACAAGATCGGACATTTCAAACTCAAATGCACGTTCTTTTTCTTACCTTTCCGAAGCATGGAGCGCAATAGCAGGCAGAGAAAGGGTGATGCACGTGTTGAACACTGCCTGGCCTGCAAATTGCTGGCAGTGCCCCCCCGCCCGCTCCTGAAAGAGGGCACACACACACCGCCGCCCCGAGTACTTCACAAATCTTTAAAAGACCATGCGCTTGTTCAATGGGAAGTGGATAACATGGCTAAGAGCATTTGCTGGATAATGCATGAATATCGCTGACTTTTCAACGATATTCATGCATTGCGGCCGTTTTTTATCGCATTTGCGATAAACCTTGCTAATAGCAAGGTTTATGTGCGATAAAATTCGCCGAAGTGCGGCGATAATTTTTGTCTCTAAACAAGTTAGAGACAAAAATTACCGCTAGTTTTTGGTAATATGCCCCCGGGTTTTTCCTTGCAGGAATCAGGAAGCGAAAGACTAGCACTGAAATCAGTAGTCTCACGCCTGAATCGGGAGGGTTGGCATGTCTGGATACTCTACAGCTGGGGCCATAAACTACATCCGCAGGGCTAGGTGATAGCCTAGGTCCGGCCTGGACAATTGGACACAGAGGAAGAGGAGTGTCAGAGGGTGCGGTAGTGAATAGGGTGAAAGGGAGGTGTCGAGCGGGCACAGGGTGTGATTCTCAGAGAAGAGCAGCGCAGATGGGGGAAGTATATGTCCCATGCATGAGAGAGAGAGCGGGGGTGACCATTGCGTGGGGGAGATGCGTGCGAGGGTGGGGAGCCATGCTGAGAATCGGCGGCGTGCAGAGAGTGGCCCTGGTCAAGGCATCTAAAATGGCTGCCGTGCACGACAAAATTGTGGCATTGGACAAAAACGCAAGATGGCGCAGACAATGTTTATCAATAAGGATTCATTTATAACAAAATATTTACTCGCAGTGACAAAATGGTGTTCAACACTTCCTGATTTCCATCGAATCGAACGTTAACAAACGTCACGCAGCAAAAAAAAAAAAAAAAAAAAGCTCACGCACAGAGCAGTTTTTAGCCATGTTATCCAATGGAAGGTGGATAACATGGCTAAGAGCATTTGCTGGATAATGCATGAATATCGCTGACTTTTCAACGATATTCATGCATTGCGGCCGTTTTTTATCGCATTTGCGATAAACCTTGCTAATAGCAAGGTTTATGTGCGATAAAATTCGCCGAAGTGCGGCGATAATTTTTGTCTCTTAACAAGTTAGAGACAAAAATTACCGCTAGTTTTTGGTAATATGCCCCCGGGTTTTTCCTTGCAGGAATCGGGAAGCGAAAGACTAGCACTGAAATCAGTAGTCTCACGCCTGAATCGGGAGGGTTGGCATGTCTGGATACTCTACAGCTGGGGCCATAAACTACATCCGCAGGGCTAGGTGATAGCCTAGGTCCGGCCTGGACAATCGGACACAGAGGAAGAGGAGTGTCAGAGGGTGCGGTAGTGAATAGGGTGAAAGGGAGGTGTCGAGCGGGCACAGGGTGTGATTCTCAGAGAAGAGCAGCGCAGATGGGGGAAGTATATGTCCCAGGCATGAGAGAGAGAGCGGGGGTGACCATTGCGTGGGGGAGATGCGTGCGAGGGTGGGGAGCCATGCTGAGAATCGGCGGCGTGCAGAGAGTGGCCCTGGTCAAGGCATCTAAAATGGCTGCCGTGCACGACAAAATTGTGGCATTGGACAAAAACGCAAGATGGCGCAGACAATGTTTATCAATAAGGATTCATTTATAACAAAATATTTACTCGCAGTGACAAAATGGTGTTCAACACTTCCTGATTTCCATCGAATCGAACGTTAACAAACGTCACGCAGCAAAAAAAAAAAAAAAAAAAAGCTCACGCACAGAGCAGTTTTTAGCCATGTTATCCAATGGAAGGTGGATAACATGGCTAAGAGCATTTGCTGGATAATGCATGAATATCGCTGACTTTTCAACGATATTCATGCATTGTGGCCGATGTGCGGCGATAATTTTTGTCTCTAAACAATTAAAACGAAGCACAAAATGGCGAATTCCCGTTTCGCTACCAGTTTGCGGCCCAGTTCGCGGCCCGGGAAACGCTTCTACCGTGAAAAATCTTTTTTTTTTTATTTTCCCCACGGGACCCTTTAATAACCCCAACAACAATCCTAGGGGGTCAAGAGGGGGATACCTTGCCCCCTTTCATTAAATTCCCCTTTCGTTTTTCACCTCTTCTTCTCTCTCGATCCTACCGAGAGACAAGATGGCGGCCGCTCCGGACTGTTTAGAATGTTGACAGACACCGGAGAGCCAATCAGCTTTCTGCGCGCAAAGTTCCGAAACGCGAAAAGTAAGCGGACCGGATCGCTGCCCGGAGCGCTGTTACAGATATATATCTTGATTTAAACGTTAATTTCTCAAAATCCACTGAAGCACATATATTGAGACCTAGCAAAGGCACATCGGGCTAACAGTCCCTACAATTTTGCCAAGTTTCGTGCAAATCCATTCAGCCGTTCGAGCTAAAATTGAGTCCAACCGCCCTATGGAAAACTCAATGCAAAAAACGCGTTTTGGGACCCCCCTTTTTTCTCAGCCCCCCCTTGACGAAACCCCACCAAATTTTCAGGGGCTGCTCAGAAACAAAATGTGCCATTTTCCTGAAAATTTCAGCCGATTCCGTCCACAAACGCCAAAGTTATTAGACATAAAATTTTCAGAAATCCCATAGGGAATTAATCCTAACTATATATACCTACTGGCGATAGCCAGTAGGTAATATATATATATATATATACATATATATATATATATATATATATATATATATATATAGATATATATATATATATATCTATATATATATATATATCTATATATTCACTGGAAAAACTATAGGTTTGACACCAGTTATAGTTAGCTGGAAATTTTTCTGACATGAAACCAAATGAAATTCCCACGTTATAGTTAGTTGGACTCACTATAACTAAAGATAGATAAGGGTTTGGTCAACACCAGCCCTAAAATCAGGCCCCAGCACTGTGGAGAGTGTACTCCTAGGATTGTACACAAAATATTTACAGGAGTATCAGAGGGCTTGTTCCCCTTTAATGGATCCCAAATGAACCCTCTGGATATACTCCTGCTACCTTCATTAGCTGCACTTCTAAGACGCAGCTCATCACATTCTTTCCATATTCACACCAAGCAGTCACTGAGTTCTTCTTCCATATTCGCACTAGTGATAAACAGTTCACAGGCAATGGATTTCCATATTAATGTTAACTGATCAGAGGCAGTGGTTCCCCTGTATTAACACTAAGGGTGCCCTCGTGACAGGCAATGGGCACCTGCACCTTAGGTGCACACTCTTCAAAAGGTGGTCTCCCTTACCCCATGGGGAACACTGATCAGATGGAGATGTTCTACCATGCTAACACTAGGAGCACACTGTGTACTACTGATGCCTCTCAGATAAACATTAGGAGTGCACAGATTACAGGAGTTATATCCCTACTAGTCAAGCCCTATCTACAGAAAAAATGAATGAATGAAATTATTTGTAGAGCGCGCGATGGCCAAACGGCTTCCTGGCGCTAGGAGCTCTAAAGAACAGAACAGACCGGGCCAGGAGGGTTAGCGGGGGAAGGCCAGGGCAAACAGAAAAGTTTTAAGCGCCTTACGAAAGTGTGAAAAGATAGGGATCGAGCGCATAGAAAGAGGAAGAGAATTCCAGAACCGGGGTGCAAGAACAGAGAATCGGGTTCCACCAGTGCGAGATTTGTGGAAACGGGGAACAGTAAGGAGGGCAGAAGAAGATGAACGGAGAGTGCGGGCAGGAGTGTGAGGGGAAATGAGAGAATTGATGAAAGCCGGTGCAGAGTGATCAAGGGACCGATAGACAAGGCACCCTAGTTTGAACAAAGATCTCTGCAGGATGGGTAACCAGTGGAGGGATTTGAGGACGGGAGTGATGTGATGGGTTTTGGGCAAGTGAAAGATAAGACGGGCAGCCTGATTCTGGATAGCTTGAAGGCGGCGGGTTTCATAAGCAGGAATGCCAGCGAACAAGCTATTGCCATAATCAAGGCGGGAGGTGATAAGGGCAAAGACAATGATTTTGAGGGAGTCAAGAGAAAAGAAGCGGGAGATTTTCCGGATAATCCGGAGGGAGAGAAAACAGGAGGACACCACGGCACTGACCTGGCCGTGCATGGACAGGTCCTGACTGACCTTGATGCCCAGAGTTTTGACAGAGGAAACAGGAGTGGGAGGGGGGCCAAGAATAGGGGGCCAGAAAACAGGGGACCAAGGGCTGGATGAGCCGCCAGTCAGAACAAGCTCAGTCTTATCTGGATTGAGCTTGAGGTGGTTGGCGCCCATACACCCAGAAATAAAGACCATAGTGGAGTGAAAGAAAGGTAGGGAGTGAGAAGGAGAAGAAAGATCAAAGACGAGCTGGAGGTCATCTGCGTAGTTATACACAGAGACCCCCAGCTCAAGAAGGGAAGAGATAAGTGGATGGATGTAAAGATTGAAAAGAAGGGGAGAAAGAGAGGAACCTTGGGGGACCCCACAGGGCACCGGGAGGGGGGGGAGCAGAAAAGCCGGGGAGGTGAACAGCTTGAGAACGTCCTGTCAGAAAGGACGTAATCCAGGAAAAGGCAGGGCCTCGTATGCCCGCTGCGCTGACACGGTCCAAAAGAATGTTATGGTCGACCGTGTCAAACGCAGCGGACAGATCGAGGAGAATCAAAGCTTGGGGAGAGTTGACATCAGCCTTGGCTTTGAGCTCGTCGAGGACGGCTAGCACCACGGTTTCGGTCGAATGACCCGAACGGAAACCAGCTTGGTGAGAAGCAAGGAGTTGGTTCTGTTCAACATAAGCAGAGAGACAGGAGGTGACGTAAGATTCCAGAATTTTAGCAAGATATGGAAGAAGAGAGATAGGTCTGAAGTTAGAAGGGAGAGAAGGATCAAGACCAGGCTTTTTAAGAATAGGGGAAACAATAGCAGATTTGAATGAAGAAGGGACCAATCCAGTGGAAAGAGAGGCGTTAAGGAGGGAGAGAGGGGTAGCGGGACAGGAAGAAAAAAGAGTTTTAAGAATGCGGGCAGGGGCACAGTCAGTGGGGGAGCCAGACTTGGTTTTAGTAAGCAGAGCTAGGAAAGAGTCCAAGGAGAGGGGGGGAAAAGAAGAGAAGGAAGATTTAGGCGCAGAAGGGACAGAGTGGAGTGGAGTAAAAGGAGTGACCGAGATGTTGGATTTAATTTTAACAATCTTCTCGATAAAGAAGTTGTTAAGTGAGGAACAAAGAGCCTGGGAGGGAGTAAAGTGAGGACAAGCACGGTCAGAGGTGGCCAAATTGTTGACCAGGGAGAAAATATCTTTAGGTTTGTTGGCCGAAAGAGCCACTTGTTCAGAGAAATACTTGGTCTTTGTGGCCAAAATGGCCTTCTTGTACTCCTTAAGAGAAGACTTGTATTTGGCCTTGAGGTCGGGGCAGTAGCTGCGGCGCCAAAGGCGCTCCGAGCGCCTTTGGCGCCGCAGCTACTGCCCCGACCCCGAAAAAAGTTGAGCAAATTAACAATATGGACACACAAATCAAAGAGAGTTCTTCTCTTCATATTAACAAAAGCACTCTTCACATGAGGTGGTTCTCCAGAAAGAAATGCACTGTTCAGAGGAGGTTGTCTTTAATAAGCAGAATTCATGGGTGGTGCTTCTCTATTTTATAACCATTGGAACACTCAACACAAGAAGTAAGTAAGTCTTCCCAATTCAGGTTTAAGAAACACTACAAAAAAGTGATTCTCACTGTAAGACCTGCCATCTTAGGAGTGGTCTTCCCCCAAATATGTTGCCTTCTCTGCTCCTGTTTCCTGAACTTTGTTATTGTTGGCATTAGGACTTTGCATTTATCCACTGCCAGTAAGTGGGAACGTGCTTGTGATCTCTTCTTCAAAAATGGAAACATTGGTTTACATCCCATTGGCAATTTTTTATTCTTATGGGCCCCTAGTACCCAGGACCTATTACCTTAAATGCTAATAGTGTACCTGCAGCACTCACTATGTCACCCACTAAAAAGCTCATTAAAACAAGTCTCAGGCCTGCCATTGTAGCCTGTTGATCAGTTTTAAGCTGCCATTTTGACCTGGCAAAATAAACCTGGAAGGCCTAAACCTCCTTTTTAATAGATATACATCACCCCTAAGGTAGCCCCTAAACAGCCAACACGGTTTGGTAAATTGTATTTAGTGTGTGTTTATAGGTTTCACATGTTCTAGTAGCGGAAAACACCGAAATGCATGGTTTCACTATGATAAAGCCTACCTATTCATAATTTAACATTGGGTTAGCTAGTTACATTTAATAAGTGCTAACATTTGATTAGAAGCAGGTAGAAATATCATGTTTGGTCTCTAACAAATTATAATTTAAAACCCTAATTTATGATAAAGTTGTGTTTTAAGTCACAGTTCTGTAAATGCCACTTTCAGAAAATGTGCATTTAGTTGGGCTCTCCATTTAATGCCTGCTGGCATGTCCTCAGTCACATGACCCTGCTATAAGGCGTTGTGTATTCCTCCTAGAAAGTGGACACTGGGGCTTAGGTGTGGGCAGGATGGGCCATCTTACCAAGTTGTAAGGGAGCTATTCCTTGACCCACTTGCACCTCTATGACGGCTGCTTCCAGGACACACACAAAAACCTAACATTACTTGTGTGTGAGCCTAGCCTTCTTGGAGCCTTGAAAGGGTAAGGGAGGAACTTTCCAGAACCGGATATGGGGGTAGCATAAACATTTTCCTCACTTTAAAGGCTGGTCTCAGGTGCAAATATTGAACTCTAAGACCAACTCTTCAGTACACTCCTGAACTTGCGGAGGACATCAGAATGACTACCTTGTACTCCAGAGTACAGTCCTGTTGCTTTAGGCCTGCTTTGTACCCTAGAGGACAATCCTGCTGCTACCACTGGACTGCCCTTCTGTTTGACACCCACAGCTCCCTAGAAGACTGCTCTGCTGCTTGAACACAAGACTACAAGAATGACTCAAATGGCTAGTTGGCGAGCCTCTTGTGTGAGCTACAAGGACATAACGAGTTCCAGAGACCTTGGCCTCTGGTGGATTGTGTCATAACCTCCCAGTTGCTGCACATCCAGACATTCACCCTTAGAAGTGGCATTAAATATGCTCCTCCTGCCTAACCCTAACAGTTAGGACTTAGAAACATTCTCACCAAAAATTGTCAGAAGATCTGGGCCTAACTGCCAGCCAAAACCACCCAAGTAACATTGTTGATCACCCTGATTTTGCATTTTTTATTTATCAAAGTTTACTCTATGTTGTTAAATTGGTCAGATTTTTCTTGTATTGTGTTTTCACTTCATTATTGTTTCAGTGCTGCATAAATTCTCAACACAGTGCCTCTAAGTTAAGCCTGACTGCTTTTGTGCTAAGCTACCAGAGGGGTAAGCATAGTTTAGTGACTCTTGGGGTTCACAGTGACATGAACTGTGGTTGTTGCTTGAGCAGGGTTTACACTCCTATAACCTAACTTCTTACATTCACATTGCTCTTTCAGTGGTTGCCAGCCTCCGTTGCTTTTCCTGCAAGGATTATAATGATGGAGGATGTGCAGCAGACCTTATTAGGATAGAAGAGTGTACCCCACCACGGAACGTCTGTCTGGAGGCCATCACTATTGTAATCATAGGTAGGGTAACCATAATAATTTTCAAGTTCACTGTACCAATAGTGACTCGCATATGATGTCATAACTGATATGTTTTCTACTGTCTTCTCCTAAATCTGTTCAATAATGGACCTAATGCTGGGAACTGTGTATCACCTGATTTCTTTTTATAGCTAAAGTACAATCTATTTGTATAATTCTTGTGTGTCAGCATATCAAGGCTAAAAATATCTTGAGGGCAAATTATTACCTAAAAATACTGAGCTTCAATATATCTAGAGAGTAAGTGAAAATAAGTAAGTATAAATGTACTATCTTTACTCAAAATCCTAGTACCTCAAAGATGAAAGGAAACATAAAGAAAAACAAACAGGAGCCGAAAACAGCTCAGAAGCGAGCTCATTGGTGAGCTCAGATGTGGACACTGGTTCAGAGGATGGGAACAGGTGTGACAACCGTAGCAGGGATCAATAATAGCCCCCATTTGTTATTGACGAGCTGCGTTTTTACGCCTGGACAGGACTCAAAATACCAGACAAAAAACGCAACGGAAAAGAAAAGAGCACCAAGGAGACGTGAGGCCCGACAGGGCGGGCAGGAATGGAGCTACGATCTGGAGCCAGGTGAAGGAACCTTTCCAAAGCGAATATTGGGTGATCCAGCAAAATTAATTTGTCTGAGTCTCACAGGAAGAAGAAACCAAAATACTATCACTGCTTTTATCATACTGTACAAGGACACATTTTAATTATGCCCAACCCCACATTGAATTCTACAAGTTTGTCAGGAGGCTGAAGCTTAAAAAGTGTTTCTCCAATAGAAAATAGCAATTGGGAAGATACAGGCAGTTGCAGAAATGCGAGGGACTGCCAATACCTGGGACTTTGAGTGAAACTGCTGGTGCTTTTGGTTTAAATATTTATGAAAGTATTAAAACCGTGCTCAAGCCAACATCAGTCTTTTCTCCCAATACCCCAAAGGATGCCATTGATATTTTTTCTGAGTTTATAATTAATGATTTAAAAGAGTTATCAATAACTTCTTGTAAGACCTTTATGAAAAGTGGTAGTCAGTAAGAAACGAAATTCTCCAAGCTTGTTGTGAAGATAAAAAATTAGAAAAGAGATAGAAGTGTGACAATAGGACAAAGGAGGCAACGTGGTCCTTTGGCCGCTTGATTTGTATAATGAGGAAGCCAAGACACAACTGAGGGACAATCATTGCTACCTAAAAGTACCACACAGCAATTTTAACAGAGGGGAAAAACAAATACTTGAAAGATTCTGCTAGATGGTTAGGTTTGGGCATGCTATCTCAGGGCAAATACCTGTTTTTGAAGGTAGAAAATCCAGTCACACACATTTTTTCACCTTATTCCAAAGGGTCATAAAAATAAAGAGACCCCACCTGGTAGGCCCATAATTTCTGTCTATTTGAATCCATATCCAGGTATTTGGATTATTTTCTTCAGGAGTTCGTTAATAACCTCCTGTGTATATTCAAGATACTAGAGCCTTTTTAAATAGGATCACTAATGTGGTGTGAAAGGATTCTTATCTTCTAATTACACTAGTCGTGACAAGCCTTTATACGAGCATAGCCCATGAGGATGGGCAATGGGCCGTGCGGCATTTCCTGAATACACAACCAATTTCATTATATCAGCACTCTGGAATGTTGATAGAAATGTGTTGACTATGTCTGAACAACAACTATTTTAAGTTTGGTAGTGACACATTCAAGCAGATGCAAGGCAACAGCAATGGGCACCTGCTTTGCCCCCATCTATGCTAATTTGCATATGGGCTGGTGGGAGGAGCAGCTGCTCAAAGTTGAACATGCTAGAGAATGGAAGAAGAACATAATTAAATGGTTGTGATTCGTTGTCGATCTGTTTGCAGGGACAGTACATGGGAATCAGCACAACAATTTGATCTGGAAATAAACAATAACCAATTGAATCTAAGATTCAAAGGCACAATCAGCAGGTCTCAAGTCTCCTTGCTTGATCTAGAAGTATATGTAAAGGAAAATGCATTACACACGCGCAGGTTTAGGAAACCTACGCCCGGCAATTCCATTCTGCACGCCAAGAAATTGAAGATGAGCATACACTATGCAGGGCACCTTAGAATGAAATGCAATTGTGGCGAGGTATCAGCTCTGACAGAACCCAGGAATGCTTGACCAAGAGATTCATGCAAAGAGGCTACAACACACAATTCTTAGGCCAAGCACTATGCAAAGTAAACAAAATTGACAAGGAGGCCCTACTTTGACCTAATTTTTGCAGTCAAAAACAATGATAAAAACTATCCAATTGCACGCCAAATTAATGAAGGTTTTATTCATGTACATGAGTAGTAGGTGATCATTATAACTAGAATAATTAGCACTTGCACTTTTGAGAAGACAATCTCATCCTTGCAGACAGAAAGAGGAGAGTAACTTTTAGGAAAGCACCTGCACTTTAATGTTCATCAGGATGAACATATTCAGCACTTGCACTTTCGAGAGGTTACTCACTCCCTTTGAAGAAACATCAATTATGTGAGTAAGTTCTATGAAGACACTTTAGATTTTTACCTTTATTACTGAGGCACTTGCACTTTATTTATTTATACAGATGCAAGCCATCTTACATGAGGAATGTTTTGATGTTTTCAGGATGCGGCGGTGTAACAGGAATTAGATGTGTATATTTGTGCACAGAGTGGACCAAATTGCATTTATTTAAAATTCAGAGCAAATGAACTGTGAAACCCGATTTTATGTACAGATTGACAGGAAATGACAATGTGAGTTATATTTGGTGAGAGGGAAGAGATACCCTCTAATGAAATAAGGTTTATCCATATTTGTATCTAAGTTTATACTTATTTATCATATAATTGTATTTTTTACTACTGCCAATAAGAGCAGTAAGCACTTGCACTTTCTTTGAGGGAGCCAAGAAGTGAAGCCTCCCTTTCATGTGATGTGGGTTCCCCAAAATAGGTGATTGATAATGAATTATAATTATAATCAAGTTTTGATGAACATGAAGGCAGACCCCGGACAATGTTAAAAATGTGTCATAATATCTGTCACAATTGAGGTAACATGTGATTGAGAGCCCTTTAATTGTGGGTTGATGATGACTTTTGTTGTGTGAACAAGGCAGGAAGTGCCGAAACACGTTACAGCGTTAATAATAAACGAGGAACATATTGTAAATCTTTCCCCTAAGTCGTGTCCATTTCTAATTGAGGAAACTGGAGTTGTAGTTCATATATATATATTTATTTCTCTTCATTCCTTTCCATGCAAACCACCAAAGCCAACCAGCCAGCATACGAGACAATGCAAGAAAACAGCAGCACTGCTGAGGTATCCAAAAAATCCTTTTAGTTTAATTTTATATCACCATCGGGTGCGCACATGAAACCAACGCATTTCAGCCGTAGCCTTCAACAGGGTCATAGAGTTTCCAATGTGCAGAAAGTATTTTTAAAGGAACAATCCTCTTTATCTCATCGCCATTGAAAGCGATGGCTAGACTGCTGCATTTCATAACAATAGGCACATTATCCCTTCCATATTTCTTTCTAACATAGCATCAATTCATTATATTTTTTGTTTTTGTTTTTATTTTTAATATACATTTTATCCTTTTTTGGTTTCAATTTTCTCATTTGAGAAATGTTGGCAAAGTACCCAAAAATCCACAAAAAGCCATGAACTGGTCAAAAATAATAAAGAAACATTTTACAAAAGGAAATTTGGAAATATTGGGAAATGCATCTGTCAGAGAGAGGAATATTAACGAAAAAGATCAAACATGCAGTGGAAATCAAAGTTAGTAGACAAGAAGGAGGGCTGTTGTATACATAAAATCCCTTTGTATAGATCTTTTTCTTCAAGCAGTCTATTCTATTCCTTATCTAATCAAAGAGGACGTATAATCTATATATAAGAGGTATAAATCAATCAAAGTGCAAATGCGATTTTTCTTTACATTGACATATCATGATTCATTATGACCTTAAAGTGCAAATGCTTGGGAGGATGGTTTAAGTTATGTGTAATCTTCACTATACCTTTCAAATTTTACTAGAGTACAATTCAATTGTAAACATATTCTCTCATATATGCAAAAATCACATACGGTAATATACCTTCAAAAGAGAAAGATAAAAAGGAGAAAATACAATAGAATATAAACCATTTGTCAAATGTTAACCTTATAAAATCCCTCTAAAAAAGGATATATCTAATAAGATTGCATTCTCAAATATAATAAAGTGCATTTCTTTACACTGACAAGTCATAACTGCTTTTACAAATAAAGCTCAAATTCTTAGGAAGATGATTTAAGGTTCCGTGCAATCTCTATTGTAAATCAAATAAAGTGCACTTCATTTGATAAAATATATTTTTTCATATGTGCAAAAATTGCATATAGTTCTATATCTTCAAAAGAAAAGAAAATAATTAGGAGGAGAAAAGATAAAATAATATGAATGATTATAAAGACATTCCTCACAATTTTAACCTTATAAACCCCCCTTAAAAGATGTACCGTAGATCCTTATTTAATAAAATACAGAGAAACGATTGTTCTACAATTATTGTTCTAAATATTTGTCATTTGCAGCTGTATGAAAAGATTATTCCTACATAAAGATACCTTCATATCATCAGTTATTTTCCTGTTTCATAGATTAGCAAACTATTTTTTCTACGAAGACACACAAATACCTTCTTGTATTACTATCAGGTTTCCCATGTTTATCACTTTAAACGCCAGTTAATATACCATTGGAGATTGGACATCAGAATTTCACATCAAAGAATATTTCACAGATCCAAATGTTATTCTAATAAAAGCCCTCAATTGTTAAAATTGCAAATCAGGAGTTACAAATGAATATACAACTCCACATCTGTGTTTAGTCCATGAGTAGTCTCAGTACCCATACATATTATCCTTTTTGATTCTTCTTTGTGGAGTTTTAACTCTCTATTTCCTTCTCAAGGTTTTTCTTGCAATATGCTTCACACCATAATATTTCATGTTATCTGTTTTTATCTCATGTACCTCCGAGATGTGCTTTATCATGGCAAATTGAAGATCATGATTTTTATCGCTCGTAGATGTTGCAGAATACGGAGGTATAGTTTATTAACAGTGCTACCCATGTATTTCACGTCACATGTGCATTCTAGCTCATATGCCACAAAATCTGTTTCACATGTAATCCATTCTCATATTCCCTTCATCTTTAAATATATTGTTTTATTTTCTGTTTTATTATATCCGTGACCACATGCCATGGGGTATTTCTATAAACCCTCCTTTTTGCTCATTAACCAATTTACAGAGCTACTTCTCATCATACTGTGAGGTGTCATGTAGATTCTTGTGAGGATGTCCGCTAAGGCTGCTGATTTTCTGTAAGTAATGGTAAGAGATTCAGGAAGTAAACTTTAAAAGTTCATCATCCATTTTTAAAAGCTTCCAAATATCTTCTAATAGTTATCTTAATTTCCTATTCGATACATCATAATCAGTGATATATCTAGTAATTTGTGTCTCATCATCAGATGTAGGCCATCTGGATTTTTTTACCCGTAATGTTTCTCATTTTTTGATTCTGGCACTCTGAAAGGGCATCCCTCAGGACCATATCTGGATACCCCCTTTTTGGAAATCTGTCCTACTTTTCCTTAGCCTATCGGTTACATTCAGACTCCTCTGAGCAACTCCGTCTAGCTCTCAGAAATTCCCCATTTGCCACTATTTGCATGCAATATGCTGATGGTGCTAATGGGTTTTCAATACAGTTTTGTACAAATGTTGTCTCCTTCTATATTAACCCCACTATCCAAATAATTGATCTCCTTTTCCTGAATGTTAAAAGTGAATTGCAAAGTTTGTCCATTGTGATTCAGAGTTTGAAAAAACATTCCAAATCTGATTTTTCACACTCCCACATCAAAAAAAGATTGTCTATAAAACAAACTCACAAAATTAGTTGTTCCATGTTTACTTTGTTTTGCTCACTCCGTGCTATTTCAGCTTCCCACCATCCCATTAGTAGGTTAGTATACGTAGGCACAAACAATGTGCCCATTGCAGCTCCATGCACCTGTAAAAGATATTTGCTGTTTGGATGTTTGAATGTTCTAAAAGATGGTGCAGGTCTGTATGACGTACCTACCATGACGCGACGAGCGGAGACCACTCTGCCCAAATTCACACAAGGCTTTGCGCTTCCCCCCCGCTTTATAGTCGTGAAACCTTGCTCAACCTGAAAGAGCATGCGCACGAAGGTCATCTCACCCTCACTGACGCTGCCTTCCCAGTGCAGGACTTCGCTATTAGGGGCCTGCTTCTGGGGGGACTTCTTAATGTCAGATCACTGCCAAAGCATGCTGACGAAATTCATCTATTAATTGAAACTCATCACTTGGATGTTCTCTTTCTAACTGAAACATGGACCCACACAGACTGTGAAATTGAATTAGACTGGGCCTGTCCACAGGATTTTAAAATCCTGCATCTCCCTAGACCCAAAGGCCGCGGTGGTGGAGTAGGCATCATCTACAGAGCCTCTTGGCTCGTTACCATCCTAGATATGGACCCGGTCGCTGGAACCGAGCTCCTAGGCCTCTCCATTAACAGTCACACAGGAGCTATTTTTTCGGCAATTATCTGTTACCGACCTCCTGGGACCTTCAGCTCCCAACAACAACAATCACTACTTACCTCCTTTACCAACATGGCGACCTCCCACAATAAGCTCATCATTTTAGGTGATTTTAACCTTTGGTCGAATGGCACTCTTGACACGGGAATGAACAATTTAGTGCTCTCCTGTGATAGCGTGGGACTCCAACAACTGGTCAAGGAACCCACTCACACAGCAGGACATCGACTCGACCTCATCTTTTCTACCCCTCAGCTAGTACACTTAAACAATATCCTGCCTATGAGCTGGACTGATCACTCCCTTCTTAAATTTTATATTACTAATAAGGGGACCAGTACGCCGACACACAGTGGCTGTTCGGAATTCATGTATAGAGACTGGAAAGCTCTAGGAAGGCTGAAAACTACTGGTGCCTTGTTTCCAGTGGAAGACAGTTTCTCCCCTCACAACCCAGTAGTAGACAACTACGAGGTTTTCTGTACTAAGATATCCTCAATTACTGATTCCCTTGTTCCCTTAAAAAGTTGCAAAACTAAGGGCAGAGCATCAGCCCCTTGGTTTGATGATTCCCTGAAAGCCCTTAAATTAGCCTGCAAACAGGCTGAGAGGAAATGGAGGCAAGGATATTCCGACACTAACAAGCTGATCTGGAAAAACAAACTCCTGGAATATAAAGCTGCAATTATTAAATGTAAATCCACCTACTATTGCTCCACTATAGCTACAGCCGCCAACAGTTCCAAAAGCATCTTTCAGATCCTTAACAACCTCACCCACCCCAACTCTGCCAAAAAAACTATCCCTCCCACACAAGCACTCTGTGACAATCTCGCACAGTTCTTCAAGGACAAAATCGAGACGATCATCCATAACCTGAGCACTAGCCCTGGAGCTGACTCTATTGACTACAAAAAGATAAGCCCAGGGTGTTCTCCTACTATATGCCTGCGGGAATTTCCCCCCATCTCGGAGGCGGCTTTCGATAGTTTGGCTCGTGGGATTTCTTCGGGTTCCCCTCTTGACCCTCTGCCCCCTAACACTTGGAAAGCTTTCGGAGTGGAACTTTTCTGTACCCTTCGCAGAATCTGCAATCAATCCCTGCGCTGCGGGGTTGTTCCGGCTCCTTGGAAGCAGGCTCTTATCACTCCACTACTGAAGAAACCCTCCTTGAACCCCGAATGTTTACTGAACTATCGGCCTATCTCCCTATTACCTTTCCCGGCGAAAATCGTCGAGCGCTGGGTGAGCTCCTGTCTTTCCAAACACCTGGAGCAGAATAACATCCTGGACGAAATTCAATTTGGGTTTCGTCCGGCCCATGGCACTGAAACAGCTGTTCTCACTGCCATGGAGGACCTTCGTATGCGCACAGACAGGGGCCAGGCAGCAGCCCTGGTCCTGCTGGACCTGTCTGCCGCATTCGATACGGTCAATCATGTGACTCTGCTGGAAAGACTGAGGGAGGCAGGGGTTGATGGCACCGCCCTGCTCTGGTTTCACTCCTTCCTGCGGGATAGGAAGCAGGCGGTGTCCCTACCCCCGTTTCAATCTGCCTTCTCCCCAGTTCCCCATGGGGTGCCCCAGGGCTCGTCTATCAGCCCTATTTTATTCAATGTCTACCTCAAACCTTTGATTATGCTAATAAAATCCCATAATCTAAAAGCCATAAACTATGCTGATGATACTCAGTTTATTCTCTCTTGGGAGGGGGAAGAATCAATCCCCCTGGAATCATTTCACAACTGTCTGAGAGACACAGCTGGTTGGTTGCACAAAAATTCCCTGCAATTCAACTCCTCTAAAACTGAGGTTCTGTACTGTGCCGGAAGTCGGATCCCTCGCTTATTCCCAGCCGATTTCTGGCCCCCTGAAGCCCCGGTAAAGCCTCAACCGGTTACCACCGTTCGCAATCTGGGTGTCATGATGAACGACAAACTTAGCATGGAAACTCAGGTTGCGAAAACAGTGTCCACCTGCTCGGCCCTCCTGCGCTCCCTACGCAAGATCATGCCACTTCTCCCCTTACAAGCCCGGGCGCTAATAGTCAGGTGTACTATTCTTAGTCGCCTTGACTATTGCAACGCGATGCTGTTAGAGGCTCCAGTTGTATTGCTTGACCGACTCCAAAGAGCTCAATCTGCCGCTGCCAAACTAGCCCTTGGCTGGTCAAGGAGATCCTCGGCCACTGCGGCTTTGGCCGAGCTGCACTGGCTTCCTATGAGGCAGCGAGTGGCTTTTAAATCACTCTGTCTTGTCTTTAAGGCATTACACGGAGTTGGGCCCAAACCCCTGCGATCCATGTTCACGTGGTACATCCCAACCAGAGCCCTCCGCTCCTCCACAGCCTGTCTTGTCTCAATACCAAGATTCTACAAGGTCAGGACGGGGGGAAGATCCTTCAGAGTTGCTGCCGCTAAACTTTGGAACAGCCTACCCCTCGACATTCGCCAAATCACTGAACTCTTCCCTTTCAGAAAGCGGATTAAAACCTGGCTCTTTCCCTAAACGTTAAACTTTGGCTTTACTTATCTGTTGTCCCCACTGCTCTCCATCTCAGGAGCTATACTGTTTCAGCGCCAGGATACCTGCAAGGTGACAGCTGCGCTATATAAGTTTTATAAATAAATAAATAAATATCCCATCTGCATGTTCAATTGAAGTATATAAAGAGACTACATTTACTGTAGCCATATAGTAGTTGGGCTTCCATGGCAGATCAATGATTCGGTTTGGAAAATCACATAGGTATTATGTAATATTTTTTACATGTAGAAATAAAAGTATATCAATGAACCTTGATGTATTTTCAAGCAAAGAACCTAATAAACTAACAATAGGTTTTCCTGGAGGATCTGTCTTGTTTTATGTATTTTAGGAAGGAAGTAGATTTGGGGCATAATAGAATGAGTTGTTCTTAACTATTTTATATTCTTCCACATCTAAAAGATCCTTATACTGGAGACATTCATAGCTGCCCAGTCAGGGCATCCACCCCCATCATGGGACGACGCCACTATATCAGTTTTTAAGAAAAAAGATAAGCCTTCATATCTGCCTGGCTCATATCGGCCTATATCGCTTATTAATGTGGATGTCAAAGTCTACTCTAAAATTCTTGCGAACCGGCTGATCTGTGTGGTCCCGGGATTGGTTTCTAATCAACAGCATGGATTCCTACCTGGGCGGGATACAACTAATCATGTCTCCCGAGTCATTGCAGCCCTGGATTACACCGAGACGACGCATAAGAATATAGGTTTAGTATTCTCAGACGCAGAAAAGGCGTTCGATCGCGTCTCATGGCCGTATTTGTGGGCTGTTATGACTAAAGTCGGATTTGGGCCTTGCTATCTGCAGGCCATCCAGGTTATGTATAGGCATCCAAGGGCACAGATTTCTACGTCAGGACAGTTGTCAGGGTATGTAGATATTTCTCGTGGTACACGCCAGGGATGTCCATGTTCGCCACTTTTATTCGCTATTTACATCGACCCACTGCTGCAGGCGTTAACCATATCATCACATATACCATCCATGATCTTTCCGGGGGGCAGCATGCGTGTGCTAGCATATGCAGATGACATTGCAGTTGTGACATCAGACCCGGACACCGCAGTTTCCGAGATTGAAGCTATAACTAAAGAGTTTGGTCGGGTAGCAGGATACAAACTCAACATTTCAAAAACACAAATTGTATGTACGTCAGGATTATGCCCTAATGATAATCGAGTAACCCCAGAAGCCAAGTATCTTGGTATTAAAATTAGACTATCCCTTCATGATCTGGTCATGGTCAACTGGACCGATCTTATACGCTCTATAAAACAACAACTAGAAAAAATTGAATGCTTACATTTATCGATGGTGGGATGACGTAATGTGCTTAAAATGTCTATACTTCCTAAAGTGCTGTACTTCTTCAGGTCAGTCCCACTTGAGGTACCACCCTTGGAAATGCGGAAACTTCAAGCAACGGTGGAAAGATTTATTTGGGGATGGAAATCCCCACGTCGGGCATCTAAATTCATGACACTTCCTATGTTGAGGGGAGGCTGGGCCGTCCCAAACTTTATATTATATTATTTGTCTTGTTTGTTACAGAATATAAAGTTTGCTGTAAATGGAGATGACCCACCTCAATTTCAGGACCCTGATATTTTTTATTTATTACTTGGCCCACGAGCACGACAGATGCTTCTTCGTTTTTACGAGCCTAGCTATTACAAGAGAACGAAATTTAAGTTGGTCTACACTGCTTTTAAGGGCTGGCGCATGATTAGTAAAATCATGCAGCTGCATCGCATTAATTATCACACTCCTTGCGACTCCCCGGCACTACTACCATCTATATTTTGGGACTATAGAATTCAAATCTGGGGGGAAAAAGGCTTAAAAGCGGTTGGATCATTGTTTAAAGACGGTGTAGTGTTATCTTTTCAAGAGCTTAAAGACACCTATGCAATCCAACAGAATGATTTTTTTAAGTATTTACAGTTACGAGATTTTATTTTTAAGCATCTAAATTCAATATCTATACTGCCTAACGGTCTATTGACAATACTTAATAGACCGACATGGATCGGTATTATATATAATTATTTACTCGAATTACATCAGGACGACCTTCCACTGCAGGAGTCCAAATGGTTGACGAGGCTTGCTACTAGTTTTGTACCCTTACAAGAGTCTATTAACATCGCGGCCGATATTATGCTATCGGCAAATTTACGTGCTCAGCACTACAAAACTTTATTTAATCTTTACCATACTCCTGCAAAAATGGCAAAGTGGGGCAACAGTTATAATGGGAAATGTTTTAGATGCCAAACTAATATGGCTGACATTGTTCATATATTTGTTGATTGCAATGTGTTAAATCCATTCTTCACATTCATTGTACAATTTCTTTCAAGTATGCTAAAAGCTGATATCATAATCTCCAAGGAAATGATTATCTTTGGTCTATCTAGTGACTTGGATGTGTTTGTATCGTATCGCAAGTATAGATACCTGCTATTTATGGTGACGGCAGTGGCTCTCCTCTGTATTGCTCAATGTGGTTGAAACCGGAAGCTCCAGCTTATGAGATGTGGAGAGCGAAATTCTACAATGTGTTTTACCTGGAGTACAACCTATATTGCACTAAGTCAATTAAGAAAAAGCAAAGGGGGATTAAGGTTTGGCAGGCGATGATTGATCATATGGGGGTCGAAGAGTGAAGTTTGTATAAAGCTAGACCAAGGAAGGTCTTCACTGTAGCGTAACATTAACACTGTCTTATATCTTGTAATATTTATTTAATGTACTGTTTTTTTATTTATCTACACAGGTTAAATGTTTTATTTTTTGGAAGTGTATAACATCATAACTGTATCATGAATATGAAAAGATATCGGTTTTGAACTGAATCAATAAATAAAAAATAAAATAAAAAAAAGATCCTTATACTGCTGTTCATTTAGCAATAGATATAAGTTTTGGAAATGTTCTTCACTGAGGTCACCAGGTAGTTTTCTATAATGATCTCTGTTGTTTAATTTCCTGTTGGCTTCTACAATGTTTTTCTCTTTGCTGAGAATCACAATATTGCCTCCTTTGTCACTTGATTTTATTATTATACTTTCATCTTGGTGTATATCTATCAATGCTTCTCAGTCTTTATTCCTCAAGTTATTCTGAGAGTTCATTCTATTATTTATTCCTTTTGAAACCAACCATTTTAGTTAATCCTTCCACCGTAACTTCCTGAAATAGGTAAATTTTGTTTCCAGCAGTAAACTAGGGGCAGAATTTTGATTTCAACTTACAACCACTCTCTGGTGCTAAGTCTGTGGAAACTACAAAATGCTCGCATAATGTAAAACAGACATATTATCTATAGTTTGTCCATCAATCCCAGATGCTTCCTTTTCCAAGCTAGTTAAGGCCCGTCAAGGATCAAATTCCCTAGCCGTTATCACTGATAATATGAGTTTCCCCTTCTCTTTCTTTGGATTTTCTTCTTTTTGAGCATAGAATTTCTTTAACTTGATTTTTCTAGTAAATTTGTAAAAGATCAATTCTAGTATTCAGAAGGTTAAACCCAGAGTGGGGGCACAAGGTTACTCCTTTATTTAGTAGTCGCATATGATGTTCATTTATATTTTTGAGGAAAGATTAATGATTAAATTATTTTCTTTTTATTTGATTATTGCTTTTTGTTTTGTGCTCCTCAATCTCTTTTTGTTCCCCTTTGATCTTGTTTGGGGGATCTTCTTGTTCCTTATTCAATTTCCTCTTCTACTGCATGCCACTCCAATCTACAACACTCCACTGTATGCTATTCTATTGTATGACACTTGACTGTACGGTACTCCTCTCTACTCCACTCCAGTGTATTGCACGCCACTCTATGCCTTTTCATTCTATGCCATTCAATTAGATCCCACTCTATCTCACTACACTGTATGCTATTACACTCTACCCCAAGCCACTGTACACCACTCCAGTCTACTCAGCTATAGATTATTACACTGCATGCTACTCCACTGTACAACACTCCATTCTACGCAACTTCATACTAGCCTACTATATTGCATGCAACTCCACTCTACACCTTTTTAATGTATGCCACTTCGCTAAACGCTACTCAGATATATGTTATTTCACTCTATGTCATTCCACTGTATGCAACTCCACTCTATGCTATTACACCTAAATGCTACTCCACTGTATGGTACTTCACTCTACGCCACTCCAGTGTATGCTAATCCACTCTACCCCACTCCATTCTACGCTATTCCATTGGATGCCACTTCACTGTATGTCACTTCCACTGTATGCTATTACAGTCTACACTACTTCACTCTATGCCACTGCACTGCATGCTACTCTACTACACGCTATTTTGGTCTACGCCACTCTACTGTACACCACTCCACTCTACATTGTTCCACTGTATGCCATTCCACTCTTTTCCACATCAGTGTTCACCACTGAACTCTGTGCAACTCCATGCTACGCTGGTTGATTGGATGCAAGGCACTCTATGCTATTTCACTCTACCCCACTCTACTGTGTACTACTCCAGTCTACACCATGACACTGTACACCACTCCATGCTATTCTACTGTAATCCATTCCATTCCACTCTACACTATTCTACTCTACTATACGCCCCTCCACTGTACTCAACTCTTTGCTATTACACGGTCTGCCACTCCATTGTACGCTATTACACTGTACGCCACTCCATTGTATACTGTACCCCACCCCACAATGCACCACTACAGTCTAAACCACTTCAATGTACTTGACTCCATTGTCCCTACTAAGCTATACACTATTACACTATACCTCACTCCCCTGTCAACTACTGCACTATGTGCTATTCCACTGTGCACCACTCCAGTCTATGCTACTCCACCATACTCTATTCAGCTTTATGCAAACCCACTGTACACTACTCCATTCTACGCCACTCCAGTGTACTCTCCTCCACTCTATATAACTCCACTCTACAAAACTCTACTTTTTGCCACTCTACCAGAGGTAGAGAAGGCCAATACAGTCACCACCCCATGATGTTAAATATAAATGGCTTTTTGTTTGGAGACTACGGATATGTCTTCTGTTTTTGTATTTTGGGGTCAGGAGGCCCCTTTCACTATTTCCGTAATCCCTGTCTACTTTCCTCAAAAATATGGGCTCAGGTCTAGGAGGTGCCCCCCCTTTCCAGGAGATGTCCGTCATGTATATGATTCACTGAGTGAGATACCCAGTGTGTACCTCATTCCAAGTGATGCTCATTACCTGTCCCAGTTGTCACAGGGCATTAACATAACAAAAATCCTACAAAGCATCTTTACAGGCTCATTTTCCAGCATAGCCTAAGCAAGTTCCCCTTTTTAGGTCGAGCGTGAGCCAGCATGCAAGCGCTGCTCTGCGAAGATCTGTGGTGGTCCATTACCTGTTATTAGGTCTCGGCTAGGCAGCGCATGCACTGTCACATCAAGAGATGCTGTATACACTATTGTGGGGGAAGCTCTGCCCACTTTCTGCCTATGTTTTTGAATGGCTCAAATCTGAAATGCTGCATTCTGATTGGTTGCTGGCGTATTAGTCCCACCTCCCTACTGCCATGAATTCATGTGTATCCTTTCATGCCTATCAGCCCCTTTACTTCAGCAACTCTTTTGTTCCCTTGCCTCCCCCTGTTACCTCCTGCAGTCTGTGACTTCTATGGCCACCACCACCCCCCCACTCACTCCTGTTTCCGCCTTCTTTGGCACCCGCATTTTTGTTTACTATGCAAAAGGAATCGTGTAAATACGAGTCCTATTGCATTTGTAAATGCTTTTTTCCCTATGATTTTGCAGCGAATATAATCATCATTGTATTTCACAAGTTACAGTTCGAAAAACCATGCATCTTTGGACCCCAGTACTTTAATTTTGTTCGGAACATTCAAGTGGTGAGTTGAAAATTGGCTTTTTATCTTTGATCACTATTGTACAAGCTCTTTTTTGTCGCTTCCTGTTTCCCTTAGTGGAAATAATTTCTTGCATTCTCTTAGTGCTGAAGAAGCCCTCATGCATATTTCTGAGACAACAAGTTAACTCTTTTCTTTTTCTAATTATAAACTTTGGGCTGCCATCAGTATTAAAGAATTTTGTGTAAGGAAACGGAACAGAGCTCGGGGGGTTTGTGTCCCTCATTATTTGGCCTAATTATCCTTTTATTTCTTCTGATGGAGCCTGGCTTCCACTTGTAGTATGGTGCCCAACTCCATCTTCATATCCCCTTTGAGTTTACTGTTTCATGTTCATTCCTAGCCACAGGACGTTGTGTCCAGTGTAACTTAAAAAGCACTCTGGTTTAGTGTGCCTTTTCTGATATGACAATACCAAAGGGGATGATGGACGGAACGCTTGAGTAAATCAAACACTCACCCCCAGTCAACTGATCTGGGTTTAATCCATCATCATTCTCTGCCATACACTACAGTCTTTCAGAGTCAAGCAGCAGCAGCTAATATATTCGGTGGTCAGATAGTGCGGGTTGGTATTTGACATATCTCACTGGTCAAATGATGCTGCTCATGCAGCCGTTGCAGACCCGTCTGGTTTAGTGCTCCACGGGCCTAGAGTGATGTTGCAGAAGAAACTGCCCACATTCTTTTTATTTGAATGTAGTTTATGTATTTAAGCAGATTCATATTTAAATCAAAATATACTGGTTTGCTTCCCAGACCTATCAGATTGTTACTGCCGTAAACTAAATGGACGCTTGGAAAAATACGTCTGGATCAAATCTTGTTTAAAGACCCGCTGCTGGGGCGAGTTAACGGCGTCATGTTTATTGTTTTTGCATTCAGTGAGCATTCCTTCTCCAGCTAATGTAACATGCATTATATCAGCGATGAGGAAGGTCCAATTAGAGAGCTAACCAAAAAATCGAAGTAATATGGATTTCCCTCCTATGTACCACGATAAATATCATGTTCGATGAGCACATCTGCCTTCTCTTCTGAACTATATTTACGTAGATCATTAGGAATGAAAAAACTGCTGGAAACAAATGTTCGGTTTTTATCAGATTTGTATACATTTAAATGATTTGCACATGTTTTAAACATTGTTTTGCGATCAAGAAAATGCCAACATTGTGTCTGGTCGCCAGATTTCCAGTAATAGATTGCTATAGTGATTTAAGAAATGTTTTGCT
Source organism: Lissotriton vulgaris (assembly GCF_964263255.1). Classification (NCBI taxonomy): domain Eukaryota; kingdom Metazoa; phylum Chordata; class Amphibia; order Caudata; family Salamandridae; genus Lissotriton; species Lissotriton vulgaris. Next base: position 156,675,385 of record NC_141695.1, on the reverse strand, counting down.
CCCCCAAAAAATAATGTTGGGCAGTTTCGCTTGTGGTCAGTTGTGCATCTGATTAAATTGGATCCCTTATTCTCAATGGTATGCCATCCAGCATGGCTCATACAGTCGAGGGTGTCCATTTATAATATTTCACCATAGATTAGAACTACTTTTGATCATGCGGCATGGTGTCTTTTTACCTAATGTTTGGTCTGTATTCGTCTCTTTTAATGTAATACTCCAGAAAGACAATTAAATGAGTCTCCTTGAAAAGGGTGAGCACCAATGTATCCATCACATGGATATTTTTTTTACAGAAGTGGTGACAGTGTCTCTAAAATTGCCAACAAGTTGTAAATAAGCTTTAAACCTACTCTTGCATGAATGATGTAGGTGCTCAATAGGTGTCTTGGATGTTAACACACTTTACTTCCCCTCCTATGGGTCTTGGCATCCTCCTGACCAACTCAGCTCAAACTAAAGCCGGGACATAGATGCCAATTAGGGCAATGTGACGTATGTGTGCAAATACTGTTCCCATAATCCCCTGGGAAGGTCAAATTGGTATTCTTAGTCCTGAACTTTGCTTAATATAGGCCTAGGAAAAGAGCATGGTGAACACCTCCTTTTTATGTCGATTTCAGCCTATAGCGGCAGCGCGCATGCGCTGCTCACTTTGCAAGGCATGCAGGATTCAGTGCGGAGTAGAAGCATCATGGAAGCTCCGCCCATCTTTTTCATTGCCTTGTGTCTTTGTCCTCCGTAAATGCTGTCTTCTGATTCATTTTGAAGCATGTTAGTCCCTCCATATGATGGATATGTTGTCATTTGTCACCTCCCATGGCTACTGGCCCCTTTACTTTGAGTGTTACACCGTACGTGGACTGTGAGCACTCTGTGTGCCTCCACCCTCTCTCCCATTGTCCGTGAAGCAATATGCAAAAGGTCTTGCGTAATGTGAGTCCTATTGCATTGCAAATACTTGTTGAAATGAGTAGGCTTTGTTGTTCAAATATCTTGCGCTCACTTGCGTGACTCCCCCCAGTGACTAAATAGCCACAGTGAAGTGTATATTGCATAAATCAGGCATTTGTAAATAGTATGTCGGTATTAAGTTTCTATGGTTTCTTCCTGACTCCAAGTGCTGTTACTCCTTCACTCAACTCCCCGCCCAGCAGCTCTTTCATTACTCTAGCGGCACCTATCTGCCGCTCAGGTTGGAAGGATCCAGTAGAGTTATGGCGAGCCACAAGAGTCATTAAAGTTTAGACTAAGATGTGCACGCTTTGTCACAAAGGAACATTCAAGCCTGAGCTTTTAATGTTACTTCAATGAGATTGTAGTGTCATTTTGATCTCAGTGGGCGCACTGCGCAGATATGTAACGCAGTGCTTCCGTGTTTTGCCTATTGGAGCTCCTTACTATGCTTTTAGTGTGTGGGCAGTGTCTGCGTGTTTGTAGTAAGGGAATAAAATGCAGCTCTGAACATTGGACATTCCTCTGCCTGAAGCTGTAATAATGTAGCAAAAGGATGCTTTCTAAATATAATTCCAAGAGCATATCCCAGAGCTGTAAAATGAGGCTAGTAATGAGAATGCTAGCCTTGGACACGCTGTGAAGGCATTGCCTCGCTGACAGAACATTAATTTCCATTACCTTTGAGATGTGAAAATTGGTATATGTTGGCAAGAAGATTAAAGTGAGCCTACCCCTTACCAATGAACCTAAAATCCCTCTTCCTTGTTGCTGGCCTTTCCTTGAGATAAACATCTTCGTAGCATTTTATTTTCTTTCACTTTGCCCCAAAAAGTAACACAATCATACCCTCCTCTCATGATCTTACTATGTTTTGTCCGCATGTTTTTGCTATTTCCATAGTCCCAACGCATGCCAATCTACCCAAAAGTCCCAGTTGCCGAACCTTTAGAGGTGGCAGTGACTCTAATGTAAGACACCTCAGCGGAAAGAGCTCAACTCAACAATATTTTGTGTCTTTGTATCCACGAGGTTCAGCAAGCAGTGTGTCATTTTCGGTTTCTCCAGAAGTCTGTGTTCTCACCGTGGTATTTGTAGCATTCTCATGGCAGGTAAATTGATTCATTGTTCCTATCTTTCCTGATGTTTCTTGGTGTTTTCACTCACATTACTGGGTCCTTCTCATCAAACTTGTCTCTACAATGAAAAAGAGGGCATATACCACATCATTCCCCAGCAGAGATATGCAGCTCCCATGCTCCCAAACCCAGGAACAAACACAACTGCTTTAGTCACTGGTAAACTGTGGTGCTACAGCTCTTCCTCGAGTTCGTGTTCCAGTCCTTGACATCAGAAGAGATCTGAGAGCCTGTGGAGTCATCCGTGACTGCAGGCTTGGTAACGGGACGTTCTATTGAATGATTACAGTTATAGTGTGTTGTACTCTGTGGTAGGAAGTACACGCTGGTAGCCATGTAAGTTCTTAAGTACATTTATTCCAGTTGTACAGCTGGATGGTAAGTAGATACATCAGCATGGTAGAATGGATAAACAGGTAGTAATGAAGTAGGTTAGCCCAGTAGTCAGCCCTTGTTCCTGTGCCACAGCAGCCCCACCAGGAGCAGCCTGCCTGCTGCTCAGCCTAAACGTAACTGTCATACCTCGCTCAGTCAGACACCCAACATTCCACGCATCACAGCATTACCAACATTCTACTCCAAAAACCCACAGTGGCTGAGCAGCAGGTGGACTGGTAAACTGCAAAGAATAAGATTACTATGCAGGGCATAACACATCCTCCTAAAATGAAAAATGAAAGTGACATTGATATCAGAGAAATAACAATGCAAAAAGAGAAAATTGTAAACAAGAAAAAGTACATACACAAGAAATATTTCAAAACTCAAAGATGCATGAAAGTGATAAACCTCATAAAAGAATCAGAAGCAATTAACCAGAGCGAATGGAAATAAAGCATCACAGAGTACAGTATAACTCATCCTCCCAAAAGAAGATAAAAATTCCGACAATAAGAGGAGTATTGCAAAGGGTAAACAAACCCCCGAAGCACTAGTCCCCAACTATAAAACATTCTGTTGCCTAATGCACAGATTACTAAATTTGCACAAGTAGCAAATTTACAAATGTAAAGAATGTTTCAAAACCAGGGTTGTGCAATTAAGAGAACATCACAAGAGGTAAAGAACCATTCAAAGTAGAAAGAATGGATAACATACAACAACTGAAAAATTGAGCACAGTAACCCATCCTCTCCCAAAAAACAAAATGAGAAAATCATGTTGCGTAAGGCAAAAGATAAACACCCCACCACTGTATATGGGTCTAACCCCCATGTATGCACATCCTGTGTAGGAATTACCTTGTATAGCATAGATGGGACCTAACCAATGCACACCAACCCTGTGCAGGAGTTATGCACAACATAATGAGAAAGGACACATGACCTAATGTAATGTAAATTGGCAGAAACCCAAAAAACATACCCTGTGTAAGAGTAACCAAAACAAAAAAAACTGAAAGTAGGAATCGTACCTTTGAACCTACTCCTATGAAGATGCTGCGTGTAGCGCACTATGGAAAGGGGCTTGTACCCAAACCATGACCATCCCTCATGTAAGAGAGACCATATCCCGTGTAAGGGTTCCACCCCAGCATAGGGCCGTGTGTAACGCTTTATGAGAAAAGGGAATGTACCTAAATTCCATGACTATCCCTCATGTAAGGGAGGCATAAAGCGTACTATGGAAAGGGACTCGTACCCAACCCATGACCTTCCCTCATGTAAGGGAGAATGTAGTACAGTTGCTCACTAAAACAAGACTAAAAACGTCCCTTACGTAAAGGAGACTAAACTGTGAAATGTGGAAGCTGACACACAGTAAAAAGTAAAATATAACACCACAGTAGATAGATAGTAAGTAATGCAATCTGTGTGTGTGAGCAGGACACGTAGAACAATTGCTGAAATGCACACTACCTGTAAAATTTTCATAAAAGGGATATTTAAAGTTGCCACAAACCTACAGAACAGTGAGGCATTGAACACGGAGCTTGCAGCTACAGATTTGCCAACTCCATGTACTAAAACAGAAAAGTAGTAATTATAAATGAACCACCGATGGACGAAAAGTGTAAAAGAATTCCAGACAACTTACAGCTTGACACTAAATGGCAGCGTAACACTGGGCAGTGAATACAGAAAAATCATAGCTACGTGAAAACAAGATCTCAACCCACAGTATTGAGCAATCCTAAGTTGCACTCGAGGAAACAACAAAAATGCTTTGAGCTACCACGAAGAAAAATGAGACACTGTACATGATGTTAAAACATCGTCGCTCCGACAAACCTTGCAATGGTGTTCAGTCAGTTTCAGGAGTGTTCACCTCGAGCACGCTATGAGTCATTGGTCGGCAAAACGTGCAAACTCCATGCGGCCACGTTGAAACAATGTGGAAATCCCTCGTAGTCGATTCACCACCCAGCAGTGCCTAAACAAACTCGGCGTAGTGACTGGTATCCAACAGTCCTTGCTAAAACTTTAAATGGAACAGAGATGACGTGACGAGGTTGGCAAAGTAGAAGAAAGCCGAGCACACACAATAGATTAGTGTGATTGCGAAACCCAATATGGCTGCACGCAAAACACGTCGCGCCGGGTGGCTCCCTGCATGCCTGTGCAGTCCTTTCAGAAGCGCCCAGGATCAGAAACATTGTCACAACATTGTAACAAGAGGAGCTTGGAATTGGCAACGGGTCTCCACAATGCAGGTGAGATTCCGCGTGCCCTGTCAAGCGCACGTGCGCTTCTAATTTAAATTTAAAAGCGGCGGTTGACACCGCACATATCAGGTCTAAAAAATAACCATAGATCAAAGTTACAAAAAATGAAATGTCTCACCTGACTTTTACTAGCCAGTACCATTGAAATCACGCCCTGTAGCTCATTTTTGACCCCCCCACCCGGCAGCTCGTGGTCCAAGCCTCAATCCTGTCTCGGCTGGATTACGGTAGCGCGCTGTTGTTGGGGGTAAACCAGGCTGAGGCATCGGGGCTACAAAGGGTACAGAATGCTGCGGCGCGGGCCATTGTTGGCCTTCCCAGGCACTGTTCGGCCTCCAGCACTATCTCTGCCCTTCACTGGCTACCGGTAAGGCAGAGAATTAAGTTTAAGGCGCTCTGTCTGGCCTTTAAAATTTTGAAGTTCTCCTCGCCGCCTGCACTGGCTAATTTACTCATCGCTTATGTGCCTTCAAGGTCTTTGAGATCGGAGGCCCTTCATCTCGCGGTCTGCCCCTGCTTTAAACTCAGCAGGATGGGTGGCCGCTCTTACCGAGTACTTGCCGCTGGGTTATGGAACTCACTCCCGGTGCATATCCGAGCTCTGAACAATCTGGCCACCTTTAGGCGTGCTATTAAAACTTTCTGGTTTCCTGCACTTGCTTAGTTGTCTGTTCTCTCCCTGTATGTGTGTTATGTTTGGTACTTGTTCAAAGCGCCAGGACGCCCCTTTGCTGGGGCAGCTGCGCGCTGTATAAATAAAATTAACATAACAGAACATAACATTGTCAGATGCAAGCCTTTGTTCCATAAGCTCCGTACACCTCCATGTGAAGTTGCTTTTGTGGAAAAATCCACAGCTGACTCCAAGCATAACGAGTATGTCTTTGTGCTACACCATGTGTAGCGAACTCTGCCCACGTTGTGAATACAGGAAACACATAAAATAGTACTTCAGGCACCTCCAAAGTAGTGCATACATCTGAATGTAGACAGGATATCCACAGGACAGCTGTCCATGTGAATCTTGATGTGTGCCGCACCCATGTAGCATGTAGTGAAGTACGTCATTTCCAAAAAATAGACTCTCCTTGCAGGCGCAGAACTTGTAGGCATATGCACAACCACACGGTACAGCACTCAGTTGTTGGGGTTGTCCGATGTACAGGACGCTGGCGGGGCTGCGAAGAGTGCTGTGCCAATATCTTTTGTTACTTGTGACATCTTGTGTTGTGTTGGAACTTCTTTTGTCTTTTCATAAGTAGCCTTTAGTGTGCTTGTAGTTGCGTCGTTTCTATGCTGTATTGGAAACTTTGGCTTGTGGCTTCATCTCATCATGTGGACTTGCCAAGTTAGGCCTGTGGCTTCTTCTCATCATGTGGACTTGTGCAGATGTCATCTTGTGGTTACTTGACCAACTGTAGAGGCAAGTAGGCATGTAGGAATGTCTCCAACTCTCGCTCATCGCCAAAATATTTTGTACTCTGTGGTAGGAAGTTGACGCTGGTAGCCATGTAAGTTCTTAAGTCATTTATTCCAGTTGTACAGCAGGATGGTAAGTAGATACATCAGCATGGTAGACTGGATAAACATGTAGTAATGAAGTAGGTTAGCCCAGTAGTCAGACCTTGGTCCTATGCAACAGCGTGAACGAGTGAAGGAACGAGGCAGAAGCGCGACTACGACGTATTCCGGACTAACAGAACATATCCAGTTCTTGGAAATACCGGTGACATTTTATGCCCGTTCAAGGAATGTTTTAATATACCATGAGATATAAGAAAAAAACAGTGAAATAACCTGACAATACTCAAAGAAGACACCCCAAGAGAAGGAGCTCCTAGGCTAGGAGAGAGAAAATATCCACGGTAGAGCTTGCAGAACCAAAGTGTGACGCAAAGCAGAACCTAGTTTGGAACATCTCCTACATCATTTGGGGATACGGTGTAACTATCCACTTCTTGAAACCCCAGCAAGAGAAGTCCTGAGGAAGGTGCCACAGAATCTGTTGTACTGCACCGAAACGCGTCGACGCATTGTTTTTTGTTTGAAAGAATCCAGTCAGGGCCGGGTAAAACTTTAGATGGACACTCAACCTCTTCACTAAAGCTTTACAGTAGTTAAAGTGGTTCAGGCCATTGGATCTGGTTATACTCAGTGGCAGAGATATCTGGGAGCCACATCAATACGAGGGGTTTTGTGATTATATGTAGTTCCGTTTCCTGTCTATCTATTGTCAATATGTTTTAGATATGTCTCTATGGGTCGTGTATTTTATTATTGTGTCTGTATAATATGATTATGTTTGTATAACACTGTCCTTATTTAACTTTTATCTTTTCAAGGTATTTTTTCCTTGGATTTTAAACTGTATTGTAATAACTGTATGAAATTGTTTTCTCATTTTGCTTGATTTTGGCTTTTAATAAATAATAGATTGTTAACGATTCTATTTCTTTGTGGAAACCCTTCTTCTAGATTCTTTTATATATATTGCACTGTGTGACTTCCTTCCTTAATAAGATAGGTTAGGAGTCACTGTCTAAGGAGCTGACTCCAGGGATCTCCCTTTGACTAACTGTCTTCTTACCCTGTTCCCTGGTGATAGTGGGGTACCCTCTCCTTTTGAAACCTGGTAAGTAGATACATCAGCATGGTAGACTGGATAAACATGTAGTAATGAAGTAGGTTAGCCCAGTAGTCAGACCTTGGTCCTATGCAACAGCAGCCCCACCAGGAGCTGTAACTGTCATACCTCACTCAGTCAGACACCCAACATACCACGCATCACAGCATTCCCAACATTCTACTCAAAACACACACAGTGGCTGAGCAGCAGGTGGACTGGTACACTGCAAAGTATAAGATTACTATGCAGGGCATAACATAGTGACTCTTGCTGGAGCAGGTTTTAGCTCATAGTCCCGCTCCAGCGTTCACATTTTTAGGTCCTGTTGAGTTTTCTCTGAAGTGTCTTCGACATCTGTGAGCCCAGTGGAGGTGCTTCATGTTTATCTGTGGAATCTCCAGGACAAGAAGCTGCTGGTTTGGGGATACACCCAAAGTGTAACCACATGTATGAGACATCTTTGGTATATTGTAATTTCACTGGTATAATAGCTATCATGGGAAATTCTTCTGCCCAAATTATTTTGAGTGGCATTGTCCTGATACTGTATTTTGTAAAATGCTAAGAAAAAAATTTCAACAAATAAATGTAAAATTGGGCACAGTTGGAGCACCCCAGGCCAACAAGGAAACTAAAATCCTCAGTACCCTGAAGCTGGTTAGGATCAAAGGGGCATCTAGCACAATGAAGAGAAGCTACACAGATAATCTCATTTCCGCATCACGGCCTGCGACCATACGGGTGCTCCGCAGCATACATCAACTTACTGGGGTCAGCCTAAATATAAAAAGATATAAATATGGGGGATGGGTGGTGGTTAACTGAATGCAGCCCCAATGGCAAAAATACAGCATCAAAGCCTCTGTTCCAGGGCATATGGCTACAACGTTCCCTTTTTCGATTGACCTGGATCTGTTTCTGACCGTTAAAACACAACAAGACACCAGCGCACATCTAGTTCAGTCTCTATACTCCATGCGCATTTAGCACCAATATTTCAATCAAAAACTTTTTTTCTTCCTCCACACAAACACTCCTTTTCAATCCAATGGAGCCTCGTAGTGTAGACAAATTTAAGACTTTATTTCATTAAAATCAAGTGCTTCACAGCCGACGCGCGTTTCGCCGCTGCAGCATTCAACCCAAAACAATCCAGAGCGGACAGCCACCACGTGACATCACCAATACAAGACCCAAATAGATAGTCAAATGAGCCCCTTAAGTGTGAAGTGAGAAAAAGTAGCCTAGGAAAATCCCTGCTCACCATGACCAGCCATGTCTAAAAATTATACTACGTGAGTTATTGTGAGTCCCAACAGTGCTATGTATATATCTTGAATGAGCTCACCCGATTTTCTATATGCTCAGCACCGCACTTGTCAACACTTTTGTATTCAATAATCCTGTAGCATGAGATGATGAGAGTAAAATACCACACATATCTTAGTTTTCTATACTACTTTGAGTTTATACAGCAGTGTGGTGTTCGGTTGCTTCTTTCCTTACCTTGCGGTATCTCTATTCTTGCAAAGGCTAGCACAATGTCACGTTCAATATATTTCTAGTTCTGCACCGGAGCCATGATAAGTTCAATCTAATATAAAAACAGACCTCATGTCAATCTTACAATGTATTCTGTTGTTTTTCTAAACTTATAGCTATTGTATCCTCTTTTCTGACTATAGCTATAGGCACGCTCCAAAGTATCCCCTATAGTCAGCTCACTTGGATTGGCTGTCATGTGTAACATTAGTTTTTTTATTATAAATCATGGAAGGCTAGTCGTCTATAAATATATATAAAATGACCCACTTGTGCTGTAGTCCTCATAATCGTATCATCTTTTCTTAGATGCCCATGTAAAAACCATCTTTTTGTTTTGGTTGCCCATTTGTCATTTGTTTTTAAACTTTACACACGGGCTTCTAATGAGAGACAATTACTTCTAGCAGCGTTTTCCAGACCTCTTGTATATAATTTAGTATATACTTATTAATATATACTTATACGTGTATGTAGTTTGTGTGCTCTGGAGATCAGCCCTAGGACTTGTCTGCTTCCGCTTAGGGACTTTTTTTGGTTCAAATGCCTCTATTTAACTGTCCTGATAGAAAACGACCAGTAGAGGTCAGTAAAATACCAGAATTGCTTTCGACTGAAGGACTTTCTTTTTTAAAAAAAATTCTGGCAACTCTCTCTATTTAATTTCTTGATAGAAAACGACCAGCATGGGTCAGTAAAATACCAGAATCACTTTAGCATTCTCTAGATTCTAGTCCATAGAAATTATCTTCCACGAGCACCCGAAGACAATAATATGTTTTTCAAATCTTGTATTTTCAGTGATATGACCACCGAAGGCCTTGATTTTATATTAAAAACAAGGTTTTGGACTATTCCATTTCCAGCTGAAAGGCAATATTTCTCTCCATGTGTTACCATTCTTGGCGTGTCACGCAGTTCGGTGCTTACTTTCCCTCCATGTTAAAGAACAGTAGATGATTCAGCACCCTGGCTAATGTTCTGCATAGCTAAATACATATAAGGTCCCAAAGGCGAGGCGATTGCATTGCAAATGATTGTTCATACTGCACTCCCCAACTCATCTGGATTCCCGTGAATAGTCCTTCCTGTCCTGCAATCCTCACCTGTCAAATCATTCATCCTACTCTGTCCACTTGTCATCCCTTTCTGTCAGACTCAGCAACCTTTGTTGCTTATCTCACATCCACCTTATCCCAAGCGATATCGCTAGTTGTTGAGATAAGCTTGCTGTCTGCAGGCTGGGCGCGCCTTGTAAACTGTCATCGACACTGTTGCTTCTGTTGCACTTAATACCCATTTGCTGAGCCTGCAAATAGCTGTGTTTAGGGTGGTTGTGTTTTCAGCACGTTGGTAACCTAGTCACTTAAGAACTAAAAAAAATATTGACATATTGTACATTGATCACCAGAAACATTCTGGACACTAGTGAACTTAATTTGGACAGAACCAGTGTCCTAGCAGGTGTTTTAAAGACAGTGGTGTTTGTAATGAGCTGATATAATGTTTTAATCCTACTGGCAATAACAGTGATATAACAATTGACCATGTACTGCTAAATCTCTACCCGCCATGCAATGATACATTTTCCATCAGTTGCTTGATTCGTTAAAATGGCCTGATGGAGTGCATGGCTGGGGGTGTAACACATTTGGAATTTATTTTACCAACAGAGGTAATGCCTTTTACATAGACTTGTCTTCCAGAACATTATTTAGAGATATGTGTTTTTTCCTCGTTTTAATCTCAAAATCAGGCAAAAATTAAGAAGGGTGGATGCAACTGGCAAACCTTGTTTACAACATTCTGTCAAGGTCAACGTCTGGAGAAAAGTCACATTTCTTATTTTGTGTACCTTCACTATGTGGGAATAAAGCATTCTCTGAGTGCTTATACACTCCTTCACACCTGGCCATACCTCAGACAAAGCATTTCTAAACAAGAAATATTAACAGATGTAGGCACTGACAATTAGCTCTACGAACCAAAATGTTTACAATTGTATTTGAAATTGCCAAACAGCCTGAAAAAACTGAGTACCAACTTCTGTAAACCGATTTAAGATAAACATGGATCAAATATCCAGTAGAGAGGTAGCTGCATTATACTTTTATAAATGTTTTTCACCTTAACACCATAGATCCTTTAGTTCCCTTATCAGAAATGCTGGATCCATTTACAAGCACTACAAATGACAATATTTCATCCTGATTATCAGAAAACCATACCAATAATTTCACATTATAAGATGTTATTTGCTGGAGCACATTGGATTTATATTTACAGTCGACAGACAGGTCTAAGACTAGCTCTTGGGGACTATGATCACTTTCAACCCTTGGGATGATGGTATAGCCACTGATATGGGTTGCAAAATATTCTGAAATGAAAGTGTAACCAATTATCGAACAGTGCTTAGTGTTTTTCAAGGTGGGTACAATAGATGGCATTGTTGAAGAGTTTTCTCTAAGCAATTCAATTCAATTCCATTCAGTTCAATTCAGTTCTTTCATTATTTGTCCTTCCGAAGAAGGTCATAACAGATACACCATATTAAAAACATCCAATAAAATCATACACTTCTCAACAATACAATACTCATTTTCCATTTAAAATGAGTACAACAGCAAGCAAATACTGGAATTTTTTCTCTGAACTAAAGTAACAATGCAAAGCGATTAGGTTCATAAATAGCAGCAGATATTATCTAATATTGCAAAAGACAACAGTAGCCATAAATAGCAGCAAACAAATAACCAATAGTACACGAATAATAAAAATCAATCCTATAAAAAGGTTAGCCGCAGGGATGGACATTTTAGCAGCAATACAGATACAATCCATGCAGGACAATGGTAACGTGCATTGGAATTAAAACAGCATGCTTTTTCTCTTTGCTAAAATGCTCTTCAAAAAGCTCCCAACACCAAAACAAACATCATGGTTATTGAGTTGCTGCAGAAAACACAAAGCCGCTTTGCACTTGCGTCTTCGCAAAAGAGGTATTAAAAATTTCCTGGTAAATGGAAGATAAAACTGACAAAGAAAGACAAAATGTAAAATAGTTTGAGTTGGATGTTCATCACAAGGGCAGATAGAAGAATACTGACCCAGGGGAAAGCATACCAACCACCGAAATGACCCCATCCTGAATCTAGTCAGCAGATTCCTTTCGTGCACATTATTTACATATAGTAAATACGGGGCAATATAGGGAGCTACTTGTATAAGGCAATAATCCTTGACAGTGGGTTTGGCTACTTCGGACAGTTCCCTGGACAATTCTTCATGTTTCCGAAAGCCCACCAACACCCTCTGTCGACCTCCTTTGCCAATTAGATCTGGGTACTCAAACAAAGAGGAGTAACCAATTTCTGTAAGGCCAGTTTTAATGTATTGGAGCCAGGGGATACAAAGACCATGAGTACAGCTTAAACAGTCTCTAATAATTACCCGATTAAAATCAGCCTCATCATTTGTCCAGATAGAACACCTGGTAGCTAGAGGTGTTGCATTTATGGTATCTTGGACCTACTCGAGACCTAGCTCCAAATGGAGGGAAAAATGTGGCGAGGAAGGGGGCACTCCTAAAACTCTGCGGCAAAATCTATTCTCCTCCAGCTGCATAGCAAAAACATCCCTACAACCCCAGATCCCCATACCATATGTTAAAATTGGAATACATGTGCGCTTATAAATCCCTAAAATTGGGGCTATGGGCTTTTTACCTATGGACATGGTAAGAGAATAAGTAGTGCCAACTGCGCGTGTGAATCTTATTATTCTAATATTTATGCAGGTATGCCATGTACAGCCTTCATCAAAATCCAGGCCTAAGTACGGGAAGGAACAAACCCTTTCCAGATTTTTATTACCCTCTATATTCAGGCTACAGGACTTGGGGCCAGATGTAGGTCACCCGATACCGGTTGGTAAGTGCCAAAATTACCGAATTTCGTCCGTTACTGAATATAGGGGCCTACTTTAAGGATTCGGTAATTTACCGAATCGGTAATTTAAGGAATCGGTAAATGACCGAATTCTTAAATACCAATTCGGTAAAATACCGACTCCTTAATGTAGGAAGCACTCAAGTGAGTGCTTTTCACTTTTAAGGATTAGTTATTAACCACCAACTACAAGTTGGTGGTAAATAACGAAAACCGTTAAAAAAGCAATTTTGTGCTTTTTTAACAGTGCCATGTGGCAGACGGGCATGTATGTGTGCCACTTGTGCACCCATGCACTATTCAGGGGTGCAACAGGGTGTCAATATGACACCCTGCCACCCAGTCTACCCCCTAGTACTGATTCGGTATTCAGGCCTATAGGAATGAATGGGGAATACCGAATCAGTAAATACCGAATCGGTATTTACCGAATTTTACCGATTCTGTCAAATTTACCAAATCATTAGTTACATATCATTTACCGATTCTAAAATACCGAATCTGTAAAATTCGGTATTTTAGAATCGGTAAATGATATTTACCTACATCTGGCCCTTGGTATTTTTGGGGCCACAAATCATGACAACAGTTGCCTTATAGTTTGTCTCCAACCCCAAGTCCTTCATAAAGTTGGCATAGCTGGAAATGATTTTTTTAGACCAATCGCAGTCCTTGCCATAAGGACTGCGTCATCCGCATAAAGAAGTGCTGGCACAGCTTTTTTCTTAACTTGTCGCACATCAGCTCCAACCATAACTAGAGTTTTCTCCAAGTTGTTAGTATAAAGGGGAAATAAGATTGAGGCGAGAACACATCCTTGGCGCACCCCAAACTTAATGCTAAACAGTTCTGAGCATTCGCCGTCATTACCATACCTCACTGAGGCAAAAAGATTGTGATGGAGAAGCCTAGGGAAGGAGACCAGGCCCGCATCGACTCCCATGTTTACTAAAATGTCCCACAGCTTAGAGCGTGAGACATAGTCGAAAGCGCTGGTCAAATCCATAAATGCTAGATGAGTAGAGGTGCCCTTCGCATATTTATATTTGGCCAGGATCGGGGTGCAGATTAAGGCACTGTTATATCGTACCTAGGCCCTTCCTAAACCCCTACTGGGTTGGAGCTAAGATATGGTTAGCATTTATCCAGTCCAGGAGGCAGTCTAGCACAACTCTTCCAATTACTTTGGCCGAGGAGCCAGAAGAGATATAGGTCGATAACACCTGGGGTCGTGCACATCCCCTTTTTTGAAAACAGGCACTATCATAGATGTACGCCAGGATTTTGGAACACCCTCTCTGCAAGCTGAATTAAATACAGCGGTAAGTACCGGGGACCAGAATGCTGGGTTTTCCTTAAACAAATCCAGAGGAATTCCATCTGGGCCCGGTGCCTTCTTTCCTTTACTATTGACAATTGCTTTCCAGACTTCCCCTTCATAAAAAACAAGATTTTGGCATGGTAAATTCACCAATGATGGGGCTTCCTTTACAGCAAAGTCAACAGAGTAAAGGCCAGCGTAATGAGTCACCCAAGACTCAGGGGCTATGTGGACAGTTACTTTGTCGGCTGGTAGGGTGGGAGATAGAACTGACCTTACAGCCTTCCAAAAGGCCTGAGAATCTTTTAAGAGACAAGAGCCAACCACTAAGTCCCACTTCTCTTTCTCTAAGCCAATTTAAGCCAAACTGACACAGATGATCATGAAAAAATTTAACAATACCATTGTTTGGCTCATAAGATGAAAATATCGATGTAAGATGAATATTGAAATAGCCAGAAATTAGAAGACTAACAGTCAGGTGTTGATGTATAAGTGATTTAACAATATCCCACAATATGCATAGCTGAGTTATTTTGCTATTTCTTATTGTGCTCAGATATATTTTCGGAAAAATAAGTGGGAAATGACACACATCAATAACACACATTGCAAGCAGGGCAGCTGCAAGTTGATTGCATGGGCTTTGACTTCCAAATTGGTAGCAGTATACAATTAATATGTCTCCTTAAAATGCATGCAAATACATCGCATGGCATTACAACACTGTCGTTACAACGTGTTGTTACCATGCGTACTATTACATTGCAAGTCATTACAACGACTTGCTGTAGGGGGCGCGCTCAACTTAGGAATAGTATTATTTACTATTCCTACTCCAGTTTGTGCAACAGCAGTAAAGGTGTTGGATTGTAGCGATTGTTAGCGCGCCCTCTACAGCAAGTCGTTGAAACGACTTGCGATGTAATGGTACGCTGGTAACGTTGTAAAGGTATCGCGTTGTGGAGACAGCATTGTAAACGCTGTTTCCTATATACAATAAGTGACCTCCTTTAGCACAGCCTTGTTTTGAAGTATGGCCGGCTGGAACGATATAGTCTTTGAAGTCAATTATTGAAGTAGTTTGCTCTTTCCATGTTTGTTGAACCATCAAGAATTCAAAAAGGATATAGGGCCAGATGTAGGTAGCCCAATACCGGTCGGAAACGGCCAAAAATACGGATTTTCGGTCGTTTCCGACCGGTATTGGGCTATGGAGATGTAGGGCCCTTGAAAACATACAGAATCAATCATTTTACCGATTCGGTAATATTACCGAATCGGTAATATTACCTATTCGGTAAATTTTACCGCTTCGGTAAATATACCGATCGGTAAAATTACTGATTCTGTAAGTTTCCAATGTAGGTAGCACTTTTAACACTGCTACAGGGCTTTCAGGATTCGGTATTTACCATGCAATACACTTCCATGGTAAATAACGAATTCTTGTGTACATGCACATATGTGCATGTACACCTGTGCCATGTGGCACACAGACATGCCCTTAGGGCATGTATGTGTGTCACATGGCACACAAGCCAGAAACAGGAGTGCAACAGGGTGTCAAAGTGACACCCTGTCCCCCTTGGCAATTCGGTATTTTTACCGATTCGGTAAATACCGAATCGATTGTTGCTATTGAATCCTATGGGCTTCAAGGCCCATAGGATTCAATAGCAAATACCGATTCGGTATTTACCGAATCGGTATTTTTTACCGATTTTTTACCTACATAGGTTTTACCGATTCTTAAATACCGAATCTGTAAAATTCGGTATTTAAGAATCAGTAAAACCTATTTACCTACATCTAGCCCATAGTATCTAGATCACCCAGCAGCTTCACAAGGCCTTGAATATTCCAAGAGCATAGCCTTATAGGCATTTTCAAAATACCTAAATCATTCAGGCATCAGTTCACACCACCGAGTTTTGATTTAGATAGAATTGTGGGAAGCCATGCCCAGTCTTCCATTCGTCCATTGCTTTTGAAAATTAGTTCACAGGTGCGTACTGCTGAGATTGTTTTTTGTAAATGACAGACCAGAGCTTTTACCTGTATTGTTAAGGGGTTCAATCGCACTTCGTAGCAATGGGGTTGCATGATTTAAACAAACTGATCTTTTGTTAGACAGGGTATCCTTCTTTGATGGAGCTACTGGCATCAAAATGGATGGATATTTTGGCAGAGCAGGTTTCATAACCTCTTTGCCCCATTAGGCAAAAAGTGGTCTACAATCAAAAATCTTGTTTGCAATTGCAGTGTTAGACAAAGTAGTAAGGGTAGATTTGTGTGAGTGATTTGGGCGGTCTTGCTTGAATCAAACAGATACAAGATCATCTGATTTAATAAACGATAAAGATGGAATGGAAGCAGTTAATTTCAGTAAGGTCCCTCAATTGACTATATTGGGGACTCATCTTGATTTATATAAAGGATGGAAAATAATCTTTGCATGACTAGTAAGTTCCTAGTTCTGCAGATAACTGCGATGGGGAGGTAGGAGCTTCTCCCTGGGAGCGGCGAAGACTTGGAATGCGCTGCCACTGAGCCTTAGAAAGCTTCCAGATTTGCTTTCATTCAGGAAAGCTCTTAAAACATGGCTCTTCACACACTAACTCCCCAGTTCATACGCACTAGTAATCAATCAGCGCCAGGACACCTTCGGGTAACAGTGCCCTTTAAAAATTTCAAAAATAAATAAATAAATAAATAACCCCAATTTACATTCCATGCCTGGGTACAACCCTCCAGTCTCTGAATTGGTCATAATAGTCTTACGAGGCAAAGTTATTGGGGATTCGGCATGAATCCCCACTGTCCTTCCTGCACCTATACAATTGGCCAAAATTATTCAAATTGGTAGCTGTTCAGCTAACAATTAGTGAAATATCTGACGTAGTGGGCTCATTTGAGATTACTAGAGCTCCTAATTGATATTACTAGAGCTCCTAATTGAGGGATTTACTTGTCAGTCGTGAAATTCTGACATCCTTTTTTCCTCACAATTTTTCTTTACTACTGGTTGCTGACCGCATGCAGGAGTAATTTGATCTACCTGACTGGAATTTGAAGAGGCAAATCCTGACACTACCTTATTTGGATGTTACTGCTTGCCAAATTGGACGTTAAGTCTAGAAACGATTACTTGGCTACCATTTTTTACTATTGCTGCCTTTCAAGCCTGGTCATTAGGTTTAATTTAAAATGAATTAAATGTTAAAAATAATTAACTAAAACATACTTAAAAATACTTAAATAACCTTACAACTATAAAATAATTAATTTAAGTAAAAAAAAACAATTTTATTTTTTAAAACATAAATATATATATTCTCATGATATTAATTAAAAAAACACAATATTTTTACCGTAGGATAGCGTAGGGGTAAAATGTACTATTCCCACTCCAGTGAGTGCAACAGTAGGGAAAGCGTTGGATAGCGTAGGGGTTAAGAATTACTATTCCCACTCCAATAAGTACAACAGTAGGGAAACCGTTGGATAGCGTAGGGGTAAAAATTACTATTCCCATTCCAATGAGTGCAACAGTAGGGAAAACATTGGATAGCGTAGGGGTAAAAATTACTATTCCCACTCCAGAGAGTACAACAGTAGGGAAAGCGTTGGATAGCGTAGGGGTAAAAATTACTATTCCCACTCCACTGAGTGCAACAGTAGGGAAAGCGTTGGATAGCGTAGGGGTAAAAATTACTATTCCCACTCCAGTGAGTGCACCAGTAGGGAAAGCGTTGGATAGCGTAAGGGTAAAAATTACTATTCCCACTCCAGAGAGTGCAACAGTAGGGAAAGCGTTGGATAGCGTAGGGGTGAAAATTACTAGTCCCACTCCAGTGAGTGCAACAGTAGGGAAAGCGTTGGATAGCGTAGAGGTAATAATTACTATTCCCACTCCAGTGAGTGCAACAGTAGGGAAAGGGTTGGATAGCGTTGGGGTAAAAATTACTATTCCTACTCCAGAGAGTGCAACAGTAGGGAAAGCATTGGATAGCGTAGGGGTAAAAATTACTATTCCCACTCCAGTGAGTGCAACAGTAGGGAAAGTAAATACTTCATATATTATGTAAAAAATATATATATTAATATCTATAAAAAAATTATTAAAAGTAATTACCATTTTAATATAATATAATAATTAATCAATTAAAAATACAAATAAAAATTAATTATTACAATTAATTACCTATTAATACAAATTAAATACAAATTAACAATTAATTAATTAGCAATTAAAAATTAATGAACAATTAATTAAAAATAAATACCAATAAATAAATTAAATTATTTAATTAATTATAATTAATTTACATCCCACCCTATTCCCCTATAAACCCACACCCTGCTACAGAAAATAGATTAGTAAAATTTGCATAATTATCAATTAATCAATTAAGTAAAATGAATTGCCAATTAAAAATTAATTAATTACCAAATAAAAATTAATTAACAATTAATTCAAAATAAATACCAATAAATACATTTAAATATTTAATTAATTATAATTAAATTACTTCCCACCCTATTCCCCTATAAACCCACAACCCGCTACAGAATTATTACACAAAAATTAAATAACATAAAATTCATTACTTAAAATAAATTATAACATAAATATACACTTTTCACACATATACTAACATACAAAACACTATAAAAAATTCGATATTATTAAAAATTTGATAATTTTAATAACCTATATTATATACTTCAATATTTTGACTTTCTATATTTATAAAATTCGATATTACATTACTTACCTTAAAAACGATATTTTTGATGACTATATTCTGTCCATTCGATATTTTGTCCATTCTATTTTTTGAAGTCAATATTTTGTCCATTCGATATTTTGAAGTCGATATTTTGTCCATTCCATGCCTGGGTACAACCCTCCAGTCTCTGAATTGGTCATAATAGTCTTACGAGGCAAAGTTATTGGGGATTCGGCATGAATCCCCACTGTCCTTCCTGCACCTATACAATTGGCCAAAATTATTCAAATTGGTAGCTGTTCAGCTAACAATTAGTGAAATATCTGACGTAGTGGGCTCATTTGAGATTACTAGAGCTCCTAATTGATATTACTAGAGCTCCTAATTGAGGGATTTACTTGTCAGTCGTGAAATTCTGACATCCTTCTTTCCTCACAATTTTTCTTTACTACTGGTTGCTGACCGCATGCAGGAGTAATTTGATCTACCTGACTGGAATTTGAAGAGGCAAATCCTGACACTACCTTATTTGGATGTTACTGCTTGCCAAATTGGACGTTAAGTCTAGAAACGATTACTTGGCTACCATTTTTTACTATTGCTGCCTTTCAAGCCTGGTCATTAGGTTTAATTTAAAATAAATTAAATATTAAAAATAATTAACTAAAACATACTTAAAAATACTTAAATAACCTTACAACTATAAAATAATTAATTTAAGTAAAAAAAAAACAATTTTATTTTTTAAAACATAAATATATATATTCTCATGATATTAATTAAAAAAACACAATATTTTTACCGTAGGATAGCGTAGGGGTAAAATGTACTATTCCCACTCCAGTGAGTGCAACAGTAGGGAAAGCGTTGGATAGCGTAGGGGGTAAGAATTACTATTCCCACTCCAATGAGTGCAACAGTAGGGAAACCGTTGGATAGCGTAGGGGTAAAAATTACTATTCCCATTCCAATGAGTGCAACAGTAGGGAAAACATTGGATAGCGTAGGGGTAAAAATTACTATTCCCACTCCAGAGAGTACAACAGTAGGGAAAGCGTTGGATAGCGTAGGGGTAAAAATTACTATTCCCACTCCACTGAGTGCAACAGTAGGGAAAGCGTTGGATAGCGTAGGGGTAAAAATTACTATTCCCA
Source organism: Lissotriton vulgaris (assembly GCF_964263255.1). Classification (NCBI taxonomy): domain Eukaryota; kingdom Metazoa; phylum Chordata; class Amphibia; order Caudata; family Salamandridae; genus Lissotriton; species Lissotriton vulgaris. The sequence continues at coordinate 156,655,298 of NC_141695.1, read as the reverse complement.
CTCCAGTGAGTGCAACAGTAGGGAAAGCGTTGGATAGCGTAAGGGTAAAAATTACTATTCCCACTCCAGAGAGTGCAACAGTAGGGAAAGCGTTGGATAGCGTAGGGGTGAAAATTACTATTCCCACTCCAGTGAGTGCAACAGTAGGGAAAGCGTTGGATAGCGTAGAGGTAATAATTACTATTCCCACTCCAGTGAGTGCAACAGTAGGGAAAGGGTTGGATAGCGTTGGGGTAAAAATTACTATTCCTACTCCAGAGAGTGCAACAGTAGGGAAAGCATTGGATAGCGTAGGGGTAAAAATTACTATTCCCACTCCAGTGAGTGCAACAGTAGGGAAAGTAAATACTTCATATATTATGTAAAAAATATATATATTAATATCTATAAAACAATTATTAAAAGTAATTACCATTTTAATATAATATAATAATTAATCAATTAAAAATACAAATACAAATTAATTATTACAATTAATTACCTATTAATACAAATTAAATACAAATTAACAATTAATTAATTAGCAAATAAAAATTAATTAACAATTAATTCAAAATAAATACCAATAAATAAATTAAAATATTTAATTAATTATAATTAATTTACTTCCCACCCTATTCCCCTGTAAACCCACAACCTGCTACAGAAAATAAATTAGTAAAATTAGCATAATTTCAATTAATCAATTAAGTAAAATTAATTGCCAATTAAAATTTAATTAATTACCAAATAAAAATTAATTAACAATTAATTCAAAATAAATACCAATAAATACATTTAAATATTTAATTAATTATAATTAAATTACTTCCCACCCTATTCCCCTATAAACCCACAACCCGCTACAGAATTAAATTACACAAAAATTAAATAACATAAAATTGATTACTTAAAATAAATTATAACATAAATATACACTTTTCACACATATACTAACATACAAAACACTATAAAAAATTCGATAATATTAAAAATTTGATAATTTTAATAACCTATATTATATACTTCAATATTTTGACTTTCTATATTTATAAAATTCGATATTACATTACTTACCTTAAAAACGATATTTTTGATGACTATATTCTGTCCATTCGATATTTTGTCCATTCTATATTTTGAAGTCAATATTTTGTCCATTCGATATTTTGAAGTCGATATTTTGTCCATTCGATATTTTGAAGTCGATATTTTGTCTGTTTACCGAGTTAGAGGCATTAGAAATTTGTGGAATGTCCATAGCTAGCATCTTTCCTGGGAGAGCCTTTTCAACCCTTCCCTCCACCGAGACAGACGTAGCATTGACTATTTTGTCTGTTTTCCCTTCTAGTATTTTATCACAACAGATTTTATAACTGAATGGTCTTTCTGGGAAGGTGTAGACCCTTCTAGTTGATACTTTTGGGCTATTGTGCAAGTAAAGAAATTGTCCTCCAATCCAAAATGTAAGATTCTAGCAACAACTCTTCCAAAACTCAGGTTACAGTGTTTTTTTATCATGTTGCTCAGGATAATGATGTGTTCACGCAAACCACAGTTTAGAGTTTTAAACCCAAGAGCACGTTCATGTCACCTATTTCACATAAGGCTTTGGACTCAAGTCAAGTCATACTTTATTCGATTAATTAAAATCATAAAAGCAAATCCATCACATTTTGAAATTACAGTATAAAAAGACAATTCATGTGTTAAAAACAAGTTATAAGACAATTTGTGTATTAAAAGCAATTTAAAAAACAATTCATTGTCATATTTATACAAAAAATAGTGATAAGACAATTCCCCATATAAGTGACTTACATAAAAAATCACACCTCAGAAACATTTAGCAGCAGTTTTTTCGTCTTTGTGCGCATAGCAGCGACCAAGAAGCTTGTGACCCCAAAGATTACCCTGTATTACTCAACAGTTGTAAGTACAGGAGTGCAGGCCGGACTTGGCTTTGGACTTATTTGAACTTCTTGTTAAGAAAGACCTAGAAACGATACTTAAAGAATTTCACTTAAGGAGGAACTTATCCAACAAAGAGTTGAGCACCCTTCGCAACTTGGCAAATAATGAGAACCTCACATTTCAGCCTGCAGACAAGGGCGGAGCCCTTGTAGTGATAAATACAACATACTATGACTCAAAGGTACAAGAACATGTGATGATGCGGCTACGTATATTGCTCTGGATTCAGATCCTACATTGACTTTCCAAACCACGTTGGCTCAAATTTTAAACAAAGCCATGGACTTGGGCTGGACTGATGACAATACCTACAAATTCTTAACTTCTGATTATCCCACATGTCCTCACATCTATATGCTGCCAAAATGCATAAGAGCCAACAGGATCCACCATTCCACCCCATTGTGGCTGGGTGTGGGTCAATACATGAACCGTTGGGGACATTTTCAGATCACTTTTTGCAGCCACCTTTTGCAGCCACTAGGGCAAGGTTGGATATCTTACGTACAAGACACAACTGACTGTCTGAATAAATTACAAAACATACAGGGTACTGTTGATGACAACACTTGGCTATGTACAATAGATGTCGTAGCCATATATACATCGATTACACATGGTGAGGGCATGGAGGCAGTTGAATGGAAGTTGTTAAGAAGTGATTATGAGGTATCTCAGAACATCTTCCTACTGGAACTCCTCCAATTTAGCCTCTATCACAGTTATTTCTCCTGGAAGAATTGTCTCAACAGCATAAACAAAGAGGGTATCCAAGTGTGGGTTTAGATGCAGCAAAACCAAAAGTTCAACATTTTAAACGGGCACAACTATTGACAAAGGCAACAAAACCTCAATCAAAAAGGGAAGTGTGTCTTATTAAGTTCTCTACAGCAGCACCAACTATTAAACGCAGCATATTGAAACGTTATGAGATCATTGAGCAAGAGAATCTTCACTGCGCAACCGATGTTTGTGTATATGCCAGATCAAAGAACATCAAAGAATTATTGAAACAATGGTGAAAAGGACAACCAGACAACTCGTCATCAAGGGACGCGAAAGTGTTATAACTGTGGATACTGTGGCATCGCGATCACAGGGAACACATTCGCCCACCGCCATACTGGCAAAATGATCACACTCAGACATACTTCTGATTGTAATGCAGACATGGTTGTTTATGCCATTAAGTGCCCATGCAGGCTGGTATATGTTGGACGCACTACACAGAAGATTAAAACAAGGCTCACTGAGCACAAGAGCATTATTAGCACAGCCAACCACAAATCTTGTTTAGCTGCACACTGGGGTAATATGAAACACACAATACCACAGTTGAGGTTTACGATACTTGAACGGGTGTCAGTGGCACCACATGTTAATGTCAATCAACACCTGGCACAAAGAGAAACATTTTGGATCCGTTCGGGCAATGAATCACATGGCAGACCGATGGGGGTTAAAAGGTTGCTTTTATTTAGTAACGATAAAATCAGCATCATAATGCAATCAATCATTTCCAGTGAAAATACCCCGCCCCTGCCACCCCTCCATGATCCCCCAATGAAATTTCCCCATATCGATCCCCCAATGAAATTTCCCCCATATCGTTCCCCCATTGAAATTTCCTCCATATCGATCCCCCAAGAGATTTCCCTCAGGAATTTTTCCCCCACATATCTCCCCAATTCTCCCCCACCTGTAACCTCTACCCCAACCCCTTATCTCTGTTTCCCTTCTGACCTAATCAATTCTGCCTGCCCCAACCCTTCCTACCTGCCTCAATCCCGTCCCAATCTGCCCGATATGAGAAAAAAGGTGACCAATACCAAGCAAACCACGGAAAAAGAACCCCAATATGAAAAATTGTAGCTTCAAATATATGACTAAAATGGGAGGGTGGGTGAGGCATAAAATGAGCGCACTTCCTGCCTACCTGACACTGGAACCCCCAACTGGCACTAATTAGAACGCAGCGTTTGAAAATGCCGCGTTCTTAGGCAGGTGCCTCGCCTGCAAGCGATCACTCCTAGGCGATACCATGTGCACGAAGCTACCTGGGGGTGGACATTCTTTGAATGCCACCCCCAAGCCCCTATCGGGCAATGAATCACATCACAGACCGATGGGGGTTAAAAGGTCGCTTTTATTAAGCAACGAAAAAAACAGCATCATAATGCAATCAATCATTTCCCCCACCTGGAACCTCTACCCCAACCCCTTATCTCTGTTTCCCTTCAGACCTAAGCTATTCTGCCTGACCCAACCCTTCCTACCTGCCTCAATCCTGTCCCAATCTGCCACCAGGAAAAAACCCTGTCAAGGCGTTTTTCCTGTCCCCACACGCCCTTTTTTTTAACGTGTTTTAATTGAGGCATAAGCATATATTGAGCCGTAGAAAACCCTAAAAAACCATAGAATCATCACTGCAAGAGAAAAAGAATTCTTTAATATCATATATGACCTCAAACAAGAAGAAAAGCCGCTTGTGCAAACCTTCAACCCCGCGGACGTAGTCCCAAAATATAAGATAACTTATCTTTTATATTTACAATGTACAATTCATTTGCAATGAAGGTTAAATGTACACCATCCGATCTGAAAAATTGAAAGTCATCTTTACTGATGTCATCATGTGATAACCAGGATATGTCGTTGATGAGACAGAACTGGCGAAGTTCTCTGTTAAATTTACACCGGGCCCTGTCGACAGCAGAAAACTTCTCGGCGCCTCTTCACACCCGCCTAAGTACGAGTGCAGTAAATACAATTTTCGTATTGGGCTAAGTCAGCTTTGACTTCAAGAAGGAGTCCCAGGCCAGACAACTGAACTAAATCATTTTCCCCCAAATGAATTAATAAAACCTTAGGTAATGGTTTAGAAGCAGCCGACTCATTCAAACTGGGTAACAGCTGACCCCACCTCATCCCGCTCTTACCAAACCATAAAAAGTCTGTGTCCTCAAAACTAAAACTTACATTTACACCCTAGTGGCTTCTGTCTGCTTGCCCATCTGATGAAAGAATGTCCTACAATCCATACATTCGACGCTGGATGGTGATGAAGGTATGTGGGGACCTAGAAAGAGATACATGTTAGCAATAACAAAATGGATTTTCAACATTCATTAAAACTTCTAACATATTTTAAACAACAATTCGATGACCAACAACCAAGTTGACGAAGCTGCTGTAAAGAAAAACCCCTCCTGGTGGCCTATGAAGCAGCTCCTATGCGAAATGAATGTGTGCCAAAATCGGATGTACTCCAAATGCAAGCAAGGATTTTCTCAATACCGCTAAAAGCTGAAAAGCAGTAAGCTCGGAGCCATCCTGGTGCTGAAAAATACAGTTGCTATTAGGGTAATGAGGAAATTCTTGAAAATGTAACCAGTCAAACCATGGTCATAACGGTCCGCTAAGTTTCTGCAACACCACAGTAGTCCTTTTACCTCTTTGATCTGTTTTAGATGACTCTAAATGGATTCTTATTGAATCAGACAATGTTGATACATTTGAATATCTTAGACCTTGAATAAACGGTTTTCCTAAAAGTTCAGATACCCTAAAGGCACCAAAAAATAACCATAAGATGCAAAGTGTAAAAAGTGCAACTTCAAACTTGGAATAGCAAAGTGTGGGCAACGTTGTTATAAGCCTTTCCAATAACGCCAAAGATATAGGCTTGCGCAGTATTGTCCCACGTTTTTTCACCTTAGACCAACCTAGTAAAATCCTTCTGCCTAACTCACCCAGAGACGGTTCATAACCCCAAATGCATTTCCCAAAGAAATATATCTCTGAAAGCTTTCCTGCAATGGTGGTAGCTGCTATGCTTCTATCAATGTTGCTCAGCACGAAACGCAGTATGTCATCATTGCGTAGTAACAAGCCAGGGTGATCATTGTTACGACAAGACGCACCTGACTGTAGTAATTGCGTCCAAGCCCTCCTGTAAGCTAAGCGCATGCTGATAGCAAGAGATTGCTCCACCAACATCCTTATCTTCAGTCTGCTGTCAGCCATAGCTCCTGGGGAATTGGAGTCTTTTCGGGATCTGCTGCAGTTGCCAAACCACTGAATCTCTGCCATTGGGAACAAGATAATGCATCTCCTATATTATTGTCCATACCAGGAATATGTTTAACTCTAAAAGTTGTATTCAACATTAAGCAACTCAGCATGAAGCTCTGCATTAACTGAAGCAGCATTTTTTTTTTGCTTTCTGACCCATGACCAGATCAACCACAGTTCTGTTATCAACATGAAAAAACACAGATGTATTAGCTAGGAACTTACACCAGATTGACAGTGCTACTATCAAGGGAAAAAACTCAAAGAATGCAATACTGCGCTTCTCGATGATCCAGTGCTGAGGCCAAGGCTCAGCGCACCATTTTCCATCCCAGAAAAGTCCAAACCTGTTAGCTCCTGAAGCATCAGAAAATATCTGTATAGACCACAAAAAATGCTCGTCAATGGACCTAATTGGAACACCATAAAAACTTTGCAGAGCATCAAGCTGACCTCAAAATCTACTCTCATGTGAAGAGATACTTGACCCTGTGATGCGGTAATGACACACCAGCCATGGCAAAACCCAACCTCCTGCAAAAAAGATCTCCCAGCTTTCACTACTCTGCAGGCAAAGTTCAAATGTCCCAACAACCGTTGCATCTCAAATAGAGTCAATTTTCGTGCCCCTTTAGCATAATTCAGAAAATGCACAATTTCTTGCACTTTTACCTTTGGTAACCTGACTTCCATTTTTTGCGTATCAATCTCAATGCCTGGGAATATTAGACATGTCTCTGGACCTTCTGTTTTCTCTTTTGCCAATGGCACGCCTAACTCTTGCTTCACTGTTTGGAACAATTGGAGGGCCTTAGTGCATAGTTGTGAACCTCTTTGACCAACAAAAAGAAAATTGTCCAAATAATGAGACACTTGCATGTAGCCTGACCTGAACGAGAAAAGCAATTGTAAGAAAGAACTGAAATTTTCAAAAAGTTGACAGGAGACTGCACAACTCATAGGTAACACCTTGTCAACAAACAAATGTCCTTGGAAATGTATGCCCAGTAACTCAAAGTCTTGGGGATGTACCGGAAGCAACCTAAAAGCTGACTTTATATCACATTTTTCCAACTCTGCTCCTGAAGTGGCCTTTTCAACTAACTCCAGAGCTACGTCCACTGATGCGATGCGACTTGAGGCCAAGATAAATGTTGAATAATACGGAATTCACCCTGCGTCTTCTTAGGAACCACTCCTAAAGGGGAAACAATAAGATTGGGAAGAGGCCAAGAAAAGAAGGGGCTGGCTATCCTACCTTCAGCAATTTCGGAGTATAACTTGTTAGCTATTACTTGTGGGAATTGCTTAGCAGATTTCAAATTTTTTGCAAACCTGCTTTGCCTGAAACCTTTATAACCGAGTTTGAAGCCCTCTTTAAAAACCACTCAAGTTTTAAAGCTTTCGCTCTGAGAGGGTAAAACCTAAGCCACTTGCATAAGTTGGCAATATTAATTGGTGTGACCGCCTTTGAAAGGAGGCTGGACAGGGGAGCCTCTGCCTCTGCCCTGACCTGTATAGAAGCTGGAGGTTTGTTCGCTAAAACATTGTAACACTGCATGTTTTCCACCGCATTTTGAACATTCATATCTGTGTTTGCATGGATACCTCTGACAGAAACCTCTGTTAAAATTCCAGTAGGCCTCTGTGGCATAAGCTGTGTTTTTTGCCCATGATCCCACCCCTCCCGGAGTGGGTCTATTAAGAAAAGGCCGGGGAGTAAAAGTTAACACGCTGGCGGTATGCAATGCAGGAGGAGGCCTCTGGGGATACATCCACTGAACCCACAGCTCGTTATTTACTTCGCCCCAAGGTTTCTCGGGAATAAGCACTAAACGAGCTCTGAACTCTTTGTCATAGTGTAAGCATGCAAACCCCCCAAATTCTGCCTGAGCCTTTCTAATTGTGTCCAAATATTCTAAAATTGAGACCGAACAGTCCGGAAACCTTTCACAGTAAACGCCTGAGAAAATTAGGTAGGCTGAGATCTAGGAATCAATGTTAGTGGGAACCCTGGCTAGCTCCCATGCCTCTTCCCTTGAACCTTCTTTAGATTGGAGCTCTCTATGTAGTAGTTTAAAATCATCTACAAATTCCTCGTTCCAGATCTTATCTTTAGTATGTTTATTTAGATGTGAACCTAAGGGCATGAACAAACCCATATAGGGCAATCTCTTTAAACTTGTGTTTTTTTTTTTGGCATCCTTTTCTTCTTGAGTGACTGAGCCAGATGCCTTATCTGGAACCCTATTTGTCTTAGGGGATACCTGCTCTTCTAACCTTGCAGATTCACAATGAAAACAGACTTTAGCATCCGTGACTTTTTCAGAAACTGTGCTTGCTTTACGTTTTCTAACATTAGATTGGGAACAACTGCCACTAATTTTCCCAACTGTTCGGAAAGACTTGTCCGGCAATGCACTTTTTCTTGTACTTATTCCGTCCGAGGCTTTGGACAAATGCTCTAGTTGCTGCCATCTTCTTTCGAATTCTTGTATCTGTAAAATATTAGCTCGAAAAATATGATTAACAAGCGCCCCCCTGTGTGGAAGGAAGACGGTCATTAGAAAGGTTCTCTTGATTAGCAATCTCACCCTTCTCTAGTTCTGATAAGTCGTCATTATCGTTGTCATAAGAGCTCAGTAAAACAACAACTGTTGCATCTCAAATAGAGTCAATTTTCGTGCCTCTTAGCATAATTCAGCAAATGCACAATTTCTTGCACTTTTACCTTTGGTAACCTGGCTTCCATTTTTTGCGTATCAATCTCAATGCCTAGGAATATTAGACATGACTCTGGACCTTCTGTTTTCTCTTTTGCCAATGGCACGCCTAACTCTTGCATCACTGTTTGGAACAATTGGAGGGCCTTACTACATAGTTGTGAACCTCTTTGACCAACAAAAAGAAAATCGTCCAAATAATGAGACACTTGCATGTAGCCTGACCTAAAGGAGAAAAGCAATTGTAAGAAAGAACTGAAGTGTATGCCCAGTAACTTAAAGTCTTGGGGATGTACCGGAAGCAACCTAAAAGCTGACTTTATGTCACATTTTTCCAACTCCGCTCCTAGCCGGCCTTTTCAACTAACTCCAGAGCTACGTCCACTGATGCGATTTGCACTAGTGTCCTCTTTTGCGATGAAATCGTTTACCGATAGTCCTTGAGGCCGAGATAAATGTTGAATCATACGGAATTCACCCTGTGTCTTCTTAGGAACCACTCCTAAAGGGGAAACAATAAGATTTGGAAGAGGCCAAGAAAAGAAGGGGCCGGCTATCCTACCTTCAGCAATTTCGGAGTATAACTTGTTAGCTATTACTTGTGGGAATTGCTTAGCAGATTTCAAATTTTGTGCAAACCTGCTTTGCCTGAAACCTTTATAACCGAGTTTGAAGCTCTCTTTAAACCCTCACCTAAGTTTTAAAGCTTTTGCTCTGAGAGGGTAAAACCTAAGCCACTTGCATAAGTTGGGAATATTAATTGGTGTAACCGCCTTTGAAAGGAGGCTGGACAGGGGAGCCTCTGCCTCTGCCCTGACCTGTATAGAAGCTGGAGGTTTGTTCGCTAAAACATTGTAACACTGCATGCTTTCCACCGCATTTTGAACATTCATATCTGCGTTTGCATGGATACTTCTGACAGAAACCTCTGTTATAGGCATAAGCTGTTTTTTTTGCCCATGATCCCACCCCTCCCGGAGTGGGTCTATTAAGAAAAGGCCGGGGAGTAAAAGTTAACATGTGTTGGCGGTATGCAATGCAGGAGGAGGCCTCTGGGGATACATCCACTGAACCCACAACTCGTTATTTACTTCGCCCCAAGGTTTCTCGGGAATAAGCACTAAACGAGCTCTGAACTCCTTGTCATAGTGTAAGCATGCAAAGCCCCCAAATTCTGCCTGAGCCTTTCTAATTGTGCGCAAATATTTTAAAATTGAGACCGAACAGTCCGGAAACCTTTCACAGTAAACGCCTGCGAAAATTAGGAAGGCTGAGATCTAGGAATCAATGTTAGTGGGAACCCTGGCTAGCTCCCATGTGTCAGGTGTCAGTAGCACCAAGGTTAATAAGCCACTAACCTGAAGTACGGCCAGCAGGAACGATGCCGTGAAGTGTAGTTCCTAACTTCCCCTAAACACTAAACTCTCCACAATGTAAGAACGCACTATGGGTAGTGAAGTATTCACGGGAAAAGGGGAATGGGACAAAATAATAAAAGAATCCTGTTCTGTCACAGGAATAGATGAACGTCTTCTAAACACCCTCTGGGACCTCTGCATATAAAGAAGAAAACAAGAACAGAATGATTCGTACAGCACACTCACACCCCACTTGTACTCAGAAGAAAACAACCCCTATCTCACTTACATGAATGTAATCCAGGGTCTCTTTCCAGAGGACAATGATAGCAAGATGTGTTGGTACTTAGAGAGGAGAGCGCCTTTATGCGCAGTCTCCGACTCTCAACGGGCACAAATCCCTGCAGGGTAGGAAGGGTCCGAGAGAAGCACAGCCGGAAAGATTCTTGCTTGCTGTGAGAGGAGAGCGCCTTTATGCGCAGTCTCCGACTCTCACGTGGATCACTGCACTCTTGAGCCCCCTCGCAACTCGAACAGATAAAGGGCTCAGATCCCCTGAGTAATTCCAGGAGGTAAAGTAAGATGCAAAACAAACAAAGATGTTAGTTCGGTTTCTGCACCGAAACAGAATGCACCATGGGTGTAGAGGTGCGTCAGGAATGTCAAAAGTCCGACTGAAGGGAGGTAATCCAACACGCTCCCCTGCCGCGCTTAACTGTTAGCGTCTGCGTTCAGGAAATACAAAGTCCGACTGAAGGGAGGTAATCCAACACGCTCCCCAGCCGCGCTTAACTGTTAGCATCTGCGTTCAGGAAATACAAAGTCCGACTGAAGGGAGGTAATCCAACACGCTCCCCAGCCGCGCTTAAATGTTAGCGTCTCCTGTTCGGCTCCTGGGAACAGAGACGCGGGCTAGAACAGGATCGCGGTAAATACCGCTCAACTATGGAAATTGCCTAGGGTTCAGGGCAACCAGTCGAGATTCACGAAGAGGATTCCAATCCAGGCAGCTAGGAACGGATTGGACAGACACAGGGAAACGAAGAAAAGGCAACCAGTTTCAAGCTCCGTAGGCAGTTTGTCAAGCCCCGTTTCCACTGGAGGCGGGGCTTATGTAGGAGTATGCTCCTTCCTGTCGTATTGATAGAGGCCCCTAAGCTTTGTGGGATATGTAGTTCCTAATGCAGGCATGCGTGACAGGCGAAACCGGGAAAGGTGAGGGCCAATGGTGTTATGCATACTTGTAATCATGACGACACCATGCCTCTGCCCTTGAACCTTCTTTAGATTGGAGCTCTCTATGTAGTAGTTTAAAATCATCTACAAATTCCTCATTCCAGATCTTATCTTTAGTATGTTTATTTAGATGTGAACCTAAGGGCATGAACAAACCCATATAGGGCAATCTATTTAAACTTGTGGTTTTTTCTTTGGCATCCTTTTCTTCTTGAGCAACTGAGCAAGATGCCTTATCTGGAACCCTATTTATCTTAGGGGATACCTGCTCCTCCAACCTTGTAGATTCACAATGACAACAGACTTTAGCATCCGTGACTTTTTCAGGAACTGTGCTTGCTTTACTATTTCTAACATTAGATTGGGAGCAACTGCCACTAATTTGCCCACCTGCTCGTAAAGACTTGTCCGGCGATGCACTTTTTCTTGTACTTATTCCGTCCGAGGCTTTGGACAATCGCTCTAGTTGCAGCCAGCTTCTTTCGGATTCTTGTATCTGTAAAAAATTAGCTCGAAAAATCTGATTAACAAGCCCCCCCGTGTGGAAGGAAAACGGTCATTGGAAAGGTTCTCTTGATTAGCAATCTCACCCTTCTCTAGTTCTGATAAGTCGTTATTGTCGTTGTCATAAGAGCTCCGTGAAACACCACTACTTGTAGGCTGAGCCCCATCCCCAACACCACCATCAAAAACCCTCCAGTTCACCGCTTTCTTGAACTGGGAGAGCCTATAACCAGGAAAGGGATTTGGGAAAATGTCTTCACAGCTTTTCTTTGCATGGACAAAGGTGAGCAAGACGCTTGAAACGTGCTCAACGGCGGTGCACTGCACCTGCTGCCCTTTTGCAGCATTGTCGAAGCGTTAGCCTGCAATTCACTACTACTTGCAGACATGTAGGGTCCTTGAAAGCTACCAGGCACCGTGTGAAATGGTGGGCAAGACACTGGAAACTCGCTGCACCTGATGCCCTTCCTCAATTTTGATCCTGGGTTGACCTGCAAGCCGCAACTACTTGCAGATGTGTGAGGTCCTGTGTGAGACTGCCTTTTCCCTTCCCTTCTAGTGCGCCCGCTCTAGAAGGTTCACTCGCTGACCTAAAGGGGCTGACATCTGCACCACCAACCTCAGAGGTTGAAACAACAGACCTATACCTCTCACTGATTGGAAAATTCAAACAAGACAAACCAGAAGACACCTCAGGAACCCTATTTTTCCCAACCATTGAATGGGGAACTTGTGGTAAAATAGTACCATTCGCTGACAAATTACTGGTATCAGAAACAAGCATTTGCCCACCTGCTCGGAAAGACTTGTCCGGCGATGCACTTTTTCTTGTACTTATTCCGTCCGAGGCTTTGGACAATCGCTCTAGTTGCAGCCAGCTTCTTTCGGATTCTTGTATCTGTAAAAAATTAGCTCGAAAAATCTGATTAACAAGCCCCCCCGTGTGGAAGGAAAACGGTCATTGGAAAGGTTCTCTTGATTAGCAATCTCACCCTTCTCTAGTTCTGATAAGTCGTTATTGTCGTTGTCATAAGAGCTCCGTGAAACACCACTACTTGTAGGCTGAGCCCCATCCCCAACACCACCATCAAAAACCCTCCAGTTCACCGCTTTCTTGAACTGGGAGAGCCTATAACCAGGAAAGGGATTTGGGAAAATGTCTTCACAGCTTTTCTTTGCATGGACAAAGGTGAGCAAGACGCTTGAAACGTGCTCAACGGCGGTGCACTGCACCTGCTGCCCTTTTGCAGCATTGTCGAAGCGTTAGCCTGCAATTCACTACTACTTGCAGACATGTAGGGTCCTTGAAAGCTACCAGGCACCGTGTGAAATGGTGGGCAAGACACTGGAAACTCGCTGCACCTGATGCCCTTCCTCAATTTTGATCCTGGGTTGACCTGCAAGCCGCAACTACTTGCAGATGTGTGAGGTCCTGTGTGAGACTGCCTTTTCCCTTCCCTTCTAGTGCGCCCGCTCTAGAAGGTTCACTCGCTGACCTAAAGGGGCTGACATCTGCACCACCAACCTCAGAGGTTGAAACAACAGACCTATACCTCTCACTGATTGGAAAATTCAAACAAGACAAACCAGAAGACACCTCAGGAACCCTATTTTTCCCAACCATTGAATGGGGAACTTGTGGTAAAATAGTACCATTCGCTGACAAATTACTGGTATCAGAAACAAGCATTTGCAATGCAATCGGTCTCGCATTTGTTTGTGTTAGAGCATTTGGCATTGCAAATGGCAATGTTTTTTTTTACCCATGTGTTATGGAGTGTATGTATGTGCTGTGGAATTATGTGGGTTGGATTAGTTATTTGTGGAATTGTGTGGCTTGGAATTGCGTGTTGTGGAGTGATAGAAGTGGAGTGGATTTGTGTAGTGGAATTATGTGGCATGGTGTGATGTGGAATTATGTGGTTGGTAATTACATGGTATTAATTGTACTGGAATTATGTGGACTGCAATTGTGTGTTATGTAGTGTAATTAAGTGGAATGGTATTTTGTGGAGTGGTATGTAGTAGAGTTTAATTATGTAGTGTGCTGTTTAATTTTGTGGCATGTAGTGGAATTGTGGGTTGTGGATTGGATGTATGTGGTGTGTTGTGACATTGTGTTGTTGAGTTGAATTATCTGGTTTTGTGTTGAATTATGTGGTATGGATTGGAAATGTATGGTGTTGAAAAGTGTGGGCTGGAACTGTGTGGAAAGATTTGCCTTTTTGGAGATTGCTACTATCGATTCAAGCTCTCAAATGAAGGTTAATGCAAATGAGAAATTAAACATTGATCAAATGTTGGCATCTATGCATAAATAAAGGGGATTTGCATACCTGGTGGTATGGGCATTAGGCCGGTGCAAAATATGGCTGGGATGGACCATAAACCTGGTATATAACAGTTGCACAGCTCATGGCTGAAGGCAGCTGGTATTTCCAGGTATGTTCTAGTAACTCTTGTTCTGCATGGGACAGGCTATTGCTTCATGGGCAGCCCGCATCCCTAGACAATTGCAGGATTGGGGGCAGGTGCAGATGGTGGTCCGCAAGTTTCCAACACGTTTCTGATTTCAGCATAGAGGCCGAGTAGAATAGTAGCGGCTCTGTACTCAAGAGGCATTTAAACCACACGCTCTGACATGCCATGTCAACTGAAGGCCGGGGAAGTGGAAGAATACCCATACAGTAGATACAGCATGTCTTGAGAGATTGCGCATGCGCGCTACCTAGGCAAGACCTAAAAAGGACGAGATCTCCCTGAGCCCACTCCTTTCCTCTGTAATTTGCCTGCAAATTATTTTATTTCCTCCTATTTAACAATAAGGGTTTTCATGATGATCCCAGGAATACAGCCTACCACCCTGCAGCACAAGCTTTTCAAATCAGAAAAGCACCGAAAAAAGCATATTTTCTCTTCTGCTCCTTAAAGGTGGCCACTTCAACCAGCAGCAGACATATCAATTAAGCACCAGACGCTGCCTAGGACAAATAGAGTTTTATCTGGTCATGCTTTAGTACATCTTCGGTTTTGTCTTTTCCTTCTAATCTGTTGTGTACAGGAAAACTGATAAAACAGGTGTAGGCAAAATCGCTGCTAAAACACCAGCGGAAGGGGCGGGGGAGGTATACAGTAAGCTAGATAACGAGTAGGTAAAATATAAAGAGCTAAATATATGCGTAGGGGTCAGAAGAAAATCGGTCATGAATGAAGTGAGAGGTTTTCTACATGCACACACTTTGTTCTAAGAAACAACATCCTGAGAGTTTGACAGCAGCTAAATTTCAAGAGAACATATCAATGGGTACAAGTGCAGTAGGGTAAATTACTAACGATTACTAAATGAACATACACCAAAAAAACAGCAATTGTGAAGTAAATATACGGTAATTAAAAAATACAATAGAATTACGGTAGGATGAAAGCAACAATAAATCATACAATAAAAGAACCAATAAAACAGCACATTGTTCGCTGTATTGAAGGTCTGTGTAAACCAGTCTTTTTAAGTGCTTTACCTACATTTACAAAACCAAATCTATTAGTGCAGCCCCATCTTTTGGAAAACCTGGCAAGTAACTAACTATTTAAAACAAGTTTGTGATGCAGTAGCCACACTAGATGGGCCTGCTGGTCAGTGAAACTGTCATAAACCTCAGATTTCTAGGTTTTCAACTGAGGTGTTATAGATTTCATACTAATTACTGCGAACACATATTCTAAAATTATTAACTAGTTTTGTTAACAATAGTGTGGCACTCTGTAGTACTACAGCACTGGAATAAGTTGTAATTATCCAAAGCAATTATGCTCACATCACCAGCTCCAAATATTGAAAAGTAGAGTTAGCCCTGATGGAACTTGTATCCTATGAGGGGCATGTAGATCACTTCAAAAAGTGTGTGTATCAACATAGCTATCATAAAATAGTCAAATTCCCCTAAGTACCAAAACATTTAACTTTGCTTTTGTGGGCAGTGACAAGATTTTCTTGTGTCATGCTCGACAAACATATCTCCTATAACAATAAAAAAAAAATGCCACAGAATATAAAAAACTGCAACTGCTAAATTCCTTTAACTGGTTTTCTCAAGTACTCACACCTGCAAGCCCGGTTGACCAGGATCGTCATGCAAACGTGAAAACAATTTACACAATTGTAATACTTTTACCCCGGGTTTACAATGTCATTTCCATCTACCAATAGGTTATATAGTCGTTGTTTCTATAGGACTGATATATGTTGGCTCAGTATCGCCGGCTTTGAACAAAATGTAATGCAAGATTCAGGCGACCAGTTTTCAGACGCTAAACACGGAAACCAGAATAAAATTCCTCTCTCCACCTCGGGGTCTTTCAAGACCTGACCATGAACGCCAAAAACCGCTAGACTTTAAACTTGCTACATTAATTTCTCTGTGGAGTTTTCCCATGCAAACACTGCTAGGTGGAAGCTGATTGAGAGGTGTGTAGATAGTCATAATATACACACTATATCTACTCGACTTCTCAATACAATGTGTGTTCTCCGTGTTTTTATTTTTAGAATTGTCAAGAAAACTTACACATTTTACAGTAGTTCAGAAGAACAGTCAGGTGGATTCCTGGCTATTTTCAAACCCTACATTTTTACTCTTCAGTTTACGGACTTTCATTTGCATTATTAGATTACTGGCGCCAAGGCCATTTCTGTAATTGAGTTACTGTTTTATACTTTGCTACCGCTGCTTGCAGATGTGCCTACACATTACCAGTCCTTCATGCATTCTGTTTTGATTCAAAACTAAGTGTGCCTACCACCACCAAAGGACAGGGGCGCTTCAAAAGAGGACATCCGGAGAGGCTACTTACTTGAAAATCTGTACTCATCCTCCCGTCTTCTGATCTCTAACTCTACAAAGAGAGGATGGAAATAGGATATATATAAATAGAATATATTATTTAGAGTTTAACTACCCAACCTCATGCCCTCTTGAAGAAAGAAGCATGTATATTTAAGCTCCTCCTTTGTCCAGGACTACACTATTTAAAGCTTTTATTAGGCAGCTTCCTTTCGGCTCAATGGCTCAGCTTGAACTCCTCATATTCATTTTATTTTGGTTCATGCTATCGCAAATCTGTGAATGGTCAAATCCCCCCCCCCCCAAAAAAAAAAACTGTATTCACGTTGCTGAAACTAAGCAGCAGACAGAGCTAAGAGCCACACAAACAAACGATGCTTGACACGCTACAGAACATCCGTGTATTTTTGTCAAGTGGAAGACTGGACGGGAATAACATTTTAAAAGTAAGCAGAGTGTTAACGATAATGTACTCCTAGTGAGTTTAACATGGCTTTCCTCAAAAATCCATAGGTCATATGCACTACGGAAGGAGCAACAGTCTTTTTTTTAATTTATTTTTTTAACTATCAGCAGCAACTTTCAAATGATCACAGAAATTAAACTGAATAGGGAAATATGATCAGTCGGACACCTCGAGTCTGTCGTGGCAAATATGCTAATTAATTTGAGTATACTATTTTAATTTTAAATAGAGGCCTTATGCTTTCTGATTTTGTTTGCATTACTAGTGTTTTTACTTTTCTATATGGTTTGCAATGCGATTGATATACTACGTTGCATCCACTACTAGCAAGGAACTTATTTACATTCACTAATTTCACTTCTGAATAAAAATAATGCTATATTCCTAATGAAACTCCCAAAATGTTCCTCTAATGTTTATTAATAGTTTATTTAAATCAACTATCCTTCTAGAATGATTACAATCCTGAACAAGCTCGTTCCTACTGGGGTTGCGGTTGTTACACAGTTCTCGTGAGACTCGATCCACCTCCCTTATTTAGAATGACCCCCCCATGTACATGGAGTGCGCCAGCCTTTAAAAAATGGACCTTGAATCCCAACCTGGGGATCGCCCCCCACCCCCCTCCCACTCCGCCCCGCCCACTCCCACCCCAGTGCTTCTCCTTCCCTCCTTTTACCACTGACTAAAGAAACAAGGGGGCTGGTTGAAATTCTGCACTTGAGACGCCACGTGAGCGCTCGTGCCGATTCAGCCACAGGCACAACATCCTTCCACCCGCTCACGCTGCACCCACTGCTTGGTCTAGGCAAGATGGTGCCTGCACGTCAGGCGTGTTTGTGAGAGCTCCGTTTGGGCGTCTCCGACAAGCCGTACCTGAGCCTCAACGGTGGCGCTTTCGCTGGTTGCTGGGCGCGTTGGACGTATCCTGTGATGGCTGGCCGCTGGTTCTCCCCGCTGTAGTCTGTGGTCGTGTGGAGGCATTTTGAGACCCACAGCGGCTGCTGCAACATTGCCGGAGTTCGCATCGGACTTCGTAACTCTCGCCCGGCTGGGCTCCTGTGGTGCTGGGACAGGCGGGGAAGCCGCTGCTGCGCGTGTGGAAAGTCTCCTATAATCACACGCTGGTTTTTGGTGCAGCGGCTTGGATTGCCTCAACTCCCACCCGGCTTTGGATGTGCTGGTTGTGCTGGTGCAGGCGGGGAAGTTACGCCGCCTGGGGGGAAAGCTTTGAAAGCTTTGAAAGTCGCGTGTAATCACACGCTGATTTTTGGTGCATCGGCATCGGTTTGAAGGCTTGAAGGCTTCTGAAGCGGTGTTCAGGGGAGAAATCACACGCTCTGTTTCGTGCAGAAGAGGACGGAGAACAGAGGGCAAAAGGCTAAGCAAATTATAGAATCCCAGGCAAACAGGGATCTTACAGCGGGGAAAAGCGGAGAAACTGCCAAGTAAGATCTATTAATAACTTTTACAGCAGCTGTGTGTGCAACAAAAAAAAAAACCCTAAATTAAAGCAGACTTAAATTAGTTGAGCTAAAACGCTATATACACGTGGCTGAACGAGCAGCAGAAGCTGTGGCAAAGTGACCCTTGTGGAATTCTGGTTATATAACACAACAATATAGCGCTTGGATATTTCAAAATGCCCCCAAAAGTTGCACGAGGTGGGAAAACTAGACCCAGTGGCGACAATCAGATTGGGACTCGTGCTGCACTAGCGGCAAAGTCAAGACAGGATAATAGTCACAACGACCCGGATAACACTCAATTGAGCACCCCAAAAATCCCACAAATGTTCTCCAAGGGAAAAGCACCAACAATCATTAACACTGACTCTCAGAATGATGGCGGAAGCCAGGGAAAGGGCGGTGTATCTTCCATTGACAACCAAGATGAGACGCTAGTAGCTGCACTTGAACAGCTGATTGTGTCTCCAACAACTTCTTCTGCTACTCTATCCTCGCCTGCTGATACCCACGCATCACCAGAGATACAAAAGGATATCACCTTCAATATGCATGACGAAGGGGCCTCGGCAGTGGATCCACCCCGAGTTGAAGGGTTGGAAGCGGAAGGCGATCCTGATCCTACTGGCAGTAAAGATAGCGAATTTTATTCCTTATCTGAACACTCAGAGGGGTCCGACCTGGAAGATGATTTGGATGAGGAGACTGAAAATGTGAGCAAGGAGAACGTAAGCAAGGAAGCACATGCTAGTTCTACAGATGAGACGCGTACAACTAGGTCTTGGAGCGAGGAAACCTCAGAAGGAGATCCCACCATCATAGACCAAGAAATAGAGCTGGACCTAGCTGATTCTATACAACAAACTAGCTCTAGCCCGGGACCACTCAATCAAACGCCTATCGATATTATACTGAAAGCTATATCGGAGCAACGACTAGAGGCAAAAGCCGAGCATTTGAAAACGCATAATGCATGCAAAAAACTGCAGAACACGGTACGACGCTTAGTCAAATCATGTAATGACTTCACAGATAGGATGGCAGAAGCAGAGGGGCGTATATCCTCATTAGAGGATCAAGTTACACACATTAAAACTAGCCTTGACGACTCTAAAGGATTGAAAGAAGACGTGAACTCTAAACTGGTCGATTTAGAGAATAGACTTCGTCGTAATAACCTACGAGTCCTGGGAGTTCCAGAAGGAAGCGAGGGCCCAGATGTACGACAGTTTGTTGTTGAACTATTTGAAGAAGCCTTCCCAGACGTCAAAGAGTGGGAATGGTCTTTGGAGATCCAGAGGGCCCATCGTTTCCCTTTCCGTAAACAACCTGCTCGGAACACCCAAACCCGTCAATATCCTCGAGCCATCTTGATTTCTGTGAATAACTTTCTGGCAAGGCAGAAAGTGTATGATTTGGCTAGGCCGGACAGGAAGCGTTCTGGTAAGGGTATAGAGTTTTTTGTGCGTCCTGATTATTGTCATTCCACTGTGGAAAATCGCTGGAGAATGCGTCAAATGATTGAACCATTTCAGAAAAAGGGTGCGCAGGCATTCTTGCTTCAACCATCTACGCTCAAAATCGTGTACAAAGGACAAAACAGATTCTTTACCGTCGAGGCTCTAGCAAAGGCTTATCTGAATGCACTAGAGTGAGCAGCAAGGTTTGGAGATTAGCAGCTCAAATGTATAGTACGTTACAGACTCACTCTATCTAATGTTTGGTTTTGTCGGTCACGCCCAAACACCTGTGGCGCACTCACATACATCACCGGGGCAATAGGCCCCTTTGCCTTAATGTTGGGGAAGGGTCACGGGGGGAGGGTAGCAGTGCTGGGGGGGGGCTCGGGGGGGGGTGGGTCGTTCACGGGGGGTGTGCTTGGGGGGAAAAAGGGGGAAAAAAAATTCAGTCAAAGTCATGGATTTTCACGCTGAAATGAATAGCGTTTGTTATGTAGCTGGTATGGTACAATGTTCTAAATTTATATTTGCAATGAAATTTTACTTTTCTTATGGCAAATTCTAATTTCCGAATATGTTCTTTCAATGTATGCGGTCTCAATAACGCGCAAAAACGCAAACGCGTGATGCATGAAATTCGGTTAATACAACCGGACATAATATGTCTCCAAGAGACGCATATACCTTGGGTGAAAAGACGTGTATTAACAGATCTTGGATTCAATGTGCTGGCTGTCTCACAACAATCAACCATGAATAGAGGGGTGGCTATTTTAGGCCAACGCTCTGTAACTACCACCGGGAAGGTTAAAGTTGATAGCTTAGGACGTTGGGCTATTGTGGAATGTGTAATTGGTAATGTTGCGACAACGATTTGTACAGTTTATGGTTCCAATGTGGATGACATAGCAGTTATAGAATATCTAAATGTAGAATTAGCCCTATGGAGTACTCCATTAATAGTATTGGGTGATTTCAATATCCATGGGGAACTGAACACATGGGATCCAAACTTCTCTAGATATCTAGGGAGGAAGCCCAAGGTCTTCAAGGCACTACGACAATTACTATCCCAACATGGGTTGATTGATGGTTGGCCTGTGTCCCATCTGAATGATCCTGGATATACTTATTTTTCTTCACCACATAAGAAATTTGTCCGAATAGATTATATTTTTATACCTAGATATTTTGCACAAGGATCCAATATGTCTGTTAAACCACGTATCACCTCTGATCATGCGCCAATTGTTATGGAGTTACCTATATCTAACTCACATAGAACACAAAGATCCTTCACTTTTAATAAGAAATTGTTATTAGATGAAACATATGTGAATCAAATCATGGATTGGGCCCAGCAATTTCTTGATCATAATAGAGCTTCTACCTCATATGCAATGGTCTGGGATTGTTTTAAGGCAGGGTTACGCGGTGAAACTGCTAGTTATAGTTGGAGTGTACAAAAGAAAAGGAAAAATATAATGATAGAATTAATACAAGACTTAGCGAGTGCAGAGCATGAGTTAATCCACGACATTAGATTACAACGTAACAGTGAAATATCCCAAAATGAAGTTGCGAAACATAAAGCGAAGATAAATGGGATTTGGAGCCAGGATATAGCAGTACAATATAAGGCGTTTCGTGCAGAAAGATATGAATATGGGGAAAACATAGGCAGATGTTTAGCACAGAGAATGCGCGGGAGACAAAATATGCAGCGCATAAATTCTATAGAAAACAGCCAGGGAATTCGTGTAGAAATAGCAGAGGGGATACTACAAGTTTTCTTTGAATATTATACAAATCTCTATACCCAAGAAGATTTCTCTTTAGATTTACTTAATCAATATATAGACAATTCGGATCTGCCCCATTTAAATTCAGTACAACAGGAACAATTAGAACTGCCTATTACAATTGAAGAACTAGAGACCTCATTGAAAGAATTAGCCCTCGGGAAGGCCTCTGGTCCTGATAAACTGCCATTAGAAATTTACAAACTCTTATTCCCTATAATTAAAATAGACATGCTTGCAACCTTTTTAGAAGCTCAAAAGGGCCATCCTCCACCTTCATGGGAAGATGCTAGTATAGTTATATTTCATAAAAAAGACAAACCCTCGCACTTATCTGGGTCATACCGTCCCATTTCCCTTATAAATGCGGACGCAAAAATATATTCCAAAATTTTTGCTAACCGATTGAGTCACATTGTCTCAACCTTAGTTTCTCAACAACAACACGGTTTTCTTCCAGAACGTGGTACTATTAACCATATACACCGGGTTATTGCAACACTTGATTATGCGTCTGCGCTACATAAAGACGTTGGACTAGTGCTCTTAGATGCTGAAAAAGCATTCGACCGCGTATCATGGGCATTTTTGTGGGCTGTTATGAGGAAAATGGGATTTGGTCTACAACTTATATCTTCGCTACAAATTATGTACAGGCATCCGAGGGCTAAGATTTGTATATCTGGACAAGAATCCTCGGCAGTTAGTATCACACGGGGCACACGACAGGGTTGTCCCTGCTCACCCTTATTATTTGCTATTTATATAGAACCCTTGCTGAAGGCATTAACGTCATCCCAACAAATTCGGTCTATGTCTTTACCAGGAGGTGATATAAAGGTGTTAGCTTACGCTGACGATATTGCAGTGTTAACTTCTGATCCGGAATCTGCACTAATCGAAATAGAAAATTTGACAGGTGTGTTCGGTAACGTATCCGGATATAAACTTAATAGGCAAAAAACCCAGGTCATATGCTCACCTGGCCTTTGTACTAACGACAGCAGGGTTACGATAGAGGCTAAATATCTGGGCATTAAAATTAGGCTCATGCTACAACAGCTAGTCTCGTCAAATTGGGAAGATTTATTAATATCAGTTAAAAATCAACTAGACAAAATAGAATGTTTGCATTTATCATTAGTAGGGAGACGAAATGTCTTAAAAATGACTATTCTCCCAAAAGTGTTATATTATTTTCGAGCAATACCACTGGAAATACCCACATTAGAACTGAAAAAATTGCAATCTATAACGGATCGATTTTTATGGAGTGGGAAAGCAATACGGAGAGCATCTAAATTCATGACTTTACCAATCTTAAGGGGAGGATGGGGAGTCCCAAACTTTACACTTTACTATTTGGCATGCCTTATGCAAAACATCAAATATTTTTCAATTGGCGGAACTCCACCCCCATGTGAAAGCCCGGATATTTTCTCTCTTCTATTAGGTCCACAATCTCGTCAAATGCTACTTCGTTTTATAGAACCTAGCTATTATAAAAAAACCAGATTCAAACTTATATTGTCTGCTTTCAAAGGATGGCGTTCTATTCGGAAGCTTATCTCACTGGGTCGTATTAATTTTTACACAC
Source organism: Lissotriton vulgaris (assembly GCF_964263255.1). Taxonomy (NCBI): domain Eukaryota; kingdom Metazoa; phylum Chordata; class Amphibia; order Caudata; family Salamandridae; genus Lissotriton; species Lissotriton vulgaris. Next base: position 156,631,818 of record NC_141695.1, on the reverse strand, counting down.
CGTGCAATTCTATAGAACTTCTTCCGGTAATCTTCAGGGATCGAACTATGAGCATTTGGCGAGGGAAGGGCATAATAGCTATTGGAGACATGGTTAAAAATGGCATTATTGTTTCATTTCAGGAGTTAAGAGACCAATTTAGCCTGTCGAAACATGACTTCTTTAAGTACTTGCAAATAAGGAATTTTTTCAATACACACCCACATATTGTACCATTAAGCTCTAATGAATTTATGGAAATATTTAAAAAATCAACACACATAGGGACTGTTTACAACTCTCTGCTAAACTTACATCAGGACGATATGGATCAACAGGCATTAAAATGGTGTACGAGACTAGGCACAATAACAGTACCATTTCAAGAATCAATATTCATGGCTGATAAAATTATTCTTTCTGCTAATTTATATTCTCAACATTACAAAACTTTATTTAATCTTTATCACACTCCACTCAAAATGTCAAAATGGAGCAATGCATATAACGGGAAATGTTTTAGGTGTCAATGTGATTTGGCAGATATTATACATATATTTTCAGACTGCCCTGTATTGAAACCTCTTTTTATTTCTATAGAACTTTTTTTAGCACATATCACTAAATGCGATGTAAAAATCTCTAGAGAGATGATTATTTTTGGTTTGTCGAACGATAATGAATTGTTCCCAGGTTATCAAGAGAATAGATATGTTATATTCATGGCCATGGCTGTTGCTCGCCTTTGTATATCTTCAATGTGGTTAAAACCTGAAGCACCAACATATGAAATGTGGCGAGCAAAATTTTATAATATCTTTAATTTGGAGTTTAACCTCTATCGCATTAAATCTATCAGGAAGAAGAGAAGAGGTTACAAAATCTGGCAGACTTTGATAGACTATTTGGATCATTAGCGATTATGATTTATGTTATTTAATAATATGAAGATGCTGCCTAGACTGTATATATATTAGATGTTAAGATCACTTTTCGATTTAACTATCTCTATGTTTGTTGAAAATCTGTTTTTTTCTTCTTTGTATACATGACTTTGATCTGAATCAATAAAAGAAATTAAAAAAAAAAAAAAAAAAAGAATTACGGTAGGATGAAAGCAACAATAAATCATACAATAAAAGAACCAATAAAACAGCACATTGTTCGCTGTATTGAAGGTCTGTGTAAACCAGTCTTTTTAAGTGCTTTACCTACATTTACAAAACCAAATCTATTAGTGCAGCCCCATCTTTTGGAAAACCTGGCAAGTAACTAACTATTTAAAACAAGTTTGTGATGCAGTAGCCACACTAGATGGGCCTGCTGGTCAGTGAAACTGTCATAAACCTCAGATTTCTAGGTTTTCAACTGAGGTGTTATAGATTTCATACTAATTACTGCGAACACATATTCTAAAATTATTAACTAGTTTTGTTAACAATAGTGTGGCACTCTGTAGTACTACAGCACTGGAATAAGTTGTAATTATCCAAAGCAATTATGCTCACATCACCAGCTCCAAATATTGAAAAGTAGAGTTAGCCCTGATGGAACTTGTATCCTATGAGGGGCATGTAGATCACTTCAAAAAGTGTGTGTATCAACATAGCTATCATAAAATAGTCAAATTCCCCTAAGTACCAAAACATTTAACTTTGCTTTTGTGGGCAGTGACAAGATTTTCTTGTGTCATGCTCGACAAACATATCTCCTATAACAATAAAAAAAAAATGCCACAGAATATAAAAAACTGCAACTGCTAAATTCCTTTAACTGGTTTTCTCAAGTACTCACACCTGCAAGCCCGGTTGACCAGGATCGTCATGCAAACGTGAAAACAATTTACACAATTGTAATACTTTTACCCCGGGTTTACAATGTCATTTCCATCTACCAATAGGTTATATAGTCGTTGTTTCTATAGGACTGATATATGTTGGCTCAGTATCGCCGGCTTTGAACAAAATGTAATGCAAGATTCAGGCGACCAGTTTTCAGACGCTAAACACGGAAACCAGAATAAAATTCCTCTCTCCACCTCGGGGTCTTTCAAGACCTGACCATGAACGCCAAAAACCGCTAGACTTTAAACTTGCTACATTAATTTCTCTGTGGAGTTTTCCCATGCAAACACTGCTAGGTGGAAGCTGATTGAGAGGTGTGTAGATAGTCATAATATACACACTATATCTACTCGACTTCTCAATACAATGTGTGTTCTCCGTGTTTTTATTTTTAGAATTGTCAAGAAAACTTACACATTTTACAGTAGTTCAGAAGAACAGTCAGGTGGATTCCTGGCTATTTTCAAACCCTACATTTTTACTCTTCAGTTTACGGACTTTCATTTGCATTATTAGATTACTGGCGCCAAGGCCATTTCTGTAATTGAGTTACTGTTTTATACTTTGCTACCGCTGCTTGCAGATGTGCCTACACATTACCAGTCCTTCATGCATTCTGTTTTGATTCAAAACTAAGTGTGCCTACCACCACCAAAGGACAGGGGCGCTTCAAAAGAGGACATCCGGAGAGGCTACTTACTTGAAAATCTGTACTCATCCTCCCGTCTTCTGATCTCTAACTCTACAAAGAGAGGATGGAAATAGGATATATATAAATAGAATATATTATTTAGAGTTTAACTACCCAACCTCATGCCCTCTTGAAGAAAGAAGCATGTATATTTAAGCTCCTCCTTTGTCCAGGACTACACTATTTAAAGCTTTTATTAGGCAGCTTCCTTTCGGCTCAATGGCTCAGCTTGAACTCCTCATATTCATTTTATTTTGGTTCATGCTATCGCAAATCTGTGAATGGTCAAATCCCCCCCCCCCCCCAAAAAAAAAAACTGTATTCACGTTGCTGAAACTAAGCAGCAGACAGAGCTAAGAGCCACACAAACAAACGATGCTTGACACGCTACAGAACATCCGTGTATTTTTGTCAAGTGGAAGACTGGACGGGAATAACATTTTAAAAGTAAGCAGAGTGTTAACGATAATGTACTCCTAGTGAGTTTAACATGGCTTTCCTCAAAAATCCATAGGTCATATGCACTACGGAAGGAGCAACAGTCTTTTTTTTAATTTATTTTTTTAACTATCAGCAGCAACTTTCAAATGATCACAGAAATTAAACTGAATAGGGAAATATGATCAGTCGGACACCTCGAGTCTGTCGTGGCAAATATGCTAATTAATTTGAGTATACTATTTTAATTTTAAATAGAGGCCTTATGCTTTCTGATTTTGTTTGCATTACTAGTGTTTTTACTTTTCTATATGGTTTGCAATGCGATTGATATACTACGTTGCATCCACTACTAGCAAGGAACTTATTTACATTCACTAATTTCACTTCTGAATGAAAATAATGCTATATTCCTAATGAAACTCCCAAAATGTTCCTCTAATGTTTATTAATAGTTTATTTAAATCAACTATCCTTCTAGAATGATTACAATCCTGAACAAGCTCGTTCCTACTGGGGTTGCGGTTGTTACACAGTTCTCGTGAGACTCGATCCACCTCCCTTATTTAGAATGACCCCCCCATGTACATGGAGTGCGCCAGCCTTTAAAAAATGGACCTTGAATCCCAACCTGGGGATCGCCCCCCACCCCCCTCCCACTCCGCCCCGCCCACTCCCACCCCAGTGCTTCTCCTTCCCTCCTTTTACCACTGACTAAAGAAACAAGGGGGCTGGTTGAAATTCTGCACTTGAGACGCCACGTGAGCGCTCGTGCCGATTCAGCCACAGGCACAACATCCTTCCACCCGCTCACGCTGCACCCACTGCTTGGTGTAGGCTCCCCTATTCCCACGTGCACCCAATTTATTTAACCCCACACGTAAGACGCAGCGGGGCCATAGAGTGCCAACCACACGAGCTCCTTTGTCAGGAATCAAAGTTGGTGCCTGTTGTGGGCACGGTGCCAGTTGTAGGTGGCACAGCGCCTGTGCCCACCGCCCTAGTTTCACGTCTGTACTGACACACGAATAAGCAGATGTGCTGCACTGTAATGGCCTTTAATTTAAGAGCGGTACAGATGGCATTAACTCGGGCTCCCTGGCATTAGGAACGAGCCGGCCTGCAGTGAACACACCTCGCTGGACAGTTCAGGTGGCATCACCTCCATGTTATGTAAAGTGCCGAATAAAGGGGCAGGGTGGCACCAGCTCTCTCCGCGTCCTGCTCCCAGCGCACTTATCGCACTACTGAGGGGGCTGAAAGGTTCCTTTTGAACCATTTCACAAGCACTGCAATACATACATTGTCGCCCCTAAGGTGCATGCGGTTGTATGCAGTTTACTCGACATTCTCGAATGCAGTATTTTAAAAAACCATGCTCAAAAACATGTGTCCTACTTAAGGCGAATACCCGATTCTGCCCCAAACTTGCAGTTATCTACTCAACAGAGAACCATTGTTTACATTAGATCATTTAAGCACACCGCGTAATGCATGCATGCGATACACATCATTTTTAACACACAGCACTATACATGCATGGGTTTATACATCATTTGTGCACACAACACTATTCATGCATGGGTTTTTTAGTGTACCACATCCCGCGTAAGCTAAGAAAATGTAATTGTGAATACAGGCACCGAGGATGTGATGAATATTAAATACAGGTCAGCTTGAGCGTGCGCCTCGCGAGAACGGAAGTGCAGCATGTATGCCGTAAACGAGGGGGTGCACGGAAGCTCTTACATGGAAGGCCCACACTTAATTTTAATCCGGACACAATATTATGCTATTGGCTGATTAGCGCTGGTGCCTGAACTGCATTCCTCATCAGACGGCTACGTTCAACAATGCTCTCTCTCTTTTAGCCGCCCCCCCTCCGTTACACCCGCACAAAAGATCCACAGAAAATATAATCTCAGAAATTGCTTACTGCCTCCGAATCTCCAAATCCATGCATGTACAAATTATCGTACATGGAGGTTTAACAGCTCAAAACACGGCGCAATGCAAAACCCGTTTAAAGCTACAGCTCAGCTGCCAAATGTCTCCACCCCCTCGAAAAAACTCTTCTGGAAACCTCCTTCCAATTCAACGCTCAGCAGCAAGCACGCGCACGTATATTACGAACGCAGGCGAGAGAGGCGGGCTCTGCTTTGAAAGGCAGGAAAGTTCTTTTGAACCTGCGAGGTTCCGGGAGATGCCCCGCCTCTGAGCCAGGCTCGCGGTGATGTAGCTTGTCCGGAGCGGGCACCTAAGAGGCAGAGGGGTGTGGGTAGCGGAGAGCCCAGAAGAAAGCAGGGATCCCGGGAGTGCTGGCGTTCTCGGGAGACAGCAGGAGGAGAGAAATCCGGTGATGCGACGGAATGAAGGAGCCAACGACAAAAGAGCCCAGTAAGTGGTGCGGAGTCTGTGTGTGTGTGTGTGCCTGTGTGTGTGCGTGTGTGCGCGTGTGGGCATGTGTGTATGCAGTGTGTGTGTGCCTGCGTGTGTGTGCGCGCGCGCGTGATTGTGAGAGGCTGTGAATGTGGAGAAAGATGTGCACGGCTGGGGGGGTGCTGGGCGTGCGCGGCCACGATGTGCAATCTGCGCTCGTACCCAGATCTAAGTCCCTTGAGGCCCGACTCCACAGCAATAGGTCTCGAGCGAGACCTAAAAATGACAGGAGAAAGTGGCCTGTCACAAGAAGCTGAAGTCTCAGCCTTAGACAATATAATTTTTCTATTAAATATAGGAATATCACGCCTCACAGACAGTTCTCCAGAAAATGTTTTCAAAACATCACCAGAATTACATAAATGAACATCGCCATTAGATCGCGCCAACACCTCACTATTAGCCATGACACCACTTTCTGAAAACTTGGATATCCCTTTAAGAAATGCAGGTTCCCTAGCCCCTCTGCCTCTCACTGAGCATGTGCGAGCCCTCCCTCGACATTTGACCACAACCGGAGGAGCTGGCTGCAGCACAGAAGTAAGCAGGGGAGCCTCGCTAGCCATATTTTTTAATGACTTTTCAATTCCTCCAGGTAACACCTCAGGGGAACTGTCTGATAATGTGCAGGCAATTACTGCAGCAGACACCCCTTCTGAGGAAGCCCTCCTTTTAAGGGTTAACCCAGTCCAAGCTTGATTCAAAACTCCAGGGGCCAATAAATCTTCCATCCCCTCCTGGCACAACACTGTCAGTGCTTCTCTGACTTTATCTGCCGCTTCGGCCATCATAAAAACCAATTAAAGCCTCCCAAAGAGACAATAAATCATTCAGGAGCGGCATAAAATGAGCACGCTTCCGGCCTACCTGACACTGGAATCCCCAACTGGCAATAATTAGAATGCGGCGTTTGATAACGCCATGTTCTAAGGCTGGTGCCTAGCCTGCACGCGATTGCTCCTCGTTGATACCACGTGCCCGAAGCTGCCCGGGGTGGACATTCTTTGAATATCACCCCCAAGCCCCCATACTTAAATACACTGATACCTTTTGGGCTGAATGGTAAGGTAGAAATGGCATGTTTCCTGTAACTAGGGTACAGATGTTCAACTGCGCAAGCATATAGGATTGTGTTATGTTGCTGTTGAAGATATTACAACCCATATCTGTATTTACTCCACGTATTACAACATGTATTTAGGATTGTGACAGGTTTTCTCTAAGCTTAAAATTTATAACATTTGTCCACCTTTTTAGGTTTCGGCCTGGCGTTGCAACTGCGTAGCAGTTGCTCCGCCCAGGCGAAATCTATTGTTATCTCTATAGTGGGGACTTGACACCGCCCCTTCTTCCATTGGCTAGCTCCATAAATGGAGGCTAGCCATTGGAAGAGATTGGCCGTCAATCACGTTTTCCAGAGAAAACGCGATTCGGGGGCGTTTCTGGGTCTTTTTTTAAGCCCCGCCCCTTGTTGGCATGTGTCCCGGGCCGCGCTGTGATTGGCTGCAGGCCCGGGACACCCCAGTGACGTCATTTCCCGGGCCGCGCTGTGATTGGCTGCCGGCCCGGGACACCCCGTGACGTCAGCCAATCACAGCACGGCCCAGGACCTGACTTGTTATTTTGGCTGACTGCAAGATTGTAATAATAATATGTTGCCTTTCGATAAAAGCTGACGTCCCAGCCTTAATTGTAGTGTGGTGCCCTGAGTTGCTGCAGTTTTGTATTCGGTGTTTATAAGACAGTGATTCCAGTGCTGTGATTGCTAAAAAAAAAAAAGACTGACTTTACTCCGATTGCAAAAAAAAAAAAAAAAATTGCATGCATAAAGTGGCTTGTGCCAACGTGTATTTTCCCCTTTTCCTAATGAATGCAATGGTTATTATTGTGAGAGCTTGGCTTGGGTGCTGAAACGGCAGTGCGCGCCCCGTGCCAAGGGCCCATGGGCCATGTGCAGATGCTGTAGTTCCGCTCTCGTGCAGTTGCTGTAGTTCCGCTCTCGTGCGTGGTGCACGGGCTTTGAAGCACAGCCCGGCTGGTGCCGCTCGCTCCCCTGTAAGAGCGCGACACTGGGAGCTAACTGTGCCTGCTCGGCGCCTCCCCGCACCCCTCCCGAGCGTACACTCAGCTGCTTCACGGGCAGCCTGAAGCCCTGCATTGTTCGCCCTTGGAAGTGCGCTGCGGCCGGGCCGAGGGGAAGCGGCGTCCCCCGCGCCCAGGGGCGTCCTCGCTGCTTCGTTAATGGGACAATGTTTTCACGTTGCAGATGGCCGAGAGCTAGCGCCGCACATTCGGGACCACGATGGCCCAATTTCCCACAGCCATGAATGGTAAGCAGTCTTGTTCTCCTGCATGAACTGTTGTGCTCTTTGTTGGGACAGGAAGACCCCTGTCAGCGCTGGCTTCCGATATTTGTATGTGCTGCACGGGTCAGGGGATGCTTTTGTTGCTAAAGATTGCTGTTGTCAACTTGTTATGCACGCCTCCTGTGACATATGGCTACCATGAATTTGCGCAGCGTCCATTGGTGATTTTGGAAATGTCAACACACACATGCCAGAGTCACGCAGAGGTGTTTTGTCGGCACCTTTGCGCCATAACTTTTTGTGAAAATGCTTCATTTATTTACAGTATACAGATGGTCTGTGATTAAAGCTACTCGTTGATGATAGAATATAAACCGTACTGGACAAACACCACAGAACCAACTATTAAAGCTCCTTTGAAGTACTGAATTAAAAGCATTCGGAATTTACTCCTAGAAGGTGATTTATTTTCAATTAAACTTGTATGTGAAATGTTGAGAATCTGACCCCAAAGTTTTTTTTTCTGACGTTCAGTGAAAAGCAGTTTCCTTGTTGTTGGCACAGTGGGGAATCCTGCTCTCTTTCTGCGCAGTCATAACACGGCGAAGGGAAAGATAAACTTTACAGGGCCTGATATTACGCACAGTCCTGTTAACAGAAGGCAGCAGTGTTCTGGTGCTGCTCTGCTGTCTGCAAACCAGGTTATTGCTGCTGCAGCGATGCACTCTGTTTTGTGTAGATATATTGTATGGCTTAGCATTACTTGAAAGAGGAAAACGGTTTAACATTATCAGTTACCCTCACTACAAAAGTGCGAGGTAGCGTTCACCCTGTAATTATAGGGTTAGAAATAAATCCTAGCTCCCGGAGTTTGAAGTGTGCCAAATCTTTTATTTCCCAAGCTTTTTAATTAGCAGTAGTCCGGGCATGCACATGCCAAGTATTCTGTGATTTGTCTGAAAGCCCTGTACTGAGGGCCAGAGGGCTTCTGCCTGCGTGCAGTTCGTAATGAAACCAAAACCTACGTCCCTGTTAAGCGAAAACAAGTAGAGATGGGTGGATGCAGAATTCGTCTCAAACGCAGACTGTCATAGACAGTAAGCAAATCAGACCGGCCCCGCTCCCAAAAGAAACTGTGCTCCCCAAACTTTACACAGTGTCCCCTCGGTATTGCTCTGAAGCAACCTCAGGCATGCTTCCGCCTTGGTGAGCCTTATCGGTGTAGCGCAGCTTGAGACAAATGACTAACTGCTGTTTCTGTCAGAACTACGAGAACGAGGGTCAGCCTGGGTTTGTAGAAAGATGGAATCACAGCAAGTCATCTTGTGGATAAACATAATTTCCAGAGCCTCTGTGAACCTGAAACCCAGCATAAACGTTGCAGATGCACAGTATAAAGGCATTCTTACTCATTGTCTTTTAAAGCCTAGTACTATTTTGTGAATCCTTCAGATCTGCTATGTAGTTTGTTTTTTATTTCATAGAAAAAACTCAGTTGAAAACTGCCGTATTTCATTTAGAAATATACATAATTCCGATGACGTAATTGTCCTTAATTTGTGTGCCAGACATCGTATCCTTCATATGGTTTTTTGACTCTAATCCGTTTCTTTAGGGCTTAGAATTGAAAAATCCAAGACACAGATCTCACTCTGTCCTGACATAAAGTGTAATCATTGACTCTAGGGTTGTAAAACAGTAGTAGATTGTTTCTCTTGACCTGTCTCAAGGGCCTTGGCTGTTAAGCAATGTTATTAGCAGATTAATCAATCAATCAATAATAACTTTTGTAAACCGCACTACTCACCCGTGGGGGTCTCATGGCGCTGAGGGGGTGGGGTATGCTGCTACTGCTCGAATAGCCAGGTCTGGAGTAGTCTTCTGAAGGTTAGCAGGTCCTGGGACAGCCGTAGGAGGATGGGGAGGGTCATCCAGGTCTTGGCCTACTCACTACCACAGAATCACCAAACCCGCTCCACTGTAATCAGGCGTCATAGCATACCAGAGAGGCACTCTGCCTCTCTGGTGGGAACCCAATGATGAAGCATGTCACCAACCAGGTTGGTGAGGGTGGGTTCTTCTAGATAAAAAAGTGTTTCTTCTAGAAAACAAGAATGACTCCTCTTGCTGGCTCTTCATCTTTTGGCCTCACTCTTTTGTTGTTTCTTTGTAATTGACCAGGGGGACCAAGAGTGGCTCCAGTGTCTTTCCCTCTCTTTCTTATTGTTTGAGTATCTAAATTGCTTTCCTAAGTTTGAAACCAGTGGTTTGACTTACCTGTAGTCTTTTTTTTGGGCACTTGACTAGTTGAGGTCACTAGACTCTGCATGGCAAGGCTTAGATAATGCTAGGTCATATACCTTACAAGCGTTGATTGCACTTCGCCAAACTGGTACACCAAAGACACGTAATATGTTTGGCATTGGTGACAGAGGGGTTAGACTTCACTTTCTGCTGGGTTCAGTGATCCCATCAGTACTGGTCAACTACAGTGTCAAGTACTGGTGAGCCACCAAGACCAAGCAAAAACAATTTCAGCATTATACCATTAGAGAAGTAGATTGCAACTGTCTCCTGCATAGTGAATATTGAAACAAATGCTTCTCTTGCACACACACGGGCTAAGAAAGAGTACTTTCACAGCTTCTTTCCAGCTATTAATCCCAGACACCACCAGATCCCCCTTTCCTCTTCAACCGCTCCATATGGTTGCAACTGCTGAAGGCGACTTTCCTTCCCAGTTCACTAACTGCTGGCCTAAATCTTGGCCTCAGCCTGTTTTACCCCTTAGAGCCTCTGAAAACGGAGCTTGTTTTGAAAGACATGGTGCAGAAAATATTCAAGATGAAGGTCGTGAACTTGAAACACCAGTTCAGTTAAACAGTATATATCAATGAACCGTTGAAGGCAATGGATACCTTGAAGCTACTGGCTGTTGAGTGTTTGCTCAGAATGAGTTCCTTTTTTTGCAATGGTGAATGCCATCAAACTTCTTTTCTTATTGAACCACCAGTCATTTAGCAGGCACTCAAATACAGTGATTAATTGCATTGTGTAACTTCCTTAAACCATTCCCTACTAGAACTAGAGATCACTCAAAGCTTGGCTTTATTCATTGTAAAACTCTTATACTTATTGCCCTGCCACTGTCTTTAAGGACCTTACATTTTGGTCTGCCAGGCTCTATTGGACGGAACCCTCCACAGGGTCCTTGCACCATCATCTTCTTAGATTGTTTCTCTAGGAGAATACTTTCCTTGTAGGAGGGAGAATTTATTCTTAGATCAATGGTCTCTGAACACAATAGATTGCAAGGCACTTTTCATAGTTGATGCAGTGGTGGGGAGCTTTGTATTGAAGCTTTACCCAGAATCCTCCAGCTAGTCTGGGGGTAAGAGAATATTCACCCATTTTAATCATGGCACCCAGATTTCTTTATGTAGGTATGATAGAACCATATTCAAAGCCTCATTGTTATTTGTTATAATTAGTTGTCAAAAAATGGTAATTAATATATATCCTGCTCTAAATCTAGGTAGCTTTAACTAATTTTTAGGTTTCGCTACGTCGAAAGCTGCGCACTGCGCAGCTTTTCGGCGCAGGCGAAATCTAATGTTAGAACAGTGTGGCCTTTGTTCCGCCTCTCTCTTCCATTGGCTAGCTCCATAAATGGAGGCTAGCCATTGAAAGAGAGAACTGTCCGTCATTTCCCGAGGCGATTGGTGGGCGTTCCGCCGATTCTTTCCATCTCCACAACGTCATGAAGACGTGGCCACTGGGGGCGTGTGCTTTTTTTTTTTTTACCACCGATGTTTGTGTTCATTGTTCGTCTTGTTCCCTGTCCCGCTGGCTGTTTCCTGACCACCCTCCCGCTGTCCGTGTGCCTGCCCGCCCTCCCGCTGTCCGTGTGCCCGCCCGCCCCCCTCCCGCTGTCCGTGTGCCCGTTCCCGCCCCTCCCCCCTCCCACTGTCCGTGTGCCCGTTCCCCCTCCTCCCCCGTCCGTGCTTCTTGTTTAGTGTTTGTTTTCATTTTACTTTTGCCCACCATGCTGCTCTCCACAGTGCCCGTTCCCCCCCCCCCCGCTGTCCGTTCCCACCCCCCCCCCTGCAGCAAGGACAAAAACATGCTTTTTTGGAAATGTTCAGCGTGATTTGCAATCCATGAAAGAAGACATTTGCCCAACACTTGGTTCCATAAACCTTTTATTTTCAGCAGCACAGCGGCGATTACAGTTGAGCCAAACAATATGAAGGAGCATAGCCGAACGATCCGACATCAGTTCATAAAAATGCCCCTTGCAACTCTGGAGATGTCAGACCTAGAAACTGCGCATGAGGGACATCAGCGCTCATGTGACTCGCAGTCAAGCAGTCTGTTTAGGGCGGCTTGCTGCTGTGACCTGTGTGCAGCGAGCAGTCTCATGTTCACGCCAAGAAGGTGAAATGAGTATCGCTCAGTTGCTGAATAATATCTATCATTTTTCTTCTGCTCTACGATGCCACTTCTGTAGCAGAATGCGCTATATATAAATTGCTATCATTAGACTTGTGATATACATTCTCCAGTTCGTCTATCGCGAGACAAGGTGTTGTATTTGATATCGTGACCCTACAACGGTATACCTACACAAGTATGTTTTTCCTGTATAAAAAGACACTTTCGGCTGCAGGGTTTCGTCAATATGGCAAGGACAGAACAAAAGAAAGTTTACGATTGCTTTCACCGTCTCTATCACCGGACTGCCTCTTTAGCTTTTAAATAATATAGCAAATAATTTACCAAGCTCACAGATTCCTAGTTTATCGATTTAGACGGATGAGAAGTTAAGCGCAGCTAACAATAACAGAAGTGTTTGAGCCGCTGCTCAGTAAACCACCTGGGTGTACACGACACACGGACGGACGTGGCTGTAGTTTTATCAAAAACCAATAAATGTAATGCATGACTTGTATGTGCGTTATTCACACTCGTCGTTTACTGCACACTGGGCAGACGCAAAGGCAGGGAACAACATTTGCGTCTATTTTGCTCCCCCTGGTGGTCATCGGTACAAGTTATTTTGGTACACAGACAAAAAGCATGTTTAATTTGTAATAATAAAGCGCATTTCGTGAGTGGGTTTTGTGTCAGTAGTCAGCAGTCCCAATGTAGCACTCACAAGTGAAAAGGATTTCTGTTTAGTATCAGGGTTTAGATTAGGAGTGCTCCACTTCATTTATTAAATTTAGTGGTCAGTTGTCGCCAGAAAGCTCTGTAACATGTAATTATGTTCCTTTTATTTTAAATATTTAGTTGATCAACAATTGTAAATGCAATAATACATGTTGACACTTACTACAGGAAGTTTATCAGACATATAAGTATCATTACTAAATAAACACACGAGGGATCGCAAAAAAATCCGTAATTTGATGTCAACAAAATATTATTACAAGCTGGCATAATGGACAGGAGGTGTAAAGTGCTCCGGAATACCGTCTGATCCCCGCGGGAGAGACTTTATACTTTCTGATAGTCCCTTTCACCCCTACTGTTCTCTCCACATAAAATGGAATGTTGAAAGGCTGAGCCACCCACGGCTATATTGCAGTGTCCGTGTCAACATTTCTCATCCAGTGGAGGCCAGAGGGAGAATGCGGCTCACAGACGTGAACAAAGTGTGCCCTCTGAAAAGCAGCTCTGATTCCCGGGTTTGACACAAACACCCACAAGGGCCGACAAAGAAAAGAGCGACGAACAGTTTTTTACAGCTGGGCATTCGCTAACTGTGAGAATCAGGAAACCGTTCTATCATTATTATTTCAATGTCTTGGCGTTTTTGCCTTTCTTTACGGGTCGAAGAGCGTTTTAGAACTCTTGACATTAGAGTAATTCAACTATTTCCCACATTTTAACTGTTCTTTGTGATACGCAAACTATCAAACGCTAAAGTTTCTATTTTTGCCCCCCCACATACACCTCAAATCCAAATGTATTTTTTTTTGTTAGGTCTCGCATTTGCGAAAGATTAAGTTATTGACATTGCAAATGACAATGTCATTTATTTATCTGTTTTCAAAACCAACACATAAATAAACAATTTGTCATTTGCAATGCCAATAACTCTAACTTTGTCAAAGGCGAAACCGTTGCATTGTAAATGCTTGTTTTATTTAGTGAAGTATTATTTGTTTACACATCCCTAGGCACTAGTTGACTTCATGCCGTGGCAACACTAAAGGATCTCTTTCATGTCGCATGTAGGGTAATCAGGTTTGTTACGTACTGTTTATTTGTAATTTTTTCTGCATGTGGAGGTTTTCTTTTTTTTAACTTCACATCCTTGTTTAGGTGTTCTATATCACCGTTGTTTAAAAAGTCAGATGCAAGCAGTTCTCACTATCTATTCTTAAGTTGATCTATATTACCGTCCTTTAAGAAATCAGATGCATGCAGTGCAGTCTGTTTTCACTATCCATTTTTAGCGCAATACGTGTGAGACCGTTTTAAACAGGCGTGGAGCGGTTTTAGTGCAACTCTCGTTTAATAATTTTGAGAACGCGAGACAGTGTGCTGGTTTTACAAGTAAGTAGAGGCAGCCAGAGGAGAGGGGCATTACGCATAGATGCAACGGTAACGATATTAAGCACTAAGCCATGTATTTTGTTACACAGGTAGCGGTTTTGACTTGGCAGTTGCAAAGGCTATTTTGTAAGTAGGCTTATGGAAATGTGCACACTCAAATACTTTGACATAAAAGTGGTGAGCGTGTATCATAACAGTTGCTGGTCGTACTTTTGCATCTTTTCCAGAATTATTGCATGGCCAGATATAGCGTATGTTACTGGACAGGTGAGAAGTAATGGGAAGACTTTCGCATTTACACGTGGTCACCTACGGTTTATCATTTAAAAGCACGGATCAATTTGGGTGATTCTTTACAATTCATTAAGTTTTTCTTTGATTCCTAACAAGCGGAGGCTAACTTTGGATTTTTCTGGTATCACACTAGGAATTCTTGCATGTCACTACATGAATCCTCTACATAAGTTTATTGCAGGTGGGTGTGGCTGGACGGCAGCGGCAATGGCTGCCTGAACGCGTCGCTCAGAATACAGAGGATTGATCAAGGCCATATTCAGGGGACTAACTTCTGTATTTGAAGTCGGAAAGACCAGGCTTCACCTCTCCTCGCCATGTAGCACTTTATGACGCTACGACTGTTGATTTAACTGCCCAGGGAAAGCTGTTCTCGGTTTCGCATTCAGTGACCCACAGATCCGAGTCGCGCAACCTCAAGATGGCGGCGTGCTGCCAGGTGAAACGGTCCTAGCCATCGTTGGCCCTGCGGCAGTCTGAACAACGGCGCTTCATCACAATACCCCAAGCGCTACAAAAGGTGGGTGATTTAAGCAGCAACCGATGCGAGAGGCATGAAACTGTTCCCCTACCTCGCACTTGCTGACTTCAAAATGGCGATGGACACTAACAGCACAACACTACAGCACTATCCCAACCACTTACATAAGGACCTGTGATCACAAGGAGCGTATATGCTGAGTAATGTAAGGAGCTCTGCATTTAGCCCTCCACCCGACTCTATACAGAACAATTGCGCAAAGGCCTGTAGGAGTGTGGATGCCTCTTGCTCCAGTCACAAAATGGCAGCAAGTACGGACTTGCATTGCAACCTTCTACTTACAGCCTGTCTCAGTCTCTAGTGAAGCGGCCACATAACACGCTATACCAAGTTGGCCCTTTGACCTGCTCCTGATCTCCAGCTGGCACACAAATGGTGGGGCTATGTAGACTGACCCGGGTGGTGTACCCGCAGCTTTGCAGACCACAAGTCCCATATTCGATATGGCGGCATCATACATTCTCAGGCCTCTCGCCTCACCATTAATGCCTTAACAGGAACTCCCTAGGGAATTCCTCCAGTCGCCTGCATGTATCCAACCCACTCACACCCTTATCTCTGTATGTGATGCCTGCATCCAGACTCAAGTGCTGGTTACACCCATTAATCCATGACATCGCAGCAGGGCGAAGAAAAACAGAACGTCTTATGACCTCCATGCAGATCTTGCTTGAAGCCTGCTTTTTTCTGGTCTACTATTGATACTCCGCCTTTTCTGGTTTGCTTATCACTGATTCTACTGTCTCTTGCAACCCTGTGTTAACCTCCGTGCAGGAAACCCAGCTGTGGAATGCCTGCAAACTGCTGAGCTATTCTGCTTCTCACTGCCTGCGTTCCGATCACAACTGCTGGCACAAATTCCTGAAACAGAACGTAAGTCAACAGCTCTTGTGCTGACAGCAAGAGGGTGTAGTGAGGGCAGGCGAGAGCGATAGAG
This sequence comes from Lissotriton vulgaris, assembly GCF_964263255.1. Classification (NCBI taxonomy): domain Eukaryota; kingdom Metazoa; phylum Chordata; class Amphibia; order Caudata; family Salamandridae; genus Lissotriton; species Lissotriton vulgaris. The sequence continues at coordinate 156,615,785 of NC_141695.1, read as the reverse complement.
AGCCACCATCGAGTCCTTTCTCCACTAGTGCCATACACATCAGATCGTCCCCTCAACTGCCTCAACATTGCCTGACAATGGCGGATAGAGAAAGCAGAAACAACAACATGAAGGTACGTCCAGAACCGTCACCTTCAGAATCTCCAATCAAAGCCAGGTCAGACCTGACAAGCACTATGGACATGATCTTAAAAAAGCAAGCAGAAGTTCATGACTTAGCTAAATCGACAAAAAGCAACACAGATACTATGCAGCTAGAACTTACAGCAATCCGGGCGGACATGAGCACTATGAACAAGAGCATCAGTGAAGCGGAACAGCACCTAAGTGACGTGGAAGACAGGACCTCCCAATCCTCCAAAATCATTAAGCATCTCCAGATCACCACAAATGATCTCAAAAGAGAGAACGCAGAATTTGAAGATCTTAACAGGAGAGGAAACATACGTATCTTTTGAGTTCCGGAGAACTCAGAGAAGGATGCAGGTTCATGTGTGGACTTCCTCAAGGCTTGGATACCGATGATCACGGGGATTTCATTCCAACACAGCCTGTAACTCGACAGAGCACATAAAATACCGACGTTCAACATCCAGGGGAGGAAAGGCCCTCGACCCTTGATCTGCAAGCCACTCCGATACCAACATGTTGAGGCCATTTTGCAGTTCGCCAGGAAAAATCATCACGTTACCTGGGAAGGTCAACGCATAATATTCACCCAAGACTATTTTAAAGAAACTGTTGAAACGAGGAAAGAATTCCTTCTTCTGAGGGACAAACTGAAGGCGAAAGATATTCAATTTTCCTTTGCAGGTCCATCAAAATTCAAAATCATCGAAAATGTCAGACCACATCTCTTTTAAAGCCCTCAAGACCTTGCACGCCATCTAGAGGATTCTCCAACACAGAGCATGGACCTGTCCAGCGGTTCTTCTAACAAGGGGAAAACGGAGATCTAGGACTCTTCTGTCCCCTGAACTGCCTGGTCAATGTGCACCACTGGTAGTGTTGATTGTTTCAGTATATTGGCTTCCCTTTAGCCAAATGACTTCCTATACTATTTCCTGTTAATATAATGTTGCCTATTGCCAAGCAGGCTTCACGCCACTATATGTCCTTACCGGGGCAATTTACTGGAACTCTTTAGGTCGTTCTAGGCTCTGTTTTAGAACATCTCTCTAGGCTCTGCAGTTTGATAGTTATGTACTTCCACTGCAATTTCAGCGTTTGCCAAGTTCGAACCTACCCAAATTCGTTTTAAGGTGTATATTAGTTCACATGCTTGTAATCACTTACTTTCACTGCTAGTTCCACACCTAAGCTGTGGGGTTGTTCTCAATCCATGATTCTCCTGAAAAATCAACGTTCCATTTAATTTCTCTGTGCTGCCTATTGACTGTACTGCAGTTGCAGCTCCTGTGTTCGAATTTTTCGGGGGGGAGTGAGTGGGCAGGGAGGGAGGGGAGGGATGGGGGGGTAAGGGAGAGCGAAAGAGGGGTGGAGAGGGAGATTGGGGGTTGGGGGTAAATGCAGTATTGGTTGAGTCCCTTTTGTTTGTTTACTGTTCCTTATATTTTGCTGACGGCACCTCTTCTGGAGTATCATGCAGTATCGGCGTGCAGGCTCCTATTCAGGAATCACGTGTGTCCTTGTAGGAAAGAAAGTCCACAAATGACTAGTCCCATTCCTTGCTGCGATTACTATGCATATGGTGACACTCAAAGCCATTGTTTTCCCGATTGTAGATACCAATATGTCATCCACTCTACTAGCGATCAACACCCTCTAGATGGCTCAAACTAAATCCCTGTTAGAAAATCTCACCATAGTCTCTCCGAACGTCAAGGGCCTCCACCATCCAGTGAAACGACGGAAGGTCTTTGATTACTTAGCAAAATCAAAAGGGGACGTCATCTTCTCCAAGAGACTAAGTTCTCAGAGGAGGATATAGCTTTTATAAATCACAACTGGGTCTCACACACTCTATGCTCCTAGTCTCAAAGAAATCAAACATTTCCATTACCCCACAAACTCATGACGGTAGCTATTAATCACCCACATGATGAGAGACGAGGACCCCATCCACGTGGTAAATATATACAGTCCTGACTCTGACGACCCAAACCTTTGGGAATCCGTCTCATCCGCTATAGAGAACATACCACAAGATGAACTCTTGATTGTAGGTGGCGACTTTAATCTCCCGCTAGACCCCCTAATAGACTGTCAATCCAAATGCACATATCAACCAGCCCGCTCTTACAAGTCACTCATTCGCATGTGTTCCAAATTTAACCTAAGGGATTCCTGGCACCTCCAACACCCTGATGGGAGGGACTATACATTTTATTCGGCTCCACATAATTCTTCCTCCAGAATTGATTATATTCTAATCTCCAGCCCCTTCACTCACTTTATAGAAGAAACGAACATAACACCTAAACTAGTTTCTGACCATTCTTGCATTAGTACTAAACACGCAGGCTCTCACTCAATACTACCCCCAAAGCGCTGGCGCGTCAATGAGGAAATACTCAGGACCCTGAGAACATACTGCAAATAGAAAACGCTATCAGGGATTATATATCATTAAATGATTCCCCAGATACGAACACCTCCGTTGTTTGGGATGCTCTAAAAGCTACAATTAGGGGCGTCATTGTAGGCATTAGAGCACGAATCAATAAAAAATTGAAACATGGAACTGGACACACTTGAAAAAGATATCAAGGCTCTAGAAATCGCCCACTCAGCTAACCTAGACAGCAAACTCTCTCTTGATCAACTTATTAAAAAGAAATAAGAATATAACACAATTGTGAGTAGACGCGCCGGAGTATGGATCAATTAGTTCAAAGCTCTTAAATTGTGTGAGGGGAATAGGGCAGGGAAACTGCTTGCGTCATACCTCAAACATAGACAGAAACTACTCACCATATCCTCGATTAAAGACTCCGCTAATAATATCCACAGCAAACAAGACAAAATTCTTGCCTCCTTTCAGGCCTTCTATGAGAACCTCTACAAGAACAAGATGACATGTGAGCCGGAAGCATGTGCTAAATACTTGGACGCTCTAAACCTCCCTAAACTCTCTGAAGATGACAGCTCTACGCTAGGGTCCCCCTTCACAGACAAAGACATTTCTACTTCTATTATATCCCTCAAAAGCAACAAAGCCCCTGGCCCAGGTGGCTTTTCGGAGAGCTTTTACTAAGCGTTTGGTAAAACTCTTAGACCCATACTACTAAAATTATTGAACTCAATTGCTACCACGGGTAGTGTCTCTGAGTCAATGGGTGAAGCCACTATAATTGTTATTCCGAAGGAGGGTAAAGACCCCTCTTAACAAAAATTGATCACCCTATTTCGCTCATAAACCTGGATTGCAAAATCTATGCGAAGATCTTAGCCAACAGACTCAATGCTATCCTCCCTAAATTGATCATCAATTCTCAAGTAGGCTTTCTTAAATATCGCATGTCCAATGATAACACAAGGCCACTGTGCCACATCCTGGAGAAAGCTAAAACAACATCCACACCCTCTGTGGCCATCACCCTGGATGCAGAAAAAGCATTCAACAGGGTGTCTTGGTCCTTTTTAAAACATTGCATACAAGCTTTCAACCAGGGGAAGTCCTACACTGACATGGTATTGGCCCTTTACTCTTCTCCATCCGCCAGGATCGCCATAAGTGGCACACTGTCGGACCCATTTAGATTAGAATAGGGCACCAGGCAGGGCTGCCCCCTCTCGCCAGCACTGTTTCTCCTGGCCCTCGAACCACTCATAACGGATATAAAACGAAACGAGGACATTACAGGAGTGTGCTTCGGTGTCACACGGGTGAAACTGGCAGCATACACGGATGATATCCTGGTGGTCACAGAGAACTCAGAAACCTCCATCGGGTCCTCATGACTACCATAGAGAGATACTCTACCCACTCTGGGTACAAACTGAACCGGGACAAATCAGAGGTTAAGCCACTAAACATCCTTGGCACAAGAGACATGCTTGGAAGCTCTGGTCTCTCATAGCTGACCGACTTTATTAAGTATCTAGGTATTGAATTTGGCAGCACCCTTCTCGAGACCCTTCAACTCAAAGAGTCCAGAACGTTAGATAAAATGAAATCACAATTAGACGGCTGGCATCCCCGCTTCATAACTTGGTGGGGCAGGGTCGAGACCATCAAAATGATGATCTCTGCCCTAGTAAATTATCTCATTACAATGCTTCCTCTATGGAAAGGGAAAAAGCCAAGGATTAGTATAGAAAACTGTCTCAATAAATCTCTAGGAGGGGTCAACTTAGCGGACTTCAAATTGTACCAGACGGCCTTCCTTGCCAAACAAGGTTCTTACTGGCTATCACCCCAGGCTGGCTACCCCCTGTGTGGCTAGCCGTAGAGAAAGCTCTTTTTAGAAACCTTTCTCCAGTGACCATCCTAACTGCTAATCCTTGTACAGCCACTTGCTCTAAATCCATCTTCCAGAATACGAAAATTGCCCTGTCGAAAATTGAAACTCCTAGAAAGAAGTATAAGACGTTCTAACTGGGAATCACTATGGTGTAACCACGCAGTATTCTACAAGGGGAAGCCTCTACACAATGAGCTATGGATTAAAAAGGGTATCATCTTCCCACACCAACTGCTTGGAGAATATTACCCCCTCTCCTTTAAGGGACTCCAATCCAAATATGATTTAGACTTGATCGAGTTTTACAACTTCTTGAGTATTAAGGCAGCGATCTCTAAAGCAAAATTCTCCACAAAACCTCCCTCTCTTCCGAAATACCTGTCTAATCTCAATAGGCTCTCCTGGCTCTACAAACTGCTGCGCCCGTAACACTCATATTAAACAGACGTGGAGCGGTTTTAGTGCAAGGAGCGGTTCATATTAAACATCTCATACAGTTCTGGGAATCTCACTCCTCCTCACCAATTTCAGATATGGATTGGTCCAAAACCTGGGAATCGACTACGAGACACAAAATAAGCCCTACACTTTCCCAGACGAAGTTTTGGCTTCTCCGTAAAGCTTTCTGGACACCAGCGTGTTGTCATATAGATATGCTTTGCCTTTATGCTGTGTTAAGTTAGCATGAGCTTATTAGGAGTTTAAACACCATTTTACCTTTCTGCTGCTTCTGCACACAACACATAACTGATATTTTAGCTTTCAGCCTAGTAGAATGTTTTGATTCACACACAAAAAATATGTTGTTACTCTGATAACAGCTTTGCTTAGTGAGCTGCGTCTGTACAGTGAGTGCTGAAGCCTTCAAGGATATCTCGACACAGTGGTTGTTGTGAGGTCTGATCTTCGCACGTTCCTAGACATAACATACATGCAGCTGCAGCCAAATTCTGGCTTTAGGCGCGTTTTATATTGCTTTGCACAGAGCATACACACACACTTGATGGAGTTTCGCATGCAGAGAGATGGTGGAAGATGATGTGATCCCTTACCACTAGGATCTGAGGTATGGGCCCGCCCTGCTAAAACCCAAAGAGACCTTCTTAGATATAATATAATATACTAGCTAGGGACGGTGAGAATTAGGCGTTGTTCAACCTTCTTCGTTTTAGCATTTTAACATGCTTTCACCTTTTGTATTCTATGGACTAGTAACTATGCTGATTACTTTGTTTCTTATAATGTTTGCTTGTATAAGCTAAGATACTGCGTTTGAGAACACTGCATTAGAGAATAAACATTCCAAAAGTGCACATGTCCTCATTTACTCCTTGTTCTGGATTGAAATGATTGTATATCGAAAGAGTGTTCATGTGTTCCACGTTACCTGAGGTGTACTAAGTCCATGTTCTGGTTTGTCTAAACATTGGGAGTTTGTAATAACCAATGAGACACTGTAGCTAGTCTGGTAAAGGATTTTGGGTACTAAGGTGAGTTTTGGCACACCCTAATTCACTGAGGTTCCAAGTCTCTATGCACAGTTCTGTAGGAGAATGGAATCCCTGCGACAGTGTTTTTTCTCACACAACATTAGGGAAAATGCAATTTGCTGGAACTTTAACGATAAAGACGGAGACTTAGAACACCTCTTACTCCAATGTGTATGTGTTGCATCCTTTTGGGACAAAGTCTTCGTCTTTCTTTCCAAGGTCTTCCCTTTCTCCCCTGCCAGAGAATTATCCACTTTAGTATTCGGCTTCCTAAGAGCCGGTTCTCTCTCAGATAATGATAGGGCCCTACTTGACCTACTCCTTACTGCCGCTGTAAAGATTGTTCTTAATAATTGGAAAGACACACGCAAAGCCTCTTTCAGATGTTGGTTAAATTAGGTTGCCAACCTAAGAGAAGCTTATCACATTTCACTTCAAAACACTGCGTGGCGCCCTGCTCACAGGAAAATGTGGATCACTCTTGATAATTACTTTAGCGTATACAAACCCCCTTGAACCTCCCAACTACTCATCCGGCTCCAGCTCAACACGACCCTACACTTACTCTGCCGACTCCAACCCAACATGTCCCTACATGTTCTCTACGTGCTAAACCATCAAGCCCATCTTCTTCAACGTATGTAAATGCCTGCGGGTCACTGTACTTGTGTAGGTACTTCATAAGCAATGTATACGATTGAGGTTATGCACTTTTTGCTTTCTGTTTATTTCATGATTTCATTCTGATCTTATGCATTTCATTTCATTTATAACTTTATTTCGATTCATATAAAATCACAAAAGTTAAAGCACATGTACCAAATACATATTAAAAAACAATAAGTAGGCAGCTCCTGAAATCAAGTAAAGCAGTATATACAGTCTAGCACCTATAATAAGTTACAAATATTTTTAGAATTTAGTATATAAAATATGTTAAAACATTGTAACATGATCTGTAAAAACTACTAAAAAAGATATAGTTCATTGCTAAAATTAAGCTCTAGGCAAAAGTGTATGGTACAATTAATCAGAAAAATGTAACACAGGAAAATACTTCAGGTAAGAATGGGCCTCACTGGGAATGAGCCTTAGCAGCTACGTTTTTCTCTTTCCAGCGAAGCACCCACACCCACCCTAGATACTTCGCTACGGCTACCACAACTGGAACGTCCACAGAAGTTTTGAAAATTCGAAGGACCTCCATACTGGACCTAATACCCAAATTGGCGCAAGTTGGTTTCAACCACCTCCTCCTTGGTTTGCTATAATCAGGGCATGCACAAAACATGTCACATATAGGGGCAGATTTATGTTAACTGGCGCATCCCCAGGGATGCGCCAGTTAACGTGCGCCACAGTGCGCCACAGCTCCGCCACCCATGGTGCGCCGCATTTATAATGCGGCGCACCATGGTGCAAAAACGGCACAGATGCGTGACGCATCTGTGCCGGAAATGTGGCGCATTGCTGGAGTTGCGTCGCAAGCGCGACGCAGCTCCAGCAAGGCTCGGGGGTGCCCCATTTTAACAATGCTGCGTCAAGACCTACGCCTGCTTCAAGCAGGCGCAGGCTTTTGACGCAGCATTGGTTTAAAAGTGACTGAGTGAAATCTCATAGATTTCACTCAGCCACTTTTGCGAGGCGCACCTGCCCCGGAACCCCCACCCTGCGCCGGAACGCCCACAAGTGGCGCAGGGCTTTACAACGTGACGCATCTGCCTAGATGCGTCACGTTGTAAATCGTTCGTAGGGATGCGCCACGTTTACGCCGCCTTGCGTGACGCAACAGCGGCGTAAACGTGGCGCAAGGGCCTCATAAATCTGCCCCATAGTTTCTACAGTGTCAACACAAAACGGGCAGTTACTTGATTGTGAGTTGGCCCACTTGTTCATAAACTTGTTGGTAGGGAGCGTTCCCACCCTGAACTGGTGGAACAGCTTCCTATCACGGGTCAATGAAATAATGTCCCAGTACTCGTCTAGTTTGGGCTCCTGCTTAATGTCCAGAAACTAGAACAACAAGAGGAAAAGGCCAATACTGATACCTGATTCGGTTTCTTAATATCTCCAAAATGCATCGACACCAAAACAATGCACCAGAATGCGCCTCAATCGCTATTTATTCCACACATTTTAGAATGTAATTTACAGAAAAAGTTTGTAATCCTTTTTATGCAACAAATTGAATATACACAGTGGGAAAAGGACACACACAATGGTGAAAAAGTTCACAACACACAATCATTCACACACACCTGTCCATTTATACCTCATACCTGACACATCCAACCTAAAAAGTGCTAAAGCAAGCAAAAAATCAATATATTAATTGATTAGCACAAGAAGCTGCCACAAAACATTCTCATGACACTTATTGCTTTTACTAATGAACACCCTGTCCAACTCAGTTCAATATGTACAATTATTCAAAATAAATTATACTGGTTGGGTGTTAAACTCTTTTAAAGCAAAAAAACTGTGGCAAAAACGACGGTCTACGTGTTTCGAATCCCTTTTATTCCATGTGATTCTTCTCAGGACCAACAACAATCTGTGGAAGTAAAAGACAACATGTCTCACCATATGTTCACCAGATAACTATCCACGCTCAACTACCAGGTTGAAGCTCTCGCTTACCAATATACTGGAGTACTGATGGTTTCAAATAAAGAAATATTAAACAACCACTCTGTCAAATTGAAACACCAGACAGGGAGGGAGGGAGAGAAAAGTGAAAAAGAACCATAAGTGTCTCATGGACCCGCAAAATTGTGCTTTTCTTCAACGCCACTATCACAAAAGGCTTACCTTTAGTGAACGCAAAATGACCTCAACACAATCGTTTTGGACCCACTGTTAATGAAGATGGAGGGCAGTGGCCTAATCAAAACAAAAGTAAACCCATTCTATGCCATGTTCCGTTAACAATAATTGCAAAAACAGAAGGCAAAAGGGCGCAATCATACCTCCTGCCACGGCGTGACTCCGGGAGGCTTTTGCTGTCTGCTGTCCGTTTTGGTAATGCCCGATTGTGCGTCTTCCTAATTGGATGTAATGACAAACCCAATCAATCAACTGCGGGCAAAGTCTCAAGAGTGGAACTTCAAAAACACTTGCACCATACGTGGCGACTTCTTCTTCTTACCGGAATAAATCCTGTGCGGACACGAAAAATGCTGCAACGCTGTATTGTTCCAACGCGAGCCTTGTTAGCCGGAAAAAGATTTCGACAGGCAGTCCCCTTGTCTCATGGGAAATGTAGTGTTTCGCGCAAGAAAGTCATTGTCCACAACTTCCTAGTTAGCAAGAAAGGCCACTTTATTAAGACAGGTGTGAACAACAACAAACAATCTTGTTTATTCATTTACCTAATTATTAAATCAAACAGCTCTCAGCCTAACAGAACCTTCCTACCCAACTGATAAACCCCCACCAAGTTAACCCTAAACAAACCAGAAGCCCCTAACTCTATGTATACTCCTTCCTTTCCTACAACTGCCTTTTGAGGATGGACCAACCCGCTCCAGGCTGCCCACCCCCACTAAAAATTCCACCTACAAAGAAAACAACCTGTCTTACAGTGGCAAAATAACAAAAAACCCAGCCCACCAGAATGAAGGCACTGGAAAAACAAAAAGACCCAACGAAAAACCAAAGGGGGAGGGTGGGTGGGACAAAACAAACCTCGCCGCCCGCCTCCCTAGCGCTCAATGCTAACCTGCCCTGCCTGGCCCTAATTACCCCACCTGGCCCTCACTCATCAAGCCCCACCTGCCTTGGCCAATGCCGCTTCGCGAATCTACCCGGGGAGAGACCGGCTCGCGCACGGCTCTCCCCAGGTCCCCCCTCGCGCAAGAAAGTCATTGTCCACAACTTCCTAGTTAGCAAGAAAGGCCACTTTATTAAGACAGGTGTGAACAACATCAAACAATCTTGTTTATTCATTTAATTAATTATTAAATCAAACAGCTCTCAGCCTAACAGAACCTTCCTACCCAACTGATAAACCCCCACCAAGTTAACCCTAAACAAACCAGAAGCCCCTAACTTTATGTATATCCCTTCCTTTCCTACAACTGCCTTTTGAGCTTTTGAGGATGGACCAACCCGCTCCAGGCTGCCCACCCCCACTAAAAATTCCGCCACCCAGGAAAACCTTTAGAGTTTTCCTGCCCCACCCGCAGAGCTAAAAGGAACGCTGAGAGCACCACAATTGAACATCAAGCACCTTGGCAATTAAATCACGTAACTCTAAAAGATAAAATGATTAACCCCTTGGAGAAAGATGGACACTATCCGCACGAAATAGGTGCCATTCCGAAACCTGCAAATGAGGGTGGGCCAACGCATAAATACACAAATCCTCACAAAAGAGTCCCATAGCACGGTTCCCCTTTCTCCGTGCTTTCTCCATCGCAGAATCCCTCCTTGCACCAGTCCAGTGACGTCGAAGGATGAATTCCGTCCAGATTAACATGGTGGTTTCCCATGCTACCTTGAGTACTGCCAGAACCATTTGCATAGACTTAATCAAAGCAAACCAGAGAGAGAGACAAGGTCAGTCTCGCCCAGATGAAGCACTAGCAGGTCAGGCGGGCCCCCCACCCTTCAGACAAAGAGTAGCCAGCAACTGAAGCAATCCCCCCCATCGCATTCCCCCAATCCCATGCCACACAACCTAGTGGGTTAAAAATGCTGAGCCCCAAAGAGCGCCCACAAAGTTGTCCTTCTGCAGCTACAGCAGCCCATTTCACGAAGGAGTGTCCAATAATCCACACTCTCAGTTTTAAGCCAGCCCGCCTGAGCCAGGGACCTAGAAGAAAAAGAAATGTCAACAGAGCAAAAATGCACTACTTTCGCACATATTTCTCACTGCACTTCGACCTCCAACGCCCAATTGTATGGATCCGAGACCAATCCCACCCCAAACGAGCAGCCTCCGTCGTCGCCCCAATCCTAAAGGAGTGCGTACCAAACTGGGAAGGTTGCAACCCCAAAGTGAACAAAACCTTTCGGAGCACAGCCAATAACTGGGCAACTGTAAGGGGGCTGCCATCAGCATGACAAAAAACCACACCAGGCGGAAAAAACCCAAGACTGCAAAAAACACTCCCACGCACGCATTGGGCAACAATCCACAACTCCACTCCTACCTAAGAAAACCCAGGTACCCCTACCCAACTGGGCCGTTTTAGAAGCGCACAACCAAATGCACAACCTATCATGTTCCAGAATCACTTTGTCACTGGTCAAACCTACCCTGGTGCGCAAACATAGAAGCTCAGAGGCCCGAAAGGCTCCGAAGAACAGCCATACAAAACACAAACGAAATGTGAAAAACTCAAAATCATTATAACAGCAACCCCTGAAATGAGATAACAGCTGCTGAAGCAAGCAAAAGGGGCTGGGCGGCGCAACAACCTGGAAACAGACTGCAACCTACCCAGCCCTTTCAAAACCTTCCTGCCCAACACCCCCTCAACTGGAGCCCTCCCCCAGTGCAGGAGCCCATAAAAAGAAACCCCAGCCAATTTACTGGAAATGGTCGTGTGAGACAGACCTTTATCAACAAGATGGAACACAAAAGATAACAAAAACTGCTCTGCAGACAACCCTCCATGTGGTACAGCAAAATTCCCAAAATTCCCTCCATGCCCGTAAATAACTCCGGCGAGTAGAAGCAGCCACCAAATGCTCCACCAGCTGAGAGACTCTCACTCCCCCCAGGCCCCGGCGTACTGTGGGATCGGAGTCTGCGTGGGATCTGCCCCAGGAGCCAATCTGCGGAAGTCCGACCACTGAAATCGAGAGAAAGCGTCCGCTATACAATTAGTGGTCCCAGGAATATGTCGTGCTTTGAAAACAATATTCAACTTCATACACTGCAACAGGAACACACGCAGCAACTGCAGGACACGCAGATCCCTCGCCGCCTGATGATTAATTAGCTGAAGTACCGCCAGATTATCCACGCGGAACAATACAGATCTGTCCTGAAATTCAGCACCCCAGATGCACAGAGGCACTAGCAAGGGAAACAACTCTAAAAAGGCAATACTACGGCCTTGACTCCACCAATGATCCGGCCAGCTGGCAACGCACCATCGCCCGTCCCAGAAGATACCAAACCCATGGGCACCCGAAACTTGCGCTCCACCACCACGTAAGACAAAAAGGAAGACATTTCTTGCACTTTTGCAGCAGGCAATCTCCCCACCATGGCCAAGGTATCGATCTCTATTCCCAGAAAAGTCAAAGTGGTGCAGGGACCTTCTGTCTTGGCAGCAGCCAAATGCACCCCCAACTCCCCAGCCATTGCCTGAAAAGTCTGCAACGCCAGCCGACACCGACCTGAATCCCGCGCCCCAATGAACAGGAATACGTCCAGGTAATGGCAGACCAGCCCATGGCCAACGATGAAGGAAAATCGCCACTGCAAGAAAAGACTAAATGTCTCGAACAATGCGCAGGACACAGCACACCCCATAGTCAAGACCAGATCCACATATTACTTCCCCTGGAAATGCATCCCCAACAGGCCAAAAGCAGAGGGATGGATTGTCAAAGGGTGAAAAGCCGACTGGATGTCACATTTTTCCAGCAGAGCACCCCAACCCGCAGTCCACACCAACCCCAAAGCATCGTCCACCGAAGCGTAAGAAACACTTGAATCCTCTGTGGCAATGAAGTCGTTGATGGAAGAACCCTCAGGCCAAGACAAATGATGAATAAGCCGGAATCCACCAGCCGCTTTCTTGAGGACAACTCCCAAAGGGGACACAATCAAATCCGGCAAAGGGCAGTGGAAAAAGGGGCCAGCCACTCTGCCTGCAACCACCTCAGCATCTAACTTCCGCTGCACAACCTGGGGGATTTTTTTAGCAGAGGACAAATTGCCGGACCACCTCCCACTCCGAGGGCCCCAGGTACCCAATCCGAAAACCCACTTTGAAACCCAAAGACAAGCGTGTGGCCTCATACACATCCGGGTAATCCTACAACCAGCAATCCAACAGCACCACATTAACCCCTTCGCTGCTAGGCTTTTTCCCCTCCTGTGCTAAGCCCTTTTTTGGCGATGTGGGGTAGTGCGCGCTTAGGCCCTTGTAACTTTTTGACCACATAAGGTATCCACGCCAAATTTGCGTCCTTTTCTTCCAACATCATGTTTATTCTAAAGGTGCCCAGGGTTTGTGGATTCCCTTGGAGGGGTCCCAGAAATTAACCAAAATATAGTGATTTTTTTGTTTTTTTCAGAAGAATGGGTAAAACGGGCTGCAAATGAAAGCCTCTGGGTTTTTCCCTGAAAATGTTATCAAAAAAGAGTTTGTGGGGCTGAAATCTCCATTTTCTCAGCTTTTAGGAAATGACAGTCTTTGGTCAGAGAACCGACATTTTTCACACAGTTTTGGCATTTTTCTGGGACATAGCCTATTTTAGCTATTTTTAGAGCTTTCCACCTCCTTCCAGTTAATGGTAGAAATGAGTTTGAAAGCAATAATGGATCCTAGAAAGCTGTACATTTTCGAAAATTAGACAAAATTCTGAATTCAGAAAGGGGTCATTTGTCTAAATCCATGAAGGTTCCTTTATAGAAACTAACAGTTAAATATTGGAATAATTGAAAATTTGTTGAAAAAAACAGCCTTTGTCTCAACGTTTTCACCTATAACTTTTTCTAATTTTGACAGCTCTTGGAAAGCAATATACCGTTACATCCGTTAGACCTTCCTGGTTGTGGGGATATATAGGACTTGTAGTTTCACCAAGAACCCGACGAACCCAGATCCAAAAACTGAGCAGCAACTTGCAATGGTATTTTTTCATTTACTGGGTATAGAGCACTTTGTCTTGGAAAATGTATACATGGAAAAATCTGTATGAAAGACACCTATGTATTTCTGAATTGGGTACAAATTATAGAGTTCAGAAACAGTATATAATTGCTAATTTTCAAAATTGGGAATACTCATACTAGCATGAGAATTATTGGTCATTTTTCAAAAATATTGTTTTTTTTACACAATGTCTTTCATTGAAAGGGAGAAATGCGCGAAAGCTCAATTGGTAATAACAGTTGATTTACAAATCTGAATTACCCCAAGTCTCCCGATAAAAACGGTACCTCACTTGTGTGGGTCGGCCTTGTGCCTGCGACAGGAAACGGCGCAAAATGCAACGGGGTGACACCTAAATTTTGCAGTTACAAATTGACCCTTTTTTAGCAAAGTGCCTACCTGTAGTTTTTGCACCCTAGCTCTGCCGGCACCTAGGGAAACCTAGCAAACCTATACATTTTTGAAACGTAGACACCCAGGGGAATTCAGGATGGGGTGACTCGACTGCCTACCACCAGGTCTTGTTACCAAGAATCCCTTGCAAAGCTAAGGATTTGACAAAAAAATCACATTTTCCTCACATTTCTGTGGAGGAAAGTTCTGGAATCTGCGTGGATCAACAAATTTCCACCCACCCAGTGTTTCCCCTGGTCTCCCGAAAAAAATGGTACCTCACTTGCCTGGGTAGGCATAGTGGCTGTGACACGAAACAGCGCAAAACGCAACATGGTTGCACCTCAATTTCCCAGTGAAATCTTGCGCTCTTTGGACAAAGAGACTACCTTTTGTTTTTGAGCCCTAGCTCTGTCAGCACCTAGGGAAACCTAGCAAACCTATACATTTTTGAAAACTAGACACCCAGGGAAATTCAGGATGGGGTGACTCGACTGCCTACCACCAGGTTTTGTTACCCAGACCCAGAATCCCTTGCAAAGCGAAGAATGTGACAAAAAAACACATTTTCCTCACATTTCTGTGGAGGAAAGTTCTGGAATCTGCGTGGATCAACAAATTTCCACCCACCTAGTATTCCCCCAGGTCTCCCGAAAACAATGGTACCTCACTTGCGTGGGTAGGCATAGTGGCTGCGACACGAAACAGCGCAAAACGCAACGTGGTCGCACCTCAATGTCCCAGTGAAATCTTGCGCTCTTTGGACAAAGAGACTACCTTTTGTTTTTGAGCCCTAGCTCTGCCAGCACAAAGGGAAACCTAGCAAACCTATATATTCTTGAAAAGTAGACACCCTGGGGAATTCAGGATGGGGTGACTCGACTGCCTACCACCAGGTTTTGTTACCCAGAATCCCTTGCAAAGCTAGGAATTTGACAAAAAAAACACATTTTCCTCACATTAGTGTGGAGGAAAGTTCTGGAATCTGCGTGAATCAACGAATTTCCACCCACCCAGTGTTCCCCCAGGTCTCCGGAAAAGAATGGTACCTCACTTGCGTTGTTAGGCATAGTGGCTGCGACATGAAACAGCGCAAAACGCAACGTGGACGCACCTCAATTTACAAGTGAAATCTTGTGCTTTTTAGACAAAGAGACTACCTTTTATTTTTTTGCCCTAGCTCTGCCAGCACCTAGGGAAACCTAGCAAACCTATACATTTTTGAAAACTAGACACCCAGGGGAATTCAGGATGGGGTGACTCGTCTGCCTACCCCCAGGTTTTGTTACCCAGAATACCTTGCAAAGCTAGGATTTTGACAAAAAAAACACATTTTCCTCACATTTCTGTGGTGGAAAGTTCTGGAATCTGCATGGATCAACAAATTTCCACCCACCCAGCGTTCCCCCAGGTCTCCAAAAGAAAATGGTACCTCACTTGCGTGGGTAGGCATGGTGGCTGCGACATGAAACAGCGCAAAACGCAACATGGTCGCACCTCAATTTCCCAGTGAAATCTTGCACTTTTTGGACAAAAAGACTACCTTTTGTTTTTGCGCCCTAACTCTGCCAGCACCTAGGGAAACCTAGCAAACCTATACATTTTCGAAAACTAGACACACAGGGAAATTCAGGATGGGATGACTCGTCTGCCTACCCCCAGGTTTTGTTACCCAGAATCCCTTGCAAAGCTAAGATTTTGAAAAAAACCCACATTTTCCTAACATTTCTGTGGTGGAAAGTTCTGGAATCTGCGTGGATCAACAAATTTCCACCCTCCCAGCGTTTCCCCCGGTCTCCCGAAAAAAATGGTACCTCACTTGCGTGGGTAGGCATAGTGGCTGCGACATGAAACAGCGCAAAACACAACATGGTCGCAACTCAATTTCCCAGTAGAATTTTGCACTTTTTGGACAAAAAGACTACCTTTTGTTTTTGCACCCTAGCTCTGCCAGCACCTAAGGAAACCTAGGAAACCTATACATGTTTGAAAAGTAGACACCCAGGGGAATTTAGGATGGGGTGACTCCTCTGCCTACCCTCAGGTTTTGTTACCCAGAATCCCTTGCAAATCTAAGATTTTGACAAAAAAACACATTTTCCTGACATTTCTGTGGTGGAAAGTTCTGGAATCTGTGTGGATCAACAAATTTCCACCCACCCAGTGTTCCCCCAGGTCTCCCGAAGAAAATGGTACCTCACTTGCATGGGTAGGCATAGTGGCTGCGACATGAAACAGCGCAAAACGCAACATGGTCACACCTCAATTTCCCAGTAAAATCTTGCACTTTTTGGACAAAAAGACTACCTTTTGTTTTTGCGCCCTAGCTCTCCCAGCACCTAGGGAAACCTAGCAAACCTATACATGTTTGAAAACTAGACACCGAGGGGAATTCAGGATGGGGTGACTCCTCTGCCTACCCTCAGGTTTTGTTACCCAGAATCCCTTGCAAAGCTAAGATTTTGACAAAATAAACACATTTTCCTCACATTTCTGTGGTGGAAAGTTCTGGAATCTGCGTGGATCAACAAATTTCCACCCACCCAGCGTTCCCCCAGGTCTCCCGGACAAAATAGTACCTCACTTGTGTTGGTAGGCATAGTGGCTGCGACATGCAACAGCGCAAAACGCAACATGGTCGCACCTCAATTTCCCAGTGAAATCTTGCACTTTTTGGACAAAAAGACTACCTTTTGTTTTTGCGCCCTAGCTCTGCCAGCACCTAAGGAAACCTAGCAAACCTATACATTTTTGAAAACTAGACACCCAGGGAAATTCAGGATGGGGTGACTCCTCTGCCTACCCTCAGGTTTTGTTACCCAGAATCCCTTGCAAAGCTAAGATTTTGACAAAAAAAAACACATTTTCCTCACATTTCTGTGGTGGAAAGTTCTGGAATCTGCGTGGATCAACAAATTTCCACCCACCCAGCGTTCCCCCAGGTCTCCCGAAAAAAATGGTAACTCACTTGCGTGGGTAGGCATAGTGGCTGCGACATGAAACAGCGCAAAACGCAACATGGTCGCACCTCAATTTCCCAGTGAAATCTTGCACTTTTTGGACAAAAAGACTACCTTTTGTTTTTGCGCCCCAGCTCTGCCAGCACCTAGGGAAAACTAGCACACCTATACATGTTTGAAAACTAGACACCCAGGGGAATTCAGAATGGGGTGACTCCTCTGCCTACCCTCAGGTTTTGTTACCCAGAATCCCTTGCAAAGCTAAGATTTTGACAAAATAAACACATTTTCCTCACATTTCTGTGGTGGAAAGTTCTGGAATCTGCGTGGATCAACAAATTTCCACCCACCCAGCGTTCCCCCAGGTCTCCCGATAAAAATGGTACCTCACTTGCGTGGGTAGGCATAGTGGCTGCAACAGGAAACGGTTCAAATCGTACGGTGGTGAATTTACAATACCCAATTGCAAAACAACCTTGATTTTTGGGGGGGGTCACCTGAGTTTTTGGCCTGGGGCTCGGTGGTATTCTTTGATAAGTACAAAACCCAAACAGTTCTGAAAAGTAGACACCCGGGGGAGTCCAGGGAGGTATGGCATGCATAGGTCCCCCAATGTTTTCCTACCCAGAACACCTTGCAAACCTTAAAATTAGGTAAAAATATCACTTTTCCAAACTTTTTTGCGTGGGATCTCCGTGCCAGCAAAAATGTCCTACCACCCAGCGTTCCCCTTGTTCTCCCGAGTAAAAGGATACCTCACTTGTGTGGGTGCCTCAACGCAGAACAGTCCGAAAATGAATTTTGAAAAAGTAGTATTTAAGTTTTACAAATTAAGCCCCCCTGCCTTAGTCACAGGCCTTGGGCCCACCCACACAAGTGAGGTATCATTTTACTCGGGAGAACAAGGGGAACGCTGGGTGGTAAGACATTTGTGCCGACACGGAGATCCCACGCAAAAATGTATGGAAAACTGTTTTTTTAACCTAAATTTATGGTTTGCAGGGATTTCTGGGCAGGAAAACATTGGGGGACCCACGCATGCCATACCTTCTTGGACTCCCCCGGGTGTCTAGTTTTCAGAACTGTTTGGGTTTGGTAGTTTCCAAAGATGCCCGCTGAGTCCCGGTCCAAAAACTCAATCCTACCCCCCAAAAAAGAAGGTAATGTTGCTATTGGTTATTGTAATTTCTCCACCGTACGATTTGGACCTTTTCCTGTTGCAGCCACTATGCCTACCCACGCAAGTGAGGTACCATTTTTATCGGGAGACCTGGGGGAACGCTGGGTGGGAGGAAATTTGTGTGAGCCCAGTGACGCCACGCTTTCCCACACAAAACAAGTGTGAAAAAACTGATTTTTTCAGCAAAAATTGATGTTTGCAGGGGATTCTGGGTAAAGGAATGTTGAAGGATCCACGCAAGCCATACCTCCTTGAAAGCCCCCGGGTGTCGACTTTTCAGAAATGTGTGGGTTTGGTAGGTTTCCCTAGATGGCCGTCTAGCACGGGGCCAAAAACCCAGGTAACCCCTCTTGCAAAAGCTGGTGGTACTGACATTCAATACCACCAGCTGTTGCTAGAGGGGTTACCTGGGTTTTGGGCCCCGTGCTAGACGGCCATCTAGGGAAACCTACCAAACCCACACATTTCTGAAAAGTAGACAACCGGGGGCTTCCAAGGAGGTATGGCTTGCGTGGATCCTCCAACGTTCCTTTACCCAGAATCCCTTGCAAACATCAATTTTTGCAGAAAAAAATCAGTTTTTTCACACTTTTTTTGTGTGGGAAAGCGTGGGGTCACTGGGCTCACACAAATTTCCTCCCACCCAGCGTTCCCCCAGGTCTCCCGATAAAAATGGTACCTCACTTGCGTGGGTAGGCATAGTGGCTGCAACAGGAAACGGTTCAAATCGTACGGTGGTGAATTTACAATACCCAATTGCAAAACAACCTTGATTTTTGGGGGGGGGCACCTGAGTTTTTGGCCCGTGGCTCGGTGGTATTCTTTGGAAAGTACCAAACCCAAACAGTTCTGAAAAGTAGACACCCGGGGGAGTCTAGGGAAATATGGCATGCGTAGGTCCCCCAATGTTTTCCTTCCCAGAACTCCTTGCAAACCTTAAAATTAGGTAAAAATATCACTTTTCCAAACTTTTTTGCGTGGGATCTCCGTGCCGGCAAAAATGTCCTACCACCCAGCGTTTACCTTGTTCTCCCGAGTAAAAGGATACCTCACTTGTGTGGGTGCCTCAACGCAGAACAGTCCGAAAATGAATTTTGAAAAAGTAGTATTTAAGTTTTACAAATTAAGCCCCCCTGCCTTAGTCACAGGCCTTGGGCCCACCCACACCAGTGAGGTTTCATTTTACTCGGGAGAACAAGGGGAACGCTGGGTGGTAGGACATTTGTGCCGACACGGAGATCCCACGCAAAAATGTATGGAAAACTGTTTTTTTAACCTAAATTTATGGTTTGCAGGGATTTCTGGGTAGGAAAACATTGGGGGACCCACGCATGCCATACCTTCCTGGACTCCCCCGGGTGTCTAGTTTTCAGAACTGTTTGGGTTTGGTAGTTTCCAAAGATGCCCGCCGAGCCCCGGTCCAAAAACTCAATCCTACCCCCCAAAAAAGAAGGTAATGTTGCTATTGGTTATTGTAATTTCTCCACCGTACGATTTGGACCTTTTCCTGTTGCAGCCACTATGCCTACCCACGCAAGTGAGGTACCATTTTTTATCGGGAGACCTGGGGGAACGCTGGGTGGGAGGAAATTTGTGTGAGCCCAGTGACGCCACGCTTTCCCACACAAAAAAAGTGTGAAAAAACTGATTTTTTCAGCAAAAATTGATGTTTGCAGGGGATTCTGGGTAAAGGAACGTTGGAGGATCCACGCAAGCCATACCTCCTTGGGAGCCCCCGGGTGTCTACTTTTCAGAAATGTGTGGGTTTGGTAGGTTTCCCTAGATGGCCGTCTAGCACGGGGCCAAAAACCCAGGTAACCCCTCTTGCAAAAGCTGGTGGTACTGACATTCAATACCACCAGCTTTTGCAAGAGGGGTTACCTGGGTTTTGGGCCCCGTGCTAGACGGCCATCTAGGGAAACCTACCAAACCCACACATTTCTGAAAAGTAGACACCCGGGGGCTTCCAAGGAGGTATGGCTTGCGTGGATCCTCCAACGTTCCTTTACCCAGAATCCCTTGCAAACATCAATTTTTGCAGAAAAAATCAGTTTTTTCACACTTTTTTTGTGTGGGAAAGCGTGGCGTCACTGGGCTCACACAAATTTCCTCCCACCCAGCGTTCCCCCAGGTCTCCCGATAAAAATGGTACCTCACTTGCATGGGTAGGCATAGTGGCTGCAACAGGAAACGGTCCAAATCGTACGGTGGAGAATTAAGTTTTCAATTTGAGAGCGTGTGATTCAAGGAAATTGTGACAGACAATTTCAAGTTTGCAGGAGATTCTGGATAAAAATCAACAATAGAATTCACCAGAAAGACATGACCATATACTTCCATGGTTTAACAATAATAACTAAATTTAGTAAGTTATTTATAGCTATAATGTACACCGTAACAGAGTTACTCAAAAGTCAAACATTCAAGGCACGGCTAACTATTCCTCAAAGACACACACATACAGGTTGGATTTGGCACGTGGGCGAGTGATGGTTCAGTACATAAAATGTTATTAACAAGATATTTCAAAAAATGAAATGCTCTGTCAATAAATAAATGCATAAAAACCGAACCAGTGACTCGCCACTTGTGAGCTGTAAAGCCACGACAAGGCACCAACCGTTTTACAGGCCATTCACGCGCCTTTCATACCTGATACAAACCAGACCATTGACACCATCCAGAAAGATCAGCACATTACAACAATCACAATAAGGGACAAGGTACACCCTACTTCAGAAAGAGATAAAAGACAAACATTACTGCACAGCCATCTAATCCGCAAGCACACACACATTCTGGTTGGATTTGGCACGAGGGTGAGTGATGATTCAGTACATACAATTGTATTCGCAAGTAATTTCAAAAAAAAGAAATACACTGCGTATAATTGAAAGTATGATAAACTGAACCACTGACTCACAGCTCGTGAGCTGTAAAGCCACGTCAAGGCACCAACCTCTTTACAGGCCATTCATACACCTTTCGTACGTGTGACACATACAAAACATTCACACCGCCAGCCGCGGACCCATCACATTTCAACACTCACACCAGCAGACAGCGCCATTCAAGGGCCCATCACTTTCACACGCCCACATTTCTGACATTGCAACAACACAAAATGATGGACTGCGTGGAGTGTCACTCACCTAGCAGTGTGTGTAGTGACCAACAGAAAGTAACTACTCACACACCGCCAGCCGAGCGCCAGTCCACCGACACCACCATCCAAGCACCAGACCATGCACACCACTAGCCAAACACCACTCAGCGCACACCGACAGCCAAGTACCACTCCACTCACACCACCCGCCAAGCAACACTCCACGCACACTGCAAGCCAAGCAGCACTCCACACACAACGCCAGCCAAGCACCACTCCGTGCACAGACAGCCAAGTACCACTCCACACACACCGCCAGCCAAGCGCCACTCCACGCGCTCCACCATCCAAGCACCGGACCATGCACACCGCCAGCCAAACACCACTCCACACACACCACCAGCCAAGCACCACTCCACGCACACCCCAAGCCAAGTGCCACTCCACAAACACCGCCAGGCAAGCACCACTCCGTGTACAGACAGCCAAGTAGCACTCCACGCACACCACCAGCCAAGCGCCACTCCACACACACCACCAATCAGGCGCCACTCTACACACACCACCAGCCAAGCGCCACTCCACACACACCGCCAGCCAAGCACCACTTCGTGCACAGACAGCCAAGTATCACTCCACGCACACCACCAGCCAAGCGCCACTCCACGCACACCACCAGCCAAGCGCCACTCCACACACACCACCAGCCAAGGACAAATCCAAACACAACACCAGGCAAGCGCAAGAGCACGCACACGGCCAACAAAACACCAGACCACGCACACCGCCAGCTAAGCACCAGTCCACAGACACCGCCAGACAAGCACCAGTCCACAGACACCGGCAGCCAAGCGCCAAACCATGCACACCGTCAGACAATGGACACTACACGCAAGCCAACATCATACTTTAGTTTTTTTTGAAAATAAAAGAAAAACAAAAACAAATTGCAAATTGATACAAATCTACTAACTCAACAACTAAACTAAAAAGACTACACAAATGCAAACTTTGAAACTGAACAATAAGACCAACCAGTTCACTTTACCACTCATTGATACTCCCAAAAATTCTTTTGCATGTGGTACAATCTAAAACAAGCAGGTACACACAGCCCGGGGTTTGAAGGGCAGTCAGGGCAGTGCATACGAACCTCCTTCCGCAAACCTCTTCGCCAACAGACTCTACATCTCCGACTGGGAAAGTCTTTTGAGGTTGTAGGAGGAATTGTATCAGGAAAGTGGCGATCTTTCAATCTGGCAATATCCTCCACCACTCCAACTCTAGGAACACTTGCCTGTTGCACTAAAACAAGGCTGCCTATTACAGACTCCTGAAACTTTTCAAAAGACAACTTTGACTGGGGACAAGATTTCTGGAACACAACAAAAGCATTAAAGGTTGCCAAGTGGAAAAGATGGATAGTCAACTTCTTGTACCAAATGTAAGCCTTACGAAGAGCAGCATACGGTTCCAACCTCTGATCTACTCTGTCAACACCACCCATGTACTTATTGTAGTGCATTATGCACACAGGTTTGCGCACTTCTGCAACCTGACCCCAAACAGTCACCGGTTCAGTGCTTTCATCATGTATTGTAGTCAACATGTAGACATCTCTCCTGTCTGAAAACTTCACAGCTAGAAGCTCCTCACAACGCAATGCACTACACTGTCCCCGAGCAAGCTTCTGACACACAAGTTCTTTTGGGAAACCTTTACGGTTTGAGCGGATTGTGCCACAAGCAACAGTGTCCACTTTGCCCAATTCCCTGAACAACCGCACACCAGTGTAGAAGTTATCGACATACAAATGATGGCCTTTGTTAAAAAATCCACGACCAAGTTCCCACACAATTTTCTCAGTCACTCCAAAAGTCGACGGACAACCAGGGGGGTTAATCCTGGATTCCTTACCAGTGTACACCCTGAAATTAGAGACATATCCAGTCTCACTGTCACACAGCATATACAGTTTGATTCCATAGCGTGCCCTCTTACTAGGAATGTATTGCCGAAATACCAAGCGGCCTTTGAACAACAGCAAAGACTCGTCCACTGCAATTTCTTTCCCAGGATAAAAGATCTCAGAAAATCGATCAACGAAATGATCAATGACAGGCCGAATCTTGAAAAGACGGTCACAATCAGGGTGATCTCGTGGCAAAGCAAGACTATTGTCAACAAAATGCATCATCCGAAGCAGAAGCAAATACCGATCACGACTCATGACTGCCGGAAATATAGCTGTTGCCATCAAGGGACTAGTAGACCAATATGAAGCCATTGATGGTTTCCTAAGCAAGCCCATCAAAAAAGTTAAACCCAAAAACTTTTTCATCTCCTCCAAATTTGTGGGAGTCCACCGGGTAGCTCTAGCGTGGGGCTTAAGGCTGGCACTGTTCACCCTCAAAAAAATTTCAGCATACA
This sequence comes from Lissotriton vulgaris, assembly GCF_964263255.1. Taxonomy (NCBI): domain Eukaryota; kingdom Metazoa; phylum Chordata; class Amphibia; order Caudata; family Salamandridae; genus Lissotriton; species Lissotriton vulgaris. The sequence goes on along the minus strand of NC_141695.1, from coordinate 156,591,958 downwards.
AATTAGTCTGCTCTACAATCTCTGCCAAAAACACATAATCCATAAACAACTTGAAAAAATCAATAGGCAAAAAGTTTTCAGTGTTCACCCTACACCCTGGAACACCAGTAAATTCAGGCAATGCCGGCTGCACCATGCCTGGTGCAACCCAGAGGTCAGAACTTTCAACATCAAGTCTTGCAGCCGCAGGCTGCCGCCCAGCTGCCTCTCGTCTCACTGCACCAACTGGAAGTCTAGCAACCCCAGGCTGCAGCCCAGATGTCTCTTGCCGCACTATTGGCACAGGAATGTCCTCCGCAACCACAGGCACAACAATGTCCTCTGCAACCACAGGCGCAGCAATGTCCTCCGCAACCACAGGCACATCATCCACACCAAAAGTAGCTTCATCAGCACTCAGAGTGTCTTCATCATCAGATGAAGCCAGATGAAGCCATGTGTAGAGAAAACTCACTACCTGAATCTTCACCTCCCACCTCTGGATCAGAATCAGAGTCAGACTCTGGACCAAGGTCAGAGGAAGAATCAAAAAGCAATCCAACAACTTGCTGAGCAGTAATCCGGCGGCTAGCCATTATCCTTACAAATAAAGGAGTCTGCACAAACAACTCAACAACCCCCACTGCGCAAAGTAAGATAAAAAATGTAAGCCTTTTTTAAAAAAAACGAATTTAGAAAATATATACAATTCACTTACAAGACACAACTACACTCACCAGCACCTACTCTGCAAAGACACAGCAAAGAGGCAACGATATCCCACTAGAAAGAAGAAGAAAAAAAACTTACATCTACAGAAGGACACATCAAAAACAAATGCAAAACATGTTTTACAATCACAACAAACGGAAACCAAACATACTCGTATTTTACTACACACTTTGCAAAAAAATACAATTACAGTACAATTGAACAAAAAAGAGGTCTCTTACCAAACACATACAACTACAGAAACAGCAGAACAACAGAACCACCAGTAACGGAACCGCACACTGCAACACTCTAAAGAGAAAAAAAAACAATACACATTAGAAGAAACAAAAACAACACACATTACAACAGGCTATGTCACAAATGGGGGGTCTGTCCCCAAGGGGGGAAGATTATAAATCATTATAAACGTGGGCCCCCTGGAAGCAACCCTACGGAGGGCAGAGAGCCCAAATAAAGACACAGCAGAACATACTTTTGAAATGGGCACAAGGAACCCTTGGCCAAGGGGTCGCTCCCTATAAAAAAAAAAACCCTGAAGTCTAGTGGGCTTTTCTATCCCCCCCTGGGTCCAGAAACGGTAAAAAAAAAACAGTCGAGGGGGGGCAGAACAGTCTACAATATTTATAATGCCCCCTGGAAGCGACCCTTCCCAAATGCAAACAAATCCCTGGTGACTAGTGGGCTTTTCTGCCCCCCCCCCCGGGTGCAGATCGGCCAAAAAACGGCCAATCTGCCCCAGGGGGGGGCAGAAAAGTCTGAAAAAATATGTTATCCCCCTAAGGAAGCGACCCTTGCCCAAGGGGTCGCTTCCTTTATAAATATAACCCAATCCCTGGTGTCTAGTGGGCTTTTCTGCCCCCCCCCTGGGTTCAGATGCGGCCCAAAAAACGGCCAATCTGCCCCCAGGGGGGCAGAAAAGTCTAAAAAAATATTAGGGCCACTAGGAAGCGACCCTTCCCCAAGGGGTCGCTTCCTTTTCAAATAAAAACAAATCCCTGGTGACTAGTGGGCTTTTCTGCTCCCCCTGGGTGCAGATCGGCCGAAAAAACGGCCGATCTGCCCCAGGGGGGGCAGAAAAGTCTGAAAAATATTGTATGCCCCTAAGGAAGCGACCCTTGCCCAAGGGGTCGCTTCCTTTATAAATAAAAATCAATCCCTGGTGTCTAGTGGGCTTTTCTGCCCCCCCCCCTGGGTCCAGATGCGGCCCAAAAAACGGCCGATCTGCCCCGGGGGGGGGGGGCAGAAAAGTCTGAAAAATAATTTGCCCCCAAAAGGAAGCGACCCTTGCCCAAAGGGTCGCTTCCGATTTCAAAAACAAAGTAATCCCTGGCTCTAGTGGGCTTTTCTGCCCACCCTGGGTGTAGATCGGCCAAATAAACGGCCGATCTGCCCCAGGGGGGGGAGAAAAGTCTGAAAAATAATTTGGCCCCAAAAGGAAGCGACCCTTGCCCAAGGGGTCGCTTCCTGCACAGTTATACATCGCCAAAAACACTCCCTGGTGTCTAGTGGGGCATTCCTGGTGCACGATCGCGACGCTGTGCGCGATCGTGCACCAGGATTGCCCTGCATTGGGACATCAGGGGAGAGGAAACACAGTTTCCTCCCCCCCGATGCCTCAAGGCACCGAAAACCGGCCCCCCCGCCCCACCGGAGCACCAAACACGCACCTTGATCCTGGACGCGCTGGAAACAAATGGCTTCCAGCGCGTCCAGCGCTTCCTGATTACGTCGGCGCGCGCTGTGCGCGCTGACGTCACCAGGAAGCGTGGGGGGGCCAGGGGGTGGCAGCAGAAAGTCTTCCGCTGCCACCCCTGCAAAAAAAAACAAAGATCACTGCACAGGGGGGGGGGAGCGCCAGCGCTCCCCCCCAGGGCTGTACTGATGACAGAGCGGTTCCGTCATCAGCACAGCCCAACCGATGCTGATGACGGAACCGCTCCGTCATCAGCATCGAAGGGGTTAATAGGAGTAGGAGCCCTGTGCGCCAAAGCGAGAAGACTGGCCTCGGCCCCAAGAACCCCGACCTGCATCGCCCGCCAACTCCAGCTCCTCCTCCTTAGACCCTTCCTTTGCCTGCAAATCCTGATGGAGCAATGTAAAAACATCAACATACTCATTACCCCAAATGCGAGATTTAGTTCTTTCCAACAAGTGGGAACCTAACGGCATACCAATGCCAGAATATGGCAATGTCGTGTGAACATCCGGGTCCCCTGCACCGGCCACAGGAGCCACAACACCTGACCGCCCCGCTGAAACTGCGGTCTCCTCCCCTCGGGACGTAGCCGGCACAGAAGCCTGCTGCTCAGACAGCTTTGGATGAGCAACTTGCTCCCCCACATTCCCATCCCCAACACCAATAGAACGCGTCCTTCGAATGGGGAGACTCTCCCCTTGCTGGCACACAGACCACCAACCCTACTTACCTGTAGGCAACTGTGCCAACTTCTGCCGAAACACCGCAGGATACCTTGGCGCGGCCTCTTAGCCGGAGTGGTCGCTGCTGCAGGGTCCGCTCCAGACTCCAGCAAAAACACTGAGAACACAGGATTGCCCCAGACCCCCGGTCCGAACCGGCACAGCAACCTCCTCAGCCCGAACTTCTCCCTCCTCCCAATCATCATCATAAAGATCCAGATGTAAAACATCATCTTCAACATAGTCACCACTTCCACCAAGAATTTCCCATCTTCCACACCTTTGTCATAAGATTCCCATTGAAAACCAGTACTGCGCACTGCGCCCTGTTTCTGAAAAAAGGGGGGCCCGCTCCAGAAACCCCTTCCGCTCTCCCCTCCCCAGAAACCGCCGTTGGGGCAGCCCGTGAACCACTCCGTATGGGAAACTGAGGACCCGCAGTGAGACCAGTACAGCGCACTGCGCCCTGTTTCTGAAAAAAGGGGGATCCGCTCCAGAAGCCCCTTCCGCTCTCCCCTCCCCAGAAACCGCTGTTGGGGCAGCCCGTGAACCACTCCGAATGGGAAATTGAGGACCCGTAGTAAGACCAGTACTGCGCACTGCGCCCTGTTTCTGAAAAAGGGGGGGGATCCGCTCCAGAAGACCCTTCCGGTCTCCCCTCCCCAGAAACCGCCGTTGGGGCAGCCCGTGAACCACTCCGAATGGGAAATTGAGGACCCGTAGTAAGACCAGTACTGCACACTGCGCCCTGTTTCTGAAAAAGGGGGGGATCCGCTCCAGAAGCCCCTTCCGCTCTCCCCTCCACAGAAACCGCCGTTGGGGCAGCCCGTGAACCACACTGAAGTTAAAACTGTGGACCCGCAGTAAGAGGAGTCTGGCGTCCACGGCCGCGCAGACCGGACCTCATTGATGCCGAGGCGCCGCAACCACCAGCCGCACTCAGGGGAGCCACCTCCGCCAGCGCCCAACCCTACTCCCCGGCCACCACCCAAAGGGCCATGCCGCCGGTCAGGCACCAGAAGGGGCGCCCCCGCGGTTTGGGAAAGGACACAGTGGAAGGGGGGCAGGGAGCAGCCGAGGCATCCCCCACGGAGTGCACACCACCAGAAGGCCGGGAGAAGACCCGCGCACAACCCCATCCAGGAGAAGAGCAGGCGGGGAGGACTCCCCACAATCAACCGAGCAACCCTGGGAAAAAAGGGGGGCAGAAACCCAGACCCCAGGGCCCACAGGGCCCACAACCTGACCAGTCAAACCCACCGAGAGGGCAGGAAACCCAGGTGCAGCACATGGGGCCGGCGAAAGCAGACAACGCTGCCCATTAAAAACCAGGAAAGGGCCCAAACCAGGCCGGGGGGGGGATCCACCACTGCAGACAGCAAACCAGGCACCAAGGAAGGGCCTCTAGACACCAAGCTTCTCCCCCGCCGGCCGCTAACCGTCGAGGTAGGCTAAGGGGCTTGCAAGCCCGTAAAGCAGTCCCCTTCCGAAGGAGCCTCCCCCCGGAGCGACCCCGCCCCCAGCCAGGCACCCCACGCACAACAGCAGCCCCACGAGGGGGGGGGACATACCTGTGGCAAGGGGCCCGGCACTCCGGAGGGGGGCAAGGAACCGCTCTTTGGGACCCGCCTCCTCTGAAGGCTCAGCCGCCGGCATTGCCTCGTCGCCTTCGTCCTCGCTCTCAGCCTGGGGCGAAAGGCAAGCTGATACTGCCTTGGCAACTCCCCCGGCCGCCTTGCGAACAGGGCGGGCGAGCCCCACCAACGCCGCGCCAGGGACACCAAGGGTCAGCAAATCCTCACGCCCGGCCCTGCAAAGGACCCGAACCGCCCTCCGCACTTCCTCCGAGTCCGCCATCACCAGGTAAATCACAGGGAAAGCACACAAAACGAACCTCGCCGCCCGCCTCCCTAGCGCTCAATGCTAACCTGCCCTGCCTGGCCCTAATTACCCCACCTGGCCCTCACTCATCAAGCCCCACCTGCCTTGGCCAATGCCGCTGCGCGAATCTACCCGGGGAGAGACCGGCTCGCGCACGGCTCTACCCCAGGTCCCGCCTTGCAAACTATGCGCGCATGCGCTCATGAAAAGAAATTCTTTCCATTAAACGACTCGGAGTGTGACATTTGTGAAAGCTGCATGGGTAAAAAATATATACATAATTGTGGCTTCCTGACGACGGTGGTGGTAAAACCTCTCCTCCACTCGTTTTCAGGGAAACATGATTGTTAAAGATGGATCCGCACGATGTATACTCGCATATATTTCATAAATGCACTAATCATTGTATGTTGATTGGTGTGTCACCTAAATCACGGGTAGACTTTGGAGCTGGTGGGATAGATGACAAGTTGCTGGACCTCTTTCGTACTGTCTCAGAGGCAGCGCGAAGTCCAGAAAGGCACTAGAGAGAGAAGTGCCAGAGGAGGACTGAATGCACCTCATATTAACCGTGGCCCAGTAGACGGCTTTAAACTCCGATTTTGAAGGAAACACACTATCAGCTGGGGATGTCCACAAGTGGACCAAACCCATGGCTGACAGTATGTTTCGAACTGTCCTAAACCACCCCAATTTCTTGTTAACATCCAAGTCCCTCACTTCCTGCAAAGCTTTGGCATAGTGGATGAGTTCTGGGGTCACCCATTGTCTTCTCCAATAGGCCACCAACCTGTAATGTACCACTTCACTGAAGGAGTTACATCCTAGATCCAATAACAGGGCGACTAAAGGGGTTGATTGTGGGAGGCCTATTAAAGAGCAAAAAAATTAGTTCTGGCCAACAACTAGACTGTCAACATTTGCATAGCCCCACAGCTCGGCTCCATATAATATCTAAGCACCGATTTTGGATTTGTAAAGCTGAAGCACCGGTGCAATGGGTTTCGTGTGGGACTGCCTGTGTTCCTGCAATAGGGCTCCCGCAAGTTGAGCATGTCTAACTGCTTGTTGGGTGACCTGTGGTTTCCAGGTGACCTTCCTATCTACTATGATACCAAGGTAGGAGAAGGTCTGGGTTTGTTCAAGGATACCCTCATTTATGCGGACAGCACCAACAGCTTTTGGGGAGTTCGTCAGTACCATGTACTTGGTCTTGTTAACATTGACAACTCCTCAAATCTAGCCAGGGCTCGTTGGAAGCCCTGTCTGGTCTTAGAAAGTATAAGGGTGTCGTCCGCAAACATTAATAATGGAATCTTGTTCCCTGCTAACATGGGTGCGTCAGTGGGGAAATCTTTAAAATAATTTACCACCCCGTTTATATAGATTGAAAAGAGGGTGGGGCAAGGACACACGCTTGTCTCACCCCTCTATCAACCGGAAATGTTTACGTGGTATGACCCCTCTCATCCGATCTAACCTGAGCAAAATTGTTGGAGTATAGTTTCACCACAAAAGCCAACAGGTAGGGTGGCATGCCCAAATGTTGTAATGTGCTCCACATCTTGTTGCGAGGGCCCAAGTCGAACGCAGACTTAAGGTCCAAAAAAGCTGCGTAGATAGTACCCTTCCCTAGAGTCACAGTGCGCCAGCATAGCAAAATGAACCTCATAACCTGGTCCACCATGCTAGTACATTGCCGGAATCCAGCCTGCAAATTCGAGAGTATGGCAGAATCATCCAGCCAGGCCTGGATTTTACACAGCACAACCCTAGCAGCAACTTTTTGGATACAGTCAATAAGACTGATGGGCCTATAGTTGACAGGTAGGGATCTATCACCTTTTTTATAGATGGGAAAAATCACTGCCCCCGGCCAGTTACATGGTATACGAGCTCCTTTGGCAATGGCATTCACTAGGAGCCGGATGTATTCAGCCCATAATCCTGTGTTTTGGAGAAACAAATCTGCGGGTATGCAGTCGAGCCCCGGCGCCCTGCCCTTGGGGACCCTGCGCAGGGCATTTTCAACTTCCAGCTTGGTTATCTCTAGAACTGGGCTTTCTGGAAGGATACCTGTATTGGGACTAATAGGGGAGTTACAGGTAAATTGCCCTTCAAAGTAGGATACCCACTGCTGCGGCTCCACATGATTAGATGGTACATTGGTCGAAGCGCCATTGCCCCACTTCACCAGGTGGTACAAAAGGGGGTGGTGATGGACGGAGCGTCTGAATCAATCAAACACTCACACCCAGTCAAAAGATCTGGGTTTAATCCATCACCGTTCTTTAGCCCACTCTGCCACCCCAGTTCAGACATGGCCATATGCAAATCAGTCTGACCCTGTGCCTCATGGGAACAGTCCAGCCCGAACTGCCAAGCCATGTCTTCCCTGGACCGGAAACAAGCTTCCGAGGACCGGTTTCTGGCATTCCAGCCGTCTTCAGCCCGGCTTGCTTGAATCCAGTGGCAAAGTGAGCAAGGGACTCACGTCTGAGCATACCCTACCACACTTATGGGGGCCCAAAGTGGTACAAAAGGGGGTGGTGATGGACGGAGCATCTGAATCAATCAAACACTCACACCCAGTCAAAAGATCTGGGTTTAATATATCACCGTTCTTTAGCCCACTCTGCCACCCCAGTTCAGACATGGCCATATGCAAATCAGTCTGACCCTGTGCCTCATGGGAACAGTCCAGCCCGAACTGCCAAGCCATGTCTTCCCTGGACCGGAAACAAGCTTCCGAGGACCGGTTTCTGGCATTCCAGCCGTCTTCAGCCCGGCTTGCTTGAATCCAGTGGCAAAGTGAGCAAGGGACTCACGTCTGAGCATACCCTGCCACACTTATGGCGGCCAAAAGCGGTACAAAAGGGGGTGGTGATGGACGGAGCATCTGAATCAATCAAACACTCACACCCAGTCAAAAGATCTGGGTTTAATCCATCACCGTTCTTTAGCCCACTCTGCCACCCCAGTTCAGACATGGCCATATGCAAATCAGTTTGACCCTGTGCCTCATGGGAACAGTCCAGCCCGAACTGCCAAGCCATGTCTTCCCTGGACCGGAAACAAGCTTCCGAGGACCGGTTTCTGGCATTCCAGCCGTCTTCAGCCCGGCTTGCTTGAATCCAGTGGCAAAGTGAGCAAGGGACTCACGTCTGAGCATACCCTGCCACACTTATGGCGGCCAAAAGCGGTACAAAAGGGGGTGGTGATGGACGGAGCATCTGAATCAATCAAACACTCACACCCAGTCAAAAGATCTGGGTTTAATCCATCACCGTTCTCTAGCCCACTCTGCCACCCCAGTTCAGACATGGCCATGTGCAAATCAGTCTGACCCTGTGCCTCATGGGAACAGTCCAGCCCGAACTGCCAAGCCATGTCTTCCCTGGACCGGAAACAAGCTTCCCAGGACCGGTTTCTGGCATTCCAGCCGTCTTCAGCCCGGCTTGCTTGAATCCAGTGGCAAAGTGAGCAAGGGACTCACGTCTGAGCATACCCTGCCACACTTATGGCGGCCAAAAGCGGTACAAAAGGGGGTGGTGATGGACGGAGCATCTGAATCAATCAAACACTCACACCCAGTCAAAAGATCTGGGTTTAATCCATCACCGTTCTTTAGCCCACTCTGCCACCCCAGTTCAGACATGGCCATATGCAAATCAGTCTGACCCTGTGCCTCATGGGAACAGTCCAGCCCGAACTGCCAAGCCATGTCTTCCCTAAACCGGAAACAAGCTTCCGAGGACCGGTTTCTGGCATTCCAGCCGTCTTCAGCCCGGCTTGCTTGAATCCAGTGGCAAAGTGAGCAAGGGACTCACGTCTGAGCATACCCTGCCACACTTATGGCGGCCAAAAGCGGTACAAAAGGGGGTGGTGATGGACGGAGCATCTGAATCAATCAAACACTCACACCCAGTCAAAAGATCTGGGTTTAATCCATCACCGTTCTCTAGCCCACTCTGCCACCCCAGTTCAGACATGGCCATATGCAAATCAGTCTGACCCTGTGCCTCATGGGAACAGTCCAGCCCGAACTGCCAAGCCATGTCTTCCCTGGACCGGAAACAAGCTTCCCAGGACCGGTTTCTGGCATTCCAGCCGTCTTCAGCCCGGCTTGCTTGAATCCAGTGGCAAAGTGAGCAAGGGACTCACGTCTGAGCATACCCTGCCATACTTATGGCGGCCAAAAGCGGTACAAAAGGGGGTGGTGATGGACGGAGCTTCGGAATCAATCAAACACTCACACCCAGTCAAAAGATCTGGGTTTAGTCCATCACCATTCTATAGCCCACTCTGCCACCCCAGTTCAGACATGGCCATATGCAAATCAGTCTGACCCTGTGCCTCATGGGAACAGTCTAGCCCGAACTGCCAAGCCATGTCTTCCCTGGACCGGAAACAAGCTTCCGAGGACCGGTTTCTGGCATTCCAGCCGTCTTCAGCCCGGCTTGCTTGAATCCAGTGGCAAAGTGAGCAAGGGACTCACGTCTGAGCATACCCTGCCACACTTATGGCGGCCAAAAGTGGTACAAAAGGGGGTGGTGATGGACGGAGCATCTGAATCAATCAAACACTCACACCCAGTCAAAAGATCTGGGTTTAATCCATCACCGTTCTCTAGCCCACTCTGCCACCCCAGTTCAGACATGGCCATGTGCAAATCAGTCTGACCCTGTGCCTCATGGGAACAGTCCAGCCCGAACTGCCAAGCCATGTCTTCCCTGGACCGGAAACAAGCTTCCCAGGACCGGTTTCTGGCATTCCAGCCGTCTTCAGCCCGGCTTGCTTGAATCCAGTGGCAAAGTGAGCAAGGGACTCACGTCTGAGCATACCCTGCCACACTTATGGCGGCCAAAAGCGGTACAAAAGGGGGTGGTGATGGACGGAGCATCTGAATCAACCAAACACTCACACCCAGTCAAAAGATCTGGGTTTAATCCATCACCGTTCTTAAGCCCACTCTGCCACCCCAGTTCAGACATGGCCATATGCAAATCAGTCTGACCCTGTGCCTCATGGGAACAGTCCAGCCCGAACTGCCAAGCCATGTCTTCCCTGGACCGGAAACAAGCTTCCGAGGACCGGTTTCTGGCATTCCAGCCGTCTTCAGCCCGGCTTGCTTGAATCCAGTGGCAAAGTGAGCAAGGGACTCACGTCTGAGCATACCCTGCCACACTTATGGCGACCAAAAGCGGTACAAAAGGGGGTGGTGATGGACGGAGCATCTGAATCAATCAAACACTCACACCCAGTCAAAAGATCTGGGTTTAATCCATCACCGTTCTTTAGCCCACTCTGCCACCCCAGTTCAGACATGGCCATGTGCAAATCAGTCTGACCCTGTGCCTCATGGGAACAGTCCAGCCCGAACTGCCAAGCCATGTCTTCCCTAAACCGGAAACAAGCTTCCGAGGACCGGTTTCTGGCATTCCAGCCGTCTTCAGCCCGGCTTGCTTGAATCCAGTGGCAAAGTGAGCAAGGGACTCACGTCTGAGCATACCCTGCCACACTTATGGCGGCCAAAAGCGGTACAAAAGGGGGTGGTGATGGACGGAGCATCTGAATCAATCAAACACTCACACCCAGTCAAAAGATCTGGGTTTAATCCATCACCGTTCTCTAGCCCACTCTGCCACCCCAGTTCAGACATGGCCATATGCAAATCAGTCTGACCCTGTGCCTCATGGGAACAGTCCAGCCCGAACTGCCAAGCCATGTCTTCCCTGGACCGGAAACAAGCTTCCCAGGACCGGTTTCTGGCATTCCAGCCGTCTTCAGCCCGGCTTGCTTGAATCCAGTGGCAAAGTGAGCAAGGGACTCACGTCTGAGCATACCCTGCCATACTTATGGCGGCCAAAAGCGGTACAAAAGGGGGTGGTGATGGACGGAGCTTCGGAATCAATCAAACACTCACACCCAGTCAAAAGATCTGGGTTTAGTCCATCACCATTCTATAGCCCACTCTGCCACCCCAGTTCAGACATGGCCATATGCAAATCAGTCTGACCCTGTGCCTCATGGGAACAGTCTAGCCCGAACTGCCAAGCCATGTCTTCCCTGGACCGGAAACAAGCTTCCGAGGACCGGTTTCTGGCATTCCAGCCGTCTTCAGCCCGGCTTGCTTGAATCCAGTGGCAAAGTGAGCAAGGGACTCACGTCTGAGCATACCCTGCCACACTTATGGCGGCCAAAAGTGGTACAAAAGGGGGTGGTGATGGACGGAGCATCTGAATCAATCAAACACTCACACCCAGTCAAAAGATCTGGGTTTAATCCATCACCGTTCTGTAGCCCACTCTGCCACCCCAGTTCAGACATGGCCATATGCAAATCAGTCTGACCCTGTGCCTCATGGGAACAGTCCAGCCCGAACTGCCAAGCCATGTCTTCCCTGGACCGGAAACAAGCTTCCGAGGACCGGTTTCTGGCATTCCGTCCAGGGAAGACATGCCTTGGCAGTTCGGGCTGGACTGTTCCCATGAGGCACAGGGTCAGACTGATTTGTATATGGCCATGTCTGAACTGGGGTGGCAGAGTGGGCTAAACAACGGTGATGGATGAAACCCAGATCTTTTGACTGGGTGTGAGTGTTTGATTGATTCAGATGCTCCGTCCATCACCACCCCCTTTTGTCCCACTTCACCAGGTGCCAGAATGTGGTCATGTCTCTCCTTGAACTTGCCTCCAACAGTGCTGCCCATTGCTCCTCATCCCAGTCCCTTTTAAGCTGCTGTTTGCGCCGCTTTGTATGAAGCCCTACTTTTATTTATTACAGCCCTATCTTTAGTTCTTATTGCAGCAGCTAACAATCTATATGCTGTCCGACATGATGAGTTGTACCACTTTGCCGATTTAGAACGTGGCAGTTTGTTCGATATTTTATTTTTTGCAATGAAAAATATTCTAAGATCATTAAAAAGGTGCTCGTGGACATCTACTGCTCTATCACTTTGTACATCTTGAGATGCCTCTGCTTTAAGGGTTACTATAGCACTAGAAGCCAACGTATTCATCTTCACATCTAATGCCACCTTCGACCATTTGAGGCGACGTGTATCGTTAGTCACGTACGCCTCTACATGGACTGGGCTATCTACCAAACCCTCTACAGGCAATGTGTCATTGCGGTATAATGAAAGGAGCAACGGATTGTGATCGCTTTCAACACGGACCATATCTATTAAACACGGCCAGAGTTCTTTGGTGAGCAAAAAAAAGTCAATCCTAGTTGCGCGTTGCCCGCTAACAAAGGTTGCCATCCCTGTTTTATCAGAGTTAGTGCGCCCGTTAGCTGCTCTCACCCCATGTTCCATACAAAAAATATTCAATTGTAACGCCCCGTTGGACCATTTTTTTATTGGAGGGAGATCAAGTGTGGGAATAGACCACAAATCATTATCTTCTGTGCAAAAATGCATGTCATGGATATCAAGGGGTTCAAACGTGCAATTAAAATCTCCTGCTATGAGGACTGGAACTATCCCCTGGTTCTTAGTCAAATAGGAGTCTAGAATGCCAACCATTTCGGAGGCTTTACCCCCCTGATTTCCTCTGGAATACAAGTTAATTAATAGCATGGCTGGGAGACACCCCTTGATCAGTTTAATAATGAGGATATCCCTTGATTCTATATGGATCTCCTCCAGCCTGAATTGGAGGGACTGTCTTACCCATATGGTCAGTCCTCCTTTGGGCCGACCTCGCTGACTCTGCTCAGCTGGTTTGGAAAAATTTAGATAGCCCGTGCGGAAAACCTTCTCAGTAGCCCAGGTCTCCTGCATGAAGACAATATCCTGAGTTTCTATAAAAGCAGACCATTCTGTAGTGCCCGTTTTACTCACTAAGCCCACTATGTTCCAGGAGATAAGTTTGACACAACGGTCCATTATTAATATAGGGTTTGAACCACAACCTAATGAGTGGGAAATTATAACATTCTTTTGGCCAGGCTCCATTGAGGGACCTTGGTTGGGCACAGATCTCGTGGAATCCAGAGCAGGCAAAAAGCTTTGTAAGCTAGACATATCTAGAGTACACAGAGGATAAGCTACTACTGAAGTTGCGTATTCCACTACCCCGCTTTTACCCGACTCAGATTTGAAGTGGGAAGTATGCTGTGGTGGAGGTGAGTGATTTAGTCAGTCAATTTCCTCTAAACTAGAGAAAGGGTCACATCTATTGCATACGGGCATATTGTAGTCATACTGGTTTTGGGCCTGCTGACCCCTCACATGGGTACTCGATTTGGAACAGGGTGCAGACGATTTAGGATAGAAAAACCCGAGTGGCAAAATAGATGTACCATCTCTAGTCAGATACCTAGCCCCTACCCTCTCTAGTATCGTTCTTACAAGGTTCGTAGACCCAAAATTAACAACCACGCAATCACCACTACATCCTTTAGGTGACAACACAACCCACGGGGTTCTACGTATCATTTTAAAATCTTGAAAGAGGTGCTTGCCTAAACCAGTTCTGTTGTGTAGTAGATGAAGAGCCTTTTTTTTGAGGGAAGACCAGTGTTCCACAGCGTTTGTATTAGGTGTAGGGACATTACTGAGAATTACAGTATACGGTGTGGATTCTGGTGGTAATGCCAAGTGTTCCCTCCTATGTGGCATTTCCACCCCTTGTGAACCGAATCGAAGCCCTCAGTGTGCATTATCGTGGTCCCTGCCTTCTCTGCTATAATTTGAGAGTTGATGGAAATGGCTGTGGGTAGGCACACTGTTGTAGAAGTGCTAGCTCTATCTACTATATAGGCTGCGGGTTTGGGGGTTATAGATGTAGGACGCACTACAACTGGTCTTAACTCATCGGGAACGTTACCATGCTCTGTGCTGGGTACAAGATAGGGGCGAGAAGTGTTTTGCTCAATTAGCTTAAGCCTAGCTTCGATATCTGAGAGCTTATTTAATACAGGCTCCAGCAAGTTCGCTAGCTCCCCCTCCAATTTGACAAGGATGTGAGCCACCTGATCATCCACTGTTTGAATAAGAGGGGCCTGAGGACTTTCCTCTAGATGGCAAGCAGTATTACCTGTGGTTTGTGTTGAGGTCTTATTTATCGTTACCCTTGATGATCCCCTCGTTTTGGCTATTTTATTGGCTTGGGAAATCTCTGTTGGTAGGGTGGCCGCTTTCCTCTTCTTAGTTGGAATAGCACAAACCCGTTCTTTTGCCTGCACCTGCAGTTGCTTGCGGGTGCAGACCTGTCTAGGGGGAGAAGGACGGGTAGAGGACATGGAGTCAGGATCGTTGTGAACTTCTACTTCAACAACAATCGGTAATGGCCCAGCTTCCTCGTGGATACTACTGTTGAGGATTGGACCGCTTGGTGGTGGGGGACTAAGGAGGGGGTCTGCTACGAGAGCAAAACAGGGTTCCAAGGATAACCTCCTTTGAGTAAGCTGAATTTCATGGTTTAAAACAGACTCAGCCCGTAATAAAAATGCGTCCAGAGAGCCTACAACCCCTGGACCCCCCGCCCCCTTACGAGTGCCCTTATTCATAATTATATGAGCAACCCAATCGAAATACAAATATAAACTGGGCCATACGCTTAAAACCACAAAAGCCTTTAATAGCTAAATGGCGATTAAACTAACCAGGTCCAAATGTATCCAGTCCATTCCAGCGTCTGTCTGCCCTTGACGGCCACAGACGGCCCGCCCTTTACCTGGGCTTCGCCCGGCACATCCCGCGCACGTCCCGCGACACAAGACTCTCACTCCCTTTAGCTGCCTCCTGGGCGTCCTGACGCGGTAGCGTGAGACGCGCCGCGAAGGACGCTGGGAATTGTAGTTGTGACTCCTGGCGGTGGCGGCTTCCACTGAACCCCGGCGACCAGCAGTTAACACTCCTTGTGTTGTGGGCTAAGCAGTTTGTCCCCTCGATGGCAAACAATTATGGCACAGTTCACCCCTCTCCTTATGTTTATTATCACCCATGCATTTTTTTTTGTGTTACTGTAGTCACTCTCCATTCATATTGTATCCATCATTGGTCCCTATGATTTCTTACTGTATGTATATGTATTTTGTTTGTTCTTTTGGAAACAACCAATAAAAAACGTTTGAAATCAAAATAAGTTTATTGCTGGGTCCCATTTTTTTTTTGTGTGTTTAGAGTTTGCTTGTTTCACTTAAAGTGGACCATTTTATATTTTATATATGGTAAGCTTGGCAAACCTGATTAGTGTTTATATGCACTATCGGTAACTGGGTTTTTGTCCTGAATACCCTTATATTGTTCATGAATGCGATATTTGGCACAAGTTTTATTTGATTGTTAAAAAAATGTATTATATTATTTACAGTGTTCCAGTGAAGAAAGGATTTCCCGAAATGCATTGGGACTTGTAACCACCATACGGAATCATGAAGCACAAGAAAATGCAATAAATGTGATGATTATGCGATTACATTCCAGCATAAAAATTTGTGTTTAATTATTTCAGATATTTTACAATGACGACTGTGTTTTGGATTTGTTTTGGTTCACTGTTTTATGCATCATTAAGCACCATATAGTTTGAAATGGATATTAGATTGTAGACTTAAACGAAGTACATTGCAATATTTTGAGCACCAAGCAGGCATGTGGATAGTGCATCCTGTTTATATGTGACAGGTTCTGTTTGCATACTTAATTGTTATAATAGGATTAGCAACATTATCTTGCAATAGCCTTAGTGTTGGCTTTAAATCAAAATGCTTGTTACATGTTATAGGGGCTGGACTAAAAGGATCTGTCTCAGGATTGTCATTAGATTGTTCATTAACAGAAGCATCAGAAAGACGTTCTTCAAACACAGGTGTACTAATGGCAGAAAAATATTGAACTTTCCTAATTAATTTAGAAGTTGACCACACCAAGTTCGTTGAGACGTGTTCGGTTTGATGATTATTTTATAGTAGTATCGCAGAATGTACTTCACTTAGATTGATATTTGATCAATTGTATGAATCTTGGCTTAATCCAGCATCCTTGATTTGTTGTCCTGATTCCAGTAAAGGCATCAATAGTATTTGAGATGGAATTAGGAAACAGCAGTCTGGCTTTGTGTGGATTTGTGCTTCTTCAGCCATTGAACGTAATCCAGACACGTTCCTTAAGTCAATGACCGCTTAGTTGTACGAATATAAAAAACAACTTCATTCAGTGACGGCCGGCATGGATCTTGGGCATGTTCTCCATGCAAGCTGTAATGGAAAGTGCGTATGACGGTTTGGCCGGCCCGGGAGGGCTGGCCAAACGTTCATACGCACTTGGAGTGGGCAAATCACTCCTTACCCTGCACCTCTGTCATCGGTGAAGCCCCGCCCCCACTGCTAACCTGCCGCAGCATGAAAACATTAAATAATAATAACCTCGAGCTATTGTCATTTTAAGTATTCTTTATTTACTGCTGCAAAGCAGTGGGGCGACGCTCCTAAGCCTTGGCGAAGGAGCCGCCACTGACTTCATTTGCGGAGAGCTCGCTAGAAACCATTCCCTGGATTGACATAGGATTAAAAGCAGATTCAAGAGAACTCATAGATGACACAACAACAGTAGGTGATTCCTTCTCACACTGTATTTTTTCTGGAGATCTAAAGTAGTCCACTATATAGGCTGAAAGGACCGAGTAACCACAACTTTTTTGGGTTTGTAGGAACCAGGGTCGGATTAGGATCACAATTCGGCCCGGGCACTGATGAAAAAAGTGGCCCACATTCAAGAGGCGTGGCCCATATTTAAGGGGCGTGGCCCACATTCAAGGGGCGTGGCCCACATTCAAGGGGCGTGCCCTTTCATGAAACACCATTTGCACAGACAAGGAATGAAAGTGGGAGGATGCTGTTCTTGCACAGGACACAGGGCCAAGGTGACAATGGTCTACATGCTGAGCAACTAAAAAAAATAGCAAGGCCCCTTTTTGTCACAAAATTATTCCAGCCCTCCAGCACAGGAGCACCTGAAAAGCAGCAAAGCCCCTGCTATTACTAACGTACTTAGCCCTCCCCAGACCTTCAGCTCAGGAGCACATGAACAGAGGTAAGGCCCCTGCAATTAGTAAATTAATCAACCCTCCAGGCCTTGGGAAAATGTCCTGGCAGGGGAGCACAAAACACAGCTTTCTGGGTCATCCAAGGTAGCCAGGTAACCAGGTAGCCAGGGGGGAGGCTGAGGTGAAGCTGGTGTATGGGAAGTGCCTTCCCAGTGTTGTTCTGGCAGTTTGAGTATTTACCATTTACTGTAGTATTACCCTTGTACCTGTGTATGGTACCCTTTTGTAACTTGCACACGTCACTTTTCTCTTCTAACACACTGTTTGCTACCTCTCACTTTTGTTTGCTTTAGATACTTGCACAAGTGCCACCATTGCCAACGTAACGTTTGTTCTGGTGCTGGAGTGTCTGCCATTTATTGCAGTATTATACCTCTACTTGTACTTTGTACGCTGTTGTAACCTGCACATATATCACTTTTTCCTCCTGTAATGTATCGTTTGCTCCTCTTGTATTTTGGTTGCTCACTATTGTCATTTTTGATTCATGTAACTTAACGTTTGCTTTTGTAATTTGTCCACTTATAATTTTCTCCTCATGTATTATTGCTGTTCCTAGTGTGAAGCGCTCTGACACCTTCGGGTAAAGTCCGCGCTATATAAAATCGCATATATAAATAAATAAAACAAAAAAATTCCAAACATCACCTGGCCCCCACAGCAAGACCCATTCTTCCTCGTCCACTATGCCCTGAATGTGAAGGGCTGTGGGCGAGGTGCTAAGACTAACACCGTTTCTGGGCTGCATGGGCCACAGGGGGGCCGAGGTGCAAATGGCTCAAAGGGCTGAGAAACACCTGGCCCCCAGGGAGGCCGATTCTTGCAAACAATCACCCCTCCCCAGCCCAGCCTCAGCTTGATTGCTTGGCAGGGTAGGGGTGAAGGAAAGGCCACAGCTGACAATCGCTGTCTGGCCGCACTGCGAGGCTGCTTTCATTTTCTCAGTCTCTGTCTCCACGCACTCTGTGGGCCGTTTTTTTTCTCCCCTTTTCCTAGTCCACTCTCTGTGGACTGGGACAGGGGAGAAAAAAAACGGCCCACAGAGGGCACTGAGGCACCGGCCCTTCGGCCCATTCCCGAATGCCCGCCTTGCCAATCCGCCCCTGGTAGGAACCCCTAATGCCCGGGCCTGAAGGAGACATTGGATGCATTGTGGCTGAAGGATCATTTAATCCCCGTAAGGTGGAATTTCAATCAGCAGTGGAAGCAACTTGGGCCTTCTTCGGTATCCTCCATTTTTTTGAGGCTGCAAGGACCCATGTGAATGCCCAGACCTCATTAGTCATTGTGCTGTAAGTAACATTAGAAATTCTAGTCACTGTAGTCTAGGATCCCAATACCTGCCTTACTTTTAAGTGGAAAGTACACAAAGGCAGGGGAGCTAACGGGAGCCTGCAAACTGCACCTGGAATTGCCAGACCATCTCCCGTTACCCCAGCTCATTCCACCGGAGGCAGCGACTAATGCTGCTTCCACGCCAGCGTATGCCCAAATTATGCCAAGCTTTTAGTCACTTGTTATCTTTTATTCTTATTCCTGTTTCTCTTTAAGTCTTATTATCTCTTGTAAACACTGGCACAGCTATTTGGCACAAAGCTGTTCCAAATAATGTCGGTCAGCGCGCAAAAGTTGTCAAGGCGTCCTATACAAATCTTGCTCTACCTGGGTTTAAGCCACACAACAATACCATCCAGCATGCAAAACCTTAGAGAGCAAATATAGGCAGGCATAAACATGCTTAGACTGTAAATGGCAAATAAGTCCCAATAGCAATCCTTTACAAGCATGCATTTGTACACATGCAAATGAACGCCTTACTTCAATCAATCAATCAATCAATCAATCAATCAATCAATCGTTCAGTAGTTTATAAAGGGCTGCTACTCAACTGTGAGGGTCCGAAGGTGCTGAGGGGGGTGGCACTGCTGATACATTTGGATGTGGAGGTTCAGACGAAGAACCAGGTCTTGAGGTCCTTCCTGAACTGTGTCAGCGATGCAGATTGCCTGAGGTGGAGAGGCAGCGTGTTCCAGGTCTTGGCGGAACAGTAGGAAAAGGATTTTCCTCTGGTTCTGGTCTCGCAATCCATGGTACGGAGGCCAAGGTGAGTTGGGCAGAGCGGAGTTGTCCATCGGGTGTGTGGAGGGCAAGGTAGTGGTTCAGATATTCTGGTCCTGTGTCATGGAGAGCTTTGTAGGCATGTGTGAGGAGCTTGAAGGTGATTCTCTTGTTGATAAGGAGCCAGTGGAGTTGTCGGAGGTGTTTGCGGCATGTGGTTGCGGTGGAGGATGTCAAGGACTAGTCTGGCTGTGGCATTTTGGACGTTCTGTAGTTTACTGAGCTGTTTCTGGGTGACGCTGGCGTAGAGAGCATTGCCATAGTCCAGTCCACTTGAGAGGAGTGTGTCTTTCTGGATTCAGTGGGGAGACATCTGAAAGTCTTTGGAAGTCGGCAGAGAGTGTGGAAACAGGATTTCTGCATAGATTTAGCAGTGAGAGCGAGGAGTTCAGTATGATGCCATGGTTGCATACGTGATCCATAGGGGTGAGAGGGGTTCCTAGTGTGGCTGGCGTCATCCGAGGTTGAGGGGGTGGGTCCTAGGTATTACTCGATTTTAGTTGATATTCTCTCCTAGTCTCTCCTCGTAGTGAGAGTCACAGTTACATTGCATTGGTGGGCTCAGGGGGTCTCAAAGAGTCACCAAGACAGCAGCAGTGCAGGGGCAAGACAGCAACTGAGAGTGTCTAATGCAGACAATGCCCAGACAAAGCCACAGCCACCTGCTAACAGCCCGCACACCAGCAGCAATGGCAGCTGCAGCATGGCAGGACTCAACATTGATGCTGCTTACTGACGCTGCTCAACTTACTGGTTAGCCCAACTTCCCGGCTGACACTGTATGCGGGCTGGGGTGAGCAACAGCAGTACTGGCTCAGCATGTCGGCAACACGTATTCGGCACGTACCCCCCCACACACAGCAGCGGCGCACAGCTTCTTCGCAGATCTAGCTCCTCCCTCCGTAGTACGTCGCAGCAGTCATTTGTTGTAGGGATTGTACTTGTCCACAATAAGATCTGACAGAGACGCGAGAAACGTTAAAAATATTTTTTTTAACTATTGTGCTCTAGTATGCAGTATACTTGCCACAATAGGTAAGAAGATACCTAACCCAAATACTATCAGCATAGTAAGTAATCCATACATCATAAAAGGAGCTGTCATAGTATTGGACAGGGTAAACTAACCCCGTCCCATTCTACAGAAGCAAGGTGATTACATATCAGACAATCTCTGGGTGTTCGCAGCGGACTCCGTACCTTAGCATGCACAGATTAAAGTTCTAAATCTCAGGTGTAGTCACTATCTCTTCTGTGTAAGTGTGTATTTGCATGTCTGTCCATACCTTTATGACAAAGAATACGTGTTCCCAAACAGCGGAAGCATTTGTGTTTTGTCTAGGTGCTAGAGCCTGACCAAAACAGAATAACAAGGTGCATTGTTTGACCTTGTCTGCGGTGTTTACGCTCATTCCCAGGAAAGAATACAATGCAAAAAAGCATCAGGTGCTGAATGAAGGTGCAGCATGGCACATAGCAAAATACATTTGTATAGTAACGTGCGCAAAGCAGAGAGAAGACCTTCAACGAGGTCATGCTAACATAAGGGAAAACGACAATGGGCATACATGGGGAATATGACACCCTCTCTGTGGTCAGGATGGTAGCACCAAAGTGAGGACAGAATTCAGGAGACAAGCAAAACCAAAGCGTTTGAATGTCAGAGCAGTTATTGTATCAAAGACAAAGGGTTTAGGAATAAAAATGTGGAAGAGGGAGAAAAAATATTGTTGCATCAAAATAATCAATTAAAGCTTGTTGCTGGGGCCTAAAATGTGGTGACTGCCTATGGCTGATATTATTGGTCTGCCTGGGGGGACCTCTGCGTTTTTGTGCACCTTTGGAATAAGGTAAAATATCAGTGTCACTGGGTTGTCAACTTTGGGAAAATTGTATTAATCTTGAGAGATTAACACCAGCCCCTTCCACCTGGCTAGGTCTACCAAAATACTGTTCAGTACCTTTAGATAACAATTGCTATCTCTTAGTTGAAGCATAGCCTCTTAATTGAACATATCAAGTGCCCATAAAACAACATTGCCCCCCCTATCGGATTGGCGTACAACTATGTCTTTACTATTTTTTTTTACAATCATCATATATTTTCTTTCTTCTTGCTTATTTCCTCGCAATAATCCCTCACTGGATTGAATGGATAATATTTTCAAATCTTTGACAACGGATTCTGTAAATGTATCAATCAATCAATCAGTGAACTTGTAAAGGGCACTTCTTACCCGTAAGGGTCCCAAGGTGCTGGGGGGGTTGCCGCTACTGCTCGAAGAGCCAGGTCTTGAGGAGCCTTCTGAAGGTGAGCAGTTCTTGGGTTGGTGGCAGATGGGTGGGGAGGGAGTTCCAGGTCTTGGCGGTGAGGAAGGAGAAGGATCTGCCGCAGGAGGATGTACGTTGTATGCTTGGGACTCGACAAGTAGAGGCTGGTGGAGCGGAGCTGGCGGGCAGGGGTGTAGAAGTTGAGTCTGTTTTTCAGGTAGGCTGGTCTGGTGTTGTGGAGTGCTTTGTGTGCGTGGGTGATAAGCTTGAAGGTGATCCTCTTGTTGACGGGGAGCCAGTGCAGGTCTCTGAGGTGGGAGGTGATGTGGCTGCGGCGGGGGACGTTTAGGATCAGTCGGCGGAGGCATTTTGGATGCGTTGTAGTCGTTGCAGGTGTTTGGCCAGAATTCCGGCGTAGAGTGCGTTGCCGTAGTCCAGCCTGCTGCTGACGAGGGCTTGGGTCACCGTTCTTCTGGTATCGATCGGGATACACTTCTAGATCCTGCGAAGCATGTGGAGGGTGTTGTAGCAAGAGGAGGAGATGGCGTTGACCTGTTTTGACATGGAGAGTGAGGAGTCGAGGATGAATCCTAGATTGCGTGCGTGGTCCGTGGGTGTCTGTGCTGTTCCCAGTGTGGTCGGCCACCAGGAGTCGTCCCACGCAGAGGGGTTGGGGCCGAGGATGAGGACCTCCGTGTTGTCCGAGCTCATCTTCAGGCGGCTGCTCCTCATCCAGTCGGCAACAGCCTTCATTCCCTCGTGGAGGTTGGTCTTGGCGGTGTGTGGGTCCTTCGTGAGGGAGAGGATGAGCTGGGTGTCGTCGGCATAAGAGATGATGTTCAGGTCGTGCTGGCGGGCCACTCGTGCGAGGGGGGCCATGTAGATGTTTAACAGTGTCGGGCTGGGGGATGAGCCCTGGGGTACACCGCAGATGTTGTCGGTGGCTTCGGATCGGAAGGGAGGGAGGCGGACTCGCTGTGTTCTGCCGGAGAGGAACGACGTGGTCCAGTCCAGGACCTTCTTCTGGATTCCGGCTTCTTGGAGGCGTGTTCTTAGTGTGTGGTGGCAGACCATGTCAAAGGCTGCCGACAGGTCCAGGAGGTTGAGGGCTAAAGTTTTGCCGTTGTCCAGTTGGCACCTGATGTCGTCTGTGGCGGAGAGGAGGGCTGTCTCGGTGCTGTGTTTCCGTCTGAATCCGGACTGGGATGGATCTAGGATGTTGTTGTCCTCGAGGTGGCGGGTCAGCTGTTGGTTGGCGATTTTCTCGATGACCTTCGCTGGGAAGGGGAGAAGGGAGATGGGCCGGAAGTTCTTGAGGTCTTTGGGGTCCGCCATGGGCTTCTTGAGGAGGGCGTTGATTTTGGCGTGCTTCCAGCTTTCTTGGAATGTTCCTGTGTCGAAGAAGATGTTTATGACCTTCCGTAGTTCGGGTGCGATGGTTGGGTCCGCTTTGTTGAAAATGTGGTGTGGGCAAGGGTTTGACGGTGATTCTGAGTGGATGGAGTTCATGACCTTGCATGTCTCGTCGTCGCTGACGTGGGTCCAGGAGGTCAGCTGGGTGGTGTAGGTGATGTCTGGGGTGGGGTCTGTAGCGGTCGGGGTGGATGAGGTGTTGAAGCTGTCGTGAATGTCGGTAATCTTGCGATGGAAGAAGGCGGCCAGTGAGTCGCACAGATCTTACGAGGGCGGTACGTTGTTGGTGTTGGCACTAGGGTTGGAGAGTTCTTTCACTATGATGAACAGTTCTTTGCTGTCGTTTGCGTTGTTGTCCAGGCGTGCTTTGAAGGTAGATCTCTTGGTTGTTCTAATGAAGTGGTGATGTCTGCGGATGGCGTCCTTGTGGGTTGCGTGGCTGTCTGTTGTGCGGTAGTGGAGCCATTTCTTCTCCAACTTCCGGCAAGTGCGTTTGGAGGTTTGGAGTTCTTCGGTGAACCAGGCGGCTTTCTTGCTGGGGTGGTTGATGGAGGGTTTCTTGAGCGGAGCGAGGGTGTTGGCGCAGTCGTCTATCCACTGTCTGAAATTTCGGGTGGTGGCGTCCGTGTTGGTGGGGTTGGTGGGCGTATTCTGGGTGAGGGTGGAGGTTAGCTGGTCTTCGATGACTTTGCTCCAGCAGGGTTGGGGGAGCTGTTGGGTGCAGTTGTGCATGGTTGGTTTCTTGAAGGTGAAGTGGATGCAGCGGTGGTCGGTCCAGTTGAGTTCGGTGGTGTGGTTGAAGGCGATGTGGGTGCTTGTGGAAAAGACGGGGTCAAGCGTGTGGCCGGCGGCGTGGGTGGGTTCGGTGACGAGTTGTTGGAGGCCGAGGTTGTCGATAAGGGTGGTGGAATTGCTGTCATTGTTGTTCTCGAGGTGGAAGTTTAAGTCTCCGAGGAGGATGTAGTCCGTGGAGGTGAGTGCGTGGGTGCTGGCGAGGTCGGCGATGGAGTTGCTGAAGGGGGCCCGGGGTCCGAGGGGTCTGTAGACGAGTGTTCCTTTGAGGGTGGTGTTGGGGTCGGTGTGGATCCGGAAGTGAAGGTGCTCGGCGAAGTTGAGGCAGTCGTCAGCGAGAGTGTTGACCTGGAGGGTGGACTTGTGGACGATGGCTATTCCTCCGTCCATTCCGTTGGTGCGGTCTCTGCCGGAGATCTTGTAGGCGTCCGGGATGGCTATGGCGATGTCGGGGAGTCCTGTGTTAGCAACAAGGACCCCCTGATAAGGATAAATATCCTGGGACAGGGAAATAATGTATGTAAAATAACGCTCCCAGGCATATACTTAATTACACAATAGATTAAACAAACAAACTAGTGCAGTTTAGAAAAAATACATTTTTAATATAATTAAAAAGAGAATGATAAAATTCAGTGCATTAATCAGACTTGATAAAATAACAATAAAGTGATACATATGTATTCACAAGAAATTAAAAAAGATTAGATGGTATCCAGTCGACGCGTTTCGACATTTAAGAGTATGCCTTCATCAGGACTTTACCATCAATTTCTGTAAAAGAGATCATAACAGTGTTTTACTATTTTCATTTCCTATCATCAAATGATATAACTGAACTAGTTTCATGTTGTTTACACAATTCTATTGGTAAAAAAGGTATTCAAATATATGATATACCGCCTATTATACATAACAAACACCTATGCGTAAAAACAATTCTCTAGAACAACCCTATTATGTTCGGTGTGTGCAAACAGGGGGGTTTACTCCATGACAAGTTACTTACATGATTCACACTTATATTTTACATAATTCATTTTAGTGTGATTAAACAAAGGTAAAAACAGTTTTCATAATCACAGATTCAGAGAATTAATATGGTACTTATTTGTTCTTTTTTCATGATATATTTACTCATTAGGATTACATCACTTTCTTTATGATTTTTGTTCTGAGAAAATCTATCAGCTTGTACATGCAAGAGTAGACAAAGGGTAGGGAAAGAGGACAGAAAGAATACTCCTAGTGTGTTCTATAATAGCCTTTATTCCAATCAGGTTGCTAACACCATGATTCCATGCATTTTACTTTCTTACCTAAAGTAGTACTTATGTACAGAAGCAGTATTGTTCTCTTGTAGGATTGGGTTTTTTAGAGACCAGAGAGATGACACTTCCCTACTGAAAAAAACATACATTTTAGCTAAAAGTAACTTATATATTTATTTATGTATTGGAGTGGGCATGTTTATGATAACTTACCCCTAGAGAGTTATGGTATATTCCTCATCTGGGGTCTGTATCTCATTGTGACACCACGACTAATGTACTTTTATACTGTTAAAAACCTAGTAATAAAAAATAAAATAAACATAAATTCGGGCTAGTGTTCTCACTAAGGTTCCCTATATTTTCTGCATATAGGATGCAGCTGTTATTGATGCTTACCAAGGTTAGTTTGGGCGCTGCCTTGTAGCGGTGTCACTCATTCCTCATGATTATTAGATGTTAGACACTTTTTATCTGTATGTATCTGGGCGTCGTGTCTGTCCCTCCGACGAATTGCCGATTTAATTTGGCTTCTGTTAACGAAGAAGGAGAGCGAGTATTTTAAGAGCTATTCCGTGTTTGTTCTATTTTACACTAAAAACAAATTTATTTTTAAGCAAGAGCTACCATTCGCTGCTCTACAGCTTCACACCTTTTTCTCACTTATACGTTATTGATTTCAAAGGGGGACTAATTTAAACAGTTTAACTAAATGGGTAAAACGTTTACGGTTATGGCGCGCTCCGTGTTACGTGTTTGTTTACCTGCAGCAAATGCAGCGCTGATAATCCCTAATGCCGGTTTCCCCTCGTGGTTCAAAATCCTAAAGTACGGCGATGGCGATGCAAGCGCTGTCTTCTCTTTATGTAGCACGTCCGTTACTCCTACCATGAAAGGAGCAAGGATTTAACAATGCGTGCAAAGTTAATTTAGCCTAAAATGAAGCCAAAACGGCAGACGCGATAGCTTACCGGGACAAACGAAGGGTCTTGCCGATAGGGGTTACGCTCCCAGCAGGTCAGTTTTCCGGAAAGGCAGCGCTGATTAGTTCACTCTAAGGTCTTTTTAAAGAGGGCCGATATTAATGGCTAGCAAGAGTGCCGAGTTTTTAAAGGGAAAGGAAGTATTTCCGCCTATGAATTTGTTTAGGCTCATCGGTTCGATTCCTCATTGCGCCTCCTGATAATATCTAATTTTGAGATAAGTACTCCACAATAGTCAAATTTTGGGTGGTAACCAGAGTATATATATTACATTCATTGTCATCAAATTACCATCGGACAGAGGGGGAGCATTTTAAATGTGAATGGGACCTTTATCTTTCATATCAGATTACTAAGGGCGCCCTAATCTTATTTGGAGTATACGTTTCTTATTTAATAGGGAATTTTTACCCTAGTCAGTTTATGATTCCTAGATTTCTCATATGATTGCATTTTCCCAGGGCAATTCGTTATTAAGACCATGGCTAAAGGTCTTAAGAGAAAAGATCCAAAAAACTTCTCGCTTTTTACGTATTTTCTCTCCTCCCTTAGTGCTGGGTGTATGAATTTTCTCCAAAATACGCCACCGTATATCGGATGGGGCATGCTGAAAGTCTGTAAAGTGTGCAACAAGTGGGGCTGTCAGTTTTTTAGTTTTGATTGCTGACCTGTGTTCGGTTAGCCGTGTTTTAATTGCTCTCGAGGTTTCGCCCACATATCCTAAATTACAAGGGCATATGAGCAAATAGACTACATTGCTTGTGTTACATGTCCACAATTCATTAGCTGTGATATTATATTCATTCAATTGAAATGTCTGCCCTGGTATTATACCATCACAAGAGTGGCAAGAGCCACATCTTGAGGTGCCTTTTACTGCGTTCGAGCCTTGTATGGATTTCTGCACGAATGGTTGTCTTTCAGAGGTACCAGTATATCTGGATCGAACCACAAGATCTTTAAGATTATTATTTCTCCGGTGTGCATACATAGGTTTCTTCAGCTTAGGTTTAGTTGATTCTATATTTAAAAGGTGCCAGTTGGCATTCACTACCTGCCTAACCGTTGCATTTAATGTTGAATGTCGTGTGACACACACTAATTTTGGTTCCTGGACCTCCTTTTTAGAACCTAAGAGTGCATCCCGATCATAATATCGGGCCCTCTTGTAGGCATCACGTACTAAGCGGTGTGGGTATCCTCTATCGAGGAATTTCTGTTTCATCTTTTCTGATTGTATGTCATAATCTTTGATATTCGTGCAGTTCCGTCTCACCCTCAGGAACTGGGAAAAGGGAATCCCATCTTTTTGGGTCCTGGGGTGATAACTCGAAAAATGAAGTAAGGTATTTCTTGATGTAGGCTTGGAGTATAAGTCCACTTCTAGTTTGTTGTTTGCGTTCTTGATATATATATCCAGGAACTCCACTTTCGTAGTATTAACGTAGGCAGTGAAGTGAAGATTCTCATCTGCAAGGTTGATCCACGCTAAGAATTCTCCCAGAGCCTGTTCCCCACTGGTCCAGATGAAGAAAATATCATCAATAAACCTGTACCAGTGGGAAACAGACTCATAGAAGGGGGCCATCTCATTGTATATATTTCGAGCCTCAAACAGAGCCATATATATATTAGCTATAGACGGAGCCATGGCTGCCCCCATGCTCACGCCCTTTATCTGTTGATATAAGTGGTCTCCGAACTGGAAAACATTTTCCTGTAGTACTATTGAAAGGCACTCATATACAAACTGTTTATTACAGGGTATTTTGTGTGTAAATCTATAAACCACATTGTGGCATCCAAAGCTCCTTTCTGTGGGATGTTGCTATATAGCGCTTCCACATCAAGTGTCACTAATAGATCATTATTTTCATTAAATTTAAGGTTTTCCACTTTTACAATGATTTCTCCGGTATCCTTGATATAGGATGGAGACAATGAGATGTAGGGTCTTAATATATTGTCCACATATTTTGAAAGGGCTTCCGTCGGAGTCCCGATGGTTGAGACTATAGGTCGGTAGGGTGGATCCTGTTGATTTTTGTGCATTTTTGGGAGACCATAAATGCATGCTATTTTGCCTTGCGATTTGTTCAGGAACTCATGTTCTTTTTTAGTTATAATGTTCCTTTCTAGTGCTCTCTTTGTTAGCTGCTGAATCTTTTTAACTACCTTATCTACTGGATTATTGTGGACTTCTTTATAGAACATAGTGTCATTTAGCATATTTAACATATTTGCTTCATATACATTGGAGTCAATGAGGACGATGCCGCCTCCCTTATGTCGGGGAGTCCACCAGGTCTCGGTCAGGAA
This sequence comes from Lissotriton vulgaris, assembly GCF_964263255.1. Taxonomy (NCBI): domain Eukaryota; kingdom Metazoa; phylum Chordata; class Amphibia; order Caudata; family Salamandridae; genus Lissotriton; species Lissotriton vulgaris. The sequence goes on along the minus strand of NC_141695.1, from coordinate 156,563,715 downwards.
GGCAATGTCTGGGGCGGTGGTGTCCAGTAGGTCCCAGAGCTCGACGGCGTATTTGGGTGCGGAGCGGGTGTTGAGGAGTATGCAGCGGAGGTGGTTGGGTCTGTTCCTAGGAGGTTTGGTGGTTCTGTTGCAGGTGAAGTGGCAGGTGTGTCAGTAAAAGGGACCCTGGGTGTGTTTCAGGGCGGCGTGGAAGCAGCGGTGGTTTCGGCCGGTGTTGAGAGCCAGGAGGGTGTTGGTGTCATATCGGAGTCTGGCGTCTTGGCGTGCGCGGGGTCCAGGGGGTCTGGCACTGGGCGTGGTCCAGGCACGGACGGGCGCAGACGGGCTTGCCTTTGGCGCGCCTTCGGCATGCCAGCGGCACATTCGCGCAGCGGCTGCCATTTAAGGCAGGGAGGGAGAGAGGAGCAGCTGGGAGGTGGGAGCGGGGCGGCGAGGAGGCATGACCGTAGGGGGCACAGAAGCAAAGGGGTAGTGGGGGTGGACGCGCTGGGCGGGAAACAGCGATGAAACGGGGGACATGACGCACAAAAGCGGAAAAAAGGGGAGGCGAAAGAGCAGCAAATAGAGTACAACCAGGACGCACTAAGCAGCAAATACAGTACAGACCAACAAACAGTGAAAACGTCAGAGGGCAGAGAGGGCGCAAACTCGGGTTTGGCCCAGCAGCGGTAGGCGATCAGGTGGAGCTGGCTGGCAGCACTGGGTGACCTGGCCTGCGAGCAGGGTCAGGGGTGCATCAATTGAGCCTTTTGGTGTTATGGGGACAAAGTTCGATTTTGGTTTGAATGGAGTCTTTTGCTGTTATATATGTCCAGGCCCATCATTTCGGCTGTTTCTTTTACTGACCCCGGTTGTACCATCCCTTCACATTCCATCTCTAGCAAATGTAATTGATGTAGAAAATTCAGATCTTCAGCTTCAAGTGACATATCTCCTGTCACTTCTGGTTCTTGAGATGTTCCACTCTTCGCTTTTGTGTGAAATAATGTCTTTAATTTTAAGTTCCTCACGTTATATTAAATATATATTGACTAAAAAAAAAAACGTTCAAGTGACATTATAGTTAGATGAAAATGTCACTTAAAATATATAATTTTTAACTCCTAAAAACACTGAAATTCACAAGTTACATTTTACACAAAAGCTTATAAATGGCTGTGGGAAAACAGCCACAACGTGACTGTTCAGGTTTGCCAGTCTAGTTTATTCCAATTTCAATAACTTTCCATGTAACCAAAGGAGGCATTGTTTCATAATCCATTCTGAAATATGTTGTGAATGCCATTTAGTGGCCACAAGAAGTTGCATATACACTGAGACTTCAATTCCAAGGGGCCTATTTCTAAAGTTAAATCCACACTTTTGAGTAACTTCAACTTTACTACTTTTTGCTATTCACCATTTATGGGTAAAGTGTAGACTTACATTACCACACCCTTGAAATGGGGTGGACCAAGTAGCAATGTAAAATATGACTTTTGAGTTACTACTCGTAGTGACTTTTTAATCACATATGAAGTTCTACATACTTGACAGAGACCTCTGGGATTGAGATTATATGTAGGGAAAATCATAAATGTGTATTAAACTTAACAAATAAATAGAAACAATATGTTTATGTTAAATAAATATTAATGTTAAAAATCTCATGTATTTATTTTAGATATATTTTACTTCATATGTAGAGCAATATAGAAAAGTTAGATCATTAATAACTTAATTTTAAATTACAAATTTTAATATTTTAAATACAGTCAATGAAAATAAAATTATTTTCCTGAAGTTTACATAAAAAAATCCAAACTAATGTAAAAAAATATACGTATTAATAATTATTAAACATAATTTACAAAATAGTAATACAATATTTCAAAATGAAATGAAACATGTTCTATTTATAAACATTTTTTAATATTAAGTAAAATGTATTTATATGTTTAAATTGTTTAAATTATTTAATTTGTTTTAACATTCGCTCCCATTTGGTTTTAATGTTTAGTCCTTACTGCCATTATTTCGTATGGGAGGGTGTTGGCCTTGGGTAGTGCTGGACCTACACCAGCTCTGAAATGGAGTACATTTACTACTGTGTTGGGTCCTTTTTGGCTGCATTACCAATAGAAGGGCAGTTTGTAAATAACAATGTATTTACATTTTTCTGGGTGGTTGTTTGCCCCCCCTCAAAACTTCTACATAGCCCCCTTTATATCCCTCCTTATTTGTCCCATAACCCCTCCCATTTAGTAATAGGTATTCCAGATTTACAGCAACTCTCCTCTATCCATCCCACATTTACTACTTAAACGTATGCTTACATCTGCAGAGATCTTTGCCATCAGGGTGGAGATCTCCACGCAGAAAACAACATAGGCATAGACCTCCTGAATTGAAATGAATATTTGTAGAGCACGACTTTCGCTCCCTTGGTAGCATCTTGGCGCATGGGTATGTGAATAGCATTTTGTAGTATGTACTACAAAATGCAGTTTATGCCTAGGCCCCAAAGCTTTGAATACTGTGATTCTCCGATTTTAGGTCTGCTACCTCTAGAACCGACAGTGCAACTCATGTACACCTACCTCCCAAGAAGTTATACATTTCACTTTGAGTTATTTCATCGGTGTAAGTGTGCTTGTGAGAGAGATCAGTTTTATGAGTCTTTTTCCCTTAACCCTTATGCGATGTTACTTTCTGTGTTAATGGCAGTATGTAAAAGTGCGCGACACACCACCTACTTGTTGATTTTCATAAAAAATGTCTATCTGTTCATATTCTCTGATAAATATGTCGGCCTCTGGTTTTGCTGGGCACTCATTTGAGGTTTATGTTTTTTCTTCCCTGTTTCTCCCTCTGTAATATCAGAGAAACAAAATGTGTCAGCAGCAATAAAGGGGTGTGACATTGGCATCGCCTCCAGCGGTTGGAACGAAGAGGGCTTACTCAGTCGCTCGACAAGACGTGTGAAAGTCCACACCTGCTCTGAAGACCTCTGTAATACCTTGGTGATTGAAGACTACCTTGAAGAGCCTCCAATCCTCTTACCTGGTAATTCTCTAAGTAGTACCCACATTCCTGCATATTCTCTTTGAAAAGATATTTCTGTAAATTTAATAATGAATATAAGATTATAATAACTGGTCTCTTTTATGAAAAGGGCATTAACCGTGGCTCTTAATAGGAATTATGTCAGTGAAGGAGAAAGAGTTCAAGAAACGACACATGGCTTCTCAACACCAGAGACCTAACTCAATGAGAGAGAATTTCACTCAAATTGAAAGGCCCAACGGAGCTTTGCACTACTGTATGGAAGGAACTGATTGACTTAGTCCATTTCTAGAGTGCTACAAGAATCCCCTCACCGTCTGCATTTAAATGTTTCTATTTATAAGAAACAAAAATGTCACTTTAAAGCATGGTGTTGGTAAATATATCAAATATCTTTTAGGTTTTCTTTATCTATTCCATATTTGAAAAATAGATCAAGGGAAGACGCACGCTCATACATTTGATCAAGTCATGTTTGTTAAGCAAATAAACAGAAACTACAATATTTTATTCATAAATTATCTACTTTAACGAGTGCTTAATTTGTACAGTAAAGAGTGCCGGTGCCTAAAGCACTGCTCAGAAGTGCACTGTAGGTGTTATTAAATGTCAGCACAACGAAGAGCAAGGCAGTGTTTCCTGAATCAAACCTTAGGCCTCTTTAATCCACTGCCAGACACATAGATGTTACATACATGAGCATAAATAAGGCGAAGAGGACAAACAATTTCTAGACAGTACAAACAAAAACCGCAAGATGTTAAAATACTATAGTCACTGGCAAACAAATGCTCCTCTCAAGCAAACCCCTTTTGCACCCCGACAATGTTTAAAAGAGAAAGAAAACATTTCAAATACCACCATACAAATAGAGAAAGTACAATAGTAGTGATACAAGCATTGCTGCTGCCAAAACAACAAATACTACTCTTACTTACACCCGAAAAATAAGGCAATCATACTTAGTGCAAAAACACAAACAAGTAAAGTGCCACAGCCCCTGCCTTATCCATACTTATTTGTAATGTAATGTAATTGTACACTTGTAGAGTGCGACTGTCACTCGAAGGAGCATCATGGCGCTAAGCGGATCTCAGAGAAGGAACAGTACTGGGTGGCTGTGTGAGCAGTAAGGCAATTAGATAAAGGTTCTACATAGGGTGTCTAGGGCAGAGAAAATCCAGGGGCCTCATTTATGAGAAATGACGCATCACTGCGTGAAAGCAGCAATGCGTTACTTCTCAGTGCGCACTCCTTGCGACATACCTGATGCGTCATAACATATGTATGACACATCATGTCGCAAGGAGTTACAGATACGTCAGTATTTCTGACGTATCTGTAAGCGCAAAAGTGACGCATTGCTGGAGTGTGTCACAAAAGTGACGCAACTCGAGCAATGCATCCTTTCATATGGGGCAAGCCCCATGTGAAAGGGCCTGCGTCAGCCTTACGCCTGCTGTGAGGCAGGCGCAAGATTTTGACGCAATGGCGTCCTAGAAGTGACGCAGGGAAATCTCATAGAATTCACTGCGTCACTTCTACGAGGCTTTTTGCGGGGGAACGCCCTCCCTGCATACATTATACCTGACGCAGGTATAATGTAGGGCAGGGGTTTACAAAGTGACGCACCTGCTTAGATGCGTCACTTTGTAAATAGTGCGCAACAGGAGGCATGTTTTACGCCGCCGATGCGTCACAAAAAGTGACGCATCGGAAGCGCAACACTGACGTAAGATCTCATAAATGAGGCCCCAGGTCTTTAAGGCTTTCCTGAAAAGTGTTTGGACTTAAACTGCGGGAGCTGGTTAGGGAGGTTGGTGCATGCCCCGGAGCTTATCACTGCGAGAGATTTTCCTCCCTTTGAGATATATTTGAATGCTGGTATTTTAAACAGATTTGCGTTAGCCGATCTAAGATCCCGGGAAGGTATGTACTGTGTGAATCTAGTTCGAAGGTAGTGTGGGCCAGAGGAGTGGACAATTCTGAAGGTAATTATTAGGATCTTGAACAAAACTCTTTTGTAAATTGGCAGCCAGTGGAGAGTTTCTAGGGCTGCTGAGGCAGAAGACCTCCTCAGCCATTTCAGCACTAGACGTGCTGCTGCGCGTTGGACAATTTGGAGCTTATGCAAGACTTACTTGTTTGTGCCTGCGTAGACGCTAATTCAGTAGTCTAATCTGGATGTGACTAGGGCAAATGCTACTGTTTGTCTGGCTGAGATGTGAAATAAATCCCAAAAAGAATTGAGTGATTTTATATTCTGGAAACCGGTTCCAGCAACTACCAGTGATTGCTGTTTGAAGGAGAGTGGAGCATCGAATTTGATTCCTAGGTTTCTGACCAATGTAACTGTATTGGATGAGGAAGTGGTGTCAGCTGCCCACCAGATGTTCGGGGAAAAGGTATTCTCTTGCTATAAATGGTAGTATTTCCGTATTTTCCGAGTTACACTGTAGATGATTAGTTTTCATCCGATGGAAAGTGGCGGTAAGACATAGGCAGAGGTTTTCTTCCGCCTGAGTGGTGCTCTTGTCCAATACAAAAATTAACTGCGTATCATCAGCATATGAGATGGTCTTTATGTGAAGGACGATATCAGGCTGATCAGCGGGGCTATATAGGCATTGAAAAGTGTAGGGCTAAGACTGGAAACCTGAGGGACACCAGAGAGCAGTGGTTTTTCTTTAGATGTAAATTGGCCAAGCTTGATAACTTGTCTGCGGTACTGCTTGAAATTCTTTAGCCAGGCCAAGACAAGATGGGAAATGCCGTAGGATTCGAGATGGTCTAGGAGAATGGCATGTGAGACCGTGTCGAACGCGGCCGACAGGTCTAATAGAACCAGAACTGCATTTTTTCCTTGATCAAGGGCTGCTCTGAGGGATTCAGCCGGGTACAATAGAGCAGACTCTGTTAAATGATGAGCTCTGACACCAGATTGGTTGGGGTCAAGCAAGTTTGCGTCTTTCTGGTAAGTTGTAAGTTGGATGTTAACAAGGTTTTCTGTGATTTTGCTGAGGCATGGCAGAAGGGAGATAGGTCTTAGATTGGGGAGGGCAGAAGGATCCACAAGCTGCTTCTTTCGCAGCTGTTTGACTACTGCGAGCTACCATTCTGCCGGGATCATAGCAGATGACAGAGAGGAGTTCATTATTTTGTTTATAATAGGATTCACAGCATCGATTATAGTGTGTAAGATCAAGAGAGGGAAGGGGTCAATGGGGGAACCTGATTTAGTAGTAAGGATCACCTGACGGGATTCGTCATGGCCGATCAGTTTAAAAGTTTGCAGGGTCGGTTTATCTTTGCCTAAAGTGGCGTCATTGTTGTTGGATGGAAACGGGGGAGGAGTAAAATCTTTTTGTAGTGTCAGAACTTTCTGTTCAAAATAGTCTGCTATGCTATTGCAAACAGATTGCAATGAGGGGATCTCTTGTTGTAGTGCTTTGGAATTAGTGAAAGTGTTGACTATCTTAAAGATAGTGTTTTGGTGAGAGTTGTTAGTTTTAAATATACCTGTGTAGTATGCTTTTTTGGCTATTGGGTATGGGGGCCCTTTTAAAATTACTTAGTTCGATCTGCTTGTAGGTCCGACACCATTTACGTTCTAGGATCCTACAATAGGTTTGTAGTTCTTTCAGAGTTTGCGAGTACTATGGGGCGGAGGGCTTCTTTTTGGTTCGGCCGTTTTGTGAACCTGAAGGTGCAAAAAGGTCCCTCAGGGTATAAAGCCACTGCGTGAACAGCTGGTTGTCTACTTTTGGATCTCCTGCAAATTAGGTCTGCAAGCTAACGCAGCTGGATGTAAGTAAGGATGAGCTGTCATTTTCTTCCACCTTGGCTTATTTCGTTGCAGGGACCTGTCGTGTCCCTTGGTGTTTGATGTGCTCTGGGCTGTGATTTCAAAGGGATCAGCTTATGATCGGTCCAAGTTAAGTCAACTGGGGTCTTGACATTAAGGGTTTTAAAGTTGGAACAGATAACATCTAGCGTATGGCCAGCGTTGTGGGTGGCGGAAGAAATCTGCTGCTCTAGGCCAAGAGTGTCCATGATTTCATTGTGTGTGTTAAGGTGGATATTAATATTTACCAAAAGGGTGAAATTGGAGAATCAAGGAGTGAGCGACCTCACTATGTCTCCTGGAAAGGCCTTGTATGACCCCGGTGGGCGGTAGAGTAATGCACCTGTGAATGCAAAGGAGTCTTCTAGTTGGAAGCAGAAGCTGATGCCTTCTGCTCCTTTGATGTCTGATAATGGAGATGTTGTGCACTTCAGGGAACTGCGATGAATGATTGCTAGGCATCCCCCAGGTTTTTTATTTATTTATTTATCTAAACTTGTATTGCGCACAGCTACCCTCAATGGGTTTCCCGGCGCCAGGGACAGACAAGAGAAGAAAGCAAGCAAAAAGCCCAAACAGAACAGACAGTGCAGAAGGATCAATTAAACAAAAGAGTCTTTAATTTTTTCTGAAATGAGAGGAGATCAGTCTCGGATTTCAGAGTTGGCGGAAGAGCATTCCACATCCTTGGACCAAGATAGGAAAACGAGCGGCCGCCCATTTTGGCCAATTTAATTCTAGGGACCAAGAGATTGCCACTGGTGGAGGATCTTAAAGTACGACCAGGCTCATAGACTTGAACCAGGTTCTGCAGGTATTTAGGAGCAGAACCCTGCCGAATTTTGAAAAGAAGACATCAGGTTTTAAATTGTACGCGGTTCGAGACCTTAAGCCAATGAAGGTCACACAGAGCCTTGGCTGCAGAAGATCTCCGGGGTACATTGCACAATAAACGAGCAGATGAGTTTTGCACCACCTGGAGTTTGTTTATTGAGGCCTTATCGGCCCCAAGATAAAGCACATTCCCGTAGTCAATGCGGGAGATCACAAGAGCATGGACGACAGTTCTCCGAGTAGAGCAGGGTAACATCCATAAGATCTTCTGCAACCATCTTAAGATGGAGAAACAGATTGCAGCGACCTTTGTTACCTGCTGTCTCATTGAGAGCTTATCGTCAATAAGAAAGCCGAGGTTGCGGGCTACGGGGGTTGGATTCAGCAGAGGACCCATGTCGCAGGGCCAATGTCGAGGGCCCCACAGATCTTTATTTTTGCCCAAAATAACAACCTCGGTCTTATCACTGTTGAGCTTGAGCAGATGGTCGTGCATCCAGGCAGCAACGCGTGATAGGCCAGACTTCAAAGCAGAGACCTCGTGGCCCTCACTGCTAGAGAGAGAGAACACTATCTGCGTGTCGTCAGCAAACGAATAGATTGTTAGGCCGGCGTCCTCCACGATGGTGGCAAGGGGTCTGATATAGATATTAAACAGCAAAGGGCTGAGAATCGACCCCTGGGGGACGCCGTATGCTGATGAGTAGACAGCAGATTCAGCTTCTGTCGAAAATACCTGAAAGGTGCGTCCGCTTAAAAAGGAGGCAATCCAGGCCAGCGCAGATCCAGCAACACCAAGGGAGCGGAGAGAGTCAAGAAGGATGGAATGAGACACGGTATCGAACGCTGCACTCAAATCCAAAAGGATGAGTGCAAAGGTCTCCCCGCGATCTATACCGTGCCGAAGCCTCTCCGTCACCCCAAGGAGTGCGGATTCAGTGGAATAATGTGCGCGAAACCCGGATTGGGACGGATGGAGATATCCCACATTTTCGACAAACGAATTAAGCTGGGTGTTCACATGTCGTTCTAAAATTTTAGAACATGCAGGCAGCAGGGATATGGTCCTAAAATTTGCTAGGTTCGTGATGTCAGCGCCGGTCTTTTTCAACAAGGGAACGACCATGGCATGTTTCCACTCCTGTGCCATTGTAGACTTTGCAAGAGAGGTATTAAAAAGTCTCATCAGGACTCTCCGTGGCTCGAGGTCCAACAGTTTTAAAATTTTCATATGGACAGGGTCCCGAGGGGAGCCTGACCTGATACTATTTAGGCACGATAAAAAGGTAGTGTCATCAAACAAAGACCAGTCGTTGATGATCGTTGAAGGGAGGGGGGGACTCCCAGAAGTAACCACCAGTGAGGACTCAGCAGATGGGGGGGAGGTAGACAAAAATTCATGAATACACTCCACCTTAGAAATAAAGAAATCAGCAATGGCATCACACTGTGGTTTGTCCAAAGCCGGAGGAGAAGGTACCGTGTCTGCTCCTGTTAGCTTCTTTATCATTGTAAAAAGAGTCCGCGGACAATTCTGGGCTTGAGTAATCGTAGATGCCGTAAAAGTGGCCTTGGCCAGTTTACAGTTAACATGATATCTTTTTAGTGCCTCTTTACAAGCTGCCTTACTGGGGATTGAATAGAAACGCCTCCATTTTCTTTCTAATGCCTTGCACTTGGCTCGTTGTGATTTTAGCTCCTCTGAGAACCAAGGTGCGGGAGGATAAAGAGATCTGTGATTCTTAGACATGGGAGGGAGAAGTGCAGTTACAGCATCCCTTAGCCACTGGGACACTGCAGCATTAGATTCTAATCCAGATTTTTTCAAAGCCGGGATAGATTCAGAAAGATGTTGATTAAATGCCACCATATTAAGCTTGTCCCACCGATAAGAAAGCTTGCTCTTACCAGCACAAGGCTTAGCATTAGATGAACGAAGAGGTAACACAAAATGTACCGCAAAATGGTCAGTCCATTCTAGTGGGCGGGCCCTTTGGGAGCAGTCATAGGGTAAGTTAGAAATGATTGGGTCTAACAGGTGACCTGCTGAATGGGTAGCCCCAGAGTTTCGAAGTGAAAGATTGAAGACTTCGAGATCTGACAGTAACGACTGACTGAGGGTACCTTCAGCGTCCTCAAGATGAATGTTGAGGTCACCAAGAATGGTGAAATTAGCCGATTTAAGTAATATACGGGATATAATATCGTCCAAAGACGATATCCAAGGGTCAGCATTGCCCGGAGGGCGATATATTAGAAGACCAGTAAGCGTTAGTTGAGGACCGATCGTTAATTTAAATAGAGGGGCCTCACATCCAGGGAGGGAAAACGACTCCAACTTACATTGGTAGATAGATTTAAAAATAATAGCGATCCCCCCACCCTTCCCGGAAACCCTGTCCTGACGTACCATCACATAGCCGTTAGGAACGGCTAAAGCAATGTCAGGTCCAGAGCTTTCGTGAAGCCAGGTCTCGGTTAAAAACAAAGCGTCTGGTAACTCTTCATTTATGAAATCAAACAACAGCAGGTTGCTGTTCTGGTCTTTATAATCTCTGGATAAGGTAACCAGAGGGGAAGGCGTTAACTATAACTGACTTGCACCAGACCTTCAGGAAGGTTTTGGTTACAAAAAGGCAATCAAGTTTAGCATTTATAATTCGATAATAGATATGTTGGACATGTTTACACAACAAACGAGTGTTTATTAACCCACTTCTTATGCCAGTTAGTTTGGTGATGTTTTCCGATATTGCGTCCTGTGTGGGCCTGAGACTTTGTTTGCAGTTCCTGCAACATACTTGCCCTTTCTAGTTTGCTGCCTCCAGTGCGTTTTTGCAGTTAGAGAGGTTTCTGTTTAAAGCTAATATGGAGACCTGAGTGAGGTGCTGGCAGGGGAAAAAAGGCAGCATCTCGGGTGCTGGACGCGTTCCGGGCGCCAACGGGCTTGCCTTTGGTGCACCTTCAGCGCTCCCGCTGTACGCGTCCGCTGCGCGTCGGCGCCATTCCCCACTTTAATACTGTGCGGCTGGAGACCCTGGGGAGAGACTAGACCATCTCCCTTCCAAGATGACTGCTGCTAAGGGTGCTGGCTGAAGTGAGGGGAATCTAGCGTTTTTCCACTCTATCAGCAACAGCGGTAGGGGACCGGGGTAGGAAGTGAGCGATTGAAGTGGCATAAAAGGTATGAGCAGAGAGACTTTTAAAATTCAATTTTCAGAGATAAAATGCATGCAATTTTCAAAATACAATGCGTGAAAAATTCTGTGACTGTCACAATTCGTTTGAATCCTTAATTGAAAGAAACAATACAATAGAAATGGGTTTACGGGGCAGTGAGTTTAAAATACGTGACAAAATATCAGAAAGTTTGTGGCAAGCATTTTAAAACACCTCATCTGGCACCTAGGAACCTCTGGGGACCTGCTAGCAGCTTATCCGTCCACAGTTCATCATGCCTGTGTCTCCCCTCCTATAAAGGGGAGCAAAACAATCTGACCATGTGCAGCCAAGTATACAAATAAAGTGTAATAATGAACAGCTTGTGCAATTAAACATCCTAAAGTGCCAGTGCGTGTCCAATCCCCTTTCAATGACTACCTCCCATGTAAATGTAAATGTCAAGGTATTTGTAGAGCGCACTGTCACCAAGCGGTTTCCTGGCGCTATAGCTTACACCGCTGTGGAACCCCCTGGCTTTCCCTGTGAAGTGTCCACTCCTGGGCACCCCCAGGGTGAAGCCAGGCATCCTAGCGCTGTTGGGGCCGGTGTGGAGGTTAAGCAAGCTATTGCCCAGAGTTGCAGCGTGGGACCCGTGATTAGAGTAGGCACCGAGGCAAGAATTAACAGGTGCGAGGAAATTGAGCCCAAGACCCGCCGAGGCGGGAATTGAACCCTGGTCCCGGGCCAGAACTCTGCATCAGGGTCTGCCGCTCTAACCTTTGAGCCACACTCCTCCACAATAAACCAGAACCTCATTCAATGGTAAAAAGAACCATAGCTGTTGTAATCGCCTTAGTTGTTTATTCCTTTTAGCACATGAATATTCAAGTTCTCTTACCCTAGCCATCTCAGCTTGCCATTGAAGAAACAGTGAGCACCTTGTCGATTTCCGCAATTATAAAATCTGTGATCGTGCAACTGAGACAGATAAAAAGATACACGTTTGGCTTCTAAACCTAATTAGTTGGCTCTAAAAAGATTCTAAAACACGGGCTGGCTCCAGCGTTTGTTACACGTGCTGGGGATGGAGAAGATATCCCTTACACTGGAAGGGAAAGGGTCGACTTTTGGAGACCTCTGGCAGCCACTCCTAGCCATACTTGCCCAGGAGTTCCGAGAACTTATGTGCCCAAGATAAGAACGTCTCCAACGTCTCACCACATCCGACACTACCGTTCATCAGGACACAAAACAATGGTGAACCCCTCTACGCCCAAACACAATTCCTAATTTGCAGTGGATGGGCAAGGGGAGGGGGTAGAGGGAATGGGGGAGATTATTTATTTTGTTCTTTATATCCTCAGTTTGAACTTTGTGCCAAGTCACCTGCTCGGGCTCTGCGTAGCCCACGATTTGATGTTTCCTCCACAGCAAATTGACTTGCTTGTTGTTAAATCAATAAAAAAGATTTAAACCTAAAAACTGGACAAGTATAGAGAATATGATCTCCGTACACAAGTGTGCTATATCTGAAACATTGATTAGGAAGTTAGGGTAAAATTTATGTAGGAATTGGTGCGTATAATACAGCATATATCTAGCAAAACAGTAATTCTCTTGAAATTTGCTCCTCTAAAAAGGTTATCTTCAAAAGAGGAAATAATGGGACATATGTAAAAGGAGTTAAAAACACTGTAGCATCAGTTTTATGACGCTACAGCAACTTTTTTATTTATTGCAATCTTTGCAAGTTGCTGCTAATTGCAGTTAGCAGCACTTTTCCTTCGTCAACGTGCAATTTCCAGATTGTCAATTCTGTTAGCGGGACTTAACGAAAATGATATGCAAGATGGACATACCCACACAAAAATTGCTGCTAAGCCCACTTCGCGATATTTACAATGAATCCTCTGTCCGTCGATAGTCTCAAAAAACTCCAGATAAGACCAGGTAGCAGCTGTTTTTTAACCGCATCCGCGCTCAGAGAATTCTGCTCGCATGCTCAGATTTTCAAAATCCCATGTTTCATGACGAGCTGGGCTCGGCATCAGCGTGCGAGGAGGCTACGCCATGACGAGCCCAGCTCGTCATGAGCCTGGAAGAGGTTAAGACCAGAAAAAAGCTGATCTAAAAAACTGGAGCAAAAATAATAGAATAAAAGGGAGACAAAGCCAGAACCTCCTTTGCACACCAAATGATGCCAAGGAGGTACTACTCCTGCACCTTGGAGCCCCAAGAAGACCACAACCACCACTGCCTGTGCCACCAGGACCACCACAGAGGCAGCGCCAAAGAAGAGCATGGGTCTACCGCCAAGGCATCACTCTGATAGTTCTCCAGCCGAAGGGTGTGATAGCACACTACAGGCTGAAGAGGAACTCTATCTTACGCATACTCACACAGATGCTGCAGGCAAGATACGAGCACAAACATCCCTCTGCAGACAAAGCTACTTGCAGTGCAGCACATGTTGGCCTCTGGTACCTTCCAACCAACCACTGCCAGAGTGGGTGGAGTCTCACAGTCATCCTTCTCCAGGATTCTACCCAAGGTTTTGGATGCCATCATCAGCCTGAGAGCATCCACACTTCCCCAACACTGAACACGAACAAATAGAGAACAAACAAGGCTTCTATGACATTGCTGGTTTTCCGCATGTGTTGAGGGCCATTGACTGCATCCATGTCCTACTTTTGGCTCCTGCAGACACTGCGCACATTTACCGGAACAGTAAGCACATACACTCCATCAACGTTCAGGCAATTGTGGTCCACCCGGGCCTGTTCATCAATCTCGTTGCCAAGTTCCCTCGGAGTGTGCATGAGGGGCAGACAGCTGCAATAATCTTACTGGACCTAAGTGCGGCCTACGATATCGTCTCACATAAGCTGCTTTTGCACAGACTGGAAGAGTGCGGTGTAGAAGGCCTTGCTTTACGATGGCTGACTTCCTTCTTATCATCGCGAAATTTACAAGTATTGCAACAATCGCAAACATCAAAAAGTGTGGCACTATCCCAGGGAGTCCCACAGGGGTCAATCTTGAACACCACTCTCTTCAGTCTTTATTTGGGACCTCTAGCTGAACTGGTAGAATAGCATCAGGTAAACATCGTATCATATGCTGATGATACCCAGCTGATGGTAACACTCTCCGGAAACAACAATCAGAAAGCGCTCAACTTCTCGAGATGCTTGGAGGATGTGGCAAAATGAATGTCCAATCATTGCCTGAAGTTGAATGGAACTTAAACAGAGGTGATGATAGTGGGTAAAACCCCTAACATATGGTCCTCTACGTGGTGGCCAGAAGTACTAGGTCCCATACCAACTCCAAAAACAGAGGTAATAAATTTGGGTGTCTGGCTAGACACTAAACTATCTTTCGATGCCCAGATACGACAGGTAGTGGGTAAATGCTTCGGTACCCTAAAAACGTTGAGGAAAATATTAGACCTACTTCCATCTAGCACTAGGAAAACCATAGTGCACGCCCTGGTAACATCCCAATTAGAATATGGGAATGTATTATACCTGGGAGCGTCAAATAAGGGTCTAACCAAGCTACAGGTAGTACAAAATGCCGCAGCTCGGCTGGTACTGAATCTCCCTAAAAGAGCATCTGCAAAAAAAGCGTTGAAGGACTTATATTGGCTGCCGGTAGGAAAAATAGTACAATTTAAGGCACTGTGTCACTGCCAAAAAATTCTTGCGTAAAAAGGACCACAATACCTGTACCCTTTAGTAGTACACTACATCCCAGGCCGCAAGCTGTGATCAGAAGGAAGGGCGCTGGTAAAAATCCCTAGAATACGGACCACCAGAATGAGGTCAAGGTCCTTTAGATACATGGCGGCAAAATTGTGGAATAAGCTCCCTGAAACTCTAAGAGTCGAGCAATGTGAAACCACATTTAGGGAAAAACTGAAAACCGTGCTCTTCTCCTCTGTACTGTGATGCAAATAAAGTCAAACGCTCCTCCCGCGTCTGAGCTCTGGGAGATGTTTGCACCGAGTTTCTAGTAACAAGTCCAATTCAGCGCGGGGACACGCCGGGTGGCGTAACCATGCGCTTTAGACATGAATAAATAAATAAATGATTCATTTATATTTCGCCAATCGGTCATCAACCAGCGGTTTGAGAATGGCATTTATGGAAATGGACTGCTGCTGGTATGTACAAACTGAACACACCATACATCTCAAGTGCACAAGCACGTAACTCAAAATTGATACAATGCACAGGTAGCAAATGTCATACGAACAGGTCCAAACAAGGCACACAACCACACAGGGCAAATCAATCAACACATGTGAAACACAGCACAACAAGGGAAGAGCCATGAAACTATCACACAAACCACCATGGCATGCTGGAATCATAGATGTTGCAAAACACATCAGACACAATTAAGTACATGATACAGAACATATGACACTGCTGTGCCACATTTATGTTGAATACAATAAAATGTACCAGGTGTACAAATAGATGACAGATGACCCTGCCCTCACTTGTGAAAGCGCACAATTTGCTGACATGCAAAAACAGTCAGCCATGCCCCATATATTGTGTATGCATACATCATGGCAATGCAAGGAGTGCCAAATTAAGGGAGCACCGACTGACCACAAATTATTCTAAAGTGTTTTTGTACATCAGTCTGTGTTGTAGCTGAATGAAGCATGCAAAGCAAGAGCATACAAACTATCCAAATCGCATCCCCAACACAGGTCAATCCTCAATCAATCAATCAATCAATCAATCAATCAATCAGGGAATTGTAAGCGCGCTACTCACCCGTGAAGGTCTCAAGGCGCTAAGGGGAGGTGGGGGTGTCTGCAGATCTATTTAGCCAAACAGCCAGGTCTTGAGGGTCGTCCTGAAGGTGTTCAGGGAGGGGGCGCGTCTGATGTCTGCTGGTAGCTCATTCCAGGTCTTGGCTGCAATGTGAGAAACGGATCTTCCGCCTGCTCTGGCTCTGTGGATGCGCGGGGTTTCGGCCAGTGCGAGGTTGGAAGATTGGAGGTTTCTTTTGGGTACGTGGAAGTTGATTCCGTCATTGAGGTATTTGGGTCCGTTGTTGTGTAGGCATTTGTAGGCGTGAGTGAGGATTTTGAAAGTGACTCTTTTCTCCACTGGGAGCCAGTAGAGACTTCGTAGGTGTTGGCTGATGTGTTCATATCGGGGATGCCAAGGACGAGTCTGGCAGCAGTATTCTGTTTTGTCTAGAGTTTGCGGAGTAGGTACTTGTTGATGCTGGCATAGAGTGCGTTTCCATAGTCCAGTTTACTGGTGATGAGTGCATGGGTGACTGTCTTCCTTGCATCAGGGTGGATCCACTTAAAGGTCTTGCGAAGGATGCAGAGCGTGTTGAAGCCGCTGGCGGTGATGGCATTGACCTGTCGGTTCATGGTGAGTGATGAGTCGAGTACGATGCTGAGGTGCTTGGCGTGGTCTGAGGGGGTAGGTGGGCTTCCGAGGGCGGTCTCCACCAGGTGCTGTCTCATGCAGAATGGGTGGTGCAGAGGACGAGGACTTCTGTCTTCTCTGAGCTTGAGCCAACTGTTGGTCATCCAGACTGCGACATCTTGCATTCCTTTCTGAAAGTTCAGTTTGGCAGTGGTGGGGTCTTTGTTGAGGGAGTGGATGAGCTGAGTGTCGTTGTTGCATTCTTGCTTTTTCAATGCTTGTTCTTTTTCTATGTTTTACCCCATTGTGCTGGAGCCTGGAATGTGTGATGCGTGCCTGCATCCTACATCCTTGGTTCCAGATTCTGCCCCAACTGTTATATCTCCTTTTACTTCCTTCCTAACGGATGTGATGTGCTTCCTTCCATCATACCTGAAATAAAATACTATTTTTTATAAAAGAAGCTTCTTACTTTTTTACACTGGCGACGAGGGACTCTCATCTACTTTCTGCCACATCTCTTCGAAGCACAGGAGCAGAAATCAAAAGAATCCGAGTTATCAGCCTCAAAAGTCCTTCTGGAGTGAAACGAAGTACTTCCTATTTATTTTCCTCCAAGTCCGGTGAAACTACGCTAAGTATTCAGCGTTTTAACTATTTTTATGCATTTCTTTGCTTTTTCTTCGTGAAAACTACAGCTGCTTACGTCAACAGATACCGACGCTTAGACCAATCAGCGTCTTCCAGCGTTTGTTGCCCCTGATTGGCTGCTGGGATACAACCTCTATGACTCATCACGCGTCATCGCGTATGACTGTGCAGTGAATCCCAAGCCCTTGCGCTTCACGCAAGCCTGCTGTCTTCGTTGCCATAGCAACTTAATCACCGAGGGAGTGCCACACGAAGAATCATTTCTTTTTCACCGGGCAAGCGCATTTCCATAACTTCGCGCTAACTAAAAGGACTAAGGTACTGTTTTACACGCTCTCTCTTATTGCGTGTGTTATTCCTACATTTATTATTTTGCGCATATTCTTTATTTTGGAGTGCTATTTCAGTGACTCGTTTATGGCTCCAGACTGCTCCTATATTACAATTTAACTATTTTTGTGGAGTTGTCTATGGAAAGCTTCAGTACAGGCTCATTTTCCATTCATTAGACTGCCATCTACTGGATATTTTTAGTATTTTTTTTTGTTTAGTGTCATTTCTTAACAGTTATTTGGACATTTATTTTCATTCTACTGCCAACATGCAATTTGATCCACCATCAAAATTTTTACAGTCTAAGGGTGATCCACCCATCCCATGGACAAGATGGAAAGAGGAATTTTTCACATATCTCAAAGCCATGGATGGAGAACGCATGTCTGCGGAAAGAAAGAAAAACATTTTTCTTCACTGTCTTGGCTCTGAAGGGCAGTTAGTTTTTAGAACTTTACCACCTGTAAGGTCTGGGGGTGATAGTAATGTTTATGATGAAGCAGTTTCTAGAATTGAAGGGAGGTTCAAGCCTGTCACTAGTGTCGCACTTAATAGGTTTAAGTTTTATACCAGAATCCAAGATGAAAAAGAATGTTTTGATGATTTTCTTACAGCCTTACGTGCGTTGTCTTTACATTGTAATTTTGGCCTTATGACAGACGAAATGATCAGAGATCAGATCATTGTACATGTAAAAAATAAGAAGGTTCAAGAGCAGTTGTGGATTTTGGGTGATCCTAGTTTGGAAATAGCGATCAGTACTGCTAAAGCTCTTGAACAGTCCGATAAATGGATAAAAACATTAGATAAAGCATCTACTGCTTCCACCCCTTCAACTAGTTCCACTTCTTCTAGCGAAGTTAGTGTTGTTAAACCCCAGGAACAAAGAAATGTTGTGCCTTCCAACAAAAATGATGGGAAGACTAGACAATTCTATTGTTTTAGATGTGGAAACCCTGACCACATCGCTTCCTTTCCACAATGTCCAGCTATTTCTAGACAATGCAATAAGTGTGGACGCTCTGGTCATTTTTCCAAAATGTGTAAAACTTCCACAAGACCCTTCCAAGACACAAAGAGGTCTTCCTTTTCTTCATCTAAACGTCCTTCTGGTAATATATCATATATCAACGACGATGCATGCAATGATCCAGATATTAAGGAATTTGGTATTGTCATTGCTGTACCGGAGTCAATTGACTTATCTCAAGCAGATACCCTTTCCTCTCCTAAAAGTCCTGTTACCATTTTGGGTAAAGTGCTAGAGCTTATGGTGGACTCCTGTTCTCCTTGGACCATTATCACACATGAGTATTGTATTAAGTCTTTTGGTGATCTAATTGATGTTAATTCCTTATCTAAGCCTGACATACGTGGTTACAATTTTGATGGCTCCAAGATCAACATTATTGGCTTTAAGGAAGTTATGCTTACTATCAAAAATAGTTCTGCCAATGTGAAACTTTACATCGCATGGAAGGGTGTGAATGTTTTGGGATGGAGGGACCAAGCGAGACTTGGTGTTTCTTTAAATCCTAGACTTAAAGATCCTGTGTTAGTTTTGGCTATATCTGACGGAGACTCCACTGAATCATCTGAATTCACAGAGATTTCTCGCGCCTTTCCCAAAGTGTTTTCTGACAAGTTAGGCAAATTGAATGGGTTTAGCCATCAGATTAAAGTCAAACCCAACTCTGTCCCTGTAAAACAGAAGTTAAGGGGAGTGCCTATTAGTATTAGGGACGAACTTAGAGATATGCTTGACACCATGGTGAAAGATGGTATAATTGAGGAAGTGGAATCGTCCGAATGGGTTTCCCCCATTGTTTTAGCCATTAAACCTGATAAAAGTATTAGGCTATGTGTTGATTTAAGGGCACTCAATAAGAGTTTAGTCACAGACTGTTATCCACTTCCTAATATTAACGAAATGCTTTGCATGTTGGATGGGGCTAGCGTGTTTTCAACATTAGACCTGAGATCTGCGTATCACCAGATCGAACTCACTGAAGACTCCAAACAATTTACTGCTTTCATCACCCCTCATGGGTTATTTCAGTTCAAAAGAATGCCATTCGGTCTAGCTTCGGCTGCTTCAGTGTTTCAGAGAGCCATGTACGATATTTTTAAAGACCTGTCATTCGTCAAATGTTTCCAGGACGATATTCTTGTTTTTTCAAAGAATAACGGTGAACATCATACTCATCTTAAAGAAGTCTGTTCCAAGTTAGAGCAGTTTGGCTTGACCATTAAAGCCAGCAAGTGTAAATTTTTCTGTAAATCTGTAGAGTATTTGGGACATACCCTCTCTGGAGATGGGGTGGTACCAAAGAAGAACCTTGTTGACGCAATTATGAATGCACCAGCCCCTGATAGTAAAGAGAAGTTACTCTCTTTTGCGGGGTTGTGCGAATATTACAGTAAATTCATTCAAAATTTCGCCAACAAGATGGAACCTTTAAGGGAGCTGACTAGAAGCTCAGCCAAATTTGTCTGGACTGACAAGCAAGATATTGCTTTCAAGCAAATTAAGAGTGAGATTATTAATTCCCCTACACTCAAATCTTTCTGTATAAGTAAGAAATGTGTCATCACTGTTGATGCCAGTTTGTATGGCATTGGTGCTGTGTTGAGTCAAACTGCGGGTAAAGATGAGTGGTGCGTGGCCTTTGCTTCCAGAACCTTATCCTCCACTGAAAGGAGATACTCTGTTATTGAAAAGGAGCTACTAGCGTGCATTTGGGCTGTAGAACATTTTAGAAACTATGTTTGGGGGAACAGGTTTGTTTTGAGAACGGACCACAAACCGTTAGTAGGAATTCTCTCCCCTGGTGGGGGTTGGAACTCGACTGCTAGGATTGCTCGTTTGTCCTCACGCCTTCAGGAATATGACTTCGAGATCATGTACGTTCCTGGAAAAAGCAATGTAACGGCAGATTTTTTGTCCAGGTTACCATGCAGTGTTGATAAGGTTTCCACCATTGACCAGGATGTTGATGTTATTGCTTCCATTGAAGATTGTATATCTAAGGAGTTCTTAACATTATCTGAGGAGGAGTGGTTTAGTGAAATGGCAAAGGATTCTATTTGTCAACAAATCTTTGGATTTGTGAAAGATGGATGGCCTAATAATAAATCCTTTCCTTCTGAATTAGCTTCCTTTTCCCAAGTTGCTTCAGAAATTGAAGAATTTGGTGGGTTTCTGTTCAACTCTGGCAAGTTAATTCCCCCTGCTGCTTTACAAGAGAAGATTTTGTCGTTAGCTCACCAAGGCCACATTGGTATGTCATCCATGAAGCGCCTGGTTAGGGAAAACTTTTGGTGGCCTGGCATTGACAAAATGGTTGATAGAATGGTAAGGGAATGTTCTCAGTGCATTAGCAGTGACAAAATGCTCCATTTGTCTTCTGCTCCTGTGGCTTGGCCCAAATTTCCGTGGCAAAAAGTGGCTTTTGACATCTCAGGCCCTTTTAAACAGTTGCCTTCTAATGCCCGATTTGCCCTTGTTTTGGTTGATTACCATTCGAAATGGCCTGAAGTTAAGTTTGTAAATAGTGTTTCCTCTCAGGTTGTTTTATTTTTCTTGAAAGAGACCTTTGCCAGGGAAGGTTTTCCAGAGACCTTTGTTACCGATAACGGTACACAGCTGATTTCCTCTGAGGTTAAACAGTTTCTTGACTGCTGTGGTATTAAACATCATACTGTGTCCTTGTACGAGCCTAGGGAAAATGGTCAGGTGGAACGTTTTAATCGTGTCCTCAAGGATTGTATTTCTGGGATTGGTTCTTCCGACGATTCTTGGTTGGAGGTGGTCAGGAAGAGACTTTGGGTCTACCGTATCACGCCTCATTCTGTCACTGGTGTGAGCCCTTTCAAACTCTTGAAGGGTAGAGAACCCTCTTCTGTCATTTGCCCCTGGTGGGTTAAAAAACTTAACAGGAATGATCCTAAAGTTGATATTGAAAGTGTTGCCAAACATGTTGAAGATAAACAACAGTGTATGAAACTTGCTTTTGATTCTAAAATGAATGTTAAACTTCATGATTTTGTGGTTGGTGAGTGGGTGAGAGTAAAGAAACCTGGTTTTTTGGTTAAAGGTTTCTCCAAATTCTTTCCTCCTATCAAAGTGGTTAAAGTATTTAAAAACTGTGTTGCCACACAAGAAGGGAGGGTTTGGAATGTTCGAAGGGTTGCTAAATGTCCTGTTCCTTCTAACCCTCTTTCTTCACCATCACCTACGCAGATCAGTATGCCTCTTCCTGCACATGCCAATGCTTCTCCTCACGTGCAAGTTGATGCCCTGACAAAACCGAGTTGGTGTTGACAGGTGGTACATCCAGCCCCTGGTCCCCTCTTTTCTGGCCCCCCTCTCTTGGCCCTCCTCCTACTCCCGCTTCCTCAGTTAAAACACTTGGCATAAAACTTAATTCTCAACTCACCCTTCACTCCCAGGTTAGCTCTGTGGTATCTTCTTCCTTTCTTTCACTGCGCACTATTCGTAGGGTGTCCCGTTTCTTCACTTTCTCTGCTCTAAAGCTCATCATCCTGGCCATGGTGGTATCCCGCCTGGACTACGGCAACGCCCTGTATGCCGGCATCCCCGCCTACAGTCTGCGTCGCCTGCAACAGATCCAAAACCAGGCGGCCCGCCTGGTCTTTAAACTCCCCAAATTTCACCACTCTACCCCGCTCCTGAAATCACTTCACTGGCTCCCTGTGCGAGCCAGAATTGAATTCAAGCTTGCTTCCATCACCTTCCGGGCCCGTCACGGACTCGCACCTGAATTCATCTCCTCCGAGATTGTTTCCTATGTCCCCACTAGGGAACTTCGTTCGTCCTCCCAGTCCCTCCTCACCATCCCACGCTATCGGAGAAAGAAGTGGGGAGGCTCGAAATTTGCCACCCTCGCCCCTACCCTCTGGAACTCTCTTCCCCTTGAACTCCGCACCATCACTCTTTACCCACAATTCCGTAAACAACTTAAGACCTATCTATTCACGAAATCTTTCGAATAACTACTCTCCTGTTCCCCCAGCTTTTTAACTAGGATCCGGTCAGTAATAGCGCCAAGAAACCGCAGGTATATGAGCGCTCTATAAGAAATTTTAAATTCAAATTTAAATTCAAATGTACCTCACCAGAGTTTTACTCATACAGATTTGTCTGTTGCTTCTAGGGTTAAATCTGATGTTAGACCCAAGAAAACTCCTAGTAGGTACTTGTGTTGATTTTCTTTTATTGGGGTAAGATGTGTTGCATTCTTGCTTTTTCAATGCTTGTTCTTTTTCTATGTTTTACCCCATTGTGCGGGAGCCTGGAATGTGTGATGCGTGCCTGCATCTTACATCCTTGGTTCCAGATTCTGCCCCAACTGTTATATCTCCTTTTACTTCCTTCCTAACGGATGTGCTGTGCTTCCTTCCATCATACCTGAAATAAAATTCTATTTTTTATAAAAGAAGCTTCTTACTTTTTTACAGTCGTCGGCGTAGGATATGATGTTGAAGCTGTGTTGTCGGACGACGGCTGCGAGGGGGGCCATGTAGATGTTGAAGAGGGTGGGGCTCAGTGATGATCCTTGTGGGACTCCGCAGGTGATTTTCATGGGGTCAGAGAGGAAGGGTGAGAGTCTGATCCTTTGGCTTCTTCCGGTGAGGAATGATCGGATCCAGTCCAGGGCTGCTCCTTGCATGCCTGTCTCATGTAGTCTGGAGACTAGTATGTGGTGGGAGACGGTCTCAAAGGCCCATGATAGGTCAAGTAGGATGAAGGTTGAGGAGTGGCCTTGGTCCAGGAGGGAGCAACTGTCATCTGTGGCGGCGAGTAGGGCAGTCTCTGTGCTGTGGTTGCTTCGGAATCCGGATTGGGACAGGTCAAGTACGGCGTTCTCTTCAATGAATCGTGTCAGTTTCCTGTTGACTGTTTTCTCTGCTACTTTGGCTGTGAAGGGGAGGAGCGAGATGGGCCGATAGTTCTTGAGGTCAGTTGGGTCAGATGTGGGCTTTTTGAGCAGGGGTCTGACTTCTGCACACTTCCAGTCATCTGGGAAGGTATCTATTTTGAAGGTGGTGTTGATGGTGCGTTGTAGTTCGGTTGCAATGGCAGCCACAGCTCTGTGGTAGATGTGAGGGGGAGAGGTGTCAGTGTGGGGCCGAGTGGATGCTTTTCATGGTCGAGGCGGTGTCTTCGGCCGTGATCAGTGTCTAGTTGGAGATGGTGGGCTGCCTATTTTTTCTCGGGAATGAGGGGGCCGTCTTTGGCGCCTTGTGGATGGTCAATGAAGTTGTCGTAGAGGTTTTTGATCTTGAGGTGGAAATTGGTTCCAAGCTTGTCGCAGAGGTCTTGGGATGGGATGATGTCTGTGGCTTCACTGCGTGGGTTGGTGAATTCTTGAATGACACTGTCATGCACCTACTAACCATGTTCATTGAATCGTGTAGCCGGGTGTGATCCTTGACTCCACCCCCCCTGTCGGCGTGTAGCTCTCTGTAAGGGGGCTGTGAAGGATTTCTTTACGGGGGATTTCTATGAGATTGTATGCGGAAATCGCTCCCTTTTCTGAGCCCTGCCTGCCAGTGAAGATTGAACTGCAGAATTCAGGCGACTCCCGTGGTGGACGCGAGCAAGGCGAGGTGAGGCAGCACTTTTTCGGCAGCATTCTTAGTGGAAGCAGAGCAGCGTGGCTGAACGGGGAGTGCGCCGGCATAGAGGGAGTTAACGGAGCGAAGCCAGTCTTCCGTCTCACTTGGTGGCCTCATCGTAGGCAGCGGCAATGGCAGACACGAAGGGGGGAAAAGACTGAAGAGCGAGAGGCTGCAAATCGTCCTGGAAACAGTAAAAAGTAAAAAAGAGGCAAAAGAGGAAAGTTAGCAAGGTGACAGGAACTGAATGGGACTTGGTTGGATTTGGGCAACAATTTATACAGTGTGTACAGAAATGTACCTTCTGTGGAGGTAAGGAGGGACAGTGCCTCTGCTGGGGCATCTGTGCGCTCTATAAATCCGGCTAACATAACATAACATACAGCTGTGAGCTCGAGGTGGGGGTTTTGGAATTAATAGCCAAAGGAAGATTCAAACTATTCCTCGATCACAGCATCCTGCACTGCTGTAATTGTGACTTGCAATCAATCGGGGGCACACCTTGCTGCTCGCGCGTACCCTTCCAGGGGGTCAATCTCCCAGTACAGCTACCCTCCAATGCCGCACCCCAACACCAGCGGCCGCGAGGGGGGAAAACACTCCATTTCCCAGACGCCCTAGTGGCGCAACACTGGATTTCCGTCCAAGGAGGCGCAACAAAAGGACACCAGCCCGCGCGTCGCGGGATCGCAAGCAGGTCGGCGACCGGGGCTAAGCCCGGGCAAAGGGTGGGCCCTCTGTGGCCCTCCATGGACTGAAGGGGTCGGGACGGGCCCCCTCCCTTGACCCTACTGTGAGAGGAGGTAGAGTGATTCTAATTACTAATAGGCTATTTTTGTGGTTTGATTAATCCTATTCTAATAATATCACGCAAGGGGGGAACAAACATTGCTTCTGAGAGGGGCCCGTGTCAAGGGCCGCAAGAGCATCACATGATTTGTACCAGCACACTGCCTACTGTTCATGAGATAGACTATAACTCTCCTTGCCACTCTTTAATCAGTATGCAATCTCCCTTACAAACTCCAGTAAGAGAGCAAAATCTGTCTTTGTGGGACGAATTAAACATCCTATGCAATACCAAGTACGCCGTAGTGGAATCACCTTCTCCTGTTAAAGGCACCAGCTCCTCAAGTACTAACGGCAGTTTACGGGATCCTCCCTTTTCACCTAAGAAAGACAATATCCAAGATCTAGCCCTCCCTCGGCCTTTACCCACTAAAAGGAAGCATTACGAGGACAATCCTTAAGGGAATCATTCCAAATTACAAAAACTATCTGTAAGTCCTACATTACCTGCCAACAACCTCCCTACTACCATGGAGTCTGCAGACAAATCAGACGATACAATACTCTACCCCCAGTTGACTCTACTGACCCAGATCGAGCATCTTGTCAAAGCCAAATTTCTCCACTATTTGAAAAAATTAATTCCATATGGGAAAGGCTCTCAGGACTGGAGAATACAATCACAACCATTCTGACACCTATCAATAATATGGTAACATCTAACCGCTCCCAGCCACTTACAACCTTATAAACCTTGGAAACATCTAAGCCGACTCCTAAACGTATAAACGTCCAACTCACATCACAACCACTCAAAATCCCAGCCCCAATTGCACCCAAAGCCCCCTTCAAACCTGCTCCATCAAGGTTCACAGGGGTTAGAACAGAATCAAACAAACCACCTCGTATACACCTTCTTCCAGAAGCCGTGCCATATGTGTCCGTTCTTTCAGGAGTACCAGCACTTGCTCTCGGGAAAGCCGATGGACAGCAGGACCTATTAAATAAGGTCATATTCTGGTTGGGGAAAAATAGACCCCTACCACCGGACCAAGATGGTGGAATCCTGAGCGTTAGAAGGGTGGGCTGGCTAGGCTCATTACCAAAAAACATTCCCGGGGACTTGGTACTGGGTAAATTCAGGAACAGGAACATCGTCCCGTACCTAAGATCTTGCCCGCCCCAAGAAGGAGATGGCCCTATACGCACTTGGGATCTACTTGATTTTTATCCATGCACGCCAAACATCCCCCTGCTTAGACCAACAGTAGAGCAACACCATCCGCTGGGAAGGGGGGTTCGTGTATCCATTGGCATTAGTTTCTCCGCTCCCAATAGATTCGAACCATTATACAACTGTCGTAACTTTTGAGTGCTCTATGTATTACCATAGTCGATAGTGATAAACTGTATGAATAACATGTCTTATTATGGAACCCTGAGGTTGGGCTTATGTCCTTTTAACTTGTAGTCATATTGTCATTGAATGTATGTATTCATTTTAAGACTGTTTTTATATGTACGCTTTTATGATTTTAAAACAAAATCCAATAAAGCATTATCGAATCGAATCGAATGACACTGAAAAGTTCCTTTGAGTTGATGAAGTTGGCCAGGATTTTGTTGTGGATGAAGTTCCTCTTGGTGGCTCTGTAGGTGGTGTGGTTTTTGGGTGTCTTGGTGTTTCGCCAGTTCTTCTCTAGACGTCTGCAGGTGCGTCTGGCTTCTTGGAGAGCGGTGGTGAACCTGGCGGCTTTCCTGGGGTGTGTTTGTCAGGGTTGCGTAGCGGGGCGAGCGTGTCTGCGCAGTTAGAGATCCAGGTGTGGAGTTCTCTGGCTGCGTCCTTTGCGAAGGGTGCCAGGTGTGGTTGAGGGTGGAGTTAAGTTGTGCGTAGGTAACCTTGCTCCAGTTCCTTCGAGGTCGGCGTGGGGCTGGTTTGGGTGCCTTGGGTTTGTTGATGGCAAAGTGTACGTAGTGGTGAATGGTCCATGGCGGCTGTGTTGTGTCACCTAATTGGACGCTGTTTAATACAACGAAGATGGGGTTGAGGGTGTGTCGTGCTCTGTGGGTCGGTGTGTTGACGAGTTGTTGAAGTCCTGCTGGCGAGGTTGTCACGAAGGATAGTGGAGATGGGGTCACTGCGATTGTGGAGGTGGAAGTTCAGGTCTCCAATGAGTATGTAGTTTGCGGAGGCAATGGCATGGGGTGCAATGAAGTCGGTGATGGTGGTGGCAAAGGGTGTTCCGCGATCGGGGGTCTGTAGATGAGGGTTATTCAGAGTGTGGCTTTGGGGATGGCCTGGATCTGGAAGTGCAGGAGTTTGGCAGAGGGAAAGGTTTTGCTGTAGGTGGTGAGGTGGAGGGTGCTCTTGTGGGCGATGGCGAGGCCCCCTCCTGGGTGTTTGGGGCGGTCTTTCCTCTGGATCTTGTATCCATCTGGGATGGTGGTGCTGATGTCTGGGGCAGAGGATGCGTTGGTGCAGGTCTCTGTGAAGAAGGCGATGTCGGACAAGAGAGAGTGGAGTAGGTTCCAGATTTCCATGGCTTGTTTGTGTACAGAGCGTACTTTGAGGGGGATGCATTTTAGGGTGTCGCCGGTGCTGGCGTCGGTGGTGTTGGAGGCCATGGTGATGGTGAGAGTCTGGCAGCAGTGGAGGCTGGGGAACTGGCCGTGGGTCGTGTTCGGCGAGGCCTGTTGGCATTCTCTAACTCTTCCAGGGTTGAGTGCGAGGAGGGTTGTGGTGTCGTAGCGATGGGTAGTGGGAGGTCCAGGGTTTCTGGCGCTGCCCGCGGTTGGGTCATGGACAGGCACAGAAGGGCTTTCCTTTGGAGGGCCAGTGGCGCGACCACTCAGCGGCCACCATTAAGTAGGGGAGGTGGGAGGGAGGAGAGCCTGGGAGCTTTTGCAAGGACTGTAACATGCAAAGTGCATCCATGACATTAAAAAGTAACAATGACATGTACACATGTGCAGCTGGGTCTGCAACATGCTTCCTCATGGCTCAGTGTGTCATGTAGAGCTATGCATGTATCTGAGGATGCAGCTGCCTCATGTCATCTGTTACACACATCTAAGTATGCATAATCTGATCTGTGTCTGTAGGATTTTGTAGTCCATTGGGTACTATTGACATGTGTAAAGACTACACAAAAACTAACCTACAATGTCAACAGTGACCCCAATACATATTGGAACATACAGGCTATCATCAGCTCATTGCTGACATGCATGTCTTTTCATGTGACATTGTGTGCACAAGAACAGACCCACAACATGTAATGTTTGGACTAGCATTTCAGGTTAATGTTGTTAATGGAAATGGCCAGTCCACACTGAGCAGATACCATGTAACGGACAGCAACGCTGGAAAACCATACACATATCTAGTAAAAAAGGAATCCATGAGTGCCATACCACAGACTGTCATGAATGTCCGCCTTTGTGCCCACAGATATTCATACACTCCAATGTGAATGTTCAGCCATATCTGTACATTGCATGCGGATCTGCCAGTTTCATAGACAAGTAGTGACTGCCTGTTGATCCAGTACATATGTGTAGCATAAAACATCCCAGCAATGTGTGATGTCAGAGGCTCACATGTAGTGACACATACCTCGAATGCCAACCGTATTGTGTGACACCCTGGCAAGGGATCTACGTACACACATCTAGTCTGGAAACAACACCAATGTGATAAAATAGTGGCTCATAATGACTTTGGACCACTAACATATGTACAGAACTGATACAACACATAAAAATGTCAAGGCACAGTTCACATCACTAATACATAAAGTACTGTTATCACAGAATAAATGCATCAAATGTAACATATATTGCTCATGTGTCCATTAGCGGTCAAAAAATAAACGCTATCACCCCTTAGCGGCAATTATTTCCATTTCTGGTACGGAAAATACTCGCACAAAGCACATATTAACATGAAATATTCCCACTCATCCCTCGGCGTAAGAAAAATGGTATAAAAATGATAAAAACGGGCAGCAAAATGACAGCAACTTACGTAATTCCGCTTCCTGGCACATGGAAGTGTACAGTACACTTTCACTTTCAGCCACACTGTTACTGTGTGTTGAGAGTTGTGGAGGTTTTTTGAAGGTGTCTGCTGTTTTTGGTGTGTTTGAAAGAGTTTTGTGTTTTGTGTCCTGTCCATACTGTCCTAGTCAAGTACTGTATCACTGTCCCTACGTTTCAATTTCATTTGTCTATTTGTTTTATCAGGTGTACGTCTCTGGGGTATCTCTGTATAGTTAAGCAGTTATTTGGCTTTGACTGTGGGATGTTATTTTGGGTTGCCTGTGGAAAGTACTGTATTGGGGTATGTTAGGGCAGGGTATAAAGGGCAGGATGTCAGAGGAGTCCGTGGGGGCCTTCCTCTGGGTGGTAACATTTTACCTGCCCAGAATGTTTGAGCCTGGGGGACACATCTTCATGGGGTACGATGTGAAGGTACGGAAGGTGAGATGGGAGCACATATGTGAACACATGCTGGCCAGGTTGGTTGTGGACAGGACTGTCAAGCAGTTAAAGCACTGCTGGCAGGACTTTGTGGGACATGGGTGACGTATGGAATCATCTTGCACTGATCGTCGGGATGCAAGGTGGTACATACATGAACATCGTATCACATTAGAGAATGAATGCTTTGGACACAAATTATGTTGTGCATAAGATAGAATCAAATCTTGGCATGGATGCCCATTACAGCACCAGTATGACCCTGACATGTGTTGTGTGTAAGACCAACTCAGCAGATTGCAACATGTATGTACCGTGGCAACACACCTGACTATTTCAATGACTGTAATTTATCATGTAAATATCAAAGATATATGTTATTTTGGAATACGTAATGTCTATGAAAATAATTGTAACTTTAAGATTTTTTCAACAGGAGACAGACCTGCTTTCACACAAGAAGACATACATAAATATTTTTACCCAAACGCCACAGGTAAGTGTGTTTTCATTAGCTATGAATATTGTGTTGACATATGCAAGCAATGCCACAGGCCAAGCATGTCGTAGTACACATTGTGTATGTGCATCACACAACAATCAGCTCTTGTGTGATGATGATGCATCAAGTCCGGTGTATTACACATCAGCATCATGCGATGCATGAGGACATAATTGACATGTCTACAATGGTGTAGCAACAGAGTCAGATGAGTCACAACACTGTGGGGGATATGTACAAGGAAGTGGCTGAGCATGTCGCTAGCCTCCTTGGCTTAACGACATGCTTCGCCACTTCAGAAACGCAAGGCTGCACCATATTTTACAAGGATACAGTGCAGCCTTATCGCCACTTTAGCGGCAGTTTCCTGCCGCTAAAGGGCGATAATGTTAACGCCGTTCTTGATAATATGGCCCTCTTGTGTGAATGCCTGGGGGGAGGGAAGACAGAGTCCAGGGGTGAACATGTGCGGAGACCTGTTGAGGAAGAGGCAGAGTTCAGTCAGCAGGGTGATTGTGGTGTAATTGGGAACCACACAAAAAATGGCATTCCATAGCGTGTCCAAGATGAGTTTCGCAGAGTGGATCAGAGGACTGTGGAAGATGATGTTCTGGGGCATGATTATAGGCACAGATCCAAGCAGAAACAGTCAATTTGACAAAGATGACTGCAACCGCTGACATCTTCGAAAGATTGTTGATTCGTCCACATCTTCCTCCTCTGATGTGTCATGTGCCTCCCGTGTGCGTAATGGAAGATTGTCTGGGGCACTGTGAGGCAGAGACACATCAGGGGGATGAGATGTGGATGTTGAAGGTGCAGCAGCAGTCATCTGTGCCAAAGGTTGAGGCAGCTCTGCTGTGATGAGAAGCTGCAGGGCATGGAGTACTCCAGCGCATCTCTATGGTATGCAGCCACGGCTTCTGAGTGTGAAGCTTGTATCTACTCTATGTTCTCTGTGATCATTCGCATGTGACGCAACTCCTTGGTGACATCGTGGGAGCCACTTTTACTGAACAGTTGTTCTTGTCTCTGAGTCAGTACTCCAGCGATGTCAGCCATGGAATGCTGGAGAGCCTGGAGCGGACTGAGGGTGCCTGTGGTGGACTCTAGGTGATCCCTAATGGGACTGAGACACCCACGTACCCCATCTATTTTGGCTGCCAGGCTGGCAAACCCCACCCGCACCTGCCCAGCCATCTCCTGCTGCACCTCTACCGCACCACATTGAAATGTTAGAACTGGGTCCTCAAGGTCCTGTGAGACAGCTGTGGTGGTAGGTGCTAGCTGCTGTGCGTTTTGTGCAGCGGGTGGAGCTACCACTACGCTGCTGGATGTCCCTGCTTCTGGAGATGGGCTGCCAATGGAGTTGAGCAGCTCTTGGAGGGTGTCCTGGTCAATTGTTGAGATGTCTTCATCTTCATCATTGAAGAGTGGGACAGGCTGCTGTGCAGAAGGTGATGTTTATCCCTCAACTTGCAAAGGTGAGATGCAGTTGTATGTGTGTGTTAAGTATTGTGATGCTTTTTATCATTTTACAAGAAGACAATATCCATTCAGGGTGTTTGGGAGGAGATACCTATTACATGCAGGATAGTGTATTATTGTACAACATTACTGAGGTGACAATATAGGTTTATTCTTTTTTTTTGCGAGTTTAAGAGTATGCAAATTGTGAGTGGCCAATTTCTACACACATGCAGCACAAGTTGTGTCTTCTTTTCAGCAGTGGCAGTGGTACAGGTTGTACCACATTGTTGTCAATGCAGAATAGCTAAAAATAACTTTGATTTATGAGTCTGTACACTACATTGTGATAGAGTCTCCCCTACTCTATGCTCTATGGTCTTTTTAACCCCTTCGCTGCTAGGCCTTTCCCCCCCTGTGGTAAGTCTTTTTTTGGCTATTTTGGGGAGTTTACACTTAGCCCCCTGTAATTTTTTGACAACATAAGGTATCCATGCCAAATTTGCGTCCAACATCATGGGGATTTTGAAGGTACCCAGGGTTTGTGGATTACCCTGGAGGGGACGGTAAAATGAGACCAAATACAGTTAAATGTTGTTTTTTGGGGGAAAAATGGGAAAAATATGGGCGAAATTTGCGAATTCGCGGTATGCGAATTTGCGTGAAAGCTAATTCGCGATCCGCGAATGTGCGTTTTTTTTGCGTGTTCGCGGGGCTTTTTTTGTGTTCGCAGGGCTTTTTGCGTGTCCGCGGGATTTTTTCATTGCGGCTACCGCGAGGTTACCCATGCAGTCGTACATGGGCTAGTTGCATGCTCGCGTTGTGCAATTGCGTGTACGCGTCCGTTTTTGCATGCTCGTGGACAAAATGTCTTGCGACCAAGCAAAAAAATCCGCAAGCTTGTAAATTGCGAATTTTTTTACAAATTCACGCGATTCGCGGAACGCGAATTTGTCAAAAATTCGCAAATTCCACGAGCGGAACGGATTTTATGCCCATGCTTTAAAAAACTGCTTCAAATGAAAGCGTCAGTTTTTTCCCCTGAAAATGGTATCAAAAAAGGGTTTGTAGGGCTTAAATCACCATTTTCCCAGCTTTTAGGGTATGACAGACTTTTGTCATAAAACCAAAATGTTTTACACAGTTTTGGCATTTTTCTGGTACATAGCCTATTTTTGCTATTTTTTGTGCTTTCAACCTCCTTCTAATTAATGGTAGAAATGGTTATGAAAGTAATAATGGGTCCTGAACATCTATATATTTTTGAGAAAAGGAGACAATATTCTGAATTCAGCAAGGGGTCATTTGTGTGGATCCTTCAAGGTTTCTTCATAGAAAAAAACTGTTGAATATTGGAAAAATTGAAAATTAGTTGAAAGAAACAGCCATTTGTGTCAATGTTTTCACCTGTAACTTCTTCTAATTATGACAACTATTTAAAAGCAATATAATGTTACATCCGCTGGTCCTTTTTGGTTATGGGGATATATAGGACTTGTAGGTTCACCAAGAACACGACGAACCCAGAGCAGCATCTTGCAACGTTTTTTTATTATGTACCAGGTATATAGCAATTATTCTGGGAAGATTTACACATGGAAAAATCGGTATGAAAGACACCTATGCATTTCTGAAATGGGAACAAAATGTAGAGTTTAAAACCGGTAGATATTTGCACATTTCCGAAATTGTGAGTATCCATACTAGCATGAGAATTATAGTTAATTTTTCAAAATGAAGGCTGAAATGCACTGAAAGTCTATAGGTAAGAACAGTTGCTCTACAAATCTGAATTACCCTAAGTCTCCTGATAAAAATGGTACCTCACTTGTGTGGGTAGGGCTAGTGCCCGTGACAGTAAACGGCTCGAAACGCAATGTGGACACACCACATTTTCACAGTGAAAAATGACCCTTTTTTTGCAAAGTGCCTAGCTGTACTTTTTTAACCCTAGATCTGCCGGCACCTAGGGAAACCTAGCAAACCTACACATTTTTAAAAACTAGACACCCAGGTAAATTCAGAATGGAGTGACTTTACTGGCTCACACCAGGTTCTGTTTCCCGCAAATTGTTCTGGTTTTGGGATTATGGCCTGCGCAGAAGCTCATGTGGTTCTAGGCAATTGGAACATATGGACTGTGGCCAATGACCTCCTGGCACGCAGTTACCTTGAAGTAAGCCAGCGTTGTCCTCTGATGGTGCTAGAGGGCCCGGCTGTTGGAGAACATTAATGTTCATTTCCATTGCTTAAATGAATGGCTGCAATGTTAATGGATGGTGAGAACGACTTTCTATTGGAGGCAGTGGCAACGTATGGTGCCTATACGCTGTTGGATTGAGTGACATTTTTTCTATTTCAAAGGCACGTACTGCACTTGTGATATGCATTTTTTTTCTCCCTCCTTTATCAAACCTGATGCGTTTTCCTTTTTTTGGAGTTTTTTTCACATCATGGCCACCTGTGGGTATTCACCTGTTACAACGCATTTTTTACAACGCACTACCACTACAACGCAGGCATTACAACGCATACCATTACAACGCATAGCGCTGGGGGGCGCTCTAGGATAAGAGGTAAGTTTAATTTACTATCCAACACCTTCCCTAGGGTCCACGGGGACTGGAGTTAGAATAGTAAATTATACTTACCACTATCCAGCACCCCAAAGCGCTATGCGTTGTAGTGGTATGCGTTGTGAATACCGCGTTGTAATGGTATGCGGAGTAAAAGTATGCGTTGTAACGTCATACATCCCCACCTGTGACTGTTTTCACTGACTTGATTTCTTTTTAATTCACACTTCTGACTCCGAATTTTCAAGTTTGGCGAAATTCCTGAACTTGGTTCTGTCTCATTCGAACTTGAACTCTGCGTTCTATAATTTGTGCCCCCTTTATTAAAGGTCCCCCGAACATAGGAGGGTATAGTGTTCTTTGAGGCCTGCTTTGCGTGCATGTTATGCTAGCATGGCTTGTTAGAGGTTTAAACGCTATTTTACCTTTTGCTGCTTTGTGCACGACACTGCATTACCTGTTTTTGTAAGTTAGCCTTCATTAAGGTCTACACATGAGAAAAGGTTTTTGTTTTCGACTTCCCTAGACTTACATTGTGCCCATAGTCTGCACAGTTAGTGCTGAACACGTCAAGATTATCATAACAGAGCTGCTGTTTTTCGGCATGTTAGAGTAACGTTTTCTAGACACAACAATTTGGCAGCTGTGAGCCAGTGAAGATTCTGGCGCCTTTATTATAAACACACTCGCCATAATTTCAGACACTTGGAAGTTTGTCGTTTTCAGGGATGCTGAGAGTCTATGCTGATCCAGATGTAATTCACCCTTACTGAGCGGACAGGTAATGGGGTCCCCCAAAATAAGCCCAAGAGACCTTCTGTAGTTTATAATACATAGTTCCTATATAGGGAGGGTGTTAAAACTAGGCACTATAGGACCCTTTTATTTTTATTATTATTTATTTTGAGAATTTGTAAAGCGCAAACTGACACCTTGCAGGCTTCCTGGCGCTGGAAATTACTCTGTTAACGGTAAACCGGAAGAACAGTCAGACGGGCAGTTTATTTGGGGAAGAGCCATGTCTTAATGCGTCTCCTGAAGGGAAGAAGCTGTGATGTCTGACGTATGTCAGTGGGCAGGCTGTTCCACAGCTTGGCCGCAGCTACACTGAATGATCTGCCCCCTGTTCTAGTTCTGTTGAATCTGGGTACCTTTACCAGACAAGCAGAAGATGAACGTAGGTCTCTGGCAGGAGTGTACCACCGGAACAGGGCTTGCAGAGGTTTAGGTCCAAGTCCGTGCAGAGCCTTAAAGACAATGCAGAGGGACTTGAATGCCACTCTTTGTTTTAGGGGTAGCCAGTGTAGCTCAGCCAGAGCTGCTGTGGCTGAGGCCCTTCTCGTCCAGCCAAGAGCCAGCTTGGCGGCGGCAGATTGAATTCGCTGTAGTCGGTCCAGTGTCGTGACTGGAGACTCCAGGAGCAGGGCGTTGCAATAGTCAAGGCGACTGAGTATCGTGCACCTGACTATCGACGCCCTGGCTTGTGCCGGGAGAAGAGGCATGATTTTCCGCAGTGATCGAAGCAGGGCAGTGCAGATCCCCACGGTTTTTGTCACCTGGGTCTCCATACTTAATGTGTTGTTCAGCATGGCTCCCAGGTTGCGCACCGAAGGAACTGGCAGAGGTTTGTCTCTGAACTCCGGGGGCCAGAATTCGTTCGGAAACTGACGGGGTATCTTAGTGCCTGAACAGAACAGGACCTCCGTTTTCGCGGAGTTGAACTGGAGGGAATTACTATGTAGCCATCCAGCCGTCTCTCTTAAGCAGTCGTGGAAGGTTGAAAAAGGAATGGCATCTTCACCTTCCCACGAGAGAATAAGCTGTGTATCATCCGCGTAATTTATTGTTTTGACCCCAAAGGATTGGATCAATTTGATTAGCGGGATGAGATACACATTAAAGAGGATGGGACTGATGGAGGAGCCCTGAGGGACTCCCTGGGGTACTGTTGCAAAGGCGGATTGAAAAGGGGGAAGAGAGACAGCCTGTCTTCTGTCCCGAAGATAGGAATGAAACCAAAGCAATGCAGTGCCTTCCACTCCCACTTCCCTAAGTCTCTGCAGCAGCCTAGCATGGTTGACCGTGTCGAATGCGGCAGACAGGTCCAGCAGTATCAGTGCCACTGGCTGGCCCCTGTCTGCACGCATTTGAAGATCCTCCATGGCAGTTAAAACTGCTGTTTCTGTGCCGTGGGCAGGACGGAACCCGAACTGGTGATCGTCAAGAAGGTTATTTTGTTCTAGGTGGGTGGACAGGCATGAACTGACCCAACGCTCGGCGACCTTCGCTGGGAAAGGCAGCAGAGAGATGGGTCGGTAATTGGAAAGACAGTCTGGGCTCAGGGAGGGTTTCTTTAAAAGAGGAGTGATTAGTGCCTGTTTCCAAGGGGTTGGAACAAAGCCACTCTGCAAGGACTGATTGCATATTAGGCGCATGGTGTCAAAAAGTTCCATACCAAAATTTTTCCATATTTTTGGAGGTAGGGGGTCCTTTTTCACCTGTATTATAATATGCTTTCCCCTTTTGTGATTTATGGAACTGTAACCATGCTGACCATATTATTGTTAATGATATGTCTGCTTATATTGGCTAAAATACTGCACATGAGATCACGTCGTTAAAATACATATTTTAACCTTACAGTGTCTCTTCTTTACTCCTGTTGTGGACTGGTATGAGAGTATAACAAAAGAGTGTTCACACTTCCCAGCATTCCTGAGATTGTATTAAGTCGCATGCTCTAGGTTGTCTAATCATTGGTTGCTTTCTTGTAGGACGTAGAGCTAATGTGACACTGAGGCTAGCTGGTTGGGGTTCTCTGGGTACTGAGGTGAATTTCTGGCCCACCACAATTCACTGATGTCCCGGGTCTCTGTGCACAGTTCTGTGTAGGAACAGAATCCTTACAACAGCGTCGCTACATCGATGATATTATCCTACTCTGGCACAGCCCACATGAAGACCTAGCATCTTTCATAAACTGGCTCAACATTTGCCAAAACCACCTGAAATTCACGTCTGATGTTGGAACCAATGACTTACCCTTCCTCGACCTCACTCTACATGCGAAGGATGGGATCATCGGTACCACCCTCTACCGCAAACCCACTGAACGCAACACTCTCCTGATGTACTCAAGCTACCATCCCATGGGCCTCAGGGATGGCTTACCATACGGTCAATTTCTTCGGATCCGTAGAAATTGTAAATGGTGTAAAGACTACTTTAAGGACGCAGCCATCCTTTCACAAAAAGTGATCACCAGAGAATATCCAAAACAAATTGTTTCCCGTGCATCTAAAAGGGCATGGTACTGCCACAGGGAGGTTCTACTCACCCCCTCACCTAAACGGATCAATTCACGGATCCCTCTTGTCTCCACATACAGCCCTTCTAGCTACTTGGTCAACAGGGTCATAAAAAGAAACTGGCCAATACTATGGACCCATGCACCATTTAAAGAAACTCCCTTGTTCTCCTACAAAAGGGTTAACAACATTGCAGACAAACTGGTCCATGCTATCACCTGGCCCAAAATTGACAAGAAGAATCAAATAGTCACTTCAATGTGGGGACTACCGCCGATCCTTGGTCACTATAAATGCCAATCTTGTACAGCATGTAACTTCACCTCCATCACAAAGAAATTTGTTTACGTAGGACATACATACAAACTGAACAATTTCACCAACTGTCGTACATCTAATGTCATCTACGCTATACGATGCCCTTGTGATCTGTTATACATAGGCCAAACCACCCAGATGGTTAAACAGCGTTTCCTCCAAAACCAAAGTCGCATTAGATGTAATGTTGAAACAGCACCCCTGGTCAGCCATTACAAAGAAAAACAATCACTCCGAAACAGACTTGACCTGACTGTTGGTTGCCCACCCCATGCTTCCACTCAGGGACAGTAATCTACAGTTATTATTGAACAAATGCGAATGGATTGCACGCTGTAATTGTTGAAAAGGGGCTCTACACCCTCGATGAATACACCACGGTCATTACAGCCACATGAACCGGCCTCCCACCACTGGGCTACCTCACCCTTTTGATTTAGGACCTACCACACTGAGCTCATAAGTTGGTACCCATCATCCCGCTGTAACCTGTTGCTATTACTTGATTTACCATGCATTATCACTTCATTATGTTACCTTCATAACCCGTTTTCTATCTGTCCAATACCTTTGATGTTTTAATTTATTGATGGGCTTCCATTAACTACGTGGATTGACTCTATTTGCCTGTTTAATTCATTTTATTTAATCTTTGTAAATTGAATTTGGATCACCATTATGTGGCATCCACACCATTAGCTGACTGACTGCCATTGCACTGTGTGTCCCTCATCTACCGAATAGGCATTTAATATCAGGATGTTGCCACAGCAGCTACATGCTAAATTTGACTGTGCTTTTTATTCTAATTGTTTCCCTACGTTGACTGTGTTCACGTTCTCCTTCTGTCACATTAATGCCATGTGGCTGTCACTACCTTTAATTTATGTTATGTGCACCTGCTTAGTACCATAATAATTTTTATTATGGCAATTGTTCTTATTTCTTACATGTTTGATTTATCCGAGTTCACCCTCGAATCTGGAATGCACGGCGCTTTTCTTTCCTTTACTAACGCTCCTTGGTCCCCGGGGTGCCTAACTGACGCTACCCTTTCCCCTGTCTAGTCTTCCCGCCCCTCGTGACTCTTGTCACGTGACCGATTACCGGGTCCTTTTCTACCTCCCTCCCATTCACTCCATTGAATCCGGACGCTTCACTCGTCTTCCTGCAGCACAGAGGTTTCGTTCCTCTGCTACATCAATTTTTCCACCCTGCCATCGCGCTGCGCATTCAATGGACACCGTCCTGACAATGTTTCACAAGTAAGTGCTCAACATTCCTGGCCTCTCCGTCCCATGCGATCGATCACCCAGCGGTCGAGAAGGGGTTGGAGCCCAAGCCTGGCATGTGGCATATGCCATGACATATG
The DNA here is from genome assembly GCF_964263255.1 of Lissotriton vulgaris. Lineage (NCBI taxonomy): Eukaryota > Metazoa > Chordata > Amphibia > Caudata > Salamandridae > Lissotriton > Lissotriton vulgaris. The sequence goes on along the minus strand of NC_141695.1, from coordinate 156,524,979 downwards.
CCACATTAGGGGGTCGATTCCGAATCGGGGAAAAAAGCGGTCCATACGATTTGTATCCGGAGCCCTCTCCGTACGAATCGTACCCGTCCGTCCGAGTTGCGTAGTACGATCCGTATTCCGTGAATCCGTCCGAATCAACGCGATCCGTATGTATTGCAAGGCTGAAACCGTGAACCGTACGACTCGTACACATGCCGTACGACCCAACGAGTAGGATCCGGACCGGGGTATGAGGACGCGATTCGTATGGTCCACGTCAGGTAAGGGTGAGTCGTACGGAAAAGCACACAAACACATACACAGCGTACGTCCGTACACCCTATGCTCGCAGGGGTACGGTGCGTACCCCTGCAATCATGGGGTGTACAAGCCGTACCCCATGTATGATGGGTGTATGAGCCGTACCCCATGTACGATGGGTGTACAAGCCGTACCCCATGTACGATGAGTACACCCATCGTACATGGGGTACGGCTCGTACACCCATCGTACATGGGGTACGGCTCGTACACCTATCGTACATGGAGTACAGCTCGTACACCCATCGTACATGGGGTACGGGTCATGCACCCATCGTACATGGGGTACGGCTCGTACACCCATCGTACATGGGGTACAGCTCGTACACCCATCTTACATGGGGTATGGCTCGTACACCCCATGATCGCAGGGGTACGCAGAGTACCCCTGCGATCATGGAGGGTACGCACCATACCCGGGGGGCCGTTCCGTACCTGTTTCAGCGAGAACTCTACTGTTTTCAGCTCCTATAGAAAAAGGGTCGTACGGTGTGTACCCGACACGTATCGTACTTGCTGGGTCGTAAAAACCAGCCGCGAACCATACAGATGTCGCGTACAGCGGGTCCGAGGGAGAATCGTACGGAGATTAGAGTCGTACGGTCTCTGTACGACTCATACGGAGTACGGCTCCTGGTACGCATTGTACTTCGTCGTACGTACGGTGGACGTTGCAGGGTACGATTCGTACGGGAAAAACGCTCCGAACAGCTATTCAGAGCGGTTTTTCCTGATTCGGAATCGGCCCCTTTGTGTCTATGTTGTTTGAGGTATAATTGTGTTATAAACCCCCTAAAAGTGCTAGTGGAATATTTTAAAGATATATCTTCCATCTGGATTAAATAAAAAAAAACATAATAAATAATTCCAAATATATCAGCTATGGGGCTTGAACCCTTGTCAAAATTCACTCAGTGCCCCTATTACCTGCCACTGTACCATCTGTTCTGCATAGATATTTGTTAGATTTAGTGGTTGGCACAGGTAGGCACTTGTGACAAGCAGGGACCCTCTCCTCTAGTCAGGGCAAGGGACTTACTCTAGTGAATAACCCATGCTCACCCTCTAGGTTGCGTGGCGCGAGCAGACAAGGCTAATCCCGGAGAGTTAGAGGTTAAGAATTTATGATAGTAGACAACAATCCAATGACCCCCACAAATTGACACCAGTCTAGGATTTATAAAATAATACGTAGGCTTTATGTAAAATATAGGTTTCTATGCAGACTTGAGTACCAGACCATAAATAAAGTTTTTTAAATGCGCACAATAAAGTTTATAGCAAAAAGAGTTCTCTTGTAAATAGGCTTATTTTCCAGTTGGCACAGTTCGTACCTCCTAGGGCGCTCCCTTGAGGATACGTAAAGAAAAGAACCATTAGCAACCAAAACCAGACTTTCTAGTCTGATGCGTACACAGTACCTTGAGATGAGCTGGGGACAATGTGGGGGTACGAGGCGTACTCAGGACGCGGGTCGGCAGCACCTGTCCGGCTCGTGGCAGGTGTCGAGACAGGACGACTGGAGCGGGACCTTAAATGGATGCTGCGGAGAGTCCGGGCCGCTGTCGAGGTCTGCAGCGTAGGCGTTCTTCATAGGGAACCGATCTCCCCCAGAGGCAGCAATGCGGCACAGGGCGTCCTGTACGCAGCTTACAGCGCAGCTCTCCTTTGTGCGGCGCGGCTTCGGGGGCAAGGTACAATGCGGTTTCGTACGCTTCCAGCGTATGACGGGTACTTCTATTCACTCTGGCAAGCGGGGTGCGAGGCGTGCTGGGGTGATCGCAATTGGCGGTACGTCTCAGAGGGTGCAGAAGGCATTGCGGTTTAGTACGCTTCTGGCGTTCGACGCGTACCTCAGGAGATGCCCGTCTGAGTGGGGAAATGATCTTTCTTTTTGTAGCGCGATGCGCTGATCTTTAAGGTTTCTCCCCCCAGTGGGGATGCGGCAGGCAGAACAGTGCGTCCTTCAGAGGAGGGCGAAGCGGATGTGGACAGACCAGCGACGCGGTGCGAGTACGGCTCGTAGTCAGAGCGGTTCACACAGGGCGGGCAGGCACAGGACGGCTTTGCGGCGGTCCAGGGATACGGGACGCACTTGTGGCGGTTCAGCAATTTCTTCACAGCTCAGATGCAGGTAGGCAGAGTCCAATGTTCCTGGGACTCAGGTCAGGGGGCCAGCTCACTTCCAGGCTCTTGGAGATCGTTTTTGAGTGCAAGTTCTTTGTAGAGAATAAAAGAAAGTCTTTTTTTTAAAAAAACAGCAAGTCCTTGCAGGTTTCTTCCTCTCCTTTGGCAGCAATGCAACCACTGCAGGCCAGTCCCCCAGGATAGGGACATTCTTCCTCCTTCAGCTTTCCTAGTTCCTTCTCCTCAGGCAGAGCGTTCTTCTTGGCGCAAACAGGATCTGATGTTTAGGAACAGGGCTCCTACTTTAATACGCAAGATCCTTCGTTCTTGCAGGCCAGGGGGCCTGAGCCTGGTTCAACCCAGTTTTGGAGCACTTTGTTTTGGAGACTCTTGATGCTTCTTTCAGGGCACAGGGCAGAGACATCAGACGCTCCGCAGGAGGTGGAGCCAGCATTGTGGTGGCAGAGCACAGCCCTATTCAGAGTCAAGGGGCACTCCCCTCACCCATCCTGGTGTAATCTCTCTATTAACCACCTGGCAGCCCAGACTGTCTCCTGGAATTCCCCACCCCTGTCACTCACAAAAACCAAGCGATACAAAAGGGGATGATGGACGGAGCGCTTGAGCAAATCAAACACTCACTCCCAGTCAACTGATCGGGGCTTAATCCATCACCATTCTTTAGATCACTCTGCCACCCCAGTTCAGACATGGCCATATGCAAATCAGTCTGACCCTGTGCCTCATGGGAACAGTCCAGTCCGAACTGCCAAGCCATGTCTTCCCTGGACCAGAAACAAGCATCCTGGGACCGGTTTCGGAAACCAGGCAGCAGATACACATCCTAGCAGAGGCGGCCTGAAATAGTTAGGTAAGCAAAGGCTAACTTTATAAAAGTGTAGCATTTGCAAACAGGATATTAAAATAAACTTTACTAAAAGAAGTGTGTTATTATTCTTAGTTCAGGCATACTAAACTTGACTTTCTACCATGCTCTCTTAGTCTTTTAGGATTATATGGTGTTATAATTCCAGCAGCCCATTCTGTCCTATGGAGAGCAGGTAGCCTTATAATGGTGAAAAACGAAAAGGGCTGTAATTCACTATTAGGACATGCCACATACATCAGGGTTTGTCCTACCTTATACTTACTTACAATGCACCCTGCCCTTGGGTCTACCATAGGGGTGACTCACAGGAAGTAAAGGGAAGGTTTAGGGGCTGGCAAGTGGGTGCATTTGCCCAGCCAGCATGACAGTACCAGACTGCACGCAGGTTCTGCAATAGAAGACCGTAGTCACATTTTACTAGGCCGCTTCTGTGGGTGGCACAACCAGTGCTGCAGACCCACCAGCAGCTTTTGTATTCACCAGCCCTGGCACTCCTGGTGCACTTTACTGGGGACTGACAGTAAACCAAGTAAGCCAATCATGGAAACCAATAAATGTATACACTTTTCATAGGGAGCACTTGCACTGTGGCACTAATTGGCAGTGGCACAGTGCCCTGAGCAGCTAACACCAGCAAAACACATGAGGCACATCAGCAAAAAGTGGAAGGGAGACTCACGCCAAGGTGCTAGGTCTAACAATATTCTTTGCCCAAAGCCTTTGTGTCTTTGAGAAAGGCTGATGTCCTTCTTCTGTTTCCATGCCGTTTTCTTCTTACATGCCGCAAATCTACACTTGATTGTCGTTATTTATAAACAAATACCTCTTCCTTCCTCTCATTCTGGCACTTGGCCCATGCATTTAGTTTTCTTACACAACCATTCCCAAAGTCTCATTCCTCAAATTAAGGGATTTCTTTCATAGCAAACCTGGTCCCCCTTCCACGTGTCACAACATGTCACAAATCTCTGACATGCACTCGCTTGTATTTAAAAGGCCTCAAATCTCACAGACACCGCTAGGGGTGATTTACAAAAGGGCATCTTTCATTTAGGTAAAATAGAAAAAAAATAGAAAAGAATATAAAAATCGATTTTCCCCATTTGGGGTTTGAATCCTTGTCAAAAAGCACTCATAGCCCCTGTAAACTACCACTGTACCATTGTTCTGCAAATTTTTTCTTTTCCCAAATGCTTTGTGTCTTGGAAAAAGGGTGATGTCTTTCTTCGGTGTCCATGCCGTTTTCTTCTTACATGCCACAAATCTACACTTGATTTTCATTATTTATAAACAAAGAGCCCTTCCTTCCTCTCATTCTGGCACTTGGCCCATGCATATAGTTTTCTTACACAACCATTCCCAAAGTCTCATTCCACAAATTAAGGGATTACTTTCATAGCAAACCTGGTCCCCCTTCCACGTGTCACAACATGTCACAAATCTCTGACATGCACTGGCTTGACTAAAAAGGCCACAAATCTCACAGACACTGCTAGGGGTGATTTACAAAAAGGCATCTTTCATTTGGGTAAAAAAAAAATAGAAAAGAATATAAAAATCGATTTCCCCAGCTGGGGTTTGAAACCTAGTCAAAAAGCATTCAAGCCCCTGTTACCTACCACTGTACCATCTGCTCAGCATTAACTTCCGCTGCCTAAAGCCTTTGTGTCATGGAAAAATGGTGATGTCCTTCTTCTGTTTCCATGCCGTTTTTCTTTTTCCATGCCACAAATCTACACTTGAATTTTGTTATTTATAAACAAAGAGCCCTTACTTTCTCTCGCTCTGGCACTTGACCCATGCATTTCTTTTACAACCATTCTCAAATTCTCATTCCACAAATTAAGGGATTTCTTTCATAGCAAACCTTGCCCCCTTCCACGTGCACCAGCATGCCACAAATGTCTATCATGACGTGGCTTGACTAAAAAGGCCACAAATCTCACAGACACTTCTAGGGGTGTTTTACAAAAGGGCATCTTTCATTTGGGGAAAATAGAAAAAATGGAAAATAAAATAAAAATCGAATTACCCCAAAGGGGTGTGGCTTGGCGCCGATGGAGTGGACAGCACAGCATGCAAGCTCCTGTCAGCCAGCCGCCATCGAATGCCATCCTGACCCCTAAACGGGACAGCTTCTGCAGTGCATCCTCATAATCATACAGAGGGTGAGGTGCGTGTTGGAGACAGAGAAACCCGTCCCAAAGACCTAAAACGGGGAATAACAAAATCTAACCATAGCCGGGAGGTGAGCCTAGATGGCAGTGCCCATGACGATGTTGCGGAGAAGAGAGGAAAACCCAACCGACAGCACTGACCAAGCAGTAGTGTACAGAGACCTAGAGTGTCCCCTCCTGTCCAGCTGCAAGCCCTGGAACAGGGTCTGGAGACTCCCCAGGGCTGCACCAGAGGAGCAGAGCGGTGGTTGACGCAGAACTGCTAGGGATCACATGTGGTAGACTTGAGCACAGAGCTTGATAATCACTGGGGAAAGCGAGCAGGGCAAATCCTGGGGAACGTGGAGCTGGTCCCCAGGAGGTGATCGGACTGCAGCGGTATGGATGCGACCAGCAGGGGCAGCGGCTAACAGCCGGGACAGAGGTAGAGGAGGTCTCCCCTTTCCTTCAGTGCGACGGAGCGAGTGGGGCCCTCGAGACTTTGGTGGGCACTCTAAGAAGAGGGAGGCCCAGAGAAGCCAGGTGAGAGCGGCAGAGACAAGGGATCAGTACCACGCTTCAGAGGGGCCTGAGCATCCTGGAGATTGGGGTGCCCGAAGATTTTATGGGAGTGAGCCCCTGCGGAGCTCCTAGAAGCGCACCCAGAGCCCCAGCAGAGGCATCTGGCAATGAGAGTCCAGAGAAGCGGCAGGCCTCCCCAAGTAAGCAGCGAGCAGCAACTCAGGCATTGAGACATGGGGAGAAGGGCAGACGATCAGCCACACCAACAAGGAGGCCTACTATAGCGGAGTGGGCCTAGCGGCGTTGACGGGGTCGGTGAGCGGGCCTAGGGCTCGCCTATGCCAGGGACCTAATATGCAAAACAAGGGAGAGAATCCCCCAGGGCACGCGACCTCCGGGATCATGCCGGTAGAATGCAGAGCCCCCCAGGTGGGCAAGAAGGGTGAAGCAAGTGAAGCGGGCACTCTAACTAGAGTGCAGCCTGAGAGCTTGAGGTGGTGCAAGCGATAACCTGAACAGTGCATAATGGTGTAATCCGGAGACCCTTGGCAGACATTGAGGAGAGTGGACCACACTGAGAATATGAAGTGCACTGGAATGGCCTGGTGAAGAGTGGCAGGAACATTAGGCATATACAGATGCGACTAGCCTAAGTGCGAGTTGGACTACATAACAGAATGTAGAGCGCTCACCAGAAGAAGAGAACCCACGTGCAATGCGGACTACCTGGAGCGTCCTATGAGCACATGCTGCACCAGAAGCGCCGCAGATCAAGAGGACACGATGGGGAAGATTCCCAAAAAAAAGAACAGATAAGAGGCAGATAAGAGGCACCAACCGAAAAATCGATGGAGGAGAGGGGGAAGAGCCAACCACAGGCAGAGAACTCTGGAGATACTTTGCTGCAGGACATTCTACAGGCCATCACCTCTTTTAGCGAGCGCCTGGCAACCAAAATCAACTTGCTGGGTCTAGATTTGGACCTGCTCAGAGAAGATCACAAAACGTTGGCAGACCGTGTTAAGACAAATGATGGTCAATTATCCGAGACTCTGCCGGACATAGTCATAATGAAGCAACGATTAGCGGCGCTTGGACATTGAAATTCCGAGCTGAAGACTCAGAAAATACAACCTTAGAAACATAGGTCAACCGGAAAAAATAGAAGGCTGTAACATGATAGACTACCGGGAAGGATGGCTGCGAGAGTGTGTAGCGCCAGACGGCCTATCCAGCTTCTTCGCCCTGGAGAGGGCGCATGGAGTCCCTGCAAAACCACCTGTACCAGGAGCGCCACCGCGGGGGGTGATAGCGCAGCTTCTTCATTACAGGGACAGGGACCACATCCTTGTCCAGGCACGCCTCAAAGGGGACATAGCGGTGGGTAATTCAATGGTGCGAATCTTCCCAGATTTTTACCGGGAGGTGCAAAGACAGAGAGGCTCCTACTGGGAGAGAACAGCACCAGAGACCGGCGAGCCTTGAGAAAGACTCTAGCCCCCATGCAAGAAGAGGCACAGCTTGCGTGCCGAAACGCAAGCCACATGGTGGCATTGATCAGTGGTACAGGGAGAAGCCCAGCATCCCCTAGGAGCAGCAATACTGCAGCATATTCTGGCTCGCAGCAAGGGTCCAGTGACTCAGAGGCACAGAATGTGGCACTTTCAGACGTAATTCCGAAAACGGCGGACAATATCAAGTAGATGAAGAGGGCTGAGACCCACTACGAGCAGGTCTGGAATAACGCTGGACGTACCTGACCCAACAATGAGGTACTGGGGTTGATGGAGGGGGAGTGCTGTGGGGGTTTCTTTAGAACCACTGAACTGAAGAGTGGCTGCTCAGACTGGGAGAGGGGCGGACGAGCAGGCGTCACCCTTTACAATTGACGGATAGAACTGCAAGCGGTCACTTGCGGACTTATAACCTTAGTTTGGATGGGGGTGTTTTCCTGCTTATCCTGGGGAGTGGGATTTGGGGGGAATGTTTAAAGTTAAAATTGGGTGGACACCTTGAGTTGCAGCTCACAAAGTGCTATATGGGATCGAATGGAGAGAGGAGGCAGATGATGGTGCATAGGGACGGTGGATGTCCAAGAATCGTAACATCATCCAATGGCTGATGCGCAAAAGTACAAATGCATGACTTGGAATGTTAGAGGTATGCACACAATGACGAACCGCCATAAAGTCCTCTTATACATTAGAAGGCGGGGAGCCCAGATAGCCCTATTATAAGACACACTTAACATAGAAAGAGGGACAAGCCTTACAGAGGCGGTGGTGGATATGGATCCAAGCAAGGGTCCCATTCCAATTGACCGACTCGCTGATAGACCCAGAGGGCCACTTCATAGGCATAGAAGGGCGATTAGAGGACCGAGAAATAAGTATAATTAGCATATACGCCCCAATGCGGAACAACCAGGCTTCTTGGCAAGACTGAATCACTGCCTGATGCAATATCTGATGGGCAATACCCTAGTAGGAGGCGACTTTAATAGTGTGGACAACATGCTCCTAGATAGATCTCACCATCCACTGTGAAATCCCAAGCAGCGTGCATCTCGCATGCGTTCACCACCTGGAGACAGAGTTGGGGACGGATAGATGCCTCGAGGACCTCGAGGACCTTACACCCCCAAGATAGAGATTACTCCTATTTCTCTGCGGTGCATGAGGCACATGCACGACACAACACTTTATTAAGTGCAGCAGGAATCCAACGCCATGTTGTTGCTGCCGAATTACTTGCATTCACGATATCAGACGACAACCCAATGGTCCTGTCCCTGAGATGGAGGCAGCCTGTATCAACGATCCCCACATGGAGGCTCCGCCCGGACACCCTGGAAGACAAGGTCTTCTGAGAAGAGATTAGGGGGGAGATAGCGCACTACTTTGAGGCCAATGCGGGTATGGCCTCTTCGCCGAATGCAGAGTGGGGCGCTTTTAAGGTGTTCTTGGGGGCCCATTGTATAACACGTACCACCGGGCGCGTCATCCTGGGAGAAGTAGAGGGGGAGGAGACAACCCTTAGGGGACTGGAATGTAGAAGACCAGAACACCCTGGCCTTCAGCATGCAGTTTTAGAGGCCAAGGAGAAGGTGACAAGACAGAGTGACTTAGGTGCTTCGACTATAAGAACTATCCAGAGAGCACCCTTGCAGAGCAGGACAAATCGGGATCACTCCTGGTGTGGTTGCCAAACTTGGTGAGCAGGAGCCTGCCGCTGGTGGAAATAGAGGCTGAGGAAGGGATCAGGCACTATATGCAGGCGAAGATTAATGAAGTTTTCGCCCACTACTATGTAAAGCTATGCAGAAGGTTGCAAGAAGGTGAACATGCGTAAGCAAGGGAATACCTCGCAGGCCTGCAGATGATGAGGCTGAACCCTGAGGAGGCAGAAGAGCTAGGAGCGGACATTACACAGCAGGAGGTACGAGCCGCCATCAAGGGCATGGCAAGGAATAAGACCATGGGCACGGACGGCCTACCGGCAGAAGTCAATACAACCTATGTGGAGGAGCTGGCCCCCCAACTGGTCACAGTGTACCAAGAGGCTCAGGAAGCAGGCATACTGCCGGAGAGCACTATGGAGGCCCTCATAATTCTGGTGCCTAAGCCAGGGAAAGAGCAACACAACTATACAGCCTGAATGTCTGACATAATATCGACAGACAGAATATCGAAATGCAAAAATATCGGAGCAAAAATATCGACAGCAAAAATATCGGAATCCTATCTTCATTAAGGTAAGTACAAAAATATCGAAAAAATAATATCGTAGTACAAAATTATCGGAATCAAAAATATCGTTTTTTTAAATATATTAATAATAATGTAAAATAATATTAAAATACATATAATTTTACAACTATTAAATAAAAATATTAAAACAAAATTAAAACTAATACATATACATTTAAAATAAATAAAACACTTAATAATTTAATGTAATTATAATTTTTTTCATGTAATTTATTTGATTTAATGTCATATTTTTTTGTTTTTACCCTGTACGCCTGTACCCCAAAAACCCAAAACTGACCCTGAACCCTAAAAATATCCCTGTACCCCAAAACTGACCCTGAAACCTAAAAATACCCCTTGACCCAAAAACTGAAAACTGACCCTTATCCCTAAAAATACCCCTTTACCCAAAAACTGAAAACTGACCCTGAACCCAAAAATACCCCTTTACCCAAAAACTGAAAACTGACCCTAAACCCTAAAAATACCCCTTTACCCAAAAACTGAAAACTGACCCTGAACCCTAAAAATACCCCTTTACCCATGAACTGAAAACTGACCCAGAACCCTAAAAATACCCCTTTACCCAAAAACCGAAAACTGACCCAGAACCCTAAAAATACCCCTTTACCCAAAAACTGAAAACTGACCCTGAACCCTAAAAATACCCCTTTACCCAAAAACTGAAAACTGACCCTGAACCCTAAAAATACCCCTTTACCCATGAACTGAAAACTGACCCTGAACCCTAAAAATACCCCTTTACCCAAAAACTGAAAACTGACCCTGAACCCTAAAAATACTCCTTTACCCAAAATTAATTAATATTATTTAATTACCAATTAATTATTAATTAACAATAACAATAAAGTAAATATATTAGCACATTTGCTGTAATTAATTTAATTTATTAATTAATATTATTTTTCCCAATTAATTAATTAAGAATAACAATAAATTATATATAAAAAATTACTATAATTAATGTAATTAAATAATTAATATTAATTAATTACCAACTAATTAATAATTATAAATATGTAAAAAATTATATTAATTAACGAATTAACAGAAATTAATTACCAATTAATTATTAATTAAAATATGTACAAACATATATCAGTTAATTAATTATTATTAAATTACTTCCCACCCTTTTCCCCTATAAACCCATAACCCGCTACAGAACATATTTATCAATTAATCAATTAATTAAAAATAATTAAAAATTATTTTTCAATTAATTAATAAATAATTCCTACTAATTAATAATTAATTTAACATAATTAAATTACTTCCCACCCTATTCCCCTATAAACCCACAACCCACTACAGTAGTAAAAGACAATATTTAATTAAATTACATTAAAAATAAATAATAAAACATAATAAATACAATATAATATACACTAAATTTATTTAAAAATTGATATTAGTAACATCGAAGTTATTAATTTCGATAGTATTGACATCGATATTTACAACTTCGATATTACTGATATCATACCAATATCGATATTAAGACTGTCGATATTACTTACCTTCGATATTTTGTCCCATCGATATTTAAACTTCGATATTTTTGTATATCGATATTTAAAAATCGATATTTTGTCTGTGTACCATACTGCCTATAGCCCTTTATCCATGCTAAACATGGATTACAAAATCCTAAGCAAGGTCTTGGCGATGCTCCTTCTCCCCCACATACCCAAATTAGTCCACGCAGACCAAGCAGGGTTTATCCCGGGGTGGAATACAGCCATAAATATCAGACGACTCCTAGATGTCATGGGCTCCGACGAGTACGACAGGCAGGAAGCGGCAGTGCTCACGGGAGACATTGAGAAGGCCTTTGATAGCCTTGAGTGGCCCCACCTCTGCAAAGTACTGACCAGTAAGGGACTGGGAGGAGACTTTCTGGCATGGGTGCGACTACTGTACACATCCCCCATGGCCCAGGTGCGCACAAGGAGGACCTTCTCACCCAGACAGGGGGTGGAGAGGGGTATGAGGCAGGGATGCCCCTGGAGTGTAGGGCAAGGAGTGGGCAGAACTATAATGGCCAGGGGACAGGAGCGGTGAAACATTTCATAGCCCTCTATGCAGACAACCTCTTGCTGTTTCTCAGTGACACAGCAGGTGAATTGAGAGGGGCGCGGGGCATGCTAGCCAAGTTCGGTACCATATCTGACCTCAAAGTTAACTGGTGGAAATCCAGCTTATATCCTATGATGCCCAATGCCCTTTCACCACTTCTCACTGAACTAGAGAAATTTAAATGGGAGCCCAGCTGCCTGAGGTATCTTGGAGTCAAAATATATCACGGCTCAGCAGAGTTACTATAGGGTAATGCGGGTAGAGTGATAAGATCAGTGAAGTCTGCGATGGAATTCTGGGGAAAGCTGCCGTTATCTGTAAGTAGACGGGTAGCAATCTTAAAGATCATAGCACTCCCGTGACTATTGTATTACTTTGGGGATATCCTGGTGTGGATCCCAAGAGCAACATTCAAAGACCTTGACTCACTGATCACGTCATTTATCTGGGAGCGGAATGCAGAAGAGTACAGTTGACCTCCTTACAGCGCTCCACAGTAGAGGGACAAATGCAAATACAACAATTGATTGACGGAATGTTGCACAATGGCAAAACATTCACCCCCAGTCACAGATCTGGGTTAAATCCATCGTTATTTTGTTCACCACACAACCCCAGTTCAGACATAGCCATATGCAAATCAGTCTTGACCCTGTGCCTCATGGGAACAGTCCAACCCGAACTGCCAAGCCATATCTTCCCTGGGCCGTAATCAAGCATCCTAAGACCGGTTTTTGGCTATCAGCCGTCATCAGCCAGGATACCTTGATTTCAGTGACATGGAGAGCACAGGACTCACACCTGAGCATACCCCTCCCACTCAGGGTGACAAATGCATAAACAACAATTGATGGATGTAATGTTGCACAATGGCAATACATTCACCCCCAGTCACAGATCTAGGTTAAATCCATCGTTATTTTGCTCACCATACAACCCCAGTTCAGACATAGCTATATGCAAATCAGTCTTGACCCTGTGCCTCATGGGAACAGTCCAGCCCGAACTGCTAAGCCATGTTTTCCCTGGACCGTAATCAAGCATCCTGGATGGAGGGATGCCTAGCCATCCCTGACTGATATTATATAGGTGCCCAGTTGGGCTGGCTGATCCAATGGCTGCTGGCGGAACGTACTCCGGAGAGGGAACGGTACCCAGCTGTACCGGATGCCACAGCCCTAGCGATGATCCTGCTACGGGTGCGACAGAACGCATAAGAAAACACAATGGAAACAGGGATGGTGGTGCACTGCTGGGCTAGATACCTGAGTCGGGTAGGCGCCAAGATTCCCTACTCCCTGGACCTACTCATCACAGGACTAAGTTGTCCGCCACAGGGAGAGCACTGGACGGGGTTGGAGGACTGGAAAGGGGCAGGCCTGAAAGTGAAGGGGGACATATACATATATTCTACACTGCTCCCATTTTAAGTATTACAAGCAGCATATGACTTACTGGGAGGCCACTTCCTGAAGCATGGGGCCCTTACCAGAAGAATTAGAAAACACTGGGGAGTGTGAGGCATGGACTTGCGAGCAGTAGCCTGATGTAGATATTTTGCGCTATCAGCGGGGAGGATCAAGACAGTCTCCTGCGTCTACAAGGTAATCAGGCAAGACATGCAAAGGCCGATAGAGTGCTTGCGATTACAGTGGGAAGAAGACCAGGGGAAGCAGATCCCAGAGGTGGTGTGTGGCAAGATCCTAGAGCGCACCCCGCACGATTTAAATTAATAAATTTTTACATGCTGCATAGAGTGTACCTCACCCCATCCCGCATTAGGAGATATTTTGGGATGGAGACAGCTGCATGCCCAAGATGTGGAGAGAGGGAGGCACATATAATTCATATGTTTTGGAGCTGCCCCACACTGCAATCCTTTTGGTAGGAGATAAGGCAAGTGGTGGGTGATTATGCTTCTCATTTCTTTACTTCTAATTTCAGCAGCCATTCACAATAAAGTAAAACACAAACTACATAACCCATGTTTCCCTGTACCTCCCATGTCACATGCTCCAATTATATATGAGCTACCCATATAACTGTAGACTTCACCATTTTGTGACCTCTTTCTTTGCTGCTTCGCAGCCAGATAAGTGCAGTTTAATTATTTAGGCTTGTACTGTCTGAATTATCGATATCTCATATTTCTATTACATAGAATGTTTATTTACTATATGCTTGTTATGTCGTAGTTATAGATATTTCATACCTCTATTTGCTGTGAATGTCATGCCTTCTACGTGTTGGGGTTCTATGAGGGCAGGAGTGGTACGGTTACCAATCACCCACTGCGTGCGCTACAGCGCTGGGCCACTGACTTCATTTTTTGAACACTTACGGCGGTCGGACTCCTACGCTGCTTGCTGCCTCAGTGGAGCGGGAAGTGGACAACGCACGTCTCGCTGATGTGTGCAGCATCTTTTACTTGTGAACAAGTACCACACAACACGCATGTGCAGAAATCAAATGCAACACTCAGGGATATTGACCAGCGCATTTGTTGGCTTTTACTACATATAACGTGACTCGACTCTCTATGTGGTGGCAGGGGTGAATGCTCCCCCTAAGCCCTTGCTCACAAGTGTGTGCAGGGATTTATACATTTGCATAGCCTCTGAATAGAGGGAGTTTTTGGTGCAGGTAGCTCCCTTCACATTTAAATTAAGGCACAATCCTTGGCCTGGCAGGGTTTTTTTCACCCCCCCCTTTACTCTCTCAACCAGTAAAATGAGTATGTATGCAGAGAGAATTGTACAATGGGATCCCTATATGGTGGAGGAAGACATCTACTATGAAGAAGGTGATGACCAGCTAGAGCTGGATTTTGTGGATGCACTGGACTGCGCTGTACAGCGATCTGTGAGTAAGGCCCTAGTACGGGCACTAGGTCCCTTCACGGGCAGCTGTGTCAGTTTGCATGCCAACAAGGCTGGCAACCCCAACTTCCTCTGGACAACAATGAGGTGGGCCCATCAAAAAAGAACAAAGTCAAGAGTAAATCACAGGCAGAGGTACATGGAGATGCTTTTGAAAAGCTAAGGTACAAGAGAGACACTGAAAACGATTATAGCGCCAACCCACAGGGAGAGTCCTCTCAGTCTCACAGCTCACAGTACGCAGAGGCCCTAGACTCAGACTGCTCTTCAAACACTGAGGACAGTGATGAGGGTGAGAAGACGAGACCCAATAAGAGGAAATGGGCTCCAGTTCATTCCCCCGGGTGCTCCAATTCGAGCCCAATGAAGTAATTCACCCCAGGGAGTCAATTTATTTATTTTTATTTATTTATGAACAACAGGATCCCAAAGGATATTTGAGTGCTTTACTAGAAGGATGAGGATGGAAGGAGGGTAATACATACAATATCGACCTTAAGTAGGAATAAAAGCAAGAATAATCACATAATTACAAGAAGAATAGGTCAAAGTAGCGTAATACAGTAAGCAGGTACATAGTGGACTAAACGGGGGGCACACTATGAGATTAAGAAGAGCATCAGCCAAAGATGGTCCAATGGTTGTATGATCAATGACCTAGTGCAGGTGACCTTAACCCAATTAAGGTAGGAATTTGTTCATTAAGAATCTTTTGACTTCCCGTTTGAAAGCAACCGCTGAGGAGATTCTGCGTATTACCGGTGGCAGAGAGTTCGATATCTTTGGGGCGGCACCGGAGAAGGCTCTCAGGCAAGTTCTCTTTTTCCTGAAGATCCGAGGTTTCAAGAGGAAAGTGTTAGTGCTTCTTGAGGCTCCCCCCCACAGGATAATTCAAGTTTTTGCGTTAGGTACCTTGGAGTTTTGAAGTGCAGGGCTTGGTGCGCTAGAGCGGCAATCTTGAACTGGATTCGAACTTCGTAGGGCAACCACTTAAGAGAATTTAGGAAAGGGAAATATGTGCACATTTTGTTTGGTACCAGTAACCAGTCTGGCCGCAACGTTCAGTGATGCCCTTAGTGGAGCCATGGTGTATTTGGGAAGGCCACAGAGCATAGCGCTGCCATAGTCTGACCTCAGTAAGACAAGCGTTTGAACTACCTGCTTGAAATCCATTTGTGGAAGGAATGGTTTGATATTTCTAAGTGTCCTCATCAAGTGATCTGTTCCTCTACACATGTTGGTTATATGATTATTCATGTTCAGGTGCTTGTCCAAGGTAATTCTGAGAGATTTGGCTGAGTCTATAATGAGGGGGCTGCAGTTTAAAGCCGTGAGGTAATTCATCCAAAGGTCTAGTTTGGGGATGTGGTTCGGAAGAGAGATGAGAAGGAATTCAGTTTTTGAGATGTTGAGCAGGAGATGGTTCTTAGTTAACCAATTTTGAGTATACGATAGGGTAGAGTTGAGTGAGATGATGTTATCTGGGCGTAGATTTTCAAATAGAGTTGTGTATCGTCCGCATTTATAAACTAAGAGAATGTTCATGAAATTTAGTGAGTTTGCTAATGGTTCCAGGAATAGGTTGTGGATTATAGGAGATAGGAAGGTCCCTTGGGGTACACCCATGAGAACTTGGGAGGTCTGGGAGAGAGAGTGATTTGCCTTAACTCTTTGTGATCTATGGGTGAGGAAGGACGAGAACCATTGTTATGCCCTATTAAAGCCCATCTTGTTCTTTAGAATGGATAGGAAGTTGTCGTGATTGACCATGTCGAATGCGGAGGAAAGGTCCAGGAGGATTAGGAGGCAGGATTCATTTTGGTCAAGCATTTTTAAAATGTCATTCATAACGTGAGTGAGAGCCAATTCAGTGCTGTGCCCCTTCTTAAAGCCAGATTGATGCTGGTTCAGGAGTTTGAAATTCTCAATGTGAGCACAAAGTTGGGTTTGTATGCATTTTTCTTGGAGTTTGGCTAGGGTGGGGATGTTGGAGATAGGGCGTTATTGAGGTCAGCATTATCTGTGTTCGTTTTTTTTAGTATTGGTGATACCTGAGCTGCTTTTAGACAATCTGGGATCATGCTTTGTGACAGTGAAGCATTTACAATCCTTGTCCAGGTAGGGATCAGAACTTTCTTGATTTCTTTGAAGATGGCCGGGGGCAGGGGTTCGCTGAAATGGTTAGAAGGGTTGATATTCTGAAGAATCTTGTGGATGTCTTTTTCACTAAAAGGGGTAAAGGTGCCCCATGATGCATTGCTCTTGGTGACCAGACTGATAGGTTTGCGGTTTTCTAAAAGGTCATGGGGTGGAACAGACCCGGAGGATGGCAGAAGCGCCTTCTTGGAGGCGAGTTCAATGTTGATAAGCCTTGATTTTTCAGTGAAGAAAGCAGCCAGTTTGTTGCATGAGGGTTGGATGCCTCCGGTAGGGTGGGTTCCCACTTAAGGGGTTGCGGAATACCTTCATACCCATCTATGGCGCTGCTTTGATAAAGAGGTACATGCATGCCGCCACATGGAGTGGCCCCGCCCAGACCAGGCGGATAAGGTTGCAGACACACCAGAGGTAGATCCTATCATGGTCACTTTTATGAAAAAATACGCAAGGGATCTAAAAAAGGACCTGGATTGCTCATGTCAGATGTGCCAAGATAAACTACTTGACCTGCCGGAATCTTGACTAAGATCTTAGACTTAGCATACTAAGTCAAAGAGTCCAACTCCCCAGTAAGTACTGACGATCTGATTGGCTGGGCTCAGTGAGCAGTCTGCATGTTAGGAAACACCAACAGCACCATGTCTATGGCGTGCCAGAGATCTATCCTGATGAGAATAAATCCTAAACTCAATGATCTATCCAATTTATAAGCCAGCCCAATGGCTGACAGCCTAATATTCGGGGGCTCCATTGTTAAGCAACTGGCCAGATTTTGTGCCACCTACTCGACTATATACAAGGTCCAAATGTCGCTAAAAAGAGTATTCTGGAGAGGCCTTTTTGTCAGGGCCGGGTGCCATGGAGGGTGCGCTAGGTTGTGGAACCCCCCAAAGCTCTCAACAAAGCTACTATGCCTACAGCAAAAGTGGTTGGTATGGAGACGAACCAGATCCCACATTTTATCCCACTCCACCCAGAGGTGGTCATCCCAGATTCTGCCACAGATCCGGACACGGACAATAGAATGCAATCCAGGACACAAGATCTACTGGTATGAGTTATTCCCTTCTCAGAAGTGATATTGGGAGGAAGAGTGTTGCTATTCAGCACAACTGTAAATGCATATCCATGGACCCACAAATGGACAGACATTTCAAAATGGAAGAAATGCTCTTGCTGTGAGATATTCTACAGGAATGCAACTGGATGGTCAGTCTGATCCTGGAGGATGACTACTTCTTCATCCCCATATTCCCACCTCACAGATGGTTTCTACAGTTCATATGTCGAGGACAGTGCATGGAATTCAAATCCATTCCATTCAGTCTCTCATAGGCCTGTGTGTTTCACTAAATTGATGAGACCAGTCGTAGAAGCACTGAGGGCTTGAGGAGTATGTCTAATTGACTAGACAACCTCCTGTTGATGACCCAGGACCTTCAGACACTGAGGACTCATCTATCATGGACTATGCAACTTCTTCAGAAGCTGGGATTCCTGATCAACTCCCAGAAGTCAGTCCTGTCGCCAGTCCAGCAAATGGCATTTCTGGGATTCCAGATAAAATCCGCCCGAGCACAATTGCTCCTTCCAACCCAAAAGATTTGCAATATCAAGAGGTAATTGAGGTCTGCGTTGTGCAAACAGACTGTATCATTTTGGTAGATTGCCATATTTCCAGGCCCCCTCCGTTACAGAACCCCTTCAGATATTAAAAATCAAACACTTATGTAAGGGTCTATCTTACACAGAACAAGTCCCACTGATGGGCAAAGCCAGAACAGAGATAACATGGTGGTTGGACCACATGGAATCCTAGAATGGTCGAGCCATTTTCAGCACCTCGCTAGAAATAGGGATTGAATTTGATGCCAGCCGGTTGGGTTGGGGAGTGAGGTGTGGGACGATGTCGACAGGGGATTGGTGGTCGGAGGCAGAGCTCAGGCTCCACATAAATTGCCTGGAACTCCTGGCAGGCTCTTTCCCTATCAGAATTCTCTACCCGACAAAGACAGACTATTAATTCTTAATGAGAATGGACAACAGCTCAGCAGTCCGCTACGTCAACAAGACAAGATTGCCAAGGACTTCCGTCCCTTCTGACTCGATCATCGCATATCCCTCATAGTGGAGCATCTACCACGCAAGAGGAACACCATAGCTGACTGGAACTTCAGACACAAGATTTCAGCGACTGGAAACTGAATCGCTCAGTTTTCCAAGCTCTGAACAGATTGTGGGGCCCATGTGAAATAGATCTGTTCGCATCATGACTCAATCGCCAACTGACACATTTTTTGAGCTTGCGCCAAGATCCAGATGCCCAGGTGACAGATGTGTTTATCCAAGACTATGATCAGTTCCGATGCTATGCCTTTCCCGAATTCCTCATGATTCCCTGTGTTCTGTCACAGATCAGTTGACAGGGAGCAGAATTAATTTTAGTGACACCTTACTGTAGAGCGCAACCTTGGTTCCCAGTAGCTCTAACTCTAGCGAGTGTGCCTCCAGTTCTAGTCCCAGTTCAGCCGGATCTCCTCCTAGACCCTGAAGGTATTCCTCACCCATTGAATCTATCAGGTCAATTCAAGCTGATGGCTTGGATGGTTTCTGGCAAAAATAGTATACCCAAGGAATTTCACAACAAGCTGCATCCTTCATCAGGCAGGCCTGGCCAGATAACACCCACAAAATATATTCTTTAGCTCAGAGGATATGGTGTGCTTGGTGCAACACGGGGAGTGTTGATCCCGTGGGGGCACAACATTGAATAGTAATAACATTTCTATCAGAACTAGCATCTTCAAGTTTAGCATACCAAACTGCTTTTTAAGACATTTTGCATATCGAAATAAAGCCAATTTGACTGACTGGCATACGAAACCGTTAATAACTTCAGATCAGCAATCTCCGCAGGACAGCTCCCAGTAGAGGGAAAACTATTAGATGACCACCCTCTAGTCTGCAAATGGATGAAAGGTATCTGTATGGTCAACCCTCTGAGACCCAAGTATACACCCATTTGGGGCGTGAATGTTGTTCTCAAAATCTTGGAGCAATGGCCTGCAAACAAATACTTGTCGTGCAAACAGCTTTCAGGCCAAGCTCACAATGTTATTATTATCTGATTTCCTGTAAAAGGGTATTGGAATAACGAGTATTGGATATATCAGATATAGTATTCTCTCCAGATAGCATTTCCTGTGCTATCACACGCCGCACCAAATCTATTTCCATGTTGGTAGCCTATCCAAGTTTCTCAAACAGTAATAAATTAAGTGTGGTGCAATGCTTAAAGGATTATGAAATCGATACTTGTGATATGAGATAGGAGGCTGGAGGACAACTACTTATTGCCTTACAAAACCCCTAAAAAACAGTGTTTGCAGCTACCTTAGCCAGGTGGATGAAATGACTACTGGCAGAAGCAGGCGTCAACATTTCTGTCTTTGTGGCATATTCTGCCAGAGGAGCAATGGCATCCAAATCATATGCTCTTGTCTCTCATGTAGAAGACTTCATAAGACCGGCAGACTGGATCTCTGAGTCTACATATAAGAAATACTATTATAAACCTATTGTAGCTGTGGCATCTGTGGTGTTAACACAACTTTAAACTAGCATAATCGGAGCCCCCGGTCCTGACATAAAATAAAATTGTGTCTAGATGACGCATCAAGAATTTTCAATTCTATTAAGTACACTGAGGCGAGGCTCACCCTTTAGATGCAATTGTCTTTGAACTATAATTCAATTGTTAAAAGTGTATTGTTATAACTAATGGTGATACAAAATTGATTTGTTTCTGTCTTATTTCTCCCATCTGGTGATTTTTGGCAATAGTCTATGCTTTATATTTATGATGCCAGATTTCACTTTGCGGATCTCGCTCTATTTCAGGAAACACCCAGAACAGCTGTGAGGTGCACTCTGCTTTGGAATTTTTTCCTTTGAGAGGAGTTATATATGGTGTGTTGACTCGCTGCAATTTTAATCCCATTGCAGAGTTCAGTCACGGGCTGTGGTTGAGGAATAAATATACATCCCTGTTGGATCAACTGGAAGTCTTGAGTCCAAGTTGGGCTGTAAGGATCTTTGGTGACTTTTATGCTGTTTCCCTTTGGAATATTCTGTTCCTATGGACTAATCTAACAAAGAGGACACAAAATGGTGACTTCCACAGTTACATGGGTAGCTCATATATGATTGGAGCATGTGACATGGGAGGTACAGGGAAACGTGGATAATGCAGTTTGTGTTTTACTTTATTGAGATTGGCTGCTGAAATTAGTTGTAAAGAAATGAGAAGCATATTCCTCACCTCCGTGTCCTTAATAGAATTCTTGATGCGTCTGCTATAAAAAATGTCATCCACACTTGCTTTTCATGCTTTATAAATAAATAACCCCCCTTCTCTATCATTCTGAGACCAGTCCTATAAATACATTTCTCACAAACTCTTTCTGTATAGCTTCTGCCACAATTTTTTATGTATTTTTCATGCCTCAAAAACACTTTTACTTTTCAAGACTGTTAGCCACAAAATATCTATTTATTTTTCTCTGTATGTTCTCTATAATAGGATTGCTAAATGTTTTCAATTATGTAAGAAAAGTGCATTCGAAACATTCTACTGGTCAGTCTAGAACGCTGGATAACAACCAAGGAGCTTCTTAGTTCCTGTATTTTGCCTGAAGGATTTTGCATCTAATAACATGAGTGAGGTCAGTTGCGCTGTTGCTGTATGCTATTCCAATGTTTGATTTTATGACGTTGTCTTTTTAACTTTTTAACTGGTGGCTAATTACCAGTTACTTTTGTATTTTTACTTGATGGGCTCTCACCTCCACACGCTAGGGAATTTTTCTTTCTTCATGGTTCCGCCCCCTTTCGCCATGGCTGTGTGCATTCCCGAACCAGACAGACTTGTGTCTCACGGCATTTCCGGATTTTTCCTATTTAAACCCATGCCATGGCGGCTGCGCTGCTGGTGCGCTGAAGGCGCGCCTAAGGCTAGCCCGTATGCGCCCTTCCGCGTCCAGCCTGGACCAGGGACATGAACCCCTGCTCGTTTTTGATTGCAGCCTCAACTCACTCTCTTCTCTCAAGATCTTAGGAGTTAAACTTGTCAAACAGCTCCCCAGTAAGAGGGGTTCGTTCAAATCTCCTTGGTTCACTTCGTAACTACGAGATCTCCGGAAAAAATGCAAAAAACTGGAACGTCTCTGGAGGAAAGATTGGAACCCAAACAACAAAGAAATTTACAAATCAGCCATGAAGCAATATAAAACCCTTATCAAAAATACACAAGCTTCCTATTACGAAGGGAAAATCCTGGCTGCCTCCAACTCCTCCAAGGAGACCTACCGCATAGTAAAATCCCTCATGAAAGTACCTGAACCGCAGCCGGCTGCTGATCCCACCGGTGCCAGATGTACCTAACTCGCTGAGTTCTTCTCTTCCAAATTCCTCAAAATCACAATGACTTTCCCCAATACCTCCCCCTAACTGACCTCCCAGCTGGGCCCATCGACCCAGACGCACCAGCCCTGAAAGCCTTCCTCCCCGCCTCCATCGAGAGACTGTTGGACACTCTCGGGTGAATTGTAAATTGTAAATTGTAAATTGATACTTGTATAGCGCACTACTCACCCGCAAGGGTCTCAAGGCGCTTGTACGAATACCGCTGTGGAACCCATACTGGCTTTCCCTGTGAGGCGCCCACTCCTGGGCACCCCCAAGGTGGAGGCCAGGCATCCTTAGCGTTGTGGGGGCCATTGTGGAGATTAAGCAAGCTGTTGCCCAGAGTTGCAGAGTGGGACTCCATGATTGGAATAGGCACCGAGGCGAGAATTGTCAGGTCCGTGGAAATTTTGAGCCCAAGACCCGCCGAGGCGGGGAATTGAACCCTGGTCCCGGGCTAGACCTCTGCATCAGGGTCTGCCGCTGTAATCATTGAGCCACACTTCTCCACCAGGGTAAAGAGTGGCTCCCCGGACGACCCAGCCCCCATGAGCAAACTCAAACTAGTAGCCCCCACTATTTCCCCCCTTCTTACGAGGCCGATAAATGCCTCTCTTTCCAGCGGGATAGTCCCCGTTAACTGGAAAAGTGCGACAGTTCGGGCACTAATAAAGAATCCTCATCTAGACCCCTTGGACCCTTCAAACTTCAGACCCATCTCCCTCCTCCCAGGCATCAGCAAAGTGGCAGAGAGAATTGTAAATGAACAGCTCTCAACATTTCTTGAGACTAACAACCTCCTTCGCCACTCTCAGACAGGGCTCAGACCTGGACAGGGGACTGACACCGCCCTTCTGGCCGTAACAGAGGAGACAAGGTCCATCCTGGACGCAGGAGGATCAGTGGCAGTGATCCTCCTGGACCTGAGTGCCGCCTTCGACACGGTGGACCACACCATTCTCCTCCACCGCCTCCGAAAAACCGGCATCTCCGGGAACGCCCTGGCATGGCTAAAATCATTCTTGGAACACAGAACCTTGCAAGTTGCCGACAGCCACGGTCACTCCGAACCTCTCCCACTGAACTGTGGAGTCCCTCAGGGCTCCTCCCTGAGCCCCACACTTTTTAATGTTCACATGGCCCACCTGGACGACATCGCCTCACCATTCGGCATAAAGGTGGTCATATACACCGAAGACACACAACTAGTCGTCTCCATCAACCAGGCCGATCAATCAATGGAGAACCTAGTCACCTGCCTGCACAATATATCTATATGGATGGGCGACTCCAGACTCAAACTCAACGGAGAGAAATCCGAAATTATGCTCCTTGGCGACCCAAACAAACTTCCCAAATCCCTTGACTGGCCACCTAGCATGGGCAGCCCCCCACCCCCCACACCAAAACAAGAAATAAAAAGCTTAGGCTTTTGGCTAGATCAGGACCTTAACTTCAGAGCCCAAGCAAGAAAGACAGCCGGCACCTGCTTTGGGCTCATGCGAGCAGCCCGTAAGATCCTTCCTCTTATCCCCCCCCAGTCTAGGAAAATTCGGATCCAGGGCCTCATCATATCGAGATTAGACTATGGAAACGCCCTTTACCTAGGCGCACCAGCAGCTGTCACAAAAAAACTTCAGCACGTCCAGAACGCTGCAGCAAGACTACTCATGGGAACAAAATCCAGATGCTCGGCTAAACCATCCCTCAAGGCGCTTCACTGGCTTCCCATCCAAGAGCGCATTACCTTCAAAGCCTTATGCATCGCCCATAAAATCTTACAAGGCAAAGGCCCACCAATATTGAGACCTCTCATCAAGCTTCACAAATCAATCCGACAGCTCAGGTCGGACACCTTGTTTCTGGCAAGCGTCCCCAGAATAAGGAAAGCACGCTTGGGCGGCCGTCGCTTTTCTTACAACGCTCCCAAGCTCTGGAACAGCCTCCCCCTCAACATCCGCAAAGAAAACAACCTTCTCTCATTCCGTAGACTGCTGAAAACCTGGCTGTCCCCCAATAATGCATCCCAGGAGCACTTACAAGCTATTACGATAGCGCTGGGACGCCCGAGGGTAGCTACGCGCTCTATAAATACTTAAATAAAATAAATTAAAAATAAAATAAATTTAAACTCACCCTAATGATGTTCGTCTGGTTCTTGCCCCTGATGCCAGCATCAGGCTCTGCTCTCATTGTTTATTTAATTATATCTTCCCCACTTATTCCCGGCCTGGCCCCACCCTTCTTTCGAAGGAGAGACTTCCCACCTTTCCAGAGTTGACAATTCTGGCTCACATTCATCTATGGTTTTCCGCTGTTTCAGTGTCAATTGTCGCTCCCTTCCCAAACATCAGTTGTACACATTTCACTTCATAGTTGACATGGATCCAGATGTGTTTTTTTAACACAGACCTGGCTCCATGACAGGTCCAAACCAGATGTGATTGCAGCACTACCACAGAATTTTGCTCTTTTAGCATAAATAGACCTCTGAAAACTGGTGGAGGAATTGCAATAATTTAAAAAAGAATCTATAGCTGCAAAATTGAGGCACTCACGATTCCCAACTGTGAAGCCCTACTTTTCTCTTTCCCATTCTCTTCAAATCTTACCTTTTCTGGTGCCCTCATTTACCATTCCCCTGGCCCATCTAAAAAGTGGGGTTCCCTGTTGACCAAATAACTTGCCCCTAGTGTTCTTCGTGTGACAGATTTTCTGTGGGGATTTGAATTTTCATTTTGATCATCCTAGTAATAAATCTGCTCGAACTCTTTTGGACAATCTGTTGACTCTGAATCTTTTACTCATCAATTCCTCACCTTCCCATTTAACAGGCCATGTTTTGGACCCTATTTTTTTATTTTTCCTACTGTGTCCACAGCTCCTCCCATTCAGCTCGGCTGGTCTGATCACCTTGCCATTCCTTCCTTTATTGATTTCACCTTGGCTTATTTGCTTCGCCCTCCCGCCTTGCCAAAGAAAACTCGTAACTGGTCTCTACTTGATATGAAGGTACTAAATGAGCTGCTTTGGCAGACTGTTCCTTCCATTTCATCTCAACTGGACTATGACAAGCTACTTGTCGATCACGGGTTGTCTGAGGCCATTGATTCCATTCTTACCCTTTTTCCATAATTCCATAATCCCAACCTAGAGTGCTTCCCCTTGTATTAGTCCAAACAACCCTTATGGTGATTGGTTGTAAGTCAACCTTATAGACCAGCTATCCTAATGGTAGCATGGACGAAGCAGTCTTAGGCTAAACTCTTTTGGCATGTGAAGCCAGCTGTTTTACCACATATAACCCCTTGAATACCAGATGAAAGGACCTCACACAGGTTGTTATGAAAATAAACAGTATATTTATTAATAACAAACACCTCTGAACTCTTTATGAGATCAGAGGGCTAAGAACATGACAATCTCTTAGGAAAAATACCATAGGTTGCACAATTTTACAATGGTGCCCTAGGGGCACGACAAACCATATACTAAGTAAATGGTATAAGGAAATCGCAATAGGAAATGAAGATGCCCAGAGGCTGTAGGATTGCTGGGACTACACTACCCTAACCTTAGGTAAGTAGCAGGAGGCCCACGGGACGCGTGAAGTGTGAACTCACACGCGAGATGCGGAACAAAGTCAATGGGCAGAACAAATTACGAAAAGGTAAGTAAAAGACAGTTCCTACTAGTTACGACTAAAACGACAGGATACCTGGACAGTAGGAGAGTCAATCTACCCTTGAGCACCGAAATGCTCTCGTTACCTCACCCACGGGCTTCGGGTGCATAGGTGTGAAAGTGTGTCGGGTTTCCGCGTTGAAGTCTATGGAGCCTTGAAGAAAGATGCTGCAGGCGACCAGGAGGAAGATGTACGGTGCGATCCAAGGGTGGATCGAGGAAAATGGAGACCTGAAAGCAGAGGGAACAGTGTTCAAAGTCACTAGCCAGTGACCGGAGTGGAACCAGGAGGGAACCAGATGCTGTCATCGCGATCAGGTGAAGAGTGGATGCTTGACTCTGCAGCCACGTGGACCAGGAGGTGTCTTCGACAACCAGGATGGAGGCACGTGCTGTCCCACGCAGGCTCTCGCTGTCGGCGGTGTCTTTTCCGGATTCTGCATTAACAGGCCTTGGCAAAGGCAACCCACGTGGTGAGTGGAAAAGGCGTCTGGTGCGGACCAGGAGGGTCCGGGGTGCTTCTCCTTTGCAGGGAAGCAAGGGCCAGTCTGGAGCAACCAGACCACTGGTGTAGATTTCGTGGATCGTCGTCTAGGAGGTCACTAGCCAGCCGGCAAGTGACCAGACAACGCGTCGAGCAGCAATCAAGCAAAAGGGCCTCACGCAGATCTCATGGATGCTGGAGGGCTGATCTTCTGTGCAGGAGCTGCTCGGAGCTGGGGCTTCTCAATCCCCAAAGCACTTACTGGAGGATGCCTCTGAAGTCGTGCTGGAAGCGAAGTGCAGTTTCTTCAAGATGGCCGGTCCCACGTGTCTCGTCGCACCCACGGATCTCAGTTGTGCTGCTGATGTAGGTAGAGGTCGGAGAGGTCTGGAAGTCTAGATCTCGTTGGGCTCTGAAGTCTCGTTCCGGCAGGAAGGACGACAAAGTGAACCGCTAGGGCGCTAGATGGTGCCTGCTTGTGCAGGGTGGTCACTCCTTGGCCACAAGGGAGATTTCTTCAGTCTTCTGTGGAGCAGAACGTCGAAGTACAGAGTTTCTTCTTTGTAGAGTCGTTCAGGATAATCTAATCTGGAATGGGACCAGCTCCTACCTTTATTCAGCTAAAGGGGGCTGTACTGCGACTAGGTCCCTCCTATGGGTAGGACCAAGAAGGGGGGTGGTTACACCCCTATCCTTTGTCTGGTTTCGCGCCAGAGCTGGGGCTGGAGTGTCCAAGCAACTGGTTTGAACCGGGGTATGCACAGGGACACTTTGTGTGCCCCAGGCAAGTCTCATTCCTTTCAGCCTGGCCTACCTCAATACACAAAACCCTGTCTGTGGTGGTGCTAGCACCTCCCAAGGCAGGAAACCCTTTGTCCAGGCCTCCATCGCTGGAGGGACTCCCAGCAGCAGGAGGTCAGACTCGTGTCTGTGGTGGCAGCATCCATTTTGTGATGCTGAGGCTTTTAACTTTAACTGGGGTTCACAGTTACATACATGTCGTGTCCCTCTAAAAGGGTGGAATGCTACCCCCGTCGCCAGAATTGGCGACGGGGTAGTATTCCAATTCGTATGACACCTTACTCGACATGTTTTGATAATGCTGTACCAAAGTTAGCAATAACCGCGAAGATTATAATGCACTTAAGAGTATATGTTATAGTGTTATCATGGAAACAGCTAAAGCACTTGGTTTCGAAAGCTGCAGACAGGCTCAGCTCATGCTAGAGCACCATCTCACATAATTCCAAGCACTCTGCCTCCAGGATTGTTATGGCCTGCCATAGGAGTGACTTATAGGAGTATATGTGTCCATTTTGGGTTAGATATAGGTATACTATATCTATAGCAAAGGGTGATTACACCACCTTGCCCCAGCTGTGTTATCAGCCAGTTGTGTCAGTTTTGGATGGCCAGCTAGGGGTGGCATAATACATGCTGCAGCCCCTGGTAGGCCTTGAGTGCACCTATGCCTTGGGTACCTAAGGTACACTGTACAGGGACTGATAAGGTGACCCATTATCCAATTAGATTTGTGCCTAAGGTACATGGAGTCCATTTTAACAGAGAGAGCAGGAAGCCTGGGGTCCTGAATAGCAGGATCCCAGGCCAACTATGTCGAAAACCAGCAAAACACTAGGCAAAAAGTTGGGGGTAACCATAGTCAGATATCCACCTTCCTACAGCCATCCCCCTCCCTTCCATTACACCACTGCAATGAACTTGCACAGTTTTTTCATAATAAAGTTGTGACTATTCATCGTGAGCTTGAGTTGGATTCCTCTTCTCTTTCCTTCTTCATCTTTCATCTTTCCCACTGCTAGTCAACTTTCTGACCATGTTTTGACTGTTCCCCCTGATTTTGCATCTGGTGAATCTTGTCAAGTTAAGGCATGGCTCCCAATTGATTGAATTCCTTTGATAAATCTAATTGGAATCATCAAGTCTGGCTCCTCACTTGATCCTCTCCCTCCTTCCAAGCTCAGATGCATGGATGAGCCTTTCCTTGAGGTAATTGCTCAGCTTCTCAATTCCTCCCTAAATCTGGGCCAGTTGCCTCCTGCTGGAAGCACACTCTCGTGCTTCCACTGTTAAACAAGACTGGTTTAGATCCCCTCTGCTGGTCTAACTACAGGCATACATCTCTTCTCTCCAACTTTCAAAATATTGAAAACACATTAACTCTCAACTTTCTGCACATTTGGCGGAACATAAGCTATTTCAGTCTGGCTTTAATCCTGGTCACAGTACCGAATAAGCTCTGTTGAGGGTCATGGAGGACCTTAGGCAGCAGCTTGATTGTGGGGGCTAAGCAGCGCTCATCCTTTTGGATTTGAACTCTGCTTTTTATACGGTATTCCATTCTGGTGTAGTGCCTCGTAAGCTCTGGCATTGTAGGTGTCGCCTTGCAGTGGCTGATTTCTTTTTTGGAGGATCACTCCTTTCAAGTCTTTTCTCACACTCTGAAATCTAACTCTGTTGCCTTGACATCATGAGTTCCGCAGGGTTCGATCCTGAGTCCTCCACTTTTTAAACTTTACGTTCGCCCTTTGGCAGACATTGCAGAAAAATCTAGGTTGACCATCTTTTTATACGTTGACGAAACGCAGATTATGTTTTCTTTATCATCTGCTCAACATCAAGATCCTTCTTCACTTAAACATGGTCTGTGTAACATCTCCTTGTGGATGCCCAGCAAAGCTTTCAGGCCGAATGGTTCTACAACGGAGGTGCTCATTCTGGGTAACAATCCTGAGCTTTGGGGAGACAACCACTGGCCTGTATCTTTGGGACCTTTACCCACCCCGGTTCCTAGGGTTAGGAACCTGGGATTTTTCATTGATAGCAAGCTCTCTCTCACTGCTCAGGTCTCAGGAGTTACCTCGGCCTGCTTTGTGGTCCTCAAGAGGTTAAAGAAAATTCTCTGTCTAATACAACCTGCTGCTCTGAGGACTGTCCTGCAGTCTTTGGTGATCTCCAGGCTCGATTAGGGTAATGTATTGCATCATGGTGGGTACAAAACCTCTGTACGCCGTCTCCAGCTCACTCAGAATGCAGCTGCCCCCCTACTTTATAGGTTGCCTTGCCACGCCCCTGTCTCCTCTTTGCTCTATTAACTCCACTGGCTCAGGGTTGGCAAGCGTATAGAATTTAAGGCTCTCTGCCACATGTTTAGAGCTCAGCATGGCCTGGCCCCCGCATACATACCATATCTTGTCAAGCCCTATTAACCTTCTCGCAATCTAAGATCTGCTAATCTTTTCCTTTTCTCAGTCCCTAGAGTAACGCTGGCCCGTACGGGTGGCCGTTTGTTTTCTTTCCTATGACCAAATTGTGGAACTCTCTTCCACTAGAACTCAGGAATTGTCAATCCCTCTTTGCCTTCCGTAAAAAGCTCAAGCCTTTTCTCTTTAGCCAGGCCTAATGCCAACTGAGCTTCGATCTCGCTTGTTGCTCTGTTGGCGCCGGGAAACCCTGTTGGGTAGCTGCACGCTTTATAAATCTTTAAATTAAAAAAACTGCAGTCTCTTTTCTATTTCAAGTATTAGGGTAATTCATTGATAGGCCTTCCTCTATGCCATGTGACACCCCTGTTTAGCTCCAGTTATTTTGTGAGGTTGTTTTTCGAATATATTCCCGTACAATGGAATAATCTACCTCATCAACTACCACTTTTACCTGCTTAAGCAGTGAAAAGTGCCACCTTTCATATGCCGGTTGTGTCACTCATCCTGGAGAATTGCTGACAGAAACAGGATTCTCACTCAAAAGAAAAGGAAGGGGGACCAGGAGCTAATTATGGTCTGGTGTCCATGCTCCCACAGATAATCCAAAATCAATGAGGACACTGTTCCTAAACCCGGTGTGCAAATATGTCACCCTCACGGTGTCAAGACGAAGAGGGAAAAGAGATAGCAGGAAGAAGCAAGAGAGGAGAGAAGAAAGAAAGAGGCAGTCGTTTCTGGATTCTGACATAGCCACTCCGCATTGTGCCATTAAGACAAAGTAAGCCTAAAGCAGGGGCTTGGATCAAGGTCTGTGGGGTCTTAAGATCACTGTCCAAAACCTTGCAAATCACCATGTAGTTACTGTGTAATATGCCAATGTCCTAAATGTGATCCTATCAAATACAATTTGTCAAATGAACACTGAAATGTGCTCATTGGTGCTTATTGTAAGTCTGTGGCACGAGATGGGGCATAAAGCGACTCTCTTTTTGGTGAAAGGGAAAATATTTTTAATTGGGTTTTGGCCCAGAGAGAAAGGTCAAAACCCAAGGAAAGAAGAGAAAGACAGAAGAGAGAAAGCAGATATGAAATGGAACCTGCAAGAGTGAAATAAAGAAGCATAAAGTGTATGTTGGTAGATGAAACAGACATGAATTACAGTTGGCAAAATCACTATAGGATGAAGAAAAGCTTTGTTTTTCTAATTGCTTAGCAAGTATACAGACATAAAAGTACACATATGATAAGACATGGGTGCTCAGTTAGAGTAATTAAGCATGACTAACGAACACAATTGGTGTTTACTTCAGCTGCATGATGATGATACATGGTGACACACAGAAAAGCCTAAGGAGAGCACTAGTAGCAGCACATACTTCGTAAAATACTGAGTGCTGGTACCTGCAACTTTTATGAGAAGCCCGTGGGCCGTGCAATTAAAAGTTGGTGCGTGAAATTCCAAAGCTGGTTGTCTCAAAACTCATATACCTGCCTATTTATTTCACTCTTGCCTATCCTGCTTCCACCCTATGTGATGTTCTCATTTTTCTCTTACTCTATCTTTCCACTTTTTTCCCTCTTTTGCCATCTGGAAGCAACAGATGCGAAACAAAATAAGTGCTGGTCCCCAAAAATAAGCGCTCCTGCCCCACACCGGCAACGACTGGCTCTATTTAGCACCTTGGGTGCTCAGAAGATCCCGCTCCAGTGCTGGGCCATAATGCAAATGGATGTGGTTATGACGAGCTCAGCTCGTCATGAGCACACAAGAGGTGTACCTCATGACGAGCTGAGCTCGTCATGAGCATCGAAGGGGTTAAGCACTGACTGGTAGAAGGATAATCTAACTTTGGGTATTATACAACTATCATTGGACAATAAACGATTGAGCACAAGCAGCTCTCAAAAAGCAAGGGGTTCTGTAGTACACAGCTCATACATAGAACTTTATGGTATCTTATAGTGTTATGACACACAACAGCAGTTAGGCACATTTAGTATCTTATGATGACACACTTTGTAGTTCATGGGCATGGATTTATTAACTATTCACATTCATGATAAATTGTGGAAATAACACACAATACAGGAATGATTGCACAAATTGGTATTTTGTAACACTTGGATTCTACCTCCTATTTGACTTATTAAATCTAGCCTGGCAAATTATTTATACCATGAGATACGAAGGCGGAATTGAGGTGCACGGCAGAGGGTATGCCTTTCACTTTGCCTACCTGTCCGTGCACGCGTGGAATTGATGAATGCAAAGGAACGCTGAGTGAACCTTGCCGGCGCCATTTGCATAGCTCTTTTGGAAATGACTACTAGTTTCATACTTGCACATTTTATAAACTGTACTTTGCGTAATTTGCACAGCTATTTTAAAACTCATTACTAGTTTTAATACCCGACACATTTAATTACTCTAATTCCTCACCTGCTAACACGAAGGGCACACTCCCCGGTCCACTGTGAGAAGTCTCGTTTGAGTGGAGATAGACCTCGCCCGAAGCACTTCCGGTGGAGCTTGAGATGGCGGTCTAGTGCTCAACTCCCGTCTACACAAAACGGTTGCCATTCGAACACGCAGCAGATACGAAGGCAGAATGGAGGTGCACAGCATAGAGTACGCATTTTACTTTGCCTACCTATCCTTGCACGTGTGAGTGGAATTGATGAATGCAAAGGAACACTGAGTGAACCTTGCTGGCGCCATTTGCATATCTCTTTTGGAACTGACTACGAGTTTCATACTTGCACATTTTAAAAATGGTACTTTGCGTTATTTGCACAGCTATTTTAAAACATATTACTAGTTTTAATACCCCACACATTTTAAATACTCTATTTCCTCACCTGCTAACACAAAGGGCACACGCCCCGGTCCACCATGAGAAGTCTTGTTTGAGTGGTGGGAGACCTGGCCCGATGCACTTCCGGTGGAGCGTGACTTGGCGGTCTATTTCCCAACTCCCCTCCTCATAAAACAGTTGCCATTCGAATGCTCAGCAGATACGGAGGCGGAATTGAGGTGCGCGGCAGAGGGTACGCCTTCCACTTTGCCTGCCTGTCCATGTACGCGTGAGTGGAATTGATGAATGCAAAGAAACGCTGAGTGACCCTTGCCGGCGCCATTTGCATAGCTCTTTTGGAACTGACCACGAGTTTCATACTGAGGAAATAGAAATTTTATGTGGCCAATGTGTCCCCTACATGTACCCTATGTATGTCCATGTCACCATGCATTTCCCCTCTCATGCCTGTAATAATAATGCCTCTGCATTTCCGTTCAACGTTAGCATGTCAGTTACCAGGCCCTCCATGAAAGAAACGTTAATTCTGCCCTGAGGCCTATGTTGCCAATGCACTTGCATGGTGCACGTTTAAAAGTTGAGATGAACACGTTTTGTGGCACAGCTGAGCCAGGCACCGAATTCAGGCTCCATGCCTCCTGACACTCTGAAAACTGCAGTTTAGTTATGTATCCCTGACCTCTCACATACTTCCTGCTCAGCCGAGAGGTGCCCAGCCCGGCCTGCCAAGACAGTATTTTGCTTACAGTTATCTGCCCTGCTCCACAGAAACACATTCCTGCTTAATGAAAAAGGGTAAACATATTCCGCATGCAGAAGATAGGGCCTAGCCTTTCTGTCTCCGTTTAAGTGATTTCCAGAGCTTGCATCCATAGAAGGCCCATGGCCCCCTCGCAATGCACAAAGAAATATATGCACACACTGACTCTAGTGATGAGCAACCTTTGCTTGAGTGACCTTTTAATTCAGATAATACATCCCCGGACCCAAGATATCAGATAATACCAGACGAGCAGGTCGTCCTGACACTCAAGGCTTCTCTACTAGAACGAAAGTCAGCTCCCTCCAGCCTCCGCCAGTTACACGTCAATTCCACGTCATGACCAAGTTTAGGCACACAAGTAGGGTAAAGGTTCCTGCTGACCATGCAGACCCCCTCCATGTATCCACCCACCTATGACACACCTATGACTCATCAAGTGAACACCCACGTGTACGCCTTCTTACACGCCCTTTTCACGCCCATGTGCTCTTATCTCTCACCTTCGCATGCTCCGCCTGGAGCGCTCCGCCTTCTCTATGCAAGTCAATGTATGTTTAAACTATAAATAATGTACTCTGTGAATAAAGTTCAGATGACGATCCTTCCTGATCCCTAGTGGTGATGGAACCCGATTCTCCCTTAACTCGAGTTACTGAATAAAGCCCTTCTGAATCGGACACCACGGACTCTGCCTCTCATTATATGCATGATCCTTGTTAATGTATAGAAATTCCGACAGGGTAATAATTTTATTTACCACATAATCTGGCACCCGAATAGGGACCAGTCCCCTTCCCCACGCGCCGGAGATGTAGGTCCAGCCCCTGCCCCCTTCTACAGCCGTGACGGACTTCAAGTGTACACGACAGCAGGACTTCCTGCCTACTCCCTCAGGCTCACGGAGGAGACGGAGACTGCGACCAGGCATCCACACGAGGCGGTGAGGATTGCGGACCATCCCAACCAGAGCCCAAGCCGAGAGAGCAAGGTCCGAGGTATCCCGAGCCCCACCTGTTCCGAGGCGCATGCGCAGCAGCAGCAGTAGCAGTATCAAGTTTCCGAGGCCTTCGAGTTCTGCTTCCCGGTGAGTACCGTTATTGGGAACGCATAGAGACGGGTTCATTTATTTGAGCCCGGTAAAGACGTGTCTGGGTACACAGGCACGGTAAAGACGTGTCTCTTTATGAGACCGGTATGGTTGTACTGTTTTGCAGTACATAAAGTTAACAGTTTTTCAAGTTCATGTTTTTCCCCATATACTAGTCAGGATGTATCTGTTTTTAATGTTTTAGTGTTGTAGTGTGAATGGTTGTTTTCAGTCTATTTTTTGTGTATATTGTGTTTTTTTAAGTTAGTTCCAACATGCCACTGTTTTCGAAATTACGTCAGATAGGGACCAGGAAAGGGATACTCGAAGAGTCAGTTCCCGTCCCGCCTAGAGACACTCCTGGTCATTTTATGTATCAGAAGCATGGGCTAGATGCCATACTGTTTTTAGACTTATGGGTAGATTACACGAAGGATCTAGAAGAGAAGTATAGATGGCCTGCCTCAGGAAAATGGGATGCTGAATGCATTATGAAAGTAGAGGAAGCACTATGGAAAAAGAAAGTGAGACCGTCCCAGAAAGATGCCATTGAGTTATGGCGTAAAGAAGCGCATAGAAGAGCAGAGAAAGAATTCCACAAAGCAGAGAGGAGTAAAGAGGCAGCAGAAAAAGCCAGAGAAAAAGAACTACAGGAAGAGGGGGAACGGGTCAAGGCAGAACAAGCAGATAGAGAAAGAAATGCCCTCATTGCAGGTATTTATCCCGTCCTCACTGAAGGACTAGCTAAAGTGACCCCCTCAGAAGTACCCAGTAAGTTGCCACCACCACTAATACCGACTAAAGTACGTAGACATAAACAGACGGAAGCTGAGGCTTTTATTTCCTCCTATCTAGAAGAGCCCGCTCCAGATTATGTAAACACAGAATTCCCACCTCCTGCCAACAATTCTCCCTTCCCTCCGCCCCCATCACAGGATCTGCTTACACAAATGCGGCTTCCCCAGGCCGTGAAAGACGACGTAGGACAAGGGGCAGTGGGAAGGGGGCCACCAGGAACGCCACGAACACCGCCAGCAACACGAGCACTGCTGGGGTTAGGGTTACAACGAACGCCACAAATGACAGCATCACCCTATAAGCATAATGTAACGATTTCACATTGTATATACGATCCAGTACCAGGTGTGGGTGCAATGCTCGTGTACTCACTAAGATTAAGACACGCTGTAGACTATTTGATCACACTACCAGGTATGAAGGAAAATTTAGATAAAATATATGAATTCATTAGAACGGGGGAGGGACCCGAGAGTATAGAAGAGGCCATGAAACAAAGAAAAGTGGAGGTTAAATGCATGATTCTACGTTTTTTGATTAACTGTCTGATCAGGGAGCAAGACCAACCAGACAAAGGAGTAAATAGAGGTCTGACTGATTGGAGTGACAACATAGCTACTGGTCGGCATGACAAACAGGGACAGACAGAATGCATGTACAAGAAAATACGAAAAGAGATCTTAAAGTTACACAGGAAAGAGTCTGACGGGAAAGATGAGTCAGAAGATGTAGAGCCCGAAACCGAGGAAATGAATAAAATAAATTATGTAGGCAAAGCACGACAGTTTGACAGGCCCAAGTGCCTCGACTACCGCAAACAGGGACCTCCTATAGAAGAAAGATATTCCCTCGAAAATCTATTCCAAGCTACTGAAAACGCACTGAAAAGACGGGTAGAGTGCGATAGACCCCACACCTCACACGAACAGGAATTAGCCCGGTCAGCCGTTCAATGGGTGTCTAATTCTAATATATATAACAGTGATGTAGTTG
The DNA here is from genome assembly GCF_964263255.1 of Lissotriton vulgaris. Lineage (NCBI taxonomy): Eukaryota > Metazoa > Chordata > Amphibia > Caudata > Salamandridae > Lissotriton > Lissotriton vulgaris. The sequence goes on along the minus strand of NC_141695.1, from coordinate 156,488,780 downwards.
CCCAGACCTTTTTGAGCCTTCCGCCGAACGAATAGCGTTTGGCTGGTATTTACATGGTTCAACATTTGATAACGTTGTACGAAAGTCAATATTCTGATCCCGGTCCCTTGTATAAATTACTGGACGATATACTTCTAGACAGATGGATAGACCTAGGTACTGAATTAATTAATGTCATTCTGGACCAACGACATAAGTACTTGACTTTTCTGACTACGTGTATGATTCCTGCCCCACACCACAACAGAAAGAGCTTACACATAGACAGACAGAACCCCCTACGAGAGGTGCATCCCGTTAAAAATACAGCGGGTGAGCTTCAGCGAGTGTATGTTTACACACCCTTGACGAAAATAGAAATACTGGAAATGAAAAAGATGCTGCCCTGCCATGATAAAGACCCGGGGGGGTTCCACTGTGAATTAAAAGACATTCTCCGCATAGGGGATTACACGTACGCTGACATCATTAAATTATTGAAAGTATTGTTACCTGCTGGTATTTACGAAAAGCTTAAAGAGAAAGATTGGGAGGTGGGGGAGAAAAAGATAAGTTGGGCAGAATTGGAAACAGAGGATAAAGGACGGGACCCTGGTGTTGGTCTTGGGGATAAAGCTAAAGTCCTACCCGAACTCCTGATACAGGTCCTGCCGAGATTATTGATTACTAAAAAGGAAGATTGGGATGCCATTTCAGCCTGCAAACAGAAACAAGACGAGGACACTAGTGATTTGTATTCTAGATTCGAGAAATGTTTTTCTATTAATAGTGGCCTTAAGCCAAGTAGTGAATCATATCCACATCTTTTTGTGAGCAAATTAGTAGAGAATTCCTTACCCCCGATCAAGAATAGAGTACTGAAGGTTGAGAGTACCTGGCAAGCAAATAGCCCTTCCCAAATGTTGCAAATGTTACAATACCACCAGAACAGAATTAGAGAGGAACAGGAAAATGAAAAGAGACGCATGAAAGATACGAAAATGAAAGTGCTGGTTGCACAATCGGTACCAGCTAATGGGAATAAAAAGGGCACGACACCTGTTAAAGGGAACTGTAATTATTGCAAACAACCAGGTCACTATGTAAATGAATGTGCCGTCCTGAAACACAATATAGCTACAGGCAAGACAAAAGAAAGACCGCATCCTCCTAGACAGAATAGCACCCCACAGAATACGCAACAGACAGTAGCGAATTTTCCGCCCCCACCAGCAGCTGCCACACAACAAGCCACACAACAGATGTACCAGTACACACAGTCAGACTATCCAGAATTCCAACAGTTCTCATGAAACAGCCTAGAGAGGGAGGTTGGCTTGCCCCTTATTGAGGTTCCTGTAGATCAAGAAGGTCCCTATGTACATAGCCGTGTATTGGGAAAGGACAGAGCATTTTTGATTGACACAGGGGCAAGCAGAACTACCATCAGTCATGACGAGGTTCCAGGGGCACCCCTCTCAGGCTCACAGAATGTTTCCCTGGGATTTTCAGGAAAGCCTATTGTTAACGAAGTGTCAAAGCCAGTTTCCCTAGGAGTCGGTCCATTGTCTCGTACCACAGACTTGTTACTTACTAAGTCATGTCCAGAAAATTTGCTTGGTATAAAGACATTGAAAGAACTAGGAGCAGTTATATGTTGTTCTCCGGAAGGAGTACGATTGTTCTTACGTGATTTTAAAGGACATTATGTGTTGAAAGATTTTGATCACAGACTCCAGAATGTACCACAGCATTTATGGGCACAAGGTCCAACTGATGTAGGTTGCATGCACATTACGCCACACCGTGTCACTATCAAACCAGAAGTAGTACTGCCACGCATCCGACAATACAAGTTACCACCTGATGCCGTAGTAGCTTACTGAAAATTGTTGACAAACTCATTGCACAAGGAGTGGTAGTAGAGACTGACTCGAATGTATGTAATTCACCTGTCATCCCTATTCTTAAACGAACAGACCCTAATGCACCACCAGTCTACAGACTAGTGATTGATCTTCGGGAATTGAACAAATGCGTAATTCCTCAATACCCAGTGGTCCCTGACATTTCTTCATTACTGACTGCAATTGATTCCGAGGCGACGTTCTTTTCTGTAATTGACCTAAAGAACGCCTTCTTCAGTGTCCCAATCCATCCAGAGAGCCAATACCTCTTCTGATTCAGTTTAAATGGACGCAGCTTTAAATTTACGAGAGCTCCTCAAGGATTCACAGAAAGTCCGAGTATTTACAGTCAAGCATTAAAGAGACAACTGGACAGTATTCACATGCCTGCCAACACCGCACTGCTCCAATATGTAGACGATATCCTGATCACAGCACGTACAGAACCAGACTGCGAACATGCATCACTGACAGTTTTACATTTCTTGGCAGAAAAGGGACACAAAGTGTCCCCTTCGAAGTTGCAATTCTGTGCACAGCAAGTGGTGTACCTTGGACACTTGCTGTCCAAGAGGGGTAGACAGCTGACACAAGACCGTATTCAGTTAATTGCTAACCTTTCACAGCCCAAGACACAAAAGGAAGTACGGGCCTTCATTGGCCTCACTTCTTACTGCAGACAATGGATTCCCCAGTATGCCTATCTAGCCAAACCACTCATACAGCTAACAACACAGGAGACAGCGTCTTCGACTGTCCTTCCTTGGACACAAGAACATACCCTGGCATTTGAAGAATTGAAAAAAGCCTTATGTCAAGCACCAGTTTTAGCGACTCCTTGTTACAGCAAGCCTTTTATGCTTTTTGTCACTGAACGAGATGGAACAGCATTATCTGTCCTTACACAAGATCAAGCAGGAAAACACAAGCCTTGTGCTTATTTTTCTAGTACATTAGATCCAGTGGCCCAGGCTCTGCCTGCGTGCCTGAAATCAGTTGCAGCAACAGCCCTTGCTATAAGACAGAGTGATTCCATAGTGTTAGGACACCCCCTGACAGTACAGGTTCCACATTCAGTGGAAGTTCTCTTAAATAGGACACAGACACAACATCTGACGGTAGCGAGACTGACAGGATAGGAACTGACATTATTTCAGCCGCACATAGAGATCAGACGATGCAACATTCTGAACCCTGCTACACTCTTGCCCTCAAGCACAGTGGACACTGCACCACATGACTGTGTGGAAGTAATTAATACAGTGACGAAACCAAGACAAGACCTGACAGACATTGCATTGCCAGACCCTGACCTGACACTTTATGTGGATGGTTCATGCATGAGAACAAGCACAGGAGAGTTAGTGGCCGCATATGCCGTGACCACTGATACTGAAGTCATAGAGACACAAAGAATAGACACACTGTCAGCACAAGCAGCAGAGCTCATCGCTCTGACGCAAGCCTGCATACGAGCCAAGAACTTGAAAGTGAACATATATACAGATTCACAGTATGCCTTCGGGGTCGTTCATGACTTCGGAGTGTTATGGAAGGAGAGAGGTTTCCTGACCTCTCATGGGGCAAAGATTCAGCATGGTCCCCTTATTCAGGCTCTGTTAGAAGCAATACACTTGCCTACAGCCATAGCCATCATGAAATGCAAAGCACACACGAACGTTACAGACACCATTTCCCAGGGTAACGACCTGGCAGATCGAACGGCTAAAGTTACAGCCCAGACACCAACGGACACGACAAAGACAAAAGTATCATCACCGACAAACAACATGACAGTCAGGGATCCCTCACAAGATGTACTCGACATACAGACACATGCCACTCCAGACTAAATAAAGAAATGGACTGAACAAGGAGGGGTCCAGACTGACCAGGGTTGGATGACAAAAGGCAAAACTACATGGTTTCTCCCAGATTCTATGGTACAAGTCATCATAAACACAGCACATAGTCCAGCACACTTAGGAGAAAAGGCAATGCTAGACAGTTTACAGAATATTTGGTTTAACAAGCACCTGCGTGCAGCAGCGAAACAGAAAGTACATACCTGTATGATCTGTTGCCAGTTCAATCCAGGCAAAGGCATTCCGGTGGAACAAGGTGGATTTCATCCCCCTGACCACCCTTTTGAAGTCCTCCAGATGGATTATATCCAGATGGACAGATGTAGAGGATACAAATACGTCCTAGTAGTTGTATGTGCACTATCTAGATGGACAGAAGCGAACCCAGTCCCAGAATATACTGCTGTGACCACCGCTAGGCAATTGGTACGAGAGTTCTTTCCACGGTACGGATTGCCCCGTGTCGTGTACTCAGATAACGGTCAGCCATTCTCCTCTGAATTAATGAAACAAGTATCTCTTCTGCTAGGTTACCAGTGGAAATTCCATTGTGTACGACACCCAGAGGCAGCCGGACTTGTTGAGCATCACAACCAGACACTTAAGACAAAGTTAGCGAAAGTCTGTGCAGAAAAAGGTGTGGATTGGATGGTAGCCTTGCCGGTTGCCCTCTTTTACATGCGTATGGTAGCTCATTCCAGAACAGGCCTGTCCCCTTACAAGGTGGTTTTTGGTAGGCCACCGAATATGTGGGGTACGCCTATGCCAAAGAAAATTACTGATGTTGACAGTAATATGCTGACAGATTACCTGGCTTCCTTGATGTCTGCACTACTCTCTTGTTGCCGCCGCTTTCCCCGACAACACCCAAGTTAAAGAACATACCATAGTTCCGGGGGATGTAGTGCTGGTCCGGAATTTTGATCGTTCAAGCCCTCTCGAGCCCCGCTGGCGAACGCCGAAGTTAGTACTGCTTACCACGAGGACTGCCGTCAAGGTCGAGGGAAGAAAAGGGTGGATCCACGCCCAGCATATCAAAAAATTCCATGGACACGCCGGAACTGTGATAAAGACTAAAGACTGCCCTGAAATTAATGACTCAAAGCCCCCTTTGCTAGAAGAGACTCCGCAACAGGAGTATAAGTCTAAGTTACGCTCTAGTAAGTCAGACAGCGTTTAATTGTTTAAGTCCACCCTGTGGTGAATCGGTTAGACAGGTTCCTGACATGTATAAGATCGTAGACCAGAATAGCAGACAGAGAGATAAGAAAGAGAAATACTGCAAGATTTTACGAAGCAGATGTATAGTTACTCTGATTATTATGTTTCTTCTAAGTATATCGATTATATGTATCAGCTTGACACTACATGTTTTCATTCCTCCTATTGCATCACATATACACCCTTCCTTTAATGACACTGTAGAGCACACATTCAGTGATCTGCCACCCCATAAACTGTCCTATCGACTAGCACTGCGCAACAATACTTTTATCCGAATGTTGCACCATTCTCATCGGACCAGCAATGTAACGAATTGCTGGGTATGTGGCCGACTCCCACCTTATCAGAAAACGAAGGGAGTTTTGCCCCTTTTTCCTTTTCCGTTCTCGCACAATGGTTCGTGCGGAGCATGGTTTGCTTTAATGTCATCACAAGACAGAAAGTTCACAGATTCCCAGAGCGATTGGATTTGGGGAGATTCGAATAAAGTAATGAATAAGGCATGTTTTCCAGATGAAGATGGTTTTCCCCAGAAAAAAGGGACCGATCTAGAAAATGAAGTGTACAAACAAGGAAATGCTTCCCTTAACTTTATGATTCTGAATGTCCAGTTCGAGGAAAATACAGGTCCACCGTTCATATCAGTCTTACCAGTAAAAGGTGAATTCTGCGTTAGAAAGAAAGGGTCAGTGCCTTTGGGACACAGTGATTGTAGTACTGTCATCGAGTTCAATGATAAAGGAAAGCCTACTTTCAAAGCTTCTCGCCATTCCTATTCCATTTGCGGTCAGACAGCCTATGTACGTCTGCCCTTAGACTGGGGTGGAACGTGTTATATTGCGTTCCTGCTGCCACCAGTTTTTCTAGCCCCATCCCATTATCAGCGAGATTCACGACTAGTGCATGTTAGAAATAAGAGGGAGACTGATTCCCCAGTGATTGATCAGACTGAGACAGCTTTGGAGCAATATACAGATTTCAATAAAGGATTCTTTTTCTTCATAGGTCCCGTCCAAAACAGTAAATTAATACGCAGGTTAACAAGAACTCTTGAAGCAGTAGAAAATGAGACTGCATCTGCTCTGGCGAACTTGACAGAGGAGCAGTCTGCGATGAGACTTGTTGTTCTTCAGAACCGCCTTGTTCTTGACGTCATCCTGGCAGATAGGGGTGGGGCTTGTAGAGTGATCGGCTCCAGTTGTTGCGTGTTTATTCCTAATAACGCGCCATCCGTGTATGCAGCAATAACAAGACTCCACAAGATAGCTCACGAGATACATCAAAACCCAGGCACATGGACTTGGTCCGGTTGGCTCTGGAGTGTAATATCAGCATGGGGATGGAAAGTATTGTCGTTCCTAGGAATGATACTGCTTATTATATTTAGTTGCTGTCTCTGTCTGCAATGTGGCCCGGCGATTTGCGGCTTGTGTGCCACTGCCTGTATTCCCCATCCACGTATACAACAGAAAAAGGATGAACAAATGATGCTGTATGATCAGATATATGGTATCATGAATATAGATGTGTCCTGAAGGGTACAGCAGGGAACAAGGAGGGAATGAGGAAATAGAAATTTTATGTGGCCAATGTGTCCCCTACATGTACCCTATGTATGTCCATGTCACCATGCATTTCCCCTCTCATGCCTGTAATAATAATGCCTCTGCATTTCCGTTCAACGTTAGCATGTCAGTTACCAGGCCCTCCATGAAAGAAACGTTAATTCTGCACTGAGGCCTATGTTGCCAATGCACTTGCATGGTGCACGTTTAAAAGTCGAGATGAACACGTTTTGTGGCACAGCTGAGCCAGGACCCGAATTCAGGCTCCATGGCTCCTGACACTCTGAAAACTGCAGTTTAGTTATGTATCCCTGACCTCTCACATACTTCCTGCTCAGCCGAGAGGTGCCCAGCCCGGCCTGCCAAGACAGTATTTTGCTTACAGTTATCTGCCCTGCTCCACAGAAACACATTCCTGCTTAATGAAAAAGGGTAAACATATTCCGCATGCAGAAGATAGGGCCCAGCCTTTCTGTCTCCGTTTAAGTGATTTCCAGAGCTCGCATCCATAGAAGGCCCATGGCCCCCTCGCAATGCACAAAGAAATATATGCACACACTGACTCTAGTGATGAGCAACCTTTGCTTGAGTGACCTTTTAATTCAGATAATACATCCCCGGACCCAAGATATCAGATAATACCAGACAAGCAGGTCGTCCTGACACTCAAGGCTTCTCTACTAGAACGAAAGTCAGCTCCCTCAAGCCTCCGCCAGTTACACGTCAATTCCACGTCATGACCAAGTTTACGCACACAAGTAGGGTAAAGGTTCCTGCTGACCATGCAGACCCTCCATGTATCCACCCACCTATGACACACCTATGACTCATCAAGTGAACACCCACGTGTACGCCTTCTTACACGCCCTTTTCACGCCCATGTGCTCTTATCTCTCACCTTCGCATGCTCCGCCTGGAGTGCTCCGCCTTCTTTATGCAAGTCAATGTATGTTTAAACTATAAATAATGTACTCTGTGAATAAAGTTCAGATGACGATCCTTCCTGATCCCTAGTGGTGATGGAACCCGATTCTCCCTTAACTCGAGTTACTGAATAAAGCCCTTCTGAATCGGACACCACGGACTCTGCCTCTCATTATATGCATGATCCTTGTTAATGTATAGAAATTCCAACAGGGTAATAATTTTATTTACCACAATACTTGCACATTTTAAAAACTGTACTTTGCGTTTGCACAGCTATTTTAAAACTGATTACTAGTTTAAATACTCCACACATTTTAAATTCTCTATTTCCTCACATGCTAACACGAAGGGCTCTCTCCCCAGTCTACCGCAAGAAGTCTCATTTGAGTGGAGCGAGACCTGGCCCGACACACTTCCGGTGGAGCATGAGTTAGCGGTTTAGTGCTCAACTCCCCTCCACATATAACAGATGCCACCACAAATGCGCAGCGGACGCACGCAGCGGGCGCACCACTGGCATGCCAAAGGCAAGCCCGTCTAAACAGGCCGAGGGGCCAGAACCCCCGGCCCCCTGACACATTGGCAGCATAAGTATTCCAGTACACTGCTGAAATCCCTGAAAAGGCCTTCCGAGCCACAATGCACGCATTCAATCTCGATCCAAAGGTCACAAAATAGATGCCCCCAGTCTCATTTTGAGATCCCCTCACCCCTGGCCCCTCCTCCCTGCCATAAGACAACATACAAACTTCTCCTGCTCAACTGCACATCCCTTCCCAAACACATAACCGAAATTTCAATCCTTCTAAGGGTGGAGGCCCCCAAAGTCCTTATTCTGACAGAAACTTGGCTGAATACTTGTTCTGACCCGGACATAGTCTAAGCCCTACCTCCAGGTTACTCAATCGAGAGAGTGGACAGAGGGACAGGAAAGGGGGGGGGGAATTGCTATCCTATATAAAGACCACCTAACCTGTCGCCTGATAGATAACCCGTTATCAGACTGTGAAAATACCCATTTTGTGATCAATTTCACCCCCTCCCTCACACTCTCTGGGATTCTTGTCTATCGCCCTTCTGGATCACCAGGACAGTTCGCGAAGTCATTACTAGAAACAGTAGGGATTCTTGCTAGTCGTACGGCTACCCTCTTGGGGGATTTTAACCTTCATTTCAAAGACCCCAGAGCCTCACTCACCACAGAACTAGCCCAGGACTTGGCAACCTACCAACTTCTTCAAAAGGTTTCACTTCCCACCAAAGAAAAAGGCCACCTTCTGGACCCCATTTTCTCTAATCTAGAAAATTTGTCAGGATACAAGCCCACCCCCCAGCATGGTCCGACCATTTCCTAATACCCCTTCTTTGGATTCACCCCCATAAGGCACCCTGCCTCCCCCGCCGCGTTCATTAATGCGACCCTGGTCCAAACTTCCCATGAAGAAATGGATACTAGAATTGAACAGATCATAACCCAGTCCTGCTACGGACCCCACAATGAATATAACAATTTTCACAACTGGATTGAGGGGGCTCTCAACTTGGTGTTCAGTAAAGACTCGACCCAAAGAAAAACGGGCCCCAACCGCTCACTATGGTACACCCCCAAACTACGTACCCTACGTACCCTAAGGCAGCATTGCAAAAAAGAGAAGATGGAGGAGAGACTTCTCTCCTACAAAAAAGCTTGAATATAGGTCGAACTAACGTCATTACAAATCAGAAGTTAAAGCTGCACAGGCCTCCTTCTACGATGGAAAGATCCTAGCAGCAAGTAACTCCCAGAGAAATTTTCAACATTGCCACTAAATTAATGAAGAATCCTGCCCCCCCGGTGATTCCTCTAATCACCGTTGTACTGAATTATCACCGTTGTACTGAATTGGCGAATTTCTTCCTCTCTAAAATCCATAACATCCTTAAACACCTTCCTCAAAAAAGACCCGATTAACTCCAACATACACATAAATGAGGGCCCACAACCAGACAAACTAGAACTAAGGTCTTTCCCGCCTCTAACTCAGGATTGCTTCCTCGCTTTACTATCATTATTAAAAAGTGGCTCCCCCTTTGAGCCCGCACCCCCCAATAACCTGTCATTGGTTGGACCCTCCATTGCCCCTATGACCCCTAAACTAATTAATACCTCCATCAACTCTAGTACAGTACCTACCAAGTGGAAAAAGGCAATGGTCCGCGCCTTGTTAAAAAAAAAAAACAACATAGACCGCAGATCTGGGCAACTTCCGACTGATCTCCCTCCTGCCGGGCATCAGCAAAATAGCAGAGAAACACACTAACTGCGCCCTCTCGGCATTCCTCAAAACTAATGGCGCCCTCCACCCCTCTCAAACAGTTTTCCGGCCCGGCCAGGGAACTGAAACCACCCTTACTGTCAGTGGTGGAGGAAACAAGGAACATTTTGGATGCAGGAGGTGCAGTGTAGTTCCTATATTCCCAATAGGCTCTGCACATTGGAATAATATATCCTATAGATTAGACGAAGGACTGAGGTCTACTAGGTCTCTATCGAATACATTAGACTTAATTGTGAGTGCCAGCTAGCTCAGAGGTCACTAGAAACTCTCTCGAATAAACAAGAAGGGATTCGTTTCTGACAACTGCAGAAACATGAGAACTTTGTTTCCCCAAGATAAAACTGATCATCAGAGTTGTGGAAACAATAGATAGATATTTCACTCAGTCAATCATGCATGCTTCGTTTCACCAGAGGTGCAGAGAATAGATACAGGCGTTTTCAATAAGAAGGTTTTTATTGAAAAGTTTTCTTTCTAAAGCATAAGAAATTAACTGCTACAATCGTAAAAATAGTTGTAAAATATAATGTATACAGTATAAAGAGTAGAATAAAATAATACTGTAAGAGGATTGTATGGTTCCCGAATCATAGATAAATACATACATAAATAACAGAGGCTAAAAGTACTCAACTGGTGCTTCTAAAATACGCCTACCCCTGTGTACCTAACCTAAGCTTAGTACGAGGGAGGAAGTAAGTGAGGTGTAGCATAAATGTAGTATTCTTTTGCCAATAATCTGTCCAAGATTTCTCTTTGGGTCTAATCAGCTCCGTACCTTAGCTTAGAATGAAGAAGGTCAGTCTCAAGACTCGATCTCCCTGCAACCCGCAAGGGTATCCTGGAAACACTGGAGCTGGATTTCGCAGCAGGAGAAAAGACAGAGTCTCTCTCAGTGCGTCTGCTGGAGGGTCGGCTTTCTTCGGCACTTGCTTTAGCAGGATTCATCGGGCAAGTAGATAGTTGAACTGCTTCAAACCACTGTGTGTTTGCTAAGGCTAGTGTGGGCATATTTATGCCTTGAAGTTGCTGAGTTTGACGTAAAGGTGGACATGATAACGTCATTAAAGACTCTCAGTTCTTTGAAAACTCTATGAGTTCTTGGATAAGTCAGTTCTCGAGCACGGGAAAGTCCCTAGCTGCTGAAGCCGAGTTTTCCAAGAAATCGTTGTAGATTTTCGGAACTAGTGGAAGTAGCCCTGCCGTATTTGGACTGCATGAGCTATGTCTAAATATGGTTATGATTCTTATGCCTATATAAGGACATAGTGATTTATACCTATATAAGGGCATCAATCGGGGAATTTCCAATAGTGTCCTAAAATGGTTCACAACAGAGGTACAGCTGCAATCATCCTCCTTGACCTCAGCGCGGCATTCAACACGGTCATCCACCCTCTCCTGGTCCACCACCTTAGGAGGGCAGGAGTGTCAGGAACAGTGCTAAAATGGCTACAGCCCTTCCTTGTAGGTAGATCTTTCCAGGTCTTCCAAGACAACCATACCTCACAAACCTTGCCATTAGGGTGCGGAGTACCACAGAGCTCTTCACTTAGCCCCACCCTTTTTAATGTATATATGGCCCCTAGTGTCTCCATTCGGAATCCATGTGGTGACCTATGCTGACGACTGGTCATAGCACTGAGACACCCCGGCCAACAAGCTATGGTCCTTCTACCATGCCTGGAGGAAGTAGTCAAGTGGATGAGTCTCTCCCACCTGAAACTCAATGGTGAGAAGACGGAACTCACGATACTGGGCGACCATCCGAGCCCAGGACTAAATATGCTCTGGCCACCCTCAATGGGACCAGTGCCCACTCCCAAAACAGAAATAAAAAGCCTAGGAATATGGCTAGACAAGAACCTCAGCTTTAAAACCCAGGCAAGAAAGAAGACAGCGGCCTCCTGTTATGGCTTGCTCCAAATTATTTGTAAATTCCTTCCCCTTTTACCCCCTCTCGCAAAAAGATTATTCACTCAGGCCCTAGTCTTGTCTAGATTGGACTATGGCAATGCCCTCTACTTAGGTGCCCCTAAAGGGGTCATCTCCAAGCTACAGGTCATACAGAACTGTGCCGCAAGGCTGCTCTCTGATACCCCTGCTCGCTGCTCAGAAACACCAGCTGTGCACTCTCTTCATTGACTCCCAGTACAGCAGTGTGTAAACTTCAAAGCTCTTTGCATAGCACACAAATCCCTAAACAATCACAGGCCACTAATCAACAGGGGCATGATTCGCCCATATAGAGCAAACAGGGCACTTCGTTCAAATGAACTCCACCTTGCAACGATTACTAGGATTAAAAAGGCCAGAAGCGGAGGCAGGCTCTTCTCACTAAACAGCTCTAAATTATGAGATGCCTTCCCACTACACCCGCGGAGCGAACTTAATCATCTGAAATTCCGTAAACAATTGAAGACTTGTCTGTTCATATAGATCCCTCCTCTTTCCTCCTTTCGTACCAATGCAGCTCTGGGATGCCTTCGGGTAGCCATGCCCTCTACAAATGTCAAATACAATACAATACAATACAATATTTATATGATTGTTTACATGGTACATTTATGTTGGAGCTTGTAATACTTTAGCAGCGCATAAAGATTCGCACAAATCCTGCCTTGTTTAGAAATACAATTTCTGAATATCAACTCTTTTGCAATACGTGGAACATGAATACGTTTCACAGCTTGTTGTTTTCTTTGGTTAAAGTTGAAATATTAACAGTGCAAAAGAGGTCTTGAGCTTGAGCCGAAATCCAAAGGGGACTGGGGTGTTAAGAAACACAGTGTCATACAGTGGTTTGCACCCTGTCCAAGTAGAGACCCTCACTCTAGTCAGGGTAGGGTGATTATGGGGCTCAGATAACCCCTGCTCACCCCCTTTGGCTGGAGCACTCAACGCAATTGTAAAGCATTTGTAAAGCATCTGTACATACACACACAGTAACAGTGAAAACATTACGAAAGGAGACCACACCAGTTTAGAAAAATAATCAATATTTATCAGTATGAAACACCAAAAGTCCGGCATATACAATTAAAGATATCACATTCAAAAGGGTGAACAATCTAAATATCGAATTATGAATATCGAGTTGCCCAAAAATAAAATTCTAAATATCGAGTTGCCAAAATATCGACTTACAAAAATATAGTGGTGCAGAATATTGAAATGCAGGTAAGAAATATCATTTTAAATAATATCAAAGTTAGTAATATCGACAGTCAGAATAGAGTTGTTAAAAATATCAAATTTTTTGGGGGTGTTTTAAGTGTTGGTATATGTGTTAAAAGTTTATATAATGTTTGTAATGTATGTTGAAATTTTTTTAAACAATGAATTTTATGATAAATTATTTTTGCGTATTTTAGGCCCGTAGCGGGTTGTGTGCTTATAGGGGAATAGGGTGGGAAGTAATTTAATTATAATATAGCAATTAAGAATGTTTTTGAATTAATTAGTTAGACGTTAATTGATTTTTGGGTAATTTTATTCTGTAGCGGGATGTGGGTTTATAGGGAAATAGGGTGGAAAGTAATTGAATGTAAATTAATTTATTAAAAAAATTATTAATTAATAATTCTGTATCTAATAATTTATATTGGTAATTGTGTTGAATAATTAATTATTAATTATAAATTGATAATGTATTGGTAATTATGTTTATTGTGTAAAAATATTAATTAGTTATGAATTATTAACAATTAATTTGTTAATATTTTAGGAGTGTGTTGTGGGTTTATAGGGGAATAGGGTGAGAAGTATTTTAATTGTAATTAAGTAATTAATACATGTTATTTATTGATATTGATAATTAATTTATTGTTAATTAATAATTGGTAATTCATTTTTATTAATCGATTAATTGATAATTATATTAATTGTGTTAATTATTATTTGTGCGCGTTCTGGGTTTAAATTGGAATAGTTTTGAAAGTAATTAATTGTAATTAAGTAATTATTAATTTTTATTTTTGGGGATTGATAATTTATTGTTAATTATTAATTGGTAATTAATGTATATTTGATTAATTGATAATTATATTAATTATGTGTCATTTTATGTGAAGTAGAGTGTGTGTTTATCGAGGAACAGGGTGGGAAGTAATTTTATGTTATTAAAGTAATTATACATTTTTATTTATTGGTAATTTTAATTAATGTATTGTTAATTTATTAATAATTCATTATTTAATTACATTTTATTTTTAATTAATAAGTATGTTATTTTTAACCTTTATGCTATCCAACACTTTCTCCACTGTTGCATTCTTTGGAGTGGGAATAGTAATTTTTACCCCTATGCTATCCAACACTTTCCCTACTGTTGCACTCTCTGGAGTGTGAATAGTAATTTTTACCCCTACGCTATCCAACACTTTCCCTACTGTTGCACTCTCTGGAGTGGAAATAATAATTTTTACAGTTACACTATACAACACTTTCCCTACTGTTACACTTGGTGGAGTGGGAATAGTAATTTTTACCCACCCGCTATCCAACACTTTCCCTACTGTTGCACTCTCTGGAGTGGGAATAGTAATTTTTACAGTTACACTATACAACACTTTCCCTACTGTTACACTTGTTGGAGTGGGAATAGTAATTTTTACCCACCCGCTATCCAACATTTTTCCTACTGTTGCACTTGTTGGAGTGGGAATAGTAATACTTACCTCTACGCTATCCAACATTTTCCCTACTGTTGCACTCTCTGGAGTGGGAATAGTAATTTTTACAGTTACACTATACAACACTGTCCCTACTGTTACACTCGTTGGAATGGGAATAGTAATTTTTACCCACCCGCTATCCACCAATTTCCCTACTGTTGAACTCGTTGGAGTGGGAATAGTATTTTTACATACCCGCTATCCAACACTTTCCCTACTGTTGCAATTACCGGAGTGGGAATAATAATTTTAACCCCTCCGACAGCACTATCACTATACCCGACGGATACAAAATCCAGTGGATGGACCGTCTCAACCTAGCTGGGAGGAGGACTCGCCATTGCACACAAGAACTCTCTCCGGCTCACCACATCCAGCACAAACAACTCCTTGACCCCCACAGAATATATCCATTTCCAGATCCAGACCAACCCTAGAACCACCCCTATGCAGCACCCTCACCTACACACCTTCTGGACCACAAACCGGGTTCAGCGCTACCATCACCGACATCATCATGCCCCACACCATCATCTCCATGGACTACATACTGCTCAGAGACCTGAATTTCCACCTCAACAAACTCAGCGACCCCCAACACCACCGCCCTCCTGGACAACCTTGTCAACATTGTACTAAAGCAGCTTGTCACCACCCTCACCCACAAGCTAGGACCCACCCTCAACCACTATCTTCGCAAAAGTGAACAACATCCCCTTCAGCCACACTACACAACTCCTCTGGATGGACCATTACTGTTTGTTGGAGTTACATAGGTGAGCCAGCCTGTCTGTGCAGTCGGTGATCCATTTTTAGAGTTTGTGAGCTGAGTTGACGTTGGTCATAGGGGAGGGGGCGCATAGTTGAGGGTGGAGTTGAGGTGTTCTTCGGAGACATTGCTCCAATTCCTGCATGGGTGCGTGGTGTAGTTTTGTGTGCAGTGGGTTCAGAGAAGAAGTGTACGCATCCGTACTCTCCTCGACAAGGGCCACCATTGGCCCTCATGCTATTTGACCTCTCCGCAACTTTCAACACCATCTCTCACTGCACACTCAGCGCTAGACTCCACGACATAGAGGGAACTGCCCTCGACTGGATCTGCTCTTTGCTCACCAGCCGAACCCAAAGAATCAAATTCCCACCATTACTCTCCAAACCCACAGAGATCACCTGTGGTTCACCCCAAGTATCATCGCTCAGCCCCACGCTTTTGAACATCTACATGGCTCCCCTAGATTGCCATCATCAGCTAGCACGGACTCAGCATAGTCTCCTATACCGACGACACCCAGCTCATCCTCTCCCTCACAATGGAACCCAACACCGCTAGACTAAGCTTCCAGGTAGGAAGGAAAGACGTCGCTTCCTGGATGAGCAGCAGCTGCCTGAAGCTCAATTAAGAGAAGACTGTAGTCCTCCTATCCACCCCCTCCACATGGGACTACACCTGGTGGCCCACCGCCCTTGGCAACCTCCCATGCCTACGGACAATACCCACAACCTCAGCCTCATACTCGACTCATCCATCACCATGACCGGACAGGTCAAAGCCATCACCCCCACATATTTCAACACCCTCCACTTCCTCCGTAAGACCTTCAAATGGATCCATCCAAACCCAGAAAAACCGTCACCCACGCACTCATAACCACAGACTAGACTATGGAAACGCCCTCTACGCCGGAATCAACAACACCCTGCTCTGAAAACTCCAGACCATCCAGAACACCCCTGCCAGACTCGTCCCCGGCATCCCATGACAAGGCCACATCCCCCAGCACCTACAAAACCTCCACTGGCTCTATGTCGAGAAGAGAGTGACCTTCAAGCTACTCGCTCATGCCTAAAAATCCCTCCATAACACCGGATCTTAGTACCTCACCGAAAGAGTCTCCTTCTACACACCCAAAAGAAACCACTGCTCTGCAGACCTTGCCCATGCCGAAACCCCTTGCATCAGCAAATCCAGAATGGGTGAGAGAGTTCACTCCTACATCGCGGCAAAGACCTGTAATGAACTCCCGCTCAGCATCAGACGTTCCCCCATTCTGTTTGCCTTCAGGAAGAGCCTCAAGACCTGGATCTATGGGTAAGACGTATCTGCATGTTTCTTCCCCGTGTGAGTAGCATGCATCAAAAATTGCTGATTGAATGAATGAATGAATGAATGAAATGAAATGAAATGAATGAATGAAAAAGGTATTTAATAAAGCGCACTGCGGCCAAGCGGCTTCCTGGCGCTGGGGACCTGGTCAGGGCTCCAGAGGGGATCAGGGGAACCTAAGAAGGAAAAGCCTGGGTGAAAAGGAAGGTTTTGAGGGCCTTTCGGAAATGGGTGTAGATGGGGATGGAACGAATGTGAAGTGGAAGACTGTTCCAGAATTGGGGGGCCAAAACAGAGAGACGAGTGCCACCAGTTCTGGATTTGCGGAAACGGGGGATGTGCAAAAGAGAGAGAGAAGAAGAGCGAAGGGTACGGCTGGGGGCATGAGATGAGATTAGGGAGGAGATATAAACAGGGGCAGAGCGGGATTGAGCTCGAAAGGCAAAGCAGGCTAATTTGAAGAGAGATCTGAAGCGGATAGGGAGCCAGTGAAGGGATTTAAGAACAGGAGTAATGTGAGAGGATTTGGGAAGGGAAAGGATAAGGCGAGCAGCTTGGTTTTGAATGGCCTGTAAACGTCGAGACTCGTAGGCAGGGATGCCCACGTACAGGCCATTCCCATAGTCGAGTCGAGAGATGACTAAAGCCAAGAATATGGTTTTGAGTGCTTCAGTGGTGAAAAAACGCGAGATTTTCCGGATGAGGAAGAGGGATAAGAAACAGGAGGACACAACAGAGCTAATCTGACTGTGCATTGTCAAGTCAGAACTAACTTTGATGCCGAGGGTGCGAACAGAGGAGGAAGGTGTGGGAGGGGGACCAAAAGAGAGGGGCCAGTGTGCTGGGGACCAAGGATTAGATGGACCACCCGTGAGGACAAGTTCCGTCTTATCGGGGTTGAGCTTAAGATGGTTAGCGCTCATCCACTCAGAAATGAAAATTAAGGTGAAACTGAACTTGGGGAGAGAATCAGGAGAGGAAGAAAGATCAAAGACGAGCTGGAGGTCATCTGCGTAGTTATACACCGAGACCCCCAGCTCAAGAAGAGAAGTGACAAGGGGACAGATGTAAAGATTGAAAAGAAGAGGGGAAAGAGAGGAGCCCTGGGGAACACCACAGGTGACCGGACGGGGGGGGTGCAGAGAAACCGGAGAGGTGAACCGCCTGGTACCTATCCCGAAGGAAGGACGCTAGCCAAGAGAAGGCCGCGCCCCGAATGCCCGCTGCGCTGACACGGTCGAGAAGAATGGAATGATCGACCGTGTCAAACGCAGCGGACAGATCGAGAAGGACCAGGGCTTGGGGGAGGTTGGAATCTGCCTTCCCCTTGAGTTCATCCAGAACCGCGAGAACCACTGCCTCCGTAAAATGGCCTGGGCGAAAGCCCGCTTGGTGGGAGGCTAGTAGGCCATTGTCCTCGATATAGGAGGAGAGGCACGAGGTGACATGGGTCTCGAGGATCTTAGCTAAATAGGGGAGGAGGGAGATGGGACGGAAATGAGCAGGGAGGGAAGGATCCAGGCCGGGTTTTTTGAGAATGGGGAGAACGACGGCGGATTTAAATGATGAGGGGACAGAACCAGAGGCCAAAGAAGAATTAAGCAACATAAGCGGGGGAGCAGAAGAATTTGTGAAAAGGGTTTTAAGAATGCGCGCCGGTGCACAGTCCATAGGGGAGCCAGATTTAACTTTGAGCAGGTAGTTGTGAAATAGGTCAGAAGAAATGGGGGGAAAAGTGACGAAAGAGGAAGAAGAAGGAATAACAGAGCAGGTAAGGATGGGTTGGGGCACCATCGGAATGTTAGCTTTGATCTTCACAATCTTGTCTATAAAAAAGTCATTGAGTGACAAGCAGAGGGACTGAGAGGGAACCAGACAGGGGGAAGAGCGGTCAGAAGTGGCAAGATTGTGAACTAGGGAAAAGATTTCACGAGATTTATTTGTAGAAAGAGCTACTCTCTCAGTGAAAAAGGAAGTTTTGGCCGCAAGGATAGCTTTTTTGTAGTTGGTGAGGAGTAGTTTATATTTAGCGCGCAGAGAGGGAGAGTACTGCCGTCTCCAGAGATGTTCCGACCGCCTGAGGTCGAGTTTTAGAGCTTTGAGCTCTGGAGAAAACCATCTGTGCGCATCGTAAGGGCGGACCGCCTTGATCTTTTTTAGCGGGGCCACTCGATCACACGAAGTGGAGAGCCATGTACTAATAGCATTGGCCTGGGACTCAAGAGGGAGGTTAGTAAGATCAGGAGCAGAAGAAGCCAGGGAAAGTGAGAGAGAGTCAAGGTCGGTCTGATTCCAATTGCGGGCAAGGAGATTTTTAGGTAGAGAGAGCTTGTTGACCACACCCAAGTGAATAGAAAAGGAAATAATATGGTGATCCGACCAAACACAAGGGGAAATAGAGGGAGGTGAAGCAAGGGGGCAAGAAGACCAGATTTGTTTCAAGGATATGACCTTGAGCATGAGTGGGGGCTGTGGCATAAGGAGTGAGATTCAGGCAATGAAGAGTGGCAGAAAAATCTTTGGAGGGGAGATCTTCCTTGGGATCTCCCGGCCAGAAGTTGAAATCTCCGAGAAGTAGAACAGAAGAATTATTAACCACCAAGGTGGCCAGAAGATCCTGGATGGAGGCTACGAAAGAGGGCATCGATTGAGGGGGACGGTAAACAAGAACAACAGTAAGAGGAGAGGGAAGATTAAGGGAACGGGCCACGATGTAATCCACGTTGGATATGGGGGAGTGAGGGAGAAGTTGAAATTTGAATGCCGACCGGATGATCATCGCCACCCCTCCACCGGCCCTACCATCCGGGCGATCAGCTCGGAGGGCATAGTGGGTGTCGGGGAGGATGGCTAAAAGATCAGGGAGAGAGTCAGCAGAAAACCAAGTTTCGGTCAGAAATAAAAAGTCAGGGGAATCAGTGGTAAAAAGATCAAAAAGTGCTATCTGATGTTTAACTGCAGGCCGGGTGTTAAGTAAGCAGGCAGAGGCCACAGTGAGAACAGGGGGGGATGAGCAACCGGAGGTGATTTAATAGGAGAGGAATTGAGGGTGATCGGCGTCAGGGGGTGCGAAGGAGACGAAAGAATACCAAGTGTGTTTAGCAAATGTAGGGGAGGAAAGGAAGGGGAGGAAGAGGCAGAGAGTGCTATGAGTTGAGAGGGGGTATAGACCAAGTGAGGAACAGGGTGTGTGGCCCCTGGTCCCGGCCCGTCGCGGACGGGCGCAGACGGGCTTAACTTAAACGCAACTTCGGCGCGCCTTCGTCGCGCCCGCTGCGCCGCCGGAAGACAGGGGCTGTTATGTAGGGACGACACATGAGGAAGGAGGGTCAAGGGGGCGTGGCAGGGGGTGGAGGAGCCAAAGAGCTGCAGCGCCGAGGCCAGACCCGCCCACGATGGTGGAGCCGCCCGTCCCCCTCCGAGAGTCAGGCGAGGAGGGGGCGATCAGTGGTGGCGGTCTGGTCGCGTGCAGGAGAGGGGCAGCCAGGAAGGATCAGAGCGCCGTGTCCGAGGCGCTTTGCAGCAGTGCAGGTAGGTGGCGAGTTAAAAGGTCTCAAGTCCAGAAGGATTTTAAAACTAACGTTGCTCCCGGAGAAGCCTCGGGAGATCTGGCAGCAGGTCGAAGAGTGCAGGCAGGTGAGTGCCTTAAGTGATTAGCCAGGGGGGGAGGAGCCAAAGAGCTGCAGTGCCGAGGCCAGACCCGCCCACGATGGTGGAGCCGCCGGTCCCCCTCCGAGAGTCAGGCGAGGAGGGGGCGATCAGCGATGGCGGTCTGGTCGCATGCAGGAGAGGGGCAGCCAGGAAGGATCAGAGCGCCGGGTCCGAGGCGCTTTGCAGCAGTGCAGGTAAGTGGCGAGTTAAAAGGTCAAAATTCAATTGATTGATTGATTGATTGAATATGTGAGCTCCAGAATAAAGCACAAATGCTAAGAGGGAGCTATTTCTCCCTGTTACTACTCTCTCAGGTAGGTGCACGATTTTCACATTAAATCAGGTTTACTACCTTCAGTAAATTATGAATGCATTAAAATACAAGGGTGGGTATATGGCAATGCTCATGGTCCACCCTTTTAACGTCAACCCGACACAGTGTAACCAATGTGATTCACTTTTTGTGTTTTTCACAGAGGTACGCAAGGTGACACAAATTGGTCCTTGAGTGGCTTTCTAAATCTCAAATATCATTTTGAGTGTGCCTGCTCTAAAAAGTGGCACAACCACCATGAAAAATGTTAGTAGGTCTGAGCCTAAAGTTCTAAGGGCTGTTCCTGAGGTCCTGGGACACTTGGGTATCTAACTGGACTTCTGCTGCAATCTCTGAAAAGTTGGGACGTAGAATGGTTTTGAACTTCCAGCCATAAGAGAACTGAGAGCACCCATCTGAGCCAATCCCACAAGAGTGCAGCTTCACTGGTTTAAAGCTAAAGGTTTCTTGTGCAAGGAGCTTTTCTGCAGCAGCAAATCTGTTTCTGCTGGTCCTCTATGAGAAGGTATCCAGGCTGGAGTGTGGCTCACCGGTTAGAGGCGGCAGACCCAGAGCCAGAGGTCGGCCCAGGACCAGGGTTCAATCGTGACAGGGTACAGAACCAATGTCAGCGGGCTCAATAAAATTGCATCGGTGCCTCTCTAACCATGGGTCCCACGCTGCAACTCTGGGCAATAGCTTGCTTAATCTCCACAACGGCCCCCTCGCTGCTGGGGATGCCTGGCTTCACCTTGGGGATGCCCAATAGGGACCATCTCACAGGGAAAGCCAGGACGGGTTCCCCAGCGGCACAAAGCGCCAAGAAACCCTGGGGTGAACGTGCGCTCTACAAATTCATACTAACATAACATAACATAACATGGAGGATACTGACCTCTGAGAAAAGAGACTTAGTGCCTGATTATGAGTTTGGTGGTTAGATGGACCGTCAAACCCATTGTGTCAGTGCAGTAACTGCCATACCAGTGGTTGAACTGCCGTATTACAAGGATGATTCAGAAAAGGGGGTGGTGATGGACAGAGTATCTGAATTAAACAGACCACTCTTACCCAGTCCAAAGATCAGGGCTTGATCCATCACCGTTTTTTAGCTCACTGCACCATCCCAGCTCAGAACCTGGCTACATGCAAACTAGTCTGTCCCTGGCCCAGTGCATCATGGGAACAGGCCAGACCAAACTACCAAGCCAATTCTTTTACTGGAAAGGAAACAAGCTTCCGGGAACCGGTTTCTGGAATTACAGCCGTCTTCGGCCCGGCTTGCTTGAATCCTGATGGTGCAGTGAGCAAGGGACTCATGTCTGAGCATACCCTTCCACGCTTATGAGATGCATGCATGGGGGCACTTTCTGCAGGCACCCCCTTTCCTGAAAATTCAATTTGACAGTGTTTACTTCGTGCTATATCTACCAGCGGATTAATTTAGGTTTAAATACTGAAACCTTAGCTTGAACCAAAAATGTTTGTGACTTTATTACTTTGCTGACCCGTTACCCACTCAAAAGTAATAATTCATTGTCTTACATGTACTCAATGTGGTTCTTATCTACACTGCATTCTCTCACCCTGCTATGCAACTGTTGCATTTTCAGAGTTGTCAACAATCTCAGAGTTTGTGATTCTTTAATATAGTCTGTCCTAAATCCTGCCTACACACACCAGCAGATAGCAACTTTAAACTCTTCTACAAAACAACAAGGGCGAGAAAAGCTCCAAAACTTTATGCAAGCGCACATTACAAGCTCTTCAAAGTTCAGGGTTTACACCTAGAATGAAGTATTAGTCCGGGAGCAGAGAGAATATTGGTTGTATCCCGTCTAAAAAGGTTACATTGTATTCATGTGATGACTGTGCCATTTATTACACAACAAATGTAACTAAAATGTCGCACAATGTCAGAACAGAACTAGTGAAATATCCTTTAGCTTTAATGTATAGTTTGATAGGCGGTAGTCTGTCAGTCAGAGTGGTGGAATAAATTTCATACGCTACTATGATGTACTACAGCACATCAGATTTAAAGTTAACCTCCAGCCCAGCAATGATCTCTTGTCTGTACCTTTAGAGGAACAGCTGTCACAATGGGTCCTATGAAGATACAAAAAGCATTGTGAACAGCAGACATTGTTTTTGACTGCCACCCACCAAACTCCAAAAAGATATAAGGGCTCATGAGAAGGTTGGGCGTTATAATTTCCACCCGACACTGACTCAGTTATTAGACCGGCCGACACCCTGTCGTCGGCCGGACCGCCCCCTTAGGATGCGACCAAATACTGTATACCTATATTTTACTATAGGAGCATGCATTTCGGCAAGAAAACCAGCCGTAATGCGTGCTCCTGTAGTGAAATAGAAGGTGTAGTTCATCCCTGTACCCCTGGTAGGCACCTCAAGAGATCCTCGCAGCCTCAAACAGGAGGCCGTGCACCAAAAAGGGGGCCCTGCTGAGGCCCCCGAACATGCTTTACAACATGGTTTCCATCTCCAACAGACCAGCATGGAAACCATGTCAGAAACCATGATCATAATCTCAAGGGTGAAAAGAGCCAACCTTGAGATTGTACGCATTTCGACTAGCCTACGGGCTCTCCAAGCCAGTCAGAAGCCAGCCTGAATTACTGGTCTGATTCCATTCGAACCACTTCCATCAAAATGAGGCTATTGGAAAGGAATCCAACCGGCGCATTACAATGTGGCTCTCCATCCGAGCTGTATCGTACTGGGCTCCTTAGTGTCATGGCTATGGTTTTGTCGACCCTCAGCCCACATGCTAGTAAATAAAGTGACACAGGTTACATCATGGAACTTGCCCCAGACTTGTGCACCCAACCCTTGTTATTGGCAGTATCACTTACCTGATGATGCATGTGATGGATTGGTTTCAATAAAACCGCTAACGAACGGTAGTTAAGTTCTGTGTTCAGTAGAACACTACAGTGGCAAAGATACTATTGGTGTTTGCCTCGGTGTCACTCTAACCATGGATTCCATTCAGCAACTCTGGGCAATAGCTTGCTTAATCTCCACAAACGGCCCCATCAACGCCGGGGATGCCTGGCTTCACCTTGGGGTGCCCAATAGGGACCATCTCACAGGGAAAGCCAGGACGGGTTCCCCAGCATTATACAGCGCCAGGAAACCTACGGGTAGCAGTGCGCTTTTCAAGCTCAAATACATACATACATACTACTATGTAATATATTGTGGCTAGGGTTAACCCATTAATTCAGAGCCTTTGCTTATTTTTCTAATTCTTGTATTACCCATGTGAAAGTGATGCACTTGGAAATCACTGAATGGCACAGTGTGAGAGGTTTATTACATGATTAGATACAAGAAAGCATGGTAGAAATATTTTACATGTACTTGATTAGTGTGAAAGTACTGGTTAGCTCTCTTTGAAGCCTAAAAAAACTTGAGAGCTTGCAGCATGTAGGAAAATATCAGCATAGTAAGAGAAGTAGAAATCATAAAATATGGTCTTTGCAGTGTCTTCCCAGCCCAGCTACTCGCCAATGACTAGGCCACGCAGGGAGACTTTACATGTGCAACTGCAACTCACCACACTGAAACAGCAATCAATGCATTACGCTCTAACACTTACTTCACATTTCTCTGGTGACAATCAGGACCCAAAAGGGTTCCGTCACTATTAACTCACAAGATACTACAGTCTGTTCAAGTACATTTTGCCAGAATGTAATCATTTTAAAACTGCTACCTTTATGTAAAATCCAATTTATAATGAAACCTTTTGACCCTCTGAGGAATATCTGAGTTTTGTTTTGTCCTTCTTGTGTCACTTCCCCTTGTTACTTTCTTTATTTTATCCCAAGGACCCTCAGTTGCTGTTATGCTTTTTGATCAGGGTCCTAGCCTCTCATCTATTTTTTAAATTCTTAATTACTTTCCTGATTTGAAAGTGAATGTCTTTGTAAACCCTCCTGAGCATTGTCAGAGAAATTTTTGGCCTATTAACTTAAGCCAATCCATTTTTTTACATGTGTTTATTCAGTTCTTCAACTTACATAGAACATGACATACATCAATGTAGTATATACATGCACAGCACGGGCAATAAGCATACCTATTGCTAGAGGTAATTCTGCAATGTAGTATCTAAAGCGGAACGCAATAGCATTTTAACAGGCGTTTGTTAATTAAGCACAGACCTTCTCTATGATATGGGCACAACGTTTCTAAGGTGTTATAGGCAGACAAATGAAATACACTTATCTTGTGTTCCTCCGCACCCGCATGGCTCCCAGCTGAATGTCCAGTTTGTGCACCCAAACCCAAAGCACACAGGTTCAGATCAAGTGTTCCCTCAGATAATCCACCAGGGGCTCCCAAATGTCTCTTGGGCAAGACAAGGCTGGCAAGAGTTCGGCATAGTTCATTAAATGATCCTTACAATAAATAAGGCCTGCTTGCCATTCCTTAAATTTGGGGATCAGCCCTCTGCCCCATCTG
Organism: Lissotriton vulgaris; assembly: GCF_964263255.1. Taxonomy (NCBI): domain Eukaryota; kingdom Metazoa; phylum Chordata; class Amphibia; order Caudata; family Salamandridae; genus Lissotriton; species Lissotriton vulgaris. The sequence continues at coordinate 156,463,754 of NC_141695.1, read as the reverse complement.
CACGCCACCCTCCGTTTGGCCAGCAACAGACTCAATGCTACAAATTTTCTATATGATGTTTGTACTTCAGCTGTGTAGCCCAGAAGTGCTAGTAGGGGGGAAATGGCAAGAGAGGTCTATCGTTTGGGACAGAGCAGCAATCACCTAACGCCAGTACCCATGAACTTCGCAACACTGCCATGCAAGGTGTAATAAGCCGGCCTGCGCTTGACGACATCTCTCACATAGGTCACCAGTTCTTAATTTGTAGTTGTAGAGCCATGTGGTTGTATAGAAAGTTTGATGCAAGTATTTGAAGTGTATGATTCGTACGCAACTGCTTGTTGTAATAGCTTACGTCTGTGTGCAGCAATATGTCCACCGCCGGTCCATCAAGGACAGCTCCAGGTCATGATCCCAAGCCTCCCTGACCCCGTGTTTTGGTTGTATCCTCTCAAGCAGTGCAGTCCGGTAAATGCTGGAAATCGCGTGATCCGGTCCAGCCATTTTGAATGGGGTGTGTAGTGTTTATAGAGTTAGGGGTTGCTGAGGGAATCCCAGGACATTGGCCCTAAGTTTGTATTTCAGTCATATACAAAGATATATCTCCAATGGAGTGACATTATTCCCAGTCAATAACCTTACCCCAAACGCACCCCCCCTGTAAAGGTCGCCTAAGCAGTTTAGGTCTCTCCTATGGAGCATCTCGCGGCATACAGCCTCATGTGTGACTGGCGCACACGAGAGGTACGGAAGAGGCACAGGTGGGGAGTACAGTGTCAATTTGCCCACTATTTTAGCTAGGCGATCCCAGGCTTGGTTAGTACAGGTTACTATGTAATAGGCTACTCCAGGAACGCGTGTTCCCAAAAAGTAGGTCATAGGCGTAGGAGCCAAGTATCCCTGCTCAATAGCCCGGTGTGGCATAAAGGGTGGCGGATGGAGCCAATATATTGTGTAGTGGGCTTGAGCAGCCAGAAAATATAGCTCCTTATCTGGGGCCTCAAAACTCTCATTGAGGCATGGTTGCATCATGGTCCGCCATCCCACTCTGGGTTGTTTCTCGCCCCATGCTAGTCTGATGAGTAATGATCGGAGGGTGCGAAGAAAGGGCGTCCCGGGTTAAAGGGTATATTATTGAAGAGATACAATAATTTAGGTAATAGGACCATTTTCATCAAGGCCAATCTGCCAGCCAATGAGAATGGCATTGCGATCCATCGAGACACCCAGTTAGTGATGGTTTCAAGCTCAGTGCCACAGTTAGCGCGAAGCGTTTCTTATTTATTTCTTGTTATTATCACGCCTAGTTATTTTATTTCCATTTCGCACTATTTCAATGGGAACTGACCAGTACTGGGCGTGAGCGGGAAAATCTGCGATTTACTCCAGTTGATCCCTATCCCGGAGAGGAAACCAAATCTGATGAACGCTCTTAGGATCGGTTTGAGGCTAATCTGTGGGTCCCGTATATAAAGGGTGACATTGTCCGCATATAATGATATGAGTATCTGATGTGAGGGGTCTGGTATAGCTTGCTCTCCTTGATGTTGCCGAACCTTGGCCGCGATAGGTTCGATGGCGATAGCGAAAAGAAAAGGAGACAGACTGTAGCCCTGGCGTGTACCTCGCATAATGGGGGTTGGATTGGAGTATAGACCGTTAATCTGTATAATGGCCTTAGACCAGCCATTCAGCAGCTTTATCCATGCAAAGAATGGCTGGGGAAGGCCCATTCTACCCATTATTATGAACATGTAGTCCCATATCTCCTGCGCTGATCTCCGGGTCAATGTTGTGTAGTAATGTGAATGTTGTGGTCCCAGGGCCTTAACGGAATGCAGGCCCATTATTGCGGCCCGTATTTTGTCCACCGCTATAGCGGCAGAGTGTAGTGTAGTTCCTATATTCCCAATAGGCTCTGCGCATTGGAATAATACCTTGGTCTAAAACTGAATCATCTTTAGGGGCTATTACATCTCCCCTCCGCCTCTGAACTACACAAATTACATCTAGCGCCAAGATGCTCCTTGGAGCGATAGAGCGCTATATAAAATCCCCCCAATCAAATCAAATCAAATCAAATAATATAAACAGCAGTGTAGATGTAGGACTGAGGTCGACTGGGTCTCTACTGACTATATTAGACTTAATTAGTTTTGCCTGCTAGCTCAGAGGTCACTAGAAACTTTCTCGAATATTCAGGAAAGAGTTACCTCTCCGGATTTAGACAAGAAGGGATTAGCTTCTGACAACCATACAAACATGACAACTTTGCTCCCTCAGAAAAGAGGGTATCTCTAGAGCCGTGTGAAAACAATAGGCAGCCATTTGACTCAGTCAACCGTGCATACTTAATTTCACCAGAGTGCAGAGAAATAGAGAGACGGGCGTTTGCAATAAAAGGTGGTATTTATTGAGCAGTCTTCTTTCTCATGCAAGAGAAATGAATTGCCACAATTGCAATAATTATCATAAAGTAAAGTGCGAACAGTAAAAGTAGTATTATGAAATAATACAGTAAAAGCATTGATATGGTTTCTTAGCCATATGATACTTTAAAATGGATAAAATATATACATACATAAAAACATTGACTAATGTACTCAACTGGTGCTTATAACTACGCCTACCCCGGTGTACCTGACCTAAGCCTAATACTTGAGAATGAGTAAGTAAGTAGCAGTTTAAGTTAAGCTTGTTAAGTTGGTTTTGCCAAGAATCTGGATAAAGAATTCTCTTAAGGGTTTAGTCAGCTCCGTACCTTGGTAATAGAATGTGGGAGGTCTGGTATCTCTTTCTTCAGGACTCGATCTCCCAGCAACCCGCAAGGGTGACTCGGGAACACCAGAGCTGGATTTTCTCGGCGTGAGAAAAAGCAGCTTCTCCAGCACATCAAAGGGGAGGGGCGGCTTTCGTGGGCTCTCGCATCAGCTGGGCTCTCGGGCAAGTAGATAGCCGCTCTGCTCCAAACCACTGTGTGTTTGCTTAAGGCAACTGTTGGTATATTTATACCTGAAAGGTGCCGGGTTTGACGTAAGGTTGGACATAAGACGTCACTAAGAACTGACAGTTCTTTCTGGACTCCAGGAGTTCTTGTTCAAATCAAAACAAAAGCAGGGGTTTTCCCGGGCTGCTGGAAGCGTGGTTTGTTTAAAGAATGCGTTGTGCTTTCTAGGAGTCGATGGGAGTAGCCGTGCTGTGCTTTGGACTGCCTGGGCTATTACTGAATATGGATATGATTCTTATGCCTCTATGAGGATATTATTAATTATACCCACATAAGGGCATGAATCGGGAATATCAAATTAGGGTCCCAGATAGAAACACAACAAGAGCAGTGTCCTTTAAGTAGGACGCTATGTCGGGAGGTACTTTTCTATGCGTGCAAGTTTTGCATAGTCGGCAGTCAAAATATTAAGGATCTCCTGCGATTCGATATGCCTAGTGCCTTCCTGGTCTATTATTTACAAAATCTGATTAGCGAATCTAGGGGGTCTGTTTTCCTCGGACAGAGTTCTGCCGAGCTGCCTGCCTTCGCCAAATGATCTGGCCACATGATATTTAGATTGAAATTTAGATTCACATTCCGCCTCATTGCAATATTCAATTAGTAGTTCTTTAAGCTGAATCCTTCTCTTTGGGATAGGGGCGGAAGTTAGGAGCTCCTCTGTTTTTTTGATATCTCTTTATAGTCTATTTAGTGTTCCCCTGATGGAACATAGGATCTCTCTACTTTTGCCTATACATAACCCCCAAATCGTGACTTGAAGCTTTCCCAAACACATGCAAGTGTTGAGACACTGTTTTTATTGCGAGGGAAGAATTGAAGAATTCCCTGCTGTATTTCTTCACAGAAGGCTCTATCTAGCAAGGCTGTGTGCTGGAGTCGCCAGGAATGATATGGAGATTCATTGTCCGGCGGCTTCAGTCTCATGAGCAGGGGGGAATGGTCAAGGGAGGTTTGCAACAACAACAAAGAATCGGGAGTCTAAAATGCCTCAATTCAGATAAACACTGTAACACACTCTAAATAGTAGTGTGTTATCTCGCTTTTACACCAAGTACGCATAACAAACGGACCCGCAAATGGCAATTCCAAGTATATATTAAAGGAGCCTCAGCCTACAAAAGAATCTGGATAACCATCAATTTTTCCAGATGATCAGTATTATCATTTGGTCAACCAGTTCAAAGGCTGGTGTGCTTCTTGATCATAGAGAACATCATGCCTATATGTGCATTTGGCTGGATGCTTCTCAAATATATTTTCAACCAGTACAGTGAACCGTACTTAACTAGATCACTAGAGAAGTGGAAGCAGTGCAAAAACAAAAAAACTTGTGAATGGTGGATTAAAATAGGGTGGTGTGCCCCAAGTGAACAGCCTTTATTAGATATGCGGACACAACCCCCTAACTAAAACCAGAACAGCGCAAAGTGCAATATAAACAAATAACTGCAAAACCGGGCCAACATGTTTCAGCGAAATAGGGCCAACTGTCTTTAGGCTTTCTTCAGGGCCTCTGCTCTATACTCATTGCTACTGCATTTATACATCAAAAATACTTGCTGTGATACATCAGTGTAGTGACGTGAGTAAATAAAATCCTCCACGTCAAGGGATGCAATTGTCATCTAAAAAATATGAAATCAACCATAATGAGTCTCTTTTGTTATCAGCATTTTTTACATAAGCACATTAATATGAAAATACTTTAAAGTATGCTCACCCAGCTTGACCGGGGACTGGACTTCACCTCACCTGGACCGGGCTCAGGATATGTAGGCTCAGCACTGTAAAAAGTAAGGTAGAATGGAGGACCACAGAGTATAAACCAAGTAGAGCCACATAATGATCTGTCTCTACTATAAACTGTTCACACGTACCCCCATTCTTAAATCCTGACTGTCCAGAAGGCAAAAAAAACTGCGAACCCACCAGGTTTATCATACAGCACCCACTGCACACATGGATCCCCATGTCGCTAAAAACTGTTACCCAGTAATTTATACAGGGTGGGGCAGCCTACGGCTCTATGCTGACTCTGGCTGAATCGCAATGTTATACATGCCAAAAAGGTCTGATCACACAGAGCTCTCATGCCGCTGCCCATTCAACCTCTGCGTGAGACTAAGGCTCAGGGCTACACCTTGCTTGTCTATAATATTACATATACCCCCTGTTTCTACCTGCTTCAAGGGGATCTCTTGGCATTACTCACACTCACTATTAACGCTGCCATAATAGCCATACCGGCAATTCAAAACTACCATCATTTCTCTAACTACTTCTGCACCCATCACAAGTGCTACAGTTGAGCCTACCTTTTCGTCGCTACCTCTGGACTACACTGAGTCTAGGGGGAGGCACCGACAGCAACTCGAGGCTCTCCTAAATTGCCCAGGTCAGGTGTCCCGAATGCCGCGTTGTGCATTCACTCACCTGGTATACCAGTCTCCCTCAACTTAAAAAAATGACAGGATTCCACACTCCGTGGTATGCGTCTTATGTTTCTCTATTTTGAATTTTGCTACTCTTCGCCAGACACTGTACGCCAAACACTGTTCAGGAACTCAGCGCCAAAGCATCCGACTACAACTACGAAATGACGTCATCCGCTAGACGTCTGTGGTTTGGTATGCCATTGGTCAGTCTAAACGCTCAACCAATCGAAACAATCTGTTGATGAACTACACTCTGATGCATAAAAAATGGCGTTTGTAGTTCTAATATCACAAAAAGCGACAGAAGTCCTTTGTAAAAGATCAACTTGATAAGCTCACACATCTAGAACGCCTATCTACCGGCCATGTAGGTATTTAAATATGGCAATATAAAGACACGCCAAACTGCATTAAGAGTGCTATCTTTGTGCATTGGTTTATATGTGATGCATATCTACGTGCCAAATAAATAGCTGCTCTTAAAGTTTGTTGTATCTGTTATCTCTGCAGGTTTAACGAGTAGCACATAAACCTACCAGTAGAATTTAAAGTTGTATAACCTTATATATTTGTTTATATAAGGTATGTATCTACGTGTTATAGGGGTGACTGCTCCTTACGATTACTGACGTCTGCATATTTAGCAAATGGCCTATAACCATACTAGTTTAACATTATTTATATGTGTTGAAGGCAGTGTTTATGTCTCCGTGAGAATAATATGTAAGCTACAGTTGAGCCTATTTTATACCAGGACCTAACACAATCGCCCTATTATGGCTTTTTAATGTCCACATATAGACCTGAGGGTGGGCAGACGGACCAGAACAGATCCAATTTAGGTGTAGGCTGCTTTGATGAAACACGGTTCACTCTGTATGTGAGTTGACTGACGCCAATCCAGTCATAAGAGTGATCTCAACCTATGGATCTCTCATTAAGATCTCAAAGTGGTGGACGTTATACAAGTAAAGACACAAGAGGGTGCTCAACATACTGCTTGTCTACTTCAAGCCCTTGTCATTTAGTATTTATAGTGGTTCCTAGGACCGGACCTATTGGTACCTACAGTTTAAACCCATAAGCCTGTCTATGGAGAGTTAGACGAGGACAGTGTATCTATTCTCTAATGTCAAATCAATTTGGCTATATCCTGAACAGTAATTAGACATGTAGATTATACCAAGGTATATCATTGTTGAGCTCCGCGGTATCCGAGCCAAGCTTGAAAATCCATTTCTGCTCTTTTATGAACAAGTGTCTTGAGACATCACTAATGTGAGATGAAATCACTGGTTTTTCCAAGACAGTCCATTCGAAATCTTCTTCCCCGTGATGTTTCTCCACAAAATGTTTGGTGAGTCTTGGCATGGTCTTTTTACAGCGGAATGAACTCTTATGCTCTAGCATACGGATGCGCACTTTGCGTGTCGTCATCCCCACGTACCTAATTGAACATGGACATGTAAGAAGATAAATCAGGTTGGTACTGTTGCAGTTAGAAAAATGTTTTTGGATCCAAGGGCGGTCAGTACCTATGTCCACAGTGCTGGAATGTCTCATTTGTGGACAAATGGAACTACTCCCACATGGGTGGTGATCTACCACAGCAGGAAGGTCCCATAGAGTGCCAATCGGTCTTTTTGGCACCTCCTTTGGACGTGTGTGAACCAATCAATCTGTTTGCTAGTTGCTCTTTTGAATGAATATAAGGGCTGAGCAATTTTGTCAGTGCCATGGTTCAGGATGCGCCAATGTCGCCGGACTATCTCCTGATTGAGATTAGCCTTGGAGCTAAAAGTACTCACAAACGTCAGTCGGTCCATTGAAGGTTTAGGTACCAGAGGGTCCAATAACGCTTCTCAATCATTATTCTTAGCTCTCTTGAGTGAGCGCTTAATCAGAGGTAACGGGTAATGCCTCTCAGCCAGTTGTCTAGACCGGTCTGCCGCATGACATCTGAACGTTTGGTAAGTGGAACAATTTCTACAAAGCCTAAGAAATTGGCCTTAAGGCAAATTATCTCGAAGTGCCTTGGGGTGTTGACTCTCATATAACAGAGAATTCCTTGCCATTGGCTTACGATAAAGCTCACTCTGTAAACCAGCCGATGTCACATATATAGACAGATCCTAAAACGGCAAACGTTCTTTACTGATCTCCACAGCGAACTTGAGGAATTCATTTCTGGCATTTAACCACCAATGGAAAGTCAAGATAGACTCATGACTGCCACGCCAAATCACTAAAACGACATCGATATAATGTTTCCACCACCGAATGGATGTAAAAAACGGGTTGGTGGTCATGAGTATGTGCTGTTGTTCAAATCGATGGACATAAAGATTGGCCAGGCTCGGCGCAAAAACGCTGCCCATACTGGTCACCGATATTTGGAGATAGGTAGTGTCCTCAAAACGAAAAAAGCTTTGTTTCATGGCTAGTTTCGCTAGGGACATAATAAAGGGCACTGGTGTGATGCTGTACAGAACTGCCTCCCCCAGGATGGATGTTATGACTTCCAGGGTCTCATCCTGGGGGATCGAAGTGTTCAGAGACTCCACATCGAAGTATACTAGGAAGTCTCTATCAGCATCAAACTCAATTTTGGGGATCATTCGGAGCACATCCTTCGTGTCCTGTAAATAGGTAGGCATCAATTGAACAATTGGTCTCAAAAAATGGTCCACAAATGTGGATAAAGGTTCAAGGACTGAACCAAGACCCAAGATTATAGGTCTCCCTGGAGGAGGCCTCTGGGGCTTATGGACCTTCGGTAAAATGTAAAAATACTGCATTACCGGATGTTGTTTCTGCAAAAATTGGGCCTCCCTTGCCGTAATCCAACCCTCTGCTAGGGCCTCCTCCACAAGTGTACTGATCTGTCTCATGATGTTTTCTGTAGGATTTTGTAACAGGGGTTCATACGCCCATCTATCTCCTAGCTGGTGCAGACATTCTGCCCTGTAATCAGTAGTGTTCAAAATCACAATTGAACCCCCCTTGTCAGCCGGCTTAATTTTAATCGACTGATCTCTAGACAAGGCTTGCAATGCCAGGTATTTGTCATTGGGTAAGTTCTTATTGGTGTTCAGTTGTGAGTTCCATAGTTTTGCAATATCATCTTGGACCGCTTGTTCAAACACCAAAACCTTGGGAGGTACCCTTTGTGTCGGTGGATAGAACGTAGACTTTGGTTTGAAGCCTGTATTTTTGTTGAACAACTCCAGTTTATTGCTCTCTCTGTTCTTGAAGAAATAGTGTAGTCGTAGTTTTCGGAAAAACTGAGCTACTTCACATTGAGTCCCAAAAGGGTCCCCGTTATAAGTCATAACAAAACCTAAACCTCTGTTAAGTACCTGCTCCTCTTATGGGCTTAGTATTTTGGTAGATGAATTCACTATGAGGCTTGGTGTCCTGACGTCCCTGGTTGTTGGGGGATCCTCTTTATGTGACTCCTGGTCCCTGCAGATGGGTCCCAGTGTACCTGTGGTTGGGGGATTCCGTCTCCTCCCTCGTGACCTGCGCGGGCCAGACCCTAAAAAAGACTGGTTGGTATAGTCCTGCTGTAACCCTGGGTATAGACCCATTGGTGGTTGAAAAAGATGTGGTGGGTGTGCGGGATGGGGAGGATAACCCCAAGGAGCTGGTGGCCATCATTGTTGGTATTGAGGATTGGGGTGCCCTCTATAAGTATTATACCTATTAGGTTGACTACGTCCTCTAAATTGTTGTGCAGATGTAGCTGCACTGTCTGAATCACTACTTCTATCAGAACTAGAGCCTGAATAGTTAGATCCATATCGCCTCCCACTATTGTTGCTATATGACTTTATTCAATACAATGTATCATAAAAGTGTACACAATTCATAAATCGATTTAAAAAGAAAAAAATACATCCTTTTTTCATTAAAAGGGAGAAAAGTATTGCATTGTCATACATACAATACAAAATAGAATTTAAAAGCAATGTTTTAAAAACAGTTAAAAAAAACTGTTAAAAGCATGAATTTTAAAACATTATCACTTCGATGGAGACCATAGTAAAACAGAGGGCATTATTAGAACTCCGTAGTCTACTACTGATACGCCCGTAGGAGCTTGGATCTGATTAACCAAGCGCATCCCAGATATTTTGCTATCCCACAGACTACACTGGTTGTCTGTTGTAAGAATGTGCAGTGCCTCCCTATGGTGCTTAGTTCCCAGATTAAAGCATGCAGGTTTCAACCATTTCCGTCTCGCCTGGCCATACGCTTGACAGGCGAAGAGGAAATGGGAGATATATTCTGTGGGGGAAGTACAACCAGGACACCCTCCTTCCCTCTCTCCCAAGGGTTTCCACCCCACAGTGAAGGCATTCAGAATTAGTGTACCAAACCTCAGCTTCAGATACCCTATCCTAGGGGATTCAATGAAGTCTATGGAGTCTAGAAACTTCTCCGTCAGGGAACCATGTTTCAGATTTCGTGTTGCTTCGTTGGACACCCACTCCCAGTAGGCCTTCTTAACTACTTGCTTGGGTGGCGGAGTCTGGCTTTCCCAAGCATCTGCTAGCCCAATGTCCCCCACCATGTGCCTCAATTTTGAAACCCAAGGTATCTTGCGGCCTGTGTCTATGCGAAGCAATTCAGTCAAGCCAGAAGCATAGTTACACAGTTCTGGGGTCCTTCCGAGGCGGACACAGAATAAGAAAGGGCGCAGTCTTGCTATATCTCTGATTGAATGTTTCCCAAAATCGTGACGGAGAGGAACCAGAGGAGTCGATAGGGGAAGCGAGACCAGGTCCCTGTAAAACTTGCTTTCTGATCTCGCTAACTCTGTGATGTTCTAGAACCCCCACAGTTCCACCCCGTACAGAGATGAAGGCAGTGCTTTCCCCTCGTATACCTTGATGGCAGGGGCAACAGGTCGGCTATGGGAGAGGCGCTGATGTCTTGCTATTGCCCCCGACACACGTTTATGATTAAGAAGCATCTTTGACAAGTGAGAGTTCCATTTCATCAAGTTGTTGACCCGTACGCCCAAATAGTCAAAAGCTTCGACTAGTTCTAAAGGGGAGTCATCCAGCTTGATGGTATGTCTAAAGCGCTTAGATGGGGCCAAAGCCATTAGCTTAGTTTTAGTTGTATTTATACATAAGCCTCTGGACTTACAAAACTGACTGAACCGATCCAGTAGTTTTTGAAGCCCATCGGGCTTTTAGAGATCAGGAGGGTGTCGTCTGCAAAAAGCAGCGTAGGTGATTTTTCGCCTGCCAGGATGGCGCGTCGGCAGGATCCTCCCTCAGGTGGTCCACCACCACGTTAAAAAAAAGGGAGAACAAGGTTGGGGCCAAGACGCACCCCTGGCTACCTCTCTCTACCATAACTCTCTCATTCAAGTGTCCCTGTCGGCCTCAACTCACTCTGGTGTAATTTTCCTCATGCAAACGCACAATCAGATCCAAGATCAAGGGGGGGGATGCCCAGATCGGACAGGACCCGCCAAAGCCCGGCACGAGGGACCAGGTCAAAGGCTGTTCTAAGATCAATGAACGCCAAATAAAGGCTGCCTTTTTCGATCGTTACCGATTTCCAATAGATCATGGAAAATCTAAAGACCTGTTCCATCGTGCCCACCCCTGTCTGAATCCTTCCTGGAAATGGAACAAAACCTCATCTTCGTCTATCCAGGACCTCAATCGCATGAGGAGGACCCTGCCAATCACTTTCAGCACTACGTCGATTAAACTAATCGGACTGTAGTTGGCAGGGTCCTCCCGATCCCCCTTCTTGTAGATTGTCACCACCTCGGCACCCCTGCAAGAATCTGGAACAGGGTAGCCGCCCACAATGCGATTCAGGAACCGGAGAACGAAGCGGGCCTAAAGGTCACCGGCATGGCGTAATAAATCAGCAGGGAGGCCATCAGGACCTGCCGCCTTGCCAGGCGCGATACTTGTAATGGCAGATTGAACCTCCTTGAGCTCAAAGGCGTGCCCCACATTGGGAGTCCCAAGGGAGACCAACCATCGCCCCTGCTCTATTGTTGAATTCCCCTCCCCTCCCGAGTACAGGCCATGGAAATGCTCAAACCATTGGCGGCCTGTGATATGGTTTGGGATTGGGGCATCTCCCTTTCTTGTACTAACATTGATAAGCTCCCAGAATAAGGTGGAGTCCTTCAGCTGGGCGGCAGGTTTGAGCTCCTGCCAGTGCGATTCTTTCCATGCCCGCTTGGCTTTATCTATAGTCCTATAGTAAGTCTTTCTCGCTAAGGTTATTTTTAACTGGTCCTTAGCTCTAAGGGCCATGGATAGCTCCTGTCTCTTTTCCCAACAGAGGGCAGTGTACCACAAGTGTATTGCTTGTGTGGAATGTGATTTGCGGCCCCCACTGTCCTTTGTGCGGAAAAACTCCCCTATCTTATCAGTGGTCTGCTGGTATATTTCAATCAATTTTGAATCCTGCGAGGCCAATGAGGTAAGACTAGGTAGTTGATCGAGCTCAAGAATCTTCAGTTCCAGTAGATCCCTAATACTTTCCAGGTTCTGGCCCTGTTTAGCGACCATATGCCACTTTAAGTGCCAATTGCAATTAGATGGCTCAACCTCCCTAGTAGACTGTGATGGTGTTGTGCCCGTGTCAATAAATGAGGTGTCTATGCATCGGGAGAGTTGCATGGACAGGAGATTGTGGTCACTGTCGAGACTCGGGATGACCTCCATATCGATGAGGTGAGCCCAGAAAGACACATCTAGCAAAATATAGTCGATAAGGGAGGGGGAGCTAATCCTATTAAAGGTACACGCCCCGCCAGGGTCTGAGCGGGTCCTGCCATTAGCTTCTCTTAAGTTGTGCTCTAGGGCCAGAGCGTTAATTTGTATAACTCTTTGAGACCATTTCTTTATTGGAGATAAGTTGAGTGTTGGTATAGCTCATTTAGAGCCCTCGTCCCTGGTGCCCAAGATATCTTCGTTGCTCAGGGGCTCAAAGGTGCAGTTGAAGTCACCTGCAATGATGATCCCTGCCGTTTTAGAAATGGCTGACAGCTCAGAATCAAGGACCGTTAGAGTGGATATCGCTTCGGTACCAGAAGACCCTCTGACATAGATGTTAAATATCTCTAGGTGGACAGTATCTTTAGCCCTTCCATCAGATAAGTGCAAAATATCATGGGAGGGGGTATTGCAGTTCAATATCGACCAATTCAGTCAGATACTAACCCAGATCAGAAGCCCCCCCCCCGAGGGCCGGCCTCTACCCGAGCTAATCGCAGGGATATGGTATGTAGTAAACCCCGGCATATGCAAAGGAACCAGGCTCCATGTCTCCTGGAACAAGCAGATGTCGTATTTGCTGATGAGGTCATTCCATTCAGGAACAGCTAGATTCTTTTGGAGCCCAGCTATGTTCCAGGAGAGTAGCCTGATTACCTTCACGGTGGCAGTGCTGTGAACTACGGGTCTCTGCTCTTTCGACCCAGGTGGGTCAGAATTGGCAATTATGGACTCCCTAGTATCCTTGCGTGTTGCACCACCTTGCTCTAATGTGGCCATGCACACGCCTTCTCCTCCCAGGGGGTGGCTAGAGGGAACAGAGGGACAATCTACTGGGCACTCCCCTTCTAGTCAGTCAACTTGCCACAAACCGGAACCACCCCCCTCCTGGGCCACCGACCAAGATGGAGACCGGCGAATCTGGATGGATGAGTGCTCGGGGGCGATGTTCTAAACTCGAGGGCTTCTAAGTTCTCTGCCAACAAAGGGTCAAATAACTGAATCTCAATACAGTATGTGTCAGAATTTGCCATTATGACCCTCTTCACTTTGGCCATATCCTCCCTTATGATGGATCTGCAGCCTCTTGTGTGCCTCAGCCAATGTATCGCCTTATTGTGGATGGACTCGCTGCTTTCATAGCCCCCCACTGTATTCAATCTCGCCTCGGGACCTGAGTCATGTATATGGTAGCCCTGTTAATGTGGAGATGAAATGAGACACCTTGAGGGCCTGGATCTATAGGTGGCCTACTCGGAGCTCTATTTGGGGTGGCCAAAGGGCAATTCCTAGCCAGAGGTGGGGCCTGCTCCTGGGGGCGCCTTAGAGGTGCCCTAGATCTCACAAGAGTCGGAATGTTCTGCCAGAGGGAAGTCTAGTCTTAGACCCTACAGGGCCCTGTGAGAGATGGCCTAGTAAGGGAGGGGGGCTAGGGAGAGTACCACTAGGCGGAACGTGGCTAATCCTTTTAGCTATATTACTTGTCCCCCCAGGGGAGAGCTGTGTTACTTATCCCTCGAGGGAGAGATTGAGTGGGAGCAGGAGATGTAGTGGCCCTCCCCCCAGTAAACCCTCCACCTTATTACCCAGGGATTCTACTAACTTTTCCAACTCAGTAATTCTTTCCAATAGAGCAGACATGGAGAACCCGCACAAATTACAGCTTGCCTGGGTCTCTACTAGAGGCTTTTTACCCAGAACATGGCGCCCCAGTAAAGATGTTGCAGCCACAACGGGTTCTAGATCCAGAGGTGCAAACCTATTTGAACAGGATACCATGGAAGACGAAGCATGACCCCCTTCTGACCCCCCCCATGGATTCCTCAACTGAAGTAGTATTGGTAGCAGGGGATGGATCAGAAACTTCCTCTATCATGACAATAGTGGACTTCCCTGTGCTCACTTTACGCTGGCTGGATTTTTGTTTTACAAACATGTAGGGGATGGACCTCCCTTAGGCCAATGGAGGGATCTCAATGGCTTCCGGCAGCGGACTGATCACCGTTGTGGGGCAACTATTGGTTAAGACCTCTTCACAATCATTTACCAATTCCTCAATTCTCGTTAACACGTAATTCATTGCTGAGTGGGGCACTTTTTTGGCTTTTTTCCCTTATTTAGTAGCCAAGGTCCCCCCACCTTCCAAGGTCTTCCTTTTCCCCATGGTAACAAGTAATAGAGCAACATTAATAAGATAATGTAAGAGGAGGAAAGTATACAGAAAAGTGGCTCCTGTGATGAAAAAGAGCAGACCCAACACTCGAAATGAGGATAAGGGTCTATCAAACTACCCCTCTACTAGTGGCCATACAAGTACAGTACCTCTTAAGTTCGAAAACCAAATTAAATGGGGGTGACCCAGCCCGGCCTCCAACCGCCCCTGACGGCCACAGACGGCCCGCCCTTTGCCCGGGCTTCGTCCGGCTCCCGCGCGTCCCACGGGGCAGAAAAGGTCCGCTAAGTATATCTCCCCAGATGGCAAGAAGGAGGGTCTCGAGGTCTGCAGGGCGCTTGTGGAGCTTGGAGTCCTCAGGCTGTTCCTGCTGGTCCACGTGCACAGGTAGCCACAACGAAGCGTCTCCCACAGAGCGGGAGACGCAAGCTGTTGAAGTAGCGCCCGGTGGCAGGAAGGAGGGGCTCGAGGTTTGCAGGGCGCTTGTGGGGCTTGGAGTCCTCAGGCTGTTCCCGCTGGCCCACGCACACAGGTAGCCACAACAAAGCGTCTCCCACGGAGCGGGAGACGCGAGCTGTTGAAGTAGCCCCCGGTGGTAGGAAGGAGGGGCTCGAGGTCCGCAGGGCGCTTCTGGGGCTTGGAGTCCTCAGGCTGTTACCGCTGGCCCACGCGCACAGGTAGCCACAACGAAGCGTCTCCTCCCACTATTCCTGAATTCAGGAGGAGAGTAGGTATCACTGGTGTTTGGATACACTCTTTCATGTGTGAATTTAGCCAGATCCTTTTTGAACTTATCAATTTTGATTTGTAAAATCGAGTCCTTGAACTCTTTGGTACTCTTATTGGACTTGTCTTGTTGTTTTTTGAACACCGAAGAAGAGATAGTAGTCTGTATCTGAGATTCCAAAACCCGAATCTCAATCAAAATAGTGTCTGATATCCTTTTGGCCGTGCTAATAATTAAAATCAGCCAATCACGTGTGCACCTCCAGGCTATCAGAGACCAGTCTTTCAGGAAGGTCTTATCCTGTAAGAATAGACGGGGAGCATTCCTGACTATTAGCCCTGGAGGTGCACAACTAGGGAGGTTTGCGCCAAGTGCGTCACAGCCTGGATCCAAGTGTTAAGTCCCTTGGACAGTAACCATAGGTCTATTCCGGACCAGCTGGAGTGCACGCTAGAATAGAAGGTGCCCTCCCCTCATGATGGATGGAGTGACCCCCAGGGGTCAAATAGCTGGTGATCTGTCATGGTGCCCGTGAGGTGTTTGGTTGCCTGCGGATGTGAGGATGAGGTGCCATGTGGAGAAGTGTGGCTCAGGGGTTAGAGGCGGCAGACCTGGAGCTTGATATCGGCCCTGGACCAGGGTTCAATTCCCCGCCTCGGCGGGTCTTGGGCTCAAAAAATCCACGGACTCGATAATTCTCGCTCCGGTGCCTTCTCGACTCACGGGTTCACACTCTGCGACTCTGGGCAATAGCTTGCTTAATCTCCACAACGGCCCCTCGCGGCGGGATGCCTGGCTTTCACCTCGTGGATACCCTGCCAGGGTTATCTCACAGGGGAATACCAGGACGGGTTCCCTAAGCAAGCGCAGAGATGCCCCAGGGTAAGTCGTGCGCTATATAAGTTTCATTCATTTCATTTCATTTCATTTCATGTGAGCAATCGGAAAGAGTCTAGTGTTAAGTTGAAATCAGCTCCCCATACAATGAAAGTGGAACATATTCCTAATATGCGACCCCATACCTTGTCAAAGTAGCTGGCATCATCAATGTTGGGGGTGTGGCAACTAACAAGGGGTACTGTGTGTCCCTCTAATCTGACCCATATCATGATTAATCTGCCCTGTGTATCTTGTAGTGTCCCTAGAGGGCAGTATCCTATGCTATCTTTGATGAGTATTGCTGTGCCTCTAGCATATGTCGAGGAGAAGCAGCTGTGTGCTGCTCATTTCTTTCCAAAGGTGGGTGCTGCCTTAGGGTCCAAGTGTGTTTATTGCAACATAGCCACCTGCACTCGGTGTCTTTCTAAGTATCCTAGGATCTGCCTGAGTTTGCGAGGGTCTCGGAATCCTCAAATGTTCTATCTCAGGAAGTGTAGACATGGGTCTTGTCTGCTCTAGCCTCCGCTATATCTGTCTTGTCCTCTCTGGAACCGGAGGGGTCAATGTGTTCTGCCATGGTGAGTTTGTATGGATCGTTCTCTATGCTTTTGTAATTGTATGTGCTCAGCATTAAACTGTGCAGTACCGCTGTGTGTATCAAAAGTAAGACTGCCCCCCCACCCATACCTGCAGCCCAAACCCGTAGGTAAATAGTATCCCTCCCAAACCCCCATTATGTGTTCTGCCTGCCGTGTTGTGCAAGGATGGATGTTTGCACCTACAGGAGAATAGACTCATTAATGACAATTTAGTAACATGCAAGAGGTGTGTCTAATACAAAGCTAAGAATGGTAAAAGCAGTATACTAACGTATGAGTCAATTAGTAACCTAACTTCAACATACTACATCATTCAGGGAATTCCCACTGGGGGAATGCACCAGAGAGTCTGTCAGCGCACCTCGCAGGAGCGAGGATGCCCGGGAATTCATTATTGCTTGGCGATTTCATTAGTCCTGGCAGTGCCACCCATGCAGGCTCCATTAGGGTCCATGCGTGGCCATTCCCCCAGGGCCTGTGCATATTTTCAAACCGATTATCAATGAAACAAGGAATGCATAATCCTACCCGTGATGCAGGTGACCAACTCCATACAATGACCTGGCCTTAGTCTTCTTCAGGAGCAGGTGGCGTCTGTCGGGAGCCAGGATCACCATCCCGAGTTATGGGTGACCGTCTCTTAACAGTTTTTAAGAAATCTTACACTTGTTGCAGGGTGTTAAAGATG
Organism: Lissotriton vulgaris; assembly: GCF_964263255.1. NCBI lineage: Eukaryota > Metazoa > Chordata > Amphibia > Caudata > Salamandridae > Lissotriton > Lissotriton vulgaris. The sequence goes on along the minus strand of NC_141695.1, from coordinate 156,446,500 downwards.
TGTGTCATCCCATGGGAGGGGATTCGCAGTCTGGCGGGGTAGAGCATCATGTACTGCATGTTGGTTTGCTGGAGTTTCCGCTTGACCGGTAGGAACTTCCTGCACGCTTCTTGTACTGCCGTGCTGAAGTCTGGGTAGATCGAGTGTTTGTTCCCTTCGTAAACCAGTTCTTGCTATTCCTTTGCTAGTCTCAGCACCGTGTTGTGGTCCTTGTAATTGAGTAACCGCACCAGTATGGGCCACAGAGGCACGCCCCATGGCGGTCTGGCTGCAAGTGAGCGATGGGCTCTCTCCACCACTAGAACTCTGAAGATTGCCTCTGCGCCAAAGATCCCAAGCAGCAGTCATTCTACACAGTCCACCATGCGGTGGACTCCGGGATCACCACTATAAGCATGTTGTTCCTGAGTGAACGGCCCTCCAAGTCTTCAGTCTTTGCAGCAATAATTTATAACAGTTTATCCATCTCTTGGAGTTGTTCACGGCAGTCAGAGGAAGAGTCTTTGGGGTGGATATCCGCTGTTCCATTTTGATAATGCGGCCATCATGCTTCTCCAACCTTTGTGTGATGTAGTCCATGTGCATATTCATGGTGTCCATTTTGGACTCGATGGAAGTGAGGCTTTGGCACATCATGAGAAGTTCTTTTATATCTGTATCTTGTGGGGTAGTTGATGCTGTACTTTCCTCTTCCCGGCATGAGTCTGTGTCTTCAGAAGTATTGGTAGTGCTTTTACAGGGCGGGAATTAGAGTTTGGCCTGCTTGCCATCCGTTGGACCCATGATTTTCCCCTCTACGTGGTATGGGCGGGCACGGTATGCCTCTCAGGAAGATCAGGATGCAGCGGCTAGCTCTGCTTGTCCCTCAGGGTATGCAGATCCCACTCAGATCAACTGGCGCCAGTTTGTGCCTTCGGGCGGTTTTACAGGCCAGTTTGTGCCTTTGTGCAGTTATTTAGGTGAGCCCTGGCTCTGCCACGTCCCAACTCTTCACCCTCTGCCCTGATTCTTGTGTTGCTGAACAGGGCCCTTGCCCACAAAAAGCAGCGTGTCTTGCTTGGGATTTTGCAGATAATGTCCACTTCAGCCTGTCTTACCGAGTATTACAAGGCAGCAAGTCTGCTCTGCTACCCAGGATCAAGGCCATACCCTTCCATGCCCCGCCTCCCAGTGCTTTACCGGTCGCACAGGTCTATCAGCATCCTTCTAGCAGCGCGTCTGAACATGGTTCTCCTCTTGACCCCTTCAGGCCCCAGGTGAGTGTGCAAATGGGGATCGGGGAGCAGCCCATCACCTCACCCGAGGCCCAAGGTAGCTCAGGGGAAGCAGCGTGGGCTCAGCCTGGCTCAGCCTTAGCGTCGGCGCAAGCCTACTTCAGCTAGTCCCAATCTCACTCAGCCGGCGACCCTCTCCCCGTAGTCTAGCTCCGCGTTGGGCAGCTCCTGGTACCTGATGGTGGTACAGCCAGGGTCTCTCCGCAGCAATCCTGTACAGCAGGGCCAGGCTATGCAGACCTGGTTAGCTCAATCCCGTTGCCGCCATCATGAACAGCAGTAGGCTGCAAAACAGCCCGAACTGCCAAGCCATGTCAGACTTATGCCGGCCAAAAGCTCACTTTGCCACTGGAAGCTTGTTTCCGGTCCAGGGAAGACATGGCTTGGCATGGCAGTTCGGGCTGGACTGTTCCCATGAGGCACAGGGTCAGACTGATTTGCATATAGCCATGTCTGAACTGGGGTGGCAGAGTGGGCTAAAGAACAGTGATGGATTAAACCCAGATCTTTTGACTGAGTGTTTGATTGATTCAGATGCTCCGTCCATCACCACCCCCTTTTGTACCGCTTTTGACCGCTATAAGTGTGGCAGGGTATGCTCAGACGTGAGTCCCTTGCTCACTTTGCCACTGGATTCAAGCAAGCCGGGATGAAGACGGCTGGAATGGCAGAAACCAGTTCTCGGAAGCTTGTTTCCGGTCCTGGGAAGACATGGCTTGGCAGTTCGGGCTGGACTGTTCCCATGAGGCACAGGGTCAGACTGATTTGCATATAGCCATGTCTGAACTGGGGTGGCAGAGTGGGCTTAAGAACGGTGATGGATTAAACCCAGATCTTTTGACTGGGTGTGAGTGTTTGATTGATTCAGATGCTCTGTCCATCACCACCCCCTTTTGTACCGCTTTTGGCCGCCATAAGTGTGGTAGGGTATGCTCAGACGTGAGTCCCTTGCTCACTTTGCCACTGGATTCAAGCAAGCCGGGCTGAAGACGTCTGGAATGCCAGAAACCGGTCCTCGGAAGCTTGTTTCCGGTCCAGGGAAGACATGGCTTGGCAGTTCGGGCTAGACTGTTCCCATGAGGCACAGGGTCAGACTGATTTGCATATAGCCATGTCTGAACTGGGGTGGCAGAGTGGGCTAAAGAACGGTGATGGATTAAACCCAGATCTTTTGACTGGGTGTGAGTGTTTGATTGATTCAGATGCTCCGTCCATCACCACCCCCTTTTTTACCGCTATGGGGAGGGTGGCAGACCTGGGAGCACGTTGGCGTGGCTATTGAGACCCTCGGCCGGGCGTTCATACATCACTTGCATCTATTCCTCAAGCGGACAGACCCTAACCAATACCCCAGATATCCAAGATGAATTTTTAGCATATAATTCCACATTATATGCAACACAGGTGATGCATAGCGAGGGAGACCGTAATTGCTACCTTGTAGAGATTGCTATGGTGTGGCTCAAGAAGTTCATGCAGCAGTTTTCTGACTGAGCCATTCTCCGCCGAGGAAATTAGTAGCGCCATAGATGCAATGAATGGCTTGACGGCCCCAGGCCTGGATGGTTTTACTGGTATCTTTTATAAAACCTATAAGAACTTATTAGCGCCCTACCTATTAGAGGTTTATAATGAAGAACTCAAATGCAAGGAACTTCCCCCCACTTTGCGTGAGGCTGTAATAATCCTCCGTTAAAAAAGCCGGGAAAAATCCACTTCTATAAGACTCTTACAGGCCATTATCACTTTTAAACCACGACTACAAAATGTTGGCTAAAATGATTGCGCTAAGACTGGCCTTGTTGCTGGACCTCATTATCTCCCCGACTCAATCGGGCTTTGTCTCCCATAGGTCGACTGCTTTAATCCTGCGCACATTATTTGCAGTAATACATAGGATCACTCTGGAGGTCCCTGCATCTACTGTCCTACTCGATACCGAAAAGGCCTTTCTTAGCAGTGTTGAGAAAGTTGGGTATCTCTAAGGGATTAACTGACCTAACTTTGTTGCTTTACACAGCACCTACTGCTAGGCTTTGATTGAATGGCACACTGGCCCCTTCGTTCGCTCTCACTCGCGGCGCCAGACAGGGTTGTCCACTCTCCTCGCTGGTCTTTATATTGGCGCTGGACCCTCTGTTTCACCATTTCCAGCAAAGACACCTGCACAGAGGTCACCAGTTCAAAAGTCGTCCTCTACTAATTTTCCTATATGCGGATGATATAATCCTATATCTCCGAAACCCCCAGGGAAATTTGGAACCGCTCATCGGAGAAATTATCCAGTTTGGTGTTTTTTCATGGCTGGGTATGAATTGGGAAAAATCCTACATTTTACCCCTGGCGCCGAGCACTGTTCATTGGGAATGTGAGTTCCCGCTGATGTGGTGGGAGGAGTCAGCCAAATATTTGGGTATTCAGAGCCACAGAGAAACCAAACAAATTATTAGACTAAACTACAGCCCTGTGGCAAATAACCTGGAGCAGCAGGTTGAGCGTTGGTTGAGACTCCCGCTTTCCCTTGCTAGTCGAGTTGCACTTGTGAAGATGATTGTCCTCCCAAGGTTTTTGTATCTGTTTCACAACATTGCTATCCCGCTCCCCAACAATTTTTTGTGCACTTTGAATTCTTATCTCATCCAATTGGTCTGGGAGGGAGGAAGACCTAGAGTTAGCTGAGACACCACGTCCTTACCATATGAGAGAGGTGGTTTTGGGGTCCCCAATCTTCAGATGTACTATTTTGTTGTTCAGTGCAGTTTCGCACACTCCTGGTATTACCTGGATGCGCGTATCCCCCACACTAGACCTAAGCCTGACCTGGTGCTACCGGCGCCCCTTTGTACGGTGCTGCCGTGGGGCTTTGCCAGGGATCCCAGGGATATTCAAACAGTTTGCGCTTGATCTGGCGTAAGTTGACGAAAGTGACAGAGGTGGCACCCTATACTCATTGGAGATCCCTGTCAATACTAACTCCTGGATCCCCATTACGGAAGAAAAACTGGCACAGCGTGCACTCACTACATATTCAATGATTAAGATTTGGGATCTGTTCCCAGGGGTCTATGTTTTTTCTAGCACAGAGGGCGGGAGGTTCAGTGAGGCAACATTAATGGAACAATGGGCCAGATGTAGGAGGCCATTTACCGACCGGTAAATGGGTATTTGTGATGTAGGTGGCCAATTTTACCGATTCGGTAAATTTACCGAATCGGTAAATTTACAGAATCGGTAAATTTACAGAATCGGTATTTTTACCGATTCGGTAACTGCCAGATGTAGGTGGGACTCTTCTGAGTCCCAAAGGCCTTACAGATTCGGTATTTTACCACCCAATCCAATTGGGTGGTAAAGTACAGAATCCAGGTGTGCATGCACATGTGTGCATGCACACCTATGCCATGTGACAGACAGATATACCCCTGTATTTGGGGTGCTAGAGGGTGTCAAAGTGACACCCCCTGCACCCTTGCAGGATTTGGTATTTACCGAATCGGTAAATACCGATTCAGTAATGCCCATTGATTCCTATGGGCTTCAAGGCCCATAGGAATCAATGGGCATTACCGATTCGGTATTTACCGATTCGGTAAATACCGATTTTTACAGATTCAGTAATTCAATTACCGAATTTACCTAAATCTCCCTTCTTCAATTTTACTGATTCATAAATACCGAATCGGTAAAATTCGGTATTTATGAGTCGGTAAAATATACTTCCCTAAATCTTGCCCAATATGTATTTAGCCGGATATCGAGGGCACTCGGAGCCAAGGTTCCGGAGTACCCATTTTAGCCCGAGTCCTTCCCTCCTCTTACTCTCTTAATCACAAGTTCCAATGGAGAACACCTAACCTCGAAGCTATACAAAGCATGTATGTCATTAGTCCCTAGCAGGGAGGCCAAGATACAAGAGGCATGGAGCGAAATCTTGTGTACCCAATTCAAGACTCTCACTGGTCCTTTTGTTGTCCACAAATGAAAGAGGTCAGCTAAAACAGCAGACATAAGCTTATACATTTCAAATATTTGTGGATGGTCTATATGACCCAAGCTAACGTCAGCTCCATTGATCCCAATCTACCACACACTTTTGTCCTAAGTGTGATGGCCCGCAAGCCGATTCTGCCCACCTGACATGGAACTGCGCTAAGACTGGGGACTTCTGGAGATCCATTTTCAGATTAATAGCACATATGACCAACCTTGAAATGGTCCGTACACCTGAGGACACCTTGTTGGGCTATGTGGGGGGGCCTCCCGAAGAAGTTGCGCAAATTCACGTCCATTGCCCTTTTGCTCTCAAAGAGGGAAATAGCTCAGAAATGGGGAAGTAGGGCCTCCCCCACAGTGAAAGATTTGCTCAATTGCCTCACATACTGTAATACTAATTGTGACCTTCATGCTACAACCCAACCCTCTGCATCCAGGCAAAATTTGTATTGGCAGCTATTTAGATCTTTCACCACCTATCTCCCACACGCATGCTCAGCGCCAAGATGCTCCTTCCGGAGCGAAAGTTTGCGCTTTACAAATACCCACAAATATCAAATATCAAATATCAAAAATGACATTTGGGAGCCTCTTAAAAATGACTTACTGGAGATTAGTGACACCCCTATTTCACAACAGCCTGCTGGGAAGGTCCCCACTGGGGTGGGGTAATTCATGTTCCACCCAACTGCTCAATTGTTGTATTTATATAGTCAAGGAAAGTGCAGACCAGACAGTGAGGGAGAGCCCGCTGGTCCGGGTTGATATCACAATTTATGATATATATGTTACCCTGAGACACTTGTTTTGCAAATTATACTTGTCTTTATCCTTACTAGATGATCACAGTGAATGCGCATGCAATGTTGTAAGCTATATGAAAATAATAAATAAACTTACAGAAAAAAAGCTGTTACTTTGTAAACCATCGCCTAGCAGTGTCTGAGAGATTTGTGGCCTCTTTCAACAAGCAATGCATGCCAGACATCTGTGACATGCTGTGGCATGTGGAAGGGGTGCAAGGTTTGCTATGAAAGAAATCCCTTAATTTGTGGAATGAGACTTTGGGAATGGGGTGTAAGAAAAAGAAATGCATGGGCCAAGTGCCAGAGTGAGAGAAAGGAAGGGCACTTTTTTTTTATAAATAATGAAAATCAAGTGTAGATTTGTGGCATGTAAAAAGAAAATGGCATAGAAACTGAAGAAGGACATCACCCTTTTTCCATGACACAAAGGCTCTGCACAGTGAAAATCTATAGAGGACATATGGTACAGTGGTAGGTAACAGGGGCTCTGAATGCTTTTTGACAAGGGTTCAAACCCCAGCTGAAGAAAATCAAATGTTTTATTCTTTTCTATTTTTTGTTCTAATTTACCCAAATGAAGGATGCCCTTTTTTAGCCCATTCCGTGCTCCTGTCGACCATTGGCCTGACAGGTGCATTCCTTCCCCAGTGCTGCGAACAGCCAACGGCCGTCGCAGCCCCGCCCACTAAATAGAACGCCCACACCGCAGCGGAATTTCCGCCTCGGTTAAGGCGTTAAATCACCCCTAGCAGTGTCTGTGAGATTTGTGGCCTTTTTAGTCAAGCCAGTGCATGTCAGACATTTGTGACATGCTGTGGCACGTGGAAGGGGGGGCAAGATTTTCTATGAAAAAAACTCCCATAATTTGTGAAATGAGACTTTGGGAATGGTTTGCCGCCCATTCGGCCCGTACTGCCTCCCCGCCTTTTGCACTCTGCACTCCTGCACTACCCCGGGTGCCAGCACTGAAATCCTGCTGCTTGCCGCTGACTGTCACCAGACAGCCTCTCCGTGCGAGTGAACAAAAAAAGGCGGAGGAAGGCAGGGGGGAATGCGGCAGGGCAACCGGCAGGTGAGGCAAGGGTAGGCTCAATGAGCAAGAGCTGAAGGAGCCGGGTTGGGGGTGTTAAAGCATTGTGCGCTGAATGTGACCTTCTGCTGCGACAGGAGCTGCGACAGGAGGCTGTGCCCTTTAAACAGCTAGGTGGGAGCATCGATTCCCTAGCAATTAACATGTGTCAGAGGGTGCGAGAGCCTTCTAAAGCATCCCTGTGGCCCCAGCAGTGCACCAAGGGCACCAAGGACTCTAAGGACATTGAGGACACTGAGATCATTGGGACTAATTCAGAGCCTACTTCACCTTTCCCTTTCACTGCCTCCCAAATTTAAACACAACAAAGTTTAATTCAATTTTTCAGCTTTTGATTTGCATACTGGGTGCCAACCGTCAGGATTCATAAGGCCCCAAAAAGTATCATGAGATCAGGCCGGGTCCGAGGAGCAATGGTCAAAGGAAAGCGAAAGCGAACGCCTAAGCTGCTCGAGGGCTCAAGGGACGAAACTACACCTGAAACCAGGCCCACAATACAGAAGGATGCTTCCTTAATTGAAATAATTGGTTCAAGCACAGACGCTAATATTTTCAGGGCAGCCATTAACTATGGAAGCAACTTACAAACCAAATAAATAAAAAAACTGCCAATCCTTGTTTCAACAAAAAATCTTTACAAAGTTGTGCTTCCTAAAAAATGCAGGGGATGCTCTATTTTCAAAAGTGAGCGAGGTACAGGGCCTTCAATCACCACTTTTGCCAGGACAGTCAGTACAGGCAACACAACCGATAAAACCAATACAATTTTCTGGCGCATACAGAACTATAGATGAAAAGGGAAGTCCTAATGCGTCCATTATGACAGCTATTAGTCCATCTCATCAACTCCGCAAATAAAAAAAACTTGGACTTAGACAACATATAACATCAATACTATAGATAAGGAACAGAAAATTGTTACTGATTTAATTCAAGTACATAGATCTATGGAAGCAACAGGGATTTTGGGAAAAGACATCAATTATATAGTGAAAAAACAAGCAAACCACGATGATGCAGCTGGTGCCGGAGGACCAACGCAAAATAATAACAGTTTTGATAATTGTGGTATAACTGACATACCAACGATTTGCGGATTGGGAAGCCCTGAGGCAAAACTGCACCTGACTAACAACAACAAACTCGACCGGAAAAAGAAAAAGGAGGAATGGAAAGGAACGGAAACCCCTCAAATAGTTCTGATGCCAACTCTTCATCGCAATGAACAAGCGACAATGCTAAAAGTAGTGGTGGCAAAAGAAAAAGATGAAAGGCCATGAACTGACGTAGCAGAATTAACAGAAATGTCTTCATATCTGGGAAAGGAAGAGTGGGAAGATCTCATGGCTGCCTATTCCCAAGACAAATGTAGGAGCGAACCCATTGGGAACGCTTTGAGTGGGACACCAGAACTTAATCAAGATCGATATCTGGGGAGGGAATCCAAAGGAGATCAAAATGTGACAAACTCAGAAAACCAGGAAACCCTATAAAAACAGATAAATCAGGAAAGCGCTTGGCCCAGCTTGTTAAAAACAATGCAACTCTTGGTAGAGGCTCTTCATTACCAATCCGACAAAATGGACACCCAACTGACGCTATTAGATACCTTGACAGTCTTCGTGGTTGCCATCAATGGGAAGCTGGGCTCACTAAATACACTCTTACAAAGTAAATACGATCATTCGCAAGCTGTGAACCTATGTTGTGGATGCGGGCCCATAATAGATAAACTGACCTCCCTTCCATCTATGCTAAATGACCTATGTAACCAAATCAAAACGTCAGCACAGGGCTCCGATAAAGAATTACCAGGAAAAACTATGGCAAATGAACCATGTGATCAAACAACAAAATAAACATAGCGCCGATTGAAGCAAAAAAAAAAGGGAGCTAATAGGAGAAAGGAACCTCAGGTGCCTAAGATTAAAGAACTGGACAACATAGCTATCAAAGTACCAGACGACCATACGTCTGAGGTTTTATTTGAAGATAATGGTGACAAAACAATGAATGCAAAACAAAGACTAGCAAAAAAAAGGAAAGGTCGAAATCAAAAAACAAATCTAAATCATGAAGGATTCAATCATCTCTTTGGGACATTAGCACCATTAGTACAAAGTGAACGCACGCTTGGATGCGACATAGGCACAGCAGGGTCCCTCAAACTAAATGCAGGATGTGCAAAAACAACAACGCAGCCCGGTGACAAAATGATCGAGGACTTTTAGAAACGTCATACTTCGAGTAACACTAGGAAAGAGATAGTAGAAGCTGTGCACCAGGATGGCTCAAACTTAACTTCCCAACCAATATCAACAAAAAGAAAAACTCAACCTAAACTACAGCAGAACCAACCAAGGATGTGTGCCACGACAAATTGTGAACAAAACAGCAACTGGTGTAGTCACCTGGGTAACAGCCTGAGACCAAAAAGGCTAAACGGATCCTGCCTAAAATGTTTATAAAAACAACAAACAACAATCTTGCGGAGTTATCCAATAGAGAACAGGCTTCCATTGAACAAGTGTCATCATTCACACATAGTACAACGGACCACAGAGACGATACACGTGAACATACTAAGGAACTGGGAGCCACGCCAGCTGACTCTGGGAAAGGAGAGATGGGTCAATGGCACAACTAAGCAGGACAAGAAATAACATGTTATAAAAAAACAGAGGAAGAAGACTTGTCTACAAATCAGGCCCCAATATTAGAAACAAAACGCCAGGAATCCATCCAAATTAGTGGATCCGATAAAAAGACCAGCGGACCAGAAAACTTAATAAACCTAACAAACAATATATTGTTGAGTCCAGAATATGCATCAAAAGGCAGGTATGACATACTGAATAGGGGTAACATCTTACGGCTACTATCCCACATTCCCTCTCTAGAAGATGTGACAACAGCAGACCTGGTCTCGATTAAGTGTAAAGGCGTGGATGGGTCAAGCAGACAAAAAACCAAAGCAACATGGTCGACATTGTCAATTGCATACAAAATATTTGCAGAGGCTCAAACATTCACAAGCTGGGGGATAACTATAACTCCGTACACAAAACCGAGCTATCCGAATATACTAATTCCTGTTGTTTCAGAGGGGACAAAAGATTCTGTAATTAGGCAAGGAATATCGGTACTTAGAGGTGCAGTGGGATTAAATGGTGCAAGGAACATGCAAAATGCCAGCACTTTAAATGAGGGGACATCACGTCCAACAGGACTATGTGAACTAAGATGGATCGCCAGAACAATAAACATCCATGCAACTTGACAAAAGACAAACTTAAGATCAACTGAGGAAAACTACCTAAGAATATGTTCATGGAATGTTAACGGTCTGGCCTCAAAAATGATGGGTTTGGATTTTATCAGCTACATAAGGTCATTTGGCATTTTGGCACTGCAAGAAACATGGCAAGCAGACGCGCCGCACCTACAGGGTTTTTTTGCGTTTCTTTACAGGTGCCACAAGGAGGGCGAAATACGGTCATCTTCAAGGTGGTTTAGTAACCTATGTCTCAGCCACTAGCGCCCATGTGGTTAAAGAAGTTGGCCCTTCTTCCCTCGGCTCAATAGCAGTAAACCTTAACTACTCGCGACAAGAAACAGGCACGGAGGGAACCAACTTCACCTTGATTAATACCTATATCCACCCAAAAAGGAAATTAAAGGCAGCTAAAGAACTATGTAAATTCATGGAGGAATGTATAAGGGAAACAGCATCAACAGATTTGATTATAATCGGGGACTTCAATCTCAACCTTTTGGGAAACTCAACAGAGGATGAGTACCTAGTTCAAACCTCAGCCTGGGATATACCATTCCAAGGGATGTCGCAAACATCAAAACCGACCGAACTAGACAGGCAGTTATTATATGACCTTGAACTTTTTAATATTAGAGCGTTAAACAGAAGATTCAAGGGAGACAATCCATCGGCCACCACCTTTCACTCATCAAGAACTAACTCAACATTGGATTATACCTTCATTTCATTATCCTTGTTTCAAAGAATGAGCACATTTCATATAGGGGAAAAAGCTGACAGTGATCACTGTCCGCAAGAAATTGCCATCAACATCAGGAAACCTAACTACGAATTGTCCGCGGTGCTTAAAGAGTCAGTCCACACAATCAATTACAAAAGGATTAAATATTCGGTAGCAACGGATAGAAGCACATTAGAAAAGACCTGACAGCTCTTCCTCGCTAGAGTAGGTTCTAATGAAATTGAGAAATGGGAACATTTTACTGCGAGTATGGCAAACTACTCAACAAGATGCAAGCAACACAGCCAATCGAGCAGCAGTAGCATGAAAAACTACATAGTAGAATACAAAGAGAAGATTAAGTGGATAAAAAGATCAATCTACCAAACGATGAGACAACTACGGCATAGTCCTATGGACATTGTAAAACATACTTTGCTAAAGAAATCGAAAGTCTTGCTGAAAAAAAACAAAATGGGAAGCCACTACACTTGTAGGGGAAAATATGTGAGCTAAATTACATACAGACTGCAAAGGAAGCGATGGCGCAAGATTTTGGAAATCTATGAACCCTTTTTAAGACCTACGCATGGAGGAATCTCTTCTAACATCACAGAAGAAAGCTGGGCAAGCTACCTCAGAAATGACTTTAATCAAGAAAAAGACTCTTACTTGAAGACAAAAATTGTTAATGTGGAAAATTCTGTCGACAATAACCAACAGTTATTACAAAGGAACACAGGTAATCAAGAAAACCATGTAATAGCGGCAAACGGAGTAGTGTCGAGTCTACAAAAAAAAATACGGCACCAAATCAAAAAGGGAAGAAAAGAGGGGGCACCAGGCCCGAATGGAATACCGCCCATCGTCTACAAACAGGAGGAAATAGAATGGACTGCTGCGCTTGAGCCATTATTTCTGGAAATAAGGCACTTTAATATATTGCCTAGCTCTTTGAAGGGCTCAATTATGTCCCCAATATTCAAATCTGGGGACAAGTCTCTCCCCCCAAATTACCGATTAATTGCCCTTATGGATAATGAGGCCAAATATTTCGCTGGAACACTCTTGGAAGATCTGCAGGATTGGGCCGCAGAGAAATCATTCATTCCGGTTAATCAGACCGGTTTTGCTAAATCGGTGGGAACAACTTCTAATATCCTAGCAATGGGTATGCTAATAGATAAGGCTAAAACAACCAAAATGTCGATTCACTTTTGTTTTATTGATTACAAGGCCGCCTTTGACCATATAAACCGGAATATATTATGGGCCAACCTAAAAAGATGGGGGCTACCAGGACCATTGTTAGACCTGATGATCAACCTACATACGGAGACGTGGATTCAGATAAAGTTGGGAGATGGCTCACTCCTGTCAAGACGCATAGAAACCAACAAAGGTCTCAAACAGGGCTGTGTTCTGGCTCCCACTCTTTTTAACTTGTTTTTAGGGGATTTAATCTCTATCTTAAATAGCTGTAACTCCCATGCACCTAAATTAGGAAGGCTACTATTGCTGTGTCTCCTCTACGCGGATGATATAGTTTTATTCAGCCACACAAAAGTTGGGCTTCAACAACTCGTAGATGCAACACAGGGATATTCAGATTTAAATGATCTGACAATAAATCTAGGAAAAACAAAGACGATGACAGTTAGTAATAAACGTATCAAGTCACACAGCTGGTATTGGAAAAAATCTTGCATCAAGAACACGTCAGTATATAAGTATCTGGGTGTCAAAATTGATAACAGTGGCCTGTTAACTGCACAGAAACCTAGTATCAGGGGCAAAGGCGTCGCCTCAGCAATCGCTCTGAAAGCACTAAATAGCAAACTTACGGGCCCGTCTCTTTTGCCTCTGACACAAGAGACAAAAGCTTGGCTCAGAGGATGACTTTCAATAGATCGCAGCGAGGTAGCTGCTCTGCTACTTACGAAACCCTGACCCAGAATCAGGTCATCTACGAATGATTTAGCACCGGGTGCCCCACGAACATGCGGTGCACTAAGGACGATAATAAGAGCTAAGCTGTTGCTGACAATAACATACGGGAGTGAAGTATTGAGAGGCAGAGATGCTAAGATTCTGGACAAAACTGTAATAGCTGTGTTTAGGATTATATTTAGCCTGCCCAAACAAACTTCACCAGCCCAAATCAGGCTTGAGTTTGTCATCCAGAAAAGACCCTGGTAAGACAGGGCACGTATATAGTAGCGTGGGACAAAACGCGAAAAACCTACCAAGGAACCTTGAATAACCATCTATGGGAAGAGCTAGAACTACACCCAGCCTCACCAGCCGCAAAGTACCTCAAAAGGAGCCTGTTGATTCTTGGTTTATGAAACTTATAGTGTACTCAAAGATTTGCATGTACACTCCCTGTAAGAGGCACTCCTTGGATGATCAACACAATGATTCCAAAGTTGAAAGTGAAATGTAGATTTATTAATCAATCTTCATTCAAAAAAGGTTTGTTTTCCAATGATATTCTCATCATATCAATGCGGTAAGTAAACAGTACAACGTGTACATCATAAACACGAACTCCAATGCATTTCAGGCTGCACGCCCTTTGTCAAGGAGAGCTGAAAAGAAAAAACAAGCCCATGTCAGGGTGGAAAGTGAGGAGATATGTATGTAGATTTAATAATCAATCTTCATTCAAAAAAGGTTTGTTTTCCAATGATATTCTCAAAAATAAAACTAGGAAAATTAAGTTATACATTTTAAGTGGCGATCAATGTGACAATTGGGTCGTGTCCCGAGAAAAAAGGGTTGGATGTGAAAAGGTGATGTGCGGCATGCGGGTCAGCAGGTACGTGAGCGAAGAGTCAATGAGATATAGAGAAGTGAGGAGCATCAACTGCTGGTGCTGGGGGCAGAGAGTCGGTGTGGTGAAGGGAAGTGAAAGGAGTGGGAGGGTAGACGGTGCGGTTGAAAAGTCGCGGTTCCGTTACGGGAACCTGCACGCAGGTAAAGTGCTTACTTCATAGAGGTCAAAAAACAACCGGGGTCTTGACTCCTAACTCAGCTAGGCTGAGCCAAATTCAACTAGAAAAACAACACAGGGGCCAAAGCTGAGGAATACTTCGAACAAGGGGCGCTGGGAATTTGATTTAAGCAAAAACCACCTGCTCAATAATTTTAGCAACGTGAAAAGATTTATTCTTTTTCAAGTATTTTTTCTTTGTTTGTTATGCAATCTTTTAGTGCAAGGAGAAGCAACAATTTTTATATACAATATATACAACACTATGACAAGAAATTTGGCATTTCCATACTTCAATCATACATGGCCGTCCAGTCATACAATACCACATTCATACACACAATAAAATGAACAAAAAGAACAACAAAGAACAGAAACAAATGGATCCACGTATCGGTCAGCAGTAAATTGGAAAGAATCCCTTTTGATTATGCAATTTTAAAGTCTTTTTAGTGAATTAACACTGAGAATGTATTTCTCTGGAGGTTGGTGAAGGGACTTTGTTTTTGACACAGCACGTGAGGACCAGATACGGGGATGAAGTGGTCGACGCGTTTCAAACCCCACTCGTTATAGGGGTTCTCCTCAGGACCTAATGGTTCTGGAAAAATAATAAAGAAGGGTGCTTAGGGGAGGAATCCTTAAAAGGCAAAAGGAGAGACACACATCCCGTGGATACAACAGCCTACCTTAGCCTTCAAACCAAAAGTCATGAAAATCCAAAGGCAGCGAGTCAAGAAGTTCGATAGTAGAGTGCGCGTAGTGGCTGTAACCGAAAGGACAAACGTTCTGGCTTTAGTAACATGCATTTATTTACTCCAATTCATTCAGTCTAACCTAATGTGCTGCTAGGCGGGGCTCTTACCTGGAGTTCGACCGGCTAATTGCTCGCCGTCGGGTCCATCCTTCTCCTTCGCTTCCGCGGGGAAAGTTTTCTTGTTACTGAAAAGAAGCGGTGACAGGCAGTCAGTATTCGGTAAAACTGATCGGGTGTACTGGCGCGTAGAGATGTAACAGACAGCCGCATTCGACTGGCAACATACCGATGAAGACAAAGGCATCCGTCCTTGTTTCCGTAGTGCAAGTTGTGAAAAAAATCGCTGATGGCTGAGACTTGCACTTCCTGGTTTAAGAACCCCCAAGTGGTTGTGGGACTTGTAGTTTGGTGAGTTAGACCAAGTCGGAAAACGGCAAAAGGACAAGCCGGGAGGCATGTCAAATGAGGATTTTGGCTGAAGCAATTTAGATATTGGTTTTATATATTTCAGAGATCGCATTCAAGCCTTTTAAGGCTGTGTTAAATTTCATTATCAGTAGAGCCTCACGTTGAGATAGTTTCGCGTCCAAATCTCCTCCCCTTGGGTCTTTTTCGATCTTTGAAAGCACGGTCCATTTCAAGTCAGTCAGTTCATGTTTCATCCTAGCCCAATGATTGACCAATGGGGCATTTTCAACTCCTTTCCTGATCCTGGATTTATGCTGAGTGATCCTACTTCTCACTTCTTGTGTGGTTTTACCAATATATACCAAAGGGCACGGGCAGACAATGGCGTACACAACATTTTTGCTTTTGCAGTTTGTAAATGTGTCATGTTTCCAATGAATGTTGTCAACACTAAACATCGAATCTTCGATTGTTTCATTAAAACAGGTGCAAGTTCCGCACTTGTGGTGGCCCTTGGTAGGAGGAAGTCCGAACAGGCTTTTCAATGTTGGTGCTTTTGCTTTAGGGAGGGCAGCTCTGACTATGTGATTGGCTATGCTCTTTTCTTTTTTGTACGCGAACAATGGAGGTGCCAAGAAATCCTCATGAAGGTCTTTTAATAGATGCCAGTTAGACAGGATCAATTTCTTGTATGGATTGGCTGCTAGACAGAATGTGGTAACACAAACCAATCTTTTAAAGTCTTGTTTGACCTTCTTTTCAAGTAGGGTCTCTCTGGGAGTCCACCATGCTCTTTTGAGGGAGTTCTTTAAAAGTTTTTTGGGGTAACCCCTTTGCATGAGGCGTTCTTTCAGATCGCCAGCATGTTTGAAGTATTCCGCCTTTCCTGAGCAATTACGGCGAATCCTGAGGAATTGTCCGTAAGGGAGATTTTGTTTCATATTGCGCGGGTGGTTACTGGTGAAATGCAGATGGTTTTCGGAATAAGGTGGTATTTAGTCCCTGTGCTGTAGACTCTATTTTCACGTCCAGAAATGTAATGGATTCGTTGGAGGCTGTGGCTGAAAATTCGATGTCAACAGTTCTTGAGTTCAGCCATTCCACGAATAGATTCAGTTCCTCCTGACTTCCTGTCCAAATCAGGAAGACGTCATCTATATACCGCATATAGTTGGAAATACGGGGACTGAATGGATTATCATTGTATATGAATTTCTCTTCATATAATCCCATAAACATGATGGCTAGCTCTGGAGCAAAGGGGCAACCCATAGCTACCCCTTTTATTTGGAAGAAGAACTCAGAGTCGAATGTAAAAAAGTTCTTCTGCAATGCAAAACGGGATAGGTCCAATATAAAATCTGTAGGGACTCTAACTGGTCTCTCCCGGCTCTCCAAAAAGAAGGTTAAAGTTTCCAAAGCTTGATCTTGCGGGATTTGTGTGTACAAAGACACAACGTCAAGGGTGACCAATAATTGTGTTCTGCTGTCAAAGGTGACATTAGCTAGTCGGTTGAGAAACGCAGTAGTATCACGCAAATGGGCTGGAATAGTGTCAATAAAGGGCTTCAGAAAGAAGTCGATATATTTTGCAACCGGTTCAAAGAGGGATTCACACCCGGAAATTATAGGGCGGCCTGGTGGGTTGACCTCATCTTTGTGGATTTTTGGGAGAACATAAAAAACAGGGATTCTGGGGTTCTTATTTTGTAGAAAAGATAATTCCTTGGGTCCCACGAATCCTTCATCAAAGCCTCTTTGGATCACTTCAAACAATTGATTTTTTATTTCTAAAGTAGGATCCCTGCCAATCCGTCTGTAGCAGGCTTGGTCATTTAATTGGCGATGAACCTCCTGTTTGTATTTGTTTACGTCCCAGATAACGATCGCTCCGGCTACCAGCAACAGCAGCAAAACCAACAGCCTATAGAAGTGACTTCCTCTTGTTGTTCTTCTATAGGCTGTTGGTTTTGCTGCTGTTGCTGGTATTGGCCTTGACGATTATCGGTCCTATTTTGAAATTGTCGGTTGGCAACAGCAGCAAAACCAACAGCCTTTTTTAGGACGAGGTCAACCGAAACCTCGGGGCCGGACTCGGGCACCCCAACCATGGGAGATGAGGACACGCCAGAAATTTTACAAGAACTAACCATTTCTCCGATCTTTAACCTCTCTGACAGAATTCTGTCACTTGCTGAAACTTCTATACTTACCAAAGGTCTCAATTTTGTTCCATCACGACCCACTGATTTCGTCAAGATGAAATTAGAGACACTTGAATTTTGTCGTAAAATACGTTTGAAAACATTCTTTCAAGACTCTATAGAAGAACAACAAGAGGAAGTCACAGGTCTAAAAAGAAAATCGACATTCTGTCCAAAAGGTCCAAAAATCCCTAAGGAAGTAATGACGTTTGAAAACACCATACTATCTGGGATTTCTGCCTTAGAAAAAAAGAAAACCTTTGTTAAGTACAATATAGCTAAAACTGAGAGAGATGCCCTTTTGACTATAAAAAAAGACGATACCATCGTAGTTAAACAGGCCGACAAAGGCGGAGCGATCGTTATCTGGGACGTAAACAAATACAAACAGGAGGTTCATCGCCAATTAAATGACCAAGCCTGCTACAGACGGATTGGCAGGGATCCTACTTTAGAAATAAAAAATCAATTGTTTGAAGTGATCCAAAGAGGCTTTGATGAAGGATTCGTGGGACCCAAGGAATTATCTTTTCTACAAAATAAGAACCCCAGAATCCCGGTTTTTTATGTTCTCCCAAAAATCCACAAAGATGAGGTCAACCCACCAGGCCGCCCTATAATTTCCGGGTGTGAATCCCTCTTTGAACCGGTTGCAAAATATATCGACTTCTTTCTGAAGCCCTTTATTGACACTATTCCAGCCCATTTGCGTGATACTACTGCGTTTCTCAACCGACTAGCTAATGTCACCTTTGACAGCAGAACACAATTATTGGTCACCCTTGACGTTGTGTCTTTGTACACACAAATCCCGCAAGATCAAGCTTTGGAAACTTTAACCTTCTTTTTGGAGAGCCGGGAGAGACCAGTTAGAGTCCCTACAGATTTTATATTGGACCTATCCCGTTTTGCATTGCAAAAGAACTTTTTTACATTCGACTCTGAGTTCTTTTTCCAAATAAAAGGGGTAGCTATGGGTTACCCCTTTGCTCCAGAGCTAGCCATCATGTTTATGGGATTATATGAAGAGAAATTCATATACAATGATAATCCATTCAGTCCCCGTATTTCCAACTATATGCGGTATATAGATGACGTCTTCCTGATTTGGACAGGAAGTCAGGAGGAACTGAATCTATTTGTGGAATGGCTGAACTCAAGAACTGTTGACATCCAATTTTCAGCCACAGCATCCAACAAATCCATTACATTTCTGGACGTGAAAATAGAGTCTACAGCACAGGGACTAAATACCACCTTATTCCGAAAACCATCTGACAGGAATAAGGCGCTGCATTTCACCAGTAACCGACCGCGCAATATGAAACAAAATCTCCCTTACGGACAATTCCTCAGGATTCGCCGTAATTGCTCAGGAAAGGCGGAATACTTCAAACATGCTGGCGATCTGAAAGAACGCCTCATGCAAAGGGGTTACCCCAAAAAACTTTTAAAGAACTCCCTCAAAAGAGCATGGTGGACTCCCAGAGAGACCCTACTTGAAAAGAAAGTCAAACAAGACTTAAAAAGATTGGTTTGTGTTACCACATTCTGTCCAGCAGCCAATCCATACAAGAAATTGATCCTGTCTAACTGGCATCTATTAAAAGACCTTCATGAGGATTTCTTGACACCTCCATTGTTCGCGTACAAAAAAGAAAAGAGCATAGCCAATCACATAGTCAGAGCTGCCCTCCCTAAAGCAAAAGCACCAACATTGAAAAGCCTGTTCGGACTTCCTCCTACCAAGGGCCACCACAAGTGCGGAACTTGCACCTGTTGTAATGAAACAATCGAAGATTCGATGTTTAGTGTTGACAACATTCATTGGAAACATGGCACATTTACAAACTGCAAAAGCAAAAATGTTGTGTACGCCATTGTCTGCCCATGCCCTTTGGTATATATTGGTAAAACCACACAAGAAGTGAGAAGTAGGATCACTCAGCATAAATCCAGGATCAGGAAAGGAGTTGAAAATGCCCCATTGGTCAATCATTGGGCTAGGATGAAACATGAACTGACTGACTTGAAATGGACCGTGCTTTCAAAGATCGAAAAAGACCCAAGGGGAGGAGATTTGGACGCGAAACTATCTCAACGTGAGGCTCTACTGATAATGAAATTTAACACAGCCTTAAAAGGCTTGAATGAGATCTCTGAAATATATAAAACCAATATCTAAATTGCTTCAGCCAAAATCCTCATTTGACATGCCTCCCGGCTTGTCCTTTTGCCGGTTTCCGACTTGGTCTAACTCACCAAACTACAAGTCCCACAACCACTTGGGGGTTCTTAAACCAGGAAGTGCAAGTCTCAGCCATCAGCGATTTTTTTCACAACTTGCACTACGGAAACAAGGACGGATGCCTTTGTCTTCATCGGTATGTTGCCAGTCGAATGCGGCTGTCTGTTACATCTCTACGCGCCAGTACACCCGATCAGTTTTACCGAATACTGACTGCCTGTCACCGCTTCTTTTCAGTAACAAGAAAACTTTCCCCGCGGAAGCGAAGGAGAAGGATGGACCCGACGGCAAGCAATTAGCCGGTCGAACTCCAGGTAAGAGCCCCGCCTAGCAGCACATTAGGTTAGACTGAATGAATGGGAATAAATAAATGCATGTTACTAAAGCCAGAACGTTTGTCCTTTCGGTTACAGCCACTACGTGCACTCTACTATCGAACTTCTTGACTCGCTGCCTTTGGATTTTCATGACTTTTGGTTTGAAGGCTAAGGTAGGCTGTTGTATCCACGGGATGTGTGTCTCTCCTTTTGCCTTTTAAGGATTCCTCCCCTAAGCACCCTTCTTTTTTATTTTTCCAGAACCATTAGGTCCTGAGGAGAACCCCTATAACGAGTGGGGTTTGAAACGCGTCGACCACTTCATCCCCGTATCTGCTCCTCACGTGCTGTGTCAAAAACAAAGTCCCTTCACCAACCTCCAGAGAAATACATTCTCAGTGTTAATTCACTAAAAAGACTTTAAAATTGCATAATCAAAAGGGATTCTTTCCAATTTACTGCTGACCGATACGTGGATCCATTTGTTTCTGTTCTTTATCGTTCCTTTTTGTTCATTTTATTGTGTGTATGAATGTGGTATTGTATGACTGGACGGCCATGTATGATTGAAGTATGGAAATGCCAAATTTCTTGTCATAGTGTTGTATATATTGTATATAAAAATTGTTGCTTCTCCTTGCACTAAAAGATTGCATAACAAACAAAGAAAAAATACTTGAAAAAGAATAAATCTTTTCACGTTGCTAAAATTATTGAGCAGGTGGTTTTTGCTTAAATCAAATTCCCAGCCCCCATTGTTCGAAGTATTCCTCAGCTTTGGCCCCTGTGTTGTTTTTCTACTTCATAGAGGTAGCGGAGTGAGTCGCTGCTTCAGGTATAAGGTCTGGATGTTCCGATATGGTTAGCGCGGTTCGCGCGAGGGGATGTAAATAGAGGGAAAGTGACATGCAGGAAATCGAGAAAGGACTAACATTGGGAGTAAAAACAAAAAATCTTGGTTTACAACAGCTTTGGGAATAGATTGGTCAAGAAAACAATAAAGTATCTCTCATGGACTGAAGACAAGGCATCATTCACAAAGAGGTCACATTGCTGGATGATCCAGAACTCATATTCCACTCAGATACCGCAGACCTATCTTAAACTAGGATACTCAAAAACAACAAAAAAGAGGTTCTTAAAGTACAGGCTGGGTCTGTTACCTTGCATCCGCCACTTCCCACACTGGTTAAAAGAACAGGCGGGCCTCCTCTGTCGGTTATGTGGTTCGACGCCTGAGGACATGCCGCACTTGCTGTGCTCCTGTGACAAATTGCTGGAAGAACGAAAGCACCTGCTAAAATCCCATTTTAACGCACGAGGAATTCGCTCACGCGGACAGGCAGTTCTTGCCTGCCTTGAACCCAAGGATCCCCAGTTGAACTGTAGGTTTGTGAGGTTTATGATAGCAGTGGAAACGAAAATGACAAAAGCTGACTCTTAATCGCCTTTAAGATACTTTTTGCATTTGTGAAGCTCAGTAACGCACTAGAAAAGAAAACATTATGACATGCTCTTAACTGTCTTTTAGATCATTTTTGTATTTCCTGACTCTCAGCAGAACAGTAGTCTTGTAAAACTTTGAAGGTTGAGGGAAAGATTTTGCCAACATCTGTTTTTAACTGTTTTTAGATAGTATTTGAATGGATCTACATTATTTATTGATTGTTAACTAAATCATGAGATTTCATGACTTTTCTTAGGAAGGAAAATGTGTAAGTTGATATACTGTTTCCTCCTTTGTATAGAGAGGCAATTAAAATGTTTTTATTGACATCTTTTTTATTTTAAACTTTGTATTGCAATGGTTTTAAGTAACTATGCAAATAATAAATACCTTCTGCATATCTTCTGCAGCTGGGTAAAATTGATTTGTATATTATTTTCTATTTTATTTTCTATTTTACCCAAATAAGAGATGTCCTTATGTAAATCACTCCTAGCAGCGTCTGGGAGATTGGTGGCCTTTTTAGTCAAGCCAGTGAATGTCAGACATTTGTGACTTGCTGGGGCACGTGGAAGGGGGACCAGGTTTGCTATGAAATAAATCCCTTAATTTTTGGAATGAGACTTTGGAAATGGTTGTGTAGGAAAACTAAATGCATGGGCCAAGTGCCAGAATGAGAGGAAGGAAGGGCTCTTTGTTTATAAATAACGAAAATCAAGTGTAGATTTGTGGCATGTAAGAAGAAAAACAGCATGGAAACAGAAGAGGGACATTACCCTTTTTCCAAGACACAAAGACTTAGGGCTGAGAAAATATATGCAAAACAGATGGTACAGTGGTAGTTCACAGGGGCTATGATTGCGTTTTGACATGGGTTCAAACCCCAGCTGGGGGAAATCGATTTCTATATTCTTTTCTATTTTTTTTTTCTATTTTACCCAAATGAAAGATGCCCATTTGGAAATCACCCCTAGCAGTGTCTGTGAGATTTGTGGCCTTTTTAGTCAAGCCAGTGCATGTCAGAGATTTGTGACATGTTGTGACACGTGGAAGGGGGACCAGGTTTGCTATGAAAGAAATCACTTAATTTGTGGAATGAGACTTTGGAAATGGTTGTGTAAGAAAACTAAATGCATGGGCCAAGTGCCAGAATGGGAGGAAGGAAGGGCTCTTTGTTTATAAATAACGAAAACCAAGTGTAGATTTGTAGCATGTAAGAAGAAAAACAGCATGGAAACAGAAGAGGGACATTACCCTTTTTCTAAGACACAAAGGCTTTGGGCTGAGAAAATCTATGCAGGTCAGATGGTACAGTGGTAGGAAACAGGGGCTATGAATGCTTTTCACAAGGGTTTGAACCCCACCTGGGGAAATTCTTTTATTATATTGTTTTTCTTTAATTAAACAATTTATTTATGTTAGCAGAGTGAAAGATAGTCCTTTGGAAATCATCAACTGATAATCATGAAAGACTATGCAAAACATCTGTGGCATGTCACATCAGCTGTGGCATATGCAACATGACAGAGTGAGACGTGTCACATGCCAGGAATGGGCTCCAACCCTTACTGCAGCGGTCAGGTTGCCGGAGTCAGTCTTTTCCTCATGCCTTTTTTCAGAATTATCCTCCACGCCCATTAACCAGGCTGATTCTGGATTCTTTCCAAGGCTCCTCCCTGATCACTCTTACATTGCCACTGTGCTCTTGGACTTATAACCTGTGTAACTATGTACATTCTTATAGACACTGTCCCCTTCAGCACCTGATGCCTACCTAATACCCCTACATCTCCCTTACCCTGTCTATTCCCCAACAGACTTCACAAACCTCCCTGAAGAATCGCAGATCTTAATTATTTTGTGATCCCCTACACCCACTTTGTACTCTCTTTACTAGGTAATTTCTACTTTTCTCAATTTTCTCCTTACCTTCGCTTCCTTGTCCCCTCGGACCACTCACGTTTTGATCCATTCTCCCTCCATTTTCCCATAGAGCACTACACTCAAATTAATGACCATTGTCCTGATGATGACCTGTAATCTTTCAGGTTGAAACGCCATCGACTATCCAGCCTAGAACACAGGTGCTACTGTGGTCAAATTCAATTATCTGAATATCTTGTATATAAAGACTGTATATAATCTGCATATTTTTTGACCATCTTAATTTAACCTATTGTCACCATTCACGCTGTTTTTCGCACCCTTGTGTCACTGTGCCGTCCACCTTCACTAGCACGCCAAGTGCTCACCTTGTGTGTAATGGTCATTGTATAATTATGTACTGTAGTGCTTCTTAACTACTTACGGAATTATAGTTTATTTACTTCCCCCACCCTTACGTTGTGGTCTCCCTCCCTTTGTCCCCCTTCCCAATTATAATTTATTTCACTGTTTTGAATTGTTCTTTTTTAACATTCTCCAGTTGAGACATTGTTTTTTGTTGCAAACTGCGCCCGGTCTCACCTGGGTTAACGGGCCTTACTCCTGTTAATTGTTACTCTAGGTTGCAGTGTCAGGCAAAGTTATGGTCTCACTTGTCACTTTAGTGGTGGTGCACAAATTACTGCAGTCCACTAGCGACCTTCAACTTACAGACCCATAAATCACGTGGAGTTATGATGTCCTATCTTTTACTAGAGATTATTGTATTCTGGTTATGTATCTTTGCACCTTTCCTGCTAACTAAATCATGCGTGGCATTTGGCTTTTAAATTTTATGAACATCACCGATTTTATATAGTATTCACTCATCGATTGTATGTATTTTTAATGTATTTTTATACTGTGTCTTTTTATGATTTTAATCTAATCGAATAAAGTGTATTGAATTGAATTGAATTGAACTTACAGACGCTGGCTACCCAAGATACCATATACCAGGGACTTAAAAAAACAGGGATTGGGCATTCGTACACATATTTTGCGGTCAGAGCACATACACCAGGTGCAAGACGTCAGAGCACCGGAGTGTATTGTCTGTACAGCAGCAATAAAATCCAGCCAAAAATTGGGGGTGAGGGCACAAAAAGGGCATTTTCTTACACAGTGTATTTTTTTATCTGATGTGGTAATCCTTGAATTTTTGATGGAGATCTAAACCTGCCATTTTGTCCACAAACTTTTCAGCTAACAGATTCACAGGGATTTCTGCTCATTCATTAAAATCTCCTACTACTATAAAATTAGCATGCGCCAAAGATAAAGGAAGTATAAGCTCTAAAAAAAGGGTTGATAAAAGATTCGGCTGGACCCGGCGGTCAATAACAAATGACACCACTCAGAAGCACTTAGGCTGGGGATGTAATTAAGAAACCTAGAACTCTGCTAGGGGGAAGTCCACTAATGTAAGTTTTCTAATGGTCTACTGAACATCCACTATTACTGTCACTCCACCATCTCATCCGAGAGGGTGGTGGAGATGAAGAATACCAAATCCTATGCAGAGCTTTTCTGCTATATCTGGGGAGCACGTATCTCAGAACCATGTTTCAGTAACAAAAAGAACATCCAAACTGCCTTGAGTCAATTGCTCATAGACCTCCATGGCATGTTTAACCATCGACTGAGAATTTATTAGTGCACATCTCAGATAGTCCTTATCCCAGGATTTTTGTCTGCGACCTCACAAGGTACCGGCTTAAAATCCCGCATATCCTTACCTTTTATCCACTCTTGTGTCTATCCAGCTGTAATGGCAACTTAGGGCTGCCGTTCATGAGATCTTTCATCTTACCGACCTTCCCAAATCAAATGTCTGTATATGAAAAGCAGGAATTAGAGTTAAGCCATAAAATCATACTACCTGACAATTTATCAGGGCCCAGCCATTCACTGCCGAGGTTGAGCAACTCCTCTCTCACCCAGGTTTGAGCTTCCAAGTCTGGAGAAAGATGGACAACAGGACTGGTGCTGAGCCTGGATTGGACTGTGGATTGGTTGCAGACAGGCAATCCTTAGCACACCAGTGATGCGCCTTCTGCGCACGGCTGCTTAGCACTCCCATTTTAGTAGCCCCTTCAAGCCTACACATTGTTAAAAACAAGTAGAGCGCCCACCTTAATAAATACTGTTTAACTTGTTCATCTGGCCTCAGGAAAAAACTGTGGAACAGCGGGCTGGGGAGTACTTCACATCGGTCTGTGTCACTCAGGGAGTCACCTTCCAGGGTTGTCAACTGATCTTTCACCAAACCAAACTACTCCTGCACAAAGAGTAAGCAGGTTAGGGCAAGGGCTATAGAGTAAAGGGCTGGTCCACTTAGCTACCAAATAGAATAAATAGTTGTTACTCACAATAACGTGTTCAGCAGCCAATAACATAACACCCATTTTTAGAATCTAGGGCCTGATTTACAAAAAGTTAATGCAATGCAGGAATAAAGTTGTTGTGCTGTGTTGCTGAATAGTAGAGAGCGGAACTGCTTCATATCTTATAAAAAATGGTTCCGTTCTGCTCTCTCCTTGCCCCACAACATGTTGTGCTGCCTAGGACTCATGCTGGCAAACTTGCACCATAGTGCAAGTATGTCTACGTTGTGATCACAATAGTTTTTGTGCAGAATGCAGCACACATGCAAAGAGGAAATAATGAGGAGAATTAAATATTTTCCCCTGTTACTCCATCCTCATGGAGGTGGAGGATTTTGGAGAAAATTGTTGTTTATAAGTCATTGCAGATATTGGTTTGCATCACTATTGATGGGTGGATGCATGGACATGCCCATGCACCAGCCAGGGAATGCCTCCCTGATGCAAAGTAATGCAAGGCATGCCAATGCACCAGCCAGGGAATGCCTCCCCGATGCAAAGTAATGCAAGGCATACACGTGCACCAGGCCGGGAATGACTCCCTGATGCAAAGTAATGCACGGCATGTCCGTGCACCAGCCCGGGAATGCCTCTCTGATGCAAAGTAATGCAAGGCATGCCCATGCACCAGCCAGGGAATGCCACCCGGATGCAAAGTACTGCAAGGCATGCCCGTGCACCAGGCATGAAATGCCTCTCTGATGCAAAGTAAAGCAAGGCATGCCCGTGCACCAGCCCGGGAATGCCTCTCTGATGCAAAGTAATGCAAGGCATAGCCGTGCACTAGCCTGGGAATGCCTCCCTGATGCAAAGTAATGCAAGGCAGTGCAATGCACTGTGTTACTTGTTTTTAGGATACAACATACATGACCATTTGCATTTCTTTGTAAACACTCAAAAGGATTTATTTGGTCTGCTTTGAAAAAGTAAAAAAAAAAAAAATCTTTGTAAATCTGGTCCTGAGTACCGATTCAGCTGTTTGTCATGGATGCAATGAAGGCAAACTGTTGTTAATTATTGCCTCGTTCAAAGTTTGAATCATCATCAGATACTATTTGGAGCCCAGTGAAACATTCTGTACATGTTAAGATGGACCTGACATTCTAAAAATTTTCAACAAATCCCTAAGTGGACCACATAAAAGTGACCTTCAGATACCATGTGCTCTCGCTTATAAGGGATACGATGCTAGCAAAAGTAGAATAAAACACTTAATGAGAATTTGTCCATCAAAATTTTATCCAAGGTATTATCGCTTAGTTGTTTATATGGACTACATTTTCTAAGATAGTACATGTAGCTGTTGCATCAGGATTGCACTGTGTAGGATGCATAATGAAAGTGGTGCAAGTACATAAGTATCAGGGATGTATGTAAAAGCATCAAATTGGTCCAGGGTATAAATAGATGTTACTTAAATGTGACCTAGATTTTATTGCCTGGGACCTGACTCACAAAGATTAGGTTCTCACCGTAGCTATGACTTACTCCTCAATTTCCAGGAGTAAGATACACCTACTCATAGAAGGATCTTGTTTGGCTCAGGTCCTTTCTAAGATTAAAAAGGATGCAAAGTACTGTAGGAATTTAAGTGTACATCTCAGAGTTTGCTAAATGGGACTCTGACATTAGGGCCACCGGTTTGCTCAACTTTGTCCTTCTTAGAGTCTTGTGTGTTTGGGCATCGCTGATGTAAACATACTGTGTTGTCTTAGGATGATAAGCAACATATTTCCTTTTCTTTCCTTACAGTCTCTTCGGTCCCCAAAGATCGGGAATGTTACTCCTGCCTCAGTACCTCAAGATATCAGTGCTCCACTCAGAATGCTGCTGTTGTGAGATGCCCGGATTACGCTCAAATCTGCTATCAAGGGATTGGCACCATAATTCTAGGTAAAGCCTCTTCGTTCATCCACTGAGCACCACAGATAGGCAGGAACTAATTGAAAGGGCCAAAATGGAACAAACTGTTGAATAGAAGACAAGAAGGGGGAAAATAACAAAACCGAAGTATCACAAATGGGTGAAAAACTGTCAAAAGCCAGGTTTTCTCAGGCCCCGACCCAGTGCCTCCGCTGCCCTTTTATCACTTATAAGGTCACTGAAATATTAGGTCTCAGAAGTACCCCCCAAAACCCGGAAGTGAGTGCTAGGTTAACTTTTCTGTCACCATTCTCCATATTTGCCAGGCCTGACCTCTTCTGTCCCTTACTTATAGGAAGGTTTGAAACCTGCATGCCTGGGTAGAGGCACTGTGCTTTCATGATATTTCCTGCAAATCCTGACTACAGTCTACAGTTCTCCCTCCTCTCCCCAAGACTTTCCTCCATTGATCTTACACTGGGACCTGGTTTCTTTAGATTTAGTTAATGAAATTGAGAAACCAGTAAAGGGCCATGCACGAAAAAGACTGACTCTTTCTCTGAGTCATCATAGCCCTTCTAGGACGTAATGTTCCAGAGATGACCAAAATCGATACATGTTTTTCAGACTCTACTTTCAATAGATTGATGGCCTAACATGAGACATATCGAATACCGGATGTTTATACCAGATATATAGGTAAATTAAGATGTTTTGTTGATAGCCAAACAATCTCCCATCTTTATGTTCTGGACTGGGTCTATGGTGTCTTATGTTCTGCTTTGACTTTAAGAACATGTTGATAAATGCTTTTTCTAAATTCACCATTGTGCCTAAGGAAATGTGTAACCAAGGGGACTGTGGTAGAAAAAAGACAGGCAAGAAAGTTGCAAAGGCGGATAACAGAAGAGCAATAGAAAAGCGAGGTTCCCGTGAAGGTGAGAAACATTTTGTTATAGGTAAAGTCCCAAATGGAAATCCAGTTGTTCCACTTATCCAGGTGCTCCAACAAAAAGTACTCTATATATTGTTCTTTTGCCTAGTTCCACCTCTCTGTCCATCTGTGGATGATATCTGGTTGGTGGGAAATGTTTGACTCCTATGGTATTCATCAGTTCTTTAAAGAAATGAGCAATGAGTTGAGCTCCTGAGTCTGTAATGATGACAGCAGCAAATCCACAAAGCTTGAATAAGTTTTTCAGCAACACTTGAGCAAATTCTACTGTTGCTGGAAACCTTTTTAAACAAAAGACACACAGATGATCGACGGAATGCATAACTAATCAAACATTCACCCTCAGTCGGAAGATATGGTTTAAATCCATTGTTCTTTTGCTCACCATGCCACACTAATTTAGACCCAGTCATATGCAAATCAGTCTTGACCCTGTTCCTCATGGGAACAGTCCAGCCCAAACTGTCAGGCCAGGTCCTCCCTGGAGAGAAACAAGCATCCTGGGACCGGTTTTGGGGCACAACTCCTCATCAGCCAGGCTATTTTGAATCCTGTGGAACAGTGAGACCAGGACCCATGTACCCGGCACACTTCGGGTGAAGAAAGCAAAAGACACAGGAATACCTGTCTTGGCAGTTCGGGCTGGACTGTTCCTATGAGGAATAGGGTCAAGACAGATTTGCAGAAGGCTGGGTCTGAACTGGGGTGGCGAAGTGAGCGAAAGAACGATGATGGACTCAACTCAGATGAATCTCTCTCCTTCCATATCCGGTGAAGATCATTGAGCGACTGGTAAGCAAGGCGCTCTCCCAGTTTCTGGAGGCAAAAAATATACTGAAGGACGTCAATTCAGCTTTCGCCCAGCACACGGGACGGAGAACGCACTACTGACTGTGTTGGACGATCTTCGCATGCGTGCAGACTGGGGTCACTCTGCCATACTGATCCTGTTAGACCTGTCTGCTGCATTCAACAAAGTCAATCATAAGGTCCTCCTGAAATAGCTGGAAGGAGTAGGGGTTGTGGGTCTGACACAGAAGTGGCTTCACTCTTATCTGTCTGACAAATGTCAGGCAGTGGCCCTTCCCCCCCTTCCGCTCACAGTTCACCAAGATACGCTATGGGGTTCCGCAGGGATCTGCGATTAGCCCTATATTATTTAATGCCTATCTGCGTCCCTTGGTGGACGTTATTAAATGTTATGATATAGGTTTGGTGAACTATGCTGATGACACCCAGCTCATCCTTTCCCTGGAGGGTGATCAGTCAACCACTCTACATAATTTCCATGCCTGAATGCTGGACGTGGCACACTTGCTGAGAAACAATTCCCTGCAATTTAGCGCAGATAAAACAGAGAGTTTATGAATTAGGGGTAGGAGAGTGCCATACTCTCTCCCAGCGGACTTCTGGCCCATTCCTGCTGATCCTCCTTTGGCACCATCTAATACGGTTCGCAATTTGGGAATCTGTTTTAATGAGAAGTTGACCTTGGAAACACAAGTCAACAAGGCCGTTGGGAGCTGTTTCTCCCTTATCAGAGCCCTTAGGAAAATTCTTCCCATGCTTCCTATTCAGACACGGGATCTGGTAGAAAGGAGCGTTATTATGAGTAGACTGGATTACTGTAATGCTTTGCTGCTGGAGTCCCTGAAGTATTTAATTGGGAGACTACAGAGAATTCAGAATGCGGTGGCAAAGCTGGTCATACTGAGATTCCGCTAGTCCTCTGCTTTCCAGGCCCTTGTGGAGCTTCATTGGCTCCCAGTTTTGCAGAGGATCCATTTTAAATGCCTTTGTGTCGTGTTTAAGGCACTGCTTGGCTTGGGGTCCTTACCGCTGCAGAACAAATTCAACTGGTATGCTCCTACTCCCTGTCTTCGGTCATCCTCGGCTAACTGGGTGAAGGTACCCATGGTCAGAAGAGTTAGACTGGGGTGGCAAACCTTCAGTGTTGCTGCAGCAAGGCTTTGAAACAGCTTACCCACGGAGTAGAGACAGATGAAAGATCTACTGCTGTTTAAAAGGAAAATTAAGACCTGACTCTACCCTAGAGCGTAATGTCAATTTCTCCCTTGTCACAGGCCCCTCGTCTCACAGCGCGAGGATACCCGCTGGGTCACAGTTCGCTATATAAGTATTGGTTAAATTACATGTCTGACTGGGTGAAAGTGTCTGAAAAGTTTCAGTGCTTCGTCCATCATCTCCTTGTGTTTGCTTTGTTTGCCCTACGTTGGCATGGTAAGCAAAGATTCTCTTGATCACTTTGCCACTGTATTCAAGCTAAACTGGCTGATGAGGGGTGTTACCCTGAAACCCGTCCCAGGATGCTTGTTTCCGGTCCAGGGACGACCCTGCTTGGCTGTTCAGGCTATACTGTTCCCATAAGGAACATGGTCAAGACTGATTTGCATATGGCTAGGTCTGAACTCGGGTCGTGAAGTGAGCTAAAGAACGATGATGGATTCAACCCAGATCTGTGACTGGGGTGAGAGTCTGAAAAGTTTCAGCGCTCCGTCCATCATCTACATGTGTTAGCTTTGTTTGCCATAAGTTGGCAGGGTACATTCAGACATGGGTCCCTTGCTCACTTTGCCACTGGATTCAAGCTACCCTGGCTGATGAGGAATGTTACCCCAAAACGGTCCTTGGATGCTTGTTACCGGTCCAGGGAAGACCTGGCTAGGCAGTTCGGGCTGGACTGATCTCATTAGGAACAGGTTCAAGACTGATTTGCATATTGCTGGGTCTTAACTGGGGTGACAAAGTGAGCTAAAGAACGATGATGGATTCAACCCAGATCTGTGACTGGGGGGAAAGTGTCTTAAAATTTTCAGCTCTCAGTCCGTCATCTCCTTCTGTTTGCTTTGTTTGCACTAAGTTGGCAGGGTATGCCCAGACGTGGGTCCCTTGCTCACTTTGGACATAGATTCAAGATAGCCCGGCGGATGAGGGGTGTTACCCTGAAACCAGTCCCAGGATGCTTGTTTCCGGTCCAGGGAAGACCTGTCTTGGCAGTTCGGGCTAGACTGTTCCCATGAGGACCCATATGGCTGGGTCTGAACTGGGGTGTCGATGTGAGCTAAAGAATGAGGATGGATGCAACCCAGACCTCTGACTGGGGCTAAGTGTCTGAAACGTTTCAACGCTCCGTCCATCATCTCCTTGTGTTTGCTTTGGACACCCTTTAAAAGGTACAAAATATTACATTTTAGAGAAATAATCAATCACCAGTAATGCACTGATGCTTTCGGAGGGTGGTAATTCTACAGGTATTCTCATAACAGGATCCATAGTGAGCATCGTTCATGGCTGGGATGCTAAAGGAAGGTTTGCAGCATTGCTGTAGTTTTGGCGTTGTTTGAATGAAAACCAAACACTGATGGATAAACTCCTTGACATCAGTATGGTGGGCCTCTAAAGCATTCTTTGTAATAGGTCTTGCATCTTCTTTCGCTGCGGATGTCGTACAATGGCAATTTGTAGCACCATTTTAATGACCTGGAATTCAAATTCCTGATGTGGTAAATATAATATATTAGAGGGGATTTACCATTTTCCTCGAATCCTTTACTTCTTTTTTTAGCCGTTGTTCACCCTCCATCTGCCCTTTTCTGACTTCATGAATTGATCTACAATCTCTTTTCCTTGCAGGGGGACTAATAAAATGTTATGAGCAGGCATCTGTTTTTCTGTCTTCTCCTTTGCCTAAATAATGCATTAGCCTTTGATATATTGATTGTATTGTATTTCAACATTTATATTGCTCTTACTACCTCTACATGGGGTGTTGAAGCGCTTGACTATCTGTCTGTCTATAGATGGTTTTGTATTGAAATCAGTAGAAGAACAATGCAAACCCTACATGCCTAGCATTCAAAGACTTCAAGGAGTGTAAATACAAAGGTATTTTAGGATCAGTTCATATTGTGATCTCAGGCAGTGCTTCTTCCAGTTTTTCACTCCACTGTGAAAGCCCTCTTTTATTGCTAAAGGCTCCATATCATAATGGCATAGCATTCAGAAGTGGAAAGTATTCTGGAATAATATGCCACTGGATGCACATCTCCAGTCTATGGAACTCTATGTGACACAACATCACAGATGGCCAATGCGCATGCATCAGTTTCCACAATGAACTGCATGTCTCTGTATAAGAGTGGTTGTGAATGCTGTGTTAAACTATTCTTTAAGAAGGTTCCCCTATCTTGGACCCATAGAAGAGGTTGTCTTTTTTGAGTAAATGAAGAGATCATTTGACAGTGATCAAAGTCTTTAATAAAACGTGCATACAAAAATTCAGGAAACTTTGTGTTTCTTTGACATAGGTGGGAACTGCTAGTTTTTTGAAGGCCCAGACCTTTTCTTTATCCATACTTATTTATTTTAATATTTTAAATGCCAAAAAGGTAACTTGATCATTTTTTTTGCTTGAGCCTATTCATAACTTTTTGTTTGTAGATGCATGCGGTCGAACAAATATATATCGTTTAACAAATGTTGAAAGACTTCAGGGGTGTTAAAACCAAACAGCATGACCAATACTCATCATGTCAATAATGAGCACTGAATGCTGTCTTCCAAGTAGCCTTCCAACAAATTATGATCAACATGTAGTCCTGTCAAAGTTCCAGCTTTGAAAATATCTTGGCCTCCTTTTTCTAATCCAAGAGTAGTGATATGAGAGGAGATGATATGATTTCTGTTGGTAATAGCATCCAACTTGCAATAGACTGTGCATCGCCTATAGTCCCCATTTGCTTTAGTCCTTTCATGTGCTTTAAGTCAGATCAACCCTTTATCTAAATGTTTGGGTAAATTTAGCTTCAAGACTTCCTCTTCTTTTCTTTTGAGAAGATAGATTTTCCTGTGGGAAATAGGGGTGTCTGGAGTCATAGGAAAGATGAGGTGGTAATAAGTCCTCTCTTTTACGACTGAAGATATCTCTGATTTCTTTATAGGCCTCCTGAATTGCACCTTTTTGTGAACTCTAGCTGACAGCTAGATTCTTAGATCCCTTTTTGTACAGTTATGAAATGGAGGTTCTTTCTCAAGGATCTTATTGTTCAGGCAATACTCTGACTCACTAATTACTGGAAGTTCCCAGTCAATTTTGGGGTCATGAACTCTAAGTCAGGAAGTTCCCAAAATAATTGAAAATGTAGCAGAACCGGGGCGTGGCCAACTGAGATAGCCTGCTAGACGCTTCTGCCTGCACTCCCGTTGACATTGCAGTAATCCTGTCCTCTGCTTTCAGTAACTGTGGCCATTCTCCCCCCCCCCTCTACACTCCCTCGCCTGGTTATAGTGCTGGGGGTCTGTGGGGAGACCCACTTGGCTCATGTGTACTGCAGTGCACAGTGATTTAAGAGGCTGTACATCGGATTGCGCTTGGCCTCGCCATGGCCGGGCCTTGGACGTGCTGTGTCCTTTCACTGTACAGATGGCGATCAGCGGTCTGCCTGTGCTTCTGGCTCCCTGTTGAAAGATTTCCCTGGGCTAGGAATGCTTCTTCCAAGGCCCGACCTACTTGGAGGAACCGGAGAAAGATTATTTGCCAGCCAAGAAGTGTCTCGCCCAGCCCGATGTGGGTGATGGTGCACTACTCCGGAAGGCACCGAGCAGTGCTGGGGAGGGGGAATGTGATTCATTTTGATACCAGATCTGGTGGCTGCCCAGTGATCAGCGGGTGGTGCGGTGCGTGCTGACTCTGGTAAGAGTGCCTGCAAAACAAACATCTGTGACCCTGGGAGACTGCTCTGCACACGAGGCTGGCAGCGAAGGCGAGATGCTGCTGTGCAATGTAGCTTTACGCTCGGTTCCTCATGAGGCCAGGACTGTAAATCTTACTTACAGCCATAGTTTAATCATGAGATTTGAGGGTGGCAGTGCGGCCTATGCCGGAGGCCCCCCGACCCTCATATTATAAGCCTGATCTGTGGCTCTGATCTCGGGACTTTGAGAAGTATCTGCATTGCATTTAGGATTTTGCAAGTACTTCTTGGAATAGCCTGTTGGTGGAAGACTGGGTGGTGTGAGGGCCCCGATCCCCAAGCATGGACGCTGAATGACAATGCCAAGGCCTACTAGGGGAGCAAAATTCAGCAAGGACGGTGGGGGTGTCGCTTTCTTTTGGGATAAGGCTGAACCGCGGGTGCCTACCACCAAAGGACCTGGAAAAGGTTTAGCAAGATCTTACCCAGGCCGGAGCACTCCGAACTAGGAGCTTGTTTGCGCTGCCCTTTGTTTAATGACTCTCCTGACAGGTACAGCACTCTTGGTCGTGAAGCTTCTGATTAAGGGGCTGTGGTGCCCACCAAGCTCTGTACCTGCTCTTGGGTAGGGACCAGACAGGGCATGTGGACGCCCCAAGGAGAACCCTGTTGGAAGAACTTGGCAGTGCATTCTTCATGAGGAACAAGATTTTGTCTGCGGGACAGTGTTTCTAGCTACAAAAGAGTTAGGCAGGATTTGTCCATCTAATGGGCAGGTTCTGGCCCCCATTGTGACCACTGATCCACGGATCCTACTGTCTTTAGCTGACACATAGCCCCATATCGGAAGAGCAGGCACCCTTGGAGTGGCATTGAAAAGAGTGGAGTCCCGATGGCTTCCCACGTACTTGCTGTGATTTATATAGGCTCTCACCTAGGCTGTTGTGAGACTGTGCCAGCTCCTTGCGGGGAAGCCCCCTCCATAGGATTCCCGGTCCTATAGGGGACTCCCAGTCTACGTACCTGGTTGCGACCTGCTAATAAATTGTTGGATTGACATTGAGGACCCCAGCTGTCATGGTTAAGGACAAGTGAACAAAACCTGCACAGGCCAATAAAATTGCTAATTACCTTAACACCGTAAAACCTGCTGAACCAGATGAGGAAAGTGGAGGACAGGGTCCGATGGAGACTGCTGGAAGAATGACAGACTCAGTCCTATCTTTAATGGACTTGCTGGTGGCAATCCAGGGCTTAGGAGCTGAGATGGTAAATAAAATCGACGCAGTTGCCATTGATGTAAACTTGCTTCGGATTGATTTGTCACTTTTTTTCTACAGAGCATTGAATTGTTGGGTAAAGGGTAGCAAAGTTGATGATTTTCAGGTTATTTCAGGTAATTGTATTTCAGAGCTATGCCAGCACCTGATTGATAGCAGGCTGACTAACCCTAGGAAGCATGCTGAGGTGGCGGACCGCTGGGTGAGCACCCGGGTCCACAAGGGTCACGTCAGCCAAGAGTGGGCAGGGTCTCCAGTAGAAGAGTGGGGGGGGACAAGGGTAAACAGAGGGAGTACCAAAGAAGGCCCCAAAGTAGTCCCCAAGGGAACCAAGGGAAAGGTTCCCAGCATCCCCTCAAGAAACAGTCAGGGGCCCCAACAGGTCCACCTGTTCAAGGAGGACCCCTGAAGTGCTATAAGTGTGGGTACCTGGGTCATAGGGTGAATGATCCCCGGTGCCGCCAGTTTCGAAAGACAGCACCCCCAGGTGTCACCTGGTGTCTCGAGAGCAGGTTGTACCCAATGCATTTTACCCAGTTGTTGCAGCTGACAACACAGAGCCTCTGCAAGGTGGCTCAGGTTCCCTTTGAGTGGGGGGTGTCTCTGGTACTCTTCAGGTAGCTGTGAGACCCGCCATGCCTGTTGACTGTTTGTCAGGGAACAATTTGGAGAGCTCACCTTGGCAAAGGTGGAGCGAAGTGCTCATTTGGAGATGTTGGGTCTGCCTGACTGGGTGTGTGTAACCACACGGTCCATGGCAGCCAGTAAGGGTGCTCGAGAGGACCTGGAGCCTGAGGGGGGCCCAGGGGCCTGCCTTAAAGAGAAGAGGGGGAACACTGGAAACTGGCCCCCAAAGTTCCCACGGTCCAGGAGGAGGCAGACCTTGAGCGGGATGCCTTGGAGCCTACAGAAGAACATGTAGCTGAACTGGGGGACCGGCCTGAACTGACCAATTGGCAGGAAGAAGGAGGACTCTCCAGGGAAGAGTTCTGCAAGGAGCAGAAAGAATGCCCTTCTCTCATGGCTCTGTGGCAGCAGGTGATCAGTCTGGGTCACATTAGATCTACCGGGAGAAAGGTCTCCTGTATAGTGAGCCTAAGGTTGCTGAGCCTGGGTCCGCCTGTGTGCTGGTGGTACCCCAGCGCGTCAGAGCCTTCCTACTAGGGCTGGCTCATGATGTGCCATTGACAGGACATTTGGGGCAGGACAAGACCTTTGAGAGGCTTGTCACCCGCTTTTATTGGACCCAAATGCCCAGGAGTTCAGACACTCACTGCATGACATGTCAGACTTGCAAGGCAAGTGGAAAGAGTGGGAGGAAGTAAAAGGCTCCTCTCCAGCCATTTCCTGTGGTCAGCATCACCTTTGAACGGGTGGGTATTGAGATTGTGGGGCCACTGGACCCCAAGACAGCCATGGGCAACAGCTCATCCTGGTCTTGGTGGACCATGCCACCCAGTATCCGGAAGTCGTAATTCTGAGAACAGTGACTGCCACCGTGGTGGGATGAGCACTGATGGGAATTTTCCCTCACGTGGGATTCCCTAGAGAAGTAGTGTCTGACCGGTGGACCAACTTCATTTCCAAGTATATGAAGTCCCTGTGGCAGGAGTGTGGGTAATCTACAACTTTACCACTCCTTACCACCCCTAAGGAAATGGGTTGGTTGAAATATTCAACCAAACCCTAAAAGGCATGATTGTGAGTCTTGAAGAACCTATGAGGCGTAAGTGGGATGTCCTCTTACCATGCCTGCTCTTTGCATACCGTGAGCTGCCACAGAAATCTCTAGGGTTTAGTCCCTTAGAGGTCCTCTCACTGGGTGACCATAGAGAAGCTCAGAGTCTGGTCAAGGAAGGCTGTAAGCAACCTCCCAGGAAACCTCCCCAGGATGAATATAGCTACATGCTTGCCTTCAGAAACTAGACTAGGCATTTTAGTCAACTCGCTAATGCGAATCTGGAAGCCAGCCAGGAGGAGATGAAGATGTGGTACGACCAGAATGCCACTCTGGTAGAGCTTCAGCCTGTTCAGAAAGTGTGGGTCATGGCCCCAGTGGAGCCCTGCATGCTCCAGGATAAGTTGACCGGACCATTTGAGGTGGTGGAGCACAAAGGTCCTGTTACGAACTTGGTGAACTTGCGGTCTTCCCGGAACCCCTTGAAGGTCCGGCAAGTCAACCGCCTGAAGCCCCACTTGAACAGGTCCGAAGTTGGCATGTTCCTAGCAACAGATGCTGGAATGGAGGAGGAGACTGAGCCTCTTCCTGACCTCCTGTCGGCAACAGAGCAAGATGGGTCAGTGGATGGTGTCAACCTCTCTTTCACCCTGACCACTGAGCAACAGAATGACTGCCGCCAGTTGCTGTAACAGTTTTCTGATCTGTTCTCCCTGATTCCCAGTGTCACTGATTGGTGCATTTATGATTTGGACACTGGAGATAGTCCTCCTGTGAAGCACAAAACTTACAGGGTGACTGACAGGGTGAGAGTTTGCATCAAGCAGGAGGTCTCCAAGATGCTTGCGTTAGTAGTGATTGAGTCCTCTAACAGTCCTTGGGCCAGCCCAGTGGTCTTGGTCCCAAAGGCTGCCACATCGGGTGCCACACCAGAACTCCGGTTCTGTTTGGACTACCGAGGGCTCAATTCAGTCACAAGGACTGACGCTCACCCCATCCCCAGAGCTGATGAGCTCATTTATTGGTTAGGGGCTGCCCGGTAACTCAGCACGTTTGATCTAACGTCTGGGTACTGGCAGATCACCTTGACTGATAGGGCAAGAGAGAGGTCAGCATTCTCCACACCAGATGAGCACTACCAGTCCTGGGTTATGCCCTTTGGGATGAAGAATGCCCCTGCCACCTTTCAGAGGTTGTTCAACCAGGTGTTGGCTGGACTGGAAAAGTTCAGTGCCGCCTACCTGGATGACATTGCAGAGTTCAGCGCCAGTTGGGAAGAGCATCTGCACCACCTCTGGGAAGTGTTGATGGCGCTGCGGAATGCAGGCCACACGATCAAGGCGAGAAAGTGCCAGATTGGGCAGGGTTCCGTGATGTACTTGGGACACCAGGTTGAGAGCGGCCAGGTGGCGCCCCTACAGCCCAATATTGACACCATCCTGGCTTGGGAGCCCCTCAAAACCCAGACAGAGGTGAGAGCCTTTTTAGGACTCACAGAGTATTACAGGAGGTTTGACAAGGGGTATGGCAGCATTGTTGCACCCTTGACAGAGCTGACTTCCAGGAAGCAGCCCAAGAAAGTGATTTGGACTGACACCTGTCAGAAAGCTTTTGAGGCCCTGAAAACTGCCATGTGCACGGCGCCCGTGTTCCTGGCACCCAACTTCTCCAGAGAGTTCATAGTACAAACAGATGCCTCAGAGCATGGTGTGGGGGCTGTTTTGTCACAGATGAATGAGGAGGGCCTAGATCAACCCGAAGCCTTCATCAATAGGAGGTTACTTCCACGGGAACAGAGGTGGAGTGCGATTGAGAGTGAGGCATTTGCTGTAGTCTTGGTACTGAAGAAGCTGAGACCATACCTGTTTGGGACTCACTTCCGGGTTCAGACAGACCACAGGCCCCTCAGATGGTTGCTGCAGATGAGGGGTAAGATCCACAGCTGTTGAGGTGGTCCATTTCCCTACAGGGGATGGATTTCATGGTGAAACACCACCCTGGTACAGAACACGCTAATGCTGATGGTCTGTCCAGATTTTTCCGCCTAAGTGATGAGAACTCTCAGGAGGTAGGATAGTTCTCCCCACATTTCAGCTGGAGGGGACACGTGTTTGGCCTGGCACCTTGGCTTGGGTCTCACTTCTACTTTTTTGCTGTTGCCTCATGTGCTTTTGCTGGTGTTACATGCTTTGGGCACTGCATCACTGCTGTCCAGTGGCACAGTGAAAGTGCTCCCTATTGTAAATTGATGTATGGATTAGTGATTCCATGATTGGCTGGTTTGGTTTACCTGTTTGACCCTAGTACAGTGCACCAGGAGTGCCCAGGGCTGGTAATCAAAATGCTGCTGGGAGGCTTGCAGCACTGGTTGTGCCACTCACAGAAGCAGCCTGTAAAAGTGTGCCTAAGGCTTGCCATTGCAGAGCCTGTGTGCAGTCTGGTACTGCCTTGCTGACTGGGCAGGTGCACCCACTTGCCAGCCCCTTTTCTTCAGATCAGACACCCCTATGGAAGGACAACAGGGCAGGGTGCATTTTAAGAATGAAGTAGGACATGCCCTGATGTATGTGGCATGTCCTAATACTGAATTACAGCCGTTTTCGTTTTCACTATTGCAAGGATACCTGTTCCCCATAGGCCTGAATGGGCAGTTTGATTATTACACCTTATAATCCTAACTGACTCAGGGAACATGGTAGAAATTTGAGTTTAGTATGCCTGAACTCAGAATGATAAAATACATCTTTTAATGAAGTTGGTTTTAACATTCTGTGTTTGAAAATACCACTTTTAGAAAGTAGGTATTTTCTTGTCTAACCATCCAAGCCTGCCTCTGCTAGGTTGTGTATTCCTTGTCTAGAGTTCGAGTGAGAGAGACAGAGTGGGTCTGCACAGGGCTGAATAGGAAGATCTACATGCAGATGGGTGGGAGGAGTTGCTCCTGGGACCTGAATAGGTCTACACCTTCCCTCCACAATGCTGGCTCCACCTCCTGTGGTGCGTCTGATGTCTCTGCCCTACACTGTAAAAGGAAAGAAGGAATCATGTAAACAGAGTGCTCCAGGACTGGCAAAAACTGGTTTGGACTAGACAAAGGCCTCTCTGCCTTCAGAGAACAAAGAGAAACTGTGTATAAAAAGGGGACCCAGACCCCACGACTTTAGATCACTTTGGGAAACAAGAAGAAACCTTTGCTGAGGAGAGGAACCAGAGAGACTGAGGAGAGACTATCCCTAAGCTGAAGTGCTGCTTGGGGGATTGGCCTGCAGTGGTTGCCTGACTGCCAAAGAAAGGAGAAAGGAACTTTGTGTGTACTTTTATCAACTTGTGAAGGGCTTGAGAAAAGAGCTTGCCTCCTGCTGAAGTCTCAGGGACAACAGACTTCAACCACCAGCTCCCCAAGAGTTCTTTGGAAGTGTCTGCAGTTGTGTTGAACCTTTTGAGGGACTGCGTATCGCAAGAAGCTGGAAGCGCGACTCCCGAAGAAGAAGCGTGTCGCCACCGCTGCCGTTGTATCTCTGAACAAGGGTGTCGCCTCTGTAGCTGTTGCATCGCAGAAATGTCTCACAACATCGAAGAAGCGTGTTGCCGCCACAGCCGCATCACTGAAGAAGGGTGTCGCCGCTGTAGCTGTCGCATTGCATTGCAGAAGCGTCTCGCATCACCGGAAAAGCCGCAGCCCCCGTCGTCGCATCACTGAACAAGGATGTTGCCGTTGTTGCTGTCGCATCAAGCCGAAGCATCTTGCATCATCGGTGAAGAGTGTCGCCGCCACAGCCGCTGTCGTCTCTTCACTGAACAAGGGCATCGCCACTGCAGCTGTCGCATCAAGTCGAGACGTCTCACATCATCGGAGAAGCGTGTCGCAGGGCCTTTCGCAGCTCAGAAGAATCATTGAGTCGCCGCGCGGCCGGCGGGTGTGCACACATCGTGTCGCATCAAGAAGAAGACGCCATCTTTGTTTCATCGCCCCGGATCTTCATCGCATCACAGCGTTGCTGGCTGCACCGCCACGGAAGCGCAGTAAGAAACCGACGCATCACCGTTCCTGCTAGTCAGGAACTGACACATCACCTTCCCTGCAACACTTTTGTTGTATAGCGTTACGCATCCAAAAGTACATTGAACTCAAAGTGTCTCATTTTAACATCTAAAGAGAACTAAGCTAATTCTACCATTTTAAGTACAGT
Organism: Lissotriton vulgaris; assembly: GCF_964263255.1. NCBI lineage: Eukaryota > Metazoa > Chordata > Amphibia > Caudata > Salamandridae > Lissotriton > Lissotriton vulgaris. Next base: position 156,404,973 of record NC_141695.1, on the reverse strand, counting down.
ATTGTGGATTTTTGTAGTTTATGGTCTTGTGTGAAATCTATATAAAAGATACTTATTTTTAATATACAATTTGTGTGGTATCCATCTGTAGTGTTGTCACTTGATTACTGTATGTGTTCACAAATGCTTTACACACTGCCTCTGAGATAAGCCTGTCTGCTCGTGCCATGCTACCAAGGGGGTGAGCAGGGTTTATTTTAGGAGTGCACCCCCTTACCCTGACTAGACGCAAGGGTCCCTATTTGGACAAAGGTACCTACCTCTACCAACTAGAGACCCCCCAAATCTAACCCCGAACATTTTCACGGCTCGCCCACTGGCTCGTATACGCTTGGCTCGTCTCCGGTTGGCTCTACCTGCTAATTAATATATTGGCTCACGTACCTCCTAACTAAGAGAGTTAAATGGATACATAAAAATGGGCCCGCTATATTGTAGAGAAATAGACTGGTGCAGACAAACAGACAAAGTCAGTCTCCATTGCCTCACGTCAGAATCATCACTTTCAATAACCTGGAAATCTGCCGGCAACTCCTGCATGCCCCAACCTCATCCCACTCACCTATTCTTAGCAGAAGCAACAGATTCTGAGCAGTGCCCTGCTGGAGCAGAGGAGCATGGCAGAGTCTGTAGAAGCACTGGGATCCCTAGCCTCACCGTGCAGACACCTAAACCTTCCGGGTGCCTTCACACTCAGGATTAATGAATATATTTTGTTCTGTGCTTTAGTCGCCCCTCTGTGAGCACTGTCTGGTATATGGAGCTCTGTGTTAATAAACACATTCAGAGAGGTGGTTGTGTACAAAGAAACAACAGCCACAATAAGGTATGTTTTGAACGTGTAGTTAAATACCAGCTCATCGAGTGCCTAATTGGCTGATCAATCTATGGCACTAACAAAATTTCATTTGGACACATTTGCTCAACTGTAAAACACTCCCTTCTATGGGTCATTTAACAACTCGGGGCTTTAAGGTTAGGTAACCTACTTTGAATGCTGTGTAAAAGAGTAAATACAAAAATGAATGCAATGAAACTAAGCAATGAGTACTGTCTAACACACTGTGAAAACTGACACGCTTTCTGGCATTTTTTTTTGTTAATGTCGATTTTCTCATAGATGGAGTAAAGTACTTTTAATATCTTAATGAAATCTGCACACTTTTAAATAATAGCACCAGGCGACCTTTGACAACTAGGCAATTAATACATTTTTATGTACCCCCGAAGCCCCCCTTCCCCTTGGCAAACTTCATTGCCTCCCAGTATTCAGGGGATAACCAAGATGCAGGAGAGTGTGTCAAATAGTCTAGAAAATGAAAGAGAAGCCCGGATTCGGATTCACATGCTCTGATCCGGATCTCGTTGGTTGGTCTGTAAGCACTACTTTTATCTGATAGAGACTACTAGCCGCAGATTCCTTCACATAGAATTATCCCCAGGTGTGAGACTGGACCCGAAAAACGTTATGCCACAGCATCCCTGCGCGCCGGGGGAAAGGCATCACAAGACTCCACCCAGGCATCGTCCGCGCACGTGATGTCCGCGAGGTCACATAAGTCCAGGCCCGGTGCGCCTACATCAGTTTTTTCCTTTTCCGAGTGCAACGCGGATCCGGGTCATGCTCCGGGCCTGTTTAGGCCTTTCCCTTTGCTATTGGGAGTGTTTTTGGGAACAAGGTCCGGATGCCTTCGGGCTTTAAAACATGCTTGTCTTGTGGATGCCTGATGTCGGCGACGGACCCTCACCTCATTTGCATGTGGTGCTTGGGGAAAGATCATGGCTACACCGATTGCAAAGCATGCCAACAGTTGAAGCCAAAGTCGCGGCAGAAGCACCGGTCAAAACCTCTCTCGGCTCGCATGTCCAGATCAGCTTCGTCACCTCGATAAGCTTCGGCTGAAGGTTTTTGAAGTCGCCGTCATCGTCGTCATCCTCATCCTTCTCCTGTACCGCAAGAGCCTAGCTCCCCAGTGGGTAAGTGTTGTGGTTTGTCCCAGAGGGCTGATTTCTGGCCTGTTGGGGGCGTGGGCTCTCTGTGGGTGATGCGGCCCTGCGTATTGTCCCTCTATCCACTGTTTCCCGGTGAGGGGGCGCCGAGAGCCCAGATGGAGGCATATACGGTGGCTTTGCAGGCCTCGCTGGATCCTCCTCCTTCCCCTCCTGGGACGTTGGCGGAACCCTTGCATCGTGCAAGGCCCTCCTTGGCATCGCCGGTGGCTCCAGTGCCAACTGGCTCAGCACCAGGCTTGGAGGATGTGGTACCAGTGGAGTGTGGCCCTTCGGGGGTCCCTCCTTCGGCAGTGGTGGCTGGTGACATTTGAAAGTGGTGAGGCGTAAACTTTCTGTTGGATTGCACCGTGGCGAGCGAGTGCTGCAAGCGAGTCTGAACATCTTAAGGGGAGTTCGGGGAGTTCTCACCGAGAACATTTTGAAAAAAGAAAGGGGAAATGGTGCATTTTCAAGCAAATTTGAGAAGCAATAAGGTTATTAAAGCAATTGTGAAAGTGCAGTTATTATATTAATAAAGGGATGTCATATAACAACAACATGTAGATAGAAATGTTTCTGAAGCAAGGCCCTGCCAGTGCCACGCACCTCTGAGCAATATACACTAATTGCGGGTGTGCTTGTGAAGTTCACTCACTAAGCCCTCACATACACTCAGTGACCCATACACTGTCACCCAGGGGACACACCACACAGACATGGTGTGAGCCACAAAGACATGGTGTGAGCTTCCACAGTGAGCACAGGACACGGCCTACTAACCTACACTAGTTTAATTTTGTCCTTGAAGATCAGAAGGCAGCTTTGTTGAGGAAAGTTTTCAGGTCACATATCCACCGAAAGGCAAGCCTCACCCCCTACTCTTGAATGTCGAAAAACCTACTAAACTCACCTATCACACCTACAGCATGGACAAGATGACAGTCCAGCAAAGCCATCTAATGCACCTCTAATACACTGCCAACCCCACACACATACAACACACACATACACAACACACACATACGAACACACACACATAAGAACACACACATACACAAACACATGCGCACACACAGTTTCTTCAAAGAAACAGAAAAATTATATTGTACAATATCCCTGTTGTCCATTGTATATCAATTTGGAAGTTTGTAACTTTCAACCAGACTTTAGCTTGTGCAGTAAACAAATACAGCCCAGCTCATGGAAATCCTGAATGAGCACACGAAATACACTCAAATAAAGTGCTTCTAGAAGGGAGATGCTAAATGTAGGGTGCTTGATTAGCACGTGCATCAGCAATAGTCGTGTGAAACACTGTAATTAAATTTTAGCATGTTTAAAACACTGACTTTCACTTAGACTGTGTGTCACACACACATGCTTCGCTTGGCTCCTACCACAAAGTAGGGCCAGGCAAGCAAGGCATTCTGCTGACAGGTTGAAAGGTGACACTTTCTGAACGCGGCTCAAAGAAATTGAAAATGAGCATCATTTTGAGAGCGATTACTTTACACTTCAGCACCAGTGCTGGCAGGCAAACGGGGCCCTGTGAGCCAACAGCATGACAGAGCATTCCACGCTCTGGGACCTTTTTCCCGGATAAACACTCTCACGAACTACCTCCACCCCTCCATTTTCCTTCCTTTCTTTTACTGTTTGCTTTAAATCAGCTTCAATTGCAAGGAACAGTTCGCTGTGATCCGTAACCTGTACGCCTTCCTCATTCATCACCCTCCGCAACAGCTCTCTTGCACTCTGGCCTTGTGTAAGTGACTTAGACAAGCCAGAGTGCAAGAGAGCTAAGTGATAGGCTTTTCAGAGCTGTGCTGACTACAGGGAGAGCAGGGGTACTACTGAGAATGCCTGGGGTGCAGGAGCATTTAAGGGATCGCCGTATACCTCTTGGGAAAGGAGCCCGAGCTGCTCAACAGAGTTAGGTTGGCAGACTTGACAGGTCTATGGATAAGCAGAATGTGGTACTGCTCTGGATTGAGGTGCAAAGTGCCATGGCACACACTGACATCAGAGACTGCCTGTAACCACTGTACCCGCACTGACTGGCATGTCACAGGCTGCACTATACAGGCTGTCATATATAGTTACTCCACTGAATGTCCCTAAACACAGTGTTGTAGTGTAGGTCCTATATTCCCAATAGGCTCTTCGCATTGGAATAACATAAGCAATAGTTTAGACGTAGGACTGAGGTCATCTAGGTCTCTACTGAATATGTTAGACTTAATTAGGTATGCCAGCTAGCTCAGAGGTCACTAGAAACTTTCTCGAGTGAACAGTAAGGAGTTAACTTTCCTGAATAGACAGGAAGGGATTAGTTTCTGACAACCCCATAAACTTGACAACTTTGCTCCCCCCAGAAAAAGGAGTATAACTCCAGAGTCGTGTGAAAACAATAGATAACTATTTCACTCAGTCAATCGTGCATACTAGTTTCACCAGAGTGCAGAGAAATAGAGAGACGGGCGTTTTCAATAAAAGGTGTTATTTATTGAGCAGTCCTCTTTCTCATGCAAGAGAAGTGAATTGCCACAATTGCAATACTTGTCATACAGTAAAGTGCGTACAGTTTAAGGAGTATTATGAAATAATACTGTAAAAGCATTGATATGGTTTCTGAGCCATATGATACTTAATACGGATAAAATATATACAATACATACAATAATAAAAGGTTGACTAAACGTGCTCAACTGGTGCTTCTAAGATACGCCTACCCCGGTGTACCTAACCTAAGCCTAGTACGTGGAAAGGAGTAAGTGAGCTGCAGTTTAACCCGTTTAGCGCGTCGAACATTCCGCCCCAGTGCGGACGTTCGATCGCGCTAACGGGATTCGGACGTCCAACGGTCGTGCGCAGCACTAGCGAGGTAGTGCACGCGACGACCGTTGGACGTTCGCAGCACTTAAAGGGTTAAGTTAAGATAGTTTTTGCCAAGAATCTGAATCAAGAATTCTCTAAGGATCTAATCAGCTCCGTACCTTGGTTTTAGAATGAAGGAGGTCTTTTATCTCTTTCTCAGGACTCGATCTCCCAGCAACCCGCAAGGGTGACTGGAAACACTGGAGCTGGATTTCTCGGCAGGAGAAAAGACAGCGTCTCTCTCAGTGCGTCAATGGGAAGGTCGGCTTCCTTCGGCACTCGCATCAGTTGGGCTACGGATAAGCCGATCTGCTCCAAACCACTGTGTGTTTGCTTAAGGCAAATGCTGGTATTTTTATACCTGGAAGGTGCCGAGTTTGACGTAAGGTTGGACATAAGATGTCACTAAGAACTTTGAGTTCTTTCAGGACTCTCAGGAGTTCTAGGACAAATCAAAACAGAAGCAGGGGGAATTCCCAGGCTGCTGGAGGCTTGGTTTGTTTAAAGAATGCGTTGTACTTTCTAGGAGTCTAGGGAAGTAGCCTTGCCATATTTGGACTGCATTGGCTATGACTAAATATGGATATGATTCTTATGCCTTTATAAGGATATGATTTGCTATAACCACATAAGGGCATAAATCGGGAATATTTAATTAGGGTCCTAGATACGTTTACAACACCCACTCCACGTATAATGTCCATCATTACTAAATACAAAGCAATATATAAACATATAAGTATGCATGTGTTTTCCAGCCCACCCCAAAATACATCAAATGCATTTGAAATGGTATAGATACACGAAAAATGAGTATTATACTGTACGTTTTCAAGCAGTGGAATCATTCAGATAATGCATATATAAATATCGGCTGAATGAATTGCGAAAATTACATTTATGAAATGGCTCTTAATACAGAAGAGAAGGTCGAGACCATATCATCACATATTTATACAAGACTGTACATGTGCTAGAGGCTAATTCAAAATATTGTCTCTAGATTCTCTAAAAATAGAAGTCCTGTTCTCTAATAATAGTTCTACTTTAAGCAGAGTACCATGTGCCAAAAAAAATGTAAATATTTTGGAATTTGGAAAAAATAATTTCGCTTTCAGGGGAAAAAAATAGTTCCAAATGTTTTCAGTAGTGTTGCTTATCAAAAACTGAAGGCCAAATACAGAGTTCAGGGAACGCTGTGTGTTCGCTGTTTCAAAAGTTATTCTCGTTGTTAGGAGAGAACATCAAATCTGATAGGCTGGTGAAAAATTCTTCTACAATAGTAGGTGAAAGTTCTACCAAGTTTGAAAAAGCTGAAATAGTGCATATGTGAGTTTCATTGCCATCATCGATGTCAAGATCAGGAATGTTCACAGAAGGTTGTACCTGTGTGGTGCCGCTTTCATCTCGTACTAAACCGCCACCTAATCGTAATGGTGAAGTCTCAACGAATGCCGTCATCAGAATAGGTAGCCGCTGAGGACAACACGTTGCATGAGCCGTTACCGAACCAAGCAAAGTATCGATATCCATTGGTACTGCTGATGGTAGTGTAAGACAGACGTCCAACACGCATTGATTCTCTGCATAGCAGACATCGAAGCACAGGTAAGATGCAATCTTGCCAGATTGGTCTGAATGAAAGAAACCAGGTAGTATTCAGAGCTCTTAGCCGGGCCAATCCGAGGACTTTAGTGATCCGTTCTCGGTATCGTATTGCTAGGATCGTTTCTTCCATCGTAGCCTGAGTTTTGTCTGTGACTTGGCTTGCCATATCGAAGCAGAAGGAATAAAAATAGAATTCCTGCTACGAGTCCCAAGATCAGAGGAAGGCCGCCGAAGACAAAATGCACAAAATTCGGGAAGATGCCCAGAACTGTTTCTAAAGGGTGCTAACAGTCCAAAAAAAATTGTCTTAAATACATGTGCAATGCCACTGGTATCAGACATGTTTAAGATTTGGCTTAACATTTCTACGAAATGCACGGGGCAATTTGTCGATAATAGGGTATGTATCTCTACCGCTGTCCTTGCAACTTGCAGATCATACGTCTCTTTGGACGAGGTTAAAGGCACAGTTGTCTGTAAAAGGATAGACTTCATTCTGCTTAAAGTATCAATTCGAATAGAAGAGATATTCACAGAAGGCCATATTGCTGCCTCCTTGTCTGGTTTGCTGTTTGGATACAATACTTGCATACAGCAAATGACCCTGGAAGTAACGCTTACGAGATAGGCTTTCCCTGGCATCATGCCACAACAGCTGTGTTCACTTATTATAACGTAGCTATCGTTGGAAAGTTGTCTGAAAAAGGGCTCTATCTGTCTAGCAGGGGTGCGGTGCAGATGACATGAAAGGTTGTTTGATGAACCTTCGCAGGCTCCATGTAAGTTAATACCTTGACACCGAAGTGTACTGCTTAGTGCATTTTTAGAGTTGTTACCGCTAAGAAATACCTCCTTTTTCCCTTCACTATAACATCTATGTGTATAAAGTAAATTCCAGGTTGACTTGATGTATCCTTTACCCAACCTTTCATACAGGCCTGCTGGTATATACTTTTGGCAATATTGAAACTGAAAAGTTGTTATCGGAATGGTAATTGTTCCATGTATTATCCATTCAATGACAGGTCTCTCTGACATTGTCAATGGTAATCTCTCTAGTTTTTCAATGCTCAACACCGTATAGTCTGCTCCTTTTTGTGTCAAACTGATTTGTTTATCAGTAAGGTTAAAGATAGAAAATAATGACATTGTGTTGATTAGACGCCATGGCACGTAGCCTGAATGTAGGTTTTGTAACGTCCAGCCTAGCTGTACAATAGAACGTAATTGGGACTGACCATGTTGTAACATTAGCATATCCTGTTCTATTATATCAATAGCAGATGATACAATGCTGTCCAGTGAATAAATTCTGGAGGACAGAGTTGTTAACCGATTGTCCACTACAGACAGTGATTTTTCCAAATGAATACGATCAATTTGTTGTATTTTTTCAGCAGTTTCAATTTGTGTTACTTTCCAAGCTTCATTGTAAGCAGCGTATACACCGGCGTATATGAAACATTTTTGATGCTGTTTGCGAGGTCCCAGTATGAAATCTCGCAAGTCAGCACCTTCTTTAAGTAAAGTTAAGTGTTGCTTAATTTGAGGCAGTGTGGATTTCTATAGCCACTCAAGGCATAGTTTTCCTACACTATATGTTGTTATTATTCCTGGATGTTGCCTCTGGGAATATCTTGGGTCTGGCCTGTTCTTTTTGAACCCCTGCGTTTTGTTCAGGAATCTATCTTGACAGTTATTTGTGTCTGTGGGCCAGATCAACTATTTTTTCCAATCAGGATTTGTTCTATTTTGGTGTAAAATATGGGATACGTCTATCTACTCATCTGCAGTGCTATTACTATCAGGTATGGGCTTTGGAATATACGGTTTGATTAAGTCTTTTATTTTGGCTAGGCCAAGACAGGTTGTTTGCTGAATGGTGTCATTCAATAATATTATCTGTTCTGGGATCATGCAGGCTCTGAATAATGATTCTAAACCTTGTACCTGCCAGTCTTTTGTACCCCAGATGGTTGTTGTCTCAATGTTGTTTTTCCAAAATTCAAAACCAAATGTAGACATTTTTTCATAACATTTTTCAGAATAAATCAATTTAGCATTTGTCAACATGTTTTTCCTTCCTGTCTTATTTAACATTTTAAAATAAAACGTTTCTGGATCAGTGTTGTTAAACCCTGAGAAGTATTGGAATTTCGCATAAAATGTTTTTGAGCTGCCTTTTGGCGGAGTAGGGCAATGTTCCCATTGATTATAAGAAAAAACATTTCTAGGATTAGCAGATTTATGCAAATAATGATGCCCAAAGTGATTGAAGCAATACATTTCTTCATAATTCGATGAACCCTGTAAATAATCATGTTCTTTAAATTTTGCTGGCATTTCTAAATCTGACATCATATTATTAATATTTTCAAAGTCCCAATCATCAGAGAAAGTACTAGGTCATACAAAGTCACTTAAGGAAATCTTGAATTGATGTGGATATTTCAAGAGCTCAACCGGGCCATAGATTTCGTAATCAGTTTTGTCCCATGCTATACCACCAGGTGTAGGAATTGCTGTGATGTTCACTGATGATAGTTCTCTTTTTTCGATGTGAGAAGATCTGTGAGGCTTTAGGACCAAGTTGATGGTCTGATTTGCTGTGTCCATTGTACTATATTTTCCATCAATAAATCTACCCAAACTTAAAACCAAAATCAGACAGAGCAGGAGGAAAAGTGCGCCTAACACACTCCATAATTCAATCCATGGTGAAATCAGATACGTTTCTCCAAGTTGATGAAAGAGTTCTCTAATTTTCTTTTTGAAAGTTGTGTTTGCTGGCTTGTCTCCAATTTCACTTGGATCTTCAGAAAAGTCATCGAAATTGATGAAGTAGCCAGATGCAGTTCTGTCAATTGTTGGAATTGCTTACGGATTTTCATTAGTCTTTGGATCTTTCTTTGTTCCATTAGTATAGTCTGAGGCTACATCATTGTAGACAGGTGTTTCTTGACGAACCGTTGCAATTTGGGTTTCAAGAGGCACAAGTTCCATGGCTTTGTTGCATAGTCCTTTTTTATTCACTGCAGGTTTATCAAATGTGATTAGTCTCTCAGTTTGAACCTCTTGGATTGTAGCAATGTTTGGTCTTCTGCTACTTCTTGGGAGTCCACTGCGCCTACTACTTATTATTGGCCACATGATTGTGGTTTTACCAGGTCGATTGATACAACGTTGTTCTCCTTTTTACCAGCAAGGGGCGGTAGTACTACTGATCTCGTTCCGCTGACAGCTAAGACAGGTACTGCTTTTCTGTAAGAAGGCCCAAATTCCTTCTTCACCGCAAACTTTTCTCTGACTTGATTCCCAATCTTTGGAATCCAGACAGGTCTTGCTGGGACAGGTGGTTTTTCTTCAGTGGTCGTTGGCTTTAGCTTTGTGTTACTTAGACTTCTTCTTGTTTCATTCAAGTCCTGTAAAACAGCCAGACGATCTTTGATATCAAAGGTTTTTTGTTTCACCACTGAAGTCTGACAATCCAAATCCTGGATGATCATTCTAATACCAAACAAAAGTTCACACGGAGTGATACCTCCTAGAGAATTTCTTGGCAGATTATTAAGACTACGTTGGACACTTATTAGATGTTTGACCCACCCGTCACCCGAACCTAATACCCTCGTTGTTATAGATTGCTTTATGTCCTGTTTTTTCTCTCCACTACCACATTTCCCTTGGGATGGAATGGACTAGAAAACCGCAATGCAATGCCAATGCTGGCCATGGCCTCTTTGTAAGCTCGAGAGCTAAACGCAGGACCCAGGTCAGAATGTAGCATGCCAATTGCGTATGTGCTGATAAAGACTCGCAAATCTTTTATAACAGTTCTGGCGTCAGCCGAGCGCTGGGGCCTCATCTAAATGGTCGTCTTAATATTTATGGGACCGCATTCTTCCGTGTGGATGTCTGCGTGTAGATAGCCTAATGCTGTCTAATAGAGGTGTCTGGGCAGGGGTCTGGTCCGGTTCACAACTGTGATCTCTGTTGCAGTCCTGACAATCCATTGCAAAGTTATAAACTTGCACGCTCATTCCCGGCCACCAGTATCGTGATTGCAATTCTATTAGAGATTTTAGGATCTCTTGGTGCCTCAGACCCAATCCCATGTGTGCTTCTTGAATCAAGAAGACTCTCCGGTTCTTGTTTGGAATTACTCTATCCCCCACTCCAGGGATTTGAGCAAAAGGAACGGAGTTCGCATCAATTATGTATGTATTATTGAGTGGATAGTTGAGAGGTAATGCTGCATAGTTGCCTTTTAATGAGGCTTTTACTGCCAGCATAGTTTCTCCATCTATTTGTTTTTTTGTACGCTTTTTTGTAGCTACAGAAGCCGGTTGAACAGCTGCCGCTGTGGCTCTGTTAGCCAATGAATACCCTGCAACGTGAACGCCATCACAATGATGACTCAGTGTATGTATCACGTGAGTCTTTCGTAGTTCTTTCTGTAAAAGAACTACTTGTTCCCATAGCTTTTTATGCTTTATTAAGGCACCTGTCTCATCTTTGTAACCGTTTTTAATCCAGGTCTGCATGTAATTATTGTAATACTGGACGCAGTAATGCGAATCGCACACTATTAGTGTCGGGAATTTGCGATCGGCATTTTCAAGCGCCATCTTTAAAGATCTTATTTCAGCTCGCTGAGCTGTACAGTCTCTGAGTGATTCCGTTTTAGTGACCATCGGTCTGAATTTACCTAAGCGCCAGCGACCTTTAACAATCGCGCACGCTGTATTGTAAACTTGTTTATCCACAATGTAGTGTTGTGCAAATCTGTCCGTGAAGATTACACAGGTGTATTGTTCTAGAGGCAGAATTTCGATTGCCAGATGATATTCATGTTCGTATTCTAGATCTTCTCGTTTTTTCATTTTTGGATCAAAAGCGTGTTTCACGTCAGTTGCAGCAAGAGAATTTTCCCATTGTATCCATTTTGGATCTAATGCCATAGCATTTGGAATGCCTGGTCTTGTTACTGCCTCAAGGGCTGATACTGCTGTTAGTACAGATATGCTCTTCCCTTGGGCTAGGGCTCTTTCTTTTGCTACAGCAGTTTGAACCGCAGTCAGACTTTTTTCAGTTGAACTGAATTTCATTTCAGCTTGTGTGTACAAGTGTGATTTGTAAGCTATTGGTACCGTTTCTCCCTCATTAGAGGTCAGGTATGTGAATCCGCATCTTCCTGGGAAGACTCGGATTACAAGGTTGCGTTCGTTTGCGCGTGTTTGCAGTTTTGTTTTAGTTAACATGTCTGTTTGTAATATTCGTCAGATTTCTGTGTGTTTCTGAGTCCAATTAATTGGTTTGAAATCAGGTTTTATTAATTCGTAGAGAGGTTTAACCCTCTCTGCATAATTTAGAATGTATGTTCTTCTGAAATTCAGGAAACCTCGAATTGATTGTAAGTTTTTCAGCGTTTTTGGAGCTTGGAGTACTGCACACTTCTCTAAGAAGTTGTCTGCTAGGCTTTTGCCTTCACATGATAATTCATATCCTAGAAATAGGACAGTTAGATGGGCAATTCTTGACTTTTTAAAGTTGAATTTGTACCCTTCAGATGCAAACCCAAGTATTATGGTGTTCACTCTTTTTAAGTGAGTCTCCAGGTCATCATCTGTGAGATAAATGTCATCGACATAGGATAATGCCTCATCATCATATATTTGTAGTAATTCTGTTACCCGGGCTGAAAATAATCCTGGGCTGTTCTTGAATCCCTGTGGGAGACGACAAAATTGTTTTTGGGTCCCCATATTTGAGAAAGCAGTCAAATATCTGCTTTCTGGTGCTATGTTTTGACAGAAAAATCCATTTGAAAAATCTAATGTTGTTTTATATTTTTTGCGCATGATGTTATTCATTAGTGCTGACTGTGTGAGTTTTGTACTGCAAATGTTTTGCAACAAGTGTTTAGGTGTCTGTAGTCCAAAACTAGACGATATGAATTGTCTGGTTTGGAGACAGGAAACAAAGGATGGTTCATTTGTGAGGTGAATGTTTCAATCACCCCCTGATATTCAAATTGATCTAAGATCTCTCGGACTTGTTTTTTAGCTTCTTGCTTAACAGGATACTGCCTTTGTGCAGTAGATTGATTTTTTAACTGAATTTTATGGTGAGGAGAATCCTCATCCCATCCTACATGATTTTTATATAATGCAGGGGCTTGGGCCACTGCCCATTTTCTAGCATATGTATATTTTTTATGAATTGGAATGTGATTTGAGAAGGCAGGCATAATCATTTCTTCGCCATGTGGGCTCTCCCTGACAAACTCTGTCTGTCTCTGCTAGAAGGATATCATAGCTTTTTGATAGGTTCTCCCAAAGGAGACCTCTTATTTTCCTAGTTTTGTCCCCCTCTATACGCAATGTTATTTCATATAGTTTAAGGGGCCCGCTAACTCTGGTGTCTGCAGTTTCCACTTGAATGTATTCATTCATGTCCACTGTCTCCAGATGATTCATCAGGATCTTGCGAGCTATGGTCACTTCTGCTGCGCTGTCTGGCATTGTCTGTGCCCACTCTCCGTTTTTCAGTTGTGGCCTCAGAATCCTCAGCATGTTTTTTTTTAATACTAGCTACCTTCTTCTTTGGAAATTGTAATTTTTTACTTTGATGAGCAGGTTCCTTGTCTTTGAACTTGACGTGGGTGTACTTGTAAAGTGCACTGTGACTCCAAGGATTATCCTGGCGCTGAAGACCGCTGGGGAACCCGTCCTGGCTTTCCCTGTGAGATGGTCCCTTTCTGGGTATCTCCAAGGTGAGACCAGGCATCCCCGGCGTCTGTGGGGGGCGTTGTAGAGATGAGGCAAGCTTAATGCCCATAGTTGCTGAGTGTGTTCCCTAGTTAGAGTAGGCACAGAGGCGAGAATTATCAAGTCCGTTTGACCCTGGTCCACGACCCTGCCGTGTCGGGAATTGAACCCTGGTCCCAGGCCGTTCTCTGCTTACGGGTCTGCTGCCTCTAACCAGTGAGCCACCCCACTCCACTAACTCTTCTATATGTTCTGACCGTCCTCTTCTTTCCGATTTCTGTGAGATATTCTGAAAAGATCGAGAGGGACGTGTATCAATATCTTGATATCTGTCAGGTTTTTTCAAATTATCCCTATTTCTAAGGTTGTATCTTTTTTCAGAGGGCTCCCAGTGGGGAGACTTGTCTCCTCGTTCTGAAGATCTATCTCTTTGTTGAGGAGACCTTCCTCTGGTCTGAATTTGTTTTTCTCTGGGAGTAGTTTGTTTATTACCCTCCCACCTCTTTTTTGGAGTAATTAAATTATTTTTAATAAAAGTTTTTTCAAGATTTTCAGTTAGTTGTGGTTTTAGTGGTTTCCCACCCAAACTATCTCTACCTAATTCTTCATAGGATTTTTCAATTATTCTGGCAAGTTCAAAAGGTTATTCTGCTATATCTGTTTCTTTCAATTTTTGGCGGATCGCCACGGATGCTGCTTCTCCTTTTTTATGTTGGCTAGTAGTATAGCAGAGGCTTCCTTAAAGTCTTTCAGTAATTTCATACCTAGAGTTAAAGCAGGTTCTGGACCGTATTCATTTTGAATCTGTCTTAGTACATCTGGTATAACCGCCATAGACGGAACACCATGTGTTTTTGTGTAGATTGAAGCAAAGACAGTGCCCCAAGTGTCACAGTCCTCCACATGTGGTGCGATCCCCATTGGAAGACAGATAGTCAGGGTTCTGTGTTTTTCGTGAGGGGTAGTATTAGGAAATACTGCCTCTATCTGAGTAATTTTTTGAGCTAACCAGAATGGAATTTGTTCCCGTTTACGGGTATTTCACCAATACATGATTGTATATTCTGTGGTGTAATTTTATTTGTGTTCCCCTGATGAGGGGTCTGCTGTGGAATTCTAATTGCTGGTTAGATTGTTGAAGTCCGCATGACACATTGGACCAATTGTCTATGAATTTTAATTCGTTGTTTTAGCTGAACCAGAAGTTCTCGGTCTGACATTTTTTCAATGTCTGGATGTGGTGTGTAGCTGGCTAGAACCGGCCTTGTGGCTCCTGGTCTACCTAGTGGACCGAGCCTGGTAATGTGATTTCGATGTTTTAGGGCGCCTTTAAACCAGAGCAGGTGCTCTTGGTATGTTAGTGGAATTTCAACATCCTCGAAAGGGGCGTATTCCTCTGGAGATTTCTCTATTTTGTAATAGTGGAATTCGAGTGTCACAGCATTTGCTGCTGGAAAAGTTATCCATGAATAGAATACCTCTGTCTGCCGATATTCATGTGCCTCGACAACAAATATGACTGTACCACCTCTTGATGATACTCCGTTTTCTAGAAGTTTTATAGTTAAGGTTTTCCTTACATTTACCGGGATGAGAATTGCATCCGGTTCATTTTGTTGGAGACTTGTGTCTTCCGCTAAAAGTTGAGTAGCTAGTCTTGCTCTCTCCCTTTCGTCGTCACTTTCTGTCATTTTACTGACTGAAGGTTTTGCAGATCAGGTTTCAAGGAAACAAAGATTAGGTGCACAATATTTTGGAACACTGTATCCTTCAACATTGACTAAACCAAAAACTAATACATAGGATTCTCATCCTACTAAGTTCTGGCGGATATTAACCTTTTACCCACTAGTGTAGTTCCTATATTCCCAATAGGCTCTGCGCATTGGAATAACATAAACAATAGTTTAGACTTAGGACTGAGGTCATCTAGGTCTCTACTGATTATGTTAGGTATGCCAGTTAGCTCAGAGGTCACTAGAAACTTTCTCGAGTGAACTAGAAGGAGTTAACTTTCCTGAATAGACAAGAAGGGATTCGTTTCTGACACCCGCATAAACATGACAACTTTGCTACCCCCAGAATAAGGAGTATATCTCCAGAGTCGTGTGAAAACAATAGATAACTCAGTCAATCGTGCATACTTAGTTTCACCAGAGTGCAGACAAATAGAGAGACTGGCGTTTTCAATAAAAGGTGTTATTTATTGAGCAGTCCTCTTTCTCATGCAAGAGAAGTGAATTGCCACAATTGCAATACTTGTCATAAAGTAAAGTGCGTACAGTAAAAGGAGTATTATGAAATAATACTGTAAAAGCATTGATATGGTTTCTGAGCCATATGATACTTAAAACGGATAAAATATATACAATACATACGATGATAAAAGGTTGACTAAACGTGCTCAACTGGTGCTTCTAAGATATGCCTACGCCGGTGTACCTAACCTAAGCCTAGTACGTGGGAAGGAGTAAGTGAGCTGCAGTTTAAGTTTAAGTTAAGATAGTTTTTGCCAAGAATCTGAATCAGCTCCTTGGTTTTAGAATGAAGGAGGGCTTGTATCGCTTTCTCAGGACTCGATCTCCCAGCAACCCACAAGAGTGACTGGAAACACTGGAGCTGGATTTCTCGGCAGGAGAAAAGACAGCGTCTCTCTCAGTGCGTCAATGGGAGGGTCCGCTTCCTTCAGCACTCGCATCAGCTGGGCTTTGGATAAGTAGATAGCCGATCTGCTCCAAACCACAGTTTGTTTGCTTAAGGCAAATGCTGGTATATTTATACCTGGAAGGTGCTGAGTTTGACGTAAGGTTGGTCATAACACGTCACTAAGAACTTTAAGTTCTTTCAGGACTCTCAGGAGTTCTAGGACAAATCAAAACAGAAGCAGGGGGAATTCCCGGGCTGCTGGAGGCTTGGTTTGTTTAAAGAATGTGTTGTACTTTCTAGGAGTCTAGGGAAGTAGCCTTGCCGTATTTGGACTGCATTGGCTATGACTAAATATGGATATGATTCTTATGCCTTTATAAGGATATGATTTGTTATAACCACATAAGGGCATAAATCGGGAATATTTAATTAGGGTCCTAGATAAGTTTACAACATTGTCACAATCTCACACTAAGCACCACCTCTGCTCAGACTGTGACGTTAGAGGCTGCTTGTAGACAGTCATGTTGCACGCTCACTACACCGGATGTCATAATTTTAATAGAATGTAACCGCACAGGATGTCACTATATCGGCATCCACTACTTACACTCTCACTGTAGAGACTGCCTATAAACGCTATGACTGGTATGTTTCAGGCTGTCATTTTGTAAACTGTGTCACTGCACAGGATGCCCTTTTGGAGGCTGTCTCTGGAACGCCTGTCACTGCATGCTCGGCCACTGTAAAGATGGTAAATAAACACTACGGCTGTATGGGCTGTTATCTGACATCTGAGCCTGCCACTAAACAGTCATTTCACAGACTATGACCCCACGCACTGTTACGGAAAAGGCAGCCAATAGGGACGCTGACTGCATTGGCTGTAATGCCACAGACTGTCACCACACAGACAGTCACTGTAAAGTCTGCCAATAAGCACCCCGCTACACTGATTGACTGTCTTGTCTCAGGCTGCCACCCCACAGGCTGTCATTTCATAGACTGTCAATGCACAGACTTACCCTGTTGCGACAGGCTATGACCAGTGACGTCACCCAGCACACTAGCTGTACATAACGTGACCAAATGTTTTGGCTGCTGTTTTTATAAACTGTGGCCTGAAAAGTATCACCGATAGCGCCAAGGCTAAGGTCCCTGGTTCGAGCCCGGGTTTCGGCAGACGTGTTTCTCTTTAAATACGTCTCCTGTATTTTAAATTTATTCCCCACTTCGCCAGTTTTTCTTCTTCCTTCCTTCGCATGATATCTCTCTCTTCATTCATCATCCTCCTCCCTTTAACAATCATTTCTCCCTCCCTCACCCTCTGTCCCATGTGCCAACCCTCCGCCATCACTTTTTCCAGAAACTGCACCACAATTGCTCAGTCGCGGCTCGGGGGGAGAGGGGGGGGGGAAGTTGCGCGGTGGGTTATTAAAATAACATTTTAAAATCCTACCTGAGATCCTGAGGAGGTCCACGCCGCCCTGAGTCCGTTGGCACCTACAGGCCCTCTCAGCCTGTCTTAGGGCACAGCTATTCTTTGCCCGCCGCATGCCCATTAGGAGCCCAAAGGGCTCCTAATGGGCATGCGCAAACAAGTCAAAACACAAGTGCGCATGAGTGGGCTTGGTGCGAAAATTCGCCCTCCGTCCCCACTCATGCGCACTTGTGTTGTGCTGCTGCCTGTTGCCCCCCATTGGCAACAGGCAGCAGCACAACACACTTTGAACTAAGTAAACTGAGACGCCGAGGGAGCTGCGGAGCTGCGGGCTATGCCCCCATGTCCCAATGGACGCACCGCGCCTGTCCTTCGGTCCACGGTGCCTCTCCTTCGCCACAAACTCCCGCGGAAGTCCCTGTGGTGTTGCGGGAGGTCGCCGGGGCTCCGGTCGCATCCCTGAGACCTTCTCGGTCCTATGGACAAGAGGCAATCTTGTCTGAGGCTGAGGTGACGCCGATACGTCGCCTACGGCTGCTGGCCCTGGTGGCGTCACAGAGGTCGGCGGACCCCCCTCGTCCCATAATGGGTCGAGGCTGGCGGGGGACCCCTCGTCCCGCTCCAGGCCCTCTCGTTCCTCCGCGCAGGCAGCAGCCTCGTCGGAGGTCGAGTCGGCCATGGCAGTGCCACTGTGGTCGGTGGGCCCCTCTCGCCCCCTCATAGGTCGCGGCTGGTGGGGGTCTCCTTGTCACTCCCCGGGCCCCTCCTGTCCCTCCACGCAGGCGGCTGCCTCGTTGGAGGTGGAGTTGACGTCAGCTTAGCCGCTTCGGCTCTGGCCCAGCCCCGGTCTCCTACGCCATGTGGTCTGGAGAAGGCCTGTCCGGCATCTCTTTTGGCGCTGGAGGACGATGACGTCCTGCCTCAGGTTGCAGACTTTTCGGCACCGGACAGGCGTCGGGTCGTGGACTCCACTTCGGAGGTTCGGTGCCTGCTGGTGTCATCCTTGCCGGAGACGGGCCGCCGCATCGTGGCTTTCTCCTCGACGTCATTAGAGAGCGGCTCCTCACCGTTACCGCAACAGCGGTTTTCGCCAGAGGAGCCACAGGTTCCCGACTCTTCGGTCCCTCTTTCTCCCTTTTGGACCTGGCCTTTCCCCGCTCCGATTTTTTTAGGGGACGGCCGCCTCAGTTTGCAGCTGTCGCCTACGGAGGAGCTGTTTTCGCCACAGCAGGGCCCTACGGAGGCGGGTGCGGCATTCGTTTGCGCTGTTTCCATGGCAGTGGGTATTCTGCGCATGGGGGACCCGGCTGCCCATTTCCCAGCAGATCACCTGCTGGAAGTTCTTCACCAGGACTCTGGTGGAAGGGAGCTGCTGCTTCCTTTTGAGAGTTAGCTCCATTCTTCTCTGACGAGGGCTTGGGGGCACCCTGCCTTGGGGGAGCTGTTGCTCCAACACGGTCTGCACCGGCACCTTCCAGCGCCGCATGACCCGGTGTGTCTTTCCCTCCACCCCTCTGCCTGAGGGACCCTTATGCGGAATGCTTTTCCCTCCCTGCCGCAGCTGTTGTCTCCACAAATGCGAGAGGCCCGCTGGCTGGACTCTTGGGGGCGCAACATCTTCGCTTCGAGTAGTGCGGCCCTGGGGGCCCTTAACACCTTATGTGTGCTGGCTAGGGGCACCTCTTGCTTGTGGGACTCGGCAGAGTCCCTTAGATCTGCCGCTTGATGCTGGGGTTGATCTGTGGCACCATGCGTTGGATGGCCCAGAGCTGGCGGCGTTTATCCTTCGCTCTGCTCTGGACATCTTGCAGGTGCTCTGTGGTGCAGGGCTTCGTCGGTTGCCCTTGGTCGCCATGCTTGGCTTCTGGACAGTGTGTTCCCGGAAAATGTTCAGGAATGGCTGGTGGATCTTCCCTCGATGGTACTCTTTTGTTTCACGCCCCGGCCATCAGGAGTTTCTTGGCGGGGCTTCGGCCTCCTCCTCCTCATCCTCCTCCTCCTCCCTCTTCTCCTCCTCAGTGACCTTTGAGTTACTCTGGTCTTTTGGTGCTGTTCTTCCGTTGGGACGAGTCACCCCAGTTGGCATGAGCATTCGAGTCCTCTGTGTTGGGACTTTGGTTCTGTTGGCTGCTGGTCGGCCCTGCTTGTCTGTGTGTTTTTTGTTTTTGGTTACCCATACCAGGTTGGCCCTGAGATTAGGGCTTCTGTTTTTTTCTGTTGTCCTCTGCTTGGGAGGTTCTTCCTAAGGGGGTTCCTATGTCTGGGATCTAACATACCCCATGTGGGGTAGTAGTAGCTGTTATATTGCATGTTCTATGCTGGGGAGCTGGAGTTTTTTGTGTTTCTCCCTCTTTCATGAGCTGCCTCCCCAGCCTCCTTGGGTGCCCCGGACTACTCTTACTGCTTCCGACTGCTCTTGCTGTCGGCGCCGTTCTGTATGATCTATTGTCTTTCGGCTGTGGTGGGTTCACCTGCCCTTCTTCCTCTTCCTAGACTTGGCCTTGGCTGGAGGCTCTGTTGCCTTGTAGGGGCGTGGGGTGCTTCGACCTCCCCTTCCCTTGCCCTTGTCTCTTCTGTTGAGTGTGACTGTGCTTCCTCTTTCCTTCCTGCTATTCCTTCCGCTCCCCTCCTGGGGTCAGTGATGTTCTGCTGTGGGGGTTCCCCTTGCCTGGGAGGATGAGGTTTCACACCTTTTCCGTTGGCTAGTCATCTGTGGGACCCCCTGTTATGTCCTGGCTGCAGGGGGTCCTTTCGCAGACCCTCCTTCCCTTTGGGTATGGCTAGGGTATTTATTCTACTTGAAGGAATTTGCGGCTGGTAGTCTCTATCAGATGTACGAGTTACTTACCTTCGGTAACAATGTATCTGGTAGAGACGATTCTAGCTGCAGATTCCTTCACGGCCCGCCCTTCCTCCCCATTATGCGAGGACCTTTGGTTTGGTCTTCTGCACTCGCCTCCCGGTGAGAGGGCTATGTCTTCTATGAGTGTATCTTTTCGCTCCTTTTGACGGGGTGATTAGTCTTGTTTCTTGTTTCATTCCTCTTCTCTGGTGTATTGGAGGATGGGTTTGCAGGTACTCCGGTGTACCTCTCCTCTAGTTGCTCCGGGATTGGGGCTTGCCTTCACTCTCTACCCTTTCCCCTTTGTTGTTAAGGGTCCTGGCCCCTCTACTAACCTCTGGGTTGGAGTCATCTGGCCGTGCCTTAGCCCTTAGTTCCTTTGGGGGGTTGTCGCACTATGTGCTGGGGTTGTCTTGGGGGTTTTGTTGTTCCTGTTTGTCTTGGAACTGTTTCCCCTTCGTTGCTCTTGGGGAGGGTTGTAGTACTGATACATGTTGTCATGACATTTTGCATATGTTCCTTGTCTCCAAGGGGGTGGGACTGTCTACATACTGGCAGGGTGGCTACTCAGGGCTGTGCTCTGTTCTTTCTTCTTTCCCTGCCTTTGGGTGCTGCAGTGTTGACACTGCCCCTTATGGTGTTGTTCATCATTTATTTTTCCAATTTATTCTGCTCTTTCGCACACTGTTCCCATACTTCCACAGTATGCCTGATGGCTCCGCGTTGTGGCGCGGAAAAGTTCTCCGAAGAAAACTGACTTAGGTGGGACTTATGTGACCTGGCTGACGTCACATGTGCAGACAACGCCTGGGCGGAGTCGCGTGATGCCGTCCCCCCGGCGCGCAGGGATGCTATGGCAAAAAGTTTTCCGGGTCCAGTCTCACACCTGGGGATAATTCTACGTGAAGGAATCTGCGGCTAGAATCATCTCTACCAGATACATTGATACCCAGGGTAAGTAACTCGTACATTAATTAGTTTTGCTTTAGTGAAGCACCACGGTGTGCATGTGTGGCGACACTTCACCCATGAGGTACGTTCCGAGCAATCGTTGACACAATCCACACTTTGCGTGTTTTTCAATATATTTATTATGCACACTACATACATTCACTCCAAAAATAAAACATGTAGTTAAAAAACATTGCAATTTACAACGTCAATAGCTCTAACTCACAAATGCGAGACCTATTTGCATTGCAAATGCTTGTTCTAATAGCAATACAGTTGTTTTACATTTTGGTGCTTACACTGCCACGGACAACATGCATGCACCTGACTCCCATCTATCAATTGTTTCAGGTTATATGAGCAGCACTGTACTCACCACCCAGCACGTCCCGTGATGAAACACTGCCTTGAGTCATGAATAGGAGGGCCATGTTAGCAACACACACACAGCAGAAATCTTTTGATACCTAGTGACCTGCTGACCAGTAGGTGGGAGGAGGAGGATGGATAAGCACTCTGGCTCCAAACAGTGACAGGCCCCGGCTCACAGAAGGTGAGACCTGAAGGAAAGGCGCGCTTTGACGCCAGCGTGCGCAGCAAGGAAAAACACAACTGCCACCCGCCTGTGTCTGTCGATGGCCAATTACACCATGCATGGTCACAGGCAGACAAGGCGTCACTCCAGAGTTCAAGGGGCAGAGTCCGCTATTAATGACACAAAGAGAGTTCTCGGCCCTATTGATTGTAAGCAGGAAGGTTTGGAAGTCTATGGGTGACCGTATTGGCGAATAAGAGGTTCACATTACAGTAGAACCGCGCCGGTCGCTGCTCAACCCTCACCACTGATCATATAATAACATGTCCTTTGGTAGTGACACCAGCGCTAGCTAGCGCTATAAAACTAATTAATTAAGCACAGTGAGAGATCTCACATGCACTCACGTCACCTACTTCCCGATGTCTACCTGGCTAAGGCCCCCGGGCATGAAGAGGCTCAGAAAAAGCTGCACAGGGACTCTGACTGGTGTGCTGTGGGCTGCTGAAGCACTCCAGAGGTTCGTGGGGTACTCGTCTCAGCTGCCATTGCTGCAACTTATTAGATAAAATAACCGTTTGTGGCACAATAAAGCGGTGAGTGTGCTTTAACCAAAGTGCCACAGTGTCTGGTGAGTCATAGCGGCTTAGATTTGAAAACTCTGAGCTAAGTCCCCAAGCCTGCCGGGAGAAACGTGAATGGTGCCTGCCACTCCAGGTTATCTTCAACTGTATGGGGCATGCATATAAGCGCCCCTCCGCTTGACGGCAGAGGAGGCGCTATTATTCGTGACTTTCCATTTCAGTGCGGTGATGCGGACCACCACATTGAAATGCGTTAGTCTCACGCCTGATGCGTGATACTTGGCAGGGCTGGTATTAGACACTTAAACATTGGCCAACTCGGCGGCCATATTGGGAGAGATAGCTGCATCAGCAATACGGGGGATTAGGTGTCAGTCTGTGGGGGGACTGAGCCAAAGTGAAAATACCAGTGCACACGTATTAATCATACTGTATAATGACTCAAGCACAATGCAAGCAGGAAGTGGGTAGAGCACTGCAGAAGGCTGGTGTTAGACACTAAAGTAATAGTTAGTGAACCACATAATTTACTTATTAAGCATATCACGTAAGTAGTTAAGGAATAACGCCAAAGGAATGTATCCTATAGTGTAGGGGGACTAAGCCCAAGTAAAAAATTAAAGTGTACACTCACTCATCATTAATTATGATAACTTGAGCACTG
The DNA here is from genome assembly GCF_964263255.1 of Lissotriton vulgaris. Classification (NCBI taxonomy): domain Eukaryota; kingdom Metazoa; phylum Chordata; class Amphibia; order Caudata; family Salamandridae; genus Lissotriton; species Lissotriton vulgaris. The sequence continues at coordinate 156,382,063 of NC_141695.1, read as the reverse complement.
AAAATGAAAGCAGGAGAAGGGTAGAGCAGTATGAAAAGGCACAGAAGAGTGGTTACAGGTTCAATTCTTGCCACTGTATCACATCATTCATACCATCTCTTTGTGTGGAAAGTCAGCAAATCCAGCGTTGTTCCATCTCAATGAGTTTCCTCTTGTGCCAACACCGTCCAGCGCATCTCATCAGGTCTATGGTGGTGGTCGATGAAATGCACACTTATTTTGGTAGTGTTTCCTTGGCTTCTGATATTGCTCTGGTGTTCGATTATCCGGGTCTTGACTGCTCGTTGTGTTATACCAATGTATCTCAGGGAGCATAGACATTCAATAAAGTATATGCAATTTTTAGTACTACGATGTGTGTATGTGTGTGTTGGGTCCGGATCTGGTTATTATTCAGGATCACTTCTTTGGAAGGTTTTGTCAAATGTCACTCTCTGCACTGACCGCAGGGGCAATGTATTGTGACCGGCGTCATGTTCCATAGTGTCCTTTGTGATGGTTGATGCTTGGTTGGTGGACGGGTGTGGACCAACATAACACAGAGGATACTGGTATGTTTAAAGGGAAAAAGTGACATGGGGGTGTTCAGATTGCCGCATTGAACAATCCACCAGTGTTTCTGTATCCCTTTCTGTATCCTGTTGGAGCTGGGAGAGAACGTCGTCAAGCAGATAATCATATCTTCCTCCTCTTTAGTCCTTGACTCCATCAGATCCTCTCTATTATTGTTCCAAGCCCTCTTGCGAGATTTCTTAATCACAGATGTTGGGTACTTCTGGGCTTCTAGGTTCTTGCTCATTAGTTCGGCTTCTTTATCACCGTTGGGAATGGAGCTGCAATTCCTACGCAGGCGTAGAAATTATCTGAAGGGAAGATTATCCCAAAGTGTTTTAGGATGATGGGTGTTCTAGCGCAGTAAGTTGTTACAGTCTGAGGTTTTTTTTAATGTGTTGGTCGAAAGATGGCATTCAACAGGGTAATGGTAAGATCTTAAAATAAAATCTCTTTCACCGACGGTGACGCAGGGTGAACGAAGTTCAATGCACCAACGCTGAAGGTGAAAAACAGGGAATTGTAGTCACGCAGAACCATACCTAATATGCAGTTGAAGAAAAGTTATTGCTTTTGGGTTACAAACAATCCCTGCAATGGAATCATGGGCACTGTGGTAACAGAAACAAACCAATGTTGTTGTTCACAGTATCAGGCACACATTGCACTAAGCAGAATAGACACATTTAACTAAAAGCATTTATTACAAAAGGACAAACATTTTTTTCAGTAAATCTAAAGTTACTATGCTGGATATTATAAAAAGAGCAAAAAGTCACGTTGAGGCCCATAGGAATGAATGGGATGACATTCTCAATTTGCGATTCTCAGTTAGAGAATCACAAATTGAGAATGCAATTTCAAGGGTGCCAGGGTGTCAAAAGGACACCCTGTTGCACCCCTGAAATTGATCTGTGCACATATGTTGCGCACACACATGGCATGTGTGTGTGCAACTTGAAACTTTGAAAAATGCACAAAAGTGCATTTTTCAAAGTTTTTGCAAATTACCATGGAGTTAAACTTAAGGGTAATTTGCTCCCCCTATTAGCGAAATCCCAGATTTTTTAACTTTAATGCATTGCATTTAAGGAATCGCAAAATGCGATTCCTTAAATGCAATCGCAATTTCAGAACTCGCAATTAATTGCGAATTCTCAAATTGTAAGGGCCTTGAGTCTTGATGCAGAGCTAATTTTGCGATCGCAAACGGCCGATTTTTGCGAATCGCACCGTTTGCGATCGCAAAAGGCTTTGATGCATGTGCCTGTTAATCCTTCCTCTATGTGCTACAATAGGAGAGCATGCATGGAGAACAACTTGAATGCTAGAGTTTCTTAGTGAAAAGCAAGTCACTACATACCGTGTAGATAGCAAGAGTTGTCGTTATTAGCAGAAGCATGAAAGCAATGTTTCCTGGGAAGGGTAAACACATCCTGTGGTAGCGTCCTTCCTTGGCTTTATCAGCATTAGAAGTGTAGCAGCATCTTCATAATGCACTGCAGTAGGTGAGACCGTCTCGGTCACAAGCTTGTGCGATAATCATGGCGCAGAACCTGTCCTGACAAGTGGTCAAGCGGCAGCCCTTATATATTAAATATTATCAGAGACTGAAAGTTCCGACATACGTTTAGGAAAGTCTGAAATAGATTATGTGCATCAATGTGTACATCCCAGACAGTGCCATTTGAACATTTAAGGTGAAATTATGTCAATTCAGATTGCACGATTTTTGCCTACTGCTATATATGTTTTCTTATTTCACCTTGACATGCTGATGTGTATACACTTGTCCCAGACTGATGTTGTATCAGGTGTTATATGCATGCCATTATTTAAATGAGTTGACACCGTCATGGTTCCTAGAAAGATACGGTCAAATGACATCTGTGGTAGTGGCAGACATGACAATGAGTCCGCATTAAATTGGCCATTACCTAATATGGAGTCAGGGCATGCTTCAAATATAGTCAGATCTTATGGGCTGTACAGCACCTCATGGTCTAAGGGCATCATTTCTGAGTATTCCAAGCGCTTTTGTGAATGCCTTGGGCCTCATTTATGAGGCCTTGCGTCAGTTTTGCGCTGCGGATGCGTCACTTTTTGTGACGCATCTGCAGCGTAAAACATGCGCCTTGTTGCGCCATATTTAAAAAGTGACGCATCTAGGTAGATGCGTCACTTTTTAAACCCCTGCGCCACATTATACCTGCGTCAGGTATAATGTATGCAGAGGGGGCGTTCCCCCGCAAAAAGCCTCGTAATAGTGACGCAGTGAAATCTATGAGATTTCACTGCGTCACTTTTAGGATGCGGTTGCGTCAAAATCTTGCGCCTGCCTCACAGCAGGCGTAAGACTGACGCAAGCCCTTTCACATGGGGCTTTCTCCATGTGAAAGGACGCATTGCTGGAGATGCGTTCTTTTGTGACACACTCCAGCAATGCGTCACTTTTGCGCTTACAGATGCGTCAGAAATACTGACGTATCTGTAAGTCCTTGCGACATGATGCGTCATACATTAAATATGACGCATCATTGGTGTCGCAAGGAGTGCGCAGTGAAAAGTGACGCATCGCTGTTTTCACGCAGCGATGCGTCACTTTTCATAAATGAGGCCCCTTATCTTTAGACACTGCAGTGCTGTGTAATAAGGGGGCCATGGAAAGATTGCCTGACATGCAGATGAGAGCCACATCCTTGCTAAGTGCTGGAAGGAAATCTGTGGCTGGGCCACTGCCACCCTCAATTTCTTCCTGATCATTTTCAGTATTACTTCTGAAAGTAACGGCACCTCTTTATCTGAGTCCACAAGGAACCCCCGAAAATCCATTCTCTTTGATGTAAAGTCAGAATGTTCTATATTCATAATAAACCCTAACCTCTGGATTAGTTCTATTTTCTCGTGCACTGGTATCTGCAAAAGCCCTTCTTTTGACCTAGGAATATCATTAAGTCTGGATAAATCAGCATTTGTTGAATATTTACAGCTGGATACTGTATTTTACTGACAGTAAGCTGAGATGTTGTACTACATATTACTACTAATGAACAAGGATACTGTATCAGAAATTATGCAGAACCCAAACTGTCCATGAATACTTACTGTGGCTAAGACAGCAGTAGCAATACGTTGTGCTTCTCCCTGTTTCCGAGCTGCGATGTCTGCAGCTCGTGCACTAACTGGAAGAAATTTCAAGTCAATTATACGAGCTTCAAACAGTGCAATATCTTCAAAACAGATGAAGTCTTCTCTCCTGTGCCAGTGCACCCACTCATTACACCGCCTCAGATCAATAGTGAGATCAGTTGCCTTTTTAGGTCGAGCCTAGGCAGCACGCATGCGCTGTCTGCAAGACTACCTGTGGTCAAAAACGACTTTGGTCCTGCCTGCTGTTCCCCATACATTTAGGCCACTGTCGTTCTTTTTTGCTGCCTTTTCACTTGTTCGGCAGCCATACATCACTTCCCTTTGAAGACAGAGGAGCACCGCCTAAGCACGGGTTCCTTGCGCTTTCATTTTTGAATAGTTGGTTGGCAGAACTTTTTTTTTAGTGTTGCTTTCCGCCCAAGTTTGCCCGCCATCCGCTGGTTTACAAATGTGTCCTTTAATTTTCTATGCATATAGACCACCCTGTCCTGCCTGGGGTCCTGGGCGGAGTGAACGTGATGAACAACCTCAGTTTCCGGAGCTGTGCACACAGCTCCCCAGACGGCCTCCAGAGGCTCCCTCAGAAATGTCGTGGCTGCGCGCTGGGCTCAGCCATTGGGCAGCAGCCACAGACTCAGCCCCTCTTCCTGCAGCTGCAGTGCTGGATACATCCCGGGTGCTGGTCGTGAAGCTGGGCTCTACCTCTAAGCCCTTCCGCAAGAGCCGTTGGACTTGCACCGAGTACTGCAAGCAGCAGCAGCCTGTGGAGGCCCTTCACACGGTGGTGGTGAGAGTGTGTGAGACAGGCAGCCGAGGACAGGGACAGCACCAGAGAGAGTTCATTCAGCCAGCAGCACTATGAGCTACTAAACGGAGAGCACTGGTGGTGGAGAAGGACCCGGGCTGCAGCAGGGGTACTCGGAGCCAGAGGCTGAGAGTGCTACCCTGCCAGCACCATCTCACCCGCTTAAAGGTGGCTATAGACAGCATAAACCAGGCTCCCAACCCCCATTGACCCCTTTGGCTGGTCATAGTATGGGGGCCATTCTGTTAGTGCACCAACAGTCCCCCTACCCAAAGCCTCTGCGGACTGTGCCCCAGCAGCTCCCCACTGTGCAGCCCAGCAGCAGATTCTCTCCGCACTCGTCCCTCAGAGTCAGACTACTGTTACAGGGAGTCTGGCCGATTTAGCTTAAGGACAGCCAGGGCTAGTGGCCTCCGGGCACACTCTGCCGCAATCCACAGCTGCATATACCATGGCCTCTGCTCTGTCTACTGCTCGCGCACAATACCATAATGTTATAAAAAAAGTATACATGGGTGAACTTTTGACTCACTTTTTGTGTGGTCCTAAATCCATTTAAACTGCAATGAGGCACACTGTGTCTAAATTCAATCGTTTCTAAAATAGGTAGATACTGCTGTGTGTGTGTGATGCAACACAAACTGCCAAAAGTAAAGTGCCATTTGGGGTTGATGTGTTACATTGCAGCTCATATTTATTCAACGTGTTTCTGTAAACTTTTTTTGCTATTCTCGCAGAAAGGTGAAGGCAAAAAGAGAACAGGCCTGTCTTATTTCTTCATGGTGAATGTTCCATGCTCTCAAAACAGCAAAAGATGTGGTTTAATTTGATGCCGTCTCTCTCGATTCACAAAGCTTTCTATGACTAGGTCTGTCTTGCTCCTTGCTCGTGTGAGCTACCTCTAATAACCAGAGCTGATTCACCAAGCATTCTCTTTGAGTAGGTGTTGCATAGTCGTTATAGCTTCAAGTTTTACTTTATCATGGATTACGCTAACTCCATCTACCTAGGTCTTCCCAACTACCTAGTGAAGCGACTCCAGATGGCACAGAATCATGCAGCAAGGTTAATTTTGAATCAACCTAGGCGCCAGGCAGCCACTCCCCTCCTTAAGAAACTACATTGGCTCCCTGTGGCCCAGCGATGTGCCTTTAAAACCGGCTGTATAATCTTCAAGTCCTTATACCACAAAAGTCCACTATTCATCAACAACCTGATTTCCAAATACACCCCATCCCGCAACCTTCGCTCACTCCACCAGAACCTCCTGCAGCCACCTTCTTTCAACTTAAAACGCGCAGGAGGCCGCAGGTTTGCCACCCTTGCCCCCCGCCTGTGGAACTCTCTCCCGTCGGAGACCCGGAACTGTCAGGATCTTCTCTCCTTCCGGAAAGCCTTGAAGACCTGGCTGTTCAGACAAGCATTCCAATAATCCTCTTCCTCCATGTTCATGTTATCACTGATCATAGCGCCAAGCAACCAATTGGTGATAGTGCGCTCTAGAAATATTTTTTATAACATAACATATAACATAACATGAGCTTTTAGGAGCAAGACATACCCACTGTCTCTGTGAGTAAACATATCTTACCCTGAAACTATTCACGAAAAATGGTCTGTGAATGTGGCTAGGGTCTACTGGTGTTAACCTACTGTATTCCCATGGTTAGCATTCATTAAGGCTGGTAACGCTTAGGGTGCACTTAGATTGGTGTTACTTGTGCAATTTCAGACAAGACTTCAGCTGCAAGGAGAACGGAGCCTTGTTCGAGAGGCATCTGGTTTAGCAGATGTTTGGTAGTGGTTGAATTTAGATTTTATGGTGGTGTGCGGTTAAAATGTCATGCGGCCATCCAGATGTTTACTGGGGGACATTCTAAGAGGAGAATTTCAAACTAGAGCTGAGCACATGACGATTCTTAGCCGAAAAGAATGACCTCTGTCCTGATGGAATTGATTGAAGCACACTCAGTCTTCGAGGTATTTCATGCAGTATCAAAGGTATGTTAGATGGTTCGGTACAGCTGCACCTTTGCACATGGGTGTTTTTTCATCTGGGCTTTTTTTTTAGTTATTTAATTCTATCCAGGGTATTAATCAATCAATCATTTGTAAAGCGCACTACATACCCGCGAGGGTCTCAAGGTGCTAGGGGGGGAGGGCTGCTACTGATCGAACAGCCAGGTCTTGAGTATCCTCCTGAAGGTCAGCAGGGCTTGGGACTGTCGTAGGCTCAGTGGGAGGGTGTTTCTTGTCTTGGCAGCGAGGTGGGAGAAGGATCTCCCACCGGTGGTTGTTCTTCGGATGCGCGGGACGGTGGCGAGTGAGAGGTCGGCGAAGCGTAGCTGGCGGTTGGGCATGTAGGAGGAGAGCCGTCTGTTGAGGTAGGCTGGGCCGGATTTGTGGAGTGTCTTGTGTGCATGGGTGAGGAGCTTGAAGGATATCCTCTTGTTGACGGGGAGCCAGTGCAGGTTTCTCAGGTGGGGGTGATGTGGCCGTGGTATGGTACGTCGAGGATTAGTAGTGCCAAGGCGTTTTGGATGCGTTGTAGTCGTTTGATGAGCTTGGTCGGGGCTCCTGCGTAGAGGGCATTTCCATAGTCGAGTTTGCTGCTGACGAGAGCCTGGGTGACTGTCTTTCTTGTATCTGTCGGGATCCATCTGTAGATCTTGTGGAGCATGCGAAGGGTGTTGAAGCAGGAGGAGGAGACGGCGTTGATTTGCTTGGTCATTGAGAGCGTTGAGTTGAGGATGATTCCCAGGTTGTGTGCTTGGTCGGTGGGTGTCGGGGCTGCCCCCAGTGCTGTCGGCCACCAGGAGTCGTCCCAGGCTGAAGGGTTGTAGCCGAGGATGAGGACCTCCATATTGTCCAAGTTCAGCTTCAGACGGCGGGTCTTCATCCAGTCGGCGACGGCCTTCATTCCTTTGTGGAGGTTGGCTTTGGCGGTGATGGGGTCCTTGGTGAGAGAGAGGATCAGCTGAGTGTTGTCTGCATAGGAGATTATGTTGAGGTTGTGCTGTCGAGCTACGTGTGCGAGCGGGGCCATGTAAATGTTGCGTAGCGTCGGGCTCAGGGAGGATCCCTGGGGTACGCTGCAGATGATCTCGGAGGCTTTGGCCGGAATGGGGGGAGGCGGACGCTCTAGGTTCTGCTGGAGAAGAAGGAGGTTGTCCAATCCAGAGCCTTGTCTCGGATCCCTGCTGAGTGGAGGTGAGCGCGTAGTGTGCGGTTGCAGGCGGTGTCGAAGGCAGCAGAGAGGTCTAGGAGGATGAGTGCTGCGGTCTCGCCGTTGTCCAGCAGGGTTCTAATGTCATCGGTGGCGGCGATGAGGGCGGTCTCTGTGCTGTGGTTGCTGCGGAACCATGACTGGGAAGAGTCCAGGATTCTGTTTTCTTCGAGGTATCGGGTTAGTTGTCTGTTGACGGTTTTCTCGATGACCTTGGCCTGGAAGGGGAGCAGAGAGATGGGCTGGAAGTTCTTGAGCCCTCTTGGGTCTGCCTTAGGTTTTTTGAGTAGGGCGTTGATCTCGGCATGTTTCCAGATCTCTGGAAAGGTCGCGGTCTCGAAGGAGAGGTTGATGACACTACGCAGGTGGGGTGCGATGGAGCTGCTTGCTCTGTTGAAGATGTGGTGCGGGAATGGGTCTGACGGAGAGCCGGAGTGGATTGTGCGCATGGTCTTGATGGTGTCTCACGCAGGCCCAGGCTAGCAGGGGGTCGGGTCGATGGTGTGTGGAGGGTCTGTTGTGTTGCTATCTGTTGGGGCTGTCTGAGTGTTGAAGCTGTTGTGGATGTCTACTATCTTGCGGTGGAAGAAGGCGCACAGGGCTTGCAATGGCTGGATGTCGTTGGTGTTGGAGCTGAGGTTGTAGAGTTCCTTCACGATGTTGAAGAGCTCCTTGCTATTGTGTGCATTGTTGTTGAGGCGGTCTTTGAAGTAGGTCCTCTTGGCATTCCTGATGAGGTGGTGGTGGTTGTGGATGACGTCCTTGTGTGCTGCGTGGCTGTCCGGAGTTTGTTCTCTGTGCCATTTCTTCTCTAGTGTCCGGCAGGCTTGCTTGGAGGCCAGGAGTTCCGGGGTGAACCAGCTGGTCCTCTTGCTGGTGTCTGTGGGGGGGTTTCTTCAGCGGGGCAAGGGTGTTGGCGCAGTCCTCGATCCAGCGTCTGAGGCTGTGGGCAGCGTCCTCGGTGTTCGAGGATTCGGTGGGTGGGCTGAGAGCGAGGTTTGTGTGTAGTTGGTCTTTAGTGATTTTGCTCCAGCAGCAGCGGGGGATCTGTTGGGTGCGGTGGTGTGTGGTGGGTTTCTGGAAGGCGAAGTAGATGCAGCGGTGGTCGGTCCAGAGGAGTTCGGTGGTGTGGCTGACGGAGACGTGCAGGCTTGAGGAGAAGACAGGGTTGAGTGTGTGGCCGGTGGAGTGGGTGGGCGTTTTGACGAGTTGCTTCAGTCCAAGGTTGGCGAGCGTATTGATCAGTGTTTTGGAGTTGTTGTTGTTCTCAAAGTGATAGTTCAGGTCTCCGAGGAGGATGTAGTCGGTGGAGGTCAGGGCGTGCATGCTGATCAAGTCGGCGATGAAGTAGCTGAACTGGGGGCAGGGTCCGGGGGGTCGGTAGACAAGGGTGCCTCTGAGGGTGGAGTTAGAGTCTCTGTGGATCTGGAAATGCTTATGTTCGGCGTTGCTGAGCACGTCCTTAGTGCTAGTCAAGACCCTGATGCTGTTCTTGTGGACGAAAGCGATTCCTCCTCGGACTCCGTTGGTGCGGTCTCTGCGGGTGATCTTGTAGCCGTGTGGGATGGCTATGGCGATGTCGGGTGTGGAGGAGTCTTTAAACCAGGTCTCTGTCAGGAAGGCGATGTCCGGGGATGTTGTGTCAAGCAGGTCCCAGTGCTCGACAGCATGCTTGTGTGTGGAGCGGGTGTTCAGTAGAATGCATCGGAGGTGGTTGGGGTATTTCTTGACGGGTGGTTCGTCGGCTCTGAGGCGGGTGTAGCTGCAGTTCCGGCATGTAAAGGGGCCATGTGTGCGTTTCAGGGCGGCCTTGAAGCTGGTGTGGCTCCGTCCGGAGTTGAGAGCGTGCAGAGTGCTGGCGTCGTTGTGGGGGTAGTCGTCATGGCGGGTGTGGGGGCCAGGGGTTCAAGCGCTGGGCGCGGTCCAGGCGTGGACGGCATAGACGGGCTTGCCTAAGGCGCGCCCCCGCAGCAGCCGGCATATATGGGGAGGTGGGTGGGAGGAGCAGCTGGGAGGCGGGGCAGCGAATGGGCAGTGGGCAGTCAGGGGGGCAGTGCCGCAGGGGACGCAGCGGGGAGGGCGGTGAGGGACAACGAAGGTAATAGAAGGAAAAAGGGGCACAAAATCGAGGGAATAACGAGTGGCACAGAAGGCAAAAGGGCACAAAAAACGAGTGGAAAAGAAGGCAAAAGGGGCACAGAAACAAGGGAAAAACGATTGGCACAGAGAGCAGAAGGGCACAAAAAAACGAGTGGAACAGAGGGCAGAAGGGCACAAAAACGAGTGGAACAGAAGGCAAAAGGGGCACAAAAACAAGGGGAAAATGAGTGGCACAGAGGGCACAAAAAAACAAGTGACACAGTGGGCAGAAGGGCACAAAAAACCGAGTGGAACAGAGGACAGAAGGGCACAAAAAACGAGTGGAACAGAAGGCAAAAGGGTCACAAAAACAAGGGAAAAACAAGTGGCACAGAAGGCAGAAGGGCACAAAAAACGAGTGGCACAGAAGGCAAAAGGGGCACAAAAACGAGGGAAAAATGTGTGGCACGGAGGGCAGAAGGGCACAAAAAAATGAGTGGCACAGAAGGCAAAAAGGACACAAAAATACCGGAAAAACGAGTGGCACAGAGGCAAAATACAGAATACACAAATACGGGGGCAGCTAAGAACAGAAGGCAGAACGGGCAGAGAAGCACAGGGGCAGCGAGGAGAACAGAAGGGAAAACCGGGCAGAGACACGGGGGCAGCGAGGGGTACAGAAGAAAGACCGGGCAGAGAGAGCACGGGGACAGCGAGGGAAACAGAGGGAAGAAAATGGGGCACAGACCACGTACAGCCAGTGGGGGAAGACAGACAACAGCAGTCACAGACACAACAGTGAAAATACAGGCAATAAAATACAATACAATAAAAGCAATAACGCGGAGGATGAACAAACCTACCTACGGCCTACCACTGGCCACCAGGGATGAGGCGCAGGTGGTAGCCTGCAGATGATGGAGGGCCTCGAACTTTCTCAGCAGCGGCAGCTGGGGCAGGGAGGCAAACGCGGTGCTGTGCGGAGGGGGAGCGACCTACCTGGTAGGGTCAAGGGTCTTAATGAATAGCATTTATGATTTAGAGGGTTTCTAGGGTGGTAAGGGTATCTTATTTTATGGCCGACTATAAATATTTTCCATTTATAAAAAACGCATATTTGGTTCAGAGATAACTAGCTTTAGTTTCCAAGTTAAAGTCATAGTGTAAACGCTTCTCATTAATGCAAATGGAAACTTTTTTGAGACGACGAATTCCTCTACTTGACCGAGACACCCTATTTTCTTCTATTTTTCTAAATTGTAACTGATATATAGCCCTTTTTGATGGGCGGTATTGGAGTTCAAAAATAAATGTTCCATTGTGTGTAATTTGAACTACTTTTGTGTTTAAGTATTTCGTTTGTTTGCAGTCACATATATCGGAATCTGGATAGGTATATTGTTCTGCAGTATCACTAACAGAAATAAACTGGTGGAGTAGTTTTTAAGAGGTTACATTTAGCTCACAATAGATGACCTGTATGGTATAGAAAGCGATCTCTGTGTGTTTTTCCGACAATGTGGTTTTACCACCTGCAGCATGCCAACACTTCTCATTGATTAGCCTCTGGCAATCCTTCTCTCTTACTTTTGGCGAATTGCTCATTTACTAGAGCTTGGAGAAAGCACATTGCTTATGCTCCCAACTGCATACCCACAAGAAACACAACTGCGATTTCAGCTCCCACGAAAAAAGGCTTCATAAGTAGACCTTTGGTTCTAAAGTTTTTGACTTTTCTGGACCTCGGCTGAATCATTAATAGAATCCAGAGCTAGTCAGACCCACCCTCACTAACACAATTACTGGAAGCCGGAGACCCACACCATCTCATTTTTGATGATTTCAACCGCAAAACAACATACACAAATAAAGAAACAAGCATTGATCGAGCAAAACACAAATGATGAAGTATTTATTTAAATTCACAATACAATACAAAAAGCAATATTTCAAAGGAAATGTTGGAGCTTTCATGAGTTCAATTGAAGTAACCCATCGTACATACTATTTTCTGTTTGATGAATTTGCACATTTACACTATTCCTACGAATCAATCTGAAGATATCAAATTAATTTTTGTTTTACAATTGCAATTGCGTAACATTTACAGAACATTTAAAAATTGTTTATATAATAGTTTTTAATCTGCTAATGTTTAATTTTCTAAACAGACGAGGAACCCCTGAGTAAGCGTCATGGATCACAAGTTAAAACAGCTGAACTAGACCTTATCACAGATACATAACTAGCCATCGCAAAGTGTTTTTTTGTTTGGTCGTTTTGCAGGTTTTCTTGGACCTGCTTTAATCACCAGTGTTAAAGTCTGGTGTTACTGAATACATCAGCCTTGTAGCGGTTGATCAGTGCTGTTTCATTTACAATGCATTTTATTTGGGTTTTGAAAACCTGCAAGCGGTGCGTGAAAACGCACTTTGTACTTATAGTCACTGCTTACGAGAAGCAACGCTGTCAGTAACTGCGTCTCTTTTACTGCCAGCCTTGCTGGCAGTAAAAGGGAAGCAGGGAAGGGAAGGGAAGCTTCTGGGAAGCAAGGACTATAAGTACAAATTGCATGTTTACGCACCACTAGCAGGAATTCAAAACACATTAATACAAGGAAATGCCATTTGCAATGCCAATCGCTCAAACTCTCACAAATGCAAGACCTATTGCATTGCATTGCATTGCATTGCAAATGCTTCTTTGTTTTTAGGGGTTACTCTCTGGCTGTCAGTCCTATGATTATCAGAAGATACTAGAATGTATTTAAAGTGGAATATCCAGACCAAGTTGTGAAATGTTGAAACTAGAAGGTAGTGCAGAGCACAGCTGCACTGTTTAGAAATAAATTCTAACATTTTGAATGTTTGGTGCAAAACAAATCTGTGTTTTTCTAGTACAACTAGTCGCCCCCTTGGAGCTGAAAACATCGCACACTGAAATGGAAGTGGGTTTGGTGACTGTGAACTCTTTTTATGGGTTTGTCTCAGAGTACCTAGCAGTAGTAAACGGGACCTTTTCAAAGTCCATCGCACAGTGGATCTTCCTTTCAAATGGCCAAGCAAACTCGATCTTTCTTAAATGCAGAACAGAACACAGACGCAGACTTCCTGGGCTACTGTGCTGAGAAAAATCCCTCCCAGAATAGCACTGAAATAATTGTCTCTACATCTGTGTGTATATCAAACTTCCAGCCTCGGATTCTAAGAACAGGAAAAGTCAGTGTCCTGCTGTGGTCTACAGGGACATTTTGGACTAAAGAGGTCCTTGACTGGAGAGCATAAAGTCCTGGATGACTATTAATGTCCAGGTCCAGATGAAGTTGCTAACATATTCGCTGACTATAGGTTAGCCAGTGTGCTGCTGATTAGACTGTGGAAGACCTCTGTCAGTTCTAGAGAGATTCTTACAACTGTTTCTAGACAACCATGACTCCTGACTCCAGTCCAGAAAAACTTTTTTTATAAAAACAAAACAAAAACAAAAATCACAAGTTTCTGAAGAACAAGTGAAGTAAGACATCCTCTGGATGTCTGTGGAGAAGTGTGGCTCAACGGTTAGAGGCGGCAGACCCAGAGGCAGAGGTCGGCCCAGGACCAGGGTTCAATTCCCGACGCGGCCGGGTGCAGGACCAATGTCAGCGACGCGGCCGGGTGCCGGACCAATGTCAGCGGGCCCGATAAATCTCGCCTCGGTGCCACTCTAACCATGGGGTCCCACGCTGCAACTCTGGGGAATAGCTTACTTAATCTCCACTCCGGCCCCATCACCGCCGGGGATGCCTGACTGCACCTTGGGGATGCCCAGTAAAGGGACCATCTCACAGGGAAAGCCAGGACGGGTTCCCCAGTGGTACAGCGCTGGGAGGCTCCAGGGTAACCACGCGCTCTATAAATCCAACATTCATTCATTCATTCATTCTGTCAAAGTGCAATGTTGTTGGTTGAAATATTGGCTTGTCAAGATAAGCTTTGCTGAGCTTTGATCTTCAACAAAGTTACCTTTGAAACCCAGTTCGCCTGATTTATTTCGGGTTTAATAGATGCAATCTTTAACTGCATTCCATCAGACATACTCTCTTCTTTCATTCAAATCTCGGATCTGGCAGGTTAGCTTGCTATTTGCCTCTGTATGAAATATTTTATATTAGTGGAAACTCACCATTTCATAATAGCTAGGGAATTTCTCCCCATAGCCTGGCATAAGTGTTCTTACAGTATCACTGTTGAATGTGCAGAATGAACCAGTGAGGAAAAGGTTGGTCAGTCTGTTGAGGGCAGTGGGCAACCGGTGAACACACTCCAGGTGTGAAAAGATGTATGGGAGAGACTTTCCACATGGAGACAGAGGTGCAGAGTGTTGGTTCGAGGATAGAAGAAGGAACTGTGATGTGTACTGGTTCAATGAAAGGGTATGCTAACTGAGATGAAACCAATACTCAGATAGGAAGGCAAGGGTGAGGGATTGAGGGGGTAGGAAAGGGGCTATTCAATGTTTTAAGAACCCAATAAATGACTGGACAAATGTTCTAGAATAATTCAACATGTCAGATGCAAGCTTAACAGTGGGATCTGAAATCTCAGTTGGCCTAGCACCATGAGAACCTGTTAAATTCCATCCAGATTTTAGAGGAGACTGCAAAAGATGTGCAGCGGTGGATACTCAACCTCATTTGGACCAGCGGCAGCCTCGTCTTACTTCACCACCCAGAGTTGACGGTGGTGACGGATGTGTCATTATTGTGTTGTGCTTGCCAATTGGGAGAGGTGGAGATCTGAGGACTCTGGTCTCCAGTGGAAACCCACCCCCACATCAGTTTGCAGGAGTTGCAGGCAATGTGCTTGTTGTTGGAGGCCTTTCTGTCAATCATCAAGTGAAGAATTGCATAAGTTCTCAGGGTAAACACCACCACTCTGTGATACTGAAACAAGCAGGGTGGGGTCCATGTTCTTGTGCGTGGAAAATGCTGATGGAGTCTTGAGGGCATCTCTCAGATCATGAACCACCTGGAGGGATCACTGAATGCCAGGGAAGCAAAGATCAGCCAAAAACACTTAGCATATTATGAACCGTAGCTACAACCAGAGGTGGCACAGGCTCTCTTTCAGCAATGAGGAAAGCCTGGGCTGGATCTTTTCACCATCACCAAGAACACGGATTATCAACAGTTTTGTTTGGAGATCAACAACTATGAGGCCGAAGTCATCTTACTGGTTTAGGAATGGGCTAGAAGAGTGTCACACATTCACCTGGTTCCAACCAAGGAAACAGTGCTGAACCCCCAATACTAGCTGGAGCAGCTTAATGAAACTAGTAACAACAGTCTAGTTTCTTCAACACTGCTCCCTGAGAGAAAAGCGGTATGGGGAAAAACAAGAAAACATAAACTTGTGTTACTGAGGGGACTGCTCTGCTGAGTTGTGAACTGCTTAGTAGGATCAGGACTCTCTTGACCTCAGATCCTTAAGTAGGTGTAGAAGACTAAAGACGACAAGAGGCAAAGTCACCCATGGGTTCTCAACTCCACATTATCTATCAATATGTTTACACTATATGTAAAAATACAGACATTATCATAAATATTGCATGAGAGAGAGCAGAAATCATTTCAAGAATAAACTGGAGATTTCTGGAACTCCACAACATACTAGATTTAGATTTCAAACATGAATAACTTCAAGCTCAAGAAGATACAATTTGTCAAAAACACAGTGGTAAACTTTCAGTTAGGGTACAATAAAGTTCAAAGAGCTGCAATGCAATGCAACAGCTAACCTATGCATTAGTGCGTACTAACCTGAGGAAAAGTGCTTAGCCTAGTCAAGTACTTTAACTGAATCCGAAGATGGCAAGAGACGTAGTGCAAGAAGCTCAAGAAGAGGCAGAATTGTAGCTCACAAAGGAAGACACAGGAAGTATCACAGAAGAATAGAGAGCTGGATGATCCGGACGACTTTGGAGTTGGGTGCAGGGACGTTGCTTATGCAGGACTGGTGCAAGGCCAAGCCCCGATACCGGTTCAGAGGCAGTTTTTTAATGCTGGAAGGAAAGAGTGTTCCGGAAGGCACCTGCCCCATGTGGCAGAGTGGAAACCTTCAATGAACCTTGGGAAAATGATGTGTTACATACAATGGACATAGGCCTTACAGACAGCAGGTGAAAATGGTAATTGGAAACAATTAACAAATGTAGTGGAACTCCAAGTGCATGATAATACAATTCAATGGGTCATAGTGGAAGCGTAACGTATCCTAAAAAAACACATGATCATCTGCATAGTACTTATTCAGCCAGTCACCACTCCCATGCACACAGCAGGACACACACACAACCCTGTATATGCCTCAGGAAACTTGATCTCCTACAGCCATACCACCGAATTCCTCTGGACTGACCACCACTGTACCCACTTATCTTTCAACAAACCCACTGCACACCAGCACGCCCACTGTTTACCCCACAGAATTTGGACTAGAGTCACAGAAGATCGAGACACAACCTTCCTCAACGACACCACATTATGCAACCTCCATCAATGGATCCCAAACGGAGCCAATACCCTTCTCCCTTTCAAGAAAGCTAACGGCACTCAAAGACAGAATCACCAACAATGCACACAAAATCAAAAAACTCTTCAGCATCATCAAGGAGTTTGCTATACCCAACAGCAAAACCACAGACGTCCCACCCTCCCAAGACCTCTGCCAAGACTTGGCACCTTCTTCTTTCACAAGATATAGACTATCTATGACAACTTTGACACCTAGGACCACCCCACCTCGCCAGATACTACCCCAACTGACGTTGTGCCCTGCCCCAGCAGACTCTTCACAGCAGGTTCCCACTCACCACTGACAACTCCATAAAGACCATGAAGAGCACCCGCTCCGGAGCTCCTACGGACCCCTGCCTGCACCGCATCTTCCACAGAGCCACCTCTGCAATTGCACCCGAGAAATGCGGAACCATCTACTGCTCCCTCAAGACCGCCACCTTCTCCGGCAACTGGAAACACGTGGAGATCAACCACTTCCTGCAGAAACTCTCCTCTGACTCGAAAGACCGCAAGAACTTCAGGTCCATCTCCCTGCTTCCCTTCCCAAACAATAGCATTGAAAAATCCACCATTTACCAGCTCGCCAACTTTATCGAAACCAACCACCTCATGGACATCTCCCAATCCGGATTCCGAACCAAACATGGCACTGAGACTGCCCACCTCACCGCCACCAAAGACATCCACTCCCTCCTCGACCAGGACAAAACCGCGGCCTTCGTCCTACTGGACCTCTCAGCGGCCTTCAACACTGTCTCCCACTGCACCCTAGTCACAAGACTCCATCATGCTGGTAACCGAGACAATGCCCTCAATTAGATCTGCTCCTTTCTCACCGGCAGAACTCAATGGGTTAGATTCCCAGCATACCACTCGAAACCAACAGATATCAGCTGCGGTCCTCCCTCAGCCCCTCCTTCTTCAACGTCTACATGGCCCCCTCACAGCCATTGTCAGTAGCAACAGGCTCAACAACATCTCCCATGCCAATGACACGCAGCTGATCCTCTCCCTCACCAAGGAGCCCACTGTCGCCAGGAACAACTTCCACAAAGGAATGAAAGCTGTTGCTGCCTGGATGAAGGAGAGCTGTCCGAAGCTCGACTTAAGCATGACAGAAGTCCTCATCCTGGGATCCTCCCTTTCTGCTTGGAACAATTCCTGGTGGCCCTCTGCTCTAGGGAGTCCCCTTACTCCCACAAATAACCCATGAAACTTCGGCATCGTACTGGACTCCTTGCTCACAATGGACCACCAGATTAACACCTTCTCCTCAGATTGCTTCAACACACTTCGCCCGCTTTGCAAGACCTTCAGATGGATCCCAACCAAATCCAGGAAGATAGTCACTTATGCCCTCATCAGCAGCAGACTTGACTATGACAACATACTTTACGCCGACATCCCCCAGAAACTCCTCTAAAGACTCCAGAATGTCCAGAACGCTGCAGTAAGACTAATCTTTAACATCACCCAGCACAGCCACATCACTCAACACCTCCTCGACAGAAGAAAAAACTTCAAACTCCTCACCCGTGCTTACAAGGCCCTTCACAATGCTGGACCCACATACCTGAATCCCCGCCTCACATTCCATGTACCCGACAGACACCTCCGCTCTGCCCAGCTTTACTTGGCTACCATCCAATGAATCTACAAGACCAGAACGGGAGAAATGTCCTTGTCACACCTTGCCTCTAAGACATGGAACACCCTGCAAATCCACCTCAGTAAATCACCCTCGCTGACGCAATTCAGGAAGGACCTCAAGACCTGGCTCTTTGGATGAACTAAGCACTTAGTCTGATCCGCTGTGCCACCCTACATCGCCATGAGACCTTCACAGGTGAGTAGCTGCATTTTACAAACCCTGATTCATTGATTAATCCGCGGGTGCAAACAGACTAAACTTTCATAGCAACAGAACAGGAGGCTCAGAGGTTCAGGCTTCCTGAGAGAGAAATCAATGAAGACTTGAGAAAGGAAGGCCTGATGCGTACAACCCACAGCACAGAGGGCACAAGATGTAGTCGTGCAAGAGTGTAGTACCCAGGTCTTCTGGTCTGATGATCTGTCCTCTGATCAAGCAATCCCTTCATTAGGATCTTTTGTTGCAACAGCAAGGCAGGGTCGTGCAACCAAACCTGTGCACACTTGAATGGAGATTGAACAATGACACCAACACCTATGAGACCTTCACTGGCACCCAGTTGAGAGGAGGGTAATCTTCAAACTCCTCACCCACACCTACAAATTCCTCAACAACATTGGACCTAAATACCTCAATGAGAGACTATCCTTCCACGTACCCAAGAGGAACCTCCGCTCCGCCGAACTTGCCCTGGCAGAGGTTCCCCGCATCCGCAGAGAGAAAACAGCCTTCTCCTACATCGCAGCCAAGACCTGGAAAGAACTCCCCGTGAACATCAGATGCTCTCCAGCCCTCCACACCTTCTGGAAGGACCTCAAAACCTGGCTCTTTGACTGAACTGGAGCTTGCCCTCCAGCGCCTTGAGACCCTCACGGGTAAGTAGTGTGCTATATAAACCCCTCATTGATTGATTGATTGATTGATTGATTGATTGATTGATTGATTGATTGAGTTGATCTCCTTTGATAGCTCTTCCAGAGACATTTACGTGATTTAACAGCCAGGTGCCTTTCATGAAATCAATGGCTGAAGCATGTGAGGGAAACCCTGTCAGCCCTGGGTTGTGCAGATCTTTTCAATAACCCCACAAAACTGCTACTGCGGGATAGGGCCCATGTCAAAATGGTATTCACGAAACATTTGGCAGACCGGAGGGAAGACAGTGAAGTGAATAAACCCTCTGTGAGAGCGCATATCTTGACCAAATCTTGCTTGGGCATTGAATCATATTTGTCTTTTACCCATAATGCTCAAGACAGATTTTTCATGACACGCTTCAGGCTAGACTTATTACATCACAGTCTAGAGGTGCTGGCAGGTTATATTAAGACTGCAGAGTTGAAGGGCCTGTGCGGGTGCCAAAACGGTCTCCGCAGGATACCCTTCACTTTGATCAATTGTGTCCCTACTACGAGCACCCTCGGAAGCGTTTTTTTAAAAGTATTCTAAAAAGGGGGGTTTTTGAGCAGGCCAAGGTGGCTTTATTGTTTCTGAAATTGTCTACAGAGGTTTAACTCTTTTTTTCTACTGTTAACTTCTTAAGGTCGGCAATGCGACTTAGAAATACTAGAGGAGAGGAGTATCTACACTGATTTTAGTGCTGATAGGCCAAAGGTCCCGTCAATGAATTGTGTGGGTGAGGGTGCCTCTCAAAGATATGAATACTTATTGGGCCATCTGTTAGGAAACTGAATTTTTGCAGGTGTTAATATCTTATTTAATGATGCAAACTCCTTTTAATAAAATACAATATTTATTAATCATGAGTATAAGAATGTTATTAAAGAACGGGTTTTATCAGTAAATATGTATTTTTGGTTGGGATTGTCTCACTGAGATACATTTGTCATTTGAATGTCTTTTTATTATCTGCACTTTTATGGTATTGTTTTTGCTGCCGAATAAAGTATATTATGATGATGATGATGATGATGATGATGAAATCAGTGTGCGCCTGGTGCTGGGATATGTTTGTGGCTTAGTGGTGCACTGACAAGATAGACCTGTTGTAGGCGAAATTGTCAGCTGTCCTGTTATACACCGTATCTTTGGCCCAGTAAGGGTTAGTAACGGGTACTTTCAAAGAGTACTTTCAAACCTCTCATCCTTTTTGTATTTGTCGAACCATCCATCCCTGTTCAAATCACCTTTTGTGATGTGTTTTCTTTAAGGTTTGTAACATATGTTTCAGCCAAAACCCTTTGTGATGCCACAGTGGGACTTGAATTTAGTACTCACTTTCCTAATGTGTATCCCTTTTAAGCCAATGCACAGTTGTCCATCACAGCCCCAGTTTTTGAAAACTAACTTCCTGTTGGCAATAACATTGGCACATGTTAAGAGTGCAGAAGGTAGTGACATCTTATTGTGTCCGACACACTGTCACTGTTCTGACCTTCTTGCTCCAATTTATCCCTCAAAAGAGGAGAGGAGACTCCATCACTTGGAACCCAGAAGAGCACTGAACTTTTACAACATTCTCAGCAAGTAACATTGGGTGAATGAGCATCTCTTTGTGGGGTTCTCTGAAGCAATGAAGGGCCAGGCAGTGAAGACGCAGACCAACTCACAATGGATAGTCCTCTTTATTAAGATCCACTATGCATTTTCTAAGAGCCGGTCTCCAGAGGTCTCAGGGCTCCTTCCACCAGAGCAAAGGCTGCTACCACTCCATTGAAATGCGTGGTGCCTGTCCAGAATATGTTTTCAGGCTGCTATTTACAAAGATGTTTACAAAGCACTGTTTCCTTGACTGTCAAGTCTGTCGGAAAGGGCATTGTACTCATTCAATCCTGCTGGATTTTGTGACCTGAGTCGTCCACAGACCCAACGCTTTGGGCTGGGGTGGATCCTCCGTTTGAGCAGAGGAGCATCGGCCCACTAACAAAAGCTCCAGGCCAGAGCTGAAAAATAAAATGGAACAAAGTTAATTTATTACCATTTTATTTTTCAGCAACTGACCCATCCCGAACTGAGCGTCAGGACGGGGTGGGGCCATTGCTGCTGAGTGTCAGCAGTGAGCTTTGTGCTTTCGAGTTTAAAATGCAGATGTCTCGTTGGTCAGTCATCTTGCGACGGTCAGCCAGGCATGCACATTTGAACCTCTCTGACCCAGCTGTCTTAAGACAGCTGTCTTAAGACAGCTGGGTTAGAGAAAGCAAAGGCCTCCAATGCTCTTGTAAGCGCTGATACAGGCCACTCCCACCCTCCTAGCACTGCTCTCATGCTGCATGAGAGCAGCTCCAGGATATGACTTGGGAGTCGGGAGCCTGCCTGCCTCTATGAGAGAAGGATCAAGGAGAACGTCGCGCTCGAGAATAGGTAAGTGCCTTTTGTTTTTTTTATGTGCCCAACCACCCTCAGGACATGCCAGCTGCCACTAGCCTTGGAAAGTACTGCTTTGGTATCCATTCAAAAGGTGAGGAATTTTTGGTTCGAAATATCCATCAGAGTAACGAGTTATTTACTTTTTGTAATGCTCTACCTAGTGAATACCGTATTTTAATGCATTTTCTCACCACGTTCCCATTCAGTGGAATGGTTTTCTTTTCCCCGTCTAAAGAGGTCCCAATGTAGGAATCTGCACATTGGCCCTTCCAATCTGTGTCTGAAGGTGTAAAGAAACTTCCAAAAAGAAACCTGGCATCAGCACACAATGGTGGTGCTTATATGTGACTCATTTTATCACTACCAGAGTGGAATGGTACTGGTGTGGAATTGCACAGTGCCATGTTCAAGCGCTTAGGAATACAGATTTTTGAGATTTTTTTCTATCCAGATTAGGCCCTGGTGATATTTGCATGGTGAGAAATCTGCAGTTAGGCTATTGACTGAGCAGATGTAAGGAAATGCCTTTTCTGGCATGATCACCCCCAAATTATGGACTGCTGCCGCTAGTTTTTCGACTCCAAGTGTGCAATGAAGCCTTTTAACCACACCTCAGTGCCAGTGTTCTAACCCCTTTCATTGTGTATGTTGAATTGGTGACCCCCAGTTGCCATAGGCTAACTTGCTTATAAGTCCCCAGTATATGGTACCAGGAGTACCCAGGGCATGCATGTTAGAGTGTCCACCCAGGGCTGCAGCACTGATTGTGCCACCGTGCAAAGTACCAAATGTCTCGCAGTCTGTTACTGCAGCCTAAAAGGGTAGATGTAAACTGCTAGGTCGACTTTATTATTAAAACCAATGACAAAGCCCCATCTTTCCTTACCAATATATATTGCTCTGCTATGGATGGCCAATCAAGCCCTAAGCAGGTAGCTGTATATTCTTAAGTAGGGCATGTACCTTTATATGCTCTAATGGGAAAACCTCAACATTTTAATTGATCTGTGGAAAGACCAGTAGCCCCATTGGCTAGTACAGAGTTGCAGGCTCATATCTTAGCCCTGCAAACTTCTGAATGGCACTACTAAAATGGGTACTTCAAAGTATCAAATTAATTGTGGCATTAAACCCAACTTGATGCACAAGTACTGTTAATACCACTCTTAAGAAAATGCAAGATTTAGAAAGTTGCCACTCGGTTGATCAGTTTATCCAGTGGCCATTCACAGTTTCTGGCCACCAGACAGCTTTCTGCCGTCCCGGTCAGAACTGTAAATGACTCCTAGTCTCAGGAACAGTAGAGGCCTGCAACAGAGGGAGGTAGTACCTCCCTTTGGCAAGGAGCCGCACAGAGTGTTGGCCCAAAAGGTGAACTACAAAGGAGAAACTGTCTTGTGGGGCCATGGAAACGCTCAGTCATCTTGAAAGGGGGAAGAATAGTACACCCTGAGATTGCTAGTTGTCACTCATAGCCGAACTTTGTCCTAGGGAAGGAGGATGATGGTAGCCCACTGGCTAGTGACAGCATCATTCCTCCAAGGCACCTTTCGGACTTGAATATGGCACCCTGAACCCCAGATCACACCTGGACCGAAGACTGCCCTACTGACCACTGGACCTAGCAAGACAGGTTGCACCAACCACTGGACGGCACCTGCTGCTCCTTGGGCTAGTGAAGATAGGAGTGTGCCTGTGGTGCCAGGCTCTTAAAAAAGTCACTCTAGAGCCGCAGGCAGAAAAGGTGAACTTCAACAGTCAGTGAGCTAGCCTCCTGTTCCAGCACCAGGGACATATAAGTTGAAGTAGACTGTTCTGGCTAGTCAGTAGCCATCTCCAAGGAATCATCGATGACCACCAAAGTTGAGTCAAATAGACCTCTACTCAAATCTCAGAAGTTGCATCTGTGCCTGTTGGATCTGGGAGAGTTGCCAGAGTGCGTGATAGTTGCCACAGACAGACACTAGCCCTAACCAAAGAAAACCGCCAGACCTGCAGAGACTGGAGATGGGCTGTAGAATCATAACTGGTCTACTACTGAATCAAAGAGGACTTCAAGGGACCCCCGGCTTCTGTGGCTTAAGTTGCCCACCATTTCTGTGGACCAAGGAATAGCCACAAGAAGACCCATATCAACCGCACAGCACCCAGAGCATCTTTCAGAATCTTGCATCACCAGAATCAGCACTATTCCATTGAAGTCTATGGTGTTCTTTGCTTAAAGTGAGGAACTGGACTCGAGACTGCTGTCATGACCAGGTAACTGTCCAAAACTTGCTGTTTGGCCGGACCTGACCTTCTCCCTGTCAGAATAAGTCAACCAAATGAAGCTGGAGTAGTCAAGCACAACTCTTCAAACGTTTTCAAACTGTGCGGTTACCAGTGCTTGTTTGCACTGGGGACTAAAAAGCTGAAATTTGCAATTTACTTAAAAATCTATATCGCCACAACATTCTGGTGTATTTTGCACATTTTGGTGTCTACAAATTTATAAAAATATGATGTAATTTTATACATTAGTGTCAAATTTTCTTCATGTTGAGTGACTTTCTTATTCTGTTTGATGCATCTAAATGCTTTTCTTTTATGTGTTTTTGCGTAGGGCAGCGCAGCAGGCCTTCCTGTTGCGCTGCTGTACGGCAAAAGCAAAGGGCAGGATTGCGTCTTATCTATGAGATACGGCATATTCCTGTCCTTTACCCCAGCGCTGGCGCACAATAGGCTGCCATGACCCAACGCAGGTACCCTTGCACCTTGGTGCAAGGGTGCCTGCATTGAGGTGATTGTTTTTGTGCAGGAAGGAAAACATTCCTGCACACAATCACAAGAGGCTGGACTGAAAGTTTTGCAAACAAGCCGGACTGGAGCGAAGCAGGTTTTATGAGTGTTTTACACAGTGAACTAATACACCATAATCGTCACAACAGATATATATTGTTTCCCAACTGACTGGTACCCATTTTATCAACCTCTAAAGGTCAAAAGTATGAGTGGACCCACTAGGATTTGAATACCTGACCATGGAGTCGAAGAAAGATACCTGTAGAGAATGCAGCTGGCAACTGTGCCTTTTTTCCTTTACAGGTAAGTAAAACTTGATGACAATCTGGTACTTTAGATATAAACACATAACCTATAACTTGTGGATCGATGTCAGGGTGCTAACAGCTGGTGCATCTCAGGGGGCTAGGAGTCGGTTCATCCCAGGGTACTAGTAGCCGGTCCATCTGAGGGTGCCTGTAGTCGGTACATCTCAGGGGGCTAGTAGTCAGTACATCCCAGGGTACTAGTAGTCGGTACATCTCAGGGTGCTAGTATCCCTCAGGAGAGAGAGGGGCTTGCCAGCTCAAACCCCTGGGTGCTTTACTGAAGCATGTCGAATATGTATGTTTCTGACCCAGATCATTATTGAAACTCCTGTCCTTTCTGCTTCATTCTTACAGGTCACCAGAACAACATCACCCTGCCCTACTTTATAAAGGAATGCGCCCAGTCGTTTTGCAGCCCGTACTATGGGTCTTCCAGCAAGTATACAAATCACACCAGACGCGGCTCTTGTTGCCACAGGAATCTCTGCAATGATTTGATACCAACTTCGGAGGCAAATGGTGGCCCGGTCGCTGCCACACATGCTGCCCCACTCGTAGCGGCTGCCCTGCTGGCCATTTCCGGTTTATTATAAACGCCAGCTGAAAGAATAAAGAACTGAACCGAGAAATCGAACCATCATTCTGTTCCCAAAGATGAGACGTTTTAACTTGAAGACGTATTTGTAAAGTTTATCTACCATTGTGATTACATTGGTTTGTACTGTAACCTTATATAATACAGAGGCACAGCTTTGGCACGGTATGGGTCTCCCTGTCAATAAACATTGAAATCGAGCAGACATCAAATGTCATATGGTTTTTTGAAGTGATAACGATGGCTTATCTGAAAATCACAGCATATGCACCTACAAAAAATGATTCAGATACCTAATGCTCAATTTCCCACAATCAGTCAGTTTTTGAGAGTTTGCAGAGAGAAGGTGGAGAGGACGAAGCCTCATAGGCATATAGGGCCATATTATCAAGAAAGGGCGTTACATTATCGCCGCTTTTATCGGCAGGAAACTGCCGCTAAAGCGGCGATAATGGGCTCGATAATATGCCCTTGAGAATTCCCATAGCAACCCAGGTTAACACCAGAACCTGAGCTTCTATGGGAATTCACAAGGGCATATTATCAAGCTCATTATCACCGCTTTAGCATCAGTTTCCTGCTGCTAAAAGCGGAGATAATGTATCGCCCTCTCTTGATAATATGGCCCATAGCTTTTTGAAGCCCCGGGGTGCACCCCAGCAGCAGACCATGTCTGTGATGGGCCTCCTCTAATAATTATCATGTTTTTTCTTCCCTTTTAGGAACCGACATCCCCTTGCATGAATGATATCTACTAATTGATTAAACTACAGTGAATATGTATGGCAAAATCAAGCCCAGATTCTTTTCACGTTGCTCTGTTCTTATAAATATATATTTCAAGCTTGCATTAATATGTTGGTGGTATTTAATCATTGTACTTGATCATTTCAAGAGTAATCACTGTTACATATTGTTGTCCTTTCAAAAGAACACTGGGGGATATTACCAAGGGCAAGTATCGCCGCTTTTTCGGCGAATTGTGCCGAGAAAGCGGCGATACAGCTAGAGCCCTATTAACAAGGGCATTTTAAAGCCTGGCCCAAGCCCACTTTGCATGTCGGCGATAAACATCGCTAATGACATGCAAAGTGGGCGTTCCCACGTCCAACCACATGAAAAATGTGGTTGGAGGTGTGAACACCCTATTACCAAGGAAGGCGATTGGAGGAAAAGACCTGCGATAAACTCATTTATCGCAGGTCTCCCAACGCCTGCTCTGACCAGGCGTTAGGCATTGATAACATGGGGGTCGGGATCATAAAGCTGAATCCACCCCCCCATATTATCAAGGCCCACATTAGCGCGTGAAAACAACGTTTGTTTTCATGCGCTAATGTGCCATATCGCTGACTATCGCCGGATTTCTATTCGCCTACCTGATGCGCATTGATAATTGCGCGCTAAAACTGCAATGAAATCCGGCGATACGGGAATGTGCGTTGTGCGTTTTCCAACGCACGCCTTGGTAATATGCCCCACTGTCTTGCAGACCGAAAAGAGCTAAAAGGGCTTCACACCATTTATTGTCCTGAAAGTTTTCAACACATTTTTGAATAAATGTATCAAAACTGCACATAAATTGCTAAATGTAAGAGAGGATCTTCACAACAGGTGACAGAAGGACAGGCCCAGTCGCACACTCGCCTATTCTGTAGCTTAGAAGTAGTCGGCCTTCACTGGCTGTCTCAGCTGATTATTACATTAGGGGATTTATAAAGCGCCTGGTGTACGCCTACAGGTGTGTCCCCGCGCTATAGAAGTGAAGTAAGCAGTCAACAGCCAGCACAACCGTCTACCGTCTGAATAAATGAGTCTTAAGTTTTGTTCTAAACAAGAGTTCTGAAAACTCCAAGCGTATATCTGAAGGAAGGTCATTCCATTGCTTCGGTACCAAATATCTGAACGACCTTCCTCCCATACGTGCTTTCCTAATTTTAGGAATTTTCAGAAGAGCTGTGCAGGAGGAGCGCAGAGTCCTTGTGGGCTCATACCTGGTCACAAGGCTCTGTAGCGGGGCAGGGGCTTTGCCACCCAGAATACGGTGACACGTGGCTAGGGCTTTAAATTCCACCCTGCTTCTAACAGGCAACCAGTGCAGAGCCTGGAGAGCTGCCTTAGAGGAAGATCTTCCAGGAAGCCTCAAAATAAGGCGAGCAGCAGCATTCTGCAGCACCTGTAGGCGATTGAGAGCCTTTCCCGTGGCCCCCAGATACAGCAAATTGCCGTAATCTAGGCGTGAGGTGACTAAAGCATGCACCAACGTCCGACAAGCAGAAGTGGGCAGGAAATCCAAGACCTTTCTCAGAGTTCTTAGGACTCCGAAGCAAGTCCCCACCACACGGCCAATCTGGGGGCCAAAGGCAAGGTTGGTGTCCAGCCACACCCCAAGATTCCTGGCTTCCTGGCAGGGGACAGGCGTCTCTCCTAGGCAGGACGGCCACCACGCCGACGTCCACACAGATGGACATCCCCCCACCACGAGCACCTCGTTTTGCTGCCATTAAGTTTCAGGCAGTTGGCGGACATCCAGGTTGCCAGTTCTTGCATGCAAACTCTGAAGTTGTCCGCCATCAGACCGGGTGTGCGCGATAGGGAGATGACCAGCTGCGTGTCGTCTGCGTAGGACACCAGACGAAGTCCATAGCTTTCCACTATGTCCGCCAGCGGGGAGACATACAGATTAAACAAGGTCGGGCTCAGGGATGAGCCTTGCGGCACGCCCTGTCCCAACTCAATCTCCCTAGAGTAACACTCTCCCTGGTGGACCTGGAAGCATCTGCCTGTCAGGAATGATCGGATCCACCCAAGCGCAGCCCCTGAAACTCCTCCATCATTCAGACACTGTAGCCAGATGGAATGAGCTACAGTGTCGAATGCTACGCTTAGGTCCAAGAGGATCAGAGCCATAGTCTGGCCCTCATCCACTCCCTGTCGTAAGGATTCTACAGCCATTAGTAATGCGGATTCAGTCGAATGCCGTGGACGGAATCCAAACTGCGAATCATGGAGCAGGGAGGCTTCCTCTACAAAGCCCATTAGTTGGAGGTAAACAATTTTTTCGGCCACCTTTGCCATATATGGCAAAAGGGAAATGGGGCGAAGATTGTCCAGCCTCTCATAACTAATATTAGGCTTCTTTTGAAGCGGGAGGACTACCGCTTGCTTCCAGGCCTCCGGGACAGAATGCGTCCCAAAAGAAATGTTCAAAAGGTGGCGGATGTAAGGCTCCAAAGTGAACAAACTGCCCACCAGGCACCTAGGAGTGGTAGGATCTTTTGGGGAGCCTGATTTTATCAATCCACAGATCTGAATGAGATTTTCAGTAGGCGGTGTAACAAATGCGGTTAGCATCTGGTGCCCCCCCTTACCCCACAGTCCTCTACAATCTCAGAGGCTGCGGTGGCTTGACTGGGGAAGGCTGAGTAGATAGTTGCGACTTTGTTAGCAAAGAACTCTGCTACTCGGTTGCAGCTATCCACCGTACAGAATTCCTCAGGGACTGCTGCAGGCTTTCCAACAGAGAGGGATTTATAAATTAAAAACAGTTCCTTCGAGGAATTTTCTGCCTCCTTGATCCTAGTGGAGAAGAACAGCTTTTTTGCCTTTCTGATCAGTCTGTGATAATTGCGCCTGCTTACAAGATAATTCACCCTAGTTAGAGCAGCATAGTCTAATCTCCACTGTCTTTCTGCGCGTTTACATGCGCTCTTGGCCATTCGCACCTCGTCTGTATACCAGGATGCCGATTTCAGGGCACGTCCCGCTGATCTAACCGGGGCGAGCGGGGCAACCTGGTCTAGAGCAGCCATGATGCGCTTGTTCAAGTTCTTATTGGCTGTCTCCACATCCTTACCCCCCGGGTCACCCCCCCTGATAAGTGCCTCATTGAATCTATCTTGGGAAAAGTTAGCCCATCTCCGCCTTGGGTGGTGTAGTGCTACCTGTTCCGGTATTCTAGTTCCCGAAATGTTGATCGAAAAGGGCACCAAGTAGTGGTCCGACCAGAGAATGGGTATTTGGGTAGCAACCTCCACTTGTTCCCAATTTGCAAAAATTGGGTCCAGCAAATGGCCCCGTTAGTGGGTGGGAATTTTGCCCATCAACTCGAGTTGAAGCGCACTCATTGCTTTGGACAGATCCCCAGCCAGCTTATCCACAGGGTCGTCAACAGCTGGCTCTGTTTATCATTTACTCACAGCTGCGTTGTGAGCTCAAAAAAGAACTCCTTACCCTGGAATCAAGTATGTAGGAGTGAATGTCTTTGAAACTCAGATTAGGCATTTATTTGCTTAAGTGCTACTAATGTGCTAGAACTACTATAGTGCTTTAAAGTAGGAAATGAGTGTCGGGGTGAAAAACCCCTAGAGTATTTTTACTGGTCACTTTACTCATAAGCTTCTAGGCTGCCTTAGTGTTTATCTTTATTGCAGTAACAACTCATACTGTGTACACTAGGTTAGAGTTTTTGTTTTGGAATACATATTTTGAAATGTTTATTCCATTTTCTAGTGATCCTTGAAAGCGTTACTCATTCATGAAAGAGGATCTGGTGTTCCAGCTGATTGTCTCTGTGATGTGTCCCCAATGTTGTCTTATGTAAATACTGCTCAGTATGTTGTGTATGGGATGTTGTCTAGCTGCTTTTCTAATTTGACTTGGCACATTAAAGCATCCTTGGTCCCAGGTAGTCAGAAACTGAACTGCTCTGGAAAATTCTAGAAAACTAATTTGCCCTGGACATTCTGAAGGAGCACCTACAGGATATATGTGCAGGATAGTAGATAGACGGACAAGAAGTGACATTTCTTGTTTCCCATCAAAGACTTTGTTCCCCATTGCCTATTTGTACAAGAAGTGACATCGCTGGATTTCCGGTCATCAAGCTGCACATGAAGTGTCATCACTGGCTTCCCATCAAAGCTGTCTTTTAGGATTTTTGCTATTATTTTCAAACTGGAGTCATTACAATACTGCCCACCTACATCCATTGGGCGGTGGTGGCTTAAGTGTTGAGATATTATGAACATTGAAAGTATAGGACATTATGGAACCAATTATAAAATGTAAACTAGAAGGAAAGATCGAGAGGAAACAGAGCAGGGTGGGGATGGTTAGGCGGTGTTACTCGTAGGCAATACAATCCGGGGGGAACAATCAGGTAGTGTGTTGCTCAGGTGCAGCTACTGGTATTAAACTCAAAACTCGTAAGGCAGGGTTGCTACATCTTGTCAGAAAGGGAAAGACGTTGCATTGCCACTGGTATTAGCTCTTCCATCCCTATTGTGTCCCTTAACTTGTGTGGCCAATCTAAATGCGTTTGGGTAGCCTCTGTGCCCCATATTCTGAGGAGGAGGTGTTTGGCTGCCCCTGGTGCGAGGGTGATAGCTGCACCCTGGGGAGACCGTAAAAGGTAGGAGAGAGGGTTTGGGTGGCCCAGTAGTACATAGCTTGGAAACCTTGGAATATCTGTCATATATATAGTATTTATTGCACCCAGGACACCATCTCAAAAAGATTGCAGCTTAGGGCATTGCCAAAGAAGGTGGGTAAGCGTGCCCTGCTGGCCACAGTGACTCCGGCAGAGGTCATCCTCCTCCAGCACCACCACAGACATTCTAGTGGGTGTGAGATACTAATAGCGTGCGATTTTTAAGAGCATCTCTTTAGTGGTAGTGTTTAGGGCAGATGTCCATGCAAGGTGCATTATGTCGTTCCACTCCCTATCAGTGAAGGATCTCTCACATTCCATTTCCCATCTAGGGCTTGTGGGGGATTTTAGTGGGGTCGTGGTGCATTCAGGAAGGTGTAGAGGTCACATAGTATTTTCTTATCTGTGTAGTACATGAGGAGCCATTTTTCAAAGGGCGTCAATACTCTGCCAGCGTGTGGCCTGATCCAAGGTTGTGACAGCCAATGGGCTACTGATTAGTACGGCCAGCGTGCAGCCTCAGGGAGGCTGTAAGAGGCCTATAGGGTGGAGAAGTCCATAAAGCTGTCTGAGTCGAATATGTTCTCAACACATTTGCATTTGGCGGATCACTGAAATAATATCGAATTCCAAAATATCGACCTGCAAGAATATCGTGTCAAAAATATCGACTGACAAAATATCGAGTTTCTATCTACAAACAGGTAAGTACAAAAATATCGAGTTTAAAATATCGTTTACAAAAATATAGTTGTAAAAAATATCGACTTTAATAAAAACACTATTAAATTAAATTAATATTAAAAACTAAGTACTAAAATATACTTAAGAATACTTAAAATAACTAATGATAATTAAATAATTAATGAAAGTACAAAAAAATATATATTTTATCATATTTCTTAAAACATATATATATAGTAAAAAATATAATTAAATAATAGCCAATATTATTAATATACAATAACAATAGAGTAAAAATTACTATTCCTACTCCAGTGGGTGCAACAGTAGGGAAAGCGTTGGATAGCGTAGGGGTTAAAATTACTATTCCAACTCCAGTGGGTGCAACAGTAGGGAAAGCGTTGGATAGCGTAGGGGTTAAAATTACTATTCCCATTCCAGTTGGTGCAACAGTAGGGAAAGAGTTGGCTAGCGTAGGGGTTAAAATTACTATTCCCACTCCAGTGGGTGCAACAGTAGGGAAAGCGTTGGATAGCGTAGGGGTTAAAATTACTATTCCAACTCCAGTGGGTGCAACAGTAGGGAAAGCGTTGGATAGCGTAGGGGTTAAAATTACTATTCCCACTCCAGTGGGTGCAACAGTAGGGAAAGTGTTGGATAGCGTAGGGGTTAAAATTACTATTCCCACTCCAGTGGGTGCAACAGTAGGGAAAGCGTTGGATAGCGTAGGGGTTAAAATTACTATTCCAACTCCAGTGGGTGCAACAGTAGGGAAAGCGTTGGATAGCGTAGGGGTTAAAATTACTATTCCCACTCCAGTGGGTGCAAAAGTAGGGAAAGTGTTGGATAGCGTAGGGGTTAAAATTACTATTCCCACTCCAGTGGGTGCAACAGTAGGGAAAGCGTTGGATAGCGTAGGGGTTAAAATTACTATTCCAACTCCAGTGGGTGCAACAGTAGGGAAAGCGTTGGATAGCGTAGGGGTTAAAATTACTATTCCCACTCCAGTGGGTGCAACAGTAGGGAAAGTGTTGGATAGCGTAGGGGTTAAAATTACTATTCCCACTCCAGTGGGTGCAACAGTAGGGAAAGCGTTGGATAGCGTAGGGGTAAAAATTACTATTCCCACTCCAGTGGGTGCAACAGTAGGGAAAGTGTTGGATAGCGTAGGGGTTAAAATTACTATTCCCACTCCAGTGGGTGCAACAGTAGGGAAAGCGTTGGATAGCATAGGGGTTAAAATTACTATTCCAACTCCATTGGATGCAACAGTAAGGAAAGCGTTGGAAAGCGTAGTTGTAATAATTAAATTAGTAAAAATCACATATTAACCAATTAATCAATTAATATAAATGTATTAACAATTACTATTAAATTATTTAACACATAAATTAATTATCAATTATTTACTAATTACTATCAATAAATATAATAACATATTTAATTATTATTAATTAAATTACTTCCCACCCTATTCCTCTATAATCCCACAACCCACTACTGCATTAAATTAGTAAAATTTACATATTTACCAATTAATCAATTAGTATTAATTATTTTGCAATTACTATTAAATTAATTAACACATATAAATTAATTAACAATTAATTTTAAATTAATATTAATTAATTAATTTACAGATTTAATTAATTATAATTAAATTACTTCCCACCCTATTCCCCTATAAACCCACAACCCGCTACAGAATTACATTACGCAATTATTATAAAAACAAAATCCATTTAATAAAATTATTTATAACATTAATACACACTTTTCACACATATTATTACATAAAATACACTATAAAATATGATATATTATTAAAAATTCGATATTTTTGCTATCTATATTTTATAGTCGATATTACTTTACTTACCTTAAAAACGATATTTTTGTAGTCGATATTCTGTTCAGTCGATATTTTGTCCAGTCTATATTATTTACTCGATATTATGTCCAAACGATATTTTGGACTCGATATTATGTCTGTGCACCGCAATTGGCTCCTCACAAAGTCATATATGCCACTCCTGTGGCAGCTGGGGGGAGATCTGGATTGCCTATCAGAGTAGTCCGGGGAGATGGTGGTGTGGAGAGCCCATGTCTCAACTGGACTCGGTCCCGGATCACAATAGTGGCTCAGATCACTGGTGAGATATAGAAGCAAGGCGGCCTGCGCCACAGCATTTTACAAAGGTGCATGCCTGCCATTGCCAGGTCCACAAAACCCCTATGTTTTTCCGTTAAGGCGCAGGACCATTCCACCATGTAGCATAATTACGCTGCTTAGTAGTAGCAGTGAAGATTCAGGATCCCTAGTCTGCCTGCCTTTAATGGCAAGTAGGCACGAGTTTTGACCATCCTAGCATGTTTTCCTGCCCAGATAAGTTCCCAGATGAGGGTCTGCAATTTATCCAAGATTGTTAGGGGGGGGGGAGGTTGGAGCGGGAGAGTCAATCAATCAATCATTTAATTTGCAAAGCGTGCTACTTAGCCATGAGGGTCTCAAGCCACTTGGGGGTGGGGAATGCTGCTACTGCTCGAAAAGCCAGGTCTTGAGGAGTCTTCTGAAGGTCAACAGGTCTTGAGTCTGTGGTAGGAGGGTGCGGCGGGTGGTCCAGGTCTTGGCCGCGATGTGGGAGAATGATCTGCCGCCAGAGGTCATTCTTCGGATGCGGTGGACTTTGGCGAGGTCGGTGGAGCGGAGCTGGCGGGTGGGAGAGTAGGTGCTTAGTCGTCCGCTGAGGTATGTTGGTCCTGTGTTGTGGAGTGCCCTGTGAGCACGGGTGAGGAGCTTGAAGTTATCCTCTTGTTGACGGGGAGCCAGTGCAGGTCTCTCAGGTGGGGAGAGATGTGGCAGCGGCAAGGGATGTCGAGGATCTGGCCTGCAGCGATGCAGCCATCTCAGCCATTCAGGGTGGAGCACTGGAGACAATTGTGCCCGTTTGTCAGACTCCAGTAGGGGCTCTGCTGTGTAGAGAGACTTGTAGAATGCTCAAAAGGCATCCAATATGTGTTGTAGGCTGGGGATGCCATCTGCTCTCTGTATTTCAGGGATTCTCCACTCGGTGACCTGAGCTCGGTGTGCAAGCAGAAGCGGTCGCTCTATTGGGCCAGGAGGGTGTTGACCCCCTGCCAATTGGGAGCCTACACATACTCATTTGCCAGTGTCCTTTACCTGTATTTTAATTATGTGATTTATTTTGCTTTTTACGGCCTATGCTGCTCTTTTATTTGAGATGCAGTCCAGTTGTTTTTGGTCACAGAGTGAGAGGGGGCTTAATTTAGAAAGCAGTGACTCTGGGGATGCAGACCCATGGAGTCACTCCTTCCCCTTCACCACCACCGCAAACATCACCACCACCACCGCGGACAAGAACACCACCACCACCACCAGCGTGGACAAGAACACCACCACCACCGCGGACAAGAACACCACCACCACCACCACCGCAGACAAGAACACCACCCTGGCCAAGAACACCACCTCCACCTCCACCAGTCCTGTCAACCACACATAGCCGCAGGGCAAATGTCCCCTCCCTGCAGGAGATGGAGACGGAGCAGAGGCCAACAGACACAAATGTACAGCTGCAACCACCCGAACAGCAGCACGTCTGCGAGCTAGACAGCAGCCGGGATCCCTGGGTAGGGCTGCAGCGACAACAGTTGATCTTGTAGATGTGCTTGCAGTCGTCGAGACCCGGATGCTGCTTGTTCACCGCCTGCAGGTGGAGACATTTGGGTGCAATGAACATGAGCATGACAAGAATGTCCAACAGATTTGCATCCATGACTGACGCTGTGCGAGAGCTGACCACAGCCATTGTAGAGGGCAACAATGACATTAAGGTATGCCTACAGGAACTGACTCGTGCTGTTGTCGCAGGCCAACGAAGTGAGCGCCGGAGACAAAAGCAGTACTCGCTCAGTACCAATGCCACAATTAAGGCTATCAAGAAGCTTGCGCTAGCCCCCGATCGGTGTCCCTGCAGGTAGACTTGGGCCATTATTGTGGGGGTGTGGCAAGGAGCCTTGATAGAGTGACCACTGCAGTGGAGCATCTACAGTCTGGAACTGCCAGTAATAGCAGTGTGGGAGGGGATGAGGTGAGTGAGGCAGCCTCAAGTGTGTGCAGCGTCATCATGCCTGAGACAAGCGGGAGGAGGCGCAGGGCGCGCTGCGCACCAGCCACTGAAAGTCATCAAGGAGATGTTGAGGAGTCACGGGACAGGAGGCTGGGTGTCCCTGGCAAACGTAAATAGCCATGATGCAATGGCTCCCTGGCCATGGTGAGGTAACCATGGGCCAACTGTAGTGCCACATGCAGCACCCGTGTTGTCAATGGACATTTTCCCTTTTGATTTAATTCGAGCTGCATCATGTTTCTGTTACATTAATCAGCACCAGTCAGGTGTTAATGGCCATTAAACCCTTGCAATGCATATCATCTTGTCATGACTCTTTCTTACCTGTCTCAGAAGTGATGCCGTGTGATGTATGTCCGCCTCCTTTGCCCTTCTGCTCTGTTGGGCACATGTGCCTGTCGGTGTTGGGGGGGGTTGCTGTGCATGTAGCTCGTCCTCTCCGTACACCTCTATGGGTATCCCCCTTCTTGTTGCGTTGTTATGCAGGATGGCACAGACAGCTATGATCTGGCAGCAGGTCACTGGGTCGTACTGCAGGCACCTCCTGTCTTGTGCAATATTCTGAAGCGACTCTTGAGGATGCCGAATGTGCGCTCTCCCGCATTCCTTGTGCTGATGTGTGCTCTGTTGTAGCGCTGCTCTTGTGGTGTTGCTGGGTTGAGGTAGGGAGTGAGTAGATACTCACGCAAGGCGTAAACGCTGTCACCTGCAGGATGGGGAGAGAATGGTCAGCAGCATGAATGCAATGGTACATGTGGGGATGGATTTAATGATGTTGCATCAATACGTGCCTAGTAGGTGTCCCACTCCAAATTCACCGTTGGTCAGGTGCCTGTGGATGCCACTGTGACAGAAGATGTATGCGTTGTGTGTGCTCCCTGGGAATTGGGCTACGAGGTCCGTTATGATGTGCTTGGCATTGCACACAACCTGCACATTAATGGAATGGTATGACTTCCGGTTGCGGAATATGTATTCGGTGGCTGAGGGAGGACAGATGAGGACATGGGTGCAGTCGACACACCCTATCACATGGGGGAATTGTGCCACGTGGTAGAACTCACGCTTAGTGGGGTTCAACTGCTGGGGTTTTGGGGGGGAAGGTGATGTGGCGACGTATCGATGCTAGCATGGCATCCAGGAACCTGTGGAAGAAGCGTGATAGTGCGCTTTGCGACACGCCTCCGGCTTCTGCAATGACCCCCTGGAAGCTTCCAGACGCCAGCAGGTGCAGGCTGCATAGGACCTGGACATGGGCTGGTATGGCGTGGGTCCTACGGGTCTGGTGCTGCAGTTGTGGTGCCAGATCTGCTATTAGACGCATGATCATGGCAGGGCTGAGTCTGTACTTATCGTACACCTGCTCCTCTGTTTGCCCCAGCAATGTGATGCGCACCTTGAAGACCCTTTCCTGGATCATCCTCCTTCGCTGGGCCTGGCCGTTGATTCTCCTCCTCCGAGCAAGCACATAGGGGACAGCTATTTTGGTTGACTAACAGTGTTTCCAGGGGCATTTTTGAAGGGTTACTGATTGTCAGCACCTGTTTTATTTTTTTATTTTTTCTTCATTCAAATAACTTTACCTCCAGTTTGAGATTCCCCTTATTTTGCTCATGCTAAATAGCGATTTTTGAGGTTTTCGGTATTTGCGATTTTTGATGCATTCCGTTGCGATTCTTTATTAGCGATTCGGTATTTCCGGGGCCTAC
The DNA here is from genome assembly GCF_964263255.1 of Lissotriton vulgaris. Classification (NCBI taxonomy): domain Eukaryota; kingdom Metazoa; phylum Chordata; class Amphibia; order Caudata; family Salamandridae; genus Lissotriton; species Lissotriton vulgaris. The sequence continues at coordinate 156,345,058 of NC_141695.1, read as the reverse complement.
TTTGGTTTTCGTTATTTCCGATTGGCTGGATAGCGATTCGGTAATTTACCGAGGGGATTATTTTAGCGATTCTTTAATATTTGCCGATTTGGGTAGATGCATTGCATTTGGGGGTTTTGCGGTCGGTATCGGCCTGTTTTACCGAATTGCTATTTTACCGGGAGGTATTTTGCTTGATGCATCTGCCTGTATATTCTTTATTGAGTTTTTCCTACTTGAGGCAGGTTGACCTGCTTTGTTTACTTTCAGCACGCTTTGATTTGTTGAAACCACTTAATTCCGTCTGAAGACATCCATCCAAGTGCTGCTTCTATGCCGTTACCTCAGCCTCCACACCCCTGCCGCACCATCTACCCCAGCGTTGTAATCTGCCCCAGCCCCTGGAACTGACCACTTGTTCCAGCACACATGCTAATTCCTCTGGATCTCTTCTCTGAAACCAGAATCTGCCATTTCACCCCGTGACAGGCCTTCTTGCCCCCTGGATCTGCCCTCTTACCCCCCAGATCTGCATCCTATGCCAGTATCACCCTGAGCGCTGCCAGGGAAGCCCTGCGTGTTGCCGGTGGTGTCAGTTCGGGCACCCTTCAAAGCTGGATTTTGATACGCGCAGCTGTCAGTGTCCTGCATGGGACCCCCGGCAGTCTGTCCCCCACCCTACATTAGCCCCTCGTGAGTCCAGCCTGCGCAGTCCCTGTGTGTACTGGAGGCACGTAGGTTGTATCCTGGGGTGTGGGACAGGGCTTGTGAATGTGAACAATATCTTACTGTTTCAGTGCGGCTTTTTATAGATTATCGGTATGCACCTGGCTGCTCAATCTGGACAGGGGAGGGGGGCTGCTGAAGTCTGCACCGGCTCTCTTTCAAGATCCTATTAAACAGTGGCTGGTGCAATTCTTCTTTTCAAATATTTTTGATCGATTTTGATCATATATAAACATGACCATACAAAAAAGAGCATCGGAAAAAAGGTACACATATGTTATAATTTGATAACTAGTGAACTGTCAAACAGTTATTTAATATTATAATATCGGCTGAACAATCTTAAGAATCATGAATATTATTACATACTGTAATAAAGAAAAGGAAGACAAGAATAATAAACAATGAAAAAGAGGAGAAAAGCAGAAAAGAAAATTGAAAATAAATAAATCATTTAATAGAACGAAATATTACAAGTTATTAGGACTATTATTATCTGAGTAGAACCACATAGATGTATAAGAAATAGTTAAACAATTATTAATTTACTCAACAGATTAGATATAATCATGGCTGTAAAGCTATATATTTATCAATTGATTTCCAAAATAAATGATAATTAGGACTGCTATGAATAACACCTGTAAGGGATAAATCGGTTCCTCTTCTGGAAAAAATTATCCATGCCCACCACGCATGTCTTGACAGTAATGAAGCTTTTTCCAATTAGCAGTAATAGATTTCAATGCAGTTGAAATTAAAAAATCAAAAAGCTTGCATTCAAGACCTGTAAATTTTGTTGTAAAAACGACTGATTTACAAATTATTATAGTATAAGACAATATATCAGTAATATTCAATATTTGTGTTACTATATTCCAAACATCATTCCAAAACTTACTAATGTTTGGACTGTCAAAGAGTATATGTTTTAACAGACCTTCTTGTTGAGAGCAATTTCAACATACACAAGAATTCAAATAATTTAGCTGTAAATAACCTCAAAGGAGTCCATAAGTAATTGAATAAAATAAATGTATTTGTTTGATATATAGAAACGGGCAACCATCCTGAGACGTGATTCAGTCAGATTTTCTGCCAAATACCTAAGGATCATACAATGTCTAATTCTTTATTCCAAAAAGAAGTTAAGAAAATAATATAATTTGTACATCCATTCATTTTTTTTTTATATAAAAGAGAGATAAAGCATGGGAAGAGGGGGCCAGGGTTTGGATGTATACAGCCAAGTCAGATAATGCATTCTGGGGAAAATTATTATGGAACGTGTCTAGTATTGAATTACGCAATGTCTAGAGAAATTAATCAACTGATGTTTCACCAAGCACCTCAGCTACAACCAGCTTCTCAAGCCATGCTGTCTGGATTCAGGCCCACCATAGTGGAGACACCGCACTCATCACTGTCACGGACAACATCTGCATGATCCTTGACAGATGTCACAAGGCAGTACTCATTCTCTTGGACCTCTCTGTAGCATCTAACACAGTGTCACATTATGATGTGACAACAGACACATTGGATACAGTCTCACTCCCAATAGTCATCAGATGCCTGCATGAGATTGGCATTCAAGGACCTGCTCTTCGTTGGATCAGCTCCTTCTCAATGGATAAAACACAAGCTGTCAGTTTGGCAACCTATTTCTCAGAAGCCCCCAAACTCACCTGCGGAGTGTCTCAAGGTTCCTTGTTCAGCCCCACCCACTTCAATGCCTATATAATCGCTGTTGCCTATTCCATCCTCGCACACAAGGTTAACGTCCTCTCATACACAGATGGCATGCAACTCATAATCTCCCTATCGGAGAAACACTAGAAACAGGTTCATTGCCTGCACGACCAAATTTGCTGACTGGTTGAAAGCCAAGTGTTTCAAGCTCAGAATCGACAAATCATAAGTAGTTTTCTTCGATGAGAATACCTACTCACTATTCACTATTCTAGAAAACTCGAGTAAAATGTAATGACGTTTTTTACACCAAAACAACAACAAACTCAAGCAGTAGAACCACAGTCATGAATTTTGAAAGTTTAGAGTGAAAATAGTGCCTAAAAGATCAAAGAGCCAACGACAAGCATTTAGTTGCTCAAGACCAGGGCAAAGTAAACAATGATGCCTAAACACAGTGGCGCTCGATTCAGATACAGTAAGTAGATGCCCTAGTCTCCACCTAGCTTCGAAATTTAAAGGAAAAATATCTGCGAAAGTAAAGTTCTGCGGGGCAAGGCAGCCGGTGGTATCAGAGGAGGAGGTGTCATTGTCGACGAAGTCGCAGTGAAGCTTTCTATTTTCGGACTTAGGGCCTGATTTAGAGTTTGGCAGAGGGATTAACCTGGCACACCGGTGACAGATATCCCATCGGCCAAATTCTAAATCCCATAGGATATACTTAGATTTAGATTTCGGCGGACGGGACATCCATCATGTTTGTGACAGAATTAAACCTCTGCCAAACTCTTAATCAGGCCATAAGCCTTTTTTTCGGAAGACAACAATCTCCAGCGGAACAAAGCTACAGGCTGTATCCGACAAGGGCTCCTGGAAACAAGACATCTTCCATAGTTGTAGTAGAGATGCTAAACAGGGTTTGCTTTTTCAGAGGAGAATGTAGTGGGGGCTACAACAAAGTCAGGCCAACCAGTGATGCACCATGGGTGGATTGCCAATCATCCCGGGTCTCAGGGCACTTTCTAGTCAATAATTTATTTTGGATTTCAGCTATCTGGGCTCCTTTAGCCCCACTTCCTATGGACCAGGATTGGATAAGCACAACTTCAGGAGGCTAGCCAACTAGCACTTCAAATCACTCTGGTAGGCCTGGGTTCAAGCAGAAGAGCTGGTTTCAAGCAGTAGGGTAGTCCTCTGAGGGCAAAAATGCAGGCTTCAGACAGCAGGGCAGCGCTCTTGAGCAGCAAATCAGTCTTTTGAGAGTTCTTCGCAGATCTGGAAGTAAACTGAAGAGTGGGTCTGAGAGTTCTAATTTTATACTTAGTGCCTGCTTTGAAGTAGAAGTGTCTAGAATGTCCTGTTTTCCTGCACTGGTCCCAGGATGTCTGGAGTCACAAAAGGCTAGTGTGAAGTATTTGGATGTGTGCTGAGGCAGAGTCTACACAGCTCGGCCCCATCCTGTCAGCATGGCCCATCCTGCCAACACACAGTCCCCCCTATTGTGTGCCTTTCTTCAAGAAATGCACAAAGGCCAACTCCCAATTACACCAAGTCATATGATAAAGGAAACCTGCTGCAGGCACCAAATGGTTAGGACAATCAAATGCCAACTTTCTAAAAGTTATAAACAACAAAAGAAGGTGCCAGTGCTGATAATAATAACTTAGAACTGTGATAAATCCTCCACAAACTGAAAATCAAATTCAGAAAAGGGAATGCTTCTTAGTCGCAGTTTTATTATACATTCAATAATATTTTATAAAATCCGTTTTTACATTTGAGAAAGAAACATTAAAGGGAAAACAAGGAGAAAGAAACATTAAAGGGAAAACAAGGAGAAAGAAACATTAAAGGGAAAACAAGGAGAAAGAAACATTAAAGGGAAAACAAGGAGAAAGAAACATTAAAGGGAAAACAAGGAGAAACAACTTTCTAAAAGTGGCATTGTCAGAATTCTTTAGACCCCTTGGGGGTCGATTCCGATTCGGTAAAATCCCCTACGAATAGCCGTACGGAGCATATTTCCCGTACAAATCGTACCCATAAACGTTCACGTACGTACAATGAAGTACAATTTGTATCCAAAGCAGATCTCTGTACGACCGTACTAAATACAGTACGACAAGAAAGTACGCGACGTCCGTACGTAAACAAGCAGCAGTTTCCGGCCCAGCAAGTACGATTCGTCTCTGCGACACTCCGTACGAACCTTTTTCTACGGGAGCTCAAAACATCCGTAAAAGCAGAGACTTGACCCTGTCACCAGGTAGGTCGCCCCCCCTTAGCCGCCACACGGTCCTCCTGTGCCGCTGTCCCGCTGCCGCTACCTTCTGTGTCCTGACCGCTTTCTCCAGCTCCGCGGGCGAACTTGTTGGTTTGCCTGTGCTTGTTACTTCCTGATTCCACTTTGTTGCCACTGATTGTTTTTTTTCATACTGCTTACTGTCGCTACTGGTGCCCTCTGTGCCCTCACCCCCGCCCCTTTTGCTTTTTGTGTCACCCCCCCACCCGTTCCCCTCCCACGCGCTTTCCCGCCGCTGCTTCTATTGCGGCCTCGACCCCTGGTGCCTTATTCGCCGCCCTGCTCCCGCCTCCCAGCTGATCCTCCCTCCCACAACCCCTCATATGGAGGCCGCACAGCGGAAGCACGCAAGGGCGCGCCGTAGGCGCGCCAAAGGCTAGCCCTTCTGCGCCAGGCCGTGCCCAGCGCCAGAACCCCTGGCTCCCGCCGAAACCAAGAAACCCGACTGAGTTACGGCATCACCACTCTCCATGCACTCAACACCGGCTGACCATCTGCCTGCTACAGAGCCACCCTGAAGCGCACCCACGGACCCTTATCCTGCCATGTCTGCAAATTCACCTGCGTCCGAACCTGCACCCCATCGTCCGGACCAGGCAACAACAACAACTACCTCAAGTGCATCCTGCTCAACAGCTGCTCCATCTACAAGCACGCTGTTGAACTTTGGGACCTTCTGGACACAACAGCACCAGACTTCGTCTTCCTCACGGAAACCTGGATGAACGCCTCCTCTGCCCCCGACATTGCCATAGCCATCCCGAACGGCTATAAGATCACTCAGAAGGACTGCGTCAACCAAACCGTAGGAGGAATCGCTATCATCTACAAGAACACCATCGACGTCACAACCAACTCCGAAGACGCCCTCACCACCGCCGAACACCTACACTTCCAGATCCACACGGACCCCAAGACCACCCTCAGAGGAACCCTCATCTACAGACCCCCGGGCCCACGCACACAATTCAGCGAAACCATCGCCGACTTCATCAGCCCGCATGCCCTCGCCTCATCAGACTACATCCTCCTAGGGGACCTGAACTTCCACCTGGAGAACAACAACAACAACAACACCACCACCCTGCTCGACAACCTCGCCAACCTCGGACTCAAGCAACTGGTGAACACCCCCACCCACAACGCCGGCCACACACTCGACCCCATCTTCTCTGCCAGCGGCCAAGTTACCTTCAGCCGCTCCACCGAACTACACTGGACGGACCACAGCTGCATCCATTTCACCTTTAAGAAGACCACATTTCACCACCACCCGCAACAGATCCCCTGCAGATGCTGGAGCAAAGTCACCACAGACCAGCTAACCACATAACTGAGCCAGAACCCACCAATCAATACTGCTGATACCAACGACGCAGCCCACAACCTCACACAGTGGATCATCAACTGCACCGACACCCTTGCACCACTGAAGAACCCCCAAGCAAGCCCGGCAACAGGAAAACCACATGGTTCACCGATGACCTCAAAGAATCGAAGAAATCTTGCCGAACCCTCGAGAAAACCTGGCGCAGCGAACAGACGCCAGAAAACCTGACAGCCCTCAGGATCGCCACCCGCAAAACACCACCAGCTGATCCGCACCACCAAAAAGACATCGTTCAAAGAGCGGATGGACAACAACATACACAACAGCAAGGCACTCTTCAGCATCGTTAAAGAGCTCTCCAACCCCAGCACCAGCAGCAACGACATCACACCATCGCAAGACCTTAGCAACTTCCTCACCACGTTCTTTCACCGCAAGATCGCCGACATACACGACAGCTTCCGCACCCAGACTCCACCCCCAGCCACCGAACCAACGCCCCCTACAACCACCCTCAGTACTTGGACTCCCATCAGCACTGAAGACACCACCCACGTTATGAACACCATCCACTCCGGCTCTCGTTCTGAACCATGCCCTCACCACATCTTCAACAAAGCCAACACCATCATCGCACCCGACCTCCGGAATGTCATAAACAACTTCCTCACGTCCGCCACCTTCCCAGAGAGCTGGAAGCACGCAGAGATCAGTGCCCTACTGAAGAAACCCACAGCGCACCCTAAAGACCTCAAGAACTTCCGCCCCATCTCTCTTCTACCCTTCCCTGCAAAAGTGATCGAGAAGACCGTCAATAAACAGCTGACCAATGGCCAATGACCCCCCTTGACCCATCCCAGTCTGGATTTCGAACCAACCACAGCACCAAGACCACCCTCATCGCAGTCAACGGCGACATCTGGACCCTGCTTGACAACGGGGAAACAACTGCCCTCATCCTCCTAGACCTCTCAGTCGCCTTTGACACCGTCTGACTTTGCAGCCTAATAGCCCACATCCACCATATCAGGATCCAAGGTAACGCCCTGGACTGGATCACATTGTTCCTCTCCGACAGAACCCAGAGAGTCCACCTCCCTCCCTTCCGCTCTGCGGCCACCGAGATCATCTGCGGCGTACCCCAAAGCTCGTCGCTCAGCCACAACCTCAACATCATCTCGTATGCCGACGACACCCAGCTGATACTCTCCCTCACCAAAGACCCAGCCACCGCCAAATTCAACCTCCAGGAAGGAATGAAAAACGTCGCAGAATGGATGAAACTTAGCCGTATGAAACTGAACTCAGACAAGACGGAGGTCCTCATCCTCGGACCTTCCCCATCCGCCTGGGACGACTCCTGGTGGCCCACAACACTGGGTACCGCTCCGACACCCACGGACCTCGCATGCAATCTGGGATTCATCCTGGACTCTTCTCTCACGATGACCAAGCAAGTCAACGCCATTCTGTCCTCCTGCTTCAACACCCTGCGCATGGTCCGAAAGATCTTCCGGTGGATCCCTACCGGAACTAGTCTACTGGAACTCCCTATACGCAGGAACCACAGTCAAACTTCAGAAAAGACTACAGCGCATACAGAACGCATCCGCACGACTCATCCTCGACATCTCCCGCCACAGCCACTTATCTGACCACCTGAGAGACCTGCACTGGCTCCCCATCAGCAAAAAGATCACGTTCAGGCTCTTCATCCACGCACACAAAGTGCTCCACAACATAGGCCCAGAATACCTTAACAACCGCCTCAAGTTCCACACTCCAACCCGCACGCTTCGCTCCGCCAGCCTCGCCCTCGCCACTTCCCACGAATTCGCAGAACCACCACCGGAGGAAGATCATTCTCATTCCTGGCTGCCAAGACGTGGTACTCCCTGCCCGCTCACCTACGAATGACCCAGGACCATATCACCTTCAGGAAACACCTCAAGACCTGGCTCTTCAAGCAGTAGCAGCACCCCCCTCCCTCAGCGCCTTGAGACCCTGAAGGGTGAGTAGCGTGCTCTATAAATGTTTTATTGATTGATTGATTGAACCCGAACCGTATCCCTGGTATGCGACATACACGCCATGAACTCCATCGTCCGTGTCATCCCAGTCCAGTAAGCTGGAAACAACACTTACAACGCAACTTTTACAACGCACTACCTTTACAACAAAACTTTTACAACGCAACATCCATTACAACGCATGCCATTACAACGCAACCATTATAACAGATGTCACTACAACGCATACCACTACAACGCATGTCATTACAACGCAGTCATTACAATGCATACCATTACAAAGCATACCTACACTATCCAAGACTTACCCTACTGTTGCACCCCCTAGAGTTAGAATAGTAACTTTTACCCCTACACTATCCAATACTTACCCTAATGTTGCACCCCCTGGAGTTAGAATAGTAATTTTTACCCCTTACACTATTTATCACTTACCCTACTGTTGCACCCCCCTAAAGTTAGAATAGTAATTTTTACCCCTACACTATCCAATACTTACCATACATGCAATGTAATGGTATGCGTTGTAATGGTATGCGTTGTAAATGTAGTATGTGTTGTAGTGGAATACGTTGTAAAGGTTGTTTCAAAGAATTTGTTGTAATGGCATGCGTTGTGATGGAATGCGTTGTAATGGATGTTGCGGTGTAAAAAATGCGTTATAAAGGTATGCGTTGTAAAAGTATGCGTAGTAACGACATACATCCCTGTATGCCTACGACCTGGTGCACAGAAACCGACGATGGCACATACGGTGAGAACAACGTATCAAAACAACGGAAGTGTACTTGTACGGTGCGTCTTATACGTTCGCGTATAGCACCATTGCTATTTGATTGAAAAACTGGTGAATCTCTCACTCAGCTCAGGTACCGTCCCCAGAGAATGGAAACGAGTCCTTCTCAGACCCATTAGGAAAAATACTGCTACCCCATGGACTGACCTAGCCAACCTCAGACTCATATCCTTACTACCATTCTTAGGGAAACTGATTGAAAAGCATGTAAACCATCACCTGTCCAGATACATCAAACTTGCTGGCGCCCTGGACCACTCTCAGTCAGGGTTAAGGCCAAAACACAGCACAGAGTCCACCCTCCTGTCTGTCACTGATGATCTACATATGTTCCCGGACAAAGGCCTCTCAGTCATCCTGGTTCTTTTAGATCTGTCGGCAGAGTTCGACACCGTGTCTCACACCATCTTGACCGATCGGTTGTCGAATGCTGGCATCAAGAACAAAGCCCTTGACTGGTTGAAGAGCTTCTTATCTGATCGCATCCAGAGAGTCACCATGGGTGCGTATCGTTCAGCAGAAGTAGAGATCTCAAAAGGGGTGCCACAGGGCTCTTGTTTAAGCCCAACCCTTTTTAACATCTATGTGGCACCCCCGGCAAGAGTGATGCGCAGGTATGGTTTCATCCCAGTATCATACGTGGATGATACGCAGCTCCTCTTCCCCTTTAAGACTCTCTCCGCTGACGTAAGAAACTCTTTTTCATCAGGCATGAAAGCAGTGGCAAACTGGATGTCCTCCAATTACCTTCAGTGTAACGTCAGCAAAACTGAGGTAATGTTGTTTGGGAAAGCTAAAATGCTATGGACTCCAGATTGGTGGCTGCATGACCTAGGAGCAGTTCCAGAACCCAAACAGGTCGTGAAGAATCTGGGGATTCGATTTGACCAAGATCTGTCACTTAAACGACATACTAATTATATTTCAGCAATATGCTTCCATACCATTAGCCTGTTACACAAAGTTTTCCCTTTGCTACCTGACTCTGCTGGAAAACTTGTTCAGGCATTGGTTTTAAGTCAGATCGACTATTGTAATGGCCTGTTGATCTCTGCCAACGAAGGCGTGTTGGCCAAGCTTCAGGTCATTCAGAACACTGCAGTTCGCCTTGTTCTCAATGTCCCCCCGAGAACAGCATCCAAACCCCTCCTTGGGCAGCTGCATTGGCTCTCAATCCGGCAAAGAACTAAATTTAAAATATGTTGTCTGATTCATAAATGTCTGAATGGACAAGGGCCCGCCTACCTTGAAAAGAATTTGTTCCCTACATTCCAATTCGATCTCTCAGGTCCAGCAACAATCTTCTTTTAGGGGTCCCCCGTGCCAAAAAAAACAGACACGGGAGTAAAGCTCTATCTATCACTGGACCCACTCTATGGAACAAACTCCCTCTGTCTCTGAGACAATGTAAAGAACATCTCACATTCAGGAAACTCCTGAAAACTGCTCTGTTCAGAAATGAGATCTAGCTCCTACTCTCTCATAACCTCCGTTATTACCGGCTCCAAAAGCGCAGAGATACTCCAACAGTAGTCGATTCAAGCGCTATACAAACCAGCAAATAAATAAAATAAATAAATTGCAATAGTAATACGAGCCGCACACACACGGCATGAATGTTGGGTACGGTGCGTTTCACACGCTCTCGTATGGCACCATTGCAATAGTGATATGATACACACACATGCCATGAATGTTGGGGTACAGTGCGTTTCACGCACTCGCGTATGGCAACATTGCAATATTAATACATTGCGCACACACGCTAGGAATGTTGGGGTACGGAGCGTCTCACGCGCTCACGTACGGCATCCTCACAATAGTTATACAAGGCACACACACGCCATCAACCCCATGTGGCCAACAATATGGGTGTGGGAGCAGAGGACTCCCGGCAGTGCCCAGACATATGAGGGGTGGGTGCAGAGGACTCCCAGCAGTGGCCAACAGTATGGGGGTGGGTGCAGAGGACTCCCAGCAGTGCCCAGACATATGAGGGGTGGGTGGATGACTCCCAGCAGTGCCCAGACATATGAGGGGTGGGTGCAGAGGACTCCCAGCAGTGGACAACAGTATGGGGGTGGGTGCAGAGGACTCCCTGCAGTGGCCAGACATATGAGGGGTGGGTGAAGAGAACTCCCACAAGTGCCCAGACATATGAGGGGTGGGTGCAGAGGACTCCCAGCAGTGGCCAACAGTATGGAGGTGGGTGCAAAGGACTCCCAGCAGTGCCCAGACATATGAGGGGTGGGTGCAGAGGACTCCCAGAAGCGGCCAGACATATGAGGGGTGGGTGGATATGACTCCCAGCAGTGCCCAGACATATGAGGGGTGGGTGGATAAGACTCCCAGCAGTGGCCAGACATATGAAGGGTGGGTGTATATGACTTCCAGCAGTGGCCGGACATAGGAGGGGTGGGTGGATATGACTTCCAGCAGTGCCCAGACATAAGAGAGGAGGGTACATCCTCATCAGCATACCACAACTACATGGGGGTATGTGCATATCCCTAACTTGTGACTATGATGATAGTGCCATAGCAACACATCACTTACAGCAGTGTTCCATTCCCTGGAGGATGGATTACTTTCACACACTGCATGACACACCACATGTGGGTGTGATGTCAAATTCCACATGCATACACACCCATGGAGGCTTCAGGCGAAATACACACTCTACCATCATGACACAATAGTGTATAGTGATGTAACAGCCTACCAAACAAAGAGAGCGAAAGGGAACACACCCTGTCATGCACATCCCAGGACTGATATTAATGTCCAGGTGGTGGTCAGACCACCAAGATGTAGTCTCTTATGGAAGGAATAGGGTTGAAACCCCTTAGATACAATGCACAAAATTGTGAGTCATGTGCCCAAATACCCTGCATACCAATACCCAACATCGGGGCAGGCTGTGATTACACACATGCATAGTGGTGAAAAGGGTGAATGTGTCCATGAAGGCATTTGTACATACTCAAAACATAAGTACAGTGATTTGCAAGCATGGCACATACGTATGAGCAGTAGACATCTGTGAGCAGGCATGGCCATTGTTGAAGGGAACCGTCATCAACAAAGAAAATGTGCACACATGTCAGCACAACAATTGTGCAACTGTCTGCAGTGACACAACCAATGATTAATTGCTGAGACATTGTGATGGCACACAGAAACCATGGTCCACCTCATGACCATCAACAAAAAACATCATTCAGAACCCCAAAACATTACCATGACACCAACTCCAGGCCCCTCAACACCAACATCAATTACCTGAAATGCAATAGTGTTGAACGTAAAATAAAAGGCTTTATTCAGCAGGAAAATAAAAGATGTGCAAAAAATGAGTCCTTTCTCAAATAAGGCCAATGGCCAGTCCACACAAATGTCCTTGTAGGGGGACGTTGGGTAGGCCGTCTATCCCTAACTTTTTTTTTTTTTTTTGCCTGCACATGGACTATTTAATGGGATGTAGGCCCTTGGGCGACATCATCAGGGGCAGGACCAGGTACCGCAGGGACAGAAGTGGTAAGGGTAGGTGTGGTGGGTTCAGGGGTGGACGTATCCTCCTCAGTGGTTTGTGCAGCGCCGAAGGTGGACTCATACTATGCGCTGCACATTGCAGCCAGTTCGGCCAGCCCAACCCCTGCACCCGAGGACAATATTGGAGTGGAGGGAGAGGGCTGTGAGGGTTACGCACTGTGACTCTGGCTGCATGTATGCGGTCTAAGCCCAGACCCTGTGGGTGTGCCTGCAGCCCCCTCAGTGTGCGCGCCAGGAGGTGTGCGCTTCGCCATATGTGGGTGTGTGCTGCCTGTGTCTGTTGGTGTGGTGATGGTGTCTTCCTGCGTGTGCGTTGGACAGGTATGGGAGAGGGGAGGGTGAATAGGTCCGAAGGAGGGGGGGACGGACCGCTGCAGGAGGGAAACTGCTGCCGTCAGTGATGAGTCCATGGACTGCATAATCCGACGTTGGTCAGACATCGCTGCTGACGTGCCCTCGATGAAAGACAACAACTGTGTCAGTATGTGAGTGTGGGCATGGAGGCCATTCAGCATCAATGTCCGACCAACCTGCAACTGGCGGTGTAAGTACACAGACTCCGCAATGAAGGTAGCAGGGGTGACAGGGGCAGTAGCTGCAGTGCTGGGGCTGAAGGAGACATGGGGGCTGCACGGACAGAAGGGATGGGATCAACTGGGAGGGTGGAGATGGTGCTGGAGGGGCGGGTACAGACTCAGTGCTGCTGCCCGGTGTTGCTGCAAATTTCCCCTCCTCCAGGGAGCCAGAATCGGATCCATTGGCGTGATATGACGTTTTGCCTTCCATCAGGTCCGCAGACTGACTCCCCTTACCCTCCATGCCACTGGCTCCCTCAGACTCCTCCACGCTGGTGGCACTGTGGCTGGGTCCCTCCTCTTGGTACGTGCAGCTGTCTCCTCCTGTTTCTGGTGATGATGCTGTGGGCAAGGAGAAGAAACAGAAATGCATCAGTCACCTGTACACATCTGACACATGAGCACAAAAATAGTAGGTCACACTGCAAATCATGCCATGCAGCCTGAGTAACAGCCAGATAACTCTGCACAAATTTGAGCCTTGTACTGCCCAGTTGGTATAGACACAATGCAACTTGGACACAATGATCCAAAGAACACACCAGGCCACAACTTGAATGAGAAATACACAGAGAAGCTAGTGTTTGTTTACAGGAGAGTGGATCAATACAATTAAGTGATGCCACATCAAGTTCACATAGAAAGAAACAGTAGTAGTGCCCTTCAGGGCAAACTAACCCACCTCACTCCCCAAGGTGACACCACACTCAGACCTCTGCAAGTACATTGTGCAAATATTTAAATGTAAATAAATGTTGGTATCTTGGGACTCACCATACTTTACACAATCAACATGTATTGAATGTGGTAATTCGCCATCTTGTGAAGAGAACACGTATGTGCCTGCATGAAAGATGTCTCACATGGAAATGCACACTAAAAAACATTTACACATTCATTGAAAAAGCTGGCACCCTTGAAGATAAAACACTGTCAGAAACAAATGGCGTTGCAGATTGTCCATATACATGGTCCAATGGAGGTCTTGATACTCATTAGTTTGCAAAATTGACAACAAAGGAGTTTCAAGACCTCAAGACCACTGTGGGAACATGTATATGGAGATCAAGGCACACAAGCATCTATGAAAAGGTGCCAGCTTATTTCAAGAAAGTGGAAATGTTGTTTTGTGTGCACTACCTTGTGAGACATCTATCATGCAGGCACATAAGTGTCATTTACACAATTCATCATATTAACACATTCTAAACATGAACAACTTTTAACAAGTGTTGTGAGTGCCAAGGTACAATCACCTATGTGAAACAACTGCAAATATGTCAGTCCTCACATGGTCATCCATTCCCTGATGACACAGTTGCTTGCACATAAAACCTACTGGCTGTCATGTGGAGTGGCACACATGTCCCAACTCTGGACAATGCTTAAGCTATTGGGACAGCAATTGTGATGAACAAAATCATTGCTGCATTGTGGACACACCGTTATCCCCAGTCAAAATGTCAACACAGAGGTATGCACACTAAGACAAAACAGCATTGCATCTGAACTACATACATGCGGCAGAAATGTATGAGCCTGAATCATGTCTGGAACAAAATGACATAGGGTGCCAAGCCCCAACTAAAATCACTGCCCACCATCCCAGGGGCAGTGCATGGTGAATCATTGTTCAGCCAATTCTCACCCACAGGTCAGACCTGGCAAAGCTAAATCAGGCAGGCCCATGTATACCTCTCCTGTACAAAACCCCCATACCTCAGTCAATGTGATTGATACAGCTCAAGAAGTGAGACCTATGAATCGGGGTAACAAAAACTGTGCAGCAACAATTCCAAAAGTAACCCAAGAACACCTTGTGGGGCTGGCAATACATATTTGTGACAAACAACCATCAACAGATTGTTGTGAATAGTCACTCAGGCACTGCCCAATGTGAGTACGTACAAGCCAAATGTTGTATCCCGGTCCAGTGGACACATGTAGCAGACACAGGAAAAATGCAAACTATGCCAGGGACCAATGCCACAGAGGCAGAGCCATGCTGCACCCACATAGAAGGGGCACAGTGTTGGATGACACACATGATTAGGAGGCCAGGGTGCCTCAGGGGACTGTAGTGGGCACACTGATCCGTGGGTCTGGAATGAGCTGACTGTACCATGAGCAACCATCATGGCACTATGCATATCTTGTAGTGTAGTTCCTATATTCCCAATAGGCTCTGCACATTGGAATAACAAACGATAGTTTAGACGTAGGACTGAGGTCGACTAGGTCTCTATTGAATATGTTAGACTTAATTGTGTGTGCCAGCTAGATCAGAGGTCACTAGAAACTTTCTTGAATACACAAGAAGGGATTAGTTTCTGACAACCATATAACATGACAACTTTGTTCCCCAAGAATAAGGAATATATCTCCAGAGTCCCGGAAACAATAGATGGCTATTTCACTCAGTCATCGTGCATGCTTCGTTTCACCAGAAGTGCAGAGAAATAGAGAGACAGGAGTTTTCAATAAAAAGGTTATTTATTGAGCAGTCTGATTCTCATGCAAGAGAAGTGAATTGCTACTATCGTAATACTTGCTATGAAGTAAAGTGCGTACAGTAAAATGAGTATTATGAAATAATACTGTAAAAGCATTTATATAGTTTCTAAGCCATAAGATACATAAAATAGATAAAATACATACAATGATAAATAATGACTAAAAGTACTCAACTGGTGCATCTAAAATACGCCTACCCCGGTGTACCTAACCTAAGTCTAGTACAAGGGAAGAAGTAAGTGAGGTGTAGCTTGAGGTAAAAAGTTTTTGCCAAGAATCTATCCAAGAATTCTCTAAGGATCTAATCAGCTCCGTACCTTGGTTATAGAATGAAGGAGGTCTTGTATCTCTCTCTCAGGACTCGATCTCCCAGTAACCCGCAAGGGTAGCAGGGAAACACTGGAGCTGGATTTCTCGGCAGGAGAAAAGACAGCGTCTCTCTGCGTCAGCGGGAGGGTCGGGTTCCATCAGCACTCACATACAGCAGGGCGTCGGGCAAGTAGTTAATCCATCTGTTCCAAAACCATTGTGTGTTTTGCTAGGACAGATGTGGGAATATTTATACCTGGAAGGTGCCGAGTTTGACGTAAGGGTGGACATAATAACGTCACTAAGAACTCGAAGTTCTTTACACACTCCAGGAGTTCTGAGACAAATCAATACTGAAGCAGGGGGAATTCCAGTACTGCTGAAGGCTGGTTGTCTTCAAGAACTCGTTGTACTCTGGGAGCTTAGTGGAAGTATCCATGCCATATTTGGACTGCATTGGCTGTGTCTAAATATGGTTATGATTCTTATGCCTATATATGGATATGATAAGTTATATCTATATAAGGGAATGGATCGGGAAAATTACACTAGAGCCCTAGATACGTTACAACAATCTCCCACTGATGTACATAATGTCTGAGGACACAACATAGGTCATGCATGCTGTAAGGGTGTGCAGTTGAAACCTCACACTCCTATGTTGAGACTCATCATCAGTGCCAACAAATATGAAGCCCAAACACAGTGCACAGATCATGGCACAGGCAAGGTACCAACACATGTCACAGACCACCCTCCCACATGATGCGGAAATCAATGTGCAGTCTTATTTTCTTGCACCCTAGATGAACATGTGCAAATGTGATTACATACAGACCAGGGGACACATGTTAAGGATGGGAAGGGGTGAAAATGAGCACCAGGTGACTATGGGGAACCAAAAAGGCACTGCACATATAACCAGTCTGAGGAGGCACACCAACTGTGGGAGTGTAGCCAGGCTTCAGAGCACTACAAAAAGCAGGCGACACACAACACAACAAACAGCCATGTACCTCCCCCTCCTTACTGCTGTCTCTCCTGCAACTGCCCATCGAGGTCTGGGAACACCACCGCCAGGACACAGAGCATGTGGGGGGTCAGGCGACGGCGACCACCATGTCGGCTTGGAGGTGACATCTTCACGCCGAGTCCCGCACCGAATGTCCTGCCACCTCTTCTGCACGTTTCGCAGGCACCGCCGAGGGCCACCCGCAGACCTGACTACCCTGACGATGTCCCGCCAGATTTCCCCCTTCTTGTAGGCAGTTACCTGTCAGGAAGATCCAATGAGACAACATCAGTACACCTGCTCCATGTCCCAGAGACACACACTTGCACATCCTTGATAATGTGAACAGGGCATAGGATACTGACTGGACTTGCATCATTGTCCATGTGAATTTGGCCTGTGTGAAAGCCCCAATGCACCACATGGCATTGAAGCCCAACAGATGGCGTAAGGGGTGCAACACACTCACTGATCATTGCACACACTGAGCAGCGCATGCAACTGCAGGGTGTGTGACAGCACGTGCCAAGCAGTCACATATCCCACTCCACTGAAGAACCCTCAGCAGACCACACAGACACACCCTAGCACAGATCACACACCTGTCACTGACAACAGCGGATACAGCCCTCACTTTGCACATGTGACACTTGCCTGTGGGGTGTCACAGGTGTCGTGCTAGCTTTGCAAGTCGGGCACACAGCACTGCTTACTTGTCACATCAGATGGAGAGAGATGCTGCATACGCCATGCAGCAGTGTTGCAACACATCACATACATCCTCACCCACATGACAAGGCACATTCACACACACCAATGTCCATGAGGTTCAAGTTCAAGTTCAAGTTCGAGCATTTGTATAGCGCACTACTCACCCAGAGGGACTCAAGGCGCTTGGGGAAGTGGTTCGTTATTTGTCGAATAGCCATGTTTTAAGTTCTTTTCTGAAGGAGATGTGGTTTTGGGTAAGGCGGAGGTGAGTGGGGAGTGAGTTCCAGGACTTGGCAGCAAGGAAGGAGAAGGATCTGCCACCAATGGTGGATTTTCGGATACGCGGGACTGCGGCGAGGGCTTGATTGGACGTTCTTAGTTGGTGGTTGGGTTTGTAGAAGGATAGTCGAGTGTTGAGGCATTCGGGTCCTAGGTTGTAGAGGGCCTTGTGTGCGTGGGTGAGAAGGCGGAATGTAATTCTTTTGTTGACGGGAAGGCAGTGGAGGTCTTTTAGGTGTTCGGTGATGTGATCTTGGTGAGGGAGGTCTAATATGAGTCTCACTGATGTGTTTTGGATGCGTTGGAGTTTTTTCTGTAATTTTGCTGTGATTCCGGCGTATAGTGTGTTACCATAATCCAGTCGACTCGTGACCAGTGCGTGGGTGACAGTCTTTCTTGTCTCGAGGGGGATCCAGCGGAAGATCTTTTTGAGAATGCGAAGTACGTTGAAGCAGGAGGATGAGACTGTGTTGACTTGTCTGGACATCGAGAGAGAGGAGTCTAGGATGAAGCCAAGGTTACGTGCATGGTCTGTGGGTGTGGGTGCTGTGCCCAGAGCGGAAGGCCACCAAGAGTCGTCCCAGGCAGAGGGGGATGGTCCTAGGATGAGCACCTCCGTTTTGTCTGAGTTGAGTTTTAGGCAGTTATGTTTCATCCATTCGGCTACTTCTTTCATGCCTTGGTGAAGATTGGTTTTGGCGGTGTTAGAGACTTTGGTGAGGGAAAGGATTAACTGGGTATCGTCGGCGTAGGAGATGATGTTAAGGTTGTGTTGACGCGCGATGGAGGCGAGTGGACTCATGTAAACATTGAAGAGGGTGGGACTGAGTGAGGATCCTTGTGGTACGCCACATATGACTTGTGAGAAGTTGGCCTGGTATATAATGCTCACTAATTCTTAGTGATCACTTTGTACCATGCCAAGCAACCCTTATGATGATGGTTGTAATTCAACCTTGTAGACCAGTTATCCTAGTGGTAACGTGGACAAAGCAGTCTTAGGCTAAACTCTGAAAGGCATGTGAAGCCAGCTGTTATACCATACACAACCCCCTTGAATACCAAATGAAAGGGACACCACACAGATATATATTGAAAATATATATTGATTTATTAACTATTAAAATCCCCTGGACTCTTTATGAGCACAGAAGCACAAGCGTTAAATCACAAGACAGTTTAAAATACACAAAAGTTGCACAATATGGATGAGCCCTAGGGGCCACCTAAACCATATACTAAGAAAGTGGTATAAGAGATACCAAGAGGAAAGTGAAGAGGCCTAGGGCCTTGGGAATCGCTGGAGCTATTCGAGACTGGAGTTAACTAAGTCGGGAAAGGCCCACGGGACTCGGGTGCAGTGTTCAAAGTGCACGCACTTCTCAATACAAAGTCTATGGTGCGTAAAAAGCACAAAGCTAGAAAGTTAGGAACCTTCCGAGTGACCTACGGGGCTGAAACTTGAAACACAGGCCCTTGGGATGTGTACCAGTGCAGGAGCACCGGCGGAGCTGAGTTACCTCACCCACAGGAAGCGGGTGCACAGGGTCGAAGATGTGTCGGGTTTCGTCACGCTGGTCGATGGTGCTTGGAGCTGAAGATGCTGCAGGCGGCTCGATGAGAAGAGTTCCGGTGGATCCAAGGGTGGATCTGAAGAGTTGAAGACCTGAAAGCAGAGGGGACAGTGTTCAAAGTCACTAGCCAGTGACTACCGTGGAACCAGATTGGAACCAGGCGATGTCGGGTGCAAACAGGCGTTGTTGGGTAGCTTCTTTCTGCAGCCACGTGGATACCCGGGGTCGAGGACGTCCAGGAGTCGGTCACGAGCTGTCCCACGTAGGCTTCTCGCTGTTGGCGGTGTCGGCGACCTGATCGGAGCAAACAGGCCTTGGCAAATGCAAGCCACGCAGGAGTTGAAAGATGCTGTTCACTCGGACCAGCAAGGTCAGAGCGAGTGCTCCTTTTCACAGGAGCTTGGGTAGGTCTGGAGCAACCAGACCTGCTGTTTAAATCTTCGGGTTCGTCGCCAAGATGGCCGCTGGCCGCGTGGCTAGTGGCCGGGATGGCGCGTCGAGTGGCACAATGCAAAAGGGCCCCACGCAGATCGTGGAGATGCTGGAGGGCTGATCTTCGGTGCAAGGGCTGCTCGGTGGTGGGGGTTCTCAATCCCCAAAGCACAACGTCGAGGATGCCTCAGAAGCTGCGCAGTCAGCTTTTCGAGTGTCTTTCAAGAGGTCCGGTCCCACGTCACTCGGTGCCTCCACGGGTCCCTTCTTCGCAGGGACTGTGGATCGGGCTCTGAGAGGTCTGGGAGTCTGGTTCTTGTCAGGCCTGGGCTCGGTCTCCGGCGGGAGGCGGCGGCAAAGCAGACGTCGAGTTGCTGGTTGGTACCTGTGTTCACAGGGTGGTCACTCCTTGGCCACAAGGGAGATTCTTCTTCAGTCTTCTGTGCAGCAGAATGTCGAAGTCCAGTCTTCTTCTTGTTTAAAGTTGATTTCAGGATGATCTGCTGTGCAATGGCACTGCTCCCTCTCTTATTCCCATCTGAGGGGTGGATCTCCTGCTAGGTCCCTCCCCTATGGGTGGGACCAGGAAGGGGGGTGGTTACACCCCCTCTCCTTTGTCCAGCTCCTCGCCAGGACTGGGGCTGGAAAGCCCCAGAACCGGTTTGGGCTGGCTTATGCACAGGGACACCTTGTGTGCCCCAGGCATGTCTCAATCTATTCAGCCCTGTCCTACCCAATACACAAAACCCTGTCTGGGGTGGTGCTCGCACCTCCCCAGGCAGGAAACCCTTTGTCCAGGCCCTCCTCGCTGGAAGGACTCCCAGCAGCAGGAGGTCAGACATGTGTCTGTGGTGGCAGCATCCATTTTGTGATGCTGAGGCTCTGTTTAACTTTAACCAGGGTTAAGGCTACACACATGTCGTGTCCCTCTAGAAGGGTGGAATGCTATCCCCGTCGCCAGAACTGGCGAGGGGATAGTATTCCAATTCGTATGACACCTTACTCGACATGTTTTGATAAAGCCAAACCAAAGATAGCATTTAACCGCGAGGATTATAATGCACTTAAGAGTATATGGTATGGCAATATCCCAGAACAGCTTAGGGATTGGTTCCCGACAGCTGCAGACAGGCTCAGCTCATGCTAGAGCACCATCTCACATGTAACCATGCACTCTGCCCCCAGGATTGCAGGGGCCTTCCATAGGAATGGCTTACAGGTTAACATGTGTCCAGTTTAAGGTTAGATATAGGGATACTATATCTAAGTAAGAAGTGATTACACCAACTTACCCCAGCTGAGTGATCAGCCAGTTGTGTCAAATCTGGAGGCCAGGCCAGGGGTGGCACAAGACGTGCTGGAGCCCCTGGTAGGCCTTGGATGCACCTATGCCCTGGGTACCTAGGGTACACTGTTACAGGGGCCTATAAGGTGAACCAGTTCCAATTATGTTATGCACCTAGGGTACATGGAGTCCATTTTAAGGAGAGAGCAATCAGCCTGGGGCCCTGAATAGCAGGATCCCAGGCCAACTAAGTCAAAAACCAGCTAAACACCAGGCAAAAAGTTTGGGGGTAACCATAGTCAGATATCCACCTTCCTACATAACCCCCCCCCCAAACGAAAGGAGATAAGGCTATCCTTGACCAGGTAAGCCTATATTGCCTAAGTGGCCATATAAGGAAGTACCAGCTCTGGCTTGGTAACCCCCTGTCTCATGGTCCACTAAGCAATCCCTCACCCTAAGGGTATCTGAGGGTCTCCACCATAGGGAATCTCTACCTGTGGTGTGTCTTTGCAAAGTCAAAGGCTGGTGTTGAGATGGAGTACTGAAGTGAGTTTCCTCTGTAGGGCTCAGCTTCCTCCAATCACTCTCCACCATGTGTGCCTTTCTTTCTCTGACTGAGTTGCACTGTGCTCTCAGGGTCAACCTCTGGCTACCTAAAGCTGGAGGCTGGGTCCCTCTGTTTGGCTTACTGGAGGGACAGGTCAGGTTTGGGCCCTTAGGGTCCCAGGTTTGGCTGTGCCCAACAATATCCATCTGGGGGAGGTCCCTAACTACTTTTAAGGGGGATCCCTCAGGAGTTTTTAAAGCTTGCACCTCACTAGGGCTACTAGTTTCGGTGCCCCTAATCTGCTGATGGGGGTGCTTTATTTGACAGGGGGCCCTTTGGGTCTCACTGTCCTTCTTGTCCTCTGCAGCCCTGGGCTGAGTAAGGCAAGGTAGAGAGGGGCAGGTTACCTGCTCCAGACTGGGTCCCACCTGAGAAGGGTCCACTGCCATCAGAGGCTCTGTCAGGCCAGGCCTAACAACCTCTGGGACAGTTCCTTCATCAGGGGTAAGATCAGTTCCCTGAGGAGACTGATCCTTTCCTAAAGTCTGGTGGGAGGGAGATTTCTCTTCCTCCTCAATGCTCTCTGTTTGGGTGGAGTAATCCATCATTTCAGGCTTCACTACCCAGGTATCGGTTTGAGTTTGGGCTGTGGCCATCACAGCCCCACCAACCTTTTCAGGAGGAGACTCAGTTTGGGTATGGGCTGTTACTAGTACAGCCCTGCTACTCTTTCCAGGAGGGAAGTTATCTAAAGATGGGGCTGAGGTTTGCTCAGCCCTCCCAACCTTTTCAGGAAGGACATCTTGAATTGGGGCTGTAGCCATTACAGCCCCACTAACCTTTCCATGGAGATTTACCATTCTAGAATGGGTTTGCTGTTCAACCTCAGCCCAGGCTGAGATTTCCAAATCATTACCCAGTAGGCAATCTACAGGCAAGTTTGCTGACACTGCCACTCTCTTTGGGCCAGTGACACCTCCCCAGCTAAGATTGACTACTGCCATGGGATGATTGGATTCTATGCCATCAATGTTTGTCACCTGATATTTGGCATCAGGTAAAAGTTGCCTTGAGGGGACTAGACATTCAGCCACCATGGTGATGCTAGCCCCTGTGTCTCTGAAGGCCTCAACTTTCAAGCCATTGATGAGGGGCTCCTGTCTATACTTGCTCAAAGTGTTTGGGCAAGCTGTGAAATTGGCAAACCCCATGCCAGTCTCATAGACAAGAGTATCTGAGTTAGGGGACCTGGATAGGCCAGAGTCCACCTGTCCTCCAAAAGTAAACCCACCCAAATTCTTGGGGGTGCTCCCACCACCTGGGGGACCACTGCTAACAGTGACAGGAGGTGTTGGAGCCTTACCTGGAGGTATATTCTCCTTATTGCCATTCTTGGGACAACAGCTATCTGTTTTGTAATGCCCCACCTGTTTACAGGTATGACAATAAGGCTTTTTCTGGGATGTAGAAGTGTCTTGGGACCCACCCCCATTCTTGGAGTTTTGGGGCCCTGGGGAAGTCTTTTCCTTACTTTTATCCCCACCCTTCTCTTGAGGCTTGGTAGTCTCTTTCTTTTGGTCACCACCCTGGTTCTTAGGCCTGATCCTGGTTCTGACCCATTTGTCTGCCCTCCTACCCAATTCTTGTGGGGAGGTCAGATCAGAGTCAACCAGGTGCTGATGTAGAAGCTGATTTTGACAATTACTTAAGATTTGCTCTCTCATAATTAAATTATACAATCCTGTATAGTCAGTAACCTTACTTCCCAGCAACCAGCCCTCCAGAGCCTTAGTGGCACACTCAACAAATTCAGACCAGTCCTGAGTCTGTGTCTTCTGGGTATCTCTGAACATTAACCTGTACTGTTCAGTGGTTAAGCCCAACCCATCAATCAGAGCACTCTTCAGGACCAGGTAGTTTCTAGAATCCCCATCACTAACTGTGAGGAGTCTGTCTCTGCCTCTACCTTCAAAGGAGAGCCACAAGATTGCTGCCCACTGCTCCTGAGGGATCTGCTGTACCATGCAGGCTCTCTCAAGTGCAGTCATCCATTTGTGGATATCATCCCCAGCTTTGTAGGGGGGCACAATCTTACTCAGGTTTCTTGTATCAAAGGACCTGTCTTTATCCTTCTGGATATTGCTGCCACCAGTGGATCCTAATCCACTCTCTCTAGGCTGTCTTGCTCTAGCAAGTTTCTCTTGGGCCAGGGCAATTTCTAACTCTTGTCTCTGGACTCTCAATTCAGCCTCTCTAATTTGAGATTCTCTCAATTTGGCCTCATGTTCCCTTCTCTGAGGGCTAGTCATCCCCCTTCTGGAGTGACCATGAGAGCCTCTAGAAGCATGGGAGTTGTCAGAGTCACCTGAGTGAGTCCTTCTCCTCCTAGGCTTCTGGTTAAGTCCACCTGGGGGTCTGAATGGGTTGTTACCTGATTCATTCCCAAGTAAGCTTAAGTTAGCCTGGTTCAGTCTACTGACCAGCACCTGACTATCTCTGTCATCATCTGACTCACTGCTTTCCACCTCCTCCTCTTCCTCCTCTTCCTCTACATCTACCTGAGGAGCTCCAGTGGTGGAGGCTTCCTCATCTACCAGGATGATAGGGGCAGGGGTGTCTACAGTGTCATCCTCTGAAGGATGGCCTCCTTCCGCATCCCCTGTGGGGTTTGCCTTAGAGGGCTTTAGAGTCTCAGACTGGTCTAAGAGCTCTCTTAGGTGGTCTGTAGCAGGGGAAGGCCCTGTCTTCAGACCCCTTAAGACACAAAGCTGTCTTAATTCCTTAAAGGAAAAAATAGCAAATTTGGATGGTGCCCTTGGAGGGTCACTCTCAACAGGAGTAAGTCCACTGGACCCCTCTGCTCCAGACATTGCTCTAGTGTGGTGGATGTGTTGCAATCTACCTACACTGGTGTTTACCTACTAAACCTATCTAGTAGTTGTAGCTAGGGTGTGCTACTCCCTTTGCTCTACAACAACTAAGTTCAGTAGAACTTAAGTATACTAGTCTTGTTTTATATGTACCTAGCAGGTACCTGTATGATCTTTCAAATGATAATCTCAAAGATTGTAATGGTAAAACAACAGCAAGCTCAGATCCCAACGCTGCTCACCAATGTGAGAAGTTGGCCTGGTATATAATGCTCACTAATTCTTAGTGATCACTTTGTACCATGCCAAGCAACCCTTATGATGATGGTTGTAATTCAACCTTGTAGACCAGTTATCCTAGTGGTAACGTGGACAAAGCAGTCTTAGGCTAAACTCTGAAAGGCATGTGAAGCCAGCTGTTATACCATACACAACCCCCTTGAATACCAAATGAAAGGGACACCACACAGATATATATTGAAAATATATATTGATTTATTAACTATTAAAATCCCCTGGACTCTTTATGAGCACAGAAGCACAAGCGTTAAATCACAAGACAGTTTAAAATACACAAAAGTTGCACAATATGGATGAGCCCTAGGGGCCACCTAAACCATATACTAAGAAAGTGGTATAAGAGATACCAAGAGGAAAGTGAAGAGGCCTAGGGCCTTGGGAATCGCTGGAGCTATTCGAGACTGGAGTTAACTAAGTCGGGAAAGGCCCACGGGACTCGGGTGCAGTGTTCAAAGTGCACGCACTTCTCAATACAAAGTCTATGGTGCGTAAAAAGCACAAAGCTAGAAAGTTAGGAACCTTCCGAGTGACCTACGGGGCTGAAACTTGAAACACAGGCCCTTGGGATGTGTACCAGTGCAGGAGCACCGGCGGAGCTGAGTTACCTCACCCACAGGAAGCGGGTGCACCGGGTCGAAGATGTGTCGGGTTTCGTCACGCTGGTCGATGGTGCTTGGAGCTGAAGATGCTGCAGGCGGCTCGATGAGAAGAGTTCCGGTGGATCCAAGGGTGGATCTGAAGAGTTGAAGACCTGAAAGCAGAGGGGACAGTGTTCAAAGTCACTAGCCAGTGACTACCGTGGAACCAGATTGGAACCAGGCGATGTCGGGTGCAAACAGGCGTTGTCGGGTAGCTTCTTTCTGCAGCCACGTGGATACCCGGGGTCGAGGACGTCCAGGAGTCGGTCACGAGCTGTCCCACGTAGGCTTCTCGCTGTTGGCGGTGTCGGCGACCTGATCGGAGCAAACAGGCCTTGGCAAATGCAAGCCACGCAGGAGTTGAAAGATGCTGTTCACTCGGACCAGCAAGGTCAGAGCGAGTGCTCCTTTTCACAGGAGCTTGGGTAGGTCTGGAGCAACCAGACCTGCTGTTTAAATCTTCGGGTTCGTCGCCAAGATGGCCGCTGGCCGCGTGGCTAGTGGCCGGGATGGCGCGTCGAGTGGCACAATGCAAAAGGGCCCCACGCAGATCGTGGAGATGCTGGAGGGCTGATCTTCGGTGCAAGGGCTGCTCGGTGGTGGGGGTTCTCAATCCCCAAAGCACAACGTCGAGGATGCCTCAGAAGCTGCGCAGTCAGCTTTTCGAGTGTCTTTCAAGAGGTCCGGTCCCACGTCACTCGGTGCCTCCACGGGTCCCTTCTTCGCAGGGACTGTGGATCGGGCTCTGAGAGGTCTGGGAGTCTGGTTCTTGTCGGGCTCTGGGCTCGGTCTCCGGCAGGAGGCGGCGGCAAAGCAGACGTCGAGTTGCTGGTTGGTACCTGTGTTCACAGGGTGGTCACTCCTTGGCCACAAGGGAGATTCTTCTTCAGTCTTCTGTGCAGCAGAATGTCGAAGTCCAGTCTTCTTCTTGTTTAAAGTTGATTTCAGGATGATCTGCTGTGCAATGGCACTGCTCCCTCTCTTATTCCCATCTGAGGGGTGGATCTCCTGCTAGGTCCCTCCCCTATGGGTGGGACCAGGAAGGGGGGTGGTTACACCCCCTCTCCTTTGTCCAGCTCCTCGCCAGGACTGGGGCTGGAAAGCCCCAGAACCGGTTTGGGCTGGCTTATGCACAGGGACACCTTGTGTGCCCCAGGCATGTCTCAATCTATTCAGCCCTGTCCTACCCAATACACAAAACCCTGTCTGGGGTGGTGCTCACACCTCCCCAGGCAGGAAACCCTTTGTCCAGGCCCTCCTCGCTGGAAGGACTCCCAGCAGCAGGAGGTCAGACATGTGTCTGTGGTGGCAGCATCCATTTTGTGATGCTGAGGCTCTGTTTAACTTTAACCAGGGTTAAGGCTACACACATGTCGTGTCCCTCTAGAAGGGTGGAATGCTATCCCCGTCGCCAGAACTGGCGAGGGGATAGTATTCCAATTCGTATGACACCTTACTCGACATGTTTTGATAAAGCCAAACCAAAGATAGCATTTAACCGCGAGGATTATAATGCACTTAAGAGTATATGGTATGGCAATATCCCAGAACAGCTTAGGGATTGGTTCCCGACAGCTGCAGACAGGCTCAGCTCATGCTAGAGCACCATCTCACATGTAACCATGCACTCTGCCCCCAGGATTGCAGGGGCCTTCCATAGGAATGGCTTACAGGTTAACATGTGTCCAGTTTAAGGTTAGATATAGGGATACTATATCTAAGTAAGAAGTGATTACACCAACTTACCCCAGCTGAGTGATCAGCCAGTTGTGTCAAATCTGGAGGCCAGGCCAGGGGTGGCACAAGACGTGCTGGAGCCCCTGGTAGGCCTTGGATGCACCTATGCCCTGGGTACCTAGGGTACACTGTTACAGGGGCCTATAAGGTGAACCAGTTCCAATTATGTTATGCACCTAGGGTACATGGAGTCCATTTTAAGGAGAGAGCAATCAGCCTGGGGCCCTGAATAGCAGGATCCCAGGCCAACTAAGTCAAAAACCAGCTAAACACCAGGCAAAAAGTTTGGGGGTAACCATAGTCAGATATCCACCTTCCTACATGACTTCAGTGGCCTTTGAGTTGAAAGGGGGGAGTCGGACTCTTTGTGTTCTCCCAGCGAGGAATGAGATGATCCAGTCCAAGGCTTTTCCTTGTATGCCGATATTGCTGAGGCGTTGTGTAAGGGTGCTGTGGCAGACTGTGTCGAAAGCGGCGGAGAGGTCGAGTAGAATGAGGGCCACTGTTTCTCCGTTGTCCAGCAGTGTTCGGATGTCGTCGGTCGCTGCGATGAGGGCGGTTTCGGTGCTGTGTTTGGCTCGAAACCCGGATTGAGATGGATCTAGGGAGTTGTTGGATTCAAGGAAGACGGCGAGCTGGCTGTTGACGGCTTTCTCAATGACTTTGGCTGGGAATGGGAGGAGGGATATGGGTCGGTAGTTTGTAAGTTCAGAGGGGTCTGCTGTGGGTTTCATCAGAAGGGCGCTGAGTTTGGCGTGTTTCCAGCTTTCTGGAAAGGTGGCAGAGTTGAATGAGCAGTTGATGACATCACGGAGATGGGGTGCGATGATGGAGTCTGCTTTGTTAAAGATGTGGCGGGGGCAGGGGTCGGTCGGCGAGCCAGAGTGGATTGAGTTTATTAGGCGGATGGTGTCTTCAGTGGTGATTGGGTTCCAGGCGCTAAGGTTGTTAGTTGGTGGAGTAGGATCTGAGGGGGGTGGGGAGGGTTGATCGCTGGGATTATTCTCGAAGCTGTTGTGGATGTCGGCAATTTTGTTGTAAAAGAAGGAGGATAACGCATCGCAGAGGTCTTGGGAGGGAGTGATGTCGTTTGAGGCCGCGGTGGGGTTGGTGAATTCTTTGACGATGTTGAAAAGTTCCTTGCTGTTGTGAGAGTTGTTGTCGAGACGATCCTTGAATGCTGATTTCTTGGCGGATCGAATCAGTTGGTGGTGTTTGGGGGTGGCTGCCTTGAGGGTGGCCATGTTGTCGGTGGTTGGGTTTTTTCTCCATGTTTTCCCCAGGGTGCGGCAAAGCTTCTTGGATTTTTTAAGGTCATCATTGAACCAGGGAGCCTTTTTGCTGGTAGAGTTGATCTGGTGCTTTTTCAGGGGTGCTAATTCGTCAGCACTGTGGGTAATCCATTGCTTGAGATTGGTGGCCGCTTGGTTTGGGTCCAATGAGAGGGTGGGAGGGTTTTGGTTGAGTGATGTGAGGAGTTGGTCGGAGGTGATTTTGTTCCAGTTTCTCCGCGGCATAGGTTGAGGGCGGTTGTGGGTCAGGGTGGTTTTGTAGCTGAAGTGAACACAGCTGTGGTCCATCCAGTGGAGAGCTGTGGTGCAATCGAAGGAGATGTGCTTGCTGGAGGTGAAGATAGGGCCGAGCGTGTGTCCGGCTACATGGGTGGGGGTGTCAACAAGTTGTTTGAGTCCGAGATTGGCCAGGTTGTCCAGAAGGGTGGTGGTGTTGTTTTCGTGCTTGTTTTCAAAGTGGTAGTTGAGGTCTCCTAAAAGAATGTAGTTCTCGGAGGCGAGGGCATGTTGGCTGACGAACTCCGTGATGTCGTCGCAGAATTGAGTGCGGGTGCCTGGAGGCCTGTAGATGAGGGTGCCTCTAAGTGTGGTCCTAGGGTCGGTGTGGATCTGAAAGTGGAGATGTTCGGCGGTTGCAAGATTATTGTCGGAGCTTGTCGTGATTTTGATGGTGTTCCTATGGATGATGGCGATGCCTCCTCCTGTTTGAATGGAGCGGTCTTTTCGGATGATCTTGTAAGCGTCCGGTATGGCTATGGCGATGTCGGGTGCTGATGATGTGTTCATCCATGTTTCTGTAAGGAAGGCGATGTCCGGTGACGCAGTGTCGAGTAGGTCCCAGAGTTCAGTTGCGGGTCTGTGGACCGAGCGGTTGTTAAGCAGGATGCATTTCAGGTGGTTAGAGTCGGAGCTGTGTATGGAGGAAGTGGATTTGTTGAGGGTCCTGAAGCAGTTGAACTTGCAGGAGAGGCAGGCGAATGGGCCGTGGGTACGTCCTGGGGTGGCTTCGCAGCATTGCGGTGTGCGTCCGGGGTTGAGGGCGAGGAGAGTAGCGGCATCATATGTGATTCTAGTGGGTAGGGTGCGGCGGGGACCAGGGGGACAGGCGCTGGGCACGGACGGGCGTAGACGGGCTTACCTTTGGCGCACCTTCGGCGCGCATGGGGCGCGACCGCTGCGCGTGAACGCTGCACGCAAAGACATCTGTCATAAGTGGATGGTGGAGGGGCGAGGGGGGGTCAGCTGGGAGGCGGGAGCGTGGTGGGGGGGACGGGCTGGGATACACAACAACAAAATGGCCGCGAACCAAAAGGTAAACAGGACGCACTGATTAACTAGCCACAAAGCGCTATGGCAAACAATGCTGGCAGCAGAGCGCTGTAACAATTACTGCAATTCAGATTTAACAAATTACTTCAGGCACCAAAGCGCTGCTTGTCAACAAAAGCGCTAAGTTAAAATACAGTCTAGATTACTTCAGGCACCAAAACGCTGCTTGTCAACAAAAGCGCTAAGTTAAAATACAGTCTAAATTACTTCAGGCACCAAAAACGCTGCTTGGATACAAAGCGCTATATCTAATAGATGCAAGGCACGCTCAGCAGATCGCTACGATACCAGACGTTAAGGCGGGAGGGGAGCGACCGTCTCTGACGGAGTCAGGGATGGTCACAGCGTAGGGGCGGTCGGGTTAGCTCATATCTTCCAGTGGGAGAGGGGGTCAGCTGGGAGGCGGGAGCGTGGTGGGGGGGACGGGCTGGGATACACAACAACAAAATGGCCGCGAGCCAAAAGGTAAACAGGACGCACTGATTAACTAGCCACAAAGCGCTTTGGCAAACAATGCTGGCAGCAGAGCGCTGTAACAATTACTGCAATTCAGATTTAACAAATTACTTCAGGCACCAAAGCGCTGCTTGTCAACAAAAGCGCTAAGTTAAAATACAGTCTAGATTACTTCAGGCACCAAAACGCTGCTTGTCAACAAACGCGCTAAGTTAAAATACAGTCTAAATTACTGCAGGCACCAAAAACGCTGCTGGGATACAAAGCGCTATATCTAATAGATGCAAGGCACGCTCAGCAGATCGCTACGATACCAGACGTTAAGGCGGGAGGGGAGCGACCGTCTCCGATGGAGTCAGGGATGGTACACATCATTTGGACAATGTCACCACAGGTCCACTCAACTCATGAATATCTGTGAGTACAGTCACCTGTCACTCTGGGGGGACCTCAGGACATTTGTAAATAAAGATACCAAGGTCTGGCACGGCTGAATGTGTCATTCACTATGCAGTGAATGTCACAGTAAGCACAATGTAAGTGAGGAGTGAACACACATGAAATACATCATGCCCTGCATGAGAGACATCACCATGTACACCCCCTGGGACTCACTAAAAACCACATTGCCTGTCTGTCCCTCACGGACACAATGCCTGTTGTGACACTCACACAACAGGTGCACAGTCTAAGGTAGGGTAGTCAGCACTCACCTGCTCCTCTGGTCTCCCATACAGCTTGCTGTACTGTGCTAGGAGGCTGTCCAGCAGGGCCTGGTTCTCCTCCTCTGTGAAGGATGGGGCCCTTTCCACAGTACATGCCATTGTAGCCAGAGGGTGCAGAGACAGCAGCAGTGTGGTCCACTCCAATGTTGTGCAGGCAAGTGCCTTCTCAGGGGTTCTTGCTGCCTTAAATCAGTGCTGCTGAGGGGCATTCAGTTCGAGGAGTTCATAGTGATAGGTCAGATTCGTTCGCATCATACGTTTCCTCCAATTCCTTTAAACATACGGCGCTGACAGCATTTGCATCGTTCAAAATTTGAGCTTCAGCTCAACAATCATTTTCAACATTGTATTTTTTGGGCCAACTGACTTTTGCAGGTCACCTGTTAGACAGAGAGATACTAAAAAATCAGTATCCATGACACCCAGGATGCATTCAGGGCCTACTACTAGTCCCCTTATTAATTTTGAAATCCACACACGTATATGGTGCGTTTCACGCGCTCGCGTATGGCACCATTGCAATAGTGGTACGATGCGCACACACGCCCGGAAAATAGGGGTATGGTGCATTTCATATGGTGCGTTTCACATGCTGATGTGAATGCAGGGGTACAGTGCGTTTCACATGCTGATGTAAATGCAGGGGTAAAGTGCGTTTCACACGCTGATGTGAATGCAGGGGTACGGTGCGTTTCACACGTTGATGTGAATGTAGGGGTACAGTGCATTTCACACGCTGATATGAATGCAGGGGTACGGTGCATTTCACATGGTGCGTTTCACACGCTGTTGTAAATGCAGGGGTACGGTGCGTTTCACATGCTGACGTGAAT
The DNA here is from genome assembly GCF_964263255.1 of Lissotriton vulgaris. NCBI lineage: Eukaryota > Metazoa > Chordata > Amphibia > Caudata > Salamandridae > Lissotriton > Lissotriton vulgaris. The sequence goes on along the minus strand of NC_141695.1, from coordinate 156,313,230 downwards.
GCAGGGGTAGGGTGCGTTTCACACACTGATGTGAATGTAGGGGTACAGTGCGTTTCACACACTGATGTGAATGCAGGGGTACGGTGCGTTTCACACGCTGATGTGAATGCAGGAGTATGATGCATTTCGCACGGTGCATTTCACACGCTGGTGTGAATGCAGGGGTATGGTGCGTTTCACACGCTGATGTGAATGCAGGGGTACGGTGCGGTTCACACGCTGATGTGAATGCAGGGGTACAGTGCATTTCACATGCTGATGTAAATGCAGAGGTACAGTGCGTTTCACACGCTGATGTGAATGCAGGGGTACGGTGCATTTCGCATGGTGCGTTTCACACGCTGTTGTGAATGCAGGGGTACGGTGCGTTTCACCCGCTGATGTGAATGCAGGGGTTTGGTGCGGTTCACATGCTGATGAGAATGCAGGGGTAAAGTGCTGTTCACACGCTTATGTGAATGCAGGGGTACGGTGCTGTTTACATACTCACGTATGGCACTATTGCAATAGTGATACGAGGCGCACACACGGCAGGGATGTAGAGGTACGGTTTGCACAAGGATGTCTATCAAGTACTTGTCATTGCATACTTTCATGTGCAGGCCCTAGGTGTGGCAGCCAGTGATATAACACAGGGCATCTTATCTTGTTGCACAATCGATGTGTGATGACCTTTAGACACAAGTCCTGTGCGATGGGGCACTATGTGGCACACATCACCTTGATACTTGTCCCATCTGTATCATTAGGCAGATTTTGTCAGGCACAGCAACGCTGGGATAGCACAGTCATCACTACCGTCACCTGTCTCCTGATGCCAGGGACTGGGGCACTTTGTCAACCGACATGTCACGCTCAGCAGGACCCTACGTTACTAAGTCAGGTGTGTGTCATGTGTAACATTGAGCTTGCTGTTTGTATTCCGTAAACTGCATCTGCTGTTGGTGCATCTAACATGGGTCTGTGTTGAGATGGCACTGGTTTCATATCTCCGCACACCATGCCACATGTGCATATTTCCCCAGGCATACATCAGCTTGTGGAGAAGTGTGGCTCACTGGTTAGAGGAGGCAGACCTGGAAGCAGAGGTCAGCCCGGGACCAGGGTTCAATTACCGGCTCGGCGAGTCTTGAGTCCAAAAATGTCCACGGACTCGACAATTCTCGCTCCGGTGCCTACTCTATTCACGGGTTCACACTCTGGGCAATAGCTTGCTTAATTTCCACAATGGCCTCTCGCGGTGGGATGCCTGGCTTTCACCTTGTGGATACCCTGCCGGGGTTATCTCACAGGGGAATACCAGGACGGGTTCCCTAAGCAAGCGCTTAGATACCGGGTCGGTGATTTGCGCTATATAAATACATGTACATTTACATTTACATGTCTGCCTTGTGACAATGGCGGTGTTGTTTTGTTGTCACGTGTACACCTTAATCCCAATGTGTTTGATACGTACATTTGACATTCCATGTGACTTGTGCGTTTCCCTTGCAGTCAGCTGTCTGGATGGGATGACAACCGCCCACTGCAGGTATTGTGACGTGAGTCACTTCAGTGATATCTCGGGCTGTTCACTCAGACCAGCCCAGCAGCTCATTTCATGGCATGTCATGTTTATTTGTCAATCAACAGGTGTATCTGGCTTTTCGTAGGAGTGCCAGCAAGCTGTCATAGGTGTCCTGGATGTATTGCACACGCCAGACTCCATAGTGACCTGATGTCTAGTAGCAATTTTGCATGTGCTATGTACATTGCCATTGATGTTGGCTGACTGTTAATCTACATTATTCCAAATAAAGTCCTGCAGGGCACCGCCTCTACCAAGGCCATTCCCAGACTTGGCTACCATGAGGGAACGTGCATGCATCCGACGTTACAGATTCACTCAACAGTTGATTCAGGAGTTGACGAACAAGCTGGCACCACATCTCCAACCGCAATACAGGTATCCTACTGTGCTGTCCCCCAAGATAAAGGTGATGGCAGCCCTCCATTTTTTTGCTACAGGTACGTTTCAATTAACCATAGCTGATGTAGGTGGAATGTCACAGACGATGTTCAGCCGTGTCCTGCGTGATGTTTTGGCAGCCATGTTGGAGCACATTGATGAATTCATCAAATTTCCTACTCCTGAAGAGTTGAGAGATGTCAAGGGTGATTTCTATGCCCTGGGAGGGATGCCACATGTCATTGGGTCCATTGATGGGACACATGTGGCTTTGGTGCCACCACAGGCACAGGAGCAGGCATACCGCAACCAAAACATTATCATTCAATAAATGCCCTTGTGGTGTGTCTTGCTAACATGCTGATTTACCACGTTTGTGCACGTTTTCAGGATCGGTACACGAAGCATTCATCATGAGGCGTAGCAGGGTTCCTCAAATGATGCTGCAGCTGCACAATGAGCGGGAATGTCTTGTTGGTGGGTTAACTCTGTTTGTCCTGTGTGTTTCAGTATCTTTTGCTCTGATGGCATCTTCTGACCCACTTATTTACATGATTTATCTATGTAGGGGACTCGGGGTATCCCAACATGCCATGGCTAATGACACCTCTCCGCAACCCAAGAACAGCTGCAGATCAGCGGTACAATAATGCACATGGGCAGACCAGGTGAGTCATTGAGAGGACATTTGGCCTCCTGAAGAGCCGATTCTGGTGCCTCGATAAGACCGGCGGATCCCTCCCATAGGCACCGGATAAGGTCTGTAAGATCTTCATCGTGTGCTGCATGCTGCACAACATGGCAGTTGAGAAGGCAGTGCCACTCATCCTGGATCCTGAGGAACAGGAAAATCCACCCGTTGAGGATCAAGGGCTTGGTCACGATGCAAGTGATGAGGAGGAGGAGGATGATATGCGGAGTCAGCTCATACGCAACTTCTTCTCATAATTGTGAGTCACTGGGAATGAGTGGGCAAGCTTGTGGCATTGAGTAGCATGTGTTGCAATGTGTGTGCCCAGCTGACTTTATGGAAAGTGACTTTTATGTGTGTTCTGATGTGTCACGCAAGTGCTGATGTAATGCCACACAGTAATGCGCAATGACTTTCCTTGAAATTTGCATGTGTCCTACATTGTTCCTGTTTCGTAACTGCCCATGTCTTTTGCAAAGATTTTTACCGGTCAACTCTTGTGTGTCTGTCAGTCCCAGGTTGCTGTGCCTGTTCGTGTCATCTTAGTCCTCCTGCTATTCCTCATTATGATTGCAATGTGGGCTGAATCAGCGTTCCATGCACGGACATGTGTAAATGTCAATTCGGGTAAGAGATCCAAACAGGCCTTTTGGTGTTGGTATGGTTTGGGAATGTGTGGGAGCTGTTTCTGTGCATTTAGTAGTACCATGCATACAAGTCTCATCACCATGGATCAACTTACATGTTGCACCACTCCTATGAGATGCCAGTCACTCTTCTTGACAGTCATCTGTAGTGGAGTGTGGACTCTGGTGAAGGCATCAATGTTTGTAAACCTTGCCCCTGACACATTGTGGATACCACGAGTTTACATTTTGTGGGATATCACAACAACAGGCTCTATGGGGAATTGCAGCCTCGCTGTGTGCAGCAGGATGTGTTTGGCTCATCCACTTAATCTTGTGTGCCAGTACATTTGGATTTCCAACAACCATGTTGTGAAGGTGTTGGCCAGCGTATGTCCCACATTTTCTGTCAACTGTCCTGTGAGTCTGTTCGTATCGATGCATTGCCCTTTGTGCCAGTATGTCATGTCACTGTCTCGTTGCTTCCTCAGGGCCGGTGGAGAACACTGCTTTGCAAGCCTTCTTGGTAAGTTGATGAGAAATGTCTATTCCCATGAAGCCAAGAACGTTGCGCTGATGACGTCACAACGTTGCGCTGTAGCAAATGTAAACGCTTCTGTGGCACCACTCGGGTGCCGTTATTTCCAAATTTCTCTTGTGACATGCTGCATATCCTGGTCACGGTAGGGATGCTTTTGTGCCATCGCTCCTCATTACTCTCTGTTGAGTTCAGGCCCAGCAGCTTGTTCTCTTTGGCATTTCAAAGCCCAGTTGGACGAGCTGATGACTGGCTCTTGCGGGGCTTCCTTGTGTTTACCGAATTCCCTCCCTCGTTGGACGAGCTTCTTAAGGCTCTTGCGGGGGATGTGTAACTTCCCTTCTTGACCCTCACTGATTCCCTGGGGTAACTACCGATCGTTGGCTATGTGTGAGTCACGCTGCAATGCATTTGGATTTCTGTTTATTGGACCTTATTCATACACTGTGATTTTCTGGATTACCGCATGGCTTTAGTTGCCGTTCACCAGACCTGTGGATTCATTCCGGTACCGGCACAAAGATCTGAGGACTCGTGCAGGTTTTTGGGGGATCACAGACGACCGCCCAGCCCTCCAATGCCTTGCCCTCGTGCAGGTTGAAATTAATTTTCAGACGATCACCCCTGATCGCCCCAATTTAAGCACCTTTTCAGCACGCCCCAAGCAAGACAACTCAGTCCTGATGATGATCCTTACTAACGTGGATCGAAACACCATCGACTTCACAGCTTATTAATAGGCGTACTTCTCTAATGTGGTTCTAATAATGGTAATGAAATCTTTTATCTGTGATCTCACTATGTCACATGATCTGAGCCACCCACTGTAGATTACTTGCACCTTGTTCACAGTGCGCCGTCTCTGCTGTTCACTCCCCCACTTGCGTCGCCACCTTCACCACAGTCACTTTTGTAGAGCACCAAGTCTTCTATGGTTGTCACCGAATTGAATTTATGCAGTGCCTCTTAACTGTATAATACCGACCTTGAATTTATACTATAAAACAAGATGATTTACTACCTTGTCTCAAATCCAAAGAGTGTTCTCCTTTTTCCTTGCTAGTAATGCGATGTGCATGCATATTCGATTGACTGTTTATTATTTCCTATTGGGACACTGTTTATTGACTGCATCTTTAATTGCCTTGAAGCAGCCTGCAGAGCGTTATACCCCCTTCATATCGCTGCAATACTCTGCTACCTTTTATGTGTCTTCTGTGATCCCTGTGCTAGTTGCACAATCCTTGAAACAGGATCGTAATATTGGCCATTTCTTTTGCAACTCGTACAACATAATCTTTGGTGTTTTATGGTGTTTCATCACCTTTCAATGTGCTATGAATTCATGTGGATTGTTCATCTCTGTTTTCACAGCAGGGGCTTGTATTGCTCGTCCTGAAGTAAGCTCAAATTTCCCAGTTACATGGCTGTTAAGACTTTTTTGGGTATGTTCATAACTGCTGGATAAATACGTGTAAACATATGGAACAGCTTTCTTTGTAAGTGTGTAGTAATGTCCTTGTTCGATCCTCAGATCTACTAGCACTTTCATTACTGTGATCCTAACTAGGATACAGTGGCTGTTGTTTTCGTTTACAGGTGTAACAGTTATAGTATATGTCCTGTGGGATTCAGTGATTCAGTGACAAGAAGTGTTGAATCCTTATGCTTGTTTACCTTTGTTTCAGATCTCCCTCCCTGCTGTTCCCTTTCTTTCCTTCCCTCTCCTGATCACCCTTTTGAGGATGTCATTTCTACTCAGACCAAGGGGCTATCGGGAGATGGACCACTTTGATCATCACACGTTTCTGAGGATTCAAGGCCCTGACAGTCACAGGCAGTCCTGTGCACATTGTTTCACCAGCAGTACAGGTAAACTCATTAAATGACTGTTCATTTGGCACTGGCCAAGGACATTGGCTCATGCAGCATGGCCTCAACACATACTTGATCCGTTTGTGTAGTAAATGTGTTCACCACAGAACAATGTGCCTCATCACTGTCACCGCAGATCTCTTGCCACTTTGCATGCATCATCTATGGCATAATTGACAAAGATTGTGCATATGGGAGTATGTGTACTTTGCCAACATGCATGCAGTTATTCATGGCTAATATTCCCTATTGTGCATGAAGTACTCGGTTGTGTATGTATTTGTGTAGGTTGCTACCCACAACGGGCATGCAACACCTGCTGACGCTGTGTGTCCTGGGGGCAGCTTGGCCTTTTGGTGCCTGATCCTGTGCCCATCATTTTTGGTGATTGTTCATCCATTTTCTTTGAGTGACCCATGGGTAACCAGACACTCCTTCCTTTCCATACACCTGTTACACTGTGCCTTTCTAACCTCCTTGTCTTTGTGTGCTACTTTTTGCCTGGTGTCTCACCCCTTCCGCCGTCATGTGCTCACTCATTCCTGCTACTGCCTCCCCTGCGGCACCGCACCACCGAGTGCCCTGATTCTGTAACCCGCACACCTCACAGGTGCTCCTCCCTCTCTCCATCCATTCTTAATGCAGGCAGCAGCTTGTCTGTGCCACTGTTGCGCCACCTCCGTGCCAAAGGCAGGACCGTCAGCGCCAGTCAGCGCCTGCAACGTGCACAGTGCAAGACCCTCTGGTCCTTGCATGACCCACGTAACACAACAGACTCATGATCCAGCCACCCTCCAAACAATGAACACCAGACAATCAACCACCTGTTATCAGGCAACCCCTAAGCGCACACACGACAGCTTCACATGCTGTATGTGCAACTCCTACTGCCTACACCCGCTGCCCTGCCTAACAAACCATGTCTGTACAACCAGGTCATGTGCCTCCTACTGCACACCCACTCCATCCATCAGCACGCCATTGGACTCTGTTACCTCCTTAACACAACAGCCCCACACATCGCCTTCATTACGGTAACCTGGTTGAACACATCCTCAGCACACAACTTCAACATTGCCATCACAGACAGATACAAGATCACCCGCATACACCACACCAACAATCCAGGAGGATGAATTGCAATCCATTCAGAAGTAAACCCTCAGAGTCACATACAACACAAGGACACACTCAGCATTGTTAAGTACCTGCACTTCAGGTTTCACACCAACCCCCTGACCACCCTCAGTCTAACAATCATCTACAGATCTCCAGGCCTACACCCAGAATTCCGCTAAGCCATCAACAAGTACATCAGCACGCAGGCCCTCACCTACACATACTACATGTGGCAGGGGGACAGCAACTTCTGGCTGGAGGACAACCACACCACCATCCTTCATTGGTGCATCAACTTTTGCATCCAGTTCTCCGACACGCAACACACTGCCCCACACTCCGCTACAGATCCCACTAAGATGCTTGACCTAAGTCACCACAGACGAGCTGTGTGGCACCCTCGCCCATGACACTCCAACCAACGCCACCGCCACAACCTGCAACCTCACACACTGGATCAGCGACTGATCCAACACTCTTGCCACATTGGCACACTTTCCTGTGAAGCACAACAACAGTTAAGCCACCTGGGACAAGGCAGACCTACTGGACTCATACAGGTCTAGCCGGACTCTCGTGCAAACCTTGCTAAACAAACAACCATCAGTTACCTTTCAGCCCTGAAACCCGTCACACACAGACATCACCATATCATCGGCATGGACAAGAGGACATCCTTCAGGTAGGGCATAGGCACCAACACACACAACATAAAGGAGCTCATCGGCATTGTGAGTGAAATATCTAACCCCAGCTCTCCATCCAAAAGACATCCCACCCTTGCAAGGCCAAGGGGATCCCTTGCAACATTCTACCACTGCAAGCTCCTGGACATTCACGACAGCCTTGCCACACAGAGGCAGACAGTGCTATTATCCACAGGACATACCCCCTCTCAGGTCCTGGACTCCGGTCAGCAGCAAAGACACCACCCGGCTCATGTACACAATCCATTCCGGGTCTCCATCAGGACCCTTCCCACACAGCATCTCAATCACTGCATACCCCATCCTTGGAGCCCACCTCCGGCACGTCATGATTATCTCCTTTGAGTATGCCGCATTCTATGGGAGCTGGAGGCATGCAGAGACCCATGCCCTTCTTTAACATTGGACGGCAGTACCGCAGGATCACCTGGAACATCACCCTGCTTCCCTACCCGGCAAATGTCATGAATAAGACAGTAAACGAGCAACTGACCATCTCCCTCCAAGCAAACACCTCCAGGCAACCCGCCCCAGTCCATCTTCCACAGTAATCACCCCACTGCAACAGCCCTCATTGCCACCACCAACGACATCTTGCACCCTGCTCAACAATGGTGAGACCACCACCCTCACCACCTCGACCTCTCAACGGCCTTCTACACCATGTGCTACCACACTGTCAGATAACACATCTCCAATACTGTGATCCAGAGGAGGGGACAGGATGAAATCGCCAAGTACCTCACCAGCAAGGCCCAGGGAGTCCGCCTCCCCCCTTTAGCACGTAGTACACTGGGGTCATTGTGGCCATGCCCCAGGCTCATCTCTCAGCGTGACAATCTACAATGTCTCCATGACCACCCCTCTCCACCATCACATTCGCACACAATGTCATCATCATGTCCTATGCCATTCACACCCAGCTGCTCCTCACCCTCATCAAAGACCCAGCCACTACCAGATCCAACCTTCGAGAAGGCATGAGGTCCGTTGACGAATGGATGAACATCAGCCACCTGAGGCTGGACTTGGACAAGACTGATGTCATCATCTGAGGACTGTCCCCTTACGGCTGGGACAACTCCTTGTGTCACACTGGCCTGGGCAGCGCACCGACACACAGTGGCCATGCACACAAGCAGGTGTTCATCGTACATTCCTCACACACAATAACCATGCAACTCAACACCATCTCTACCTCATGCTGCAACTCCCTCCGCATGCTGCAAATGATCTTCACATAGATCCACTGCTAGGCAAGACAGACAGTCACACAGGTCCACGACACCAGCCGGCTCAACTACGGCAACACCCTCTATGCGGAAACAACAGCCAGACTTCAGGAGGACTTGTGCACATCCAGGCTGCATCCGCACACCTCATCCTCAACATCCCCTGCCTCAGCCACATGACCGTCCACCTGAGATACCTACAATAGGCTCACTGTCAACTGTAGGATCACCTTCAGACTCCTCAGTCACACTCAGGAGGCACTCCACAACCCCAGCCCCAAAGACGAACATGGACGTCTCGAATCCAACACCCCATTGCCTCTACTCCGTCCAGCCAACCTTGCCCTGGTTCACAGTACAACTGCATACAGGAGATAGTTTTCCCACATCACCAAACAGACCTGGTACTCCCTCCCTGGGCACCTCCACAGGACCCATGACCTCTACGCCTTAATAAAACTCTTCCAAAACTGTCTGTCTGAGCAGTATGGCAAGCCCCCCCCCCCCCCTCAGCAGCTTAAAACCATCACGGATGAGTATTGCACTCCATGTATGTATTTGATGATACATTGTGGCCTATGTGTGTCCTCGACCAGACTCAGATTCCAGTGTAGGGATTTGATTTGATTTGATTTGTTTTGATTTGGACTTGTAGAGCGCATGGCTGCCCTGGAGCGTCCCAGCGCTAATCCTAATCTGAACCTGGTGAACTCAAGCAAAGCAAGGTTAGAGGGTGGTAGGGAACAAAAAGGTTTTAAGTGCTCTTCTGAATTTCAAGTGATCCGGTTCCATTCGGAGTTCTCTAGGGAGAGCATTCCATTTGTTTGACACATTCAGAGAGAACCGTCGGCCTCCTGTTCGTGCTTTCCTCACTCGTGGGACAATGGCCAGATTTTCTCCATCCGAGCGAAGGGCCCTGGCCGACTTGTAAGGTCGGATCAAACCTCTCAAGGCTGGAGGGCCTTAACCTTGCAGGGTCTTATGTGCAATACAGAGAGACTTGAAAGAGACCCGCTCTTGGATGGGGAGCCAGTGCAGGGCATTCAGCAATGGTTTGGCTGAGGCCCGTCTCGGCGCCCCCATCAGCAACCTGGCTGCGGCATTCTGAGCTCGCTGAAGAGTCTTGATGGTAGCAAGAGGGGCTGCAAGGAAAAGGGAGTTACCATAATCCAGTTTGGACAAGATCAAGCCCTGGATTAACAGCTTTCTAGAATGAAACGGAAGGAGAGGGAGTACCTTCCGGGCTGCCCGGAGCAAGCCGAAGCAGCCTCCAACCACTTTCTGCGCGTGGGTCTTGAAGGTCAGTTGGGGTTCGAACCAAATCCCGAGGCTTTTTATTTGCTGCTTAGGGGGTGGAAGATCTCCCATACAGGCAGGCCACATCTCAGGGGGCAGAGAGGTGAATTGGTTGCCTAGGAGCATGATCTCCGTCTTAGATCCATTTAGTTTAAGTTTTGAACTGGACATCCAGGAGGAAATGGCTGTAAGACAATCTGGGAGATCAACCGAGCTGCCCTCATATCGCGACAGCGAGACGACAAGCTGCGTGTCGTCAGCATAACTTATAGCTTTAACCCCGAATGGGGCTATCACCTTCTCCAGCGGGGCCATGTAGACATTAAACAGTGTGGGGCTGAGGGAGGAGCCCTGCGGCACCCCACACTGAAGAGGGAAGGGCTCTGACATGGACCCATTTTCCCAGATCCTGAAGGATCTCTCCTCCAAGTAGGACTGCAACCATTTGAGGGCTGATCCTGAAATGCCCAGCAAGGCCAGGCGTTGGGCCAGGACAGCATGATCCACAGTATCGAATGCAGCACTCAGATCCAGGAGGATCAGAGCTACTGATCCCCCTGAATCCAAGATGCATCTTACCTCTTCAGTCACCGCCAGAAGGGCGGTGTCTGTGCCCTGACCCGGACGAAAACCAGTCTGAGAGTCACTGAGGAGATGGTTAACCTCTAGGTACTCGGAGATCTGCTTATTCACCACTTTTTCGGCCACTTTGCTTAGTCCAGGTAGAAGCGAGATCGGGCGAAAGTTGGCCAGATCGGAGGTGTCTAGTCCTGGTTTCTTTAAAAGTGTTTTGACTCTGGCCTGTTTCCAGCTCGGGGGCACTATGCCCGAAGATAGCGACGAGTTGAGTAACTCCGTGGCTACCGGGGCAATGATGTTTAAAGTTTGTTTAAGAATGTGCATCGGGACTGGGTCTGAGGGAGAGCCGCTTTTAATAGTGGAAAAGATATTACAAAAATCTTCTTTGGATATGGGGCTGAAAGCCTCTAGTTGGGGACAGGTAGGGTCAGGGGAAGGGATCTCGACAAGTTCAGTGATGGAGGTTTGAGGGAGGCTATCTAGGATTTTCCGAATTTTGGTGTCGAAAAATTCTGCTAACTGATTGCATCTCAGTACTGGGTCATTCTGGACCAAAGAGGGGGCTGGGACTTTAAGAAGCATGTTCACAATTTTGAATGTTTCTCTGGAGGAATTAGAAGAGAGACGAATTTTTTCTTCAAAAAAGGCAGCTTTAGATTTTTGTCGTCCTAGTTTGTAAAGTTTAAGGGCTGCTTTGTATGTGGTTTTGTGAATAGGTGCCCAGTCTTTGCGCCAGGCACGCTCGGCTCTTTTGCACTCTTTCCTGAGTTCTCTTAGTTCAGGCGAGAACCAGGGAGATTTGAACGTATTGCTCTTTTTTGTACAGAGTTTAAGAGGCAGAACCGAATCCAAGGAATTAGTGAGCCAGTCTCGAAAATTTATGTCTGCCTGAAGAACATCGGATTCTGTAGGGGGAGCAGATTTTTCGAGAGCAGTTGACAAATTGTCTACTGACAGCCTTGGCCATGGCCTTTGAAGCGTACGGGAACAAGGGATCTTGATTCCTCCTTGGTGGAGCTCCCATGAAAAAGGAACTAGGAAGTGGTCTGACCATAATATGGGCAAGGGTGGTTTAGCTTTAATCTGGGGGATGTTAGAAAAAATCGGGTCTAACAGGTGACCCTTATTATGGGTGGCTTCCTTATTTGTCAGTTCAAGATCAAAGGAGCTAAGGTTAGTAATCAGTTCAGCCCCAGAGTTATCCTTGGGATCGTCGAAGTGTATATTCAAGTCGCCCAGGATCAAAAAATTCGGGGCCTGAGAGGCAGCTGATAGGGAGATTTCTAACAGGGAGTCAGGGAAGTGTTTTAGACTCCCAGGGGGTCTATAGATGAGAAGACCTGACAGGGAGTGGGTGGGTGAGAGCTGAATGTTAAAACTAGCACTTTCTGCATCTAAAATTCCACCACCTTCAATGGCTTGAGTTTGTTCCACACTCTGGCATACTTTGACATATCCCCACAAGTATGTTTTTGACTCATGCAAAATGACTGCAACATCAATTTTCCTTGTGATTATTTTGTTTATTTATCTGTATTGTGCGTGAATCGTAAGTAAGTGATAGGTGCTGTACAAAAATTCAGGAAAGTTCACAGAGGGAGATGTGATGCCTTGCAGATTGAGTCAACAGAGTCCAGACCACAGTGCTTGGCATCATTGTTCAGACTGCAACCAGCAAGTCCATGTGGGAGAGTAGAACAGTCAATGAGGTGATGCTGTTGCACACAAGGTCAAGGTGCCAGACCAGGTGACCTGGGAGATGTGCATGGCCCAGGGCCTTTCACTTTCTTTTCCGTGGACGACCCACCTTCCTTGGGGCACCCTCATATGCAGGCCTTGACGATGCATGGGATGCTCCGTCGGACGATTCCTCCTCCTCCTCCCTCCCTGTGCCTGTTGGCGGTCTTCGCCTAGAAGTGTCTTGCATGGTGACACAGGGGGGGTGCTCCATGTTGTCTGCGATCTGACGGAGTGAATGGCTTATGTCCCTTTGCAGCGCCAGGAGCTCAGCCAGTCTTGCCTCCATCCGTCCTTGGTGTTGCTCGGCCTGCAGATCTCTGTGAGGGTCCCCTCTACCTGGCTGAACTCCCTGGTGTCCCGCCGGTATGCCTCCATGATGTTGCGTAGTTGAGACATACCGGGCCGTACAGCTGGCTGGTCAGGTTCTCGCCTCCGCCTGCCACCACTCCCACCACCCCTGCCCACATGAGCCTGGCCTGCCGTTGTGGGCACATCGGGTCGATGGGACCCCTGAGGGATGGCAGTGGTGGTGTTGTCTGCCACCTCCTGGGTGCCCGGCGAACCTTGTCCCTCATTGTCAGACTGGCTCAGTTGTTGACTATGGGCAGGGCTCCGAGATGTCTGCTGGGATGTGGCAGGAATGGTGGTGGTGGTTGGCGCAGATGTTCCTGATCCAGGTGCTGCACGGGTTTGGGAACCAGAGGTGCCTAGTTGGTCGGGGTCTTCCGTGGAGTGGTGAGAGGCGTCGCTGTTGGTGGGATCAGGGTCCTGCGGAGCCTTGGACTGTGATTCATCTCCTCCATTGTTAGGGGTAGATTCCGCACGTTGTCCTGTGGGTGTGAGAGAAAGACAATGTTAATGTGATTTAATGCAACATCCATTTTTCATACACATTGTAGTTGGCACTGTTCCACTTGGTAGTTGTCTATGCTTTGGATTGTCCTCAATGTTCACTTGTGGATGGGTATGTTGTGGGGTCAGATTGATCTGTGCTCAGGAGTCATTGACATGTAGGGGCATATTTACAATATCTGACACAGCCCTGCATATCAGCAGGGATTCGCCAGTCATTGTGCACCACAGCTGTGCCAGCATGGATGCGACACATTTACAATGCGGAGCACCAAGGTGGAAAAACGGCACAGCTGCGTCACGCATCTGTGCCGTAGAAGTGGCGCATTGCTGGAGTTGCGTCACCGGTGCAATGCAGCTCCAGCAATGCTCTGTGGGGCCCTATCTGCACAATGCTGCATCAATCCTTATGCCTGCTTCAAGCATGCACTGGGTTTTGACGCAGCATATGCTTAAAAGTGACTGAGTGAAATCTTGTAGATTTCATTCAGCCACTTTTGGGAGGCGTTGCGGCGCCAGAAAGCCCAACCCCCCCCTCCCGCGCCAGGACACCTACTTCTGGCGCAGGGCTTTAGAACGTGACACATCTCCCAGATGCGTCACCTTGTAAATACACAGCACCATGATGCCTTTTTTGTGCGGCCGCTGCATCACAAAGGTGACGTGAAAGAAGCACAAGGGGCTTGTGAATCTGCAACGTGCATTTTTAGCTTAGATGCTTCAGCAGATCTGTATTGGTTTTGTTGTGTTACATGACCATTGTGTCAGTGGGGCATTCCATTGCCTGTACCAGGAGGGTATGTTTGTGTAAGGGGTGTGTGTGACAGGCCGTGCTGGTAGTTGCAGTCTTATTTGGAACTGGGATTCCCTCATGGTGTGGCTGTCCCCCCATGGAGCATACTGCCATGACAGTGGTTGTGAGTTACTGTCCAAGAGATCTGACCTTGTTGTCCTGGTGTTTGTGTTTGCACTGGTCACAGGGGGCCTTGTGCTGCCTACACCAGGGCCCAGTGCCAGCTATCTTGTCAGTACTTTCCCACTCCCTGTACATTGAGCATGGTTCATGGGTGTGTACCTGGGCCATATGGGATGAGGGCAATTGGGCATGGACGTCCACAGAAATGTTTCTAGGGGTGAGCATATTTTTAACTTCATCACCATCCTCCTTGCACCCTTCTTCCCACTGCCTTGCACCCTTCTCCCCCTCCCCCTTGCACCCTTCTCCCCCACCACCTTGTACCCTGCTCCAACTCCACCTTGCACCATTTTCTAGCTTGCATCCATCTCCCCACTGCCTTGCACACTTCTCGCCCTCCCCCTTGCACCTTCTCCCCCTCCTCCTTGCACCCTTCTCCCCCTCCCCCTTGCACACTTCTCCCCTCCCACTGGCACCCTTTTCACACTCTGCCTTCTCGGAAACCCCCTTGCATCCTTCCCATCCAATGGAGGGGGCTGCCACCTGGAACAATGTCACCATTTCAAAAAAATGATGGGCTAGGTCAGACACTGACAGGGCCCACACCAGACGCACTGGCGATCCACGGGGGACAAGAGCCCCCTTGCCACCCCCTGCAGACGCCCATGCAATTGGGTCTGATTTGGAGTCCCACAATGCATTTTGTGACACCCACCCTCCCAGCATACCGGACGTCCATTTTTGGGTCTGTGCTTCCTGTAGCATAGGACAAAGCATGGGCTTGCTTTCTCAATGGGGCATACACATGTTAGTGACATTAGCGATGTTTTTGGATGTAGTTGTGGGCGGTGGGCGCTTGGGGGTTGGTGCGGGCATTTTTTGTACTTGGGGTGTGGATGCCATTACCCCCATGTTACATGAGATGTTTGTGTACTCACCAGGCTCTACGACTCCTTCAATTCCATGTACTCCCACCGGCAGTAGCAGGGCCATCACCTTCTCCTCCCAGGGCTGGTACTGTTCTGGTCTGCGGGGACCACCACCTCCAGTGTGCTGGCTCTGTAGGTACTCCTCGTCCATCTTCCGCTTGACCATCCTCCGCAGATCGTACCACCTGGCCTGGCACTCCTTCCTTGTGCGTTTGATGGGGGCAACAGCATTCACCCTATTGATTATCCTCTCCCACAGCTGTGTTTTCTCAGCTATGCTGGTCCGTCTGACCAATGTGCAATGTTTTACGAGGTTCGCGTGCGCTTCGTTTAGGGGGGTTCAGATCGTATTTGATTTTGTGGGTTGCTCATACGTGAAGTTTTTACGGGGTTTGCGTGAGCTTTGCTCAGGGGGGGTTCGTCTCGTATTTGATTTTGTGGCTCGCTCATACGAGAAGTTTTCCGTACTAATCGCAGCTCAGACGCGACGTTTCCCAGACAAATCACATTCTGATTACCCGGTCTGGATAGTACTTGTCGGGTCGTACAGCATGTTTACGATTCGTACGGTTCACTTTCACGGTCCGTTTCGTGCGGATTTTCCCTTGCTTTTCGTGCGGTTCGCGAAGATTCGGGAGTATTTTTTACCTACAGACCTTAGTACGCGATTCGAACGGATTCGTATGATTCGCACGGAAACGGCTCCGAATTCAAATCGTCGCATTTTATTTTATTTATCTTATATTCTTGTATAGCGCCTGAATAGACCCCCAAAGGGGTATCTCCGCGCTTTGCCAGTAAGAATATAACTCCAGATGGTCTTGTTCAGAGGGGATAGTACATATTACAAAGGGAGAGTCAATTGCTGGTAAATAAGTGTGTTTTTAAGATCTTCCGAAAGGTCAGATGGCTGGTGAGTGATCTCAACTCAAGAGGTAGAGAGTTCCAGAGCACTGGTCCCACATTGGCCAGCGCTCGGCCTCCTTGTCTGGACTTCTTTATTCTAGGTATCTGCAGTAGCTGCAGGTTACTAGAGCGCAGAGAGCGCCCAGGAACATATGGCTGAAAGATTTTGGCCAGATATTTTGGGCCTTCGCCTATCACACTTTTGTGAATGGTACATAGAGTCTTAAACTGTACTCGCTTCCTCACTGGTAACCAGTGGAGTCTAGTCAGCGGGGGGCGAGAAGGAGTCCTAGAGGGAACATTCAGGTATGTCCTTGCTGCCGTATTTTGGATTACTTGTAACTTATTAAGTTGCCCTTCATTAGCTCCTAAAAGAAGACCGTTACAGTAATCCACTCTGCTGATGACTAGCGCCTGCACAAGTGTTTTCCTGTGGCAGTCTGGCAAATAGGGAAACACTCTTCTTAGCATCCCAATTGCCCGAAAGCAGGTACTAGCCACTTGGTTTACGTGGTCTTTAAAAGTGAGTGTCTGATCTAATAACACTCCCAAGTTTTTTACCGTGCTCTTAGGGCTGGGAACAGGTCCTAATTCTAAAGGCCACCATTCAGGTGACCAGTGTGTTGCCGCTTGTCCAAACAACATGACCTCTGTTTTCCCTACGTTGCATTGAAGACAGTTTGATGACATCCACTCAGATATTGCTCTCATTCCATCTGCAAATGATCTTTTTATTGCAGGTGTCAGACTTTTGAAAGGAAAGAGGAGTTGGGTGTCGTCGGCGTACGACACCGGGGTAAACCCAAATGATCTTGCTAAGTTGGCCAACGGGGCCACATACACATTGAATAGTGTCGGGCTTAAACATGAGCCCTGTGGCACTCCCTTGTTGAGGTCCCTATTAAGCATGGGCGAATTTTGCGAATCTGGCGTTCGCAAATTTTGCGAATTTGCGAACTCGCAATCCGCAAAATCCGCGAATTCTCGCAAATTTGCAGATTTTTTTTTGTGTGTTCGCAAGGATTTCTGCCAGTTCGCAAGGATTTCTGCCAGTTCGCGAGGGTTTTGTACCAGTTCGCATTTGCGAACTTACATGTCGGCGCGCAACGGTCATGATTATGTTGTTTCTACGTCTGGTTCATCATCACAGGTTCCCAGCACCCTCTGTTTCACCCCTGCCACCCTCTGTTTCACCCATGCCACCCTCTGGTACATCAATGCCACCCTCTGGTTCATCATCACTGTAGATTATGGGGGGAAAAAGCAAGCACACCTGCCTGCTTCAACTGACATGAATTAATTTGGGGTTGATTTATTAATGTGTCACTGTTTTAAAATTAGTCTGGCACCTGCTTCCTTATCTGTAATTTGCTTTCTGTTGCAGTGCAATTTTTTTTTCCAGGACCTTTGTGGCCTACTTGTAGCTATTCTATGAGCCTGCTGTGAGGGTCAGAGCAGGGTCATACAATTGTTGCAACTAGCAACTGAACTCTGGAGGGGCCCTTGTCAGGAAGCACTACAGGGAATGGTTACTAATGATGAGTTTGAACTTTTGAAACTGCTGAATGCTTTTTTTGTGTTCGCAAGGATTTCTGCCAGTTCGCAAGGATTTCTGCCAGTTCGCGAGGGTTTTGTACCAGTTCGCAATTGCGAACTTACATGTCGGCTCGCAACGGTCACGATTATGTTGTTTCTACGTCTGGTTCATCATCACAGGTTCCCAGCACCCTCTGTTTCACCCCTGCCACCCTCTGTTTTACCCATGCCACCCTCTGGTACATCAATGCCACCCTCTGGTTCATCATCACTGTAGATTATGGGGGGTAAAAGCAAGCACACCTGCCTGCTTCAACTGACATGAATTAATTTGGGGTTGATTTATTAATGTGTCACTGTTTTAAAATTCCAGTCTGGCACCTGCTTCCTTATCTGTAATTTGCTTTCTGTTGCAGTGCAATTTTTTTTCCAGGACCTTTGTGGCCTACTTGTAGCTATTCTATGAGCCTGCTGTGAGGGTCAGAGCAGGGTCATACAATTGTTGCAACTAGCAACTGAACTCTGGAGGGGCCCTTGTCAGGAAGCACTACAGGGAATGGTTACTAATGATGAGTTTGAACTTTTGAACCTGCTGAATGCTTTTTTTGTGTTCGCAAGGATTTCTGCCAGTTCGCAAGGATTTCTGCCAGTTCGCGAGGGTTTTGTACCAGTTCGCAATTGCGAACTTACATGTCGGCTCGCAACGGTCACGATTATGTTGTTTCTACATCTGGTTAATCATCACAGGTTCCCAGCACCCTCTGTTTCACCCCTGCCACCCTCTGTTTCACCCATGCCACCCTCTGGTTCATCATCACTGTAGATTATGGGGGGAAAAAGCAAGCACACCTGCCTGCTTCAACTGACATGAATTAATTTGGGGTTGATTTATTAATGTGTCACTGTTTTAAAATTCCAGTCTGGCACCTGCTTCCTTATCTGTAATTTGCTTTCTGTTGCAGTGCAATTTTTTTTCTCCAGGACCTTTGTGGCCTACTTGTAGCTATTCTATGAGCCTGCTGTGAGGGTCAGAGCAGGGTCATACAATTGTTGCAACTAGCAACTGAACTCTGGAGGGGCCCTTGCCAGGAAGCACTACAGGGAATGGTTACTAATGATGAGTTTGAACTTTTGAACCTGCTGAATGCTTTTTTTGTGTTCGCAAGGATTTCTGCCAGTTCGCAAGGATTTCTGCCAGTTCGCGAGGGTTTTGTACCAGTTCGCAATTGCGAACTTACACCGCACGCCGCAAAATTGTATCACCAAGAAAAAAAAATCCGCTGCGTGCGAATTTGTGGATTTTGGGTAAATTCGCGAGCGTTCGCGGATTGCGAATTTACCGAAAATCCGCAAAATCCGCGAGCGTGACGGATTTTGCGCCCATGCTTACTCCCTATAGGTGGATTTGTGGGAGCCCAGCCTAACTTCTTGGGAGCGGCCAGATAGAAAACTTTTCATCCATGACAGAGCCACTCCTTCCAAGCCTACGTCCTTTAGACGATCGAGAAGCACCGTGTGAGACACCGTATCAAAAGCGGCGGAGAGGTCCAACAGCACCAGAATCATAGAACTGCCCTCATCCAGTGCCATTTTGATGTTATTGGTCACTGTTTGAAGGGCTGGTTCGGTGCTGTGGTTAGGCCTGAACCCAGATTGCGAGTAGTGCAGGCCCTCCGTCGCTTCTAGATGTTCTGATAGATAGGTGTTCACGTGCTTCTCTGCTATCTTGCCGATGTAAGGCAGGAGTGAGATAGGACGCAGGTTTGAGAGGTCTGTCCATGGAGATGCCGCTTTTTTCTGTATTGGGTTTACCACCGCTCTTTTCCAGTCTGCCGGACCTGTCCTTTCATGAGAGAGATGTTAATAACACTCTGTATGGAGGGTCCCAAGAGAGAAATCAAAGGGACAACCATCTTGGCAGGGAGGAGGTCATTTGGAGATCCAGATTTAATATGAGTGATAAGAGGAAGGAGCTCTGCATTGTCAATTGGAGGAAAGGATAGTAGCAGATGTCTGTTATGCTTTAGCTGGATCGGGGATAGGGGCTTATTAATATCACCCATGTTGTTGTTAGCTGCCACTATTCTTTCATAAA
The DNA here is from genome assembly GCF_964263255.1 of Lissotriton vulgaris. NCBI lineage: Eukaryota > Metazoa > Chordata > Amphibia > Caudata > Salamandridae > Lissotriton > Lissotriton vulgaris. The sequence goes on along the minus strand of NC_141695.1, from coordinate 156,293,645 downwards.
TAGTGTTTATTTTGTCCTCAAAGAATAGCGAGATTTCATCGCATAGAGTCTGCGAGAAATCATCAGAGCTCTCACATGCGGCAGGTTTTACAAAATTTTGCTAAATTTTAAAAAGCTCCTTGGGACAGTTACCCGCTTCTGCTAACTGTTGCATTAGGCGGTGTTTCCTAGCTTGCTTTATATTTTTATAGTATATTAATTGGGCATCTAGAAAAACTGCTCGAGTCTCCTCGTATGGAATAGTTTCCCGAATCGGAATCGACCCCCAAATATGAAATTTACACCTATCACTTATTAAATATAATAAAGTAACCCAATCTTATACTATAGGAGGGGTAGACCATACAGTAGTAAAATCTGAATTTAGGAGTTGTTTTTATTACTAACACATATAAACACATAAAACTAAAAAGTCAATGCCCAACCCTTTAAATACACTGCACCCTGCCCTATGGGGTGTCTACTTCTTACCTTAGGGGTGACCTAAATGTATTAAAAATTGAGTTTAGGACTGGATAGGGGTTTATTTTGCAGTACAAATTGTAGTTAAAAACTGCACAAGCTGCAATGGCAGGCCTGAGAAAGGTTTTAAGGAGCTACTTAAGAGGGTGGCATAATTAGTGCTGCAGGACCAGTAGTGGTGCAAAAGGGGGAGGTGATGGACGGAGCATCTGAATCAATCAAACACTCACACCCAGTCAAAAGATCTGGGTTTAATCCATCACCGTTCTTTAGCCCACTCTGCCACCCCAGTTCAGACATGGCTATAAGCAAATCAGTCTGACCCTGTGCCTCATGGGAACAGTCCAGCCCGAACTGCCAAGCCATGTCTTCCCTGGACCGGAAACAAGCTTCCGAGGACCAGTTTCTGGCATTCCAGCCGTCTTCAGCCCGGGTTGCTTGAATCCAGTGGCAAAGTGAGCAAGGGATTCACATCTGAGCATACCCTGCCACACCTATGGCGGCCAAAAGCGGTACAAAAGGGGGTGGTGATGGACGGAGCATCTGAATCAATCAAGCACTCACACCCAGTCAAAAGATCTGGGTTTAATCCATCACTGTTCTTCAGCCTACTCTGCCACCCCAGTTCAGACATGGCTATATGCAAATCAGTCTGACCCTGTGCCTCATGGGAACAGTCCAGCCCGAACTGCCAAGTCATGTCTTCCCTGGACCGGAAACAAGCTTCCGAGGACCGGTTTCTGGCAGTCCAGCCCTCTTCAGCCCGGCTTGCTTGAATCCAGTGGCAAAGTGAGCAAGGGACTCATGTCTGAGCATACCCTGCCACACTTATGGCGGCCAAAAGCGGTACAAAAGGGGGTGGTGATGGACGAAGCATCTGAATCAATCAAACACTCACACCCAGTCAAAAGATCTGTGTTTAATCCATCACCGTTCTTTAGCCCACTCAGCCACCCCAGTTCAGACATGGCTATATGCAAATCAGTCTGACCCTGTGCCTCATGGGAACAGTACAGCCCAAACTGCCAAGCCCTGTCTTCCCTGGACCGGAAACAAGCTACCGAGTACCGGTTTCTGGCATTCCAGCCGTCTTCAGCCGGCTTGCTTGAATCCAGTGGCAAAGTGAGCAACGGAATCACGTCTGAGCATACCCTGCCACACTTATGGCGGCAAAAAGCGGTACAAAAGGGGGTGGTGATGGACGGAGCATCTGAATCAATCAAACACTCACACCCAGTCAAAGGATATGGGTTTAAACCATCACCGTTCTTTAGCCCACTCTGCCACCCCAGTTCAGACATGGCTGTATGCAAATCAGTCTGACCCTGTGCCTCATGGGAACAGTTCAGCCCGAACTGCCAAGCCATGTCTTCCCTGGACTGGAAATAAGCTTCCGAGGACCGGTTTCTGGCATTCCAGCCGTCTTCAGCCCGGCTTGCTTGAATCCAGTGGCAAAGTGAGCAAGGGACTCATGTCTGAGCATACCCTGCCACACTTATGGCGGCCAAAAGTGGTACAAAAGAGGGTGGTGATGGACGGAGGATCTGAATCAATCAAACACTCATGCCCAGTCAAAAGATCTGGGTTTAATCCATCACCGTTCTTTAGCCCACTCTGCCACCCCAGTTCAGACATGGCTCTATGCAAATCAGTCTGACCCTCTGCCTCATGGGAACAGTCCAGCCCGAACTGCCAAGCCATGTCTTCCCTGGACCAGAAACAAGCTTCCGAAGACCGGTTTCTGGCATTCCAGCCATCTTCAGCCCGGCTTGCTTGAATCCAGTGGCAAAGTGAGCAAGGGACTGGGGTGGCAGAGTGGGCTAAAGAACGGTGATAGATTAAACCCAGATCTTTTGACTGGGTGTGAGTGTTTGATTGATTCAGATGCTCCGTCCATCACCACCCCCTTTTGTACCGTTTTTGGCCGCCATAAGTGTGGCAGGGTGTCCTCAGACGTGAGTCCCTTGCTCACTTTGCCACTGGATTCAAGCAAGCCGGGCTGAAGACGGCTGGAATGCCAGAAACCGGTCCTCTGTAGCTTGTTTCCGGTCCAGCGAAGACATGGCTTGGCAGTTCGGGCTTGACTGTTCCCGTGAGGCACAGGGTCAGACTGATTTACATATAGCCATGTCTGAACTGCGGTGGCAGGGTGGGCTAAAGAACAGTGATGGATTAAACCCAGATCTTTTGACTGGGTGTGAGTGTTTGATTGATTCAGATGCTCCGTCTATCACCACCCCCTTTTGTACCGCTTTTGGCCGCCATAAGTGTGGCAGGGTATGCTCAGACGTGAGTCTCTTGCTCACTTTGACACTGGATTCAAGCAAGCCGGGCTGAAGACGGCTGGAATGCCAGAAACCGGTCCTCGGTAGCTTTTTTCCTGTCCAGGGAAGACATGGCTTGGCAGTTCGGGCTGGACTGTTCCCATGAGGCACAGGGTCAGACTGATTTGCATATAGCCATGTCTGAACTGGGGTGGCAGAGTGGGCTAAAGAACGGTGATGGATTAAACACAGATCTTTTGACTGGGTGTGAGTTTCTGATTGATTCAGATGCTCCGTCCATAACCACCCCCTTTTGTACCGCTTTTGGCCGCCATAAGTGTGGCAGGGTATGCTCAGACGTGAGTCCCTTGCTCACTTTGCCACTGGATTCAAGCAAGCCGGGCTGAAGACGGCTGGAATGCCAGAAACCGGTCCTCGGTAGCTTGTTTCCGGTCCAGGGAAGACTTGGCTTGGCAGTTCGGGCTGGACTGTTCCTATGAGGCACAGGGTTAGACTGATTTGCATATAGCCATGTCTGAACTGGGGTGGCAGAGTGGGCTAAAGAACGGTGATGAATTAAACCCAGATCTATTGACTGGGTGTGAGTGTTTGATTGATTCAGATGCTCCGTCGATCACCACCCCCTTTTGTACCACTTTTGGCCGCCATAAGTGTGGCAGGGTATGCTCAGACGTGAGTCCCTTGCTCACTTTGCCACTGGATTCAAGCAAGCTGGGCTGAAGATGGCTGGAATGCCAGAAACCGGTCCTCTGTAGCTTGTTTCCGGTCCAGGGAAGAAATGGCTTGGCAGTTCGGGCTGGAATGTTCCCATGAGGCACAGGGTCAGACTGATTTGCATAGAGCCATGTCTGAACTGGGGTGGCAGAGTGGGCTAAAGAACGGTGATGGATTAAACCCAGATCTTTTGACTGGGTGTGAGTGTTTGATTGATTCAGATGCTCTGTCCATCACCACCCCCTTTTGTACCGCTTTTGGCCGCCATAAATCTGGCAGGGTATTGTCAGACATGAGTCCCTTGCTCACTTTGCCACTGGATTCAAGCAAGCCGGGCTGAAGACGGCTGGAATGCCAGAAACCTGTCCTCGGTAGCTTGTTTCCGGTCCAGGGAAGACATGGCTTGGCAGTTCGGGTTGGACTGTTCCCATGAGGCACAGGGTCAGACTGATTTGCATATAGCCATATCTGAACTGGGGTGGCAGAGTGGGCTAAAGAACAGTGATGGATTAAACCCAGATCTTTTTACCGCTGCAGGACAAGTAGTAGCATTTAGTTTATCTGTTTTGGGTATATAGTATCCTGATTTACTAGTGTCTAATAGATATATTAAGTATGCCAATCAACTGTAAGCCACTTTTGCCATATTTTAGGGATTGAGCACAAACACTTTAGAACTGGTTAGCAGTGGTAAAGTGCTCAGAGTCCTAAGGGCAACAAAGTCAGCAAAACAGGAGGGGAGAAGGCAAAGAAATTGGGTGAAGACAACCTTAAGGCTGACTCATCTAACATCTGCCTAACTGCCCCATCTGAAAATAGGTACAACTACTGAACCTCCTGGGAGTGCTCTTGTGGTTCGTTGCTCCCATGCCCTTTTCCATTTGTGAAGCAGCTTCCTTTTATGTTAACATCATTGTTCAAGACTTTCTAAGAAAAGAAGACTGAGTCAGCAACTTACTGACCACCTGCAGAAGAATCTGCACACATTTTAGCCATTCTTTTAAAGCCCGAAAGCAGCTGATGATCATTCAACATGATAATAGAATGCCAGTTAAAGCACTCATCCAGGAGGTGCAAACACGTTGGAATTCAACTTATTACATGCTTGAACATCTGTTTGAGCAGTACAGACAAATCAATGAATATGTCATTCAAAGAGGAGATGCTACTGTGAAAGGCATGGTCATTGACATGGACCAATGGGGCCTAGTCAAATGCCTGACAGAGATGCTACTTCTTTTCGAGGTCTTCGCATGTGAAGTCAGCAAGAAGGACTGTTCTATGGGCCAAGTTATCCCATTGTTGCACATGCTATAGGACCAGCTGAATGGGGTGTCTGCAATCTACGCAGATGTAGGAGGAAAAAAGAAGCATATGAGTTGGTGGAGAGCTTAACCCTTCACTTATCTGAAAACACAAAGGCACAAAGAGGCATTGTGTCATCTAACCATTACATTTGTGCCACAATTCTGGATCTACGGTACAAACCATTACTGTACACTTTCATTCCTTGTTGGGTCACTCTATTTATAGGTTTATGGACCTGATGTCAGCTTTTGACTGGGTGCAGAGAGGAAGACTTTGGGAGAAGATGCTGGGTATGAGCATTGAACCAGCTATTGTCCACTTTTTAGCAGCTATGCACCAAGATGTAATGGGGATTATTCAGTATGGTGCAGGTGGCAAACTCACAACCCCAGTAAAAATTACTTGTGGGGTTTACCAGGGCTGTGTTCTGACACCATTTTTATTCTGCCGATACATAAACGACCTAGAAAATCATATTAAACATGGGAATGTACACGTTCCCATGATAGGTCGCAGCTTCTTACCTGCCTTATTATATGCCGATGATTGTGTCCTAATGTCAAGAACGGGTGTGGGGCTGCAGCGGCTTTTAACCAGGTTCAATGATTTTATGACTGACCTCGGTTTGAAAATTAATGTCGGGAAATCCCACATCATGGTGGTGGGAAAATCCCCTCCCCCCCATTTTAAAAACCTGTTTAATAAATAACGAAAAATTGTACTAAGGGCCCACTTTTTGCTATCTAGGAATTTTGTTTGAACAAAAAAGCACCTGGAATCATTTAATAGAATCCAGAATTTGTGGTTTTAATAAAAATCTGGAGGCACTTACTAGATTCACTAAAAATCTGGGCTCAAAACCAATTAATGCCATTATCAACATTTATAAAGCCCACACATGTGCTGTTTCCTTGTATGGTGCTGGAGTTTGGGATTTCTGTAAGGCAAGGGGTCTCCAAAGAGCAGAGAAAATGTTTATGAAGCGCTTGCTGACAGTCCCTAAATGTACTTCTGCTACTGTCTGTCATAGCGAACTGGGTTTGGTCCCTCTGACTTTTCGAATACAACTAGCACCAATACTCCTGTGGCACACTATTTGGGCTTAGGACGAAACAGCTTTAAATTGTGCTATTATTTTAGATTGTTTGAAACTAGAGTGCACAACAAAAATACCTTGGCTCAATTATAATGAAAATCATTTAGAGATTATTGGTGTGGTGGGTTGTCTTCATAACCCAGAGATAATTTTGAAGACATCAAAAGCGAAGTTGAAAAATTATTTTTTAACAAACTTTTATTCCACCAGAAAAACCAGAGAGATAGAAAAAAAGGGTTGTAGAACACTCACTGCTAGTTTGCACTCCAGGTATTGAAGCTAATCTTTCTTTTTATTTTAGCCCTGCTAACCTGTTTTATCTAATAAGATTCAGGTTTAGATGATAAGTTGGAACCATGTCCATGTGACTTGGAGTCGGTCCAAAGTACCTTACATTTCATGTTTTTTTGTAAACTTTATACTGAGCCTAGGCATGTCTTTTTAATTCCTATTTTAAAAATTTAAAATATAAGAAAGTGTTGGGCTGCATCATATTCCCTCTAGCTTTTAAAAGATTAATTGACTTGTTTAATGATTTACAGATACATCTCATCTGCTTTTCGGTTGTGGGATATTGTCGAAAAGTGATTTTATAAACCATTTGTATTTTGTGCTTAGCTTTTAAAGAGGCTTCTTTGTAGAAACACTCACTAATGATATTGATATTCGGAAAAGGTAATTGTTACTGTCATGGAATTATCGAGTTGTGTATACTTTACCTACTTGTTTTTAGTTTTAATTGTTTTTAAGATGTATTCTTTTATGGTTGAGAGTCAACTGAATACAAATCTTTGACTGACTGACTGACTGACTTTCATTCCTTTTTCAGACGGGGATTTTGACAACTACAAAACTTTGATAGCTGTGGAAGTCAGTCAGCTAGAAAAAGAACAGCCAGGAATTAGAGGCCCACTACTACAGGGTACAATAAGTACAGCAGGGCAGTCGGCTTCAAGTGCAACTTCAGAGCCTGAAGGCAGTGCGGTTGGCTCACGGGAACCAAAACCACCAGCAACACCACAAACAACATCAACAACAACAACAAGAGCATCAGACCCAAAATCGGCAAAGGAATGGTTTCTAAAGCAAGGTCCTAAGTCCAGTGCTGAGGCAAAGGCAAAAAAGGCCAAGCAAAACAGAGCACCCATGAGCATTGAGAGGATGGTCCAGGCCTATCGGGAAGACCCAACAGAGGTGTACTTTGATCAAAGCCCATTGCTGTATAGGTATGGGAAAAGGCGCCAATGGCCAGTGCTCAGCAGGCTAGCAATAAACTATCTGGCTTGGCCTAACACAAGTGTCTCCTTTGAGCGTGTTTTCAGTGCTGCTGGTGCCATTCTGACAGTGAGGAGGACCAGTCTCTCGCCCCAAAATGTGGAGAGGTTAAAAATTAAAAAAAATATTCAGAACTTTATACCACCAGATTACACAATATCCGAAGTAGCACAGCAGGAACATGATGATGGCGACTCAGGTCATGGAAGTAGTGTGTTAGGTGACCTACTTCTGGGTGAACCACCAGAGGTTGAGTACAAACCCTACTTCCCTGACAACTAGGCTTTCGAGTTACTTTCTTTCTTGCTTTGACACCCAAAAAAAAAGCCCCCCAAAAAGATATAGCTATGGAATATTATTTACTTTTATTATTTGTGTGTGTCACTGTCTTTCTGGTCTGAATCACAACAAATCCATCAGGATTGGAGTTGCAACTTTGTGCAGTCAGTGAAGAAGTAATTCCGCTCCTCCGAGTCCTGACTCGCCCTAAATCCATTTCCCTAAAGCCAGACATTGTATGGAGAATAGTACAATAAATGTGAAATGTGTGCCTGCCTCAAGTACCTCTAGAACCTGACTATATATCTATCCTACTTTCCGAGCCTAGAGGGACTGAACCGGAAGAACAGGTAAATGATGGCATGCATTGCACGCTGACGCTGAGTGATTGGTGTTTGTGTTGTTGTGCATGAAGTTTACTAGTATTTAATCGGCAACCATAAAAAAGTGACTGAAGTCAATGTTCACTTCTTGTTGTACAATAACAAAATTGTACTACTGCAGGTCGATCCATTGCATTTTTGATTCTGGACTCACTCGGGACACTACAGAGTTGGACACCATGACCATACCATACTCGCAGTCAGTCAGTGGGATCAGATATGATTGATGGAATAACGTGGGTGTTGCATGAAGCAGCCTAAAACGTAAAAAACAACAACAACAACAACAGACCTACATGTCTGTGTAGTGGTGGAGGCGAGTGTAGTGGTATGACTGGCGGCAGTGCATTGATTTTGTTACATAATTTGGAAAATACTATGTTGCTGTGTGTTTGTATGTGTGCTCAGTGTTGTCTGGCCCAAAATCTAAGATAAGTGAAGGCTGAGTAGGTGGGCCTGTTCCTGTTGTTGGAAGTAACTCTTGGAAACAGAGTAGATATGATTCAGCCATGCCGCCTCTGAAAGTTTTCGTGTTTCACTCATCCTTAATTTATGCTGTTTAACGTTACTTTTCTCCTTGATTTTTCAATATTATTTTTGTTATTCCATCTACAATTACAGGCCAGCCTTTACCCTATGCTATACTGGGAAAAACAACTCACACTCACCTTACCAAACTGCATCCGCCCTCAAGATTGACGGACGGACTGTCCAAGGAAGGACCGAGCAAAATGACGAGATGCAACTCATCTCATTTAATTGGATTATTTTTTTCTCTTCAATCATTACGACTGTGTATATTGTTGTTTGTTACCTTTGCTTATTTTTGACTCCTACAGATATTTTTTCATTTTCTTTGCTAGCTTTCAAAGGAAGCCTGGTACAACAGAACCTGAAATGTATGTACCTTGGGCCTCTCTGTGGGCAGACAGACAAGGCAATTGCATAATAATAATTAATATTATACTGCTGCCCTGTACTACTAGTGTCGTACTACTCATCAAGTCATCATCATGCATGTATTTCCTTTTTCTCCCTTAACAGATTGATGATGGTCGGCTACCAAGATTGTGTATTGTCCATGTTTAGTGTATGTCTTTGTCAAACTTTACCCTAAAACCCCCCTTCTCAACCGATCATCAAATCATAACCCTCTTCCCCCAGGCTATGTGATTTATATTGAGGTGTGACTAAATTAAATTTACACCAATTATTGATCATACACTTGCTGGGGTGGATGTGGTGAAAGCAATACTAACTCAAGGCAGGGTGAGGATCTTCTTCTGCTCTAAGTATAAATACTTTAGCCCACACTGGCAATATTAGATTGCCCACCCATGCACAGGATTCAATATTCAATTTTTTTTCCAGAGAAACATAATCCAACATAATAATATAATTTGTTGCCAGCATCGAGTCATCAATCACCCTAGTTCCAGCACTAAAGGCTACAAAGCCTATTGTCCGCTTTATCATCATAGCTCGAGTTGACTTCTCTTGTACTAGGCTAGCCCTCCAGGCATTCTGGTTTATTTTACTTTAGCATTGCTTATCATCATCTGAGTTAAGTCTCCTGAGGCGGAAGCCGGGAGAGGTTGCATATTTGATTTGTCTGCACTATTTTAAAACTTACCTGTTTTTAAAACTTGTTTATTTCTTGTCAAGCACCGCGCACTTTCAGGGCACGGTAGAGCGGACCTAGCGCTCACGTGACCCCTAGCACCAGCTGCCTTCGCCGCTGGCCACGCCCACCTTGAGGCCACGCACACTTCCCACCCTTTAAAAGCGCTGACACACTAGCGCTCGGCTGAGTTAAGTCTCCTGAGGCGGAAGCCGGGAGAGGTTGCATATTTGATTTGTCTGCACTATTTTAAAACTTACCTGTTTTTAAAACTTGTTTATTTCTTGTCAAGCACCGCGCACTTTCAGGGCACGGTAGAGCGGACCTAGCGCTCACGTGACCCCTAGCACCAGCTGCCTTCGCCGCTGGCCACGCCCACCTTGAGGCCACGCCCACTTCCCGCCCTTTAAAAGCGCTGACACACTAGCGCTCGGCTAAGTTAAGTCTCCTGAGGCGGAAGCCGGGAGAGGTTGCATATTTGATTTGTCTGCACTATTTTAAAACTTACCTGTTTTTAAAACTTGTTTATTTCTTGTCAAGCACCGCGCACTTTCAGGGCACGGTAGAGCGGGCCTAGCGCTCACGTGACCCCTAGCACCAGCTGCCTTCGCCGCTGGCCACGCCCACCTTGAGGCCACGCCCACTTCCCGCCCTACGGCCCCTATAAAACATGTGTAACTTCAGAACGCGCAGCGGGCGCGCCGTTTGCGCGCCGAAGGCGCGCCTAAGGCAAGCCCGTCTGCGCCCGTCCGCGACCAGCCGGGACCCGGGGCCACTAACCTTGGCTCTCACCCCACCCAGAGCAGGACCTACAGCTCGGCGGCCTTATACAGCATAGGTAGGACTGCCACTCTCCAGTGCTCCCACACCTTTGCTCCCACAGAGCTACCCGCCCGCTGTTCTGGATGCAAACACTCCTTCCGCAAATCCCCGTCGGCCGCGGCAAAAACGTACCGTATGTACTCGCTAAACTGCCACTCCTTACCTAAACATAGCACACAGATTGCCATGCTGCTCGAGGAGAAAAAGCCAGACTCAGTTTTCCTGACAGAAACGTGGCTCACTGCTCACTCTGAGCCAGACGTAGTTCAAGCCTTACCCGTAGGCTACCATATCCTTAGAGTGGATAGACCGGTAGGGAGAGGCGGAGGCCTGGTGATCATTTTGAAGAACCAGTACCGATGCCGTACTACAGCAGAAACTATCCCTGAGTGCGAGAGTGTAGCATTCTGCATAGAGTTCAACGCAAATAGCACTTTCTCCGGCACCCTGATCTACCGCCCCCCTGAGCCTGTAAAAGTGTTTCACAGGTCTCTTCCAGGAATTATAGCGGAAAGAATTCTTTCTTCCGCCAACCACACGATCCTAGGGGACCTTAATCTCCATTTTAATTCCCCCTCAGACCACATAGCTCAGGAATTACTAGATGATCTGGAAGCTCTCCAACTGTTCCAACTGGTTGCAGCCCCGACCCATAAAAAGGGCAATTTACTTGACCCTATATTTAGTAACTGCCTGGATCTAACTGTTGATCAACCCACCCCCCTACCATGGTCGGACCATTTTTTGGTCCCGTTTACCTGGGTCAAACACAAAACCCCCCAGCTACCTCCCCAAGTCACCACCAGGAGGAACTGGTCGAAACTCCCATTGGAGTCCTGGCTGCATAATCTGGACTCCACTCGCCCGTCACCCTGCCTAGACCCCAATGTGGCAAACGTCTACTATGAAAATTGGATCACCCACTCGCTAGACTCGATCCTCCCGCTTCGTAGATCCTCCTCGAAGAGACTACAGAAATCTGCCCCCTGGTTCTCTGACTCTCTAAGACAGCTAAAACGCCTTTGCAGGCAATGAGAGAGAGCCTGGCGTTTAGACTTCCTCCCAGATAAAAAGGCTTCCTACAAAGAGGCGATCAAAGCCTACAAAGAAGGGATCAGAACGGCCCAGGCAACCCACTATTCTGAGAAAATACTAGAAGCGAAATCTAAGCCCAAAGAAATTTTACAAATTATAAAGCAATGCTCCAGTGCCAACACGGCACCCCCTCCTAACAAAACCCAGGACCAATGCAACGAGCTTGCGGATTTTTTTCACAACAAGTTCTAAAAATTTACTCTACCTTCCCAACTGCAGCCACAACCCCGGATGCGATTAATCCACTCCCCCCTAGACCACCTCTTCACCCAGACCAGCCTTCCCTCGAGCACTTCCCTCCTCTGGAGCTCGACACTTTAAGCAAGGTGGCACGACAAGTCAAGTCGGGCTCCCCTTGTGATCCTGCTCCTCCAGAAGTCCTGATGCAGGCAAGCAAAACCACCCTGCCTGTAATCTTGGATCTTCTAAACACATCCATATCCGCTTGCTCAGTCCCCACAGCTTGGAAGCAGGCCATGGTACGGGCGCTGTTGAAGAAACCCAGCCTAGACCCAGATGACCACTCCAGCTACCGCCCCATCTCACTTCTCCCTTGGGCTAGCAAGGTGTTAGAGAAGTATATAAACGCGCAGCTGGTCCAGTTCCTGGAGGACCACTCTCTATTACACACATCCCAGACAGGCTTCAGACCGAAGCATGGCACGGAAACCGCCTTGTTAGCAGTCGCCGAAGAAACTAGAAGGATACTGGACCAGGGAGGATCAGTGGCAGTGATCCTCCTTGATCTAAGTGCCGCCTTCGATACGGTCAGCTATACCACCTTGCTGGACCGTCTCTATAACATCGGAGTTTCAGGTGACGCTTTAAGGTGGTTTGACTCCTTTCTGTCTGGGAGGTCGTTTCAGATCTTCGACGGAGAGACTGTGTCCTCTAGCAAACCCCTGAGCTGCGGAGTACCACAGGTCTCCTCCTTGAGCCCTGTATTGTTCAACGTGTACATGAGGCCGCTGGCGGGTGTTGTCGAACCATACGGCATTAAAATCGTGTCATACGCCGATGACACCCAGCTCGTGGTCTCGCTGGCCACGGAGAACAACAGGCATTCCCCAGCCGACCTACTAAAATGCCTAGAGGATGTTAAGGGATGGATGACCAACTCCTCCCTAAAACTAAACGGAGAAAAGACGGAGCTTATGCTCCTAGGCCCAACCTCCCCTGTGTCTTTCACTTCCTTGTGGCCCAGTACACTGGCCCCCCCCCCCATCCCTAAGGAAAGTGTCAAAAGCCTGGGAGTGTGGCTGGACAACAAACTCTCCTTCTCCACCCAGGCCAAAAAACTGTCCGCCACTTGCTTTGGCCTACTTAGAATCTTGAGGAAGGTTCTCCCGCTACTTCCCCTAGAGGCCAAAAAGGTGGCGGTACAAGGTCTCATCCAGTCTCGCCTGGACTCGAACAATGCCCTATACGTGGGGGCACCTGAGATGACCCTCCGAAAATTGCAGGTTGTTCAAAACTGTGCAGCACGCACCCTGCTGAAAATTCCGCGCACCCAGTCAGCCAGACCTGCTCTAAAAAGTCTCCACTGGTTGCCAGTGAAGCAGAGAGTGGCCTTTAAGGCGCTGTGCTTGGCGCACCGCGCCTTCTGGAAAACGGGCCCAGCCATTAACACCGACCTTATCACCCCCTACCACCCTAACAGGAACCTTCGGTCGTCGGAGGCGTTCCTCGCCGTTGTTCCCAGAGTGAAGCGAGCCAGGTCTGGGGGTAGGCTGTTCTCTTTGAACACCGCCAGGCTCTGGAATGCTCTCCCCATCTCACTCCGGTCCAACCCAGACCTCTTCTCATTCCGTAAAAACCTAAAGACATTGCTGTTTGCCAAATCCTATGCACCCTAGCTCCTCTCCCCGTCACCTCACTGCTTCAACTCAGCGCTTGGACGCCTACGGGCAGCAACCGCGCTTAACAAGTATTTTTACAATTTACAATCATCATGGTTTCTTATTTGGTAGTCTTCTTGTGTACTGTACTTCTACTACTCTTCCCAAGTCTCCCCCAGGTGACTGACTTCTCATTTTCTTTTTTTGTTGCAAATTGTATTGTCAGTGTCTACTACTACTACCACCACCATGGCACCTTGGGAAACCAAACCATCATTATGCAGCCATCGCTTTGTCTAAGTAAACATCAATCACAGGTAAGAGATGAAGTTTGAGGGAGGCATAATACTATGGAAATTAATTCATTAATTCACACACCCACACCCTTCTGAGTCCATAGGGGTTTTAGTTTCAGACTACATAGACTAGGAGGAGAGACTGACAATACTAGTACGACAAGTAACAAGTGAGGGTACCGCATCTATCTGTTGGCGGATTACACTATCAGCATATTATTTTAATCAAAAATTGTCTGCTTCCCTGCTGCAGCAAAGGAAAACATGTGAAGTAAAAGAGTAACCATCCCACAAAATATTTATCTCAAATGTAAACTATCAATAAATGATTCCCCCAACAAATAAACTAATGAAAAAAAAACACAACACCTGACCCACCCCTCTCCCTAACCCCAAACAATGTCCATCATAATGATGAGTCCAATGTCCATTGTCCATATTAAATTAAAATGTTCATAACCTCCAACTTTTCCTCAATGCCCATTGCCCACACACCAAAAAAAAGATTAAAAAAGGGGCAACGTGATAGAGTTCTAGCAGCGGGCTCACCGGATCTTCCTCTCCAGGGTGTTATCCACTCCTCTAGGTGCGTCATCCAGAGGAGCATGCAGCGCTTATATGCCTTAGAACTGCATGAACAGGGGAGTGTAGAAGTGCAGTGGGCGGCTGCCAGACCACGGCGCCGTACAACTGGAGGCACTTGACGGGGCCTGGCGGGGGCCCGAGGCATTGGAGGAGGCTGCAACTGCTGCCCACTCCTCCTCTGCCAGAACCACCAGCCGCTGATATTCTGCATGAATGGCCTCCAGCTTCCGCTGCCGGGCCATGGCTGTTAACTCCTTCCTGTTTATTTGTTTCTGTTGGGAAGAAGTAGCTATGTGAAGAATGAAAAAAGACAATTGTAACCAATACTCTTAGCAAAACAGTTAAACGAAATTAATTATACAAATAAAATTATAGTGGTTCAGTAGCACTAGAATGCACAGCAAATACCATTTGCAGAATCTTCCCACTTCCTTGGCCTCTAACATTTGTGGGTGTTTCAGGTATCACTAGGCACTACGGAGTGGACAAGTTTTCTTCTCCCTCTTTTTTAGCTAAATTAACCTTGTAGGCATGTCAGCTCAGTCAGCTTGCACCCTAGACATACATACTTGTGTCACAGACACACATTATTTACTACCGTCTGCAGGTGGGGCAGCTGTAGTCTACAACTGCACAATTATCTTATTTCTCTATTATGGCCATACTCTATTACATCGATGGCAACTGCTCAATTTCTCTTCCACCCCAACTACTACAACAAGGCAGATGATATCTGTTCTGAATAAGTGTATATGGGATGACGTGAGGTACTATTGATTGATTGTGTAACCATGCAGTCGATAGGTAACCCGTGGCTGAAACCGTCAAAATGACATAGGTAGGGATTGGGCCTCGAAGTCGGAGGAAGCCGATTAATAATGGATAGGTATGGGTACACACATACACAGTATATATGTTGTGCTTGCAAACTACTTTGAGTCAAGTGAGCATTCTGAAATACAACCTTGATTCAAAAACCCTGAAAAAAACTGCCCTTGTTCCTCTTCCCAGAGAGTTTTCCGTTTATCATTGCATTGCAATTCTAGCAATATATTTTTTTTATTCTAATCTTAATCTTATCTTCACCCTTGGCTTTGCTACTCCGGCACTGTTTATTTTTCTTTTACATTGTGTACACCTATGCTATGTTTGAATACCATCAAGGCATCATCTATTCAATGTAAACATTGTTATCATTCTTCTTAATCTTGCAACAAACCTTTCACCAACAACATACATCTGTACTTTTTTTTTTAAACCACCACCAATGTGTCCTTGCTTGCCTATGAGTTTGACCCATCAAACCCCCTAAAGGATTCCTTTCACCCATATGCTTCACCCACCCAATCAGGCATCCTTTCTTTCACCCTTCACCCATCCTACATCCACCCATGCATCCTATCAGCCACCTATGCATCCTGGGCCTCCTTCCTTCACCCATGCATCCTTCTCTGCCAGTCATATATTACATGTCACCCGTCCTTCCTCTTTGCATTCTTCTTTCCCTTTTCGTTCAACCTATTCATCAAGGTTGTCTGACTCTTAGTCTTGTTCATAAAACATTCCCAGCTGAGTTGAAGTCAGATAAATGAGGCCATTAGTCACTCAACTCCTGCCACTATTGCTAATGCTAAGTAACGGCCCGGGTGTCTTCTTCAACCGTTGATCACAACAACTTAGTCTCTCTCAACAGTACAGTGTACATCCTTGCAGCGAGTGTGTATTGTCAATAAGTAAGGAATATAACTTACCACCACCAGCCACTTCTGCTGACTCACCCACCCCTGCAGCTGCCGTGTCTGTTCACTCCTGGCTGGCGTCGCCTTTCCTGCTGGCCCTGACACTGGTGGGCGGTACGCTAAGAAAAAACATTACACACTTGTTAGATGCCATATACGCCTCCCCCTATTTATTTTTTTCACTAGCAAGGTTGACACACACATATTACTAGTACAAATTGGCTACTAGAGTAGAGTAGACATTAGTATGTCCTATCCAATAAAAAATAATAAAATATCTGGTTGGGCATTTTGTTGGTGGCAATTTTCGAAAAGCCTCTTAAGAAGAGGACAACCCAAAGGAATGGACTCAGAGGATCGAGCTATTGGTGAATCTGAGTTTTAAAACTTTTTAAAAAAAAGAGAGGCCAACTGTGGGGACAATCCGACATGAGGTCTCTCGAGTCTCGACTCGAATCCTTTATCTTGGTTGGAAAATATATTTGTGGCCTCCTCCTCCTCATACTTCCTTCCAGCCATGGGACACAGTAATCAGTTGTTCACAATCAACTGCTGCTGCAAAAGTAATAATAATAGTACTTGGCCTACATGAGAAGAAGTAAAAATGCACCATTTTGGGGTGTCCAACGTGACCATCATTTTATTTACTGATTTAGTATTAAAAGAAAGTAAAAGAAAGTGTTCTAATCTCAACAAACATGCATGGAATACCTTAAATAGGCATGCATTTTGCAGAGTAGTAGTACTAGTAGTAGTAAAGGACTGTTAGAACCGGCTGTCTCTAGTTGGCAGAGGTATGTACTTCTGACAAATAGGGACACACCTTTTCTAGTCAGGGCAAGGGGATCACACCCTTTGATAACCCCTGCTCACCCCCTTGGTAGCTTGGCAGAGCAGACAGGCTTATCTCAGAGGCTGTGTGGTAAGCATTTATGACCACATACAGTAATAAAGTGAATACACTACAAATGGACACGACACAGTAGTATTATAAAAATAAGTATTTTTATATAAGGCTTAGCACAAGACCAAATAACGACAAAAATATACCACAATCTCAATAAATACTCTTGGAAGGGAAAATAATAGTTCAAAGGTAGTTTCTTCTTAGCACAAAGTCTTTAGTATCAAAAGCAACTCTTCTTCTTCAGAACATAGTTCTTGGCAACAAGGTAACCCACACGGGAGTCACACGACGTTGAGGCAAAGTTAATCCAAAGGGTTCGGCGTCGACCGCGAGAGCGCTGCGTCGAGCCCGGAGTCACACGGACCCCCCAACAACACAGTACCTTAGGAAAATGAAGCACACGATGATCAGCGGCGTCGAGCAATCCGGCGTTGCGTCGTCGGTGTCGATCAGGCCTCAGTAGTCGTCGATGTCGATGATGCTGTTGCAAGAGTGAGCAGCGCTCACGGCGTCGAGAGGGCTTCAAAGTCGATGCGATCAGCAGCGGTGCAGACACGAGGTCCCTTGGAGCTGGAGCCGAACTCACTACTCACTGGCGTTGCTGCTGGCGTCGATCGGGCCCGGCGGCCAGCGTCGAGGAAGCGGGACACTGGAGCCGTTACTCACAATGTCGAGCTGGATTCGGCGACGTCCGTCGGCGTCGAGATTGCTGGTTTCTTTTAGAGGTGCTGGACTCCGGTTCCAGCAACAAGCACTTTTAGCAGATGAAGTCCTTTAGCCCTGTGACTTCAACAGGAGGCTGGCCCTCTTCCAACCCTTGGAGATTTTCTTAGCAAAGCTTGAGAGTACACACACAGTTCCTCTCTCCTGGTTCCTTGGCAAAAATAAAGAAGCAATGCAGGATTCCCCCCAGCAAACAGCACACTGGCAGAAGGGGTAGGCAAGTCCTTGGATCAGCAGGCTTCTTGTCCTTGGTTTCAGGGTTCCTTGTCAGAAGTGATCTAAATTCTTGGTTCAGGGGTCCTTCTCTTATACCCCTTTTTGGCTTTGATCCCTTTGTCCATGCAGGGGAATTTCCCAACATCCTGGGCCTGTTGTGGGTGGAGCCGGGCAGAGGCACCTGGCCTATTCACTGAGCAGGGCTGGGTCCTCAGACGCCCAGCAGGAGGTGGAGCCAGCATTGTCACTGGCAGGAGCAGAGCTATCGGCCTCCTGGTAGGAGGTGGGGCTAGGATCGTCCATGGCAGGCATAGAGCCATCAGTCGCCTGGCAGGAGGTGGAGCCAGCATTGTATCAGGCAGGGCAGGCTATCAGCAACTACTCTCAACGCAAATGTCCCACTCATCCCACACTGACTCATCAGATCTCTGGAGCCACCCAGCTCCTGTCACACACACACCAAACCAGCAGAAACCAGAAATAGTTAGACAAGAAAATAGCCACTTTCTAAAAGTCCTATTTTCAAACCCAGAGTCCAAAAACCATCCACACAAACGGATGCGTAATTAAACCCAGAGTTCAGGGATACCAAACTCGACATTGCACCATGCTCCCCGAGCCAGCTAGGTTTATAGCATTAATAATCCTGGCAGCCCATTCTAACTAATGGAGAGCAGGCTACCTCGCAATAGTGAAAAACGAGTATGGCTGTAATTCACTATTAGGACATGCCAACTTGGTCAGGCCTGTCCTACCTTATACTTACAATGCACCCTGCCCGTGGGCCTACCATAGGGGTGACTAACATGAAGTTAAGGGAAGGTTTAGGGACTGGCAAGTAGGTGTACTTGCGCGGTCAGCGTGACAGTACTAGACTGCACGTGGGTCTGGCAATGGCAGACCCTCAGACATACTTTTACTAGGCCGCTCTTGTGGGTGGCACAACGTGTGCTGCAAGCCCACGAGCAGCATTTGTATTTACAAGCCCTGGCACTCCTGGTGCACTAGACTAGGGACTGACAGTAAACCAAATAAGCCAAACATGGAATTCAATCAATACAGTAATTTAACATAGGGAGCTCTTGCACTGTGGCACTGATCAGCAGTGGCACAGTGCCCAAAGCATTATCCAGCAAAAACATCTTAAAACAGTGGAGGCAAACTGAAAAAAATGGAGGAGAGACTCAAGCCAATGATGTCAGGTCTAACACGTGTCCCCTCCAGCTGAAATGTGGGAAGAACTACCCTTGACCTAGGGAGTCCTCATCACTAAGGCGGAAAAATCTGGACAGACCATCAGCATTGGCGTGATCTGTACCAGGGCGGTGTTCCACCGTGAAGTCCATCCCCTGTAGGGAAATGGACCACCTCAACAGTTTTGGATTCTCACCCCTCATCTGCATCAACCATCTGAGGGGCCTGTGGTCTGTCTGAACTCGGAAGTGAGTCCCAAACAGGCAGGGTCTTAGCTTCTTCAGCGCCCAGACCACAGCAAATGCTTCTCGCTTTATCGCACTCCACCTTGTTTCCCTGGGAAGCAACCTCCGGCTGATGAAGGCTACAGGCAAGTCTCGGCCCTCTTCATTCACCTGAGCTAGAACAGCTACCACGCCATGCTCTGAAGCGTCCGTCTGGACAATAAATTCTTTAGAAAAGTCGGGTGCCTGGAGTATAGGTGCTGTGCACATTGCAGTTTTCAGAGTGTCAAAGGCCGTTTGACAGGCATCAGTCCAGATCACATTTTGCGGATGCTTCCTGGAAGTCAGCGAAGTCAAGGGGTGCACAATGTTACCGTAATCCTTGACAAACCTCCTGTAGTAACCTAAGAAGGCTCTCACCTGAGTTTGGGTTTTGGGCGGCGCCCAAGCCAGGATGGTATCAATCTTGGGTTGCAGGGGGGCAACCTTGCCGCTCCCTACTTGGTGCCGCAAGTACACCACAGAACCCTGCCCAATCTGGCACTTACTGGCTTTGATTGTGAGGCCTGCTCTGTGCAGGGCCAACAACACTTCCAGGAGGTGGCGCAAGTGTTCCTCCCAGCTGGCGCTGAACACCGCGATGTTGTCCAGGTAGGCGGCACTGAAATCCTCCAGTCCAGCCAAGACCTGGTTGACCAACCTCTGGAAGGTGGCAGGGGCATTCTTCATCCCAAAGGGCATCACCCGGAACTGGTAGAGCCCATCTTGTGTGGAGAATGCCGACCTCTCCTTTGCCCCATCAGTTAAGGCGATCTGCCAGTACCCAGACGTTAGATCAAACGTGCTAAGGTACCGTGCAGCCCCCAACCGATCTATGAGCTAATCAGCTCTGGGGATGGGGTGCGCGTCAGTCTTCGTGACTGAATTGAGTCCTTGGTAATCCACACAGAACCGAAGTTCTGGTGAAGCACCAGGCGCTGCAGCCTTCGGGACCAAGACCACTGGGCTGGCCCAAGGACTGCTAGAGGACTCAACCACCCCTAAGGCAAACATTTTGGAGACCTCCTCCTTAATGTATGCTCTGACCTTGTCAGTCACCCTGTAAGCCTTGTGCTTGACAGGAGTGCTGTCTCCGGTGTCAACATCATGGACACACCAATGAGTGACACCAGGAACCAAGGAAAACAGATCAGGGAATTGCCCCAACAGTTGGCGACAATCCTGCTTCTGCTCAAGGGTCAGTGTGTCAGAGAGGACAACACCATCCACTGACCCATCTTGCTCTTTAGCACACAGGAGGTCAGGAAGAGGCTCACTCTCCTCCTCCATTCCAGCATCTGTAGCTAGGAGCATGCCCACTTCGGACCTTTCTAAGTGGGGCTTCAAACGGTTGACATGCAGGACCCTCAAGGGGTTCCTGGGAGATTTCAAGTCCACCAAGTAGGTGACATCGCTCTTCTTCTCCACAACCTTAAATGGTCCAGTCCACCTGTCCTTGAGCGCACAAGGTTCCACAGGGGACATGACCTAAACTTCTTGACCAGGCTTAAGCTCTACCAGAGTGGCATTCCGGTCGTACCATCGCTTCATCTCCTCCTGGCTGGCCTCCAGATTTGCCTGAGCAAGATCTCTGAAGCGCCGAGTCTGGTTCCTAAAGGCCAGCATGTAACTGTATACATCCTGGGGAGGTTTCCTGGGAGATTGCGCCCAGCCTTCTTTGACCAGACTCAAAGGTCCTCTTACCGGGTGACCATACAAAAGCTCAAAGGGGCTGAACCCTAGAGACTTCTGCGGTACCTTACGGTAAGCAAACAACAGGCATGGCAAGAGGACGTCCCATTTCCGCCTCATTGGTTCTTCAAGACCCATGATAATGCCTTTAAGGGTCCGGTTGAATCTCTCAACCAGCCCATTACCTTGAGGGTGGTAAGGAGTGGTGAACTTGTAGGTTACCCCACACTCCTTCCACAGAGACTTCATATAGTTGGAAATGAAGTTGGTGCCCCGGTCTGACACCACCTCTCTGGGGAACCCCATTCGGGAGAAAACACCCATCAGTGCCCGTCCCACCATGGGGGCCGTCACTGTTCGGAGAGGGATGGCTTCCGGGTTCCGTGTGGCATGGTCCACCAAGACCAGGATAAACCTGTTGCCCGGGGCTGTCTTGGGGTCCAGGGGCCCAACAATGTCAATCCCCACCCGGTCAAAGGGGGTACTGACCACTGGAAAAGGTTGGAGGGGAGCCTTCTGCTTCCTTCCGCTTTTCCCACTTGCCTGGCAAGTGTGACAAGTATTACAATGGATGTCTACATCCCTTCTCATCTGAGGCCAATAAAAATGGGTGACAAGCCTGTCATAGGTCTTCTCCTGCCCCAGATGTCCAGCTAAAGGAACGTCATGAGCCAAACCCAGTAGGAAGGCTCTGAAGAGCTGGGGTACCACCAGCACACGGGCTGACCCAGGCTCAGCAGCCTTAGGCTCGCTATACAGGAGGTCGTTCTCCCAGTAAACAAAATGTGACCCTGACTGATCACCTGAGGTTTCGGCTGAGGCCTGCTGCCGCATACCCACAAGAGAAGGGCACACTTTCTGTTCGGCACAGAATTCTTCCCTGGAGGGACCACCATCCTGCTGCCAATGGGTCAGCTCGGGCAGGTCTCCCAGTTCAGCAATTTGTTCCCCTGTGGGCTCCAGGGCATCCCCCTCAGGGTCTACCTCCTCCTGGACCACGGGAACTACGGGAGCCGGTTTCCTGCACCTCCTGCCTCTTCTCTTTACAGCTGGGTCCTGGGCCATACTTTCAGGCTCCGGGACCCCATCAACACCCTTACTTGCTGTCATGGATCGAGTGGTTGCACACACCCACTCTGGCACACCCAACATTTTCAAATGTGTCTCCCTCTCCACCTTAACCCAAGGGGAGTCTTCTAAATCATTGCCCAGGAGAAAATCAACAGGCATGGCGGGCCTCACAGTAGCCTGAAGAGTACCTGAAACTCCCCCCCATTCAAAGGAAACTTGAGCTACCTCACACTCTTTCTGGGAGTTGTAAGCAGCTATCACGGGGTAGAATGCGTGGGGAACTACCTGCTCTCTGGACACCAAGTGACACTTGACAGCTGTCACACTCGCTCCGGTGTCTCTGAGAGCTTCCACTCTATGGCCATTAATGGTCACCCACTGCCTATATTTATTAATGTTACTAGGCAGAGGGGGTGGAGGGACCATTTCCATGTCTCCTAGCGAGACCAGGGACATTTCTGCGGGACCCCTTCCACCAGGGACAACCATCTCCTCCCCTCCCAGGGCTACACTCGCCAACTGACGGGGGGGTGCACGAGGTGGTGCATTAGAATTCTTCATGGGACACTGGGGATCATAATACCGGTGTCCCACCTGTCCACAAACCTAGCAGGTCAGTGGGCCCCTATGAACAGGTTTACCTGTCGGGCCCCTGGCTTCTTCTCAGGGGGAGGCTGGGAACCTTTCCCTTGGTTCCCTTGGGGATTACTTTGGGGCCCTTTCTGGAACTCCTTCTGTTTTCCCTTGTCCCCCCCACTCTTCTGCTGGGGACCCTGCCCACCTTTGGCTGAGTCTCCCACTGGACCCTTGTGGACCCTGGTACTGACCCAGTGGTCCGCCTCCTCAGCAAGTTTTCTAGGGTTAGATATCTTGCCATCAATAAGGTGCTGGCGCAGCTCTGGAAAACAGTTATTAGACAAATGCTCCCAAGCAAACAAATCATTAAGAGCTTCATAACTTTCCACTTTGCTGCCCTTTACCCAACCATCCATGGCTCTGCAAAAAAAGGACACATATTCAACCCACGTCGTACCAGGCAACTTCTTACATTCTCTAAAAGCTTGTCTGTACTTTTCTGGGGTTAGGCCATACCTCAACATTAAAGCATCTTTCATATGAGCATAAGACATCCTATCCTCAACAGGCATGTCTAACAGGGTATCTCTTCCCTCATTCACAAAAATACCCCACAACCCCGCTCCCCAATCCTTCTCAGGGACCCGGTGGGCCAACAATGCTAACTCATATGCATTAAACCATTGACCAATATCTTCATTCCTATGACAATCTTTTATCACATCTTTCGGGAAATAAAACCTACTTTCTGCAGGCACAGATGGGATGCTGCCACCAGAGGGATTCAATTCTAACTTCTTAGCTTGGATCTCCGACTCCCTCAACTTGGTATCACGCTCCAAAGCTAACTTTTCTCTTTCAAAATCCAACCTTTTGGTCTCCAAATCAGCTTCTCTCCTACCTCTTGCATTTTCTAACTCCAACTGCCCATTTATCTTAAGCCTTGCCATTTCCATGTTGTATGCACGCTCTTTCGCCCTTTCTTCTCTTTCTTCAGGGGAAAGACCTTTGGAGGAAACACTGCTACCTGGAGAGGACACAGGCCCATTCACTGGCGCCTCCTCATCCCCTTCCCCTGGCGGTACCATCACCGCATCAGAGGGATCTCTGGACTCCAACCAGGCTTGCAATGCTTTGACAACTTCTGGTTTGCTTCTGCAGCTTTTGGTAGGAACTTTGAATTGCTTGCAATAATGGTCTAATTGCTTTCTGCTGTAATCTTGGATTTTACTTCTATCGAATTCCTCCACAACAACAACAGGGGCAGTTACTCCGGTGTCACTCATGGTCAAAACTGGCAGTGTTAAAAAAATCAAGCTTCAGAAAAGCGGAGAACAAAAATAGAATCCTTCCAAATTAGATTGTGGCCGCGCTATGGTCTGCTTTCACTATGTAGCGCACACTAATCACTGCACATGGGTCATAAATGCAAGGTTCAAATCCTCACCGCTCTGTCCAATGTTAGAACCGGCTGTCTCTAGTTGGCAGAGGTATGCACTTCTGACAAATAGGGACACACCTTTTCTAGTCAGGGCAAGGGGATCACACCCTTTGATAACCCCTGCTCACCCCCTTGGTAGCTTGGCAGAGCAGACAGGCTTATCTCAGAGGCTGTGTGTTAAGCATTTATGACCACATACAGTAATAAAGTAAATACACTACAAATGGACACGACACAGTAGTATTATAAAAATAAGTATTTTTATATAAGGCTTAGCACAAGACCAAATAACGACAAAAATATACCACAATCTCAATAAATACTCTTGGAAGGGAAAATAATAGTTCAAAGGTAGTTTCTTCTTAGCACAAAGTATTTAGTATCAAAAGCAACTCTTCTTCTTCAGAACATAGTTCTTGGCAACAAGGTAACCCACACGGGAGTCACACGACGTTGAGGCAAAGTTAATCCAAAGGGTTCAGCGTCGACCGCGAGGAGCGCTACGTCGAGCCCGGAGTCACACGGACCCCCCAACAACACAGTATCTTAGGAAAATGAAGCACACGATGATCAGCGGCGTCGAGCAATCCGGCGTCGCGTCGTCGGTGTCGATCAGGCCTCAGTAGTCGTCGATGTCGATGATGCTGTTGCAAGAGTGAGTAGCGCTCACGGCGTCGAGAGGGCTTCGAAGTCGATGCGATCAGCAGCGGTGCAGACACGAGGTCCCTTGGAGCTGGAGCCGAACTCACTACTCACTGGCGTTGCTGCTGGCGTCGATCGGGCCCGGCGGCCGGCGTCGAGGAAGCGGGACACTGGAGCTGTTACTCACGATGTCGAGCTGGATCAGGCTACCTCGCAATAGTGAAAAACGAGTATGGCTGTAATTCACTATTAGGACATGCCAACTTGGTCAGGCCTGTCCTACCTTATACTTACAATGCACCCTGCCCGTGATCCTACCATAGGGGTGACTAACATGTAGTTAAGGGAAGGTTTCGGGACTGGCAAGTAGGTGTACTTGCGCGGTCAGCGTGACAGTACTAGACTGCACGTGGGTCTGGCAATGGCAGACCCTCAGACATACTTTTACTAGGCCGCTCTTGTGGGTGGCACAACGTGTGCTGCAAGCCCACGAGCAGCATTTGTATTTACAAGCCCTGGCACTCCTGGTGCACTAGACTAGGGACTGACAGTAAACCAAATAAGCCAAACATGGAATTCAATCAATACAGTAATTTAACATAGGGAGCACTTGCACTGTGGCACTGATCAGCAGTGGCACAGTGCCCAAAGCATTATCCAGCAAAAACATCGTAAAACAGTGGAGGCAAACAGAAAAAAATGGAGGAGAGACTCAAGCCAATGATGTCAGGTATAACAAGGACCAATGTGTTCTCTGAGTCTTACAGTAGTACCACCACTAGGCAATCCTCAAAATATTAGGGGAGAGGGAAAGCTGACTGAAAAACCAGAATAATTTTAATGCAACATACAGACAGACTAATAGTAGTACAGAGTCAGAGGCAGTTATATTGATGTAAAAAAAGAAAACAGAGACTTGAAATATAATATCTAAGGGCCCGATTCACAGAACTAACAAGACAAAATCCTAAATTTACCACCATTTTGGTATTCACAGAAGGCACTTACTCATGTTGGTATTCACAGAAGGCACTTACTCATTTCGGTATTCACAGAAGTTAGGACTCCTAAATGCCTTCTGTGAATACCGAAAGTCTTAAAGGTAGGATTTTTCTCAGTTTAGGAGTAGTAAAGTTAGGACTCCTAACATTAGGACTCATAAATGCCTTCTGTGAATACCGAAAGTCTTAAAGTTAGGATTTTTCTCAGTTTAGGAGTAGTAAAGTTAGGAGTCCTAACTTTACTACTCCTAAACTGAGAAAAATCATAACTTTAAGACTTTCAGTATACACAGAAGGCATTTAGGAGTCCTAAATTTAGGACTCCTAACTTCTGTGAATACCGAAATGAATAAGTGTCTTCTGTGAATACCAAAATGAGTAAATGCCTTCAGTGAATACCAAAATTGGTAGTAAGTTTAGGAGATTGCCTTAAGTTATTTTTGTGAATCAAGCCCTAAGTAGATAGGTAATGCAGGGATAACAAGAATTTAGAAACAGATAGATCAAAGAAGATTTGGTAAAAAATTTGAATTAGGAAACTGAAATAAATAGTTCAAAAAAATAAGGTGCCGTAAAAGTTAGGGAAATATAATTATTGATAACAACTGGAGGACTTACTGGGGCCAGCAGCAGAGCCATCAGTAGAGGAGCGATCCTAGCCATAGGAGGCACCTACTGCTCCAGCCTCAGCAGACCCTGTCGTCTTCTTACCCCTGGATGCTGATCATTTGAGACATAATAAAGAAACGAAAATTGGTTGGTGTGAAATAAATAATAAATATTTTAAAAAGATTTGTTGACAGGAAACGACAATTGGAATAAAATTGATCTGTCTAATCAGATCCACTAGAGGTATTGCGGGCATGCACCATTCTATTTCTTTATTATTCCAGTGTTCCATTCCGATTCCGGAATCCTAAACCTAAGTACCACCTTGCCAACCTATTCTAATGACTTTGGAATGAATTGCCAAAAATGATATTTGCTTCTTCTAAGTTCTGATCTCATTCGCAATCAACAATTAATCAACCCCCTTTGACGGGCCAATTGTTCACTAATTCTGCATTTCCATTTATTTTAGTCCTCAAAAATGCATAGATGGACACATGCATATTGCATACACCAAATTGTTGGTTGCTGATGTGCTGAGTTGCTATATTATTAACTCACTAACAAACTACAAAAGGTTCTACTAAGGACTGGAGTCAGCAGCCTGTGACAGAGGAAGCATCACATGGGCAGCTAAAAAACTTACCAACTAATACTAAGTAACTAACTATAATACCTACCAACCACCACTATCTTATTGACAGGACAAAGGAAAAGAGTCTCTCTAGCATTATCTAACTCAAGTCCTGTAACCTCTCTTACATTATCAGCCCAAGAGAGTGCAAAGTTGCAAAAAGGTAAGATTAGTAGTGCCAAGCACCTCTCTGAAAGAATAACAATCAGATAATATAAGTTTTTTACCTGCATCTAAGCAGTAGTGGTATTCTTGCTATTTGGGAAAAAAATAATATTTGCAATAAAATAGAACAGAATACACAATAGTAATATAATTAGCTAGCCTAGCCACCAATAACCATGATCTCAACACCTAACAAGTCCAGCAGGTCCTGCTCCCAGTCCAGGATGCCGGACCACCGGTGAGTCAGCTGGTTGTGGGTGCGCCGGACCTCAGAGCAGTGATACACTGCTTTTCGCACTCTTGCCCACCTGCGGTGACGCTCCTGGATCCCATAGCTGGAACCAGGCTTGCCGCCTGCTGCCAAGGTTAAGGGGAGGTGGTACTCCATAAAAGAAACTAGGGCTGCCACCTCCACCTCTGAGAATGCACCCCTTCCTGGTGTTGTCTTCCGCCGGGAAGGCCGCTCCTGGTGTCGCACTACTCTTAGCCATGATTCTGAAGGGGGGGGGGCGGAGGGGGCGGAGAAGGAAATGTAAAAGTAAAACATTCATTCAAGAGAAGAAGTAGGGAAGTAAAAAAAAGAAATAGCAAGTAATAGACAGTACAGAAAACTCAGAAAAAGTTGAAATAAAACACAAAATATACACTTAGGAAGGGAGAATGATTAAAAAGATTTGAGAGGATTCAAAAACAGGCCCCAGACCACAACAAAGAGTAGAAAAACAAGATGGCCGAGCCCGGTGACGACCGCATGGTGACTTTCGTCTGATATTTCCCCCCAAACATGCAATCTGCTTTGCCGAATGTCAAAAACGTCTTGCGAGCATGCGGTACAAGCAACTCTGCATGTTTGCGAACTCCGCCCAGGTTTACTTATCTCCTGAATTTCTTTTTTAAATGAGGTGAAATAATGTATTTTTCAGTGTAAATTTCCAGGAAAACTAAAGGGCAGTAATCTCTGCAAGAGCACATGAGGAGCAAGCTGGGAATCTAGTCAAGTGCACGTACAATTCCGCCTTCAGCTGGAGCATCTAGTTCATACTTACAAGAAGGAAAAGGTCCCCCAACTTAATAAGTGTCAGGTATTAAGTATAATCAAGGAGGCACTAACTGGATGTCACATACATTGGTCACAGAGCAATAAAAGTCATTTTAATGTTAATGTATGGAGATTTGACAGAGTGTCCTGGCGCTATGCGGTAAGTCAGAGAAAAGAGAGGTAGAGATCCACTGCTGCATAAAAAGCCCTGCTAGATAGAGAAAGATTGAAACCCGCTACAACATAATGCACTCCTGCCTAGAGAGACCCAGAGCCAAGCTGCCCAATGCATTTTGAGCAGTCTGAAGTTTTTTCAAAATAATTTAGGCAGGCCGGCATACAATGCATTGGTACATTCCAGCCTGGACATAACCTAAGCCAGTACCACTGTGATCCTAGTTAGGACAGAGAGGAAATGCAGACATTTCTTTGGCATGACTAAAATGCCAAAACACAAGCCTACCACTGAGAAAATATGATTATGAAAGGACATTTTATTGGCGAACTTGATCCCCAAGTTAAGAACAAAACATTGTCTGGAACTGAGTTTTTTTAGTGTTGCACTTAAGATGTTTGTAGGTCATCCACTGAAAGACTGCAGAGAGACAGGGTTGAATGGCATCCTGCTAAATGGAGATACCTTTACCAAAGGCAATGAAGATCTGGGTGATATCCACGTAGGAAAATATTTTAGCCCTAAAGATTCCACCACCTTGGCCAGGGGGGAAAAATAGATATTAAACATTGTGGGAATATGTGCTGAACCCTGAGGAACTCGAACTGAGACTCTTCGGCCATTAGAGGAGTAAGGAGGAAGCAAGACTTCTTGACTCCTGTCTTCTGGAAAAGACTTGAGCCAATTCCATGCCTTATCCATAATGGTAATCTCCAGAAAGTGAGATAGCAGCCTGGCATGTGGAACTGTGTCGTATGCAGCCAACAGGTCCAACAATTCCAGGACTGCCCGACCACCTGTAATGGAAGAGCTTTAAGCAATTCAGAGACCTCTACCAAGACAGTCTCAGCACTTTGCCTTGGCCTAAAACCTGATTGACAAGGATGGAATAACCTGTTGGTCTCTATATAGTTGTAAAGCTAACAATTCACACATTTATTCGACTATCTTAGCTGTGCAGGTAGAAGGAAAATGGGCCTGTAGTTGCCCGGTACATCAGAATCAACGTTTGCATTTTTTAAACCATGAACATTTTTAGCCCTCTTCCAGCATGGAGGCATGAAAACGGTAGCTAAAGATTTATTCAGAAGCCCATTTAAGAAAGGGTTGATAATGTCTACTACCAACACCAAAATAGAGGGGGGCACGGATCAGGAGACCCAGAATATTTAAAATAGCACAACTAGAACATTCTATGGAGATAGTGATGAACTCATGCAGAGCACGCAACAAGGTGAGAAAGTGGGAGACAGATTAAAATCACCATCTTCCACTTCAATAATCAAAGAGGCTGATACACTGTTCTGGATGTCCCGATTCTCGTGGTAGAAAAATTTACCAAATTGCTCTCATCACTCCATTGATGGAGCCTTACTTCTGTGATAGGCAGCAGGATCAGCAAAGTCCGTTACAATCTTAAAGATTTCTCTTGATTGATTCCCTGCCCTTTCTTTCACGCTTTCGTAGTACTCTGTCTTTGTGGATGTTATCATGCTCACATATTTATTCAAAGCCCTTTTATACAGTTCTTTGGATTTTGAACTATAATTTTTTCTCCATGTCCTTCATGCCCTTGTGCATGTTTGTTTCTCATGTATAATGGCCTTGCCGAACCAGGGACTACAAATATTTTCCTACCTAACACCTGAGTTGGAAGAGGGCCAAGTTTCTCCACTGAAGTAAGCAGACAGCCATCTTACTCCTGCATATCAAAATCAATGGAGCCTGAAAGGGTCGGCAGGTTGTTTAACAAAGTGGACTGTAGAATATTATGAGAACATTTAGAGAAAGGTCGGGTACAGTAGGGAGTAACACAATTACCAGAGAGCCCATGATGGGAAGAAGTTCAACAAACTTGATCAGATGATGATCTGTCCAGGCTAAGGGAGTGGTGTCCGGCACAGAAAGACTACCGTTAGAGAATTAACAAGATAAGGCAGTAGGGGAAATCATGCACAGGATAGTGTGCAAAATATCCACAATTCAAAGTCACAAAAGCATAAGTGCTCAAGGCTAACATACAAAGACTGCCCCACATTCTAAAATGAAGAACAAAGTCCAGATATAGTACTAATTAGCAATTGATAGCCTGAGAAAAAAAACACTGAAATAAGAGCACATATAAGTCTCAGTTCATAATAGTTTCTTCTTGTTTATTCCAAGATCAAGCATCCTCTTTATTCAATCTTCCTGATATATGTTGTCCGAGCCACACACAATGCCAACACATGTTTCGTCTATATGGCAGTGTAATGGCAGAGTTTTTGGCTTTATTTAGCAGTGATATAGATCATTAATCTTGCTCACATCTAGTATAGGTATTCTTAGCCTGTGTTGGCCCTTTTAAGCCCTTTTTCCAGACCTAGAAGAGGATAGCTGCTTAATATGCCTTTATTCTTGACTTTAACCTGTCTATTGCCTATTGGCTTTGACATATTAGACACATTGGTATGGTTTATGTAGGTATTCTGACAGAGCTAAGGAGCATTTCACCCCTTTCAGGCCTACAGGCCTAGAGCTAGAGGGACTCCATCTTGATGAAGCTGAGAGGCTTTTCAGGGCAAAGGCAAAGTTTATAGTTAAGGCTGTTGTTCGCTTGGAGAGAACCGGCTTGGGCTGGCCCTTATCGAAGGAATGTATTTTTCTCCACT
This sequence comes from Lissotriton vulgaris, assembly GCF_964263255.1. Taxonomy (NCBI): domain Eukaryota; kingdom Metazoa; phylum Chordata; class Amphibia; order Caudata; family Salamandridae; genus Lissotriton; species Lissotriton vulgaris. The sequence continues at coordinate 156,262,848 of NC_141695.1, read as the reverse complement.
CCGAAGACACAACTTCAGGCTGGCCAGCTGGGAACGTGTCCTTGGTACGGGGAGGTACAAGAATTTGGTGGGCGGCAGGTTACTGGCCGTAACTTTCCATGAAAGGACAAGCTTCCATATTAGTGAGCTACAGGAGAGGAGGAGTGTTCAGTTCAGTTTGGAGTTCAGTTCAGCATGGTGTGCAGTTCAGCGTGGTGCTCAGAACAGCTTGGAGCACAGAACAGCTGGGAGCTCAGAACAGCTTGGAGCTCAGAACAGCTTGCAGAGAGAGAGAGAGAATGTCTGCTGGAGCTGCAGAATAGAGTGCAGTTCTTAAATGGAGAAAGAAGGCAGACGATTGCTGAAGATGAGGAGAGAGAAAGCAGTGCAGAGAGCATCAAAGAAGGCTGTCAGCTGGAGCAACTGAACCAGAGGCGTGGTGATGTGGTGAAGGAGGGAGAGACAGAGAGAGCCCTAATCCCACCAGAGGCAGAGAGAGAGCCCTAATCCCACCAGAGGCAGAGAGAGAAATCTTCCTTCTAATAGGTGAGGTAGTCTGAATTAGTTACACTTACACTTTATGTCTAATCTTTTCCCTTTCAGTGGAGTTTTCCTGTTATGTTTAATCTTTTCTCTTTCAGCGGTGTGTTCTACCTATAGTCTTTGTCAGTTCTTTGTAAAGGTTTATATTGTACTAATAATAAATGACCCCATTAATTAGTGAATTAGTGTGCATGAGTTCTTTTATGATAAAGTTATCCTGGCTTCAAGCCAGTTGCTGTTGAGCCACTGATGGATCAAAAGGGAGTAGGAGCGCTTAAATCAAGAAATAACTCAATCACATAGTGTGTATATCTTTGTCCCCATACAGTGAGGGTAATCTTTCCTGGTAGGTATTGCTGTTTGAACAGATGCTACCCCTGATCAGGTAAGTAATAGTGAGGGAGAGAGGAGACTTGCAACCAAGGGACTAAGTTAGTACACCATCCCATAATATTATTGTAGTAGCAGACCCTTAGTGAAGAGACTTCCCAATATATATATATGTATAGGTGTTCATAGGAATGTGGTCGTCGTTGATATGCGGCGTTAGTGAGAACACTGGGGAGGAATACCAGTGCCGATACCCACAGGATTGTGGCTTGAATAAGTGAGAGCACTAGGAGGTCGAACTAGTGTGTAGTTTTGCAGGATTGCAAACAGTTTGGAAAAGGGAGCATTGGGTTCTGCAGGCCCATGTGTAGACACACCGGATTGTGTGTCATATCTGCCCTAGGGTAGAACGGTCTGGGTCAGGGTGGCCGCGAGACCAACCAATGTGAATATAAGTGTGGTGTAGGGTATGGATATCCCTAGTAATCAGTGAGTATTCTTAGTATCCCTATAGATTTTGTGGTGTTTTTAATAATATGAGCTTGTATATTGCGAGTTCCCCATCCTCAGGTAGGTACCAGGTGCCTGGATAGTTGGTCCTGGGGAGGGATGTGATTACGTTCTGGCTGGGTTGGAGGGGCCCCTAGGGGCTGATCCCACCTACTCAGAAAATCCAGCCATTACATTTTGGCGTAGTTGGCATCTTATGAATTCTGTGTGTCCTGGCCATGTGCTTAGATTGTTTCCCATGTGTTGTGTGGGAGTGCCCTGAGCGCCAAACATTACATTTTGGCGTAGTCGGCATCTTACGAATCCTGTGTGATCTGGCCATGTGCTTAGAGAGTTTCCCATGTGTTCTGAGGGAGTGCCCTGAACGCTGGTTCCATCTGGCGTACTGTTGCAGTTTATGTAGCCTGTTAGACCTATGGGCTTGAACAGTTGCAGCGTGAGGAGATTGCATTACATCATGGCATATGGTTTATTCAGGGTGGAAGGAATGGTTTTCATCTTGGTGTTTAAACTGTCAGGGTTGAAGGATGGCATTACATGAGGAAGCCAGTTACATCTTTGTGAGGGGCCAATTGTATAAATGTGTGTAAAAAGTGCTTTTAAATTGCCCATTAAATTGCTTGCTGCATCTGCTTATGCTGTGCAATGTGAAATGTGTTCATTGTAATATGATTTGTGGAGTTCTTTGAATATAGCTCCTTGTAAATATGACTTGTGAATAGCGCCATGTTAATGTGGCTTGTGAGGTGCAGGTTCTCATGTTGATCTACTGTGTTCCTTGTGCATTGCGCCTTGGATATATTGTTTGTGAAACGCTTGTCTTGTAAATATGGCTTGTGAATAGCGCCATATTATTGTGGCTTGTGAGGTGCATGTTCTCATGTTGATCTGCTGTGTTCCTTGTGCATTGCGCCTTGGAAATATTGTTTGTGAAAAGTTTGTCTTGTAAATATGGCTTGTGAATAGCGCCATGTGGTCATGGCTTGGACAGGGCATGTTATCATTACGTTAGGCAGGAGAGAGCTGGATCTCTCTCGGGTGCTTGGGGATAACGTTTTTGAAAATATGTGTACGTGTTATTTGTAAACGTGAAGAAATGTGCTCATGATTTTCCCATGTATCTGCAGTCGTTGGGAAATGATTGTGCTTGAGCTGCCAAAGGGTTAATATCTTGAGTTGAGATGGCAGTCTTTATTTTTAACATGCTGTCAACATGCATGGTTATCTGACCTGACTATAAAAGTCAGTGGATTATTTGATGGTTTGATTTTGACTTTTTTTTTTTTTGGTTCCTTGGGCTGCCTATGTGCTTTGTCAACTTCTTGACGGGAAGGTAACATCTTGTGTTTTGCAAAGGGTTCTGTTCATTTCACATTCTTTTTGAAATGCGTCTACGAATTTGTGTGGGTTTGCCTTGGAACTGATGTGGTTATAAATCAACCAGTCGGATTACGGAGAAAGCTGTGTTCTTTTAAAATGAGTGAAATGTTAAAAAGATGGCCCTGTTAGAGTGCACGCTACGGAGCTGTTTTCATTAATTATTTCTTTGAGGGGTTTTCCATCTAGACAGGAATGTGCTGGTTGCAATGATCACAGGTTGAGAATAATCAATCTTGCCCGACAGTGCATGGTAACATGTGCTTTTAATTAGTGAAAGGCAACCGTGTGCCTTTGAAAAAAATATTAAACGTAACATTATTATTTTCCCAAATGTAAATTAAAATGTATTCTTTTATAAATGTGTCAGCAAAACCTTTTTTAATCAGTTAACCAACTCAGTTAGAAAATAATTGGTTGTTTATTAGTGTATGAATGTGGCTCTTTTATTAGTTTGGATTACATAGCTTGCATGTTAAATTACACTGTAATGTAAAATGATATGATGCCCCTGGTTAAATTAAATACAATGTTGAAATGTATCTGCATTTTATGTTGTTTTAAAATTATTTCTCTTTACAATGGTCCATGTTAATTCGTTTTTTTTTCAAATGCAGAATGTATAATCTTGTGTGCAAAACTTAGTTGCCCCTTTCTAAATAAGTGCCCATATTTTAAATGTCTTGCCTTTAGCTGAATTAGTTAGACAAAAGTCTTTTTAGAAACTGGAGCTTTTAATTAGCAGTACACTGTAACAGAATTGTTTTTTTTTTAAATGCTAGCTTCCGTTGGTTAGCACAATCAGGCCTGGGAACAGGCAAGGAATTTGTTTGTCGACCTTGGCAGACCAGCTGGTTTGTGCAGACGAGTTTTTTTTTTCCCTTCATTCTGCAGGTTCCGATCACGTCCCTGTTTGTTATGATTGGCTACAATCCAATTTTCTTCCGCGAACGGCTTGTTTATTTAAGGGCGGGGTGACCTGGCTCTTCCTGGCTGTTGACGCAGGCGGCTTCATTGCCTGCTGATAAGGGACTCTTGCAGACTCTTGCCCTTGGGGTTAGTTAGTTGCAGTGGGCCTGGGCGGGCTTCTCTGACCAGGGAAATGGGAGGCTTGCAGTGCCCTGCTGATGCTGTGAGATCATCACTTGGCTGTGATTCAAATAGCTTCACACTGTAGCCTGGCTCCTGCTCTGAAGAGAGGGGCTGGCTTAGAGAGGATTAGGGTATGTTAGGCCCCACTCAATACACTTAAAAATTAAATTTTGAATGTTTTTAATTAATTAGGATATTTTCTTTTCAATAATGAAAGGCACCCGGGGTGCTTTTTAAATGGAAAATTTTATTTTGCAAGATTAATGATACTTGTTTTCTTGTTCCTAGGATTGCTGGGTTATGGTTGTGGTTGTGCGTGGGTCGATTCCCCCTTCCACTTCCTTTCTTGTTTTAGTTTTTTACTTTCATGTTTTTATTTTAGTTTATTATTTTTGGATGATGGAACCAGACCAGACCAGACCGGAAGGGTGATGGATGGCCGCATCGGAGGAAGTGTCCGGATACCGAAGATGCAGGGTGGTGGCCTACACTGAAGAAACAATAATTGACTTTTTTTTCCCAATGAACTTTTTACATAATTCCTTGGCCTGCAATTTTTTTTTTTTGTTGTTGTTGACATCACTACGAGCAGGCCCCACTTTTAAAAAAAACAAACCACAAACATGTTTTATTTGTGACAGAATTATACATGGATTTCGTTGCATAATCCCTTGGACAAGCAGGCCCCACTTTTAAAGCTAAACACATGTCACCTATTATAGTTTTCCTGTTTTCTTCAAAACAGTTTTTGCCAATGAAGGACTTTTTTTTTTGAATGGTGGTGCACACATGTGTTCCACAGTGTGATTTAAAATGGTTGTTTTATTGTTTTAAGATTGATGTTACACCAGCTATCTTGTATAAATGGGGTTGTTTTTTATTTTTTACTGTTCTTACATTTTCATCTTGATTGATCCAAGGGTGGTTACCTTAGACCTTAGATTGTCCTGGGAGGTGTGTCTTTTAGTATGATTATGTATTGATGTTTGCCCAAACCTTGACACAGTTTGTCATGTCTACTTCAGATTTCACCAAAATGTTAGCTTAAGTTAACTAAAGTAGGTAGGCCTCATTTAGGCCCATTGTTATTTTCATCCCACAAACAAGCCCCTACACCAATAGTTTCATGAGTCATCATTAGCTTAAGTTGCCTATAGTAGGTAGGGCTCATTTAGGCCCTTTCTTGTTTTCTCATAAGGAGTTGAAACACATTTAGTTCTTAAGTTGACAATAGTAGGTAGGCCTCATTTAGGCTTAAGTTGTCCGAAGTAGGCCCCATTTAGGCCCCTTGCTGTTTTCATTCAACACATAAGTCCCTACATCACTAGATTTCACCAGTTATCACTAGAAGTTGAGGCACATTTAGTTTGAAGATGCTTTGGTTAGTTTCTGTTGTTATCAGATCCAATCTCAAATATGTTTCAGCATTCAAGTCAAGGGTGCTTTGATTTGTTTTCAGTTGGTTGTTAGGTTTGTATTCCTTACTATTGTGTTTCAGGTGGAATTTTCTTAAGTTGTCATTGTTTTTAGGGAGTTTTTTAGGTTTTGATTTGTTGATAGATTGTGTTGATGTTTGTTTATCGGGTTGTTATTGTTTATCAGATGTTCGCAAGATAAGGATCTAAGGGTGGATGGCAGAGTTTTTTGGGCTCTATTTAGCAGTGATATAGATCCTAGTCTTGCTCACATCTAGGATAGGTATTCTTAGCTTATGTTGGATAGATTATGTTGATGTTTGTTTAGATGGATATTGTTGTTTATTGATGTTCGCAAGATAAGGATCTAAGGGTGCAGTGTAATGGCAGAGTTTTTGGCTTTATTTAGCAGTGATATAGATCATTAATCATGCTCACATCTAGTATAGGTATTCTTAGCCTGTGTTGGCCCTTTTAAGCCCTTTTTCCAGACCTAGAAGAGGATAGCTGCTTAATATGCCTTTATTCTTGACTTTAACCTGTCTATTGCCTATTGGCTTTGACATATTAGACACATTGGTATGGTTTATGTAGGTATTCTGACAGAGCTAAGGAGCATTTCACCCCTTTCAGGCCTACAGGCCTAGAGCTAGAGGGACTCCATCTTGATGAAGCTGAGAGGCTTTTCAGGGCAAAGGCAAAGTTTATAGTTAAGGCTGTTGTTCGCTTGGAGAGAACCGGCTTGGGCTGGCCCTTATCGAAGGAATGTATTTTTCTCCACTCCGAAGACACAACTTCAGGCTGGCCAGCTGGGAACGTGTCCTTGGTACGGGGAGGTACAAGAATTTGGTGGGCGGCAGGTTACTGGCCGTAACTTTCCATGAAAGGACAAGCTTCCATATTAGTGAGCTACAGGAGAGGAGGAGTGTTCAGTTCAGTTTGGAGTTCAGTTCAGCATGGTGTGCAGTTCAGCGTGGTGCTCAGAACAGCTTGGAGCACAGAACAGCTGGGAGCTCAGAACAGCTTGGAGCTCAGAACAGCTTGCAGAGAGAGAGAGAGAATGTCTGCTGGAGCTGCAGAATAGAGTGCAGTTCTTAAATGGAGAAAGAAGGCAGACGATTGCTGAAGATGAGGAGAGAGAAAGCAGTGCAGAGAGCATCAAAGAAGGCTGTCAGCTGGAGCAACTGAACCAGAGGCGTGGTGATGTGGTGAAGGAGGGAGAGACAGAGAGAGCCCTAATCCCACCAGAGGCAGAGAGAGAGCCCTAATCCCACCAGAGGCAGAGAGAGAAATCTTCCTTCTAATAGGTGAGGTAGTCTGAATTAGTTACACTTACACTTTATGTCTAATCTTTTCCCTTTCAGTGGAGTGTTCCTGTTATGTTTAATCTTTTCTCTTTCAGCGGTGTGTTCTACCTATAGTCTTTGTCAGTTCTGTGTAAAGGTTTATATTGTACTAATAATAAATGACCCCATTAATTAGTGAATTAGTGTGCATGAGTTATTTTATGATAAAGTTATCCTGGCTTCAAGCCAGTTGCTGTTGAGCCACTGATGGATCAAAAGGGAGTAGGGGCGCTTAAATCAAGAAATAACTCAATCACATAGTGTGTATATCTTTGTCCCCATACAGTGAGGGTAATCTTTCCTGGTAGGTATTGCTGTTTGAACAGATGCTACCCCTGATCAGGTAAGTAATAGTGAGGGAGAGAGGAGACTTGCAACCAAGGCACTAAGTTAGTACACCATCCCATAATATTATTGTAGTAGCAGACCCTTAGTGAAGAGACTTCCCAATATATATATATGTATAGGTGTTCATAGGAATGTGGTCGTCGTTGATATGCGGCGTTAGTGAGAACACTGGGGAGGAATACCAGTGCCGATACCCACAGGATTGTGGCTTGAATAAGTGAGAGCACTAGGAGGTCGAACTAGTGTGTAGTTTTGCAGGATTGCAAACAGTTTGGAAAAGGGAGCATTGGGTTCTGCAGGCCCATGTGTAGACACACCGGATTGTGTGTCATATCTGCCCTAGGGTAGAACGGTCTGGGTCAGGGTGGCCGCGAGACCAACTGATGTGAATATAAGTGTGGTGTAGGGTATGGATATCCCTAGTAATCAGTGAGTATTCTTAGTATCCCTATAGATTTAGTGGTGTTTTTAATAATATGAGCTTGTATATTGCGAGTTCCCCATCCTCAGGTAGGTACCAGGTGCCTGGATAGTTGGTCCTGGGGAGGGATGTGATTACGTTCTGGCTGGGTTGGAGGGGCCCCTAGGGGCTGATCCCACCTACTCAGAAAATCCAGCCATTACAGGCAGTAAGCCAAAGACTTCATCAGGGCTAACACAAAAACAAAGTAGCCATATTACATTATGTAACACCCTACACTTGTATAGATGATACATCAAATGACATAGACAAATTGTCTTAACAATTGATGAACATGCGTTGTAATATGCAACCTAGTGAAAACCCAAATTTCCATATAAGCGAGGCATGTTTCTTGTTAAAAAAGCAATTCATAAGAGGGGCAGGGATAGAAAATAAAATCAGAAGATCATCACCCATACTGTGCGTACCTGCTCACATATTAAGCGACAATGTGATTAGATATAGTGATAAAGAATAGTCAGGACCATAGTGACCACACCACTTAGTGCTCATAGCAAAGACTCTATACACTTACCACTAAAAATTATGTCATAGAAACTATAGTCTTGACATCAAGTAAAAGCTTATCTCAGTAACCCAAGTTTCTTAAAAAAAAAGACAACAGACAGTCAGCCTACTGAGGTACCTGTAGCAGAGGTTGTCCTATTAGCAGCCTCACTACACAAACATAAAAGTTAGCTATACATATATATCCAACAAAAGAATTATAAATCTTACAATTATATTGAGACAACGGCATGTACTACCTGGCATGCATTTTTTAGAGTACAGGTTGGCCATACAAGTTACACAACATATGCTAATAGGATCAACTTGCATATATAAGTAAATATATATATACACAACACACTTGATAATTAAGCCCCAGAATAACTGGATATAAATTAAATAATCAGAAGAAGGTGAAAAGGCAGCAGCAGCGACAAATCAAACTGCATACATATAGATATCCTAATAACAATAAAATATGAATTGGGAGCTAAGCCATATAATTGATGTAAAAGCATATGGTAGAGGCCGGAATGCAATTTTAAAAGTGTATTCCTTGAAACATAGCAATAAAGTCTGTAACATGGGCTGAAATTTTCTATCTAAAGTAAAATACCTTGTGTTCAAATTACAGCATAGCGCACTGGTATTGGGCCTATAATTCCATCATGAGTTGTGCAAAGGTCACGGTAGACCAAGTATCGTGATAAATAAAGAGATATATTTTAGATTTCCTACAGTATAAGTCTCAACAGTCTATCGAAAGTCACAAACAAGTCTAAAATTGTGTGTCACAATTAGTAGAACACTCTAATCATAGACTTACACATATCAGACAAGTTCCTAACGTAGTTTAAGCACAATTAGGGTATCACAGAAATGGTTAGCACTAGGGTCGACAAATAAGGAGCTTAGGGGCATATGTATCAACCATTTTTTAGTCACAAACGCTGCGATTCTCAAAAAAGCAGCGTTTGGGACAAAAATTCGCAAAATACGATGTATAAGTAGCATCGCAAAATTAAGAAATCCCAAAATTTGTAATTCCTTAATTTTGCGGAAGCATTTAAGAAATCGCAAATTGCGATTCCTTAAATGCTATGTAAGAAGCACCCAAGTTGTGCGATTTCTCATTGAGAAATCGCAAATTACCACCAACTTCAAGTTGGTGGTAATTTGCAATTTCTTTCACAAATGCACTTTTTGGTATTTGTAAAGGTGCTATGTGGTGCAGATACATGCGCTTAGGGCATGAATGTGCGCCATAGGCTCACACATGCTCATTTCAGGGGTCCTTATGACACCCTTGCACCCTTGAAATTATTCTCCATTTGCGATTCTCGAATTGTGAATCACAAATTGAGAATGACTTCCTAATCATTCCTATGGGCCTCCTGGCCCATAGAAATGAATGGGAAGATATTCCTTAATTGCGATTTCGCAATGTGCTAATCGCAATTAATGAATATTAGAATTCGCGAAACAATTGCGAAATTTTAAATATATCCCATTTTGCAATTCTCATATAGCAATTCTCAAAAAATCGCTATTTGAGAATCGCAAACACGGATGTTGATACATCTGCCCCACAATCCCATAAAAATTACCTTAAATCGACTAAGCAGTAACTGATGTAATATATGTTCAGTGGTGAATTTAAAAGTGTGGTCCGTAGTGGTATGGTTAGGTAAAAAGGCCTGGATGCGTACCACAACCAGCTACTATACTTAGTAGAGAGGCCACAGGTGTGTATAGTAGCACCTAAGATCTTTCAAATTTTACAAGTAAATCTATTAATTGCTGACTGCGGAGCAGACGCGTGCAGTCTCGCTCTCGCTCTTCGCTTTTGGGCTGAGTGGTCGCTCCCCTGCTTGGTATCGTTCTGCAGCGCTTTGCTATCTAAACTGCCTCATATATATTGCCTACTGTCTGCCTTGGTTGCCGCTTTGATTGTATGCACTTTTAAATTGCCTGTATTACTTTCACGCTGATTGCGCGTTTTCCCCCCAAGCGCTCTGCTCTGCTCACCCCTCCGCCTCCATTTTGCTTGTTGTTGTCGTCCTCTGTAGCCCGCCCCGCCTCCCAGCTGAGCCGCCCTCCCACAGACTACAAACAGCGCTCCCTGACCTGGAAACGCTGTGACTCGCTCTTCGCTTTTGGGCTGAGTGGTCGCTCCCCTGCTTGGTATCGTTCTGCAGCGCTTTGCTATCTAAACTGCCTCATATATATTGCCTACTGTCTGCCTTGGTTGCCGCTTTGATTGTATGCACTTTTAAATTGCCTGTATTACTTTCACGCTGATTGCGCGTTTTCCCCAAAGCGCTCTGCTCTGCTCACCCCTCCGCCTCCATTTTGCTTGTTGTTGTCGTCCTCTGTAGCCCGCCCCGCCTCCCAGCTGAGCCGCCCTCCCACAGACTACAAACAGAGCTCCCTGACCTGGAAACGCTGTGACTCGCTCTTCGCTTTTGGGCTGAGTGGTCGCTCCCCTGCTTGGTATCTTTCTGCAGCGCTTTGCTATCTAAACTGCCTCATATATATTGCCTACTGTCTGCCTTGGTTGCCGCTTTGATTGTATGCACTTTTAAATTGCCTGTATTACTTTCACGCTGATTGCGCGTTTTCCCCCAAGCGCTCTGCTCTGCTCACCCCTCCGCCTCCATTTTGCTTGTTGTTGTCGTCCTCTGTAGCCCGCCCCGCCTCCCAGCTGAGCCGCCCTCCCACAGACTACAAACAGCGCTCCCTGACCTGGAAACGCTGTGACTCGCTCTTCGCTTTTGGGCTGAGTGGTCGCTCCCCTGCTTGGTATCGTTCTGCAGCGCTTTGCTATCTAAACTGCCTCATATATATTGCCTACTGTCTGCCTTGGTTGCCGCTTTGATTGTATGCACTTTTAAATTGCCTGTATTACTTTCACGCTGATTGTGCGTTTTCCCCCAAGCGCTCTGCTCTGCTCACCCCTCCGCCTCCATTTTGCTTGTTGTTGTCGTCCTCTGTAGCCCGCCCCGCCTCCCAGCTGAGCCGCCCTCGCCCCTCCCCCTCCACTTCCCATATATGACAGTCGCTCCCGCGCGCAGCGTTTACGCGCAGCGATCGCGCCCCATCCGCACCGAAGGTGCGCCAAAGGTAAGCCCGTCTACGCCCGTCCGCGCCTGGACCGCGCCCAGCGCCAGACCCCCTGGCCTTTGCTCCCCCCACCCCTCCCGCATCACTTAAGATGCCACCACCCTCCTAGCCCTTAACCCCGGCCGCTCCCCCAACTGCATCCAAGCTGCTCCTGGACAAACCCACGGACCTTTCTCATGCAACTCCTGCAAATTCTACGGCTCCGTCTACAACTCCGCTACGATCACACCACAGATATCCGACCCCAACAACCTACAATGCATCTTGCTCAACACCCGTTCGGTCCACAGGCACGCCATTGACCTATGGAATCTACTAGACACCATCTCTCCGGACATCGCCTTCCTAACAGAAACATGGATGAACGCCTCTTCTGCCCCAGACATCACCATTGCCATCCCTGAAGATTATAAGATCATACGCAAGGACCGTACCGGCCACACAGGAGGAGGAATCGCTATCGTCCATAAGAAATCAATCCGCATCTCTACCAGCTCTGACGTCAATCTCGCCAACTCCGAACACCTCCACTTCCAGATCCACATCGACCCCAAGACCACACTCAGAGGCACCCTCCTTTACAGACCTCCAGGACCCCGCGCTCAATTTAGTGAGGACATCACGGACTTCATCACTCCACACGCGCTCCCCTCCAAAGATTACATCCTTCTGGGAGACCTCAACTTTCACCTTGAAAAGCACAACGACCACAACTCCACCACCCGTTTGGACAACCTCGCCAACCTCGGACTTAAACAACTTGTCACTTCCCCCACCCACATCGCAGGTCATACACTCGACCCTATCTTCACCTCCAGCAATCATGTCTCCTTCAGTCACACCACGAATCTCCTTTGGACTGACCACAGCTGCGTTCACTTTACCTACAACAAGCCCAAACCCAACAACCACCCCCAACCAACTCTGCAAAGAAACTGGAACAAAATCACCATCGACCAGATCTCCTCATCGCTTCTTCTTAACCTCCCAGCCCACTCCTCAAATCCCGATCAAGCCGCCTCCAACCTCACCCTATGGTTATCCAACTGCGCCAACATCCTAGCACCACTGAAAAAACGACAAAACAAACTCGGCAGCAAGAAGGCCTCCTGGTTCAGCGATGATCTTAAGAAATCCAAGAAACTTTGCCGCTCCCTTGAGAAGGCCTGGAAAAAAGATCCAACCACCAGCACCAAGGAAGCCTTCAAAAATGCCACCCGCTTACACCACCAACTGATCCGAAAAGCCAAGAAAGCCGCTTTCAAGGACCGACTAGATAACAACGCCCACAACAGCAAAGAACTATTCAATATCGTCAAGGAATTTACCAATCCCACGGCCAACTCCAACGACATCACCCCCTCCCAAGCCCTCTGCGACTCCCTAGCCTCATTCTTCCACAACAAAATCGCAGACATCCACAACAGCTTCGACAACCAACCTGAAGACCAACCCACCCAACCCCTTGCAGGACCCCCACCTCCCTTGAACACCCTCAATGACTGGAACCCAATCTCCACTGAGGACACCATCCGCCTGATGAACTCCATCCACTCAGGATCCCCAACTGACCCATGCCCTCACCACATCTTCAACAAGGCAGACTCCATCATAGCACCACACCTCCGAGATGTCATCAACTGCTCCTTCAACTCCGCCACCTTCCCGGAAAGCTGGAAACATGCCGAACTCAGCGCCCTCCTGAAGAAACCCACAGCTGACCCCACCAAACTCAAAAACTACCGCCCCATCTCGCTCCTTCCATTCCCGGCCAAAGTCATCGAGAAAGCGGTCAACAACCAGCTCGCCGCCTTCCTTGAAACAAACAAATCCCTCGACTCCTCACAATCCGGCTTCCGAGCCAAACACAGCACTGAAACCGTCCTCATCGCAGCAACAGACGACATTCGAACTCTCCTGGACAATGGAGACACAGTCGCCCTCATCCTCCTTGACCTCTCCGCAGCCTTCGACACAGTCTGCCATAGCACCCTTCTACAGCGCCTCAAAAACATCGGAATACAAGGAAAAGCTTTGGAATGGATCACCTCGTTCCTCACCGGAAGAACCCAGAGAGTCCGCCTCCCTCCCTTCATCTCAGAGGCCACTGAAGTCATCTGCGGCGTACCCCAAGGTTCCTCACTCAGTCCCACCCTCTTCAACGTATACATGAGCCCCCTCGCGGCCATCGCACGCCAACACAACCTCAACATCATCTCCTACGCGGATGACACTCAACTGATCCTTTCACTCACCAATGACCCTAGCACCGCCAAAACTAACCTACACGAAGGAATGAAAGAAGTAGCCGAATGGATGAAACACAGCCGTCTGAAACTGAACTCAGATAAAACAGAAGTCCTTATCTTAGGCACCTCCCCCTCTGCCTGGGACGACTCTTGGTGGCCAGAAGCCCTTGGAAAAGCACCCATCCCGACGGACCACGCACGGAACCTGGGCGTCATCCTGGATTCCTCACTTTCAATGAATAGACAAGTCAACGCAGTCTCTTCATCCTGCTTCAACATTCTTCGCATGCTCAAAAAAACATTTCGTTTGATCCCCACCGAAACTAGGAAAACTGTCACCCACGCTCTGGTCACGAGCCGACTGGACTACGGAAACACCCTATACGCCGGTACTACCGCTAAACTCCAGAAAAAACTCCAACTAATCCAGAACGCTTCAGCCAGGCTCATATTAGACATCCCGCGCAAAGAACACATCTCTGGTCACCTGAAAAACCTTCACTGGCTCCCCGTCAATAAGAGGATCACTTTCCGGCTCCTAACCCACGCACACAAAGCACTCTACGAAATCGGACCAGAATGCCTCAACACACGACTGTCCTTCTACACTCCCTCACGCCAGCTACGATCATCCAACCAAGCCCTGGCCACTGTTCCTCGCATCAACAAAACCACCATGGGAGGTAGATCCTTTTCCTACCTGGTAGCTAAAACCTGGAACTCACTTCCCACTCACCTTCGCCTTACTCAGAACCACCTAGCATTCAGAAAGCAACTTAAAACGTGGATATTTGACCAGTAATTCCCCACCCCTCTTCAAGCGCCTTGAGACCCTCTGGGTATGTAGCGCGCTATATAAATTTTCTGACTTGACTTGGCTTGACTAGTCAGTCTCTGAAACGCTGCTGCTTTAATTTAATTAGTGTCTTGTGTTTATATTTTCATTACTTTGCACCTGTTTTCAATAAACTCTTATTATGTAGGAAACTTTGAGGTTCGAACGGTGGGGTGGCATATATGCAGTATTTAGTGCACGCCGCTCTTAATGTCGTTGGAGTGATCACCCTCTTTGTTGTTCACCTGCTCTACTTGTGGTATGGGTGGGCCACTTCCCTCTTCTCTTGAGAAGCACCATGGGCTCTCCTTATTTAATGGAGGCTGTAGCGTGAATGCGCAGTGTATGTTCACAACTGGCGTGCCATTGACGCACCAAAGGCAAGCCTGTCTACACCCATCAGCATCCCAGAAGCGGACAGCACTAGCTAAGGGAAGTCTCTGTTATTCTAAAGCGGACTGATTGGCTTTTAACACTCCTAGGAATTGTTCCCATAAAATACTCCTGGAGGAGTCAACTAGTGGCTCCCCTTGCAGCCACTGTGCTTTCGACTGGAGCCTCACCCTCTCTCTATATTAAATAACACAGTATTCAATATACTGTTCGTCACCTCCACTGTGTCATTGGCAACCAAAAATGGACTATGGCAGTCCATCGTGGACAAGGTGAATGCAATGGGAGTGCTGAAGAGGACAATGGAAGAGGTCAAGAGGCACTGGAATGATGTCAAGTGCAAAACCAAGCTGAAACTCGCCAACAACAGGAAGGCAGCAATGCAGACTGGAGGTGGGAGTCCTGCGACACTGGAGGAGATGGACGATATGGAGGAAATGGTGTCCACAGTCATCAGTGGGCAGACGGTGGTAGGAGTTCGGGGACCGGACATAGCTCAACATGTGAAGTGGAAAGGTGTGGTGCAGCGGCCAGAGCAGCTGACTTCGGAGCACAGGGTTCCCGGTTCGATCCCTGGCTCTGGCGACAGCTCAGCTCAGCACCATGTCACTCTGAGCAATAGCTCACTTAATTTCCAAAATGGACCCCAGCGCCTTGAGACCCATAAGGTGAGTAGTTTGGGCTTTACAAATGTGGATTACAACATGACCAGCCACAGCAGCACCCGGGTGAGTAACGACCATGGACTGGGGGGATGGGGGAGATGGGCTGTAATGGCTGGATTTTCTGTTTAGATGGGATCAGCCCCCAGGGGCCCCTATGACCCAGCCAAAACGTACTCACCTTCCCTCCTCAGATCGTATTCACAATGAATAGATATACAGATATATATACAGGTCGCACCTAAGGATGGGGAATGACAATATATATGTATGGATTTTCTACAATATCTTATTCACATCAGTTGGTCTCGCGGCCACCCCGACCCAGACCGTTCTACCCTAGGGCAGATCTGACACACAATCCGGTGCGTCTACACATGGGCCTGCAGAACCCAATGCTCCCTTTTCCAAACTGTTCGCAATCCTGCAAAACTACGCGCCAGTATCCTCCCTGGCGTTCTCACTTATTCAAGCCACAATCCAGTGGGTATAAGCGTTGGTCTCCCCCCCAACGTTCTCACTAACGCCGCATATCAACGACGACCACATTCCTATGAACCATTATTGGGATAATATCTCAGTGGTCTACTCGGGATAAAACTATAATAATAACTTTGAATATAGTTCCAGATTGTATAGTGTACTCCCTGCTCTTGGCATCACAGGTCCACTCACTCCCTCTTTATTTGATCACCATTTACCTGATCGGGATTTCTCATCCGTTCACATAAACAACTCTCAACTAGGAATGTAGTTTACCAAGATTGAACACGAACACCAGATACACAATAATTCTATATGAATTAGGGTATTTATTAATAATAGACACAAATCACATTACTATGCAACATAACTCCTGCAAGAAAAAGGTAAAGATTAGAGTGCACATTCTATTAAAGTTAGGCAGAGGTCACCTTATTAGTGGGAAGTCTGGACTCGGCAGTCATCTAGGTTCCCTTCTCGTCTCTGTATCCTGGCTCGCCTTGCAGTCACCCTCAGCCGTCACAAGTACACGTCTGCACCGCTAGGCTCAACCTCGTCTGCTTCCCTTCAGGACACCGGAACCTTGCTGGTTATTAGCTACCGTCTCTCTCTCTCGCTCTGTATCAGTGCGCTCTGCGCTGCTTCTCGTTCAGTCTTTCTCAGAGAGTTTCGGTATTAAATCTTTCTCAGACTTCAAAGATGGCGACTCGTCCACCATGAAAATGAATAATGGCAGAGATGCTAACGGCTAGATGCCGCCTACGGACTAACTGACAAACTGACTAACACCTTCGCTAATATCAAAGCCCGTTCCTTCATGGAAATTCACGGCCAGTAACCTGCCGCCCACCAAATTCTTGTACCTCCCCGTACCAAGGACACTTTCCCAGCCGGCCGGCCTGAAGTTGTGTCTTCGGAGTGGAGAAAAATACATTCCTTCGATAAGGGTCAGCCTGAACCGGTTCTCTCCAAGCGAACAACAGCTTGAAACTAAAACACTACATTTGACCTAGAAAGCCTTCTCGGCTACCGGGCAGAAAGCAAAATGGAGTCTGTCTCGTTTAAGGCCTACGGAGCCCACAATATGCATAGCTCCATGGAAAATAGCCTAGCATGTTAGCAAATGAGCAAATCATGACTAATACTTATATATCTATCCCCTAACTTAAATTCATAAGCCTTACTCTAAGGAAAATGGTACGAAAATGCCCTAATATATGTAAGACAGGGTCCCTGTCTATAGTCCTAATCCCTATGCTATGAGGGTGATAGGCTGGAGTCACTCTCCATCATTCTCCTTCTCCAAAGAGCCAGCAAAAAGGCAGCCATTACATTACACCCCTTGACTCCAGTCTATTAACCACAAACTAAATGGAGCTAACATCAGTAGAAGAATAATATGAAACAAAATTAACTGATCTACGACCCTTACTAAGTCTAAAAAATTGCAGCAGGGAAGGGATACACTGAATAAAGCAACAAATAGCTATTAAGATACAAATGGCGACAATAACCCCCCCTAAAATCTGTCGTAGGGAATGCATGTCAGGGAGCCAATTAAAAAGCCAGTCAAAGAAACCCTGATCTATATGTTCTCTAATTTCTGCAGTCAAGTCGTGGAGTTTGTCAATGTGGGATTGGATAGCTTTAGAATGGTCAGACAAATTAAAACAGCATAGACCTTCAAAATCAGAACATTCATGTCCATGTTTCAACAATAGATAATCAATAGCGGCCCTGTTCTGCAAAATAGCTCTACGTTCACCTTGGGCGTCTAATAAGAGATCAGATAAAACAGTAGATGTTTGGTTAATGGACTTAACCATCCAGCAGGCCATTTTGCCGATTGTTTTGGCATTATAAACGGCCAATGCAGGCACTCCAATAATAGAAAAAGCTAAACCAAGATATTCTGATTTGGAAAAGAGATGAACAGAGGAATCACAATCTTCATGTAATGACATCGAATCACGTACAATACGGGAATGTGAAGTAGGATGTGAGGAAAACATTAGCAAACTTAATCTAGTGATGGCACATGGGCCACCAGAAATATTCGCAGGAATATAGGGCCAAGATGAATTCCCACAGGAAAAGAGCCATCCAGCTGGCAATAGCATTGAACGATAATGGCTAGTGGCTACTAATAAACGTTTACATGTCATATTATTCTTAACTGAAAGACATGAATTAGGAAGTCTCTTTGAACATAACAAACGTTGATGAGCTGAAAAAGAAGTAGCGGCTTGGAGCTTCAGCCTCAAGCACTCAGTAATAGCTTTAGGGTCACAAGTCATAATAAAGCAAAGGTCTCCAGGGGTAATATTAAAAGTAGTAATGCGGGAATGTATAGGGACATCAAGGTCTGGAAGAGTAGTACATGAGGGACAAAATTCATGGGCCGCGAAGTCACCCAGAATAACATTAGGTCGGGCATTAGATATATTAAAAATGTGACGTAGAGTTTCGGTGGATGCAGGGACAGCAACCAAACAGGTCGCTAAAATGTCAGTGACAGACTTCATGGGGGTAAGGCAAAAATGCGGAGAGTTCGTCACCCGCTTTGCGAGTGTAATCCAAAAGTATGATGACGTTTCCCACGCGGACCGCGGGGCTCTTATTATCCCATCAACCGGCGTCGGTAGATCCTCTCCTCTCCCGGCGTAGCAGGCCAAAAGGAGTCCAGCGCCGACACATCCTGCAGCAGCAATCCAGAGAATGATCTGAAACAATACAAACACAGGCCTTAATCATTCTCGTAAGTAACATTTATCAGCTGGGACAGCTTCCCAGCCATCTTTCCCTGGCTTCATCACCAAAACGGTGTTGTCATGACCGGTCGCAATAATATCAGCCTGTTCAGGAGGATTTTTAGGCGATTGCACCCATATCTTAGCTCCAGGAAGATCAGACGATCCGAAGCCTTTTTGTCCTCGCACAGTTAGCAACGTTGGGGCAGAGCCTTTTTTGATCTCACCACTGAAGACAGGCATAATCAGTAACTGAGCAACACGGTCAGACTTTTTGATGAACAAATCCGTCTTACTGCTATTAAGCAGGAGAACCTTAATCTCTCCCTGGTAATCACTGTCAATTACTCCTCCGAGTACTTGTACACCTTTCAGGGCCAGGCCAGATCTAGGGGCAATTAATCCAAAACTACCGGCAGGTATACAGACACCAACGCCAGTTTCAACAATGATTCGATCCTTTCCTGGAAATTTAGCATCATTTAAAGCATGCAGGTCGAGGCCTGCGGAACCTGGGGTTGCTCTACATGGAGCCAAAGCACCGGGGGTAATTTCCCAATACATGACAGTATTTGATATAGAATTCGGTTTCGCATCAACATGTGGAGGAAACAAACGCATTAAAGGAGATTCAGCATGTAACAAAGGACGATTATTTAAAATTAACAAAGCTTGAAGTAGGACATCTCTCCACTGGCTGTACCGGTCATCAGTCAACTTGCGCAACTGTTCTTTCAACAAGCCATTCATTCTCTCAATCAATCTTGAAGCTTGTGGGTAATATGGAATATGAAACACCCAATCAATATTATTTTCCGTACAGAATTCCTGCACCAATCTTCCACGAAAGTGGGATGCATTATCTGATTGAATCTGGAATGGGACACCATAGTACAGAATAATGAGCTCCAGGGTTTTAATGGTATTCACTTGGGTAGCGTTCTTGCAAGGGAAAGCGACCAAAAGGCCACTATAGGTATCAACCACTGTGCAAATATATTGACAATTTCTGCTCATAGGGAGCGGACCAATATAATCAATCTGCCAAATTTGGGCGGGCAATTTACCTCGATGTAAGTGACCTCGAACAATCTGAGGCACCTCTTTTTTCCTAGAATGCTGGCAAATGGGACAATGTAGAATGACATCTTTTATTAAAGAAAAGGGAATATGAATTCCTCTATCGGCAGCCCACCTGCTAGTGGCTTTCTCTCCAAAATGTCCTGCTTTCTGATGGGCCCACTTCGCCAATCCCGCCAAATCAGAATCCTGCATGTCAACCACTGCCTCAGAAATTTTAGACTGTTCATCTGCAATATTATGAAAAAATTTGTCAAGGGAGTCAATTGGAGTATGAGCATCCACGTGAAAGATTGTTACAGTACTCTGCGGGAGCAATTCCCAAATTTCTTGCCACAGCTCTTTGCCCCACAATTCCTTTGAATGCAATTCCCAATTATGAGAATGCCATGTTGGTAACCATACCGCTAGTCCATTTGCAGTGGACCAGGAATCAGTGAAAATATGACATGTACCAGGTAGTTCCTGTTTCAAAACTTGGTAAACTGCATAGAGTTCAGCATATTGACTACTCTTACCGTCTCCAGTTGTGCTTAACAATTTCTGTGTAATCGGATTATAAGAGACAGCTTTCCAATGTCTTTTGTCACCAATGAATTTCGCAGAACCATCCGTAAACCACACATGTTTTCTATCCTCCGCGGACAGATCATCAAATGATTTACCCCACTTCACGGGAGACTCCTGCACTACGGGAACCGAACACTCACTTTCAGTCTCATTGGAGGGCGCCTGCGCCACTCGCTCATGTAAAACCGCCACACCTTTCGGACCCACACGTGCCCTGTCCTGAATGTACCATTTCCATTTAATCACACTAGCCTCCTGAGCATGTCCAATTCGATGGGACTTTGGTGAACTCAAAACCCACTGCATAATGGGAATTTCAGGCCTTAAAATCACAGCATGGCCTAGGGTCAATTGCTCGGTATCCACCAGAGCCCAATAACAAGCAAGCAGCTGTTTTTCAAAAGGTGAGTAACGCTCACCAGCCTCAGGTAACTTTTTGGTCCAAAAACCTAATGGCACTTTTTGTCTGCCCTGCTTTTGCCACAAACTCCAATTGGCATACAGGCCTTCCACGGACACATTCAAATCCACATCACCTTCACTCACGGGCCACAAATCCAAAGCATACTGAATAGCTTCTTTAGCCAAATTAAAAGCAGTCTGTTGAGGTTCACCCCATTCAAACGCATTCTTTTTACGAGTGACTCGATACAGTGGAGCCAAGATTTGACTCAAATGGGGAATATGCTGACGCCAAAATCCAAACAAACCAATAAAGCATTGAGCTTCTTTCCTGTTTCTGGGAACAGCAAAATCAAGTATTTTTCGTTTAACCTGTGGAATCACCTCTCCGTGACCCTCATGCCAATTAATTCCTAAAAATTTCACAGCTTGGGATGGAGTTTGTAATTTGTCAGGATTGATTTCCCAGCCTTTCACTCGCAAACAGTCAATGATTTGATCTAAATGGGACTGCACCTGGTCCTGTGTTTCACCTTGAATCAAAATGTCGTCAATATAATGACAAACCTGAACTTGTGGATTCGTGGGCACTTCAGACAAATGTTCCGCCACCAGCCGGTGACAGATCGTAGGACTATGTACATAGCCTTGAGGAAGACTCCGGAACGTCATTTGACGTCCATTCCATGTGAAACTGAATTGTTCCTGACATTCGGGGGCAATCGGAATTGAAAAGAACGCATTAGCAATATCAATGGAAGCATACCACGTACCTGGATGCTTTTGAATTCTCTGAATCAGTGTGACAATGTCAGGCACTGCAACAGTCAATTTAGGTGTATTTTTGTTCAATTCTCGATAATCAACAGTCATGCGCCAAGAGTTGTCACTTTTGCGCACGGGCCAAACGGGATTATTCCAAGCAGATGTGACCGGAGTAATGACTCCCGCGTCAACCAAATCCTGAATCGTAGCGGTAATTTCTTCATGACCACCTGGAATGCGATATTGCTTTTGAGAAATCACTTTCGTTGCTAAAGGTATTTTAATAGGTGGCATGCGTAAACGGCCAACCCGTACGGGTCTGGTCGAAATGTACTGTCGTGTACCAAATTGATAGTACCCATCATCCAAATGCAAAGTCATACCTTTCAAAATGTCAATTCCAATAATGTATTCCAAAAGTGGCACAACCAACACAGAGTATTCTCTACGAGGAATTCTACCAATTTTAATTTCGAGTGCAGTTTGAACCGCGGGTGTCTCTTTACCACCCAGACCAGTAATCGTAAAAGACTGTCCATGAAATTTCCTCGACTTACCATGAATTAAAGTGGCCTCCGCCCCAGTATCAACTAACGCTCGGGCCCTTTGGATATTACGATGTTTCCAAAAAATCTCAATATCTACATAGGGTCTGTAATCTCTGTGGGCCCACTTGCGTACCGGAGCTTGACCTATTTCCTAGTCATTTTTCCTGCGGTCTGTCAACCAAGACAAATCAGGGTAAATGCTCTCGGTTTTCT
Source organism: Lissotriton vulgaris (assembly GCF_964263255.1). Classification (NCBI taxonomy): domain Eukaryota; kingdom Metazoa; phylum Chordata; class Amphibia; order Caudata; family Salamandridae; genus Lissotriton; species Lissotriton vulgaris. The sequence goes on along the minus strand of NC_141695.1, from coordinate 156,240,862 downwards.
TTGGTATTAGAACGTCTTGTTCATATCCGTCTCCAGTACGAAACGGATTAGTGTCAGGTTCAAAAAGTTGTGAGTTACGGTCAGAGAGTCTGTTACGATCCTCCCTCTTTCTTACATCAGGGGAATAACTCCTTGCATCTCGTCGTCTGCTAGAAACACGATCATCTCTTCCCCTTTCGCGATCATCCTCTCTCCCCCTCCCATCATTACGACGAGGGGATCCATCACGTTCATAACGCCGATCATCACGGCGATCAGAATTCACACGTCGTCTCTCATCACCACTGTCATCCGAACCACGATCATACTCATTCTTTCGCACACGACGGGCACCCTCCTTTCGATCCAAACCACGCTTACGAAACATGTCCCATAAGCGATTATTAGGCTCGCCATCAATGTCTTCCCTTTTGACACCATCAGCAATGAGAGCAAGGAACATGTCACGTCTAGAGAACTTATAGTCACCACCAGTACGACCTTCAGGTCGAGATTGTCTTTCAGGTTTAAACCATTCACCCAGCTCACCAAGCTGACGAACAGACTCAAGCACAACAGACAAAGGATTGCCAGTTTGGTTAATCAATAATGTCATCATGACCTGCTTGTAAGCAACAGGAGAAGAACGGATAATGCGATTACGCACAGAAGATGTTAAAAGACCATCCAATAACTTGTCAGCAGTACTAAGGAAGATAGCCGTTTTCATGACTTCCTCTTTTAAACGTTGCGACGCATCGCGCAGAGTGTACCACGGTTTCTCATCAGTAGGCCAATCAGATTCAGTTGGATATTTATGATTACAGCCGTCAGACGCAAGCTGGAGCAAAGAAATTTGACCAGCACCATTATAATTCCGAAAATGATCCTGAATCGTAGAATCAGAACTCAAAGAGCAAAATCGTAAGCAATCAACAGCATCGAGCATAATACCGGCAGCGCCAAGCTCATAAAGACGCACCATCCAAGTAAGCAAGGCCTCACCAGGCCGTTGTCGAAATCGTTGCAGAATGTCACTAACCTCCTGCTGAGTAAAATCTTCAATACAATCAAGAGCTATACCACCCGGATTACCAGGGGCCTGTTGTAATTTTCGTCGAAAAATCGGGTGAGCAGAAACTGCAGGAAGAGCTTCCGAGGAAGCCCGCATCTTAGATTTAACAGCACAATCAGGGCAAGCTACGTCATCCACACGGGAAGAACGAGCACGGTCACAATCAGGAGTTGAATCAATACATGAAGCAGATTTACAATCACGTCCGGAGCGAGAAGACTCGCGCTTGTCACCCTCCTCTGCCGAGGAGTCAGAAGTATGAGAATCCCAGATATTACCGTCCCATTCATCGGGGTTCCAATCCATTCCAGCTTTTGCTACAATCATACGCACTTTGCGGGAAGACACACGCCCACGACGATGTTTATATTTATATCGTGCAATACGGACCGCAGCTCTTTCGGCAATGGTCTGATATGTTTCAAGTTTGTCGGCAAGCAGTTTATTTTGACAACGCAACAAAGTATGCGCATTTTGCAACTCAACACACTGTCCTTCCGTATCTTTAAACTGTTTCTGTAGTTGAACAAACCTCTCATGCAATATTCTGTATGCATTAAGAACAATCCACCCTCTGCGTCCTAAAATAGGAAGGTCATCACCCTTCACTACTGGCGCTTTCTGTAGGCACGATACCACATCGCACATCACATCGCTCCGCCTGCTCCAAGCATGAAGACCAATTTTCACTCAAACCAGTAGAATCAGCCCACTCACGGGCTAAAGCCTCATAAGGCGTAGACTCCCAGCCGGGAATCTGAATAGGCAACTTGAAAACCGACGATGATTTTTTCGCAAACATAATGACACGCAAAAAAAAAAAATTATATACACAATTATAAACAAAATTCTATACGTACAAGCCGAGCGCAAACCAACAAGATTAAAACAACACAATGCACACAGGCTTCGTAAACAGTTTGTGACGCCAGATGTAATGGCTGGATTTTCTGTTTAGATGGGATCAGCCCCCAGGGGCCAAAACGTACTCACCTTCCCTCCTCAGATCGTATTCACAATGAATAGATATACAGATATATATACTCACCTTCCCTCCTCAGATCGTATTCACAATGAATAGATATACAGATATATATACAGGTCGCACCTAAGGATGGGGAATGACAATATATATGTATGGATTTTCTACAATATCTTATTCACATCAGTTGGTCTCGCGGCCACCCCGACCCAGACCGTTCTACCCTAGGGCAGATCTGACACACAATCCGGTGCGTCTACACATGGGCCTGCAGAACCCAATGCTCCCTTTTCCAAACTGTTCGCAATCCTGCGAAACTACGCGCCAGTATCCTCCCTGGCGTTCTCACTTATTCAAGCCACAATCCAGTGGGTATAAGCGTTGGTCTCCCCCCCAACGTTCTCACTAACGCCGCATATCAACGACGACCACATTCCTATGAACCATTATTGGGATAATATCTCAGTGGTCTACTCGGGATAAAACTATAATAATAACTTTGAATATAGTTCCAGATTGTATAGTGTACTCTCTGCTCTTGGCATCACAGGTCCACTCACTCCCTCTTTATTTGATCACCATTTACCTGATCGGGATTTCTCATCCGTTCACATAAACAACTCTCAACTAGGAATGTAGTTTACCAAGATTGAACACGAACACCAGATACACAATAATTCTATATGAATTAGGGTATTTATTAATAATAGACACAAATCACATTACTATGCAACATAACTCCTGCAAGAAAAAGGTAAAGATTAGAGTGCACATTCTATTAAAGTTAGGCAGAGGTCACCTTATTAGTGGGAAGTCTGGACTCGGCAGTCATCTAGGTTCCCTTCTCGTCTCTGTATCCTGGCTCGCCTTGCAGTCACCCTCAGCCGTCACAAGTACACGTCTGCACCGCTAGGCTCAACCTCGTCTGCTTCCCTTCAGGACACCGGAACCTTGCTGGTTATTAGCTACCGTCTCTCTCTCTCTCTCTGTATCAGTGCGCTCCGCGCTGCTTCTCGTTCAGTCTTTCTCAGAGAGTTTCGGTATTAAATCTTTCTCAGACTTCAAAGATGGCGACTCGTCCACCATGAAAATGAATAATGGCAGAGATGCTAACGGCTAGATGCCGCCTACGGACTAACTGACAAACTGACTAACACCTTCGCTAATATCAAAGCCCGTTCCTTCATGGAAATTCACGGCCAGTAACCTGCCGCCCACCAAATTCTTGTACCTCCCCGTACCAAGGACACTTTCCCAGCCGGCCGGCCTGAAGTTGTGTCTTCGGAGTGGAGAAAAATACATTCCTTCGATAAAGGTCAGCCTGAACCGGTTCTCTCCAAGCGAACAACAGCTTGAAACTAAAACACTACATTTGACCTAGAAAGCCTTCTCGGCTACCGGGCAGAAAGCAAAATGGAGTCTGTCTCGTTTAAGGCCTACGGAGCCCACAATATGCATAGCTCCATGGAAAATAGCCTAGCATGTTAGCAAATGAGCAAATCATGACTAATACTTATATATCTATCCCCTAACTTAAATTCATAAGCCTTACTCTAAGGAAAATGGTACGAAAATGCCCTAATATATGTAAGACAGTGTCCCTGTCTATAGTCCTAATCCCTATGCTATGGGGGTGATAGGCTGGAGTCACTCTCCATCATTCTCCTTCTCCAAAGAGCCAGCAAAAAGGCAGCCATTACATGGGCACAATGGCACACATGTACACTTAAGTAGAGCACATCTGCCAACAAACAATGCCCCAGCCACCAACTCCCACTAAGAGACCAAAGTACCCAAGTATGCAACATCGCCGCACTGCATGAGCACAGAAGTAAAAGACACACCGCATGAAAGAGATAAGGGGCAGCAAAATCAGAGCTGCAGGGCCAACTCACCCGAAACGCAGCACACACACATAACATGCAGAGCACGTCAACACTGACAACAATGCGGTACAAACCGCAACACGTCCACAACAGAACACAGGACACAACTGGTGCCGCTTGTGTGTCGAAACTGGCCAATCACATTTGGCATTGCAGGGCAATGTGAGTTGATAATGTACAAGTACAAATACACATCCGTTATGTTGTCGAAATGTCTACTGTCCCCCATCAAATAGGCAGCACCTCCCAAATAGCCACAATGTACGCATTCTGTATGAAAACATGTACAATGCGCCAACATACATGTGAACACATGTTAAACTACAACTCCCCTTCTCATTGCAGAGGGAGAATCAACACCTCCTGCAGAGCATCCCGAACCGTATTTCTCTGATGACGAAGAGGACCACCACAGCATCTACTCCGACACCCTCCAAGAGTTAATTGACAGCCTCTGCAATACACCTCCAGGAGCCGTGCAGCCCAGCTGCATCGATGAGACTGCACCCCCTGCACAGACCACACAGCAGGCAGCACCCACCACCACAGCTGCCTCCCAGGATCCCCACGATGAATGCATGGCCTTCCAACGCCGTCTGTTGGGGTGTCAGGAGAATCTGGCTGAACAGGTGCGGGTGGGCTTCGACTGCATGGCAGCCAAACTAGATGCCGTGAGCGGTCCCATCAGGGACCACTCATGGTCCCTAAAGGACACCCACAGTCTGCTCCATGCTCTCCAATGGACCATGGATGACATCGCTGGAGCCCTGACTCAGAGACTAGAGCAGCTGTCTAATCAGAGTTGGGACACATGCTGAGGTTAATGGAGAACATGGATCGAACGCAGGCGGAAAGAGTGGCTGGCACGGCTGCACACCAGCGAGAGGTAGTTGGGTTCCTCAATGACCTGAAGACCATCCTCATGGCATTGCTGCAACAGGGCCTGGCGATGATGAATGCTGCTGCTACCACTCCATCCACATCTCTGCCCCCTGAGGTGTCACTGCCACACAGTGCTGGAGAGCGGCCACCACAACCCACATGTGAGGCACTTGAAACAGCTGTAGAGTAAGATGCGGATGAACCTGCCTTTGTGGTAAGAAGGACGCAGTAGTATTAATCTCCGCCATATGTGGAGAAGTGTGGCTCCACGGTTAGAGGCAACAGACCCGGAGGCTGAGGTCGGCCCGGGACCAGGGTTCAATTCCCGACGCGGCCGGGTGCAGGACCAATGTCAGCGGGCCGATAAATCTTGCCTTGTGTCACTCTAACCATGGGGTCCCAAGCTGCAACTCTGGGCAATAGCTTGCTTAATCTCCACTCTGGCCCCATCACCGCCGGGGATGCCTGGCTTCACCTTGGGGATGCTCAGTAAAGGGACCATCTCACAGGGAAAGCCAGGACGGGTTCCCCAGTGGTACAGCGCTGGGACGCTCCAGGGTAACCACACGCTCTATAAATCCAACATTCATTAATTCATTCATTCATATGGCCGGTTTCTGCTTGGTTCTGCCCTCTGCATCATCACCTTCCACTGTACCCCGATACACTCTGCGACACTCAACCTTGAACCTTGATATGGACTGCCATATGCTGTTTGATCGCCAATGACACAGCATTCAGACTGCCGACTAAACTGTTCCTCTTCCTTTGGACTTGTCATTCCATGAAGAATTCTGGCTCGCCCTCCTCAAGCCAGCATTGTAATGTGGGGTTTGCGTGGCCCTGTACTGCTCCAGCTGCATCACTCAAACTGAATGTGCATTAAACATTCATAATTACATAAATGTGTCATGTCTATGATCTTTCGAATGTGGAAGTATGGATGAATGTAGGGTCAGTGATTCCCCCTTGCGTCCATGTTGCTCATGTTGTGGGAATGAATAAATGAATGAATGAAGGATTTGTAGAGCGCATGCCTGCCTACAGGCTTCCCAGCGCTGTGTAATCAGGTACTGAGATTGGGCAGGTTAGACCCTACAGATATTGCGTGAACAGCCATGTTTTCATTTTTTTGTGGGATTGTGGCTCCCACTGTATTCGCCTCAATTCCAATGGTAGGGAGTTCAACAATTTGGGGGCCAAGTGGAGAATAATCTTCATCTCCATTTTCCCCTACAGACCTTAGTTTGAACTCGTATAAAGAACATAAGAGGGACCCTGAACCTAAAAAGGATAAAGGGGAACAACCCGCCAGGGCAGCATAAAACTAGAACAACATGAACAGGCAGTTCCCAATATGGTAACGAACCAAACAGTTCCAAGAATATAGAATGCCCACGAAACAGCTACTTATATTGAAATTATTTTATTGTCATTTATATTTATAGAAAAATCTCTGTCAAATGTGCAAAATACCAAAATACATAATTCATTAAATAAGGACTGCATATAATTCATGTAACATCAGCCCAAGAACAGGAAGAACAATAAAAAGAGGCACATACATCACTCATTCACACTACCAAACACATACTCACTCACAAACCGATACACTCATATTGACTCAACCAACTAGAAACTCTCATCAACCAGACAGAAAAAGCGCCGACTGGACTGTTCCCATGAGAGAACCAGCTAGAACTGGTTATAGGGAACTCCTTTCACTGGCCATGCTAGGGACATCAGACGCACCACAGGGGGTGGAGCCAGCATTGTGGAGGGAAAACCCGGCCCTATTCAGGCCCAGGTGCACCCCTCCCCTCACATCAGCATGCTAATCACACCATTTACCACCGGGGCAGACCCACCCAGACTCTTGGAGCCAGGCTCATCAGCCACCTCCAGCCAATCACACGCCAGACACAAATTTCACAAATATGCCACCTTCTAGAACTGGCACTTCTACACTAGACACATTCATGCCGCATACATCATTGCGCAGCATTCAATCTCACGAGTTCGCACATACCAAACTCGACCCTGCACTCCCCACACATCAGGAACTACCATGGTCACACATATTATCCATGCATTCCTATGGGAGGGCAGGTCACTCTCACCACACACACAGAGAGCTCACGCACTTTACACTGTACCACAGAGAAAAAGTGCGCAGAGGCCTAAAATCACCAATACCAGGTCACAGAAACAGGCTAGGAAACAGCAAAAAGTTTCGGGGTGAACCTGCCTAAAAGGGCCAGGTACAGCATGTGTCTTTTGCGTCCGGAATACTAGGACTGGACAGTCGGACCTGTGAACTTGGTACTTCAGGAGTCGGGATTCAGATCAGCAGGTAAGGCCCAGTAGGGCATTTTTAAAGTTATATAAGCCTGTTTAGTATTACGGCTTTGTTGCATGGATGGATGTCGGGGTGGGGTTGGGGAGGAGACACAGTGCATTGCGAAGGTTCCATTAACTGAATTATGGAGTTCACTTGGGGCAAAATGTCAGCTCAGGTATGCGTAATAAATAATTTCTTGCACACGTCCGTTACCCTGCACGTATTCAGAAAACCTCAGGGGTGAGGGGCAACAAGGACTTTAAACAGACACAAGGTTAAATTTTATTATGTGTACAAATGTACAATCAACCCTAATTTTTAATGTTTCAGCTATAATTACTTGCGACTGTTATATGATAATTATGCATCTGCCTGCAGGAATGTCCACCTCCTCCATTCTCTTTCTTGTAGCAAGTACTTACGTGCGGATGCCATGACTCAGCACCGCACAATTGAGGATAAAAAGCAGGACGCTGACACAGGACAGAAATAATCAGATTTTAGTGGAGCACTGCACGGACAGGTAGTCAGTGCGCATTTGTGCATGCCAGCTTGCATATTTTAGCACTCAGAACCAGGCCTAAGCCAGGCTTGAGAGAATCAATAGTTTAGAATGATCACTTAGCATTACAAAAGGTCTCTTATCGAACAGTTACAGAACCCGAGAAGTGGGAAGAGTCACGACTCCATGCTGAAGCAGAACATGAGCAGCTAACTTCCCCTATGCTATTAACAACATTTTTGATGGCTAGAAAAATGTGCTTGTGTCCGAATTAAAGGTTCCTTTATGTGACGCTGTGGTAAAATCTTAAGCAGGTGTAAAGTAAGTTTATTTGGAGAAGTAGGGATAATTATGTGTGAATCAACCTTACAAGCAGGTATAAAACGATTAACACTAGATATTAACCGGTTGCACAAAAGTTCTGTGTGCTCTTTTTCTCATTATTATTACCAATGTGTTACCAACCTCACAGCTACTGATGTGATGATTCCACCTCACAATGATGCCTGCCCCGTCCTTTGTGTTTGCGCAACTGTTGAGAAATGAGGCGTTGGCACAATTAGCGCTAACTAAGAGAAACAAGACTAAAATTCCAAAAATGCATTAAGGTTTAATGACTCTCCATACAGTAATCGTAGAGTACCTGAAACAAATTGAAATGCGTTCTCCCAAAACTGACTGCTGCTTGTATGCATGTCTAGAAAGTTCTAGATGCAGTTTTTTTAAGCCATACAGAGACATCAATACCTTGAAAGAACCCTCACGCTGTCACCTAGTCTAGGCTGTCCCTGCTGTGACCCCCTGTTCCACCGCATATTTTACCTGCAGAGCCTGGATGCGGTGCATATGTCGCTATCACTTTAAAGCTTCCTATCGGAAGTGTGTGCCCATTAAGGAAAAATTAGTATGCCTCACCTGGGACAAATAGGAGTTCTGTGGAAATCGTAGAGATCAGATGGAACTGATAGTTCATTTAAAAAGATGTCAAGTTGTGCGTGTGAGTTTATTTGTTTGGCGAGTTCTTGTTTGGTGGTGAGAGAAATAGTTTCACTTATGTTTCTCAGTGTTGCAGGGACGTGTGCGCTGTGCGTTCTATCTGCTTCCTTCACTTTGTTGAGTTCTTTTTCCACTGCTTTTATGTTTAATGTTTGCTTAACCCTGTTCCCTATTTTATTGTACATTGTTCCTGATTATAGTTTGCTCATACCTAGCTAAATTGTGTTTATGAGTCATATGCAGTAGAGCACATGATGGAGGAAAAATGTTGGAAATACAAGTGCTCTGTATTATGTGCACCAGTGCAAGGTTTCTGAGATGCAACATCAGAACTCTATATATTGTGATTGTGAAATTGATATGAATGTATCCTTAAAATACATTAACTGATCAAACAACTGTGGAGACCAATATCATGGGGAAGGGGGACATCAAGCAGACAGAAAAGGGGGATGAGGTTGTGGGCTCTTTTCTAGTGATAACAATGAATGTGTGAAAGAATGTGAGAGTGCTGGTTGAATTCTTTGGCTATTTATATATTTTTTGACTTTCAGGGGCATATTCTTAAGGACTTATCGCGGAGTTAATGGCCCTTTATCACAGCCAAAGTGGCAATAAATTCATCGCCCCATTCACAAGCTGGTGCTAACAGCCCATATCACCAGTTTACCTGTGATAGCAGCCGCAGAAAACATTGCCACAGATTACCCCGGCAACTATCGCTAATGAGATGCAGAGTAGGAGTTCCCGTGGCAAAAGCCACGACAACACTACTTTGCAACATTCTCAACCACCAGCCAGATCGGCGATAAGATAACAAAACAGGTGAAAAGGCACGTTAGCAGCAGGAAATCAACACCAGCTTTGACCTGGTATAAAGTCGGACGGCAGCCTGCACTACAAAAGGGAGCCCAGCCCAGAGCCACACCTGAAGGGCAACAAATGCCATGTAGCCACTGATCATGCAGCTAGGAGCCCCAACAGGGCCGCAACACCCACCACCACCACCCCCAGGACCCACCCCGGTTACCCCCTCCAGGCAAAGACATGTCACATCAACTCCGCGAAATCATGCACAAAAGAATTCGCATGATGTCGCACAATTACAACAAGCAACATTCATGTGTTGTCACAAAAATGAGCATCACACATACACCTCCGAATTACCAAATGAAAATTTATTTTAAAAAAAACAAAGAAGAACATTAATGATGACACATGGCGGCTATCCTCTGAACAATCTGTAGGCTACAGCCAGCAAGACAAAAATACAGATAAGAAGGTGTGTCATGCGCTCATCAAAGGACAGAGAGAGAGGGAGCGAAGAAGAGAGAGAGGGTGAGAGGCAGACATAAAGAGAGGGAGGGAGAGAGGCAGATGGAAAGAGAGGGAGGGAGAGAGACAGATGGAAAGAGAGGGAGAGAGGGAGAGAGGAAGATGGAAAGAGAGGGAGGTAGAGAGGCAGACGTAAAGAGAGGGAGAGGGGAAGACAGAAAGATAGGGAGGGCAAGAGGAAGACAGAATGAGAGGGGGAGAGAGACACATAGAAAAGTAGAGTGGGACAGGGAGAGAGATAGCCGACACAGCGTACCCATGCGTCACTGCTCACTTGCTGCCACCGGTGTGCCTCCAACCACGTGCCGGTATGCAGTGCAGTTCACCAGGTCCCCCATCTGAAACAGATCCCCCATCTGAAACAGAGTCCAGATACATGAATGGCAAAGTACATACAAGTGCACACACCATCATCGCCTGCCCGCCCCAGCAAACTCAGGCGCCTGCACCCCAGCCCCTCCCACCGCCCAACGGTGCATGCCCACCCCTGCGCACCCAGGCATCACTGCTCACCTTCCGCCACCGGCGTTGCGCGAAGAAGGCCCAACACATGCCGGTGCAAACCCCAAGGGTGTGAACGATGACCCCAGGGCTCTGGGCGTGGTTCCGTTCTGGGTTGGACAAGGAAGTAACTAATGCGTGTGTCCCTGTTGTGGTGCCGGAGCCACCTGGACCGCAATCAGCAATATGTCACCCAAACAAGCAAATTCACAATTAGAAATACCAGGGTCAGTTGAAGAAGCCTACTCACAATGGGAATCTTGGATCACGCACTCACTAGATATAGTAGCTCATAAGACCATTCACAAACATAGAACTAGATCCAGAGCAGAAGGATGGTTTATCTCCCAACTATTGGAACAAAAAAAGGAGTGTAAAAAGATCGAAAGAGAGTGGAGAAAGTGTTATGATCCCAAACTTAAAACAAAGTATAGCGTGTCCATTAGGAAGTTTTATGACAATATCAAAGTGAGCCAAGCCAAGTTTTTTGAGGAGAAAATTAGGGGAGCACAGAATTCTACAAGAGAACTGCTTTCAATAATTAAGTCCTGGACCAATCCACCTACCGACAGTAGCCCGTCCAAATCATCAGGGGAAAGGTTTAATAGCCTAGCTTCATACTTCCTCTCGAAGGTGACAGATATTTACAGTGGCTTTAGAACCGACAAAGACCACCTAACAGGGAAGGAGGAAGAACATGAAGGGGTACCTTTACAACAGGTCATCACCAACTTTCCAAACATGGAACAAAAGGACCTAGAATCCCTACTAGACATAGTGAAGTCGGGCTCACCTTTAGATCCAGCACCTTCTCATATCCTCAAAACAGTAGTACCGATTGTGGCACCCACCTAATAAAGATTATGAATCAATCTCTAGATACTGGCATAGTTCCAACGGTGTGGAAACATGCTGTGATAAAACCATTATTAAAAAAGCCAATGCGGACCAGTTCCTACCAGAAAATTACCATCCTATCTCTTTACTGTCATATGCTAGCAAGTTACTGGAAAAACATGTCAATAAGAGCTTGACAGAATTCCTGGAGACTAATCACTGTCTCCACCACTAACAGATGGGGTTCAGGGCACAACATAGCACTGAATCTGGCCTGTTGGTAGTGGTGGAGGAGCTAAAACAGTCACTAGATATAGGAAAACCTGCAGCACTGCTCTTACTAGATTTGAGCGCAGCCTTCGATACAGTGAATCACCGTATATTGTGTAGAAGGCTTTTAGATAAGGGAATAAAAGGCGTGGCACTTAAGTGGCTAACCTCATTCCTGGACGGACGCACATTCCAAGTACAGGAAAATAATACCTGCTCCAAAACTATATCACTTAAGTGTGGAGTTTCTCAGGGCTCATCCCTGAGTCTAACACTTTTTAATGTGTATGTGGAGCCACTTGCCAAAATTAGACTGGAATTCGATATCTCCATGACCTCATATGCTGACGATACGCAGCTGATCATCTCCCTGGATCCAAAAAACAGCAGGGATGGTGAGAGACTGTCTTCATGTCTGATTAAAGTGAAGGAATGGATGACGGCAAGCTGCTTAAAGTTAAATGGTGAAAAAATGGTGCTGCTATTTATCGGAAACAAAGCAATACCTAGACCAATACCAAACTGGCCAACATGTTTGGGTAAACCACCAACCCCAGCAGATACAGTGAAAAATGTGGGATTCTGGCTAGAAACAATCCTCTTCATGACTTCGCAAGCCAATAAAGTCACAGCAATTTGCTTTGGGCTACTTAGAAGTCTACGGAAAATTCTAGATAGAATACCCACTCAACTAAGGAAGACAGTGATCCACTTGCTGGTCACCTCGCGACTGGATTACAGAAATTTTCTCTTCCTAGGGGCACCCTAATATGTCACCCAGAAGCGGCAGATAGCCCAAAATGCAGCCACAAGATTACTGTGTAACATCCCGGTATGGGAATCAGCGAAAAAGCATCTGAGGAAACTTCACTGGCTCCCAGTAGAGGCCAGAATAAAGTTCAAAACCTTGGTCATTACCCATAGAGCACGACATAAAAAAGGCCCCAAAAAATAAAAAATCTGATCTCACCTTACATCCCAAAGAGACAACTGCGCTCCAGCATAGAAGAGAGGCTAGTTCAAACTAAGTAACTAGAACAACATGAACAGGCAGTTCCCAATATGGTAAAGAACCGAACAGTCCAGCCCCAACTGCCAAGCCAGGTCCTCCCTGGACCAGAAACAAGCATCCTAGAACTGGTTTCGGGGTTTCACCCCTCTTAAACCATGTTAGCTTGATACCAGTGGCACAGTGAGCTCAGGACCCACGTCTGGGCATGCCTGGCACACTTAGGGAGAGAAAGCAAAAGACACACAAATGATGGATGGAATGCAGTACAAATCAAAACATTCACCCCCTTTCAAGAGATCTGTGTTAACCCATCATTCTTTTGCCTACAATACCACCCCATGCCACTGGAATTTAGCTACCCTGGCTGAAGAGGGGTGAAACCCCAAACCTGTCCTAGGATGCTTGTTTCCAGTCCAGGGAGGACCTGGCCTGGCAGTTCGGGCTGAACTGTTCGCAATGGGTGCAGGATGAAGACTTACTTGCATATGGCTGGGTCAAAACTGGAATGGCATGGTGAGCAAAAAATACGATGGATTTAGGCCCAGATGTCTGTACTGGGGTGAATGTATGACATTGTTCTGCATTCTGTCTATCAATAGTTCTTTTTGCATTTGTCACCCCGGATTGTACGGGTATGCTCAGACGTTAGACCCGTGCTCTCCAAACCACTGGAATCAAGCTATCCTGGCTTAAGAGGGGTGAAATCCCAAAACCGTTCCTGGGATACTTGTTTCCAGTCCATGGAGGACCTGGCCTAACAGTTCGGGCTGGACTGTTGGCAATGGGCGCAGGGTAAAGACTGATTTGCAAATGGCTGGGTCCACATTGGAATGGCATGGTGAGCAAAAGAACAATGGATTTAGGCCCAGATCTCTGTACTGGAGTGAATGTATGACATTGTTCTGCATTCTGTCCATCAATAGTTCTTTTTGCATTTGTCAACCCGAGTGGGACAGGTATGCTCAGACGTGAGTCCCGTGCTCTCCATGCCACTGGAATCAAGCTATCCTGGCTGAAGAGGGGTGAAATCCCGAAACGGTCCTAGGATGCTTGTTTCCAGTCCAGGGAGGACCTGGCCTGGCAGTTCGGGTTGGACTGTTCCCAATGGGCGCAGGGTCAAGACTGATTTGCATATGGCTGGGTCCAAACTGGAATGGCATGGTGAGCAAAAAAACGATGGATTTAGGCCCAGATCTCTGTACTGGGGTGAATGTATGACATTGTTCTGCATTCTGTCCATCAATAGTTCTTTTTGCATTTGTCAACCCGAGTGGGACAGGTATGCTCAGACGTGAGTCCCGTGCTCTCCATGCCACTGGAATCAAGCTATCCTGGCTGAAGAGGGGTGAAACCTCGAAACCGGTCCTAGGATGCTTGTTTCCAGTCCAGGGAGGACCTGGACTGGCAGTTCGGGCTGGACTGTTCCCAATGGGCGCAGGGTCAAGACTGATTTGCATATCGCTGGGTCCAAACTGGAATGGCATGGTGAGCAAAAAAACGATGGATTTAGGCCCATATCTCTGTACTGGGGTGAATGAATGATATTGTTCTGCATTCGAACCATCAATAGTTTTTTTGCTAGCATTCCGGACAGCAACCTGCAGTGCTGTGCGCAGCAGCATGCAACCAGGACTTGCAGCTGCTGCCAGCACTTCAGTTATGATGAATCGATTCAGCCTGCCGCAGCTCCAAAAAACATGCAGTCTGACTCGAGTGACTCAGACATTACAGATACAATGGCTTCCACTCCGATTGACGAGGCCTCACGCGAGGGAAGCAGTCTCATGTTGAGTCTGCGCAGACTCAATTACTTGGCTTCCCACCTGCCACACCCTTTCCCAACTCGTCACAGGGAGGGGTTCCTCCTACGCCCTGTAACAAGTTGGGAAAGGGTGTAGTGACAAGCTCTCCACTCTCTGATTGATGTGGAGGGTTATCGATACCGGGCTTGTTATTAAAATGCCCAGGGCTAACTTTACCTCCACGCCATCAGGGGGTGGAGACTGGGCCTTGAAGCTAGGTTTTTGCCGAGCTGATGACATCACAGCCTTCAGGGCTGTGAGGTTATCAGCCCAGCAAACACTTAGGCTTCTTTGGGACCGCCTGGGGAGCAAGCAGTGCAGAGTCACGTCACGTGACCGTGTCCACATCAGCTTCACTGGACAATGCTAATGCCGGCGAGTAGGGCAGACAGTTCCCCGTGTTCTAGTATTAAGTAAGACCACTACAATATAAAATAACGTAGGTTTTTGTTTAATCAAAACTAATTATGAGCATTGCTATGATATTGTAGAATGTAACGGGGGCGAAGCCCCGAGGCCCTCACGGAGAAACCGCCACTGGTTACACCTGTGGGGCGCTAAAGTGCTGTAAATGGGCGTTCCACAGTGTCTCTGAATGGGCAGCCGGGCAAGAGGCCTAATTGCAGGACAAACCTGCACAATGCTTCTCCTTGCAACTGGTACACCATCCCTTAGAGGCCCAGGGAGGAACCCCTCCCGGACCCCTTCCCGTCATGGGCCCAATTGCAAAAAGACCCCTTTCTTTCAATTGAATCGGCAGGAGAACAAGAGGGCTGGTGGTGCGTTGAACTGGTGCAGGGCCCCATGCTGGTGGGCTGAGCGCGAGACCCTGAACAGCTGCCCACACTGTCCATGCTTGGCGCCTGCATGGACAGTGTGTCTAAAATATTTTTGCACAGGAAAACATTCTCTGAAAGTGGGAGGGATCAGTATATGTGATTGGTAGCTGCGCATGACTCTAACACCCTAACATTCTGGAGCTGGTGGTAGTCCTTTCGCCAACCACCATGATGCACACATGTGAAAGGTGGGATTAACTCAGGCTTAATGAAGTAAAGAGGTTGGGAGTTGGGTTGAGCCTTAGTGAAATCTGTGCTTTTGCCAGAACCTAGGGCTATGCATGTGCTCTTTCTTGTTCTTGACTTTAGCCCAAATTCGTTTATTTGAAGTGACCCAAAACTACATCTCCCAAATAGCATTAGGTTTTAAAATCCAAGTTTATTACGAAACAAAGTTTGTATGAACTCGACCAGTAAACAAAGTAGCGTTTGATTATGGCGTGATTTTCAATGCAAGAATGTGTACTATGAAAAATTTACCCTCCACCCAAAGGAAGGACATCATTGCTTTGGATGTTCGTTTTTCCCCACAACACTTAAACAATGCGTTTTCTGATTTCAGAAGTCCCTCTATTAAGCCTCAGCGAAATAATTAGCTGTGTATGTTCATAGAGTTGTTTTAGGTGCGCTGCACGAGGCCCTTGCAAGGCCGATTTTCCAGAATGAAGGGTACTATAAAAGATGACACTAATCCGAGAGCAAGTAGGTAGGCGACTCTATACACACTCACAGTCAAGCATACATGCACTCACAGTCAAGCATACATGCACTCACAGTCAAGCATACATGCACTAGCAGTCATGCACACTTGCACTCACAGTCATGCATACATGCACTCACAGTCAGGCACACGTGCACTCACAGTCAAGCATACATGCACTCACAGTCAAGCATACATGCACTAGCAGTCATGCACACTTGCACTCACAGTCATGCATACATGCACTCACAGTCATGCACACTTGCACTCACAGTCAAGCATACATGCACTCACAGTCAAGCATACATGCACTCACAGTCATGCACACTTGCACTCACAGTCATGCATACATGCACTCAGAGTCAAGCATACATGCACTCACAGTCATGCACACTTGCACTCACAGTCATGCATACATGCACTCACAGTCAAGCATACATGCACTCACAGTCATGCACACTTGCACTCACAGTCATGCATACATGCACTCAGAGTCAAGCATACATGCACTCACAGTCATGCACACTTGCACTCACAGTCATGCATACATGCACTCACAGTCAGGCACACTTGCACTCACAGTCAAGCATACATGCACTCACAGTCATGCACACTTGCACTCACAGTCATGCATACATGCACTCACAGTCAGGCACACGTGCACTCACAGTCATGCATACATGCACTCACAGTCAAGCATACATGCACTAGCAGTCATGCACACTTGCACTCACAGTCATGCATACATGCACTCACAGTCATGCACACTTGCACTCACAGTCATGCACACATGCACTCACAGTCAGGCACACTTGCACTCACAGTCATGCATACATCCACTCACAATCATGCACACTTGCACTCACACTCATCCATACATGCACTCACAGTCATGCACACTTGCACTCACAGTCATGCACACTTGCACTCACAGTCATGCACACTTGCACTCAGTTATGCACACTTGCACTCAGTTATGCACACTTGCACTCACAGTCATGCACACTTGCACTCAGTTATGCATGCATGCACTCACAATCATGCACACTTGCACTCACACTCATCCATACATGCACTCACAGTCAGGCACACCTGCACTCACAGGCATGCATACACGCACTCACAATCATGCACACTTGCACTCACACTCATCCATACATGCACTCACAGTCATGCACACTTGCACTCACGTTCATGCACACTTGCACTCACAGTCATGCATACATGCACTCACAATCATGCACACTTGCACTCACACTCATCCATACATGCACTCACAGTCATGCACACTTGCACTCACAGTCATGCACACTTGTACTCACAGTCATGCACACTTGCACTCACAGTCATGCACACTTGCACTCAGTTATGCACACTTGCACTCACAGTCATGCACACTTGCGCTCAGTTATGCATGCATGCACTCACAGCCATGCATACATGCACTCACAGTCATGCACACTTGCACTCACAGTCATACACACTTGCACTCACAGTCATGCACACTTGCACTCACAGTCATGCACACTTGCACTCACAGTCATGCACACTTGCACTCATAGTCATGCATACATGCACTCACAGTCATGCACACTTGCACTCACAGTCATGCACACTTGCACTCACAGTCATGCACACTTGCACTCACACTCATCCATACATGCACTCACAGTCAGGCACACTTGCACTCACAGTCATGCACACTTGCACTCACAGTCATGCACACTTGCACTCACAGTCATGCACACTTGCACTCAGTTATGCACACTTGCACTCACAGTCATGCACACTTGCACTCAGTTATGCACACTTGTACTCACAGTCATGCACACTTGCACTCAGTTATGCATGCATGCACTCACAGCCATGCATACATGCACTCACAGTCATGCACACTTGCACTCACAGTCATGCACACATGCACTCACAGTCAGGCACACTTGCACTCAGAGTCATGCATACATCCACTCACAATCATGCACACTTGCACTCACACTCATCCATACATGCACTCATAGTCATGCACTCTTGCACTCACAGTCATGCACACTTGCACTCACAGTCATGCACACTTGCATACACAATCATGCACACTTGCACTCAGTTATGCACACTTGCACTCAGTTATGCACACTTGCACTCACAGTCATGCACACTTGCACTCAGTTATGCATGCATGCACTCACAATCATGCACACTTGCACTCACACTCATCCATACATGCACTCACAGTCAGGCACACCTGCACTCACAGTCATGCATACACGCACTCACAATCATGCACACTTGCACTCACACTCATCCATACATGCACTCACAGTCATGCACACTTGCACTCACAGTCATGCACACTTGCACTCACAGTCATGCATACATGCACTCACAATCATGCACACTTGCACTCACACTCATCCATACATGCACTCACAGTCATGCACACTTGCACTCACAGTCATGCACACTTGCACTCACAGTCATGCACACTTGCACTCACAGTCATGCACACTTGCACTCAGTTATGCACACTTGCACTCACAGTCATGCACACTTGCACTCAGTTATGCATGCATGCACTCACAGCCATGCATACATGCACTCACAGTCATGCACAATTGCACTCACAGTCATGCACACTTGCACTCACAGTCATGCACACTTGCACTCACAGTCATGCACACTTGCACTCACAGTCATGCACACTTGCACTCAGTTATGCACACTTGCACTCACAGTCATGCACACTTGCACTCAGTTATGCACAGTTGCACTCACACTCATGCATACATGCACTCACTAGTCATGCACACTTGCACTCACAGGCATGCGATGCACAGACACACGCACACACACTCTATCATGCACACGCACGCTATTAATAACATTTCACGTTGGGACTTTTGACCTCTGTATTATATTTCTCCAAGATTCTGTCTGCCATGGACGCCACGATGAACAAGCAGAAGACGCCATGACTGATAGCTTTTGCTTGTTATGGCCAAGGGCACGAGCAGCTGTCCTATCAGATGCCAAGGTAGGGCTGTAGGCGGGCCCTCCTTCTCTATCCTGGCTTCTGATAGGGTATGGAGATGAAGAGTGATAAGCCTCACATCAGCCTCATTTACAGACAGACATGCTGCACTCCCTAAGGCAAGTGCTTCATGTCGGTTATTTATTGTGAATGTGTGAGGTGGGCTGAAGTATCTACAGTCTGACACGTGCGCAGCTCAAAGTAACAGTGGAGCCCCCTCTGCTGCTGGCATGATGCTGCATTTGAATTTGGAAGCAACTAGTTAGAGATGGAGGCAGGCTTGGTAAGTCAAGGGCCTGGTGCCCTCTCTGGGCGAGCCGCAACTGCATATGAGACCAGCAACACTATTTTTGACATACAAAACATCTTAGGTAAAACCACGTTTATATCGACAATGCTGCCTGTAAACCAGTTGCGCAACTTCTGCGACCCCCTCCTCTCCAAACCGGGTTGCATGACCCCACCCAAAACCTTTTTGGCTTATTATCTAGGATCCCCAGCTGAACGTCACTGACCTAAAAACCTAATTCGGTCACTTATAGCACGAGCACTAAAACACCGAATAAGACAGTCTGCTACCTTTTTTTTCTATCGAAATCTCCCACAAAAAGCATGGAGTGGTTTGTAGGTACGAACTGTAGCACGTGAAACGGATGAAAATTCATATAGTAATTCTTAACACATATTTATAATCATGCCTGTTCCTCTCCTTTTTCTAGCTCTTTTAGTGCTTGTATGTGATGATTACCTGCATTTACTGTTTGCTTCTACTTTTTTCTTCATGTGACGTATATATGTGTATAAATGGAATGTCTTTAATTCTGTAACTCATAATACTTAAACAGCCTTGAAAAAGCCCACGCCTGCGTGCCATTGAGGGGAGGAAAATGTGTTAATCACGTGTTTATTTTTATTATTGATATTTGCTTACTCTGCCTTACTTAAATATATTTTATAGTCGAGGACATAGGGGTAACAATTCATACTGTAAACAAGCCAATAATATCCCCACCTTGATAACCATAGCTTCAAATTTCCAAGGTGTCCTTGCCAAAAACGAGAGTATGCCAAAACCGGAAGCGGCCTGTTCGAGCACTGACCGGAGCTCCAAGCTGGGATTTCTGGAGCGTTGAACGGTTGCGAAAGAATAATTGTCGTGGTGGAGGCAATGATGCACAAAAGGGCCAGTTAACTGGCCGGGTTCCAGAGTTCAAGATAGTTGGAAGCTATCACGTATGGCAGGGTTCCAAGGCCCTTATTTATGATGCCTTGCGTCAGTTTTGCGCCGCCGGTGCGCCACTTTTTGTGACGCACCAGCGGCGTACAAAATGCGCCTTGTTGCGCCATATTTAAAAAGTGACGCATCTAGGTAGATGCGTCACTTTTTAAACCCTTGCGCCACATTATACCTGCGTCAGGTATAAAATATGCAGAGGGGGCGTTCCCCCGCAAAATGCCTCGTAATAGTGACAAAGTGAAATCTATGAGATTTCACTGCGTCACTTTTAGGATGCTGTTGCGTCAAAATCTTGCGCCTGCCTCACAGCAGGCGTAAGACTGACGCAAGCCCTTTCACATGGGGCTTTCCCCATGTGAAAGGAAGCATTGCTGGAGTTGCGTCACTTTTGTGACACACTACAGCAATGCGTCACTTTTGCGCTTACAGATGCGTCAGAAATACTGACGTATCTGTAAGTCCTTGCAACATGATGCATCATACATGAAATATGACGCATCATTGGAGTCGCAAGGAGTGCGCAGTGAAAAGTGACGCATCGCTGTTTTCACGCAGCGATGCGTCACTTTTCATAAATGAGGCCCCAAGAGGGGCTGCTGGCACTCAACTTCGCGCTATAGAAAACTCAAAAAATAAATAAATAAAAATAAAAAGCAAAGGTATCCAGGCCACGCTTGTCACAGCCTGGGGGCTTGGAACTTATAGCTGGTGCTGGCAGGTGATATAGCCGCTCTTCAGACAGCTCGACAAATCCAAGTGGGCAACTAAGTTTGAAAGCTGTATTTATAGTCTGCCATACAAGTGTTTACCTGAAGCCTACTAGAAGACTACTAAGTATTGCCTGTTGATTAGAGGGCTATCTCCAGTGGGAGACGGGGCAGGGAACTGGAAGTTGAGTAAACAAACACAATAAGCAATGGAGCCTTCCTGAGGATAATTGAGTGTTTCTTGCACAAATGCTTTTTCGTACCGGCTAGAAAGGCATCATCAGGGAGAGCTAGCGGGGGATTAGTAATATATGTTAATTTACACATCCAGGGTACATGGGCAAATCTTAACTGGGACTCACACAATTTACAAGTAATAAGGTTTCGTTTTAAAAGACTAAACCTTTTTTTGGTTAACTGGTACAATGCCACTGGCACAATGGCAAAGGGAGCAGCAGTTAATGAGCTGGACTCATGTTTAGAAAAACTGATTATTTCGAACAAGACACCAAACCCCCCAAGTTTAATACTTTTGGGGGATTTTAACTGTCACCTTTGTGACAAACTAAAACAATTTAATAAAGACTGGTCAGGCTGCACCATAGTGAAAGGGCCGCATTTTGCTCATGTAAAAGAGGGATGGGACCTTGAGAGATTAACTAAAAGGTATAATTTGGTCCACACCTTGGATCTTGTTGAGCTGGGTGAAAATGGAGACCTCAACCCAACATTTAGAGGTAGAGGTTGCCAGTCTTATATAGATTTTATCTTAGTTTCGCCCCCACTAAAAAGAAACATTAGTAAAATTATAATTGATGCAAGTATCTTTAGTGATCACAACCCGCTGATACTTACCATTAAAGGGTTTGATTTTAAAATAGGCCCAAAGAGAACGGACGTGATAGAAAAGGCAGTGGATCAAGGAAGGAGAATTAAGTGGGCCAGGACTGACGGGGATCAGGGCCATTTCTACCATTAGGCAAGCCTAGGCGGCTGCCTAGGGCGGCAAAAGGGGGAGGGCGGCAAAAACAAGTTTGGGAAACCCCTTAATAAAAATCAATAGCTAAGGATTCGGAAGGTATAACTCCAGAGTAATGTACGAAAAAAAGACCAAAACAGTGTCTGTCATCCTCCGTGAAAAAACGATTGGAATGTACACCTTTCATTTCCGGCTGTTCGCTTTCTTCCGATAGCCTCACATTTCAGGATGGTTTACTGACAATTTGAAGGCTTTCCGTCTGTGCCACACACACAGTTTTTAAATCAAAATGTCTGATACACCAAGAAATAACACCTAAATAGAGTCCCTAATTAGAAAAAAAATGAAGAGATGAGGCTATGGGAGGCTCTAAGTTCTAGGGGATCTTCGTCCATCCCGCTCACTGCAATTTCAAGTGCTGACCCACTAGTGTTGATAGTGGAGGGGAGGGGAGGGGAGGGGAGGCAGACAGTGAAAATTGCTGGTGTGCAATTCTTAAGCAGACCCTATGTCCGGAGATAAGTAAATATGACAAAATTGCATAGAAAAGGACCAACATTTCCGAGGGGGATACGTCTGCCCAGCCCCTCACACTGTAAAAGAAGCCTTATTTACAAGGCAGCGTTAAGTGGCTTAACGCTGCCTTGTAAATAAGGCGAAGACCCTATTGCCACAGGAACGTCATAAAATGTGATAGGGGCTTGTAAATATGCCCCATGGTTTTCTAAATATTGTGGTCGAAGATTTCAACGTAATACCGTGGCTCTAATGCGGAGATAGGGAGCTCCCATAGCTGAAAGATTCACATGAATACTTGTGAGTGTGATACTGCAATAACAAAGAATAGTACCTATATGAGGTAAAGCTGCTACCATATGTGGGTCAGGTAAATGAAGCAGTTTGGCAGTATGCAATACTCTTTGTCACTTAGGGCCAGATGTAGGTAATCCCTGATTACCGATTCTTAAATACCGAATCATACCGATTCGGTATTTAAGAACTGGCAATCGGGATGTAGGTATATTTACCGCATCAATTACCGAACCGGTAAGATTCGGTAATCACCGAATCGGTATTTACGGATTCGGTAATTGCCATTGATTCCATTGGGCCTTGAGGTACATACCGATTCGGTAAAATTACCGAATTTACAAGGGGGACAGGGTGTCACTTTGACACCCTGTTGCACCCCTGATTCTGGCTTGTGTGCAATGTGACACATACATGCCCTTATGGCATGTATGTGTGCCACATGGCACAGTGTACATGCACAGATGTGCATGTACACAGGAATTCGTTATTTACCATGAGATAGTATTTCATGGTAAATAATGAATTCTTAAGGGCCTGTGGTACTATTTTAAGTTCCACCTACATCTGAAATAACCGATTCGGTAAATATACAGAGTCGGTATTTTACCGACTCTGTAAATTTACCGAATCGGTTAATTTACAGATTCAGTAAAATTCGGGTCCCCTTCATCTCAAAAACCAATTACCGGTCGGTAACGGCCGAAATCGGCCGTTACCGACCGGTAATTGGCGACCTTCATCTGGCCCTTAGATGCTTAAACAGCTGAGAATCTAAGGCATTCTATCACTATCCGTTTCATAAATGAAATCACCTGCTCTCACCTTGCACCTCTCACATGTTTCGTCTTCTCAGGAGATGCCATAATTTTACATCGGACATTCTCCTTATCAACCCTCAGTTGGAATGTCCAAAAAATGATAACATCCTTGAACCGAAAGACAATGTGAGCCTTTAAAATATCGGCTGTCCCCAGTGAAATTAATTTGTGGTCCTAGCGTGACCCCGTGGGTACACATTCACATGCCACCGCCATACTGGAGTTTGTCACAATGTGGCCCCACTTTTAGACTCTGCTCTCAGAAGCCAAGCGGCTAGGGAAATGAAGGGTTGCGTCAAGCTGAAACCGTGGAATTTATACAGAGCTTGCCTAAGTCTGAAGAAAAAAATCCCAGACTACATATGTAAACCTGTTCTACTTAAATACTATTGTTGATGTGTTTTATTGATTAATGTTGAATAAAAGTTCTTTTTATATCTAATGCATTCATTCTTCTAGCCTGGATGACAGAGGGAGAGAGTGATGGTAGTAAAAGGGAAGGGAGCATTGTTCTATTCTTGCCTAGGGTGGCAAAACACCTAGAAACGGCCCTGACGGGGGTCAATTCTATAAAAAATAGATATCAGAGGGTCTAAAGGCAATAAACATATGCCTTGACCCCAGAGTGGAAGGAGCTTTAGTGGTTAGGGCATTTGAAGAAATTGCATGCCACGTAAATAATCTCCTGACGACCTCTAAATCTGGCAAAGTGTCCTCCACCCCTCGCTGGTTCGATTCCCTCTGTACCAAGGCGCATAAAAAACTGAAACTCAGCCTTCATGCTAAACCAAGAGATAAATCTATAATAGCACAGAATAGATCAGAATATAAAAAAGCCCTAAACACTCGCAAAAAGAGCCTACAAACTCAAGCCTGGGAGGACTTAAGGGACGCCGCAGAAAGGCGAGACACACCAGGTTTTTGGAAGATCATCAACACCCCATGCTTCCAGGACCAAGGAGCACCGAAAATAACGAACACCATCCTACCAGAACAATGGCAGAATCATTTTCAGGGCCTTTATAGCCATACAGGACATCCAACCCAGGGTGATGAACCAAGGTTAACACAGCCCAGAAAACTGGATTTTTCCCTGAAAGAAGTCGAAATGGGAATAACAGGGCTTAGCAAAAACAAAGCACCCGGCCCGGACGAAATACCACCGGACCTCTTCCTAAGCAAAATCGAACTATGGGCCCCGTTACTAACAAGGGTACTGAATGAGGCAGTGGTGGCAGGACTGCCTCGTTCCTGGTCAACAGCAACCATAGTACCGATTTATAAAAA
The DNA here is from genome assembly GCF_964263255.1 of Lissotriton vulgaris. Classification (NCBI taxonomy): domain Eukaryota; kingdom Metazoa; phylum Chordata; class Amphibia; order Caudata; family Salamandridae; genus Lissotriton; species Lissotriton vulgaris. Next base: position 156,216,054 of record NC_141695.1, on the reverse strand, counting down.
GGGGAACCGTGACGACCCTCAATGCTATCGCCCCATCTCCCTCATCGATGTGACAGCGAAAGTACTGGGGCGAGTCATTTTACACCGCCTGCAGGAATGGGCAGTGGAGCACCAGGTTTTCTCAGACATCCAATATGGCTTCAGGGATGGCAGATCCACCACAGACCAATGTCTGAACCTATATCTTCTGGCAGCAAAATATACCATCGCTGGCAAGGGTTCCATTTTCATGGGGTTCATGGACCTTTCCGCAGCCTTTGACCATGTAAACAGAAGAAAACTCTGGTCACTATTGATAGAGTTAGGAGTGGATCAACCCCTTGTGGATACCCTACAATCTCTTCACTGGAATACATCGGCAAGCGTGAGGTATAACCAAGAGGGAAACAAGACCGACCCCTTTGCTTGCACCAGTGGAGTGAGGCAGGGCTGTATCCTAGCGCCTTTCTTTTTTCCATTTATATCAACTCTCTGGAAAAAGAACTCCTCAAATTAAAGGTGGATTCACCCCAAATTGGCCACCGTGCAGTGTCGGTACTACTTTATGCCGACGATGCGGTACTACTAGCCAGAACCCCCCTAGGTCTACAAAAGCTGATTGACGGTTTTGTCGAGTTTATGGATAAACTGGATTTATCGACACACTTGGAAAAATCCTATATCATGTCTACAGGGCCAATGAAAAAGGGGAATTTTATTTACCATATCGGATCACATTAGATTGACCAGGTCAAAACCTTTACATATTTGGGTGTACTGTTCGACAGCCTTCTCAACTTTAAACCTTTGGCAGAGAAACACGCAACGAAACTGGCGGCTTCAACAGGAGCCATCATGGGGTACGGCCAAAGACTAGGAAGGTGGTCTCCTGAACAAATACTAAACTTGTATAGATCAATTTGCTGTGCGAAGGTAACCTACGGTGCAGAAATTTGGGGTTTTATTGACAACAAAATACAACAAATACAGGTAGAAGAAAATACATTCCTGAGAAGAATCCTGAAAGTGCCACAGAGTGTCCCGGCCTATGTCATTCACGAGGAAGTCGGAGAGCCATTTATAGAAGATCGTATTAAAGTTTAACCTCTATTGGCTTGGGTCAAAATATGGACCAACCCTGAGCCGGCTCTAACTAGACAAATCATTAAGGACTGCCTCAAACGTGATAAAGGACATAACATCCCCTGGCTAAAGTATGTTAAGGACTCTCTAGAAGAAATTGATTGTATAAACATTTTCACATCCCTAGAAGCCCTAACTGTTGAAAGCAAAACAATGGTAAAAAAACTTTTTCCAAAACGGTTACGGATGATCAGGACAGAGAGAGAAAGGTATAAACCTACTGTTTTTTCTTACTGTCAACTCACTGCGAAGCAGGGAATGGAACCATACCTGAGGGTCATGTATAATGCTCAGGATCGTTATCACATGACTCGTTTCGGACTCAACATGCTCCATCACCTATTTGCGGTTCCTCCTGGATTCACTCACACCGTGGAGGAGAAGGGTACCTGCGGCGGCGACAACAGGTCTCCGCAGGATACCCTTCACTTCGTCTTATTGTGTTCCTTTTACTCAGTTCCAAGACGCAAGTTTTTAGTGGGGATTCTTAAAGAATCAAAGTTAAGACAAGCAAAATCGGCTGTGAAGTTCCTACAAGAAGCAGAAGATGCCCACACACTATTTTGTATTATAAACTTTATTCGGGTAGCACTTCGGCTAAGAAATACCAGAGAAATTGGACTCTAATATTATCAGATCCCCGAAAAATGAATTCCTTTTCCCCACCAGTCTAAATTGTAATACAGTTTTAGCTAATTTTTAACATTTACCCTTTTTTTAATAGAAATTGTTTTTATTAATGTGTGTATAATGTACATGTGCTTTTATGGTGTCTTTTTAAGCATCGAATAAAGATTACAAATTGAGTGTTTCTTGTCAATTAGAAATCTGTCTCAGACAGAAAACGGAGGCAGGGAGTGATAGATGGGGAATTAGTTGGCAGGGCAGCAGACAAATAAACAACAAGCAAGCATTGCGATCAACAGGATACAGAAGCGTTTAACTAATTAGCACCACCTGTTAACCTATTAGGGCAGTTGAACACATAAACAACAAACACGTATCATCGGACCCTGAGGTCAGCTGTCCATTTCGAACTAGCAGTATTACTAATTTCATCTGTACTCTGGTTTTCGCATGGGAAAACCAGGTCAGCCACAGTGAAAATAGCTTTTTATGGCCTGGCCACTGTAGGGAGATTGCAATATTTAATTCTGTACACATCCTTACCTAGTGGGATGACTAACTTGATATTTAAAAGGGGGAGTTTACCTGTCAAAAGAGTTATTTTAACAGGTCACGCTGCAGGTTTTAACACTCCATAAAACAGGCCAAAATGACAGCCCTGGAGGCAGGTTTTACTTTGCCACACTAGTAGATGGCACAGTTAGTGCTGAAGTCCATTGGTGAAATTCATCTTTGTATGCCATGGGTCTATTTTCTACACTATAGACTATGGGCCTATAGGACAGCTAAAAACATCAATCGGGGATTAGACAATTTCTGCATGTTTTAGAGGTCAGAGCACATAAACTGATCACTTGACAGCAGGGCCCTTGTGTTGCAGTGTCTACAAACCAGCGCTAAATGTCAGCATAATTAATTATGTAACTCCTCCTTCGGTGGAATATTAAAGAAAATGACTTGACCTCTGTATTTGTATGGAAAAAACAATATATGTTGCTGTGGTCTGCCTCATAAATACCCCAAAAACTCGATGGGATGGACAGATTCCCAGGGAATTAGTATTAAGCCAGCAGCTCCTCCTAAAGCAATGTTAGAGGCTAACATATGAAACTACAAGGGATAGTGGGACAAAGCTCTGGCGCCAAACGGTTTTTGCAACTATACAGTTTTATGGGGTGGGCTGTAGATTATTGAAAGTAGGTGGGTGGAGAGTCAACGGGGGTATGGGATTTCATGTTTATATTCCTGTGTTATGTTGTCATTCACTTGTATTGATGTGAATCAACACACATTAAAATGTATTTTTTCAATAAAAAAGCAGCACACTACCGTGATGACCATGCACAGATGGGCTTTTAATCACATTTCTTACTCCATTATGTTATTGCTAAGCATAATAAGAATTGTACTTCTTCCATATACGCCAACGGATCTAATTCAGATGAAGACGTCAGGTTTTACAGCCAAAAACGGCTTTAATTTAGCTTTCTTCCTCCTGAGGTAGCCCCCATTTCAGTACAAGTCATGATAAAACAAGCATTGGCATAGCCAATAGGTCTCGCTTTTGGGACCTTATGTGTTTATTTTGGAGTTTTGGTTATGTTGTAGAGTAATGCGGCTGATATGTTTTATGTAGAAAAGTTCTAATATGAAGTGTTATATGTGGTACTTAGTGGTATTATGTGAAGTGTATGTTGCATTTAGTACTGTTTAATTATGTGGTGTGATTAGGTGGTTTTGAGTGGTGTTATATGGAGTGTATCTATATTGGATTGTGTAAAGTGTAACTATATGGTGTGTTCTTATGTGACAATGATTGATATTATGTGGTTTGTATTTATGTTGCATTGAGTAGAGTGTAATTATGTTGCATGTAATTATGGGGTATTGAGTGGTATTATGTGAGGTGTATGTTGCATTTAGTAGAGTGTAATTATGTGGTGTAATTATGTGGTCTTGAGTGTTGTTGTGTGGAGTGTATTTATATTGCATAGATTAGAGTGTAATTATGCAGCATGTTAATATGTGGCACTGAGTGATATTATGTGGATTGTATTGATTGTGTATTGAGTAGAGTGTAATTTTGTGAGTATTCTCTACTCCACTCTACCCAATACAGCATCAATACAATCCACATAATATCAATCAGTGTCACATAATAACACGCCACATAGTTACACTTTACGCAATACAATATAAATACACTCCACATAACACCACTCAAAACCACATGATCACACCACATAATTAAACACTACTAAATGCAAAATTCACTCCACATATACCACTAAGTACCACATATAATACTTTTTATTAGAACTTTTCTATATAAAACACATCAGCCCCCAATACTCTACAACATAGCCAACACTTCAAAAAAAACATATAAACACACATAAAATAAACATGCCATTGCTTGTTATAACTATGCGGTCACTTCTGACAGTACGACTGTACAGATGCCAACTTAATTGATATCTTTCTTGGGCGCTGTAGAGTGTTGTGCACAAGAGAATTGAGTCCAACAAGAGAAGCTGTAAATGTGCTCTTGCTTTCAATATAATATTTTAAGAGTTTTAACAAAAAATATTTTTTCATATACAGTACACAATGGCATGTCCAAGTCTCAAGGAACCACAATATATGTGAGTTTACATAAAAGAAAATTGATACAGACCACAGGGGGTATCGCACGGATGTTGAATGGCTCCACATACGACCACTGGGGCAGCTCATTCAGATCTACAAGGCGCAAGCCAGGGGTGCTACTATGTATGGGGCGGAATTGTGGGGGACACACATCTTGTCGTAGTCTGTCCTTAACAGAGAATAAATTCATTAGACAGATAGTCGCACTTCCGCCCAGCACCCCGCTCCTCCCCCTGAGGTTAGATCTGGGTTTGCGTCCCATAGCTGACGAACTAGGCTTGAGACCCATAGCCTTCTGGCGAAGGCTGTGGAGTAGCGACGAACTTCTTGCCTATAGGGCGGAACTAATGGAGCTACTGACCCACCCGAAAGCGCTATTGATCCCCTGGATAAAATACATCCAAAACTCCTGTATGGCACTGGGGCTCCCCGACCTTTGGTCTAACCCTGCTAATGCCTCATTAAACATTTCAAGGAGAGCTCTGGCTATCGCTTATCATGAACATAAATTAGCCACGGCCCTAGACAGTCAGTGTGAAGGGTCACTAACTTCTGTTTTTCTGCAAAACAAGGACTCGTACAGGCAGGAGAGAGTTTTAGATGCTATCTCCCCCGTGCTGGCCAGGAAGCTGTTTCTCCAATGGAGATACGGCACATTGCCTCTACGATCCTTTACCAGCTCCTGGTCATCACCCCCCTCCACCAAGCAGTGCCCGGCTTGCGCTGCCGCGGAGGAAAGCGATTTACACGTGGTCCTGTTTTGCCCAGCTTACAAGGCAGCGAGGAAATACTGTCTCCTACCATTGATCAGAAATCTGGGTTGTAGAGAGTACCTCCCAATGTATAGAATCTTAAAAACTGATGCCTCTAGTTTAACTGTATTTGTATTAGCAAAATTCCTCACCAATGTCTGGCACACTCGCACCCGTATTCTGAAGATGCAGGCTCCCATTTAATTTTAAGGTTTACAGTTTCTAACGTAGTTTTATTAGTATGTAATCTCAAGGTTTTATATTGTGATTGATTATGTTTGTCGATTTTATAGTGACTATATATGTTTTACTGTATATCTTTGATGGCCAATGGCCGAAATAAAGATTGAATGATGATGATAAAAGAAAAGGCACTTGTTGGTAAGAGCGCAAAGGCATGCAAAACACATGTGAAGAATGACTCTGTGTTATTGTGCATGCCATATAATGCACCGAACGCCTCTGGAATCATTTGTGGAGGAGCCTTTCCATGGCCCTGCTTTGTTGGCCAACTCTGCACCTAGCGAGGAACTTTGCAGCCAAGTTCTGTGCCTTTGTTTTCAAACAGCTGTTGGCACCTGCTGCCTGGATTTAAAGCATGAAGTACATTTCCTATTGCCTCCCCCTTCTTTAGTGCGCTCCCCCCTGTCTCCATGACCCAGCAGATCTGAGGCAGGTGGCTCTTCTGCTGTGCCCTCTCTTGGGCAGCTTCGGCCCTCTCTCTGCAATTGTGATCGCCCTGTGATGCAGAGAGCACCACTCTTGCCAACCACAGATGACAAGCCACAACCAGCACCCAAATATGGCAATTCCAAGATGCACCCCATAGCTCCTGCACAGATAAAGGGGGCTCTCTCATCCTAGATCCCTGATTCTGCCAAGTGGGCCAGGCAGCGCTGAGGTTCATCATTGCAGTGTTTCGGGTCTCACAGAGAATGGATGTTATTGCAGAGTATTTTAGGCATTATGATCTCTTAACATCCATGAGAAGCCATTAAAGGTGGAGACGAACGTGCCCTCCTTATAGATCAGGTGAAAAGCAAAAACACCAAGGCTGCAGAAACCTATATTATTTCAGTTTGTGCCCACACCCTCAGATTAGCCTGCCATGGTGGTTTTCATGCCTATGTAGCCTATATTTGGTTGGGATACATGGGTTCGCTATGCTATCCTCACCCTTCTCCACTGGCCTCACCAGTCCTCTTTACAAGACTATGGCAACAGTGGCGTAGCTAATGGGGGGGAGGGGGGGCAGCACAGTTTTTCGGGGCGGCAGAGGTGAGCAAGTCATGTCTGTCGACTACCAACATCCCGCCCCGACAACAAGTCGTCCATCAGACGCCTGACACCTCCACCCGCCCCTGGAACAAGTCATCCATCAGCTGCCTCCCATCCCGCTCTTACCTGCACCGGGCGGCAAATGTAGGGTCCGCCCCAGGTGACAGTAGGTCTAGCTAAGCCACTGCTATGGCAGTGTGGCACTCTGTCTTGCGAGGCTGCTTCCTTTCTAGGGAGAGATGAAGTAAGCCTCCGCTCTAGGCTATCACTTCACAGACGGTTGCTGTAATATCAAAAATGCATGTCGCTTCTGGGCTACATTACGGACTTTTAACTGAATCCCACTGCATCACAATAGTGACAGCTAAAACGTTTGTGCTCAGTAAGAAAATTACATATCTTTGTTCAACATAACTAGATGTTGTAATTCACATCTCAGCCATGGCTGCAAAAATATTGTACTATACCTTGAGAGAACCCCAAATTAATAAAGAGTAAGGTATGCGTTTGAGCACATGCCAACCCACTTTGACTTTTTTGGCACATGAACATTTATTAAAAGTGGTGCAAACAAAACACTCCTTTTGCCCCTCTAACCACACAGTCAAGAGAAAGATTCTAGTAAACTTTAGCTTCAGAGGGATTTGAAACACAATGATTTAATCATGTTTTGTAGGGCCAGGGCCAGTGTAAAGAAATTAAGAGCCTGCTTTAGAGACCGATAAAAGGGTTACTCCATAACAAATGTGACGGGTATCCTGTATGCAGTATTACAAGTTCTAGAGCTCAATGCAAGTCACGCATCTATAAGCTCCAAGCAGAACCCTTCGGTCCAGCACCAATGACAAGCTTGTTCTACTCCACAAATTACCTATTCTATCTAAAATCTGCTCAGCCCGTTCCAAAATCAAACATACAATACTGTAGACTTCTTTATCAATCATGACCCTTTCTGCAGCGATCTCTAATATTCCAAAAGCAGAAAAAAGATTATTTTTAATCTATGTGTATCAACTCTATCATGTATCTCTAGCCTTCTTAGCACATGTTCTACCCCCCCAAACATGTATGTCTGGATGCAATGCATTTTTTATGCAACTACAAAAGTGTTACAGCTATCCAATCCCACAGCTTAAATTCCAGTCTTCTCCAATAAATGCTGGCCCAAAAACCACGTAATTGAGAATTTGAGAATTATTTACGGGTCCAAACGAATGGGCAGTGCCCTTTAAAGTGGTGTCTCTACATAAAGATCTGCTGTTTCATGATCTACATTTCTGGGTTTTAACCCATAGAGGACATTCAATGGTTGCCAGTACCATAGACTGTTTGTGTACAAGTGTGCAAAAATGTCATTAAATTCTCTTTAACTGCAAATGAAGGTTTGGAACTCATCTCCTTACATTTTACTGATATTAACTAATGCTCAATCATTCTGAAACCGCACATCTTCCAGGCAAGGGGGCGGGATGGATACCACATGGACAGATTACAAAAAATCTACCATCTGTCTCAGGTCCACGTGAATTAAAGTAATTATTAGCACTACATTTCTCCAGTTGTGCACACACCACTCACGTGACCCAAAGAGCGCCACTGCCCTCCGTGAGAAGCGCAACCATGCATTACTGCTAACCAGACCACTCTGGTTGTCATTATCACCATGGTGATGTGGCCTGCCTCCTTTCTGTGGCTGAAGACAGAAGAACGTTTAGAAACCCTTATCACTTTTGTGAGATAAAATGAGCAATATTTGTTTTTTGCCTAGCAATTGCCAGGCAACATTCCAAAAGATAATGCATCAATACCACTTGGAGTCTCTAAAGAGGAAGTCAGTACTTGATAGTTAATTTTTGAGGCAGTGACAGGGCCAGGGCAAGCGCAAGCTCAAGCGTTTTTGCCTTTCGGGTGAAACAATTTTTTACCCTCCCTCCACTTGCACTTGGGGGCAGATTTGATGTCTACAGAGCAACTGATGCTAACTTGCTGAGTGGAGGGTCACTCCGTGTCATAATCAAAACACAAAATGATGGGAACCCCTTGCACAAGAGAGGCTGCAGGGGCCCCAACCATGGGATGACATTAAAGAAATATGAGCATCGTGGGAGTTGCAGGATTTGCTTTATTGTAACCAGCTGGACTAATGCACCAGACACCATATTAATTTTTATAAGAAAATCCCAGGAGAGGAAAAGGGCTGTTACGATGCGATCTGGAAACTTTCCATAGAACTGGCCATAAAGGGGGTCTCAAAACCGCCTTACGAGTGATCACATGGGGTTCTAATGTCTTTGCTAAACACGTCATATCATTGGATAAATAAAGGCGGATTCTGATTCAAGACCGAGATTATGGTCCTTTAGATGAACACCACAGCTCGGGATTACTCTACAGCACACACATGCATGCCTTTTTAAGCGAAGATTGATTTAACAGGATTGTTTCAGCCCAGTTCTGGTTTCCACAATGCGGCTCCCAGGGGAAGTGAGGTCGGCAGACCAGTCTTCCCCTGGGGGGTTCGTGCGTTAGTTGGGACAGGGTGTTAGGTAGTGTAGGGGGTGGGTTAGGGGGAGGGATTACGGCTAGAGTTATTAGGCGGCAGGGGAGGAAGTCCTTCCTCTTCCTGTTCCCAGCGCCTTAGGGTATAGGTCAGGAAAGTTTGACCACCCTCCCACCCTACAGTTTTAGGGGAGGGTTTTTTTCTTTCGGTTTATGAAGCGTGCCAGTTTAGGACAGGTTGAAGGGGGTGTCTTTGCAGTACTTGGGAGGGGTGGGGAGTCCATGACGGGCATAATCACCCTTCCAGGAGGGGGATAGAGGTGCAGGATGGGGGTGTAGCAGGCAGGAGTGCGATGGCTGGAGATGCTTGAGGAGGTTAAAAGAGAAGTGTGGAAGTGAATGATATAAGTGAAGAGTTTGTGGTATGAATTTGGAGTTGAGTAATTGGAGTACGAGAGTGGATGATGGTTGGAAGAGATGAGGTTGGGGATTGTTAACTGTGTATTTGTGTTAAGTTGAATCGGTTGTCAACCCTGTCCTAATAAATGGCCTTTTACTCTAAACTGACAGCCTGGAGTGGTTATTGCGCGACATGGGCTGCTATTACTGGTAAATCAGCAATCGAAAAAAGGCAGAGCCCTCAGCCGTTTGTGCATTCCCACGGGGTCTCAGAATGGCCTTTGAAGACGGCCAACCTTGCTGCTGCCGTGGGTGTTCCCTCCCTTCCGTCCTTGTATCCCCGGCCTGGGCAGCGGGCGCTCACCCCTGCTCCTTCCAAGGGGGACTGGTCCATGAGAGGCAATGTAGTACCAGGCAAGGGAGAAGATGCCATGACTAGTTGATACCAAAATCGGACAAGCGCTGAACTTTTTTTTAACCCGTTTTTAAAGACTGACGCTCGATCACTCAGAACGTGCACCTGATATTAGGAGAAGCAATTTACGGCCACGGAATCTGGCTCCATGGTTCTATTTTCAACGTGAAGTCAGCAAATGAAGTCTGGTGAAATATTCTTCAGACGCCCCCTAAAACATCCCTCTGGCTGTCAGTACGGTTCCTCCAGCTCCTCTAAGCAGAGCACCTCACATACATGTACATCGTAGAGGGGCATTTAGGAACAGGCGACAGTCGTGTTTTCCAAGGTAAAACCCTCCTTACCTTCCGGCAAATATCTTCCAATCCACATGAAAAACGAGCGAACACCAGAAAATGGGAATTTTCGATCTCAAGAGCAAAAAAAAAAACGTGTGGCAGCGGGGGAGGGGGCCTGTGCGATTCCGTTGCGGAAGCGTGCGACTTTATGGCGCCACCATATGGCGCCACGCGCTTTGTGAGAAGTTAGCGTGGCATATGATGTCCACTAGTTCTAGTGGGCACCTTGTACCAGTCTAATCGACCCTTATTGATGGCGGTTGTAAAGTCAACCTTATAGAAAGCTATCCTAGTGGTAGCATGAACTAGGCTAAGACTTCAGTAGGCGAGTTAAGCAAGTTGTTTTACCATATATAATCCCTTGAATACCAAATGAAAGGACACCACACAAGGTATATATCAAATTTATATGTGTTTAATCTGAACACAACGACTCTGCACTCTTTATGAAGTCAGAGGTAAAAATACAATACAAGTCACACAGTTAATACACAATAAGTTGCACAGTATACGTCATGCCCTAGGGGCCTCACCAACCATATACTAAGAAAGTGGTATAAGTACCACTTGAGAGTTAGAAAGCAGGCCTTGGACCTGTAGAATCGCTGGAACTACACTACAAAACCAAAGGTTAAGAAGTAGAAGACCCACAGGAGTCGAGTGCAGTGTCTAAACACAGGCGCGGGTTCGCATTGACTTTCCATGGAGTTCGTAAAAGATAAAAAGTTACAATTTAAGGACACTTCCGGATGGACTAGTATGGAACCCTTTTAAACTAGAACACTTCGAGAGTCAAGACCCACAGGAGCACCGGAGTACTCGTGTTACCTCACCCAGGGAAGCCGGGTGCATAGGTGCCTTTTCGTGTCGGGTTTCGTCGTCGTTTCCTATGGAGAGCTGCAAAGAAGTGCTGCAGGCGACCAGAGGAAAAGAGCCCGGGTGAATCCAAGGGTGGATCAGAAATTTGAAGAACCTGAAAGCAGAGGGGACAGAGTCTGGGTCACTAGCCAGTGTCCAGGAAGGTACCAGGAAGGAACCAGGCGATGTTGGGTGCTTTAAGGTGAAGAAGGTGAGTTTGTCTCTTCAGCCACAACGTCCAGGAGGCATCGACGATGACCAGGAGCTGGATTCCAGCTGTCCCACAATTTATCTAGATGACTGCAGCGTCGGTATCCGGATTGGACACAACAAGCCTTCGCAACCGCAACCCATGTAGGATGTCGAGATTGGCTATGTTGCAGACCAGCAAGGTCTGTGGCTCTTCTCCTTTTCTGAGAAGTTGGAACAAGCCTGGAGCAACCAGGATCGTAAGTTAGATTCAAGATGGCATCTTCAGGGGGCTCACTAGCCAATAGGCAAGGAGCCGGGAAGATGCGTCAAGCACAAATGTAAAGGTGGGGCCCACGGGACACTCTCGGAGTGTGGGGGCATGAGCTCGGTTCAAATGATGCTCGGGGCTGGGGCTTTTTGTACCCCAATTCACAACTTACTGAGGCTTCAGTAAAGGAGTGCAGGTAGCACAATGCAGGATTTCTAAGATGTCCGGTTCCACATCTCCCGTCTCCGCCATGGGTCTCATCTTTGCTGTGGATGTGGGTCGGGGAAGAAACGTCTGGAAGTCCAGTTGGGGCGTGGCCGAGAGCCGAGCATGGCGGACCCTTCTTGAGTTAGCTCCGTCCTCTGCCCGGTAATACAAGCTGTATATCCTGTACCCCTGACGGCCCCTACATCCCACCCAGGTCCGGTGACAACGAAGGGACCCTAGAGCGGCACAGTCGGAGCCTTAAGCCCTGCAAGATTCCACACGGGCAGTCGGAGCTCCCGAGGTGTGTGAGGCCTACCGCCGGAAACGCAACCGCGGTCTCTGGTGACGGGAACGGCCGAGCGGGGTGAGCCCTGCCGGGACGGCGACACGGAGGGCAGCGGAGTGAAGGGAGAATCGCCTATGCCGAGGTGCTCCTGACATTGACATCTGGAGCCTTGTACCACCATACGACATTCACTGCTGCAATTTACCACCGGGGCTCAACGAAGAGCGATCGGGCGTCCGAGATTGGAGGGGCCTAGTGCAACAGAAAGAGCTGCGGTCTCCAGTAGCGTGCAAGGCGAGGTGAGGTGAGCCCTATTGGGGAGGCTACTGCAGGGTGCAGGAAATCGCGAAATCCTGGAGGGTCTGTGCAGGGGGCGGCGGAGAGGAGAGGAAGCCACATACGCCGGAGCACACACCAGCCCGGCTCCCTGGCGTCCCGTTGCACCTCTGGCACGACGTTCGTGGCCTTTCGGGTCTTCACTAGGCGCTGCAGGCGCCATTGTACGAGAGGTACCACAGCGAATGAGCCGATCTGCGTTGGCAGGCCACGCGGGCCAGGCATAGTGCATGTGCATGTGACTCCACCGGGCGCACCATTAGACTGTACACGGCATTGTCTGGTGCCTGCCAGAACCCCAGGTGGTGACCGGGACATTGTGGAGGGGGCCGGCCGCTAATGCTGGTTCACACGGGCGGTGGGCTGAGTACTACCATCGCTGCCCGCTACGGTTGGTGGTTTCACTGCAGGTGAGGGCGACTCCTCACGTATATGACCCGGAGGCGACGGCGAAGTGGCGGAGTGGATTACATAGAACATATCGGCGGTTGGGAGGATACTACACACTAAGCCTTCCTGTGTGGCGGGCGGCTGGGCCCTGCTCCTGGCGTGGCGGACCCCTTGGCTGGATCTGAGAGATACCCGGGGTGGGCCCGGAACGGACAACCAGTGCGACGCTGCGCCCATCCACGTGTGGGACCACGAGCCACTAAGAGCTGGAACTAGCGAGCGAGTGGCATCTACGACGATTTGCGGTGGGCTGGAACGGGATCACCGGGGGTGAATAAACACCGCCAACCTGGCAGCGAGAACTATGGGCAGAAACAGGACCAAGATGCCGGAGAGAGGTGCCGGTCTGGTGCTACAGTCTACTGGCTCTGAGGACCCGCTGGCCTCCTCGAATGTAGAAATGGTGCCTCCAACGGGCAGGGACTCCCAAGAGGCTAAGCTGTATCTCATCCTGAATGAGATCAGGGCTTCCAGAGAGGCGCTCGAAACATGAATGGACAACATGGCAACTGGTATGTCGCTACTGTGTGCTGATCATAACAAGCTTGAGGAGAGAGTCACGGAACACACAACAGACAGAGCACTCCACAAAAATGGAAAACATAGAGAAGCAGCTGAAGCTAATTTGGGAGAGGATGGACGATGCGGAAGGGAGGGCACGCCGCAATAATGTGCGAATCTTAGGTATTCCGGAGCGCAGTGAGGGGAGGAACCCAACGCAGTTTGTAGAAGACTGGCTGAGGAAAATTGCGGGACCACAGGAACTCACACCCCTATATAGTGTGGAGAGGGCGCACAGGATACCGGCTAGACCACCAAGACCGGGGGCGGCACCACGACCTCTAATTGCACGTTTGTTGAATTATAAAGATAGAGACATAGTATTGAGAGTGGCACAGGAAAAGGCACTGTTGCGAATTTGAGGATAAGACGGTGTCGATATACCCAGACTTCACCCCGACGGTACAAAGGGCCAGGTCAACGTTTATGGGAGTAAAAAGACGACTGAGAGCCAGAAATCTGAAATATGCTTTGCTGTTCCCAGCCCGCCTGAAAATAATTCATAACAACAAATCACTCTTCTTTGATACGCCTGAAGAGGCGGCAGAATGGATGGAGGTGACACTGACGCCGACTACTTCACAAGACCCGCTTGAGGAGGACCGGACGGGGGAGCCGTCGCGTCGGGAGGAGCGGCAGACCAATGCGAGAGACAAACGCGAGAAGGAGGACGACGCGCACGGCCCAGAGACCACGCTCGAGATGCGGAGGACCCAGGAGGGGGCCCGACTGACGGAGGCTGCGTTAGCTGCCCACAACACCAGAGGCGAGCCGGCCATGGATAGTGCCTCTGACGCCTGAACTGAGGTGTCGGGCTCTGCGGATAGCTTGCAACTTTTCCTGAAAATAACTGCACAGGAGGCAAATGAACTCTGAATGGGACAACAGAAGACTCCGACTGGTAATGTACTGGATATATGTAAGACCTTGGGTGGGACAGATGGGGCTGGGGGTATGAATACTTGCCAGCGCGCGCTGTAATGACTTTGGCGGGTTCCAGGCAAGGAAGAGCAGAACCACACCCCCAGGGCGCAGCAATGGTTCAGTCTGTTTGTCACCCCGGTTGGGTGCACGTGTTTGGACCTCATGGTTTTTTGAGTGGGGACCTTGATGTTTGGGATTACTTGTTTTTTTGGCACTCATGGCTTGCTTCGTATGTATACTTGGAACAGGGCGGGAAATGCTGTTCATGTCTGTTGCGGACTACCATGGGGACTCTTAGCGAATACAAAATGTGCACCTGGAATGTGCGGGGCATGGGCTCGATCCATAAGAGACACCGGGTGTTAGCGCAATTTAACAGGCAGCGTGTCGCTGTGGCATGCTTACAGGAAACACATTTGAACAAGGACGAAAGTGCGAAATTGCTAAAGAAGTGGAAGGGGCAATTGTTTGCTACTACTTACTCTGTGTTCTCCTGGGGGGCGGCTATATGGTTCAGGAACTCGGTTCCTTTTAAACTGGTGGAGGAGAAGCTAGACCCAGAGGGCAGGTATGTGCTAGTCAGAGGATTGCTGGATGGTTCCCCTGTGGTGTTTGGATGCGTGTATGCGCCGAATACAGGCCAGTTGGAATTTCTAGCTACGCTTAATAGGGTGATAGCAGACTGGTCGGAATGCACATGGATAATTGGAGTGGACTTTAATGCAGTGCTAGACATAACTCTAGATAGGTCACACCCACCTTTACAGGCTACTGAATGTAGGAGACAGGCAGACGCGCTCTCACAGTGGGCAGTAGGATGGGAGCTGGCTGACATTTGGAGGCGTATGCACCCACTGGATAAAGAGTATACCTTTTTTTCCCCTCCCCATAACTTACACACAAGAATTGACCATATGTTTTGCACCACGACACTGCTGGATGCGGTGACCACGTCGGAGCACATGGGTAAGACCTTCTCAGACCACAATCCAGTGGAGGTCACGGTACAGTGGGCAGAATGCCCATGCCTATACCAACATGGCACATGTCCCCAGACTTACTTGAGGATACTGTCTTTAAGGCAACCCTCGCAGACGCAATCACACAATATTTCCGTATAAATACTGACACGGCTAGCACGCGAAAAATTGAATGGGATGCCTTTAAGTTATCCATCAGGGGGGAGGCAATGATCATAAAAACGGGCATGAGGCGCATGGTAATGGAGAGACTTAGTGAGGTAGAGGGCCGACTGGGCATGTTGGAGAGGGAAGCGGCGGGTACGAATCTGCCCTTTACACCATTACAGGAGGCCCACATACAACATGCCGAGCTGTTAGAGGAACTACGCATCCTGGATTACAAAGAATACACTTGCAAACAACATGCACACGCAGAGAAATCAGGGCCCCTATTGGCTCGATTGATAAAAGACGCCCCTGCTCCCACTCCCATATTAGAGGTTGAGGACCAGACTGGGAAGCTGGCCACGACACAATTTGATATAAACACTGCCTTTCGAGACTACTATGGAGCATTGTATGGACCACACCGACGTATGTCGGAAGACGCGTTCGAGGAGTTCATGATTGGGCTTGAGATGCCGCGCCTGGAGGGGGCTCAGAGTGAGGGACTAGCACGACCCATCATGGTCGCAGAGATACGACAGGCTATACGAGCTCTCCCGAGGAATAAGACCCATGGCACCGATGGTCTGCCAGCGGAGTTCTATGGGGCGTATATGGACCTGTTGGCTCCACGTGCACGTGGTGCTCAACGAAGCGAAGAAAGCACAAGGACTGCCGCAGACCTCACTACAGGCCCTAATTGTTTCACTGCCTAAACCGGGTAGGGATAGTCTACACCTAGCCAACTACAGGCCTCTGTCCTTGTTAAATACCGATCACAAGATCCTGAGCAAGGTCTTATCGACGAGACTAGCTCAGTATACCCCGGGATTAGTCCACCCAGACCAATGTGGTTTTGTGCCTGGCAGGAGCACAGCGATGAACCTGAGGAGGCTCAGCCAACTTATGCTCCATGAATGTTCACCCACTGCAGCTGAGGGCTGCATCTCCCTGGATTTACGTCAGGCATTCGAATCACTCCGGTGGGATTACATGTTTGCGGCGCTTGAGAGGTTTGGGATCCCAGCTGATTTAGTTGCTTGGGTCCGATTATTATACACTCGCCCTACGGCTCGGGTCCTCACAAACAGATGTATATCACCACAACTGGACATAGCGAGGGGAACCAGGCAAGGCTGCCCGCTATCCCCCTTATTGTTCATACTTGCACTAGAACCGTTGTTGTGCAAACTCCGGCAAAAAGCGCAGCACAGAGGAATCAGGAGAGGCGGAACGACCCATGTGGTATCGGCATACGCGGATGATATTATCCTTTACTTGAGAGACCTACAGGGTGACCTAGATCCCATCCCGGGTATTTTCGAGGCCTTTAGCGCACTGTCGGGCCTTACGATCAGTGAGTCTAAGTCGTACGGGTACTGTTTCACTGCTCTTGGGGCACGTGACCCCTTGCCTTTTCCCCCCTATAATTTTGAGATGGCCGAGACGACCTTCCGTTATCTAGGGATACAGATTTATAGAGAAGCGAAAGACATGCTTGACGGCAACCTGGGCAGAGCCGTAACAGCGCTGAAAGAGCAGGTGCAATTTTGGACCACGTTACCTTTGTCGGTGGCGGGCAGGGTGGCCATCTCTAAGATGGTAGTACTCCCCAGGCTCCTTTACTATTTCCCGAATTTACCCTTCTTGGCGCCAGCTGTTATTTTTCGGACCTTGAACACAATATTGACGGAGCTGGTGTGGGGGCAGGGTAGACGCCGTATTAGCCTAGCCAAGCTGCAGCTACCTACAGCGGAAGGCGGGATGGGAGTCCCGGATCTATTGGCATATTATTATGCATGCCAGTTGCAGTGGCTGGCTTATTGGATTGCGAGTCGCAACCTGCATAAAAAAGATATGACTGAAACTGACAGGGAGAACGGTGCCATACATACTCTGTTGCTCCCAAAAGCTGTGATCCCCTGGCAGTCTCCTACCCTACTCAAGATCGCCATTGCCTGCTGGAGAAGGGCTGTACGATACACATCCTCTGCCTCCTGCTATGCTCCAACTATACCATTGCTGGGGATCCCACTGGGTACGAGACTATCATCCACTCGGGAGCTCGCAGTATGGGCCGATGCGGGTGTGTCGCAGGTGGGTGACTTTTTCGGTGAGGGTGTTATGATGACCTTTGAAGATTTCCGAAGGGCACACCGCGTCGCTGGGGGATCGTTCCTGCTACATGCGGGGGTGCGCCGATACGTCACACAGACTTGGTCGCCAGAAGGCGATGAACCGGGTATAAACACATTACTCACCATGCAGTACCTGATGGGATCGGGTAGTCATTTAACAAAGTGGATCACGAATGGTATACGTGCCGGGAGAGCGATTTCGCTACAGCCGCTAAGAGAAACATGGGAATGGGACGTGGGACGGGAGATTCGAGAGAAGGAATGGGAACGTATCCTTAAATTCCCCAAGAAAGTATCGCGGAACCCGAAATTTAAGTTCATACAACTCATGATCCTACACAGTGCATACCTCACACCACACCGTCTACATGTAATGTTCTCAGACACACCTGACTCATGCCCCCGGTGTGGCTTAGAAGATGCGAGGCTAGTACACATGTTGTAGGATTGCCCGAAACTAGGATATTACTGGAAGACGATACACGATGCCCTGCACAGGAAAGCCCCTAATAGGCCATATGACACCATAGTCTTTAGCTTACTGGGCCTAGGGCCTATGGTAAGGAAGAAAAGTGTAGCCACACGGTTCGTCGACCTTGCAATAATGCTCGCTAAGCGCACTATCACCATGAGGTGGAAGTCGAGTAGGCCACCTGACAATGATGTATGGAGGACGGAAGTGGTGAGATGGGGTAAGGCAGAAGGGTTGGCACTACAGCTAGAGGAGCGTAAAGGCCTGAGAAAGACCCCTATATCGTTAGAATGGAATGCCATGATGTTGTCCTTTGAAACGACTGGTGGGGAGGAGGCGTCTGAGACATTGTCGGTGGCCAACTGAGATGTGATGATTGTCACAGGACGATACATGTTCAGACTCCCCGGGCACACAGCCGTCCCGTATGGAATAGCCCAAGTGTTGGCACGGGTGCACTCTACATAGAGGTAGATGAGATATATTTGGAATGTGCTCTGTATGTCCCCGAAAGGTGTTACGACAACGATCCGGCCTACATAAAAGACAGTCACGAGAAGTACCGCCATGTAGATATAACAACTGATATGACTATATACGAGTGCCTAGGGAGGGAATTGGGTGGGGGGAGTTGGGTGGGATGAGTTGGGAATGCACCAAAAAGGAAAAAAAAAATGTTCCATAAGCATGTACAGTACTGTAAACATTTCAATTCCTTCGCAACCTCTATGGTCTGATTGTACTGTATAATTCTATGCAATTCTATCCTGCAAATAAAAAGTTTTTTTTAAAAAACGTCTGGAAGTCCAGTTCTTGAGTCACAAAGTCTTCGGGTTCCGGCGGGAGCCTTGAAACTGCAGACCAGCAAAGTTGCTGTTGGTACCTGTTTGCACAGGGTGATCACTCCTTTACCACAAGGGAGATGTCTTCCATCTTCCAGTCAGAATGGAATGTCGAAGGTCCAAGATATATCTTACAAAGATTCATCCAGGATAATCTAAAGTCCCAGGGACACAGCTCCTATACTTATACTAAGGATGGGGGCTGGATTACCTGACTAGGTCCCTCCTATGGGTGGACCTGAGAAGGGGGTGGTTACACCCCTTTCCCTTTGTCCAGTTTCTCGCCAGAGCTGGGGCGGGAGTGCCCTAGCAACTGGTTTGAACCGGGCTATGTATGGAGCGCCTTGTGTGCCCCAGGCAGTGTCTAGATGCATTCACTGAATACAGCCCTCCCTGCCCAAGTACACAAAACCCCTGTCTGGGGAGGTGCTGGCACCTCCCTGGACAGGAAACCTATTGTCCAGGCTGCCCTTGCTGGAGTTTCTCAAAGCAACAGGAGGTCAGACTCGTGTCTGTGGCAGCAGCATCCAATTTGTGGTGCTGAGGCTCTGTTTAACTTTAACCTGGTAAAGCAGTAACATACATGTATTTTCCCTATAGAAGGGTGGAATGCTACCCCCGCCACCAGAATTGCTGGGGGGGGGGGTAGTATTCCAAAGTGTTTGACACCTTACACAACATGTTTTGATAAAGCCAAACCAAAGTTAGCATTAACCGCAAGGATTATAATGCACTTAAGAGTATATGGTATGGCTATATCATAGAACAGCTATAAGGAGATGGTTCTGAAAGCTGCAGAGGGGCTCAGCTCATGCTAGGGCACCCTCACACATAAAACCAAGCACTCTGCCTCCAGGATTGTCAAGCCTACCATAGGAGTGTCTTATAGGTGTATATGTGTCTATATGTAAAGGTAGATATAGGTATACTATATCTAAGTAAGGGGTGATTATACCACCTTACTCAGGCTGTGTGAACAGACCTGTGGTGTCAGTTTGGAATGCAAACCAGGGGTGGCACAATACATGCTGCAGTTTAGTCTGCCCTGTTCCCATGATGCACTGGGCCAGGGACAGACTGATTTGCATATAGCCAGGTTCTGAGCTGGGATGGTGCAGTGAGCTAAATAACGGTGATGGATCAAGCCCTGATCTTTGGACTGGGTAAGAGTGGTCTGCTTAATTCAGACACTCTGTTCATCACCACCCCCTTTTCTGAATCGTTACAAATGTTGGCATGAATTGCTCTTCTCAAGCAATATGGAAGATTTAACCTTTTTTTGTCAACACCTTTTTCTTGTGGACTCTATATGATTGCTACTCTCTGAAAATGTTATATTACCATATGCAAGGGTGAAATAACTAGCTCATACAATGTGTTCTGCATATTGCACTAGCACAAAATTGTATCTGTATTACTTTTTCATGTTCCATCGCATGATTTACAATGTTTTCTGTCCCACACTAAGGTCTATACTTCTGATGTGTAAAATTGAGATTTGGCTTTGTAGCTTTCACTCTATGAAAATCAGGGCCTGATTTAGCATTTGGCGGATGGGTTACTCCATCGCAAATGTGACGTATATACAGTGGCCTTATTGCAAGTTCCATAGGATATTATGCATTCGTAACTAGGTCCGCCAAACTCGAAATCAGTCCCTTATCCTCGACCAAAATTATACAATTCCAAACAGTATGAAATCTTCAAATTACATGCAATTAAATTACAGAAATCTAAATCATTCCTAATTAACAACTGCAGAAAGTGTTAAAACATTTTGACCCCCCTTTCACAACATAGGTTGTAAAAAATTCAGTGAGAGTGGTCCTGTGTTCTCTAGCTCCACACCCTCCTGGCTCCTACTTGCCTCAAATTCGATAACAATGTAAATAAGTCATACATGAACCCATGACATTATGTAAACCAAAATACAATTATCAACTCCATTAAAAACATGTTTGAAATATATTGTGAAGATAGGTTGGCAATTCGGAATCTTTATTAGGACCCTATTGTTTTAGTTTATTTATTCAAAAGAATGTTTTTTCTGTACATTTTGTTCTTGATTGCCACCTTTAAGAAGGCGATAAAGAAATTAGATGAAAAGAAGTCATTTTTAATTAGTGTTTACAAATTCTATTGTTCACATAGTACAAGTTCCAACGACTGCTGCACCACATCACTGTGCAGCAGCGGGAGCATCAGCTCTAATCCAGACCCATCGCTGACTGTACGTTTTCCCAGTGTGGACCTGTGCGAATGACGTGTCTGGGCACCTGCACCCACCTGTTCAAACAGCCCACTTCTTCCCCTTGAGTAGCATCCGTTACTGCAGGTAGGAGTCAGACTCACTATTGATTGATTAGTAGATAAACATGATGGTGGACAGCTGTAGAGCTGCTGCCCCTGTAATCAGTGTTCAGGTATTGCTATATCTTTGGAGCAGATGTACAAGGAAAGTGACTCAGCACGTGCCGCAAGCCATTTGGCTGTGCCGCACTGAGTCACTTTCAAAGCACAGGGATGCAACACATTTACAATAATGTGTTACATCTCTGTGCTTCCCCCTGTGCTGGGGCACAAACTGCTGCCATGCGCCGACGCAGGCACCCTTGCACCACGATCCAAGGATGCCTGCATGTTGGGGAGATTGTTTATGTGCAGGAAGGGTTTCCTTCCCGCACATAAACAATCAGAAATGGCGTTTTTCAACTTCTATGTGGGCTGCATCAGCACACAGAGAACTTGCAAAATGTCATTGTTTGTGTCATGCCCTGCATAGTTTACTTATATTTTGTAGTTCATCAATCTTCCTTCTGCTCAGCCAGTGTGCATGTTTACTGTAGAATGTTGGGAATTCAGTGATGCACGGAATGTTGGGTGTCTGTGTGAGTGAGGAATAACAGTTAGAGATGGGCTGAGCAGCAGGCAGGCTGCTCCTGGTGGGGTTTGCTATTACATGGAACTAAGGGCATGACTACTGGCTAACCTACATCTACTTCACCTGTTTACCTGGACCACACCTATGATGTACCAATATATACTATCTGGATGTACTTGGACGAGCTACAGAATAAAGGCACTTTTGAATTAAACATGGGTACCAGCGCTTACTTGTGCCCTATTTTGGCAACGAGGGAGAGTTAGATTCTTTCCCACTTGCCTACTGATCTCCACAACTGGTCAAGGAAGCAGAAGACGACATCTTTGATGAGTACGGAGGGTGAGAAGGAGCCACAAGTCTTACGGTCAACTAAGAACCAACGCTACATCAAGCATACAAGAGGCAACACATCAAGCAACATAAGAGGAATCATCGCAACAAAAGAATCTGGTACAGCATATTCAGCAACCTCACCTGTGTCCTGTACATCGGACAGCCCCAACGACAGCATGCTGTATTGTGTGTTTGCCGCAAGAACTGCACAATCAAGAGAAGAGGGTTTATTGGTAATAACTTCAAACATGTTCAAACTGTGCTGGTATACTGCACATGTCATGGTCTGTCCTGAGCAATGTTTGTCTGCTACTGGATGTGACTGCTACTTTGAAGATGCCAGAAAAAGGATTGTGGGTGCTACATGGATCTACAAGGTGTGTAGAAATCTCTACAGTTTGCCAATTGTATTAGTAATGGTGTACTAGTTGTTGGGGAATTCCTCAACGTTGAGACATCACAAGAAGGAGAGTTGTGAACTTAACACAAAGGTGAGCTGGGGATTTAACACGAAGGAGAGCTGTGCACTTCACTGATGAGTTTTAGGTAATTTCGAACTTCTACCTGGTAGTGGCTAGCAGCGTGGTGCCAGGTTGTGGTACATGCCAGGTGTGACATATTTTTTTTTTTGATTGTTGGTCAACGTTTAGACTTGATCTCTGCAACTGCGACTGTTAAGTTTAAATAACAGCGCGAGGACTTACCTGGTCCGTGGTGTCTCGCGGAGCTGTGGAGTCTTCTGTGACGTCCTCCAGAGTCTTTGCTGCCTGCCAATGCACGTTTTGCACCTAGAGCGTGCCATGAGCCACTCGGCATGCGTCTCATGAGCATGCAGCCATTTTGGGGCTGGACATGCCTTGTGAGTTTGCCATTGATTGGCATTCAAAACGCCAACCACATCTTAATCTTCGTTACATTTTTTTCGGTGGTGTGGAATTAGATGCCACGAGTCTCCCTATCGTTTCCACAATCTGTTTTCTTCTGTTTTCATGCAGCGCTACAGGGTCATCAGATGATCTTGATGGAGCGAGTTTCAGAAATTATTTTATTCTGGCTCGTGAAATTAATACTCTGTAACATCAACTAATATATTAATGCATGATTTGTATTGCTTAACCAACCTAGAGTAAAATTGCATACACAAACATGAGGGATTAATATTATGTGCTTTCTGTTGCATCTGCATGTATGTTTTAAATAATTAATTAATGTTGTTTTGTTCGTCTTATTGTCTTTGTCAACACTAACACTAACTAACACTATTTAATTAATGGCATGTGCTTAAATTATATGTGCTTTTGTTTATGTTGTGTTATTTGGTTATGTTGCGTTTGGTGTTGTGTCTGTCTATCTTTTTACTCTTTCAGATATATGAAGAATCTGGCTGGACTTTATGAAGAATGGTAGATCTTAAATGTGCTGCTTTATTCGTTTGCTCCTGCTAGGTGACATATATTAATGGGTTAACTATTAGTATGGAGGGTGGGTAACAGAAGGGTTTGCATTACTTGAATTAATTACTCTTTTGTGTTTGTTTGATTACTAGCTCGAGTGAAAGGCCTAAGGCCTAGTTCTGGAGAACCTCGTTTAGCCTGACTAAAAGGAGCCAAGCACAGCCATGTTGGAGCTTATTTTCATGGAACATTTCTTTTAAAATGAACTGTTGCTCAAACAAAGACTTCTGTGCGAGGATGTGCTCCTGAAAGTAATTCTTTCAAGGCAGAGGAAGCGTCCAGAGGCAGTTTGGCCATGTCCTGGTGGAAATGTGAACTTTCAATATAAATGTTGCCAATCTTCGGAAGCCGGTGTCACTTCATAATAATGAACAATGATGCAGTGACGTTTTGACTTTTGCAAGCGGTGGCCTCTGGTGGTCTGACAGCCAGCAACCAATCAGGTTGCTGGATTTTATTAAAAATATATCGTTTTCTTAGATTAGTGAGTTAGAAAGAGTATAAGAACTGAGCCTTTTGAGGGGAGCGGGGCTGACTGTTCCTGAGGGCGAAGTGCTGTCCGATTTCCCTTGGACACATAAGGCTTATGCAAAAATATATGTCTTTTTCTTTGCAGGTCAGAAAGCTAACTTTAGGTAAATAGGGTTTATGTTAGTTTAATTCATTTTGTTTTGAACAAATTTGAAGTGCCAGACCTTTGTGCCAATAAACTAATAAATGATTCTTATTGAAATAAAATGTTTATTATTAATAAAGAGTTAATACATAGTTTGAATTTGAAACTTTGAATCTTTAAATAAAAGACTTAAGCTGGTCTTGATTAATTTGTCGTTATCAACAGTTAGAACCATCGGCCACAGTGGTCTAGTTAAATGTTATTTTTATTTACTTATGAATAAAATGTTATACTGCAGTTGTATATAATGTACATATGGGTTTGATAGTGTGATTAATTAGGCCACATGATTCAGCTTCTTGATTTTCTGTCTCAGTCCTATGGGCCTTGTTAAACATTTAGTAAGGTGAGTATAAGGTAGTGAATGGTGATGCTGTAGAGACAGAATTTCTATAGCCACGCTGGATCAATTCATTGGTAGCAGAGTTCGGTTGCTATGGTAACATACATGTTATATGGTAATTACATAGGATACATGTTTAAAATATGTTGTTAGGTTTGTTCACTTGTATGTAGTCGAAAGGATTTTTCCAGCAGTGTGAAAAATTCCTGGTTGTTTTCCGGCAAAGAGTAGTGTGACTAGAAGAGTTACACAGTGCACTTGTCCTGTTTCAAAATTGTGGTATAGAATATATCGCAAAGTGTTGTGGACGTACAACACAAGTTTAGGGACCTTAGTTGTGACTGGTTAAATGTATAGTGAGGATTGTCTATGAAATCGTAGCATTAAGCATAGGGACCTGGTGAGCCCGTTTTAAAACTTTTTGTGAAAAGAGTAATAGATTTATCTGAACTTGAGTGAAGGGTAAGATGGCGTTGTCTATTCTTATTAACGTTTGACGATCTCTGTGGTTGGTTAAAGTCCTGCCAAAGTTTTCATGTGTGTGTGATTAGGGTTTTTCCGTTTGAATGTGTGAGCGATTTTGTGAAAATAGCGTCGTCTATTTCCAGCGAAAAGAATTCTGAATGTTTGTAAAACTATCTCTTTATTTAGCGAAACAAGCAAGTGGTTTGTTTATTTGTAGTTACTAATTAAAATTAATTGGAAAAGCATTGTTTAAAATGGCGCTGTGAGAATTTTTTGTAAAGGAGGGGTGAGTTTACGGAGTAACACACAGTGAAGCTGCAGCGGCAGTGTACGTCATTTTGGTTCGCGCTGTGATTGGCTAACATACGTCACAGCAAGTGCACTGATTGGTTCACGTGACAGTGACGAGTTGACACCAGATTGGTCAGTTCTGAATACTGTATTTCTATTGATTGAGCAAAGTGGTGACGTGGCTTAACCTAATTGGCTTGTTAGTGTCTTTCGCGCACAGATTGGCTAGAATAGCGGAACACCAAGAGAATATTTTGAACCTTTCGGAATAAGCGATTTTGATTTTAAAACATGAGTTATTGGAACGATTGCGAGAAAAAGAAGCCTTCATGGTTTCAGAAAGCAAAAAATTAATTTAAACCTGACAAGAAAATTGAAACGTGTGGTGGTAAATTACTCCATAAGTACAAAACACCCGCAGCCTATATGGAAGGTGAATATGGTTATCATACTGTAATTTGGTTTGATAATTGGATGCATTACACAAAAGGTGATGGCGTATTAGCATGACCGGAGGATGGGTCATTTAATATGAAAGTTTTGAGAAACCTGAGAGAAAAAATGATGGATCTTGTGCCGAAGCCTAGACCTACACAATTTGAGGCTTTAGTTGAGTGGGAGGTTGAGATGATGGAGCTTGAACGTGAAAGTAAATGCTTAGCACCTAGGAATTCAAAGCAGATTCTAAACGGAGAAAGGCATGAGGATAAAGTGAGGCGTTGGAGAAAAGCAGACATGTATGATGGTCTGTATCCAGTGAGAATAATGATTACTGAAGAGGCAGGACAAAAGAAAATTCGAAAGACAAATAGACTTGATGAGGAATTAGATGATGCAATTTTAGAGGATATTTATTCTACTAAACGCAAACCGCCACCTTATCAAGTAGATTCACAATCTACCCCGAGAGTTTCTACAGAAACTCCTCCAAGTGCACCTCCTAGGGAAGCTGATGAAGGTTCGCCCAGATTTTTAAAATTACCTGAAAGAGTAGGGTCAATAAATAATACTAGTACACCTAGAGAAAATAGAATTTCGGATCAGAGAAATAATTTACCAAGAAATCAAGAAAGAGCCCTTGCAGATATGCCAGAAATTTCTAGTTATAATAAAGCAAAGGAAGATTTAATTCAACAATTAACAAAAAGCATGGAAGCAGTGACAGTACCGGTAACAATTGGTCCTGTTGTACCGGTTTTTGATCAGGGAGAAAATAGACATTCTGCCTTGACAGTCCCACTAAATGCAGAAATTTAAAAAGTGGCTGAGAAATTTTATTCAGAACTTTCAGAGATTCATAGAGAAAAATGCATGATGCCAAATTTAACTTTAAATCGAAGTTTAACAGGTTCAGAAACTCCATCAGTTGCAGAATCAGATCCAGGCCCTTCAAAAAGAAGCCTGAATAGAATAGATTTAACGCAAAATGCATTGTCTCCAGAAACTCCTGAATTTAAAAAGCTTGATGTTGCAAAATTAAAGGCTGATCTTGAGGAATTAATTATTGGCACAATTGGTACTGACAGTTTAAAATTGTATCAGGATGATGAATTGCTTTTCATTTGTAAAAGTATACAGTGGAAAACGAAAAACAGGTATGAACAACTGGAAGAAATGGCTGCTGAATTAGAAATTGATTTGAGCAAACAAAAACATTTGCAGAAACATTACAGAGTAGATTTTTCTGAGAAGGATATTGACAATCTCAATATTGCAGTAAGGATGACCCATATTAAGGAATTGATTGCTTTTCTTAAAAGATTAGGTGAATTGGGCAAAAGGAGAATAAAATGGTAAAAAAATAAAGATCAGGACAAAAGAGTCAGAGGTGAAACAGTTTCAGAATTTCCAATGAGGGAAATAGCAGGTGGAGGGTACGTGCATGTCCCTTGGTCAAGACAGGATATTCTGTTGTTCACTAATAATTTTCCCAGGCTGAGAGAGAAGCCAGTTGAATGGTATCGACAGGTAGATAGATTTATTAAAGTGTCAAAAGTTCTGTGGATTGATCTGGATGGATTCTTTGACATTGTTGTCCCATCAGATCTTTGGACAGAATGCAAAATTTCTGTGGATTGGCCAAAAGAAGAACCTGCCCGGGACACAATTACAGGTGCCCCGTCAAAAGATGTCATGGATATATATAATAACGTAATTTATTGGCTGAAAGAAAAAATTCCCCCGAAAGAAGTAGACTGGGTTAAAATGGACAGAACAAATCAAGAACCAAAAGAATCAGTACATTCATTTTATGAAAGGTTGCTGTTAGTATTTAAACAGTATAGTGGGTATGAAAAATTAAGTGAAAAGGACATGAGCCACTTTATTTACAGATTTGTTTATGGCCTGAGACCTGAAATTGGAGAAATGATTAAAAATGGAATTGTGTGCTGGCAATCACTTTCAGTTGATGACATCCTGAGAAAGGCAAAATATTGCAGTGACGAGATAGATGCCAAACAAAAGAATCTGAAGGAGAAAGCAATGTGGGCACAAGTGAAGGTAGCTGAGCATCAGCAACAGCAGATGGTTTTTGAGAATAAAAATTTGCAACAGAATCAAGGCAAATTTAAGAATAATTTTAGCAATAAACCTAAATTTAATGTAAATGTTGAAGAGCTAAAGCAGAAGCTCCCTTGTTTTAATTGCGGGGAAATTGGACACTGGAAACACGAGTGTAAAAACCCGCCCAGAAATTTTAAAAATACTTCATTGAATCCACAGATGCAGAGTGAGTTAAATCAGCAGCAACAGCAACAGCTACAGCAGCAGTTAAACGAGTTAAGTCAGCAGCGACCGCTACAGCGACAGGTAGCGAATCAGCAGAGCCAGATTCAACAGAGCCAGTTTCAGCAGAATCAAATTCAGCAGAGCCAGATACCACAAGCACCATTTCCTAACAGTGTAAATGCTCAAAGGTTTACACCAGAAACAGGTTTCTGTGGAGGTAATCAGGTAAATAATGTGTCAAAAGTGAACATGTCAAATGCTTCTCAACAGTTCTGGTTGAAAAACAAAGAAGAAGTGATTCATCAGATGATTACTCATGACGGTGCCTGAGAGAGGAAGAAGAGTGTGTGCTTGGACCCACTCTTGAGGTAGATCAGTCTGGTCCATTTGTTAATGGTAAAGTGAATGATGTAGATGTCACTTTTCTTGTGGACACAGGTGCTACCCGTTCTACTGTTAGATCAACAGAAATAGAAAACCTTCCTCTCTCTGGTGAGTCCATCCAAGTTGTAGGTGTAGCTAATCAGCAAATTAAAACAATTCTGACAGACCCTGTAAAGGTCAAAATTGGAAATTACAAAGATAAACACAGGTTTCTAGTTTGTGACAGCAGTCCTGTAAATCTGTTGGGTCGTGATATATTGTGCAAAATGAATTGCAGAATATATTGCTCACCAGATGGCATTGAATTACAAACATCAGAAATAGATGGTCTTTACAAATTGACAATGTTGATGGTCGAGGAAGAAAAGAAATTAATATGTCCTGTTTTTGATAAAAATAATTTACCAGAAGAGCTTAAAGAGCCAGTTAAACCAGAAATTTGGGATCTAACTGGAAATGATATGGGTCTTATGAAAAATGTAGATCCAGTTAAAATAACTGTAAAACAAGGAATAGATTTCCCGAATGTTCCCCAATACAAAATGAAAGCTGAGACAATTGAAGGTGTCATTCCAGTGATTGAAAAATTCACAAGTCAAGGTGTGCTAAAAGAAATTGAAAGTAGCCCGTGTAATTCACCGATAATGGGTATTAAAAAGCCAAATGGAACGTACAGGATTGTTCAGGATTTAAGAAAAATTAACCAACTTGTTGTTCTTTGCTGCCCAATTGTTCCAAACCCTGCAGTAACTCTTTATCAGATTCCGCACGATGCAGAATGGTATACGGTCATTGACCTATGTAATGCCTTCTTTACAGTTCCACTGCATCCAGAGAGCCAACAAATTTTTGCATTTAGGTTTCAGAATCACATTTTAGCATGGTGTTGTATCCCACAGGGGTATACTGAAAGTCCATCTATCTTTATTCAGTTGTTAAAGAAATCCCTGGAAGATTTGATTTTACCTGGAAACTCAACGTTGGTCCAGTAAATTGATGACTTGCTCGTGGCAGCAAAAACACGAGAAAATTGTGTAACTGACACCATTACTCTTTTAAATCGATTGGCAGATGAGGGACATAAAGTGTCACCTGCAAAATTACAGTTTTGCAAACAAGAGGTAAAGTACCTTGGTCACAGAATTGCAAAGGGAATTAGACAAGTGACCATTGAAAGAATAAAAATGATTCGAGCAATACAGCCTCCGACAACACAAAGACAGGTCAGAATGTTTCTGGGGATGGTAGGATACTGTCGTCAGTGGATTAGTGGATTTTCTGTAATTGCAAAACCACTATAGAGACTGACAAAAGCAGACATAAAAGACCCAATTAGATTGTCAAAAATTGAATTAGAAGCTTTTGAACAATTAAAAAGAAGCTTATGTGAAGCTTTGGGTATGCCAGATTACGAGAAAGAGTTTGAGCTATACTGCAGTAAAAAGAGAAGGTTGTGCACTGTCAGTCCTGATCCAGAGACATGGAAAACTGAGAAAGCCAATTGCTTATTTCTCAGCTGTTTTGGACCCTGTTGCGAAAGCTTTGCCAGGTTGCTTAAAAGCAGTGGCTGCAACAAATGTAAGTCTTGAACAGAGTGAGGGTATCATTATGGGATTTCCAATAAAAGTATATGTACCTCATTTGGTTGAAATTCTTCTTACCAGAAGCAAAACTCAGCATCTAACCAGTAACAGACTGACAAAATATGAGAAAACAATTCTGGGATCAGATAATGTTTCTATTACAAGATGTGTGAATTTAAATCCTTCCACATTATTGCCGGATGGTATTGTTACTGAGGTTAACAAAACTGACATCGATCATGAATGCCTGGATGTTGTAGATTACTGCACTAAACTTCGACAGGATATAAAAGATGTTCCTCTTCCTGAATCTGATTTGGTCTATTTTGTTGATGGTTCCTGTCTAAGAACAGACGAGGGAATTCTGAGAGCAGCATACTCAGTATGTACAGTTTCAGATGTTGTAGAGGGTTCACCTCTTGATGGAATTTGTTCAGTGCAAATTGCGGAGTTAATTGGTTTAATTCGAGCTTGTGAAAAAGCAGTTGGTAAAAAGGTAACCATAATGACTGATAGTCAATATGGGTATGGCGTAGTTCATGACTATGGTCAGCTCTGGTCTCAAAGGGGTTATTTGACCTCTGCGGGAACGCCAATCAGAAATGCAAAATTGATCAAAAGATTGATTGATGGCATTCAGTTACCAGAACAAATTGCTGTTGTAAAATGTGCAGCTGATAAAAAAGGTGAGGATTACATTACCAAAGGTAACGCCTACGCAGATGAAATTGCAAGATACTGCGCGAAGAACAATTATTCAATCAATCGGGAAAAAGACAAAAGTCACATGTTGAATTCTCTCATGCTAATATCTATAGTTGAAACATGGCAAGGAGTAAAAGAATTACAAGGTGAGGCAGATGATGAGGAGGAAAACACATGGTTAAAAGCAGAGTGCAGACAGAGAGAGGAAGATGGAGTTTGGGTCTACAAAGATGGCAGACCAGTAATGCCTAATTGCATGATTGCTGACATGGCGGATGTACCATGGTCCAGGGTATTTAGGGATAGATTCGATGATCAGGTTATTCAGAGAAACATGGTTCAGTCCAAAATTCAGAATCATAGCAGAGTCACTTTACCAAAGATGTTTGACCTGTCAACAGATGAATCCGAACAGAAAGACTGTTGTAAGTTTGGGAACCATGGGACGGGAGGGTGGTCCTTTTACCAGGTTACAAATGGATTTCATTGACATGCCAAAGCATAACAAGCTCAAATATGTGCTTGTGTTTGTTTGTCTGTTTTCAAGATGGGTGGAAGCTTTCCCAACCCGTCATAATGACTCAGTCACTGTGGCAAAATTACTTCTGAGGGAGATCATACCTAGATATGGATTTCCGGTAACTATTGAAAGTGATCGCGGAACGCATTTTGAAAACAAATTGCTAAAACTGATTTGTGAAGCTTTAAACATTCAGCAGAAGTTACATTGTGCATACAGACCAGAAGCATCAGGAGTTGTAGAGCAGATTAATGGAACAATCAAAAACAGAATTTAAAAAATGTGTCTAGCCACATGAGTTAAATGGACAGATGCTCTTCCACTTGTTCTGATGTCCTTAAGAAGTACTCCTGAGAAAAAGACAGGCCTTAGTCCCCATGATATCTTAATGGGTAGAGTAATGAGGCAAGCATTTGTTCCAGTTGGCAAGCTTATGAGTATTAATGATAGTGCAATCATTAAATACTGTCAGAACCTCTCTGATGTAGTTAATTCTGTATTTCACCAGGTGGGAACAGATGTGATTACTAAAGAGAAGGAACAAGCTCATGATCTGTTGCCTGGAGACTGGGTCAGAAGCAAAATTCATCGAATGAGAAACTGTTTAGTACCTAGATGGCAGAAGGCAAGACAAGTAATTCTTGTCACAACAAATGCAGTTAAGTGTAGAGGCTTGGAAAGGTGGGTGCATGCGAGTCACACCATTCGTGTACCGCCTCCTGATAATTGTGATGAAGACAGTGAAACGACAACTAATTCAGATTCAGAGGGAGATCCTGGAGATCCAGAATCTGATGAACATCAACATCTGGAGAATATAGATGCAGATCAGACCTTGAATAAAGAAGATCTGGAAATTGTGTCTGAAGATAAGGATGTTGGTGAAAACTCGCTAGAAAAAGAATCTAAAAAAAAAAGTAAGATTCAGAAACAGAAGATTCTGAGCGAAACAAAGATCTATTCCAGGAGAGTATTGAAAGGTAAAAAAGTAGCTCTGTGAGCAGGAACAAGAATTCTGAAACTGGGAAGCTAAAGGTGATCCCTGAAGAGGAGGAAGTATTGCCAAGTACCAGCTGTAAGGATAATGTTCCTAATGGAGTGAAGCTGCCGAGTAAAGAAGTTCCTAAGTACAGATTTGAAGTCTCAGAATCAGATGCAGATGCTAGTGATGAAGAATCTGAAATAAGAAAATTCAGAAAAAGATCTTGGAAAACTGAATCCAATGAAACTGTGCCAAAGAAAAAGATCTTGAGAAAAGGAGATATTTGGCCAGAAGATAATTTGAAATTTAGATTGGTAAAGAAATCAAGGGAGCAAATCAATGAGGTTTCTAGTCAGGGAGACTCTGATAAGAAAAACGAGAATAGTAAGAAAATTGAAGTAATTACTCATAAGACAAAAAGAGTGATTAAGCCAAATCAAAAATATAAGTCACCAGAGTGGACTTATATCATAATACCACCAATTGTTGAGGAGGAGAGTAGCAGTCAAGAAGATTTGGAAGAAGCAAGTGACAATGGTTGAAGTTGTTTAATTTTTAGATATAGGGTTTTAGTTCCTGGCATAAGGCTGAAAAAAGTGTGTTAGGTGACACAAGGTCGAAGACATTGTGTTAGCTGGAAAAACACTCGTACATGTGACGTAAGGTCAAAGAAAAGCTGTTTCAGGGTTAATTTCTAAAAAAAAATTAAAAGGAGGGATATTTTAGTTATAGTTTTAGTTTTTGATTTGATTTTATATTACATACATTATTTTAAATTTTTGTTTTAAAATTTAGTTTATTCATTTAAAGATGCCTAGCTCTGACACATCAAGGTGTTCAATCCTAAAGAGATGTTGTAAGATGTCTTCAGTTTGTGTGATTCTTTTAATACTGGTTTGGTTAATTTTAGCTGTTGTATACCCTTTTGGTATTGATAAACAGAAACTAAAGGCTAATATAACAAGTAAGGTAGAGACTAAACAAGAAAAACATGCTGGCAAGTTTAGTAGAGTTATTGAGCATGATCCGGAGATTCATCAAGATAGATCCGTTGGAGATTTTTCTAGTAATTCTTTTTCTAGGCTATTATCAGAATATGTTAAGGTAATGAATGTAAAAGATTGCTATGTTTGTGTGAAGCTGCCTTCTTCTGTTTCAGAGGGGGTTACTTATAATATGCTACCCCTCACTTATGGCATCACATGCAGTGTAATTGCTAACCTTTTCTATCAAACTGGTCATCTGGAGTATTATTACTCAGACTTTGATGAGGTTTTTGCAAACCTCAAAGTTGTAAATAGTTTAAATAAAGTTAGGCCTGCGAAACAGATGAGGGAATTCTTTTTGGTAACTAATGAACTTAATTATGAATATGCTTATAGAAATAATTTAACATGCAAAATGAGGGCTGAGGAAAAGACTTTCCTGAATATGGTGGAGGAGAGAAGGGCTGTTTACAAAAGAAATGAGGTGCTTAAACATGCTAAATCCAAGTTCTGGCAGATGGAGGATGCTAAACTAAATGGTGTTAACACAAATGCAGCTATTCATATAGATGAACCAGTTAGTGGTAAATTTTGCATTAGAAGAGATAACACATTATATGATAACTTCTTTGTTGGTGCAAGTCAATGTGAAGATACCTATCGTATCATAGGGGGTTGGGGATTTAAAGGTGGAAGAGATCCAATTTTTCCTGGGATTTATTTTATCTGTGGCAACAAGGCA
This sequence comes from Lissotriton vulgaris, assembly GCF_964263255.1. Lineage (NCBI taxonomy): Eukaryota > Metazoa > Chordata > Amphibia > Caudata > Salamandridae > Lissotriton > Lissotriton vulgaris. Next base: position 156,182,236 of record NC_141695.1, on the reverse strand, counting down.
TATTTTAGCCTCCCTGACCATTGGTATGGGACGTGTTACCTTGGATTAGTTTTTCCCAAAATTTTTCATGTTGACAGAAATAAGAAAGGTACTTTTGAATTTGGGACTCACCTGAACAGGTTTAAGAGGGAAAGTTTTACAGAAGTCATGGGAGACATTTTTGGTGCAATCATTCCTATGGTTGGAATTACCATGAATTCAATCAAGATTAGAAAAGTTTCTACAATTGTAGATAGATTGTCAACAGATACTGCAAGTGGTTTCCAATTAGTCAACACAGAACTTGTTGCTACCAGGAGCATGGTTATGCAGAATCGTCTTGCATTAGACATTCTGCTTGCAAAGGAGGGAGGAGTCTGTGGGGTCCTACATGTCCAGCATTGTTGTACTTATATTCCTGACAAGAGTCGGAATATTGAGTCGCTTATTAAAAATATAACTGAGTTTCATGAAGAAATAGAACTCCTGGAGGAAGAAAATTTCACTGAACGATTAGGCAAAAGAATTGAGGCAATTAAAGAATGGTTTTCAGAGATTGGTGGCTCAATCTTTGGCAAAGTACTCTGTCCAGTAATTGTCATCGTTATGGTGATTTTGCTGCTAAAAATTAGTTGCATGATTCACAAGATAAAGAAACATCAGAAGGAAAAGAGGAGGATTTATAAACTTAGAAAAGAACAAGAGGAGGAATATGAGTTGGAGGAAATGCGAAGAGCTCAGTTTGAAAGTGTTCAGCAAACAGCAGAGACAGGAGTTTAGGGAGACTAATTTTGAAAGAACTCAAAATGTGACGTCTCTAAATTGGGTTCAAAATTTTCTAAATTTGGGGTATTGTTTGGTGATTTTGAAATCACCAGATGAGGGAGTTGATGGAGCGAGTTTCAGAAATTATTTTATTCTGGCTCGTGAAATTAATTTTCTGCAACATGAACTAATATATTAATGAATTATTGCATGATTTGTATTGCTTAACCAACCTCGAGTAAAATTGCATACACAAACATGAGGGATTAATATTATGTGCTTTCTGTTGCATCTGCATGTATGTTTTAAATAATTAATTAATGTTGTTTTGTTCGTCCTATTGTCTTTGTCAACACTAATGCGGCTATTTAATTAATGGCATGTGCTTGATTATATGTGCTTTTGTTTATGTTGTGTTATTTGGTTATGTTGCGTTTGGTGTTGTGTCTGTCTATCTTTTTACTCTTTCAGATATATGAAGAATCTGGCTGGACTTTATGAAGAATGGTAGATCTTAAATGTGCTGCTTTATTCGTTTGCTTCTGCTAGGTGACATATATTAATGGGTTAACTATTAGTATGGAGGGTGGGTAACAGAAGGGTTTGCATTACTTGAATTTTTTACTCTTTTGTGTTTGTTTAAATACTAGCTCGAGTGAAAGGCCTAAGGCCTAGTTCTGGAGAACCTCGTTTAGCCTGACTAAAAGGAGCCAAGCACAGCCATGTTGGAGCTTATTTTCATGGAACATTTCTTTTAAAATGAACTGTTGCTCAAACAAAGACTTCTGTGCGAGGATGTGCTCCTGAAAGTAATTCTTTCAAGGTCGAGGAAGCGTCCAGAGGCAGTTTGGCCATGTCCTGGTGGAAATGTGAACTTTCAATATAAATGTTGCCAATTTTGGGAAGCCGGTGCCGCTTCATGTCAATGAACAATGATGTAGTGACGTTTGGACTTTTGCAAGCGGTGGCCTCTGGTGGTCTGACAGCCAGCAACCAATCAGGTTGCTGGATTTTATTAAAAATATATTGTTTTCTTAGATTAGTGAGTTAGAAAGAGTATAAGAACTGAGCCTTTTGAGGGGAGCGGAGCTGACTGTTCCTGAGGGCGAAGTGCTGTCCGATTTCCCTTGGACACGTAAGCCTTATGCAAAAATATATGTCTTTTTCTTTGCAGGTCAGAAAGCTAACTTTAGGTAAATAGGGTTTATGTTAGTTTAATTCATTTTGTTTTGAACAAATTTGAAGTGCCAGACCTTTGTGCCAATAAACGAATAAATGATTCTTATTGAAATAAAATGTTTATTAATAATAAAGAGCTAATAAAGAGTATGAATTTGAAACTTTGAATCTTTAAATAAAAGACTTAAAACGTCAAGCTGGTCTTGATTAATTTAGTCGTTATCATCAGTTAGAACCATTGGCCAAAGTGGTCTAGTTAAATGTTATTTTTATTTACTTATGAATAAAATGTTATACTGCAGTTGTATATAATGTACATATGGGTGTGATAGTGTGATTAAGTAGGCCACATAATTCAGCTTTTGATTTTCTGTCTCAGTCCTTTGGGCCTTGTTAAACATTTAGTAAGGTGAGTATAAGGTAGTGTATGGTGATGCTGTAGAGACAGAATTTCTATAGCCACGCTGGATCAATCTCATCGGTCTGATCATCTGACAGAGGACTGTGGATGCAGTTTTGGACACTGGTGGTGAGTGGAAGTCTGTTTTGCTATTAACTACCATCCGGTGGCAGAATCTGTTTGTTTTCTTGCCTTCTTACACATGGACAATAAGAAAGATTAACATGAAGATATACTCCTGTTCGACAGTGGCAGAACACGTATGAGAGACTTATTGTTGCCGCAGTCATTTTACAACACAAACTGTGAATCGTTTAAAAAATAAATTTAAAAAAGAACAGTGACTTGTTTTTTTTCGCTTTAGTTCGGCGTGAAAAATGCTCAAAACTGTGAGCATAACATTTCAGTATTTTCTGGCCAGTGTTATGCTGCCATCTAGTGCCAAGTTGAAATGTGACGTTTATATAGTAGAAATGAATCTTCTGACTGACTGACTGACTAGACATTTATAAAGCGCACTAATGCCGAGGCGTCCTGGCGCTGAGATAAAGTACAGGCAGGTGCAACTTGACCGGTTATCATTGAGAGTAAAGCCATGTTTAAACTTGCTTCCTAAAAAGTATTCTACTTGGTTGAAGTCGGAGTGGTGTCGGAAGTGAATTCCACAGTTTTGCACCTAAGCAGCGATAATTTTAACGCCCTTCTTGATAATATGCCCCGTAGTCTCACTTGCGCACCACACTGCCGTACGTTAACACAATGTCAATATACTTCACCAGCCCCATCACACACGGTACCACTATGTCGACACAGCCTTGTCCTCAAAACGTTGTGTACTGAAGACAGCAGCAACTGTTGCTGCAGTTATTTTATTAGTTTAATTGGAGTTTTATGAAGAGCTGTAAGTCACAAACATAGACTCAAAGTGCTACTGCTTTAGGAACAGGTGCTGAGGATCCTAAACCCATCTCAGGCTCACACATTCACCTATCCTTTACCATACCTACCAGTCTTACCTTTCTCACAACCTGCCTGTAACTATGAGGGGCATATGCCGATGTTGAAGCCGAATCAAGTCTATGTGGTGACTGGTGATTTTCCTGAAATGTAATTGAACTGTCTGTATTTTTTCACAACCTTATAGTGAAATTGATTGTGAGACTTTCCAAAGGTCCCTTGTAAAATGACATTCAAATTCTACCTATTTTTTACCATTGTTGCAGCACTAAAATATTTTAAACATACTGTTTGCCACTAAGTTCTCAAAATGTTCTTGATTGATATGGTCCATCAAACACTCTGAAAAGTTATTTTAAAGTAGTGCCAAGAAAAATTAAAACTTCACTTACAAAGCATGGCTGGAATTACGAAGCAGATGAAGTTTCCTAAATGTACGTGAGGTAAGGTTCATCCTTTTGAGCCTTCCAGGTGTGATGATTTCCTGATGCAGATAGTCTCAGGTAGGTCATCCTGCAGCAAAAACAAATTGACTGTGGAGACTGGACATCCAACCCCCTTGGGTAAGTGATGTGGGATGGGGGCTCTGTGCTGGGGCCAGCTTATTTTGTTTAAAAAAGAACTCAATAAGATTTGTAGCGCACAAAGCTTGAACAGTTTAGAAAATAGAACAAAGTTGTGAATCAGCCTGCTTTACAACTTTACACCCTTTGACTTTAAATGCCATCTAATTGATAGGATTTATAGTTGTATTGTGAAAAGTTGATTGAGCGTACTTCAATATGTACCTTAAAAAAACTCACGTATTCCTTCACATAGAATCACACGGTGTGCACCTGAATATCGAAACCAGAGTATTAATGGCATAGAATATCAGGAACAGAATAACAAATCCAAAATATATTGTCAGTTAGCTGAAGCTTTCCTATACCTTACTTCACATATATGTACCTAAGCAATATATGTAGAGTTTTGGAATAGTAAATCTATACATCCCTATGTATACCTATCTTTCAATATTCAGTCCATGATATTCTTGTAAAATGATAATCAGGAGGTAGTTATTTAGTTATAAACCTGTATTTGGGAAAGAATGCACCTATTGAAAACGCAACCTTAATGTTCTTCTCAGCTTGGTTGAACTGCTTTCTGTAGTTTAACCAAGCCAGGGAGACCCAAGAGGTGAACAGCATTCCCACCTCCCTCCTTCTGAAGTCCTAATGACACTTACCCTACAGGAGGAGAGAAGGGTGAAAATGTTGGTGTCCTCTTGCACTGCATCTGCCTTTTGCTTTCCTCCCCCTAATTAATATACTTTTGAGAGGAAGGGGAAAAACAAAGGCAGAGGCTGTGTATTAGGACATTGAAATGTTGAGAGCAGCTGGCCTATACCAATTCATATAGGCCACTGCTGCTCCATTGTCTTCAATCCAGCTCTCAACATTACAATGTTCTAATATAGCTATATCATATACCATAGCAAGCTATACCAGCTATTAAAGGCCCACTCCACAGGGTTAACGGCCCAAGCCTCATAATCTGTATTCAGAGATTTACAGTTGAATTAATTCACCCACCTCTAACTCCAGCTTTGAGTAATAATGTCTGAGATTTCAAATTGAACATTTCACATATCATTGAACTAGCAGACTCCTAGAAGCTATTGGTGAAACTTTCAATATGTAAAGCGCAATCATGGTGTAAAGCGAGGCAAAAGCTTCTGCAAAGGTGTTTATTGATTTTGCAAACTGAAAAGCAGGGGCGTAGCTTAGTCTGTCATATAGGGGAGGTGAATCTGAAATTTCCCAACTAAAGATGCTATTTGCAAACATCATTTTCTAGTACAATTTCAGTACTATAAAACTTGCTACAAAACATGCGATTCACAAACTTCAATACACTTCTAAATCACTTCTCCAAAAACAGTGGTACTGCTGTAGATTGCGCCACATGCTGGGCTCATGGACAAATTATACATGATGGTTCCAAGATATTGAATAAATGGTCTCCAATTCTTATCAAACTTTCTATCACGATTCTCTAAATTATAGGTCAGTTTCCCCAAAACCAGAGTGTGCCTTCAGGGTAGAATGCGGTTGGTAACCAATGGGATACCAAGTTCCCTCCCTCCTGATACCCACTTCCGGGGATGTGTGGCATCTGGATATCCCAAGAATAACCATTCTGCACATTCCCGACATTAAACTGACCTATAGTTTAGAGAATTGCGATAGAAAGTTTGATAACATTTGGCAGAAACAAGACATTCATACACCTCAGAGGGATGACTAGATACTTAATAAGATTTCCACAAGTACCTGCAAAGGGCATGTTTTCTGTGCCAAGTTCTTGGCTCAAGGACATGTCTCCGCTTAAGAAAAGTAGAATAGAGGCAGACAGTAAGGCAATGTATCCCCTATGGTATGAATCTTAGGTGCTAACATAGAGAATAATACTGCTTTCCTGTTACAAGTGCATTCCAACTATAGCTTTCCCAGAGACAATAGTTCCCATCTGAAAGCAACCACAGAACTACTATTCATACCCTTGAAATCTCGCGTCCAGATGGTGGCAATACCGTGCTCCAGGTTCTCTTAAACTACTTAGTGCTCCAAATTAAGGGCCTCCAACACACAGCAGCACATCTTATCCAGGGCCTGAAGAAACATTATCACATCGCCCTATTCTGATGGAGCTCCACTGAATCCCCTTACTAGCCTTGACCATCTTCAAAACCAGCGGCATCATTTACAAAAAATTATGATTACAGTGCTAGAGCGAATTTTAATTTCAAACAAAAATGCTTTTTAATAAAAAAGCGCACAAGTGTAATTTTAAATAACACATATACTTAATGCAACATTTTGTATTAGCCACTCATAATTATTGGTATTGTCATGTTCGTTAGGCTAAGCCTGTCATGTATACCCCTTTTTACATACATTGATCCATCCACACGACAATACCAGTTCTGAGGGATGACCTTTTACTTTGTAGTTAGCTTTGTCCCTTTGTGAGCAGGCTCTTGGTATATTATGATAATAATGCTGTACCTGCCGTACATAAGCATGTCCCCAGGCACTGCACATTTATTCTGTATAAGGGCTACTGCTTTTTTTCATCCTCAACCAACAGGCTCGCTATACATGAGCACATTATTTTGATAAACATTTATGAATGTTTGGAGAACATTTAGGATTGTTTTCAAAACTTATGTATTCTAGTAGTAACCCAGGAGTGACCACTCCAGTATATAAGACCTTCACTCCCCCCTACAATTTAGAGGAGAATTCTTCCCAAGCTGAGCTGGGGTCCTGCATGCTGAATCTTCGACACGCAGCAGTATGACATCCCTAGGGCTTGTCATCCTCCAGGCAGAGACGGGATCCTTCGTTCTCAACCATCAGGTGAGGGGGGTGGAACTTCCCGAGGGGTTTCTGGGCACCATACACATATGCACAGATACATGCTACACCTACACATCTAGGCTAGGTACATTTTAGGCAGATTACATAGGGCGCACTCAAATGCTATCATTTGTATGGCCCATCCATGTTCATTGTTTCAGTAATATGGTAGAAATGTATCTACTGTCTACTATATTAGCACTTGCCATTTCTTTTGTATGCTTCTGTCTCCTGATTGTCGCAACACATATGTTTTACACAAGATTGTCACCAGACCAATAAATACACATTGGAAGTGTTCCATTCGTCATTCTATGTGTTTTCTGAGAGTAAGCAAGCACGAGTGCCTGAGCGAAAAGTACTGTACTGTTTTCCACAATCCCTGAGGAATCTGGGTTGTCATGTTCAGTGGTTGCCAGAAACTACCTATACCACTGTAGAATACAGCAGGGTGGTAGGGGGGTGGTAGTGGCACTGTAGAGCTAGCTGGTCTGACATATCCTGTGGGGGTGTCCAGAGTCTGTTTGCACACCAATCCCTCAGTTTAGGTCATCGAAAAATGCGCAGGTCCTGGGGGACTGCTGGCTTAAGTTTAACTAACAATCTTGTCATGTTAACTGAAAATAATGGATTAACATTCAAAGACATGTTTTAAGATTTAACTGTTTGCACAATATGTTTTTCTTTCTTTGTTGAAATTGTTCTAACTTTCAAGATGGCTGTTAGCTAGTGAATAGGCATTTATTTTGTATTAGACAACTCACAGTGAGGTTCTAACCAGGAGAAGAAGAGGCAATAGAAGGATGATTCATAAGAAGAACAGTCTGGCTCGAGGAATGTGAAAGATGTAACTTTTCAAGGTCTAACCTCTAAAGAATATTGTGTGAGTATGAGAAGATGGGGAGTTGACCTGCTCCCAGAGTTTACTACAATCCAATTGGACAACACAGGAGACAAAAAAATACTTTTTGGCATCTAGAATACTGTGTGTTTATATTAGTGTGTGTTCTTAGAGAAAAACAGGCCTTTTCTCTGAGCTTTTCTCTGATGAGGACTTTTCCTCTGAGGGCTTTTCCTTGAGATTTGTTTTCTTTGAATTTCTTTCATTTACACCTGCCGTGGACTCGTCTTTGACTTTCTTTAAATCTCTCTTTATAGGAGGTGGCTTAGCGTATTTCATTGATTTCTGCTGATTTACAGCTGAGAATACTTTCCAACCTAATATGCAAAGGCTTCATGATTATGCTCGATCCTCTCATCAGTAATCTTTGGTGAGTATCTGAAATGATACCTTGCTTATTTTATTTCAGTTTATTTAGATTAGGGAATTTCCTTTATGGAACACGCTTGATTCATTATTATAATGATCACTGTTATCTTGACTAATATTCTATTTTACCTTTTATTGAAATGTCAATTATTGGATTATGTTCATTTTAATGTTGATACTTAAAAGACTAGCACACTTTCAATGTATTAGTATAATTATTATGGTATGGAACTCCGATGGAGGTCCACATAACACCATAAAAACACAGTTATACATTAAACATGTTCAATCAAAGTTAAAACAACTTATTCATACATTACGGGGGACATTACGAAGGATGCCCACCAACCCTCATTAACAAGACAAAAAACAGGGCCCTTCAGCATTAAATAATAAATATTATTAAAATAATACTGCAATTTACACAAAAGTGACATCATGCATATTTACATCCAAAACTTGTCTATACTGAAAATTATTCATTTTAATGTTCAATCTGCCACAAGGGTGCAGATTTCTTGCGAGAAGAAAACAACTATGAAGTTGAAATTCTTTGTGTTGCCCATTTAATTAAACAAAATGGAAACAATGACTTTATAACAAAGTGCATTGTGCAACCCTACGCTTACAAAATGAAATATCATAAGATGATTATACAGTAGTCGTAAAAGATTACAAAGTTCAATGTGCAACACTATGCATACAAGATTAATAATTGCTAACGTACAATCTGACTCAAAGGTGCATGATTTTTGCAAGATAAAGCAACTATAAAAAAGGAATTCTGATCTCAGTCCGTTTCACAATACAGATTTGAAACAACTTCCTTAGAGTGTACAAAGTGCATTTCCCACCCCAGGCATACAAATGAATGAACATCCAATGTAATTAAATAATCCTACGAGCTGGCAAAGTACAATGTGAATCATTGAGCATACAACATTAACAGTATTAAAAAAGGTATCCTTAGATTATAACAAGATGCATTCTCAATGCTAGGCATACATAATGAAATGCATACCTTCAAAAGCACAACCCCTTTCATTGACAAAAACATTGTTCACTTGCTAACCTCCTATACGACGACGGCTGGAATGCCAGAAACCGGTCCCCGGTAGCTTGTTTCCTTCCCAGTATACGAATTGGCTTGGTAGTTTGGTTTGCCCTGTTCCCATCATGCACTGGGACAGGAACAGACTAATTTGCATGTAGCCAGGTTCTGAGCTGGGATGGTGCAGTGAGCTAAAAAACGGTGATGGATCAAGCCCTGATCTTTGGACTGGGTAAGAGTGGTCTGCTTAATTCAGACACTCTATTCATCACCACCCCCTTTTCTGAATCAACCTCCTATGTTAGACAGATGTTACAGTTTAAAGACCACTGACCTTAGGAGGTAACAAAGGGGCATATTATCATGAACAGCGTTAAAAATTATCGCCGGTTTAGCGGCAGAAAACTGCAGCTAAAGCGGCGATAATGGGCTGGATAATATGCCCTTGAGAATTCCAATAGAAGTCCATGTTCGGGTGTCAACATGGGCTTCTATTGGAATTCTCCAAGGCATATTATCAAGCCCATTATCGCCGCTTTAGCCGCAGTTTTCTGCCGCTAAACCGGCAATAATTTTAATGCCGTCCTTGATAACGCCCCAAAGTGCGTTATACAACACTAGACATACAATATTATCAGCACAAAAATAGGATTGGGAATATTACATCGATAACCTTTTCATAAATACACACAACCTCATTCATTAATACAGGTTTAAGAAACATTTACAAAATCGAAAAAAACTATCACAGACATTTCATTGGAAGGAAACATTTGATACTTGTGAGCCTCAGATACTGAATTAATATTATATTTGAGAAACAATGGCCATGGAAAGTGGCGACGTGCAAGATGTAAAGAAGGACATGCATAAGTAGTTAAAACCTTGAACATGCAACAAAAATAATTCACACAATCTCTGGTTCTTTGAGGCTTTGTCCCAAATACTAGTAATAAAGTGTATGGGAAGTAAATTCATTCTCATCAAAAGGATGGGTCCCTTGCGAGAGATTCCAGGTTAAATATGGTTGCAGTTTATTCCCAAGTTTATTCTCTTGTTCTTCCAGATTTCTCTTCTTTACTTGACTCAGGGTAATATCTCTGGCCTGACTTATTTTATATGAACAACAAGGGGTGGTGAGGGACAGAGTCTCTGAATTAAACAGAATACTCTCACCCAGTCAAGAGATCAGGGCTAGATCCAACACCGTTTTTTAGCTCACTGCACCATCCCAGTTTCAGAACCTGGCTGTATGCAAATTAGTCTGTTCCTGTCCCAGTGCATGATGGGAACAGGGCAAACCAAACTACAAAAGCCAATTCTTACACTGGGAAGGAAACAAGCTACCGGGGACCGGTTTCTGGCATTTCAGCCTCTTCGGCCCGGCTTGCTTGAATCCTGATGGTGCAATGAGCAAGGGACTCACATCTGAGTATACCCTTCAACGCTTAGGGTGGACAAAAATATTTACAACAAGGGGTGGTGAGGGACAGAGTCTCTGAATTAAACAGAATACTCTCACCCAGTCAAGAGATCAGGGCTAGATCCAACACCGTTTTTTAGCTCACTGCACCATCCCAGTTTCAGAACCTGGCTGTATGCAAATTAGTCTGTTCCTGTCCCAGTGCATGATGGGAACAGGGCAAACCAAACTACAAAAGCCAATTCTTACACTGGGAAGGAAACAAGCTACCGGGGACCGGTTTCTGGCATTTCAGCCTCTTCGGCCCGGCTTGCTTGAATCCTGATGGTGCAATGAGCAAGGGACTCACATCTGAGTATACCCTTCCACGCTTAGGGTGGACAAAAATATTTAGATAAATAACGGTGATGGATCAAGCCCTGATCTTTGGACTGGGTAAGAGTGGTCTGCTCAATTCAGACACTCTGTTCGTCACCACCCCCTTTTCTGAATCATTTTTGGCCACTATAGGTGTGGCAGGGTATACTCAGACATGAGTCCCTTTCTCACTGCTCCATCAGGATTCAAGCAAGCCGGGCTGAAGACGGTTGAAATGCCAGAAACCGGTCCCCGGTAGCTTGTCTCCTTTCTGGTGAAGAATTGGCTTGGTAGTTTAGTCTGCCCTGTTCCCATGATGCACTGGGCCAGGGACAGACTGATTTGCATATAGCCAGGTTCTGAGCTGGGATGGGGCAGTGAGATAAATAACGGTGATGGATCAAGCCCTGATCTTTGGACTGGGTAAGAGTGGTCTGCTCAATTCAGACACTCTGTTCGTCACCACCCCCTTTTCTGAATCATTTTTGGCCACTATAGGTGTGGCAGGGTATACTCAGACATGAGTCCCTTTCTCACTGCTCCATCAGGATTCAAGCAAGCCGGGCTGAAGACGGCTGAAATGCCAGAAACCGGTCCCCGGTAGCTTGTCTCCTTTCTGGTGAAGAATTGGCTTGGTAGTTTAGTCTGCCCTGTTCCCATGATGCACTGGGCCAGGGACAGACTGATTTGCATATAGCCAGGTTCTGAGCTGGGATGGGGCAGTGAGATAAATAACGGTGATGGATCAAGCCCTGATCTTTGGACTGGGTAAGAGTGGTCTGCTCAATTCAGACACTCTGTTCGTCACCACCCCCTTTTCTGAATCATTTTTGGCCACTATAGGTGTGGCAGGGTATACTCAGACATGAGTCCCTTTCTCACTGCTCCATCAGGATTCAAGCAAGCCGGGCTGAAGACGGCTGAAATGCCAGAAACCGGTCCCCGGTAGCTTGTCTCCTTTCTGGTGAAGAATTGGCTTGGTAGTTTAGTCTGCCCTGTTCCCATGATGCACTGGGCCAGGGACAGACTGATTTGCATATAGCCAGGTTCTGAGCTGGGATGGGGCAGTGAGATAAATAACGGTGATGGATCAAGCCCTGATCTTTGGACTGGGTAAGAGTGGTCTGCTCAATTCAGACACTCTGTTCGTCACCACCCCCTTTTCTGAATCATTTTTGGCCACTATAGGTGTGGCAGGGTATACTCAGACATGAGTCCCTTTCTCACTGCTCCATCAGGATTCAAGCAAGCCGGGCTGAAGACGGCTGAAATGCCAGAAACCGGTCCCCGGTAGCTTGTCTCCTTTCTGGTGAAGAATTGGCTTGGTAGTTTAGTCTGCCCTGTTCCCATGATGCACTGGGCCAGGGACAGACTGATTTGCATATAGCCAGGTTCTGAGCTGGGATGGGGCAGTGAGATAAATAACGGTGATGGATCAAGCCCTGATCTTTGGACTGGGTAAGAGTGGTCTGCTCAATTCAGACACTCTGTTCGTCACCACCCCCTTTTCTGAATCATTTTTGGCCACTATAGGTGTGGCAGGGTATACTCAGACATGAGTCCCTTTCTCACTGCTCCATCAGGATTCAAGCAAGCCGGGCTGAAGACGGCTGAAATGCCAGAAACCGGTCCCCGGTAGCTTGTCTCCTTTCTGGTGAAGAATTGGCTTGGTAGTTTAGTCTGCCCTGTTCCCATGATGCACTGGGCCAGGGACAGACTGATTTGCATATAGCCAGGTTCTGAGCTGGGATGGGGCAGTGAGATAAATAACGGTGATGGATCAAGCCCTGATCTTTGGACTGGGTAAGAGTGGTCTGCTCAATTCAGACACTCTGTTCGTCACCACCCCCTTTTCTGAATAATTTTTGGCCACTATAGGTGTGGCAGGGTATACTCAGACATGAGTCCCTTTCTCACTGCTCCATCAGGATTCAAGCAAGCCGGGCTGAAGACGGCTGAAATGCCAGAAACCGGTCCCCGGTAGCTTGTCTCCTTTCTGGTGAAGAATTGGCTTGGTAGTTTAGTCTGCCCTGTTCCCATGATGCACTGGGCCAGGGACAGACTGATTTGCATATAGCCAGGTTCTGAGCTGGGATGGGGCAGTGAGATAAATAACGGTGATGGATCAAGCCCTGATCTTTGGACTGGGTAAGAGTGGTCTGCTCAATTCAGACACTCTGTTCGTCACCACCCCCTTTTCTGAATCATTTTTGGCCACTATAGGTGTGGCAGGGTATACTCAGACATGAGTCCCTTTCTCACTGCTCCATCAGGATTCAAGCAAGCCGGGCTGAAGACGGCTGAAATGCCAGAAACCGGTCCCCGGTAGCTTGTCTCCTTTCTGGTGAAGAATTGGCTTGGTAGTTTAGTCTGCCCTGTTCCCATGATGCACTGGGCCAGGGACAGACTGATTTGCATATAGCCAGGTTCTGAGCTGGGATGGGGCAGTGAGATAAATAACGGTGATGGATCAAGCCCTGATCTTTGGACTGGGTAAGAGTGGTCTGCTCAATTCAGACACTCTGTTCGTCACCACCCCCTTTTCTGAATCATTTTTGGCCACTATAGGTGTGGCAGGGTATACTCAGACATGAGTCCCTTTCTCACTGCTCCATCAGGATTCAAGCAAGCCGGGCTGAAGACGGCTGAAATGCCAGAAACCGGTCCCCGGTAGCTTGTCTCCTTTCTGGTGAAGAATTGGCTTGGTAGTTTAGTCTGCCCTGTTCCCATGATGCACTGGGCCAGGGACAGACTGATTTGCATATAGCCAGGTTCTGAGCTGGGATGGGGCAGTGAGATAAATAACGGTGATGGATCAAGCCCTGATCTTTGGACTGGGTAAGAGTGGTCTGCTCAATTCAGACACTCTGTTCGTCACCACCCCCTTTTCTGAATCATTTTTGGCCACTATAGGTGTGGCAGGGTATACTCAGACATGAGTCCCTTTCTCACTGCTCCATCAGGATTCAAGCAAGCCGGGCTGAAGACGGCTGAAATGCCAGAAACCGGTCCCCGGTAGCTTGTCTCCTTTCTGGTGAAGAATTGGCTTGGTAGTTTAGTCTGCCCTGTTCCCATGATGCACTGGGCCAGGGACAGACTGATTTGCATATAGCCAGGTTCTGAGCTGGGATGGGGCAGTGAGATAAATAACGGTGATGGATCAAGCCCTGATCTTTGGACTGGGTAAGAGTGGTCTGCTCAATTCAGACACTCTGTTCGTCACCACCCCCTTTTCTGAATCATTTTTGGCCACTATAGGTGTGGCAGGGTATACTCAGACATGAGTCCCTTTCTCACTGCTCCATCAGGATTCAAGCAAGCCGGGCTGAAGAAGGCTGAAATGCCAGAAACCGGTCCCCGGTAGCTTGTCTCCTTTCTGGTGAAGAATTGGCTTGGTAGTTTAGTCTGCCCTGTTCCCATGATGCACTGGGCCAGGGACAGACTGATTTGCATATAGCCAGGTTCTGAGCTGGGATGGGGCAGTGAGATAAATAACGGTGATGGATCAAGCCCTGATCTTTGGACTGGGTAAGAGTGGTCTGCTCAATTCAGACACTCTGTTCGTCACCACCCCCTTTTCTGAATCATTTTTGGCCACTATAGGTGTGGCAGGGTATACTCAGACATGAGTCCCTTTCTCACTGCTCCATCAGGATTCAAGCAAGCCGGGCTGAAGACGGCTGAAATGCCAGAAACCGGTCCCCGGTAGCTTGTCTCCTTTCTGGTGAAGAATTGGCTTGGTAGTTTAGTCTGCCCTGTTCCCATGATGCACTGGGCCAGGGACAGACTGATTTGCATATAGCCAGGTTCTGAGCTGGGATGGGGCAGTGAGATAAATAACGGTGATGGATCAAGCCCTGATCTTTGGACTGGGTAAGAGTGGTCTGCTCAATTCAGACACTCTGTTCGTCACCACCCCCTTTTCTGAATCATTTTTGGCCACTATAGGTGTGGCAGGGTATACTCAGACATGAGTCCCTTTCTCACTGCTCCATCAGGATTCAAGCAAGCCGGGCTGAAGACGGCTGAAATGCCAGAAACCGGTCCCCGGTAGCTTGTCTCCTTTCTGGTGAAGAATTGGCTTGGTAGTTTAGTCTGCCCTGTTCCCATGATGCACTGGGCCAGGGACAGACTGATTTGCATATAGCCAGGTTCTGAGCTGGGATGGGGCAGTGAGATAAATAACGGTGATGGATCCAGCCCTGATCTTTGGACTGGGTAAGAGTGGTCTGCTCAATTCAGACACTCTGTTCGTCACCACCCCCTTTTCTGAACCACCCCCTTTTCTGAATTATTTTATATGAGGCATTTTTTATATGACTGTTCAAAAGAGATTTAGGCAAATCTAATCTAATCCAAAGAGCTAACATTTCACACTTAAAAGCGCCACAAAGGGAGCTTGACTCTTCACCCAAAAGCACATTTCTCCATCTCAAAACTGCAGCCTATACCAGAGTGAAGGTTGAAATTAAGCCAAAATCTAGGTGAAGAACTTTGAGGACTGTCAGAGTATTCAAGCTATAAATCTGGCGGAATATCCGACCCTTCACTGCCTCAAATAAACGCCAATATCCAACATCTCACAGGGATAATTTATAGCTGAAGGAATTTTAACCTTTTAGATTGACAAAACATGACCAAAACATCATCTCCCACATGATTTATACAGTCTATTAAGGGAATTTGCCTGAGAATGGGCTCTATTCAAACCAATATTAACATGGTCTTCATCCCAACCACTACTAGAAAAGGCTTGTCCAAGTAGAGATATGAGCCCACTTTTTTAGGTCGAGCATAACAGCACTTACGCTGTCGCTTAGCGACTTGTTGTAGATAGTTTGTGGAGTTAAACTCCGCCCACTGCTTGCCATGCTTTATATTTCTTTGTGCCATTGTCCTTAGAAATCCCTGCTTGCTACTGGGCAAGGGTTCCTCTTTTTCCCTCCATTGTTTTTCCACTTTTCTGCCAAACAGCACCGACAAACTAGTGTCTTCTTACGCTTTGCTTTGATAAGTTGCTCTGGGGACTACGTTCTTTTTATTTCCCTGCTTGTGTTTTTCACCATTCACTTATTCTCACAATGCTGTCCCACCCACCCACTCACATCTCCCACAACACTGCTTAGGGTGTTTTGCAGCTGATATCAACATTAGACTAACAGTTGTATCTGTACCAGCTCTAAAGATCAGCCTTACCAGAGCCACTGGCCCGCAGCCCCCACCAGTACGGTATGAACCATGAGAGCCCCGTAGTCCTCTTTCAATGTGTATGCCTGTGCTGGCTGCAAACACACACAAGGCTGCCACGGCGCGTTTCTTCTCCTTTGCAGTATGCCGCCAGTTCCTTGCTGTTTTCACCGTAATACTATCTGCAGGGATAATATATACACTTATTTCACCACATTTGGGTCATTCATCAGTGTCTAAAAATATTGTAGATCCAAAATGCAAATAAAGTGCATGTACGTAGGGCCGAGTTCCTGTCCGGTCATAGTAGGATAAGGCAGGGCGTTTATCACAGTGCAATCAATGGGACTCGAGCGTGGATCCCCAGCTCTGAAGTCTGCAGCTCTGGCTGCTGAGCCACATCCTCTCGCTGTGTAGGCGGCTCCTGTTTGCAGCAGATCGCTCTGCTGGTTTTTTGTTTCCTTTTCGTTGTCCTTTCCACAAACATCAGTTACATTACACATTTACAGTTTCCTATTATTTGTAGACACCAGGAGATTAATCGGCAGCTCAGGAGATTACTTAAATGTCTTTAACAGAGCTTCCGAATAAACTCCCTGTGTCTACAAAAAATATGAATGTTGTGTAAAGTTACTACTGCTCGTGGAAAGCGCTACAAAAATGTAGGCTTTGCTTTCACTGCATTAAATACATTAAGAAATGGGGACTTCACTGGCATTGTACATAAAGCTGGAATGTGGAGAATTTTTATGTCTTCCGAATGGCTGCTTAGGAAATGCTCTGATTTGTTGCCAGGCTGACAAAATGAGAAATAGAATATGGCAGCACAAATACATGAATATATTTAAGCTGCTTCATAGGGAGGTCGAGCAAAAGAGGCTTCAAAAGTGGAAGAGTGGGAATTGACACGGAAGTCCTGGGTTCCCATCAACATGGAGAACTGGACATCCGCCTTTCTCATATTCGCCAGTATTTACTGCGAGATAAATCTGGACAGGGCTATTGCACTATTGAAATACAAGGACATCATTCGAAAAGCGCAGATACATTTTGCGGGGTTTGCCTTATTGACCTATGATGAGTCAGCATTAACCGGGACAAGCCATGGGGCAGGTGGACCAAGAACTGTGGATGCAATGGATGTAATCCACCTAGTCATCAGCATCTACACATATGGCTAGTGGCCTCCCAGTGATGTATTGGTCCTTTCCAACTCGTCCCACCCAGCCAGGGAAGGGAAGGGTTTATTTTAGTGCAGGTTTGACACCAAAGCAAGGGGGGAGCACCACGGGGCTGTTGGAATTTCAAGGGTTTGTCTTCATGACTTCTTTGCAGATTTGAGCATGAGTGCTCAAAGTGTGGGGGTCGACACCTGCTCACACAGTGCTTTACACTATCCACCCCAGCCAAGGAATGGAGGGCCACTAAGGGCAGGGGACAATCTGGGCCACAGGGCTCCTACCCCAGTGAGGATCAAGGCCATGGGCCTGTGGCTCTCTATCTACCCTGACAGAGAGGCTGTGTTGAGGATTAAATGGGGGTTATTGAAGATTTCTGGGTGGGATACCAAGGCCCCAGAGAATGGAGGTTAGCGGAAAATTTGAAATCAGCCAGAGAGGTGCCAGAAGTACTAGCAGCAAAACTGAGAAAGGAAGTCCAAGAAGGTAGGATAGCGGGCCCATTCGAAAGTTGGCCAGTAGATGACCTGGTTATATCGCCTCTAGGGGTGGTACCAAAAAAATAACGAGGGGATTGCAGGATGATATATCATTTATCATGGCCGGAATGGAGATCAGTCAATGACTTCATTGCGGCGCAGGATTCAAGGGTGCTGTATGCTTCAGTGGATGATGTGATCCACCTTGTGAGGGCTTGTGGGCAGGGAGCGGAAATGGAAAAAGTGATGTGAAATCGGCCTTTTGCTTATTGCCTATACATTCTGTGAATTTCTCTTTGCTGGGATGCAGTTTGAAGGGGCCATCTTTGTAGACAAGGTCCAGCCAATGAGCTGTGTGATTGTGTGTGCACTGTTCAAGATGTACAGCACTTTCTTACAGTGGGTTTTCATGAAGAGTGGTGGTCACCGGGAAGTGTCACATTACCTGAATGACTTTCTGTTCATAGGAAGAAGACATTTAGGAGATTGTGAGAGGGCGTTTCAGCATTTCTAGGATTTGGCACAGTGCTTTGGGTCACCTTAGCACCTGAAAAAACAGCTGGGCCCAGCTGTACGCTGACGTTTCTGGGCATCGAATTTGACTATGTCTAGTGGAGGGCCAGGCTACCCAGCGAGAAAATGTCAGACATACAGCCTTTCTGCTTTGGGTGGAGGGGGAGAACAAAATTGACCTGAGAATGGTGCAACAACGGATGGGTTTTTGAACTTTGCTTGCCGCGTGGTGAGAGAGGGGAAGTGCTTCCACACCACAGGGTCAGGAATTTGATGGAAGTCAGGGTGAATTTGAGGGTCTGGCAGACATTTTTTAACAGAATTCAATGGAGTATCCTTGGACTTTTTGTAAGAAAGGATGATCTGGCAGGTTCAAATTTGGTGAGCAGAACAATGGCCAGACCACAGGTTGAGGCAGGGCTGGAGCATTGCTTTCTTGGAGTTTATTCCTTTGGTGGTGGTGCTGGCAGTGTGGGGTCCGGAATTACAGAATAGGTCGGTTTTGTACCATGTGGACAACATGACAGTGGTGGACATAGTGAACAGGCAGAAAGCGAGAGACGTGAGGGTTTTGCAGCTGTTGCGGAGTTTCATGTTGAAATGCTTGAGATTGAATGTAGTGTTTCGTGCAAAACACGTTCTGGGGGCAAGTAATGACATTGCGGATGCCTTGTCTCGTTCGCAGTTCACCAATTGTGATGACTGGCAACCCGGAGCCGATGCATGCAAGACAGAGCTCCTGGACGGTATCTGTGCCTGGGGGAGTGAGAGTGATAGTTATGGTCGAAAAATCTCTGGCGGACTCTGCAAGGCGAAGTTACAGGCTGGAATGTGCTGAATTTGGAGCCTTCATGGGTCAGACCGCAGATGTATGAAGAATATCAAGGTGGGACACTGAGCAGGGAGTGATTTTTTTTTTTTTTTTTTTTTTTTTTCATTTCAAGAGGATTTTATTGAGAGAAATAATGATCCAAATAATATCCAAATCAAAATACAAAGATGCGATACATTCCAATATGAGCAGAAATGTGAAAACATGGGCAATATTTGAACAATAACAAGCTCAATGTAAATAAAATTGGAGAACAGGCACCTAAAATGAGGGTAATGAATTGAGCCAAAAGAGGAATACATTGTTCAGAACGTAGAACGTATCAGTCCGTAAGATGAGGACAGGGGCAGGGGGATGTAAGAGGAACAACAGGAAGAAGGAAGGAGAGCAAGGAAAAAAGCAGCAGAAAGAAGGAACGGGAAGAGAGGACAGGAAAGAGGAAGAAAGAAAGAAGGAATCCCACAGGAACAACCCAATGTAATGCAACTTACCAAACAAAAAATTAGGTAGACATAACAGCAGGAAATTGAGGGACAACACCATTCGCAGAGAGTTCCATATATTCATCCAGAGTTGCCCAGACCCCACTAGAGATGGAAGGTGACAGATGTGCTAGATCTACTGAAGTGTGAGCACTGCGTAAGAAGGAAACCCATGCCCACCAAGTGTGATAGGAGACAGACGAGAAAGACTTCCACTCCATAAGAATAACTTTGATCGCTACAGATAAAAGAAGGTCTAACAGTTGTAATTGTAATGGCTCAAGGGGAAGAGGCGTAGGAGCCGCCCAGGGGCCCAAAATAACTAAAGGAAAAGAGAGCTGGAGCTCAATTTCAAAGATAAGAGACAAATGTCGCTGAATAAGGTCCCAGAAAGATTTAAGTAAGGAACAGTTATAGAACATATGAGGAAAATCACCTGTCTCAACGCCACAACTCCAACAGAGGTCATCCTCTTTAAGGTTGAGAGAATGAAGACGCACCGGAGTCCAGTGGAGTAGATTGATCGAGAAAAACTTGGACTGTATTAAGGAAGGAGCAATTTTGTTACGTAACGCTAATTTGCCAATGGATTGCCAAGCTTCGGAGGAGATATGGTCCGTAATATTGTGATCAAAATGACGCGACCATTTTTGCTGTGCAACCGTCTGATCTGGAAGCGAAGAAGAGGATAGAAACCTATAAATGTGGGAAGCAACATGACCCGCTTTGAGCCAGATAGAAAACAGAGAGATGGTGGACGAGGAGGGGTGAAGACGAGTTTTCGAGATTGCAACCTTGATTTTAAGAAAAGTATAGAAGTCTAGATTTGTTAGAGAGTGTTTGAGCGCTAAAGTAGAGAAAGGTAAGGGCTCACCAGACTCATTATACAGATGTTGTACAAGAGAGACACCCTTCATTGCCCAATACGCCATGAGTGCGGGAGTGATATTGATTTTAATTTTGGAATTACGCCAAATGGAAGACCATCTAGTCTTGTGCAGAGGAAATGCCATTTTCTTGTCCACTTTCTTAATTGCGATGATTGTATCAATTATGATAGATCGGGAGAATAGAATATGTAGAGTGGAAGTAGTACACAAAGAGGCAAGTGGTAAGGGAGCAGCTAAATCCTGCTCTATGAGTATCCATAGAGGGATATGACGGGTTGGGGGAGAAAACCAAAGGGCACCTTGAGAGGCCAAAAAAGCAGTCTGGTATTTTTCCCAATCTGGGAAGTTACAACCACCCATATCGCAGGATCTACGTAAATATTTGTATGCCAACCGAGCACGTTTTCCGCTCCATAAAAATTTGGAGGTGATACCATCGATTTCCCGAAAGAAAGAGTCAGATAATTTAATCGGAATCATGGAAGAAACAAAATTGATGATCGGCGTGATCATCATTTTAAGGGTTTGTAAGCGCCCCCACCATGAAATATGTTTTGGAGACCAAGTATCCAGAAGACGACGAACTTTAGCCAGAGTTTGAGACTCATTATACGTAACCGTGGTATGTAGTGTCGAACAAAAATAAATGCCTAGATATTTAAGATGGGTAGCTTGCCATTTAAAGCCAGCCGAGCCCATATGCGCAGGAAAGCAGTAGGCATTTAAAGGGAACATTTCTGTCTTGTCTTTATTTAGGGTATATCCCGAAACTTTAGAAAATAAAGAAATGGTGTCAGAGATAGCAGGAATGGCTAATGCGATATCGTCCGAGAAAATAAGAACATCGTCTGCGTAGGCTGCAGTTTTTAGACAATGAGGGCCAAAAGAGAACCCTTTGATATCGGGGTGTAAATCAATCAGCCGAAGGAGAGGATCGATAGATAACAAAAACAAGAGAGGGGATAAAGGACAACCTTGTCTCGTTCCTTGGCAGAGATTAAAAAAAGAGGATGTGGAGCCATTAACTCTAATATTAGCTTTAGGTTGGGAATACAAAGACATTACCATGTTAATAAAGGAGTCCCCGAGGTTATGTGCATGTAAAACAGCTCGAAGAAAAGGCCAAGAAACCTTATCGAAGGCCTTCTCCGCATCGAGGGCCAAGGCCGCGGCCGGTAATTGGGATCGCTTGGCCGCCCCAATAATATGGCAGAAAGTGCGAATATTATCTCTTGCTAACCTACCTTTAACAAAACCAGTTTGGGAGGGATGGACTAAATGGGGAATAAAGGATTCTAGACGTTTCGCCAGGATTTTAGCAAAAATCTTCGCTTCCATATTGAGAAGCGAAATAGGGCGGAAATTCTTAGGGTCCGAATGGTCCTTCCCTTCTTTTGGGATCACAACTATGGTGGCTTCGGCAGCCGTACCAGAGACAGATCCATTACGAACAAAAGCGTCAAAGACAGCCTGCAACTTAGGAACAAGCAACGGGAGAAAGGTTTTATAAAATAAGATCGGATAACCATCAGGGCCTGGAGCTTTCCCCGAACGGGTGGCCTTGATAGCAGAAACTATTTCCTCAGGTGAGATAGGTTCATTTAGAGTGGATCGATCTTCCTCTGATACTGATTGAATCGGAATTGATTTTAAAAAATCTTGACATTTGTCAAAAGAGGCTTGGTTAGAGGGGGTATACAATTTGTTATAAAAATCACGAAAAACTTCAAGAATTTCCTCAGTTTGGAATTTTTTAGAGCCATTATGGTCCTTAATAGAAGAGATCTGAGAGGATCTAGAGGAGGAGTCTTGGAATTTTAATGTAGCAGCCAAAAGTTTGCCAGCCCGATTCTTTAAGAGTAATTTTTTGGACTTTTGTGCTTGGAAACCAATATGAGCTCTTTTAGTGACAATTGTATTATATTTGTATTTTAGAAGCTTAATTTGTTGTAGGATAGTCGGATCTTTAGTATGTCTAAAGGAAGCCTCCAAAGTCTTGATTTCAGATGATAAATCAGTAAGTTCTTTTTTAATCGCTAGATTGCGTTTGGACATGCATGCAATAACTTGGCCACGGAAAGTACATTTAAAAGAGTCCCAAAGAATTATTGGAGAAGATACAGACACCTCATTTTCACGGAAAAAAGTGTTGATATCCTTGGAAAATTCTTCCACTTGGGTAGAGTCATATAACACCTCCGTATTAAGTCTCCAGGAACGACCACGTGGTTTCGGAGCAAAGGACGAAAGCGTAAAAGTAACCGCAGCATGGTCGGAGATGACAATGGGATGTATAAGCGGGGAGGAAGAGGCTGCGACAAGAGAAGAGTGAACTAGGAGATAGTCAATGCGAGAAAATGAGGAATGAGGGGAGGAAAAGAAAGAAAAGTCACTACCAGTGGGATTATGGAGACGCCAAATATCATGCAAATTAGCAATGGAGCACATGTTAAGCATCTGTTTGTGTGCTTTAGGCGGACGAAACTGAAAAGCGGAATTCCTGTCCAATAAAGGGTCCATAGGTAAGTTAAAATCCCCACCCACAATAAGATTACCCGCATGTGGGGTATCATGCAGTTTTTTAGAAATGGATTTCCAAAAAGCAGGGTCATCAATATTCGGAGCATATATATTCATAACAAACAAATCATGCTGTCCATCTGATAATTTAGAAAGGAGCCATCGACCATCAGAGTCATGCTCAGAAGAGATAATCGATAAACCCGAATTTCTCGAAACCAACGTAACCACACCATTGCGTTTACCAGAAGCATCCGAACAAGACACATCCGATACCCATTCTTTCTTCAAAAATAGCGCTTCTCTACTAGTGATCTTAGATTCTTGAAATAGGACTAAGTCCGCTGAGAGAGATTTACAATAATCTAAGATTTTAGATCGTTTGACCGGATGGTTTAAGCCCTTAACATTAAGGGATAAAACATTTAAACCTGGCATCTACCTGAAGGGGATACACTCGAAGACAACAATGATAACAGAGAAAAGACGAAGTAGAGGAATATGGTAGACCAACCACAAAACAAAATAGATGTTACGGGAGCAATCATGTGGGAAAACCATGAAAAAAGAAAAGCCAGAAGGAGAGAAGAAAGATTAGAAAGGATAGAGAAACGAGGCAGAGGGGGAGGTCTAAAAGAGACCCATAACATGCAAGGGAGAACGTGGAAAAGGCGAGTCGAAGACCCGTTATAGGAGCAAAAGTTGGTAAAGAAGAATAGCCCATTATGCAAAAAACGACTGATAGTGAACTAAAAAAGCAATAGAAAATTCATACACATAGAAATACATTTTATAATGAGATATTACATTGCTATTAGAAGAAAAATACCACTCAGAATAGATTAATATTACCCCATCAAGCGCAAGAGCATGGCATAAATAACAATATCATAAAATGTAGGAAAAGCTGTATTATGTATGAAACATCGTAAATAGCATATATCATTTTGTGAATAGAGGAACAAAGAAGTGCTGAAATCGCATATGAATCAAAACAAAACACCTAATTCTAACTATACTATAAAATGGAGTGACATAAGAGGAAAGATAGAAGGTGTATGAGAACAGCATGGAGATACTAGGAAGAAACCGAGAGGGAAGATGAAAACGAGCATAAAGAAAAAGGAGAAGTCTACCCCACGATACTACAATGCTACATAGTATAATGCAAATATAATAAACAATGCTATCGAAAGGAGTAATAGTACTTAATTAAAAGATAATAAATCTGCAACTAAGAACTCTAAAAAGTGCAGGTAACTAGTAAGTATAAACAGCAACAATATAAGTGAAACACTCCGTAATAAAAATAGAGAGGAGCAAGAAAAAGAAAAAGGAGTTGAAACAGAGGTACACACGAAATCAGAGAAGACGGGTGAAAGAAAGAAGAAGAAAAAATTGAAAGGATCTACAAGAAGTTTCTCGAAAAATAATGAAGAGAAAAAAGAAGGAGAAGACGGATACTAGAAAGAAAGGAGAACTATCAGAGTAGTATAGAAAGAAGAACAGAGATAGGACATACGATAGCAGAGGAGAAGATCAACAAGAAAACCTGGCTGGAGAAAAAAGAGAAGGTAACCATGCAGAAAAAGACATAACCAGAAGTAAAGAGAACAATAAATCAGGTCCCTGAGGCCCCAGGAGTCTGCGTCGTTGCACGTTGAATCTCCATCTCTATCTCCTCCTGGTTGTCCAAGAACGTTGTCAAGTCTGCCGGTTCATCGAAGATTCTGGAACGCCCTTTATAAGTAATGCGAAACTTGGATGGGCCAGAAAAGGAAAAAGAGATGCCCAAGTCTGTGAGACGTTTTCGAAGATTCAAGAAACCTTTCCGTCTTATGACCGTGTCTCTGGCAAAATCTTGGGAAATGGATATGCGATGACCCTCCCAGTTGAGTTGTCTAATCTTGCGCATATGTGACAAAATCAGCTCAGTGTGTTGATGTCGTAAGGGCTTAAAAATGATTGCTCTTGGCTGGGTGGCTGCCTTAGAACGGAACGTTGGAACACGGTGTGCTCTTTCAATCTCAAAGTCTCTGTGAAAAGATAGTTGAAGTGTATCAGGAATCCAATGAGATAAGAATTCAATCATGGAGGAGGAAGATTTCTCTGAGTCCTCCGGCAGGCCAAAAATACGCAGATTAGATCTCCTATTACGGTCCTCCTGCTCCGTGAGGTCTCTGCGCATCGCCGCCATAGACCGCTCCATCTGAGAAAGCGACCTGGATTGCTTTTGCATACCATCCTCTGCGGAACTTATCCGTGTTTCTGTTGCTGATACACGTAGAGATAGGGCTTTAAAATCATTCCTGATGGCAGATACTTCCACTTGTAATAAGTCAGTGTTAGTTTTAGTTGACTGCGCAATATCATGAACCTCATTCAGACGCGCCAAAATGGTGTCCAATGTGGAAGTATTGTCCGCCTGAGGTGATTCAGGAGTCGGAGAGACTGACTTAAGTCGCTTCAAAGAAGTGCCTGGGTCTTTAGAGTCTTTGCCGTTCAAGGAGCGACTCATAATGACAGTGTTGTAGCAGGAGACTAGCAAAAATGTCACAGGGATAAAGTATAGCACCAGAGTTGCGCAGAATATCCAGAAACAGTGAGAAACGAGGCAATTCACGCTCCAAACACGCTATGCTAATCTAGCGGTTGAAAAAGGAGCAAAAATAAACAGGAAAACACCTCAGGATATCGACATGAGCACCTCAATGAATCATGTAGAAAGAAAAAAACTGCGAGCACTTTCAAACCCAGCCAAGCAGCAAAAAGTAACAGTAGAAAGAAAGCATAAATGTTACCAATGTAGCCATCGTGTGAAGAAATCCTTAGATAGACACGAAATACTGTTAGAATGTATCCGCGGCGGCGCCTCAGAGAGCAGATGACAGGAACGTCATACACGGCAAAATGGCGGCCGCTCCTCAGGAATGCGAGCGCCTGCGAGGATGGAAGCAGAACGCATAATTCCGGTAGTTGAAATCGCGGAAAAACAGCGTCGTGGAGATCAGCGCATATTCCGCCGTAGGTGTGTGGTTTTTCCGCTGAAAAGGGCACGAAGAAACGGAGAAAAACGCTCAACGGGAACAACTCACCCCGGAGCTCAAGCGCAACACGCCATATCACAGCGGCGCGCAAGCCACGCCCCCACTGAGCAGGGAGTGATGAGTTTTTTTTAAGTTGTATAGATAAGAGTTTGTCTCATACAACAATAACGGGGAAATTAGCTGGAATCTCATTTTATAGCAAACTGTACATAGGGTTTGATATGGCGAAGGATGAGATTCTGAGTCGGATGCTGAAAGTTTGGGGAAGTGAATGGAGGGGAGTGTAGGAGGGAGCTCTGAGGGAGGCAATAACGTTTAAATTATTGCAAAGTTTGCTGGGGTGTTGCCCAGTTGTTATGGCGAGTATGAAGTATCAGGATTTTGTTTATGCATGGTATAGATGTTTTTTGGGACTTTCAGGGTTTTGGAACTGTTGGGTACGGGGCGGCAGTCAGCAAGAATGTATGATGAGGTGAGATTGGATGGAGGTCAGTTGAGGATTTGGCTGTGTCATTCCAAAACGGATAAGGATGGGAGGGGTAGATGGGTTTAGTTGAATGAGAGTGGATGCAGTGGTGTGTGTCCGGTGCAGGAATGGCTGGATTTCCTAGCAAGGGCAGGAAAGTCGTCAGACGGAATCTTTTGTCATGTGTCAGGGAACAGACTGACTGCGTTTTAGTTGCTGGAGGTGTTTTGCATGGCTTTAAGGTGCCTGGGAAGGGATCCAGCAAGATAGGTCACTGATTCTTTCAGCATTGGCGCAGCTATGGCGGTGGAGCATTTAGAGTGGTCCTGGGACCGAATATGCTAGATTGGGAGATGGCGGTCTAGGTGCTGCGAAAGATATGTGTGCAAGTGGGAACGGGGCTTTGGGGTGGGGGCAGATGTGAAAATAAGGGGGACAAATATTTGTGCATTAGTATATTTTCTCTTGTCGCAGGTTGTGTGGGCGGCCCAGGCACCAACACAGTTACCTGGATCGTAGGACACTCTTTCGTACATTGGGCTGCCAGAAACGCATATCCGCAGGTCTACGGTTATAACCTGGGTCTGAAGAGCAGCCATCATATGGTGAATTGGTGGGGTAAAGGAGGGATGCGTTGGGGGGCTTTGTTGCCATGGCTGACAAAGATGGTGTCACAAAGAGGTTGTCCTGATATGTTGGTCCTACACTTGGGCAAAAATGACTTGGTACGATTATCCGGATTGGCAATTTTGCAGCACATGCAGAGGGATTTGGAGGTGATCAAATGCAATCTGGCAGGAACATGCCTAGAATGGAAATAATCTGTGCCATACAAAGGGAAGGGACGGTAAAACATGCAGCCATTGAAAAAGCCCATAGGAAGTTGAATAGGGCCATGAGGATTCTGCCAAGCCAAAACATTAAAGTGATTGCTCATGTTGGACTCAAGTTGGAGCAACCATTGTTGGTCAGGGATAATGGGGTGCACCTCTTGCAGCTTGGCAATGCCTATTATATGATGGAGATGCGCGACATGATCAGTAGGTTGTGGAACAAATTTATCTGGTGCCGCAGGGAAGACAAAGAGTGAGTGAAAGGTGAAGTAGTGTGGCTCACTGGTTAGAGGCGGCAGACCCGAGAGCAGAGGACGGCCCGGGACCAGGGTTCGATTCCCGACGCGGCAGGTTTCTGGACCAGGGTCAGCGGACTCGATAATTCTCTCGCCTCGGTGCCCACTCTGATCAGCGATCACACTCGGCAACTCTGGGCATTAGCTTGCCTCATCTTCACTAACGGCCCCACCAGACCGCCGGGGATGCCTGGTCTCACCCTGGAGATACCCATTAAGGGACCATCTCTCAGGGAAGCCAGGAAGGGTTTCGCAGCGGTCGAAGCGCGGAGATACTCCTCCGGGAGTCGATCCTAGCGCTATATAAACTTGCAATTCAAAGGTGCACGGGAGAGAGGGGTGGCAGGTAACTGCCCTACGGGGGTTCCCTAGTTGGCAGTACTTTGGAGGGGTGGGGATTCACAGACGGGCACATTCACCCCTCGGAGGTTGGGACAGGTGAAGAATGGGGGTGCAGGATGCAAGAGAGCGACAGCAGGAGATCCAAGAGAGGATGTTGAAAGATAAGTGAAGACGAGAATGGAGAGATGGAGGAGGTCGCAGAGTGAAATGGGATGAGAGCAACAGGTGTGAGGGTTGAGGATGGATATAGTTATTGATTTTGGTGAATGTAATTTGTTAATTACCTTGTCCTAATAAAATGGTTTTTTATGCTTCAAGTAACAGCGTGGAGTGCAATTATTGCGCAAGGGCTCCTTCCAGTGCAAATAGTTTTGTAGAAGCAGCACTTACATTGGTAATGAAGGTGTGTTTTTTCTGTGACGTGCAGCGCCTAAATATTGAGAGAAAAAAGCTGTATTCAACCAAAAGCTTATTTTTAAATGCAGATTACATTCAATCGACTAACAAACTGTAACAAAATTAGTAGGGGGAGATACCCAAACTGCTTTGAAAGTTTTGCAGGTTTTGCTTTATTTTATTTATTTATTTAGCGATTTGTAAAGCGCCTGGTGACCCGAGGGCATCCCCGCACTATGAAGATTTGTTATCCAGATGAGAGGGAAAAAAAGGGGAGAGGGACAATTATTTGGGGAATAGAAGGGTTTTACGTTTTTTTCTGAAAATCAGATAGCTGGGTTCCAGTCTGAGGGAACGTGGAAGGGAGTTCCATCCAGTGGATGCTTTTACCGAGAAGCGTCTACCTCCCGTGCGTGTCTTTTTAAATTTAGGGATGTTGGCTAGGTGCTCATTCTCGGACCGTAGAGATCTGGGTGCTTTGTATGGAGTAACCAGGTCACTGAGAATCGCAGGGCCGGATCCATTGATTAGTTTGTATGCCGTGCCGTGCCAACTTTAAATATTGAAGGACTCTACCAAGTCCTCGTGTTCTGCGTGGTGGTGGCTGCAGGATCCTGATGTTGGTTGCACTTCTGTGGCTCTGCGAGTACTCAACCTTTCTCACGGAGTCTGGGTAAGTAGAGGAGAGCGGCCCCACAGCGGGGTGGGCGCGCTCTGCAAAGGTAAGGAGGAGGCAACATTGCACGCCTTCCGGAGACAGACCTCCAGTCCACAGTTAACATCTTTGTTGAGCTGCATCGTAAACCCTGAGGTGCCGCAGGTGCTCCTCGCACACATGACTGTGCGCTATAGATGGAGGAGGCGTAAAACTTGGGAATGCGATATGTTAAGCACACTCCATGAAGAGGCCTCTGGAGCAAGGCCTTGGCGCCCAACCTCTTGTATTTTTGTGCATTCTTTGCTAATGCATTTTATAATGCTTATTTGGCGATCTCTCCATTTGGGAGAAGAGACACCTTTATCTCCAGAATTCATGTTTTTTTTTTTCAAATTGGCCTGTTTATATAATATAAAAAAGACAATGCAAGGAATCACCACAACTTGAACTCTTGCTAAACACTTAAAAGAGGTTTAAGCTGAACAAACCGGGGTTGGGTACCTAGATTATTCTGTGTGCATGTTAGTGCCATTATTGGCAACACACCCCACCCACACGGTACACAGTCAAAACATCGAGTTTTACATTTCGACCTACCAAAATATCGTGTTTGAAATTTCGAAGGTGCAGAATATCGATGTCAAGAATATCGTTGGACAGAATATCGACCCTAAGGTAAGTAATATCAAAATTCTTTATATCGATGTAAGTAATATCGAAGTTAGTAATATCGATAGCATATATATCGATGTAACTAATTTCAATGACACTAATATCGATATTTGTATTATTTTTCAGTTTTTTATTATGTATGTGTTATATGTTTTAGTTAAGTATTTAAAATAATTTATATTATATGTGTATTAATTGTATATATTAATAAATGTATTTATAAGTAAATTATATGTTTTAGTACTGGAGCGGGTTGTGGGTTTATAGGGGAATAGGGTGGGAAGTAATTTAACTGTAATTAATAAAATATTTTTTTATGTATAATTTATTTTGTAATTAATTATTAATTGGCAATTCATTATTTTAATTGATAAATTAATTATATAATTGGTAATTAATGTTAATTTTAATTAAATGTTATGTTTTAGTACCTGAGCGTGTTGTGGGTTTATAGGGGTATTGGGTGGAAAGTAATTTTATTGTAAATATTTAATTATTTATACATTTTTAGTTATGGATAATTAATGTATTAAATAATTTTTAATTGGTAATTAATTATTTTAATAGATAATTATTTTTTACATTGCCAATTAAAATTTGTAATTTGTAAATATTTTTTGATAACTAAAAAAAATAATTAATTAATTGTTAAACATTTTTTTAAAAAAATATGAATTTGTATAATGTATTTTAATTTTTAATATTGATTTACATTTAAATAATATTTTATTGTTATGATAAATAATTTATTCCTTAATATTTATTATTTGGTGAGTAATATTTAATAATTATTATTTATTGGTGTTTGTTGTTAATTTATTGTCAATTAATTATTCAAATGTAATTAGTTTTATTAATTATAAATTGTTTTTATTGATGTTGATTTATTTGAAAAATTAATTATACAATATTTCAAATATAAACATTATTTAGAAGTATGTTAAAATAAAAATCTATGTTATTAAACGCTTTCCTTACTGTTGCACCCTTTGGAGTTGGAATAGTAATTCTTCCCCCTACGCTATCTAAAGCTATCCCTTCTGTTGCACTCTCTGGAGTGGGAATAGTAATTTTTCCCCCTACACTATCCAAAGCTTTCCCTACTGTTGCACCCTTTGGAGTTGGAATAGTAATTCTTCCCCCTACGCTATCTAAAGCTTTCCCTACTGTTGCACTCTCTGGAGTGGGAATACTAATTTTACCCCCTACACTATCCAACGCATTCCCTACTGTTGCACTCATTGAAGTGGGAATAGTCATTTTTACCTACCCGCTATCCAACGCTTTCCCTACTGTTGCACCCACTGGAGTGGGAATAGTAATTTTTACCCGTACCCTATCCAATGCTTTCCCTACTGTTGCACTCACTGGAGTGGGAATAGTAATTTTTACCCACCTGCTACCCAACGCTTTCCCTACTGTTGCACTCTCTGGAGTGGGAATAGTAATTTTACCCCCTACACTATCCAACACTTTTCCTACTGTTGCACCCACTGGAGTGGGAATAGTAATTTTTACCCACCGCTATCCAACGCTTTCCCTTCTGTTGCACTCTCTGGAATGGGAATAGTAATTCTACTCCCTACACTATCCAACGCTTTCCCTACTGTTGCACCCTTTGGAGTTGGAATAGTAATTTTTACCCTTACGCTATCCAACGCTTTCCCTACTGTTGCACTCACTGGAGATGGAATAGTAATTTATACTCTTACGCTATCCAACGCTTTCCCTTCTGTTGCACTCACTGGACTGGGAATAGTAATTTTTACCCCGCTGCTATCCAACGCTTTCCCTACTGTTTCACTCTCTGGAGTGGGAATAGTTATTTTTACCCACCCGCTATCCAACGTTTTCTCTACTGTTGCACTCTCTGGAGTGTGAATAGTAATTATTCTCCCTACACTATCCAACACTTTCCCTACTGTTGCACCTACTGGAGTGGGAATAGTAAATTTTACCCGCACGCTATCCAACGTTTTCCCTACTGTTGCACTCACTGGAGTGGGAATAGTAATTTTTACCCACCCGCTATCCAACGCTTTCCCTACTGTTGCACTCTCTGGAGTGGGAATAATAATTTTACCCCCTACACTATCCAACGCTTTCCCTACTGTTGCACCCTTTGGAGTTGGAATAGTAATTTTTACCCTTACGCTATCCAACGCTTTCCCTAATGTTGCACTCATTGGAGTGGGAATAGTAATTTGTACCTATCCGCTATGCAACACTTTCCCTACTGTTGCACCCTATGGAGTTTGAATAGTAATTTTTAGCCTTACGCTATCCAATATAATTTATATTTATTTATGTATTTTATAATATTTTTATTATGTTACATAATGTTGTGTTTAATTAATTTTTTAAATATTGAAAGTATATTTCATTGCTTTTATGTATTAAATATAAATATTTATTATTATTTATGTTATTATTTTATGAGTGTTGATGTATTTGTAATTTATAGTATTTGTTAATATTTTTAAATTAATAAAAAAATAATAAATATTATAATAAATAAATATATATATTACAAATTGTATGTTTAATTTTAATTAAATGTTTAACATGAAATATGTATTATTTATTCATTTTAAACATTCTAAAATATTTTTACATAAGTTTAAATTATATAAAAGTATTATTTACTTTATATTTCTTTTTTTAATAACAAAAAAACGATATTTTTAATCACGATATTTTTAAAATCGATATTTTAGTTTCGATATTTTTGTACTTACCATGTTGTAGATAGGGTGCCGATATACTTGCCTTCGATATTCCAGCATTTATTAAGGAGAACAACGGTCCTTAAGGTTAGAAATTCAAACAATTCAATGGAATATAGACTCGAATCAGTACTATATCTGAAAGTTTTTCAGTACCCAGCCGGGCCTGAATCTTTTAATCAAAATATAAACCAAGATAAGAGAGACCACCAGGAGGGTCTGATTCAGAAACTGATAGGGTACAAGCCTGTACCTATCCAGAGCACACTCGAACAAGGTTCAGAGGTGAGAGAAATAGGAAAGAGAAAAGAATTAAAGAATATCAGGCAAAAAGAATGTGGGAGCCAACTGTCCCTTGCATCATTAACACAATTGTAAAGCAAGTTCAGACAAACAATTACTGTAACAATATTGACACAATCGAAAACGATTACAGAATTGTTAAATTGTCGACGACGTTTCGATCCCTGGCTCCTAGTGAACTGGGATCATCATCAGGACTTTATAATAGATTGCCTGTTTGTACTTTTGAAAAAGCCTGTTCATAGTGGGAGAAATGGGAGAAATGAGAGGAAAAAGAGAAAAAAGATAAAAAGATTCTTGTTTAGATACTGCACGTGTGTCAGGTAATATATACAGGGGTTCACATGTTAACCAACCGTGGCATGCCAGGGTGCTTGACGGTAGATTGTACAGCCATTCGGACGCAGGTGAAGGAAGTAGCACATCTAGACGGGGTGGTGCACATCAGAACACAGGTACAAACGCTTTTTTACAGAGAGGCCAACAAGGCACACCCCAAAGAGGAAAGGTCAAGAAAACCCAAAGATGGGTCAACCCACCAGGGGAGCGGCCGACGAGGAACAATTACTATCAATGGTAGACTCTCCCTCCGCACACATAGAAACCATCCCAATTTTTAACATCTCTAAACACTCTTTAGGGGTCGACAAAGTCTCCCTTCTCAAGAAAGGACTCACCTTTGTGCCCACAACCCCACCTAATTATCTAGAACTACAAACAGAACTAATGAGGTTTTTTAGACGAGTTCGGCTTACGGCATTTTTCCAATTACATCCCAGCCAGGAGAGTAAAACTCTAACTCCTTTCCGCCCACCTTCTACCTTTTTGCCCTCATCTGGAATGATTCCCCCAGAGATAATTACCTTTGAGAAGTTGGTATTAAAAGACCTTTCCATCCTGCAAAACACACGCAGTTTCACTCCTTACAATATTACATTGAAAGAGAAACAGGCCATTACTACACTAAAAATGAACCACTCTTTGATCATCAAAAGTGCGGATAAGGGCGGTGGTATCGTTCTCCAAGATCTTGATTCCTACACCACGGAAATACAGAGACAGCTAGACAATAGGGAACATTACCAAAGGTTAGCGTCCAACCCCACAAAAGAAATTCAGGAACTGATAAATAAAATCACCACAGACGCGGTAGCGGAAGGTTTCTTATCTAAGAAAGAATTTAATTACCTAAACATCAAAAGCCCCAGGACACCAGTGATATACACTCTCCCAAAAATCAATAAGAGTTTAACTTCACCACCTGGCCGTCCTATTGTTTTGGCTTGTGGATCAATCCTCGAGCCACTAGGAGCCTTCATTGATTTTTTCATAAAGGAATTTGTCCCTTCCACTCCTTGCTACGTGAGAGACTCCATGTCTATGATTTCATTGATTGAAAATCTCCCTTTTGATCCAGTAACAGACACTCTCTGCACTATGAACGTGGAGTCCCTTTATACGAATATCCCTGAGGTGACTGCCCTTAGGGTTATTCAGAAGACATTGGACACACGCCCACGTCCACATGCAATACCAACTTCCTTTATTTTACAACTCCTTGAAATCTGTTTGACAAAGAACTTTTTTACATTTAATGGTCTCTTCTATCAGCAGATAAAGGGCACGAGTATGGGTGCAATTTTTGCTCCAAATTTGGCCATATTGTTTATGAACGAGATTGAAAATGAGGTGGTATTATCCCCTTCAAACCCCTTTCACTCAGGAATCAGTATGTGGCGTAGATACATTGATGACATCTTCATGATTTGGAGATGTTAAGTCAACGATCTACGCCACTTCTTGCATTGGATGGATAATAATTGTTGTGGCCTTCATTTTACCTTGACATCCAATAAATCCGCTATTGACTTTCTGGATCTTACCATTTTTCACCAGGATGGAGTCCTCCTGACTCGTTTGTTTAGAAAACCTACAGAGCGGAACACATTGTTAGATTACTCTAGTAATCATCCGAGAGCTCTGCGTGATTCACTACCATTCTCCCAGTTCTTGAGAATCAGGAGAAATTGTTCCTGTAGGCAGGACTACTTCAAAGAAAGTGCCATTCTAGCAGACAAACTTAAAAACAGGGGTTATCCGAGGAGAATTGTAAAAAATGCACTCAAGAGAGCATGGTACAGACCTAGGGAGACCTTGCTTACACCTACTCCAAAGACACCACAAGAAAGACTTGCTTGTGTCACGACTTTTTCCCCAGTGTCCAATAAAATGAGGAAAATGGTACTCCACCATTGGCCTATCATTAATGCAGGTGCACTGGAAATTGAACGCCCCTTATTTGCTTTTAAAAAAAGT
The DNA here is from genome assembly GCF_964263255.1 of Lissotriton vulgaris. Classification (NCBI taxonomy): domain Eukaryota; kingdom Metazoa; phylum Chordata; class Amphibia; order Caudata; family Salamandridae; genus Lissotriton; species Lissotriton vulgaris. Next base: position 156,147,312 of record NC_141695.1, on the reverse strand, counting down.
AGAAATTTGAAGGACCATTTAGTCCAAGCAGCACTACCAAGTCCCAATCAATCTTCCACACTTGAAGCCATATGGGGTCTGTCCCCCATTGTTGGCCATGTGAAATGTGGCAACTGTAGTGTGTGTGATATGACCATTGAAGGAATGACAAGAGTATTTAACAACATTACTTTTACAAGTTCTTCCCTTTCAAACTGTAACACTTGTAATGTTATATATATGGTTCAATGTCCGTGTAACAAAATGTATGCAGGTCAAACATCACAGAAGGTAAAAACAAGGATCTGCCAGCACAAGAGCCGGATTCGGTGCCAAACTCCCAATGCCCCACTTGTGGAACATTTCACCAATGCCAAGCACAAGGAAGATGAGTTACGTTGGATCGTCTTGAAGGCATTAAAGCTTCCACCTAGAGGAGGAAGCATGAGCCAGCTTCTTAATAAAGAGGAACTGAAATGCATTATACTTCTGGACTCTATACAGAATGGCTTGAATCGTACTGAAGATTGGGCTGGACTTCTTTAACTCATCTGAGGGCTGTTCTAAAGACTGTTCAAATACAGACTAAAAAGACTATTCAAAATAATTTCCAACTATGACTACCGAGGATTGTTTCAAAGATGGTTTCAAATAATGTATATATGCTGTTCAAAAGATTAGTTCAAGTAATTCTCAATTGAGCGCATTGTTCATTGTTTGTATAATGTTTCGATGAAATTTGATAACAACTGCCAAATGTATAATTTCAAGCACTGAATCACCCGTTTTGCCTGACCGAACACATAAGAGACACCTCTCTAAGATGGCCGCCATTATGACACATACCCTCACTCCCCTTACCCTGCGCACTTAAATGCACCATGACGGCCGGTAATTACTTCCGGATTCTCGCATAGTCGGCACGGGGCCATTGAGCACGCCGCCTGATCTCTGCTCCTATTTCGAGCAAGGCAGCAACGACTGTTTATCAAAGGTAAGGGTAAAAAGGTGTCCTCCTCCATCTCCGCTTACAGGTAGTCACTGTTGTAATCTAATTAGATTCTCGTTGTTTTCCAGACCTTGAATTAATTCGAGCACCTACCCACGTGTTGGTGGAATTTAATGCATATCTTCCATTGGAAAGAATTATCACAAGCGGTTGACAGTAATTTGTCTACCAAATATCAATTCCGAGGTAATTATGCGCCCCGGTTTAAATGCTGCCTGCCTTGCTTGTCACCCGGCTCAATTGTAACTGACCCTCTCCTTTATAGGAACCTTGTCCTCAAACCACCGATCCCCACCTTCTCCCGTCTCAGTGGAGCATCATGCTCTGAAAGGTTTGTTCGCTGCTCACCATAACACTGGCTAAACCACAATAGGCACTAAGTTAGTCTTGCCGCCTTGATCTATTCAACCCTATTGATCTGCATGCACAATTAGCATCAACACCAGTTCCCGACTCGACATCGACACCATAGCCACAATCACGATATTGTTGTCAGTCACCTAGTGTATTCGATCGATTCGTTTTTCTTAAATCCGCGTGCACTTTCTTAGAAAGCATGGAGTGGAATTGAAACACCATAAATGTGATGTTTATGAGAATGGCTGTACAATCTACCGTCAAGCACCCTGGCATGCCACGGTTGGTTAACATGTGAAAACCTGTATATATTACCTGACACACGTGCGGTATCTAAACAAGAATATTTTTATCTTTTTTCTCTTTTTCCTCTCATTTCTCCCACTATGAACAGGCTTTTTCAAAAGTACAAACAGGCAATCTATTATAAAGTCCTGATGATGATCCCAGTTCACTAGGAGCCAGGGATCGAAACGTCGTCGACAATTTAACAATTCTGTAATCGTTTTCGATTGTGTCAATATTGTTACAGTAATTGTTTGTCTGAACTTGCTTTACAATTGTGTTATTGATGCAAGGGACAGTTGGCTCCCACGTTCTTTTTGCCTGATATTCTTTAATTCTTTTCTCTTTCCTATTTCTCTCACCTCTGAACCTTGTTTGAGTGTGCTCTGGATAGGTACAGGCTTGTACCCTATCAGTTTCTGAATCAGACCCTCCTGGTGGTCTCTCTTATCTTGGTTTATATTTTGATTAAAAGAGTCAGGCCCGGCTGGGTACTGAAAAACTTTCAGATATAGTACTGATTCGAGTCTATATTCCATTGAATTGTTTGAATTTCTAACCCTAAGGACCGTTGTTCTCCTTAATAATCGATTACCCATGGTCCCTAGGTACCTATTGGGTTCCCTTGTTTTGTTGAAAAGATTCGATATTCCAGCGACAATATTTTGTCTGTCGATATACTGTCTCTCGATATTCTATCAGAGATTCCACCCACACAACAGCAGAGCATGCATGAATAAATAAATACACAACACAACTTTTGTTTGGGAATATGGTGGGTTATTTTACGGGCGATCCAAGGGCAGGCAGCTGTAACCAACCTATGCTGCCCTGCCCGCCTGATGAGCCAAGCACTGTGGAGAACCCAATCAGTGCTCCACCTTACTGGGTAATCCTCTTTCCAGATCACGTGACACATTGGTCCCTTATTACCCAGGCCCCTTTCAGGGCGTAGCGTAGGAAGGCAAGCCCCCAGTTGTTCAGGCCCACAACCGCCCGAAGGACTAACGGGGTGCCGACTTAAGTCTTCCAGGACCCTCCCATGAGACTCTTGGGCTTTGGATCTTGCACCCCTATTGTGCTCTTGCAGAGGTACCCTTCTGTACCCATATGCTTCCAGATCGCCCTGTAACTACGCCTGCAACGAGAAAAGAAAACATTACAACTTTCTATGTACTTCGCCTGCAAACCCCATGCCGAGTAATCAGTAGAATGGGAGATGGCGTGTCCGGTGAAAGAGGATGCCAGGATGGCCCGGGGAGGCATAAATACCTCCTCCCCTCCTCGGAGCGCCGAAAGTGACGTGCTTAGCGCACCTAGGCAAAGGCAACTCCCCCTGAGTCCCAGCAGTAGCGGGGGTGGGTTAGAGCCCAAATGGCACTAAAAGGCTGCCCTTTTAGGGTGGCCCCTTGCGTGGGCTGCGTGCAGCCGCATAGTGACATTTTTGGCAACATACCCCACCCACACAATAGCAGAGCAATCATGAATAAATAAATACTCAACACAACTTTTGTTTGGGAAACATATCGCTGTTGTGAACGCTATGTGCGCAAATGAGTTTCGGGGGGAAGGGTGTTGAGGGATTTGTTGAGGGCCTCTTTTTGGCACGGTTATGGCTTTCACTGTGGTGCTAACCTCTTTTTCTTCGTAGGTTGCGTCCGGGGGCCAGGGGCCAAGACGGTTACCTGGATTGTTGGGCATTCCTTTGTTCACTGGGCGTCAACATATGCGGACAGACAGGTATATGGACGTAGCCTTGAACTGAGGAGCAGCCATCATGAGGTCCAGTGGTTGGGTAAGAGTGGCATGCGTTCGGGCAATTTGCTGCCCTGGCTGACGAGGAAGGTGGCCCAACTGGGTTGCCCGGACATGATTGTACTCCATTTGGGGGAAAATGACTTAGTCAAGCAGTCTGGAGTGGCATTGCTATATTTGATGCAACGGGACTTGGAAGCCATGAGGAGCAATCTGGCTGGCGCTTGTATTGTTTGGACAGAGTTTGTGCCATGACGCATTTGGAAAGGGGCAATGAAGCCGGCAGCCATTGAAAGGGCGCGGCGTAAGTTGAATAGGGCCATGAGACTGTTTTGTGCCGATAAAGGGATCAAAGTGATTTCTCACACAGGCCTGCGTCTAGAGGAACCCCTTCTTTTTCGGGACGCCGGAGTGCACCTTTCGTACATGGGAAACGCGTATTATTTGATGGAAATGCGGGATGTTATCAGTCTGTTGTGGAATGAGTCTATCTGGTGTCGGCGTGACTGAGAACGAAAGGTGCACTGGTTTGGGTGGGGCAGGTAAGCGCCCTCCGGGGGTTCCCTGGGTGGCAGTACTTGGGAGGGGTGGAGAGTCCATGACGGGCAGAATCACCCTTCCGGGGAGCGGAATACAGGTGCAGGATGGGGGTGTGGCAGTCAGGAGTGCCATGACTGTAGATGTTGGAGGAGGTTGAATGAGAAGGGTGGAAGTGAATGGTAAGTGAAGAGGTCGTGGTGTGAATTGGGGGAGTTGAGTAAGTGGAGGATGAGAGTGGATAATGTGTGGAAGGATTGAGTTGAGGGATTGTTAACTGGTAAATGGTGTTAATTTAAATTCGTTGTCAACCCTGTCCTAAATAAATGGCCTTTTACGCTAAAGCAACAGCGTGGAGTGGTTATTGCGCGATGCGGCCCCCAGGGGAAGTGAGGTCGGAAGACCAGTCTTCCCCTGGGGTGTTCGCGCGATATCAGGACAGGGTGTTAGGTAGGGTAGGGGCGGGAATAGGGGTGGGGGTTAGGGCTAGGTATAAAGGGAGACAGGAGAGGAAGTCCTTCCTCTTCCTGTCCCGGCGCCATCAGTGTTAGGTCAGGGAAAGTTTGACCACCCTCCCACCCTACAGCTAGGTGTGGAAAAGGGGGGCATTTTAATTGGTTAAGCGTGCCATGATTAGGGCGGGTTGTAGGGGGCGTGTGGCGGTACTTAGGAGGGGCGGAGAGTCCATGACGGGTAGAATCGCCCTTCCAAGGAGGGGGATACAGGTGCAGGATGGGGGTGTGGCAGGCAGGAGTGCCTTCACTGTAGATGTTGGAGGAGGTTGAATGAGAAGGGTGGAAGTGAATGATAAGTGAAGAGGTTGTGGCGTGAATTGAGGGAGTTGAGTAAGTGGAGGATGAGAGTGGATAATGTGTGGAAGCATTGAGTTGGGGAATTATTAACTGTTTAATGGTGTTAATTTGAATTGGTTGTCAACCCTGTCCTAAGTAAATGGCCTTTTACGCTAAAGCAACAGCGTGGAGTGGTTATTGCGCGAGCATCCTTTGGTCGGGTCCGGGAGCTGCGAGTTATAGTGTGGTCAGTGTGCCCCTCTCTCAGCCCCTGTGCGGGACACCATGTTGACCTCGCCCGGCGGGGACATTCTTATGTGCCCAGGCACTCTTGCGGCCCTCCCCGGACCTGTGGAAGGCCTGAATATCCCCCGCGGCATTGTGCTTTTCTGCCGATGACACAAAGGCCGGGGGAGGCCGCAAGAGCGCATGGGCCGTCCTCCACAGCACAGAAAGCCCACTTCCGCCCTAGCGAGTGGGCATGTGGAGCTGGCAATTGGGTACTGTTGGGGCCGCAAGAGTGCGCAGGCCCTCCCGGTCAGCCTCTGAGAGAGGCAGCCTCCGCCCCGGTGATCAGGATCCTGAGGCGGCACAGTAAATTAAATTGTTGCAGCAGCTCAGGGGTAGCTCAAGAGTTCGCAGGCCCTCCTGCTTACACGCTCTTCCTTCGCCCCAGCGATTAGGAGTGCTGGGGTGACACATTTTATTGAATTGTGGCCGCCGTTGGGGGGGCCACAAGCGTGTATGGGCCATCCTGCTTGTCCACTGAGAGAGGCCGCCTTTGCCCCGGCGCTAGCACTAAGGGGTGTGCGACACACTGTGCATGCCCCTCATGGTTACTGCCATTAGACCACACTCCGGCTGCTAGATCGGCATAGACCACAGGCTGAAGGGAGGGCACGGGAAGGAGAACTCCATGTACAGGCGCGTATGCAGCGCGGGCATCTTAGATGCGAGGAGGTTTATGGTCTGTAGCTGGGTATACGTGCACTTCGCTGCAGCAGATTCAAGCTAAAAAAATACTCCTCCCTCCCCTGAAATACATGTTTGGAGTATGTTAAAAGGGTCAGTGGCGGTGTCTTCCCTCTTTAAACGGATGCAGCGGCTGGGGTGGGAGGTGCCAGGCCCAGGGATGTGCATGCCAGAGCTTGAGGTCTGTGGACCAACTCTTGGCCAGGGCCAACTTTATTAGGTGTGTGCACGGTTTCCGGTCCACGTTCAACGCCGGTGTTTGTACCCCACCAGCCTGCAGTGGCTCAGGTCCATGATTTCCCTCCCTGACCCAGGTGCAACAGTGTCTCAGATATTGTGTTTGCCCCCAGCCGCTGGTTGCCTTTCCACCGCTTGCAGTGCGTTCCGGCATGACTCTCGTCTTTAGAGGCTCACTAGATCCGGTGCTTAGACTCAGCCACTGGTATCCTTCTACTGCAGTCAGTCCTGTGTGGGCCGCGGGCAGCCTCAGATCATCCACTTCACAAGGGCACCCATGTTCCAGCCCTGTACCTTTTTCAACACATCCTGAAATGTAGATCATTAATAGTTCAACTGAAGACAGCATCCCCCAGAATGCTTTGAATTGTTACATGAAGGCTCAGAACCCAGACCCAATATCCCTGGTAACATGGAGGGATCTGGTAACATTAGCTAGATGGAGGAAAAAGGCGGACCACTCTTGAAAGGGGGAGGAGGGAATGTCCTAGTTTCTCACTATTAAAGAGGGGGTTGGGAAATGAGAAGTCTTAAAACAGGAGGGGGTAATGGGAGTGGCCGTGGCAGACAGGTGGCAAGTGCCTTAGCGTAATGTTGTGACCTGGGATGGACACTTCAGGCACAATGGTTCATATATCAGCTCAGACACAATTCTTGAAAAAAGTCTTGTTACAATTTAATATGGTGTATATTATGTTCTCTCAAACATGTTGTTTTAGTTTCAGGGTAGTAGCACAAATAAGTATATGGTTTGGCTCACTGGTTAGAGGCGGCAGACCTGGAAGCAGAGAACGGCCCGGGACCAGGGTTCAATTCCTGACGCGGCAGGGTTGTGGACCAGGGTCAGCGGACTTGATCATTCTCGCCTCGGTGCCTACTCTAATCAGGGATCACACTCGGCAACTCTGGGCAATAGCTTGCCTCATCTCTACAACGGCCCCCCACATTCGCCAGGGATGCCTGGTTTCACCTTGGAGATACCCAGTAGGGACCATCTCACAGGGATAGCCAGGATGGGTTGCCCAGCGGTCTACAGCGCCACGACTCCTCAGGGCAGCAGTGCGCTTTACAAGACACATACATTACATTACATTACATTACATTATTAGGAACCATACAAATATCCTAAAAAATAAATCATGCTGTCCCTACATAACACCAGCTTAAAATGCTCTATTGTGCGAACAACAATAAAGATTTCTTAAGAATGTTTACACCAAAAAGGTCTATTGTGACAGATTGTTGCTCAATTTAAAGGGTTGTCAAAACTCCAGAGCTTCTCATTCACATGGGTGTCCGTACAAATGTGTGCAGTGAAGAAAAGGACTAAGGACAAACTCAAAAATCATAGGAATATAAAGGTATAAAATACAACCTTGGTCGCCTGTCCCTTAAATGGATTAACATTGTGAAGAACAATGATGACCATTACATTAATTCATTTACAGATTATATTTGATATACAATTGGAAACCGAATACTGCTGAGGGAGGGACACAAAAAGTCACAGGCATACACACTTTACATTTTGAACCAGGCATTACATTTACAGCCTCTTTTGTTTAAGAACACAAAATGAGAAAGTCACCCTTGGACTTTCAAAAGTGCTGCAATGGCCTACTAATGCGAAATTACAGCATCAAGTTTACCTATGCTAAATTTGACCGGGTGGCTTCTGGTGCTCGGCACGTCACTTAATTGTCAACAATGGGGCTTGTGAGTCTGCCACATGTTGGCGCTGTCTGTCTATTTTAGAGATGACCACAACAACTGTCATTGATTAATTCAATATACATTAAAAGTACTATTGCCTGCTGCCCAAGCCATTCTTATAGCTTTGGGGGCCTGGAATAGTCTGAAATTTCACGTTTGAACATTTGAATCTCTTCCTCTGCAGTTCATTAGAGCAAATGACACAGCAGAAGCCACTATCTAAGATTCCTAGATTACACTCCGAGTTCTTCAACAAGATAAAACTCAGCAACCTGGGAAAGCCCCACTTGCTATGTTTTGATTAGTAATAGAACTCTAATGAGCACTGAGAGACGATCACTTCCTAGTGACATCTTTATTGACGTCTTATGTCCAAAAACTTACGTCAAGCAAGGCACCTTTCAGATATAAATATTACCAACGTTGCCTTAAGCTAACGCTGCCTCAACTACATCGATGATAGCGATGGTGTGGTGAACATAGGAGCAGAACAGCTGTCCCTTACAGAGCCCAGCAGATACAAGCTGCCCCCGGACGCTGTCTCTCCTCCTCCTCGACGCGCTGAGAGAGACGCTGTCTTTTCTCCTGCCGAGAAAATCCAGCTCCGGCGTTTCCAGCCTACTCTTGCGAGTGACTGGGATATCGAGTCCTGGAAGGAGATACAAGACCTCCAACATTCTATTTCAGAGGTATGGTGTTGACTAAACCCTTAGAGAGAATTCTTGAAGCAAACCTTGGCAAAACCAACTTTACTAAAACTGCTACTTACTTACTCCCTCCCAAGTATTAGGCTTAGGTCAAGTACACTGGGGTAGGCGTAGTTAGAAGCACCAGTTGAGTACGTTAGCTAAATGTATATATGAATGTATATATTTTATTCCTTTTAACCATTGTATGGCTAAGAAACCATATCAATGCCTTTACAGTATTATTTCGCAATCCTCATTTTACTGTACGCACTTTTTATAATAACTAGTCTTGCAATTGTGGCAATTCATTTCTGTTGCACGAGAAGAAAGACTGTTCAATAAATAATACCTTTTATTGAAAACACCCGACTCTCTATTCTCTGCATCTTGGTGAAAGTAATCTGCACAACTGACTGAGTAAAATAACTGTCTATTGTTTCACACGACTCTAGAGATTGACTCTTATTCTAAGGAGCAAAGTTGTCATGCTTATGCGGTTGTTGGAAAACTGAATCCCTTCTTGTCTGTACCAGGGAAGCTGATCACTTCCTATTCAGTCAAGAAAGTTTCCCATGACTTCTGAGCTAGTTGGTAACAAACCCAATTAAGTTTAGCATAGTCAGTAGAGACCTGGAAGACTGCACTTCTACGTCTATACTATTGTTTATGTTATTCCAATGCGCAGGGCCTATTGGGAAAATAGGAACTACACTACAGTGTCAGGGTTAGTAGTTGTGATGTTGCTATGATTGGCAGCACGACAGGACAATGCGTGGTGCATCCTGAAGTGGCTGCCTGTCATGGCATATAGTTGCTCAAGTGCCAGGGTTAGTAGTTGTGATGTTACTATGATATGCAGCACGGCAGGAGTAATGTGTGGTGCAAACTGAAATAGCCGCCTGACGTCAGTCCTGGCATATAGTTTTCTACACATTAAGCACTTAACGTTTGAAATCTGTGAGGTCTGTGGGCACAGCTGGGCCTCTGTTAGGCCAATGATATTTTATTTGGGCATGTTGGATGTCGTTCATGCTCGGGTCTCAAAGTAGGTGGGCAGTTACATGGGAAGAGCTCCTTGCTGTAATCAGCGCATGAATCTAACGCATGTTTAATGAAGGCACAGCATAGCACAAGACCTGCATAATTACACAAATCCTCCAGTTACCTTCAATATACCTGCACGCCCATTTCTCACACTTCCACCACCTCCCCTTGTTGCTGCACCACAAGATGAGTGCTACCCTTCCTTATGGTGCGGGTCCTCTTTGTAAGATGAGGCTGGATTTGGTGCGGGCTATAAGGTGGATAACTGTTTTTGCATGAAGCAAACAATAAGTTGGCATGTGAGCTTGTTCTTTATGACAATTGGAGAGTGCACTGATTATCTGTGTCTTTATTTATCTTGCATGGTATCTGTCTGCGATAACTGGGAGTTGAACCGTGCTGTGAAGGTGGCATCTTGGTCGCAGGAAGATGAACCAGACAATCCAGATGAAGTATGTGCAGCAGGTGCGCCAAGTATGGGGAGAGAGCTAGGAGGATAACTGAGGTGCCAGCATACATAAGTGAAAGGCTACCAGGTCACGCATTGTTTTGGTTGGTATTGGTAAGGCAACCTGAATTTTATGTTAGCAGGAAGGTATTTAGAAATCCCTGCACTCAAGGATACATTTCTCACACACATGACCCAAAAGTAAGTATGGGCGAAATTTGCGAATTCGCCCTCCGCGAATTCGCGCGAAATCGAATTTGCATTCCTCAAAATCCGCAAATTTGTGCGAATTTGCGGATTTTTGTTTTTTTGCGTGTTCGCGGGGCATTTTGCGTGTTCGCGGCCCCTTGCATGGCGAAGTTACCCATGTTGTGTATGGGCACAGCACCCTCTGGTTCACCACAGCCACCCTCTGGTTCATCACTGCCACCTTCTGGTTCACCACTGCCACCCTCTGCTTCACCCCTGCCACCCTCTGGTTCACCCCTTCCACCCTCTGGTTCACAACTGCCACCCTCTGGTTCATCACAGCACCCTCTGGTTCACCCCTGCCACCCTCTGGTATAGCACTGTCACCCTCTGGTTCACTACTGCCACCCTCTGGTTCACGACTGCCACCCTCTGGTTCATCACAGCATCTCTGGTTCACCCCTGCCACCCTCTGGTACAGCACTGTCACCCTCTGGTTCACTACTGCCACCCCATGGTTAACCACTGTCACCCTCTGGTTCAGCACTGCCACCCTCTGGTTCACCACCATCACCCTCTGGTTCACCCCTGCCACCCTCTGGTTCACCACTGCCACCCTCTGGTTCATCACAGCACCCTCTGGTTCACCCATGTCACCCTCTGGTACAGCACTGTCACCCTCTGGTTCACCACTGACACCCTCTGGTTCACGACTGCCACCCTCTGGTTCATCACAGCACCTCTGGTTCACCACTGCCACCCTCTGGTTAACCACTGTCACCCTCTGGTTCAACACTGCCACCTTCTGGTTCACCACTGCGACTCTCTGGTTCACCACTGCCACCCCCTGGTTCATCACTGCCACCCTCTGGTTCACCCCTGCCACCCTCTGGTTCAACACTGCCACCCTCTGGTTCAGCACTGTCACTCTCTGGTTCACCCCTGCTACCCTCTGATTCATCACGGTCACCCTCTGGTTCATCACTGCCACCCTCTGGTACCCACTCCCACCCTCTACCCAGACCTTTTGTGATGCAGCGGCAGCACAAAAGATGCGCCTTGGTGCTGGGTATTAACAACGTGACGTATCTGAGAGATGCGTCAAGTTGTAAAACCCTGCACCATCAGGAGGCGTTCCGGCGCAGGGGAAGGCGTTCCTGCGCAGGAACGCCTCCTAAAAGTGGCTGAGTGAAATCTACAAGAATTCACTCAGTCACTTTTAGGCCAATGCTGCGTCAAAACCCTGCGCCTGCTTGAAGCAGGCGCAAGGCTTGATGCAGCATTGGGGAGATAGGGCCTCCCAGAGCATTGCTGGAGCTGCGTCGCAAGCTCGACGCAGCTCCAGCAATGCACTGCTTTTACGGCACAGATGCGTGACGCATCTGTGCCGTTTTGTCCACATTGTGCGCCCCATTATAAATGCGGCGCACCCTGGGTGGTGGAGCTGCGGCGCACAATAACTGGCGCATCCCTGGGGATGCGCCAGTTATTGTAAATCTGCCCCTATACATTTAGCCAACGAGGGAGCACTTACTGTCAGGACTGATCAGGTTGTCCCTCGATGCTCACTTCTAGTTCCCGTTTTCAGAATCAGAAATGGATATTCTGTGTTACATTCTCCATGGGGTTGGACTCAGAGACTTGCCAGAACCTTTGGTAAACATCACCCATTAGATTAGAATTTTCGGACCTCCTGGCTGTTGTTCCACGCTTGTCTATAAGTTAGCGTTCTAGTTGTTTTCCCCTTTCCCAGCTGACAACGGTTTGATGAAGCGCAAGCGATTAGAATGCTGCGCACTTCAACCGTCGCGCTGACTGAGAAGCAGCCCTTTTCTTCAGTCTGCGTTTCCTCAGCGTATTCCTGAGTCCCTGAGAGTTTCGTCAGGGCTTCCAATTTGAGTCTTCACCTTCGCTCGCATTCCTGTATTCCTGCGGGGAAGGTTCCAGTTTGTTTAAGGTAGCAGTTGCCCTTTCTCTCTCTTTCGGTTCAGCGAGAGAGCCCGGGTAAGAAACAGAATTTGTACTAGCAGCTCAGGGAGTGTGTTCTGCTTCTTTAGATCTCCTTCTGAGATTATTCAATTCCTATTTTTACCCATGAGTTCTGGGTTCAGGACTTGACACCAGAGACTTTCTAATTCATTCCCGAAGCAAGTACCAGATATCGTTTCTCCTAGTGTCTCAGGTATTGAACTGTCAGTGAAGCAAGTGTATTCCATATTCAGTACCAGAGTTCAGAAAGTGTATTTCAGAATTCATATCACCAACGAACATTTATGAAGCAGTCCAAGATCAGCATCAGTTGCCAGTATCTATAAAGAACATGTTCATTGTCTTCAAGTAAATATAAATATATATATATATATTTGTGCTTACCACCACATTGAGTATCTTCCTTTTATGGTGACATGGTGCAAAGGATTTAGTGAATACAGAAGAACCTTCACTACAAGCCTTCAACGACTCCCTTAAGACTCCAACTCAATTAGAGAGTGGCTAAATTTTACACACATTAAGGTAGGCTAAGGTCTTTGGAGGTATTAGAAAGGTTAGTGTGTTGGATGGTTGTTTATTGTTCCCTTATCTTGCAGGAAGTCAACCACCAGAAGAAAATAGAAGACTTCAGTGTGTGTGGCAGTCTCTCTTGTTTGTTGTCCCATTCCCCTTTCCCCCGTATCTCAGTGCTCAGTTTGACTGGGACCTGGGGTGTAGGGGAGTTGGGAACTAGCGTCTCATCTCCTTGGCTGTATTGTTCCAGCGGAGCTACAATTCAGGTACTGCTTCTGACACTTACTGATTAGACAGTAGAAAGTACTCCAGTTGAGTAGAGGCATTGCACAAAAAGGTGGCATCTTCGTGGACAAACATGCAGGGCGGGATTCATTCTGCCCCCTGTTAGACTAATTTTTTGTGCCCTTCTGCCCTATGTTAGCCTCATTTTCCCCTTGTTTTTCTGCCCTTCTGCCCTCTGTTAGACTTGTTTTTTGTGCCCTTCTGCCCTCTGTTATTCCCTTGTTTTTTTGCCCTTCTTCCCTCTGTTAGACTCGTTTTTTGTGCCCTTCTGCCCTCTGTTAGACTCGTTTTTTGTGCCCTTCTGCCCTCTGTTAGACTCGTTTTTGTGCCTTTCTGCCCCGTTAGACTAGTTTTTTTGTGCCCTTCTGCCCTCTGTTAGACTCGTTGTTCCCTTGTTTTTCTGCCCTTCTGCCCTTTGTTAGACTGCTTTTTGTGCCTTTCTGCCCTCTGCATCACCACATCATCACTCAGCGCTACCCCAGCATCACTCAGCACTACCACTTTATCACTCAGCACCACCAAATTATCACTCAGCACCACCACAGCACCACTCAGCGCCACCACAGTATCACTCAGCGCTACCACAGCATCACTCAGTGCCACCACATTATCACTCAGCACCACCACAGCACCACTCAGCACCACCACAGCATCACTCAGCACCACCACAGCATCACTCAGCACCACCACAGCACCACTTAGCACCACCCCAGCATCACTCAGTACCATCCCAGTATCACTCAGCACCACCACAGCACCACTCAGCATCACCACAGCACCACTCAGTACCATCCCAGTACCGCTCAGCACCACCCCAGCATCACTCAGTACCATCCCAGTATCACTCAGCGCCACCCCAGCATCAATCTGCGCAACCATTCAACAACAACTGGTTCAAATATGTTCTCTCAATGTTTCAAACTTTATTACAAATGTCACAAAAAGATGTTAATATTTCACTTCTGTTCTTGGATTTTCGTCACAATAAAATACACTAAACATAATCTTCACAAAAGTTATTTACACAAGTTTAATATCGATACAGCTAAGTCACATAAATACAAAACATGTTGCATTACAAATGCTATAGGTGTCACATTTGCGAAAGTTATAAGTATTGGCATTGTAAATGACAAAGCTATTAATTTATCTATTTTCAAAACCAACACATAAATAAAAAAATTGTCATTTACAAGACCAATAGCTCAAACTTTCCTAATGCGAGACCTATTGCATTGCAAATGCTTGTTTAAGTATCTGTCAGTGCTTCCTGTTGAGGTTTAATTTTCGTGACAGGCGCCTCATTGCCTACTTGTAACTATTCTCTGACCCTGCTTCAAGGGTCAGAGCAGGGTCAGAGAATAGTTGCAAGTAGGCAATGAGGCGCCAGGAAGCACTTACAGGCTATCAGCAGCAGGTGCCCAAGTTCAAGTTAATTTCTTTGTAACCTTTTAGTAAAAGGTTACAAAAAATTAGCTTCAACTTTTGCACCTGCTGCTGTAACCCTGTAAGTGCTTGGCTGAAAATTCGTCCCCACTGATTCGCGGATTTTACTGCGATTTCGCGAGATTCGCAGATTGTGAAATCGCGGAAAATCCGCAAATTCCGCGAGCGGAACGAATTTTCAGCCCATGCTTACCCAAAAGCATGGGGTCTCGCACTGCTAAGGCACCTAGCAGCTGTTTTAAACTGTTGGTTGTTAGGCAGCTGTATCTGGCATCGTAGTAAACGCAGTTGTCATCTTGGGGCAGCTGCACAAACATAGGGTTGCTCAGGGGAATTGGTTCTCCCGCGGTCAGGATCCGGTAGCTAGTAGGGAGACACAGCTCATAGGTCGACACAGAACCTACCATCATTTAACTTGGCTAGCCTCCCCTCCCCCTCCAAATAGTGGAGGGGCGCACAGTTCCCCATTGGTTGGCTATGCCTATGAAAGTTCTTATGGGACACCCTTTCTAGGCTCCTGATTTGTAATTTTTTATGATTGACCGTCAACTATGTTATGTCACCAAATGTATTTTATTTTTATTTGGTGCAGATACATTGGCACCGAGCTTTCGGTCAGGCGCAAATTGACTCCATCAATCAAAGCCGTTTAATGCTCCTAGGTAATTTGTAGATCCCTGTGTATTCATCCCTAGGCTAGATTAAGTGATAGTACAATTGGTACGGGATTCCTATAAGGGAGCGGGCCACCAGCCGTGCCCCGGCAAATGCTTGCCGTATGCTAGGAACCAGTAATTGATAAAGGTACCGTTAACGAATTCCAGGAACAGTGTTTTACAGGATTACCATCTGACTGGGGAAAGTGCTCTGGATGCTGTGTGAGAAGATATCGCACCTTTGGGGGTATGCTTCTACTACCAATTGCTTTATGCATAGTGGAGGTCAGGAGGTATGTCAGAAGTATCTGATAGTTCTTCGGTAGAGCATGGTATGTGTCAGTCAATATTTGGTACCAACCAGTAAAAGGAAAGACCACAGTGGCCTCCAAAGTATTCCTCATATTCAAATGGCAGCAAATGTATTAACCTTGTCATGTAAACGGTCCCCTATTAACCTCAATGAGGTAAATGTGTTATCAAGGGTCAGCTCAGCAGGGGTAATGCGGCACTCACCTCACCACAAGCTAGGTATGTTTTCATATGCAATATTAGCCCAAATTCTCTAACGTCATTTCACCCAGCCCCATACAATGTAAAATAAAACTGTACTTTCATCTGGCCAGGGAAAATTATTGTAATGCTTTTACGCAGCTTTAGCTGGCGGGTCTCATTGTGATTTCGGGGGTTGCTACCACCACCACCTACCCTTTCAGCCTCCTGAGGTCAATAATGACTACCATTAAGTCAAGTATCAACAGACATCTGTTATTCAGAACAAACATACCTTTCAGGATAACAGCCTGCTCAAATATGTGTTATGTTTAGAACATACGTACAGGTTTCTAGGGCAAAAGCCACAGGTTCATGCTACAATGGGATAGTCAGAGATCTGAAGGGCCAGTTCCAGCAGCATGGGTACCATAACTTGGTCAAAAACAATAACTCTGGTTCTGCAAAGGGAGATAGCAGTACCCCACCCACCTCAAGTTCACCCAGACGTCGAGGGAGAAACAGATTATGGGACGTTAACAAACCTCAAAGTTGTATCTGTGGGTTTAATGCATGTGTATCTCTTGGCGTATGTCTGGGTAGAGCCATTCTCACTTAGAGGCATGTTTATGTTAAAACGCTGGCTGACAAAGTGTATTAAATCTATCTACATTTTCCTCTCCGGCATCCCAGCAATACTTCCAATCTGGGTGCTGGGTCATCCACAACTGGGTGGGTGCACTGCTACGGCTACACAACATCCAGTCAAAGTTCATAGTTATACTGGGATTGGATTCTGTCCAGACTCTCCTCCTATTCTCACCATCCACTTGTCTGCTTCCTGGTATACATTAACAGAAGTTTGGCACAGGGCTACTCATGCCCGGGCGGGGACAGCAGCAGGGTGGCTCAGAATCTATATCCCACTTTCAGACGGTGAAGAACTTGCAGGCTGTTAGAACTGGGGGTCTCTAGTTGGCAGAGGTAGGTACCACTGTCCAAATAGGGACCCCTGCTTCTAGTCAGAGTAAGGAGGAAACACTCTTCAGATAACCCCTGCTCACCCCCTTGGTAGCTTGGCACTAGCAGTCAGGCTTATCGAAGGCAATGTGTAAAGTATTTGTACCAACATTCACAGTAACACAGTGAAAACACCACAAACTGACTCCACAACAGTTTAGAAAAATAAAGGTATTTAATCTAAACTACACAAGACCAAAACGACAAAAATCCAACATACACAGTTCAAGAATATGGTTTCAAAAGTGTTCTTAAGGTTGCGTTAAAATAATCCCCAGTTGCGCCACGTTTTAGCCAACTTTACATTTAGATGCGACAAAAGTTCCAAGTGAAAGCTGTAGCGTTGAAAAGCAAGCAATGTGTAACTCCTGAGACTCTGGGGAGGCGATGCGACAACCCTGCTGGATGCAGCGGGCGTGTTGCGGTGACTCTGGTCTGTATGGGGAGGGATGCGATACAGTGCGTCGGTTCCGGTGCACAGGTTTCGGTGGAAGCGGCTCGCAAAAGGTATGATGCGACAATCTTCGGGGCGGTGGCAATCTCCGGTGTGGCGACGATGCGCGGCTCAGTGTCGATCTTCACCTCTCGAAGCCTCTCGAGGCGATGGCTCTGCAATGACTCTCGCAGTGACGTGATGCAGTCCGCAAGCAAGCGGTACGACGATCTCACCCAGTGACGACAGGCTCTGCAACGATGCTCGCAGCGATGGGAATCTTCCTGCACCGGTCTGCTGCATCCCGCAAGCGAAGGATGCGATGACTCTGGCAGCGGCAACAGGCGCTGCGACGATCTCTACCTTCGCTGCGGCAGGAATTTCCTAGCACTGACAGGGATAAGCTCTGCAAGCGAGCGATGCGTGAAAACTTGCAGAAAGTTCTTAAAATCTTGGTTTCCAGCTTCCCAACACAGATACAACTTCCAGAGGCACCAGAATTGGCCCAAGCACTCTAGGATGGACAGAACTCTCTCAGTAGAGTTCAGGGAATCTTGTGGTGAAGTTATTTTGTTCCTGGGACTTCTTAACAGGGAGCCAGCTCTTCTTCAGGCCCTTGGAGATTCCTTCAAGCAAGGGGACACAGCACAAATCAAAGTCCTTCCCCTCTCCTTGGCAGCAAAGCAACTGCAGGTCAGTTCAGCAAAGCAACAGCAGGACAGTCTTCCTTCTTCAGTCTTCCAGCTTTCGCCTTGGAAGAGGTTCCTTCTTGATTCCAGGATGATCTAATTTTCTTTAGTCAGGGGTCCTGTACTTATACCCCTAAAAGTCTTTGTTCCCTTTGTGCAGGAGGGCTCTGAGCCCAGTCTGAACCAGTTATGGGTGTTCCTTGAGCACTTTGTTTTCCTGGCTTCTCCTTTCCTTTCAGAGAGAGGAGCAGGGTCGTCAGCCGCCCAGCAGGAGGTGGAGCCAGCATTGTGGAAGGCAGGCACAGCCCTATTCAGGCCCAGGTGCTAATCCTTCCCACCACTCAAGATGCATATGCAGTCATTCAGCCTAGGGCTGACTCAACCAGCCTCCTGGGGGCTCCCCAGCCCCTGTCACTCTCAAACCAGACAGTCAATTCACAAACAGGCCAAGGCACACAGAAAGGTCAGACAAGAGAACAGCCACTTTTTAAAAGTGCTGTTCTCAAGCACAGGATTTAAAAACAACCTTTCCTAAAAGATGTGTTATTCTGAGTTCAGGGATACCAGCTTTTTATGTCCTATCTTGCTCCTATGGGAAAATATCCTGGTAGCCACTGTAGGCAGCATTCCCCATGATAGCCTATGGGCAAGATAGCCTTACAATAGTGAAAAACAAAAATGGTTGTAATTCGCTACCCGAGCATGTCACCTACACTAGTACATGCTCGCCTTTCACATACACTGCACCCTGGCCAAGGGGGTACCTTGGGCCTTCCATAGGGGTGACCAATGTGTAGAGAAAGGGAAGGGTTAGGCCTGGTCAGTGGGGACACTGACCAGGTGGACATGGCCGTTCATAGACTGCACACAGGCACTGCGGTGGCAGGCCTGAGACACCATTTTAGGGCTACTCATGAGGGTGGCACAATTAGTGCTGCAGGAACACTAGTAGCATTTGTATCACCAGCCCTGGCACACCCAGTGCACTGTATTCAGGACTTCTTGGTGATACAAATATGCCAATCATGGATAACCAATTATAATAACAATTTACTCATGGAGCACTTGCACTTTGACACTGATCAGCAGTGGAAAAGTGCACAAAGCATCTAAACCAGCAAAAACGAAATCCAGCACAGCGTCAAAAATACAGGAGGTAGAGGCAAAAGGACAGGGGAAACCACGCCAAAGATGCCAGGACTAACATGTATCCCCTCCAGCTGAAAGTGGGGAGAACTGCCCACCCTCTTGGGAGTTCTCTTCACTAAGGAGGAAGAATCTGGACAGACCATCAGCGTTGGCATGTTCTGTACCAGTGCGGTGTTCCACCGTAAAGTCCATTCCCTGTAGGGAGATGGACCACCTCAGCAGTTTTGGGTTCTCCCCCCTCATCTGCATTAACCATCTGAGGGGCCTGTGGTCTGTCTGAACACGGAAGTAAGTGCCAAACAGGTAGGGCCTCAGCTTCTTCAGACCCCAGACCACAGCAAAAGCTTCCCTTTCAATTGCACTCCACCTCCGTTCCCTGGGGAGTAGCCTTCTACTAATGAAAGCTACAGGTTGGTCCCAGCCCTCGTTGATCTGTGAGAGTACTGCTCCCACACCATGCTCTGAAGCGTCTGTCTGCACTATGAACTCACTGGAGAAATCAGGTGCCTTGAGCACAGGTGCTGTGCACATGGCAGTCTTCAGGGCATCAAAAGCAGTTTGGCAGGCTTCGGTCCAATTCACTCTCCTGGGCTGCTTCCTTGAAGTCAGCTCTGTCAAGGGGGCAACGATGGTGGCATATCCCTTGACAAACCATTGGTAATACCGGGTGAGACCTAAAAAGGCTGTCACCGGTTCTGGAATGAGGCAGGGGTGTTCTTCAACCCAAAGGGCATGACTCGGAACTGGAAGTGCCCCCCTGGTGTTGAGAAAGCAGACCTCTCTTTGGCCCCCTCAGTTAAGGCAATCTGTCAGTACCCAGAAGTTAAATCAAACATACTGAGGTACTGGGCAGCTCCCAACTGATCCACAAGCTCATCAGCTCTGGGGATGGGGTGTGCGTCAGTCTTCGTGACTGCATTGAGCCCACGAAAGTCCACACAGAACCGGAGTTCTGGAGTGGCACCGGGCGCAGCAGCTTTTGGCACTAAGACCACTGGGCTAGCCCAGGGTCTGCTGGAGGGCTCAATCACCCCTAGCACCAACATCTTGGACACCTCTTCCTTGATGCTGGCCCTGACCTTGTCAGCTACCCTGTACAATTTCTGTTTCACAGGTAAACTATCTCCAGTGTCCACATCATGGACGCACCAATTGGTGACACCTGGGGTCAGGGAGAACAGGGAGGCAAACTGACCCAACACTTGGCGACAGCCCCTCTGCTGCTCTGGGGTCAGGGTGGGCAAGAGGACCACACCATCCACTGACCCGCCTTGCTCCTTGGCTGCCGGGAGGTCAGGAAGAAGGTCACTTTCCTCTTCCATTCCAGCATCTGTAGCCAGGAGCGTTGTCACTTCAGACCTCTCAAAGTGGGGTTTGAGGCAGTTCACATGCAAGACTCTCAGGGGCTGCCTGGGAGTCTTCAAGTTAACCAGGTAGGTCACTTCGCTCTTTCGCTCTACCACCTTATATGGCCCAGTCCACTTGTCTTGGAGCTCGCAAGGCTCCATTGGCGCCATCACCCACACTTTCTGCCCAGGTTGAAATTCGACCAGAGTGACATTACGGTCGTACCATTGTTTCATTTCTTCCTGGCTAGCTTCAATGTTCTACTGAGAGAGTTTCCTGAAGTGTTGTGTCTGGTGGCGGAAGGCCAGCACGTAGCTGAACACATCCTGGGGGGTTTTCCCACTGAATTTCTCCCACCCCTCCTTCACCAGTGTGAGAGGTCCTCTAACAGGGTGGCCATACTGGAGTTCAAAGGGACTGAAATCTAAGGACTTCTGAGGCACCTCCCTGTAGGCAAACAACAGGTATGGTAGAAAGACGTCCCTCTTCCATCTCATGGGCTCCGCTTGGCCCATAATCATACCTTTCAGGGTGAGGTTGAACCTTTCAAACAACCCATTTTCTTGAGGGTGGTAAGGAGTGGTGAACTTATAAGTTACCCCACACTCCTCCAACAGAGACTTCATGTACCTAGAGATGAAGTTGGTACCCCGGTCGGAGGCCACCTCTCTGCGGAACCCCACATGGGAAAAGATCCCAACTAATGCCCAGCCCACCACGGGGTCTGTGATTGTCCTGGGAGGAATAGCTTCCGGGTACTGGGTGGCATGGTCTATCAAGACCAGGATGAACCTGTGGCCTAAGGTTGTCTTGGGGTCTAGGGGCCCCATGATGTTGATTCCCACCCGCTCGAAAGGGGTGCTCACCACAGGGAAGGGTCGGAGGGGTACCTTGCACTTCCCTCTGCTCTTGCCACTGGCCTGACATGTTTGGCAAGATCTACAAAATGTCCCTACGTGCTTCCTCATCTGGGGCCAGTAGAAGGGGGTGACAAGCCTCTGGAAGGTCTTGTCTTGCCCCAGATGTCCTGCGAGAGGCACGTTGTGAGAAGTAGGCCTGGCATATGAAGTCCACTAGTTCTTGTGGGCACCTAGCACCAGTCTAATCGACCCTTATTGATGGTGGTTGTAAATTAAACCTTATAGAAAGCTATCCTATTAGTAGCATGAACCAGCAGTCTTCAGGCTAAGACTTCAGTAGGCGAGTTAAGCAAGTTGTTTTACCATATATAATCCCTTGAATACCAAATGAAAGGAAACCACACAAGGTATATATCAAATATATATGTATTTAATCTAAACACAACCCCTCTGCACTCTTTATGAGGTCAGAGGTAAAAATACAATGCAAGTCACACAGTTAATACACAATAAGTTGCACAGTATATGTTATGCCCTAGGGGCCTCACTAACCATATACTAAGAAAGTGGTATAAGTACCATGTGAGAGTTAGAAAGCAGGTCTAGGGCCTGTAGAATCGCTGGGGCTACACGAAGCAACCAAGGATTAAGAAGTAGGAGACCCACGGGAGTCGCATGCAGTGTCTAAGCACAGGCGCAGGCTCCCATTGACTTTCTAAGGAGTTTGTAAAAGTTACAAAGTTACAAGGTAAGGACACTTCTGGATGGACTAGGACAGAGAACTTTTAGACTTAGACACTAGGAGGGCCAATGCCCTCAAGACTGCCAGAGTACTCGTGTTACCTCACCCACGGAAGCCGGGTGCGTAGGTGTCTTTTGATGTCGAGTTTCGTAGTCGTTTTCTATGGAGAGCTGCAAAGAAGTGCTACAGGCGGCCAGAGGAAACCATTCTCTGGACCCCATCCCCAGTGCCATTGCCATTGACTTCTATACCCATTCCCTTTCCTATTGGACCACTCTGGTCAACCTCTCCGTCTGTCAAGACCCCCTTCCTGTCTTCTTCAAAACTGGGCAGGTCACCCCTCTGCTTAAAAAACCCACTGCTGATGCGAATGACCTCAACAACTACTGCCCCATGAGCAATCTACCCTTTCTTGCGAAGATCACAGAAAGATGTGTAGCGAAACAACTCTCTCGTCATATCAAGGACAATGATCTTCTTGAAAATTGTCAGTCCGGCTTCATCCAAAACTGCAGCACTGAAACAGCCCTACTGCAAGTGGTTGATGACGGGCTGAGGATACTCGATTCGGGGGGGGTCCTGTCTCCTAATTCTCCTTGACCTTTCTGCAGCCTTTGACACTGTCAATCACAACACCCTCCTCAACACTCTTCAACAGAAAATGTACATGGAGGGCGGCACTGTCTTAAATGGTTTGCTTCCTTCCTCTCTGATAGATCCCAAATGATCAAAATAGCGAACAGTCTTTCATCTCCTGTGGCGGTTGGTCAAGGTGTTCCTCAAGGCTCTATACTTGCACCCACATTGTTCAATCTCTATTTAGAACCACTGGAAAATCTCCAAAGTAAATCCGGGATCCACTATCATCTCTATGCAGACGACACTCAAATCTATCTCAAGGTTGCCTCCACTCACAATATCTCCATCCTAAGCTGTACTCTCGACTCGATTCAAAACTGGATTTCAACTCATCAACTGATTCTGAATCCCTCCAAAACTGAATTCCTCCTCCTCTCCTCCTCACTCTCTCCTCCCCCGGTTCAATCATGGATGGATCTGATGAATCTACATAACAATAAACCCATCATTGTCGACAGCGCAAAATCCCTTGGTCTCATACTCGACAAAAAACTCAATCAAATCTCCCACATCAATTCCATTGCAAAGTCTGCTCAATACCAACTGCGCCTTCTTTGGGGAATTTGTCGCTTCTTCCTGGAGCAGGACCTTAAAACCCTGGTGCAATCGCTGGTCTTCTCCAGACTGGACTACTGCAATTCTCTTCTTACTGGACTCCCCAAATCCCACTTGTCCCCCCTTAAATCTGTTATCCATTGAGCAGCTCATTTCATTTATGGGGACAAAAGAAGCGACCACATCACACCTATGTTATCCACCCTCCGATGGCTTCCCATCGAGGCTAGAGCTATCTACAAGACTGCCTGTATCACCCACAGAGCCTTGCACTCCTCCTCTCCTCGCTACCTGGCGAATAAACTGAAACTCTCTGGAGGCTCTAGACCATCACCTAATGTGGAAAATCTACTGCTTGAACCTCCCACTTTCAAGAAGGAAAGATCGATGGCCCAATACTTTTCAGGCAACGCGGTGAGAATCTGGAATTCCCTTCAGCCTTAGCTCCGGACCACCACCCAGGCCTTCAAAACGGACCTCAAAGTTCTCCTCCTCCAAAGACACCTCCAAAAGTAATTCACGCCCTCTCTATTATCTGAAGGAAGACCTCCCATTACTGAAAATTCTATTCTCCATGACTATGGAAGTGCCTTCCCGGTGTGTTCTTGTGGTTGGAGTGTTTGTAATTTATTGCAGTATTATCCTTGTACCTGTGTTTGGTACTCTTTTGTAACATGCACACGCCACTTTTCTCTTGTAACACACTGTTTGCTACCTCTCACATTTTGTTTGCTTTTGATACTTGCACAAGTGCCACCATTGCCTACGTAACGTTTGTTCTTGTGCCTGAGTGTCTAGCATATATTGCAAGTATTATACATGTAATTGTACTTTGTTTTCCCTTGTAACTTGCAGACACTTGTCACTTTTTCCTCCTGTAATGCACTGTTTGCTACCTCATGTATTTTGTTTGTGCACAATTGTCACTTTCACCTCATGTAACTTAACGTCTGCTTTTGTAATTTGTTCACTTGTAATTTTCTCCTCATGTATCATTACTGTTCCTATTGTGAAGCGCTCTGACACCTTCGGGTAAAGTCCGCTCTATATTAAAATGCATAAAAAATAAATAAAAAAATAAGGTGTTTGGATATCTTTTTCATGTACTGTGCCATCCTGGAGCGGAGACCAAGTACATAATCCACAATGTCCTGTTTGGAGGTAACTCCCATCCCTCCTTCACCAGACACAGGGGTCCTCTTACAGGGTACCCAAACAGAAGTTCAAAAGGGCTCTAGCCAACCCCCTTCTGTGGGACCTTTCTGTAGGCAAACAAAAGGCAGGGCAGCAGGATGTCCCATCTTTGCCTAAGCTTTTCAGGTAAACCCTTGATCATGCCCTTCAAGGTCTTGTTAAATCTCTCCACAAGACCATTGCCCTGTGGATGATAGGGTGTGGTGAACTTGTAGCTCACTCCACACTCCTTCCACATAGCAGTCAAATATCCAGACATAAAGTTTGCACCTCTGTCTGAGACAACCTCCTTTGGAAAACCCACTCTTGAGAAAACTCCCAGGAGGGCTCTTGTAAAACAGAAGGTGCTGTTGTGGTCCTTAGGGGAATAGCTTCTGGGTATCTGGCGGCATGATCCACTACCACCAGAATAAACCTGTGCCCAGAGGCTGTTTGTGGATCCATTGGTCCAACAATGTCAATCCCTACAGGTTCAAAGGGAACCCCCACCACAGGTAGTGGTATTACGGAGGCCTTTGTGGTGCCACCTGATTTGCCACTAGTTTGGCAGGTGACACAGGAGTGACACAACTCCTTGCTGTCTTCTGACATGCGAGGCCAGTGAAAGTGAGGGACAAGCATGTCCCAAGTCTTGTTCTGGCCAAGATGTCCTGCAAGGAGAATATCATGGGCTAGTGTGAGAAGGAAGCCCCTGAATGCAATAGATATGACCAACCTCCTGGAAGCACCAGGCTTGGGGTCTCTAGCCTCTGAATACAGGAGCCCATCATCCCAAAAGACTTTGTGTGTCATGAATCGCACTGTCATGAATCGCGGACATGAACATTTTCTGCTCTACATTGAGCAGTTATTATCCCAACAAGAAACCCACCCCTGTCCCGTGCACCCAGCACGCCAAATATAGTGTATGTGAAATATTGCATAAAGTATTGATGACATGATACTTCAGTTGTAAAAGATGTATGAGGAACTTTGCATTAGTGTTGTTGGTTTATGCCAATCTTTGAAATAATTTGTCATATGTCATGTTTATTTTCTTGCTACAAATCTGCTAAATCGTTGTTATCAGTAATTGCAAGCATAAGATAATAATCATAGATTAGTGCTTAAGTTTTAGAAGCATGAACCATGCAGCCGGCTGAGGACGGGCTGAAGAAACTCCCTAAGACGAACACGCACGCTGCCAAACGGTGCGCAATGTGTCAGCATCTCTTAGGGTGTGGCTCGGCTATAAAAAGCCACACCCAAAGCTTCCCGACGCTTCGCCTCCTGCCGCGCCCTTGAGAACACATCTTGGAGCGCCCTGAGACCCTGAACACCAGCCTCCGCCCGGAGTTCGCCGAAAAGCTGCATCTCTCTGCTTGACTTCCAGCACGTGTTTCTACAAAGGAAAAGAAACAAAAGCTAAGTGAAACCTTTTTTCATAGTTTGTTTTAAGGCGCCCAACGCAAGCAAGCAACAAAGTATTAAAAGACTAGAACTTACCTGAAAGGATTCTTCGAGGACACTCCGTGCTTCTGTTTAAAGGGACAGTTTGTTTTCTTTTCTAAAGAGTGCTTTGAGAAAGAATCAAAGTACAGAACTTTGTGGACAATAATTGAGATCAGAGAATTTTGCCAATTGTTTCTTGTTTAGAGTTGATTCTATTTAGGTTGCGGAGTCAAGAGAAGACTTAACAGAGTACACTGTGTAAGTGATATGTACAAGTTTAGGAGTAATGTTTTTTCATTGTGAAAAGAACTGAAGAAAAGGGAGTAACTTATTTATTAAAAATTATTTCTTCTTAGGAGAAAGGACCTGGCATCTTCTTTCTGGTTTCAACCCTCTCAACAACCTACACTACCACAACTCTCCACGACGACAACACGGACGCGACGCTTAGATTCTTATTGAAGCAGGTAGGCTTTTAGAAATAAAAGAAAGAGATTTAAAAGAATAGATGTAGGTTATTAGAGTGAAACTGAAGGGATAAAAGTTACAGAAGTTTCTTTGTTGCCTCGCAGGTCGACAACCCAGAAACAGGTAGCGTCCACTATCCGGCCTTCCTCCCTCTTTTCTATTGGATTACCTAGGTGTTCTAATCAATCACTAGGTGTTGCCTAGAATTCAGGGAAGTTGGTCCATAACGTCTCTGCGAAATCCATCTACAAGCAACTCGCAGGTAAGAGTGCTTGTAACCTTGACAGAAGGCGAAGCCCACGACTATTATTTCGCCCAGACGTTATGGATCCTTCTGTCTCGAATTCTCTGCAAGACATTGCAAACATCCTAACTGCAATACAAGAAGAAAATGCTGCCCTTCGTAGAGTTATGACTCAAATTCAAAACAGTATTCAATCAGGTCCTAGTACTTGGAATTTTTCTCCAACTCAGAAATCAGTACTGAAACCAGCAACTTTTCAGCCTGGGTTTCAAACCCTGCATTCTGGTTCTAGTTCTTCTACAGCGCCAACTCAAATTCAAGTAGTCACACCAGTACCTGTCCCCTTAGCACAACCAGAAAGGTTTTATGGAGATAGCAATAAGTTTTCTATTTTCTTGAATCAATGTCATCTTCATTTTATTGCTAAACCAGCAGCCTTTCCTGATGACTCCTCCAAGATAGCTTTCATTTTGTCTTATTTAGGTGGAGACGCAGCGCTGTGGTCAGTATCAATAGTAGAGCGAGATGACCCTATCCTTTATGATCTTAGACACTTTAAGAACACAATGAAAAAGTTGTTTGCTAAGCATGTGTTTGTTCAGTCTGCTGATCACGAGTTGCTACATTTGAAACAGGGATCTTCAGACTTATTACATTACATATCCCAGTTTAACAGACTAGTTATAGAAGCTCGCTGGCCCGAAGAAAAAAAGAGTGTCTCTTTTCTACAAGGGTCTTAAAGATGAGCTTAAAGATATGATTACACAAATGTTAGACCCACCAGATGATATAGAGAATTTCATAGATTTAGTGGTGAAACTAAATCATCGTTTGTCAGAACGAAAAGGAGAAAAAGGAAAAGCTGAACTTAAGGTATTTTCTTTTAAAGAAAGAACTAATACGGTAAAAGCAGACCCCACCCCTAAGATAGATTTAGGAGAACCTATGCAAATTGGAACTATTAAAGGACCTTTGACTAGAGGAGAAAAATGAATCAATGTCTTTATTGCGGGAAGGCAGGGCATTTTGTTAAGGAATGTCCAGTTCGCCCAAATAAATTTAAAAGCAAGAGCTCTGAGGTAGCTTTAGTACAGCAGTCAGAAAACTAACTGGCTCGACAAATCAAGAGGTCAGATTGTCGAGTATGTTAACTAGCGTGGCCTCTATAACCCCTGAGATAACTTCTCATCATCTCAGCATAAAAGTTTCTTTACAGTCTTTTTTAGGAAGGGAAAAGGTTTGGACTGTTGACGCATTAATAGACTCAGGGGCCACAGGCAATTTTATTGACACCTGCTTTTTAAAAGAGTTAGATTTTAAAATAGAGTCTAAAGAACATTCGGAGGTAGTTAAAGCCGTAGATGGTAAATAATTATCATCTCGACTGATTCAATTTCACACAGAAACGCTCTTGATGACTTGTTTAAGTAAACATGAAGAAAAAATAACTTTTGACATTATAGATGCCCCTCAGTTCCGTTTGATTCTAGGTATACCCTGGCTCTTGAAACATAATCCAAAAATTGACTGGATAAAGAAAACAGTGTTATTTGATTCAGAATTTTGTCAAGCTTCTTGTTTACTATCTTCAGACTTAAAGTTACAAGTTCAAGGTAGTAATTTCCCTTTACAGCCTAAAAGTGTATTGTTGTTGGAAGGAGTTCCAAAAGAATATGCAGATCTTCATGACGTGTTTGATTAAAAAAAAGGCTAACACATTACCACCTCATAGAGATTACGATTGTCGAATAGATCTTGTACCGGGGGCTACCTTACTATGTAGTCGAATATATGCTCTCACTGAGAAAGAGAATGAACACTTGAGAGAATATTTAGATGAGTATTTGGCCAACGGTTTTATTCGACATTCGAAGTCACCAGTATCCTCCCCTCTCTTTTTTATCCCAAAAAAGGGAGGTGAATTGCGTTCTTGTATTGACTATCGAGCTTTGAATATTATTACCATCAAGAACAGATATCCTCTTCCTTTGATTCCGACTTTAATAGATCAGTTAAAAGATGCCACCATTTATACTAAATTGGACTTACGAGGAGCTTACCATTTGGTGAGAGTACGAAGCGGAGACGAATGGAAAACATCCTTTCGAACGAAATTTGGTTTGTACGAATACCAAGTCATGCCATTCGGACTCTGCAATGCTCCTGCAGTATTCCAGTTTTTTATAAATAAGGTTTTGAGGGATTTTTTGGATATTTGCTGCATTGTATACATAGATGACATTCTTATCTATTCTAAAAACACCACCGAACATGTAAAACAAGTAAGAGCTATTCTTCGAAAACTTCTTGACAATTCCTTGTATATAAAACTTGAGAAAAGCACGTTTCATACCACTAAAGTAGAGTTTTTAGGGTATGTCTTAAGTCCAAAAGGTATCGAAATGGATACAAAGAAAATTCAAGCTGTTCTTGATTGGCCAAGTCCCTCCTCAGTAAAGCAAATTCAAAGTTTTTTAGGGTTTGCTAATTTTTATAGACGTTTTATCTGTAACTTCTCTCACATAATTACCCCAATAACTAGACTGTTAAAGAAGAACGTAAAATTTGAATGGAAAAAAGAGGCTGAAGAAGCCTTTCAAATTCTTAAAGTAAAGTTTACTACAGCACCTGTACTGATGCATCCTGATACTTCCCATCCTTTCATTGTGGAAGCTGATGCCCCTCAGCTTGCCATTGGGGGGAATCTTATCTCAAAGAGACTGGTCAAATGCATCCAATCGCATATTACTCAAGGAAACTCACTCCTACTGAACAAAATTATGGATCGCTGACAAGGAATTGTTAGCCATAAAAGCAGTTTTCGAAGAATGGCGTCATTACTTGTTAGGAGCTAAACATCCTGTAACAATCTATACAGATCATAGGAATTTACAATTTTTGCGTTCTGTAAAAGCTCTCACAGCTAGACAATTACGATGGACGTTGTTTTTTAATGATTACAATTTCATAATCACTTATCGTCCTGGGAAAGAAAATTTAAAAGCAGATGCTCTGTCTCGCTTGGGATTTGTAACTGAAAAAGATTGCACTCCTGAAGAAATTCAACCAGTATTGTCTGATCACTGCTTTAAAGTAGGTGTAATCATTACTGATGTAATAGAAGACATAAGATAAAAGAAAAATCAATGGAAGAATGGCATAACTTATATTCTTTGTTACACAGGAAATATGATTTACTGTATATGAATGAACAAATTTTTGTACCCACCCAAGAACTCCAAAAAGAGGTGATACAATCCCATCTTGACACATTAATGTCGGCACATCCAGGAGTTACTAAGACTAGTCAATCAATAAAAAGAAGATTTTGGTGGCCCTCTTTGCTAGGTGATGTTAAAACTTATATCGAGACTTGCGTGGTTTGCTCTCAAAATAAAACACTACATCAATCTCCCAGTGGTCTCTTACTTCCTCTCCCAATTCCACATCAACCTTGGCACACAGTGTCCCTTGACTTCATAGTTGATCTCCCTAAGACCAAAGAAGGTTTTAATACAATTTTAACAGTGGTTGACCATTTTTCTCGAATGGCCCATTTTATTCCGTTAAAGAAAATCCCTTCAGCCAAGGAGTTAACTCAGACATTCTCTAAAGAAATAATTCGTTTGCATGGCATTCCATCAGTAATAATTTCTGATAGAGGTCCTCAATTCATTTCCCACTTCTGGCAACATTTAGGAAAAACTTTAGATATGGATATTCGTACCTCTTCCGGATATCATCCCCAAACGGATGGTCTAACAGAAAGAACTAATCAGACTATAGAACAGTTCTTAAGATGTGCTTTAACTGACGACGAAAAGGAATGGTGTGATATCCTATGGGTCTTGGAATTTGCTTATAATAACATGGATAATTCCTCCACTACTCTATCACCCTTCTTCTGTACTTATGGATTCCATCCTAAAAATATTCCAAGTTCCATACAAATTCCATCTGAAATACCGTCTTTGGAAGACCATATTAAAAATGTAATCCACATTCAAGATCAGGCTCAATTTCGTTTAGCGCAAGCAAAAGAAAAACAAAAAGAAATTTCAGACCTTCACAGAAAATCATCACCTAAATACTCCATAGGAGATAGAGTGTGGTTGTCCACTAAGAACTTGAAAATAAAAACTTGTAAAAAGTTCTGCCCTAAATTTATTGGACCATTTCCTATTGAGAAACTGATAAATCCTGTTAGTATAAAACTAACTTTACCAACCAGGTATAAATTTCACCCGGTATTTCATGTATCTTTGGTTAAACCCTGTGATCCAATGACTAGATTTAAAGAAAAACCAGCAGCCATACAAGTTGATGGAGCTGCAGAGTTTGAAGTCCAAAAAATCCTTGATTCCAAAAGAATTCGAGGAAAATTGTTTTATTTAATTCATTGGAAGGGCTACGGTCCTGAAGAACGGACATGGGAACCTCTTTCAAATTTACGATTCCCCTCGTCTCTTGAAAAGTTTTCACCTCCAAAATCCACACAAGCCTAGACCTGTTCCTCGGATCTTGGGAGGGCTCTTGAGAGGGGAGTACTGTCATGAATCGCACTGTCATGAATCGCGGACAAGAACATTTTCTGCTCTACATTGAGCAGTTATTATCCCAACAAGAAACCCACCCCTGTCCCATGCACCCAGCACGCCAAATATAGTGTATGTGAAATATTGCATAAAGTATTGATGACATGATACTTCAGTTGTAAAAGACGTATGAGGAACTTTGCATTAGTGTTGTTGGTTTATGCCAATCTTTGAAATAATTTGTCATATGTCATGTTTATTTTCTTGCTACAAATCTGCTAAATCGTTGTTATCAGTAATTGCAAGCATAAGATAATAATCATAGATTAGTGCTTAAGTTTTAGAAGCATGAACCATGCAGCCGGCTGAGGACGGGCTGAAGAAACTCCCTAAGACGCACACGAACGCTGCCAAACGGTGCGCAATGCGTCAGCATCTCTTGGGGTGTGGCTCGGCTATAAAAAGCCACACCCAAAGCTTCCCGATGCTTCGCCTCCTGCCGCGCCCTTGAGAGCACATCTTGGAGCGCCCTGGGACCCTGAACGCCAGCCTCCGCCCGGAGTTCGCCGAAAAGCTGCATCTCTCTGCTTGACTTCCAGCGCGTGTTTCTACAAAGGAAAAGAAACAAAAGCTAAGTGAAACCTTTTTTCATAGTTTGTTTTAAGGCGCCCAACGCAAGCAAGCAACAAAGTATTAAAAGACTAGAACTTACCTGAAAGGATTCTTCGAGGACACTCCGTGCTTCTGTTTAAAGGGACAGTTTGTTTTCTTTTCTAAAGAGTGCTTTGAGAAAGAATCAAAGTACAGAACTTTGTGGACAATAATTGAGATCAGAGAATTTTGCCAATTGTTTCTTGTTTAGAGTTGATTCTATTTAGGTTGCGGAGTCAAGAGAAGACTTAACAGAGTACACTTTGTAAGTGATATGTACAAGTTTAGGAGTAATGTTTTTTCATTGTGAAAAGAACTGAAGAAAAGGGAGTAACATATTTATTAAAAATTATTTCTTCTTAGGAGAAAGGACCTGGCATCTTCTTTCTGGTTTCAACCCTCTCAACAACCTACACTACCACAACTCTCCACGACAATAACACGGACGCGACGCTTAGATTCTTATTGTCGCAGGTAGGCTTTTAGAAATAAAAGAAAGAGATTTAAAAGAATAGATGTAGGTTATTAGAGTGAAACTGAAGGGATAAAAGTTACAGAAGTTTCTTTGTTGCCTCGCAGGTCGACAACCCAGGAACAGGTAGCGTCCACTATGCAGCCTTCCTCCCTCTTTTCTATTTGATTACCTAGGTGTTCTAATCAATCCCTAGGTGTTGCCTAGAATTCAGTGAAGTTGGTCCATAACGTCTCTGCGAAATCCATCTACAAGCAACTCGCAGGTAAGAGTGCTTGTAGCCTTGACATTGTGGGTCCCACTAGCATTCCCTGCAGCCTCAGCAGCAGCTTGCTATCTGAGGGGTTCAGGAGAAGGGCAGTCTAACTGCGCCTGCCTCAGATCTGTCCTGGAGGGTCCCCCTGTCCCAGGAAACTCAACCTGATCAGGCTCAAGCTCTTCTAGGACAGTTTCCTCCTGGGTCTCAGAATCAGCTTCCTGTGAAATCTGACTCTCTTCCTGAGGCAAGGGGGAAGGCACTGCCTTAACCCTACTGCTTCTCCTCCTGGTCGGCAACTGGTCCATTGTTCCAGAATCCAGTGCCAGTTCAGTGTTGCTATTTCTGACCTGTGACCTAGTCACAGCAAGGACATGTGCTGATATTCCTAACATCTCTGTATGCGTCCTATACTCCACTTCAGCCCAAACTGAAGTCTCCAGGTCATTGCCAAGCAAGCATTCCACAGGGAGGTCTGAGCTAACCACAACCTTTTTGAGGCCTGTTACCCCTCCCCAAGAGAAATTAACAATTGCCATACTGTGAATGGTAGTGACATTGCTAGCATTGGTCACTAGGTAATTTTCACCTTGTATGATCTGTTCAGGGTCCACAAAGCCAGGCGTCACCATTGTGACACTAGCACAGATGTCCCTGTAGGCCTGAGCCATTTTGTCATTAATTAAAGGAGTCTCTCTGTATTTGCCCAAGTTACTGGGACTCACAGTAGAGGACATAGCAATGTCCACATCACAGACAAGAACAGCTTGAGTTTGTATTCTGCCTAGGCCAGAACCCATCTCAGTTCCCAGGGTTAACCCTTCTACACCCTTCTGTTGAGAACCACCACTATTAGATGTACTAGGGGTAACAGTTGCCTTAGGGGCAATGGTGGCTGGAGCTCCCTCCTTCTTGGTGCAATCACTGGTCCAGTGAGTATTTACCTTACATACTGTGGTGGAGAAGTGTGGCTCAATGGTTAAAGCGGCAGACCCTGATGCAGAGGTCTAGCCCGGGACCAGGGTTCAATTCTCCGCCTCGGCGGGTCTTGGGCTCAAAATTCCATGGACCTGATAATTATTGCCTCGGTGCCTCTTCTAATCATAGAGTCCCACTCCGCAACTCTGGGCAATAGCTTGCTTAAACTCCACAACGGCCCCCACAACGCTAAGGATGCCAGGCCTTCACCCTGGGGGTGCCCAGGAGTGGACGCCTCACAGGGAAAGCCAGGATGGGTTCCACAGCGGTATTCGTACAAGCGCCTACTGACCCTTGCGGGTGAGTAGTGCGCTATACAAGTATCAATTTACATTACATTTACTTTGCACCATGGTTTCCTAGGACCTTCTTTCTTTTTGGATTGTTGGACACCCCCACCATTAGAAGCTTTTTGGGGACCTTGAGAAGACTACTGGTCTTTTGCTTTCTCCCCACCCTTTTGGTCTTGCTTCTTCTGATCACCACCTTGGTTCTGTACCTTTGTCAGCCTTCTTTCCCAATTCTTGGGGAGAGGTCAGATCAGAGACTGAGGCTGATGCAATAACTGGTTCTGACAGTTGTTAAGAATTTGTTCTCTCATGATCAAATTATACAATCCTGTATAGTCATTAACTTTACTACCCAGTAACCAGCCTTCCAGAGCCTTAGTGGCACAATCTACAACGTCAGTCCAGTCCTGAGTCTGTGTCTTCTGGGTATCTCTGAACAGCAACAGATCACTGACATAATATAGAATGCCAAAATATCGACCTACCAAAATATCGAGGTAAAAATGATAGAATGCCACAATATCGACCTCCTATCTCCAAACAGGTAAGTACAAAAACATCGAATCAAAAATATCGATATAAAAAATATAGTTAGTCAAAATATCAAAAAAATGTTAATGCTTTAAATTAATTAAAAATTAATGAAATAATAAATATAATGAATTTAAACATACTTAAATAACCTTAAAATTAATAAATAATTAATGGAAGTAACAAAAAAACATACACATTGATTTGTTAATACATACATATATAAATGTAATATTAATAAATAAATTACAATATTTTTACCGAAGGATAGCGGAAAGGGTAAAATTTACTATTACCACTCCAGTGAGTGCAACAGTAGAGAAAGTGTTGGATAGTGTAGGGATAAAAATTACTATTCCCACTCCAGAGAGTGCAACAGTAGGGAAAGCGTTGGATAGCGTAGTGGTAAAAATTACTATTCCCACCCCGGAGAGTGCAACAGTAGGGAAAGCGTTGGATAGCGTAGGGGTAAAAATTACTATTCCCACTCCAGTGAGTGCAACTGTAGGGAAAGCATTGGATAGCAGGAGGGTAAAAAATACTTTTCCCACTCCAGTGAGTGCAACAGTACGGAAAGTAAATACTTCATATATAAATAAAAATGAAATAAATAATAATACCAATTACAAATTAATTAAAATACTTAACACTTTTATATAATATATTAATTAATCAATTAAAAATGCAAATAAAAATAAATGATAAAAATAATTACCTACTAATACAAAATATTTACCAGTTAAGAATAAAATAATTAACAATTAGAAAATACTTAAAAATTTGATAAAATAAAAAAAATAGAATCACTTACAATTAAATTACTCCCCACCCTATTCCCCTATAAACCCACAACTCACTACAGAAACTAAATTAATAAAATTAACATTATAAATTAATAAATTAATTGAAATTAATTACGCAATATTTTTTAATTCATTACCAATTAATAATTAACAATTATTTCACAATAATTACAAATAAATAAATTAACATATTTAATTATTTATAATTAAATAACTTCCCACCCTATTCCCCTATAAATCCACAACCCGCCACTGAAAATAAATGACTAAAATTAACATATTTATCAATTAATCTATTCATTTTAATTAATTCCCAATTATATTTTATTAATTCCCAATTAATAATTAATTAATAATGAATTCAAAATAAATACCAATAAATACATTAACATATTTAATTAATTATAATTAAATTAATTCCCACCCTATTCCCCTATAAACCCACAACCCGCTACTGAAAAGAAATTACTAAAATTACCATAATTATCAATTAATCAAAAATAATTACCAATTATATTTTAATTAATTACCAATTAATAATTAATTAACAATTAATTCAAAATGAATACCAATAAGTAAATTAATATACTTAATTAATTATAATTAAATTACATCCCACCCTATTCCCCTATAATCCCACAACCCGCTACAGAATTATATTACGCAAAAATTAAATACCATAAAAATAATTAATATAAATAATAAAATAAATATACACTTTTCAAACATATACTAACATAAAATACACTGTAAAAATTGATATTAACTTACTTACCTCAAATTCGATATTTTTGTAGTCTATACTCACACAACTCCTTGGTGTCTTCTGACATGTGAGGCCAGTGAAAGTGAGGGAAAAGCCTGTCCCAAGTCTTGTTGTGGCCAAGATGTCCTGCAAGGGGAATATCATGGGCTAGTGTGAGAAGGAAGCCCCTGAATGCCAAAGATATGACAAACCTCCTGGGAGCACCAGGCTTGGGGTCTCTAGCCTCTGAATACAGGAGCCCATCATCCCAATAGACTTTGTGGGTCCCACTAGGATTCCCTGCAGCCTCAGCAGCAGCTTGCTATCCGAGGGGTTCAAGAGAAGGGCAGTCTAACTGCGCCTGCCTCGGATCTGTCCTGGAGGGTCCCCCTGTCCCAGGAAACTCAACCTGATCAGGCTCAAGCTCTTCTAGGACAGTTTCCTCCTGGGTCTCAGAATCAGCTTCCTGTGAAATCTGACTCTTCCTGGGACAAGGGGGAAGGCACTGCCTTAACCCTACTGCTTCTCCTCCTGGTTGGCAACTGTTCCATTGTTCCAGAATCCAGTGCCAGTTCAGTGTTGCTATTTCTGACCTGTGACCTAGTCACAGCAAGGACATGTGCTGATATTCCTAACATCTCTGCATGGGTCCTATACTCCACTTCAGCCCAAGCTGAAGTCTCCAGGTCATTGCCAAGCAAGCATTCCACAGGGAGGTCTGAGCTAACCACAACCTTTTTGAGGCCTGTTACCCCTCCCCAAGAGAAATTAACAATTGCCATACTGTGAGTGGTAGTGACATTGCGAGCATTGGTCACTAGGTAATTTTCACCTAGTATGATCTGTCCAGGGTCCACAAAGCCAGGCCTCACCATTGTGAAACTAGCACAGATGTCCCTGCAGGCCTGAGCCATTTTGTCATTAATTAAAGGAGTCTGTCTGTACTTGCCCAAGTTACTGGGACTCACAGTAGAGGACATAGCACTGTCCACATCACAGACAAGAACAGCTTGAGTTTGTATTCTGCCTAGGCCAGAACCCATCTCAGTTCCCAGGGTTAACTCTACTACACCCTTCTGTTGAGAGCCACCACTATTAGATGTACTAGGGGGAACAGTTGCCTTAGGGGCAATGGTGGCTGGAGCTGCCACCTTCTTGGTGCAATCACTGGTCCAGTGAGTATTTACCTTACATACTGTGGTGGAGAAGTGTGGCTCAATGGTTAGAGCGGCAGACCCTGATGCAGAGGTCTAGCCTGGGACCAGGGTTCAATTCCCCGCCTTGCGGAATTGAACCATGGTCCCGGGCTATATACTTTTGTAGTCTATTTTCTGTCCATTCGATATTATGTCCATTCTATATTTTTTAATTCGATATTAATGCTATCCTATTCGATATTTTTGTAGTCTATATTCTGTCCAGTCGATATTGTGTCCATTCTATATTTTTTAATCGATATTAATGCAAATCGATAATAAAAAAAAATCGATATTTTTGACTGTATACCAACAGCAACTTGTACTGCTCAGTGGTTAGGCCAAACCCATCTATCAGAGCACTCTTCGGGACATTGTAGTTGTCAGCATCATGTTCACTAACTGTCAGGAGCTTATCTCTGCCTTAGTCTGCAAAGGAGAGCCACAAAATTGCTGCCCACTGACTCTGGGGTACCTGCTGTACTTTGCAGGCCCTCTCCAAAGCAATTATCCACTTGTGGATGTCAACCCCACACTTGTAGGGAGGGACAATTTTGATCAAGTTTTTATGGTCATAAGACCTTTCCCTATCTCCAGGAATTATGCTGCCACCAGTGGGTTCTAACCCACTCAACTTTTTTTTCTCTCCCAAGAGCTAGGGTATCTTTTGCAAGGGCAACTTCTTGCCTCTTGATCCTAAGCTTGGCCTCTCTCATCCTAGCTTTATGCTCCCTTCTCTGAGGTGAAGGCATTCTCCTCAGAGCAGAGGCATCAGACCCCACTGATGAATCAGAATGGTCAGATGCACTGGAAAGTGATCTGGGTCTTCTGTACTCACCATTAGGCCTACTTGGGGGTCTGGAATGGATCCTTCCTTCTCCAGTCCCATGTAGTCCTAGGTTACCTGGTTCAGTTCCCTGACTTCTGCCTTGTTAGCATCCACATCATCATCAGAATCCCCTTGATTCTCACCAGTGGGATCTTCTGTTGAGGGATGGCCCCCCTGTGTACTACCTGGGTGATCTGGGTTGAATGCCCTTTCTGCATCATACTCCACTAAAATATCTACCAGGTGGTTAAAGGTTGGGCTCTGGCCTTGTCTCAGTCTTCTGTCTGAACACAGACTTCTCAGTTCATGAAAAGTAAATGTGTTATACTTAGAAGGCACCCTCTGGGTTTCTTCTTGAAGAGGTCCACTAAGGCCTGCTTCAAGGACATTTTCTAGTGAGGTGTGGTGTGTAAACCTACCTACACTAAATGTTTTCCTACTAGAACCTCTCTAGGAGTTGTAGTCACGGTGTGCTATGCCCTTACCACCAACAACTACTAGGTTCAGTAGAACTTATGTATATCTAAGACTTGATTTATAAGTACCTACAGGTACCTTGATATGATCTTCCAGATGATATTACAAGATTATTTGGTAAAACAAATTGCAAGCTCTTATCCCAACTGCTGCACACCAATGTGAGATGTTAGCCTGGCATATGATGTCTACTAGTTCTAGTGGTCACCTTGCACCTGTCTAATCGACCCTTATTGATGGTGGTTGTAAAGTCAACCTTATAGAAAGCTATCCTTGTGGTAGCATGAACCAACAGTCTTCAGGCTAAGACTTCAGTAGGCGAGTTAAGCAAGTTGTTTTACCATATATAATCCTTTGAATACCAAATGAAAGGACACCACAGAAGGTATATATCACATATATATGTATTTAATCTAAACACAACCCCTCTGCACTCTTTATGAGGTCCTAGGTAAAAATACAATACAATTCACACAGTTAATACACAAAAAGTTGCACAGTATACGTTATGCCCTAGGAGCCTCACTAACCATATACTAAGAAAGTGGTATAAGTACCACGTGAGAGTTAGAAAGCAGGCCTAGGACCTGTAGATTCGCTGGGGCTACACTAAGCAACCAAAGGTTAAGAAGTAGGAGACCCACTGGAGTCGCGTGAAGTGTCTAAACACAGGCGCAGGCTCCCATTGACTTTCTATGGAGTTCGTAAAAGTTACAAAGTTACAAGTTAAGGACACTTCCGGATGGACTAGGACAGAACCCTTTTAGACTTAGACATTAGGAGGGCCAATACCCTCGAGACTACCAGAGTACTCGTGTTACCTCACCCACGGAAGCCGGGTGCATAGGTGTCTTTTGATGTCGGGTTTCGTCATCGTTTTCTATGGAGAGCTGCAAAGAAGTGCTGCTGGCGACCAGAGGAAAAGTGGACGAGTGGATCCAAGGGTGGATCGGAGATGTGAATAACCTGAAAGTAGAGGGGACGAAGTCTGGGTCACTAGCCAGTGACCAGGAAAGAACCAGGGAGGAACCAGGCGATGTTGCGTGCTTGAAGGTGAAGAAGGTGAGTTTGTCTCTTCAGCCACGAGGTCCAGGAGGCATTGATGATGACCAAGAGATGGATTCGAGCTGTCCCACAATGGATCTAGATGACTGCTGCATTGGTATCCAGATTGGACCTAACAAGCCTTGGTAACCGCAACCCACGCAGGATGTCAAGATTGGCTCTGTTGCAGACCAGAAAGGTTTGTGGCACTTCTCCTTTGCAGGGAAGCTGGGGCAAGCCTGAGGCAACTAGGATTGCACGTCAGATTCAAGATGGCCACTTCAGGGGGCTCAATAGCCAATGGGCAGGGAGCCGGGAAGATGCATCGAGCACAAATGAAAAGGCGGGGCCCACGGGACACTCGTGGAGTGTGGGGGCCTGGTCTTCAGGTCAAATAATGCTCGGGCTGGGGCTTCATCTACCCCAATGCACAACTTACTGAGACTTCAGGAAGGAGTTCAGGTAGTAAAATGCAGGACGTCCAAGAAATCTAGTCCCACGTCTCTCGTGTCGGCCATGGGTCTCAGCTTTGCTGTGGATGTGGGTCAGGGTCAGAGGAGTCTGGAAGATCTCTGTACTGTGGTGAATTTATGACATTGTTCAGCATTCTGTCCATCAACTGTGGTTTTTGCATTTGTCACCCCGAGTGGGATGGGTATGCTCAGACGTGAAACCCATGCTCTCCACACCACTGAATTCAAGCAAGCCGGGCTGAAGACGGCTGGAATGCCAGAAACCGGTCCTCGGAAGCTTGTTTCCAGTCCAGGGAAGGCATGGCTGAGCAGTTCGGGCTGGACTGTTCCCATGAGGCACAGGGTCAGACTGATTTGCATATGGCCATGTCTGAACTGGGGTGGTGTGGAGTGCAAAAAAAAACAATGGATTTAGGCCCAGATCTCTGTACTGGGGTGCATGTATGACATTGTTCTGCATTCTGTCCATCAACTGTGGTTTTTGCATTTGTGACCTCCAACTGGGGCACCATTGGGTTGAAACGTCAACGCTTTACACTAGGTCCAGCATCTACAAGTTTCTATACTTAGATAGATAGAATTCTTTGTTTGTGTAACAATTTTCTGGCCTATCCTCATTTACCGCTTGTACACATGTATATGTTTGCACTGTATATAACGCTCACCACTTAAATACCCTGCACATTTGCCACTCCCTTAATTTTTTATTGTTCTTGACAGTCCGTATTAAGATATTGTATTTATCAGCGAATGAACTAATTCTGTGGTAAAATATATTTGACTAATGCAATTTGGTTTTCCTCATGCCTTATTCATTAGGTACGTTGAAACAATTGATTCCGACATGCTTCATTTATTAAGTATGATTTTGTGCCTCAATTTTAAGATCATTAAAAGCATTTTTCAATCTATGTTCGCTTAACCCGACAGAACCCCTTTTGTTATATTTCTGTTTAACTTTAACCAGGTAAAGCAGTAACATACATGTCTTTTCCCTCTAGAAGGGTGGAATGCTACCCCCGCCTCCAGAATTGTCAGGCGTAGTATTCCAAAGTGTTTGACACCCTACACAACATGTTTTGATAAAGCCAAACCAAAGTTAGCATTAACTGCGAGGATTATAATGCACTTAAGAGTATATAATATGGCTATATCATAGAACAGCTATAAGGAGATGGTCCCAAAATCTGCAGAGGGGCTCAGCTCATGCTAGGGCACCCTCTCACATAAAACTAAGCACTCTGCCTCCAGGCTTGTTGAGACCTACCATAGGAGTGACTTATAAGTGTATATGTGTCTATATATAAGGTAGATATCGGAACACTATATCTAAGTAAGGGGTGATTACACCACCTTCTCAGGCTGTTTTAACAGACCTGTGGTGTCAGTTTGGAAGGCAAACCAGGGGTGCACAATACATGCTGCAGCCCCTGGTAGGCCTATGGTACACATATGCCCTGGGTACCGATGGTACACCAGCAGGGGCTCACAAGAGTGACCCAGTAACCGATCTGGTATTTTCCTAAAGTAAATGGTATCAATTTAGAGAGAGAACAGCTGGGCTGTGGGTCTGATTAGCAGGCCCACAGCCACACTAAAGTTAAAAAAAACAGAGAATAACAGCAAAAAGTGAGGGTGACCATAGGAAGCAGACCCTACTCTCCTACACACATCATGAGCCAGACCCATTAGGAAGTTCCTGAAGCACTCGGGTACCACCAGCACACGGGCTGCACCGGGCTCAGCAAACTTAGGCTTACTATACAACAAATCATCTTCCCAGTAAATGAGATGATCCTTGGACTCTCCACCTGCTGCCTGGTTCAGCAGCCTGTTGCTGCACACCAATGAGGGAAGGGCACTTCTTCTGCGCCTTGCAGGATTCCTCCCTGGAGGGGCCACCTTCTTGCTGATAATGGGTCAGCTCAGGTAGGTCCCCCAGTTCGGCCACCTGTTCCCCGGTATGCTCCAGGGCATCCCCCTCAGGTTCTGCTTCCTCCTGGGCCATGGGAACATCTGGGGCGGGTTTCCCATGCCCCCTGCCTCTTGCTCTCCTGGCAGGTTCCTGGGCCCCTGTTTCAGGCTCCAGTTCTGCTGAATCACCCTTACTGGCTGCCATAGCACGCGTGGTCAAACAGATCCACGCAGGCAAACCCAACATCTCCAGATGAGCTTGGTGCTCCACATCCTTCCATGGAGAACTCTCCAGGTCATTACCTAGCAGACAGTCTACAGGCAAGGCTTGACTTATAACAACTTACAAGAGACCAAATACCCTCCTCCACTCAAAGGGAACCCGCGCCACCTTGCAGAGGTGCACTGAGCTGTCAGCTTCAAGTACCGGGTGGAGTATATTGGGAATGGCCTGCTCTTCAGACACCCACTTACACCTCACGGATGTCACGCTGGCTCCTGTGTCTCTCAGAGCCTCTATCTCCCTCCCATTGATGATCACCTTCTGCCCGTATTTCTTAGTGTTAGAAGGCAGGAAGGTTTCCTGGACCATCTCTTGGTCTCCTAAAGAGACAAGGGTCATGACTGCTAGTCCCTCCTCCCCACTGGAAATTAAATCCCCTCCCAAAGCTACACGGTTAACCCTTGGGCTGGAGCAACAGTGGGTGCTGGGGATTTCTTAGGGCACCTATTGATAACATGCCCCACCTCATTGCAGTGATAGCAGGTAGGGGACCTTCTGTTATCCCTTCTGACCCTAGGGGGGCATGGATGTTTGGGTTTGGGGGTTTGGACTCCTTTCCCTAGGAACTATTTTGGGGCCCTTGAGAGAACTCCTTTTGGTTACCCCTGACCCCCCCCAATCTTCTGCTGGGGATCCTGCCCACATTTGGCTGTGGCACCCACAATTCCTCTGTGGACCCTGGAACTGGTCAATGGGGTTTGTCAGCTTGCTGTCTAAAAGATGCTGGCACAGCTCTGGAACACAAAGACTACTCAAGTGCTCCCAACTAATTAAATGCAACAACCCCTTATAATCAGTTACTTTGCTGCCCATCATCCAACCTTCCAGTGCACATGAGTATAAATTCACACACTCCATCCAAGTCTCAGACTCTTTTATCTTAGAGTTCCTAAACTGCAGTCTATACTGCTCTGGAGTAAGTCCATACCTGAGACATAGGGCCTCCTTCATATTGGGGTAGATCATGGTACCTGCTAACTCTAAGGGCTCTAGAGCACTCCTCCCAAAAGCCTCAACATGTTTCCACAGGCCCGCCCCCCCAATGCTGTTCAGGCACACTATTCATTCTAAATGCAATCACATAAGAAGTAAACCAGGCATAGATATCTTCACTCCTATTATAGTTCTGTACTAAATCCTTGGGAATATATACTTTACCCCCTGGCACTTGGCTTGATATCCAGTTCTCTCATGCTCAACTTATGAGCCAAAAGCAATTTCTTTTCCTCCAGGGCACGGGCATTCTTGCTCTCCTCCGCCACCCTTTCTACTTCCAATTGCTTCATTATCATTCTCATGACTTCCACATTCTAGATACACGGTTGTGTTTACCTTGATCATCAATGGGTGTATAACATTTATTTTTTAAATTTGTTTCCTTTGCAGCACGTGTGGTAGCAGCTTATCAAGGACTGCACACACGTTGCTTCACCTCCATTTTACCTGGAAT
Source organism: Lissotriton vulgaris (assembly GCF_964263255.1). Classification (NCBI taxonomy): domain Eukaryota; kingdom Metazoa; phylum Chordata; class Amphibia; order Caudata; family Salamandridae; genus Lissotriton; species Lissotriton vulgaris. The sequence goes on along the minus strand of NC_141695.1, from coordinate 156,104,225 downwards.
ATCGATGTGAGTTATATCTTACAATATTTACCTTTTAGATCTACTCGCCGCCGCCCCCCTACACCCTCCTCTCCCCCCCTTTTCATAATAATTCCTATCGGGTTTACAACTGTGCGCTATGTGCATTGCCCTGAAGCACAATAGGACCATCCCGGATTTGGGTTCTTATTACTTGTGTGTCGCTATATTTATGACACTTCTTTATGTTTTCAGATCCTATTTGAAAGAACTTTTCATGCAACTGACGTGATCTACTTGACGGCCCGAGACGTTTGTTGACACTTACTTCCTGATATTGGATTCTTTGCACTAGGTGAGGAGACAAGGATCTATAGTCTACTCCTCTTGTTAATCAATATTTTCATTATATAATCATTATCAAGGGGTGTACCTCATGAAGAGTCCATGGTACTTATTGCTTTATTGATTTCTTGGTCTCCCACCTGATTAGATATTTTCTTTTTTCTTGCAGTTTATAGTATTGACGATTCGATACTTTATGTGTCTCTCATTTGAGGATTCAATAATTCCGCTGTTATCTTTACATTAACATATTCTGTCCTCTGCTATTTCAGCATTTTCACCATTTCACTGGCCAGCTTCTTTGTCAACCTCATTGCGTTACAGCAAGGCTTACCATCCAGTACTCTTGGTGAGAAATACAATTTATATATTCTGGAACAAATTGGGCCTAGTTAGTTGCATATTTTTTAGAACTGGTTATCATTTCATACCTGATTCAGGATTATTTAAATGTACTTTATTCTTCATTTCTATTCTTCTCTAGCTCCCTCTCTTTCGAACTTTGACCTACCTTATTCCTTTCACTGACTCATTTTCCTTAATCTTAGATGCAATACATGGTTGTATATTATTTCACTCAATGGTGTAGTTATTGTATTTTTCATGTTGCATCATCATTACTGTCTGTGTATCTCGAATTGGGGTAACGTGCCCTGCAGTTAGTAGATTTGTTATTGGGTCCCCTTAGGTGTTGTGCCGTCTCTTTGGCTTCCGAAGGCCTGATCTTATGTTTTTAAAATACTTGTATGTGTTGTTTCTTTTGCTGTGATTGTTTTATGTTAGTATATGTCATTAAAATATGTGTATTATTTCACGTTACATTCAGCCCTGACGAAGCTACCATGGTTGGGGAGCGAAATGCGTTGGCTGTCCTGTGCACTTTGAAAATACAAAAATAAAAAGAAAATATATTTCTTGATACAATTTTGGTCATGTTGATTTACTTCGCGCTTGGTGCTGCCTCCATTCTTCTTCAAAGTTTCTATCTGGAATTCCAGTGGGACCAAACCGCAGCAGGTCCTGGAGGTTATCAGCACAACAAGACTGAATACTTTAAGGGACGTTGGAAATTTGAGGTGCTGGTCGTTTGATCCGCTGTGGAACATTTTCTTTGGACTTTATTTGGATCTTACAGCACTCTCTCCTCCCGGGACATTTTGTTGATATTATATCATGTCCAGATACAATGATGGACGTGAAGAGATGGCACTTAATCTGTTTGAACCCAACAAACCTAGGGTAACACCTGCCCCAGAACAACCTGGTAAAAAAAGTCTAAAGAGCCTTTTTCTAAAGTTAGAGAGATTACGTAAATCGGAGTTAAGTAGATGGTGGGATGGGATGACCCTGACACAATATCTTGAGAATGGAAAAGTCCCCAGGGGACTGAGGATCCTCATATTTCCCACCTTTGAGGATTTGAGTGAAAGCCTACTTAAGGAATGGGAGAGTAATTTTAAAGGGAGCCTCATGTATCATGATGAAAATTCTGGTTAAACACTCCTTAGAGAAAGGTGAAAAGTTACAGGAGGAGATTGAGCTAATAGAAAAAGAGATTGGTGAGTTGGGGGAGAAGGACCTAACTGAGAAAAACTTTGCTATTTTGAAACAAGTAATGGATAACCACCTAGTCTACCTTAAGGACAAAAAACTACGAAAAATCAAGAGAGATGACCGTGACTACGAGGACGGTCGTATCTACACCTTTGCCAAAAAGTTTGACAATCTCTCTGTGGCCGAGGATAAAAAGAGAACTAGGAAAGAAAGGGACGATGGTGAGGATAACCAGTCAGTCAGTAACATCTCCATTTCCTCAACCAGCAGTGTCACCTCCTCCATTACTACACCTGAGGTCCCTTTAGGCAAGGGCTCTTCGTCGTTCCAGAAGGAACTGGCAAAGTTGAGAATGTCAAGCCGCCTTCAACAAAAAAGGGAACAGCCAAAACTAGGAGGGGGGCAGGAGGTGGAAAAGCAGTAGGAAAAACCGACAAGTCTGTAAAAGCAAAAAAATAGTCAATACTGCTGATTTGATAAATGTGACTGATGGTATACAAGAGTTGAAAAATGTAAATTTATCTAATAAAAATCTGGATACTATTGAAATGCAAGTCCCGAGTAAAGGTTTGAATTTTTGCCCTACCCAAATGGGAGATCTTGCGTATGTTCATGTTGACCTGTTTAAATTTACTAGACTTTTAAAACTGAAGGATTTCTTTTCTAATAGAGCTGTGTGTAATGCCACCCCAACAAACCGAATTACTGAGAGCATACATACTGTCTCTTTTAGGCAGAATTTTAGGGTGGTATCTGCTGCTTTTGATGACCTTATAAAATATTTCAAGGTATCTGCCTCACAGTAGATGGACTGCCTATGTAGTCCCAGCTACAGACGTAGTCTTGTTCTCTGAATGAATTTCAGGAGATGAAAGATTTTTTTGTAAATGGAAACTTGGGCATGGTCAAGGCTGGCACAGCATGCACCGGGAAAGGCCTGATGTCCATAGTTCAAGGCGGGGAGTAGAGTGGCTTTGATCACTTTCAAGATAGGTTCTGCAGAGGGGCTGCTCAGAGACTGATTCAATCGAGTCAGGGAGTATGTTATTGCACCTGCTCTTTTTTTCATGGTCGCTAAATGAGCTGTTGATCTTGAGGTCTCGCAGAACCATACTCCTAAGTAATTGTATTTTGCTGTTGAGTTGATCATTGCGGGCCCAATGTGCCACCTTAAACTTCTCTTGTTCTTACAACGGCCGAATATCATCACCTTGGTCTTTTCTTGGTTGATTTTTAGCACGTTGGCCGTATTATATGTATGAAGCTTACTTAATGCTCGTTGGAGCTCCGTTTTTGTCTGGTCCATTATGACAATATCATCAGCATATTGTAAAATATGCAGGTCCCGTTTTGCAGGACCCAGCTTTGGCGGGAGTACATTGCTTTTCTTCAGATATGTTGCCAGATCGGCAGTATAGAGGTTGAACAAATCTACCTGCTCTAATGACAGAACTTGGTATCAGCCAAGAAATTACCGATGACAGTGGCCTTCATCCCAGATCCAAATGTATTCCAACATTTGGATATCACTCAAATATAGATGCCTTTCATAAAAAGGTCACAGAAGATTTGTATAAACTTGACACTTCGAACCAGTTACACACTGGAACTAGAACCAATATAACCCACTCTGAAAGAAAAGCCCTCAAAAACCTCAAGGATGACGCTAATATAGTCATACGGGAGGCCGATAAGGGTGGAAGTGTGGTTATTATGAATCAGGTAGACTATCTTAGTGAAATCAAGACTAAGTTTTGTCACACTGGATGTCACCAGTCTCTATACGTGTATAGACAGAACATATGGGAAAATAGCAGTCCAATCGTTTCTGGATAGAGAGGATGCTCAGCTCTACTCACAGAACGAAATGATTGTGCAGATGATAGATCTCATTCTACTTAATAACTACTTTCTCTTCGACGACTGCTGGTACCAACAGACCAGTGGTCCGCGATGGGTTCCAGGTTTGCTCCTTCGTAGGCCTGACTCTTCATGGGGTGGTACGAGAGGGAGCATGCCTGGGCCAGATGTGCCTCCCCTTGGACCAATCATATTGTGTTCTGGGGGAGGTACATCGATGATGTGATTTTTTTGTGGTCAGGGGCTGCTGAGGAACTAACTATTTGGTCTACCTTAACGATAATCCCTACAATGTGAAGTTCACCATGTCACATAATAGGAGCAGTATTAACTTTGTGGACATCACGTTCTATGTACAGAACGGTCGGGTTCAAAGCAAACTTTACCGGAAGGAAACTTCCTGCAATTCCGTACTACATGTGTCTAGTGCGCATGCTAGTTCGGTAATCAAAAATATTCCGTTTGGCGAACTCACCAGAGTGCGCTTAACTTGCAGTGAAGAAGATACTTTCAGGGAAAACGTAAATGAGACCAAACTGAGATTCCTGAAACGCGGTTATGACCAACAGATCGTTGAAAGAGCTGTATGTTGAATTGACCTTACAAATAAGAATGAAACAGCCAAACTGGATATAGGATCCAGCAGATTGAGGTTTGTCACCCAATATACATCTCACAGTGACAAAATATTTAACATATTCAGGAAAAATTGGCATTTGTTAACCGGAATTGAGGGCCTTAAAAACCATATAGGCGAAAAACCTCTGATTACCTACAGGAGGGGCATCTCTTTACGCAAAGAATTGTGCCCGAGCTATGTGACTACACCCCCTGATGAAAGAAACTGGCTAGCTCCCAAACCCATAGGCTTCTTTACATGTGGAACCTGTAATGTTTGTGAGATGGGTAGGAACAAGATCACCACCTTCTCATATAACAGCGACCGTAAGTTCAGAATCACTCATTTCTGTAACTGCAACACCCCTTATACAGTCTATGTCCTAGGATGTCCCTGTGGTCGTATATAAGTGGGCAGCAGTATACGACCATTGAAACTAAGAATTCAAGAGCACCGCAGGGCAATCATCAATAGGGACACTAGACACCCAATAATGGAACATTACATTTTGGAACATGGAAATAATAACACCTTTTGGTTCCATGCGATGCAACATATCCCATCTAACAAGAGAGGTGGGAACAGGGAGCTTACCCTAAGGAGGGAGGAAGCTAAATGGATATGCCGTCTGCGAGCTATCAACCAGGGACACAATTCTGACAACGAAATGCAATATTTCCTATAGTGTCCAACTCTCTGGTTAGACACCCTTGGTTCAATGCCCCTCTGATTGTGAATTATAATCTTATGCTGTCTGTAATTGGTGTATCTTTTCGAAATCTAGATTTTCCCTAGCGTAAACCGATCCCAATCATGTGTAATGTGATGTATTCTTATTCTGTCTCTCCACTAAATTTACCCTATTCTGTCTCCTCATTTAAATGTTTGTGCCCGTCCATTTGCGCTTTTGCGCATTCACCCCTTACTGTGTATACTTTGCAATATTAGTCTCTTGTTTTAGGCTTGTATAGTATCTTTATCTTGATACTTATTTATCAAGCCGTTGTTGTCGACCCAACAGTTTTATGGCCCTGGGGGTTTGCTTTGTTTCTTTCCTATCATGTATCCTTTACTCCCTTATTATTACTTTGGACCATCCTACATAATACTTGTCGACCTGAATATATATTTTTTTCACTTCAACAGTTACGAATGTACCGGGTTGCTTTCTTTTTTCTATCCCATTTTTGCCTTTGGTTGTATAAAATCGTTTATTTAATTAGCTTGTCATAACCCCCAAGTGGATTTACCATCAGTCCATCATGGCTGCCATTCTTGTACACCACTTTTGCCTTTTTTCCCCTCCCTTCACTTGGTTTCTGTCATTAAGAAATCACTGGTGTTTCCCCTTTTTCATCACTTGGTGTTTGGCAATAACTAATTCACCGGTGCTTTCCTTTTTAATTTCCTTTCCGCATTTATTGCAAAATACGACCCGGTTTTCGAATATGCTCGTTCACTCATCACGTTTGTTAAAGCCTTTCAGTAGGTTTTTGGTGAGTCCATCATGGCCGCCGTACCTGGACGCTGTTGTTGTTCCTCTCCCTGTGCACCACACAGTGGAGGGCTGGATCACACGTCGCTTTCCCTTGCAACACTCAGGTGTTTGTTATTATGGATCATGTGACCGGCGCGCGGCCATTTAAAAACCGGATTCGATCTGACAGACGCCGTTCGATTGAATCCGCCGCGGGCCGTGATTATAAGATGAAGCTCTGGAGGTAAGCGTCAGCTACAATAGGCATTTTACCTACCTCGAATTGCTAAATTAGTTTCTTTTGTACTTTTTGGTCGGCTATATATATATGCACTTGTTAGACTTTGATTCAAAGTTCTTTTAACAACCCGTTTTCAAAGTTCATTTAAAACCCGTTTTCTCAATGGGCACTTGGCACATTGTAATACTTTCCCTTTGTATGTTGTTCACTTAAGCCGACTGCATTCATACTTGGAATGCGCTTGCTGCTAAACACTTTCGGTGTATATTTTGGACATTGGAAGTATAATTTACGTTTCTGTTGCGTGCTGTCCGGGGGGAGCGGGTAGAATACACTCTGCACGTATACATGCTATGCTTGGCGTATTTAAGTTGAGCGGTCTCCTCACTCAGGTATATTAAGATTTAGACTTCATATGAGTGTCTCTGCCACTTTATATTGCTGATTTTAATTGATGCACTTCTCCTCTTCCCTTATGTCTATTAGTCCTATCGATACTGTAATTTACTTAGGAGAGAGCCAAGACATCTTATCCATGTTGTCTCTGGGCCCTTGCTAATAGGCACTTTTAGGATATATATATATAAATATATATATACGAGACTATTAGTGATATATATTACAGTATGTACACTGTTAAATCTAGATACACGGTTGTGTTTACCTTGATCATCAATGGGTGTATAACATTTATTTTTTGAATTTTATTTCCTTTGCAGCACGTGTGGTAGCAGCTTATCAAGGACTGCACAAACGTTGCTTCACGTCCATTTTACCTGGAATATCGATGTGAGTTATCTCTTACAATATTTACCTTTTAGATCTACTCTCTGTCGCCGCCGCTCCCCCCCTTTTCATAATAATTCCTATTGGCTTTACAACCGTGCGCTATGTGCATTGCCCTGAAGCACCATCCCGGATTTGGGTTCTTATTACTTGTGTGTCGCTATATTTATGACACTTCTTTATGTTTTCAATATTTTCATTATATAATCATTATCAAGGGGTGTACCTCATAAAGAGTCCATCGTACTTATTGCTTTATTGATTTCTTGGTCTGCCACCTGATTAGAAATTTTCTTTTTTCTTGCAGTTTATAGTATTGACGATTCGATACTTATGTGTCTCTCATTTGAGGATTCAATAATTCCGCTGTTATCTTTACATTAACATATTCTGTCCTCTGCTATTTCTGCATTTTCACCATTTCACAGGCTAGCTTATTTGTCAACCTCATTGCGTTACAGCAAGGCTTACCATCCAGTACTCTTGGTGAGAAATACAATTTATATATTCTGGAACAAATTGGGCTTAGTCAGTTGCATATTCTTTAGAACTGGTTATCATTTCATACCTGATTCAGGCTTATTTAAATGTACTTTATTCTTCATTTCTATTCTTCTCTAGCTCCATCTCTTTCGAACTTTGACCTACCTTATTCCTTTCACTGACTCATTTTTCCTTAATCTTAGATGCAATACACGGTTGTATAGTATTTCACTCAATGGTGTATGTAGCGGGGTACCACCGGTGCCCCCAGGTGAGACTGTAACCTGTGACCCATCCCTCTTGTTTTTACAGCCCCCACCGCATCCCTCATGGAACAGGTACGAGGAGCATTACAGCTGCGATGAGGAGGATACAGAGATCGGCCCCTTTAACTGGTCCGGCGGGATTGTGGAGGCGGGTCCGACTCCACCTTAAAGGAAGAAGGAGAACAGGTACAGGTGTGTCTAGACACCGGAGGAGCGGTCAGCAGAAGGAGAGGTGCGGTGTGGAGCAAGAGTGAAGACAGCGACGAAACGTGGGAAGAGGACGAGGTGCGGGAGACTTCGCTATCAGAAGAAGAGAGGCGAAACGCATTGAGTACCGAGGACGAAAGGAGAGAAGTAGGGAGAGTCGGAGAAGGGCAGCGAGAATCATCGGCAACCGGAGAGGAGAGGCGAGAACCCTCGGTAGCAGTGGAGGCGGAGACACCGGAAGCCAATCTTCGGGAGAAGGAGGATCAAGAGAGATCAGAGGCGGAGGTCGCACGGAAAGCGGACGAAACACCGAAGCCAGGAGGCCACCGATCCCATGAGCCGCTCCCCTGGAGGGGTGTGGCTCACAGAGGTGCGTGCACGTATAGCGGGTTGGGTGGGGAGGAAAGTAAAGCGCAAAAGCCATCCCTGAAACCCCTTTAGTTAAAACAACGGAGTTCACATCCCTCACCCTCCCTAGCTTGATTCGAGCACTGGGTTGTCCTCACTCCCCCCACCCTTGTTGTGCACTAGTACAGAAAGCAGCTATCCTGATACATCCCTCTATTGTTTTCCATACCGACGGTGACGAGGGCAAGACGGAGCCAGACGGCGTACAGAGAAGACAGACTCTTACAAAACGAAGGGAAGAAGGGGTGATCAGCAAGAGCCGCCGAGAAAGAAGCCGTTCCCCCAGGAGAGCAGTATCCCAAAAAACCTGTACAGACTTTCTGTTGCAACAAATAAAACCTAGCGGTGTAGTAACAAAAACTTGTCTCCTGCCTATCCCTGTCCTGCCGGTTACAGTGTAGTTATTGTATTTTCCATGTTGTATCATCATTACTGTCTGTGTATCTCGAATTGGGGTAACTTGCCCTTCAGTTAGTAGATTTGTTATTGCGTCCCCTTAGGTGTTGTGCCGTCTCTTTGGCTTCCGAAGGCCTGATCTTATGTTTTTAAAATACTTGTATGTGTTGTTTCTTTTGCTGTGATTGTTTTATGTTAGTATATGTCATTAATATATGTGTATTATTTCACGTTACTTTCAGCCCTGACGAAGCTCCCATGGTTGGGGAGCGAAACGCTTTGGCTGTCCTGTGCACTTTGAAAATACAAAAATAAAACGAAAATATATTTTTTGATACAACTTTGGTCCTGTTGATTTACTTCGCGCTTGGTGCTGCCTCCATTCTTCTTCAAAGTTTCTATCTGGAATTCCAGTGGGACCAAACCGCAGCAGGTCCTGGAGGTTATCAGCACAACAAGACTGAATACTTTAAGGGACGTTGGAAATTTGAGGTGCTGGTCGTTTGATCCACTGTGGAACATTTTCTTCAAATCCCACCGTTGACCAACAATGTTAGAACTGGGGATCTCTAGTTGGCAGAGGTAGGTAGCTCTGTCCTAATAGGGACCCTTGCTTCTAGTCAGGGTAAGGAGGAAACACTCTTCAGATAACCCCTGCTCACCCCCTTGGTAGCTTGGCACGAGCAGCCAGGCTTATCGAAGGCAATGTGTAAAGTATTTGTACCAACACACACAGTAACACAGTGAAAACACCACAAACTGACTCCACAATAGTTTAGAAAAATAAAAGGCATTTAATCTAAACTACACAAGACCAAAACGACAAAAATCCACCATACACAGCTCAAGAATATGGTTTCAAAAGTGTTCTTAAGGTTGCGTTAAAATAATCCACAGTTGCGTCACATTTTAGCCAACAGTATTTTTAGATGCGACAAATGTTCCAAGTGAAAGCTGCAGCATTGAAAAACAAGCGATGTGTCACTCCTGGGACCCTGGGGAGGCGATGCGACAACCCCGCTGGACGCCGCGGGCGTGTTGCGGTGACTCCGATCGGTATGGGGAGGGATGCGATACCTTGCGTGGATTCCAGTGCACAGGTTTCGGTGGAAGCGGTTCGCAAAAGGTATGATGCGATGATCTTCGGGGCGGCGAAGATCTCCGGTGCGGCGACGATGCATGGCTTAGAGTCGATTTTCTCCTCTCGCGGCCCCTCAAGGCGATGGCTCTGTGATGACTCTCGCAGCGACGTGATGCGATCCGCAAGCAAGCGGTGCGATGACCTCACCCAGTGATGACAGGCTCTGTGACAATACTCGCAGCAATGGCAATCTTACCGTACGGTCTGGTGCGTCCCGCAAGCGAAGGATGCGACGACTCTGGCAGCGGCAACAGGCGCTGCATCGATCTCGACCTTTTTGGTGGCAGGAACTTCCTCGCACTGACAGGGATGCTCCCCGCAAGCGAGCGATGCATGAAAACTTGCAGAAAGTTCTTACAATTTTGGTTTCCAGCTTCCCAACACAGGTACAACTTCGAGAGGCACCACAACTGGCCCAAGCACTCTAGGAAGGACAGAACTTTCTTAGTAGAGTTCAGGGAAGTTGGGGGTGAAGTCCTTTTGTTCCTGGGACTTCTTAACAGGGAGCCAGCTCTTCTTCAGGCCTTTGGAGATTCCTTCAAGCAAGGGAACACAGCACAAAGCAAAGTCCTTCACCTCTTTTCGGCAGCAAAGCAAGTGCAGGTCAGTGCAGCAAAGCAGCACAATCTTCCTTCTTCAGTCTTCCAGCTTTCTCCTTGGCAGAGGTTCCTTCTTGATTCCAGGATGATCTAATTTTCTGTAGTCAGGGGTCCTGTACTTATGCCCCTAAAAGTCTTTGTTCCCTTTGTGCAGGAGGGCTCTGAGCCCAGTCTGAACCAGTTTTGGGTGTTCCTTGAGCACTTTATTTTCCTGGCTTCTCCTTTCCTTTCAGAGAGAGGGGCAGGGTCGTCCGCTGCCAGGCAGGAGGTGGAGTCAGCATTGTGGAAGGCAGGTACAGCCCTATTCATGCCCAGGTGCTATCCCCTCCCACCACTCAAGATGCAGATGCAGTCATTCAGGCTAGGGCTGACTCAGCCAGCCTCCTGGGGGCTCCCCAGCCCCTGTCACTCTCAAACCAGACGGTCAATTCACAAACGGGCCAAGGCACACAGAAAAGTCAGACAAGAGAACAGCCACTTTCTAAAAGTGTTGTTCTCAAGCACAGGATTTAAAAACAACCTTTCCTAAAAGATGTGTTCTGAGTTCGGGGATACCAGACTGTTATGTCCTATCTTGCTCCTATGGGAAGATATGCTGGTAGCCACAGTAGCCAGCATTCCCCATGATAGCCTTTGGACAAGATAGCCTTACAATAGTGAAAAACGAAAATGGTTGTAATTCACTACCAGAGCATGTCACCTGCACTAGTACAAGCTCTACCATTCACATACACTGCACCCTGCCCAAGGGGGTACGTTGGGCCTTCCATAGGGTTGACCAATGTGTAGAGAAAGGGAAGGGTTAGGCCTGGTCAGTGGGAACACTGACCAGGAGGACATGGCAGTTCACAGACTGCAGCCTGAGACACCATTTTAGGGCTACTTATGAGGGTGGCACAATCAGTGCTGCAGGCCCACTAGTACCATTTGGATCTCCCGACCTGGCACACCCAGTGCACTTTACTAGGGACTTCTTGGTGATACAAATATGCCAATCATGGATAACTAATTATAATAACAATTCTCAGGGAGCACTTGCACTTTGACACTGTTATGCAGTTGCAAAGTGCCCAAAGCATCTACCCTAGCAAAATCGAAATCCAGCACAGCGTCAAAAATGCAGGAGGTAGAGGCAAAAAGACAGGGGAAACCATGCCAAAGATGCCAGGTCTAACACAGGCAATGAAAAATCAAAGGGCAGGCATTTTGTGCGTATGATTTACTCTAGGGTCCCTCTAGTCGAAAGCATGGGCCCTGTTTGACACACTGGTATACCTCTAGCAAACACTGGCTTATGGGCTACATACGTTAGATCCACCAGTCAGCCTGGTGGGGTGAGTTGGTTTCTCATGCCAAAAAAGGGGCTTTTACTGCTAGAGCGTTGGTAAATATAGGTTTGGATCACCAATGCTGAATATTACCAGAACACATTTGCAGTCATATTTAGAAGGTGCAGGTAAATTTGCTCAAATGTTAATCCGTGTCCTCAAATCCACAGCAATGACTAATCTTAGCGGCACTCTGGTAAACAAGGGGTTAATACATAAAAAGGCTACAATATATTAAGAATACTCGGCATGTCCATTATTCAGGAAAATTCTAATTTGGAGGGAGCAAGTAAACTTCCACTGCTGGTGCAGGACACGGTTATATGGTCTAACCCCCAAAGTGTGGGAATAAGCTAGTACGGGGGAAACAAGGACTCAGTCTTCAGGGCTGAGGTGCATTGAGCACCAGCTGTGAATGTGTGCAGTACGACTTCTGAGCAAACAAAGTACAATATTGCGTGGCACCATGGGCCAACTTGGGTGCAGTGTTAGTTCTGAACAAACTAGGTGCAATCTTGCTTAGAACCTATGAAATTATGTGCAAGATTGTGGGCTACTACTCTGGTGGAGCACACACCAGCATGGCGGCAGAGCGTCGGTCACAAGACTCCCTCTGTCCCTGCCCACTGACCCACTCTAGGGAGTCCATATTTCTCTTGGTGCAGCAGACAGTCATCAGTGAACCCCAAGTGTGGACTTGCCAAGCAAGGGGTGGTAACCAAGGGCTTAGTCAACCCCCATAAGGAATTGCACATAGTGATACACAGTGAACAAGGGAGTATACCACGCAGTAACCTGGTCAAGAGCAGTGGTTTAATTTTTTTATAATGTATTTGGATGGTGCTGTACTCCCATACAACGGAGGTTAGCTGGTATAGAAAATGGTATTGTGCGGCCACAATTAATAAATGTTAACAATTATGCCGATGGGCTTGGAGGCAAAATCCACCATGATTACCAGCTATGCCTTATACCAGGTATCGGGCAATAAAGGGTAAACACATGACACGGCAACCCCTAACAAGAAGGCCCCTAGTGGTGCAGAGGGCACCGAGGGGTTTCTGCCTGAAAAGTGGTTAAAGTAGTGATCAGTTGCTGCTACCCCGGGGAGGCCATTGAACATGCCCATGGTGGTAAAAAATGCTGTGGCTAAACCAGAGAATAGCAGTTCCCAAGTTAAGTGGAGGTCAGCGAACCTGCCTACGTGAGGGTAAATAAGCCATGCGCAAGGACACCAAGCAGGAGGGCTTGGTTCAACTCTAATCGAAAATCATATATAATCTGAAGGGCTTGGTGAATTGGGCATGGTCTCTTTAGTGCTACATCGCAATATTTCCCCGATAGGGCTGGGAAACACCTGCAGATGTAGATGTGAATTGTCTAGCGAGAAGGACTGGTATCCATATCAAACAAAGGTAAATGGGGATTGTTATGGTCTGGAGAGGCTGTTGAAATTGCTTGCAGAAAGGTAAACAACGCCATGCGCAAAATTCACGGAACAGAGGGGTTTATGGATTTATCAGACTTGCATGCCATGACCACAGGATGTTTCGATGTGAATGGGGGTCCATTTGTCTAGATTAGGCATGGACCTGTTTCTGTTGGACCTGGGTTATGCCCTAGAAACTTCAGGTTGTAAGTTAGAATGCCTGCCTTAGTGGGGGGCCCTGGGTAGGACGGGTGCCACACCCAAAGCTGTGGCGGAGTTACAGGGTGATCCAGAGGCTGAATGGTACATAGGGGTACTCTCTTCAGGACGAGAAGAAGGGTGCAAATGCCAAATAGCCCCAGGAAGTCCTTACGGCAGGACCCTGGAGGAACAACGACACCCTGTTAGTCCTTCGGGCGGTTGTAAACCTGAGCAACCGGGGGCTCGCCTGAATAAGCTCCCCCCCCCCCTCAAGGGGCGTGAGTAAATGGGTGGAATGGTGGTCCACAGGATATAAGGGATAATCCCCCAAAATGGTTAGCACCAATTGGTTATGCCACGTCCTTGGATCGCCCGTAAGTTGACCCACCATGTTGGCATATTTCTTATGCAAAATAAACCTGCAGCAATGTTTTCTCCAACAACGAATGTAACTGGTGTGTTCTTTTTATTTTGGTATTGCTGTGTTTGCGGGTTGGCTGTGTTGCTGATAATAGCACTATGAGGCTGCCCGCGGCCCAAGCAGGGGCCCCCATAAGAGGCCTGCCACCTTAGTGACACATGATGGCACGAACACAACAGGGCTAGTGTTTGGACCTCCCGGATGTCCAAGCACTACTCTGTAATTTCCGGCGAACCAGTGGGCGGGTGGGAAGGTATATCTACCTCCCTGCCCAGCTGGCAATCCTTTTTCGCGCTGAGGGCACGCTGTCTCCCTCCCTAAAGCTTACCCGGCATGTCGGCTGGAAGGGTGACTAGGGTAGGAAGACTGTTAACTTGTCCTTTTGTGTTTCAGGCAGAGTTACAGGGCAATCCAGAGGCTGAATGCTACATAGGGGTACCCTCTTCAGGACCATAAGAATCTTGCAAATGCCAAATAGCCCCAGGAAGTCCTTACGGCAGGACCCTGGAGGAACGACGGCACTCAGTTAGTCCTTCGGGCGGTTGTAAACCTAAGCGACCGGGGCTTGTCTGGATACGCCCCCCCCCCCCCCTCAAGGGGCATGAGTAAATGGGTGGACTGTGGTCCACAGGATGTAAGGGGTAATCCCCCAAATGGTTACACTTATTGGTTATGTCACTGTGCAATTTGGCTCATCAGGTGGGCAGGCAACAGACTAAGTAGACCCACCATGTTGGCATATTTCTTATGGAAAATAAACCTGCAGCAATGTTTTCCCCAACAACCAATGTGTCCTGTGTGTTCTTTATTCTGTATTGCTGTGTTTGTGGGTTGGGTGTTTTGCCGATATTGGCACTAAGGGGGTTATGCAGGCCAGAGCACAATATCCAGATTATCTTCTCAGTGGCAGTATTCGTGTACTCTTCAGCGCTGTCCTCTAAAGCCCTCCGCTTGTAGCAAACTTGTATGGCTTTTCTGCGTAAGGCTATAAGCACATTTTTAAACCTGTTGGTGATTGTTTTTGGGAACTATATAAGCCCACATTTAGATAAAGTAAAAGCGCGATGGTGATAAAAGGCACCATTTGGCTTTGAATGCAAAATTAAATTTAAAAAAAAGTAATTCCCTCGCTAATACTTTTCACTGCAAAGAAAGGCCAAATGTTTAGAGGTTTCATGATAATGGTCTCGACATTTCCCTAAATTTTATGTGGTTTATAAATATCACAAGAAGTGATGAAACAGTTTCCGTTTTCGGCAAATTTGACAACTCTTGCCCACATTGTAGTTCAACTAGGGAGAGGGGGAGCCTCGAAAGCCAACAGTGGAACAAAGGAAACCAAGCTCGAACGCAGTGTGCACTGGACAAATCACGCAATCTTCCTGTGGCCGAAAAAGGAAACAACGAGTAACAGTCTAGCTCTGTTGTGAAGCGCCTTAATGCTCTTGGTAACAGGTTCGCGCTATAAAAACACCTACATAAAAGGACACAGGTCTCAGATATCCCCAAGTTTGAAGGTCAGACACCCCCTTAAATCACCTTGACATGAGTGTCGTGCCTCCCAGTTTTCTCGACTACAGCCTCCATGCTACAGAAATATACTACAATATATACCCAAAATCAATGTTTGAAAAGACACTACCGTCTCCTTAAATATTTTCCAAACATATAAGTGTGTCTTTTGAACTGCCTGGCCTGTATGCTCATGAATAGCCCCACATCTCCCTCAAATATATTGGCACCAAGCAGACAACGAACCCCTTTGGAAAATTTCAGTATACATTGTGCAAAGGCGTTTATTTTCCAATTTCCTTGCCTTCCCGGTTAAACTGCAGAACGCAGAGCTCGGCCGGATGCAAGGTTGCTGGAAGCAACTATCACGCTCTCCTTGACTAAGACAAGAGGTGCAGGGGCTGCCGCAGTGCCCATCACTTCTGGCCTAAGAAACACACTGCAGTTTCACTAGTAAAACGCCTTCTGATTGTCTAAGTGCACAAGAAGACATCCATCCACTCACCCTCACCCATATTTTACTCATTCTGAAACACTCACGTTTAGTCAGTGGCGTAGCTAGACACTTTGCTGTGTGTGGCAGTCCGTGCCTTTGCCGCATGGAAGTGGGGCGATTCTTGGGTGGGAGATGAGGGAGTGCTGCCCCTGCGTTTTCTTATTTTTTTTTTACCATATATTTACTCATGTATCCGCGGTGGTTAATTTGTAAAAAAAAAAAAAAAAAAAAAAAAAAAAAAAAAGCCAGTGCTCTTGTTAGGATGCAGCTTTAACCAGCCATTTGTCCTGTTAGCCTTGCATAACACAGAACCAAGCAACTCGGCAAGTTGGATGGGATGTGGCATAATGGCCAGAGCTGTCGACTTCGGAGCTGGGGAACCAGGTTCGAGTTTTAGGATTGGCTCACCATCTTGGGATTCTGGGCATATCACTGAATCTGCAAGTCAGAGGGAAATCCCTGGAGTGCGCTAATAGACTTCCCATACCACTATCATTACAGTTACACTTATACATTTAGATAGCAGACACCTATAGTTTGCTGTGCTATAGGGGAAACTTAATAATAATTTCCACAGAGAAATAAAGTCGTTCACAATCTATTTTTAATAAAAACCATACCTCTGAACAATAAAAAATGCAAGACAATTAAAATTTCAAAGAATTATTCTTTGAAAAGTAAAAATACATAAAATCAATATCTCATATGCACAATTAGACAATACAGCAATTAAAATTATAAGGCAAAGAAATACATATATGACATATCTGCAATTCATAAACAATTAATAATGAAAAACACACTACAAAGTAACCAACCCCTAATGTGACTGTGGCTCCTAGATGTTTTTGCCACTATTGATCTATAGATCCAAAGGCCTATGATTACATTGACTTTCTTAGACAACTGTGACAATCATACGTGTACATCCAGTGTGTACTAGGCCCTAATTGGATTCTTTATCTAGGAAATGCGTCGACGCGTTTCGGTGCAGTACATTTGATGCTGTGGCACCTTCTTCAGGACTTCTTGATAGGGGTTTCTTGTGTCAAGAGAATTTCGGATTTTACTTTCTCTGTTTAGGGAGAAAAGTAATGTGTCAATATCTGTTCTTTTAGATTACAGACTGTTCATAGTTCAAGTCATCTCTATTGCTTAGATAGTTGCTATGGTCTCTCATTTATCTATACGGTACAGCAACAGACATCTAGTCACTGCCTCTGACCTCTCATTGACATATATAGTACACATTTCAGAGGTATACAGGGTTTTCCATTGGGTGTTTCAAAACATTTTCATACTATACAAGTGCTATACATGGACCGTTGTTATAAAGCTCTTGTTAATACCCTTATATAATCATGTCACCATATTCCCGCCGAATCCATTTCAGTGTGGAAACTATTACATTAAGGATTGCTGGTCTAAAGGGGGAAATTTAAGTGACTGGTACATGGTTCTCATATTCTCACTTTTATATATGGAATATTCTCACCACCACTGAATATGGTAAGGAATCCGACCAGGGCCTGTGTAGCGTGTCATTCAATTTCTGCAGTCTCTTGCTACTCTGCCCTGCTGGAGAACATATATAAATGATAAGGGACATAGGTACTAATCAGTAATATATAGCTTTAGACCTATATTCAATAGGAGTTAGATTGGTATTTTGATTACCTTCCTCTTTTTGACAAAACTCCTCGTATTGGGGTATATTTTTCCGTTTATTCGGTCTTTTTTTTGCTGTATAGGCTCGTGTATCTATTTGAACAAAATGTATTCATGATTACTTTTCTGTTTCTAATTCAAGGTCAATCATGTGGTTTTATTACGCAGGTACCTTACCTTAAAATGTTATAAAACCTTCTTCGAACGGGCATAGGATATCAGGAATCCTCCCGGGAACTGGATATGTTCTAGTGGAACCAAAGTAAATATTAAATGATGTTTTTGAGTACTGGCCTAGTTTGACTATTGTCTTTTCTACTATAAACTATTATACTGGCCTAGTTTGACTATTGTCTTTTCTACTATAAACTATTATGTAAGGCGTTCACCCTTTATCTGGACATTATTTACATTAGATCTTCTATCCTGCTTAGTAGTTGGCGCTGATCTCTTGTTTATCTCTGGCCCTTTGTGCTGCTAAATGTTAGGCATTGCACACAGAAATCATACTAATGTGAAATAAAATTATGACGGTAATGGTTCAGTTCCATATTATGTCCGTCCCCTCTAACCCTTAAAATGTTTGCAATGTTAGGTTACTGCTTTCTACAAGTTATATTTTAGCTCAGATGCTTGTGTGTAACATTAAACATCTTTGGGCTCCATAATTCTATCTCTAGACATACCCCAGTGTTTCTAGTAGCGCTAGTCATGGGCGTAGGAACTGTGGGGGACGAGGGGGATATATCCCCCCCAGATTTTGGAGTGGGGGGGACACGGGGGACAAGATTGGGGGGACGAGGGGACAAAGAATTTCCCCCTCTCCTTTCTGTATTCGCAGGGCCATTAGCACGCGAAGGCGAGAACAAAGGCCCTGCAAAGGCTGTACTTGACCTTTGACTTGCCCCCCAGTTACCTGTGATCAGGCTGCACGAATGATGAGGCGAAAAGGGATTTAGCCACCCCCACCCTCCGTCATCGTGTGTCTCAGCCTGGGCTGCTTGACTTGCTGGGGCAGGGCAGTGTCTGGAGTCTTTTCTCCAGAGGGCTCGAGCTTTTCACAAGTCTTTTAAAGGCCATTTACATCCCGCTTGCAACTCGTTAAGGAGGTTTTGTTGTTTTGTTCACTGGTTCGTACCCCCTGTGTCTCCACTCAGCCTATTCCTGTACTTTGTATTTAGTTTTTGCTGCCACAGTGGGAGAATGCATTCAGTGAAAAGGCATCTCACAAGTAGGGATGTCACCTTTCCCCCCCAAAAACGGGCATTTGTTGTGTTCTCCTTTACAGAGTCTGCAAGAGAACTTTAATAATATATTGTTACTTAATTTTATTTTTTGTTGTCATTTAGTCTTTAATGTTGGTTTCCAGGAGCTATGACGTACTACTTTATTGGAATCTTTTAAACGTGAATAACTATTTTCCTATGTGGACATTCATTTCTAAGTCTTGAATGGCAAATGTACAAACTTTTGTTGCACTTGCATCACATGACCATCATTGCGTAGCCTCAAAATCAGTTCTCAGCAGCTGTGAAAGCCCCTGCTCTTCCACATGCACACTGCTGCACTTTTTTTGTTGGGGTTCAGTGCCTTTTAGACAGGCGGGTAACTAGAGCCTAATTTCAGGGGGGGGGGGGGGGGGCTACTTCTTCCGAACTTATACAGAGTGGCTGTAAGAAGGGGGGGGAACACACAACAAAAGCCTAATTTACAACTAAAAGCCTAATTTACAACTAAGTACTCAGGTGCGGCTGCAATTAGACGTCGCCAGCCCGCGAAGCTGTCTTCGCCCTGGCTGAAACACACGATGGGGGGGGGGGGGGGGGAGAGGCTGAAGCCCCGTGAGCCCAATGGGTGTTGCGCGCCTGCTTTTAGACAATCCAGTTTAACTGCGGTAAAGGCATTCTCTGTTGTATTTACTGCTTGGAGTTCATGCCCTGTCTAATGAACCTCTGGCAATACCCCAATCATTTGAAATGCTGTAGGATAACTCATCGGTCTCAAAGTTTGGAATCTGAGTTTGGGGGGTAGGGGGGCTGCAGCTGGGCAGATGTGAACCGGAAACCATGTTTTTGTACTTTACCACAGTGGTGACCATCTTGCAATTGATGCTAGAACTCCTTCCTGTTCAGCTTTGCAGTTTTCAGGCCACAGCGTCTGGAGCCGGCAGGAGTGCCTGTAACAGGTGGGAGACCAGGGGACTATTTTCTATGGCACACAGCATAAGAGTGAAGGATTTTACTGAATCAATGCAGGCAGTGTATAGAGGGGGATTGCTGGGGAAAGGGTGCATGGTCAGCAGTCTACCTATGAAGTTGTGTGCAGGCTCCTCGACTGTTGCACAGAGAAGACAGAAGATCCCCCCCGCCTCCCCACCTGACAAAGACAAAGGATGGCAAACCGAACAGAACAGAAAAGGGCATGGTCCTGAGAGAGGGCAGAGGAAAAAGGTAGAAGTAGGACTTTATTTGGGCTGGACAGTGGGAAAGATGCTGTAAATGAGCCCTTTGATTCTTCCTATTGACTTCCACTGCCAGGTTGAGAGAGCCCCTGAGACAAGGATTGGAGGTCACACCTGAAGCTTCTTCCATAAGATATGCAAGCTGAGTAATTTCCTTAGGGCAAGAAGGCGGCGCTCCCGATTCCTACCCACTGGTGGTTCAAGCACTGTTCACATTATGTCAAATGTGATCAAGACTGTATTTTAAGCCTTCTAACAATTAATAAAGTAAGACCCATCATTTTGGTGTCTCTAAAATGAAGAGCTTTTTTGTGTTGTGTTGTTGGTAGTGATGACTGTTACAACACACATTGTCCATGAAGTTGATGTAGAGGCATCCCAAACTCTGCTGAGTGATTACAAGATCCATAGTAAATGTAGAGTTTCATCAGTAAGCAAGGAGCAACTCCTGAATGATCCCTTAAGATCTTATCTTCAGCTCCCCCTGCCAAGTGTATGCTCCTGAAAATACTTAGCACAGCTGTATAGCTCTTAGAGTTTTAATGGGGCGGAGGACATGCGAACACTGAAATGCTGCTCCAAGTTCCTTTGCCATGCATTAAACTCAAGAGAAAATTTCAGGGGGTGGGTCACATCAGGAAAAGTGTCATTCTTTTTTTGGTTTGAGACTACTAGAAGGAACAGCTCCCTGATTGTGAAAAACATATTGTTGGCTTACAAACAACTTAAAAGGGCTCACAAGTCCGCCCCTTGCTTACCATTGGCTTGTTTTACTGTCCCTCTTATTTACTTGCTTTCTGTTGGATAGCTTTCCTTGTTTCAGCTTGTCCATCTTGTGTTGATCCCTGGGACTCACAAAACAATTTCATCCTGTGGTTCCCCCCTTCCCTTCCCAGCACCAGGTTCTTACTTTTGTTTCCAACGTTAAAGCCCTAGGACATTCCACAGATGTAGCATCTTTGTAACTGAAATTTAATTCATTTACCACTTCAAAGATCATTTTACTAGCTCAACTTTTAACCAAAAGGCTTCAGTCTGTGGCCAGGCTCTATACTGTACATATACAACTCGCACATCAATACAAGTATAAGTTACTCCGGGTGTTTGGGTATACATCCTGCATTCAGACACCTCATTCCTCATTCTGATCACTCACCCTTCACTTTCATGCTCGCCCTGCACTCACAGCGATCACCCTGCTCATCATGCACTGACGCAATTCACCCTCCTCCTATGCTACACCCACATGAGCACATTGATCACACTGCCCGCACATGACACTCTACTCACTTGTCACTTTCACCGCTCAACCTGCACTCACAGCCATCATACTGAACTCACGCTGTTACCCTACACTCACACCTTTCATCCTCCTCTTACCCTGCGCTCACACAAACACACTGCTCACCCTGCACTCAGAGCGACCACACAGCACTTATGCCCCTTGCCATGAACTCATACCGTTCTCCCTTCACTTACCCTGCAGTCACATCAGCACACCGCTCACCCTGAACTCACAGTGATCACACTGCACTCACACCACTCACTCACGCATTTCACCCTGCACTTACACAAGCACACCACTGACACTGCACTCATGTGCCACTTTACTCATCTCGCTTTTCACTATGCAGTCTCAATCAAGCAAGCATATTTGTCACCATGCATTAATTTCTCACACTCTGGACTTTCATGTGCACACAAACTCATATGTCAAATTCCTCACCCTGCAGTCACTCCTCTCACTCCTCTCACCCAACTCTCCCTCTATCACATCGCTCACTGTGCACTCACATAGGCACTCCTGTCACTCATACAGACTACCCTTAACTCACATCTTTAAGCACATTTTCATTCACATGGGCACAACACTCACCCTGTACTCGTACTCATATCACATAAACAAGTACAGCACACACCCCGGAGTCACACCAGTTACCCTGCACTTCATCCTCTCACCCTGCACTCACGCAGACAAACCACTCAGTCTGCATTCATACAGACACCCAGTTCATCCTGCCTGCACACAGGGACAATAGTGTGCCAGACTCATAGGAACACACCACTCACTCTGCACTAACTCTTCTCACCATTCACTCACCAGTCACTCTCACTGATCACCCTTCACTCTTGCCGCTCACCCTGCACCACACACAAGCATATCACTCATCTTGCATTTACACCGTTCACACTACCTTGCTGTGGCTCCTCCCACTCTGTATGCACTCATATCAACCAACACTCGCATGGGCCCTCCTCTCACACTGCATTCATGTAGCTCACCTAACACTCACATCGACACATTTTTCACCCTACACTTGCACCACTCATGCTGTATTCACTCACACTATTCACCATCATCCAGCACTTACATGAGCACACCTCTTACTCTGCACATATAAAAAATACACAAGTCTCATGAATCAACACATTTCTACAAAGGCACCCACAGAATACTGGCTCTTTCGGTAGTACTAAATGCCTACTTAATTCCATCTGCAGCAATGGGGCTGGGGCAAGAGGGGAGAGTTGACTGAGAATGTGGAATGGCACGAGGAGGGAGACTATGGCGGAGGCTTTAGGGTATGGTGCTGGATTGAAGAACATGTGACAGCTTCAGCAATTCCTAGCTTTCCATTCACCAGAATGCTTCATCTTGAGACATGCAGTTTTTTTTCTTACATTGCAAGTTGGGTCTCAAAAACCCCAAAATGTACAGTGCTATTTGATGAAATCCATAGTTGCCGAAGAAGTCAAGCATTTCATAAGGTCAGCTGGATGCTGTGATACCACATGTTAGAATGTTAGAATGTGGATTCATAAATGAATTGTGAGTGGCAGTGTGTGTGTGAGTGTCACGGAGTACAAAGGTACAAAAGAGTGCAAGAGATATAGTGAGAATGTGTGTGTGAGTGTATGTTTGTTATGCATGCAAGTGTCGTGCTGGTCTGGCATACTGGAGGTTATTCTTGCCTTATGGACATGGGCACTAACAGCATATGGATGGGACTTGTTACCTATGGCCATCTGCAGGCCTTGACATGCTTCTATGAAGGCACCGTCAGTGGCTGTGGGGTCTCAAACTGTCTAACTGAGAAAGCTGATAACTCATTCATACCCTGCAGCAGGGACACAGAACACCCACCACCACACCTGGCTGAAGGTCCTGATATGATGCACATAATTTTTAGCACATTGGCTGGACCCATAGCAAAATGTTGGAACTGATATTTGAGGTAACTATTGTCATAAGATTTCCAGTACTCATTTTATATATTGGCTTGTTAATGGCAAAATTCTGACTCTTGTATACTGAGGGAATTTTTAAAGGTACCCATGACTGTGGCTGCAGTAACCATGGGAACATTCTGGCACTGTCATATGGAATGTAGTCATTGTCCTAAGTGGCTCACCCATGAAAAATTTGGATCTTGGTATAGTGGAAGTTATGTCTGTCTTAAGACATTTAAAAAAAAAAATCAGATTTAATCCTAGGAAACCAGGCTTCCAAGGTGCACCATGAAAGTACTGGAATATTTCATGAATGCCCTCTGAGGGTCTACTGCGTTTTCAAAATTTGATCCCAAAATGTTTTAACAATTCTCCCTAGTTGATGTCTATTCTCCCTTAAATCATGTACAAGAAATTTGTTAAATCATTTTGCTTGCTGCAATTACATAGATCTTTTTCCTCCTATAATGGCTATGAGGTTAGCTCTGACCCCACTTCTGTAATTGCTTGTCCTACCCCATTGCTGGGAGCAGGACTGGATTTAAGGCGGTGCAAACGGTACAACAGCATCTGGCATGGACTTTGGTGGGGGCGCTGTGTTTAAAAATAATTTTTGGTTTAGAAGTAAATTAACTTCCTTGGGCATCAGGCAGTTTTCAGGCAACAATAAAAATGTCAAGATAACTCTGGAGATTAATGTTCCTACTAATAAGCGTTCGAAATTTTGTCTAATGGAAATTTTGGCTCATCGTAAAGTAGTGCGGGGTTAATGTGCCTGCTTCAAAGAACGTGTACCTTGCAGATCATAGAACTGAGTGAACTATGAGTAGCACTATAAAAAGTATACATGATTTTTCCTCATTTGTCTAATTACAGTGTGAATAGAAATAACAATAAAGCATGCTTACAAACTGTGACTACATGCCTGTCTTTCTCAATGTTTCACTTTAAAACTATCTGATTGTATAAACGGACGTACGGTCTCATGCAACAGGCAATTTCTATAGGGTCACTGGAAAGACCACACGGTTGTCCCTGTCCCCCCCAGAAATGTAGTGTCTCCTACGCCCCTGGCGCTAGTTAAAACTAACTCCCAGGGCTTCTCTTGGGCTCTTACCTCGGATGTTTTGGCGCCGCGTCTCTGCCTCGTTTGATTCACTCTCTAGGGTGTTTGTAAAACGCGCCTCTATTTACGCGTGTTCATCGGTGGTTAATTACTGACAGCTGGCTAGTTCGTCTCCATGTGGGGCGTGACGTGTATATGCGGTAGCGCCATATTGGAACGGCGCCCGTATAGTTCATTTCATAGCATGTTACATATTCATTACATATCCGGTCTCATGGCCAGTTAAGTATATATATGTGACATTTACCCCGGAGTTGCGCACCAAGATCGGGATTGTTACATGTCTTTTTCTTTTAAATAAAAACATCACCGTTCCATCACGGTCAAAATAGACGTGACAAGGAAAGCCCAATAGCGCCATCTTGGAACGGTGTCTAGCTGCCGAACATTTCTCTGTGTTTTACGATGTTATCTGTGAATCGCCGGTATTCATATCTACTTGTTTATATATGCTCGACTCCTATTATCCCCTAACACTTTCATCTTTTAGTTTATTTGTTTAACTATTGACGCTAAGAATAGGAGGAGGATCGTTTTTTCATTAGTTTATTTGTTGTCTCTATTCCCTCGATCGATGTGCTCAGAGTTCATTGATTTTTGTGTTTAAAAAAGAGACATTTTCAATTGTCTATCTTTATTTCTTACCTTTATAAAATAGGACATGTTTTTGAATGACCAATTTGTATATCTATATCTATTAGTAGAATTGGCATTAACAGGTGTCTATGGGTTGACAGCCCACTGAATCTACCTGTGCCCACCAAAAATAAACGTTTCCTTAACTGGTGCTCAAGCGCCAGTGTTGATGATTAAGACCCAGTGATGAGCACCACAAACCACTGGCTCAAATTAAGCACCCAACCCACTCTCCTATGCAGCCATCTATACATTCAAGTGTTCATCTATCTACAAACCCATCTAAACTTCACTAGCTCACCTATCTATTAAGCTATGTAAGCGCCGCCCACCAATCATATCGTTCAACCACTGGTCAGCTCACCTACTTTTAAGCTGTACATCTAACAGCCCAATCCTAACAAATGATGTGGCATTGTTCACCCATGCTACTTTAAGATTACACACAATGACCTTTCGAATAAAATCTTTATTATCTCCATTCGCCTGCAGGGCTTTGTCTTGGTGCCTTGCCTAGTAAATGCTTTCTTTATTTGTTGGTTTTCTTTTCTCTCACATTCCTTGATCTGCTGTTCTTTCTCTGTGTTCATACTTTCTACTATCCCTTTTCTCTTTTTTTAGGTCGAGTTTGCTTTTATATTAAAGAAAAAAACAGTTTTATCTTCCTTCACTTTGTGCTGCTCTTCTCGTTTCAGTTGGCGGGAGGTTTACCCTCCTTGCTCTTTGCCGGTCCCGACCCTGTGCCCCTACTTTCCCTGGGCTTTCACTTGACATCTCTGACACTAACAGGGTTCACTTGACCTTTTTGGGATTCCATGGCGTAACCCATGAGTGTGGAGAAGGAGGCGCTCACCGGAGGCTTGAGAGTCAAACTCAGGTGAGTGTTCCTTAGCATAGAGATGTGGGAAAGGAACTCTGTCACCTCCATCTGCATAGCCAGGTGATGCAGGAAGTAGTTGGGGGGTGGGGGTCTTCTCCTAGCTCCACATTCTCCAGCTATATTAAATTTAGGGGCATATGTACAAGCCCCTGTCACCAACACAACATCTCTTTTTTCCGACGTTGTGGTGGCGATAGTAGCTTAGCCTGGCTTAGCATGGCTTAACGCTGTCTTGTAATTAAGGCTCCTTTCCAGCCTGAAAGGGGTGGGCAATGGAACCTGCAGTGGGCATTCCATCGCAACACCCATTGATTTTGACCATGCCCCATATGTACAAGGGCAGCGTACATAGGAGGCAGCGCCAAAATTAAGATCAGGGAAAACCTGGTCTTAAGTTGGCAAAAAGAGGAAAAAGATGCATTATTTCTCCTTGTTTTTGCTTTTTCCATGTGTACTGCCTTGTGCAGCAAACTTGGAAAAAGCAAACATCCATGGATTGTTTATGTACATAAACAATCTGAAAAAGAAATCAATTTTGTGTTTATGTGCAGGAAGGGACCCCTTCCTACACAAATCCTCCCCTTCACGCAGACACCCTGACACTAAGTTGCAAGGGTGCCTGCGTTGGCGCTACACTGCTAAGGGAGAGATGCAAAGCTGCACCATATGGTTGTAAAGATGGTGCAGCCTTGCGGTTCTGAAGTGGCTGAGTGAGGCGTTAAGCCATGACGGCTAACACCTCACTCCACCACTTCCTTGAACATATGCCTCTTACTCTTTTCTTCCTGATCATCCTCTTCCCTCATCTCACTCCATCATGACTCACTCTCCTACACCTTTCACCTCTTTTCTTATCTCCATCTCTATCTTCTTTCTGCCTATATTTTCTCTCTTCCCACCTTAGCCCCTTTTGCCATTCTCTCTGAATGCATCCAACTCCTTAACCCTCTCTCTTGAGCACATTACAACACTTGTCTTACCACAGCATTTGTTATCCGGGAGAGGATGTGGTTTTCAGCCAGAGCTACTAACTTTGCAACTGCGAAACCAGCTCCAAGTCCCGGTGTTGGCCCAACATCCTGTAATTCTTGCCAATTCACTTAATAACCCCTTGTTTAATGTAACTTGTGCACATGTAAAGCCCACCAATGCGCTATATAAATTTGAAAAAGAATGAAATGTCTGTCTCGTCTCTCCGTTCTCTTTTTAGGTCTCTCTCCCTTACGCTTCATTACTCCTTTCCCTATTTTTATGTCCTTTCTGTCGCTGCACCTTCCGGTTTGCTAACAATTTTTTATGAAATTTCTTCACCATTTAAACAGCTATTCGATTTTTTTTATTAACCAAGTGACTCAATGATTTAAGCAGTGAGGAATGACAACAGCCTGTGAACTGTAGGTCACAAGTTTAAATCTCAATAGGGTCACCCTCAGTGTTTTTATGCTTCCCAGGTCCACACTTTAAGCACCATTAAAGTGGGCAATTATCCTAGGAGTTTTTATAGCACATTGAATGGAAAAAACCTGTGGTAAATGGGAGGCATGGCTTGGCAGCCTAAAATGGAGGACGTGGCCTGGAGGAGCTCCATCTGCCTAAGCCAAGATCCGCCATTATCCGTAGCTTATTCTGACCCCAGTGCCCTAATTTCGCATTGCGGCTGGAGGAGATGCCACCAGGCGCTGTGCAGGCTAGTTTCACTGCCTAATTACCCCACAGAGCAGTCCTGTGGTGGTGAGCAAGAAGTCAGCAGTGAGACGGCCCTCGGGATCGGTGACAGAAGCGTCTGCTGAGCCTAGCCGCGAGGTGGGAGCCCGTGGCCACACTGCCTACGCAATCTTTGGTGGCTGGGGGTCCGGTGATTGGAAGAGAGTGCCGGCCGTGGTCTCGCCTTGTGGACCCTCTCGGCGGCCCTGAAGATGGAGAGGTTGCCAGGGTGGGGTCACTGAGCTGGTAACAAGATCGTAATTCTTCCCCGGTGGCTACCGAGACTGGTCCCGGCTTGGGGAGAGCTCTTTGGTGGCTTTGTCCTTCCCCGTCACTCCTTTGTGGATTCCACATGGATTGCCTTGAGGGGTTAGTCAGTGTGGCGCACAGAGGATTCGCTGCTGCACTCTGCAGTGAGCTGAGCCCAGGCACTCCACCCAATCTTTCAAAAGCGGCGTGGTGTCCGCGAACGTACAGCAGGATTGGCCGGTATGCAGGCACCCCGCCTTTAATCAATCAATCGAATGTAGTGGGATTATTTGGGCCCCCCCCCTGGACGCAAAGTGCATTGGCGAAGTATCCTGATGGAGGCCACCCTGCGGGGGTCACATGGGTCTGCTGGGGCCCAGCCATACAGACCCTAGAAACGCCTTGGCGCGCACAGGACAGGATCTGGTTGCACGCTCAATCTGCCTTGGGCCGCGGCCTACCTTCATGAGGAGGCAGCTGTGTGCTTGTGGGGCTCCGCGGGCCTACAATAGGTCATGTAGTGACCCTTCCCACCTATCACTCAGACATGGGAGGTAGTGACCTCAGCTACGGAGCTTCAGTGTGGATCCACTGGGGTGGCTACTAGGCCGGGGGTCCGGCGAGTCCGGTCCCCATAGGGGGCCCACTTGGTAGACCTCCTTGGGCTGCAGAAGCGGCCAGGCTAGGCTTGGTGTAGCTTGCAGTCAGGGAGGCCAGATTCCCTGAGGCCCGGCCTGGGACCCCGCCCTGGTGGAGATATCAGAGACCTATGGAGAAGCAATATACGCTTACTTTAAAGACTGCTATCCTGCAGCCCAGACCCAGTAACGTTAATAGGGAAGGAGAGAAGCCAACATACACTTGCAAGTTACCTCCTACAATACCTCCCCTTCCCCTCCACCATGGGCAAAGACAAGTCGGGAGTAGCCGCCTCCAAGCAGAGCACCCTGGAACAATACACCACCACTGGCTCGGGAGGCCCTTCCTCGGACAATGCAACTCTACTTGCAGCAATTACCCAGCCGCGAGAAGCACTCGAGGCACAGATTGGCACCCTGGGGTCGGAGGTTTCCTTCCTGCGTCAAAATATCCGCAAGTCAGTAGACAAATCACCAAAGTTGAACTGAGTCTCAACGGTGGAGGACACAGTGTTGTCTCTTCAGAAGAAGGTAATCAAGCTCACGATGGTGACGCAAGAACTGGCATCACGCATCAAAGAGGCAGAGGGCAGGACCCGACAAAACAATGTGTGCCTGGTTTGCTTCCTGGAGGGATGCAAAGGCTCATCGATGAATAATTTCCACACAAAATGGCTCAAATCCCTGCTGCCTGAAGAATTTATTTCCACCTTCTTTGTGGTTGAGAAAGCCCACCGGGTCCTGCCAAAGAAGCCACCCTACGCAGACGGAGACACCATACTCCAGTTTGCAAGAACCCACAAGGACCAACTGCTCTTCAACTCGCACCCAATCATGGTATTCCCCAATTATACGAGGCTTGTGCAGCAGCAATGACACACCTTTGTAGCTGCGAAGCATAGACTCAGGGAGCTAAATGTTTCCTACATGCTGCTGTATCCTGCAGCATGTAGTGTCCAGGATCATCCACACCCCTGGCACTTGGTACTGTGTTGTATAATGTTGGTATAGTTGGGCACGATTGGTGGAGCTCCCTGGGTCTCCCCTGTTGGGACCCCAGTGAAGTTTCTGCCGCAACAGGTACTCCTTGTTTTTGGAAGTATTGGGGTGGTGGGATGGGATTTGTTGGTTTTACCTTGTTTGTACAGTTGTAGACACCAAACAGACACCTAGATCGTACATTGATACACCAGTAATTGCAGGCAATGACTCTATGGTTTCTAGATGACACACCACACGCATAGCTCTCCGTTGGGGGAACTGAACTTAATATCTTGGAATGTTAGGGGGCTTTTGAATAAAAATCAAGTGGCGAGCTGTGCTTTGCTTAGCAAAGCACTATGAAGCGGACAAACTCCTCCTCCAAGAGACCCATCTTCTGGGCAACAAAACCCCAGGCCTCAGCAGATTCGGATATCCCACAGTGTACCATTCAGGGTTCGCACACGTCTCTCGGGGTACGGCGGTCCTTATACATTGCAGTGTGCCATACATTATCTCTAAACACTTGGTTGCCCTGGGCAGACGCTATACTGTTGTCACTGGCACTATAGCGAGGGAACAGTTAACTATAGGTAGCATATATGCCCTGCACCCACTGGGAAAACATTCATAGACAAAGTCACACAGCTATGGGGCAACCTCCCTGAGGGCTAGACGATCCTGGGTGGAGACTGGAATGATGTTATGGCACCCCAGGACCGATGGCGTGGTGCAAGATGGGTCCCCCTTTCCACTATCTCCAAACTTACCCTTCTGGCTAATAGACTGGGGTGGTCAGATATATGTCGGGCTTTCCATCCTTCGACTAGTGGGTTCACATACACATCAGCGGTACACAACAAACTATCACAACTTGATTACATATTCCTTCCCCATAGTTATATTCATAGGGTGTCACACAATTCCTCCTTACCCCAGAAATTTTCAGACCATTCGCCGGTTCACCTTAAGCTGTACCTGACAGCCCAACGTGCCACGTACCGCTGGTGCATGTCCCCCCTGCTTCTCATTGATTTTAGCTATCAAGAGGTTCTACGACAGGGCATCATAGATTAACTGCTGTCTAACCTAGACACATCCCCGGTGAGAATCACCCTGTGGGAAGCCCTTAAGACCTCAATTAGGGGAGTGTATATAAGCTTCTGAACTGATGAAAAAAGCAAACGCCCAGCCCAAATACTAGACTTGGGAGGATGCCAGAGATCATTAGAAGCGCAGGTGTTACCCGGGTCTGCCCCAGGACCGCGGTGTAAACTTCTGCTTATCCAGCAGGAAATCCACCAACTCCCCATAGACTAGGCTAAAGAGACCTGGTTAGCAACACAACAAAGGATATATCGATGGGGCGATAAGTCCAGCACAATGTTACATCCGCTATGCCAGGCCAAAACATCCCCTGAGCCAGTACTGATACTGCGCGATGCAGATGGTGCACTTTGTACCTCCCCAGAGTTGGTAGGCCAGGCATCGCATCATTTTACGCCGCGCTATACCAGCAGCGGGAGCTCATATCTGAGGCCCTTATTGACGCGTTGTTGTCAGATATCCCCCATAAACTTTCCGATCAAGTTGGGGACATATCGGATGCCCCCATAACCGTAGACGAGTTAAGAGCAGCGCTGACCAATACCCACCCCCGTAAAGCACCATGACCAAATGAATTCCCCAGCGACTTTCTGCGGCCGCATATGACAACGTTGGGCCCACACCTATTAGCGGCATTACACGAAGCCCTCAAGCAACACATCCTACCCACTGACTGGTGACATGCTGAAATTGTAGTCTTTCTTAAACCTGGCCACACTCCAGAGGATCCAGCCGCGTATAGTTGCATTTTATTGCTCAATTTTGAACGCAAACTCCTGTGCAAAGTACTAGCAGACCGCCTTCGATCATGCATCCAAGACCTCATTGACCCTGATCAGCCTGGCTTTATGCCGCAACGTTCCAACAGACACAATATCAGATGAGTCCAAAACGCGATTGCCAAGGCCTCAGGGCTAGTCTTCCAGCTGCAATTCTGCTGGCCGACATTGACAAGGCATTTGACTCCTTAAGTTGGACTTACCTCTTCAAACTCCTACAAGCCATAAACTTAGGTCCCCGCTTTTTAGCATACTGACAGTTGCTTTATACAGATCTCTCGTCATAAGTGCTAGTAGCGGGACATCGTTCGACCTCCTTTCCCATTCATCGGGGCACAAGACAGGGCTGCCCCTTATCTCCGTTGCTTTACGCTTTGGCCATAGAGCCTCTGGCCCTTTGGGTACGACAGGACCCACTAATCCATGGGTTTGAATGGACACAGGAATATTCTGATAGAATTGTACTATACACTGACAATGCCCTATTTATTCTGACAGATCCATGGTCCTCGGGATCCTGTGTTCTTCAGATACTTTGGATATTCAAGGAAACTACCGGACTAGGAACTAACCCCAGTCAAAAAAAAGAGATCCCCTTTGGGCAACTTAATTCACTTAAACATGCACACTCACCAACATGGTCATACAGTAGACCATATCACCAGAACATAACACAATCCCTTCAAAGGCCAAGTGCTGAAAAATATCTCCACAATATATTAATCATAAAACATTCAAAGGTTAAAAATCGTCATTCAGCAATTGTTTAGCAGTAATATAAACATAAAATAAATGTCACCTCAAAACCAAAAATTCACAAAATTTGGAGAACCTGCAAGAAAAATAGTTTCTAATCGGCTAAACAGGCAATTATATTTGAACAATTCATTTTCATGACATTCATTATTTGTACAATCAATGTAACAAAATGAAAGAATGTCTGTCTCAATCTATAGTATGCCTGTTGAGACTAAGCCTCGGCGCATTTCGGTGGGTGTAACCGCTTTAAACACCACCTTCTTCAGGACAAAGGACTATATCTCCCAAACCACAGTTTGAATCTGTATAAAATTATACAGAGAAACACATTTTTACAAACATATATTGAGAACAGAACAAACAGACAGGTGGCCTTTGATGAGCATATATTGTATAACAGAGGGATGGTGTACTAACGGTGGAACTGTATACTAACCCTACAGCGAAGAACACCTTGCTGCATTATTCCAGTTTCCATCCTTAGTCCCAGAGAGATAATATCCTCTTCCGTCAGTTTCTCCATCTTCGGAGAAACTGTTCTGATCTTCAGGACTTCTGCAAACATGCTGATGTTCTGTAAGGTAGACTAGCCCCAGTCGGCCAGGACGCCGGCCCCGGAGTACCGACGGATAGAGCGGTGCTTCATTTTCCCCTGAGCCGCTGCCAGGTGGGGTGAGGCTAGTCTACCTTACAGATTAAGTGATCGACACTGACTGTAATGGCATTTGGACTATACAGGTGACTTTTTGCACTTGTTTTGTTTTCTCCTTTTGTCACTCTTTCACTTTATTATTTATTCACGTTGTGCAGTAGCCTTAGCATTGTAGTCCTGGTCCTGATGAAAGCAAGGACGCAATAGTCCGTGTTTGCTGAAACATGTCGACCGACCCTACCTCAGACAGTCTACATAACCTGACTGCCTTAGGTCATATATATTTTTAATCTTGGTATTAAGAGCATACATAGAATAAATATCATTCCGTGCACTTCTAACCAATTTTAACACACTCTTCTGTCTTGGTTTCTTCTTTTTGCACTCACATTTACTTGCACTGCACACCCCAGTCCCATGTCTTTTCCCACTCATTAAGATTGAGTGGTAGACCACACTGTAGTCTACAACCACATAAGGGACCTCCTTACCACCAGGTCATCCTTTGATTGTGGCACTGATTTTCTCAGACGGGTGGTCCGGATAAAATCCCAAATGATGAAGGGCGGATCCGTATGGTGACTGATGGGTATTTTCCTCATCCCTTGAGAGCCTTCTGTGCCGAATCAATTTTGAACTCTGGGTGATCAGGGTACTGTGGTGGATTAGATGACTATTATATGCACCCCTGAGCTGTGTTTGGCTCTAGACCCTCTGGTACCTTCTGTTGTTTTTCATAAAAGATATACAACAATTCATCATCATTAAAATTTAAAAAAACTGTTAAAACAGAAATTGCAGTGTATCAATACAACAAATTTTCAGTGGTCCCCTGCCATCTTTACATATCGAGTTCTGGCATGCCACATCGCTGTTAAAAATTTAGCCAGGGCAAACAGCGTTGACGGGGATAAGTCTGTTTTTAAAACTCTTAGGGCAGGAAGGAAAGTTCTGAATCCCAGGTTTCTCAGTAGTGGGGCCAGCCAATATCGTCTACTTTTGGAGTAGGCTGGGCAAAAGAAAATAACATGGGCTTCACTTTCTCTAGTTTGAGCACAGACAGGGCACAACTCAGTAGGCGGCTGTTCGGCCCACGCTTTAATGAAGGTCTTTAGGGGTAAAGTCCCGTACCTCCATTGCAAGAAGAGTTTCCTTGTTAGAGCAGGGGCCATGCCATCCAACACGGTTTCAAAGTTGTATAAGTCTTTAGTTATGATGAAGGCATGCGTCAAAGAGCCCTCTCAGACAGTTGCCAGGCCTCGGGTAAGCATTTTTTCGGAGTAAACTCTGGAGAGTGCTTTCCCTGAGATCCTGGTGCTTGTGCTTTCTGGGTGTAACCACAGTTCTGTTAATCCGAGGGTATCGCAGATTGTCTTTATGTAGTTTAGCCAGGGTATCTTGGCGGCGTTAGGTAGGGTTAGGAATTCCTGCAACTCAGATCGGTAGGAAAAGAGGTCCTGACTGCTCCAAATGCGGCGCCAAAATGTTAGGGGTTTTAGCCATAGTTCTTCTGTTATGGGCCTCAGGGCCAGATCCAATCTCAAGGGCAGGAGTGGGGTGCTTGTTGGTAGGGCAGTGAGTTGTCTTATAAATTTGTTTTCCGTCACCTGTAGATTGGAAGATGACGTGTGACCCCACATCTCTACCCCGTAGGTAACACCACCCCGAGCCTGCATTTTATAGATTTGAATAGCGGGGGACAAAGGGCGAAAAGTTGATTTTGATGCAATTCTCATGATGCCCCCCGCCTTCTGAGCTAACCTCATATTGGCTTTTGTCCTGTGGGCCTCCCATGTTAAATTTTCATTTAGTGTTAGCCCCAAATACTCAATGGTATGTACCCTTTCCAGCCGCACTGAACCAAGTAAGGGATTTGGGCGCTTTTGGGACTTAGGATTCATAATCATGAATTTTGTTTTTTGGGGGTTTATTTCGAGGCCCCTTTCTATACAGAAGTCCTGGAAGCCATCGAGCACCCTCTGTATGCCCATTGGGGTTTTGGATAGCAGCAGGGTGTCGTCCACAAACATAATGGCGGGCAGCCTGCTGCCGGTCAGTTTTGGGGAGTCGGTGTTGGTGATCCCGGTTAGGTGTGAGATTACCCCGTTCACAAAGAGGCAGAACAGGGTCGGTGCAAGCAAGCAACCCTGCCTTACCCCTCTGCGAACGGGGAATCTTTTGGTCAGTTTTCCGCTTCTTCCACATCTGACTCTTGCGAAATTGTTGTGGTGTAGTTTAAACAAAATCGCAAGGATATCTTTCGGGACGCCCAGTTCTATCATTACTGCCCACAATTTTGCTCTTGGCACTAGGTCGAAGGCGGCACGCAGGTCCACAAAGACCGTGTATAAGGTGCCGCCCTCGATAAGTGCCCTTCTCCAGTATATGAGATTTAGTCTG
The DNA here is from genome assembly GCF_964263255.1 of Lissotriton vulgaris. Lineage (NCBI taxonomy): Eukaryota > Metazoa > Chordata > Amphibia > Caudata > Salamandridae > Lissotriton > Lissotriton vulgaris. Next base: position 156,069,227 of record NC_141695.1, on the reverse strand, counting down.
AATACTTGGTCAATTGTGGAGACACCCCTCCTGAACCCAGCCTGGTATGGGCTGAGGGTGTCCGTTTCTTCCAGCCAATTCTGCAAGCGATTCAGGATTAGTCTGCCAAAGAGCTTTTGCGAGACATCAATGAGCCTTATGGGGCGATAGTTGGCTGGGAGCAGGGGGGATCCCTTTTTAAATATAGGGACCACCTCTGCGCCCAGCCAAGTATCTGGAACCTCCATACCCCCAAGGACCGCATTGAATATCAGCAGTAGATATGGTGCCCATATCTCTGGTTCCTGTTTGTACAGGTCTCCAGGGACCCCATCCAATCCCGGTGCTTTACCTCTTGCCAGCCCCGCGATTGCAGCGCGAACTTCTTTTAACACGAATGGTTCACCCACTAGCCAGGCCATAGGGATACTGTTGGGATTGGTATGAGGCATATCCTCAGTTGTATATAGGGATTGATAATGTTCCTGCCACACGGCGGGGGCAATGTTAGGTTCAATAGCAGAGGGGAGATCCTCTGACCCGTGGTTGACCACTCGCCAAAATTTATGAGAATCTTTATTGGCTAGCGCCTCTGATAGGTCTTCCCAGTGCTTTTGATCCCATTCGGCTTTGGCATTTGCCACCAGTGTCCTATATGCCCGTCTTTTGCCTTGTATAGTTTCACGGCATCCGTGAGCCTTAATTACAGCTAAGAGTTCCCGTTTGGATTTCCGACATGTGAAATTATACCAGGATTTTTTGTGTAGCGTACTGCTTTTTGATGATGCTTCTGAGAATAGGTCTAGCTGTAGTGTATTTATTAGATCTTTATGGGTTTGACCCAGTAATTCTATGTTCCCTCTATCTTCTAGTTTATCGGAGAGGCCAAATGCCCTTTCGAGGACTGGGGTGATTCTGGCATAGAGCCTAGATATTTTTACATCGTTTGTTGCCAGCTTCCCCCACCACACTCTCCTCCTATTGTTCTCTAGGAGTAGCCCACTAGTCCCATTTCCGATATCCATTCCCGTATCATCTATACCGGGGTGGTTGATTCCAGTATGAGGGCATTGTGGTCGCTATCCTCTCTGGGTTGTACCCTAAAATCAATTATTCGTCTCCAGTTTGAGATTTGAGCTAGAATGTAATCTAGTCTAGATTCGATACCTGGTTTGTTGAATGTGCATTTGCAGGGGTTGTCTGGTTTTGTGCGCCCATTGCATGCACGTAGGCCATAATTGAGGGTCAAAGCTGTAATTTGTAATGCCAGGGGTGTCCAGGCTCTTGGTGGGGGAGCCACTGTGTCTGGTATCAAGCAGCTGGCATTCTCCTCTAAGGAGGGTCCTTCCAGCAATCCAGGAAGTGGCTCATAGTGGGAATTGAGGTCTCCTGCTATCAATTGTGGAAGATCCCTTGGGATGTCACTTAGAATGGTTGAGAGGTCCTCAATTGTTTTCGATTCTCCAGATATGGGCACAGGTCTTGAATAGACATTTATGACCAATAACTTGACCAGATTTGGCCATTCCAGGAGGACTGGTAGAATATCCTCAGAATCCACTGCTAAGCACCTAGCATTACAGCCCAAATGGGAGGCGATCAAAGTTGCCAACCCTCCTGACGAACGTACCTTGCCCCCCCACTTTGCCTTTTTAGAAAAAACTTCAAAACCCGGGCATGTAAACTCATCTCGTGCCCAGGTTTCCTTCGAAGAGACATATTCCTTTTGAGCTAATAAGCCTCAGCCAGTCAGGACATTCAATTTTATTGCTAATGCCCGCTACGTTCCATGAAATTAAGTTAAGCGTAGCAGGTCTTGGAGATGGTTGCTCAGTAATAGATAGAGTGTTCTCTGTTTGGACGGGAATAGCATTTACCGTTGAAGTTAGTGTGAGATCTCCTTGTTCGGACTCTAAATTAATGATGTTATCCCTTGTGACAGATGTACTACTAGCATATTCTTGGGAGTAATTTAGAATGTCAGGGGTGATATTAATTTTTATTTGTGACCCAGAGTGGCCTCCGGTGATTGGTCTATCTTCTGCAGAATAAGCTGCTGCGTGTTGGTCCACCACCCTTAGATTGGAATCAGCCAGTCAGTCAACCATTTCCAGGGTGCTGTCCCTATTTGAAGTAGGAAGATAGGCTGGGTGATGCAATCTATGTGGACCAGGGACTCCTCTCGGTCTGCCACCCCATTCCCCTCTCCTTCTGGTGGCGTATTCCCACCCCTCCCCCTCGTCATGTAACGGTAGGTATTCTGGGAGCATATTCCTGTGATAGTAGGGCTCCCTTCTCCCTGCACTATTTCTTTTTCACTCTCCCAGTAATTCCTGGTGATGGCCCCATCTAGAATCTTCTGCTAGATAGATGCTTGATGGGTAGAAGAACGAGAGGGGGAGAGCCTGGATTAAGTTCCCTTGATCGTCAGACGCCCAGTTGCAAATATACGAGGCTGTCCTTGGATCCCTGAAGCTAACCACAATGCAATCACCCATGATTGTCTTTCTCAGGTTACCCACCCAAGCGACGCGTCTCGCCATGGATACATCGCTGGTTGTTCCTTGTGGGAGGGGTCTGTATATAGACAGCCAATTAATGACTTTATTTTTAAGTGAGGCTGTCGTCTCAATAGAATTGGGAGATAGTTCCGGCGCTCCCGCCAGAATCACTGTATAGGGGGATGCTTCCGGTGGTAAGTTTACGGGTTTGGGTTTCCAAGTGTTGTTCTGGGTGTTGTCTAGCGGCCGCGTGGCATTCTTAACTCTATCTGGGGGATCAGGCTTGTGTGAGGGTTTGCTAGTTGTGTTTGAGGTCGTAGGAATTGGTGTTTGAATTTTTTGTTGGTGGTGTGGTTTTGCTTATGCTAGCTGGATTCAGTACCGTCATATTTAGTTTGTGAGTGGGTTTTGTATTTTGCGCGGTTGGGGGATCATTTTTGTTCATCGGAATTGTGTGCTGTAGGTTTTTTTTTTAGCATGCTATTTGACCCTATTTTGGTGCCCTTGGTTTCTGACTTAAGACTCTCTGCAAGCTGGACTGTAGATTTCTCAATATTGACCAGCCTTGCTTCGATCTTTATCAGTCGGGCTTCCAGGGGACTTAGGAGTGACCTAATAAGAGAACCTATATCTGCAAGGGTGATGTCCTCATTTGCAGAGTCAATAGAAATGTCACCTTGTGGGAGGGGTTGTTCTATGGGACGGGAGGGTGTTTTTTGGGCATTCCTAATGTTCGTGGGAGGTTGTTTCGGAGTATTATCCCCGAGGGTTCCAGCATCGCCAACAAGTTTGGGCTCAGATGATTTTAGCTTGCTGGCGCCTTTGGTTTGCCCCCCTTTCTTCGTTTTTGTATTGCTCCCTCCCTTGCCCCCCTCTGTAATTCTGGGGTGTTCACGGTAATGCAAGGGACAGTCAGATCCTTGTTGGTGGCTGAGGGTGGAGCAGACGATGTGCGGGTAATGGGTAGGATCATGAGGCTCATGTCCTCTAAATCCTTGGAGCCCTCCATAGTAAGATCTGGGTTGGAGGCATAGTGGGTTGACTGTGAGCCCGTCTGGGTAATACTATTAGGTTCAGTCCTTTCTTCCGGTGTTTTAGCCAGAGCCATTGGACCCATTGACGATCTCCTCACCCAATCGATCTCTTGGGAGATGCGCCGTTCTGGCACAGAGATTTCATCTATCAACAGTGAGTCGGCTTTAACAAAATAATTTTCAATAGTACCTTTAGGAACGCCGGCTGCAGCCAATGCGGATTTGCTTCGTGTTTCCCTGGTGGTCATCATAGGTTCCCAGTCGTCAAAGTCCGTCGGGAATAGGTTAGTGGTACAGGGCCGGCCAAAAGAGGTGGCCCGGTCCCGGTCTCTGCCGTCCTCGAACGGCCTCAAACGGCCCGCTCTTTGCCCGGTCTTCACACCGAGCTGCGTCCCGCTCGCGTCCCACGGTCCGCGGGAAAGTGCGGGGTTAAGTAGAGAGGGTTGGGGGCGGGAAGAGACACCAGCTGCGCTGTGTTCGTCAAGGCGCTGGGAATGCTGGGTCTCGCAGTCCCGTCCCGGTCCCCGCAGGCAGAGTCTCTTCTCCGATGCTCCTCCGATAGGCAGGCAAGGCAAGTAGTGCGGGAACACAGTGGCAGCAAACAGCTATGCAGGCGGCATTGAAGATAGAGCAGCTATTGGCAATACTAAGTGTGGCACCTGTAATGTTTGCGCCTTATGTATTGAGGCAAAGAGTCTTGAGCATGACAGTTGTAATATTGATTCTGGAACCCTTAAGAATTGCAGGAGCAAGAACATAGTGTCTTTCCTACGTTGCCCGTGTGGCAAGGGCTACTTAGGGGAGACTAGTAGAGAACTTCAGACGAGGATCCAGGAACATCGTTCAGCTATAAGGACTGGTACAGTTACTGCCCCCTTAGTAGCCCATTATAATGCATGAAACATAGTAGATGGTTTATCCTGGAGAAGATCTTTATGGATAAACAAGGGGGAAATATGGAGCTAAAAAAAAACAGAGAGCAATGGCATATTTCCAGGCTCAATACAGTGAGCAACGGCCTTACTTCCAAAGAGGAGTGGGAACGGTGAATAGGGGCCATTTGACATTGAAGGTTAGTTTTTGAATAATTGTGACTGATCATAATTCTATTTACTGCTTGAACCATGTAAATAGGGCTGTTGATATGAGGGTTTAAATGTGTTAGGAGTGACAAACTGGCACAGGAGTTTATAGTCCGGGTGTTGTTCTATTGGCACAGGGGTATATAGTTCACAAATGTAGAGTGATTTTACCACACTTCCATCATAACTATGTAGGAAGATGCATCATATGAGGAAGCTTCTGTACCTTTTATATATATATAAAAGACTACCGTTATGGCATCAAGGCTTATGAGGTAATTTGTGTATGGGAAATACAGCTTTAGGTATAGGGATATACTTGTGTCATCATGCTGACAGAGCATGGCACTATTTGAATCATTATGCTGACACTGCATTGCACTATTTTAACAATAATTGTATGTAAATATCCAATCAATTTGGTTTCTCTGTTTATTAGGTATAACCGCTATCTTTAGGGTTTGTCAGACACAGTGGCAGGTGTTCCAATTGTTGCATGTCTGACAAAATCAGTGTAAACGGATGTGACGATATTGGTCACATGCTCCATTGCAGTTTATTTAAACATGATTCTGTGTGCTTCGGCATGAACACATACTTGGATTCGGAGGTGGCATTTCCCCGTACATGGAGTTTTTAACAAAGATTTTAGCGTACACAAGGTAAGAGGTGTCAGGCCATGTTGTCTTTAAGTTGGTCTCCTAACCTCCACATTTGTGTGGAATAGAGATTTGGCAGAGGTATGGAGTAGCGCTTTATCAGAAGTAGAGATTAGGGGTTGATTGACTTTTAAATATGCGAGTAAGGGGCGAATGTTGTTGTGTTCTTATCTAGGACCCTAATTCGATATTCCCGATTTATGCCCTTGTGAGGTTATAATCAATAATGTCCTGACAACGGCATAAGAATCAGATTCATATTCAGCAATGGCCAATGCAATCCAAAGCACAGCATGGCTACTCCCATCGACTCCTAGAAAGCACAACGCGTTCTTTAAACAAACCAAGCCTCCAGCAGCCCGGGAAACCCCCCCTGCTTTTGTTTTGAGTTGAACAAGAACTCCTGAAGTCCTGCAAGAACTGTTAGTTCTTGGTGACGTCTTATGTCCAACCTTACGTCAAACCCGGCACCTTTCAGGTATAAAATACCAACAGTTGCCTTAAGCAAAGACACGGTGGTTTGGAGCAGAGCGGCCATCTACTTGCCCGAGAGCCCAGCTGATGCGACTGCCCACTGAAGCCACCCCTCCTGTTTGACACTCTGAGAGAGACACTGTCTTTTTCTCCAGTCGAGAAAATCCAGCTCCGGTGTTTCCAGCCTACCCTTGCAGGTTGCTGGGATATCGAGTCCTGAGGAAAGAGATACTAGACCTCCCACATTCTATTACCAAGGTACGGAGCTGACTAAACCCTTAGGAGAATTCTTGATGCAGATTCTTGGCAAAATTATCTTAACCAACTTAACTTAACAGTGCTACTTCCTTGTCCCTTCCCACGTATTAGGCTTAGGTCAGGTACACCGGCGTAGGCTTAGTTAAGAGCACCAGTTGAGCCTTTTAGCCAATGTATATATGTATGTAGATATTTTATCCATTTTAAAGTATCATATGGCTAAGAAACCGTATCAATGCTTTTACAGTATTATTTCATAATACTACTTTTACTGTATGCACTTTATTTTATTTTAAGTATTGCAATTGTGGCGATTCATTTCTCTTGCATGAGAAGGAAGACTGCTCAATAATTAACACCTTTTTATTGAAAACGCCCGTCTCTGCGTTTCTCTGCATTCTGGTGAAACTAAGTATGCACTGTTGACTGAGTGAAATAATTGTCTATTGTTTTCACACGACTCTAGAGATATACTCTTATTCTGAGGGAGCAAAGTTGTCATGTTTATGCGGTTGTCGGAAACTGAATCCCTTCTTGTCTGAACCAGGGAAGGTTATCCATCCCTCTTCCAAGACTTCCAGGGCTTGGGGACGAGTAGATCTAGACAACCTCTCCGACTCACTTATGACCTCCTGCCCCTCACTACAGGGGTTATCCACCCTCTCCCAAGCCGCCTACATCAACCAGTGGCTCACTTCTGGGTGTGACTCTATTGCCCCACTCAAGCGGGTCACATCTAAGCGGGAGAAGGATGCCAACCTGTGGTTTAATGAGGATCTTAAGACTGCCAAATTAGCGGTACGCAGATCTGAGCGTGCCTGGAGGAGAAATTACTGTCCCCTATTAAGACTGGAGTTTATCAACACCTTAGCCCAGTATAAGCAGGCCATCTTAGGGGCTAAAACAGCTTATTTCTCCTCCAAAATCCTCGCCGCAGAGAATCAATCGAAAGTAATTTTTTCGATTGTTAACAACTTGGCATTCTCTGACAGAGCTACATTGAAACCCACTCCCTCACCTGAACTCTGTCACTCCCTTAATAATTTTTTTATTCAGAAAATTTCTATTATCAAGGCCAACATTCCCCCTCCTTCTCCTACGTTCGTGGACCCTCGATGTCCTCCCCCAAAGGGTCATCTTGACACTTTTCCTCCGCTGACTAAGGAATGTCTCATTTCAATAATTCCCTTGGTCAAATCTGGCTCCCCTCTTGATCCCTGTCCCTCCCACATCCTCCGTCACATTTTTTCCTCATGCTCTGATCCCCCTCTTCACCTCCTCAACAGTTCACTTTCCCAGGGTGTGGTGCCCACCCCTATGAAAACTGCTATCATTGTTCCCATTCTCAAGAAACCTGGTGCGGACCCCTCGGTCCCAGCAAACTACCGCCCCATCTCCCTTTTGCCATTTTTAGCAAAGGTGCTCGAGCGCCACGTTACTCGCACCCTGAGCACTTTTGTGGAGATGCATGGGGTCTTAGCCCCCCGCCAGGCTGGTTTTCGCCCCGCACACTCTACGGAGTCTGTGGTACTCTCGGTCCTTGACAACCTCAGGGAGGGAATGGATACCAATAAGACCCAGGCCTTGGTACTGCTCGATCTCTCAGCCGCCTTTGACACGGTTGACCACACCATCTTACTCTCCCGTGTCAGGGCGGCGGGGATCGGAGGTACTGCACTGGTCTGGTTATCCTCCTTCCTGAGGGACCGCACCCAGGCTGTTCGCCTGGGTGATTTTACCGCAGATTTCCGGAAAGTTCAGTGCGGGGTTCCTCAGGGCTCTTCTCTTTCTCCCCTCTTATTCAATCTTTACATTGCCCCGCTCATCTTCTCTCTTCAGCAGATGGAGGTCTCAGTATATAACTATGCTGACGACCTCCAACTTGTTTTTGATCTCTCTTCCTCTCTGTCTTCTATTTCTAATTTCCAATCTACTATGACCCATATTCGTGACTGGATGAACCACAACCATCTAAAACTTAACCCAGATAAGACCGAACTGGTGTTAACAGGTGGTTCATCCAGCCCCTGGTCTTCTTTGTTCTGGCCCCCTTCTCTCGGTTCCCCACCTGTCCCTTCTTCCTCAGTAAAAACTTTAGGTATCAAGCTCAATCCACAACTCACTCTTCACTCCCAGGTTAGTTCCGTGGTGTCCTCTGCCTTTCTCTCACTGCGTACTATACGCAAGGTGTCCCGTTTCTTTTCTTTTCAAGCCCTTAAACTGATCACCTTGGCGATGGTCATCTCCCGCCTGGATTACGGCAACGCCCTGTATGCTAGTATACCTGCATATAGTCTTAGGCGGTTGCAACAGGTCCAAAACCAGGCGGCCCGCCTGGTGTTCAAATTACCCAAATTTCACCATGTCACCCCCCTCCTTAAATCTTTACACTGGCTCCCCGTTCGCGAGCGTGTCCAGTTCAAGCTAGCTTCCATCACTTTTCAAGCGAGACTGGGCACGGCTCCAGCTTTCATCTCTTCTGAGATTACCTCCTACGTCCCCACTAGAGACCTCCGTTCATCCACCCAGTCCCTCCTTACGGTCCCACGTTTTCGGAGGAAGAAATGGGGCGGTTCGAAATTTGCGACCCTTGCCCCTCTCCTCTGGAATTCCCTCCCCCTTGAGCTTAGGACCCTGACTCTTTATCCCCAGTTCAGAAAGCAACTCAAGACCCTTTTGTTTTCTAAAGCCTTTAATTAAACTACTCCCCCCATAATCTGAATTATTTATCATGTAGGGGCTTGCCCACCCTGTTTCTGTCTGTTGTAGCGCCATGAAGCCGCTGGCGAACGTGCGCTTTAAAAGTAATTTTAAATTCAAATTCAAATACTCTTCATTCGAGAAAGTTTCCAGTGACCTCTGAGCTAGCTGGCGCAAACCTAAATTAAGTTTAACATAGTCAGTAGAGACCTAGATGACCTCAGTCCTACGTCTACACTGCTGTTTATGTTATTCTAATGCACAGAGCCTATTGGGAAAATAGGAACTACACTACAATGTATGACGTTACTACGACATACATTACCACGCAGTAGGTTACAACACGGATATTACATAATCCGCGTTGTTACCATGCATGGCTTTACATCACAAGTCGTTTCTACGACTTGCACTAGATGGCGCGCTGCACTTAGGAATAATATAAATTACTATTCCTACTCCAGTTAGCTCAACAGTAGGGAATGTGTTGAATTTAAAATCCAACACATTCCTTGGTGTTGCGCGCCATCTAGCGCAAGTCGCAGAAAGGATTTGCAATGTAATGCCATGTGTGCCAAGTGTGGCTCACTGGTTAGAGCAGGCAGACCCTGAAGCAGAGGTCAGACCCGGGACCAGGGTTCAATTTCAGACGCGGCAGGGTCTTGAGCTCAAATGTCCATGGACTCGATAATTCTCGCTTCGGTGCCTGACCTAATCATGGGTTCACACTCTGCAACTCTGGGCATCAAGCTTGCTTAATCTCCACAACGGCCCCCGCGGCGGGATGCCTGTCCTTCACCTTGGGGATGCCCTGTAGGGGCTATCTCACAGGGAAAAGCCAGGACGGGTTCCCAAGGCAAGCGCGGAGATACCCCTTTGGGGGTCGATTCTGGCGCTATATAAGAAACATAATAATAATAATAATAATGCGTGGTAACAACGCGGATGTATTGACAGCTTTATAAACGTTGTTTCCCGTATGGGCATGACCACTTCGAAGGGATGCTTGCCGGCTTGCTGTATAGACATGACTGTGTTGCTAGTATTTGGGAGATATGCCAATCAATCAATCAATCAATCTGAGTACTTGTAGAGCGCGCTATTTACCAGTGAGGGTCTCAAGGCACTGAGGGGAGGGGGTACTGCTACTGCTCGAAGAGCCATGTCTTGAGGAGTCTTCTGAAGGCAAGTAGGTCTTCGGTCTGCCGTGTGTGGGTAGGGAGGGTGTTCCAGGTCTTGGCGGCGAGGTAGGAGAAGGATCTGCCACCGGAGGTCGTTCGTTGGATGCGGGGGACTAAGGCGAGGCTGGCGGAGCGGAGCTGGCGGGTGGGGGTGTGGAAGCTGAGTCTTCTGTTAAGGTAGGCTGGTCTGGCATTGTGGAGTGCTTTGTGTGCGTGGGTGAGGAGCTTGAAGGTGATCCTCTTGTAGACAGGGAGCCAGTGAAGGTCTCTCAGGTGGGGGGTGATGTGGCTGCGGCGGGGGACGTTGATGATCAGTCGGGCGGAGGCGTTTTGGATGCGTTGTAGTCATCATAGGTGTTTGGCTGGGATTCCTGCGTAGAGTGCGTTGCGTTAGTCCAGTCTGCTGCTGACGAGGGCCTGTGTCACCGTTATTCTTGTTTCAGTCGGGATCCACTTGTAGATCCTGTGAAGCATGAGGAGGACGTTGTAGCAGGAGGAGGAGACAGCGCTGACCTGCTTAGCCATGGAGAGGGAGGAGTCGAGGATGAATCCTAGGTTGTGTGCATGGTCGGCGGGTGTTTGTGCTGTTCCCAGTGTGGTCGGCCACCAGGAGTCGTCCCAGGCTGAGGAGGTGGGTCCGAGGATGAGTACCTCCGTCTAGTCCGAGTTCAGCTTCAGACAGCTGCTCCTCATCCAGTCGGCGACAGCCTTCATTCCCTCGTGGAGGTTGGTTTTGGCGGTGTGAGGGTCCTTGGTGAGGGAGAGGATGAGCTGGGTGTCGTCGGCGTAGGAGATGATGTTGAGGTTGTGCTGGCAGGCCACTTGTGCGAGGGGGGCCATGTAGATGTTGAACAGCGTCGGGCTGAGGGATGAGCCCTGGGGGACGCCACAGATGATGTTGGTGGCTTTGGATCAGAAGGGTGGGAGGCGGACACTCTGGGTTTTGCCGGAGAGGGAGGACGTGGTCCAGTTGAGGGCCTTCTCTTGGAATCCGGCTTCTAGGAGGCGTGTCTTTAGAGTGCAATGGCAGACCATGTCGAAGGCGGCCGACAGGTCCAGAAGGATGAGGGCTGATGTTTCGCCATTGTCTAGTTGGCACCTGATGTCATCTGTGGTGGAGATGAGGGCTGTCTCTGTGCTGTGGTTTCGTCTGAATATAGACTGGGATGGGCCCAAGATGTTGTTGTCTTCCAGGTGGCGGACAAGTTGCCTGTTGATGATGTTCTCGATGACCTTTGCCGGGAACGGGAGATGGGCCTGAAGTTCTTGAGGTCCTTGTTGTCCGCGTTGGGCTTCTTGAGGAGGTCGTTGATTTCAGCGTGCTTCCAGCTTTCCAGGAATGTCGCTGTTTCGAAGGAGATGTTAATGACCTTCGGTAGTTAAGGTAGGCTGGTCTGGCGTTGTGGAGTGCTTTGTGTGCGATTGCTGCGTCTGCTTTGTTGAATATGTGGTGTGGGCACGGGTCAGACGGAGATCCTGATTGGATGGAGTTCATGACCTTGCGTGTCTCGTCGTCGTTTACGTTGGACCAGGAGGTCAGGCGGATGGCGCTGGTGGTGTTCGCATGGGAGGTGGAGTCTGGCGTTGTGGGGTTGGTTGTGGTGTTGAAGCTGTTGTAGATGTCAGCGATCTTGCGGTGGAAGAAAATGGCTATTGAGTCGCACAATTCTTGTGAGGGTGGAATGTCGTTGGCGCTGGGGTTGGAGAGTTCCTTTACGATGCTGAAGAGCTCTTTGCTGTTGTGTGCGTTGTTGTCCAAGCGGTCTTTGAAGGAGGATCTCTTGGCTAATCTGATGAGGTGGTGATGTCTGCGGGTGGCGTCCTTGTGGGCTGCGTGGTTGTCCAGTATGTGTTCTTGGAGCCATATTTTCTCCAGTTTCCGGCATGCGCGTTTGGAGGTCTGGAGCTCGTCGGTGAACCAGGTGGCTCTCTTGCTGGCATGGTTGTTGGAGGGTTTCTTGAGCGGGGCGAGGGTGTTGGCTCAGTGGTCGATCCACTGTCTGAGGTTGCGGGCGGTGGCGTCTAGGTTGGTGGGGTCGGTTCTGGGCGAGGGTGGTGATCAACTATAAAGAAGGGGGACCCCTAAAGTGATATAGGCAGGAAGACGGGGGAATACAGAACAGCCTTGATAGAAGGAAAACCTGTCAAAAAGGTAGAAATAAGGCCCTAGGAGAGGATCCTAAAATATATACATGGACATAGGAGCGACCAGGAGCAAAGTCAATACTTCAAATTCAAAAATACATAAAGTATTATATTTTCAAAAACATTTCTTTATTCACATATAAACATGAAGATTATCAAATTACTTCATGATTTTTTACTTAAAAACAACAAGTACATATATCTCATATAATCAAGTCCCACACACAACAAATCATACCCGTCAATCACACCGTCATACATTCCACAATAAGACACAACATAAACAACACACTCATAGATGAACTCAATAATACATAAGCGCCACACGATGATAAGATGACAAGGTGACAATCAATCATCAAAAGGGGAAGAAATATAGATGTAACCAATATAGCTGCCCCAGTATGGAAAACACTGACGCGGGTTTCAGTTTAAGGCCCCAGCCGGGGTTACGCCTTCATCAGGGCGTAGAGGTATAACGTGGTGGGGGATACAGTGGGGGACACAGTGTCTGCAAACATAAAAAAGACGTATATACAATATAGCAACACATCGTCATAATAATTTAGACTTTTAGCTACAGAAATTGAACACACAGTTTTTGTAGAGGCTCCTAACCAAGAATAAAATAAAGTATAAATAGGTAAATAATCCATATAAAGGGAAATTGAACCTGGAATAGGCGGCTTAGTCACAAGTTACAAAGTGAATGGCACATTCGAATCTTTAAACCCATAGAAGAACAGGGACCTGGACCTGGAGTCTCTGCAGGCCTGGTATGTGGATAGGCTGAATGACTTGGCCCCTTTGAGGGCTCCGCGTTCGCTGTCCAAACGGGTTTCTGCTCCCTGGTTGACCGAAGCGCTGCTTGCCTTCCGCAGGCAATGCAAGGTGGCGGAAAGGACTTGGCGGCCCAGTACGATCTTGCTGCCAGACTTGAATATAGAGCTATGGTAAAGGCCTATCATCGAGATATCCTTCTTGAGAAAAAGAGTTACCTTGCTTGGAGGATTGAGGCGGCCTCGAAGTCCTGCAAAGAGATCTTTACGATCGTTAGGGAATTCACTGCCCCACGGTCGAATGCGACCCAGACCGCCCCCACCGAGACGTGGGCGTCGGATCTTGCATGCTTTTTCACTACTAAGATTAAGCTGATTCAGGACTGTTTCCCATTGAGGCCGCTTGTTGTCTCCCCTTACTTTGAGGACGGACCAGTTCCATCGATTCCCCAAGGGTCAGTCCTGACAGGCTGTCCGCCTATTTCAACTCCGTCATCTTTTACACTCTTGGCCAATCTCAAATCGGTACTCTTCTTCGGTTGTCAATCCGATCCAGACTGGCAGGTATGGTGGCCCGCTGACATGTCTCCTCCGGTGCGTTCGTCTCAGCTGGCTAAGAATTTGGGGGTCAAAATTGTAAACGGCCTGACCTTAAGATCTCAGGTCCTTGCCCTCACTGGCACCTGTTTTGGTCTCCTCCGTATGCTTCGGAAGTTTCTCCCTTTGCTATCTGAGGACCAGAGGAGAACCACGGTACAGGCCTTGATTGGTTCAAGACTGGACTATTCTAATGTCCTATATCTTGGCCTGCCGGAATATCTCCTGCAACGGATGCAGGTGGTCCAGAATGCAGCAGCGCGGGCCATTTTTGGCCTGCATAGGTGAGTCAGAGTTTCTGGCTTCCTGCAGTCCCTTCACTGGCTGCCTATATGGAAGCGGATAGTTTTTAAAACCCTAACTCTGGCACATAAAGCCCTGTATGCTGCAGGGGCTAAGTATCTTCAAAGGAGGCTTGTCTTTTATCGTCCGTCACGATCTCTGAGATCAGAGTCGATGTTTCTTGCTACTGTTCCTCGCGTGGGGAGGGCCCGTATTGGAGGTCGCTCCTTTATGTCTCGGGCTCACACAGCTTTGGAACTATTTGACTTTGACATTGCGTAGCACCTCAAACTTGCTGGCCTTCAGGAAGAGTCTGAAAACGTGGCTCTTTGCCTCCTAGACTCCTTTTCTCCGTTGATCCCGTTCTCTTTTAATCTATGTGTTGTGTTTGTCTTTTTCAGGCTGTCAATAAAGCGCTGGGACACTCTTTGAGTAGCCGAGCGCTATAAAAGACACAAAATAACATAACATAACATAACATAGTATGAAAAGCACAGGACAGGATCCCCTACTCAACTTTGAGATTAATCATGCTTATATGTTGAGGGAAGTCCGGGGTGATGAAGTGCCCAGATAAAACAATAGTGAATGGAAAATAGTGTACATAGAAACCATCGCCCACATGCATTAAAAACAAGGGAAGGGGTATCCAAGCTGGTCCTACCAGAGGCACCAATGCTACAGGAGGTAACAGCAGGTAGAAGAAAAGTTTTAAAACCCCATGGAGGGTAATGATCGCCGTAGGTCAGATATTAGATATGAAGACGTAAATATTCCAAAGATATTCTATGGATGGAAAAAATGTATATAAAAGAATATATACAGACGGCAAGAGTATTTAAAAAAAGGGTGGTGATCAGCCGGTCTTCGTGACTTTGCTCCAGCAGCCGCGAGGCAGCTGTGGGTGCGGTGGTGCATGGTTTGTTTCTTGAAGGTGAAATGAATACAGCGGTGGTCCGTCCAGTGGTGTTCGGTGGTGTGGTCGAAGGTGACATGGGTGCCTGTGGAGAAGATGGGGTCCAGTGTGTGGCCGGCGGTGTGGATGGGTACTGTGATGAGTTGTTTGAGGCCGAGGTTGGCAAGGTTGGCGTTCAGGGTGGCGGAGTTGGGGTTGTTGTTCTTAAGGTGGAAGTTCAAGTCCCCGAGGGGGATGTAGTCCGTGGAAGTGAGTGTGTGGGTGCTGGCGAGGTCGGCAATGGAGTCGCTGAACTGAGACCTGGGTCCGGGAGGTCTGTAGATGAGTGTTCCTCTGAGGGTGGTGTTGGGGTCGGTGTGGATCTGGAAGTGCAGGTGTTCGGCGGTGTGGAGGGTGTCATCTGCGTGGGTAGCGACCTTGAGGGTGGACTTGTTGATGATGGCTATTCCTCCTCCGGGGTGATCTTGTAGCCGTCCGGGATGGCTACGGTGATGTCGGGCGCCGAGGAGTCGTTCTACAAGGTTTCAGTCAGGAAGGCCACGTCTGGGCCAGAGGTGTCGAGCAGATCCCAGAGCTCGATGGCGTGTTTGCGTGCGGAGCGGGTGTTGAGGAGTATGCAGCGGTGGTGGTTGGGTCCAGCCCTTTGAGGTTTGGTGGTTCTGTCGCAGGTGAAGCTGCAGGACTGGCAAGAGAAGGGTCCGTGGTTCCGTTTCGGGGTGGCCTGGAAGCAGGTGTGGTTTCGGCCAGCGTTGAGTGCGTGGAGGCTGCTGGTGTCGTAGTGGAGTTTGGTCTTCTGGCGTTCGCGGGGGTCCAGGGGTTCTGGCGCTGGGTGCGGTCCTGGTGCGGACGGGCGCAGATGGGCTTGCCTTAGGTGTGCATTCGGCGAGCCAGCGGCGCATTCGCTGCGCGCAGCCCGCAGCTGGTGTCATTGGAAGGGGAGTTGGGAGGGAGGAGCAGCTGGGGGGGGAGGCAGGGCAGGCGAATGTACGCGGGGTGTGGGGCCGCCGGAGCAGCAGCGGCGAGAAATTGAGCAGTGGGCAGGGGGGGCAAGGGAAAAACAGCACCCAGGAAGGCAGAACAGAAGGATGCTGGCACAAGCGCTGGAGGAGCTGCAGCATGGGGGGGGAGCGACCTACCTGGTGATATGTGCATTTCGATTCGCTTTATGAGCTTGCCACTCTCTGGTATTTCTATTACAGTTCTATAGAGTGAGAGACTTGAATATGATGAGCCTATCAATCAGCTACTTCTCTGTGAGCGTAGGTTTTTTTAAGTTTCTAAGCAGAAGGACTGCTATTGTTAGGATAATATTCCTTTTTAGAAGAAAGTAGCAATCTCTTCCCTTTGAGGATAATTATATAGCATTATTATTCTATACATTTCCTTGTAGAGCACCAGAACGTGATGCCACCTTGAGGTTACGGCTAGTCCAACTGAGGTCCCAAGAAAAAATATACAGAAAGGGGGTGCAGGATAAGGCTCTGTACCTCTTTTTAAGGTAAATAAATAGGTTATTGTGTAAGATGTAATGACAAGGTATCATTTGAGAAGTCTACAAACTAGAGTTGTCATTCTAAAAATGAAACAAATGTTTTACAATTTTTTGATTTTAATTATTCACCGACATCTGGTGCTCATACAGTCGCTGAAGGTATTGTTACCTCAAATTCTGTTTTATAGAGAGTATCATGGTTTATTGACAAACAGGCATATGAAATAGCTGTGTTGTCGCATCTTTTCAGAAATTTGTCCACCACTACAGTTGGGGATTTTCAAGTGAGAGTGAGATCTACCTATCCCTCCATTTGGGTCTACGTGGATATTACCCTCAGCTCGTTTTGGATAAGATTCGTTTGAATCCAAACAGGTATCAGACTAGTTGTGTGAGAATGATGCTAGTCCCCCTCCAAGTGAGGGTATATATTTCATCAAAATGTGTGGATGTTTTAATATTTATTTACAAGGTTGGATGTATGTGTGTGGTATCACCAGGATGTTGTTATATTACCTAAAAGGTTGGATACATGTGTATGTGTGTGGTATCATCAGGATAGAAACACTGTTATACAATATATGCTCGTCATAGGCCAACTGTATGTTTGTTCTGTTTTCAATATATGTGTGTAAACATGTGTTTTACTGTGTAATTTTATACAGATACAAACTGTGGACAGATATATCGTCCTTTGTCCTGAAGAAGGTGGTGTTTAAAGCGGTTACACCCACCGAAACGCGTTGACGCCTAGTGTCAACAGGCATACTATAGCTTGAGGCAGACATTCTTTCATTTTGTTAAATTGATTGTACAAATAATGATTGTAATGAAAATGAATTGTTCAAATGTATCTGCCTGTTTAGCCAATTAGAAACTATTTCTCTTGCAGGTTCTCCCAATTTTGTGAATTTTCATTTTTGTGGTGACATTTATTTTATGTTCATACTATGGCTGAACTATTGCTGAATGATGGTTTTTAACCTTTTTAATGTTTTATGATTAGTACATTTTGGAGATATTTATCAGCACTTGGACTTTGAAGGGATTGTGTTATGTTCTGGCCATATGGACTACTGTATGACTATGTTGATGAATGTGCATGTTTAAGTGAATTAGGTTGCCCAAAGGGGATCTCTTTTTTTGAATAAGGTCTATTTTGTGCCCTACTCCTTTGGGTTTGACGGACCCCTCTCATTGTTTGTGAGTTAGGAACTAACCCATCCAAATCTATATTATTTCCCGTATGCGTCGACCAGAGAAGTCAGGCTTGGGCCTCACAACTATCCCATGCTAAAGATGGTTTTAAATACCTGGGAGTATTTATATTGCCTTGTCCCTCGACCTCGAGGTCGCATAATATCATTCTACAGCTCCCGCGGTTTGTAATGAACCTACTGTATGGTCCCAGTTACCCCTATCTTTGTACGGGCTTTCAGCCATTTTTAAAATGGTATCTCTACCACGTTTGTTCTATCGGCTTCAGAACTTTCCGTACAACATCCCCCTACATGGTTCACAAAACTAAATGCAATCCTAAATAGGTTTTTATGGCAAGGAGGGGCGATCCGGGTCGCACTCCACACATGCACAGAATCAACCTACTTGTAGATATATATGCATATTACTCCTCCTCTCATCTTCTTATAATTAACGAGAGGCGGTACGGGTCTCAGTCTGATCCAGCATATGCAGTGGAGCGGCTGGCAATGACGTACACTCCCTTGCAGAAACTGCATTATATTTGGGCTAATCTTGACACCCTCCCCCAGCTTTTAAGACTGTCATACAGCTTTGGAGACGTACAGTGAAATCCATGGACTGGTGGGAGAGATTGACACAAACAACCCCCCTCTAGCAGGGCACGTATTTACGCTCCATCTCTGCCCAGGTTGGCTTCCGTAAATGGGATCTCATTGGAATCTCCACGTTAGGAAGCAATAAAGCACAGAACTACATTCAAGTCTTTTCAGCAGTTGCAAACCGAGTTCCATTTACATAAATCCCAGTTCCACCGCTGTATGCAACTGCGACATGCTTTAGATCCTCACATCCGTCATCTGGAGACACTTCCAGAGTTTCACCCACTAGAAGGACATTTACTAATCAGACACAGTGTGGCGCACAAGATTAAACCAATCTACCAGACGCTAACTACTCACACACACAACACATAACATAAGACTAGGGCAGCATGGGAAGTTGATATGCCAACCTTGACAGATGACAAGTGGACGGAGGCCCTAGCCAGTCCCCGATATGCAGCGGTTTCCTTGCAATAGTGCCTTATTCAGTTTAAGACCTTTGCAGAGTATATTACACCAATTCCCGGTTATGGAAATGGGTGCTATCCAGTCCCCGCAATGCTTTCGATGCACCGAAGAGGAGGGTTTTTTTCTCCACACCGTATGGAGCTGTGTTGTGATTCAGCCATTTTGGAAGAAGGTGATGTCCTGTCTGGGCCTGGTGTTAGCCTGGGCCATCCCACTCGACCCTAGACTGCTGCTCCTTTATAGCACAGAAGAGATTGGAGGGAACCACTATAAGCAGCACCTCCTGTTTTTGGGCCTAACCCTAGCTAAAAGAGACATAGCACAGAAATGGAAGGCGACATCCCCACCGAGCATATGGGGTTGAAAGAAGGCAATTGATAGCTGCATGGGTGCCACAATTGTGGTCTTTCAAGTGCGGGGATGCCCACAGAAGCACAGAAGAATCTGGTCCTGCTGGGCGTCATATAGGGGCATTGACTTAGCCCCATTACCACACTCAGACTTTCATATACCATAGTCTTACAAAATTGATCACTAACAGTCATGTTTTTTAGCAACAGGAAATTACGAATATTTAGGAGGGTTCGGTGTAGTTTGTTACTCATTCGGCCTGGTGTTCTACAGGCCAAGCTGTCTTGGAAAGATAAAATCAGGTACCATATGTCTTTTGCGTCATAATTATTTGCCGGGCCCTGCCCACTCTGTACCTTTAAAAACAAATAACATTTGTTGTAAAAAAAAAAACCTGTGGTAATGAGTTCCATATAAAACAAGGTAATTTACAATGCCATTTTGTTGTATTTCTTGGCACTGCTTTTGTGTCCTTTCTCACACCAGCTTTGCCCTGTTTTTCTCTCTCCGGTCTTGCACGATCTCACTTTTCAAGCAGCTGCTTGCACATCAGAAATCCGTCCTACTCAAGGAATCTAATTGTGCTTTAATCGGACATAAGAACACTGAACCTACTTAAGGGAATCACAGACTCACTGTTTCACGGACCACAAGAACCATCATGCCATCAGGCATTACCTGTGAGCCACGCCCACTGGGGGCGTTTTTTTTCCAATGAATAAAGCATAGAAAAAAGAAACGGTGAGCTTCAGTGTTTTGCATGCAGCAGCCGATGATTACCAGGCGGAGTTGGCCTCGAAACGCGTCGGGCATGGCAGGAATAATGGAGATCAGATTAGCGAGCAGCTGCGAGGCACACACACCGAAAGGGCAAGGACATTATTGTGTGCCCTCTGTAAGCTCAAGGGCATTTGATATTTCAAATTTACACACGGCAGTCCTGGCCGTGGCAGAGGAGCACCACTTCCTGAAAGCTGTAGAAGCTGTTTGTGAAAAGGCTTGGGAGGGAAACGGTTTCTCTCTGGACTAGCATGCTGTTCTTTATTTTAACCCGTTCCGTGCTTCGAACGTCCAACGGTCGTCGCGCGCACTACCTCGCTAGTGCTGCGCACGACCGTTGGACGTCCGAATCCCGTTAGCGCAATCGAACGTCCGCACTGGGGCGGAATGTTTGCGCGCACTTAACGGGTTAAAGCTGCAAGCACATCAGAAAATCTGTCCTACTCAAGGAATCTAATTGTGCTTTAATCGGACATAAGAACACTGAACCTACTTAAGGGAATTACAGACTCACTGTTTCACGGACCACAAGAACCATCATGCCATCAGGCATTACCTGTGAGCCACGCCCACTGGGGGAGTTTTTTTTTCAATGAATAAAGCATGGAAAAAAGAAACGGTGAGCTTTGAGTTTTTGCATGCAGCAGCCCATGATTATATATATATAAATATATATATATATAAATATATATATATATACACACACTTTTTTTATTTAATTAAAACATTTATTCTTTTAAATTGCATTATTTATATTATTTTTATTTATTATTTTATTTTATTACTCTTTACACCCTAAAAACTAATCCCACCCCTGCACCCCATAATCATAACCCACCCTTACTCCTTAAAATACCCCAACACCCTTAAACACTAACCCATATTAACCCTAATTAACCCTATAAATATACCACGTACCCCAAAACCCAAACCTGTCCCTAAACCCTAAAAATACCCCTGTACCCCAAAACCCAAACCAAGCCCTGAACCGTATAAATACCCCTGTACCTCAAAACCCAAACCTACCCATGAACCCTAAAAATACCCCTGTACCCCAAAACCCAAACCTAGCCCTGAACCCTAAAAATACCCCTGTACACCAAAACCCAAACATACCCCTGAACCCTAAAATACCCCTGTACCCCAAAACCCAAACCTAGCCCTGAACCCTTAAAATACCCCTGTACCCCAACACCCAAACCTACCCCTGAACCCTAAAAATACCCCCGCACCCCTGTACCCAAACCTAGCCCTGAACCCTAAAAATAACCGCATGTCCGCAGCTCCCCATGTGGAAAAGCAATGTCGGCTCCCGCAGGAGGCAAGGAGCCGGCAGGGACAGTGGGGGCATTGAGGCTTCCCCCACGGTCCCCCTATGGAGTGGCCAGGCCCAGGGGATGGGGTCCCCGGGGCTTGAAGTGTCCTGGGAGGCCCCTTCCCCTTTAAATATATATATTTTTTAAGTACAAAAAAGGCAGGCTGGCCCTGGGGGATGGGATCCCTGGGGCCATAATTGGCCGTGGGATGGGGGCAACGCTGTCCCCTCCAGCATATATTTTGTTTTTTAAAGTGTCTATTTGGACCCCAGGGACCCTTGAGGATTCAAGGGGAAATAATCCCCCTACTTAAAATGCGCCACTGGTGCGTTTGCACAGTGGTGAAGGGAGGGGGCGGTCCTGATGTGACAAGTGTGAAAATGACCCTGTGGTGTGTTTTAAGTTGGGGGATTAAGTCCCCTTGAATACTGAGGGTCCCTGGGGTCCAACTAGCCCACCAGGTACCTCCAGTAAGTGCCACAGATATGTATTGCAGAGAGGTGTTAAAAGGGGCATGGCCTCGGACTACCTCTCTGCAACGCAGTTCTGTGGCGCTTACTGGAGGCACCTGGCGGGCTAGTTGTCCCCCTGGCATTCTCAGGATTCAAGGGGAATTAATCCCCAGCTTAAAACCTGCCAGTGGGCGCGTTTGCACAGTGGTTAAGGGAGAGGGCGTGACTGGTGTGGCATGTGTGTACTCATCCAATCACTCCGCCAAAACCCAAGCACTTATAAATTCACCATGTGCTCTACTTGCAGTACTCTAATCATCCAGTAAGTACCCATGCACTAACTCATGCACTGCTACAATAACCTGAGCACTACCCATGCCGTCCAGCCATCGCCCTGTCAGTAGTCATGCACTCCTTCAATCACCCAGATGGCACCATGCACTTATCCAATCACTCCACCAAAACCCAAGCATGTATACATTCACCATGCACTCTCCTTGTAGTACTCTAATCATCCAGTCAGTACCCATGTACTCCTGGAATGGCCCAGGCACTAATACATGCACTGCTACAATCCCATGCAGCCCTCTAATCACCGCTCACAGCTCGTGAGCTGTAAAGTCGCGTGAAGGCCATATCACTTTACAGGCCATTCACACTTTTCGTACGTGTACACACAAGACCATTCACTCCACCAGGCACGTAACCAACACATAACAACATTTACAAAAAGGGACAAGGTACACCCTTCTTGAGAAAGACAGAAAAGACAAATATGACTGCATAACTGTCAATTCCTCAAGCACACACACATACTGGTTAGATTCGGCACAAGGGTGAGTGATGGTTCATTAAGTACAATTTTATTAACAAGAGATTTCAAAACAATGAAATGCACTGTTAATAATTAAAGGGATAGGAAACTGAACTACTGACTCGCAGCTCGTGAGCAGTAAAGTGACGACCTTTCATACTGGTGACACATACAAAACCATTCGCACCACCAGCCACAGGCCAATCATATTACAACACTCACATCAGCAGACAGCGCCATCCAACGGCCAATCACTTTTACATACCCACATGCCTGACACAGCAACCACACCAGCTGATGGATTGTGGGGACTGGAGTTTGGCTACCAGTGTGTGTAGTGACCAGTAGCATGTCACTACACATACACAACCAGCCAAGGGCCAGTCCATGCACACCGCCAGCCATGCACCAGTTCACGCACACTGCCAGCCAAGCAGCAGTCCATGCACACCACCAGCTAAGTGCCAGTCCATGCACTCTGCCAGCCAAGCCAGTTCAGGCACACCGACAGCCTACACACACCACCATCACATTTAGGATTTTTTTATACAAAAAAGGAAACACAAACTGATTGTAAGTAGATAAAAATCTACTAACAAAATCTGAAACTAAATACATTGACACCCGGGCCAGTACATACGATTCTCCTTCCACCTCTTTGCCAACTGACTCTACATCTCCTGCTGGGCAAGTCGTTTTAGGGCCTGGGAGGAATGCGGTCAGGAAAGTGGCAATCTTTAAATCTATGGAAAAAACAAAGAGTCCACTCTGAGTCGCAAAATATAGTGATAACCTTCCAAAAAGTAACTAAACCCAAGCAAACCATTTGGTTACTATCATGGGAGAAACAACACGTTTTCTAAAATAACGGAGCCACAGACAGGCAGTATTTCCTTGGATGAAGGAGAGGCTTTGATGAATGTGTGACTAAAAAGCTCCTCCCCTCCTGTGTTGAAGCTCATGGGGTCCAATTAGTCAACCTAAAAATGTGTTAATTAAGAAATGCACTTTCATTCTGTTGTGAAAAAGTACCAAGCAGGTATAGAATGAATGTATTGCACAGTGATTGTATATTACTTTAGAACACCCAATAGCCCAACGTCACCAGGCAATAGTCAGAGTGGTAAGCTTAGGGGTAGGCTTCGAAACATGTCGACCAGTGAGGGAACTGCTCATTAAAGAACTTGTTCCTCCTTATTCCCCATGTTATTAATGCCATCTTAAGGGAGCATTAAAGTTTAGTTTCTCCACAAAGACAGGTATTTTTTAATTCACTCACTTCTGACCCTTCCACTCTTACACCAAATATATAAGCTTCACTTCACTTCACTTTACTTAAAGAAGCGGGCGGGAAGAACCAGATGATGAAGCATTCCACCAAGGGACCTTTTGGTGGGTGAGGGTTATTTGAGAAAACAATAAGTTTTCTCCCATACTAGTAACCCAACGGTTTACTTGGGTTTAGCCACTTTTTGAAAGGTTAGCACTATGTTTTTCAACTCAGAGTGGACTCTTTCTGTTTTTCCTTAGTTTGCAGAGGAGGTTGAGTCCATGACTGATCATATCTCTTCACTCCATTTTTTGTTTTTTAGGATCTTTCAATCTAGCCACATTCACCACCACTCCAACTCTAGAAACACTTGCCTGTTCTACTACAACAAGGCTGTCTATCACAGAATCCTGAAACTTAATGAAAGTCATCATTGACTCAGGACATCAATCCTTAAATACAACAAAAGCATTAAAGGTTGCCAGGTGGAAAAGATGGATAGCCAACTTCTTTTACCAAATGTAAGCCTTACGAATAGCAGTGTAAGGTTCCAACCTCCGATCTACTCTATCAATACCACCCATGTGCCTATTATAGTCTAAAATGCACATTTTCCGCACGTCAGCAACCTGACCCCCAACATTCACAGGTGAAGTGCTTTCATCATGGATGGTAGTCAGCATGTAGACATATCAGCTGTCTGCAAACTTCACAGCTAGAAGGTGCTCACTACACAACGCACTGCACTGTCCCCGCTCAAGCTTTTTGTAAACAAGTTTTTTTGAGGACCCTTTGTGGTTAGAATGGATTGTGCCACAAGCAACAGTGTCCACTTTGGCCAGTTCCCTGAACAACTGTAGTGTAGAAGTTATATACATATAAAAGGTGACTTTTGTTAAAAAGGCCTCTTCCAAGTTCCCACACAATTTTGTCACTCACTTCAAAGGTGGACGGATAACAATGGAGGTCAATCCAGGGGTACACCCCTTAATTAGAGACATAACTAGTCCTACTGTCACACAACTTATACATCTTGATTCCATAGCGTACCCTCTTGCTACAAATGTACTGCCTAAAAACCAAGCAGCACTTGAACAAGACCAAAGACTCATCCACAGCTATTTCCTTCCCTAGAACATAGATCTCAGAAAATCGATCTACAAAGTGAAAATA
Source organism: Lissotriton vulgaris (assembly GCF_964263255.1). NCBI lineage: Eukaryota > Metazoa > Chordata > Amphibia > Caudata > Salamandridae > Lissotriton > Lissotriton vulgaris. The sequence continues at coordinate 156,044,719 of NC_141695.1, read as the reverse complement.
TGACAGGCTGAATCTTAAAAGACGGTCACAATCAGGGTGATCTCGTGGCAATGCTAAACCATTATCAACAAAATGCAGCATCCGTAGCAGTAGCAAATACTGATCACGACTCATGATTGCCGGAAATATAGCCATTGCCATCTAAGGACTAGTAGACCAATATGAAGACATCAATGGCTTCCTTGACAAACCCATCAAAAAAGATAACCCTAAGAACTTCATCTCTTCCAGATTTGTGGTAGTCCACCAGGTAGCTTTAGACTGGTGCCTAAGGCAGGCACTGTTGTACCACAAATACTGCTCAGCATACAAATGAGTCCACAATCTCTGCCAAAAATGTATCGTCCATAAACAACTGAAATACATGCGTAGGTAAAAGTTTTCAGTATCCACTCTACATCCTGGAACACCAGTGAAGTCCGGCAATTCTGGCTGCACCATGCCTGAGGCAACCCAGAGATCAGCACTTCCCATGGGAAGGCTGCAACCCAGATGCCTCTTGCTGCACTATCGGCACATCAATATCCTCCACTAAGACAGACAATTCATCTGCCAGTGGGTGTCAAGACGGAATGGTTCCATCATGAGCACACGCCCACCGTGGCTCATGACGGAACTGTTCCGTCAGGAGCACAGAAGGGGTTAGGAGGGACCTCTAGTAACGAGTTGATGTGCTGCAACTTTATATAGACCATTTAATTCTGACTCGAGAGGGACACCTAGTAATCACTTGATGTCCCGCATCTTTATGAAAGAATTTTGAGGATTTTGCATGACTTCAGAGGGATCTAGTAATGAGGTACTTGAGGTTTTTCACTGTATTACCAGCCTCAAGAAAAGTATGGTTGCCACTGTGTAATTATAGTTATGTCAGGCTGTCCATCATATGAGCTTTTTTAAATTTCCTAATAATTTTGTTTCTGTAGGACGAATCTTCCCAAAACTTTCCAAAAATTAAATATAATCCACCGCAGCTCCTAGAACGTTTCGGGTTGATCTATCAAGCAGGGTCCAAGAAATAGAGGAAATTCCAAAACACAGTTTCCCCATGCAACTTCTACAGGGAATTTTCGACAGCGCTGCAGTTAATATGGCTAAATGGAATTACACCAAATCTGCCAAAAAGCTAGTGTTATCCTGAAAGCATGCTTTTTGTGATTTGTTGTAAATCGATTCAGTAGTGTATGTGTGTTAGACCCATCTGCTTCTGAGAGTCCCCTCACCACTATGATTTCTTTTGTTCCTCTGTACCTCCCAAAATTTGTCGCTTTTCTTTGTCTACCAGGACTTTTTATGTGCTGTTTCATGGGGCTAGATGTTCCTTGACGCCCAGTTGTTCACAAGGTTTTTGGCACCTATTTACAAGGCACCTGGCAAAACCTGTGACATTATAGACTGGGACTTGCAACCTGAATGAATGGCCTCAAAATGGTGGCCATCCCTTTCTCCTCATGTGAGTGACTCCCCTTGGAGCCTCCATGAACCTTGACCTTTCAAGGTTTTGGCGCCCTTTTACTTGGCGTGCATTCCTGACAGGAATTCCTTTATTTCCCTCAGGTACACAAAATGGCTGCTCTAGAACCACTGTATGGTGGCTGTTAGGGTCCCAAATACATCTCAAAAGTGCCATGTCATTGGCCTAGCCCAAAGAAGGTTCTAGAACCTACTGGCACGAGCCAGCACATCAGGGCACTGGCTATATAAGGTCCAGTCCCTGGCGGCCATTTTAGATGTCCAGAAGACTAGATAGGATAATGATGTTCCAGATCTAGGTGAAGAAGGAGATTCCAGACTTGACACCAGATTGACACCTGCCCTGTTGACCCCTGAGGTGGCTGGTAGCGCGGGCAGTAGAGCAGCAAAGGTCATTGGCGTTGATCCTGACTGGCGTTCCAGTCAGCTGCATGTGCGGTGACCTCGCGCCTACTGCCCAGCCAGTGCCTCATTACCCCCAGAGACTGTGGCCGTTTTCGTGTGCCTCCCCGCCCCCCCCCCCCCCGGTGGTGAATCACGACAGACTCGGGTCGCGAGGCGAGAGCAAGTTCGCCACGACCGGGAGTGTCTTCTGTGCCCCCCTTCGCGACAAGCGCCTCCAGCGAGGAGCTCGGACGTCTCCGAGCCCCACCGGCGTAGAGTGCTTCCTGCGCAGTCTGAAGGTGAGGTAGTGCGCCGGGGCGGGGAAAGGCCGGCCTTCGTTGGGCGGGACTACTGTCTCTGCCCCTCCCCAGTGAATCGGCGGCTGTAGCTGTGGGCGGGAACCATCCCTGTATGAGGAAGTCGGAGGGAGGTCCGTGGAGCCCCTGAGAATCCCATCGCTGGCGTGAGAAGTGCTGAGCCCTGACTGAATCGCTTTCCGATTGCAGCCGATGTGAGGTGGGCCCGTTTCTTCAGGTGGGAAGCGGCGTTATAAAGGAACTGTGAACCGGCATTTATCTGACTGAGCGCGAAGATTGTGTGACCTCTTCGGCAGCCCCGTTCGTCAGTCTAGAGACTTTGAACTGGTGCCGCCTGAGTGCTAGCAGTGATAAAGCCCATAGGCGCGCTTAGACCCCACCGGCAAGCAGAGATCTCAACCCGGTGGCAGCTGAGTGTAAATGAAGTGTTCACTGTGTTTCCTTGCCTTCTAGATACACGCGCATAACCCCCGAGTGATTCTTAAAGAGTCCCAACACTCCTTTTGTGCCCAGAGAAGCCTGTATTCATTATCAGTGAAGTCATCATAAACTGTAAGAGTAATCTTTCCATCCTGAAACGTATTGCAAGTGTAATGTTCCTGAAGTATTTAATTGGTGGCAGCGATACCAGAATGAACATGTGTTTGTTTCTTTAAATGAACCAGTATTTATTCTGCTAAACAAAAAGTGATATCTATTCTATTTATTGATGATATTTATTCCTGATATTTATTCTATTTATTGATGATATTTATTCCTGATATTTATTCTATTTATGGATGATATTTATTCCTGAGCTTATTTATTGTATTTATTCCAAAATCGAAACCCAGCAAATTGTGGCCAAAAGAAATGTATATGTGCTTTCCTAATTGATCCCCATTCACAACAGAGAATTTTTATATAAAGGAATCGTATTTTTCTACAGCAGTGGTGTGGTGTCTTTCTTTTTGGTGGTTGTACAAGGAGATATTATTGGGTCAAAGCCGGCTTAACACGATAGCCTTCACTTGCCTTGACACTTGAGCCAAGCTACCCCCTTTGTGCTGGGCTTGCCCATCGCAGGTCCAACATAAAATTGGTGCTCAGCGGTGGGATTACGAGTCGTGCTTGTTTTGGACCCCATAATAATTCAGTGTGTGCCACAGGTACACACCCAGAGTTTTCTCCCAGCGACCCTCCAATTCAATATTTAGCTTTTTCCAAATTCTCTTCTAGAGGTGGGTGGAGGTGACCCTCAGAGTTCCTAACCTTGTAACCTACTTCGAGGTGGTTGTCCACACTTTTCACTGACAAGATGGAATTCGACATGTCAGAGCTGGAGACCTATACTGTGGCACAGCTCAAGGAGTTCTGTCAGGAAAGGGGAGTGTTCGTTAGGCGAGGGGCCAAAAGAGAGGAGCTCCGTATTAGTCTGCGAGCCTGGGTGGAAGCGCATCCGGAGGGAACGGTAGAGGAGGAGGAGTCAGACAGGGGTACTGTCGTTGAGAGGACTGCGGAATGTCCCCTGGGGGTGGGTGAGATGATAATCAGCCCCAAGGTAGCCTTACGGGAGGGCAGCAGTGCATCAACAGGAGGGTTGTCAGAGACCGAGTTAGCTGACAGAAGAGAGGAAAGACAATTGAGGTGGGAGTTAGCCATGCTGGAGATGGAAGGGAAGAGGATGGAACACGAGCTCAAGCTACGAGAGCTCGACCTCAGGGCCCATAACATCACTCCGGAGAGTGTCGAGTCTAAGGAATTTGCCAGAGAGCTCAGGCCTCACTTACCCAAGGACATGGTCGCCAGTTATACCGCTGGAGATGACATAGCTAAGTGGCTGGCAGCCTATGAGGTCTCCTTAAGAGCCCATGGATCCATGAGAAGCATTGGGGTGGTGGATTGTATTGCTACATGCCTCCGACAGGTAGGGATGCCTTATTGGCCCTAGACCGGGAGGATCAGATAGACTACCCCGCCATGAAGGTGGCGCTCATCAGGAAGTTTGGGTTGACCCCAGAGAAATACCGGCAGAGGTTTAGGGGCAGCCACAAACTGAGCTCACAGAATTGGGTTGACTTCCTGGATTATGCCAAGAAAGCCCTAGATGGGTGGGTCCAAGGTAGTGAGGTGCAAGACTATCGAGGGTTGTACAATGTAATACTCAAGGAACATCTACTCGAGAAATGTCTTCCCGAGCTGAGGCAGCAGCTGGTAGACAGCAAACTTACTTGCCCCCGTTAGCTTGCTGAGGAGGTGGACATTTGGGTAAGTACCCGAGTGTCCATGAAGAGGACGGGAGGAGATTCTCAAAAGTCCGGACTGGGCGCTCCCCAGAAGAAAGAGGGGGGAGATAATAAGAAACAGGAGTTCTCCAAAGGCCCCCAAAATAACTTTAAGGGGAAAAGTTTCTTCTCCAACTCTAAGGCTAGCCCACAAAAGAACCCTAATCCTGGCCAGAGTCAGCAGCCAAGGGTTGTCCATTGCTTTGAGTGCGGTGGTGTTGGACATTATAAGGGAGACGCGAAATGCCCAAAGAGACCACGCCCTCCCACTGGAGGAAAGGCCCCGGGAGTTGCTAGTGTAGCGCTCCGGGAGGAGATGCCCTTAGTAAAGGGGAGGGAGTGGGCGGGTGTCACCTTAGTGTCCCTGGGTGATCGGGAGATGGTTCCAAAGATCCAGGTGCCCTCAAATACTACCAAGTATGGGCAATGGGTCACCATCAATGGCCATAGAGGGGAAGCTCTGAGAGATACAGGAGCCAGTATGACTATAGTCAGGAGTCATCTGGTGTCCTCAGAGCAGGTGATTCCAGGCGTACTTCATCCAGCCACGATGGCTGACAGCAGAATGAGCCACTATCCCGTGGCTGAGGTTCCCTTTGAGTGGGGAGGGGTTGCAGGTTCACTTCGAGTTGCCGTAAGCCCCGCCGTGCCAGTCGATTGTCTGCTGGGCAATGATATGGAGCACAACCAGGAAGACGGTCACCCAGGCCCTCGTCACCAGCCGTCTGGACTTCGGCAACTCCCTCTACGCCGGAACTACCGCCAAACTCCAGAAGAGACTCCAGCGGATCCAGAACGCCTCAGCACGACTCATCCTGGACATGCCCCGTCGCAGCCACATCTGCGGACACCTGAGAGACCTGCACTGGCTCCCGATCAACAAGAGAATCACCTTCCGACTCCTCATCCACGCACACAAAGCCCTACACAACCAAGGCCCAGGATACCTCATAAGCCGCCTCAACTTCTACGCTCCCAAACGCCAGCTTCGATCGACCGGACATGCCGTCGCCGCCGTACCCCGCATCTGAAGAGCCACCACAGGGGGGCGGTCCTTCTCCTACCTGCCGCCAAGACCTGGAACACCCTCCCGACCCACCTCCGCCTGACCCAGGACCACCTCGCCTTCAGGAAGCAACTCAAGACCTGGCTGTTCGAGCAGTAGCGAACCCCCACCCCCAGCGCCTTGAGACCCTCTGGGTGAGTAGTGCGCTATATAAATGCTTAGATTGATTGATTGATTGACAATGCTTGGAAGGAGGTGGAATACCAGACTCATTCTGAGATGCTGGGTACACCTGATTGGGCCTGTGTGAGCACCAGGTAAACAACTGCTCGAGAGGAGTAGTCGCGTGGGTTGGAGCCTGGAACAATGGCCCACCCAGCTGCCAATGAGGGAGCATCTCGAGGACAGGAGGAGCCTGCCTCGATGTCCGTGCCCCCTGAGACGGATAGGCCATTGGAGGAGATGGACCCGGAGTCCGTGGAGGAGGACATGGTTCCGTTGGAGGATCTGCCTTTCCCCGCTGAGTGGCGAGTGGAGGGGGGACCATCCAGGGAGGAACTGAGCAAGGGACAGAGGGAATGTCCCACCCTCAAGGGTCTGAGGCAACAGGCTGAAGCCCAGGAAGCCGGTAACGAGTCTGGGAACTATCGTGTTTCCTGGGAGGATGGTCTCCTCTACAGTGAGCCCAGGGCGCCAGTGCACGGACTGTCACGGGCCCTAGTAGTCCAACAGTGTTACCGAGCCTTCCTATTAGAGTTGGCTCATGAGATTCCCTTGGCAGGACACCTGGGTCAGGACAAGACCTTTGCACGGCTTGTCCCCCACTTTTATTGGCCTCGAATGAGGGTGCCGTCCGACACATACTGTTGGTCGTGTGTGTCATGCCAAGCCAGTGGGAAAACAGGGATGAAGCTGAAGGCTCCCCTGGAACCACTTCCCGTCATTGGCACCCCCTTTGAAAGGGTGGGCATCGACATTGCTGGGCCCCTAGATCCACCGACATCATCCGGTCACAGGTTTATCCTGGTACTGGTGGATCATGCCACAAGGTATCCGGAGGCAATACCTCTGAGAACCATTACTGCACCGGTAGTGGCGAAGGCCCTGATGGGGATCTTTACCCAAGTGGGATTCCCCAAAGAAGTTGTGTCTGACAGGGGGACCAACTTCATGTCAGCGTACATGCGGGCAATGTGGAAGGAGTGTGGAGTGACCTACGGGTTTACCACTCCTTATCACCCACAGGCCAATGGCCTTGTAGAAAGGTTCAACAAAACCTTGAAGGGTATGATCAGAAGTCTACCCGAAAGCCTGCGGAGGAAATGGGACGTCCTCCTACCCTGTTTGCTCTTTTCTTACAGGGAATTGCCACAGAAGGGAGTGGGCTTTAGCCCCTTTGAGCTTTTGCACGGGCACCCTGTACGTGGACCTCTCAGCCTGGTAAGGGACTCCTGGGAAAAGTCTCCTCGGAAAGGTCCCCGGGACGTGGTGAGCTACATGCTGGCCTTCCGGAGCCAAATGGCTAAGTTGTGGAAGCAAGCTTCTGACAACTTGGAAGCCAGTCAGTCAGTTATGAAAGCGTGGTATGACCACAACGCTCACCCAGTGGAGCTGGAGCCCGGTCAGAAGGTGTGGGTGATGGAGCCTGGAGAGCTGAGTGCCCTCCAGGACCGTTGGACAGGCCCCTATGAGGTGTTGGAGAAGATGGGCAAGGCTACCTACCTGGTGGACGTGAAGACCCCTCGGCATCCGCATCGGATGTTACATGCCAACCGCCTCAAGCCCCACTACGAGAGGCCCGAAGTCATGCTGGTTATGGTGACTGACGGATCAGAGGAAGAGGACACAGAGCCTCTCCCTGACCTCTTTGCGTCTCAACAAAAGGATGGGTCGGTGGAGGGAGTGAAACTCTCGCCATCCCTGACTCCTGAGCAGCAGGAGGAATGTCGCCAGGTCTTGGGGTCATTCGCTCCTCTGTTCTCCCTTGTCCCAGGTAAGACCCACCTGTGTACCCATGATGTGGACACAGGAGACATCCCACCTGTGAAGTCCAAGTCTTACCGGCTGTCTGACAAGGTGAAGGCCAGCATTCGAAGTGAAGTAGCTAAGATGCTGGAGCTAGGAGTCATCGAACCTTCAAGTAGCCCTTGGTCTAGCCCGGTGGTTTTGGTGCCCAAAGCTGCTCCACCTGGCGCCACACCAGAATTGCGATTCTGTGTGGATTACCGAGGACTAAATTCGGTAACCAAAACGGATGCTCATCCGATCCCTCGGGCGGATGAACTGATTGACCGGTTGGGAGCTTCCCAATATCTCAGTACCATTGACCTCACTGCAGGGTACTGGCAGATTCCCATGACTGATGGAGCCAAGGAAAGGTCAGCCTTCTCCGCAGCTGATGGACACTACCAGTTCTGTGTCATGGCCTTCGGGCTCAAGAATGCTCCTGCCACTTTTCAGCGGTTGGTGAACACGATCCTCACCGGGATTGAGTCCTTCGCTGCTGCCTACTTGGATGACATAGCTGTCTTCAGTAGTAGTTGGGAGGATCACTTGCAGCACTTGCAAGCCATTCTCCAGGCCCTGGAAAGGGCTGGCTTGACGATCAAGGCCAGCAAATGTCAGATTGGACAGGGGTCAGTAGTTTACTTAGGTCACTTGGTGGGCAGGGGAAAGGTGCAGCCCCTTCAGGGGAAGATTGAGGCAATCATGGCCTGGAAACCCCCCAAGACCCAGACTGAGGTCCGAGCCTTCCTGGGCCTCACAGGCTATTACAGACGGTTCGTGAAGGGGTATGGCACTATCGTGGCACCCCTTACTGAACTCACGGCCAAGAAGCAACCCCGGAGAGTCATCCGGACGGAGGCTTGTCAGCGAGCCTTCGACACTCTGAAACAAGCATTGTGTAACGCTCCCGTCTTGAAGGCTCCAGACTTCATGAAGGAATTCATTGTCCAGACAGATGCATCCGACATTGGCATTGGGGCGGTGTTATCACAACTCAATGAAGAGGGTCTGGTTCAACCCGTGGTCTTTCTGTCACGGAGACTGCTTCCCCGGGAACAGAGGCGGAGTACCATTGAGCGGGAAGCCTTTGCGGTGGTCTGGGCACGGAAGAAGCTGCGACCATACTTGTTTGGTTCACACTTCCTTGTTCAGACAGACCACCGACCCCTTCGCTGGCTTATGCAGATGAAGGGGGAAAACCCCAAACTGTTGAGGTGGTCTATCTTCCTACAGGGAATGGACTTTCGGGTGGAACACCGACCCGGAGTTGACCACGCCAATGCAGACGGTCTCTCCAGGTTTTTCCGCCTTAGTGTTGAGAACTCCCAAGGCGTTGGGTAGCTCTCCCCACTTTCAGCTGAGGGGGACGCGTGTTAGACCCGTCTGCTTCTGAGAGTCCCCTCACCACTATGATTTCTTTTGTTCCCCTGTACCTCCCAAAATTTGTCGCTTTTTTTTGTCTACCAGCACTTTTTATGTACTGTTTCATGGGGCTAGATGTTCCTTGACGCCCAGTTGTTCACAATGTTTTTGGCACCTATTTAGAAGGCACCTGGCGAAACCTGTGACATTATAGACTGGGACTGGCAACCTGAATGAATGGCCTCAAAATGGAGGCCATCCCTTTTTCCTCATGTGAGTGACTCCCCTTGGAGCCTCCATGAACCTTGACCTTTCAAGGTTTTGGCGCCCTTTTACTTGGCGCGCATTCCTGACAGGAATTCCATTATTTTCCTCAGGTACACAAAATGGCTGCTCTAGAACCACAGTATGGTGGCTGTTAGGGTCCCAAATACATCTCAAAAGTGCCATGTCATTGGCCTAGCCCAAAGAAGGTTCTAGAACCTACTGGCAAGAGCCAGCACCTCAGGGCACTGGCTATATAAGGTCCAGTCCCTGGCGGCCATTTTAGATGTCCAGAAGACTAGATAGGATAATGATGTTCCAGATCTAGGTGAAGAAGGAGATTCCAGACATGACACCAGATTGACACCTGCCCTGTTGACCCCTGAGGTGGCTGGTAGCGCGGGCAGTAGAGTAGCAAAGGTCATTGGCGTTGATCCTGACTGGCGTTCCAGTCAGCTGCGTGTGCGGTGCCCTCGCGCCTACAGCGCCTGCCCAGCGAGTGCCTCATTACCCCCAGAGACTGTGGCCGTTTTCGTGTGCCTCCCCGCCCCCCCGGTGGTGAATCACGACAGGCACGGGTCACGAGGCGAGAGCAAGTTCGCCGCGACCGCACGTGTTTTCTGTGCCCCCCTTCGCGACAGGCACCTGCAGCGAGGAGCTTGGACGTCTTCGAGCCCCACCGGCGTAGAGTGCTTCCTGCGCAGTCTGAAGGTGAGGTGGTGCGCCGGGGTGGAGAAAGGCCGGCCTTCGTTGGGCGGGACTACTGTCTCTGCCCCTCCCCAGTGAATCGGCGGCTGTAGCTGTGGGCGGGAACCATCCCTGTATGAGGAAGTCGGAGGGAGGTCCGTGGAGCCCCTGAGAACCCAGTTGCTGGCGTGAGAAGTGCTGAGCCCTGACTGAATCGCTTTCCGATTGCAGCCGATGTGAGGTGGGCCCGTTTCTTCAGGTGGGAAGTGGCGTTATAAAAGAACTGTGAACCGGCATTTATCTGACTGAGCGCGAAGATTGTGTGACCTCTTCCGCAGCCCCGTTCGTCAGTCTAGAGACTTTGAACTGGTGCCGCCTGAGTGCTAGCAGTGATAAAGCCCATAGGCGCGCTTAGACCCCACCGGGAAGCAGAGATCTCAACCCGGTGGCAGCCGAGTGTAAATGAAGTGTTCACTGTGTTTCCTTGCCTTCTAGATACACGCGCATAACCCCCGAGTGATTCTTAAAGTGTCCCAACACTCCTTTTGTGCCCAGAGAAGCCAGTATTCATTATCAGTGAAGTCATCATAAACTGTAAGAGTAATCTTTCCATCCTGAAACGTATTGCAAGTGTAATGTTCCTGAAGTATTTAATTGGTGGCAGCGATACCAGAATGAACATGTGTTTGTTTATTTAAATGAAGCAGTATTTATTCTGCTAAACAAAAAGTGATATCTATTCTATTTATTGATGATATTTATTCCTGATATTTATTCTATTTCTTGATGATATTTATTCCTGATATTTATTCTATTTATTGATGATATTTATTCCTGAGCTTATTCATTGTATTTATTCCAAAATCGAAACCCAGCAAATTGTGGCCAAAGGAAATGTATATGTGCTTTCCTATATGGCTGAGATACCCGCCACCCCCTCTCGACACAATCCCCAAGGATGGGAAACCGGAAACGGTTTTGAACTTTTGGAAGGCGGGAGGGAGTGACCCTCCCGGCCGTATTTATTAAAATATGAAACAAAATCAAAACATTAAAATAACAGTTTCATATTATGTACAATTTCATTTCCACATTACGATGTTTGGCTAACCTTAACATATTTCTAATACAAAGGTTCTCCTAGCCGAACTAACATCCTACAAAACATTTAACTTGAAATTGTACATCCTAACGTTAAGGGCCAACGGCAAGGTCGTAACCGGTGTCAGATCCCTAAACCAGAAATACCCCCCTCACTTGTGAGGGGCGACCGCACAGAGGCGTACCTCAAGTGCATCTACCAATTTCCCTTGACTTGACGGGGGCCCCAATAAACTCGACGCCATTTAAAGGTCGTCTGAGGACTCGTGTGAGGTGTCCAGAAGGTAGCGTAAACCCCCTCCCCAACCCCACACAACTTACCAGATCTGCCGTCGCAGATGTCCTGGCCCCGGGAAATTCCCCAGGAGGGGCCCGTAGCCCCTCCTATCCAGAAAAGGGGCCTTGACCGCCTTTCCTTTCCTTTCGGCGGCCCATCCTTAGAAGGGACCGGCTCCCCGTTGAGGGGCCAATGGCCACCTCCCCCGAGCGCTCCCATCCATAATGGGTGACGCCCCCCATAGGGATCTACCAATTACTGCTCACCGATCATGACCTTACCGCCACAGGCCGGATAGTTGACCGGCTATCCGGACCCCCCACAACAACTGCTGCCTAAAGGTCATGTTTTAAACTCTTTAGCCAAGCTATGAGGTCACCTATGAGTAACTCATTGCCCACCCGGGACAAATGGACCCCATCCCCCAAATACATACTGTCCCCTTTAATACAACCATGCGGAATAGAATGCAATGTACTTGAACGAAACAGTCTACCCAATTTGTTATTTACTTTATTCACTGAGTGATTCAGAGCAGAAACCGAAATCGCCCCCCGCCACACTTTCCGTGGAATCATATGGGACCATGCAATTGTGCACCCTGGAACTCTTCTTGCCAACCAACTTACTGTGGAAAGCATTGCCTCAAGAAGAAGTCGTCTACCAGTGGCCACCAAATCGTTGCCCCCAAGATGAACTATGATTATAGACGGCGGTGACCTTGTCCGCCCTAACAAACCCTCGAAAAAGGATTGAAACTGGTCAATACAGAGCCCGCCCCTTCCGTAGAAGGTCACCCTGTACCCGTATTCCCCAGCCATGTGAATCATGTCACCTGCTTTGAATACGTCCGCGGCACGCCTCACGTATGAGTGGCCCACGACCCACACCTCTTTTTCCGCAGCCGGTGATGTCTGACCGCTGGTTCCCAGGTGCCGGGTCGACTGCACAGTCCGCCCCGCCTCGTAAGCTTGCGAAACTGTAAACCAAACAAAAAACAAGAAGCGTGAGTACATCATTACAGCTTCACAACATGTGCAACCGCACATACCTTTTGTAACAGTCCGAGGACCAACGCCCCAAACATTTTACTTTTTCAACACTCAGACCCCTGGCTGTAGCCTCAGTAGCAGCCCCTATCCGAAAGGAATGGGTCCCGAACTCGCCGGGGTTCAAGCCCGCGGCCGAAACTGACATCGCAAGCACCCGCTGGAACTGAAACCTCGTCAGTGGGGTGGCGTCAGCGTGTCTCAACAAGGTCCCCCCCCATGATGCCACCCTCTGCGCTAAATATTCCTCTACGCAAGCAACAGGGCACATGGAAGACCCGGGAATCCTCTGACTGATTATGCAGTCCCCAATCGCACCCTGATCGGTTTTGGACCTGACAAACGAGACAGTCATCGTCTCCACCTTGACCTGAATGTGCTCTCGGCACAGTCCCCCCATCGTATCCTGCTTGTTCCTCGCCACTAGTTCGCTTACCCGCATAGCCCCATGGAATGCTAGCGCAAATGCGGCTCGGAATAACACTGTTTCATACTGGGATGAACACGTTGCAGGGAGTACGGATAATAACAGGGCCAACCTATCCAGACCTATCGAGTGCCTCTCATCTACTCTGCGACCCTCAAGGCGTTGCCACCCACGTAGCGCTTTCTGCACCACGAAAGACGCTGTCGGGTCCTGGATCCCATGAGCCTTTGCCATAAAGGAAATGGCGGCCCGATGCCTCTGGGCCGTAGCTACTGATTTGCCTGCCTGATGTAAAGACAGCAAAAATTTTACGACAAGCTCTTCTTGACCCCAAAGCTCCCCCCTAGCAGAACCCAAAAAGGACCAATAGGAACGAAACGCCCCTTCATATGCCTTCCTTGTCCTGGGTGCTAAACTCTCTCCCACGAGGTTTTGTTGTTCGGGGCACCGAGAGACCAAAGAGCTTCGGGAAAGGGGGCCGCCACCGGGTCCGCTGTGGGCAGAAAACCCCAAAAGGCCTGCATACGGAAACGAGAAAGCGCATCAGCTGCTTGGTTCAGCACCCCCGGGACATGTCGCGCCCTAAAGAGCACATTCAACTGCATACATAAAAGCACAATTTCCTTGAGCAGTCTCAGGATCCATTTACAACGTGCTGCCTGGCTATTGATACACTCAACCACGGTCATGTTATCAGACCAGAACACAACAGAGTGATCCCGGAACCCCTCAGGCCATGTTTTCAAGGCCACCAAAATAGGGAAGAGTTCAAGAAATGCAATGTTACTCGTGAGCCCACACTCATGCCACCATGACGGCCATTTCTGAGCCGACCATTGTGTCCCGAAAATGGCACCAAAACGTATACTCCCCGCAGAATCTGTCCACAGCCCCAGCTCCTCGGAGGACACCGCCGGTTTGTTCCAGACAATTCGACCATTGAAATCTGATTGGATGGAGTTCATGACCTTGCGTGTCTCGTCGTCGTTTACGTTGGACCAGGAGGTCAGGCGGATGGCGCTGGTGGTGTTCGCATGGGAGGTGGAGTCTGGCGTCGTGGGGTTGGTTGTGGTGTTGAAGCTGTTGTGGATGTCAGCGATCTTGCGGTGGAAGAAAATGGCTATTGAGTCGCACAATTCTTGTGAGGGTGGAATGTCGTTGGCGCTGGGGTTGGAGAGTTCCTTTACGATGCTGAAGAGCTCTTTGCTGTTGTGTGTGTTGTTGTCCAAGCGGTCTTTGAAGGAGGATCTCTTGGCTAATCTGATGAGGTGGTGATGTCTGCGGGTGGCGTCCTTGTGGGCTGCGTGGTTGTCCAGTATGTGTTCGTGGAGCCATATTTTCTCCAGTTTCCGGCATGCGCGTTTGGAGGTCTGGAGCTCGTCGGTGAACCAGGTGGCTCTCTTGCTGGCATGGTTGTTGGAGGGTTTCTTGAGCGGGGCGAGGGTGTTGGCTCAGTGGTCGATCCACTGTCTGAGGTTGCGGGCGGTGGCGTCTAGGTTGGTGGGGTCGGTTCTGGGCGAGGGTGGTGATCAACTATAAAGAAGGGGGACCCCTAAAGTGATATAGGCAGGAAGACGGGGGAATACAGAACAGCCTTGATAGAAGGAAAACCTGTCAAAAAGGTAGAAATAAGGCCCTAGGAGAGGATCCTAAAATATATACATGGACATAGGAGCGACCAGGAGCAAAGTCAATACTTCAAATTCAAAAATACATAAAGTATTATATTTTCAAAAACATTTCTTTATTCACATATAAACATGAAGATTATCAAATTACTTCATGATTTTTTACTTAAAAACAACAAGTACATATATCTCATATAATCAAGTCCCACACACAACAAATCATACCCGTCAATCACACCGTCATACATTCCACAATAAGACACAACATAAACAACACACTCATAGATGAACTCAATAATACATAAGCGCCACACGATGATAAGATGACAAGGTGACAATCAATCATCAAAAGGGGAAGAAATATAGATGTAACCAATATAGCTGCCCCAGTATCGAAAACACTGACGCGGGTTTCAGTTTAAGGCCCCAGCCGGGGTTACACCTTCATCAGGGCGTAGAGGTATAACGTGGTGGGGGATACGGTGGGGGACACAGTATCTGCAAACATAAAAAAGACGTATATACAATATAGCAACACATCGTCATAATAATTTAGACTTTTAGCTACAGAAATTGAACACACAGTTTTTGTAGAGGCTCCTAACCAAGAATAAAATAAAGTATAAATAGGTAAATAATCCATATAAAGGGAAATTGAACCTGGAATAGGCGGCTTAGTCACAAGTTACAAAGTGAATGGCACATTCGAATCTTTAAACCCATAGAAGAACAGGGACCTGGACCTGGAGTCTCTGCAGGCCTGGTATGTGGATAGGCTGAATGACTTGGCCCCTTTGAGGGCTCCGCGTTCGCTGTCCAAACGGGTTTCTGCTCCCTGGTTGACCGAAGCGCTGCTTGCCTTCCGCAGGCAATGCAAGGTGGCGGAAAGGGCCTGGCGGGCCCAGTACGATCTTGCTGCCAGACTTGAATATAGAGCTATGGTAAAGGCCTATCATCGAGATATCCTTCTTGAGAAAAAGAGTTACCTTGCTTGGAGGATTGAGGCGGCCTCGAAGTCCTGCAAAGAGATCTTTACGATCGTTAGGGAATTCACTGCCCCACGGTCGAATGCGACCCAGACCGCCCCCACCGAGACGTGGGCGTCGGATCTTGCATGCTTTTTCACTACTAAGATTAAGCTGATTCAGGACTCTTTCCCATTGAGGCCGCTTGTTGTCTCCCCTTACTTTGAGGACGGACCAGTTCCATCGATTCCCCAAGGGTCAGTCCTGACAGGCTGTCCGCCTATTTCAACTCCGTCATCTTTTACACTCTTGGCCAATCTCAAATCGGTACTCTTCTTCGGTTGTCAATCCGATCCAGACTGGCAGGTATGGTGGCCCGCTGACATGTCTCCTCCGGTGCGTTCGTCTCAGCTGGCTAAGAATTTGGGGGTCAAAATTGTCAACGGCCTGACCTTACGATCTCAGGTCCTTGCCCTCACTGGCACCTGTTTTGGTCTCCTCCGTATGCTTCGGAAGTTTCTCCCTTTGCTATCTGAGGACCAGAGGAGAACCACGGTACAGGCCTTGATTGGTTCAAGACTGGACTATTCTAATGTCCTATATCTTGGCCTGCCGGAATATCTCCTGCAACGGATGCAGGTGGTCCAGAATGCAGCAGCGCGGGCCATTTTTGGCCTGCATAGGTGAGTCAGAGTTTCTGGCTTCCTGCAGTCCCTTCACTGGCTGCCTATATGGAAGCGGATAGTTTTTAAAACCCTAACTCTGGCACATAAGGCCCTGTATGCTGCAGGGGCTAAGTATCTTCAAAGGAGGCTTGTCTTTTATCGTCCGTCACAATCTCTGAGATCAGAGTCGATGTTTCTTGCTACTGTTCCTCGCGTGTGGAGGGCCCGTATTGGAGGTCGCTCCTTTATGTCTCGGGCTCACACAGCTTTGGAACTATTTGACTTTGACATTGCGCAGCACCTCAAACTTGCTGGCCTTCAGGAAGAGTCTGAAAACTTGGCTCTTTGCCTCCTAGACTCCTTTTCTCCGTTGATCCCGTTCTCTTTTAATCTATGTGTTGTGTTTGTCTTTTTCAGGCTGTCAATAAAGCGCTGGGACACTCTTTGAGTAGCCGAGCGCTATAAAAGACACAAAATAACATAACATAACATAACATAGTATGAAAAGCACAGGACAGGATCCCCTACTCAACTTTGAGATTAATCATGCTTATATGTTGAGGGAAGTCCGGGGTGATGAAGTGCCCAGATAAAACAATAGTGAATGGAAAATAGTGTACATAGAAACCATCGCCCACATACATTAAAAACAAGGGAAGGGGTATCCAAGCTGGTCCTACCAGAGGCACCAATGCTACAGGAGGTAACAGCAGGTAGAAGAAAAGTTTTAAAACCCCATGGAGGGTAATGATCGCCGTAGGTCAGATATTAGATATGAAGACGTAAATATTCCAAAGATATTCTATGGATGGAAAAAATGTATATAAAAGAATATATACAGACGGCAAGAGTATTTAAAAAAAGGGTGGTGATCAGCCGGTCTTCGTGACTTTGCTCCAGCAGCCGCGAGGCAGCTGTGGGTGCGGTGGTGCATGGTTTTTTTCTTGAAGGTGAAATGAATACAGCGGTGGTCCATCCAGTGGTGTTCGGTGGTGTGGTCGAAGGTGACATGGGTGCCTGTGGAGAAGATGGGGTCCAGTGTGTGGCCGGCGATGTGGATGGGTACTGTGATGAGTTGTTTGAGGCCGAGGTTGGCAAGGTTGGCGTTCAGGGTGGCGGAGTTGGGGTTGTTGTTCTTAAGGTGGAAGTTCAAGTCCCCGAGGGGGATGTAGTCCGTGGAAGTGAGTGTGTGGGTGCTGGCGAGGTCGGCAATGGAGTCGCTGAACTGAGACCTGGGTCCGGGAGGTCTGTAGATGAGTGTTCCTCTGAGGGTGGTGTTGGGGTCGGTGTGGATCTGGAAGTGCAGGTGTTCGGCGGTGTGGAGGGTGTCATCTGCGTGGGTAGCGACCTTGAGGGTGGACTTGTTGATGATGGCTATTCCTCCTCCGGGGTGATCTTGTAGCCGTCCGGGATGGCTACGGTGATGTCGGGCGCCGAGGAGTCGTTCTACCAGGTTTCAGTCAGGAAGGCCACGTCTGGGCCAGAGGTGTCGAGCAGATCCCAGAGCTCGATGGCGTGTTTGCGTGCGGAGCGGGTGTTGAGGAGTATGCAGCGGTGGTGGTTGGGTCCAGCCCTTTGAGGTTTGGTGGTTCTGTCGCAGGTGAAGCTGCAGGACTGGCAAGAGAAGGGTCCGTGGTTCCGTTTCGGGGTGGCCTGGAAGCAGGTGTGGTTTCGGCCAGCGTTGAGTGCGTGGAGGCTGCTGGTGTCGTAGTGGAGTTTGGTCTTCTGGCGTTCGCGGGGGTCCAGGGGTTCTGGCGCTGGGTGCGGTCCTGGTGCGGACGGGCGCAGATGGGCTTGCCTTAGGTGTGCATTCGGCGAGCCAGCGGCGCATTCGCTGCGCGCAGCCCGCAGCTGGTGCCATTGGAAGGGGAGTTGGGAGGGAGGAGCAGCTGGGAGGGGGGAGGCAGGGCCGGCGAATGTACGCGGGGTGTGGGGCCGCCGGAGCAGCAGCGGCGAGAAATTGAGCAGTGGGCAGGGGGGGCAAGGGAAAAACAGCACCCAGGAAGGCAGAACAGAAGGATGCTGGCACAAGCGCTGGAGGAGCTGCAGCATGGGGGGGGGAGCGACCTACCTGGTGATATGTGCATTTCGATTCGCTTTATGAGCTTGCCACTCTCTGGTATTTCTATTACAGTTCTATAGAGTGAGAGACTTGAATATGATGAGCCTATCAATCAGCTACTTCTCTGTGAGCGTAGGTTTTTTTAAGTTTCTAAGCAGAAGGACTGCTATTGTTAGGATAATATTCCTTTTTAGAAGAAAGTAGCAATCTCTTCCCTTTGAGGATAATTATATAGCATTATTATTCTATACATTTCCTTGTAGAGCACCAGAACGTGATGCCACCTTGAGGTTACGGCTAGTCCAACTGACGTCCCAAGAAAAAATATACAGAAAGGGGGTGCAGGATAAGGCTCTGTGCCTCTTTTTAAGGTAAATAAATAGGTTATTGTGTAAGATGTAATGACAAGGTATCATTTGAGAAGTCTACAAACTAGAGTTGTCATTCTAAAAATGAAACAAATGTTTTACAATTTTTTGATTTTAATTATTCACCGACATCTGGTGCTCATACAGTCGCTGAAGGTATTGTTACCTCAAATTCTGTTTTATAGAGAGTATCATGGTTTATTGACAAACAGGCATATGAAATAGCTGTGTTGTCGCATCTTTTCAGAAATTTGTCCACCACTACAGTTGGGGATTTTCAAGTGAGAGTGAGATCTACCTATCCCTCCATTTGGGTCTACGTGGATATTACCCTCAGCTCGTTTTGGATAAGATTCGTTTGAATCCAAACAGGTATCAGACTAGTTGTGTGAGAATGATGCTAGTCCCACTCCAAGTGAGGGTATATATTTCATCAAAATGTGTGGATGTTTTAATATTTATTTACAAGGTTGGATGTATGTGTGTGGTATCACCAGGATGTTGTTATATTACCTAAAAGGTTGGATACATGTGTATGTGTGTGGTATCATCAGGATAGAAACACTGTTATACAATATATGCTCGTCATAGGCCAACTGTATGTTTGTTCTGTTTTCAATATATGTGTGTAAACATGTGTTTTACTGTGTAATTTTATACAGATACAAACTGTGGACAGATATATCGTCCTTTGTCCTGAAGAAGGTGGTGTTTAAAGCGGTTACACCCACCGAAACGCGTTGACGCCTAGTGTCAACAG
Organism: Lissotriton vulgaris; assembly: GCF_964263255.1. Classification (NCBI taxonomy): domain Eukaryota; kingdom Metazoa; phylum Chordata; class Amphibia; order Caudata; family Salamandridae; genus Lissotriton; species Lissotriton vulgaris. The sequence goes on along the minus strand of NC_141695.1, from coordinate 156,025,653 downwards.
GCATACTATAGCTTGAGGCAGACATTCTTTCATTTTGTTAAATTGATTGTACAAATAATGATTGTAATGAAAATGAATTGTTCAAATGTATCTGCCTGTTTAGCCAATTAGAAACTATTTCTCTTGCAGGTTCTCCCAATTTTGTGAATTTTCATTTTTGTGGTGACATTTATTTTATGTTCATACTATGGCTGAACTATTGCTGAATGATGGTTTTTAACCTTTTTAATGTTTTATGATTAGTACATTTTGGAGATATTTATCAGCACTTGGACTTTGAAGGGATTGTGTTATGTTCTGGCCATATGGACTACTGTATGACTATGTTGATGAATGTGCATGTTTAAGTGAATTAGGTTGCCCAAAGGGGATCTCTTTTTTTGAATAAGGTCTATTTTGTGCCCTACTCCTTTGGGTTTGACGGACCCCTCTCATTGTTTGTGAGTTAGGAACTAACCCATCCAAATCTATATTATTTCCCGTATGCGTCGACCAGAGAAGTCAGGCTTGGGCCTCACAACTATCCCATGCTAAAGATGGTTCTAAATACCTGGGAGTATTTATATTGCCTTGTCCCTCGACCTCGAGGTCGCATAATATCATTCTACAGCTCCCGCGGTTTGTAATGAACCTACTGTATGGTCCCAGTTACCCCTATCTTTGTACGGGCTTTCAGCCATTTTTAAAATGGTATCTCTACCACGTTTGTTCTATCGGCTTCAGAACTTTCCGTACAACATCCCCCTACATGGTTCACAAAACTAAATGCAATCCTAAATAGGTTTTTATGGCAAGGAGGGGCGATCCAGGTCGCACTCCACACATGCACAGAATCAACCTACTTGTAGATATATATGCATATTACTCCTCCTCTCATCTTCTTATAATTAACGAGAGGCGGTACGGGTCTCAGTCTGATCCAGCATATGCAGTGGAGCGGCTGGCAATGACGTACACTCCCTTGCAGAAACTGCATTATATTTGGGCTAATCTTGACACCCTCCCCCAGCTTTTAAGACTGTCATACAGCTTTGGAGACGTACAGTGAAATCCATGGACTGGTGGGAGAGATTGACACAAACAACCACCCTCTACCAGGGCACGTATTTACGCTCCATCTCTGCCCAGGTTGGCTTCCGTAAATGGGATCTCATTGGAATCTCCACGTTAGGAAGCAATAAAGCACAGAACTACATTCAAGTCTTTTCAGCAGTTGCAAACCGAGTTCCATTTACATAAATCCCAGTTCCACCGCTGTATGCAACTGCGACATGCTTTAGATCCTCACATCCGTCATCTGGAGACACTTCCAGAGTTTCACCCACTAGAAGGACATTTACTAATCAGACACATTGTGGCGCACAAGATTAAACCAATCTACCAGACGCTAACTACTCACACACACAACACATAACATAAGACTAGGGCAGCATGGGAAGTTGATATGCCAACCTTGACAGATGACAAGTGGACGGAGGCCCTAGCCAGTCCCCGATATGCAGCGGTTTCCTTGCAATAGTGCCTTATTCAGTTTAAGACCTTTGCAGAGTATATTACACCAATTCCCGGTTATGGAAATGGGTGCCATCCAGTCCCCGCAATGCTTTCGATGCACCGAAGAGGAGGGTTTTTTTCTCCACACCGTATGGAGCTGTGTTGTGATTCAGCCATTTTGGAAGAAGGTGATGTCCTGTCTGGGCCTGGTGCTAGCCTGGGCCATCCCACTCGACCCTAGACTGCTGCTCCTTTATAGCACAGAAGAGATTGGAGGGAACCACTATAAGCAGCACCTCCTGTTTTTGGGCCTAACCCTAGCTAAAAGAGACATAGCACAGAAATGGAAGGCGACATCCCCACCGAGCATATGGGGTTGAAAGAAGGCAATTGATAGCTGCATGGGTGCCACAATTGTGGTCTTTCAAGTGCGGGGATGCCCACAGAAGCACAGAAGAATCTGGTCCCGCTGGGCGTCATATAGGGGCACTGACTTAGCCCCATTACCACACTCAGACTTTCATATACCATAGTCTTACAAAATTGATCACTAACAGTCCTGTTTTTTAGCAACAGGAAATTACGAATATTTAGGAGGGTTCGGTGTAGTTTGTTACTCATTCGGCCTGGTGTTCTACAGGCCAAGCTGTCTTGGAAAGATAAAATCAGGTACCATATGTCTTTTGCGTCATAATTATTTGCCGGGCCCTGCCCACTCTGTACCTTTAAAAACAAATAACATTTGTTGTAAAAAAAAAACCTGTGGTAATGAGTTCCATATAAAACAAGGTAATTTACAATGCCATTTTGTTGTATTTCTTGGCACTGCTTTTGTGTCCTTTCTCACACCAGCTTTGCCCTGTTTTTCTCTCTCCGGTCTTGCACGATCTCACTTTTCAAGCAGCTGCTTGCACATCAGAAATTCGTCCTACTCAAGGAATCTAATTGTGCTTTAATCGGACATAAGAACACTGAACCTACTTAAGGGAATCACAGACTCACTGTTTCACGGACCACAAGAACCATCATGCCATCAGGCATTACCTGTGAGCCACGCCCACTGGGGGCATTTTTTTCTTCCAATGAATAAAGCATAGAAAAAAGAAACGGTGAGCTTCAGTGTTTTGCATGCAGCAGCCGATGATTACCAGGCGGAGTTGGCCTCGAAACGCGTCGGGCATGGCAGGAATAATGGAGATCAGATTAGCGAGCAGCTGCGAGGCACACACACCGAAAGGGCAAGGACATTATTGTGTGCCCTCTGTAAGCTCAAGGGCATTTGATATTTCAAATTTACACACGGCAGTCCTGGCCGTGGCAGAGGAGCACCACTTCCTGAAAGCTGTAGAAGCTGTTTGTGAAAAGGCTTGGGAGGGAAACGGTTTCTCTCTGGACTAGCATGCTGTTCTTTATTTTAACCCGTTCCGTGCTTCGAACGTCCAACGGTCGTCGCGCGCACTACCTCGCTAGTGCTGCGCACGACCGTTGGACGTCCGAATCCCGTTAGCGCAATCGAACGTCCGCACTGGGGCGGAATGTTTGCGCGCACTTAACGGGTTAAAGCTGCAAGCACATCAGAAAATCCGTCCTACTCAAGGAATCTAATTGTGCTTTAATCGGACATAAGAACACTGAACCTACTTAAGGGAATTACAGACTCACTGTTTCACGGACCACAAGAACCATCATGCCATCAGGCATTACCTGTGAGCCACGCCCACTGGGGGAGTTTTTTTTTCAATGAATAAAGCATGGAAAAAAGAAATGGTGAGCTTTGAGTTTTTGCATGCAGCAGCCCATGATTATATATATATAAATATATATATATATATAAATATATATATATATTACCTACTGGCGGTCGCCAGTAGGTAGTTATAGTTAGGATTTTTTTCAATGTTAAATCTCAAAATTCTATTTGGAATAACTTTGGCGCCGGTTGACGAATCTGCCTGAAAATTTCCTGAAAATGGCCTCGCGGCGTTCCGGTCCTTCCCTGAAAGTTTGGGGGGGATACGTCAAGCGGGGGGTGAGATAAAAGGGGGGTCCCAAAACGCGTTTTCCCCATGTTAATTTCCATAGGGCGGTCGATTTCACTTTTAGCCCGAACGGCTGAATGGATTTCCACCAAACTTGGCAAAATTGTAGGGACTGGTAGCCCGATGTGCCTTTGCTATGTCTCAAGATATGTGCTCCAGTGGATTTTGAGTAATTTAGGTTCAAAAAAATATATATATCTGTAGCCACGCTCCGGTAGGCGCACCGGGGAGCGCACCGGGCGCGACACGCGACTTGCGCGCAGAAAGCTGATTGGCTCTCAGTTGTCTGTAAACATTCTAAACAGTCCGGAGCGGCCGCCATCTTGTCTATCGGTAAAATCTAGTCATAAGAGGTGGCAAAAACAAAGGGGGGAATTGACCATAAGGGGGTAGGGTAGACCCCCCCTGACCCCCTAGGTTTGATATGGGGGCCATTAAAGGGCCCCGCGGGGCCTCAAAAAAAATATATATTTTTTTCGTTTTGCGCGGGGGAAGCGCCCGGTACGCGCACCGGGGAGCGCACCGGGGAGCGCACCAGGGAGAAAAGAGAATGGCAGAGTTTTAAAATTTAAGTCATTTTATATAAATGGGAGGTAGTTCTGAAAAGAACTGTTTTTTTATTCTTTTTGTTGTTTTATATTTTTTTTCGGAGTTTTTAAACTTTTTTTGCTTTTTTTTGGTTTTTATGAACATTTTTTGGTTTTTTTTGTATTTTTTAAGGAGAGAAACAAAAACCAAGCATTTCAAAAGGGCTCAACAGGAGAAAAAAAAAAGGGCAACAAATTAATATTTCCTTTGGCACTTGTGGTTTTCCCAAGCACGATTAATAAGAGTGATGCATTGCTCACCATAGCAAATCGTTTGACCACAAAATTTACAAACCATTTTAAAATTTGAAAAGTTGGTTTGTATGATGGAGCATGTCTCCCTAACTTCCGGTCCTGATGGGGTGGGAACAGTAGTTTTGGAGGTTCTGGCAGAAGATTGTACAGGGTTTTTGGCCAGTTCCCTGACCTCTGCCCTAGAATAGTTGTTGGGATGTTTTCTAACCATATGCCTAATCATTGTGTGGTTGCCGAAGGAGTACTTCTTGTTGGGATTCCCCCTTGACATCTCCTGATGACAGATAAGGCAGGTTGCTTTAGGTGCATTCACTTTTTTTTTGTCACTCGGGATAGAAAAAAATTGGCAAATGATGTGCTCTTTTGGTTTGTATGTTATGTTGTCCTCTGGGACGAATCTACTGTCCTCTTCGTCCTCATCCTCCTCCTGTTCTGGATCTCCACCACTGTGAAGTTGAGGAGGTCCTTGTGGTGGTGGTGGTGGTGGTGGTGGTGGTCCAGAAGATCCAGCAGCTGCAGCTAATGTAGTCATTTTCTATAGATAAAAGTAAAGGTCTTCCTCTCTCAAAGCAAAAAGGTAGAATAAGGAAAAAAAGGTGGGGGCTTTCCTCATTTGGAAAAAAAAAATATCATGAACCAATGAGAAGTGTTAATTTTAGGTCACATGACCAGGGGTTTTATCATTATGAAACCAAAACTGTTATGAACCAATCAAAAGTGTTATTTTTAGGGCACATGACCCGACGCGCTTACGCTACGCGCCCCGGGGCGTGCCCGGGGGCGCGCCCCGGGTCGCGTAGCGTAAGCGCGTCGGTGCGCTTACGTCGTGCGTTTCACCAGGGGTTTTATCATTATGAAACCAAAACTGTTATGAACGAATCAAAAGTGTTATTTTTAGGGCACATGACCCGACGCGCTTACGCTACGCGCCCCGGGCCGTGCCCGGGGGCGCGCCCCGGGTCGCGTAGCGTAAGCGCGTGGGTGCGCTTACGTCGTGCGTTTCACGCATACGCGGCTACGCGATACGTCACAATCATGTTTTCGTTCGCGATATTGGCGCTTACGGGACGCTCCCCGGAGCGCGCCCCGGGGCGCTTTTCAGAAATACGCTTTTCGGGGCGCTCCCCGGGGCGCGCTCCGGGAGCGCTCCCCAAAAAAATTAAAAAAAAAAATGGGATAATTGTAGGGACAGGTAGCCCTATTCTGAAGTGGTTTGTAAAAAAATTAACTTTAGAAAAATATGTATTGTGCTACATTGGGCTTAATATATGTTAGAGCCAAAATGTAGCCTAAATGTAGCCCAAAGTAGCCCAATGTAGCCCAAAGATGGCCACCAGAGACCAAAAATTGTAAATGTAGCCCAAATTTCAACTAGATGTAGCCCAACTGTAGCCCAATGACAGAATGTACCAGAGTGTTAAAAAGAACAACTAGAGTGCTAACAGTCTTATTTATAAAGTGAAACTTATAGTTAGGAATTAGCATTAAAAAAACCTATGAAATTCCCTGAAAAAACCATAGGTTTCACACCAGTTATAGTTAGGAATTAGCATTTAAAAAACCTATGAAATTCACTGAAAAAACCATAGGTTTCACACCGGTTATAGTTAGGAATTAGCATTTAAAAAACCTATTAAATTCACTGAAAAAACCATAGGTTTCACACCAGTTATAGTTAGCTGGAAATTTTACTGATATAAAACCATTGAAATTCCCACGTTATAGTTAGTCGGACTCACTATAACTTGCGCGTGCAATGCACTGCTGATGACATCACATATTACATCACTCATGACATGGTCAGTGACATCACTCATGACATCACTGATGACACCATCCAGTGAATATGTGTCTTTCTGAAAAATAAATATTAGTGAGTTATGTTTAAATATTTAAATACATATATTAGTGTTTCACTTTGTGTATAAGTGGCTACATGTGTTGATAAGTAGCTACATGCGTATGTATATGGGTTATTTGATATTTTTATTAGTATCAGTATGAGTGTCTATATGGTTTGGTGGGGGTATTACTTAGCACATAGATGCATGAGTGACTGACTCTTTGTTTGTATGTGTTTTAAAGACAGCATATGTACAGGACTGTATGGGTGGATGAGTGTCTATATGTGTTTGTTAGTGAGTGAATGACTGTGTCACTAGTGTCTTTATCAGTAACTACATATGTTTTAATCTAGTATATATGAATATTGATGTATATAAGTGAGTATATGTGAGAGTAAGAGATTGTAAGATTTCCTGTTTAAATAAGTATGTGTTTCTATAAGTGATTGTTTAAGAGAATAAATATGTGTAATTTTCAATAGAAGTAAGGTGGAAGTGTGTGTATAACTCTATATTCAAATAAATGGTTGTTCAATAGTTTATTTGCACGTGTGAATATGTGTGTGAGTAACTTTTGGATGAATGTCGGTGTGTAACAGGATGTATAGGTGTATCTCTTCATATGATGAGTGAGTATATGTATGAGTGACTATATAGAACTGTTGGTGAATGAGTGGATGTGTATATAGATAGTGGAAGTACAGAATTGCTTGTTGTAACTGATATAGGTATGTCCATTTTTTAAAAATTTCAGTTTCTATTTTTGAATATGTGTCTCAAGGGTTACTTTACACTGAGAGGAGGTCTGTCACTGTGTCACAAGGATGGTGTCATCAGTGATTTCATGAGTGATGTCACTGACCATGTCATGAGTGATGTAATATGTGATGTCATCAGCAGTGCATTGCACGCGCAAGTTATAGTGAGTCCGACTAACTATAACGTGGGAATTTCAATGGTTTTATATCAGTAAAATTTCCAGCTAACTATAACTGGTGTGAAACCTATGGTTTTTTCAGTGAATTTAATAGGTTTTTTAAATGCTAATTCCTAACTATAACCGGTGTGAAACCTATGGTTTTTTCAGTGAATATATATATATATATACACACACTTTTTTTATTTAATTAAAACATTTATTCTTTTAAATTGCATTATTTATATTATTTTTATTTATTATTTTATTTTATTACTCTTTACACCCTAAAAACTAATCCCACCCCTGCACCCCATAATCATAACCCACCCTTACTCCTTAAAATACCCCAACACCCTTAAACACTAACCCATATTAACCCTAATTAACCCTATAAATATACCACGTACCCCAAAACCCAAACCTGTCCCTAAACCCTAAAAATACCCCTGTACCCCAAAACCCAAACCAAGCCCTGAACCGTATAAATACCCCTGTACCTCAAAACCCAAACCTACCCATGAACCCTAAAAATACCCCTGTACCCCAAAACCCAAACCTAGCCCTGAACCCTAAAAATACCCCTGTACACCAAAACCCAAACATACCCCTGAACCCTAAAATACCCCTGTACCCCAAAACCCAAACCTAGCCCTGAACCCTTAAAATACCCCTGTACCCCAACACCCAAACCTACCCCTGAACCCTAAAAATACCCCCGCACCCCTGTACCCAAACCTAGCCCTGAACCCTAAAAATAACCGCATGTCCGCAGCTCCCCATGTGGAAAAGCAATGTCGGCTCCCGCAGGAGGCAAGGAGCCGGCAGGGACAGTGGGGGCATTGAGGCTTCCCCCACGGTCCCCCTATGGAGTGGCCAGGCCCAGGGGATGGGGTCCCCGGGGCTTGAAGTGTCCTGGGAGGCCCCTTCCCCTTTAAATATATATATTTTTTAAGTACAAAAAAGGCAGGCTGGCCCTGGGGGATGGGATCCCTGGGGCCATAATTGGCCGTGGGATGGGGGCAACGCTGTCCCCTCCAGCATATATTTTGTTTTTTAAAGTGTCTATTTGGACCCCAGGGACCCTTGATGATTCAAGGGGAAATAATCCCCCTACTTAAAATGCGCCACTGGTGCGTTTGCACAGTGGTGAAGGGAGGGGGCGGTCCTGATGTGACAAGTGTGAAAATGCACCCTGTGGTGTGTTTTAAGTTAGGGGATTAAGTCCCCTTGAATACTGAGGGTCCCTGGGGTCCAACTAGCCCACCAGGTACCTCCAGTAAGTGCCACAGATATGTATTGCAGAGAGGTGTTAAAAGGGGCATGGCCTCGGACTACCTCTCTGCAACGCAGTTCTGTGGCGCTTACTGGAGGCACCTGGCGGGCTAGTTGTCCCCCTGGCATTCTCAGGATTCAAGGGGAATTAATCCCCAGCTTAAAACCTGCCAGTGGGCGCGTTTGCACAGTGGTTAAGGGAGAGGGCGTGACTGGTGTGGCATGTGTGTACTCATCCAATCACTCCGCCAAAACCCAAGCACTTATAAATTCACCATGTGCTCTACTTGCAGTACTCTAATCATCCAGTAAGTACCCATGCACTAACTCATGCACTGCTACAATAACCTGAGCACTACCCATGCCGTCCAGCCATCGCCCTGTCAGTAGTCATGCACTCCTTCAATCACCCAGATGGCACCATGCACTTATCCAATCACTCCACCAAAACCCAAGCATGTATACATTCACCATGCACTCTCCTTGTAGTACTCTAATCATCCAGTCAGTACCCATGTACTCCTGGAATGGCCCAGGCACTAATACATGCACTGCTACAATCCCATGCAGCCCTCTAATCACCGCTCACAGCTCGTGAGCTGTAAAGTCGCGTGAAGGCCATATCACTTTACAGGCCATTCACACTTTTCGTACGTGTACACACAAGACCATTCACTCCACCAGGCACGTAACCAACACATAACAACATTTACAAAAAGGGACAAGGTACACCCTTCTTGAGAAAGACAGAAAAGACAAATATGACTGCATAACTGTCAATTCCTCAAGCACACACACATACTGGTTAGATTCGGCACAAGGGTGAGTGATGGTTCATTAAGTACAATTTTATTAACAAGAGATTTCAAAACAATGAAATGCACTGTTAATAATTAAAGGGATAGGAAACTGAACTACTGACTCGCAGCTCGTGAGCAGTAAAGTGACGACCTTTCATACTGGTGACACATACAAAACCATTCGCACCACCAGCCACAGGCCAATCATATTACAACACTCACATCAGCAGACAGCGCCATCCAACGGCCAATCACTTTTACATACCCACATGCCTGACACAGCAACCACACCAGCTGACGGATTGTGGGGACTGGAGTTTGGCTACCAGTGTGTGTAGTGACCAGTAGCATGTCACTACACATACACAACCAGCCAAGGGCCAGTCCATGCACACCGCCAGCCAAGCACCAGTTCACGCACACTGCCAGCCAAGCAGCAGTCCATGCACACCACCAGCTAAGTGCCAGTCCATGCACTCTGCCAGCCAAGCCAGTTCAGGCACACCGACAGCCTACACACACCACCATCACATTTAGGATTTTTTTATACAAAAAAGGAAACACAAACTGATTGTAAGTAGATAAAAATCTACTAACAAAATCTGAAACTAAATACATTGACACCCGGGCCAGTACATACGACTCTCCTTCCACCTCTTTGCCAACTGACTCTACATCTCCTGCTGGGCAAGTCGTTTTAGGGCCTGGGAGGAATGCGGTCAGGAAAGTGGCAATCTTTAAATCTATGGAAAAAACAAAGAGTCCACTCTGAGTCGCAAAATATAGTGATAACCTTCCAAAAAGTAACTAAACCCAAGCAAACCATTTGGTTACTATCATGGGAGAAACAACACGTTTTCTAAAATAACGGAGCCACAGACAGGCAGTATTTCCTTGGATGAAGGAGAGGCTTTGATGAATGTGTGACTAAAAAGTTCCTCCCCTCCTGTGTTGAAGCTCATGGGGTCCAATTAGTCAACCTAAAAATGTGTTAATTAAGAAATGCACTTTCATTCTGTTGTGAAAAAGTACCAAGCAGGTATAGAATGAATGTATTGCACAGTGATTGTATATTACTTTAGAACACCCAATAGCCCAACGTCACCAGGCAATAGTCAGAGTGGTAAGCTTAGGGGTAGGCTTCGAAACATGTCGACCAGTGAGGGAACTGCTCATTAAAGAACTTGTTCCTCCTTATTCCCCATGTTATTAATGCCATCTTAAGGGAGCATTAAAGTTTAGTTTCTCCACAAAGACAGGTATTTTTTAATTCACTCACTTCTGACCCTTCCACTCTTACACCAAATATATAAGCTTCACTTCACTTCACTTTACTTAAAGAAGCGGGCAGGAAGAACCAGATGATGAAGCATGCCACCAAGGGACCTTTTGGTGGGTGAGGGTTATTTGAGAAAACAATAAGTTTTCTCCCATACTAGTAACCCAACGGTTTACTTGGGTTTAGCCACTTTTTGAAAGGTTAGCACTATGTTTTGCAACTCAGAGTGGACTCTTTCTGTTTTTCCTTAGTTTGCAGAGGAGGTTGAGTCCATGACTGATCATATCTCTTCACTCCATTTTTTGTTTTTTAGGATCTTTCAATCTAGCCACATTCACCACCACTCCAACTCTAGAAACACTTGCCTGTTCTACTACAACAAGGCTGTCTATCACAGAATCCTGAAACTTAATGAAAGTCATCATTGACTCAGGACAACAATCCTTAAATACAACAAAAGCATTAAAGGTTGCCAGGTGGAAAAGATGGATAGCCAACTTCTTTTACCAAATGTAAGCCTTACGAATAGCAGTGTAAGGTTCCAACCTCCGATCTACTCTATCAATACCACCCATGCGCCTATTATAGTCTAAAATGCACATTTTCCGCACGTCAGCAACCTGACCCCCAACATTCACAGGTGAAGTGCTTTCATCATGGATGGTAGTCAGCATGTAGACATATCAGCTGTCTGCAAACTTCACAGCTAGAAGGTGCTCACTACACAACGCACTGCACTGTCCCCGCTCAAGCTTTTTGTAAACAAGTTTTTTTGAGGACCCTTTGTGGTTAGAATGGATTGTGCCACAAGCAACAGTGTCCACTTTGGCCAGTTCCCTGAACAACTGTAGTGTAGAAGTTATATACATATAAAAGGTGACTTTTGTTAAAAAGGCCTCTTCCAAGTTCCCACACAATTTTGTCACTCACTTCAAAGGTGGACGGATAACAATGGAGGTCAATCCAGGGGTACACCCCTTAATTAGAGACATAACTAGTCCTACTGTCACACAACTTATACATCTTGATTCCATAGCGTACCCTCTTGCTACAAATGTACTGCCTAAAAACCAAGCAGCACTTGAACAAGACCAAAGACTCATCCACAGCTATTTCCTTCCCTAGAACATAGATCTCAGAAAATCGATCTACAAAGTGAAATTATGACAGGCTGAATCTTAAAAGACGGTCACAATCAGGGTGATCTCGTGGCAATGCTAAACCATTATCAACAAAATGCAGCATCCGTAGCAGTAGCAAATACTGATCACGACTCATGATTGCCGGAAATATAGCCATTGCCATCTAAGGACTAGTAGACCAATATGAAGACATCAATGGCTTCCTTGACAAACCCATCAAAAAAGTTAACCCTAAGAACTTCATCTCTTCCAGATTTGTGGTAGTCCACCAGGTAGCTTTAGACTGGTGCCTAAGGCAGGCACTGTTGTACCACAAATACTGCTCAGCATACAAATGAGTCCACAATCTCTGCCAAAAATGTATCGTCCATAAACAACTGAAATACATGTATAGGTAAAAGTTTTCAGTATCCACTCTACATCCTGGAACACCAGTGAAGTCCGGCAATTCTGGCTGCACCATGCCTGAGGCAACCCAGAGATCAGCACTTCCCATGGGAAGGCTGCAACCCAGATGCCTCTTGCTGCACTATCGGCACATCAATATCCTCCACTAAGACAGACAATTCATCTGCCAGTGGGTGTCAAGACGGAATGGTTCCATCATGAGCACACGCCCACCGTGGCTCATGACGGAACTGTTCCGTCAGGAGCACAGAAGGGGTTAGGAGGGACCTCTAGTAACGAGTTGATGTGCTGCAACTTTATATAAACCATTTAATTCTGACTCGAGAGGGACACCTAGTAATCACTTGATGTCCCGCATCTTTATGAAAGAATTTTGAGGATTTTGCATGACTTCAGAGGGATCTAGTAATGAGGTACTTGAGGTTTTTCACTGTATTACCAGCCTCAAGAAAAGTATGGTTGCCACTGTGTAATTATAGTTATGTCAGGCTGTCCATCATATGAGCTTTTTTAAATTTCCTAATAATTTTGTCTCTGTAGGACGAATCTTCCCAAAACTTTCCAAAAATTAAATATAATCCACCGCAGCTCCTAGAACGTTTCGGGTTGATCTATCAAGCAGGGTCCAAGAAATAGAGGAAATTCCAAAACACAGTTTCCCCATGCAACTTCTACAGGGAATTTTCGACAGCGCTGCAGTTAATATGGCTAAATGGAATTACACCAAATCTGCCAAAAAGCTAGTGTTATCCTGAAAGCATGCTTTTTGTGATTTGTTGTAAATCGATTCAGTAGTGTATGTGTGTTAGACCCATCTGCTTCTGAGAGTCCCCTCACCACTATGATTTTTTTTGTTCCTCTGTACCTCCCAAAATTTGTCGCTTTTCTTTGTCTACCAGGACTTTTTATGTGCTGTTTCATGGGGCTAGATGTTCCTTGACGCCCAGTTGTTCACAAGGTTTTTGGCACCTATTTACAAGGCACCTGGCAAAACCTGTGACATTATAGACTGGGACTTGCAACCTGAATGAATGGCCTCAAAATGGTGGCCATCCCTTTCTCCTCATGTGAGTGACTCCCCTTGGAGCCTCCATGAACCTTGACCTTTCAAGGTTTTGGCGCCCTTTTATTTGGCGTGCATTCCTGACAGGAATTCCTTTATTTCCCTCAGGTACACAAAATGGCTGCTCTAGAACCACTATATGGTGGCTGTTAGGGTCCCAAATACATCTCAAAAGTGCCATGTCGTTGGCCTAGCCCAAAGAAGGTTCTAGAACCTACTGGCACGAGCCAGCACATCAGGGCACTGGCTATATAAGGTCCAGTCCCTGGCGGCCATTTTAGATGTCCAGAAGACTAGATAGGATAATGATGTTCCAGATCTAGGTGAAGAAGGAGATTCCAGACTTGACACCAGATTGACACCTGCCCTGTTGACCCCTGAGGTGGCTGGTAGCGCGGGCAGTAGAGCAGCAAAGGTCATTGGCGTTGATCCTGACTGGCGTTCCAGTCAGCTGAGTGTGCAGTGACCTCGCGCCTACAGCGCCTGCCCAGCCAGTGCCTCATTACCCCCAGAGACTGTGGCCGTTTTCGTGTGCCTCCCCGCCCCCCCCCGGTGGTGAATCACGACAGACTCGGGTCGCGAGGCGAGAGCAAGTTCGCCACGACCGGGAGTGTCTTCTGTCCCCCCCTTCGCGACAGGCGCCTCCAGCGAGGAGCTCGGACGTCTCCGAGCCCCACCGGCGTAGAGTGCTTCCTGTCCAGTCTGAAGGTGAGGTAGTGCGCCGGGGCGGGGAAAGGCCAGCCTTCGTTGGGCGGGACTACTGTCTCTGCCCCTCCCCAGTGAATCGGCGGCTGTAGCTGTGGGCGGGAACCATCCCTGTATGAGGAAGTCGGAGGGAGGTCCGTGGAGCCCCTGAGAATCCCATCGCTGGCGTGAGAAGTGCTGAGCCCTGACTGAATCGCTTTCCGATTGCAGCCGATGTGAGGTGGGCCCGTTTCTTCAGGTGGGAAGCGGCGTTATAAAGGAACTGTGAACCGGCATTTATCTGACTGAGCGCGAAGATTGTGTGACCTCTTCGGCAGCCCCGTTCGTCAGTCTAGAGACTTTGAACTGGTGCCGCCTGAGTGCTAGCAGTGATAAAGCCCATAGGCGCGCTTAGACCCCACCGGCAAGCAGAGATCTCAACCCGGTGGCAGCTGAGTGTAAATGAAGTGTTCACTGTGTTTCCTTGCCTTCTAGATACACGCGCATAACCCCCGAGTGATTCTTAAAGAGTCCCAACACTCCTTTTGTGCCCAGAGAAGCCTGTATTCATTATCAGTGAAGTCATCATAAACTGTAAGAGTAATCTTTCCATCCTGAAACGTATTGCAAGTGTAATGTTCCTGAAGTATTTAATTGGTGGCAGCGATACCAGAATGAACATGTGTTTGTTTCTTTAAATGAACCAGTATTTATTCTGCTAAACAAAAAGTGATATCTATTCTATTTATTGATGATATTTATTCCTGATATTTATTCTATTTATTGATGATATTTATTCCTGATATTTATTCTATTTATGGATGATATTTATTCCTGAGCTTATTTATTGTATTTATTCCAAAATCGAAACCCAGCAAATTGTGGCCAAAAGAAATGTATATGTGCTTTCCTAATTGATCCCCATTCACAACAGAGAATTTTTATATAAAGGAATCGTATTTTTCTACAGCAGTGGTCTGGTGTCCTTCTTTTTGGTGGTTGTACAAGGAGATATTATTGGGTCAAAGCCGGCTTAACACGATAGCCTTCACTTGCCTTGACACTTGAGCCAAGCTACCCCCTTTGTGCTGGGCATGCCCATCGCAGGTCCAACATAAAATTGGTGCTCAGCGGTGGGATTACGAGTCGTGCTTGTTTTGGACCCCATAATAATTCAGTGTGTGCCACAGGTACACACCCAGAGTTTTCTCCCAGCGACCCTCCAATTCAATATTTAGCTTTTTCCAAATTCTCTTCTAGAGGTGGGTGGAGGTGACCCTCAGAGTTCCTATCCTTGTAACCTACTTCGAGGTGGTTGTCCACACTTTTCACTGACAAGATGGAATTCGACATGTCAGAGCTGGAGACCTATACTGTGGCACAGCTCAAGGAGTTCTGTCAGGAAAGGGGAGTGTTCGTTAGGCGAGGGGCCAAAAGAGAGGAGCTCCGTATTAGTCTGCGAGCCTGGGTGGAAGCGCATCCGGAGGGAACGGTAGAGGAGGAGGAGTCAGACAGGGGTACTGTCGTTGAGAGGACTGCGGAATGTCCCCTGGGGGTGGGTGAGATGATAATCAGCCCCAAGGTAGCCTTACGGGAGGGCAGCAGTGCATCAACAGGAGGGTTGTCAGAGACCGAGTTAGCTGACAGAAGAGAGGAAAGACAATTGAGGTAGGAGTTAGCCATGCTGGAGATGGAAGGGAAGAGGATGGAACACGAGCTCAAGCTACGAGAGCTCGACCTCAGGGCCCATAACATCACTCCGGAGAGTGTCGAGTCTAAGGAATTTGCCAGAGAGCTCAGGCCTCACTTACCCAAGGACATGGTCGCCAGTTATACCGCTGGAGATGACATAGCTAAGTGGCTGGCAGCCTATGAGGTCTCCTTAAGAGCCCATGGATCCATGAGAAGCATTGGGGTGGTGGATTGTATTGCTACATGCCTCCGACAGGTAGGGATGCCTTATTGGCCCTAGACCGGGAGGATCAGATAGACTACCCCGCCATGAAGGTGGCGCTCATCAGGAAGTTTGGGTTGACCCCAGAGAAATACCGGCAGAGGTTTAGGGGCAGCCACAAACTGAGCTCACAGAATTGGGTTGACTTCCTGGATTATGCCAAGAAAGCCCTAGATGGGTGGGTCCAAGGTAGTGAGGTGCAAGACTATCGAGGGTTGTACAATGTAATACTCAAGGAACATCTACTCGAGAAATGTCTTCCCGAGCTGAGGCAGCAGCTGGTAGACAGCAAACTTACTTGCCCCCGTTAGCTTGCTGAGGAGGTGGACATTTGGGTAAGTACCCGAGTGTCCATGAAGAGGACGGGAGGAGATTCTCAAAAGTCCGGACTGGGCGCTCCCCAGAAGAAAGAGGGGGGAGATAATAAGAAACAGGAGTTCTCCAAAGGCCCCCAAAATAACTTTAAGGGGAAAAGTTTCTTCTCCAACTCTAAGGCTAGCCCGCAAAAGAACCCTAATGCTGGCCAGAGTCAGCAGCCAAGGGTTGTCCATTGCTTTGAGTGCGGTGGTGTTGGACATTATAAGGGAGACGCGAAATGCCCAAAGAGACCACGCCCTCCCACTGGAGGAAAGGCCCCGGGAGTTGCTAGTGTAGCGCTCCGGGAGGAGATGCCCTTAGTAAAGGGGAGGGAGTGGGCGGGTGTCACCTTAGTGTCCCTGGGTGATCGGGAGATGGTTCCAAAGATCCAGGTGCCCTCAAATACTACCAAGTATGGGCAATGGGTCACCATCAATGGCCATAGAGGGGAAGCTCTGAGAGATACAGGAGCCAGTATGACTATAGTCAGGAGTCATCTGGTGTCCTCAGAGCAGGTGATTCCAGGCGTACTTCATCCAGCCACGATGGCTGACGGCAGAATGAGCCACTATCCCGTGGCTGAGGTTCCCTTTGAGTGGGGAGGGGTTGCAGGTTCACTTCGAGTTGCCGTAAGCCCCGCCGTGCCAGTCGATTGTCTGCTGGGCAATGATATGGAGCACAACCAGGAAGACGGTCACCCAGGCCCTCGTCACCAGCCGTCTGGACTTCGGCAACTCCCTCTACGCCGGAACCACCGCCAAACTCCAGAAGAGACTCCAGCGGATCCAGAACGCCTCAGCACGACTCATCCTGGACATGCCCCGTCGCAGCCACATCTGCGGACACCTGAGAGACCTGCACTGGCTCTCGATCAACAAGAGAATCACCTTCCGACTCCTCATCCACGCACACAAAGCCCTACACAACCAAGGCCCAGGATACCTCAACAGCCGCCTCAACTTCTACGCTCCCAAATGCCAGCTTCGATCGACCGGACATGCCGTCGCCGCCGTACCCCGCATCCGAAGAGCCACCACAGGGGGACGGTCCTTCTCCTACCTCGCCGCCAAGACATGGAACACCCTCCCGACCCACCTCCGCCTGACCCAGGACCACCTCGCCTTCAGGAAGCAACTCAAGACCTGGCTGTTCGAGCAGTAGCGAACCCCCACCCCCAGCGCCTTGAGACCCTCTGGGTGAGTAGTGCGCTATATAAATGCTTAGATTGATTGATTGATTGACAATGCTTGGAAGGAGGTGGAATACCGGACTCATTCTGAGATGCTGGGTACACCTGATTGGGCCTGTGTGAGCACCAGGTAAACGGCTGCTCGAGAGGAGAAGTCGCGTGGGTTGGAGCCTGGAACAATGGCCCACCCAGCTGCCAATGAGGGAGCATCTCGAGGACAGGAGGAGCCTGCCTCGATGTCCGTGCCCCCTGAGACGGATAGGCCATTGGAGGAGATGGACCCGGAGTCCGTGGAGGAGGACATGGTTCCGTTGGAGGATCTGCCTTTCCCCGCTGAGTGGCGAGTGGAGGGGGGACCATCCAGGGAGGAACTGAGCAAGGGACAGAGGGAATGTCCCACCCTCAAGGGTCTGAGGCAACAGGCTGAAGCCCAGGCAGCCGGTAACGAGTCTGGGAACTATCGTGTTTCCTGGGAGGATGGTCTCCTCTACAGTGAGCCCAGGGCGCCAGTGCACGGACTGTCACGGGCCCTAGTAGGCCAACAGTGTTACCGAGCCTTCCTATTAGAGTTGGCTCATGAGATTCCCTTGGCAGGACACCTGGGTCAGGACAAGACCTTTGCACGGCTTGTCCCCCACTTTTATTGGCCTCGAATGAGGGTGCCGTCCGACACATACTGTTGGTCGTGTGTGTCATGCCAAGCCAGTGGGAAAACAGGGATGAAGCTGAAGGCTCCCCTGGAACCACTTCCCGTCATTGGCACCCCCTTTGAAAGGGTGGGCATCGACATTGCTGGGCCCCTAGATCCACCGACATCATCCGGTCACAGGTTTATCCTGGTACTGGTGGATCATGCCACAAGGTATCCGGAGGCAATACCTCTGAGAACCATTACTGCACCGGTAGTGGCGAAGGCCCTGATGGGGATCTTTACCCAAGTGGGATTCCCCAAAGAAGTTGTGTCTGACAGGGGGACCAACTTCATGTCAGCGTACATGCGGGCAATGTGGAAGGAGTGTGGAGTGACCTACCGGTTTACCACTCCTTATCACCCACAGGCCAATGGCCTTGTAGAAAGGTTCAACAAAACCTTGAAGGGTATGATCAGAAGTCTACCCGAAAGCCTGCGGAGGAAATGGGACGTCCTCCTACCCTGTTTGCTCTTTTCTTACAGGGAAGTGCCACAGAAGGGAGTGGGCTTTAGCCCCTTTGAGCTTTTGCACGGGCACCCTGTACGTGGACCTCTCAGCCTGGTAAGGGACTCCTGGGAAAAGTCTCCTCAGAAAGGTCCCCGGGACGTGGTGAGCTACATGCTGGCCTTCCGGAGCCAAATGGCTAAGTTGTGGAAGCAAGCTTCTGACAACTTGGAAGCCAGTCAGTCAGTTATGAAAGCGTGGTATGACCACAACGCTCACCCAGTGGAGCTGGAGCCCGGTCAGAAGGTGTGGGTGATGGAGCCTGGAGAGCTGAGTGCCCTCCAGGACCGTTGGACAGGCCCCTATGAGGTGTTGGAGAAGATGGGCAAGGCTACCTACCTGGTGGACGTGAAGACCCCTCGGCATCCGCATCGGGTGTTACATGCCAACCGCCTCAAGCCCCACTACGAGAGGCCCGAAGTCATGCTGGTTATGGTGACTGACGGATCAGAGGAAGAGGACACAGAGCCTCTCCCTGACCTCTTTGCGTCTCAAGAAAAGGATGGGTCGGTGGAGGGAGTGAAACTCTCGCCATCCCTGACTCCTGAGCAGCAGGAGGAATGTCGCCAGGTCTTGGGGTCATTCGCTCCTCTGTTCTCCCTTGTCCCGGGTAAGACCCACCTGTGTACCCATGATGTGGACACAGGAGACATCCCACCTGTGAAGTCCAAGTCTTACCGGCTGTCTGACAAGGTGAAGGCCAGCATTCGAAGTGAAGTAGCTAAGATGCTGGAGCTAGGAGTCATCGAACCTTCAAGTAGCCCTTGGTCTAGCCCGGTGGTTTTGGTGCCCAAAGCTGCTCCACCTGGCGCCACACCAGAATTGCGATTCTGTGTGGATTACCGAGGACTAAATTCGGTAACCAAAACGGATGCTCATCCGATCCCTCGGGCGGATGAACTGATTGACCGGTTGGGAGCTTCCCAATATCTCAGTACCATTGACCTCACTGCAGGGTACTGGCAGATTCCCATGACTGATGGAGCCAAGGAAAGGTCAGCCTTCTCCGCAGCTGATGGACACTACCAGTTCTGTGTCATGGCCTTCGGGCTCAAGAACGCTCCTGCCACTTTTCAGCGGTTGGTGAACACGATCCTCACCGGGATTGAGTCCTTCGCTGCTGCCTACTTGGATGACATAGCTGTCTTCAGTAGTAGTTGGGAGGATCACTTGCAGCACTTGCAAGCCATTCTCCAGGCCCTGGAAAGGGCTGGCTTGACGATCAAGGCCAGCAAATGTCAGATTGGACAGGGGTCAGTAGTTTACTTAGGTCACTTGGTGGGCAGGGGAAAGGTGCAGCCCCTTCAGGGGAAGATTGAGGCAATCATGGCCTGGAAACCCCCCAAGACCCAGACTGAGGTCCGAGCCTTCCTGGGCCTCACAGGCTATTACAGACGGTTCGTGAAGGGGTATGGCACTATCGTGGCACCCCTTACTGAACTCACGGCCAAGAAGCAACCCCGGAGAGTCATCTGGATGGAGGCTTGTCAGCGAGCCTTCGACACTCTGAAACAAGCATTGTGTAACGCTCCCGTCTTGAAGGCTCCAGACTTCATGAAGGAATTCATTGTCCAGACAGATGCATCCGACATTGGCATTGGGGCGGTGTTATCACAACTCAATGAAGAGGGTCTGGTTCAACCCGTGGTCTTTCTGTCACGGAGACTGCTTCCCCGGGAACAGAGGCGGAGTACCATTGAGCGGGAAGCCTTTGCGGTGGTCTGGGCACGGAAGAAGCTGCGACCATACTTGTTTGGTTCACACTTCCTTGTTCAGACAGACCACCGACCCCTTCGCTGGCTTATGCAGATGAAGGGGGAAAACCCCAAACTGTTGAGGTGGTCTATCTTCCTACAGGGAATGGACTTTCGGGTGGAACACCGACCCGGAGTTGACCACGCCAATGCAGACGGTCTCTCCAGGTTTTTCCACCTTAGTGTTGAGAACTCCCAAGGCGTTGGGTAGCTCTCCCCACTTTCAGCTGAGGGGGACGCATGTTAGACCCGTCTGCTTCTGAGAGTCCCCTCACCACTACGATTTTTTTGTTCCCCTGTACCTCCCAAAATTTGTCGCTTTTTTTTGTCTACCAGCACTTTTTATGTACTGTTTCATGGGGCTAGATGTTCCTTGACGCGCAGTTGTTCACAATGTTTTTGGCACCTATTTAGAAGGCACCTGACGAAACCTGTGACATTATAGACTGGGACTGGCAACCTGAATGAATGGCCTCAAAATGGTGGCCATCCCTTTTTCCTCATGTGAGTGACTCCCCTTGGAGCCTCCATGAACCTTGACCTTTCAAGGTTTTGGCGCCCTTTTACTTGGCGCGCATTCCTGACAGGAATTCCATTATTTTCCTCAGGTACACAAAATGGCTGCTCTAGAACCACAGTATGGTGGCTGTTAGGGTCCCAAATACATCTCAAAAGTGCCATGTCATTGGCCTAGCCCAAAGAAGGTTCTAGAACCTACTGGCAAGAGCCAGCACCTCAGGGCACTGGCTATATAAGGTCCAGTCCCTGGCGGCCATTTTAGATGTCCAGAAGACTAGATAGGATAATGATGTTCCAGATCTAGGTGAAGAAGGAGATTCCAGACATGACACCAGATTGACACCTGCCCTGTTGACCCCTGAGGTGGCTGGTAGCGCGGGCAGTAGAGCAGCAAAGGTCATTGGCGTTGATCCTGACTGGCGTTCCAGTCAGCTGCGTGTGCGGTGCCCTCGCGCCTACAGCGCCTGCCCAGCGAGTGCCTCATTACCCCCAGAGACTGTGGCCGTTTTCGTGTGCCTCCCCGCCCCCCCGGTGGTGAATCACGACAGGCACGGGTCACGAGGCGAGAGCAAGTTCGCCGCGACCGCAAGTGTTTTCTGTGCCCCCCTTCGCGACAGGCACCTGCAGCGAGGAGCTTGGACGTCTTCGAGCCCCACCGGCGTAGAGTGCTTCCTGCGCAGTCTGAAGGTGAGGTGGTGCGCCGGGGTGGAGAAAGGCCGGCCTTCGTTGGGCGGGACTACTGTCTCTGCCCCTCCCCAGTAAATCGGCGGCTGTAGCTTTGGGCGGGAACCATCCCTGTATGAGGAAGTCGGAGGGAGGTCCGTGGAGCCCCTGAGAACCCAGTTGCTGGCGTGAGAAGTGCTGAGCCCTGACTGAATCGCTTTCCGATTGCAGCCGATGTGAGGTGGGCCCGTTTCTTCAGGTGGGAAGTGGCGTTATAAAGGAACTGTGAACCGGCATTTATCTGACTGAGCGCGAAGATTGTGTGACCTCTTCGGCAGCCCCGTTCGTCAGTCTAGAGACTTTGAACTGGTGCCGCCTGAGTGCTAGCAGTGATAAAGCCCATAGGCGCGCTTAGACCCCACCGGGAAGCAGAGATCTCAACCCGGTGGCAGCCGAGTGTAAATGAACTGTTCACTGTGTTTCCTTGCCTTCTAGATACACGCGCATAACCCCCGAGTGATTCTTAAAGTGTCCCAACACTCCTTTTGTGCCCAGAGAAGCCAGTATTCATTATCAGTGAAGTCATCATAAACTGTAAGAGTAATATTTCCATCCTGAAACGTATTGCAAGTGTAATGTTCCTGAAGTATTTAATTGGTGGCAGCGATACCAGAATGAACATGTGTTTGTTTATTTAAATGAAGCAGTATTTATTCTGCTAAACAAAAAGTGATATCTATTCTATTTCTTGATGATATTTATTCCTGATATTTATTCTATTTATTGATGATATTTATTCCTGAGCTTATTCATTGTATTTATTCCAAAATCGAAACCCAGCAAATTGTGGCCAAAGGAAATGTATATGTGCTTTCCTATATGGCTGAGATACCCGCCACCCCCTCTCGACACAATCCCCAAGGATGGGAAACCGGAAACGGTTTTGAACTTTTGGAAGGCGGGAGGGAGTGACCCTCCCGGCCGTATTTATTAAAATATGAAACAAAATCAAAACATTAAAATAACAGTTTCATATTATGTACAATTTCATTTCCACATTACGATGTTTGGCTAACCTTAACATATTTCTAATACAAAGGTTCTCCTAGCCGAACTAACATCCTACAAAACATTTAACTTGAAATTGTACATCCTAACGTTAAGGGCCAACGGCAAGGTCGTAACCGGTGTCAGATCCCTAAACCAGAAATACCCCCCTCACTTGTGAGGGGCGACCGCACAGAGGCGTACCTCAAGTGCATCTACCAATTTCCCTTGACTTGACGGGGGCCCAAATGAACTCGACGCCATTTAAAGGTCGTCCGAGGACTCGTGTGAGGTGTCCAGAAGGTAGCGTAAACCCCCTCCCCAACCCCACACAACTTACCAGATCTGCCGTCGCAGATGTCCTGGCCCCAGGAAATTCCCCAGGAGGGGCCCGTAGCCCCTCCTATCCAGAAAAGGGGCCTTGACCGCCTTTCCTTTCCTTTCGGCGGCCCATCCTTAGAAGGGACCGCCTCCCCATTGAGGGGCCAATGGCCACCTCCCCCGAGCGCTCCCATCCATAATGGGTGACGCCCCCCCATAGGGATCTACCAATTACTGCTCACCGATCATGACCTTACCGCCCGACCAAAATAAATACGACAAGTGACTAAAATTACTAAATTAAAGAAGGCAACCATAACTACTTACGTATGATTACTGATCAATACTAGTGCAACATTACTTTATTAAAACAAACATACAGTAAATGACAGTTCTCTTTATTGCATACTCAAAATAGCACAACAATCATCACAACCTGTAAGAAATAGGGTTACCACATCCAAACTTTATTTAAAAACAACTGGCTGTCTTCAGGGGCTGGTGGGTGGGTCAAAATTGACTCTTCGTTCCGTCTCGAGCTCACGTGCAGTGGGGAGGTGCAGCTTCAGAGCATAGGAACAAGAGGATGCTTTCTTGGCTTGTTGCTTCTTTTATCCGTCTTCGGGCGGGCGTAAACCCGCCTCCGCCTGCCTCCGGGGGCGTGGCCGGCCGCGTCTGTGTCTAGGACAACCCACTCCAGGGCGGGAAAAGGCGCGCCCCGGCTACGCCGCTTCGGGCATACCAGCCAAGACTCGCCTCCCGCCCAAGAAGGCCTCCCGGGGGGATCGGAGTACTCCACCATACGTTCGGGGGGACCGAATGGTCGCCCCTTTCCATATGGCTGAGATACCCGCCACCCCCTCTCGACACAATCCCCAAGGATGGGAAACCGGAAACGGTTTTGAACTTTTGGAAGGCGGGAGGGAGTGACCCTCCCGGCCGTATTTATTAAAATATGAAACAAAATCAAAACATTAAAATAACAGTTTCATATTAAGTACAATTTCATTTCCACATTACGATGTTTGGCTAACCTTAACATATTTCTAATACAAAGGTTCTCCTAGCCGAACTAACATCCTACAAAACATTTAACTTGAAATTGTACATCCTAACGTTAAGGGCCAACGGCAAGGTCGTAACCGGTGTCAGATCCCTAAACCAGAAATACCCCCCTCACTTGTGAGGGGCGACCGCACAGAGGCGTACCTCAAGTGCATCTACCAATTTCCCTTGACTTGACGGGGGCCCCAATGAACTCGACGCCATTTAAAGGTCGTCCGAGGACTCGTGTGAGGTGTCCAGAAGGTAGCGTAAACCCCCTCCCCAACCCCACACAACTTACCAGATCTGCCGTCGCAGATGTCCTGGCCCCGGGAAATTCCCCAGGAGGGGCCCGTAGCCCCTCCTATCCAGAAAAGGGGCCTTGACCGCCTTTCCTTTCCTTTCGGCGGCCCATCCTTAGAAGGGACCGCCTCCCCGTTGAGGGGCCAATGGCCACCTCCCCCGAGCGCTCCCATCCATAATGGGTGATGCCCCCCCATAGGGATCTACCAATTACTGCTCACCGATCATGACCTTACCGCCACAGGCCGGATAGTTGACCGGCTATCCGGACCCCCCACAACAACTGCTGCCTAAAGGTCATGTTTTAAACTCTTTAGCCAAGCTATGAGGTCACCTATGAGTAACTCATTGCCCACCCGGGACAAATGGACCCCATCCCCCAAATACATACTGTCCCCTTTAATACAACCATGCGGAATAGAATGCAATGTACTTGAACGAAACAGTCTACCCAATTTGTTATTTACTTTCTTCACTGAGTGATTCAGAGCAGAAACCGAAATCACCCCCGCCACACTTTACGTGGAATCATATGGGACCATGCAATTGTGCACCCTGGAACTCTTCTTGCCAACCAACTTACTGTGGAAAGCATTGCCTCAAGAAGAAGTCGTCTACCAGTGGCCACCAAATCGTTGCCCCCAAGATGAACTATGATTATAGACGGCGGTGACCTTGTCCGCCCTAACAAACCCTCGAAAAAGGATTGAAACTGGTCAATACAGAGCCCGCCCCTTCCGTAGAAGGTCACCCTGTACCCGTATTCCCCAGCCATGTGAATCATGTCACCTGCTTTGAATATGTCCGCGGCAC
The DNA here is from genome assembly GCF_964263255.1 of Lissotriton vulgaris. Taxonomy (NCBI): domain Eukaryota; kingdom Metazoa; phylum Chordata; class Amphibia; order Caudata; family Salamandridae; genus Lissotriton; species Lissotriton vulgaris. The sequence continues at coordinate 156,000,707 of NC_141695.1, read as the reverse complement.
GCCTCATGTATGAGTGGCCCACGACCCACACCTCTTTTTCCGCAGCCGGTGATGTCTGACCGCTGGTTCCCAGGTGCCGGGTCGACTGCACAGTCCGCCCCGCCTCGTAAGCTTGCGAAACTGTAAACCAAACAAAAAACAAGAAGCGTGAGTACATCATTACAGCTTCACAACATGTGCAACCGCACATACCTTTTGTAACAGTCCGAGGACCAACGCCCCAAACGTTTTACTTTTTCAACACTCAGAACCCTGGCTGTAGCCTCAGTAGCAGCCCCTATCCGAAAGGAATGGGTCCCGAACTCGCCGGGGTTCAAGCCCGCGGCCGAAACTGACATCGCAAGCACCCACTGGAACTGAAACCTCGTCAGTGGGGTGGCGTCAGCGTGTCTCAACAAGGTCCCCCCCATGATGCCACCCTCTGCGCTAAATATTCCTCTACGCAAGCAACAGGGCACATGGAAGACCCGGGAATCCTCTGAATGATTATGCAGTCCCCAATCGCACCCTGATCGGTTTTGGACCTGACAAACGAGACAGTCATCGTCTCCACCTTGACCTGAATGTGCTCTCGGCACAGTCCCCCCATCGTATCCTGCTTGTTCCTCGCCACTAGTTCGCTTACCCGCATAGCCCCATGGAATGCTAGCGCAAATGCGGCTCGGAATAACACTGTTTCATACTGGGATGAACACGTTGCAGGGAGTACGGATAATAACAGGGCCAACCTATCCAGACCTATCGGGTGCCTCTCATCTACTCTGCGACCCTCAAGGCGTTGCCACCCACGTAGCGCTTTCTGCACCACGAAAGACGCTGTCGGGTCCTGGATCCCATGAGCCTTTGCCATAAAGGAAATGGCGGCCCGATGCCTCTGGGCCGTAGCTACTGATTTGCCTGCCTGATGTAAAGACAGCAAAAATTTTACGACAAGCTCTTCTTGACCCCAAAGCTCCCCCCTAGCAGAACCCAAAAAGGACCAATAGGAACGAAACGCCCCTTCATATGCCTTCCTTGTCCTGGGTGCTAAACTCTCTCCCACGAGGTTTTGTAGTTCGGGGCACCGAGAGACCAAAGAGCTTCGGGAAAGGGGGCCGCCACCGGGTCCGCTGTGGGCAGAAAACCCCAAAAGGCCTGCATACGGAAACGAGAAAGCGCATCAGCTGCTTGGTTCAGCACCCCCGGGACATGTCGCGCCCTAAAGAGCACATTCAACTGCATACATAAAAGCACAATTTCCTTGAGCAGTCTCAGGATCCATTTACAACGTGCCTATGGCTATTGATACACTCAACCACGGTCATGTTATCAGACCAGAACACAACAGAGTGATCCCGGAACCCCTCAGGCCATGTTTTCAAGGCCACCAAAATAGGGAAGAGTTCAAGAAATGCAATGTTACTCGTGAGCCCACACTCATGCCACCATGACGGCCATTTCTAAGCCGACCATTGTGTCCCGAAAATGGCACCAAAACCTATACTCCCTGCCGAATCTGTCCACAGCCCCAGCTCCTCGGAGGACACCGCTGGTTTGTTCCAGACAATTCGACCATTGAAATCCGCCAGAAATGCCAACCAAATGCGCATGTCCTGGCGAACCTCAGCCGAGAGCCTCGTGCGGTGATGTCCTTCCTTCAGGCCAACCATGGCTTGTGCAATCGAGCGGGAAAAGGGGCGGGCCATTGGCATTACTCTCAGGGCAAAATTCAACTGGCCCACCACTTGTTGCAATTGATGCAGGTTTACTTTCGTCGCACGAATACATGTTTCAAGGGATGTCCTGAATTTTAACACTTTTTCCCTGGGTAATCTGAAACAACCTTCTTCCGAGTCGAGCTCGATCCCCAGAAACTCGAGCAAAGTTGAGGGACCCACAGTCTTACCTGGCGCCAATGGCACACCAAAATGATTCATTAAGACACAAAATTCATGTAAGGCCTGTCCACATTCAGGATCCCCGGCTGCCCCCAAGAACAGAAAGTCATCGAGATAATGCATAACATGCTGAAGACCCGTCTTCCTTGTGAATACCCATTGCAGAAAACAACTGAACTATTCAAAATAGGCACAGGATATAGAGCACCCCATTGGCATACATCTATCCATGTAATAGCGACCCTGAAACATAAAACCAAGGAGACGCTGATCGTCTGGGTGCACCGGGAGCAACCGGACCGCTGACTCGATGTCTGATTTTGCCATCAGCGCCCCGGGCCCCAGGCGATTCAACATGGCGACGGCCCCATCGAAAGATGCGTACCGCACCGAACACACTTCCGGGTCTATCGCATCATTCACGGAAAGACCACGTGGGGCTGACAAGTTATGTATTAGCCGAAACTCACCCGGGTCCTTCTTGGGGACCACCCCTAGAGGGGAACAAACAAAGTTAGCAACCGGTGGTAAATCAAATGGACCGGCGACACGACCTCGAGTCACCTCCTTCCCAATCTTTACCTGTACCACTGCCGTATGCTGCAAGACCGACAGTTGGTTCTTACAGTTTGAGACACCCTGAAAATCCCCCACTGGGATGCGGAAACCATATGAAAACCCGTCCCGCAACACCCCAGCGGAAGCATGATCCGGGTATTCGTTGAGCCAAGGAATCATTGCCATGGTATCAATCGGAGTAGGTAAAGGCGCCCCTCTGACTATTTCAGACCTGTTTGGCGCTTCCCCTACCCCCGTTATCACCCGTCTTGGCTCTGCACATGGACTCAGGATGGGATGACTGCCCACACCCTCCACATTCATGCCTGAACTTGCATGACCCCTGGGGCCTCGTACATTTTCCCCTGTTAAAATTCCAACAAATCCCCCTTTTACCTGCGTTGCCACTCGACTTCGAGTGGTGCTCGTTACCTGCACCCGTCCGAAAGGGTGTCCCAGAGGATTGGCGGGAAGATTCACCCCCGTTACTCCCTGACAATGGCACTTTTAACATTCCTGAACTCTCCATTTTCTGCCACGAGACGGAGTCGAAACAATCCCATGTTAGAACTGGGTCGTGCTCTTTAGCTTTTCTAAAAATATTGTCATGTAAATGTGTATGTATAGGCATTTATATAGCGCACTACTTACCCGTAGGGTCCCAAGGCGCTTCGACCGCTGCGAAACCCTTCCTGGCTTCCCTGAGAGATGGTCCCTTAATGGGTATCTCCAGGGTGAGACCACCCCGGCGGTCTGGTGGGGCCGTTAGTGAAGATGAGGCAAGGTAATGCCCAGAGTTGCCGAGTGTGATCGCTGATCAGCGTGGGCACCGAGGCGAGAGAATTATCGAGTCCGCTGACCCTGGTCCAGAAACCTGCCGCGCCGGGAATCGAACCCTGGTCCCAGGCCGTCCTCTGCTCTCGGGTCTGCCGCCTCTAACCAGTGAGCCACACTACTCCACTCATAACAGTCATAACAGAACCACTGATTGCCCTCGTACGCCAGAGAATACTCCATGATACGTGACTGATAAATAGGCAACTCGGTCAACAACTCGGGCCTGCGCTCACCCATGATGGAGGTAAAAATGCCCCACGCTCTGCCCCAAGTACCTATGCTTTCGTCAACCTTAAAGGCGGCCATTTTTGCGCGCCAAACACTCGGATGCATGAGCTCCTTTTGGCTCTTCACATGGTCCATCTCGTAATGGTCGGTAAGCAAAGAAAACATGTTCACATACTTATCCGCCCAAATCTTTTCCTTAATTTCCAGTGGAACATGCTGGGCAACTTTCTCCCTTCGTGAAGGTACAGACCCCTCCCCCGCAATCGGCAATGGCCGCTTACCTGAACTAGATGCTGCATTTGCTGCCGAACTTGGGCCTGCTGCCGGAACCTGTGGGGGAACAGAAGATGGTGCCTTCGCAGCCTCTCTAGATTCCCGCAGTTGTCTCATCACTGCCCGGGCGTCGTCAGCCGTGGTGCCCTCACTATCTTTTCCCAACCACGCTGCTAATTGCGCCGCCAACTCGGGAGGCATATCTTCCCCGTTCACGGGGGTGACCACCACGGGGATCGGATGCCCCTCCTTCGGAACCGAGGTTGGCTCCTCAAGTGGAGTATCGGGAACCGGGGTTTCCCCCCCAAGTGCCCCCCTTTTGGACCTCTTGCCTCTCCCGCTAGGGACTACTCCTGGCAAAGCTGGTCCGATGACTCGCTTCGGTCCTCCCTCCCCGTTCTTAGCCGCCATCTGCTTCTTCAAATCGGCTACCTCCTTTATGAGCATGCGGAGCATCTGATCGGTCCCGACCCGCTTTCCGACCTTCTTGCCCGGCATTCTCAAGCGAAGATATCTGTAAAACAAAGAGAAAGATTACAACGCTCAAAATTGGCTCTTCGTTCCGTCTCGAGCTCACGTGCAGCGGGGAGGTGCAGCTTCAGAGCATAGGAACAAGAGGATGCTTTCTTGGCTTGTTGCTTCTTTTATCCGTCTTCGGGCGGGCGTAAACCCGCCTCCGCCTGCCTCCGGGGGCGTGGCCGGCCGCGTCTGTGTCTAGGACAACCCACTCCAGGGCGGGAAAAGGCGCGCCCCGGCTACGCCGCTTCGGGCATACCAGCCGAGACTCGCCTCCCGCCCAAGATGGCCTCCCGGGGGGATCGGAGTACTCCACCATACGTTCGGGGGGACCGAATGGTCGCCCCTTTCCAATTGATCCCCGTTCACAACAGAGAATTTTTATATAAAGGAATCGTATTTTTCTACAGCAGTGTTGTGGTGTCCTTCTTTTTGGTGGTTGTACAAGGAGATATTATTGGGTCAAAGCCGGCTTAACATGATAGCCTTCACTTGCCTTGACACTTGAGCCAAGCTACCACCTTTGTGCTGGGCTTGCCCATCGCAGGTCCAACAATGTATAAATGTTAAACCAAAGTAGATGATGGACCGAGTGTTGAACATTGCAAGCACTCACCCCCAGTCAACTGATCTGGGTGTAATCTATCATCATTCTTTAGCTCACTCCGCTACCCCAGTTCAGACATGGCCATATGCAAATCAGCCTGACCCTTTGCCTCATGGGAACAGTATGGCCCGAACTGCCAAGCCATGTCTTCCCTGGACCGGAAACAAGCATCCTGGGACTGGTTTCTAGCTAATCAGCCATCATCAGCCAGGCTACCTTGAATCCAGTGGCAAAGTGAGCAAGGGATCCACGTCTAGGCATTCCCTGCCAACTTAGGGCAAACAAAGCAAAACCAAAGGGGATGATGGACGGAGTGTTGCACATTGCAAGCACTCACCCCCAGTCAACTGATCTGGGTTTAATCCATCATCATTCTTTAGCATTTAGCGCGGCGTGCGTGATCGTTAAAGGTCGTTGGCGCGAAGGCAAATTTAGACCAATGGTCACCAAAACTCAATCCTTAGGAGATCGTACAGCTCAGCGAGCTGAACTACAAGCATTCAAGATGGCACTTGAGAATACGGAATAGTGTGCGATTCGTTTTATTGTGTTCAATTCTACAATGAATACTTGCAAAACTGGCTTCAAAATTGTTTCAAAGATGCAACAGGTGGCACAATTAAGCATAAAACACTTTGGGAACAAGTATTTCAGTTACGAGAAGGACTACAAAACACTCATGTGATAAATACTCTGAGTCATCAACGTGATGGCGTTCACGTTGAAGGGAATTCAATAGCTGATGAAGCTGCAAAGGCAGCTGTGCAAACGGCTTCCGTAGTGGCAATCACTCGTTCAAAAAAGATAATAGACAGCGAAATAATGCTAGCTGTCAATGCTTCAAGCAAAGACAATGGTAATACTTTAGCAAAAGGGTTTCCACCCAAATACTCGTATATAACTGATGCAACAATGTTCCGTTTGCTCGAATCCCAGGAGTGGGGGATAGGGTTATTCCAAACATGGAACATAGATTAGGACTAATCCTAGCAGCACATGAAGGGCTCGCCTCTGTACATACAGGTGTTTCCACCACAGTATCACTATTAAAACAGATACTGGTGGCCGCGCATGAGGAAACAGACCAGAAACTATGTTTTGGAATGTGAGATATGTCAAATGATGAAAGTCTCTACGGTAGGCAGACAAAATATCGAAATTAAAATATCGATATACAATAATATCGATGTTTTAATTTCGACAGTACAGAATATCGATGTCCAAAATATCGACAGACAGAATATCGTTTTTTTAAGGTATGTATGTTACTAATATCGAATTTTACTAATATCGATTTTTTTTTTAGTGTTATGTATTTTATTATGTTGTTTATACGTTTGTTAAACATGTTTTGTAATGTATGTTTGAAAATTTGTAAATTTGATTACATTTTGCGTTTTAGTATCAGAGCGGGTTGTGGGTTTATAGGGGAATAGGGTGGGAAGTAATTTAATAATAATTAATTAATTAATATATGTGTGTAAATATTTTTAATTAATAATTAATTGGTAATTAATTAATATTAATTAGTTAATTAATTAATATATTCTGTACATATTTTTAATTAATAATTAATTGGTAATTAATTAATATTAATTATTTAATTATATTAATTAGAGTATTTTTTATATATATATATTTTTTTGTTATTGTTAATTAATTAATTGGGAAAAAATAATATTAATTATTACATTTAATTAATTACAGCTAATGTGTTAATATATTTACTTTATTGTTATTGTTAATTAATAATTAATTGGTAATTAAATAATATTAATTAATTTTGGGTAAAGGAGTATTTTTAGGGTTCAGGGTCAGTTTTCAGTTTTTGGGTAAAGGGGTATTTTTAGGGTTCAGGGCCAGTTTTCAGTTTTTGGGTAAAGGGGTATTTTTTGGGTTCAGGGTCAATTTTCAGTTTTTGGGTAAAGGGGTATTTTTTGGGTTCAGGGTCAGTTTTCAGTTTTTGGGTAAAGGGGTATTTTTTGGGTTCAGGGTCAGTTTTCAGTTTTTGGGGAAAGGGGTATTTTTTGGGTTCAGGGTCAGTTTTCAGTTTTTGGGTAAAGGGGTATTTTTAGGGTTCAGGGTCAGTTTTCAGTTTTTGGGTAAAGGGGTATTTTTAGGGTTCAGGGTCAGTTTTGGGTTTTTGGGTAAAGGGGTATTTTTAGGGTTCAGGGTCAGTTTTCAGTTTTTGGGTAAAGGGGTATTTTTAGGGTTCAGGGTCAGTTTTGGGTTTTTGGGTAAAGGGGTATTTTTAGGGTTCAGGGTCAGTTTTGGGTTTTTGGGGCACAATCGTACAGGGTAAAAATAAAATAAATTTAAATTAAATCAATTAAAGGAAATTAAAAAAAATAAAATTACATTAAATTATTAAGTTTTTAATTTATTTTAAATGTATATGTATTAGTTTTAATTTTTTAATTATGTTTTAATATTTTTATTTAATATTTGTAAAATTATATGTATTTTAAAATTATTTTTACATTATTATTAATACATTTAAAAAAACGATATTTTTAATTTCGATATTTTTGTCCTACGATATTATTTTTTCGATATTTTTGTACTTACCTTTATGAAGATATGACTCCGATATTTTTGATTTCGATATTTTTGTGTCGATATTTTTGTATGTAGATATTCTGTCTGTCGATATTATGTCAGACATTCGCCTCTACTGTGAAACGTCCTGCGCAGATGCCCCAGTTAATTTCTGATAAACCATTAGCTTGCGTTTACCTGGATCACTGCGGTACCTTACAGAGGGATGGTCGCAGTGGATTCGTGCTCAAGGTTTATTTGGATGTGGCTTCAGCGCTCGGCTGATGCTCGAATTGTTATAAAAGATTTGTGAGTCTTTATCGGCACATACACAGTTGTCACACTACATTCTGACCAGGGTCCTGCGTTTAGCTCTTGAGCTTACAAGGAGGTCATGGACAATTTGGGTGTGGCATTGAGGTATTCTAGCCCATTCCATCCTGAGGGAAATTCGGTTGTGGAGAGAAAAAAAACGGTACATAAAGCAATCTATAAAAGCAAGGGTATTAGGTTTGGGTGACGGGTGGGTCAAACATCTAATTAGTGTCCAACGTAGTCTTAACAACTTGCCAAGAAGTTCTCTAGGGGGTATCACTCATATGAGGTCCTTTTTGGGACAATAATGCTGGTCGCGGACCATGATTGTCAGACATTAGTGGTGGACCAGAATGACTTTGATATCAAAAATCGTTTGGCTGTTTTACAGGAATTAAATGAACTAAGAACGAAAAAAGCAATGTGATCTTGAAGCCAACCGCCACTGAAGAAAAAACAACCGTCCCAGCAAGGCCTGTCTGGATCCCGAAGCTTGGGGATCTAGTCAGAGAGAAGAAGGATTTTGGGCCTTCTTACAGACAACCAGTACCTGTCCTAGCAATTCACAGATTAATGACAGTGTTACCGCTGCCCCTTGCTGGTAAAAAGGAGAACAGGTTGGTGTCCAGCGACCTGATCTAACCACATTATGTGGTCAATACTAAACAGTAGGCCAAGTGGACTCAGACCAAGTAGCAGATTCACTAATCTGGCTACTATCCAAGAGGTTCAAACTGAGAGACTCATCACCTTTGAGGTATCTGCAGTGCGAAAAGAAGGACCAAGCAACAAAGCTATGGAACTTGTACCTCTTGAAACCCAAATAACAGTTTGTCAAGAAACTCCTGTCTACAATGAAGTAACAAGTGATCAAGTGGTTCCAGCGATTTCAACGAATCCTGATGCAATCCCAACAATTGACAGAACTGCCTCTGGCTATTTCATTAACTTTGATACGTTTTCTGAGGATCCCAGCGAACCTGAAAAAACCCCAGCAAAAAGAACTTTCAAAGAACAAGCAAATTTACTTTTTTTCATCACCTTGAAAAGACTTTTCTGGTTTCACCATGGATTCAACTTTGGATTGTGTTGGGAAAATGTTTTCTTCTACTTTGGGTAACTCTGGTAATAACTCTGGGTATGATGATAAATGGAAGATAGGTCAAAATGGACACAGCAAGTAAGATCATCAACTTACTCCTCAAGCCACACAAATCATCCCTTTGTGAACAAAAAGACTTGTCATCAGTGAACATCACAGCCGTTCCTGTACCTGATGGTGTAGCTTGGGATAGAACAGAATATAACTTTTTATGCCCGTCGAAGCTGTTGAAGATTCCACACCAGCTCAAGCGACTTTGTTTTATATAGTTGGTGGGGGTGGGTAGGTGTCTGTTTTTTTGTTGGTGTTTATTTTTCTTTCCCTATTAAAAACATCATCGATGTACGCATTGGTTGCACCATCTGGCCGCCAGTTTATCCTCGCCGGGTCGCCCTCCGGGATGTAGACCCCTTGGCTGTGTTTCAATGTTGTCTAACTACGCTCTGCCAGCCGGTGGATGTAGGCAGCCCAGCTGTGTTCACTGATATGTCTCTGCTGAATAAAATGTTTTTGATTCTAAAAATGTTTTATATATGCCGGTATGCTGCTTATAGTGAAGCATGGAAGATTACGCAAGCAGAGACTGCAGAAAGAATACGAGAAATTGATTGTATTAATTTAGAGAAAACTCTCTCTGTAGTTGACAAGGGGTTAACGACTCTGTCGTCCAGGATATATTCATTGGACAGCATAGTGTTGTCTGCCATAGACATTATGGATCAGGACTTGGTCATGTTGCAACATGGTCAGTCGCAATTACGTTCTATCATGCTATTACGCTGCACGTTGCAAAACTTTCGTTCAGGCTATGTGCCTTGGCATTTAGTCAATACTACGTCACTGTTTTCTAAATTCAATCTCACTGATAAACAAATCCAACTGGCACAGAAGGTAGCAGACTATACGGTGCTGAGCATTGAAAAATTGGAAAGATTGCCATTTACGGTAGCAGAAAAGCCAGCTACTGAATGGATAATACATGGGACGATCACTCTGCCTGTTACAATTTTCCATTTTCAGTATTGCCTAAAACACATACCAGCAGGCACATATGAAAGGTTGGGTAAAGAATACATCAAGACATCCTGGGATTACCTTACACACACAGATATTGGAGTGGGGGACGTGAAGCGTTTCTTAGTGGTAAAAACTGTGCAAACGCACTAAGCGGTTCTCTCCTTTATCAGGGTATAAACTTACACGGGGTCTGCGATGGTTCCTCTAACAACTTATTCTGCTACCTGCAAGGTTCACCGCCTGCAGTGATTGATCCAATATTTGGTCAACTTTCAAATAGGAATTACCTCATGTTGAACTATCACAGCTACTGTGGCATGTTGCCAAGTATACCATATCTAGCGACTGTGTCAGCCAGGGTCGCTTGCTGTATGCAAGTATTGTTTCCACCTTTATGTCTTTCACTGAACATCTCTTGTATACGAATTGATACTTTAAGCAGAATGAAAGCCATTCTTTTGCAAAAAACTGTGCCACTGACCTTGGCCAAAGAGACCTATGATCTGCAAGTCGCAAGGACTTCTGCTGAGATACATGCCCTCTTAACTACAAACTGCCCTATACATTTCTCGGAAAGTCGTTTCTTGAACATGTCTGATACGAGCTGTATTGTACATCTATTTAAGAACGTATGTTCTGGACTGTTAGCACCTTTTCAAGAAGTCCTAGGAATATTTCCAAACTTCGTGCACTCTGTGTTTGGCGGACTGCCTCTCCTTTTGGAACTCGTTGTGGGGATACTATTTTTGCTCCTTTTGCTATGATACGGCAAGCCAAATCACCAGCGCCACTCCAAGCACCATAGAGAGTGCTCTATTGGAGATGAAGTGTCGTAAGCGCATCGCCCAAATTTTGGGATTAACTCATCTACGAGAATTAAATACCACATGGATTCTGTCATTCAGACCAATCTGGCAAGATTGCATCTTACCTGTTCTACGCTGCCTGACATGCGGAGAAGAATGCTTGCTAGACATCTGTCTAACTCTCCCTTCAGTCATGCCAATGGATGCTGATACTTTGCTGGACCCAGTAACGGCCCATGCGCAGTGTTGTCCCCAGCGGCTACCAATTCTGATGACGGCTTTCATTGAGATCTTACAGACGCAAAATGCTAATGCTGAGGTACGAGAGAAAACTTCAGGCACACAGGTAACATCCGATTCGAACATTGCTAATGCGACCAATGCTGAAAGTGATGCTTCACATCTATGTGCGGTTAATCTTCTAAACGAGGTAATCCAACTGTCACCCACAATGATTTTTTTTTTTTTAAATATATTTTTATTGCAGGAATTAGTTAAAATTACATTTCAGACCAGCAAAATAATCACAATCAGCAAGAATTGAGCATTTCCCATCTTCCCCTGGGCAACGACAAGAGTACACAGCCATTCAGCCCACAACCCGAGGGTCGGGCGGCGAACACCAAAGGGGATCTGGTATGAGGTCGAAGCTGGTCTGGATGATCCAAAGGTCTTCATCTGCTTTTCTAAATCATCCTACTAAAAAAATTAAATGAACCCCCCCCCAACAACCTAGTGGTTCTACTGGTATCCCCCCCAACCCTGCCATCAGTGTATGTGGTAGTGTATGTAGGAAGGCCTATGAGAGGTACCCCGGAAGATCCAATAGACAACTGAAGTATAGTCATCTATCGGGACTCGGGACGTGTCGCATCCTCACTCTCGGAATCGCTGGAAGCGCAATCGTCTCTGAGGGCTTGCACTAACGTCTCCCATTCCAGCAACGATTCTAGCGCTCTCTCGTTGTGCTGTCGCCTAGCCAATTGGTATCGCAGCGTACTCTCTCCCGCCGCCCACTTCAACAGTTCGCCGCGCCATCTAACCTCTGTTGGACCAGACCTTGCCTTCCAATTCCTGGTTACCTCCCGCTTAGCGAGGAGAAGCCCCAGATCAATAAATTTGCTTGAGATTTTATTCTTGGGGGTATGCGGGAACCAGTGTAGGAGCCCCACCGCCGCATCGACCAACAAGGACCTCCCTGTCACCCTATTCAAGCCAATAGGAGGACAGCGCCGGGCAAGACCACAACATATGTAGGAGATCCGCCTCCGGCGCCCGGCATCTGGGGCACTCTGCAGAGTCCGCGGCAAAGTACTGTTGGATCTTCGCCGGGGTTAAATAGGCCCTGTGGAGCACGCAGAAGTGGACCAGTTGGAAGCGGGTGTGACGCGTGCCCTTCCAGGCCCGCCTCATGAGTTGTGACCAGGTCGTCTCCGGTATCTCCTTCCCTATGTCTGCCTCCCATCGGGTTCGTAAGGTGGTGAGGGGGGGCAGCCCCTCACCAATCAATCTGCTATACAGGCAAGTGACCGTTTTGACCTTCCCCGCGGACATCATAACATATTGGCACACCGGGGATGTAGGCGGTTCCTCCAGCCCGCTTTTCCAGTGCGTCTGTATCGCTCGGACCAGAGCCGCGTGCAAAAGGAAATCACCCCGAGGAACGTCAAAGCGGTCTATGATCTCTTGGAAGGGCAATAACGCCCCGTCCTCGTAAAGGTCCCCCACTAGCTGCAGTCCCGCGTCCTCCCAGTGCCCCAGGGGTGACCAGTCTCCCCCGTGAGGGAGGGCCGTCAACATACCCAGCGGTATCTCAGGTGCATATGGCAACCTCAGCTGTCCCCGGGCGTGGGCTCGATTCCAACATAAACGAATGGTCTTCTCCTCGAGCGTCAGGTCCTGCAAGGCCAGACGTTAGCGCAATGTGATGAAGGAGATAACGTGCCTAGGCATCCCCGTGCCTCTCCCAGTCTCCGGACCACGAAACTCTCTCGCGACCTCTTGGGTGAAGGTCTGTAGTTGTGCCGCCAAATAGTACTTCTCAAAGTCCGGCACCGCCAGGCCACCCTCAGTTTTTGGCCTCATCAGGGTCTTGAGAGCCACTCTCCGGCGGCCCGAACCCCAGAGGAATCCCACCACCATGGATCGCAATAGGCGAAAGGTGGCCGGCGGGATCCAAATCGGCAACGCACGAAAGTAGTAGAGCAGCCGGGGGAGTGCCACCATTTTCAACAGGGCGATCCGTCCTGCCACCGAGAGCGCCAAGGTAGCCCAGAAGTCCATGCTACCACGCAACGCGCGAGTGCAACGGGCTATGTTCCCATCCAGGAGGTCAATTGGGTTGTGGTATATGTAAACCCCCAGGTACTTGAAGCAGTCGGGTTCCCATCTAATCTCTCCACTGACGTCGGGACTGGGCGTTCCCTTGCGAACCGGGAACAGACAAGTCTTGGCCCAGTTGACCCGAAGGCCCGAGACCACTCCGAAAGCTGTTAGCGCCGACGCGGCCCCCCTCAAGGCAGCAACCGGGTTCTCAAGGAAGAGCAACAGGTCATCGGCATACAGCGAGACATGATGCGAGCCAGAAGGCGTCCGCAAACCGTCGAAGTAAACCCTGGACCGGAGCAGCAGCGCCAAGGGCTCCACCGCTAGCGCGAAGAGCAGCGGGGATAGTGAGCAACCCTGTCTCGTGCCTCTCTCCACCGGGTATGGGGAGGAGATCAGTGGGCCAGCCCGTACCCTGGCCGACGCCGAGGCATACAATACCGTGGTCCACTTGACAAAGCCCTCACCCAGACCGAACCGTAGCAAGACACTGCGCAGGTAGTCCCATTCCAAGCTATCAAAGGCCTTTTCCAAGTCTACTGAAAGAACCACCGGGCACGGGGCGTCTGAATGCAAATCCCCCAGTAAGCGAAACAGCCTGCGAATGTTCATGGTTGTGTTCCGCTTGGGAATGAATCCAGCCTGGTCCTCGTGAACCAAAGAGCGCATGTGCCCTAACAGCCGCGATGCCAATATGCTGCTCAGGATCTTATAATCAACTGTCAGCATTGATAGAGGTCGGTAGGACGCCGGGTCAGCCGATTCTCTCCCAGGTTTGAGGAGGGGAACCACTAACGCCTCACACATCTAGCCGGCGGAGGCGACCCAACAGCTTCGCCTCTCTGTATACTATCAGTAGCCGAGGCGCCAAGAGGTCAACGTAAGCGGAGTAAAATTCAATTGGGAGGCCATCTAGACCCGGGGTCTTGTTACTCGCCATCCCTTTAATGGCACTGCGAATTTCGCCCAGTTCAATGTCGGAGCCTAGAGCCTTCGCCTCGTCCGGCTCCAGCGCTGGCAGCTCTAGGGGTTGTAGGTATTCCTCAATCCGGTCGGGGTCCCTGGCAGAGTCACTGCGGTACAATTGTTCATAGTAGCGCAGGTAGCAGCTCAAAATCTCCGGCTGAGTGTGTACTTCAGCTCCCTCCGCCGTACGCATGGACGTCGTCAAAGATGTCCGGCGCGTGGGATTGGCCAGCCACGCCAACAACGCGCACGACCTATCCCCCTCCACGAGCGACCTAGTAGTGTAGGCCTTATAGTCAAAGCAGCGCAGCCGTTCGACCGCCGCCACCACCGTCTCCCTCGCCGCCGCTGTGCGCTCCTGGAGCTCAGGGTGACCGGGGCGGCGAAGCTCCATCTCACGGAGCTCCCGATCGGCCGCGGCCAGGTCATCAAGGATGACTCGCCGCATGCCCACTTTTTTAGAGATGCAGTAGCCTCTGACGGTTTCCTTAGGCCCTTACCTCTCTGGTGAACGCCCCATTATCTCAGGTGTGCCTCAGGGCTCCATCTTGAGCCCTCTCTTTTTTAATGTATATATGGCCCCCCTCCTTACGTTGATTGAGTCACATGGGATTCTAGTGACATCCTATGCTGACGACACTCAACTTGTCGTCACTATTGACAAAAGAATCCCTGACGCTACCATCAGACTCCAAAATTGCCTATCAGAAGTCTTTTCCTGGCTCAACCTGAATCATCTGAAATGTAACAGCGCCAAAACCGAAATATTACCTCTCGGTAAAGGCACACTCTTTTCCCCTAAAGAGTGGTGGCCCCATAATTCTGAAGCACCACCAAGTGCGGTTGTGTCAGCCCGCAATTTGGGAGTTCAATTCGATGCTTCCCTCAGCTTCGATGAACATGTGCATATCACAGCAGGACGCTGTTTCAGCTTAATCAGGCAACTAAAGAAATTCTTTAATTTCTTGCCTATCTCAGCCAGGAAATCAGTCGCGGTTGCGCTCATCCTTTCCCGGCTGGATTACTGTAACGGTCTCCTTGCAGGCATTAAGAAGTCCTCACTAAAAAAAACTGCAGACCGTTCAACATGCAGCTGCCAGACTCGTCCTGAAACTCCCCCGTAGGTCCTCGGCCACTGCAGCCCTCAACGCACTCCATTGGCTGCCCCTCCACAAGAGAATCTTGTTTAAGCTTTTAGTCACGATCTTTAAAGCTAACAAGTGCACGGGCCCAGCTTACCTGATCAAGCGCTTTCAGCATTATACTCCAACTCGCTGCTTGAGGTCATCAGGCGCTAATTTCATCTCTGAACCCCGAATCAAATTAAAAACAAAAGGTGGAAAGACCTTTTCATTCCTTGCTGCCAGGGCATGGAATCGCCTCCCCCCTAATCTTAGGCATGCCCCCTCAGAAAGCCTTTTCAGGAAAGCCCTGAAGACGTGGATTTACTCTCAATCTGACTCCTCAGTTCTCGCAGCTATCTGATCCATGCTATCCAAGTAGATCTGCTGTAGGTGCAGCGCCAAGATGCTCCTTCCGGAGCGATAGAAGCGCTTTACAAAAAAACCATAAATATCAAATATCAAATATCTGACCACCACCTTAAAGGCGTCCCACTCTACCGCTCTCGATCCCGCAGTACCCCCATTGGACGCGAAGTACTCCGAGATTCGGTCCCCTAGGTCCGCCTTAAAAACTATATCCTCTAGGATCTCCGGGCGCATTTTCCAGGTAGGCACAGCCGCAACCCCGGGAAACCAACGAAGGTCCATCAGGAGGGGGTTGTGGTCTGATATGGTCCTGGTTAAATACTCAGAACGGACCGCAGCAGAGATCACCTCCGCCGATCCCAGAAACCCATCTAGCCGCACGTGCAACTCATGCAAGCTAGAGAAATAGGAGTAGTCCCTAGTATCCGGGTGCTGTGCCCTCCAGATATCCGTGAGCCCCCAGTGTGACTGCCAGTCCTTCCGCCCCCTCGCCACCCGGCGAACTGGGGAGTCTGGGAGGGGGGGTGTGAGCGGTCGGCCTCTATGTCCACTACTGAATTGAAGTCACCACCGAGGAAGAGGGTTCCCAAGAGGAAATGGGCCAACGAACCCGATAACCTGGAGAGGAAGGCAAGCTGGTCCACATTAGGCGCGTAAATGCAGCAAATGTTCAAGTCCCTGCCCCCCAGAGTGCCCGAGAGAGCCACATAGCGACCCTCCGGATCCACCAGTGACTTAGTAACCTGAAAGGGAACCCCAGCCCTGATCCAGATTAGTGCCCCTCTTGCGTACGCTGAGTACGAGGTATAGAAGACCTGCCCCCTCCATCTACGCTGAAGCGCCGCCCCCTCCGCCTTGTTAAGATGAGTCTCCTGGAGCAGCGCTATCTGTACCCCTCTACGCACTAGATAAGCGTGAACCTTGTGGCGTCTAGACATAGTGTGAAGCCCTCGTACATTCCAAGTGATGCATTTCACATTAGCAATATCAACCATTGTCCCATATTGTCCGTTCCGGGCCTCCCCACCTAGGCCCCAACCAAAAACTAGCGACAGTCAATGCAACACTGATGGCGGCCATTTTCCCCAACAAAGAAACAACAACTCCCGTCCGAAACAAACCCCTACCCACCCCCCCCAGAACAGGACCCAAATAATGCCATCTAGTTCCCATCCAAACCACACTCCCAACAATCTCACAATCCCCGACTAATCCTGTGGTCGCCACCGCAGGAAGGCCTTAAGGGCAAGGTACGGGCTGGGCGCCGGTAATGGGCCCTCGAGTCTCGGGCTACCGAGATAAAGTTGAGCCCACATCAAAATGCTATAGCCCAGCTGCCCCCCCTCCCCAACCCGGGCCTATGATCACTCGCCGTCCCTCACCACCCCCAACGCATACCCCCACCCAAATGGAAGCATCTCACCCCGTCACCCCTGTCCATCCAGCATGCTCTCAGCCGAGCCCGGAGTAACCACCGGCAAATGGACACTATCGGTCTCTGATTCCTCCGTTTCTGTCCGGGCCCCTTCGTCTCCAAGTCCCGATTCCTCGATAATGGGGCCACTGTGCGAACCAGATAGAGTAGACACCATCTCCAGCACCCCCCTCCTCTCCGCCAATGTCACCACAGTCGAAGGCCTGCCCGGTTTGCCGCGGCGGCTGCGAAGTCTTTTGGAGCGGCGTTGTTGCCCAGGTTCCACTGCCAGTTGAGACGACGATCCAAAACCATCCTTGCCAGCCCTATATAGTTCGAGCCAGTTGCAGACGTCCTCCGGGGTATCGAATAACTGGGTTTTGTCGTCAACGATAATGCGGAGCCGTGCAGAAAATAGGAGCGAGTACTGGATGCTCTCGCTCCGAAGTTCGCGCTTGAACGCCAGAAAGGAAGCCCGTTTACGCTGGGTCTCATACGTGTAGTCCGGAAAAATGTTCACCTGGCTATTCTCCACCTGATAAGGGCCGTTGTGTCTGGCGGCATTGAGGATGAGGTCTCTGTCCCGAAAGTGCAGCAAACGCGCCACCACCGGTCGCGGGGTGCGGCCTTGTTGCGGCGGATTCGCCGGCACTCTGTGCGCCCGTTCCAGTGTGTAGAAGGAGGACAGACCCTCTGGAGCTATCGTGTCCCGGAGCCAAGCTTCCAAGTAGGCCACCATGTCGCCATCTTCAATCTTTTCCGGCAGGCCCACCACCTGAATATTGTTCCGTCTATTGCGTCCTTCGGCATCCTCCGCCCGTTTTTCCAAGGCCTCAATCCGGGACAGGGCATCCTTCATTGTCGCGGCCAGGGTCCTCTGTGCCGGCTCCAGGACCTTCACTGAGCTCTCCACCTCCTTGACCCTATCCGAGAGCTTACCGTGGTCCGCCCTGAGGAGGCCCAAGCTCGTCGCAACCTGGGCGATGTCCTGCTGAAGGGCCGAACACGTGGTTGCGATCGCCTCCAGGACCCGGTCAAATTGTCATTGCAGGTGGGGACCACCAGATCTCTCCGGGTCCCCTCGGTCATCCTTATCCGGCGCCTCCGTGTCCGAGGCGGCTGGGGTGGTCCCCTTGGGCCCTTTCGGTTTTCCCATGGCGGTCCAGCCCCGTGGAGGAAAGTTCATCGAAGGTACCACCGAGTGCTGGCGCCGCCTAGGTCTCTCCTGGCACGCAGTTGTCGTGCCGAGGGTCGCCGATCGTCGTCTCCAGGGCTCGCTTCTCTTCCGAAGCCTCGTGCCGTGCCACCGCTGTGTCGTCGGAGGCCAATGAGGAGGAGGTGGGGATGACTGGCGCCAGGTCGGGCAGGCCCGCCAGGCCGAAGAGGATCTGGAATGAGTGTCACCAATACCGCTTGAAACTCTACGGCGCCAGGGCACTGTGCCACCCATCAAGTTCAGCCACTCGGTGGGGGCAGCCGGGAGCGGCTTGCGGGAACGTCTTCATGCACTGGGCCGCCGGTCGTCCATGTCCTGGATCCGACTAGAATTCAACCATCCGTCTGTCTGGGGACGGTCGCCGAGCTCGGGCCCTTCCTGGTTGACCTCCAGACTAACGTTCCACCGGGAGAAAGGATGTAGAGCAAATGCGCCGTGCTCTGCTACGCTCCCATGGGTCTAGGGTCCCGGCCAAGAAATCGGGGAGGTCCGAGCGCCATCTTGGGTTTCACTCCGCGATCCCCTGAACCTCGGTTTTTCGTCAGAACAACCGGTTTTCAAGTATCACCGGGCGCGCCAGCAGGTCCCCACTGGTCCAATCATCGGTTTGCGGGGGTCAGGGCGCCCCGCGGACTCCGATCTGCAGGATTAAAGTGGGCTCAGTCCCGGAGCCGAGCTCTCAGGCGACCATCGCCATCGGCGTCCAAGCCACGCCCCGTCCTGTCACCCACAATGATAGACAACTTTTTTACAGACTTAGAAGATTTCATGTTTTCCCCAAGCTCTAATACTGACTTTTGAAATTGGCACACAGTGTTCTGAGAGGCTTTGAATTTGACCTTCATTTTTTTTAAAACACAGAACTTTTTCCTATGATTAATATTTTTTTCCAAATTTGTATTTTTCATTTTTTGGCACAAAGTAATCTGCTTAAAGTAGAACTATTCATAGAGAACAAGAATTATTTGAATACTTCCAGAGACAATATTTGACTTTGTCCACATACTAACAGTTTTATGTAATCTGCCATGAAATCGTTTCAGCCTATATTCTTCTGTATTTACGAGCCATTTCGTAAATGCTAATTTTCGTGATTCATTCATTCAGCATTCAAATGTTATTTTATGCTTAGAATGAAACACTTTGCTTTAATGTGTACAGCACCGATGCATTTTTTATGTGTACAACCAGTTCAAATGCATTCTTATGTATTTCAGGTGGGTTTTTCACACTTCATGTGTAGATATGTTTTAGATATGTTAAACATGTGTAGAATTTAGTAACGTCGTACATAAGAAAGTGGAGTGGGGGTTGTGTTTGATTTTAGATTCCAGATGAATTTCCCGATTCATGACCTTATATAGGTACAATTCACATTGCCATTATATAGGCATAGAATACAGTCCTTATTTAAGCATAGCCCATGCTACCCAAATACAGGCAAGCTACTTCCATCCGTTCATCTACGTCACAACGGTTTCTTGGAAAACCGGACTCTTAAGCTGAAGGGATTTGACCTACCTGGATATTGATTTCTCCAAGAAACTCATTATTATGTATGAACAACTATTCCATAGGGGTTCATCCAAGACGTTCAAATGCCCGACTTTTACGTCAATACTGGAATTCCTAAACACCTTCAAGGTATAAATATACCTTCACTTGCTATAGCAAAGCACGGTGTGGTTCGGTGCAGTTCGACTACCTACTTGCACAACGCAGCTCACTACAGCAAGTGTCGAAGGAAGCCAACTCTCCAGCTGATGCACTGACCATAAGCTGATATCCTTCTGCCGATAATCCAGCTCCAGTATTTCTGACTCCCCTTGCGGGGTGTTGGAAAATCGAGTCCTGTGAACGAGATACCAACCTCTCTCGTTCTTAGGTATAGAGCTGATTAGAACCTAGAGAAATCTTTGGCAAATCTTGGCAGAACTAAACCTATACTAAAAGACAACACCTACTTCTTCCCTGGTACTAGACTTAGGTTAGGTACATTGGGGTAGGCGTATTTTAGAAGCACCAGTTGAGTATTTTAGCCTGTGTTATTTATGTATGTATTTTTACATGTCATAGCGATAGACAATGATATTACAGTATTATTTTATTTTACTGATCTCGCTGTACACATTATACTTTGCAATCTGTCTAATGATTGTAGCAGTTTATATCTCTTGCATGAGAAATAAGACTGTTCAATAAACCCCTTTTTATTCATACCGCCTGTCTCTTTATTTTTATGCAACTCTGTAGAAACGAAGCATGCGTGATTGACTCAGTAAAATAGTTATCTTGTGTTTCCACGACCCTGAAGATATGTTTCAGTTTTAGGGGAGGCAAAGTTGTCATGTTTATGTGGTTGTCAGAAACTAATCCCTTCTTGTTTATTCAAGAAAGTTTCTAGTGGCCTCTGAGTTAGCTAGCACACACACAATTAAGTTTAGTATACTCGATAGAGACATACTGTCCTCAATCCTATGTCAAATCTATAGTGTATATTATTCTAATGCACATAGCTTATTGGGAATATAGGAACTACACTACAATCTCTCTCCTCCCCTGATGCCATGTAGTTCCATTTTTTTAGAAAGGACAAAAAAGAAAAAAGAAGTGGGACCAACATAAACTATCTTGGGAGAGAGGGGCGCAGCACAGCCCACTGACCATTTGCGTAGTGTGAAAAAGGCCACTTTATTGAAACAGGTGAACATTATAACGTATTCCTGGCCAAACCGGCTTACAAAACGAAACCCTTGCTAAACACCAAATGAACTATCCAATACCCCACACCTACCATCCCACGCACATATCCCACCAAACAAGTATCTCATTGCTATTGAAGTGCCTTTCAATATTTTCAACCTTAACTTTCCGTTACAGCCTATGACTAAAAGTATTCACCTCCAATCAATTAAACTTCTTAATCTTGAACTTTCTGCCTACCCTCCCTCTCCCCATGTTTCACCAATGTTAATGCCACTCCTACTTATTTAAACTCCTGCAAAACATTCCATGCCATCGCTAAGCACCTTTCTCAAGCGACAACTGTACAAGTATAACACCCCCCTTTACGTGCCTGTTCCAACAAAGGGGCCCAAAAGAAAGAAACCACAAGGAAACATAAAAGACTCCAAGATCTAACTTGAAAGGATGGGTGGGGAAAGACACAGGCTCCTGGCCACCAGCCACCAGCTCGCCGGTACCTAAAATGGTGGCAGAGAGTTTAAAACAGCCCCTATATATCCCATTGGGCTACTTCATGCTTCATGATGGTCCAAATAAAATGGCAGTCACAGAACTGCAATAATAATGTTATCCTAAGCACTCAGTTTTTGTAGTATTTATCAACGTGTGTACACATGCTTAAGGTTGGTGCCCCAGTCGTCGCACGTAGTCAAAAAACGTGCCTGGTAAACAAGTGTATGTGGAGGTTAGAAAACTAGCCTCAAGACTTGGCGCCAGGTTTACAATGAAAACGATGTTTTCTTATCCAATTTGATCAGGTTTATTCAACTCATTTGATGCGATTCAAAAAGAACTTTCTGGTGAGTTATTCCATGCAAATTTTTGCTGACATAATATCCTTCTTATGTCACAAGTTCAATAGACATATAATCCACTTCTTAATCCACCCAATGCATTTCGGGTCAAACCACAAACATGACCCTTCGTCAGGGGTCTGCAAAGAAAGGTCAGACAGGACCAAATTAGTCACCCTCTGCGATATCAAACTGCACATTACTCTTTACTTTACCATAGCATTGTAATTTTACAAAATGACACTCTCCGTAATCAGTGTGCTGGGTTTCAGGGAAGGAACAGACCTTTGAGTGAGGGTCCTTGGATGCTGATTTCATAGACAGGTGTGTTGTGGGATACTGTGTCAAGCTCAGCGGAGAGGTACAGCAGGATGAGGGCCATTATTTCTCCTCAGTCCAGGACGGTCCGGATGTCATAGGTGGCTGCAATGAGTGCTGTTTCGGAGATATAGGGGCATATTACCAAGCAATAGCAATAATTATCGCTATTGCTTGGTTAGCGTGAAACAATTATCGCCGAGGTGCGGCGATTTTTATCGCAGGTAAACCTTGGTATTACCAAGGTTTATCGCAAATGCGATAAAAATCGGCCAAAATGCATGAATATCGCTGAAAAGTCCGCGATATTCATGCATTAGAGAGCTAATGCTCTTAGCCATGTTATCCACCTCCCATTGGATAACATGGCTAAGAACTGCTCAGGGCAGGTGTTAGCTTTTGGAGATATTCGCGCTTAGCGCGAATATCACCAAAAGTTGGTAATAGGAGATAGCAATGTTAGCGACTGTTTTCAGTCGCTAACATCTTGGCACGCCCACTTTGCATGTCATTAGTGATAAATATCACTGACATGCAAAGAGGGGCCCAAGATTGTCGCCATCTCCTACTAGCTGTCGCTAACTGGTGATAGCGACAGCTAGGTAATAGGGAGATCATTTTATCTCCGCTTTCTTGGCTTTTAAAGCCAAAAAAGCGGAGATAAGCCCCCTTGATAATATGCCCCATAGTTCTTTCTTAATCCTTATTCAGTGTTGTCCAGTTGGTGGTGTAGTTCGAGGCAAGTTGTGAGTTGCTGGGTGATGGTGTTTTCTATCACTTTAGCTGGGTGGGGGAGGAGGGAGATAGGTTGGAATTGGTCAGTTGGTGCAGGTCGGCCAACAATGACCGATGCATACTTCTAGCCATCCGTGAATGCAGCAGATGTGACTGAGGTGTTGATGATATGAGTGAAGGCAGTGCTGATTGATAATTCTCCTTGGTTTTAGACGTGATCGGGGCATGAATCTGATTGGGCCCCTCAGTGAAGGGTCTGCCTAATCGTTTCTGTGTTGGCTCTGGAGAAGTTTGTCATTTGGTCAGGTAGCCATCTTAGCTTGTTATGAGTAGGTAGGCAATGAGATCGCTGAGGTCAGGTTTTTGTGTGAAGTTGCTGTAAATGTTTGAACATTTTCTACGGAAGAAGTTTACATGAGCCCCCTCGCGGCCATCGCACGCCAACACAACCTCAGCATAATCTCCTACGCCGACGACACCCAGCTGATCCTCTCCCTGACCAACGACCCCGCCGCCGCCAGAGCCAACCTGCACGAAGGGATGAAAGAGGTAGCCGAGTGGATGATGACCAGCCGCCTGAAACTGAACTCGGACAAGACGGAGGTCCTCATCCTGGGCTCTTCACCCTCCGCCTGGGACGACTCCTGGTGGCCTCCCGCCCTGGGCACCGCACCCAAACCGACAGACCATGCACGCAACCTGGGCTTCATCCTGGACTCCTCCCTCTCCATGACCAGGCAAGTCAACAACGTCTCCTCGGCGTGCTTCAACATCCTACGCATGCTACGGAAGATCTTCTGGTGGATCCCCACCGAGACCAGGAAGACCGTCACCCAGGCCCTCGTCACTAGCCGACTGGACTACGGCAACGCCCTCTACGCCGGTACCACCGCCAAGCTCCAGAAGAGACTCCAGCGGATCCAGAACGCCTCAGCCAGACTCATCCTCGACATCCCACGAACCAGCCACATCTCCGGACATCTGAGAGACCTTCACTGGCTCCCCGTCAACAAAAGAATTACCTTCCGCCTCCTCACCCACGCACACAAAGCCCTACACGACAAAGGCCCAAGCTACCTCAACAGCCGAATCAACTTCTACGCTCCCAAACGCCACCTCCGATCAGCCAACCACGCCCTCGCCGCTGTCCCCCGCATCCGAAGAGCGACTACAGGAGGAAGGTCCTTCTCCTACCTGGCCGCCAAGACCTGGAACTCCCTCCCGACCGACCTGCGCCTGACCCAAGACCACCTCTCCTTCAGGAAGAAGCTGAAGACCTGGCTGTTCGAGCAGTAGCGGCACCCCCCCACCCCCAGCGCCTTGAGACCCTACGGGTATGTAGTGCGCTCTATAAATGTCAGTGATTGATTGATTGATTGATTGAAGTTTGATAAGTAATGACAAAGCTCTTGGGAAGGGATGCTGTTGTTGGCAGATGCCAAGGGTGTGGTGAAGTATTTGACGGTTGAGAAGATCTCCTTGAAGCTGGTTGAGCTCCCTTCAATGCGTTCAGCTAGCGCTCTTTACTTAGAGACTTTAAGTTGCTCCTGGTAGCGTCTGGGTGCAGCCTTGTAGGTGGTCCTATCAGTGGTTTTGTGGCTGGCTCTCCATTTTCTCTCTAGCTGTTTGCAGTCCTTTGGTATCTCAAAGATTATCTGAGTACCACCCGGTCTGCTTGTTGGGTGAGATGGGGTCTGCACAGTTCTTGATCTAATTGTTGGAGTTGGTGACGTCCTCATTAAGGTTGCCCGTGGGCTTGAGTTGATAAATGCTAAGGGTGTTGAACAAGTCTCTTTCCGAGATTTTACCCCAGCTGCGGTGTGTAGGATAAATGTTGGCAGTTGCATTGATTTGCGGTGTGTTCATTTGAAAGTGGATGATGGTGTGGTCTATCCTAGAACGCGGCTTTGTGTTTGATGCTGTTGCTGATGGTGAAGATGGAGTCCAGTGTGTGTCCTGTGATGTGTTGGTCCTGTGACGAGCTGGGTTAGTCCAATTTTGTTCAGTCTTTGAAGGAACACTGTGGAGCAGGGGTCTGTTCTGTCTTGCAGGTGGAAGTTGAAGTCACCGATGAGTATATAGGCTGTGGAGTCGATGCTGAGTAAGGCGATGAAGTTAATGATGAGATTGGTGAAGGTGGCTCGCAGTCCAGATGGTTGGTAGACAAGGGATATGTACTAAAACATCACTGGTAGCTGAAGTCATATTATACTGAATTATTCTTGTCTCCAGTGCTACATTGTGTCTATTTGAGGAGCAGTAGCTTGGATGATGTGATCAGTGATGTGATAAGTGATGTTATCAATGATGTAATTTGAGAGGCCATCAGTGATGTCATCAGTGATGCCATGTAACATGTGACATAATATGTGAGGTCATATGCAGGGCATGGGGCACAAGCCATAGTTATATCAGTAAACTATAACTGGTGAATTGGCGTGTTTCCTTGGATTTTAAATGATAGTTGTTTAATTATTACAATACCTAACTATGAGATCATATTAAACCATGTTTGCGGTTGCTTCTGTGAATATATATGTCTAAATATGAATTCACTTTTCATCATATATCTTTAATACTTTGCTCAACTGATTTATTTGCTTCTTCTTACCACTGGTTACAGCAATAGCCTTTATTAAGAAAAGTTTCTTAGTTGCTATAACTAAAATAAATAATAAATGTAATGACATCAAACAAATTAAATCCAATCATTAGAAGTAAAATGTGTGATTTTTTTTATTTTTGTGTGAAATGTAGTACCTAAAAGATACAAGTGCCAGGCAAGATGGCTGCTCACTGACCTCAGGGAAGGCAGCGCTTACCTTCCTCTCCTCTGTGAAACCCCCCTCTGATCATGGATAGCTAAAAAAACTAGGGGTCATGCTACGGTGGGCTCACCATGAGGCTGAACAACCTCTACGGGTCCCCGACGCCGCTGCTCGTCAAATGGTATGGGGTTGCTCGTTCAGCCATTATGGCTTTGGTGCTCCGCATAGTGCTGCTTAGCTGCGAAAGATTACAGCAACTCTGCGGCGGCGGTTTACTGCATTCCTCCAACAGTGGTCGTGTCAGTGGTCGCCCTGGCTTCAGTCCCCAATGGCTCAGAAGATAACTAAAGCACTGAAGAATCCAAGCACCATAAAAAATGCAAAGAGTGTTAAAGCGGGTAAAGACTCTAAGGACTCCA
The DNA here is from genome assembly GCF_964263255.1 of Lissotriton vulgaris. Taxonomy (NCBI): domain Eukaryota; kingdom Metazoa; phylum Chordata; class Amphibia; order Caudata; family Salamandridae; genus Lissotriton; species Lissotriton vulgaris. The sequence goes on along the minus strand of NC_141695.1, from coordinate 155,974,843 downwards.
AGGACGTGGCGAAAGATGTAAGCGATATAAGCGAGGTGATCAAAGGAATTCCAAGGGAGGGCATGCAGGAACTGGCTGCAAATCCCGGACAGTCACGGCGAGGCGGCCCCCCCAAAAAAAGGTGAAGGTAATAAATTACAGGATGTTGGAGTGGCGGGCAGTACAAGGTTACGCAAGGCTGCCTTTGGTGTTGCGGAAGGCACTATGCGACAGCCCTTGGTCCTGGAGGCGTTTGGGGTAACAATGTCAAAAATGTCAGCATCCCCAAGCTGCGTTGGCTCTCCGGCTGTGGCCCATTTGGTGTTTGGAAATGATGATCACCCATCTCATTTGGTGGTGGACGACTCGACCTCTACTGCACATTGCAATGTTTCTCCAGTGGTTTCCCAGTTGGATTCTGGGCTCTGTAGTTCCCTCCCTTAGCCTCAGTCTAAACCTCAAGCAAAAGAAAATCTAGTAGGCGGTCTAGAACTGAATGATGCAAGACAGGAGGCTCCCAGGGTGGCAAATCCTCATACCATGGCTAACGTGGCTGCAGCTATTACTACAACTACGGGTGGACACATATTGCCAAATGACAGTGAGGATAAGGATAAGGATATAAATAAGGGTATAAGCTGTAATATCCCAACTCATGGGATTAGCCCAGCTACAGCCACGGGGATGCTGATTCACAACCAGCTCAATGTCAGCTTAACGAACCAGCACATGCTCAGGTTGTATCAGATGCATTGGAGATGGACTGTGGTCATAACAGCAGTGCTTTAGAAGACCTGAACAATTATGGGGGTACCGCCTCTTGGACAAGCACACCCCTGCCTTCTCCAGAAGGAGATACATTTTTTTCATTGAACAACATTTCCGATACATCTGAAATTAGTGGGTTTGAGTCAACACATCAATAGACGTATCCTGGAAGCTCAAGGGAATTTGAGAATCGGCAACCCTGCAATAACGTGCAACTACTTGTCCTGGAGGAAAATGTGGAGGGAGAGAATATTACGGACTTTGTTATTAAGTTGCTGAAAGGTGTCTTCCCGGATCTTGCTGTCATGGTTCGTGGGGGTATGGAGCAGCAAGCGGTACAATAACAACCTGTACCGCAATAGCGGGTGAAAACGGAACTTCAATTCCCAGCAGCGGCCGGAACGAACGGCAAATCCCAAAATGCTGTGCGCAGCGCATGCGCACGCCAAGAAGCGCATAAAACAATGGCGGCCGCCTGGAACAGTGTCGGATATTGTCGAGCCAGAGCCGATGTACGGGGAATCGCCGAGAGGTAAGGAACAGCGTTCCTCTTTTCAACATCCTGCCAGAGCGTGCCGAGGTGCGGGTGATCTAGCGAGTCGAGCGGCTGCTCATACGCGACCCGACTGGAGCGTGAGTACTCTGGGGACTTTGTTGTGGGTCTAGCTGGGGCCATTGATTATCATTGCCGGACTGCACGGGAATCAAGCGCAAGTCGAGCGGCTGCTCCTGCGCGTCCCGTCATCAGTACAAATACACTCAAGGGCATTAATACCGACATACTATGAAGGTCTTATAACGAGGAAGCCTCCTACAATGTTCCTGTCAGCCTAAGGATCACGGAACTTCACAGGTCAAGACGACAGTCATAGTTGGGGGAGCCGAGGTCTCTCGCTCCAACCCAGGAGTCAAGAACACCGCACTAGGGTGGCATTGCTGGCCACAGCGTATCACTGTACCCCTCGTTGGCGAGTGCCGGGACCGGCATTCATTCGGGGGACGGTTAGACCAGGTACTTACCGGTCACTATTGTTCATGGACAGACAAGCTCGATTGGCATTGTCAGCCATTTCTTAGCACAGTGCCCTCCGTTGGGGAGTACCAGGAACGGCATTCATGCGGAGAACGGTGTGAGTACATAAGGTTTATGTAGGGTGACTAGAACCCGGTCCTTATTAGTTCGTAACTTTGGAGAGCTTTATCTGGAGCATTATTGTTATTTCAATAAAGCCTTATCTCTACTTCTGTTGGTGCTTTACTGCTGTGTTGTAGGTCTGTGGTCTTGGTTCTACGGCCAGAACTCAATCCCGAGGTCAGCCAGGGATTACACTTGCCCAGTGGAATTGGGAGATGGAAGTAAAGCAGGTTGATCGCTTCCCAATGTTTAGGAGAACTCAATCAAAAAACCCAGGCGAACGACCTAGAGCGATCCTTATCTTTGTCGGCAACTTTCTGCTAAGGCAGGCTATAAAAGACCGGGCCAGACACGACTGAAAGCTAACATTCGAGGGCCACACCTTCTTTGCTAGAATATCTGACAAAATGTTGATATTCAAAATATCGACCGACAAAAATATCGCAACAAAAATGTCGGTTACAAATATATCGATATGCTATCTCCAACAAGGTAAGTAAAAAAATATTGAGAAAAAAATGTTGATGTAAAAAATATTGGTTTTTTTATAAATAAAATATGTAATATAAATTAAATAATACTTATAAATGTAATAAACATAGTTAAACATATGTTATATTGTTTAAAATGAATAAATAATATACATAATTTAATTTAAAAAATGTATTCATAAACATATAATACAAAATATATACTTCCTTAATAATAACTTTAAAAAAATTAATAACTTATAAATAAAAAAATATATTATAAATTACAAATAAATCCGTACACATAAAATAATAATATAAATAAAAATGAATAAAAATGTAAAACTAATTTAAAAAAGTAAGTAAATGTTGGATAGCGTAGGGGTAAAATGAACTATTTCTTTCCAAAAAGTGCAACAGCAGGGAAAGTGTTGGATAGAGTAGGGGTAAAAATTACTATTCCCACTCCAGAGAGTGCAACAGTAGTGAAAGTGTTGGAAGCATAGGGGTAAAAATTACTATTACAACTCCAGAGAGTGCAACAGTAGGGAAGGTGTTGGATAGCGTAGGGGTAAAAATTACTATTCCAACTCCAGAGAGTGCAACAGTAGGGTAAGTTTAGGATGGCGTAGGGGTAAAACATTACTATTCCAACTCCAGAGAGTGCAACAGTAGGGAAAATGTTGGATAGCGTAGGGGTAAAAATTACTATTCCAACTCCAGAGAGGGCAATAGTAGGGAAAGTGTTAGCTAGCGTAGAAGTTAAAAATAACATGCTCATAAAGAAATTCATATTTTAAAATATATATATTTTTTATTAAATACATATAAAATATTTACAAATATCAATTCATAATTATTTAAAACATAATTAGCAATACATAATTAAGTAAACATAAATTAATAATAAATACCAATTAATAATAATAAATTAGCAATTAATAATTAATTAACAATAATATAATTAATAAATACAATTAATTAAAATAGGTTATTGCTTAATTACATTTAAAATACTTCCCATCCTATTCCCCTAAAAACCCATAACCCGCTACAGAACATAATTATTAATTGATCAATTAATTAATATTAATTAGCAATTAATAAACATTAATTACCAATTATTACAAATGTATTTATAATTCCTAAAAATAATAATTAATTTAGTATAATTAAACTACTTCCCGCCCTATTCCCCCATAAACCCATACCCCACTACAGAACATAATTATCAATTAAACAATCAATTATAATTAATTACCAATCAATAAAAATGAATTGCCAATTAATTCAAATTAATTTATAAATCCTAAAAATTAATAATTAATTTAGTATAATGAAAATACTTCCCACCCTATTCCCCAATAAACCCACAACCCGCTACGGTACTAGAATACAAAATGGACTTTAATTACATTTAAAAATACATTAAATACATAATATACATAAAAATCATGTAAAAATCTATATTAGTAACATGGATATTACTAACATCGATATTAGTAACATCGATATTACTAACATCAATATTAACAAAATCAATATTACTTACCTTTCGAAATTCTGTCCCATTGATATTAAAAATATCGATATTACTCACCTTCCATATTCTGTCCCTTCGATATTTAAACATCGACATTATTGTATGTCGATAATTAAAATTCGATATTTTGTCTGCCTACCCTTCGCTCACCCGGATTTTTGCCACACAACGGTCTAGAGGAAATGGAGATTGTGGCAGATGATAACCTCATTTCAGGGGGTGGGCTGCGAAGCTTTCTTACTTTTTCCCGCCCGACTTAAGGTCATTCATAAAGGGAGGGTTAGAATGTTTTTTTCCAAAGTAAAGGCCCAGGAATTTATTGTGGAGCTAAAGGAAATGCGTGAGCAGAGAGCCATAGCGAATGCTATCGAGGGGGGGGGGGGCGCAGGGGATGGTTAATGCCTTTAGTGCGATGGAAAAGTTAACATGAAATATAATTTTTCTAGCTGTTTGATTTTTTTTTTCAATAATGGTTTACTGGGGTCAGAGTGTGAAGTACAGTTTGGTTAAACTGTCTTGGCTTCTCTGGTTGTTGAAATTTAGGGGTAGAGAGGCTGCCCCGTGCCGAGCAATGACAAGGAATTGCCCACCGACACCAGAGAATATGTAATAGGAGGGGACACTCGACGGGTGGGGGGACGCTGCCGGAGATGGACGCTCAGCTGCCATACCTGGGCCGTGACTGACCTAGTTACCTGTAAAGGGTGTAGGGGGGGTGGAGGTGGGGGGAGGGTGTAGGCCAGGGTTTCCGAGGGGTTGGTTCGGGTACAGCACAAATTTGGGACATATATGGAGGAAAGGTGCAGCTTGAGTCAAGGTGTTTTTCTTGGCTCAGTAAAGGGTTTTTGAATAATACTGATCAGTATAGATGTTAGTATGGATAGATTAAACAAATACAGGGGGATCTGGGTTCACTATAAGGAAAGAGGGAAATTTTAATTGATGAGCTTGCGGTTTGTGACAGTTAATATCTGTGGATTAAATGACCAAAGCAAGAGGAACAAGGTGGCAATCGGGCTTAAGTCTCTATCTGTAGGCTTTATCTGTGTTCAAGAGATGCATATAGAAGGCTGCAGAGCCTGCATATTTGAACAGCTAGGATTTAAACTTTTGGAGTATACTACTCAGGGTTCTCGCACTAGGGGGGTGGCAATTCTCACCCAGAGGAATGATGTTAGAGTTTTTAGAAAGTCCGCTGATCAATGGGGTCGGTGGGTTGTGATCGAATGTCTATGAAATGGTCTCAAATTTACAATATGTTCTCTTTATGGTTCGACTTGTGATGATCCGGAAATGTTGGAAGCCTTAAATTCTGATCTGGCTTTATGGCCTACTCCTATGATTATTTGTGAGGATTTCAACATCAATGGTTTAGGGGCACGGTGGGGCATGCCGGGAAGTAAATATTCTGGGAGGAAAAAAAGGGTTGGTGTTGTCTTGACAATTCTAGTAAGCAATATTGGCTTGGTAGATGCCCGGGCATCTCTGAAGTCTTCTGATTTAGGTAGTACATTTATTGGTAAACTCTCGATAGGACTTCTTCTTTGTTTCACACCATTTCATTCACAATTCTCTTCATTTAATTCTCATTGGATGTTGTAATGTGGTAAAAAAGATTTTTTTACCAAAGGTTCTTTATTCGTTTCGGGTAATTCGTTGGAGTTTCAGAAATCTTGGTTCACTATTTTGGAAGGTATGGGTAATCGTTTTATTTGGGCACATGGGAATACTAGAAGGGCGATTCGGTCTTTATCATGAGAGAAAGGGTGACTCTCTGTCCCTGATTTTCGAAGTTATTATTAGGCTGCCGCTCTTGAGTATATGGGTATACTGGTTGGCTCAAGTCTTAGTGATCTGGATGTGGAAACAGACCTCCCTGACGTGTATAAGCTGTTATTGGGGGAGCATGCTGAGAACTGTTTTATGACATTTACGGAACTCAGCTATTATAAGAGGACAAAATTGAAGACTCTTTTGTCTGCCTTCAAGATATGGGGGCTGTAAAGAATAAGATTGGTCTGGGGTGACTTAATTACTTTACTCCACTTTATAAAAATCCTAACCTTTCCGGAAATCTTCTATGATGAGGTCATGGCAGTTTGGGCTACCAGGGGAGTTCGGATGGCAGGGGATTTAATAATTAATGGAGGGTTTCGCCAATTTAGCGATATTTAGCGTGAGTTTAGGTTGAAAAGGGGTCATTTTTTTACATTTCTGCAGTTGCGTAGTTTCTTTGGGAAAAAGACCGGTGGGGCTATTGGGTTTAGTAGTAATAAAATTGTAGACATCATGAGAGGTAGCATGGATGGTACCATCAAGTTTTTATATGCAGAATTGATCGGCGTTAAACAAAACGACTTAGCTAAGCATGAGAAGAAATGGGTGGCACGCGTCGGGGCTTCGGCAGAGGCCCTTGCAGAATCTTTGGAGTTAGCCCAAATGGTTTTATGTTTTGCTGGGCTCCAGGACAACACTTTAAAACTGTATTCGCCCTATACTATACCCCGGCAAGACTAGTACAGTGGGGTGGGCTATGGGGGATCACTAGTCCCTGGTGTGGGGCGACAGCAGCAGATCTCGTGCACATGTTTGCATCTTGCCCACATCTGCAGGCCTTATTAGAATCCATTAAGGAATTTTTAGATCAGTCATTAGGGCTTAAAATTATACTATCCTACGATTTCCTTTTAGTGGGTGTAAGTAGGATGGAACGTAATGAGACGGCTTATCAATTTTTGTTTGTGGCCATGGCTGTATTGCGGAAAATCATTGCCTCTGCTTGGCTCGACCCCTTGCCCCCCACCTTTCATCAATGGCTGGCGCGATTACTCTCCATATATAGGCTAGAAAGAGCGATTTATGAAAGAAAGGGGAAGAAATCGAAGCTGCTAGGACGGAGCATCTGGGCTCCCCTAATTAGTGACTCATTGTTAAGAACAGTTATAAAAACAGGCAAATAAGCTAAATTTGAGGGTGGAGTTAACTGTATCTGCTTAGTTTAAATGTGTTTTTGTTTATTAGGAACCTAGATCTAGGTTTTGTGTTATAATACTGGTCTTCTCCTGTGTAAAAAATGTTTTTATACTTTCTGTGATGTTCTGAAATAAGGTTATGTATTTTATTTGTCTCTTTATTTGTCTCTTCAGAAAAACCTTGTATCTATTTTTGGTATATTTTGTGCTGATGCCTGATGTCTGATGCCAAACATACGCATCTGGTCACACAAGACCAGGGAAAAGTCACACGTCATATATACTAGTTGGATTGGGCCAGTCTCAGCTTAAAGTTGAACTTAGAAGAAATTTTAAAGAAAGGTTGAGGAGAAGGTAGAATTCAGCAGGGCAAAGCAGCAGTCTGTGTGCTGAGGAGGAGTTGTCGTCGCCAGTGAATCCTGCCTGAAGTCTCTGTGAAGATGTTGACAATGACTTGGGAATTTAAACAACATTTTGGAAGTCTAAAACTTCCAATGGAATGAATCTGCAAGCTGTAGCTAAAGAGGGCTCTACAAGGCTGGATACTGTCGAGAGTTTGTTTTTTTTGCAGAGTTTTATATAGCACAAACTTGACCCGAATCAGGTATCAGAGCGCTTTACATAGCACCAGTTACGTTTCATGAGGACACACATTCATTTTTGTTAGGCAGGGGGAGATTAAGTGATTTGCCCAGAATCACAGGATGTTTTATCATAATTGCAGAGACGCAAACGCAGATCCCCAGGTCCGTGGTTCAGCACCCTAGCCATTAGGCCACCTACACCAGCTTCAAAAAAGATCTCAAAACCCACCTCCTTAACTACTATTGGAGATCCTAACCTGTGCCCGACTCCTGATGTCTTTTCACCATACCATATTTGTTTCAGTAATACATGTCCCTCTTCCTGTACTCCACTTTACCTATACTACCTGTATTGTATTGCTCCAGCTCCTGTTTTATTCTTTCTTGATTTGTAATTATGTTGTTTTTTACTTTGATATTATGCTTTTATACCATGTTTGCCTTATACTATCCTGATCATGTAAAGTGCTCTGATACCTCTGGGGCTAGTCAACGCTTTACTGGTGCGGAGAAGTATGTAGCGGGAGCTACAAAGTCAGGATGACCAGCAATGCACCTTGGTCGAAACGGCTGTCAAGTAGGTCCTGGTCTTAAGTTGGTTCTTCTGGCACTTTTTGGTGAAAATGTTTCTAAGTCCCATGTTTTAGGGTTAAGCAGGAGAAGCCAATTTAAATAGAAAGAAAGAACACCCTGCCTAAGGATTTAAAGGCCCTAGCAAAAGGGTCCAACAGATAAATGTAAAGGGGTGATTCGCCTAGGGGTTGACACTACACATAACAATCACATGGTCAAATCAAAAATAGACTATACAGTTCATGCTTAGAAATATATATATTTTTTATTTTTTTAGGATAACAAGAATATAAATATAGAGATTTTTTTGTATCACAAGTATATATTGGTCATAAATAAGACAGACATAGGTATGGGGACAACAAAATTAGAGAAATTTGTCCTACCCAGTAACGGCCACACTTCACACACTCTATCTCTTTCACTTCAATCTCTACCCACTCTTTCTCATTTAGTATCATTCACCATTCATTCTACATTCGTTCTTCTAGTCCTGGCGAATACAACACATGGGTGGTTAGCGTGTTGTATCAATCGGGGTGTTTAGTCCAGGTAGATGGTTTTAACTACGGGTCCTGATGTAGTAGGGACAATGACCGTATTCCTGGAAACACAAGCCGACGCGCGTTTGGTGACAGGCCAGTGAGGCCGCACCTTCCTCAGGGCAATGGGCAGTATACTGGGAGGGGGCACAGGTGTAAAAATCTGAAAGATAGAGAACGAAAACAAAATTCATTTTACTTTTATATATATACATGTGCTTTTCAGAGGATAATTCTGTGCTAAAAACATATATTCTTTGTGATTTAATGTGCAATTAAACATTTCAGACATTTATGAAGTTACTGAGATTCAAGAAAACCATTTTGTCCATCTGGTAAACATTGGAGCAAGGCTCCTACACTTGACCGTTTGATCGCCATGCAATGTCAAACCCTCTAGATACACTCCCTAAGATAGATTCCCTATTGCGTAGAATCTAAAAAGGCATCAGGATAGCCTTCACTGAATGGACCATAGAGCACAATTCACAACAACACTGAGTCTTCACTTACAAGCAGGTTTAAAACTTTTTTTGTCAACCACGTTCACATAGTTCATGGTATATACCAGAACTATTTTCTCTTGCACACACGTGATCCTATAAACAGAGAATAGGAACACAGTCCTGGAGAGGCAGATAGTGGTGTTAAGCATGGTTTAGTCAAATGGAGGTCTTAGATGAAGGCTAAACCATCATTATGTAAGAAGCACAGTTGGTTAATTTATTACTACATCCTTTGTCCCAATATTTTACCTGTAGGCGTGTTTTATTCAGTTTATTCACAAATATCAGGCTTCTGATGGCGATATAAATATATAGGAGCACCACTGTGGCTGGTTTTTGTAGGCAAGACTTCCGGTCGATTCGGCTCCTGTAAGGGGGATAGATAAACATCCTCCTACATCAGACTGCTAGAGTGCAACTAATAAGGTCAGAAGTTTGATCAATTACCCGTACCAATACTAATTTTAGGTATTGTTGGTGTTTTAAATATTCCTTTCTGAGTCCCTCTAGTCTTTAAGGGAAATCGGGACTCTTAGGTAGGATCTGGTTTGAGGGAGTTGATATTTTACAAACTGGGTATAATGTAGTGCTATCAAAGTTTAAGATACCTACTGATATGACCAGTACCTCGGCGTAGTACTTTTTCTTCCCAATGCCACAAAAGTGTTGCAAGTTTTAAACAATAGTCGGCATCACTCAAGCCTGTGGATAGAAGCGTGGCTTGGATCATTATGTTGTTATGACAAGTATTGTTGATTCTTTACAGTATGGAGCAAAGGCATATTTCAAAGCAGTTTATAAAAAGGGTCACATCGTCGCACTCTAGATGGCCGCTACAGTACTTCAAATCCTATCCTGAAGAACAGCGGATTAGCTCTCCTTCGGTATACACAAGATGGCGGCGAAATCTGAGGAGGAAGGGACAGTCCGTCACTTATTTTCATGAAATTGTACTCAGCTGGCATCGCTAACCCGGAGGCGCGAACGTGGCGTTATTTAATCTAGACGCCGGAAGCAACAAGGAAGAATCCAGTCTTCACTAGTGGGCCGGCAGACTCGGTCGGCGGAACTCCAGTTTTACAGAGACAGCGCTTGGGACTAAGGTAAGCCCACAAAATCGAGTACCCGATAACTAGGAATCCGGCAAGGGCTAAATATGATTAACAATACCCCTCCTTCTCTCTATACTTAGGCTTTGCACCAGCCAGCCCCTTTCATAGGCAACCCTTCACGTAGAGAAGACGTCGCATCGACCCGTGATCCACAAAGAAATTCTACAAAACAAAAAAAACCTTATCTGAACCCCCGTCCAGGAACGGCTGCCTATGTGTATGGAAGGTAAATACGGGATAAATCGTAAATGGTTATGCTGTCTATATCCGGGTAGATTAGCACTTACCAAACGCCGTCTCTACCCACAGGCTCGCTATACACTTAATACGAGTTGTGTACCTTTGCGGACCCGTGGACATTGGAAAGGAAAATACAGCACTAACGAGCCGGCTCCCCCGGTATGTATTTAGAACATTAGCAGCACTAGAGTGCGACGATGTGACCCTTTTTATAAACTGCTTTGAAATATGCCTTTGCTCCATACTGTAAAGAATCAACAATACTTGTCATAACAACATAATGATCCAAGCCACGCTTCTATCCACAGGCTTGAGTGATGCCGACTATTGTTTAAAACTTGCAACACTTTTGTGGCATTGGGAAGAAAAAGTACTACGCCGAGGTACTGGTCATATCAGTAGGTATCTTAAACTTTGATAGCGCTACATTATACCCAGTTTGTAAAATATCAACTCCCTCAAACCAGATCCTACGTAAGAGCCCCGATTTCCCTTAAAGACTAGAGGGACTCAGAAAGGAATATTTAAAACATCAACAATACCTAAAATTAGTATTGGTACGGGTAATCGATCAAACTTCTGACCTTATTAGTTGCACTCTAGCAGTCTGATGTAGGAGGATGTTGATCTATCCCCCTTACAGGAGCCGAATCGACCGGAAGTCTTGCCTACAAAAACCAGCCACAATGGTGCTCCTATATATTTATATCGCCATCAGAAGCCTGATATTTGTGAATAAACTGAATAAAAGACGCCTACAGGTAAAATATTGGGACAAAGGATGTAGTAATAAATTAACCAACTGTGCTTCTTACATAATGATGGTTTAGCCTTCATCTAAGACCTCCATTTGACTAAACCATGCTTAACACAACTATCTGCCTCTCCAGGACTGTGTTCCTATTCTCTGTTTATAGGATCATGTGTGTGCAAGAGAAAATAGTTCTGGTATATACCATGAACTATGTGAACGTGGTTGACAAAAAAAAGTTTTAAACCTGCTTGTAAGTGAAGACTCAGTGTTGTTGTGAATTGTGCTCTATGGTCCATTCAGTGAAGGCTATCCTGATGCCTTTTTAGATTCCATGCAATAGGGAATCTATCTTAGGGAGTGTATCTAGAGGGTTTGACATTGCATGGCGATCAAACGGTCAAGTGTAGGAGCCTTGCTCCAATGTTTACCAGATGGACAAAATGGTTTTCTTGAATCTCAGTAACTTCATAAATGTCTGAAATGTTTAATTGCACATTAAATCACAAAGAATATATGTTTTTAGCACAGAATTATCCTCTGAAAAGCACATGTATATATATAAAAGTAAAATGAATTTTGTTTTCGTTCTCTATCTTTCAGATTTTTACACCTGTGCCCCCTCCCAGTATACTGCCCATTGCCCTGACGAAGGTGCGGCCTCACTGGCCTGTCACCGAAACGCGCGTCGGCTTGCGTTTCCAGGAATACGGTCATTGTCCCTACTACATCAGGACCCGTAGTTAAAACCATCTACCTGGAATAAACACCCCGATTGATACAACACGCTAACCACCCATGTGTTGTATTCGCCAGGACTAGAAGAACGAATGTAGAATGAATGGTGAATGATACTAAATGAGAAAGAGTGGGTAGAGATTGAAGTGAAAGAGATAGAGTGTGTGAAGTGTGGCCGTTACTGGGTAGGACAAATTTCCCTAATTTTGTTGTCCCCATACCTATGTCTGTCTTATTTATGACCAATATATACTTGTGATACAAAAATCTCTATATTTATATTCTTGTTATCCTAAAAAAATAAAAAATATATATATTTCTAAGCATGAACTGTATAGTCTATTTTTGATTTGACCATGTGATTGTTATGTGTAGTGTCAACCCCTAGGCGAATCACCCCTTTACATTTATCTGTTGGACCCTTTTGCTAGAGCCTTTAAATCCTTAGGCAGGGTGTTCTTTCTTTCTATTTAAATTGGTTTCTCCCCCCTACTACCTGCCCATATCTTAAAGCTACCCTCGGGGAACCCCCTTCTTTGTCTACTTAAGCAGGAGAAGCACCTTTAACACCACTTGCAAGGGTCCAAACTTGAGGGGCACCACTTGGGGGGTTAGAACTAACTCCAGTAGAGGGCTAGTGCAAGTGTCAAGGTCTCTGGGGCTTGTATGTCCCTGTAGCTCACACAAGAGGCCAGCCAACTAGCCATTGGATCACGTCTGGTGGTCTTAGGTTCAACGAACAAGGCAAGCATCAACCTGCAGGACATCTGGGCAGTGTACTTGTAGCAGCAGGGCAGTCCTCTGGGGAGTAAGGCAGGCCTCAAGTAGCGGGATATTTCTCTGAGGGTCCATGTCGTGCACAAATCACATCCGGGGAGTTTCATGGCGCTTGCAGACGGCTCTGACAAGAGAAACAGAAGGTTTAATTTGCAAAAAGCCAGGTCTTCTTGCGGAAAAAGCTGTGTTCAGGGATGATGCAGAGATTAAAAGGCATTTTATTCCATGAGGCGGGGCGAGAAAAGAAAACGCGCGACCTCCATTTCTAGAGGTTTGTAATCTCTGGGGCGTCAGTCGTGACTCATTACTAGGTCTGAGTTCTCTTTGAGGCTGATACCATCTTAGCTTTCGAGACCAATATTTTGGACCATTTCCATACATGTGTTTGTGAACCAAGCATAGGGTTTTAAAAATAATTCGTTTTTTCACTGGAAGCCAGTGAAGGCTTTTTAAACAGGGGCCAATGAGGATCTTAGCGGAAGATTGAGAATCAGTCGGGCTGCAGTGTTTTTAAGTGCCTGGAGCCTGTTCAGGAGATGTTCATTTATGGAGAATAGAAGCGCATTCCCATAGTCCAATCTATTTATGATCAAACAATCATTGCTCAACCCTGATCAATTGTACGCTTGCGTGTAAGCTTCCTCTGTGTTTTGTGTTTCACATTCTGTATTACTTAGGCAAAGTGGTGTTCTCACATTCTGTACCATTGCTTAGACATAGGAATGTATTTGGCATATGTTTGTTACCTCATAGTTTTGATTTGCATGTTGTGCACATATCATGGCTCGAGAAAACTGGCAAGTAAGCCCAAGTGCCAACCTTTATATTGATTATGGGAGTGCCGCGTGCTACATACCTGCTGAGGTCTCCAGCTGATGGTCAGTTGCATAAGAAACACTTGCAGAGATCTTTAACAATGAGAGTCTGGGTGTGGCCAGCTGTTTCCTACCCCCCAACCCACGAACATTGCTTTGCGTCGAGGATTCCTCTGCCAGCAGCTACATTTCTGGCATTGCAGAACATTGCGCTTTCAGAAAGAGACTTTACTGTTTAGTGCTGCTTTATAAGTTAATTATATTGGGTTTTGAAAATTATAACTTTGAAAGACTAAAGGCATTCTACAAAGGGCGGAAAGTCAAGTTCAAGAAAAACTTCATAATGCATCAAGAGTAATGTGAAGGAACATTAACTATTGGCGTGCTCCAAGTTAAAATACCCTTATCAGGTATCCAAACGGACAACAAACTGCACAGTATTGGGTTATGCTATATTTGATACCAATTACTGTATAGTGTTCTGCTTTGTTTTTTTATGCTAGATCTAAAGCTATAGATCCATACGCCGTCCACTCCTCTTCCAGATAACCCTTGCTAACTTCCGCATTCAGGATACCGTGGCTTCTCCTAGTGCACGCCCTTCCAGTTGACTCGCAGGTATTCAGGGGATATAGGAAACTGGGTGGATCAAGGTAGGGAATGGAATAAAATATTAAGGAGAAATAAAACTCAATTTTTATTTTTTATTTTTATATCTTAAGTCGACAGCTTGGCTGTGAACAAGAGCAACAATCCACAGGGGCCCACCTCCCCATTTTGGAGCAGGCCTCTAGTTGTGTATTCGTATAACAAAACTGGTAGGTAAGACACTATTGTGAATTCAGATATCCCTTCTGAAGTATTCCACAGGTCCAGGAGTGTACGGATGTGAGGCTTTGGATGTCTAATATTTGTACCTTGTGACAGCAAGCATTTGAAGTGGGGGGATTCCTTGCACTACCACCATGTCTAGTTCAAAAAGATGTTTCCTTTCCCTAACCAAAGCGCCAAGAAGTCTGGGGTGACAACTGACTAGTGTCAGGTTCCTTTGTGTGTGCAGAAGGCATGTCTTTTGAAGTGAAAGTGGGGAAGGGAACAGCTCCGCCCTTAGCCATCTTGGCAGGATAGCCCATCCTGCCTACATCCAGTCCCCTTTATCTCACTGTCATTCAGGAATACACAAACTCCAACAGCAGGGTTATGTAACACAGGATACTGGCAGAAGGCATAAATGCGTAAAGACAAGCAAATATCAACGTTCTAAAATCTTTATTTTCAGAATTGTGGCTAAAAACCTGACTTTACCATTAAAGAGGATTTAAAATTACAAATTATTTGAGCGTACACATGACATCTCTATCTGCGCACATTCCAAAGGATATTCCTATTTATGAGTTTTCTACTACCAGGATATGTATAACTTAAAAGCACATGGCTTATTTTTCAAATATAATGCACCTTGCCCTATAAGCTTTGAGGAACTACCTTTGGGGTTACTTACTTATATTACAAATGAAAGTTTAGGCCTGGCAAGAGGTTTATTTTGTAGGTTGAAGTAGCAGTTTTAAGAGCACACTGTAGGCTGCCATGGCAGCTCTGAGACATGTTTTAAAGTACTACTTCAATGGGGGGCACAAGGTGAGCTATAGGCCAAACAATAACACTTATGGGTCGATTCTGATTCAGGAAACTAATCCGTACGACAATTCAAATTTGTAGCCCTTTCCGTACGAATCGTACAAATCCGTCCGAATCGCATAGTATGACCCGTAGGAAAGAAATACGTTCAAATGTTTGCGAACCATACAAAAAGCAAGGGAAAATCCGTACGATACGGACTCTCACGGTGAACTGTACGAATCGTAAACATGCTGTACGACCCGACAAGTATGATCCGGACCGGGGAACAAGAATGCAATTCATATGGAAAATGTTGTATGAGCAATTCGTACGGAGAGCCACACAATCACATATGCACCGTACCTCTGCAATCATGGGGGTACGCACCATACCCCTATGCACCATACCCCTACACACACTACCCCTATGCACCATACCCCTACGCACCGTACCCCTATGCACTGTACCCCTACGCACCATACCCCTATGCACTGTACCTTTACGCACCGTACCCCTGCAATCATGGGGTGTACTCGCGTACCGGGGGGTAATCTGCTTTTACGGACGTTTTCAGCTCCCTGTAGAAAAAGAGTCTACAGAGTGTTGATGTGACGAATCATACTTGCTGGGTCAGAAAAAGCTGCTTCAATCCGTACAGACATCGCGTACTGTGTGTTCCAAATGCACTTTGTACGGATTTTTCAGTCGTATGGTCTTTTGTACGATTCGTACGGAGACCTGCTTTGGGTTTGGATCGTATTTCATCGTACGTACGGGGACGTTTAAGGTGTATGATTCGTACGTAAAAAATATGCTCCATGCGGCTATTCGTAGGGGATTTTACTGAATCAGAATCGGCCCCTTAATGTACAGGTCCTGGGTATATGCAGTACCATATACTAGGAACTTATAACAAGTAAACTAAATGCGCTAATCAGGTATAAACCAATATCACCATGTTTTCAAGTGAGAGCATATGCACTCTAGCATTCGTCAGCAGTGCTAAAGTGAACAGATCCCTAAAGCCAACAAAACACATTCAGAAAAACAGGAGGGCGAAGGCAAAAGGTTTGAGGAAACCCTTCAGAGAGGGCCAAGTCCAAAAGAACCAACTATTAAACCAAGCTTGTTCAATACAAAAACCGATTCCTAAATATTGTGAACTCTTTTTTCTTTCTCAACCAGATAACCCTGCTTATTTGGAGCAGGGAGGCCAGTGCGTCACTATGTGAGTAACATCCGCCCCATACCTTGCTCTGCTACTGCCGATTTTTAACTTACTTGCTACCGTTTTTTTAAACTTACTCGTTTTTAAATAATTAATTGTTATTTGACCTGCTTTAACTTGCCTACCTCTCTGCCTTGGGCCACTGCACGATGCACTTTTGAGTCGCGTTATTTGCACATTCTATCTAGCGCCGCCCTCAGCGCTCGGCCCCAGCGGTTCCCGGAAGTGAGGCGGGACCGCATTGCACTGGGGTTGGCGCTCTAGTCTCCTGCCTCGCCCGCCCCTACTTAACGCAGCAAATGCGCCGAGCGCGCAGCGGTCGCGCGCTGCGGGCGCGCCGTCTGCGCGCCGAAGGAGCGCCAAAGGAGGGCCCGTCTGTGCCCGTCCGTGTCCCGGACGGGCCCAGGGCTGGGTCTCCCTCTTACTTTCCACGCTGCACTCAGGCTGGCTCTCTGAGGTATTCTTCTGAGGAGTTGTGTGCCCTCAATACCTTCAGCTGCGATGCCACCAAATCCTGGGAGGTGTTAGAGACTATGCATCGCCGTTGCCCGGCTTGTGGGTTCTGCTTTGCTAGCCGTCACTCTCCGGCCGGTGCGTCCCGGACCAATCTAGATATTATTAAAGCCGGCCTGATCAATGCTAGATCAATGGTCAGACACGCGGCCGATATCTTTGAGCTGCTTGATGAGAAGGAGCTTGATCTCCTCTTCGTCACTGAAACTTGGCTTTCTGAGTCCTGCATGCCGGTGGTTGAATTTGCTATACCACGCGGCTTTAGGATCACCAGGATGGATCGACCGTCGGATAGGGGCGGCGTTTGGCAGTAATTTACCGAGACCACTGGACAGTGGTGAGCGAACCGCCCGAACTACTTGGCGAGACCGAATTGCTACACTTCGCTGTGGTCCTCTCCCCTCATTTCACCCTGGGAGGTACTCTGCTTTACCGCCCCCCTAGCTATGCGGGTTGTTTTGCTGGTAATATTGAGGAGGTCATTGTTCCCCGCGCCCTTAAATTCTCCCGATATCTTCTTCTGGGGGATTTTAATATTCATATGGACGCGGTGGACTTACCGGAAACGATCGGCCTGGCAGAAGTCCTTTCGGTGGCGCATCTTACACAATGGGTGAACTTCCCCACCCATGCGGCTGGCCATTGGTTAGACCTGGTCTGTTCTAACTTTGAGATTACTATGTTACCCCCTAGGCGGGTCATCTGGTCGGACCATGCCTTAATTCTGTTCACCTGGCCCATAAATTCAAAAGGGCCGAAGGAATTTTCTGCCTCTCAAGTTCATGCCCAGCGAATAAATCTGTCTACCTTTTCGGACTCTCTTATGTCTAACCGGCCGACTCTGCCGCTAAATCTTGATTCTGCAGTTGAATCATTCAACGCCTGGGTAGAACAAAGTGCCGTTCCACACACCAATAAGAGTGGTAGCAGGCGGACGAGGTCGTCTCCCTCCAAACCCTGGTTCACCCATGCTCTTAGAGAACTCAAACTAGGGTGCAAAAAGCTAGAATGAGCCTGGCGCCTAGAGTTCTGCCCTGAACTTAAGAGCAAGCTGCGGAGGGCGCAGAAGGTATATTATGCTGAAATCAAGGCTGCTAAAAGTAGCTACTTCTCTGGAAGGATTGAGAAGGCAGATAACAATGGCAGAGAAGTCTTTGCCATTGTTCAGAGCTTCCTCTCTCCTTGTGCTGCCTCCCCTGCTCTCCCGGCTTCTGATCTGTGGTGTGAGGAACTGTCATGTTTCTTTGATAATAAGATCAAAAAAATTCAGGAGGAGCTCTTAAACTCCGGTTTTCCCTTTCTGCTTTCACCACCTATCAGTGATACGGATGCGAAGCAACATGGTAACCAATTTTCCACCTTTGAGCCAGCTCAGCAAGCTGATGTGCTGGCCATTTTGGAGTCGCTAAAGTCTGGTTCACCCTCTGACCCGTGCCCTGCTAGGGTTTTGGGGGGAGTGGCTGGCCTGGTGTTTTAGGAGGTCACCCAGGTTGTTAATATGTCTTTGGCTTCCGCCACCGTTCCTCTTTGTTGGAAACAGGCGAAGCTTCTTCCGTTGCTGAAGAAGCCCAACCTGGACCCCCAGGCTACCTCCAGCTATCGTCCGATATCATTGCTCCCGGCACTAGCGAAAGTGACTGAAAAAGTCGTTTTTAGGCAACTGAATAGTTTCATTGAGGCTTCTCAGGCCCTGCACCCGGCTCAATCGGGGTTCAGGGCTGCGTTTAGCACTGAAACGGCTCTGGTGGAAGTTTCAGAGGCCATTAGGGAGTGTCTCGACGGAGGCGGCAGAGCGGTCCTGGTTTTGCTGGACTTATCTGCCGCCTTCGACACGGTACCCCATGCCCAGCTGTTGTCTAGGATGGCAGAGGTGGGATTGTCGGGCGCGGTTCTGGCCTGGCTGTCTTCGTTTCTGTCCGAACGGACGCAGCAAGTTTGGCTACCCCCATTTGCCTCATCACCTAAGAAGCTCACTACCGGGGTACCTCAGGGCTCAACGCTAAGCCCACTGCTGTTCAACGTTTATATGACCCCGTTGATCTATCTGGCTGAGCAGTGGGGAGCCAAAATAATGTCATACGCTGATGACACGCAGCTGTTGTTCACCTGGCCTAAGGACTGCTTAGACGCTCAGGCTGTCTGTTCCTGTTTGACCCATGTCTTCCGATGGCTTGTCTCAGCCCAGCTTAAATGCAATGAGGACAAGTCAGAGCTTTTATATTATGGCAATTTTCCAGCCAATTTTAGAGAGCTTATTTGGCCGACCGATTCTGCATGTCCTAGCTATCACGGAGGCCCGGCCAAAAATTTGGGGGTCTGGTTTGGACAGGATCTTAAGTTTGAAGCTCATCTAAAAAAACTTACTGCGACCTGTTTCGCGACCCTCAAGTCACTCAAGAGATTCCTTCCCCTTCTCCACAGGGAGGCTAAGGAGACTGTTCTGCGTGCTTTGATCCTATCAAGGCTTGATTATGCCAATGCTCTCTACAGTGGTCTCCCTAAATACCTTATAAAGCGGCTGCATATTATTCAGAACGCGGCCGTGCGACTTCTGTTCCATCTCCCACGAAGAACTAGTGCACGTGCCCATCTTCGAGAGCTCCACTGGCTCCCAGTGGCACATCGCATTATGTTCAAATCACTGGTTCTGGCCTTTCGGGCCGTGCATCAGCAAGGTCCACAATACTTGCACAAAAGGTTTTCCTTGTATACCCCTCATCGTGCTCTTCGATCGGCCAATCTCCGTCTGATGTCTATGCCTAAAGTCAGATACGCGAGACTGGGTGGTCAGTCAATTTCTGTCCAAACAGCACGGGCCTGGAATGCCTTGCCGTTCTTTCTGAGATCTTTAACTACATTGGCAGAATTTAAGAAAGGCTTGAAAACCCATCTTTTTAATCTCAGTATTTAGCTCCCTGTTTCCTTCTGTTCTTGGACTGGGTCAGTTTAGTGCTCACATATCGCGCCAGGATACTTTGTAGTAGCAGATCGCGCAATAAAATGCTTTATAACATAACATAACATAACATAAATTCTGGTAGTGTTACATAATGTATTAGATTTAGAATTATAATTCCTGTGGCCCCCTTCTCAAAATTGCACCATAAGCTCTGTACTCATAAGTTGTTTGGCTAGCAGGTAATTGTAGGTCCAAGTGAATGGTCTGAATGGAAAGACTTCTCCTAACAGTCATCTAGGAACTTAGAACCAGATTTCTCACTCTCTTAAAAAATGTTAATGTTGTATTTGTTATACATTCAATACAATATAAAATAGTAGGAGCAATCGTTGTCCTATATATTTTTTTTTAAATAGCTTGTGTTTCCCCATAGCTGTTAAACATGTCCTTAAAATTGAGGGAATTGGAGGTATTAGAATAACTTCAAGATATTTATTATAGGGGACCAACCCCAATCTTATGCTATCTGGGTAGCAATTACATTTGGGTCTACTTAAATTCTTACTAAACGCCAAGATCTTAGACTTGTTTGTGCTGATATTTCGACAGTGGGAGTAGGAAAATTGCTAAAGAGCAGACAGCCCTTGCAGGAGACCAACAGAAGTTAGAGCCAACTAAAGAAATCATCTGCATACAATAATACATTTAGGAGCTCATTACGATGTCAGGTGGAAAACCTCCGCCCGACACCGAAATCTGTCAAAGTGAAAATAAAGAGCTCAAAAACAAAATAGTCGAGCTAAAAGCAAAAAAAGACTCCTATTACGGGTCTTTTAGGCTTCACGGGGTGGAGGGAAGGTATTTAAACTCAAAATGCCATATTAGTTAAGTTGAGGTTAGGTTTCTATGTGCTGAGGCACGGAGAGGCGAGTAGGTACACATGTTTATTTATAACTGCCATTATCAGCAATGGATAACCTCTTGATGGGATGTGAATTCATTAGCGTCACTGACATTGGGGCTTGATATGTGTTTACTTTCCCTTGTTCTGAAACACTGTTTGTGTTCTTGGGAGACCTCCCTGCGGGGTGCCACTTCGAGCTTTTAATATTGTTAAACTCGGTGAGTACATGGGAGGGGCCCTCTCTAAGTGATTATATGGATTCAGTGTGGATGTATGCCTTCTTGTAAACACAATAGATTTGAGGAGGGTGTACTTACAGTAAGGCGTGGTGACTTATTTTATGCAGCAGTATACATTTTATAATTTTTTCTTTTTTCCTTAATAATATCGGGGCGGTAAATGTGATCACCATCAGGGTGATGTAGTGGATAATAAACGCTACAGGTAACCCTAATAGGGGAACAGGGTAGACACAACAAATTTTGATGCCTATGAGGGGATTCCTTAGTCTGGCACATAAATGAAAGCTCATATATTATTATGCTTCTTTTCAGTATATGTATCCCGTGTTGTTGGGAATCTCCTCCACACGTGATGATCGAATTATGATCACCAGAGACTAGTTTATTTTGGCTTTCTGACTGAATTGCGGTTGGGCCAATTCCCGGACTGGGAACAATAGACGTCCTGAAGAAGACCGGGTGACCTTTGAGGCGCAGTAAGTCGAACGAAACATGTTGGCACAAGCAGTACCAGAAGGAGTGTTTTGAGAACCTAATCTTCTCCTCTAAACATGACTCATCCTAATTCTTTTTTAATCCTGGTTGTGAAATGATGAAATGAAATGATGAAATGAAATGAATGAAATGAAATGAAATGAAATGAATTGAATGAAACTTATATAGCGCACGACTTACCCTGGGGCATCTCCGCCCTTGCTTAGGGAACCCGTCCTGGTATTCCCCTGTGAGATAACCCTGGCAGGGTATCCAGAAGGTGAAAGCCAGGCATCCCACCGCGAGGGGCCGTTGTGGAGATTAAGCAAGCTATTGCCCAGAGTCGCAGAGTGTGAACCCGTGAGTCGAGAAGGCACCGGAGCGAGAATTAAAGAGTCCGTGGAATTTTTGAGCCAAAGACCCGCTGAGGCGGGGAATTGAACCCTGGTCCAGGGCCGAACTCAAGCTCCAGGTCTGCCGCCTCTAACCCCTGAGCCACACTTCTCCCCATAATATGTGGAACCTATAAATACATTTCTGATTGGTATCCCCAAACCAGTTTTAGAGCACTTTCCCATAAACTGCACTTTGTCGTATCACCATTCCCAGTCACATGGTGATATTCACTGTTCTATCACTGTGTTTGTTATTTTTGTTTTTGTGTTGTGTCTTGTGATCTCGTATTTGTTATTTTTTAGCCCTTCCCTTATGCTCCGCCCGAGTGTGGCTACACCAGGGTGTGTTGTAAGCAGACCCGATGATGAAGCATGTCACACACTTTTGTGTGTGAGTGAGGGCAGTTTTTCAAAACAGATGTATTTTTTTCTGTTTTGTGTTGTTACAAGTGTACTGTAATATCTCCACCCCTTCTTGTGTGTATACTTTGTCTTGGGGGTTTGGCGCTTAGAGACCCCGGCGGTTATAACGCGCTATACAAATTAAATAAATAAATAAATAAAAATTTGGGGTGGTGGAGTTGTATAATATTTTGACCCCCTCCCCTTCTTTGTGAATAGTGATGCTTAAAGCCACCGCCACTAAAGGATGGTATGTTTCAGTCATTTCTCTGTTTCACCTGATGAGGACTTTGGCCCAAGTGTTAGTATGTAACGCTGCTAACACTCTAAACAACTACCCTGGAATCCAATGGGCAGCCAGGTTATGCAGTAAAATTCATCTGGTAACCTTATCAATTGCTACAGAAAAACCTGTAAATGTGGCATGTACCAGCTGTCTCTTTCTTTACACATGTCTATTAAACATTACTTGCACCATTGTAATACTATCAAGACTCAAAATACACCCAAGCTTGAAGCTGCTTCAAGACAGATGTTACACATATTTTAGCAATTGTGTTTAGCAATTAACTCTGTCTATAATTTTTTGGGTAGAGACAAAATTCTTTCTTATGAATACGCACATTAATGCTCCATGTCATAGACTTTACAGTTTTACACCCAGTATAACAAGAGGAAAATATAGGGCAAGGAAATTTCTCTACAGTTTGGAATTCTGTTTTAAAAGTAAAATGGCTAAACTATCTGAACCTTGTGCTTTAGAGACTCTTACATCTTTAATAAGTTTCATTCTAGGTAAGGGGAAGAGGGCTTGATTAGGGTAGCCAGTAGTGCCTCCACTGTTTCTGAGAGGTAATGTGATACCAATCTATGCAGTCTGATTCAGGGATTGAAACTATCCCTTTCTACATTTTTTAACTAATAATCTTGGTAACAATTCTCCAGCCTGCAGACCTCATCCTAGGATCTTAGGGCTATCTGGTGTTAGTGTTTCCTCAGACCTTTTGGTAGCTTCATCCCCCCTCTCCTTACACAACCTTTTCAACTCTGCCACAGTGAAGCTTTCAATGTTGCTTAGATTCATCTTCATTGTCCCAAATCGCACATGTGCATAAATATGGGAATAGGAGTGGAATTTCGAAAATTTCGCAAAAAGGGAAAAATGCCCAATTAAAAATAAAGGAGAATTAAAAAAATTAGAAATCTATATTGATGATCATATTAGACAAGGGATTTATTATTTTACACAAACTACTGAGTAGCATTGAAAAATCATGAGTACAGAATCCTACAGCTGAACCCCAGTGTGGGAAACTGGATTATGTGTTAAAGGGGATGAGTACTCACTTCAAATAATATTCCAAATCTTTGTCATGGTGTACCACAAAGACACCAGAAAATATGTGCTTATCCCCCTGGTAGCTTGCCACAAAGCTTAACATAGAGGCACTCAAACAATAATAAATGAACTACAGAACACAAGAAAAATCCTAAACCAATTTATAAAAATAGTATATATTTAAATAAATAAAATGACACTAAACTGACAGAAATCCAATGAGTGGAACCAGAGATATGAGTTTTGTAAGTTTAAATGAAATATAACGCTAAAAATCTCTAAGCTCATCGCCTGGGTGCAGCTCCTTTATGAACGACTGCTAGCCCTGGCGGTGGTGAATGGCAGGGTTTCCGGTACTTTCGCACTTGGACGTGGCACCCGTCAGGGTTGTCCGCTGTCTCCGTTGCTTTTTGACCTCGCTCTGGAGTCGTTGGCCGAGTGGCTTCGCTGGGAACCCTCAATCAGGGGTATCCAGTGGACCCCTGACTTTGAAGATCGTGTCTCGCTATATGCAGATGACATTCTTCTTTATCTCACCTCCCCCCGGAAGTCTCTTAATGTGCTTTTCGATGTTCTTACCTCCTTCGGGAAGAACTCGGTCTTGTTATCAACTGGACCAAGTCCTGCATCTACATTCTGGCTGGGGATCTACCCCCGTTGCCCCGTAGATTTCCGATTCAGGTGGCTGAGACTGGTTTTAGGTACCTGGGGATTCATGTCTCGCTGGACTACGCCGTCCGTTACAAGCGTAACCTTCATGCCCCTCTCCAGCGGCTTAAACTTGACATCTCACGGTGGCGACGACTGCCCCTTTCCCAATTGGGGCGTGCGACTCTCTTTAAGATGATGTCGCTCCCCAGGTTCCTATATGCACTTCAGAACTTCTTTGATCCTATACCTTCGGGTATTTCCGTGAGGTTGAGGGCCTTCAGAGGCAACTGATTTGGGACGGGGGTGCTCGTATCTCCCTACCTAAACTCACTTTGCTGTGGTATGAAGGTGGCATCGCCCTCCCTGACATCAGACGCTACTACTGGGCCTCGCAGCTATGCGCAATTAATCATGTGACTTACGCCCCTGGTCATACTCCTGCCTTTGCAATGGATAAACATCTTCTGCCGGGCGGGAATTTTAACAGGGCACTGTATTCTAAGAAATCATTTGACGCCCTGACCGGCCCCACAAAAAGTGCTGTGCGAGGGTGGCGAGACGCGAATGCTGCTAAGGGGTGGAGTGATAGGTTGACCGGAGTGACAACGTTAAATGATTCTGACCGTTTGGGCAATTTGTGGAGAACGAAAGGATTCGATAAATGGTACATGATTGGTATAAGCAAGGTTGAGGATCTCTGGTCCAGAGGTAGTATTAAGACTTTTGAGGCGCTCAAAATTGAATATGAGCTTGATGACAAGGAACACTTCAGGTACATTCAGGTGCGACATGACTTGACCTCCGTTTTCCCCCCGGGGACGGAGATTCCCCAATCCTCGCCGCTGAAGGACTGTATCCTTGACGGCCATGTGCCGGATAGTACCATATCACTGATTTACAAAAAGCTCATCAATAACAGGGCTGATTTGTTTGAGCACCTCAGGGCATCGTGGATCGCGGACGGCCTAGAACTAGATGACGAGGATTGGCAAACGGCCGTCTCCTCCCCTAAGGAGGTGGCCATACCCGCCCGCCTCCGTTTGGTACAGTTGAAGATCCTCCATCGTGTATATCTAACTGGTACGCGTCTGGTGAGAATGGGTTACACTCTTGATGGGCTATGTAGGCGCGGCTGGATACCTCCGGGTGACTACGCGCTTTATAAAAAAAAAAATAATAATAATAAATAATAATAATAATAATAATGAGTGGTACCTTCCTGCATATCATTTGGGAGTGTCCTGAGGTGGCTGCCTTCTGGTCTAGAGTGCATACGATTATGGAAATAGTCACCGGGGTCTCTCTGTTGCCTGAGGCCAGACAATGCCTTCTTAATGTCTGGGAACCTACGGACTACAACACGACCCAGACTTTTTGGGCGACTCTTGGTAATATGGTGGCCAAGAGGGATATTGCGCAACTCTGGGGTTCCCACAGACCACCTATGATAGCGGCTTGGAAGGAGAACATGGACTGGTGTATGTTCAGAGAAAAGTCGGTTTATGTGGCCCGGGGCCGACCTAAGAAATAGGGTAGAATTTGGTCCCAATGGAACACTTACCGTGGGAATGTCTGCACTCCCCCGCAAGACTACACCATTGATATCTCGCTGACCCCTTAGTTGGCGTTCCAGGCTTAAGTTTGTAATAGTATGTACTGACCGATCTCCTCGCCGCCCTTCATCTCGAGACATATGCTCCATCATAGTATGCTAGTCGGATTCTTCCGCCCTCTCCCTTTGATTCCCTGTAATTGATTATTGCCATGTGTCTGTGTTTTATGTTGTTAGTTCAGTTCATCAAAATTCCAAAACTAAACCTACAATACTTGTCTTTTGATTCTGCGTCATGTACAAGATTATATTGCGGGTCGCTTAACCCCCAAGCAAGGTACAGGGGGGGCCTGATTGTGAGAAGTCATAATGGGGGCCCGCTGGGTTGTAGGCAGACAGGTGTGTATTGTGCATAAATATAATAAAGGTTTAAAAAAAAAAAAGCTCTAAGCTCAAACCACACTGGAGCGGATCAAAGTGAAAATTTCAGGCCGACTAAGATGCCAGGCCAGTCTGATAAAGGGACCAGGTTTGTCCCGATGGAAAAGTTACCTTCGGATTTAGAAGTGTTCGAGAAAAGTGGCATTCGATAAGTGTGGGGTGTTGGGAGGTGTGGTGCAGTGGCCAGGGCAGCTAACTTCGGAGCACAGGGTTCACAGTTCCATCCCTGGCCCTGGCAGCAGCTCAGCTCAGCACCTGGTTAGCAAGGGTAAAGTGCACAAAGATCTAATGCCAACAAAAACAGGTTCAGCAACAGAAGGCAAACATCTGGGGGTGCCAAAGCAGAAGGGAATATTTCCAACAAGCAACCAAATGTCAAAAGGTCAAAGAGACTTAGAGTGCCTAAGAGTATGCAAATCCTGAATGGTCATATCTAGCTGATGTCCAACAAGCAGAACTATCAGATTGTCAATTCATCACTGAGGATGGGCACAAACTGATTACAAGATGAGGCAATGATTCCTGGATAGTTTCCTGATGAAATATTGAACTGAGATTTGAACTGAAATATTGAGGTTGAAGTCAATTTTACTTTGGACATTAGGGCCAAATGCACAAAATAGCGCCTCGCAATTTGCGAAGAGCTATTTTCCATGTATAACAGTGTTTTGACCACTGTTTGCGATTCCCAATGGGGTAGCAAATTGTGACACTCATTAATATTAATCAGCCTCTCACAATTTGCGAGCCCATTGGGAATGCTAGACCTCCCAGAGATGGTGGCCTGCTGTGCTCAGCAGACCACCATGTCTTAGACTGCTTTTTAATAAAGCAGTTTTTTTTAATGCTGCCCGTTTTTCTTAAAGGAAATCAGGATGCACTTTTTTAAAAAAATGAAACATGTTCGGTTCATTTTTTAAGAAGAGGCAGTGGTCCCTGGGACCACTGCCTGCCCTTAGAAAATATTTGGGGACACAGTCACAAAGTGGAAGCGGTCTCCTGGGGACCCCTTTCAGAATGTGACTACATTATCACCCTCTTGAAGAGGGTGGTAATTTGCGAGTGTTTTGCAACTGAATTTGCAGTCACAAACCATTTGTACATTGATTTGCAGACACAAATAGGAAGGGAACGCTCCTTTCCTAATTGCGACTTGCAATTCCTAAATAGCGAGTCGCAAATGAATTGAGACTCACTATTTAGGAATTGTACATGGCCAAGACTGAAATTGCATTCGTAAACGGGTCGCAAACCCGTTTGCGCATGCAATTCTAGGTCGTATATGTTGCCTTAGGTATCCAGTCAAAGACATTAGGTTTCCTTAGGTATCCAGTTGAAGATTTCAGAGTTCCCTTTTATGTATGCAGTCAAAGATAGTAGAATTTCTTCATACTGAGTATGAACTGAAGCAGTTATTTGAACTTTGATCCTTGATTTTGTCCCATAAATTTGGTGCTTAGATTTTTTTAGATTTTTGTAGGAGAAACTTGACAAGAACATTTGCTGAACAATTTTGCATTTAATATTAGTGATTAAGATGCTAATGTTTATAGTTGATTTATTAGTGGGATACAGCACTTCAATCAGACATGCTTCTCCTAAAGTGAAGATGAATCAGACATTCGAAGATGAAGGGCCAGATGTACAACCTTTCCATTTTGCTAATCTCAAACAGGAACGTTTTGTGACTGGCAAAATGGAATGCACAACAGTGTCTGAGAAACTGTTTGAAATTCCGAATGGGGTCGCAAATGACCTGCCTCATTAATATTTATGAGGCAGGACCACTGCCTGCTTGTAAAAAATATTTACCTGACAGTCACAAACAGGAAGGGTTCCCGGGGACCCTTTCCCATTTGAGAGTGACTTACCACCTATTTGAAGTAGGTGGCAATCTGCAAGTGTTTTGCAACCCAAATTGGTTACCGACTCGCAAAATAGAGTTTGTACATTGCACTGACCTATTTAGTGGTCGCAAGTAGGCCTATTTCCTGGTTGTAATCGAAAAAAAAGGTGTACATCTGACCTGAAAAAATTTAATAAGATAACAAGCCTTTCCTTAGAGATAGTCCTGTAAGTAGTTTTAGGGAACATGTTTATTTTAGGTTATTAAATTAATATTCGGAACCTATGGACATACAAAACTGTTACACTTGTAATTTTCTGCCTGCAGCTGTGGCTGAAGGGGTGGCTTGATTAAAGATATGAATCCTGTGTCACAAGATGCATTCCAACCATGCACTCCTTTATAACTTTTCATCAATAATTCAAATAATCTTTTTTCATGATTTTGTATTTCATTTATTGGTAGCGAAGATTTTCGTGTGTAAGTATTTTCATGGATATTTCACTTCATATTCCATAGTTTTATATTACCCAATGCATATAGCTCTTCATCAGGGGACTTCTTTTATATCTTAAAGATTTTGCAGCGTTATCGATGTGCGAGTAAGTTGTGATGATAGTTCTTTCCTCGCTACCGTTGGCGTGCAACGCTCTATTATGGGGTGGCTTATCATCAATGCCCCCCCCCCACTCGCTTAGTCTCTGTCTTAGTAGAATGGTTTATAAATTTGCTTTTGTCAGCAAGATTTTCTTGAACTTCATCTTTTGATCTGTTTTTAGAAAATGTGCCTCTTGTTAGCACCTCATATATTTACTATGAAAGTCCGGAGTCTTTGGCCCTCATTAGGATGGCGGGCGGATTGCCCCCGCCAGGCTGGTGGTAGCCACGCGGCCTGGCTGGGGCAATCCGCCTGCCATCCATTCCGGAATGACCCCCCAGCCATATTAAGATGGTTAGGGGGGTCCGCGGCGGACGGAAAGACCGTCCACCGCTTTTCCGCCCCGGTCACCTTGAGACCCCCCAGCATTTCAAAGTACAACATGGCAGGCACTGCGCGGTGCCTGTCACGTTGTGCTTTGTAATGCACAACATGTGTCTTTAGCATTGCGGCGGGCGGTGCTTTCAGCACCACCGCAATGCTAAAGATACAGGATGCACCCGCCACAGTGGTGAGCGCATCCTAATACCTCCAACGGGACCCCCGCCCTTATGGCGGGCGGTCCCTACACACGACACGATGGCGGGCGGACAATGCCCGCCCGTCATCCTACTGAGCCCCTTTGTTTGAATATATTGAAGTCATCAGGCAAATTATTGGAACCAACAATAGTGTTAATACATTTGCATTTTGATTAAATAAAGTTGAAAATGAGCTAGTGGAAGAGCTCAATCAGCGAAAGGTGAGATTAGTGAAAATTTTGAGGAGGAGAAAAAGGGTTGAATTGGAAAGGGGAGAAACAGGAGTTAGGCGTGAAAAGGTGCATCCAAGACTCAATGTTGATGAAGTCGAGAAGATACAGATGTGAATAATATATGAAAAGAGATGAAATGGCAGAAGTAGTCGATTGGAGCGAGTGAGAGGAAAGCTTTAGGCAAATAATATGATTTTGACAAGACAGGAGACTATCATTAAAAGGATTCATGAGTATGTGGAAGGACAACCTGTCAGCAGCCAGCAAAAGAAAAGAAAACGTGAAGCGGGGACCGCATTTTGTGAATCTGCTAAATGTAATTTCAGGAATGGTATCATTCTTTCTTCAACCTGATTGGTCTAAACTGTGTGACTCTTGCAGTGTTGTAGTGAATGCATAATTTTCACTGCATTTTGTATTATAAAAGAAGACACGTGAGAGGGGCTTTCGGATAATTTTTCCAGATTTTTAGAAGGTGACATTTTGTTGGTCTAAGGTCTGATTTATGTATTGTGTTGAATTATATTTGTTCTTCTGTTTTATATATTGCATTTAAACCAAGCTTTATGATTGTGTATGACAGGTGACTGACTACCCCATGCAAATATTTTTTTCCTTTCTGTAATGCTTTAAATTGTTAATAACCCTTCATGGTTTCCAGTATAATACGTGTCAGTCTTCATTGCAAGCCTAATGTGTTTTACAGGTTAGTCTGAAATGTCACTGGATATTGAGTGAATTTAACTCTTCAGATCCAGACAGGAGCAGCAAAGTCTTGGAAGATTCACACCACTCTCAGTCTGTCAGAAGCACCTGAATTTTACACGAGAGAAAAAAGCTATATCACAAAAGAAATGATAGTTCTCAAATAAAATACATATCAGTATGACATACAGGAGTACCGTTATAAATGCACTTCATAGCATGCATAGAGGGTAATCTTAGACAAACACAGTTTCAAACGTACACACTCTCGTATGCTGTGAAGTTGTAGCAGTCAAATAAACAAAGGCCACTCTAAAGGAATTTACAACACCAGGAGACAGGAACTTATAAAGTTGGAATGTGCCCTACTCACTTCAAAAACAACTTGCAGAGCCGCTGGAAAGATCTAAACACAAAGGTTCCTATAAAGTAATACAAAAGTCAAAACAAAAATGCTGGCACTGAAGCAAGTATCTTGTTTATGGATATGCTTTTTTTGAAAGAGCAAAAGGCAGACCCATTGCCCCTTGCTGCATGCTTTGGTGGGTGGAAGCAAAATGTGAATGACACACCAACAGACCAGTGGTGAAGAGTGCCGAAAGAAAGCCCCTTAAAGTAAGTATTTTATGCATATCATTTTACAAAAATCAAAAGCTCTTTTCGAACGAATGCCAAACCTAAAAAGCTAGGCTCCTGCACTTATTTCTTCTTTCATTGCAACTGAGCCTTGTTAAACGGGTGCCAAAGAGTGAGTCTTTGGTGACTGACAAATGAGCAGTCTGTGGCTTACTTCTTTAATTATAGGCATGAATTAGTGAGGACCCCTGGTATTATGCGAGTCTGCAGCCACGGGGTTTTTCACATAATTAATAATTATCCACATTTGCCACATAATTAATCATCTGCTGCATAATCTACTGAATTTAACAAATTGTCTGTAGCTCAAACAGACCAAAGGTTACTGAAAATGCAGTGATACATATAACCATGCCTTGAAAAGCCCATCGCAAAGGTTGGCTGGTCATCTTTCAGTTTTTCATTACTGAATTTGAGTGATAAACTGGTACTTGTGAGGTGAAAACTTTGTTGAGGGAGTGATTATAATGTGTACAATTGACAAAATAATGAGTATCGAAAAATGTGCTGCATTAAGTAAAACATGCTGTTTCTTGGGGCCAGATGTATGACCATTGAATTGTGCGCCTCGCAAATTGCGACAAATAGCGAGTCGCAATTTGTGAGTCACAAAATTCAAAGTACAACAGTGTCTCAGACTATGTTTGTGAATCC
Source organism: Lissotriton vulgaris (assembly GCF_964263255.1). Classification (NCBI taxonomy): domain Eukaryota; kingdom Metazoa; phylum Chordata; class Amphibia; order Caudata; family Salamandridae; genus Lissotriton; species Lissotriton vulgaris. The sequence continues at coordinate 155,943,425 of NC_141695.1, read as the reverse complement.
CAATGGAGTCGCAAATTGCATGCCTCATGAATATTAAAGAGGATGTCGCAATTTGCGACCCCATTGGGAATGGCTAGCACTCCTAGGGATGGTGGTCTGCTGGTGTCAGCAGACCACCATGTCTGGGACTGCTTTGTCAATAAAGCAGTTTTTTTTCAATGCAGCCCGTTTTCCTTACAGGAAAATGGTCTGCATTTAAAAAATAAAAATGAAACTTTGCAGTTTCATTTTTTAACCCCTACGATGCTCATGGCGGAGCATTTCCATCATGATCATCGGTTGGGCTGTGCTCATGACTGAACCGCTCAACCCACATTTCTGGAAACTAGACACCCAGGGGAGTCCAGCAAGGTATGGCTTGTGTGGTTCCCCCAACATTCTCCTACCCAGAATCCAGTGCAAACCTAAAATTTCGCTGCAAAAATCACTTTTTTCTCACATTTCTGTGGGAAAATTCTAGAATCCTCGTGGATCCACAAATGTCCTCCCACCCAGCATTCCCCCAGGTCTCCTGATGAAAAGAACTTTCCAGACATATATGGGTTAGGTAGGTTTTCCTAGATGGCTGCCAGGCGCAGGCCAAAAACTCATGGGACCCCCCTTGCAAAACCAGGTTGGTTTGTGATAAGTAATTTTTATGTCGCCTCAATAGATTTTGGGCCCTTGCCTGTCGCCGGTCCTTGACCCACCCACGCAAGTGAGGTACCATATGTTTCGGGAGACATGGGGGAACGCTGGGTGGGAGGAAGTTTGTGGATCAACGCAGATTTCAGAACTTTCCCACACAGAATGTTGAGAATTCTTTTTTTTCAGCGAAATTTGAGGTTTGCAGGGGACTCTGGGTAGGAGAATGATGGGGCAAGTGAGATACCATTTTTATCGGGAGACCTAGGGTACTTTGGGGAACGCGGGGTGGGAAGAAATTTGCAGGTCCACGCAAATTCCAGACCTTTGCACCACAGAAATGTTTTTTTGACAATTCTTTAGGTTTGCAAGGGATTTTGGTTAACAGAACCTGGTGAGAGGCAGTCAAGTCACCCCATCCTAGATTCCCATGTGTGTCTAGTTTTCAGAAATGTATAGGTTTGCTAGGTTTCCCTAGGTTCCGACAGAGCTATAGTTAAAAAACTACAGCTAGGCACTTTGCCAAAAAAGGGTCATTTTTCACCGTGAAATTGAGGTGTGTCCACATAGCATTTTGCGCCTTTTCTTGTTGCGGGCACTAGGCCGACCCACACAAGTGAGGTACCATTTTTCTCTGAAGACTTTGGGGAATGCGGGGTGGATGGAAATTTGTGGATCCACGCAGATTCCAGAACTTTCCACCATAGAAATGTGAAGAAAAGTTAGTTTTTATGACAATTTTGTAGGTTTGCAAGGGATTCTGGGTAACAGAACCTGGTGAGAGACAGTTAAGTCACCCCATCCTGGATTTCCCTGGGCGTCTAGTTTTCAAAAATGTATAGGTTTTCTAGGGTTCCCCAGGTGCCGGCAGAGTTATGGTTCCAAAACTACAGCTAGGCACTTTGCCAAAAAAGGGTCAATTTTCACTGCGAAATTGAGATGAGTCCACGTTGCGTTTTGCACCAATTCCTGCTGCGGGCACTAGGACGACCCACACAAGTGAGGTACCATTTTTCTCAGAATACTTTGGGGAATGCGTTGTGGAGTGGTGTCTCACTGGTGTGGAGTGGTGTGGCTCACTGGTTAGAGGCGGCAGACCCGGGAGTAGAGGACGGCCAGGGACCAGGGTTCAATTCCCGACGTGGCTGGGTCGTGGACCAGGGTCAGCGGACTCGATAATTCTCACCTTGGTGCCTACTCTAACCAGAGATCACACTCTGCAACTCTGGGCATTAGCTTGCCTCATCTCCACAATGGCCTACCACATACGCCGGGATGCCTGGTTTCACCTTGGAGATACCCAGTAGGGACCATCTCACAGGGAAAGCCAGGACGGGTTCCCCAACGGTCTATTGCGCAGAGATACTCCTTCATGAGTCGATTCTAGCTCGTTAGAAACCCACAAATTTAAAACAATGCGGGCTGGGTAGAAATCTGTGGATCCACTCAGATTCCAGAACTTTTCACCACATTAATGTGAGGAAAATGTGTTTTTTTTTTACAATTTATGAGGTTTGCAAGGAATTCTGGGTAGCAGAACCTGGTGAGAGGCAGTCAAGTCACCCCATCCTGGATTCCCCTTGATGTCTAGTTTATAAAAATGCATAGGTTTGCTAGGGTTCCTTAGGTGCCGGCGGAGCTATGATTAAAAAACTACAGCTAGGCACTTTGCCAAAAAAGGGTAATTTTTTGCTGCGAAATTGAGGTGAGTCCACGTTGCATTTTGTGCCGTTTCCTGTTGCAGGCACTAGGCCGACCCATACAAGTGATGTACCATTTTTCGCCTAAGACTATGGAGATCGCCAGGTGTGTGGACATTTGTGGTTCCACACAGATTCCAGAACTTTCCATCACAGAAATGTGAGGAAAAGTTGTTTTTTTGGACAATATTTTAGGTTTGCAGGGGATTATGGGTAACAGAACGAGGTGAAAACCAGTCAAGTCACCCCATCCTGAATTTCCCTAGGTGTCTAGTTTTCATAAAGGCATAGGTTTGCTAGGTTTTCCTATGTGCCGGCAGAGCTAGGGTTCAAAAACTACAGCTAGGCACTTTTCCAAAAAAGGGTATTTTTTCACTGTGAAATTGGGGTGTGTCTACGTTGCGTTTTGCACTGTTTCCTGTCGGGGGCACTAGGTCTACCCACACAAGTGAGGTACCATTTTTCTCTGAGGACTTTGGGGGAATGCGAGGTTGGTGGAAATTGGTAGATCCATGCAGATTCCAGAATTTTCCACCACAGAAATGTGAGGAAAATGTGTTTTTTATTATCATTTTTTCGGTTTGCAAGGGGTTCTGGGTAACAGAACCCAGTGAAAGACAGTCAAGTAACTCCATCCTAGATTCCCCTGTTTGTCTAGTTTGCATAAATGTATAGGTTTGATAGGTTTCCCCAGATGACGGCAAAGCTATGGTTCAAAAACTAGAGCTAGGCACTTTGCCAAAAAGGGGTCATTTTTCACTGCGAAATTGAGGTGAGTCCATGTTGCGCTTTGCGCCGTTTCCTGTTGCGGGCACTAGGCTGACCCACACAAGTGAGGTACCATTTTTAACTCAGAAGACTTTGGGGAACGCGGGTTGGGTAGAAATTTGTGGATCCACGTAGATTCCAGAGCTTTCATCCACATAAATGTGAGGAAAATGTGTTTTTTTAAAACAATTTTTTAGGTTTGCAAGGGATTCTGGGTAACAGAACCTGGTGTGAGGCAGTCAAGTCACCCCGTCCTGGATTTCCCTGGGTATATAGTTTTAAAAAATGTATAGGTTTGCTAAGTTTCCCTAGGTGCCGGCAGAGCTAGGGTTAAAAAACTACAGCTAGGCACTTTGCCAAATAAGGGTCATTTTTCACAACAAAATTGAGGTGTGTCCACATTGTGTTTTACGCCATTTCCTGTTGCAGGCGCTAGGCCGACCCACACAAGTGAGGTACCATTTCTCTCGGAAGACTATAGAGAATGTGGGGAGTGTAGAAATGTGTGGATCTACGCAGATTCCCGAACTTTCCATCACAGAAATGTGAGGAAAATGTGGGGTTTTTTGACAATTCTTTAGGTTTGCAAGGGATTCTGGGTAACAGAACGTGGTGAAAACCAGTCAAGTCACCGCATCCTAGATTTCAAAGGGTGTCTAGTTTTCATAAATGTGTAGGTTTGCTAGGTTTCCCTATGTGCCGGCAGAGCTAGGGTTTGAAAACTACAGCTAGGCACTTTGCCAAAAAAGGGTCATTTTTCATTGCAGAATTGAGGTGTGTCCACGTTGCCTTTTGCACCATTTCCTGTTGCGGGCACTAGGCCGACCCACACAAGTGAGGTACCATTGTTCCTCTGAAGACTTTGGGGAACGTCGTATGGGTTGAAATATGTGGATCCACGAAGATTCCAGAACTTTCCACCACATAAATTTGAGGAAAATGTGTTTTTTTTAACAATTTCTTAGGTTTGCAAGGGATTCTGGGTAACAGAACTTGATGGGAGCCGGTCAAGTCACCTCATTCTAGATTTCCCTGGTTGTCTAGTTTTCAAAAATGTATAGGTTTGCTAGGTTTACTGTTGTGGTTACTATCCCTTTAATAGAACTTCACCAACTCTACCTTCCTTACATCATTATCAGAATGTTATGTTTTCTCCTGAAGTGCAGTTGCTGTGATCTCCTGTTGATGGTTGTACCATTAAAGCTCCTTCTACAACTCAACTTGTTTCAGAGCTTTTATCACTGGCGACGAGGGTCAAGGCTTGATTGGGGACAAGCACCTACAACCATCAACTCCCCTACCTTTGGAATTTCGTTTTGGACTTGGATTTTTGAAATTTTTGTTTTTTCTGGCTATTGGATTACATTGGACACAATATATTTATTTTGGACTTGGTTTCTATCATCTGGATCATTATTCTACAGACTTACTTTATTGCCTTTCATGGATTGGATTGTATTTTTCATTTTCTGAGACCTTGTACACTGAATTGGCTGACTGTCTATCCCATCGTTTTTTTTTTGGACTGCACCTGAAACCACGTTATTTTTACTCTACATTGAGAGGCTTTGCAGTGCCTTCTTGCTGATTTCGGCCTCAACGCAGAACATACAAAATTATTCAAAACAGGTACAGTCACTGGTATTGCCTTCTTCTCGAGGCTTACCGTTACCTTGTTGTTATTTGAATTGCATCGCGTGTGCCATCGCGTGTGCCAGCTTCGCATGTGTCATTGCGCGAGTGCCGTCAGTCTTCTCATTTTCTTCCTCACTCCGGCAGCCTGAGGTGAGCGTGTGCCATTGCGCGAGTGCCGCCTGTCTTCTCTTCGCTCCGGCAGCTTCATCTGAACTTTGACTTTCTGACGTCTGACGTCCTACGCGTGACGTCATCACGCAGCGGCCATTTTGGATTTCCCTGGCAACCACGCCGATGCGCACGGCAGCGCATATTATTTACCTTCACAACGGATTTAACTACGCCGATGCACATGGCAGCGGATTTTAACCATTTAATCCTCAGATGACCACGCTGATGCACGTAGCAACGCAACACACCAAAACAAACTTCGTTTTGCCTCTTCTCATCGTTGATGTGCACAACAGCACATTCTCTCCCTTATTATTTAGTCATCTTTGATGTGCGCAGCTGTGCTACTCATAATTCTAGGTTTGGTCTATCTATTATTCTGCACAATCTTACATCAATTTATTGTATTGTTTTCACCTTACAGAATTTGGATATTTTATAGACTTTTATCATAGTTCATTATTTTTTTTTCTTCCTCATCTAAGTCATAATACTTTACACTGTAATTGTACAAAGGCTTCCTGTATTTTGGTTTATTTTCATAATGGCTACTACATCTAGCATGTCACAGCCACCTCCTTTTCTTTCAGAGGAAGGTAAAACTATTCTTCCTTGGAAGAGATGGAGGAACTTGTTTGATTCTTATTTGGTTGCTATTGGGGGAGAGAAATTTTCTGCAGTCAGAAAACAAGCTATCTTGTTACACAATTTGGGAGTTGAAGGTAGACATACCTATGATAGTATGGACAGTATACCTGTAGGTGGAGCTGATGGTGAACCTGCAGATGTTTTTGAAATGTCTATGACTATGTTAGAACAGTATTTTGGTCCAAGGATAAATGTTGTTTTGGAACGACATAGATTTTTTACTCGTGTTCAAGGTTCTCGTGAACGTGTTGGAACTTATGTTGCTGCTTTGAAGACTCTTTCACGCACTTGTGATTTTGGCGATCTATCTGAGTCTCTTGTTAGAGATCAACTGGTTCGTTGCACGAACAGTTCTAGGGTTCAAGAGAAATTATTGTCCAAAAATCATTCATTGAAAGAGGCAGTAGCTATTGTAGAGGGTATGGAGAACACCTCTACGTGGGTCAAAGAAATTAGAAAGAATAAAGAAGATGAAAGTCAAACTGTTAGTGATAATAAGAAGAAAACTCCAGACTCAGTACACATGTTAGGAGAAAATGAATTCAGTGAATGTCAAGAAGAAGTGGCTAAAGTCAGTGCCGCTTCTAAAAGTAAACCTTCTCAAATGAACTCTTTTTCGCAAAAGAATTCTTCTGAGAATCGCCCTTCTTCCTCCAAGGAATCCATTATTCCTAAGGAACGTGATTCTCGTCAACAACGTTCTTTCACCAACCAAAAAATGCGTTGTTTTAGGTGTGGGAGTTTCTTTCATACTTCCAATTTTCCTCAATGTTTTGCTAAAGACAGTATTTGTAATAATTGTGGTATCAAAGGGCACTATGCACGTGTGTGCAGGTCTGGTAAAAAGAGGGAAACCAATGAACCTGTTTCTGATATTATACGCACAGTTTTAGTTTCTAGTGTTACTGAAGGGATGGTTGACACAGAGCACATTTTCATGCCATTTTGTGAGATAGGGATTGACAAGTTTGTATTCAAACTTATGGCTGACTCTGGATCTCATTTTACCTTAATTGGGAACAAAATTTGGGATGAGGTGGTTGGTTTAGAAAATGTTAAACTCTTACCTTCTGAAATCTCTCCTATGAGTTATACCAAGTCAAAGATAGAGATACTAGGTTATACTGTAGCTAACATTTCTTTCAGAGGTAGAAGTATTTTTGGTAAGGTTTATGTTGCTGTCAGAGGTGACAACCTTCTTGGATGGCGACATCAACATGATTTGGGAATTATCCTTAATCCAGGAGCTGAAGACCCAAAAGACCAAGTCATGTTAAAGGAAGATTTTCTTGTTATGTTATGTTATGTTATGTTAAAATGGGACTTTTATAGCGCAACGGCTACTCCAAAGGAGTGTCCCGGCGCTTTGAGCTCCAGACCATGGAAAAGAGCAAGAAACATAACAATAACAGAAAAAGGGGCATACGGAGGGGAAAAATTATCCAGCAAACAACCAAGTTTTCAAGTCTTTCCTGAAGACAAGCAGATTAGAAGTGTTTCGCAGGGACAACGGTAGCGAGTTCCATAGCTGAGGAGCAAGGAAGCTAAAAGACCGGCCGCCTAGTCGAGCCTTTTTAATGCGTGGTACCCGAGCCAAGGCCAAGGTTTCTGACCTGAGGGATCGTGCAGGTCGATAGAAGTCCAGCCTCCTCTGAAGATACTTGGCACCAGTGCCATGTAAGGCCTTATGGGCAAGAGTCATGGTCTTAAACAATATCCATTTCCGCACCGGAAGCCAGTGGAGGGATACAAGAAGATTAGAGGCACTAGTGCGACGATGAAGGCCAAAAATGGCACGCGCAGCAGCGTTCTGGGTGATCTGCAGACGTTGGAGGAGATATTCAGGCAGGCCCAGATATAGAACATTGGCATAGTCCAATCTGGACCCTATAAGAGCCTGAACAGTGATCCTCCGATGTTGCTCCGATGTTGCTCTTGCTGCTTCCCTTCCTGTTTCTCTTTCTTCTCAAGTAGATTTTGTGTCTGGGTCTGAGAAATATTTTGCTGATTATCCGAAAGTTTTCGCAGATACCTTGGGGTGTCTAAAAGGTTTTGAACACAGAATCATTCTCAAGAAATCTGCCAAACCATGTGTGCACAAGGTGAGAAAGGTACCTAACATGATGCTTGAGCCGCTTAAGCATGAAATTGAAAGATTGTTGAATTTAGGGGTGATCGAAGAGATCGAATCATCTGAATGGTTGAGTCCAGTGGTTCTAGCACCCAAAGATGGTGGAAAGTCAATTAGGATGTGTGTGGACTTGCGCGGATTGAATGAGTGGATCTGGGTAGATCGACAGCCATTGCCCAACATAGCTGAGAGCATTAGTACCTTGAAAGGTGCGAAGGTGTTTAGTGTACTCGATCTCTCTTCAGCTTACCATCAAATCGTATTACATAAAGATTGCAGACATTTAACATCTTTTGTCACGCCATTGGGTGCTTATCAGTTTTTACGAATGCCATTTGGCTTAGCTTCGGCTGCTGCGTGTTTTCAAAGAGTAATGAAGATGGTCTTGGGTTGTCTTTCAAATGTCATGTTCTTTCAAGACGATATTTTAATTTATGGAGTGGATGAGGGTGAACATGACAAGGTTTTAAGATCTGTTTTGAGCAAGTTGGATGAGAGTGGACTTACTGTAAAGAAGGAAAAGTGTTGCATTGGTTTAAAATCTGTTACATATTTAGGACATGTTATTTCTGGGAATGGAATCCAGCCCAAATTGGAGTTAGCTGAGAGCATTGTAGGAGCACCGACTCCTGTGGATAAAGATCAGGTCAAGTCATTTTTAGGCATGGCGGAATTTTATTCCAAGTTTGTCAAAGGTTTTGCCAGTCTTGTCGAACCCATTAGGTCTCTCTTAAAGAAGGGTGTACATTTTTCTTGGTCTGCTGATTGTGAAAGGGCTTTTGAGTTGGTAAAAAAAGAGATTGGTAAAATACCAACTCTGGGTCATTTTGACTCAAAACTCAAAACCATTCTCACAACTGATGCCAGCCTTAAAGGTTTAGGTGCTGTACTTTCACAAGTTGTGAATGGTGAAGAGGTTGTTGTTGCTTTCGCTTCAAGGTCCTTAAGAGAAGCTGAAATTAATTATTCTTGTATTGAGAGAGAAGCGTTAGCAGTATTTTGGTCAGTGCTTCACTTTAAATTTTATTTGTGGGGGATTCCATTTGTTGTAAAATCTGATCATCGTCCCCTGGTTCAAATTTTTTCGTGTCATCAAAGTGATCATATGACACCTAGGTTGAAAAGATGGAGTGAAGGGCTGCAAGAATTCAATTTTAAAGTACAGTACATTTCCGGATTGAACAATAAACCTGCTGATTGTCTTTCTCATCTTCCTATTGAAAGGGATTGTGTCACAGAAGGTGTTTGTGTAAATTGGGTTTTGGAGTCTAGCATTTCCAAGGAGGAATGGTCACAGAGGGTTGCAGATGATGCAATTGCTTAAAAATGTTATTAGAGATGGTTGGCCAAATTATGATGCCCTTGACAGTATTTTGAAGCCTTTTTGGACGGTAAGGGATGACTTAACTTTCATTCAAGACAATTTGATGAGAGGTGACAGAGTGGTACCTCCAGTTGATTTGAGAGAGAGAGTCATTAACCTAGCTCATGAAGGGCATCTGGGTAGAAATCTCACAAAGGCTCGTATTAGAGAAAGGTATTGGTGGCCCGGCATGGATCGCATGGTGGAGACTGTTGTCAAGGATTCTCATTTGTGTGCTGTCAATGATAAATCTCGCATCACTAGCCAATCTCCTCTGTCACCTGTTGAGGTTCCTGTTGCTGTATGGACTAAATTGGGCCTGGACATTGCAGGTCCGTTTGAGCTTATGCCCTCGCATGAAGGATTTTTTGTATTATTAGTTGATTATACTTCTAAATGGGTTGTTTCCAAATGCTTGAGTGTTGTTAATTCTAGGACTGGAATTGAATTTTTGAAGGAGGTATTTGTGTCAGAGGGTGTTCCGAAATTTCTGCTCACTGACAATGGAGTGCAATTCACCTCCAGAGAGATGGATGATTTTCTAAAAAGCCTGGGCATTATTCATCAGAAACCAGCTCTTTACTCTCCACAAGCTAATGGTCTCACGGAGAGGATGAATAGAGTTGTGAAAAGTTGTGCGCAGAGAGCTTTGGAATCCAAAGTCTCTTTTAGCAGTGTCTTGAGGGAAACGTGGTGGGCACACTACACGACCCCCAACGCTATCATGCAAAGATCTCCTTTTGAGGCTTTGAGGGGTAGGTTAGCTTGTTCTAAACTCAATCCTATTTGGCTTCCTGAGAAGAGTCGTGATGACAGTGTTAAGAGAGAAGTGAGAAGGAAGGAAATGTTGACAAACTATCAGCAGAAATATAAACAACGTTATGATGCTAAGATGGTTGTCAAACTTAGGAAATGGAATGTTGGTGACTGTGTTATGGTGAAAAAACCCAAGTGTGGTCATAAAGGTGTTTCAAATTTCACTGGTCCTTTCACCATTGTTTCCATCAGGAAAAATGTTGTCACATTGGACAATGGTTGCACTTGGAATATGTCAAAATTAGCCAGGTGCGATGGTGTTAGGAATTATTCCAATAGCAGTTCCAGTTCCTCTTGTAGTCCTCGTATTACTCCTTCTTTTTATTATCAGAGAATTGTTCCTAGGAGGTCTATACACCTTCCTCGGCAGTTCAATGATTATGTAATGTCTTAACCTTTAACTTATTCCTTGTTCTTGATTTTTATGAAGTGTTTTTATTTTATTTTCTGTTCTTTCTTTTATATTGGTAAGGGGGTGTGTTGTGGTTACTATCCCTTTAATAGAACTTCCCCAACTCTACCTTCCTTACATCATTATCAGAATGTTATGTTTTCTCCTGAAGAGCAGTTGCTGTGATCTCCTGTTGATGGTTGTACCATTAAAGCTCCTTCTACAACTCAACTTGTTTCAGAGCTTTTATCATTTACCCAGGTGCCTGCAGAGCTAGGGTTCAAAAACTACAGCTAGGCACTTTGCCAAAAATGTGTAATTTTTCACTGGGAAATTGGGGTGTGTCCACATTGCGTTTTGTGCCATTTCCTGTCGCGGGCACTAGGCCTAACCACACAAGTGAGGGACCATTTTTCTCTGAAGACTTTGGTGAACGCGGGGTAGGTAGAAATTTGTGGATCCATGCCGATGCCAGGACTGAGGAAACTGTGTTTTTTTTATTTAGGTTTGCAAGGGATTCTGGGTAACAGAACCTGGTGAAAACCAGTCAAGTCACCACATCCTAGATTTCTCTGGGTGTCTAGTTTTGAAAAATGTGTAGGTTTGCTAGGTTTGCCTAGGTGCCGGCAGAGCTAGGGTTCGAAAACTACAGCTAGGCACTTTGCCAAAAAAGGGGTATGTCCTGTCGGGGGCACTAGGTCTCCCCACACAAGTGAGGTACCATTTTTCTCTGAGGACTTTTGGGGAATGCGGGGTTGGTGGAAATGGGTGGATCCATGCAAATTCCAGAACCAGAACTTTCCACCACATAAATGTGAGGAAAATGTGTTTTGTTGGACACAATGTTAGGTTTGCAAGGGATTCTAGGTAGCAGAACCTGGTGAAAGGCAGTCAAGTTACCCCTTCCTGGATTTCCCTGGGTGTCTAGTTTTCAAAAATGTATAGGTTTGCAAGGTTTCCCTAGGTGCCGGCAGAGCTAGGATTCAAAAACTACAGCTAGGCACTTTGCAAAAAAAGGGTAATTTTTCAATGTGAAAATGTGATGTGTTCACGTTGGGTTTTGAGACGTCCTGTCATGGGCATTTTTTTATACAACACAATTCGGACAGTGGACCACTCTTATTTTCTCAAAGCACCAACCCACATATCACCAAAATGTATATATAGTTTTCAATAAGATCGCGTGCAATTCTCAAATGCTCCCTGTCCTGAAAGCATATCCCAAAACTTTGGAAAGAAAGTCAATGTTTTTTGTCAAAGTTGAAAAAGCACCGCTTCAGAAATAAATCTCCACCAGACATGGGAGATAAATAAGTCGTTGAACTGTCCAATTATAAAGACGCTGAATCGTGATTGAAAAAAGTTCAAAGTTCTTTTAATAATCCATTTTTAGAAACCAGCCAACGCGTTTCGTTTTGTCAAGCAGAACTTCTTCAGGGCTGTTAATCATAAGAAAGGGTGTTATTCTGTATTTTATGAATATGTTATGTGCGGGATGTTTCCTACAGCTGGTATTTCAGATGGCTGTAATACAAAATTACGCTGATGCTTGTGATTGCGAAATGAAATCTAATCATCTTAAATGAAATATTGTCAGCAAATATGAGATTAGCTAAATGGCATCCTTTACAATAACATTGTCCTAACGACTGGTTGACAATTAAGGTACATAAAGAAAATGAAAGGAATCGAATATGCGGCATTCAAACTAGGAAGAAAATGTCAAATAATGCTTTTATGTATTTAAATGCTGCATTTTTAGACACAAGTATGTTTTATGTGGGCACTGTTTTGGTGTGTTTTCTTATATTTATTGATCAATGTATGTGCACATGTTGTGTTTTGTTGCACTTATTCTGTTTTTTTGTATGTTCCCCTTTCTTATGATTTACAGCCCTGAAGAAGTTCTGCTTGACAGAACGAAACGCGTTGGCTGGTTTCTAAAAATGGATTATTAAAAGAACTTTGAACTTTTTGCAATCACGATTCAGCGTCTTTATAATTGGACAGTTCAACGACTTATTTATCTCCCATGTCTGGTGGAGATTTATTTCCGAAGCGGTGCTTTTTCAACTTTGACAAAAAACATAGTCCTGTCATGGGCACTTAGGGTAATTCAGATTTGTAAAGCAACTGTTATTACCTAATGAATTTTGATACATTTCTGCCTTCCAAATTAAAGACATTGTGTAACAAAGAAGTCATTTTGAAAAATGACCGATAATTCTCATGCTAGTATGAGTATTCCCAATTTCGGAAATTTGCTAAAATCTACTGTTTCTAAACTCTATATTTTGTTCCCATTTGAGAAATACATAGGTGTCTTTCATACCAATTTTTCCATCTGTACATTTTCCCACAATAATTGCGATATACCCGGTACATAATAAAAAGCCAAAGCTACATGAGCCCCCTCGCGGCCATCGCACGCCAGCACAACCTCAACATAATCTCCTACGCCGACGACACCCAGCTGATCCTCTCCCTGACCAACGACCCCGCCGCCGCCAGAGCCAACCTGCACGAAGGGATGAAAGAGGTAGCCGAGTGGATGATGACCAGCCGCCTGAAACTGAACTCGGACAAGACGGAGGTCCTCATCCTGGGCTCCTCACCCTCCGCCTGGGACGACTCCTGGTGGCCTCCCGCCCTGGGCACCGCACCCAAACCGACAGACCATGCACGCAACCTGGGCTTCATCCTGGACTCCTCCCTCTCCATGACCAGGCAAGTCAACAACCTCTCCTCGGCGTGCTTCAACATCCTACGCATGCTACGGAAGATCTTCTGGTGGATCCCCACCGAGACCAGGAAGACCGTCACCCAGGCCCTCGTCACCAGCCGACTGGACTACGGCAACGCCCTCCACGCCGGCACCCCCGCCAAGCTCCAGAAGAGACTCCAGCCGATCCAGAACGCCTCAGCCAGACTCATCCTCGACATCCCACGAACCAGCCACATCTCCGGACATCTGAGAGACCTTCACTGGCTCCCCGTCAACAAAAGAATCACCTTCCGCCTCCTCACCCACGCACACAAAGCCCTACACGACCAAGGCCCGAGCTACCTCAACAGCCGAGTCAACTTCTACGCTCCCAAACGCCACCTCCGATCAGCCAACCACGCCCTCGCCGCCGTCCCCCGCATCCGAAGAGTGACTACAGGAGGAAGGTCCTTCTCCTACCTGGCCGCCAAGACCTGGAACTCCCTCCCAACCGACCTGCGCCTGACCCAAGACCACCTCTCCTTCAGGAAGAAGCTGAAGACCTGGCTGTTCGAGCAGTAGCGGCACCCCCCCCACCCCCAGCGCCTTGAGACCCTACGGGTATGTAGCGCGCTCTATAAATGTCACTGATTGATTGATTGATTGCTGCTCAGTTTTTGGCTGTGGGTGTGTCGGGTTCTTGATGACCCTACAAGTCCTATATATCCTCGCAACCAGTAAGGTCCAGTGGATGTAACAGTATATTGCTTTCAAACAGCTGTCATAATTAGAAGAGGTTACAGGTGAAAACGTTGACACAAAAGACTGTTTTTTAAAATAATTTTCAATTTTTCCTATATTTAACTGTTGGTTTCTATAAAGAAAGCTTGATGGATCCACACCAATGACCCCATGCTAAATTCAGAATTTTGTCTCCTTCTTTATTTAAAATGTATAGCTTTAGAGGATCCATTATTGGTTTCATACCCATTTCTACCATTAACTGGAAGGAGGTTGAAAGCACAAAAAAAGCAAAAATAGACCATATCCCAGAAAAATGCCAAAACTGTGTAAAAAATGTTGGTTTTCTGACAAAAGTCTGTCATTCCCTAAAAGCTGGGGAAATTGTGATTTCAGCCCCACAAGCTCTTTTTTGATACCATTTGCAGGCAAAACCCAGACGCTTTCATTTGCTGCACTTTTGTCACAGTCCCCCCCCATCAAAAAAAAATTGCTGTACTTTGGCTAATTCCTGGGACCCCTCCAGAGGACTCCACAAACCATGGGTACCTTTAGAAACCCCATGATGTTTGAAGACAAGGACGCAAATTTGGTGTGGATACCTTATGTGGTCAAAAAGTTACAGGAGCGTAAGCACGCACTACCCCAAATAGCCAAAAAAAGGCTTAGCATAGGGGGGAAAAAAGGCCTAGCAACGCAGGGGTTGAGGGCAGGTAGTGGTCCCTGGGACCACTGACTGCTCCTAAAAATTATTTGCTTGCCCATTCACAAAGGGGGAAGGGTTCCACTTTCCGTTTGCGAGTGTCTTCAGAAAACAATCATACATAGGTTTGCACGCCCCTTCCTAATAGCGAGTCGCTAACCCTATTTTGCGAGTCTCTAAAAGATTAGCAACTCACAAAATAGGGTTAGTACATTTTTTGAGGTCACAAACGGGCCACATTCCCCTTTGCGACCACAAAAAACGGTCGCACATCTGGCCAATGGTGCATAATTTAGTAAGCCCTTCCGCATAATTTGGTGCTCCAGGGCCACATATTTCCAGTGGCCCTGGCAGTGTTTGAAGTGGGCGGGGACGGAAGGGCACGGCGTGCCCCTACTTCCAAAAATTATGCTAGTCCGTTCCCCTACTTCTTGTTTTTGAAAGAGCGTACCTGGACTGTAGGAATAGGCATACTTTAAAATGACACCTTTTTTTCCACTCAACGTGAATATTGACGAAGGCCTCTGCAGGGCGCCCGACCTTCTCCCCTTCCCCGCTGTGTGTAGAGGCCTGCAAAGTGAGACTGAAAGGGCCATCAGTGTAGCATAGCACGAGCGGCTACCTCTGATGGCCCTGCTGCCATGAGCCCGTGATTCACACCTCATTTGTGAGGACTCTGCCTGCCCGCCCCCACTGTGGCCTGTGACAATGGTCACATCAGAAATCTTTGGTGTCAAGCAGACTGATGGACGCCACCTGGGGGACTTAGTGACTTGCTATAAATCTGCTCTCCAGCCAGCCACTGAAAAGCTGACCCAGCCCCAATAGCCTCTCCTGGAAATTACTCTCCATGCCTGCCCAGAGGTCCCCGACCCCTCCTTTACAGCTCCGCCCTTTTCTCTGAACCAGGGCCTGCACGAGGAGCCTGGGCTGCCTCTGAACTCCACAAACATCAAGTAAGTGGGGGGAATAAAATGCCTCTTGCATTTTGTTTAATAAACAGAAAATGTCAATTTTCTTATCTGCTGTTTTTTTATGTACTTTTTTTTCAATGTGTAGTGCCCTGAACAGAAGCCAGTGCTGTTGGCGGCACCAACCATGTCAGGCTCACTGCGGGCATTTAAAATTCATACATGTCAAAAGGCCCGATTTGGGCGGGAGACGCTCAACCTTTAAAGCAAAAACCAGCTTTATTTCTGCAGCCTGCGGCCTCTGCTTTTGCAGAAGTCAACGGGGAAAATTCATTCTTCCGTTTATTTTAAACAAATCTCCCTCTTTACTCTTTGCTCCACCGAAGGGCATCTATCCCGATCTGCCACTGCTCTCTGTGCTGCTGGTAGGGGCCCGGCACTGCTGTCCCTGCCTATCTCAATCCAGATGTGCAGCTTAATCTGCAATTACAGTACATAGGTTCTGCTGATGCCCTTCAAGTCTTTTTTATGCCCTCGCCCTATGTGCCCCCTGGGCAGTTTGCAGTCTATGGATGAAATGACAGGAAGTGAGGTTGGTGAGGGAGGGCTGGATCTGGGTATACTAGAAGCATGGTAATGAGAAATACCTGGAAGTGAGGGGGAGCTAGGGGAGGGCAGGAAGTGGGTATGCTAGAAGCAGGGTAATGAGTGATGCCAGGAAGTGAGGGGGAGCGAGGGGAGGCAGGATGTGGGTATGCTAGAAGCAGGGTAATGAGTGATGCCAGGAAGTGAGGGGGAGCGAGGGGAGGCCAAGATGTGGGTATGCTAGAAGCAGGGTAATGAGTGATGCCAGGAAGTGAGGGGGAGCGAGGGGAGGCCAGGATGTGGGTATGCTAGAAGCAGGGTAATTAGTGATGCCAGGTAGTGAGGGGGAGCGAGGGGAGGCCAGGATGTGGGTATGCTAGAAGCAGGGTAATGAGTGATGCCTGGAAGTGAGGGGGAGCGAGGGGAGGCAAGGATGTGGGTATGCTAGAAGCATGGTAATGAGTGATGCCAGGAAGTGATGGGGAGCAAGGGGAGGGCAGGATGTGAGTATGCTAGAAGCAGGGTAATGAGTGATGCCAGGAAGTGAGGGGGAGCGAGGGGAGGCCAAGATGTGGGTATGCTAGAAGCAGGGTAATGAGGGATGCCAGGAAGTGAGGGGGAGCGAGGGAAGGGCAGGATGTGAGTATGCTAGAAGCAGGGTAATGAGTGATGTCAGGAAGTGAGGGGGAGCGAGGGGAGGCCAGGATGTGGGTATGCTAGAAGCAGGGTAATGAGTGATGCCAGGAAGTGAAGGGGAGCGAGGGAAGGCCGGGATGTGGATATGTTAGAACAAGTTTAATGAGTGTTGCCTGGAAGTGAGGGGGAGCGAGGGGCGGCCAGGATGTGGGTATGCTAGAAACAGGGTAATGAGCATTGCCAGGAAGTGAGGGTGGCGAGGGAGGGCTGGGACTGGGTGTGCTAGAAGCAGGGTAATGATATGCTAGGAAGTGAGGGGTAGCGAGGGGAGTGCTGGGTGTAGGTATGCTAGAAGCAGGGTAATTCCAGAGAGCATGGGTGGTGAGGAAGGGTTTGATGTGGGGACGCTAGAGGCAGGGTAATGAGCGATGTGATGGTGAACAATTGGGTATGCTAGAAGCAAGGTAATGGGTGATGCCAGGAAGTTTGGGTGGGGAGGGTGGGCTGGAGTTGGGTACTCTAAATATAGGGTAATAGCGGTGCCGGGAGGTAAGAATGAGGGGGATTGCAAGATCTGGATATGCTAGACGTTGGGTAATGAGGGATGCCAGGATACAGAGAGGTGAAGGAAGGGCTGTATCTGGGTATGAAGAAGCATGGAAATGAGTGGTGCTAGGAAGTAAAGGTGGAAAGAGGAGAAATTAACCATGTAAGCTAGAAGCTGGGGGAATGAGGAAGTGGGTCTTCCGAAGGGAGGGCGAGATCCAACTATGGCTAGACCTAGGGTAATAACCGATTCCGGGCAGAGGAGGGTGGGACCTGGGTTTTCTAGAGTAGGGCAACAATAAGCGGTGCAAGGAGGTAGAGGACGAGGGAAGGGCTGAACCTGTCTATGCTAGAAGCAGGGTAATGATGTCTAAAAAGTAAGGGTTGTGAGGGGATAGTTGGATCTGGGTATGCTAGATGTAAGGTAATTTGGGATACCTTGAAGAAAAGTTAGCAAATAGGGTTTAACTCTAGTAATGCTATAAGCAAGGTAACTAGCAATGCCAGGAAGTAGCGATGACACCGGAAGGGCTGAATTCCTCCTAGAACTACGGTAAAGAGCAATGCCAGGAAGTAAGGGTGGTCAGAGGGAGGCTGTACCTGGGTATCCTCCAAGTTTTGTAGTGAGTGATTTTAGAAACTAAGCAGGACGAGATGAAGGCTAGATCTAAGTTTGTTAGATGCATGGCAATAAACTATAACATGAAGTAAAGGCAGTAAGGGAAGAGCTGAAGCTGGGTATGCTAGAAGCAAGGTAATGAGTGCCAGGAAGTAAGGGTGGTAATGGGAGGGCTGTATTTGGGTATGCTAGATGCATGGTAATGAGCAGTGCTAGAAAGTGAGGATGGTGAGGGGAGAGCTGACTCCTGACATCCTAAAGGTAAAGTAATTAGCGTTGCCTTAACCCCTTCGATGCTGGTGACAAAACCAGCTCGTCATGGGCGTTACCTGCGCTGCGCGCATGACGAGCTGGCTTTGTCACGTAACGCGCAATTTTCGAATTTTCAGCGCGCAGCGGGAAAACCCGCTAGCGCACATGCGGTTAAATAGGGGTGGCAACAGAATGGTTTGATCCTGGAGTGCTAGAAGTAGGGTAAAGGACAATGCCAGGAAGTAAGGTGACAGGAAGGAAATACCCTGTATGCAAGGAGTTGGGTAGTAAGCGAAGCCAGAACCTAAGGGTGACGAGATGAGGGTTGGATCTAAGTATGGTAGAAGCATACTAATGACTATGCCAGGGGCTAAGGGTGCAAGGGTAGGGCTGAACCTGGCTATGCCAGAAGCAGGATTTTGTTCAATGCCAGGAAGTGAGAGTGGGCGAAAGCAAAGCTGGATCTGGGTATGTTAGAAGCAGAGTAATGTGCGATGGCAGGAATTAAAATTGGGGAAGGCTAGATCTGGGATGGCTGGAATCAGCGTTAAGAGTGAGGCCAAGATGTAGTTTAGTAAGAGGAGGGCTAAGCCCTGCTATGCCAGAAGTACGGTAATGAGCGATGCCAGGAAGTAATGGTGGCAAAGAGAGGACAGAACATGGGTATGTATAAAGCAGGGTATTGATTGATGCCAGAATGACGGTGGGAAGGGGAGGCTCGATCTGGAGATGATACACGGGACCCTTGAGGCCAGTCCACCTCACCCATTGGTGCCTCCATTTTGCATTGCAAACTCACCAGGGATTTGCAATGCAGGAAGTGCCAATGAAAAACTGCATGGCTCGGAGACAAATGGCTTATGATTCCACTTATAAGCGTATTTGGAATATTCTGTGATTGGAAACATGTCCCACATTTTAAATGAATTAAATATAAACAACTTGTATATTTTTTTTTTTTTTCAGTTTAATAAATTTTTATTGAGCAGAAGAAAGAAAAATGATACATCATAATATACAACATAAGATAACGCAAAGTCAATAGGATATAATCATGAAAGACATTTTTGAGATACAAAGAAAAAGAAACGTTAAAGTAAAATCATGTAATGTAAGAAAACCATATAGAGAGGAAAGAAGAGAAAAAAGAAAGAAGAAAAGAGAGAAAGAGGAAGAGAGAAAGAGAAAGGAAGGAAGGGGGGTTAAGGGGGGGGAGGAGAGGATAAGAAGTTGGAGAAAGGTAGCCAGATAAGATCAGATTTGATTTTTAAGGTGACAGATGAAGAAGAAGCAATAGCAATTCTATGCTCATCACACACAAAATTCCACCATGTCTGCACAGACAGTTTAGAGTTATCCTTCCAGCAAGACAGGATTACTTTGTATGCAGTTGCAATAAATAGGTCAAACAATTTTGCATTATAAGAATGCAAGTCCAAAACATCAGATAAAGAACCTAGAAAAATATGTAGTGATGAAAATGGTTCAGAAAAATGAAAAATACGCATACAGTATTTCCAAACTGATTTCCAAAAAGTGATAACTCTAGGGCAATCAAATAAGAGATGTTTAAGTGTGCCTGGGTGAGATGAACAGGACCAACAAAGGGGAGAGGAGGAAGGGGAGAATTTGGAAATGCTTATAGGGGTGAACAGAGCTCTATGGTAAATGAAAAAAAGAGACTGAGTAATACGAGCCGAGACCGAAGTCTTAAACAGTTTGGACCATAGTCGATCCCAAGTATCAATAGAGAACGGTAAAGAGAAATCAGTTTCCCATGCAACTTCTATAACAGTTTTAGGTCTAGGACCAACATTCTCTAATAACAATTTATAAATTAAAGCAGCTTTGGGGATTTGTTGGGTGAACAACGGGTAAAGAGGGGTGGAAGGAGTAAGAGAGGGAAGGATGTCAAACGTAGGAAGGGTAGATAAGTGAGATACAATGGCATTAGTAATAATATCAAATTCATTACGGTGTTGTACAGATAAATCAAACTTAATTAGCATGTCCTCAAATGAAATAATAGATGAATCTGAAAAGAATTGATAAACAAACATAATATCCTTTTCCTTCCAATACTTGAAGTAGAAAGATTTACCCTTGTATTTAAGATATTTGTTGTACCAAATACTGGAAGAAAGGAAAATTTGTAAGGGCGATAAATCTTTTGAAAAAATATTGTGTAGCAGGGTATGAGAATATTTTAGCACAGGGTAATGCGACAAAAATGAACAGTTGGACATAAAAAGGGATTGTTGAAAAGTGAAATCCTTTAATAGAGATCTCTCAACTGCAATCCATCTGGGCAGCGGGGTATCAGTGAAATCAAACGCCAATGAAAAGGCTTGTTTTAGTAAAAAGGCCGAATGGTATGATTGGAAGTCAGGGAAGCGAACCCCCCCTTCAGATTTAGGGCGTAGAAGTTTTGGTATGGAAATTCGGGGTCGCTTATTGTTCCATAAAAATTTAGAGCAGATGGAATTTAGTTTATTGAAGTACAATTTAGGGATTTTTACAGGAAGCATGGAGACAGTATATAATATGTGTGGAGAGATCATCATTTTGATGGTGTCTAGGCGACCCCACCATGAAAGGAAAAGAGGAGACCATGTCTGAAGGAGTGAGTGAAGCTTTTGAGTAAGGGAGGTAAAGGTCATTTTGAGTGTGTCACGAAGGGTGGAGGAAAACCAGATGCCCAGATATTTGATCTTGGAGGGACACCATGCAAAATCGGTGGAATCAAACATATACTGATAACAGGATGAGTTAAGGGGCAGAACTTCCGTTTTGGAAAGGTTAAGTTTATACCCAGAGACAGATGAATAAAGGCGAACCTCTTCCAAGAATGGGGGGAGGGATAAAACAGGATTGGCCATATAGACCAGAACATCATCAGCATATGCCGAGATTTTTGTCTCAATCGAGGACTGTTTGAATCCCTGGATGAGGGGGTTGGAGCGGATTTTAATAAGGAAGGGCTCAAGGCAAAGAATAAAGAGTAACGGTGAGAGAGGACAGCCTTGTCTGGTTCCTCTAGATAAGGGGAAAAACTTAGAGAATTGATTATTAACAAAAACACTGGCACGGGGAGCAGAGTAAAGGAGTCTAACCAAGGAAATGAAGTGGGGGCCAAAACCAAACCATTGTAAAGCCTTAAACATAAATTGCCAATTAATTCGATCAAACGCTTTCTCTGCGTCTAGGGAAAGGGCAGCTAGAGGGGCCTTGAAACGGTTACTGTGGGAAATAATATTGGTAAAAACACGGGCATTATCTGCAGCGAGTCTTCCTTTCACAAAGCCAACTTGATCAGTCGAGATTAACAGAGGTATAAGGGATTCTAGACGGGCAGCTAAGATTTTGGCAAAAATTTTACAGTCGTAATTAATAAGGGATATGGGGCGGTAATTTTTGCAAAGGGAATGGTCCTTGTCCGGTTTGGGGATTATGACTATAAGGGCATCCAAAAATGAACCCGACGCTTTGGCATTTGCAATAAAGGAATTAAAAAGCTGTAAAAGGTGAGGAACAAAAATGGAATGCAAGTTGGCATAAAATTCGATAGGGAGACCATCTGGACCAGGGGCTTTCGCTTTCTTAAGGGAGGTAATAGCCTTGAGTATTTCCTGAGGGGTAATGTCAGTTTCTAATTGCTGAAATTCAGTAGGAAGTGATGGAGGAGGGGGAAGGCCTTCAAAGAAACGAGAAAGATCCTCATCTCCAGGCTGTGTATCGTCTGTATATAAGAGTTTATAATAATTATGGAAAACCTGTGCAATATCCTCATCAGAGGAAACCTTGGTGTTAGTGTCTTCATTAAGAATAGAACCAATTGATTTGCGTTCAGATTTGATTTTAAGGTAATTTGCCAACATTTTCCCAGCCTTATTTTGACCCCCATGAAATTTGGATTTAATCTTTAACAGGGTGTTGCAAGCTTCAACTGTGGCAATTTGATTAAGTTCAGATTTGGCTTTAATAAGGAGACGAAGAGTGTCAGGATCCTTGGAAGAAAAGTAAGAATGTTCCAGGGTCTTAATGTTGGCGAGCTGGGCAGTGTATTTGGCCCTGTTGATTTTCTTCTTCCTAGATACATAAGAAATTGTAAACCCTCGTAGTGCAGCTTTAAAAGCATCCCAATTGTTTGAAACTGACGTGTCTTGGGGTTGATTAAGGGAGAAGTACTCAGAAATAAAACTCTTAACTTTAGACATGAATTCCGAATCAGAGAGAAGGAAAGAGTTAAATTTCCAGCGACTGAAAGAGGTGGTAGTATGGGAGAGGTCAAAAGTGGCATACACAGGTGCATGATCCGACAGGAAAATAGAACCAATTTCAGATTTTTGGATAGCAGGGAGAAGAGATTTACTGACCAGAATGTAATCAATTCTGGACCTGGTATGGTGTACATTAGAGTAGAAGGTATATTCGAGAGAATCGGGATTACATGTTTTCCAGACGTCAAAAAGGGGACGGGAGGCAATTGCAGATTGGAAAGCTTTGTGAGTCTTATCCGGTTGGAATTTGGATGAGGATAATCTATCCGAGAATGGGTCTAACCATTGGTTAAGATCACCAGCTATGACAACATTAGGGCAGTCAATAGAGGAAATGAGGATTTTAATATCATTCCAGAATTTAGGGTCAGGACGGACAGGACCATAGATATTGAGTAGGACCATAGTTTTACTTTGTATAGACACTTTTGACATAACCCAACGTCCCTCAGCATCTGACTGGGAGGATAAAATTTGAACGTCGAGACCTTTACGGAATAAAATAGCAACACCCCCTTTCTTATCAATCGCAGGAGAAAACACCACTTGACCCACCCAAGCCCTTTTGAGTTTCAGTGATTCAACATCTGAACAATGCGTTTCTTGGAGAAAAGCAACCTGAGCATTCAATTTGGACAAGTGGGACAATACCTTTTGACGCTTAACTGGGTTGCCAAGACCACGAACATTCCACGTTACGAAGTTACACATGATGGGAGGTAAGGGAGGAGGGTAACAGTTGGGTCCGGTACACTGCAGGTAAGGAACTAGAGGGAGATACAAGGGAGACAAACATGTTAGAAATAACAATCGGACAAATATAGGAGAACAAAATATGAAGGAACATCATATTCCATATAGCGAGGTAAAGATAACCATGAGGAACACTAGAGACTACGAGATAAAAGACAAGAAGGGAAACAAAGAGGAGAACTGAACATGAATGAGCAAGTAATATGCAACATTGGCCTGTGAAAAGGGAGAGAAAGAGAAAAGAGGAAAAGAGAAGAAAACAGCTAAGAAACAGATCAAGGCAAGGATGCCAGACCTGAGAAATAAGAGAAGAGCTAAGTAAAGGAAGCATGGAGACGCCAGCGCGGGCGCCTAGCCAGCAGAGCTAGGAAAACGCGGGAAAATAAGTAAGATATAGTCGATGAAAAGTGAAAGGTTTAGCAAGACGGAACAGGAGAGAAAACAGGACAAGGCCACAGCAGTCGTCAAGACATTTGAAAAGCGATTTCAAAAAATAGAAGAAAGTTAGTTTCAGTCATTAGTGTCCATCGTCGGTGAAGAGACGGCGAGAAGATAATCTCGAAGCTTCTGAGGATCCTCAAAGGTACGGGTGCGACCATTATGGGTTATTTTGCAGAGGCAAGGGTGAAGAATGCCATATTGGATGTTGAGCTCCCTCATGCGAGGACGTAGATTAAGGAATTCCTTACGACGTGCATTGGTAGCATTCGAGAGGTCCTGAGATACATAGATGGTGTGGCCCGACCATATGAGGCGACGTTTTGCTCTTGCAGCTTTAAGGACAGTCATTAATTCGGTGAATTCCAGAAACAACAGAATGATACCTCTGGGTTTGGCCGGGTTGGACGTTGGTCGACCCAGACGGTGTGCACGCTGAATGTTTAGTGGGATAGATTCAGGTGTAAGATCCAAAAGTTCGTATAGTAGCTTGCGGACGAAGGTCACCATATCACCCTCCCCATAGGATTCCGGTACACCATAAATTCGGAGGTTGTTTCGCCTGTTACGGTTTTCAAGGTCCTCAGTATGAAGTTTCAGCTGCTGTATCTCCTTTTCGAGAATAGGAATTTTTGTAGATACATCCTGGACGTCACTAATACGTTGTTCTAGTTGCAAGACTTTGTTTTCCATGACTACCCATCTGTCTTCAATCTGCTTGAGCTTCTCATTAGTTGCCACCATGAACGGTTGTAAGCCACGAACCTCTTCTAAAATGGAGTCTAGCACCGGGTTTTGAGAGGTGCGAATTGGGGACGGAGGGTCATTCTTGAGGCGTTTTGGTTTTGTTCCGGTGACAGACGCTCTCACATGACCTGCGTCCTGAGACATGATACCACCAGAGGGGCAAACTAGGAGGACCGCAGGAAGAGAAGCCAAACCAAATAATAAAAATTATGAGACCCTCAAAGTAATATATAGAGAATACTTGGTGGAAGAGGTCCTGGACAGGGTGACATGCAGCACTGGAGAAGCAGTAATTCCAACCAATAGGATAGGCGTCTAGATGCAGCAAGAATCAGAAAATCACAGCCAAGGAACCAACCAAGGATATAATGAGGAGGAAAGCAGCAGAGCGTCCATATAGGTTGGAAACCATGAGGCTTATACGTTGAGGAACGAAGGGTTAATGGTGACAGAAATGCAGGAATAGAGCAGGTGCGCAGGTGCCACCTCAAAATGGCCGCCTATATGCAGTGCTAGTAGTAGGAGAAAAGCTGAGAGGAATTCTGGCGCCAAGATTCATAAAAATTCAGAGGAAGCATTCTGCACAGTATTCAAGACATACCTTGTCCAACTGTGACCTGTGGCGGCAGCATATGCAGAGGAACGATGGTAAATCCGCCAAAAAAAAACGGGACGCGAGCGCGGCGGCACAAAATGGCGGCCGCCCGCGTCCCTGTACTGAAAATATAAGCTGCAGTGGAAAAAGATGTTAAAGCGGCAAATTGGAGCGCCGCCGCCGCTCGCAAGGTACGGGGACCATGTTCCGCCGTACGAAATTAGTTTTCCCCGATGTCCGTATGAGGAAAGTATGCAGGAAACACAGATTCAGTCCCGCGTCTTCACGGAGCTCAGCCGGGCAGCGCCATCCCACGTCGGCGCGTAAGCCACGCCCCCAACAACTTGTATATTAAACCTCAAATGAACATGTTTATCGATTGTTTGAATTAAATAACGTTATAAGCTGTAACTGGTCAGTGAAATGCCAAATGCACTAAAAATTGGTATGTTTTGCTACTTTTAGCCACACCTCCGACTCCGCCCACTACTCCAATCCTCTGCTTATTCCCGCCCCCTGAGTCTCAGTCCACAGTTCCCCTACTTTTTTGTCCCCACTTCGACCACTGGGCCCTGGTATTATTTAACAACAAGGGCACCACCTTCTTAGTCTAAGCAAAGCTAGAGCGCAGTCAAGATAGACCAAAAAGTTCGATGCGGTTGTCTATTTTGCTGAGAGGCAGCACCGTTCAAGAAGAGGGCAAATATGGAATTGGTTCTCAAATGTAATTCCTTTTCGCTGTCGGTGGTTGGATGGACTTCGTAAACAATTCACCCTGATATATTTAGATGTAGTCTGAGGAAAGAAATTATTTGGTTTTTAAGGAGGTTCTTGCCCGCTGAATTAATTTAAATAGTTTCGTCTAAATTAATTGACAAGTATAGAAATTCACAACTTAGCGGTACTGGCAGATTCCGACTGGCAGAGCTGTGCTGTAAACACTGATGTGTGTGTGTGTGTGTGGGGGGGGGGGGGGGGGGGGTCAGAACCTCGCCTGAACTCATTTATTGTGCAATCCTGGCACAAGCAGAGAAAGAAGGGGCGTGACGTGTCTGGAAAGTGCTTATAATAAGAGCCACTTCGCTCGAGGTCCTGGCTCTACGCTGACACCATCTCTTTTCTTAGGCAGACGAACAGAAGGGAAGCGCAGGGATGGAAGAAGGAAAGCACGCGCAGGTTTTGCGGAAAGTGGCCTTGGCGGGAATGCTGATGGCCGTCCTCCTGGCTCAAGGTATGTAGGTGAAGGTGTTCCTAGAAGTGCACAACGCCCACTGGGACAAAAGGACTCTAGTCATCCCAACCCTCGCATCCCTGGCCCGGGCAGCTGCAGCTTCGACGACGCACACAGCTCTTCGGCTGTTGTGTGCCCGGGCAGCAGTGACCAGGGGGCCTCAGTGCCCCCCTTACAAAGTATTCACTGCTTAAAACAAGAAGAGAAACCGAGGGTAAAGGGGACTGGGCAGGTATGTGTCTCAAAAGGACAAAATATGCTACAACTATCATGTTAGCTTTTCACCTTCATAAATTAAATATAAATGTGGGAAATGCGTGATTTTATGCAGGTCATTGCTTTAATATTGTGTTAAATACAGAGCAAGCTAGGCTGCCACATAATGAACAGAGATATTTTGGGTCAGATGTGCAAAGCCACTTTGCGGCCCCAAAGCTTGTGATTCACAAATGTGAAATATGAAATGGTTTTTTTAATGTACTAAACCCATTTTGTGATTGGCTAACAGTTTTGCTACATCGCAAAATGGATTTAGAACACATAACCAATTAGTATTCAGCAGCTCAAATTCAGAAAGAGCCTTAAAACATGGTTGTTCTCTTCCTAATTCCCCCTCATCGCAAGAAGTGAGTTCTGTAACAATAGCGCCGAGACACCCGTACGGGTATTTGCGCGCTTTAAAAATTTGCATAAAATAAATAAATAAATAAATAAATAAAGAGGCGTGTTTAGGGCGTCCATTCTAAATAGTGATTCGTTTTCGTATGTATAAAAGTATTTTAACCGAAATCCGGTCGCGCATCTTTGGAAAGTTACAGGTTCCTGAGTTGGGTGGTAACACATTTGCAATTGTGAATGTAATAAAAACACGTTTGTTGGGAAGTAGGCAGTGATCCAGAGGCCCAGTGCAACCCACAACCATGCCTAAAAAATAAACATTTCTTGTTTAACTGCAGCCCAATTTCGTTTATCTAGAAGTAGGCTGCAGCTCAGCTCGTCATCAGCCACGGTAGTCGTGTGCGGATGAGCTCGTCACCTAACGCGGCTTTTCGCAAATTGCCGCACACAGCGGGAAAAGCCGCCACAGCGATGCGGTTACATGCGATCGCAGATGTGGCGGTCTACTGACCCGAGCAGGACACCGTCCATGCCTTAGATGGCATCCACCCACAATGGCTTGCAGCTTGTGCCTTCCATTGTGACTATTGATGAGGTTTGCCGGATTGCAACCTACTATAATTCAGAATTTTGGGAGCTGACCTGTAAGTACATAGGTCGGTTAGCCAAATTGTTTCCATTTGTCAAAAGAAAGTTGCAATTTGCAACCACTTTTTGCTAATGATTTTGGCACACCAGGCTCTTAGGGCCATATGTATCATACTACCGTTTAGCGAATTCCAAATAGCGAATTTTAAGGAATTGTTATTTGGAATTCGCAAAACAGTATGTATTTACAAAATCGCTATTAAATAGCGATTCTTTACCATTCCTAATTTGCGATTAGCAAATTGCTAATCGCAAATTACCCATTCATTTCCATGGGCCAGGAGGCCCATAGGAATGAAGGTGCAATTTGCGATTAGCAATTAGCTAATCGCAAATTAGGAATTTCTTCAAGGGTGCTGGGGTGTCTCAAGAACACCCTGCTGCACCCCTGAAAAAGACTTTTGGGGGCATAAGGTGCACATACATGCCCTAAGGGCATGTATGGGCGTCATACGGCACCTTTTGTTTTTTGGAAAAAAGCTTTTTGAAAAGAATTCACAAGTTACCACCAACTAGAAGTTGGTGGTAATTTGCGAATCCTTAATGGCATTTTTTAAATATTTTTTGTTTAATACCTTGCATTTAAGGAATCGCAAAATTTGCAATTCCTTAAGTGCAATCGCAAAATAAGGAATTGCAAATTTTGCTATTCCTTATTTTGCATCAAACATGTTTGATACATACCATTTGTCAAATTAGCATTCGCAAATTTGCGAATGCTAATTAGCTTGATACATATGGCCCTAAGAGCTAACGACAAAAAATCTATATTTGTAGTAATATGCAATCAGACTATACCTAGTGAGAACCTCTCAAATAATTTCCCCTTAGAAGGTTGGCGTCCAGAATGCAACTGATAACACTTGTGCATTTCTTCTAAAAAGGGTAAACTATTGTCACCGTAAAGCCTGAAATGACTCCATCAATTAAAGCCGTACACCCGCTCCAAAGCGGCCTTTAGATTGTCCGATTAACCAATTGAACAAATTTACATTTCTTTCGGGTAGCAGGCATCCCAACGAGAAGGATTGTTTCTTTCAGCCAGATTCATCAATGGAAATTCGGCTCGCCAAGGGCCAGATTCTTAGAATCTGGCCCTTTGCTAGCGCTATTTTTGGATTTGGGATTCATCATCCCAAAGGCAAAAATCGCAATTATAGAAATCGCTAAATTGTGATGAATTGCATTTAAGGAATCTCAATTTGAGATTCCTTAAATGCAATTCATGAACCATTTAAAAATTGCGAATTCGCAATCTGGGGCCGCTATTTACCGCGAAGTCTAACTACGTGGTAAATAGCGAAAACTTGGAAAAATGCACTTTAGTGCATTTTTCTAAGTTGTATGTTACACAAACACATGTCCTTTGGACATGTGTGTGCGCAACACCAGTGTACATTACCATTTCAGGGGTGCTACAGGGTGTCCTTTGGACACCCTGTCACCCTTGAAATCGCATCCTTATTTGCGATTCGCTCTTTGCTAATCGCAAATAAGGAATGACTCCCCATTCATTCCTAGCGAATCGCAAATAAGGAAGCTGTAGGAATCGCAATAAATATTGCGATTTCTATATGAATCCCGTTTTGCGAATCTTTAACCCCTTCACTGCGGCGGCTATTCCGCCGCAGTGCTAAGGGGGCGGGGCGGAAGAGCGCCGGGCGCATGCTGGTGACGGAACCGCTCCATCACCAGCGTCGGTTGCGCTGTGCTTTTGACGGAGCGGTTCTGTCATGGCCCCGCCCGCTCAATAGAACGCTCAGCGCAGGCACTGAATTCGCGCCGCGCATGAGCGGTGGGCGGGCCATGACGGAACCGCTCCGTCATCAGCACAGCGCCACCGCAGCTGATGACGGAGCGGTTCCGTCATCAGCACACAAGGGGTTAATAGCGATTCCTTAATAATCGCTATTAAGGACTCACAAAACATGACAATGATGAATCTGGGAGTTCTTTTCCTGTGTGCCTCTATCTTGGCTTCACAGAACAGACCACTACCCTTCCATTAAATACAGAGATCCCTAAAGAGCCATAATCATCCATTCCCTAATTGCTTTTTTTTTTAAGTATGTGCACTGTTATTGTAAAAGTTAAAAACAGATTGGGAATATCATCATAATTAGACCCGCCCACATCAGCCAGGTTATCCAGAAGCCATTTAGAGGTAGAGATGCGTTGTTTTTTCATTGCTTCTCGTGCCTCATGGTGTCGAACTGTGTCTAATCAGCCCGCGTGCAAGGTGCTCATATGATTGGGTATGGTGCAGAGCAGAATTTGTGCATGGAAATTCATTCCACCCAATTTTAAGAGGTCCATTGTTCCAACATTGGTATTCACAGACTGCGGGAACAACAAATCCAATTTGACTAGCCGGAATATTCAGCAGGTAAATTCACTGTAAGGAAACACTGCATTGTAGCCCAGACACATTTAATGACCCCCTGCCCAGACCTCAGACAAGGCATTTTGGGAGTATGTCCTCTTCTCCCGCCAACCAACATTCTTCTATCCTTACTTCACCCTCCTCTCCTACTTCTGTAGCCTTTTCCTTCCGCAGAGGCTGTTTTGGGGTTGATTGGAAGCACTCTTGAGGGCTGTTACTGCCGGATTCAGTTTGCACCTCTCAGTGGTAGCTTCCATCATATCTTTGCACTTTCTTAGTCCTGTAGTCTTGTGATGCGGACTGTATATAAAGGGATCACTCTATAGATGGCAGGTACTGGCTTATGCAGCCCAGGCTATCCTCACACTGCTCTGCTACACCCATGAGTTGGTCAACCACACCTTTGTTTATGACACAGAATCAGCCATTTTGGCCATATCCACACACCAAAACACTTCAAAAGAGAGACTGCACTCACACACTTCTGTCTATCAGTGGGCAACCAATCTCTCTGCAAAATGAAGCAGAAGCGTATCAGCGAAACTAGGAGCATGTGCTCTGACTCATGACATAAAAACTCCCCATGGAGGACACACAACAAATATGCACTGTTCCATCTATGGAAATCCACAGAGTAGCGTGCTACTCGCCTGCAAATGCACTTTGGTGCTATGTTTAGAGTATGAAATATGACATAAATGCAACTACAATACATTACAAAATACCCGAACTCTACAGCATGGTGAGTGCCAGTGACAGAACATGCCTTTTATAAAGTACAGATTTTACTTGGATTCTGATTCAAACAGTGTTTCGAAGAAAAGTAGAACGCAATCAAGTTAGGACAAAAAATTTGTTTGCGGTTTTCTTTCTTGCTGAATGGAAGCGCAGTTCAAGAAGAGGACAAAAATGGAATTGTTTTTCAAATTAAATTCCACTTCACTGGCGGTGGTGAGAGGGACGTTGGTAAATTTAGCCTGATTCAATTTTTGTCTGTAGCCTGAGTAAAGTCTCTTTTGTCACTAGTTGGTTTTTAAGGAGGTTCTTGTGCAAGGAATTATTAGGTCTCAGCTCTAGACAGTGCATGCACTGTCTTGAAGAGGGCGCTGTTGTATATACTTTGTGGGCTTCAGCCCGGCCCAAGCTTCCGATTTGTTGGCCCCATCGTCTGTCTTCTATTCTATCTCCCCATTTGTCCATGGCATGCATGCGTCATGCCTCTTCCTGTGTTTAGCCCTACCTGACAGCAGAGCTGAATTACAACTATTCATCCCCAGCTCTCATTTTTGGAAATGTTTTGGAGCTACTTTTTTAATTTGAAGCACTTTACACCAGCGCTCTTTTTTTTAATTCGCTTTGTTGCTCCGTTCTGTAAAGAGGCCTGTAAATCTTCTTCTTCTTATCTGGTCACAAACTCTGCTGCTCCTCATGCCCTGTCTACAGATCACCCCCTCTTCCGTCAATGCTTTTCCTACTGTTGCTGCTCAGTGCTTTCACCGAGGCTGCTGCTCCTCCGTAGTGCTTATGAGGACACCATACAGGTTAAAAAACATTTAGAGCAGTTTGCACGGCGCTCATTTTTTTCACTCGCTCTGAGCTTTGCTGCTCTGTACTGTAAACAGGGCTGTTAATATTTTTATTATCACATCAGAAATGCTGCTGTTCCTCATGCCCGATCCACAGGTCACCCCTCCCCATTACTGTTTTTCCCATTGTGCTGCACAGTGTTTTCACAGAGGCTGCTGCTTTCTTCAAGGCGCTTACGAGTACGCCATAAGGACTATTACTTTCTAGAAGTATATGATATAAAATGGACAATTCAGAAAACAATAATAATTAAAAAATATTTCACATGTTGAATTAATATCGCATATCTTGTGTTTATAATTTTTTTGAAATTAAGAACTTTTTCTAAAGTGAATTTGAAAAGCGAGTGGGGCTTGGGCTTACCTCTACAACTTTTAAAGTTGGCCACCATTTACACACAACAAAGAGGGACATTCCTTAACACCTTCTTCTGTTTCTGTTAGCTCATACATTTATGAATCGTCACTGTGCTCCTCCTTCATCCTCTTATCTTCTAAAATGTGTTGCTACCTAGTGCTTTATTCACCAGTTATTATGGTGATGATTTCCACTACTGGGCCAGTAGATATGCATTATAGAAATTCACAACGTTGCTGTACTAGCAGAAGCACTGTCAAAACAGGACTGGCAAAGCTGTGCCCAACACTCTGTGTGTAAACACTGATGTGTGTGTATGTTGTGGGGGGAAATATAGTGTAAGACTGAATTGGAACTTGCTTGCAGTAACGACTGCCGCAGTGAGGGAAACAGCCACTTGTTTCTACCTGCCTCCTGCCCCCGTGAGGGAAACAGCTTTCCATCCCCACATTGCACTGCAAACCTTCGCCGTGAGGGGAACGGCTATTCTAGGGACTACATCCCCCACAAGTCTCAGACAGGCTTTTGCGGCAATGAACGACTGACGCTGCTTCTGTACTAAGCGTGTATAATCCAGAAAGATCAAGATGCGCTTATTCTCATAGAGCAGAGGTTCCTTGGCCCTGGCCTGTTTCAGTATGGTATAGCGGTCATGATAGTTCAAAAGTTTTGCGATCACGGGCCGCAGGTGAGCCCCTACCGGAGGTTTCTGAATGAGAGCTCTGTGGGCCCACTCTATCACGAAACACCGGGATATGGCGTCAGGGGGGACCCAGCTTTTCAGCCACTGCTTTAGGAAGCTCTCCATATTGCCTTTCTCGCAGCCCTCGGGAAAACCGACAAAGCGCAGATTGTTCCGCCGTGTCCGCCCCTCCGCTTCGTCAGCCCGAGTACCAGGCCCTTCTGAGTGCTTTCCATGCTGGCCACCTTGCGCTTCAGGGCTGCGACGTCGTCCTCTACACCTGAAATCCGGGTCTCTGCCTCCGTAATATGGGACACTGCATACCTACTGGTAAAGGATTTTACAGGTAATTTTGTGGGTTTCAGGGTGGGTAGTGATAAAGGGTGGTAAAGGGATTTTTTAGGATTTAGGGGTGGTAAGGGTAATTTTCGGTTTAGGTTCGGGTAGCAGTAAAGGGTAAATACATTTCAGGGTTTGGGGTAGTAAGAGTAATTTTAGGGATTAGGGAGTGATAGTGGTGAGTGGTAAAGGGTGTTAAGGGTATTTTTAGGGTTTTGGGGTAAGTGGTGTAAAGGATAGTAAGGGAAACTTTACAGTTTGGCGTGGTAAAGGTACATTTGGGGTTTAGGAGTGGGTAGTGGTAAAAGGTGGTGAGGATTTTTTTATGCTTTAGAGGTAGGTAGTGGTAAAGGAAGGTTAGAAGTCAGTCAGTCACACAGCTTTATTCGATCTTTTATAAACAGACCATAAAAGCACATAAGTACATATAACATTTCCGGACCAATAAATATACATATATACATAGTTAAAAATTAGTATTAAATAGATTTGCTGTGATCCAAGTAAGACCTTTAAAAGCATTTAGAAAAAACAATTGATAATTAAAATTGCGAAATACTACTAAGATGTGAGCCCGCCTTTGTCCTCTTCCTAAAACAGGCCCTTAAAAATGAGGCAACATAGAAAGATGCAAGTGGGTTCAGTAAGGCCTTTAGAAAATACATGGCAACCCAGCATTGCCTAAATTTATTGTGCCTCAGGATTGGGAGTAATAATAATACAATATGTAAGTCTGCCTGCATGGCACGGTTATTGCGAGGGCAGGGAGTAAGATCTGCTAGTCTGTATTTATTTTGTAGGTATCACAGGAGTAACGGAATTATATTCAGTCGGAAGCGCAATAAAATAAATCTGTGCTCCGCGTCATTTACAGGAGATAAATAATGAAAACCTTATCCTGATATTGATGGGACCAGCTCGTATGCAATGGAGGAATGATTGATACCGTTTTTTTCCCTTTGGACATATTTTAATCTTTGGGTACATAAATGAGTTATCCATTTCTTCGTGACCTTTTTACAGGAGTCAGGGTCCTGAAAACGTTTTCCCAGCCTTGGAGCTTTTAGTTCAGTTTCTAAGTAATTTAGCCACCACAATACATTTGTAGTGATCTAGGTTACAGCATTCCTTAATGATTGTTTGGGTCACGTCCAACATAGTTCTCTGCCATATTAAAACCCACAAGAGGGCTGGAGAGAACCTTATGGTGCCACTCAAATAGGGATGCCCCAATTCAAGATGTAAAATGTAATTTGGGGCTGATTGGGGTAAAGTCACGTGATTTGTAAAAATGAGTCTTCCGTTTGCTGTAACAAAGCAGCATTAACCATCCCCCAAACACCTGCTCCATATTTTAAGGCGGACTTTGTTTTAGCTAAATAAATATTTTTTATTGCATCCAGTGGACTTCCTCCCAGCTTTATTGCAAATCTATTAACAGCATTGAGGCTCCTTTGCATACCCTGGCCTCTTGTTTTCAAGATTCCAGGGTATGCAAAAGGAGTCAACCACCTCAATTCCCTTACCTGCCAGCTGAACATGGGGATGTTTCTCACTTCTAGTAGCTCTGGCCACATTTATAAATGATTTGGATTCATTCACTTTTAGGTCAAGGGAGGCCATAAAGATGGAATAAGCGGTGATTAATTTTTATAGGCCAACCCAGATCTAGCAATCCGTACTGCATAATCAGCGTACGCTAGGATTGGGAGGGGGGTTTGATCGAATTTGGGCACGTCCAATTTGAGAGCAGACAGGGAGAACTCAACTTCATTCGTATGGATTGAGAAAAGACACAGGGCAAGCATACACCCTCGTCTTACTTCCTTTTTGATTTTAAAGTGACGAGAGCACTCCCTCTTCCTGCAATACCTTACACAAGGAGTGTCGTTGGCGTACAGCTGGCGGATGAAGCCAATAACCGGCGGGTCATTGCCCGCACCACAGCCTAGAATGTGAGACACAGTCAAATGCTGATGTTAAGTCCATGAAGGCCATGTATAGCGCACTGCTTTTAGCCTTTGAGTACTTCCCTATAGTTAGTGAGAGGATTAGGCACTGATCGACTGTCCCCATTCCTCTACGGAACCCATATTGTGCCTTCATAATTATATTATGCGATTCTGCCCAATCCTCCAGTCTAGCCAGGAGAACCCAACCTGTTAATTTAGTGGTGGTATTGAGGAGAGATATAGGGCGATAATATTTTGGGGAGCTCCTTTCTCCTTTTTTATAAATCGGCACAATTCCGCTCTGATTCCATGATGGTGGTTGGCCTGCTATCTGAATTTTGTTAAAAATATTTGCAAGTAAAGGATGCACATATCGTAATTATGTTGTAAAAGGTCAATGGGTACTTCATCTGGCCCCGGAGTCTTACCGGGGGTGCAAGATTCTAATGCCTTTTGGACCTCGATACAGAGAAGATTAGTCCTCCCTGAGGGAGTTGGTAGCCCAAATATTCCTTCAAAGTATCTTACCCATTCCTCTTCATCTACATGCACTTCTAATACAAGATCACCGATGTCTTTAAAAGGTTCGAAGTATTTTTTTATAGAACAAGCGTGGTATTCGGGGGGTTCCCCAAAAGAAAAAAAATACATTTAAATGAAATTCTGCTATGCTGTGCAGTTTTAAATAGCGCACAGCTGCCCCGGGCATTCCAGCGCTGAAACAGAAAAAAGCACAACATGCAACAGTCTATAGTGGGGGAAAGAGGTGTGTTTTGATAGCCTTACGGAAAGCCAGGTCGTTTTTCATACTACAAATGGGGGTGCAGCGCGCATTCCAAAGTCTTGCTGCCAATACATCAAAGGATCGTCCACCACCACGAACCCACCTCACCTGCGGAACAATCAGCAAATGCTGGCTCATAGACCGGAGTTCACGGGAGAGGGTGTAAGGTGTAAGCAGATTGGCGAAGATGTCTGGAGAAGAAAGATTTAAGATTTTAAAAGACATGAAAAGAATCTTGAACTCTATGTGTTTTGCCACAGGCAACAAATGCAGCCGACGGATGACACTGGAAGTGGGGCATGTCCTGGGCAGACCTAACAAGACTCTAGCTGCAGCGTTCTGGACCCTTTGCAGTATTGTAATTTCAGCCTTATTGACTCCCAAGTAGAGTGAGTTGGCATAGTCCAGTCCAGACAGAATGGATGCCTAGACAATCACCTGCCTCATGGCCGGGTCAAAGAACCCCAGCACTGGTTTGAGCACCCATAAAATGCCAAAACAGGTTTCTGCTACTTTCTTTGTGTCTGAAAGCTAAGGGCGTAATCTACCCACACCCCCCAATTTTTTACCACCTGTTTTGGGACGGGTGCGCAGCCCAGCTTAGCAGGCCACCAGTCTGCTCACTCCACAGCTCGGTATTTCTCCCAACCAGCAGGACCTTTGACTTGTTAGCATTTAACTGAAGACAGTTGGCAGTCATCCACTCAGATATGATTATTATTATTATTATTATTATGTTTCTTATATACTGAGGTCGACTAGGTCTCTGTAGCATATATTAGACTTAATGGTGAGTGCCAGCTAGCTCAGAGGTCACTAGAAACTTTCTCAAATTCACAAGAAGGGATTAGTTTCTAACAACCGCATAAACATGACAACTTTGTTTCCTAAGAATAAGAAAGCAATCTCTAGAGTCGTGGAAACAATAGATAGCTATTTAACTCAGTGTCACAGGGTCAAGACCTGCCCCGTAACGGACTCTAGCTCTCGCTTGCAGGACTGGTCGGGGCCCTTTAAGGACGGCCTTGACTTTCCTGCCTGGAACTCCGCCCCTGTGATGACAGGCTCCACAAGCCTATCAGGAGCACGCACTGGAAGGCAAAAGGCGGGCCCAGAATACGCGGAGCTGTGGACGGCGCGGCGCGAGTTGCAGGAGGAGAAACCGAGTCGTAGTGAAACCGACCACCTCGGAGGACCGGACGGAGAGGACACCGGAGAAGGGAGAACCACCATTGGTACAAAGACCCACGAAGAGACTGAATTCGGGGACGCCGCTGATCGAGGGAACGTTCCAGAGGCATCACCCCAGGAGGAGCCAGGAGGCCAACGTCCCAACGCTTCGCCCAGCCACGCGCAGGAAGACACGTGACTCCCACAGGTACGAGAACGCTTGCGTGCCTTGCTCACTTTTAACTGGGCAGGAACGGAGTAACAGAGGGAGAAGGGAGGGAAGGGACCGGGCACTTGTCTTTTAAGCACAAACACCCTGCACTGTTCAGGTAGAGCTCTCCAGTATCAGGTGAAGGTCGCTTATCTCCTCACGAGTGTTATCCTCACGCCCCTTTCCCATTTCATTTTGTAGCATTGAGCTGTGCCCTAACAGCCACGTTTCTTTTCCTTTCATGTTGAGTTCGAGCGATACTGACAGAAGAGGAGGAATACCCCACCTATAACGCAAGCCTACCCCTATCAAGAGGATCTCAGTCCTGTGGACCCGGATTGTGCACAAGCAGCCTGTTGACTCTGTAAAACCCTTAATAAACCTAAGAAACTACACTTCAGTGTTGGCGCCTTCCCTCCTTGTTAACCCCAAAGGTGACACTCAGTCAATCGTGCATGCTTTGTTTCACCAGACGTGCTGAGAAAATAGAGAGACAGGCGTTTTCAATAAAAAGTATTTATTGAACAGTCTTCCTTCTCAAGCATAAGAAATGTACTGCTACAATCGTAATACTGGTTATAAAGTATGGGGCATACAATAGGGCATACAATACAAAAAGTATTATAAAATAGTACTGTAAAAGCATGATATGGTTTCTAAGCCATAAATTCCCTAAAACATATAAAATACATACAGTGATATTGACTAAAAGTACTCAACTGGTGTTTCTAAAATACGCCTACCCCGGTGTACCTAACCTAGGTCTAGTACAAAGGAATAAGTAAGTGAGGAGTAGCTTAAGTTTAGTATTTATCTGCCAAGAATCTATCCAAGAATTCTCTACGAGTCTAATCAGCTCCGTAAGTTGGTTTAAAACGAAGGAGGTCTGGTATCTCTCTCTCAAGGCTCGATTTCAAAGCAACCCGCAAGGGTAGCCTGGAAACACTGGAGCTGGATTTCTCGGCAGGAGAAAAGACAGCGTCTCTCAGTGCGTCAGCTGGAGGGTCGGCTTCCTTCGGCACTTGCTGCTGCAGGGCGTCGGGCAAGTAGATAGTCGATCTGCTCCAAACCACTGTGTGTTTGTCTGGGCAAATCTAGGCATATTTAAACTTTGAAGGGGCCGAGTTTGACGTATGATTGGACTTAATAACGTCATCAAAGACTCAGTTCTTCGAAAACTCCATGATTTCCTAGATAAATTAGTATTCAAGCAAGGGGAGGTCCCTAGCTGCTGAAGTCGGGTTTTTCTAAGAAATCGTTGTTGATTCTTGAAACTTAGTGGAAGTAGCCAGGCCGTATTTGGGCTGCATAGGCTCAGTCTAAATATGGTAATGATTTCTATGCCTTTATAAGGATCGTGTAATTTATACCTATAAAAGGGCATGAATCGGGAAAATGACTATAGGGTCCTAGATTCATTTACAACACCCACTCCTCGATTTTAAGTTCAATAAAACTAAATGTATAAGCACTGAACATATCTAAGGCTAATGTTTACAATTCCACCCAAAATACAAAATACAATTTGCATTTGATAAAGCTTGTTTACATGAAACTAGTATAAATTGTATGAAAAAAAACTGTTCTCAACACATATGAATCATAGTATGAGAGCATACATTCTAGCATAAAATATAAAATTACATTCATGAAATGTCTCTTGAGTTTTCCCCCCCAAAAAAAATCGAGACTATGGCATAGCATAATATTTAAATCGTTTTGTAATGATGATTAGGCCAAATATTGTGACTAGGAAGTTTTCAAAAGAAATCTTGTTCTCTAAGAATTGTTTTACTTTAAGCAGATTACTATGTGCCAAAAGTTCTATTTTGGAAAAGGTTCAAATTTTATCGCAGAAAAAGTTCTCAAGTTGGATGGTTTGTTTTTACAAAAATGAAGGCCGAATTTCAAAGTTCAGGGAATGCTGTGTGCATGAATCAAAAGTAATTCTCGGTGTCAGGAGAAAACATCAGATCGTCTAGGCTGGCAAAGAAACTGTCTACCATAGTAGGCGAAAGTGGAACCACTTCAGTTAGGAGATCAAATGTGCATAGATGAGGATCATCGCCGTCAGCGTTTGATGCATTAGCAATGTCCACAGTAGAAGGTACCTGTGTGCCTGTAGTGTCACATGTCTCACCCTCAGTTAGACTTGACGGTGAGACCTCAATGAATGCCGTCATCAGAATTGGCAGCCGTTGGGGGCAACACGATGCATGAGTCGTTACCGGACCTAGCAAGGCGTCAACATCCGATGGCAGGACTGATGGAAATGTAAGACAAATGTCCAACACGCATTCTTCTCCGCAAAGCAGGCATCGCAGAGCAGGTAAGATGCAATAT
Source organism: Lissotriton vulgaris (assembly GCF_964263255.1). Lineage (NCBI taxonomy): Eukaryota > Metazoa > Chordata > Amphibia > Caudata > Salamandridae > Lissotriton > Lissotriton vulgaris. The sequence continues at coordinate 155,904,363 of NC_141695.1, read as the reverse complement.
TGCCAGATTGGTCTGAACGATAGAAACCAGGTTGTGTTCACATATCTTAAACGAGCCAAGCCAAGAATCTATGTAATTCTCTCACAATACCTCATGGCAAGGATCGCTTGTTCCATGGTAGTCTGGGTATCGCTGGTGACTGGACTTGCCATATCGGAGCAGAAGGAATAAAAATAGAATTCCTGCTACGAGTCCCAAGATGAGAGGCAGGCCGCCAAACACAGAGTGCACGAAATTTGGAAAAATGCCGAGGACTGCTTCAAATGGTGTTAACAGTCCCGAAAAAATCGTCTTAAATACATGTGCGATGCCACTGGTATCAGACATATTTAAGATTTGACTTAACATTTCTGCGAAATGTACTGTGCAGTTTGTTGATAATAATGTATCTCTGCAGAAGTCCTTGCAACTTGCAGATCATACGTTTCTCTAGACGAGGTCAGTGGCACAGTTTTTTGCAAAAGAATGACTTTCATTCTGCTTAAAGTATCAATTCGTATAGAAGAGATATTCAGTGAAGGCCATAATGCCGTCCCCCTGTCTGTCTTGCTCTTTGGATACAATACTTGCATACAACAAGTGACCCTGGATGACACACTAACTAGATACACTTTTCCTGGCATCATGCCACAACAGCTGTGGTCATTGAGCATAACGTAGCTGCCATTGGATAGCTGACTGAAAATTGGTTCTATCACTGTGGAGGGTCAACCGTGCAGGTGGCATGAAAGGTTATTTGCAGAACCTTTGCAGGCTCTGTGTAAATTAATACCTTGGCACAAAAGTGTACCACTTAGTGAGTTCTTACAATGTTTACCACTAAGGAATACCTCCTTTCCCCCATTCCAACATTTGTGTGTGTATGGTAAAGTCCAGGTTGACTTAATGTATTCTTTACCCAACCTTTCATACAGGCCCGCTGGTATATACTATAGATAATACTGAAATTGGAAAATCGTCACTGGTATTGTGATGGTGCCATGTATTATCCATTCAATGATAGGCTTCTCAGAAACTGTCAATGGTAATCTTTCCGGTTTTTCAGTGCTCAGCACCGTATAGTCTGCTCCTTTTTGTGCCAAAGAGATTTGTGGACCTGCTTGCTCTCTGTATCGCGTGCTACCACGGAGGCATTCCTGACCTGCATCGACTCGGCATTTCTGCTTCCTGCAACTTCCCACCTCCTGCCACGGTTCGCCGGACCCGCTCTGCGGGTCCCGCTTCAAGGAGACAGCGAGCGCGGGCTGTTGGCTCAACGGGGCTGCGAGCACAAAGGGCAGGGACTCCATTGACCAGGAGTCCCTGCAAGGCCAATTGGACACACCTGGGCAGCTCTCCCCGGTAGCCACGCCCCCAACGAACCGGACTCGTAATTAGCAGTGTTCCTGAGCACAACTGGTGGGACCTGCTTGCTCTCTGTATCGCGTGCTGCCACAGAGGCATTCCTGACCTGCATCGACTCGGCATTTCTGCTTCCTGCAACTTCCCACCTCCTGCCACGGTTTGCCGGACCCGCTCTGCGGGTCCCGCTTCAAGGAGACAGCGAGCGCGGGCTGTTGGCTCAACGGGGCTGCGAGCACAAAGGGCAGGGACTCCATTGACCAGGAGTCCCTGCAAGGCCAATTGGACACACCTGGCCAGCTCTCCCCGGTAGCCACGCCCCCAACGAACCGGACTCGTAATTAGCAGTGTTCCTGAGCACAACTGGTGGGACCTGCTTGCTCTCTGTATCGGGTGCTGCCACAGAGGCATTCCTGACCTGCATCGACTCGGCATTTCTGCTTCCTGCAACTTCCCACCTCCTGCCACGGTTCGCCGGACCCGCTCCGCGGGTCCCGCTTCAAAGAGACAGCAAGCACGGGCTGTTGGCTCAACAGGGCTGCGACCACAAAGGGCAGGGACTCCATTGACCAGGAGTCCCTGCAAGGCCAATTGGACACACCTGGCCAGCTCTCCCCGGTAGCCACGCCCCCAACATACACGTTCATAAACTGATTCAGACCCGCGCACACGGGACGCACGCGGTACGAAGCGCGGAGCGAAGCCCGGGCAAATGGCGGGCCGTTTGAGGCCGTTCGAGGACCGGAGAGACCGGACCCGGGCAACTCCCCCTGGCCAGCCCAGTACCATCGCCTCATTTTCAACGGACTTGGCCCACCAGGCTCCAACGATGACCACCAGGGAAACGAGAAGCAAAACCACATTGGCCGGAGTTGGAGTTCCCAAAGGTACTATTGATAATTACTTTGTTAAAGCTGGCTCATTGCTGATAGATGAGATCTCCGTACTAGAACGACGCATCTCTCAAGAGATTGACTGGGTGAGGAGATCATCAATGGGGCCAATGGCTCTGGCTAAGACACCGGAAGAAAGGCCAGAACCTCATAGTAATACCCAGAATGGTCTTGAGACAATCCACTCTGCCGCCAACATAGACCTTACTATGGAGGGCTCTAAGGACCTAGAGGACATGAGCCTCATGACCTTACCGATGACTCGCATATCATCTGTGCCACCCCCAGCTTCTAGCAAGGATTTGGCTACCCCTAGCATTATTGAGAATACCCCAGAATTACAGAGAGGGGCAAGGGAGGGAGCCATCCAAGAAAAGAAGAAAGGAGGGCAAACCAATGGCGGCAGTAAGCTAAAAACAACAGAGCCCAAACTTGTGGGTGAAGCTGGTACCCTTGGTGGTAACACTCCGGGACAACCACCCATGAATACTAGGAACACTCGAAAAACTGCCTCTCGACCTACAGACCCACTCCTCCACCAAGCTGATATTTCCATAGACTCTACATATGAGGATATTACTCTTGCAGATATAGGCACACTTATCAGGTCACTCTTAAGCCCCTTGGAAGCCCGACTAATAAAGATCGAAGCAAGGCTGGTCGAAATCGAGAAATCAACAGTCCAGCTGGCAGACAGTCTTAAGTCAGAAACCAAGGGCACCAAAAAAGGGTCAGATAGCATGCCTAAAAAGAGTATAGATCATACAATCCTGATGAAGAAAACTGGTCCTCCCACCTCGCAAAATATAAAACCTACACCCAACCAAAACAAGACGATGCAAGCCCCTGTTAGTGTAAACAAAACTATATCATCCATACCAATTCAATCACCCACACAATTTCATACACCAACCCCTACCACTTCAAACACAACTAGCAAACCCACACATAAGCCCGATCCCCCAGATAGAGTTAAGAGTGCTACTAGGCCCTTAGATAACATCCAGACCAATACTCGGAAACCCAAACCCGTAAACTTACCTCCGGAGGCGTCCTCCTATATGGTGATTTTGGCGGGAGTGCCTGAACTATCTCCCAACTCCATTGAGACGACAGCCTCGCTCAAAAACAAAGTCATCAACTGGCTGTCCATATACAGACCCCTCCCACAAGGAATAACTAGCGATGTACTCATGGTGAGACGCGTCGCTTGGGTGGGTAACCTGAGAAAGACAATCAGGGGTGATTGCATCGTGGTCAGCTTTAGGGATCCAAGGACACCCTCGTACATTTGTAGCTGGGCCCTGGACGACCAAGGGAACTTAATCCAGGCTCTCCCCCTCTCGTTCTTCTACCCATCAAGTATCTATCTATCAGAAGATCCTAGATGGGGGCACCATCAGGAACTATTGGGAGAGTGGGAAAGCAACACTGTAGGGAGAAGGGAGCCTTATTACCGTAGGAACATGCTCCCTGAATATCCACCGTTACAGGAAGAGGGGGAGGGGTGGGATTACAGTACCAGAAGGAGAGGGGGATGGGGTGGCAGACCGAGAGGAGTCCCTGGCCCGCATAGATTGCATCACCCAGCCTACCTTCCAATTTCAAATAGGTATAGCACCCTGGAAATGGTTGATTGACTGGTTGATTCGAACATAAGGGCGGTGGATCACCCTGCTATAGCAAATTATGGTGAGGACAGACCTACCACCGGAGACCAACTCCGGTCACAAATATAATTAAAAACCACTCCCGACACTCTAAACTATCTCCAAGACTACCCTAGTCGGATAGTTGACATAGGGGACAATACTATCAATTTAGAGGTTGAACAAGGAGAACTGCCACAAACTTTAATGGCAAATCCTACTATTGCCCCCACAGACAATATCCTGTCTAACACCGAGCTATTACCTCCAAGGCCTGCTGCGCTCAATATAATTTCATGGAACGTAGCAGGTATTGGCAATAAAATCGAATGTCCCGACTGGCTGTCATTCATCAGCTCAAAAGGAATCTGCCTTCTTCAGGAAACCTGGGCAAGAGAGGAGTTCACGTGCCCAGGTTTTGAAGTTTTTTCAAAAAAAGCAAAATGGGGGGGGGAAGGGACGTCTGTCAGGAGGTTGGCAACTTTGATTGCCTCCCACCTGGGTTGTAAGGCTAGGTGTTTAGCCGAGGATTCTGAGGACATCTTACCCGTCCTCCTAGAATGGCCAAATCTGGTTACATTGTTGGTCATAAATGTTTACTCCAGACCCATGCCTATATCAGGGCAATCGAAAACGATTGAGGATCTCTCAGCCTTTCTGAGCAATATCCCAAGGGATCTCCCGCAATTGGAAGCAGGAGACCTCAATTCCCACTACGAGCCACTCCCTGGCTTGTTGGAAGGACCTTCCTTAGAGGAGGATGCTAGTTGCCTGATACCAGACACGGCGGCTCCCCCACCAAGAGCCTGGACACCCCTTGCATTACAAATTACAGCATTGACCCTCAATTATGGTTCAAGAGCATGCAATGGGCGTACAAAATCAGACAACCCCTGTAAATGTACTTTCAACAAACCAGGCAGTGAATCCAGACTAGATTATATTCTAGTTCAAATACCCAACTGGACACGAATAATTGATTTTAGGGTACTGAGTAGAGAGGATAGTGATCACAACGCCCTCATACTTGAATATGCCATTCCAGGTATAGAGGAAACGGGTTCGGAAAATGGAAATGCAACTACTGGGCTACTCCTAGAGAATAATAGGAGGAGAGTGAGGTGGGGGAAGCTGGCAACAAATGACGTAAAACTATCTAGGCTTTACGCCAGAATAACTCCAGTACTTGAAAAGGCATTTGGTCATGCCGATAAATCAGATGACCGAGGGAATTTAGAATCACTGGGACAAACCCATAAAGAACTAATAAATACAGTTAGACCTATTCGCAGAAGCACCAGCAAAAACCAGTGTGTCAAACAAAAAATCCTGGTACAATGCCGCATGCCGGGAATCAAAACGAGAACATTTATCTGTAATTAAGGCTCATGGATGCCGCAAGATAATCCAAGGGAAAAGACACTGTTGGCAAATGCCAAGGCCGAATGGGACCAAAAGCATTGGTAAGATCTATCTGAGGCACTAGCCAATAAAGATTCTCGCAAATTTTGGCGAGTCGTTAACCACGGGTCAGAGGATCTCCCCTCTGCCATTGAACCCAATATTGCCCCTGCCCTATGGCAGGAACATTATTAATCCCTATACTCAATGGAGGGCATGCCCCATACCAATCCTAACAGTCTTGCTATGATTGGTCAGGCGGGTGATCCATTCTTGTTAAAAGAAGTCCGCGCCGCAATTGCGGGGCTGGCAGGAGGTAAAGCACCGGGGTTGGATGGGGTCCCTGGAGACCTTTTTAAACAGGAACCAGAGATATGGGCACCGTATCTATTGCTGATATTTAATGCGGTGCTTGGGGGCATGGAGGTTCCAGATACTTGGCTGGGCGCAGAGGTGGTCCCTATATTCAAAAAGGGATCCCCTCTGCTCCCAGCCAACTATCGCCCCATAAGCCTCATTGACGTCTCCAGAAGTTTTTTGGTAGATTAATACTGAATCGCTTGCAGAATTGGCTGGAGGAAACAGACACTCTCAGCCCGTACGAGGCTGGATTCAGGAGGGGTATCTCCACAATTGATCAAGTATTTAGATTAAATCTTATATACTGGAGGAGGGCACTTATAGAGGGCGGCACCCTATACACGGTCTTTGTGGACCTGAGTGCCGCCTTCGACTTAGTGCCAAGAGTAAAATTGTGGGAGGTAATGATAGAACTAGGCGTCCCAAAAGACATCCTTGCGATTTTAATTAAACTACACCACAACAATTTCGCAAGGGTCAGATGTGGGAGGAGTGGAAAACTGACTGAAAGATTCCCCGTTCGCAGAGGGGTGATGCAGGGTTGTGTGCTCGCACCTACCCTGTTCTGCCTCTTTGTGAACGGAGTAATCTCTCACCTGACCCGGATTGCCAACACCGACTCCCCAAAATTGACCGGCAGCAGGGTGCCCGCCACTATGTTTGCGGACGACACCCTGCTTCTATCTAAATCCCCGATGGGCATACAGAGGGTGCTCGATGGCTTCCAGGACTTCTGCACAGAAAGGGGCCTCGAAATTAACCCCCAAAAAACTAAATTCATGATTTTAAATCCCAAGTCCCCAAAGCGCCCAAATCCCTTACTCGGTTCAGTGCGTCTGGAAAGGGTACATACCATAGAGTATTTGGGGTTAACACTAAATCAAAACTTGACGTGGGGGGCCCATCAGACAAAAGCCAACATGAGGCTAGCCCAGAAGGCGGGGGGCATCATGAGAATTGCGTCAAAGTCAACTTTCCGCCCTCTGTCCCCCGCTATCCAAATTTATAAAATGCAGGCTCGGTGTTATCTACGGGGGGAGATGTGGGGTCATACGTCATCTTCCAATCTACAGGTGAGGGAAAATAAATTTATAAGACAGCTCACTGCCCTACCACCAAGTACTCCACTCCTGCCCCTAAGACTGGACTTGGCTCTGAGGCCCATCGCAGAAGAATTAGGGCTAAAGCCCCTAACATTCTGGCGCCGCATTTGGAGCAGCCAGGACCTCACTTCCTATCGATCTGAGCTGCAGGAATTTTTAACTCTACCTAACGCTGCCAAGACACCTTGGCTAAATTACATTAAGACATCATGTGAGACCCTCGGATTACCAGAACTGTGGTCACACCCAGAAAGCACAAGTACCAGGATTTCAAGGAAAGCACCCTCCAGAGTATATTATGAAAAAATGCTTACCCGAGTCCTGGCCAGTGCTCGAGAGGGTTCTCTGACATATGCCTTTATTGTAATTAAAGACTTATACAACTTCGAAAGCGTTTTGGATGTAATGGCTCCTGTTTTAACAAGGAAACGTTTCCTGCAATGGAGGTATGGGACTCTTCCCCTAAAGACTTTTACTAAAGCGTGGGCGGGACAGTCGTCTACCGAGTTATGCCCTGCTTGTGCTCATACTAAAGAGAGTGAAGTCCATGTTATCTTTTTTTGCCCAGCCTACCTCAAAAGCAGACGATACTGGTTGGTCCCATTATTGATAAACTTGGGATTCAGAACTTTTCTCTCTGCATTTAGAGTTTTAAAAACAGACTTATCCCCGTCAACGGTGTTTGCCCTGGCCACATTTTTACCAGCAATGTGGTATGCCAGAACCCGACATGTAAAGATGGCAGGGGACCATTGAAAATCTCTCGTTTTTGATACACTGTTACTTTTCTTTTAACATTCTTTTTAAAAAAATTTAATGATGATTAATTGCTGTATATCTTTTATGATCAATTGATCGAAATAAAGATTTGAAATTTGAATTTGTTTATCTGTAAGGTTAAATACAGAAAACAATGACGTGGTGTTGATAGACGCCATGGCACGTAGCCTGAACGGAGATTTTGTAACGTCCAGACTAACTGCATTATAGAACGTAATTGAGACTGGCCATGTTGTAACATTAGCAAGTCCTACTCTATTATGTCAATTGCAGAGGATACAATGTCCAAAGAATATATTGTAGAGGACAGAGTCGTTAACCCATTGCCCACCACAGAGAGAGTTTTCTCTAAATTAATACGATCAAGTTCTCGTATTCTTTCTGCACTTTCCATTTGCGTTATTTTCCAAGCTTCGTTGTACGCAGCATATATACCGGCGTATACGAAACGTTTTTGGCGTGGTTTGCGAGGCCCCATTAAGAAATCTCGTAAATCATTGCCTTCTTTAAGTAAAGATAAGTGTTGTTTGATTTCTGGAAGTGTAGATTTCTGTAGCCACTCAAGGCATAGCTTTTCTACCCTGTAAGTAAATACTATCCCTGGATGTTGTCTCTGGGAGTATCTTGGATCTGGCTCATTCACTTTGAACCCTTGTGTTTTGTTCAGGAATCTTTCTTGACAGCTATTCATGTCTGTGGGCCAGATTAACCATTTATTCCAGTCAGGATTAGTTTTGTTTTGTTTCAAATATATGGTAAGTCTACCTCCTCTTCTGTAGTATCATTACTGTCAGATGTGTGCTTAGGCATTGATGGTTTATTTAAATCTTTTATCTTGGCCAGGCCAAGACAAGAAGTTTGTTGAACAGTGTCATTTAAAAACATTATATGTTCTGGTATAATGCAGGCTCTGAACAGGGCTTCTAAACCTTGCACCTGCCAGTCTTTCGTGCCCCAGACAGTTTTTGTCTCAATGTTGTCTTTCCAAAAGTCAAAACCTAATGTAGACAGCTGAGCATAAAAGTTTGCAGAATAAATTTGTTTAGTATTGGTCAACATTGTTTTCATTCCTGTCTTATTTACATTTTTGAAATAAAACGTTTCTGGATTTGTAACATTAAACCCTGAGAAATACGGAAATTTTTCATAAAATGTTTTTGGCGTTTGACAATGTTCCCATTGGTTATAAGTAAAAACATTCCTAGGGCTTGCCGATTTATGCAGATAATGGTGACCATAATGATTAAAACAATACATTTGTTCATAATCTGATGAACCTTCTAAGTATTCATGTTCTGTAAATTTTGCTGACATTTCTAAATCGTCATCATGTTGTTAACAGTTTCAAAGTCCCAATCATCAGAAAATGTGCTGGGTGATACAAAGTCACTCAAAGAAAGCTTGAACTGGTGCGGAAACTTCAGCAGTTCCACCGGGCCATAAATGTCATAATCAGTTCTGTTCCATGCTACACCACCAGGTATAGGACCAGCTGTGATGTTCACTGATGAGAGGTCTCTTTGTTCACAATGGGATGATTTGTGAGGTTTTAGGAGCAAGTTAATTTTCTTACTAGCTGTGTCCATTGTACTGTACTTTCCATCTATCATTTTCCCAAAGCTTAAAACCAGAATGAGCCAGAGCAGGAAGAACAGTACACCTAACACAATCCAGAATTCAATCCATGGTGAAACCAGATATGTTTTTCCAAGTTGATGAAAGAGTTCATTTATTTTTTCTTTGAAAGTTTTATTTGTTGGCTTATCTTCAGGTTCACTGGGATCCTCAGAAAATTTATCAAAGTTCATGAAATAGCCAGAGGCAGTTCTGTCAATTGTTGGAATTGCATCAAGATTGTTATTAATCTTTGGAGCTGCTTCTTCCTTTGTCATACTTGTATAGTGAGATGCTACATCATTGTAGACAGGAGATTCTTGACGAACTGTTATTTGGGTTTAAAGAGGCATAAGTTCCATTGCTTTGTTGCATAGTCCTTCTTTTCTTACCGCAGGTTTATTAAAGGTGATAAGTCTTTCAGTTTGAACCTCTTGGATTGTAGCAAGATTTGGTCGTCTGCTACATCTTGGGAGTCCACTTGGCCTACTACTTATTATCGGCCACATGTTGTGGTTTGATCAGGTCGATGGACACAACTCTGTTCTCCCTTTTACCAGCAAGGGGCGGTAGTACTACTGATCACGTTCCTTGGATTGCCAAGACAGGTACTGCTTTTCTGTAAGAAGACCCAATTTCCTTCTTTACCGCGATCTTTTCCCTGACTAGATCCCCAATCTTTGGAATCCAGACAGGTCTTGCTGGGACAGGTGGGTTTTCTTCAGTAGTCGTTTGCTTCTGTATCGTGTTACTCAGACTTCTTCTTGTTTCATTTAAGTCCTGTAAAACAGTCAAACGATCTTTGACATCAAAGGGTTTTTTGTTGCACCACTGAAGTTTGACAATCAAGGTCTTCGATTATCATTCTAGTACCAAATAGTAATTCATATGGAGTGATTCCACCCAGAGAATTTCTTGGCAGATTATTAAGACTACGTTGGACACTTAACAGATGTTTGACCCACCCGTCACCAAAACCTAATACCTTAGCTGTTATAGATTGCTTTATGCCATGTTTTTTTCTTTCCACTACAGCATTACCCTCAAGATGGAAGGGACTAGAATACCACAATGCAACGCCCAAGCTGACCATGGCCTCCTTGTAAGCCCGAGAGCTAAGCGACGGGACCCTGTAGCGTGCCTATTGCGTATGTGCCGATAAAGACTCGCAAATCTTTTATAACAGTTGTGGCGTCAGCCGAGCGAGGGGCCACATCCAAATGAATCTTGTCCTAGTAGTTGTGGGACCGCATCTTTCCATCGAGACGTTTGTGTTTTGATAGCCTAATGCTGTCTAATAATGGTATCTGAACTGGGCTGGCTACACTATAGTCAGGTATCTGGTGGTCCTCAAAGCTGTGATCTCTGTAACAGGTGTCACAGTTTATCCCAAATTCGTAAACTTGGACGCTCATTCCTGGCCACCAGTACATCTCTTCTAAGTCTATTAGAGATTTTAAGATCCCTTTATGCGTCAGACCCTCTCCCATATGTGCTTCGTGTACCAAAGCAGCTCTCTGCTACCTGTTTGGAAATACTCTGTCCCCCACTCCAGGGATTCGAGCAAAAGGAACGGAGTTTGCATCAATTATATATGTATACATGAGTGGATAGTTTAGAGGTAACGCTGCATAGTTGCCTTCCATTGAGTCTTTTACCTGTAGTAACGTTTCACCGTCTATTATTCTTTTTGAGCGAGCGATTGTAGCTACGAAAGCCGTTTGCACAGCTGCCTTTGCGGCTTCATCAGCCAATGAATTCCCAGCAACGTGAACACCAGCACGCTGATGACTCAGTGTATGAATTACGTGAGTCTTTTGTATTTCTTTCTGTAAAAGAACTACTTGTTCCTAAATCATTTTATGCTTGATTGTGCCTCCTTTTGATTTTTTAAACCATTTCAAACCCAGTTCTGCAAGTGCTCGTTGTAAGATGCAACGCAGAAATGCGAATCGCACACTATGAGTGTGGGGAATTTGCGATCAGAAGTTTCAAGCACCATCTTGAAAACCTGTAGTTCAGCTCGCTGAGCTGTACAGTCTCCGAGTGATTGTGTTTTGTGACCATAGGTCTGAATTTACCTTCATCCAGCGACCTTTAACAATCGTGCACGCAGCACTATATGCTTGTTTACCCCCAATTGCGGGTTGTGCTGATCCGTCTGTATAGATTATACATCCGTAATGTTCCAGAGGCAGAATCTCGGTCGGCAGAGGACATTCTTGTTCGTATTGTAGGAATTCTTGTGTCTTTAAATAGGGGTCAAAGACGTATTCGACGTCTGTTGCAGTAAGAAAGTTAACCCATTGAATCCATCTCGGATGTAAAGCTTTAGCATTGGGAATGCTTACTTTCGTCACTGCTTCTAAAGCAGGTACAGGTGTAACGATCAATACGCTTTTACCCTGTGCTAGGGCTCTCTCCTTTGTTACTGCAGTTTGAACCGCTGTCAGAATTTTTTCTGTTGAAGTGAATTTTATTTCAGCTTGTGTGTACAAATGTGATTTGTAAGCTATTGGTACCTTTTCACCTTCATTAAAGGTCTGGTGTGTGAATCCGCATCTATCTAGGATGATTCGGATCACAAGATTGCGCACATTGTCGCGTGTTTCTAACTATGTTTTTGCTAACATGTCTGTTTGCACTGAACGCAAAATTTCTGTATGGTTTTGAGTCCAATTAGTTTGTTTGAAATCAGGTTTGATTAGTTCGTAGAGAGGTTTAACCCTTTCTGCGTAATTCAGAACATAAGTTCTTCCAAAATTCAGGAAACCTAGAATTGACTGTAAGTTTTTCAGCGTTTTTGGAGGTTGGAGCAGTGCACATTTCTCTAGAAAGTTAGCTGCCAGGCTTTTGCCTTCACTTGATAACTCGTAGCCTAGAAATAGGACGTTGAGGTGGGCATTTCATGATTTCCTAAAATTTAATTTGTACCCTTCAGAAGCGAACCCAAGTATTATGGTGTTCACTCTTTTCAAGTGTACGTCCAAATCATCGTCTGTAAGATATATGTCATCGACTTATGATAATGCCTCATCATCGTACATTTGTAGTAACTCTGTTACTCTGGCTGAAAATAACCCTGGACTATTCTTGAATCCCTGGGGGAGACAGCAAAATTGTCGCTGTGTCCCCATGATTGAGAAAGCCGTCAGATGTCTGCTTTCTGGTGCAATTTTTTGACAGAAGAAACCATTTGAAATGTCTAATGCCGTTTTATATTTTTTGCGCACAATGTTATTCATCAGTGCTGCACTGTGTGCATTTTGCACTGCAAATGTTTTGCAACAGGAGTTTAAATGTCTGTAATCCAAAACTAGTCAATATGAATTGTCTGGTTTGGAGACAGGAAACACAGGATTGTTCATTGACGAGGTGCATGTTTCAATCATCCTTTGGTATTCAAGTTAATTTAAAATCTCCCTGACCTGTTTTTTAGCTTCCTGTTTTATTTGATACTGCCTCTGTGCAGTGGGTTGATTTTGTAACTGGATTTTATGGTGAGGAAAGTCCTCATCCCATCCCACATGATTTTTATATAATGCCGGAGCCTGGGCCACAGCCCATTTTCTGGCATAGGTATATTTTATATGAATAGGAACATGATTTGAGAAGGCTGGCATAATTATCTCTTCGCCATGTGGGCACTCCCTGACAAATTCAGATGGCCAGTCTTGTTCAGCTAGAAGAATGTCATAACCCTTAGAAAGCTTCTCCCAAAAGAGTGCTTTTATTTTTCTAGGTATGCCCCCCTCCATCCGGAGTGTTACTTCATATAACTTGTGGGGTACACTAACCCTGGTGTCGGCAGTTTCAACTTGAATGCATTCATTCAAGTCCACTGTCTCCAGATGATCCATCAGGATCTTGCGAGACTTCTGCTGCGCTGTCTAGCATTGTCTGGGCCCACTCCCCGTTCTTGAGTTGTGTCCTCAAGATCCTCGGCATGTCTGATCTTTATGCTTGCTACCTTCTTCTTGGTGAATTGAGTTTTCCTATTTTTTGGAACGTGCTGTTCTTCTTTGGACTTCACCCGTTCCTCTTTTTCTTCTGATCGTCCTCTTCTGTCGGATTTCTGCGAGGAAGTCTGAAAGGTACGAGAGGAACGTGTATCAATATCTTCATATCTATCAGGTTTGGGGAGATCTTCCTCTGGACTGGGAACGCTTCTCTTTAGGAAGTGTCTGTTTAGTATTTTCCCACTTCTTTTTGGGAGTGGTGAGATTATTTTTAATAAAAACTATTTCAGGATTTTCTGTTAGTTGGGGTTTTAATGGTTTCCCACCCAAACTATCTCTACCTAGTTCTTCATAGGATTTTTCAATAATTCTTGCAAGCTCATATGGTTGGTCTGTTATATCTGTTTCTTTTAGTTTTTGGCGGATTGCCACAGATGCTGCTTCACCTTTAATGTTGGCTAATAGTATAGCCGAGACCTGTTTGAAATCCTTTAGTAATTTCATACCCAGATTTAAGGCCAGTTCTGGACCGCATTCATTCTGAATCTGTCTCAGAACATCTGGTATCACCGCCATAGACTGGACACCATGTGTTTTTGTGTAGATTGAAGCAAAGACTGTGACCCAAGTGTCCCAGTCCTCCACGTGTGGTGCAATCCCCATTGGTAAACAGATTGTCAGAATTTGTGTTTCTCATGAGGTGTACTATCTGTAAATACTACCTCTATCTGAGTGATTTTTTGCGCTAACTAAAAGGGAATTTGTTCCCTCTTTGCGGGCAATTCACCAATGACTGATTGTATAGTCTGTGGTGTGATTTTGTTTGTGTTCCCCTGGTGAGGGGTGTGCTGTGCAATCCTTACAGTAGGTTGGACTTTTAAAGTCCGCATGACATATTGAACCAATTGTCTATGTATTTTAATTAACTGTTTCAGCTGAGCTAATAGTTCTCGGCCAGTCATATTTTCTATGTCAGGATGTGGTGTATAGCTGGCTAGCACCGGCCATGTAGCTCCTGGTCTACCTAGTGGGCCGAGCCTGGTAATGTGATTTTGATGTTGTAGGGCACCTTTAAACCAGAGCTGATGCTCTTGGTAAGTTAATGGAATTTCAATGTCCTCGTAAAGAATGTATTCCTCTGGAGGTTCCTCTACTTTGTAGTAGTGGAACTTGTGTGTTCCTCCATCTGCTGGAGGAAAGTGAATCCATGAATAGAATACCTCTGTTTGCCGATATTCATGTGCCTCGATAACAAAGATTCCTCTACCACCTCTCAATGATACTCTATTATTTATGAGTTTGTAAGTTATAGTTTTTCTTACATTTACCGGGATGATTATAACATCCGGGTCATTCTCTAGGAGATTTCTGTCATCTAAAACTGCTTCTGCTGCTGCTGCAGCGAATTCTTCGTCACAATTCATATTTTTACTGACTGAAGACTTTGCAGAACAAGTTTCAAGGAAACAAAGATTAGGTGCACAATATTTTGGAGCACTGTATCCTTCAACGTTGAACAAACCAAAAACTAATACATAGGATTTTTTGTCCTACTTAGTTTGGGAGGATATTATCCTTTTACCCACTCCAGACATCTATTGGAGTATTTTATGGGAAAAAGGGGTCTGTGTGAAAAGCACGATGAGTTACTCTAGTATCTAGCGTTAAATTATCGCCTTACAAACGTTGGGCGCCATGTAGTGTAGTTCCTATATTCCCAATAGGCTCTGCGCATTGGAATAATATATATTACAGCTTAGACGTAGGACTGAGGTCGACTAGGTCTCTGTAGCATATATTAGACTTAATTGTTAGTGCCAGCTAGCTCAGAGGTCACTAGAAACTTTCTCTAATTCACAAGAAGGGATTAGTTTCTGACAACCGCATAAACATGACAACTTTGTTTCCCAAGAATAAGAAATCAATCTCTAGAGTCGCAGAAACAATAGATAGCTATTTTACTCAGTCAATCGTGCATGCTTCGTTTCACCAGAGGTGCTGAGAAAAGAGAGAGACAGGCGTTTTCAATAAAAAGTATTTATTGAACAGTCTTCCTTCTCAAGCATAAGAAATATACTGCTACAATCATAATACTGGTTTTAGAGTTCAGGGCATATAATACAAATAGTATTATAATGTAGTAGTGTAAAAGCATGATATGGTTTCTAAGCCATAAATTCCCTAAAACATATAAAATACATACAGTGATAAAATAATGACTAAAAGTACTCAACTGGTGCTTCTAAAATACGCCTACCACGGTGTACCTAACCTAGGTCTAGTACAGGGGAAGAAGTAAGTGAGGAGTAGCTTAAGTTTAGCATTTCTCTGCCAAGAATCTATCCAAGAATTCTCTAAGGGTCTAATCAGCTCCATACCTTGGTTTCGAATGAAGGAGGTGTGGTATCGCTCTCTCAGGACTCGATTTCCCAGCAACCCGCAAGGGTAGCCTGGAAACACTGGAGCTGGATTTCTTGGCAGGAGAAAAGACAGCGTCTCTCAGTGCGTCAGCTGGAGGGTCGGCTTCCTACGGCACTTGCTGCTGCAGGGCGTCGGGCAAGTAGATAGTCGATCCAAACCACTGTGTGTTTGTCTGGGCAAATCTAGGCATATTTATACTTTGAAGGTGCCGAGTTTGACGTATGATTGGACTTAATAACGTCATCAAAGACTCAGTTCTTCAAAAACTCCATGATTTCCTAGATAAATTAGTATTCAGGCAAGGGGAGGTCCCTAGCTGCTGAAGGTAGGTTTTTCTAAGAAATCGTTGTTGATTCTTGGAACTTAGTGGAAGTAGCCATGCCGTATTTGGGCTGCATAGGCTCAGTCTAAATATGGTAATGATTTCTATGCCCATATAAGGATCAGGTAATTTATACCTATATAAGGGCATGAATCGGGAAAATTACACTAGGGTCCTAGATTCATTTACAACAACACCTCCTCTAACCTCTGCAACAGGATCTGGTGGGAGTCAGTGTTGCATGTGGCACTGAGATCTAACAAAATCAGTGCCGATGTACGACCCTCATCTAGAGCCCCCCATCAGAGGCTCAGTTGCAGCTAGGAGGGTTGATTCCGTATGCCTGCCATTACCCTGTATTTTGTACTCAGCAAAAATTTTTACAACACAGGGCCTTACAACGCAATCCATTACAACGCATTCCCCATTACAAAGCAATTCTCTATTCTAACTCCACTGGGGCGTTACTTTGGGGAATGCATTGTAATGGTTTGCGGTGTAAAGCCCTGCGTTGTAAAAGATGTTGCAGAGTAAAACATGTGGGGTAATGGCATGCGTTGTAATGCATGCGTTGTAAAGGATGTTTACCCTTCCTGATCTCTGTCTATTAAACCATGAAGTAACCACCAGGTTTAAGATGGCTGAGCGTAGGGATCTTGAGGGTGAATAAGGTTGTATAAATCTAGAGAAAATGTGGGCTTCTAATGCATACATGATCTTGTGAACAATACTTAGAACTTTAAACTGTATGCATTACTCAATGGGCAACCAGTGGAGTTTCTGAAGTAGCACAGAGTTGCAGCAAAAATTGAAGAAAAACAGTAAACAAGCAGCAGCATTTTGGATCGACTGAAGCCTCTTAATAACAGATTTCTTGGCATCAAGATACAGAATGTTACAATAATCCATGCACAACAGGATTACTGATTGAATCATCAACTGCCAAACTTGAAGTTGAAACAAATCAATAACTAGTTTGAGTCCTCTGAAATAGCCAAAGCAAGTACCTGTAAGTGTTCTAACTTCGGTCTCAATGGGGAGAGTATTATCCATCTAACAGCTCAAAATGTTATGGATGCTTTGGGTTTAAGGGAAGGCCACCAGTGATCTCCCCGGGTCTGGGTATGCTTCTCAAGCAGAAGGATCTCAGTTTTAATGACATTTAGCTTTAAGCAGTTATTTTACATCCAGCTAGCTACTGCAAGCATGCATTCCTGTAATTTGGATATGTATTTCGCCGCATCCGTAGCAATGATAAGAATAAGTTGTGTGCATACTAAAATTAGGAGACCCCAAAGGGGTGCATAATCTCTGCCAATGGATGACATCAATACGAAAAAGAGTGGAACTCAACGAAGGGTCCTGTGGAACACCATGTAGCAAGGGTCTTTCTGAGACAGAGAAAGGCAGCGAAATTCCTTGAAAAGAGCGGTCGCTCAGGAAGGAGGCAAACAATGCAATACCTTGCCTCATATCCCTATATCATGGAGGCATCGGAGAAGCACCTTGTGTGGTACTGTATCTTGTATTTACCTTATAATACTCACCATGCATGCTAAAAGCATGTGTGGTAAAGGCATATGCTTGGCAAAGTTTGCATGTGTGGCATTGTCATACAACCATCTATGTTGAATCAACCATGCATCTACTGACATTCATCATGATCTTTGGGTTGTATAGATATTCCAAATGTTAACATGCTGGAACTTTAGTACTGATCAAGCTTGGTGACCTCTAAGTTCCAATTCATCAGCCTCTTTGGCTTGAACATTTTTACATTTTGCATGTTACCCTAGAGAAGCCCAGAATTACTGAGCATTCATACAACACGTACTGCATAAATATCTGCTGTGCTGGGTTGTGTTGTGTTAAAGGATGGAAAGGTGAAAGGATGAAAGACAGTGCAATATCATATCTACAATGATGGTGCTGCTGCTAGCGCTAGCACACAAACAGGGTGTGTTGTGACACACATTCACACACCTTGGTGCAGAGAGGCATATGAGATTCTAGCACAGGAAGAATCCCCTTTCAATGCAAAATTCTATACCTAGACAAATGCAGAAGCTTAGAGTCAATTGGATGTGTATTGTGCAGAAAGCAACATAAGCAACACATCCGCTTGTTAGCCAGCTTCCTTTAGAAGCTAAATCCGATCTGGCACCTAAGGGAGTTAGTGCAGATCTGTTCAAATAACACCCCAATAACGCCTCCTTGATGCAAAGTAGCACAAAGCACATCACTGTATAGTACATTGCAACTGCCCCTTGTAAGAGACAGAACTAGTTGACCTTTGGAAATTGGATTATTCTACCCGATGATTGATTGCTTAACCGTAATCTTTCAAGCACCTCTCATCAAACAAGCTAAAGCAAGACTTATCCGCCCTCTTTAACAATTAAAGGGGAAACCCTCCACAAACACTCACACGCAAAAGAGAGAGAGTGCACGTAAGTAATGGGATGAGGAATAAAGAATCAACGTAGGTCAAATTACTGGTAAGTAATCCAGCCATTGCCTCCTCATTCACTCCCCATCTCATTACTTACTCCATGCAGGAATACCAAAGCATGCATAAAATAAATAAACCCGTAATGATCAATGAAGGTAGGATGCCCAGGTTGCCGCAGCACAAACGTCTCAAATGGAGGCGCCTGCCCATTCTGCCCATGAAGCAGCTGTACCTTGTGTTGACTGAGCCTCAAGAGAACCTGGGGGCACACGCTTATTTTTGTGGTAAGATATAGAAAACACCTTGTTTATCCAGTGCATGGGTACTCACACACTTTCTCTCGGGGGCCAAATTTATAGTGTAGTTTGTGGCCGAGGGCCGCACCAGTGGGTGCGGGGTCAGTGGGGGAGGCAGTCAGGGCTAGAGTACACAAAAAAACTTTGACCATGAGGTTGAACACTGGCCCATGCAGTGAACGCCTTCGTCCACTGAGCCACCTCCCCCGGCATACACACATCTCTCTCTCTCTCTCTCTTTCTCCCTCCCTCTCTCTCTCTCTCACTCTCTCTCTCTGTCTCCCTCCCTCTCTCTCTCTTTCCCTCTCTATGTCTCCCACTCTCTCTATATCTCTCTCTCCCTCCCTCTCTCCCTCTCTCTCTCTCTACCTCTATCTCCATCTCTCATAAACTCTCTGTCTCCCTCCCTTTCTCACTCTATCTCCCTCTCTCTCTCTGTCTCCCTCTGTCTTTCTCCATCATTCTGTCTCCCTCCCACTGTCTCCCTCCCTCTGTCTGTCTCCCTCTGTCTGTCTCCCTCCCTCTGTCTGTCTCCGTCTGTCTGTCACCCTCTGTCTCCCTCTCTCTGGCTCCCTCTGTTTCTGTCCCTCTGTTTCCCTCCCTCTGTATGCCTGTCTCTCTGGCTCCCTCTGTCTCCCTCCCTCTGTCTGTCTCCCTCTCTCTGTCTCCTTCTTCCCCACTCCATCTCCCCCTGACTCCCTTCCTCTGCCTCCATCTGTGTCCTTCTATCTCCCTCCCTCTGTCTCCCTCTCTCTCTGTCTTCCTCTCTCTGTTTACCTCTCTCTTTGTCTCCCTCCCTCTCCCTCCCTCCGTCACCCTCAATCTCCCTCTCCCTCCCTCTTTCTCCCTTTATCTCAATCCCCGTCTCCCTCTCCATCTCTCTGTATCTCTGCCTCTCTGTCTCTAGCTGTCTGTCCCTGTCCCTCTCTCTGCCTCTGTCTGTCTCTGTCCGTCCCTATCTCTGTCTCCCTCTCCGTCCCTCTGTCTCCGTCTCTCTGCCTCTATCTGTGTGCCCCTGTCTCTGCCCCTATCTGTCTCTGTCTCTGTCTGTCTCTGTCACTGTCTCTCTCTGTCTCTATCTCTGTCTGTCTCTGCCTCTGTCTGTCTGTCTCTGTCTCTATCTGTCTCTGCCTATATCTGTTGCTGCCTCTATCTCTGTGTCTATCTCTGTCTCTCTCTGTGTCTTTATCGCTGTCTGTCTATACCTCTATCTGTCTCTGCCTCCATCACTTACCTTACACTATGCAGTCCTCACTCTCACTACTAACTGTCATAGGGCCTTGATTAAAAACAAACCTCTGGAACTGCTTCTTGTTTAAGGTACTTGTAGCCCATACCAGGAGCCATTGGTCCTGGTGTGATGAGGGACCCGATGACGAAACATGTCAGCTATGGGCATGTGAGGCTTACCGTCCTGAACCAAGGTTTTTGCAAGCAGCACAGAGACATACCTTTTGGAGTTTGATCTCCGTCTAATAGATTGCATGCACCTTATTGTGCAATAAACTGTGTTGCACAACAAGTCACCTAGACGCTTCCTTTAACTCTCTTTGTAATTCAAAAGGATTATTTTGCCAGGTCAAAATGCCAGTTTAACACTGCACTACAGCCTGAGACATGTTTTAGTGGGTGGCACAGTAAGTGCTTCTGCCCACTATTAGCATTGAATTTACAGACTCTGGTACATGTAGTACCATTTACTAGGCATGTATAAATAAATTAAGCGAGTCAATCAGGTGTAGGCCAATTTTACCATGTTATGGAAGAGAGCACAAATACTTATCCACTGATATGCAGGGATAGAGTGCACAGTCCTATTGCCAACAAAAACGAGTACAGCGAAAAAAGGGAGCAACGTCAAACAGTAAGACACAGGAGGCTGGAGGTGTGCTCACTTGCATGTACCTAAACTGCAGCTCTTTGCCAAACATCAATGGAATGTGTTATTGTGAATTAAAACATATCTGCATGATTCGTCATAATAGGATCTAGTTAATGATATCCCTAAAGAATATAAAAATGTTCAATCAAAACGGTAAATGCCAATAGTGTGTGGGTGTTACTATTATCCAAAGGAAGGTTTCCCGTTACGGCATATCCAGGAGGGTTTAGTGGTATAGTATAAAACTATAATTTTGCTGGTTTCATTTGCACAGAACTCGTTGGGCTAAATCTTTGGCAGACCCTACCTTCTGTCTTGGTCAACGCTCCCCCCGCTGCCGCATCCTGGTGTCATCTGCGCGGCCGCTGTGTGGGGGTGATCTTGCAGGGGGCGGACTACAAATCCCGATAGACCTTGTGGCTGGAAGCGGCGTTACAGGGAAAGGTGCCAGGAGGCGCAGAAATTGACGCTCCACCTCCCACGTCGCGGGAGCACCCGGGCTAAGCCCAGGACAAGGGCGGGCCCTCTTAGGCCCTCACAGGCCAGTGGAGGCTGGCTGGGCCTCCCCCCCTTTGACGTGCATTCTACGGCGAGGACTGACTGTTTGTATATGCAAATGACTCTAGTAAGCAGACTCACCTAAAGCTTTCCATTTGGCTTCCTTGATTATTGATAAATGTTCGTTTTCAGTTTGGTCAGAGATAACATTAAAGGCTAAGTGTGTTCTATCTAGGTATTCATAACTTTAAGTAGGTACCATGACCTCGCCCATCTCCAAAGAAAAATCCTTAGTGGGTGGAGGAGCTAAATGAGGGACATTGGATAATTATATCATCAGGGTCGCCATAGCAACTGACAGGGACATCGCACTCGCCGAGCGACGGGCAGAGAGACGTTGCTCTGTTGAGTTTATTAAGAATAAACGTTCATCTCTGGGCCCGCTACAGCTAGCCATGTCACCACACATTAGCACGCCCTGTGGAAGCGAGAGTCCTGATGCATCTTTCGGTGATAGCATACCGTTACTCCTCCAAGATAGAACCCCTCCACTCGATCCTAATAAAAATAATGATTTGATCATAAACCTTACTGCCTACTTAGGTAGCACGATACAAGAGGTAGAAGCCTTGGCAGACACACCGTTACCATTGGTATAGACTGGCCAAAAACCTAATAAAACTTCTAAAAACCCTCGAGTACAAGGCGCCCCCCCAAAAAAAGGAGAAAGAGGGGGAATGGACCACAGAGAAACAAGATCACTCATACTGATCCTGCTAAACCTAAGAGCTCTTCATCCGATGCACCTACATTACCTGCACCAACTATTCAACCACCCTCCCCAATATTAGAAACATCTGGAACTGATCTGATGGGAAGTATCGAAAAACTGGTTAGATCTCTCATATTGCCTTTAGTAGAGAGACTAAAAAGAATAGCTCAACAGTTGGGAAACTTAGAACAGGTAATCGGGGTAATTAAAGAGGGAATCAAGGGTATACCAAGGCCCCCACTAGTGCCCATAACTACTGCATCATCCCCAAACATTACCGTTCAAAAGAAGGTAAAAACCACAAATCAAATTAAATCTAAAACCCTGAAACCAATGTCCCCCAAAACAACACGGCAAAAAGTGAAAAATAGAGATAAAGAGGCTCAGGTGGGTGGAAAACCTAATCTCCCAGGAAGTGTCCAAAAACCTATTGGCTACGATGATTCCGCGAGGACATCCATCCCTAAGAGACACATTGCGGATCTGCCTCCGGAAGCAGCTCCGCTTGTGTTGGTCCTCACTGGAGTTCCGGCTCTGGAGGATGGTAAGAGAGAAGATCAAAATCAGCTAAAAAATAAAGTCATTTTTTGGCTTAGGCAGAATCGACCACTTCTTCCTAATGTAAATGGCGAAATTTTACACGTTAGACATCTTCCCTGGTTAGGACCCAGTATAAAGAACATAATGGGGGATATCATCATAATAAACTTTAGAGACAAAAGGGCAGTTAGTCATATTTTAAATTGGTTTCCTCTTAGTGGTAGTAATGCAATTACAGCTCATGAATTGCCCTATTTTTACCCCATAAATTTGATGACCCCTGTCACTAATCCCAGGCCCTTAGTCCATCTCCAAGATGACCGTATCAGACCCTTGTTTCAACATCAGGATGATCATTTCAGGCCCCAATTTAAACACTGAGATGATCGTCTTAGACCCCTATTTCAACATCAGGTTGCCTGCTTTAGGCCCCCACCCCCACATCAGATTGATCACTTCAGACCCTCATCTCAATATCAGAATGATCATTTTAGGCCCCCAGGCTATTTTTATCCCTCACTGTGGAATAACCCTCTTACGCAGGAATGTAGGTTTAACCATCAACTGACCACAAGACCTTTTTTGATTCCCACTCAGAACCGATATAACATTTTGTCAGGAATAGATGATATAGAATGACTAACAGTTACGCCAACGTCTTTATACAATTCTAACCTGCACATCCTAGACAAGCTGATCGTACCCCAAAAGGTTTCTTTATCTGAGGATTATTCTCACAGTTCTTCTCGCTTAAGCGAATTTCCTAATAAGGTCCCAGAAAACAATATTTTGAATGAAGGGCCTTGGAACTCAACACAAGATCCCTCTTCGTCGACCCAAGGTCAAACTGCGTTAAGTCTTTTTAAACAACCCCATCTCCCTTTCAAGGTACAACCATCCAGTAGTTCGACCCTCTCAATCATATTTTGGAACGTAGCAGGCCTGCGTCCTAAAGTCGAACAACTTAACTGGCTAGAAACAATCAGAAACTATAACGTAGTATGTTGCCAGGAAACATGGTCAGTGACTGCTATCCATCTTCAGGGGTATAGAACGTTTTACTCCAGTACACGTCCTTCCCTCTTTGGTAGACCCTAGGGAGGATTATCAGTATGTGTATCTAACACCCTCCTACTTAAGGAAATTGTTGAATTAAAAACCAAAGAGAACTATCAGATCCTCAAACTTTCAGTGAATCAAGGGCACACATACTTCGTGGTGAATTTTTACAATAATTTACCACCACCAGAATTTGTCTAAGTCCTAAATAGGATAACCTCTGTTTTAGATGAGCAAGGAAGTAGATTTTTCCCTTCACCTTTTAACTTGATATGGGGTGGAGATTTTAATATTACCCTATAACTATATGAAGGACCAGCTGCTCACATTTTTAACTGGAGATGATATTAGTAGTGATCATTTCCCCATTAGTGTTACCATCTCAGCGCAGACTGCGCGTAATACAACTGGTAATTTCGGGTTGTTAAACCATAAAGCTATAAGCTTAGACAAAACAAACGGCTATTCGGTTAAATGGTCCAAAGTAGATCCGGATGTTATAGCAACAAAGGTTATAACCAGAGCCCTTCCTATGCTGGAAACATGTTTAAATCTGCATTCCTCTGTAGAGCAGATTCTGACCGGTTTCAGTAATATCAGTAAGGTAATTAGCGAGGAGTTGCTTCGTAAGCAAAAGAATAACTTCTCCCAAGATAAAGGTTGGTTTAATCCTGAATGTCGCAAGGCTTTTTCGACCCTAAAAATAGCTCTAAGCAAACCTGTGAGGGATCAAGCTGAAATTAGGAACTTGAGAAAGCTTTATAATTTGGCAATAAAAAAATGCAGGCAAGAAATTAAAAGAGATCTCTGGGTGAAGCTTTATGAAAGCTGTAATAGAAAGGATAGTTTCATGTTCTGGAAAGTGGTTAAATCACCCATCTTGACTGATGTGAACCCTGGCCCCAGTATTGAAGTAGCAATCACTGCAGAGGGATGGGTCTCCCAATTCTCAAAAATATTCTCAGCTGAAACTCTGTACTCAAACGAAAGTGGGTATGGAGTATCTCCCAATCCATCAACTTTTCCCATCGATCTATTCTTTAGTCATGATGAAGTAGTTAGCGCCCTGTCATCCTCGAAGTCTGGTAAGGCCCCTGGGCAGGACGGGGTTCCTTTGGATATTTACACCCACACGCAGGAGCTCTGGGCGCCAGTACTGGCCCGGGTAATTGAAGCTGCTCTAAAAGGGGGCCTTATAAAATCTTGGTCAACCTCTACCCTGCTGCCCATTTTTAAGAAGGGAGATCGCAACAATCCTGCATGTTACAGACCGATTTCCCTCCTGGATTCCCTTGGCAAAGTCGCTGGTCGGCTGATCCTAGATAGATTGCGGGTCTGGTCTGAGGCCAATAACATCTTGACAGACCTGCAATTTGGTTTCCGGGAGAGCCTGGGCACTGTGGAGCAGGCGTTGAACCTCTCCCTTCTTATTGGGAAATATGTAGGGGTTAAGAAAGGTAACCTTCACCTAGTTTATGTGGATTTGACCGCAGCTTTCGACTATGTCTCACACTCAAGGCTGTGGTCAATCCTAATAGAACGAGGCGTAGACCCACCGATAATATCCTTACTATGCGAGCTGTATTCTGAAGCATCGGCTAGGGTTAGATTTGGGGTGAACGGTGAGCTTACTCCCCCCTTTGCAGTTACTAAGGGAGTCAGACAGGGGTGCGTCCTGGCTCCCTTCCTATTTAATCTTTACACGAACGGTCTCGAGAAGGCCATGCTAGAGGGGAGTCAGGACTTAACAGCTATCGCCCGTCTTCCAATTCCCGCTTTGCTTTATGCGGACGACGCGGTGATCATGGCACGAATCCCAATACAACTTCAGATTTTGTTAAATCGCTGCTGCAAATTTATGGGCTAATTGGACCTTAAGGTTAATATCAAAAAAACCTTTGCTATGCATTTGGGTAAAAAGATAGCCAAGACAAAACCGATATTCATTGAAGAAGTCAAGTTGGGTTGTACTGACACCTACCCATACTTAGGTATTTTATTTGATAACATTTCTTCGTGGAAACAGGCCATTAGTAGTAGGCACCTGTTATTCTTGAGAGCTACTTATGCCCTTATTGCCTTCGCGCGCAAATTAGGGAAGCCTCCCCCAAAAGAATTTATGCAAATATACCATGCAAAATGCCATAGTGTAGCTGTTTACGGTGCTGGGGTGTGGGGCTATGTATCCGTGGACATTTTACAGAGGGTAGAGAACTACTTTATTAGTTTTTTGTTGGCCGTCCCGCAGTGCTCTCCAACGTATGGTTGCCATATTGAACTGGGTATGGATTACATTGCCGACTACATCAAAATTCAGCCAATACTATTATGGCACCGCATTTGGTCAACGGAGCAGTGTAGTTTAACACGTGCAATAATTTTAGACTGTTTGGGCCTAGATAATTGGTCAGATATTCCGTGGCTCTCCTTTGTACATAACTTTTTTAAGGATTTGAACCTTCCTACATACTTTAAAGAACCTTCTATCTTGTCCACTATTACAAGAAAGACCTTACAAATGTTATGTTTGTCACATTTAATGGAATTGCGCATAGCTCAAGAAATTAACAAAGTCTCCAACTGACAAATTTTAACTATTCAATGTACACAGGGCATTCAACCGTTTCTCACCTTTCGTCTGACCACTTATGAAAAATACCTGTTGACTCGGTTCAGGTTCAATATATTTTATTGTTAGGTTACATTTCCAAAGAAACAAGACTGGTCCACTCAATCTATCCGGTGTCCTTGTGATGGTATTTCCGAACAGTCCACTATCCATGTAATATTGTTCTGCAAATTTTATGAATCACCCCGCAAACGTGGGATCATTCCTATATTGTTATCTTTGGGTTTGAGAAGATGTTGTCCTGCCCTTTTGGCGTTACAACATTTAGAAACAGTATTTAGTGCTAAATGCATTGCCATGTTTCTTAAAAACTGTTTGAAAATTCGTCGCAATCATGACTAATTGTAGCCCTGGTGTTTTAATATTTTTACAGCTATTTATTCTTTTATATCCTTGGAATGAACTCCTGTTCTTTTTTAAACTATGTATGATGATTTTTATGTGTACTTTTTGTGGTTCCTTTAAAATTTGGAAACTGATTAAAAATTATTTACTACTACTACAACTATAATATATCAAGTTCATAGCTCTCCTGAGCAGCCTGTTATATTGATGCTTGCTTATCGGCCACCTCATGCAATCAGTGACATCACGTGTGTGTTTATGAATCCAAGCACAGAGAGAGATCCTTTACAGTCAGCAAACTAGTGATGGCAGGGACCTTTAATCGATGATTAAATAACACCCTGGGTAATAAAGCAACTGAACTTTAGCAATCCCTGGAATCCCATGGGCTAAGTTTCTGGCAAAGGATGAAACACATTACAGCAGACGTTCTCTAGATTTACTCCATATTTAAAAAAAAAAGTAAAAATATTCAGTTATTTTTATTAAGCTATAAAAGAGTCATAAAAGCATGAAATTTATGTGCAAAGAGGCAGAGACACGATAATATATGAACCAGTACTAGATATTAAAACACATAAAACCTGATAATATTAGCAGCAAACAATATTGTAGTAAGTCTGCATGTTGCAGAAAAAATTACTTTCAAACCTAAGCAGACAAGTATTAGTAAAATCAATCCTATAGTATTGTTTTTCTGTATGAATCTGCAGCTTGGAAAAACACAGCTACACAGCAAAAATAATCATCATCTGTCAAGATACGCAAAAAACGACATACAGGATCGTATCTTTCTGGGTCTCATAAAAGGCATAAGAAACATTTATGTATATAACACATAAAAACATTTAAAAAAAAGAAAGTGCACCATGGTTTGTTTAGACTATTGCTACTGATGCAGCGGATCTAACACAAAACTGTCTATCTATATCACCAATCCAGAAGCAACTTCTTTATTTTACTCAACGGTGGGGCCCATAGCACCGGGAGTCACAAACACACACCCACTCAAATCACACTGCCCCTGAATCAGTAACAAGTAGACGAGGTGCAAGACATGCGGTGTACCTTATGAACCTATAGTTTATAGTATATAGAGTAACTTTATACATTATATATATATATATATTTTTTTAAGTTTTCAAAAAACTTTATTTTTAAATTCAAAATTTTTCACAATGCATCACAGTAATTTATGTTCAACAATATCACAGTGAATCAGCACCGAGACATAGCAATCCCCCCCTCCAATTATCCAAACACGTCAAGTCATAAATAAATCATACAATGAAAATGCACAGCCTAAACCTTAACATAAGCACAACAGGGGTCACAATATTGTGTTCAGTGCATCAGTGGGTCAGTGTGTATGTAAAGATCAAAGTATTTGTACCACTTATCTATGGCAATAGGAAGCTCATATGTTATCAGGTGATGCTGCATCCAATTCCACAATACCGTGCAAAAGAAGATACCATTTAAAAGGTCCCCAGATATCTTTGGGTTTGGAAGCTATAGGCAATAATTCAGCATACGTGGTATTTTGCTCCTGACAATAAATCAAATCAGCCATCCATTACTTAAATTTTGGGGCACTACCCTTACGCCATCTGCATGCCACTCTCTGTTTAGCTAATAACAATGATAGAGCTATAAACTTTCTATACGAAGTAGGTATCTGTGCCGTGTATCCCATCAGTGTGAGTAGCGGATCCCTCTCCAAAGCACAGTTGGTCATCCTATCCAGTGCCGTTAATACCTGCTCCCAATAATCATGTATGGACGGACACTCCCACGTTAAATGAAGGCATCCCGCCCCTGCCTGTCTGCACCGATCACATCTATCTGTGTCCGCTAAATTGAATTGAAACTTCTTCACCGCCGTAAAATATAACCTATGCAAATATTTATAATGTATGATTCGTAGCCTACAGCTGGCCGAGATCTGCACCGTCTGCACAAAGCAATAATGCCACTGTTCATCAGTAATTTCTTGCTGCAAATCCTCACCCCAATGTGTACGGAACCTACTGGGTAATCCTGCTCTGTTTACCCGAATGCTGTTGTATAGGCCTGACACAAGATGTTTCCCATCTACAGACCCTAACATTTGGTGCAACGGGAGAAGGCATACTGGCTCTTGAGGGAAATCAGGAAGAATAGACCGCATCCCCTGTCTAAGACGTTCATAAAGGAATATGTCCAGAGGTGTAGTTTGCACCCCTTGAAGATGATGCTCCATTGAGCGGAACGTCCCATCATGGAAGAGATCTCCCCAAGTGGTCATATTTGCACGTTTACATAGCCCATGAAAGACCCTCTCGTGCAACAGTGATAAATCAGGATGAAACACCAATGGGAGCTGCGGGGTATAGGGAGCAGGCAAATCTAGCAATGTGGTTATCTGGTGCCACGCAGCAACGTGTTAGTGACAGTCGTGGGTGATGTCGCCCGCTTGCTGACAGGACAGTGTATCACTTCAGTCAGCGGCACTGGGTCTGCAAGCCAATCTGCTGTAGCTATCTGCGGCATATATCTGCGGAGGGCGCATCCAGTAATATGCATATTGCGGCTGTGCACTTAGGTAGTATATCTTGAAATCTGGAATGTCAAAACCACCCTGTTCATATGGCCTAGTCAGTATCGACCAGCTAAGTCTCGACTGTCTCCAACCCCACAATAGTCTTAGCAACTCAGAGCGTAACGTTTTTAAAAACAACCTGCCCGGTGCATAAGGGATATTAAGGAACAGGTAGAGGAACTGTGGAAGTATGACCATCTTAATGAGAGAGGCTCTCCCGGCGAGTGATAGGGGTAGGGATATCCACCGTGTAACATTGGCATTAAAGCGTGTTATGGCCGAACCATAATTTGCTCTTATGGTTTCTTCTCTGTCTCTGGTCACTTGGATGCCAAGATATCTCAGTTCCGTTTCACATCCTTCTATCGGGAACTCAAGTGGGAACTGCGTTACTACTGGTGTAAGAGGGAAAACCTGAGATTTCCCCCAGTTGATTCCTATTCCAGATAACTGACCACATTTTATAAAGTTGCGTAAGATGGGTTAATATTCTGTTGTGGATCTCTAACATAAAGCGTGATATCGTACGCGTATAACGATACCAGTATTTGGCGAAGACAGCAGCGGAATGCTTTGTCCTGGTGTAGTTGCCGCAATCTACAAGCCAAGGGTTCCACCGCAATTGCAAAAAGGAGCGGGGACAGTGGGCACCCCTGACGGGTGCCTCTGGAGATCAAGAGAGGCTGGGACAAGTGGTCATTGATCAGACCCTTAGCAGTGGGATAGTGATACAATAGTTCAACCCAAGATAGGTACATCTTAGGGAAACCCATCCTCTGCAGCACCCCGAATAAGTAGTCCCACTCTACTGAGTCAAACGCATTAGTGTCATCTAAAAATACTGCAGCGATTGGGAAGTCGGGAGCCACAACCTGGATTAACGAAAACAAAGTCCTAAGATTATGGGAGGAGGCCCTACCGGGCCCAAATCCC
Organism: Lissotriton vulgaris; assembly: GCF_964263255.1. Classification (NCBI taxonomy): domain Eukaryota; kingdom Metazoa; phylum Chordata; class Amphibia; order Caudata; family Salamandridae; genus Lissotriton; species Lissotriton vulgaris. The sequence continues at coordinate 155,874,533 of NC_141695.1, read as the reverse complement.
GATTGATCTGGTAGCACAAGCTTGTCTAGTAGTAGCAATAGCCGATTCCCTAAGACCTTTGCCAACATTTTTGTATCACAGTTCATCAGTGCCAATGGTCTATATGAGTCACAGGACTCGGGGGGGCTTTCCAGGCTTTAGTAAGGACGTGACTATTGCCTCTCTCATCGTGGAGGGAAGTATTTCTACTTCTAATGATTCCTCATAGACCTCTTTCAGGACTGGCACCATGATGTCGATATAAGCCTTATAAAATTGAGCCAGGAGGCCATCCGATCCCGGTGCTTTCCCATTCTGAAGCTGCATGATTAGCTTCTCTAATTTCATCGATTCTCGAATGGAATACTTAGAAACTCCCGCTGGGTATCCCCAAGCCAGCCAAGTCCCACTTCCCCAATAAATTCCTCCAGGTCAATAACGCCATGCCTTTGAGATGTATGTAGGGCAGTGTAGTGAGTGGTGAATGCCTCCAGTATACTCTGCGAGTCCCGACGTGCTGGCTTACCCGATTCCTGTATTTCCAAAATATGTGTGCTGAATCGAGGACCCTTTGTCACTGCTGCCAGCGCCCCCTGACCTTTCCCCCTCCCCATATTTACGAGCTGTCCATTACCGCCCCAGGAATTTTACCTCCCTGTGCAGAGCATCCTCATATTTAGTTAAAATTGTACGAAAGTCTTTCAATACCTGCCCCACCTCTCCCTGCCCCATTCGCCTCTCCATCCCTCTAAGATCCTGCTCCAACTTACGTATCATGTTTTGTATGTACCTCAGAACCCCACAGCTCTTGAACATGCAGTATCGCTGAATCGTGACTTTAAATGCTTCCCATATCATTTCCAAGCTACTTACAGAGCTTTAATTCCGGGCAAAAAAATCTGTGATTTTCTCGCCTAACTCTTCAGAAAACCATATCTAAAGGGCCATGGGTTGTAACCAAGGCCTATCATACCCCGGAGGGGAAAGTGAGACCTTAACTGGACAGTGATCAGAAAAGGTCAGAGCCAAATGTATGACATTACTGATAGTCGGCCCAAGTCCCCTTATGAGCAGGCAGTAATCTATGTGTGCCCAGGTTCCTCTATATGATGTAAAATGCGTACCTTTATGCTGTAGGGGGTGTATGTACCTCCAATTATCGACCAGCCCACCTTCCGCTATTATGCCCTGCAAAACTTCCTGCGCTTTAGTGTAGTGTTGCGGACCTGCATTCGATCTGTCTAATTGTGAGTTCAGAGCAACATTAAAGTCACCCCCCAGATAATGTGAGTTGAGCCAATTGTCAAGATTGTACCCCATAAATTGGTAAAGAATTCTGGGCAGTCTGTATTAGGGCCATAACAGTTGGCTATTGTGATAGTATCTCTGCCTAGGCGCCCCCATATTATAACATATCTCCCTTGGGGATCCTCTAACACCCCCATCTTCTCAAATTGTGTGTGTTCACTAAAGAGTATGGCTGTGCCACAGACATTAGAGAAGTAAGAAGAGAACACACGGCAGCTTGCCCATCGACTGGCAAAGGTGTTGTTGGCACGCAATGCAATATGATTTTCCTGTAAGAGTGTTTACAAAAAAGGGGGAGAAGGAGTCCTGTTTTACAGGAGAAGGCAAAATCACCACTCACAGAGGGGAGTGGTAGGTCCAGCCACAGTGTTCGTCCAAAGTAACAGTATCAAAAATGGTACCAGGCTGTTCCTAATAAAAGAGAGTGTTGGGTCCGTTCAGTTGTTTAGATATCGTAGGAACCAAAAGGAATCCTACGGATGGGCATCCAATTTGTTGGATGTAATGGCCTCACACACCCTTGCAGGTGTCATGCTTCATCATCGGCAGTGCTCCTCGTAGGGTTGGCGGTGCAATATCCATTTGGCAACACCTCTAAGAGGGGCTCTTTGGCGGAGATCTTCTATCCAAATGCCGTATGGGTGAAGTGCGGGTAAGAGGCCAAGGCGGTGTAGACGTTACAGTGAGTTAAAATGGGGCTAAGGGTGCCAAGATCAGGTTTATTCTAGGGGTCCCTCGCTTCAATTAAAAGAGCTCTAGACTGGACTCGAAGGGAAGTTATGTACCCTTGTGCGAGACTAGGCTAGTTTGTGTAGGACTGGGTCGACATGTTTCTCGCTATTTGTACTCTGACTAGCGATTCTTCTGGACCAATGTCAGAATAAGTTTTAATTGTGAAAACTGTCTACAAAGTGTCTTTTCCTCCGTATCAGACATTAAATATTAAATTCAAATGGAAAAGGACGGTGTACCTGTGTTGTGCTGTATTTGCCTAGGTTGGGAGACAAAAGAAAGCAAATCACAACAGGTCCACAAACAACAGTGCGTGACCTAGAACACTCAGTGTAACATGCCAGTGAAAGTGTCGCTAGCATGTGAGTTAAAAACAGTATGTGTCATCCATGTGGGAAAACACAATTTAAAAACAATATTAAAGGCAGTATTTTCATGGTGTCATAAAATTCTTGGCACTCACCTATCTGTTCAATGGTGAGCTACAACAACAGCACCCGGCGATCCAACGAGGAGCACTGCCGATGATGAAGCATGACACCTGCAAGGGTGTGTGAGGCTATTGCATCCAACATATTGGATGCCCATCCGTAGGTTTCCTTTCCTGTAAGAGTGCCACATGAATCTGCTGCCTATCCAGGTAGGCTAGAACTTGCCTCCGCTTTCCTGGATCCCCAAGGCCCTGCACATTCCAAGAGATTACCCTAAGGGTGTTACTATCCTCCTGTGACATCAAGCCAAGTGTCTATCCCTGACCCATATATAATAAGGACGCACATTCCGACAATTGCATGCATAACAAGACGTATTTGATAGAAGAGTCCTGCGCCTGTGTCTCACTGTGACAAACAAACTCCCGCCCCCTCCCACTGAAGCATCCCAATCATGCCAGTAATGAACGGCCCTCCCCCCTCCCTGAAACCCTACATCTTCTCAGGTAGACCAACGTGGTTGAGTCCATTCCCTCGTAACCCCGAGACAAAGCTAATGAGAAGCATCAACATTCTAGTAAGAAGAATGGGGTTCTCCCAATTGGGAAATACGTCTAGGTAGCTCACGAATACCTCTCGTCAGCCTGATCGCCATGTGTCACATAGAAGTATCCCAGGTCTAACTAAAAGAGGGACCGACAGTGCATTGGTCTCTCTTGCCCGTCTATGTATCTGCAAAGCAAATGGACATGGTACGAAAAAGCTTAGTGTGTTATCCCATGTTTCAATGACGGATTAGTGCAACGGTTCTTTTGTCGAAGCATGAGGTTCACCTCCCTAGCGCAGTATAACCAAGTACCTTTGTGTTCACTCTCCTTCCGGTAATTGCGATCTAGGGGAGTCCTCTGGCTCCAGTTGCGATCTCTTTTGTCGTTTAAGATGTTTCAGGTACTCTTCCACCTGTTGTGGGTTAGTGAAGAATTTTTGCGACACCTGGTGGGTGACTCGGAGGCGAGCCGGGTATAACAATGCATAATCTATTTGAGCTTGCCTGAGTTTTTTTTTACTCCTAGAAATTTACGACGTTCTTCTTGCATGTGAATCGTGAAATCCAGATACATCGTGAAAGGTATGCCAACATATATCAGTTGTTTTTTTCCCTAGCAATTCACAATGCAACGTCTCTATCCATGTAGTTTAACAGGCGAGCGAAAATAGGTCTAGGAGCGCTGCCAGGAGGAGGTCTTGGCCCTAGAGATCGATGCGCCCTCTCAACTACGAAGTGTGGAGAAAGCAGTTCGGCACCCACAATGGCCTTCAGCAAGTTCTCAATATATTCCTCCATTCTACCCGTACCTGTGCTCTCCGGTATACCTAGTACCCGAAAATTATTCCTCCGACTTCGTGCCTCAGTATCCTTGTTTTTCGCTGCTATTATCTTGAGTAGTTTATCCATTTGCGCTCTCGCCTTTTTCAGTTGAGTGGTGGTGTCCTCTACATCCGAGACGCACTGCTCTGCCTCCTTCAGTCACGTCTCATGTCCTTCTATTGTCCGTACCATCGCATCCATCCTCATTGAGACTGTGTCCATCTTATCTGCCATGGTTGCGAAGCCCTGTCTAACTTCACTGAGAAGCAATTCAAGGTCATAGATTGGCCCTTGTTGTAGATCTGGTGGAGGGGTTTCCGCCCCGGCATCCACCTCTGTATGCTGCTGTTTATTGGTTTTTTTTAGCAACAAAAGTGCGCTGCGGTTGGCGGGCATCTGGTCTTCCCATCTTAACCTTGATACCAGTGGCGGTTGCAAGTACAAATGGATCTCCGCTCTCCCTTTTGCCAAAATGTAGTTTGTGGCTGTGCAGGCAATCTTACAGTGCTCAGGTATGCCCAAGAATTGCCCACTGCTGCTCGGTAGAGAGTGTACCTGGATCTCTTGGTTCCACTGAGGTGTGTGCGGCACTACGACCAGTAGTGGCAGGATGCAGGTGCAGTCCTAGCCGGCCACCGCCTTAACGTTACTACTCGTGAGTATTGCTTTTTGTCGTGCTCCCCATTAAGGGTGGGCGTAAAATCCGTTTCGCGGGCGAATTTGCGGATTTTCCGCGATTTCGCGATCCGCAAACCTCGCGAAATCGCGGTAAAATCCGCGAATCAGCGGGGACGAATTTTCAGCCAAGCAAGGGTTACAGCAGCAGGTGCCAAAGTTGAACCTAATTTCTTTGGAACCTTTTACAAAAGGTTTACAAACAAATTAACTTCAACTTGGACACCTGCTGCTAATTGCTTCCTGGCGCCTCGTTGCCTACTTGCAACTATTCTCTGGCCCTGCTCTGACCCTTGAAGCAGGGTCAGAGAATAGTTACAAGTAGGCAACGAGGCACCTGTCCAAGGAATTAAACCTCATCAGGAAGCACTTACAGATATAAAAAACAGGAAGAAGGGAGAGGATGGCAAGTACACCCATTTTGAGTTGTCAGGAGGGGTTAAACTAAAAGAGACCTTTACAGCACAATTTTCATATGCATTTTGCTAAAAATAAAAAGCTGTATGTTCTGTAGGGGCAACTCAGGAATCTGGCCCTTCAGAGATCCGGCCTCTCTTTCTTTCTCTCGTTCTCTCTCTCCCTCTCTCTTTCCCTCTCTTTCTCTCTCTTTCTATCTATCTATCTATCTATCTATCTATCTATCTATCTATCTCTCTCTCCCTCTCCCATAAACGACTGCATGGGTAACTTCGCTATGCAAGCGGCTCGCGAAGACGCAAAAAGCCCCGCAAACACGCAAAAAACCCATCGAACACACAAAAAACCCAGCGAACATGCAAAAAAACAAAAATTCGCGAATTTTGCAGATCGCAAATTTGCAAATCCGCAAATCGCGAATTCGCAAAATTCGCCCATGCTTACTCCCCATCAGGTTTTGCCTCTGTGCCACTATGTTAGGTGAGACACCACTCTTTCTATTGTCCTCAATACAGGCAGATGCACTATCGCAGCTCCGGGTGCCCACCAAAAATCCGTGATCAGGATCAAATGCCTCTGCCAAACAGTGCAGTGCAGGAGCATGTAATACCCACTGACCACTCTGGTGTTTTTTCTCAACGTCACCTTAAAGGGCAATCAGCACAGTCATAGGCTTGGGATTTATCGCTGCTCCCTATTCCATTCTCTGCGTAAGCCGCAAGTCAACCGCTCTTCCTGCCAACACTGTGTGTTAGTGACAGCAAACCCGATCGCCAGGCCTCACCCACTGCACCGAACATAGCTGGCTAGTCCTCCCAACAGCCGCACCCGCTCCTCTCACCCAAGTCAAGCGGGGGACAGCAACAGTGAAGTGATGTTCCTCTTGTGCTCCAACTGCCGCTACGGCCGTTATATGGCGGCTCTCCTACCGCGCTTTTGCCTTCTCAGCCCGCTCTATTCCGACATATAGTGAACTATCACACAGCAATTCCCGTCATCAGAGGGCAGGTCATACACACTCCCCAACCCATTCGCAGTGTTTATTGGCAATAGGGTGTGGCACCTGCAGCGCAGCGATGTCTCTAGTATCACAGGTGCAGGCGAGGTTGAGGTCTGTAATGTCCGCTTTCAAAATGTCCGGCCTGTGCGTTTATAATATGCGCCTCCCTGCCGTCAGCTCCCCGGGATCAGCCCGCAGTCCAAGTAGCGCGGATTATATCCAACGTCCCTCTCCGCGCTTACAGTTTGACCTCTATTCTGCAGATGACTTCAGGTGCTCTTGCAGAGTTCAGCCATGCCGCAGGTTTGCTGGATGTTCCCTCACACTGGCCTGAGTGGGGAGCCGGGACCTCTCGCACTCGGCTGCACCGCCTGTCAGATCCAGGGGTAGCAGGATCAGCACCCAGCTCGCACTTCTCCCGCTCCTTAGTTGCCGCAGACACCACCGTCAGCCCAGATTTCAGCACCTGTGGCTCTAAACCTAGTGTCTTAACACCTCACACTTTGTTGCTCATAGTATGGACAAGGAACAGGATAAATGACTTGCTGGTCTGCGGGAGCCTCACACCATGGGGGCCATTCCACATGTGCGCCACCTAGCGCCCCCCAACTTTATACATGATATACATTAGAATTTTTAAATGCCCAACAGTCATAAAAAGAACATCAAGGTACTCCGCCATTTGGTCGATGGACCAACTAGTAGGAATCAATTGATGGCGATTAAGTCCAGCTTAAGCACAATATTCTTATAACTTTTAACATTTAATCGTCATGACTTTACTTTAATAAACACAGACTCAAGTTTATATTTTATAATTTTTTTATCTAGATTCGTTAAGGTAGAGTTTTATATTGTGAAGGATTTATTAAGCAAGTACATTCTAAAACACTATTCAATACATTTTAAGCAAAGAAAATAAAAAGTACCCATTACCACTTGGCCATGGGGCTATGATAGAACCGCAGAACATAGAATAGGTTCCCAAGCTAACTTTTTTTCTAACCTCCGCGATGTCTCCCTCCCGACATAGATTCTCCGCGACAGATCTCATTTCTTTTTCCCCATGAAAGTTCAAAGTCTCTTACACCATAAGAAAAATCGTCCCAACCTACAGCATGTCGTGGAGCGAAAATAACAGCCACACCAAGATCATTTACACAAGCTATTTATATCCTTTCACTAACTATCTAAACCCAAATTTTAAACTTTTAGGGGCTACACTCATCTCTCATTGGAGCATTGGAGGGGTGGCGATTATCACCTCATGTTCCCCTTGCTCAAACCTGTTCGTAAAAGTGCAAATTCATAACATAGTTTCTCATGACTTCATCAAATGTTAACATTTGTACTTGTTTAGTACTTTGCAACAGTTCCTCGCATTCAGGTTTCAATGTTCATTCTATCCCAGACGTTTAAATGCAGGCAACTTTGGCACAACTCCCGTTTGCACACCAGGCTGGCCTTGACATCTCTTGCTCCAGGCATAGGCCTTACACTTGTGACTGAGCATCCTCTCTTAACGCATGCGTGGGGGCCATCTTTATTTTCATTTCCACCATCGCGTTTTAACTGCCACTTTTCAGACTAGGCCGATCAGGCTATAATGAGAACTAAAATGGAAACAATCACAACAGAAATTAGATATAGTAAATAAGCCCTTCTGTTTACCTCCCACCATTCTAATTACCCATGTTAGGTGTTACCTAGCGAAGCAACATGTAAGTAACTTTACTTACCATCTGCATTCTTTTGCCACAATACAATTCTACCATAAGCACAAATACATGCATTTACTCTTTTATGTCTATGTTTTATCACAGTTCTATAATAGTTTGACTCATTTTTCATTAAAACACTAGATTTTCGCAAATAGGAGTTAGTTTTCCCACATGTTGTGACTAATATACTGTGCGATTTGTTGATTAGTTTACATGCTCCACACAATGAATATTATTATAGTTATGAGGGAACAACATTGTAGGAGGTACAAAAAAATATGTTTCTCCCCTGCTCCATCAACTCCCCCCTTTGGTGATTTTATCACCACAAAACCATCCTCACTAAATTTTTCAAGCACATATTTCTAGTTCTTTCTCTTTTCTTTTAGCTCTAACCTTAGTATATTTCAGACACTGTCTTTTAGAGTTGTTGTACACCTTCTCTTTATATTATTCTAATTCGATTTCTCCCATTTCTAGCTCCCTCTGCTTATTTTTCTCAATATTTTCTTTTGTCAGTTTTTAGGCTTTTTCGTTTTCTTTTTTTTTTTCAATTTTTTTTTTTTTTTTTATTATTCATCATCAGAGAGTACAATTCCACATGATTACAATCAATTATTTCATTCCAGATATACATTTCTTTCAGCAGATATGCATCATTATGAACGAGAGAAAAAGAATAATTTCACAGGTCATATAAGTCTTTGCACAAACAAACTAAAGTTCATGAAAACAAGAGACAAATAGTAAAAATTATAATAATGTTATAAATTAATATTATAAAATAGATTATCACTCTATTCTTAATTTCCAATGCTCTACCAGTGCCCAAATCCGTTTGCCTAGTTGCATCGCTTTACGACCTTTTTTATCATACAATGATTTCTCTAATGTATACATTGATAACATTCTTGTAAGCCATTGGTTAAATGACGGGGGATTAGGATCCTTCCATAGAGTAGCTATACAAAGTCGGGCTATAGCCATTGCAATGTATATAAATTCTTCATGGGGGATATCCTGCCCATCTCTCCCTACACCCAAAATCATAATCTCGTTTGTTAAGCCAAGTGATATCCTTAATTCATCCCTAAAAAATATTTCCATCGCCTTTTTGAAAGGATTTAATTTTGGACATGCCGAAAACATGTGGATAGTATCAGCTTGTGTGCTTTGACATCTGGGACAAGGTATTCCACTAATTCCCCCCCATTGTGCTATTTTATACGGCGTATAATATAATTCATGGAAGGTTTTATAGCATTGTGCTTGTAAATTAGCAACTTTAACAATAGAGTTAGCAAACTGCAGTGATTTTTCCCCCTCGTTTCCCACTAAGTTTAGCTTCGTCCTCCATTTAGCGAAGATTTTAGTCCTATCGTCTTCTTTACATTCACTCAGCACCCCATATAATTGTGAGATTGAGCAACCCTTCTCATTTTGAATATATTCCATCAAATCCTCTCTTTTAAAATTATCTCCCCTAGGCAGTTTCTTTTGTATTACTGATCTGATCTGTAGGTATTTGAAAAAGTCTCTACGATCTAACTTAAATATTTGACAAGCCCTTTCAAATGAGATTATGCCCGTATCATCTATAATATCTCCTATAGTACAAACCCCAGCACTATCCCATCTTTTCATAACTTGATCATGGAACACTTCAGGGAGTAGCTTATTATTATATAAAGGTGTATAGAAGCTCATCCGTCCCAACTAGATTTTTTTGCGGACCATAGACCATACCGATTTAGCTGCTGCAAATACCTTAAACTTTGTTCTTTTGTAGTAGCTAAACTCTTTAAATGTAAGTAATCCTTTATTGGAATCTCTAACTAATAAATCATATGTGTCTGGTATATCAAGTCCGTCCCGCCATCTATCGTTAGTGTTCCCCCAAGTAGTCCTCTAAGATACTGTAAAGATGCTGCTAGATAATATTCTTTAAAATCTGGAACTGCTAAACCTCCCTTTTCTTTAGAAAGAGCCATCCTTTTTATGGACCTCCGAGTTTTACCTTTTGCCCATATAAATCGATTACAGACCCTTTCAATATCCTTAAACCAATTATTATGAAATATTAAAGGGATAGTTCGAAAGAAATATAACATCTTTGGTAGAAACATCATCTTGATTACATTACAATGTCCGATTATTGTAAGATGTAGATTATTAACCTATCAAAATCTTGTTTAGCCTTTCTGATTACCGGAGTGGGGTTTTCCTCCACTAGCTTAGGCAAGTTAGATGTTATAGTTATACCCAAGTATACAGCCGAGTCTGTTACTCTAACATCGTCTATCACAGCAAATTGATTAACAACTATCTGTGTTTTAGGCTGGTTCAATTTGTACCCAGACCAAGACCCATATTTTTTTGCCTCTTTTTCTATTTCCGCTAGCGCTGTTGCTGGGGTAGGTGACGTGATTGCTAGGTCATCTGCATAACCCAAAATTTTGGTCTCATAGCCATTCAATACAATAGGACATATGAGCTTATTTCTTTCTATGTGTCTTATGAAAGAGTCAATGTAACAAGCAAAGAGCAACGGTGAACAGGGACAGCCTTGTCTAGTTCCTCGCTTGATGTTAATATTTTCACTCTGTTCCCCCGCTACTCTTACTTTTATGACTGAATTTTTATATAGCGCTTTCAATCCCCCCTATATACTTTTGCCCAAAATTGAGTTTATACATTGTTGTCCAAAGAAAACCCCACGAGACCCTATCGAAAGCTTTTTCTGCGTCTAATAATATTAAAGACATAGGGTCTCGTGAGGCTGTCGTTCCATCAAACAAGGTAATGACTCTTCTAATGTGATCGGCTGTCCCCCTGCCTGGGATAAACCCATGTTGGCGGGGTGAGACAACCTTTCCAATTATCAAGCTCAATCTATTAGCTAATATTTTCGAATAGACCTTTGTATCGCTGTTCATCAAGCTAATTGGTCTATATGACCCGGGATCAGTGGGAATTTTATTCTTTTTTAGAAAACCACCATTGTCGCTTCACTCCAGGAATCGGGCGGTTCAGCTCCTTCCTGGATCGAAACCATGAGTGTATTGATATCCCCCTCTAGTATTTCAAAGAATTTCTTATAAAATTCTAAGGGTATGAGGTCAGGTCCTACAGCTTTCCCTGATGGTAGTCCACTAAAAGCCAGTTGAATTTCTTCTCGTGTAAATTTTGTCTCCAGACTAACCCTATCTTCTTCCGTAACTTTGTCTAGTACTTCCAGATATGTTTCTATATCTCTCTTTCCTAGCTCCTCTCCCTCTTGATTATAGAGTTTCTTATAAAAGTTCTGAAAAACTGCGCAGATTTCCTTTGGGTTTGTAACTACCACTCCTCCTTCTGTGATCATTTCAGTTATCTCTCCCTCCCTTAGTAACTGCCTGTCGAGTTCTTATCGCCAACATGCGTCCAACTTGCTCATTATATTCATATTGCTCTTCTCTTCTTGCTAAATACTTCTCGGCTGCTCTTGAGCTATATACTTCCCCTACTGCTATTTTAGCAATAGCTAATTTTTGAGTCACCTCTGTCACATCTCCTTTCTCTACTATAGTCTTTATCAGATCTTCCTCCAAATCCGCCACAGCTTTAATCTTATTCTCTAATAATACTTTTTGCATTTTGTTGCGTCTAAGAGAGTAGCTTAAAGTTTCTCCTCTGATACCAGCCTTCTTCGCGTCCCAAACCACTGAAGGTCGTGCTGTACCCCTATTATGTTCCAAAAATTCTCTTAACCAATTTTCCATTAGGGTAACATAATCAGCATCATATAATAAAGCTCTCTCAAATGACCAAGAAGAAAGATTTAACATTGCGTTTGCCAGAACAATCTCTAAGACTAGAGGGTTGTGGTCCGACATTAATCTTGGTAATTTTTTGATTGTAACAATCGGTAGCAATGCAGGTGAGATCAAGAAATAATCAAGCCTTGCTACTGTTTTGTGCGGAGCCGAATAGTTTGTACTACCTCTTCCTCCCATAATCTGCTCCCAGGTATCAGTTAAGCCATTATCCCTCATAAATTTAACCAGTGCTCTATGACTTTTTTTTTTCCTCCCTTTAAACCTATCTACATCATTCTTCCATAGTCCTGCAAGACCATTTATATTTAAATCACCACACACTATGATCGGAAGTGGCCAGCTAGAGAGCCGTGCATTTATTTGGCTAAAAATATCAGGGTCATCCACCGTAGGGGCGTAAATTGAACATAAAGTAAAATTCAGATGATATATTTGTAATTCAGCTAAAACCCATCGGCCGTGTTTATCTGCCTGATGTTTCTTCAGTTTAACACTATTTCCTCGAGCCAGTAGCGCTACCCCACATGTCCTTGTACCCTGGGTAGTACATACCAAGACCAGATAACCCAATTGCTCTAGTAGATATTTCTGCGAGAATTCAACATGCGTTTCTTGCAAGCATATTAAATCTGCTTGCAGTGTTTTAAAATATTCCTTTAGCTCTCTTCTTTTTCTCGCCTTGTTTAAACCACAAACATTAATTGTTACTATGCGCATGAAATTTTAAGTTTCTTAGCCAGTTTTTCTCTAGTTCTTTTTTTATCCTTATTCCATTTAGTAAGCATTCTGCCTTTTTCCCTCAGTATCTGTGATTCTCTCCCGCCACTACTATACAATAGTTTCTTCTTTTCCTGATCATGAATTTTTCCCCTTTTTTTCCCCCCTGTAGCAAGACATTCCCCACCCTCTCACCCTCCCCTCCCCCCACCACTTCTTGAGGCATCCTGGGACCTAGATCCCTAGGTATGGGCGGCCGAGTGATCCGAACATCACCACTCGCTCGATCGCCTGATTTGTCAAGAAACTTTAAACATATAGCATCTCAGATGGCTAGTTTTTCCCTTCCTGTTTTTTCAGTTCAGAAAGTTCGTGCAGATACGCCTCCGCTTGGATCTCGCTAACAAAGTTCCTTGAGGTTCCTTTAAAAAGTACTTTTAAACGTGCTGGATTTAGCAAATGAACAGTTGCTCCTATCTTTTCAAATGGGACAAAAAGTTGCTGCAGCCTCCAGCGGCGTTTGACCGTTGCATGAGCAAAATCCGGGCGAACAAAAAACTTGTTCCCTTGATATTCCTTTTTGCTCATTGGTCGGGCTAGGTCAAAAATTGCTTCTCTTAAAAGAAAATTTCCGAAGCAGACCAAAATAGCTCTTGGATATTGGTTTTCTTTTGGAGGTCGTTTGGGGAGTGTTAGTGGAAACCGATGAGCGCGTTGAACTTCACGTTCTAGTTCCCATGTTTGAAGTTCAGGCATAGAAGATTTTAAGAGGTTGATGATATATCCCTTAGGATCGCTTCCCTCTGCACCTTCTGCAATGCCCAAAAAGCGTAGGTTGTTTCTCCTTCCCCGGTTCTCAAGATCCTCCACCTTTGTCATTAGATCTTCAATAATTCCGGCTTGGACCTTTTCCCTGCTTTGAAGTTTAATAACATCTGCTTCCAGATTTTCTGTGCGGCTCTCTACCAATACCATTCTATCCACTATCTCGGTGCAAGTATTATCCACCTTCTGGATAGCGCCATGAAGTTGTTGGATAGCTTTGTGATTTCTTTGGTTGAGCTTTTTCGTTTTCTAATACATATACACACCAATCTTAACATTAATGCCATTAAAATTACTATTATTACTGGTATTAGTATCTTCCCTACCAATGAACTACCTATTTCTGCAAACCATTTCTTTACAGCAGAAATACTCCTTAGAACACCTCTAGAACACCATCAACCTCCAGTGGAGTCATTTCTTTATGTAATTCAGTAATATTCTTAATGTATCTTTCAATGTTTTGACTTTTATCAGGAATATAGGTACAACAATGTTGCAATTTCAATACCCTGCAGACTCCTCCTTCTTTTGGTAATAGATTATCAAGAGCAAGTTGATTTTGCATCATCATAGCTCTCATGGCAACCATTTCGGTATTTACCATTACAAATCCTCCGGCAGTATTAGTTGACAAACAATCTACTATTTTATTTGCGTTAAATGATATACCCACAGCTGGTATCAAAGCTCCAAAAATGTCACCTATTATGTCTGCAAAACGTTCTCTTCTTCTTCGTGTTAGTGGTTTACCTATCTCGTGAGTTCCTTTAGGTCCCCTATCTACATGAAATATCTTTGGAAAGACCAGACCTAGATAACATGTCCCGTACCAGTGGTCCGGCAACCTGTAATAAGCTTTGTTTCCACATATAAAACAGATCCCTGGAAATACTGGATCATTTCCTCCTTTAAATCCCCATCCCCCTATATTTCTGTATGTGTCTTTACATTCACTGGCACCCACGAAATAGTTGTCATACACAGTGTTATTTCTACAAATACACAATTTCCCTGGTTGAGGCAAATCTAATCTTAATGCTACATTAGTATCACTCTTTTCATAACTTTCTTTATCATAATTCCACGGTGGTGTTCAGTTTATTTTCAGTTACTTTTCTTTGGTATTCAATTCTCCTGTCTTCAACCATATCTAGAAATACTTTCTCTTCTTTTTTCAATTTACATGTAAGATTATATCTAAAAGCATATTCTAAAGTCAACTCTTTTGTTTCAAGAAAAAATTAACATAAAACTTTGCCAGGCTTCACCTTGTTCAGTCCATGTACTAAAGAAAGTTTAGAAAAAACATCTACATCTGAATAATAATATTCTAATGTGCTTGTTTTTATGAAATAAACTAGCTAATACACTACAAGTTATTCCATATGTTAAAGGAAAGTGATGATCAATCAATCAATCATAGCATTTGTAAAGCGCAATACATACCCGTGAGGGTCTCAAGGCGCTAGGGGGGGGGGTGCTGCTACTGTTCGAAGAGCCATGTCTTGAGGAGTCTCCTGAAGGTTAGAAGGTCTTTGGTCTGCCGTAAACGATGGGGAGGGTGTTCCACATCTTGGCGTGATAGGTTACACCTTCTGATACAGACGCAGGTAATTGCATACACACGTAGCAGTCTTGTATACCCATTGTCTCAACATTTTCAATAAGCAATCTTGTAAAAACATTCTTTATAAAATCATTAATTGATCTATCTCTACGAAGCTCAGTATTATCCACCATTTTTACATCATTCTTTAAATTATGTGTCTTATTACTATTTGTGTTGTTATTCTTTTCGGATAAATGTTCTGAATTCGGATTAAATGGAATAATGATTGCTAAAATAAACCATATGAGCATTAATAAACCTGTACAATAAAACCCAATTCTACACCATTTACGCAAAAAGCCACATCTAGTTTTTCTATTGTCATTTTGAGGCATTTTTAAAAATTACTATCTTTTTGTGTTCACTAGATTTTTATGGTGCTGGCCTGGGGGATAGATGCTCTTTTCCCCTCATAATTATTTACCTCAGGCCTAGGTGCCTTTTCTGACTGGAATTCACCAAGATCAACAAAATGGTGGATACTAACTGCCATAACTGCCATCCTCTGAGAAATCCCCATAGGATACCATAGAGCCCTTCCAGAACCTTCTGGACCCTACTGGACCCTGGGTGGACAGGCTATAAAAGGGCAGGGGTCAGGAAGCCATTTTGGGCAGTGATCAGGAGGTACTGTGGAAGTTGGACATAGGAGGAGTGAGGAAAAGTTAGTAGAGGAGAGACGCGCTGAGTTAAGGGAGATCGTGCTAAAGCTCGACTGTCTACTTCGGTGATGTTCTCCCATTACTACTGGAGCCAGCCCTCTAAATAGGGAGAACTTTCAGTCAGACTTCAGGTGCCCAAAGCGCTTAGAGATCTCCCAAAATAAGAAGTGGAGTGAGGCGCAAGGTACCTTGGTAGCGTTGACCCACTTCCAGTCAGAGGAAGTTAAGGCGTGGAATCCAGGTGCCAGTCAGACCCACTATATGCACTGTAGTGTGTCATTGCGTGGAGCGCTTCTATTGTGGTGACTGACGTCATGTTGACAGGAGCGAGAATCCCACTAAGGCTGTCGAGTGATCAGAGGAACCGGCTCTGGCAGACGGATCAGCGGTGTTGCCGGAAACCCAGGGGACGCCACAAGCCGAGTGGAGTCGCGTCAGAGGGCGGAGTGGCAGTGCGGCAAAGGAAGACGGACTCGGCTGCGATCCAGGAAGAGGCCGGGCGCCGTGGAGGAAGAGGGGGGTGAAGGAGGAGCCTTCGTCGGAAGGAGCCGGTAGAGGAAGGAACCCGGTAGAATCGACGAGTGCGGTGAGGAGAATCAACCTTCCAAACACCGACCCTTTTCCCCCGGGCCGCTGACCTGAAGCGGGGGTAGAGGGCGAGACTGCAGCCCAGCTGGGACGGAGCCGTCAGGGACAGTGAGTAACAGCAGTCGCAGAGACACCAAGTAAGCAGGGAAAGTGGGAGTGATCAGGCCCCTTCGCTAGTGGCTCTCACGTACAAAGTTCCTCTGGAGCATGAGGAGACCTGGGGGTGCTAAACGAGTCAGCCCTTAAGAAAAAGGCTACGCTTGTCTGGGGCTGTTCTCCATTTAAAGGAACAGAGCTGAATTTGGGGACTCCCGCTACTTGTGAGGCAGGGGGAAGTGGAAGGCCTGTAGTAATCCCCATTGCTCTCTCTACTTACAAGTGAATCACTGGGCTGAATGTTTTGGTAGTGAATAACGAGTTCCCTGTCGTAGCTGAATTTCGTGAATTGCACAGGAGGTGATTGTAAAATGTACAAGATATATAGCCAATGAAAGAAGATAAGATTTTAACCTGATTTATTGTAGTTACATGTGTACAGGTTAGATTCGGGGTGAGCCACTGTTTATCCTTCAATAGATGCATAATACTGCTATAAAGGAAGGGTGGAACTTGTGCTGAGCTTTTGCAAATGTACTAAAGGGGAATTGTATGTAAATTGAAAAGTGTTATTCAATACTCTAAGTGAAAAAGATTACAAGGAGAAATACTAAGTGTAAGAAAGTCATAGTGAAACAAATCTATTTTTATAAATCAATCCATATTTTTCCAAAACATCGGTGTAGTGTCATTTTTGAGTGGAATTGCATTGAATTACTGCTGGGTGGTGTGCAACCTTTACACATGTGTCTCTATTTAGTGACGGTCTTACCCTAGGCCCCGCTACCCTAAGTGGCTTAGCAACTCTGAGTCCAACATATTGGTGTCTAGCGGTGGCATGAGAACTGTGGTTGCGACTACTCTGCAGTAACTAAGTGTAATCCACTAACCTACACCAGGAGTTTTCTCCTGGCGGACCTCCTAATTTTTACTTATACTTTTTCCAAATTTATTCCTGGTGGTGGGGTGGAGGTAGCTTCAGGTTGCCCTTGTAACTCTATTCTTTTTGTGTGCTTGACCTTAAATTGCCTTTAGCAAAATGGAATTTGCACTGGAAGAACTGGACACTTATTCTGTGGCCCAGCTTAAGGACTATTGTCAACAAATGGGAGTGTTCTTTAAGCGTGGTGCCAAGAAGGGGGAACTCCAAACCAGTTTGAGGGCTTGGGTGGAAGCACACAGAGAAGGGAAGGAGGAGGATGAGGGGACAGACCGGGACACGGTCATAGAGGTAGAGGGATTGTTCCATCCTGAGGTGGGAAACCTACTCCCAGGACCAATGACCTACTCTAGGAGGGGCAGTAGTGTCTCCGGAGGAAGCTTGACCGAAGCGGAACTCACAGACAGGAGGGAAAAGAGGCAACTGAAATGGGAGTTGGCCAGGCTAGAACAGGAGAGGGAAGAGCGGAGGATGGCTCATGAATTCAAACTAAAAGAGTTAGAACTCCAGGCCCTGCAATTAGGACCCTCTTCTACTCCAAATGGTGGCAGCGAAACCAGAGAACCAACCAGGGAGTCCAGACCCTACTTGCCTAAGGACATAGTTGCCTGCTCTAGTCAGGGGGATGATATAGCCAAATGGCTGGCTGCCTATGAGGTCTCCTTAAGAGCCCATGGGATCCAGGAAAAGCACTGGGAGGGTGGGTTGTATAAGTATATGCCTCCTACTGGTCGAGACACCTTGTTAGCCTTAGAACAGGAGGAGCAGACCAACTACCCCACCATGAAGTTAGCATTGATCAGAAAGTTTGGGCTAACCCCGGAGAAGTCTTGCCAAAAGTTCAGGGGGAGCCACAAGTTAAGCACCCAGAACTGGGTGGATTTCCTGGATTATGCAAGGAAGGCATTGGAGGGCTGGGTACAGGGCAGTGAGGTGAAGGATTATGAGGGGTTGTATGATCTTTTTCTTAAAGAGCATCTACTCGAGAAATGTTTTCCCGAGCTGCGCCAACACCTGGTGGACAGCAAGCTGACCAACCCCCAGAAGCTTGCAGAGGAGGCAGACATCTGGGCAAGTACCCGGGTGTCCTCAAAGGGGACTGGAGGGGATTCCCAAAAGGCCGGACAGGGCACCCCCCAGAAGAAGGAGGGGGGAGATAAAAAGCGGGAGTTCTCTAAAGGTCCCCAAAACAGTTTCCAGGGAAAGGGAACAGGTTTCACCCCTAAGGCTAACCCGCCCAGAAACCCTCTTCCTGGCCAAAGCCAGCAGCCAAGGGTTGTCCATTGCTTCGAGTGTGGTGGTGTTGGACATTATAAGGGAGATGTCAGATGCCCAAAGAGACCACCCCCTCCCACAGGAGGAAAAGCCCCGGGAGTAGCTAGTGTAGCGCTCGGGGAGGAGTTGCCCTAGGTGAGTGGGCGGGTGTCACCTTAGTGTCCCTGGGAGAACGGGAGATGGTTCCTAAGATCCAGGTGCCCCCCAATAGTACCAAGTATGGGCAGTGGATCACCATCAATGGCCAGAGAGGGGAGGCTCTGAGAGATACAGGAGCCAGTATGACTATGGTGAGAAGTCAACTGATGTCTCCAGAGCAGGTGATTCCCAATGTACTCCACCCCGCCGCGATGGCTGACGGCAGAATGGGCCACTACCCCGTGGCCGATGTTCCCTTTGAGTGGGAAGGGGTTGCAGGTTCACTTCGAGTTGCCATAAGCCCTGCCGTGCAAGTTGATTGTTTGCTGGGGAATGACATGGAGCACAATGCTTGGAGAGAGGTGGAATACCGGACGCATTCAGAGATGCTGGGTACACCTGACTGGGCCTGTGTAAGCACAAGGTCTGCGACTGCCCGGAGAGGGAGTTCGCCTGGGTTGGAGCCAGGAACAATGGCCCAACCCGCTGCCAAAAAGGGACAGACCCGAAGACAGGAGAAGCCTGCTTCGGCTTCCACACCCCATGTGACAGATCGGCCACCTGCGGTGGTGGACCAGGAGTCCGTGGAGGGGAAGTAGTTTCTCTGGAGGACCTGCCCATCCCTGCTGAGTGGCATGTGGAGGGAGGGCCTACCAGAGAAGAGTTCTGTAAGGGCCAGAAGGAGTGCCCTACCCTTGAGGGACTGAGACGACAGGCTGAAGCCCAGGCAGCAGGGGACGTTGCGGGACATTACCACATTTACTGGGGGGATGAACTCCTCTACAGTGAACACAAGGTACCCTTACCTGGTTCATCAAGGGCCTTGGTAGTCCCACAACGGTATCGAGCCTTTCTGCTGGAATTGGCTCATGCAATACCCTTGGCAGGACACTTAGGTCAGGACAAGACCTTTGCTCGGCTGGTCCCCCACTTTTACTGGCCTCAGATAAAAGTGGCGTCTAACACCTACTGTATGACATGTGTATCCTGCCAAGCCAGTGGGAAAACAGGGGTGAAGCTGAAAGCTCCCCTGGAACCACTTCCTGTCGTTAGCACCCCTTTTGAAAGGGTGGGCATCGACATAGTAGGGCCATTGGATCCACCAACAACAGCTGGTCACAGGTTTATCCTGGTTCTGGTGGATCATGCCACACGGTACCCAGAGGCAATTCCTCTGAGGACTGTCACTGCACCTGTGGTGGCCAGGGCCCTAATGGGGATCTTTACCCGAGTGGGTTTCCCCAAAGAAGTTGTGTCCGACAGGGGGACCAACTTTATGTCAGCGTACATGCGGGCAATGTGGAAGGAGTGTGGAGTGACCTACCGGTTCACCACTCCCTATAACCCCCAGTCAAATGGACTGGTAGAAAGGTTCAACAAGACCTTGAAGGGCATGATCAGAAGTCTTCCTGAAAGCTTGCGGAGGAAATGGGACGTCCGCCTACCCTGTTTGCTATTCTCCTACAGGGAAGTGCCACAGAAGGGAGTGGGCTTCAGCCCCTTTGAGCTTCTGTATGGGCACCCTGTACGCGGTCCTCTCAGCCTGGTGAAGGATGGATGAGAAAAGTCTCCCAGGAAACCTCCCCAGGATGTGGTGAGCTACATACTGGCCTTCAGGAGCCAAATGGCGAAGTTTTGGAAGCAAGCTTCTGACAACTTGGAGGCCAGCCAGGCAGTAATGAAGGAGTGGTATGACCACAACGCTCACCCGGTGGAGTTGGAGCCTGGCCAGAAAGTGTGGGTGATGGAGCCTGGAGGGCTAAGTGCCCTCCAGGATCGCTGGACAGGCCCCTTTGAGGTGTTAGAAAAGAAGGGTAAGGCCACATACCTGGTGGACCTTAAGACCCCTCGACAGCCCCTACGGGTGCTACATGCTAACCGACTCAAACCCCACCATGAGAGGCCCGAGGTCATCTTAATGATGGTGACCGATGGGGGAGAGGAAGCGGAAAGCGAACCTCTCCCAGACTTGTTCTCGTCTCAAGAAAAGGATGGGTCAGTGGAGGGAGTGATTCTCTCCCCAACCCTAACTCCTGAACAGTGGGAGGACTGCCGCCAGATACTGGAGCAGTACTCTACGTTGTTCTCCCTTGTCCCGGGAAGGACTCACCTGTGTACCCATGATGTGGACACAGGGGACAGCCCACCAGTGAAGTCAAAGACCTACCGGCTGTCCGACAAGGTGAAGTTGTCTTTCGAGGAAGTTGAAATTCTACTAACATACCAAGAGCACCTGCTCTGGTTTATTGGTGCCCTAAAACATCAGAATCACATTACCAGGCTCGGTCCACTAGGTAGACCAGGAGCCACATGGCCGGTTCTAGCCAGCTACACACCACATCCAGACATTGAAACAATGTCAGACAGAGAACTTTTAGTTCAGTTAAAACAACTAATTAAAATACATAGACAATTGGTCCAATATGCCATGCGGACTTCAACAGTCCAACCTGCAATTAAAATTCCACAAAACACCCCTCAACAGGGGAACACAAATAAAATTACACCACAGAATATAGAATCATGTCATGGTAAAACACCCGCAAAACGGGAAAAAATTCCATTCTGGTTAGCTCACAAAATCACTCAAATAGAGGCAGTATTTCCAGATACTACACCTCACGAAAAACACAGAATTCTGACTATCTGTCTCCCATTGGGGATCGCATCACATGTGGAGGACTGTGACACTTGGGGCACAGTCTTTGCTTCTATCTACACAAAAACACATGGTGTTCCGTCTATTGTGGTTATACCAGATGTACTTAGACAGATTCAAAATTAATACGGTCCAGAACCTGCTTTAACTCTAGGTATGAAATTACTGAAAGACTTTAGACAGGTCTCGGTTATATTATTAGCCAACATAAAAGGAGAAGCAGCATCTGTGGTGATTCGCCAAAAATTGAAAGAGACCGATATAGCAGAACAACCTTTTGAACTTGCTAGAATAATTGAAAAATCCTATGAAGAATTAGGTAGAGATAGCTTGGGTGGTAGACCAGTAAAACCCCAAATAACAGAAAATCCTGAAAAAACCTTCATTAAAAATAATCTCAATTCTCAAAAGAAGAAGTGGGAGGGTAATAAACAAACCTCTCCCAGAGAAAAACAGTTTCAGTCCAGAGGAAGGTCTCCCCAATGAAGAAATAGATCTCCAGAAGAGGGGGCACGTCTCCACAACGGGAGCCCTCTGAAAAAAAGATACAACCTTAGAAATAGGGACAATTTGAAAAAAACTGACAGATATCAAGATATTGATACACGTCCCTCTCGATCTTTTCAGACTTTCTCACAGAAATCAGAAAGAAGAGGACGGTCAGAACATAAAGAAGAGCACGTCAAGTCCATAGACAAGGAACCTGCTCATCAAAGTAAAAAATTAAAATTTCCCAGAAAGAAGGTAGCCAGTATTAAAGTAAAACATGCCGAGAATTCTGAGGACACAACTGAAAAATGGAGAGTAGGCCCAGACAATGCTAGACAGCGCAGCAGAAGTGACCATAGCTTGCAAGAACCTGATGAATCTTCTGGAGACAGTGGACACGAATGAATACATTCAAGTGGAAACTGCAGACACCTGAGTTTGCGTGCCCCATAAACTATATGAAATAACATTATGTATAGAGGGAGATAAAACTAGGAAAATAAGAGGTCTCTTTTGGGAGAATCTATCTAAAGGCTTCTAGCAGAGAAAGATTGGCCACCAGAGTTTGTCAGGGAGTGCCCACATGGCGAAGAAATGATTATGCCTGCCTTCTCAAATCACATTCCAATTCATAAAAAATACACATTTGCTAGTAAATGGGCTGTGGCCCAAGCCCCTGCATTATATAAAAATCATGTAGGATGGGGTGAGGATTCTCCTCACCATAAAATCCAGTTAAAAATCAACCTACTGCATAGAGGCAGTATCCTTTTAAGCCGGAAGCTAAAAAACAAGTCAGAGAAATCTTAGACCAACTTGAATATCAGGGGGTGATTGAAACATGCACCGCACAGATGAACAATCCTTTGTTTCCTGTCTCCAAGCCAGACAATTCATATCGTCTAGTTTTGGACTACAGACACCTAAACTCCTCCTGTAAAACCTTTGCAGTACAAAACTCACACAGTGCAGCACTAATGAATAACATCGCGCGCAAGAAATATAAAATGACATTAGATATCTCAAATGGTTTCTTCTGTCAAAACATAGCACCTGAAAGCAGATATTTGACCGCTTTCTCAAGCATGGGGACCCAAAAACTATTTTGTAGTCTCCCACAGGGATTCAAGAACAGCCCAGGATTATTTTCAGCCAGGGTAACAGAGTTACTACAAATATATGATGATAAGGCATTATCTTATGTCGATGACATCTATCTTACAGACGATGACCTGGAGACTCACTTGAAAAGAGTGAACGCCATAATACTTGGGTTCGCATCTGAAGGGTACAAATTTAACTTTAAAAAATCACGAATTGCCCATCTAACTGTCCTATTTTTAGGATATGAATTATCAAGTGAAGGCAAAAGCCTAGCAAACAACTTCTTAGAGAAGTGTGCAGTACTCCAAGCTCCAAAAACGCTGAAAAACTTACAATCAATACTAGGTTTCCTGAATTTCGGAAGAACATACATTCTAAATTATGCAGAGAGGGTTAAACCTCTCTACGAACTGATAAAACTTGATTTCAAACCAATTAATTGGACTCAAAAAAACACAGAAATTTTAAGATCATTACAGACAGACATGTTAACTAAAACAAAACTTCAAACACGCGCAAACGAACGCAACCTTGTAATCCGAGTCATCCCAGGAAGATGCGGATTCACATAACTGACCTCTAATGAGGGAGAAACGGTACCAATAGCTTACAAATCACATACAAATTCTCTTGCTACAGAAGACGTGAAACACGCTTTTGATCAAAAAATGAAAAAACTAGAAGATCTGGAATATGAACATGAATGCCCTCTGTCAATCAAAATTCTGCCTCTCGAACAGTACACCTGTATAATCTACACGGACAGATTTGCACAACACTACGTTGTGGAAAAACAAATTTACAATGCTGCGTGCACGATTGTTAAAGGTCGCTGGCGCTTAGGTAAATTCAGACCGATGGACACTAAAACTGAATCACTCAGAAACTATACAGCTCAGCGAGCTGAAATAAGATCTTTAAAGATGGCACTTGAAAACGCCGATCGCAAATTTCCGACACTAATAGTGTGCGATTTGCATTACTGCGTCCGGTCTTACAATAATTCCATGCAGACCTGGATAAAAAACGGTTACAAAGATGAGACAGGTGCCACAATAAAACATAAAAAGCTGTAGGAACAAGTAGTTCTTTTGCAGAAAGAACTACAAAAGACTCACGTGATACATACGCAGAGTCTTCAACGTGATGGCGTTCACGTTGCAGGGAATTCATTGGCTAACAGAGCCACGGCGGCAGCTGGTCAACCGGCTTCCGTAGCCACAAAAAAGCGTTCTAAAAAACAAATAGATGGAGAAACGCTACTAGCAGTGAAAGCCTCAATGGAAGGCAATTATGCGGCGTTACCTCTAAACTATCCACTCGGAAATACATACATAATTGATGCCAATTCCGTTCCATTTGCTCAAATCCCTGGAGTGGGGGATAGAGTAATTCCAAACACGAACCAGAGAATCTTCTTGATACAAGAAGCACACATGGGATTAGGTCTGAGGCACCAAGAGATCCTGAAATCTCTAATAGAATTACAATCAAAATACTGAAGGCCAGGGATGAGAGTGCAAATTTATAACTTTGCAATGAATTGTCAAGACTGCAACAGAGATCGTAGTTGTGAACCGGACCAGACACCTGCCCAGACACCTCTATTAGACAGCATCAGGCTATCTATACGCAGACATCCAGATGGAAAAATGCAATCCCATAATTATTAAGACGAGATTCATTTGGATGTGGCCCCAGCGCTCGGCTGACGCCAGAACTGTTATAAAAGATTTGCGAGTCTTTATCCGCACATACGCAATTGGCATGCTAAATTCTGACCAGGGTCCTGCGTTTAGCTCTCGGGCTTACAAGGAGGCCATGGCCAGCATGGGCAGTGCATTGCGGTACTCTAGTCCATTCCATCCCGAGGGAAATGCGGTAGTGGAGAGAAAAAAACCGTAACATAAAGCAATCTATAACAGCAAGGGTATTAGGTTCGGGTGACGGGTGGGTCAAACATCTAATAAGTGTCCAACGTAGTCTTAATAACATGCCAAGAAATTCTCTAGGAGGCATCAGCCCGTACAAACTTTTATTTGGTACTAGAATGATCATCCAGGATTTGGATTGTCAGACTTCAGTGGTGAAACAAAAAACCTTTGATATCAAAGATTGTTTGGCTGTTTTACAGGACTTAAATGAAACAAGAAAAAGTCTAAGTAACAAAAAGCTAAAGACAACGACCACTGAAGAAAAACCACCTGTCCCAGCAAGACCTGTCTGGATTCCAAAGATTGGGGATCTGGTCAGAGAAAAGATTGTGGTGAAGAAGGAATTTGGGCCTTCGTACAGAAATCAGTACCTGTCTTAGCTGTCAGCAGAACAAGATCAGTAGTACTACCGCCCCTCGCTGGTAAAAAGGAGAACCGAGTTGTATCAATCGACCTGGTGAAACCACAACCATGTGGCCAATAATAAGTAGTAGGCCCAGTGGACTCCCAAGAAATAGCAGAAGACCAAATCTTGCTACAATCCAAGAGGTTCAAACTGAGAGACTAATCACATTTGATAAACCTTCAGTGAATAAAAAAGGACTATGCAACAAATCCATGGAACTTGTGCCTCTTGATACCCAAAATGCAACAGTTTGTAAAGAAACACCTGTCTACAACGATGTAGCCTCGGACTATACAAATGTATCAAAAGAAAATCCAAAGATCAATGGAAATCCGGAAGCAATTCCACCAATTGACAGAACTGCATCTGGCTACTTTATCAACTTTGATGACTTTTCCGATGATCCAAGTGAACATGGAGACAAGCCAGCAACAAAAACTTTCAAAAAGAAAATCACAGAGCTCTTTCATCAACTCAGAGAAACATATCTAATTTCACTATGGATTAAATTATGGATTGTGTTAGGTGTATTTTTCCTCCTTCTGTGGCTCATCTTGGTTTTAAGTTTGGGTAGATTTATTGATGGAAAATATAGTACAATGGACACAGCAAGTCAGAACATCAACTTGGTCCTGACACAACACAGATCTTCTCACATCGAAAAAAGAGAACTATCATCAGTGAACATCACAGCCATCCCTATACCTGGTGGTATAGCATGTGACAAAACTGACTATGAAATCTATGGCCCGGTTGAGCTCTTGAAATATCCACACTAATTCAAGATCTCCTTAAGTGACTTTGTATCACCTAGGGGCAGATGTATCAAGTGTTTTGCATGTCGCAAATGCTGCGAATCGCAATTTCGTAGCGTTTGCGACATGCAAAAGTGCAATTGGCATGTATCAAAGAAATCGCATTGCATAATAAGAATTTGCATTTTTGCGAATTCTTAATGTGCGAGAAGTGAATATTCGCAGAATAAATAGCGATTTCTAATTTTGCATTTTCTTAATTTTGCGAAAATCGCAAATAAGACATCGCAAGGCAAGAAATCGCATCGAGATGTAAGAAAAATTCGCAAATTGCGAAATTCCAAAAGTCGCAGATTAAGAAATCGCTATTAACACCAAGTAGAAGCAGGTGGTAAAAAAAAATCACATAAAAAAGCTCCCAGAATGCATTTACTTTCTCTCCAAAATGGCGGGACTGTACCTGATTGCCAGGAGGCTGCACATTCAAGCTCTTGCCCAGAGAAGACAAAGGCAGGATAGAATATTCAGAATACGCATTACGCTGTTCCAGCAGACTCAGGAGGAGATCTATGAAAAATACAGGCTACATCCTCACACCATTCTTGACCTCATTACTGAATTGGAACCTTTTTTGGCACACCCAACAGCCAGAACACAATCAATACCCACACATGTGCAGGTATTGTGCTCACTGCACTTTTTGGCTTCTGGCTCCTTTCAAACTGTAAATGCAGAGGTTGGTGGAGTGCCACAGAGTGCCCTATCACGTTTTTTCCATGTCTTCCTGGACGCAGTGATGAGTAGACTCCAACATCATATATATTTCTCAAATACACAGCAAGCCATACAGGAAACCAAGTTGGATTTCTATCAAATTGCAAGATTTCCACATGTGATTGGATGCATAGACGGAACCCATATTGCCATCACTCCACCAGCAGCCATAGAATATGTATTCCGGAATAGAAAAAGCTACCACTTGCTGAACATCCAGATCATATGCAATGCAAAATACATTATCAATGACATTGTCGCAAAGTTTCCAGGGAGTACACATGACTCTTACATCTTCAGACATAGCGCAATTCATAGACGTCTCAGTGCTGGGCAGTTTGGAGATGGATACCTGCTAGGTAAGTAATACACATGCAAACATCCATCCATCTATCCATCCATCAATGTGGAATGGAACATACAGTTACTTTTTCCTCTCTAACTTGCAGGTGATAGTGCCTACGCAGTGCGTGATTTCATACTCACCCTATACTTAAATCCTGCAAATGCAAGTAAAAGTCGGTACAACAGGGCACACCGGTCTACACGTGGGGTAATTAAACATACATTTGGAATCCTGAAAAGCCGTTTCAGATGCATACACAAAAGTGGAGGTGCATTGCAATACAATCCAGAGACATGTTGTCAAAATTGTGACAGCATGTGCAATGCTGCATAACATGGCAATTCGCAAAGGCACAGAAATTGAAGTGAGTGACTCTGACACATCTGATGATGATGATAACCCTCCACCAAGAATGGCAGTAGTAGGAGCCATGGCTGGTCGTCAAAGAAGGGCAGAGATTACACGTAACTATTTTTAGGTAAGAAAAAATACTATACACCAATATTAGTTTGATATTGTTCTTTCAATTCAGAACATGCAAACAGTACTAACAGTTTGACTCATTACTTCAAATTTTTGTAAACTTAAATATCCATACGTGTTAAAGAAATGAAAAAATTGTCTCAATGCATTACTGCTGCATAGGTAATTGAACACTTTAAGTCATTTTTTACGCTGGCGGGTGGAAGCATGTTGCTCCTGTGGAGGCATGGCCTCTTGCTCAGCTCCGGTAGTGGAACGCCTTCCACTCCTGCGTTGCACCATGATGTTAGTTGGGGTGGGGTTGTTACTACTCCTACTGGAGTTGTCCTTGCTTTCTCCAGAGCAGAGGAGAGTGCTTGCACCTGAGTGGGTGGTTTGCATGCTTTCGAAGACCAATGTCATTTTGTCCACACTCTTTGCAACTGCACGTGTGCAGTCACTTAATTCACGCTGCATGTTGATACTGCGACGTGTTAAATTGCTGGTGACTGCACATAGCCTGTTGATGGCCTTGGTGTATGTGTGCATTCTATCCTGCGCAGCCTGTGCAGCCCTGTTTCATGCCTTTTCAGTTTTTACAAGTGTCACGCAGAGTTTGTCAATTGAAGCAGCCATGCTTTCCTGGTTTTTGTTTGATTTTAGTAGCTGCCTATTAATTGATCTCAGTGCCTTATGTTGTAGGCGCTGAACCTGAAGCATGTTCTGCTCAAGGCCTACAAACACTGTGACTCCTTCACTTTGTCCTGTGTTACTTCCAGATGCCTCCAGACGGAATGAGCGTGCCCTCCTTGGAGTTTGGGATTGCTGTTGTGCGTCTTAGGAGGACACTGTAACTGTCTCATTGGGGACTGATTCAACATCAGAATTTTCATCCTGTCCCATTGGTTCTATAGGTGGTACAAGTCAGCGCTTCCTTTGTATGTTCAGATGTTGCACAGGGGCATTAGTGACTTCATCTTCATTTTCTGACGTCACATGGGGAGGAGAAAATTCAAAATCATTCTCTGTCCTGGCCTCACTTGTATGTTCTGTGGATGTAGAGTGCAAAATATAAATTTGTGTTCATTACAAAATAAATATTTTCATGGCAGACTACTACTTGTACTGCACTGCTTCAGCATACCAAAGTACTACTTTGGAAAATAACATGAGTGACTTAATTGAGAGTGTTACTATGTCAATAGGACTACCACTCCCATAATGCATTGCTGAGTTCTTGTTTCACAGTGTAACTGGACTACTATTTATCTGACATGCAGAGCACACACACACATTCTTTGTACACACACATGGATGCAATTTGCAGTCCTCTTACCTTGTGAAGTTGCTGTGGGTTCAGAGCTGTCAATGGTAGCCACTACACTCACACTTTCAGGTAACAGTGTGGATTCAATCAGTTCCTCATTGGGTGTGGGTTTGTCCACAACAGAAGTTCCACCACCTGTTTGATTTGCCTCTTTGATCCTCTCAGCAAGTCTTTCTTTGGATCTGAGTCTCATGTCATACCACCTTTTTTTATTTCCTCAATGGAGCGAGTGGTGACTCCTACAGAGTTAACTTTCTCCTGGATCGCCAGCAGATTTTTCCTTTCCTGGAGTCAGGTACTTTCAATGCTTTTTTGCCAAACAGGTCCTCATGGTTACACACCATTTCTTCAATGAGCACTTCTTGCTCCTTTTCAGTAAACTTCTGCTTTCTTTTCCTCTTTTCCAATGCCTGTTCCTCCTGTGCCTTCTGTGACTCCATTGCTCTCCAAACAGGTCTGCTCTGCCTCAGCATACTCTTCCAACTGCCACTGGGTGTGGCTCTGGGTAGCAAGTGCAAGCAATCACTGGAACTTCCTGGTTGTGATGTCATCAGCCTGTTCCTGCATTGCATGATTCCTGTTTTTGCGATTTCTTAAATTGCGAAATTTGCAATTTTAGAAATCGCAAAAAAATCGCGAATTATTCTGCGATTTTTAAGAAATCGCTATTTTCTTGCAGAATTCTTCTTACAAACCATTTTGCAATTCCGAAATTGCGATTCGCAAAAAATCGCTATTACGGACTCGCAAAATGGTTTTTTGATACATCTGCCCCTAAGTACTTTCTCTGATGATTGGGACTTTGAAAATATTAATAATATGATGTCAGATTTAGAAATGTCAGCAAAATTTACAGAACATGATTATTTACAGGGTTCATCGAATTATGAGGAACTGTATTGCTTCAATCACTTTGGGCATCATTATCTGCATAAATCTGCTAATCCTAGAAATATTTTCAGTTATAATCAGTGGGAACATTGTCCAACTCCACCAAAAGGCAGTTAAAAAACATTTTATGAGAAGTTTCCATACTTTTCGGGATTTAATTACACTAATCCAGAACCGTTTTATTTCAAAATGTTAAATAAGACAGGAATGAAAAACATGTTGACAAATACTAAACTGATTTATTCTGAAAAATTTTATGAAAAAATGTCTATATTTGGTTTTGAATTTTGGAAAAACAACATTGAGACAAAAACAATCAGGGGTACTAAAGAGCGGCAGGTACAAGGTTTAGAATCATTATTTAGAGCATGCATGATCCGAGAACAACTAATGTTCCTGAATGACACCATTCAACAAACAACCTGTCTTGGTCTAGCCAAGATAAAAGATTTAAACAACCCATCTATACCGAAGCCTATGCCTGATAGAAACACCACTACAGATGAGGCGTTAGACGTGTCCTATATTTTAAAACAAAACAGAACAATTCCTGATTGGAACAAATGGTTGATCTGGCCCACAGACACTAATACCTGTCAAGATAGATTCCTAAACAAAATATAGGGGTTCAAACAGAACAGGCCAGACCCAAGATATTCCCAGAGACCACATCCAGGGATAGTTACAACATATAGTGTAGGAAAACTATGCTTTGAATGGCTACAGAGATCCACACTTCCCGAAATTAAGCAACACTTAACTTTACTTAAAGAAGATGCTGACATACGAGATTTCATAATGGGACCTCGCAAACAGCGTCAAAAATGTCTCATATACGCTGGTATATACGCAGCTTACAATGAAGTTTGGAAAGTAACACAAATTGAAACTGCAGAAAAAATACGAGAAATTGATCATATTCATTTGGAGAAATCACTTTCTGTAGTGGACAATGGGTTAACGACTCTGTCCTCCAGAATTTATTCACTGAACAGCATTGTATCATCTGCTATTGATATAATAGAACAGGATATGCTAATGTTACAACATGGTCAATCCCAATTACGTTCTATTGTACAACTAGGCTGGACGTTACAAAACCTCAGTTCAGGCTATGTGCCATGGCGTCTAATCAACACAACGTCATTATTTTCTATCTTTAACCTTACTGATAGACAAATCTCATTGGAATAAAAAGGAGCAGACTATACGGTGCTGAGCATTGAAAAACTAGAGAGATTGCCATTGACAATGTCAAAAAGACTTGGCATTGAATGGATAATACATGGCACCATTACAATCCCGATAACAACTTTTCAGTTTCAATACTGCCAAAAGTATATACCAGCAGGCCTGTATGAAAGGTTGGGTAAAGGATACATCAAGTCAACCTGGAATTTACCTTATACACATAGATGTTATAGTGAAGGGAAAAAAGAGGTATTTCTTGGTGGTAACAATTGTAAAAAATCACTAAGCGGTACACTTCTGTGTCAAGGTATTAACTTGCATGGAGCCTGCGAAGGTTCATCAAACAACCTTTCATGTCATCTGCACGTCACCCCTGCTATATAACGCGTCCAAGACTTGGAACACTCTCCCACTCCATCTCAGAGCCAACCCTAACCTCACAGTATTTCGCAAGCAATTAAAGACTTTTCTGTTCACATCCTCTTACTAACTGCCTGTCCCCCTCCTTTGCCTATCAGTAGGTTTGTGGCTTTCTCAGCGCTTGGACGCCTCCGGGCAACAATTCGCGCTATATAAATCTGCAAGTTTACAGTTTACAGTTTTGCTACACAGATAGAGCCCTTTTTCAGACAACTTTCCAATGGTAGCTACGTTATAATAAGTGACCTCAGCTGTTGTGGCATGATGCCAGGAAAAGCCTATCTCGTGAGCGTTACTTCCAGGGTCATTTGTTGTATGCAAGTATTGTATCCAAACAGCAATCCAGACATGGAGGCAGCAATATGGCCTTCTGTGAATATCTCTTCTATTCGAATTGATACTTTAAGCAGTCTATTCTTTTACAAACAACTGTGCCTTTAACCTCGTCCAAAGAGATGTATGACCTGCAAGTTGCAAGGACAGCGGCAGAGATACATACCCTATTATCGACAAATTGGCCCGTGCATTTCGTAGAAATGTTAAGCCAAATCTTAAACATGCCAGATACCAGTGGCATCGCACATGTATTTAAGACAATTTTTTCGGGGCTGTTAGCACCCTTTGAAGCAGTTCTGGGCATCTTCCCGAATTTTGTGCATTCTTTATTCGGTGGCCTACCTCTTATTTTGGGACTCGTAGCAGGAATTTTATTTTTGTTCCTTCTGCTCCGATATTGCAAGCCAAGTCACAGACAAAACTCAGGCTACGATGGAGGAAACGATCTTAGCAATACGATACCGAGAACGTGTCACTAAAGTCCTCGGATTGACCCGGCTAAGAGATCTGAATACTACCTGGTTTCTTTCATTCAGACAAATCTGGCAAAATTGCATCTTACCTGTGCTTCGATGTCTGCTATGCGGAGAAGAATGCATGTTGGACCTCTGTCTTACACTACCATCAGAAGTACCAATGGATATCGATGCTTTGCTCGGTCCAGTAACGACTCATGCAACGTGTTGTCCCCAGCGACTACCTATTCTGATGATGGCATTCGTTGAGACTTCACCATTACGATTAGATGGCGGTGAAGTACGAGATAAAAGTGGCACCACACAGGTACAACCTTCCGTGACCATTGCTAATCTAAACACCGATGATGGCAATGCATCGCATATATGCACTATTTCAACTTTTTCGGAGTTGGCCCAACTTTCACCTACTGTTGTAGACGCATTTTTTTTCCAGCCTATCTGAAGTAATGTTCTCACCTAACAACGAGAATAATATTTGAAATAGCGAGCAAACAGCGTTCCCTGAACTCTGAATTCGGCCTTCAGTTTCTATAAACAACACTACTGAAATCATTTGGAACTATTTTTCCCATGAAAGCGAAATTATTTTTTTCCAATTTCCAAAATATTTACCTTTTTTTGGCACATGAGACTCTGCTTAAAGTAGAACTATTCTTAGAGAACAGAACTTCTATTTTTAGAGACTCTAGAGACAATATTTTGAATCAGCCTCTAGCACATTTACAATCTTGTATGAATATGTGATGAAATGGTCTCGACCTTTTTTCTTCTGTATTAAGAGCCATTTCATGAATGTAATTTTCGTGATTCATTCAGTCAACATTCTAAATGAACAAAATTTTATTTGAATGATACCACTGCTTGAAAGCATACAGTATAATTCTCATTTTCGTGTATCTATACCATTTCAAATGCATTTGATGTATTTTGGGGTGGGCTGGAAAACAAATGCATACTTATATGCTTATATATTGCTTAGTATTTAGTAATGATGGACATTATACGTGGAGTGGGTGTTGTGAATGTATCTAGGACCCTAATTAAATGTTCCCGATTTATGCCCTTATTTGGTTATAACAAATCATATCCTTACAAAGGCATAAGAATTATATCCATATTTAGTCATAGCCAATGCAGCCGAAATATGGCAAGGCTACTTCCCTAGACTTCTAGAAAGTACAACGCGTTCTTCAAACAAACCAAACCTTCAGCAGCCCGGGAATTCCCTCTGCTTATGTTTTGATTTGTTCTAGAACTCCTGAGAGTCCTGAAAGAACTGCCAGTTCTTAGTGACAGTTCTTAGTGACGTCTTATGTCCAACCTTACGTCAAACACGGCACCTTCCAGGTATAAATATACCAGCATTTGCCTTAAGCAACACATGTTGGTTTGGAGCAGAGCGGCTATCTACTTACCCAAAGCCCATCTGATGTGAGTGCCAAAGGAAGCCGTCCCTTCCATTTGGCGCACTGAGAAAGACCCTGTCTTTTCTCCTGCCGAGAAAATCCAGCTCCAGTGTTTCCAGTCACCCTTGCGGGTGACTGGGAGATTGAGTCCTGAGAACGAGATACAAGACCTCCTTCATTTTAAAACCAAGGTACGGAGCTGATTAGGTCCTTAGAGAATTCATGATTCAGATACTTGGCAAAACTAACTTAAACTTAAACTGCAACTCCCTTACTCCTTCCCACGTACTAGGCTTAGGTTAGGTACACTGGGGTAGGCGTAATTTAGAAGCACCAGTTGTGTACGTTTAGTCAAACATTTATCTTTGTATGTATTGCATATATTTTATCCGTTTTAAGTATCATATGGCTCAGAAACCATATCAATGCTTTTACAGTATTATTTTATATTACTCCTTTTACTGTATGCACTTTACTTTATGATAAGTATTGCAATTGTGGCAATTAATTTCTCTTGCATGAGAAAGAAGACTGCTCAATAAATAACAACTTTTATTGAAAACGCCCATCTCTCTATTTCTCTGCACTCAGGTGAAACTAAGCATGCACAATTGACTGAGTGAAATAGCTATCTATTGTTTTCACACGACTCTGGAGATATACTACTTATTCTGGAGGGAGCAAAGTTGTCATGTTTATGCGGTTGTCAGAAACTAATCCCTTCATGTCTAATCAGGAAAGTTAACTCCTTCCTGTTCATTCGAGAAAGTTTCTAGTGACCTCTGGGCTAGCTGGCATACCTAATTAAGTCTAACATATTCAGTAGAGACCTAGTCGACCTCAGTCCTATGTCTAAACTGCCGTTTATGTTATTCCAATGCGCAGAGCCTATTGGGAATATAGGAACTACACTACATATAAAGATCCCGAAGAGATCATGTATCCCCTCTGGGACCAAATTTGCCCAAAGTCATGCACAACTCCGAACCCGTACTGACTATCAGAATTAAGTTAATTTGGACATTCTTTCCCAGTTTACAAGCTCGAATGAAAGCGATCAGCTCTGCAACTTGGGCTGAATGTATTCCTTTCAAACTAAGGGCCAGATGTAGGTGAAATAGATTTACCGATTTTTAATTACCGAATTTTACCGATTCGGTAATTAAAAATCGGTAAATCTATGGGGTGGACATGTAGGTATTCCAGATGTGCTGGAATACCGATTCGGATGATTTCGGTATTTACCGATTCGGTAAATACCGAATCGGTAATGCCCATTCATTCCTATGGGCATTGAAGCCCATAGGAATGAATGGGCATTACCGATTCGGTATTTACCGAATTGGTAAATACCGATTTTCACAAGGGTGCAGGGGGTGTCACTTTGACACCCTCTGGCACCCCCAAAACAGGCTCGGTGCCATGTGGCAGGCATACATGCCCTAAGGGCAGGTCTGCCTGTCACATGGCATAGGTGTGCATGCACACATGTGCATGCACAACGGAATCGGTATTTTACCATCAAATTGGATTTGATGGTAAAATACCGATTCGGTAAGGCCTCTGGGACTCTGAAGAGTACCACCTACATCTGGGTGGCTCAGATTCGGTAAATTTACTGATTTTTTATTTTACCGAATCGGTAAAATTACCGAATCGGTAATTTTACCGATTCTGTAAAATAATGCCCCCTACATACCTATCACCTATTTACCGATCGGTAACGGCCAAAAATACCGATTTTCGGCCGTTACCGACCGACCTACATCTGGCCCTAGATGCCTCCATTATAGTTGCCACTGTGCATACTGCATCTGCAGCACTCAAAAATCCTTCTCCTGTTCTCAAGCATGATCCATCCACAAACATCACATAATCTGATTCTTCCAGAGGTTCATCTTTAATGTCAGGTCTTGTTTTTGTACAGTACTCAAGTACATCCAAACATTTATGATCAACGTCATTTTTGACTTCAACATCCAATGCATCAGGCAATAAGGTGGAAGGATTCACATTTATACATCTTGCAATCGTCACATTGTCTGCACTCAAAAACAGGTTCTCATATCTGGTCTAATGAATATTGGTCATGAACTGAGTTTTGGTTTGGGTCAAATGTATTTCAACTGAATGTGGAACATATACCTTAACAGGATATCCCAGCACAATGTAATAAATGGTTAGGGAAGGGTCTTAGGGAACTGAATCTTTTAAGACCAGAAAGACAGACTACACCCCCATTCAACTTATTGAAAAAACATAAAGACTGTCACTGGTCTGGACTATAACAAGGGTGAGACAGAGGGGCACTGTATCTACCTGCAACGTGTGTACTAGCAAAAGAAAATGAATCCCATCAGCCCACCCAGATGGTCCGGATAGGGAGACACACCTGCTGGTATCGTGTGTTTCTCCAATCCGCCAAAACCACCAGTGATGGATCCTACCAAAAAGACCAATCGTGGTTGTAATGGTGTGGGATGTTGATTGCAGTGAGAAAATAGTGAAAAGTAAATCAAAAGTGCAAATGCAAAATTAACTACCATGATAGGAGAAGAAACTTTATTAGGGAAATATCATGGTGTCAATATTAAAAATGAGTGTATGACAGTTTGCAATTATAACTGCCAGTCAGAGATGGTATTTGGTCAACATGTTTCTGAAAATTGTAGGGATCACTCACCTACCAGGCTTTCATCAGGACCTTAAGTACACTACTGCAATAAACTAAACGTGCAACAAAAATTATTATATTAACACATACCATATGATACCGAACATCCTACCGTACGTAGAATTTTCTTATGTGGGGATATCTGGTTCACAACTGGTTAGGATTCTTTCCTAAAAATTAAGTACACAGAAGTACATACAAATGACAGATAGGTAAGACAACAAACACATCATACGTTGCGCCACATGTTGCCATCGCTAAGATGTCAGTCTTCAAAGTGATAGTTATATTACAAAAGTTTTTGTTGTTTACTCACCCAATTAGGCTTGGGAGAGAGCCTCGCCTCTCCTGGCCACTGCTCAAGAAATGGAGGCCCCGCTCTATTATGGAAATGGAAACAATATGTATATGGGATTCCTGGTTAAGTTACACCCAGAACATTCTTTTCACTTTAATTTAAATTAAACCTAGGTATTGGTTCTGAGAAAAGTAAGAGGCAGCACCTTATGGGGCCGCTATAAGACTACGACTAAGTTGTTTTTGTCAAATCATTGAGCCATTGAAGTACAGAACTACATGCCCAATGTAATGAAAATCTGTCTATTTTAGAGGCATTAGAAAGGTTTAGACAGGAGTTTGATCCATGCCCATAGCTGAGCAAGAACCATTCAAAAATAGAAAGACTATCACAGCTTCAAAGCATAAGTTAATAATGCCTTTGATGGAACAAGAGGACTCGGCTCGGTGCTTCTCCTTACCTATCCGTCGGTATCTCTGGCTTGTTCCTAAGGCAAGGGGGGAGGTACCGGCGTGGCGTGGTGACCAGGTTTTTAAAGAGCAGCGCGACCAATAAGGGGGCAGTAGTCGTTCACGAAAGGTGTCGGATCGCATAGGAACAAACAATATGTAAATTCGAACATTTTCATGTTGGCGGGTCATGCCGTTGCGGACCAGAACGGGGCCCGTAGAAGAGACCTGCTGTTCGAAACTCACTTTAATTCATGCGGACCTGAGAGGGTGTTGCAGGGATAGTTTTAATGTGCATGCACAGAGCCAAGGCATGACGTATCGTTCGAGATGCCGGAAACGCTGTTTTCGAGTATTCCTGTTATGTGCGCATTAACAATACGAAATACTCATTTGCCCAATATGATGATCAAAACCCCTTATACATCACAGAGACGACTGTCATCATTATGCGATTCTCAAAGACGGACCAGATAGGAGACTGGAAACTACGTAGGACCCCCTGTGTAGCTGACCTATCAACATGGTTTGTTTGAGCCAATCAGAACCACCGGGTCACGTCATGTACCAATAGAGGTGCAAGGCTGAGAAACACCATGCCGTCTGTTTTCTACAGTGTACGCCAAAGGATAATTGGTACAAAAGGGGGTGGTGATGGACGGAGCATCTGAATCAATCAAACACTCACACCCAGTCAAAATATCTGGGTTTAATCCATCACCGTTCTTTAGCCCACTCTGCCACCCCAGTTCAGGCATGGCTATATGCAAATCAGTTTGACCCTGTGCCTCATGGGAACAGTCCAGCCCGAACTGCCAAGCCATGTCTTCCCTGGACCGGAAACAAACTTCCGAGGACCGGTTTCTGGCATTCCAGCCATCTTCAGCCCGGCTTGCTTGAATCCAGTGACAAAGTGAGCAAGGGACTCATTTCTGAGCATACCCTGCCACACTTATGGCGGCCGAATGCGGTACAAAAGGGGGTGGTGATGGACGGAGCATCTGAATCAATCAAACACTCACACCCAGTAAAAAGATCTGGGTTTAATCCATCACCCTTCTTTAGCCCACTCTGCCACCCCAGTTCAGACATGGCTATATGCAAATCAGTCTGACCCTGTGCCTCATGGGAATAGTCCAGCCCGAACTGCCAAGCCATGTCTTCCCTGGACCGGAAACAAGCTTCCGAGGACCGGTTTCTGGCATTCCAGCCTTCTTCAGCCCGGCTTGCTTGAATCCAGTGGCAAAGTGAGCAAGGGACTCACGTCTGAGCATACCCTGCCACACTTATGGCGGCCAAAAGCGGTACAAAAGGGGGTGGTGATGGATGGAGCATCTGAATCAATCAAACACTCACACCCAGTCAAAAGATCTGGGTTTAATCCATCACCGTTCTTTAGCCCATTTTGCCACCCCAGTTCAGACATGGCTATATGCAAATCAGTCTGACCCTGTGCCTCATGGGAACAGTCCAGCCCGAACTGCCAAGCCATGTCTTCCCTGGACCGGAAACAAGCTTCCAAGGACCAGTTTCTGGCATTCCAGCCGTCTTCCGCCCGGCTTGCTTGAATCCAGTGGCAAAGTGAGCAAGGGACTCACGTCTGAGCATACCCTGCCACACTTATGGCAGCCAAAAGCTGTACAAAAGGGGGTGGTGATGGACGGAGCATCTGAATCAATCAAACACTCACACCCAGTCAAAAGATCTGGGTTTAATCCATCACCGTTCTTTAGCCAACTCTGCCACCGCAGTTCAGACATGGCTATATGCAAATCAGTCTGACCCTGTGCCTCATGGGAACAGTCCAGCCCGAACTGCCAAGCCATGTCTTCCCTGGACCGGAAACAAGCTTCCGAGGACCGGTTTCTGGCATTCCAGCCGTCTTCAGCCCGGCTTGCTTGAATCTAGTGGCAAAGTTAGCAAGGGACTCACGTCTGAGCATACCCTGCCACACTTATGGTGGTCAAAAGCGGTACAAAAGGGGGTGGTGATGGACGGAGCATCTGAATCAATCAAACACTCACACCCAGTCAAAAGATCTTGGTTTAATCCATAACCGTTCTTTAGCCCACTCTGCCACCCCAGTTCAGACATGGCTATATGCAAATCAGTCTGACCCTGTGCCTCATGGGAACAGTCCAGCCCGAACTGCCAAGCCATGTCTTCCCTGGACCGGAAACAAGCTTCCGAGGACTGGTTTCTGGCATTCCAGCCGTCTTCAACCCGGCTTGCTTGAATCCAGTGGCAAAGTGAGCAAGGGACTCACGTCTGAGCATACCCTGCCACACTTATGGCGGCCAAAAGCGGTACAAAAGGGGGTGCTGATGGACGGAGCATCTGAATCAATCAAACACTCACACCCAGTCAAAATATTTGTACCGCAGAGAGGCTGCATCTAACTCTGTCATCTTGAGCCTCTCCGCCTTATGTATGCTACATTATCATCTGGAACCGTGCATATGTGCATGAAGTGGCAACTCCCTTTAGTGCTGGGTTTGGTTGTGCACGAACTGGGCCTGACCCTTAATAAAGTTTTTTCAAGCCACTATTTTTCTATAAGTATGCGGCATGTGGCAAGTGTCTTAAATCTTAATGTCGGGTCTAGACACTGGGTCTTTGAAATGGCGGATCATTTGGCAAGGCCGGACCGAAAAGGATCTGGGCATGTTTGTGTGTTACTCCTTTCTCTTTTTCAAGCCGGGATTTGTGTAACGTTAGGCGATATACAAAATATTTGCTGCCGGGCTTACAAAGCTCACCGATTATCCTTCGGCGTGCACTGTAGAAAACAGACAACATGGTGTTTCTCAGCCTTGCACCTCTATTGGTACATGACGTGACCCGGTGGTTCTGATTGGCTCAAACAAACCATGTTGATAGGTCAGCTACACAGGGGGTCCTACGTAGTTTCCAGTCTCCTATCTGGTCCGTCTTTGAGAATCGCATAATGATGACAGTCGTCTCTGTGATGTATAAGGGTTTTTGATCATCACATTAGCCAAATGAGTATTTCGTATTGTTAATGCACACATAACAGGAATACTTACCATCTGCATCCTTTTCAAACCTAATAAAAGGGGGAGTTTAGAGGTAATTAGATAGAAATCAACCTCCAGTACAATTTTCATAACCAAAAAGATTCTATCCTATATATTTATATATTTTTGTGTTATTCCTGATGTGATGCATAGAAAAGTGGGCTCTGCTGATCCGGGAGTTGTCCTGGAAAAGTACTATGGGGCTCATTAGGATGAGGGGCGGACTTTGTCCGCGCACCATCCTGTTGGAAATCGGGACCGCCTGGCATTAGGGCGGGGGTCCCGTGAGAGGTATTAGGATGTGCCCGCCACAGTGGCGGGCACATCCTGCATTTATAGCATTGTGGCGGGCGGTGCTCTCTGCACCGCCCGCCACAATGCTATATATGCATAAATACATTTGCAGAAACAAAGTGGCGGGCACCGCACGCTGCCTGCCGCTTTGTTTATGCAAATGAAGGGGGTTACCACAGGTACCCCCCGTGGGCAACCCCAACCCCTCCTTCACTCTGGGGGACCGCAGGGGGCCCCCAGAGTGAAGACTGCATGCCTTTCCGTGGCGGCATTGCCGCCACAGAAAGGCATTAGTAAAACGCATCCTAATATGGCAGGCGGTGTCTGACAGACACCGCCACCATAGAAACCCTTTTCCGCTCCGGTCACCAGTGCTCCCACGCATTCATTGGTCGAACCACGTCCGCCCCGTAAAGGGACGGGAAGACCCCCATGATGAAGCATGATACTATGGGATTCTTAGTGTGTGAGGGGTATTTTAAAAAACACATAGTGCTTTTCCAGGACAACTCCCGGATCAGAAGAGGACACTTTTTTATGCATCACATCACGAATAATACAAAAATATATAAATATATAGGATAGAATCTTTTTGGTTATGACAATTCTACCATAAGCACTAATACATGCATTTACTCTTTTTTTGTCTACGTTACATTAAATTGACTCATTTGTCATTAATAAACTAGATTTTCGCAAATAGCAGTTAGTTTTCCCATGTGTTGTGCCTAATATACTGTGCATTCTGTTGATTAGCTTACATGCTTCACACAATTAATATTATTAAAGTTATTAGCGAACAACATTGTAGGGAGTACAAAAACTTTTGCTTCTCCCCTGCTCTTTCACTACAAGAGCATATACTTAGATCAAGCTGATGCTGTTGCCCGGAAGGGAAGCATAGAATATATTTTATTGTACCACCCCTAAAGCTGAACAGTTATTAATGTACCCGGCTCCTATTTGTGTTCCATAAATAGTCCGAGGGGGACTCAACAAAATCTAAATATTACACAAAAGCAGTCTGCTGTTCGCTAAACATCAAAAAAATAAGGTACAAATCTCCCACTGCCAATTAAAAGTGGGAGAGAGACCACAGGCTGGAGTAACAACTGATAGGAGGCGTAGTGACAAGCAATGGCAGCCAAAATTAACAAAGGGTCGTGGGGCAGGGGGATACCGTGGAGGACAGGAAGAGGGGATACACGGGCTGATAAAATTATGAAAAAACATACCTGATGCCGCCGGCCACCTCCCGTATCATGTCTCTCCTGCTGACCTCTTCCTGGGTCCCAGCAGCCCCTGGGACAGACTCCCAACCAATCCCCTGGCTGCTGATAGGGCATAAATGATGCTCCACTAAGGCCTGGGAGTCTGAGACAGCCGGCCAAACACAAATGAGCATTTAGGGAGTGAACACGCACTCCTACTTTGCCTACTCATGACCCACCCCTAAATGTTGAAGCTGTAAAGAGGCAGCAAACAAAAAATGCCACTCCAGTGGCATGTAGAGCTCTGGACCCACGTCTTGGCATACCCGGCCCACTCAGGGTGACCAATGCAAAAAGAACAATAGATGAACAGAATGATGATCTATGTCAAACATTCACCCCAGTACAGATATCTGGGCCTAAATCCATTGTTTTTGCTCCCCATACCAGTCCACTTTAAACCCAGCCATATGCAAATCAGGCTTGACCCTGTTCCCCATGGGAACAGTCCAACCCGAACCGCCAGGCAAGGTTCTCTCTGGACCGGAAACAAGCATCCTAAGAATGATGTCAGGCTTTCACCCCTTGTCATCTAGGCTAGCTTGACTCCAGTGGCATGGAGAGCACTGGACCCATGTCTGGGCATACCCGTCCCACTCAGGGTGACAAAGGCAAAAAGAATAGTAGATCAACAGAGAACAGAGATCTGGGCTTAAATCTAATTTTTTTTTTTGCTCCCCATGCCATTCCAGTTTAAACCCAGCCATATGCAAATCAGTCTTGACGTGGGTCCCTGGCTCACTTTGACACTGGATTCAAGCTAGCCTGGCTGATGAGGGGTGTTACCCCGATACCGGTCCTGGAATGCTTGTTTACCATCCGGGGAGGCTCTGGCTTGGCCGTTCAAGAACAGAGTCTTGACTGATTTGCATATGGCTGGGTCTGAACTGGAGTGGCAAAGTGAGCTAAAGAATGATGATGTATTCAACCCAGATCTGTAAATGGGGGTGAGTGTCTGAAAAGTTTCAGTGCTCCATACATCATCTCCTTGTATTTGCTTTGTTCACACTAATTTGGCAGGGTATGCCCATACGTATGTCCTTTGATCACTTTGCCAAACAATTCAATTAGCCTGGCTGATGAGGGGTGTTATCCTGAAACCAGTCCCAGAATTCTTGCTGCCGGTTCAGAGAAGTCCTGGTTTATCAGTTTAGGCTAGACTATTCTCATAAGGAACAGGGCTAAGACTGATTTGCATATGGCTTGGTCTTAACTGGGGTGGTCAAGTGAGCTAAAGAACGATGATGGATTCAACCCAGATCTGTAACTGGGGGCGATTGTCTGAAAGGTTTCAGCACTCCGTCTATCATCTCCTTTTGTTTGCTTTTTTTTGCCTAAAGTTGGCAGGGTATGCCCAGACGTGGGCCCCTTGCTCACTTTGCCACTATATTCAAGCTAGCCTGGCTGGTGAGGGGTGCTACCCTTAAACCAGTCCAAGGATGCTTGTTTCCAGTCCAGGGAAGACCTGACTTGGCAGTTCAGGCTGTCTGTTCCCATAAGGAACAGGGTCAAGACTGATTTGCATATGGTTGGGTCTGAACTGGGGTGGCAAGGTGAGCGAAAGAAAGATGATGGATTCAACCAAAATCTGTGAGTGGGGGTGAGTGTCTGAAAAGTTTCAGCACTCCATCCATCGTCTCCTTGTGTTTGCTCAATTAAAATATGTAAACTGAACGGAGACATTATTAGTGTAGAAAAACATGTTGAGCTGCATAGACAGGAGTGCTCTAGGAGTTTGAAAAAAACAACAAACACAAATATCTGGTGAAATGTGCAGAGAGCAAGAATTTAACTTGTGAAAATGTATCACTG
This sequence comes from Lissotriton vulgaris, assembly GCF_964263255.1. Taxonomy (NCBI): domain Eukaryota; kingdom Metazoa; phylum Chordata; class Amphibia; order Caudata; family Salamandridae; genus Lissotriton; species Lissotriton vulgaris. The sequence goes on along the minus strand of NC_141695.1, from coordinate 155,831,415 downwards.
GATAATGTCAAAGAACGGAATGAGCTCTGTTTCATGGATTGCGACTGGTCCTTTTGACTAACTGTTCAGATTTCAAAGCAACCCTCACAACCCAAGTCCCTATACATCTGTTTAAACGCATGGAAAAACTCAATCAGCTGTTCCAGGTGGACAGGAGGTCTTTTTCAACAGAGCAAAACAGAGCAGCAGAGCTCTTCCCGCCTTTGTGCATCTGATCTAGGCGGGCGCTGAAGTCTTGGAAAGCAGCAAAGGAGCCAAATGGAGAAGGAGTGAGTGTAAGGGGGATGAGGGATGCGTTTCAATGACCAGAGCTGCAGAACTGGAGAGCCAGGTTATGGTTTAAGCATCTGCTCAAGGTGCTATGACCCTGGGCAAATCATTAAAATTAGAAATAATTATATTAATGTGAACTTGTGTAATGTTACTGATGATCATGTTAAGCTGTTCAATTCCTTTGGGTCCAGCCATGGTCGTGGTTATACAATACAAGAAAAAAGCGAGCAGCAAACTGCTGAAGTAGGTAAGAACTAGTACCTCAATCACGTCGGGAGCAGTGGATGGGCACAGAATTAACTTGAATAAATCTGTGCTTCATTCCTGCTCCACAGAAGTGACTGGAAATTACAAGTCCTATGCATTGGCTAATTAATGAGGCTATACAGAAGACTGAGGGGAAGGCAACAAATGGTAAGTAGTGGGTGGGCTCCAAGCCCTTTTTGTATACAACAGTGTCTCGCAAGCGAGACGCATGTACTAGCACACACATTCTTAGGCTTGACCCTAAAAACTTTACTGTGGGAAGCCTTTGGCCAGTGGAAGGACACTGGCACTGGAAGCAGTACTTGGTCCCCACTCCACCTCATGGAGGAAGACTTCACATCCAGGAGAAGGAAGCCAGAGGCCAGGAGAAGCCCTGACCAATAGGATGCAAGGGCACAAGAGTGGTGTGGTAGGCAATCAATGATAAGTAAAGGTAAGTAATGGGATGACTCTAAGCCCCTTTTAAGATTTGTTTTTTATTTACAATGTGCAGGCAACACTTAACGGACATTGGCAAAGCCAATAGGTCTTGCCTTTGCCAGGTCTATTGGCTTTGCCAATGTGTTTTAGGCATTTTGCAAATGGCTAAAAATAAAGGCAAACAGCTTTATCACAAAGCCAGATTTTACTGCGTTAAAGCATTTTCTTTTACTTGCAGCTATGCTACACTGAAGCTAGCTCGGCTGTATAATCTATACCATAACATCAGTGTATATCTACAGTTGTGACTGCTTTTTAGTGGTAAAATATAGCAATATTCAGTGTTCAGTGGGATTCCGCTTGGACACCCCAGGGCAGCAACTGCGCTTTATAAATTGACTTATCATTTCATTTCATTTCATTCATTTCATTTCATTCCTAAAACTTTTGACCCCTGTGCCATTGCACCTTCTGCACTATTCAAATCATAGCCCTAGAGCCTGTTAGCAATTTCATGTGTGACTGCTTATTTAGCAGTAAAATTTAGTGATGATCAGTGTTCAATGGGTTTCCTAACAATTTTGGTCCTTGTACCTCTGCTCCTGCGCACCATTCAAATCATAGCCCTACTGCCTGCAAGGTTACTGCACTTGTAACTGCTTGTTTAGCAGTAGATTAGGCATTATGCTACATGTTTAGGATCAAGCAAGGCATTGCACCTACTTACTTACAAAAACTGGTGCAACTTTACAGGCCAAAACGTACCTTACGATCCTCGGAAATTGGCAATTTCTCTATACCAAGATTTAAGCTGGCAAGGATGGGGGGACGTTTCTTCTCCTATCTTGGTCCCAAATATTGAAATGCCCTGCCCACTGCCCTTAAATTAGAGACCAGTCTTCTTCGTTTTCGCAGAGCACTGAAAACGCTGTTGTTCACATAAGTAGTTGGTACCTGTATGCTGGCTATCTGATATCTTCTTCTCCAGTCTGTCCCGAGCGCCGGGAAACCCACTGTGGGTAGCTGTGCGCGGTAAAAGTTTAAATAAATAAATACATTATAGCAATAATTGTTGCTCTGTAAGGGGCATATTTACAACGACGTGGCAGAGCGCAGTGCTAGCCTCCTTATAATGCCGGGCTTCCCAACTTCGGAAACGCAGGGCTGCACCATAATTACAACAATATGGTGCACCCCTGTGTTTTCCCCTGTGCTGTCGCTAAATTTAGCAGCCTGGCTTCAATGCTGGCACCCTTGCTGCAAGGGTGTCTGCGTTGAGGGGAAGATTGTCTATGTGCAGGAAAGTGTCCCTCCCTGCACACAAACAATCTTTAAATGCTGTTTTGCAACTTCTGTTTGTGCTGCTTAATGCAGAACACATAGAAGTTGCATAAAGTCACTTTTGGGGATTATTTATGTGCAGGAAGTTCCTTCCTGCACATAAACAATCAATGGCTTTTTGTTTGTTTCTATGTGTGCTGCACAAAGCAACGCACATAGAAACAGCAAAAACTAGGAGAAATAAAGCATTTATTCTAGTTTCGCCCGTTTAAGACCCGGTTTTCCATAGCGCCGCCTTCTATTTACGCCACCCTTGTAAATAGGGGGCAGCGTAAAAATCAATGGGTGTTGCGGTGGAACGCCCACTGCAAGACCCATTGCCCTCCCTTTCACACGAAGTACAGTGTGAAAGGGTGCCATATTTATAAAGAATCATTAAGCCACGTTAAGTGGCTTAACGCTGCCTCATAAATATGGCAAAGCCCATATCGCCACAGGAACATCACTAAAAGTGACATTACTGTGGAGTTAGGGGCTTGTAAATATGCTCCAGGGCCATTTCACATCGGGCTTGCCTTATGTGAAAGGACATATTGCTGGAGTTGCATCTGTTTTCAGACACACCCCAGCAATGAGCCACTTCGGCGCCAACAGATAAGTCAGTAATACTGAAGTATCTGTCCTTTCTTCAACATGATGCGTCATACAGTAAATATGATGCATCCATCATGCCGCAAGGAGGGCGCACTGAGAAGTGTTGCATCGCTGCTTTCACGCAGCAATGCAACACTTCTCATAATTGAGGCCCTAAGGGTCTTATTTATGATCCCATGATTCAGTTAACTTATGCGCCGCTGTTGCATCACCAGAGTATTAAAGTAAAACCAAAAACAGTGGCATTTCACGGGGTAGGGCGGCCCCGGTTGGCAGCGGTCCGCTCCCCCACATTGGCAGCATTTCTTTAGAGCCCATGAGGCTCCCGGCGGCATTGTTGTGTTGAGAGCCCGTGGCTCTGAGGCCCCAGTTTATTTCTAGAGCCAGATGGCTCCCACAGTAGGCGCAGCTTTGTTCCAGGGCCCCTATGTGTTTTTAGAGCCTAGAGGGCTCCAACCCTTTGCGCAGTTTTGTCCCTGAGGGCTAGCGAGAGCCCTTGTCGTAGTTTTGTCCTCAGCTGCCCAGCAAGTGGTGGGCAGCTGCACCGTTTAGGTTTTGCTTTCTAGGGACTTGTTCTTTGGACTTAGGAGTGAGTCGCACTCCTTCATCCCTACCTTGGCCTTCCCCAGCTGCGCAGCACTTAGTGCCAGCTGCAGCGTTCAGACCCGGTCCCTGTCCTCAGCTGACCAGCAAGTAGTGGGCAGCTGCTACGTTTAGGTATTGGCGCAGTGGCGCAGCCTGGACTTTGATGTGAGTTATGTGCTAGATGGGATTTGTGTGCTAAATGTGATTTATGTGCTTTCTAGGGTGCTAGGAAATGTACTGTGTGTAGAATGTTTTGCGCACCCTGTTCTGATACCTCTAGACATATGTTTATGCTTAGGTGGTTGTTTTATCTAGTATGGTTTATACTAGTGTGTTCATGGTTCCCTGTGTGATATTTGCCTAAAGTGTTTAGGATTGCGTATGAGGTACTTACCTTTGGCCAGTGGTTACTGGTTGTGCGCTACAATTGTTATTTGGTGCTACAGTTATGCTATATGCTAAGCGTTATCCCTACAAAGTGCTAATTCTACCAATTGCTAGTTCTAAAAGTGCCTATTCCTGACAGTGGTCCATGTGGCCCTGTCCCATGTATATAATCCCCGTAAATTCTGCCCGTGCCTATGGCACATTGTAAAGTGTGTGTTTCTTATCTAATGTGTTTGGTATAATACAAAGGCTATTTTTACATATAACCTTGTGTGGAATTCCTTTTGTGGGGGGCCTGGGATGATGTTGCTCGGGGTGCGTGCGCAAAGACTTAACCTACATTGCCTTCGGGATTAGCCTTAGTGATCGCGTCACGTTACCTAGAGGGTGAGCAGGGGTTATCTTTGGCGTGTAACTCCCTTGCCCAGACTAGAGTGGTGGTTTCTGCCTGGCTTTGGCGCAAGCCTCAGCCAACTGGAAATCCCATTTCTAACATGTGTTTATAGGTTTAACATGTCTAGCAGTGGAAAACACCGGAATGTATTTTTCACTACTGTAAGGCCTACCTATTCCATAATTTAACATTGGGTTACCTAATTACATTTAATAAGTGCAATATGGTAGAAATATCATGTATCAACAAATTATCATTTAAACCACTCATTTATGATAAAGTTGGATTTTAAGTCACAGTTCTGAAAATGCCCCTTTCAGAAAATGTGCATTTACTTGGTCTCGTTTTCTTTCACACTCGTTTTCCTATTGGTATACTTTGGCATTCTAGATACGTACTGGGGATCGAGCATAAAATACGTGCCTACGAGACGCATTAACGCCCGATTTTTAAGGTATTCGTTTGATATATGTTTTCCACACTTTTTGGACCCCGTTCTTTTAACTCACACATGTAGATCTCCTTCAGTTTGAATCTTGTCAATGATATGCACAGCGTTTTCTCAGTACTGACCTGTTTCCTTTACACATTTATTGTTTGACATTTATTTGAAATGCATATATATATTTTTTTACCAGACACCGTGAGGGTTATAAGGTTTTACCATTGGTGTAATGCATTAATCATGATGCACAGAGATTGCAAATCATCATGAGTGACTAATATGTGATTGTTTATGAAGATTGATGTATACTTCCTTTGTTTGTACAGAATTTCGATCCCCTGAAGAAGGGCCTAGTGCCCGAAATGCATTGGGCATATAAATAGAAAATTGACATAAATGTTTGGATGTGGCTGCAACATCATAAAGAAAAGATTGGAAAAATGAAAACATAACCAAAAAAAGAACTTTGAATAAAACTTTATTCATGCAAATCAAATTACAACAGTCTCACAATCTTCTTTACTGTGTGCGTTTGGGGACGTTACCCTCAATCAGGATAATGCTACAGTGCATTTACTTGGTCTAACCATTTAGTGCCTGCTGGCAGTGTCCTCTGTCACATGAACTTGCTGTAAGGCTTTATGTATTCCTTCCAGAAAGTGGACAGTAGAGCTTGGGTGTGGGCAGGATGGGCCATCCTACCAGTTTGGAGGGGAGCTATTCCTTGACCCACTTGCACTTCTATAGTGGCTGACTCCAGCATACACACAAAAACCTGACACTAGTTGTGTGTGACCATAGACTTCTTGGAGCCTTGAAAGGGTAAGAGAGGAACTTTCCTGAACCAGATATGGGGGTAGCCTAAACATTTTCTTCACTTCAAAGGCTGGCATCAGGTGTAAATATTGCACACTCATATCAACTCGTTAATACACTCCTGAACTTGCGGAGGACATCAGAACGACTACCTTGTACTCCAGACTACAGTCCTGCAGCTTGAAGCCTGCTTTGTACCCTAGAGGACAACCCTGCTGTGACCACAGGACTGCCATGATGTTTGAAACACACCTTGCATCCTAGAGGACTGCCCTGCTGCTTTAACGCGAGACTACCAGAATGACTCAAAGGGCTAATTGGCCAGCCTCCTGTGTGAGACACAGGGACATAACAAGTTCAGGAGTCCTTGGTCTCTGTTGGAGTGTGTCCAAACTTTCCACTTGGTGCACATCCAGTCCTCCACCCTTAGAGGTGGTACTAAGTGTGCACCTCCTGCCTAACCCTAGAAGTTGGGACTTGGAAAAATTGTCATAAAAAATTGTCAGAAGAACCGACAGAAGACCTGGGCCTACCTGCTAGCCAAAAGCACCGAAGGAACATTGTTGATCGGTCTGATTTCTAATTTTTTATTTATTAAAGTTTACTCTATTTTGTTAAATTGCTGTGGGATTTTTCTTGTGTTGTTTTCAATTCGTTATTGTTTCAGTGCTGCATAAATTCTTAACACAGTGCCTCTAAGTTGGCCTGACTGCTTTTGTGCTAAGCTACCAGCGGGTTAGGCATAGTTAATTTAGTGACTTTTGGGGTTCACATTGACATGAACTGTGGTTGTTGCTTGAGAAGGGTTTACACCCCCTTAACCTAGCTGCTTACATTCACATTTCGCTTTTCTTTCAGGAGTTGCCAGCCTCCGTTGCTTTTCCTGCAAGGATTTTAATGATGGAGGATGTGCACCTGACCGTATTAAGATAGAGGAGTGTACCCCACCACGGAACGTCTGTCTGGAGGCCATCACTATTGTAACCATAGGTAGGGTAACCGGAATAATTTTCAAGTTCACTCTACCAATAGTGACTCGCATATGTTGTCATAAATGATGTTTTCTACTGTCTTCTCATAAATCTGTGCAATAATGGACCTAATGCTGGGAACTGTGTATGACCTGAATTCTTTAAATGTTGCTAAAGTACCATCTATTTGTATAATGCTTGTATGCCAGGATATTAGGGCTAAAAATATCTTGGAGGCAAATTATCACCTAAAAAATAAGAGTAAGTTAAAATAAGTAAGTATAGATTTTCTATCTTTACTCCAAATCTTAGTACCTCAAAGATATATATATATATATATACATATGTATACTAGCAGACCACCCCAGGGTTGCCTGGGGCAGAAAGGGGCTGGGGGCAGCATCTGATGCTTGCGTGCCCGTCCCTCTGTGCTCACCCGCTCCCGACCCCCTGCCTCCTCGACTCCCTCCCGCCCGACTCCTCCCGCCCGTCCCTCTGTGCACACCCGCTCCGACCCCCAGACGGCACCAAGGAGGCGGAAGGCCAGATGGGGAGGGAATGGAGCTACGTTCCGGAGCCAAGGTGATGGAAACTTTCCAAAGCAAATAATAGGTGATCCAGCAGCAATAATGAATTTGTCTAATCTGAGTCTCACAGAAAAAGAAACCCAAATACTATCATTTGGTATATCGTACTGTACGAGGACAAATTTTAATTATGCCCAAATCCGCATTGACTTTCACAAGTTTGTCAGGAAGTCGAAGCTGATACAGGCAGATACAGAAGGAACTCTGGATCTAAAAATTGGTGATGTGGAGTTATTACATGATTTAAATCAACTCAAGATGGAATACAAGGGATTGCCAATACCTGGGACTTTGAGTGAAACTTCTGATGTTTTTGGTTTATATATTTATGTAAGTATTAAAACCGTGTTTTAGCCAAAATCAGTCTTTACTCCCAATACCCCAAAGGATGCAATTGGTGTTTTCTTTTGAGTTGGTAATTAATGATTTAAAAGAACTGTTAATAACATCCCGTAAGACCTTAATGAAAAGTGGTAGTCAGTACAATAAGAAATACTCCATTCTTGTTGAGAACATTAAAAATAGAACTGACATAGTAGTGCAACAATCGAACAAAGGAGGGAACGTGGTTCTTTGGCAACTTTATTTGCATAATGAGGAAGCCAAGAACCAACTGAGGGATAATCAATGCTACCTAAAATTACCGCACAGCAATTTAACAGAGGTGAAAAACAAATACTCGAAAGATCTTGCTAGATGGCCAGGTTTGGACATGCTATCTCAGGGCGAACACCTGTCTTTGAAGGTAGAAAATCCAGTCACACCAATTTTTTACCTTATTCCAAATGTTCATAAAAATAAAGAGACCCCACCTGGCAGGCCCATAATTTCTGCTATAGGCAGTCTATTTGAACCCACCCCCAGGTACTTGGATTCGTTTCTGCAGGAGTTTGTTAAAGAACTTCCTGCGTCTATCCAAGATACAAGAGATGTTTTTGATAAGATCACTAATGTGGTGTGGAAGGATTCTTATCTGCTAATTACACTAGACGTGACAAACCTTTATACGTGCATAGCCCATGAGGATAGGCTACGGGCCGTGCGTCATTTCCTGAATACACAACCAATTTTATTATATCAGTACTCTGGAATGCTGATAGTAATGTGTAGACTGTGTCTGAACAACAACTATGTTATGTTTGGTAGTGACACATTCATGCAGATGCGAGGAACGGCAATGGGCACCTGCTTCGCCCCCATCTATGCTAATTGCATATGGGCTGGTGGGAGGAGCAGGTGCTCAAAGTTGAACATGCTAGAGAATGGAAGGAGAACATAATTAAATGGTTGCAATTCATCGATGACCTATTTGTAGTGTGGGACGGGACATGGAAATCAGCACAATTTGTCCTAGAAATAAACAATCACCCATTGAATCTAAGATTCACAGACACGATCAGCAGGTCTCAAGTCTCCTCCCTTGATCTAAAAGTATATGTAAAAGAAAATGTATTACACACACGCACATTTAGGAAACCATTGGCAGGCAATTCCATTCTGCATGCCAGGAGCTTTCACCCACAGAAATTGCATACCCTATGCAGAGTACTTTAGAATGAAAAACAATTGTAGCGAGGTATCAGCTCTGACAGAAGCTCAGGGATGCTTGACCAAGAGATTAATCCAAAGAGGCTACAGCACACACTACTCAAAGTAAACAAAATCGTTAGGGAGTCCCTACTTCAACCTAATGAATCAAACAGTATCAAAAAGAAGACTACCAGTGAGCAAATACGGATGATTACTGGATACAGTGCTTACCATTCAAGGGTGAAAGACTGTTTGAGTAAGCACTGGTATCTGGTGAAGAGGGACCCCATTTTGAGTGTGATGATGCCATGAAGACCATTGATCACTTTTATGAAAGCTAAGTATATGAGGCAAGACCTGGGGAATAGCAGTCTGGAAATTGTAAAATGGAGGGTTGGTTAAAAGCAAGCCCTTGCTTCCATAAATGCCTTAAATGCAAGGCCTGTAAAATTGCACGCAATGAGAAGCAGATAGGGTCACCACTGATGAAAAGCCCCTGGAAAATCAGAAGTTTTTTTAACTGCAGGAGTCATTTTGTGTTATACATTTTGCTGTGCACTTGCCCTAAACTATACGTGGGCAGCACCATTCATATGATGCATGTTCATATACTGCAGCACTGAAGGGCAGTCACAAACAATGATAAAAACTATCCAGTTGCACGCCACAATAATGAAGTGCATAAGGGCAATGTGAATGATCTCTTGTACTTTATGATTGACTAGGTAACTAAACTAAGAAGGGGAGGAAACCGTGAGTTTAGACTGCGTCAGCTGGAATCCAGATACATACTGTTGTTCAATACTAAAATCCAATTTGAACGTATTAATGTTTTCAGGATGTGGCAGTGTAGAAGGAAATAGATGCGTATATTTGTGCACAGAGCAGACCAAATTGTATTATTTAAAATTCAGTCTAAATGAACTGTGAAACCCGATTTTATGTACAGATTGACATGTACAGAAAATGACGACGTGAGTTATATTTGCTGGGAGGGAAGAGATACCCTCATCTGAATTAAGTTTTATCCAGATTTGTATTCATGTTTATACTTATTTTCATATTTTGTACTACTGCCAATAAGAACAGTTAGCACTTGTACTTTCTATAAAATCTAGGGAGCCAAGAAGAGAAGCCTCCCTTTTGTGTGATGGTGATTCCCCAAAATAGGTGATTGATAATGAATTATAATTGTCATCACATTTTGTTAAAAATGAAAGCAGACCCCAGACGATGTTAAAAATGTGTTATATTATCGGCCACAATTGTGAAAATATGTATATTTGTAATAATTCTCGTAAGGGGTTTACTATGTTGAGTCTGTGTTCTATGTTGATGAGAAGCAGGTAACGTGATCGAGAGCCCTGTATTTTTATTTTTGGATTGATGATGACGTTTGTTGTGTGAACAAGGCAGAAAGTGCTGAAACACGTTACAGCATAAATAATAAACGAGGAACATATCATAAATCGCTAATATATTTATTTCTCTTCATTCCTCTCCATGCAAACCTCCAAAGCCAACCAACCAGCATGCGAGATAATGCAAAGAAACAGCAGCATGGCCGAGGTATTCCAAAAATCATTTTAGTTTAATTTTATATCACCATCGGGTGCGCACATGAGAGCAATGCGTTTCAGCCGTAGCCTTCAACAGGGTCATAGAGTTTCCAATGTGCAGAAAGTATTTTTAAAGGGACAATCCCCATTATCTCATCACCATTAAAAGCAATGGCTAGACTGCTGCATTTTATAACTATAGGTACATTTTCCCTTCCATATTGCTTCCTAACATGGCACCAATGCATTATATTTCTTTGTTTTGTTTTTATATTTAAAATATATTTGATCCTTTTTTGGTTTCAATTTTCGCATTCCCCGAAAATCCACAACAAGTAATTAATGGGTCAAGCAATAAAGAAACATTTTACAAAAGGAAATTTGAAAATATAGGGAAATGCATCTGTCAGAGAGAGGAATATTAACGAAAAAAGATCAAACATGCAGAGATAATCATAGATAGTAGAAAAGAGGGAGGGGTGTTGTATACATAAAATCCCTTTGTATATTTGTATATATCTTTTTCTTGAACCAATCTATTCTATTCCATGGCTAATCAAAGAGGACGTGTAATCTATATATAAGAGGTATAAATCAATCAAAGAGCAAAATGCGATTAAATGCATTTCTTTACATTGACATATCATAATTCATTACAACATTAGAGTGAAAATGCTTGGGAGGATGGTTTAAGTTACATGTAATCTTCACTATTTTTTTGGGGGGGGGGGGAGTTTTTATATAGCGCGATCGCTTCCCCAGCAAAGAGACGTCCCGGCACTGAGCAGCAGAGAGATGTCCAAGCACGGAAGGGCGCAGGAAGGCCTATGGAGTGGTGAAGAGAATTTTTTTTATGGCTTTCCTGAATTGGAGATATTTAGTTAGCCCCCGGATGTGGGCCGGAAAAGAATTCCAAAGGATGGCAGCTCTGTTCCTCCGGCGCAAACCCTTCGCACACGGTGGACCTCTACCAAGCATTGTCTCACGGAGCTGGAGCATGGGGGTGTAAGGTAAAAGTAGGTAGGTCAGGATTTCCGGAGATGCCTATTTCAGGATTTTAAAGGCGGTACAGAGTGCCTTGGGCTCGATTCGCCTAGCCACAGGCAACCAGTAGAAACGGCGAATGGCACTCGTCACTGAGCAGATCGAGAAGGGATCTTGCCGCCGCATTCAGGACTCTCTGTAGCCCCTGTATTTATGACTTGTTAGGTCCCAGATACAATGAACTGGCGTAGATAAAGTCTTGACATAATCAGAGCGTGGATGATGAGCTGGCTGGTAGGGGCATCAAAGAAGCCCAGGATGGGTTTGAGTCTGCGCAACAGACCAAAGCGGGTTCCCGCCACCTTTTTAGTTTGAGTCTGAAAGTTGAGTGAAGCGTCCATCCAGACCCCTAAGTTCTTCACTGCAGGCTTAGGGGCAGGGGCAGTGCCTGGGCTCTTTGGCCACCAGAGCTCACTCCAACGATCATGGTCCTTTCCCACCAACAACACCTCCGACTTGTTGGCATTCAGTTGGAGATTATCCACTCGTGACTGTCATGTGATCACCTTGAAATTTCAAGGCGTCCCTCTTTGGAGACAGCCACCACCAACTGTGTGTTGTCGTCATAGGAGATCATGGTCAGCCCTCTGATCTTTGCAACTCCGGCCAGAGGTTGAACGAAAAGTTTGAAAAGCAGAGGGCTCAGGGACGAGCCCTGTGGTACCCCTTGAGCTATAGGAAGAGTGCTAGAGGCTAAAGGAGGAGCTATCACCTGAAACATCCTGTCCCCGCAGAAAGATGCCAGCCACTTCAATGCTGAGCTAGTGACACCCGCCTCCACCAGACGACGAAGCAGAATGGCGTGAGACACCATGTCAAACGAGGCACTAAGATCCAAAAGAATCAGTGCCAACGTTTGCCCCTCCTCTAAGACATGGACAATAGTGCTGACTCGGTGCTATGGCCGGGACAGAAACACTTTTGAGAGGGGTCGAGCCTATGGTTAGAATTGAGATACTCCGTGAGGAGAGAATTAACGCATACATTTCAAATTTTAGTAGAGTGCAATTCAATTGTAAACATATTCTTTCATATGTGCTAATATCGCATACAGTACTATACGTTCGAAAGAGAAAGATAAAAAGGAGAACATACAGTAGAATATGAACCATTCCTCACATTTTAACCTCATAAAATCCCTCTAACAAAGGATATGTCTATTAGGATTGCATTCTCAAATATAATAAAGTGCATTTCTTTACATTGACATGTCATACCTGCTTACACAAATAAAGTGTTAATGCTTAGGAAGAAGATTTGAGTTCCATGCAATCTTTATTGTAATCAAATTAAAGTGCAATTCATTCGATAAAACATATTTTCTCATATGTGCAAAAATTGTATACAGTACTATATCTTCAAAAGAAAATAAAAGAATTAAGAGGAGAAAATTTAAAAGAAAATGAATGATTATAAATACATTCCTCACAATTTTAACCTTATAAACCCCCATAAAACATGTACCTTAGACCCTTATATAATGAAGTACAGAAAAATGATTCTGGCACTCTGCAGGACATCCCTCAGGACCATATCTGGATACCTCCTTTTTAGGTCTCGCCCTGGAATTCGCATCCGAATGATGCGTCCAGGTTGGAGACTTATAGTTATCTGACTCGGGGGAATGAGGACAAGAAACTGTTATGAGCTTTTGAAGGCAGATTTGGGTGCGCGAACGCGCACGTTCCGTCCCGCGCCGTGCACATGCGCGCGCATATACACAAACAGCAGACAGACACTCGCTCACACACACCCCCTCTCCCCCCCACAGTCACACACACAGACTCCAAGACACATACACACACGCACGCACGCTCACACACATACACAGCCCCCCACCGCCGCACGCCCACACACACATGCCCCCCCCCGCCCTCGCAGATCATCAACAAGGTGAAGCCACACTCAACGGCTTCCTTGGTGCGGCGGCGGCGGCTCCTCTCATCGGCAGCAGGACTCTTCCTCCCTCCTTCGGCACCGGGGCGCAGGGTAGGCTCCTGCCTGCTCCGGTGCTCCAAACAGCCGCGGCTCTTCCGTGGGAGGCGGGGTAGGCTCCCGCCCTCCTACTTCCTGTTTCCGGTTGTCCCGCCCGGCCTGCCTGACTTCCTGGTCGCAGGCCGGCGGCGCGAGCTCTGGACGGACTGCAGCACGCGCTCTCGCGAAGATTTCCCTGCCCTCGCAGTTGTTGTAAGGTAAGAGAAAACTGCAATCCGAGTGCTCGTCCTTTCTTTTTAAGGCCTGCTAAACGAAGTGTCACGCCTTATAAGCTGTGAGGGTTTTCATTGTGACCTATGGAGCCACATTGTCCCTATACTTCGACTGATGTGTATCTAGAGCATTCATCCCTCATGAAGGTGTAAAAACTCAAAAAATGGCCAACATGCCTTAGTCGTCCAAGTCGTGTTTTTGTGCAGCTTACATTAGAAAGTGCTATTGTACTGTAACATTTGTGTAGCACTTACTAGCCTTCCGTGGAGTGCTAAAGCCCTTACTGGCACGGATGGTAAGCCACACCATGTGGGAATGTGGCTGGGAGGGTGCGTTCCTTGTTTTGAGCGTTTGTGGGAAGTAGTTGTAGGTTGTGCAGGATGAGTACCAAAGTGCAGTTATCGAGTTATTAAGGATCGTGTGCTTAACATTGTGATGGAATGGAATGTGAGAGTTAAAAGCACACCTGTAGATGTGTGGTATGTACGCCGGCAGTTCTGGTTAGCTCTGCATTTCCCCATATGATATATATGTTAGGCAGAGGTCTAAAGAAGGGAAACCAGTTGCATTTTATGATAAATAAGATAATAGATTTACAGAGGAGTATATATTGCATTACAAATGCTATAGGTATCACATTTGCGAAAGCTATAACTATTGGCATTGTAAATGACAAAGCTATTAATTTCGCTATTTTCAAAAACAACACATAAATAAAAACTTTGCCATTTACAATACCAATAGCTCAAACTTTCCTAATGCGAGACCTATTGCATTGCAAATGCTTGTTAGAAATCTGTCATACTTTTCCTTTGCCTGTTGATTGAATTATGACTCCTCTGAGCAACTCCGTCTAACTCTCAGAAATTCCCCAAAGGGGACACTCCATTTCAAGGATCTGAGATGCCCACTATTTGCATGCAATATGCCGTTGGTGTTAGTGGATTTTTGATACACTTTAGTAAAAATAATGTCTCCTTCTATATTAATCCGAATATCCAAATAATTGATCTCCATTTACTTTATTTTCCAAAGTGAATTGCAAAGTTTGTCCATTGTGATTCAGGGATCGAAAAAACTTTCAAAATCTGATTTTTCACCCTCCCAAATCAAAAAAAGATTTTCTGTAAAATGCTCATACCATGCTGTTTCTGCTTCCCACCATCCCATTAGTAGGTTAGTATACGTGGGCACACACAATGTGCCCATTGCAGTTTCCTGTACCTGTAAAAAATATTTCTTGTTTGGATGCTTGAATGTTCTAAAAGATGGTGCAGGTCCGCATGAAGTACCTACACGCTTATATCCCATCTACATGTTAAATTGAAGTATAGAAAGAGACTACATTCACTGTAACTATATAGTAGTTGGGCTTCCATGGCAGATCATTGATTCTGTTTAGAAAATCTTGTGAGTCACATAGGTATGATGTAATATTTTTTACATATGGAAATAAAAATATGTCAATGAACCTGAGGTATTTTCAAGCAAAAAACCTATTGAACTAACAATAGATCTTACTGGAAAATCCGTCTTGTTTTATGTATTTTAGGAAGAAAGTAGATTGTGGGCATAATAGGATGAGTTGTTCTTAAATAATTATATTCTTCCACATCTAAAAGATCCTTATTATGCTCTTCATTTAACAATCAATAAAAGGTTTGCATATGCTCTTCACTGGGGTCACCAGGTAGTTTTCTATAATGATCTCTTTTGTTTAATTGCAGGTTGACTTCTGCCATGTATTTCTCACTGCTGAGAATTAAAATATTGCCTCCTTTGGTACTTGATTTTATTATTATTCTATCATCTTGTTGTAGATCTATCAGTGCTTCCCATTCTCTATTCATGTTATTCTGAGATTTCATTCTATATCTATTCCTTTGACACCATTTTAGTTAATCCTTCAACCATAACTTCCTGAAATAGGGCAATTTTGTTTCAAGCTGGGGGTAGATTTTGATTTCAACTTACAACCACTCTCTGTTGATACGTCTGTAGAAACTTCAAAATGCTCGCATAATGCTAAATCAGACTTATTATTCATTGTTTGTTCATCAGTCCAAGAGGCTTCCATTTCCAAGCTAGTTGAAGCGGTAATGGATCAAATTATCTAGCTGTTATAGCTGATAATGTGAGTTTCACCTCCTCTTTCTTTGGCTTTTATTCTTTTAGAGCATAGAATTCCTTTAACTTGATTGTTCTAGTAAATTTGGAAAGATTAATTCTAGCATTCACAAGGTTAAACCTAGAGTTGGGGCACAAAGTTAGTCCTTTATTTAGTAGTCGCATATGATGTTCATTTATATTTTTGAGGAAAGATAAATGATTAAATTATTGTCTTTTTCCTTGATTATTGTTTTTTTTTTTGTGCTCCTCCACCTCTTTTTGTTCTTCTTTGATCTTGTTTTGGGGATCTTCTTGTTCCTTATTAATTTTTCCTCTTCTACTGCATGCCACTCCAATATATAACACTCCACTGTACGCTATTTCATTGTATGACACTTTACGTTACTCTTCTCTACTCCCCTTCAGTGTATGGCACTCCACTCTATGCCATTTCATTCTATGCCATTCGATTGGACCCCATTCCAATGTACATCACTACACTGTATGCTATTACACTATAGCCCACACCACAGTACACCACTCCAGTCAACACCACTCCATTATACGCCACTCCGCTGTACGCTACTCCGCTATTAATTATTACACTGCATGCCACTCCCCTATACAACACTCCACTCTACGTCACTTCACTCTACGCAATTACATTGCATGCAACTCCACTCTACACCTCTTCAATGTGTGCCACGTCGCTATAGATTGACCGCTCAGCCCTCCACAGGGCTTGGTCGCCCCACTCACTGCTGCCGCTCCTGCCTGCCTTGCCGCCTCCTGCCTGCAGATTCCTTCGCTCGCTGCCCGCTGCTCCTGGGACTTTCCCGCTGCCCGCTGCTTCTTGGATTTCCCGCCGCTGCCTCCCTGCGGCCCCGCCCCCCTGTGTTTCCATTCACCGCCCCGCTCCCGCCACCCAGCTGCTACTCCCTCCTGGCTCCTTACTTATGATGCCCCCAGAGCGATCGCGCAGCGGACGCGCACAGCGGGAGCACCGATTGAGCGCCGAAGATGTGCCAAAGGTAAGCCCGTCTGCGCACGTCCGCGCCTGGACCGCGCCCAGCGCCAGAACCCCTGGCCCCCGCAGAGGCCACCCCACCCGCCGGACTTTTGACGCCGCCAGCCTCAACACACTCAACACCGGCCGAACCCCCGGGTGCTACCGAGCCACCCCGAGACGCACCCACGGACCCTTCACCTGCCAGTCCTGCAAGTTCTCCTGCATCCGGACCTGCACCGCACCCACCATGCCGACCCCCAGCAGCAACCACCTCAAGTGCATCCTGCTCAACACCCGCTCTGTCCACAGACACGCCGTGGAGCTCTGGAACCTCCTCGACTCAACATCCCCAGACGTCGCCTTCCTCACGGAAACATGGATGAACGCCTCCTCAGCGCCCGACATCGCCATCGCCATCCCGGACGGATACAAGATCACCCGGAGGGACCGCGTCAACCAGACAGGAGGAGGCATCGCCATCGTCCACAAGAACACCATCTGCATCATTCACGACCAACTCCGATGACACCCTCACAGCCGCCGAACACCTGCACTTCCAGATCCACACCGACCCCAAGATCACCCTCAGAGGCATCCTCATCTACAGACCCCCGGGACCACGCACACAATTCAGCGAAGACATCGCCGACTTCATCAGCCCGCACGCCCTCCCCTCCGCTGACTACAACCTCCTCGGGGACCTCAACTTCCACCTGGAGAACAACGACGACTGATAAGACAGAAGTCCTCATACTGGGATCTTCGCCCTCCGCCTGGGACGACTCCTGGTGGCCCCCTGCCCTGGGCAGCGCACCCAAACCAACGGACCACGCACGCAACCTGGGCTTCATCCTGGACTCCTCCCTCTCGATGACCAGACAAGTCAACGCCGTCTCCTCGTCATGCTTCAACATCCTACGCATGCTACGGAAGATCTTCCGGTGGATCCCCACCGAAACCAGGAAGACGGTCACCCAGGCCCTCGTCACCAGCCGACTGGACTACGGCAACTCCCTCTATGCCGGTACCACCGCAAAACTCCAGAAAAGACTCCAGCGTATTCAGAACGCCTCAGCACGACTCATCCTGGACATCTCCTGACACAGCCACATCTCCGCACACCTAAGAAACCTGCACTGGCTCCCCGTCAACAAGAGAATCACATTCCGACACAAAGCTCTCCACAACCAAGGCCCAAGATACCTCAACGACCGCCTGAACTTCTACACTCCCACCCGCCAGCTTCGATCGACAAGCAACGCCCTCGCCGCCGTCCCCGCATCCGAAGAGCCACAACGGGAGGAAGATCCTTCTCCTACCTGGCCGCCAAGACGTGGAACCCACCTCCGCCTGACCCAAGACCACCTCGCCTTTAGGAAGCAACTCAAGACCTGGCTGTTCGAGCAGTAGAGGATCCCCCCAAGCGCCTTGAGACCCTCCGGGTGAGTAGCGCGCTATACAAATGCTTTGATTGATTGATTGAGGTTACTCCGGTATATGTTATTCAACTCTATGCCATTCCACTGTATGCAACTCCACTCTATGCTATTCGACCTAAATGCTACTCCACTGTATGCTACACCACTCCAGTGTATGCCACTCCACTCTATTCTATGCTATTCCATTGGATGCCACTTCACTGAATGTCACTCCACTGTATGCATTTACAGTATACCCTATTCCAGTGTACTCCACTCCAGACTACACTACTTCACTGTACACCACTGCACTGGATACTACTCTAATCCACGCTATTTCAATTCACGCCACTCTACTGCACTCACTCCACTCTACGTTGTTCCACTGTATGCCACTCCACTCTACGCCACATCAGTGTACATCACTGAACTGTGCGCCACTCAATGCTACACTAGTCGATTGGACGCCACTCTACTCTATGCTATTTGACTCTACCCTACTCCACTTTGCACTACTCCAGTCTACACCATGCCACTGTACACCACTCCATGCTATTCTACTCTACTCCATTCCACTCTACACTATTCTACTCTACTATGCACCACTCCCATGTACTCAACTCTATGCTATTACCCTGTCTGACATTCCATTGTACGCTATTACACTGTACTCAACTTCAATCTTAGCCCCTCTACTGTATGATATTCCACTCTACCCCAATTCGCTGTATACCACTCCAGTCTAAACCACTTCAATGTACTTCACTCCATTGCCCCTACTATGCTATACATTATTACACTATACCTCATTCCACTGTACGCTACTGCACCATATGCTATTCCACTGTTTGTCACTCCAGTCTATGCTACTCCATGCTACACTATTCCACTTTATGCAAACCCACAGTACACTACTCCATTCTACGCCACTCCAGTCTACACTCCTCCACCTGCCGGAAGTTGGAGAACATATGGCACAGAGAGAAGTAGCCGGGCAGCTGCGCAGCCCACAAAGACGCCATCCGCTACCACCACCACCACCTCATCAGGACCGCCAAGAGGACCTCCTTCAAAGACCACCTCAACAACAACACACAAAACAGCAAGGACCCCAGTGACATCCTGCCATCGCAAGCCCTGTGCGACTCCCTCGCCACCTTCTTCCACCACAAGATCACCAACATCCATGACAGCTTCAACCCCCGGACGACCCTAACGGGCTCCAATACGCTGGACCCACCACGCCCCACCGATCATGACCCCCTGACAACCTGGGCCAACGTGAGCATCGAAGACACAATCAAGACCATGGGCACAATCCACTCTGGCTTGCCTTCTGAGCCTCTTCCACACCACATCTTCAACAAAGCTGGCTGCTTCATCGCACCCCACCTGCACAACATCATCAACCTCTCCTTAGAGACCACGATCTTCCCCGAGAGCTGGAAACACGCTGAGATCAACGCCTTACTGAAGAAACCCAAGGCGGACCCAAGTAAACTCAAAAATATCGGGCCCATCTACCTGCTTCCGTTCCCAGTTAAGGTAATCGAGAAGATAGTCAACATCCAGGTCACCCACTACCTCGAAGACAACAGCATCCTGGACCCCTCCCAGTCAGGATTCCGCAGCAACAACAGCACCAAGACCGCCCTCATTGCCGCCACAGACTACATCAGGATCCTACTGGACAACGGCGAGACAGCGGCCCTCATCCTTCTGAACCTCTCCACCGCCTTCAACACCATCTGTCACTGCACACTACGCACACCACTCCACGATGCAGGGATCCCAGACAAGGCCCTGGACTGGACCTCCTCCTTCCTCTCCAGCAAACCCAGAGAATCCGCCTCCCTGTTCCGATCCGAAGCCTCCGAGATCATCTGCGGCGTCCCGCATGGATCCTCTTCAACGTTTACATGGCACCTCTCGTACTAATGGCCCGACATCACAACCTCAACATAATCTCCTACGCCGACGACACGCAACTGATCCTCTTCCTCACCAAGGACCCCC
This sequence comes from Lissotriton vulgaris, assembly GCF_964263255.1. Taxonomy (NCBI): domain Eukaryota; kingdom Metazoa; phylum Chordata; class Amphibia; order Caudata; family Salamandridae; genus Lissotriton; species Lissotriton vulgaris. The sequence continues at coordinate 155,811,442 of NC_141695.1, read as the reverse complement.
TCACCGCCAAAGCCAACCTCCACCAGGGAATGAAGGCCGTCGCCGACTGGATGGAGGATAGCCGCCTTAAGCTGAACACAGACAAGGCGGAGATCCTCATCCTCGGGCCCAACCCCTGAGCTTGGGATGACTCCTGGTGGCCCGCACGCAACCTGGGAGTCATCCTCGACTTGAAACTCACCATGACCAAACAAGTCAATACTGTCTCCTCCACCTGCTTTAACACCCTCTGTATGCTCAGCAAGATCTACAGATGGATCCCGACAGACAAAAGGAAAACAGTCACCCAGGCCCTAGTCAGCAGCAGACTCGACTACGGAAACACCCTCTATGCCCTCTACATACAGACTGCAAAGAATCCAGAATTCCTCGGCAAGCCTGATAATCGACGTCCCGCGCTGCGACCACATCACCCCCCACCTGAGGAACCTGCACTGGCTCCCCGTCAACAAAAGAATCTCCTTCAAGCTCCTGATCCACGTACACAAGGCACTCCACAAGACCGGCCCAGCCTATCTTAACAGTCAACTCTCCTTCTACGTACCCAACAGGAATCTCCGCTCCGCAGACCTCTCCCTGGCCACCGTCCCACGCATCCGTAGAACCACAGCCGGAGGCAGATCCTTCTCCCACCGTGCCGCCAAGACCTGGAAAACCCTCCCCCTCAACCTACGACAAACCAAAGACCTTCTAACCTTCAGGAGACAACTCAAGACCTGGCTGTCAGCAACAACACCCCCCCTCTCCCCACCCTCAGCTCCTTGAAACCCTTGCGGGTAAGTAGTGTGATTTACAAATGTTTTTATTGATTGATTGATTATTTCCATAATCCCTGTCTACTTTCCTAAAAGATATGGTATCAGGTCTAGGAAGTGCCCGTAAGGTGCCCTCCTTTCCAGGAGGTGTCCATCGCGTATATGATTCACTGAGATGCCCAGTGTGTACCCCATTCCAAGTGATGCTCATTACATGTCCCAGTTACCACAAGGCATCAACATGCCCAACATCCCACAAAGAAACTTTAAAGGCTCTTTTTCCAGCATAGCCTTAGCAAGTGCCCCTTTTTAGGTCGAGCGTGAGCCAGCACGCAAGCGCTGCTCTGCGAAGATCTGTAGTAGTTCAGTACAGAGACATGCTTAATTCACTCCCCCGCCCTTATATTTCATTGCCTTGTGTGATTGTCCTTTTTAACCCTTTCGATGCTCATGACGAGCTCAGCTCGTCATGATGCACAGTTGAGCTGTGCTGATGACGAGCTGAGCTCGTCATGAATAAAGTAATAAAGCAATTTCCAGCACAGGGGGGGAAAACGCCTAGCAGCCAAGGTGTTAAATTCTTTCTGATTCATAATAAGGCGTGTTAGTCCCTCCTTAGTAATGCCATGTCATCATTTGTATCCTCCCATGCCTACTGGCCCCTTTACTTTGGTTCTTACCTGTTACCTGTTATTTTTCGTGCTGTATGCTATTTTCTTTATTAACCCCTTCCATGCTGATGACGGTCAGGAGCCGTCATGGCACACAGTGCTCGTGTGCTGATGACGGGTCCCGGCCGCATTGACCGCACCCGCGATCGGAATGTGCTGCACAGGCGCAGAATCGCGCCCGCGCCCAAGGGGTTAAGGTAGTCCTATTCGGGCAGGAGGAAGTGCTTTGTTTACATTCAGTGCGATGTTCGCGCTTTCACTTTCCAAGCTGTTGGGACAATCGAGACCACTCGTTATATGACACTGTACTGCTCTACCGCACACAGCAGCCAGCGCTCGTATATCTATCGGGGGGCACAGTGATTGAACCCCCGCAAAAGTCCATCGAGCTCTACTGTACAGCACCTCCTGCCATTTCCAGGCTAATTTGCCAATTTTCACACTTATTTCAATCAACCTCTTCAATCCTTCAAGGGAAGAAAGAGCATTTTAATTCAATGATCGACTGATAAGCTGGAAGCCAAATAAATTATTTACACGTAGATGAATTGTGCTTACAGAATGTAACTTGGAGCCTCGGAAGAGGATCTGAATTTCGTACCTGTGATTTTATTCGGCGCGCTCATTTTTCTCTGCCATTTACTACAGTCTTTCGCAGGCAAGCAGCCACAGCAAATATTTTCGCTAGTGAGACGGTGCATGTTGATATTTTACATATATCGCTGGTCAAGTGATCCCGCTCGTGCAGCTGTTGGGGACTGGTCTGGTTTAGCGCTCCACTCAATCAATCAATCAATACATTTATAGAGCACTCTACTCACCCGACAGGGTCTCAAGGTGCTGAGAGGAGGGGGGTGCTACTGCTGCTCAAAAAGCCAGGTCTTGAGGTGTTTCCTGAAGGTGAGATGGTCCTGATTCAGCCGTAGGTGGGTGGGTAGGGAGTTCCACGTCTTGGCAGCCAGGTACGAGAATGATCTTCCTCCGGCGGTGGTTCTGTGAATCCGTGGTATGCTGACGAGGGCAAGGCTGGCGGAGCAGAGCTGCCGTGTTAGAGTGTGGAACATGAGGTGGCTGTTGAGGTATTCGGGACCCGTGTTGTGGAGCGCTTTGTGTGCGTGGGTGAGGAGCCTGAAGGTGATCCTTTTGCTGATGGTAAGCCAGTGTAGTTCTCTCAGGTGGGCAGATATGTGGCTGTGGTGAGGGATGTTGAGGTTGAGTTGTGCGGATGCGTTCTGTATGCGCCGGAGCCTTTTCTGAAGTTTGGCTGTTGTTCCTGCATAGAGGGTGTTCCCGTAGTCCAGTCGGCTGGTGACGAGGGCCTGGGTGACCATCTTTCTGGTTTCCGTAGGGATCCACCGGAAGATCTTTTGGAGCATGCGCAGGGTGTTGAAGCATGAGGATGAGATGGCGTTGACTTGTTCGGTCATCGTGAGGGAGGAGTCCAGGATGAATTCCAGGGTGCGTGCGTGGTTCGTGGGTGTCGGCGCGGTGCCCAGTGCTGTGGGCCACCAGGAGTCGTCCCAGGCGGATGGGGATGGTCCGAGGATGAGGACCTCCATCTTGTCTGAGTTCAGTTTGAGACGGCTAAGCTTCATCCATTCCACGACGTTTTTCATTCCTTCCTTGAGGTTAGATTTGGCGGTGGCTGGGTCTTTGGTGAGGGAGAGTATCAGCTGGGTGTCATCAGCGTATGAGATGATGTTGAGGTTGTGTTTGCGTGCGATGGCGGCGAGGGGGCTCATGTAGATATTGAAAAGGGTTGTGCTGAGCGAAGAGCCTTGGGGTACGCCACAGATGATTTCGGTGGACGCTGAGCGGAAGGGAGGATGGTGGACTCTCTTGGTTCTGTTGGAGAGGAACGAGGTGATCCAGTCCAGGGCATTACCTTGGATCCTGGTGTTGTGGAGGCGGGTTGAAGGGTGCAATGGCAGACTGTATCAAAGGTGGCTGAGAGGTCTAGGAGGATGAGGGAGGTTGTTTCCCCGTTGTCAAGCAGGGTCCTGATGTCGTAGGTGGCTGCGATGAGGGCGGTCTTGGTGCTGTGGTTGGCTCGAAATCTGGATTGGGATGGGTCGAGGGAGCCATTTGCCTTGAGGAACGCTGTCAGTTGTATATTGACGGTCTTCTCGATGACTTTAGCAGGGAAGGGAAGAAGAGAGATGAGGAGGAAGTTCTTGAGGTCTTTAGGGTCCGCCGTGGGTTTCTTCAGTATGGCGTTGATCTCAGTGTTCTTCCAGCTCTCTGTAAAGGTGGCGGACGTGAGGGAGTTGTACATGACGTTCCGGAAGTGGGGTGCGATGATGGAGTCGGCTTTGTTGAAAATGTGGTGAAGGCATGGGTCGGAGGGAGAGCCGGAGTGGATGGTGTTCATAACGTGGGTAGTGTCTTCAGTGCTGATGGGAGTCCAGTTGCTGGGGGTGGTAGTCGGGGCGTTGGTTCTGTGGTTGGGGGCGGAGTCTGAGTCTGAGCGCCGAAGCTGTTGTGTATGTCGGCGATCTTGCGATAAAAGAACGTGGCGAGGGTGTTGCAGAGGTCTTGTGATGGTGTGATGTCGTTGCTGTTGGCGCTGGGGTTGGAGAGCTCTTTAACGATGCTGAAGAGTTCCTTGCTGTTGTGTATGTTGTTGTCCAGCCGCTCTTTGAACAATGTCTTTTTGGTGCTGCGGATCAGCTGGTGGTGTTTGCGAGTGGTGTTTCTGAGGGCTGTCAGGTTTTCAGTCGCGTGTTCGTGGCGCCAGGATTTCTCGAGGGTTCGGCAAGATTTCTTCAACTCTTTGAGGTCGTTGGTGAACCAGGTGGTTTTCCTGTTGCCGGGCTTGCCTGGAGGGTTCTTCAGTGGTGCAAGGGTGTTGGCGCAGTTGATGATCCACTGTGTGAGGTTGCGGGCTGCGTTGTTGGTGTCCGTGGTGTTGATTGGTGGGTTCTGGCTCAGTGATGTGGTTAGCTGGTCTGTGGTGACTTTGCTCCAGCATCTGCGGGGGATCTGTTGCGGGTGGTGGTGGGATGTTTTCTTCTTGTAGGTGAAATGGATGCAGCTGTGGTCGGTCCAGTGTAGTCCGGTGGAGTGGCTGAAGGTATCGTGTTCGCTGGCAGAGAAGATGGGGTCGAGCGTGTGGCCGGCGTAGTGGGTGGGGGTGTTCACCAGTTGCTTGAGTCCGAGGTTGGCGAGGTTGTCTAGCAGGTTGGTGGTGTTGTTGTCGCTGTTGTTCTCCAGATGGAAGTTCAGGTCCCCTAGGAGGATGTAGTCTGATGAGGCGAGGCATGTGGGCTGATGAGGTCGGCGATGGCTTCGCTGAATTGAGTGCGTTGGCCCGGGGGTCTGTAGATAAGGGTTCCTCTGAGGGAGGTCTTGGGGTCGGTGCAGATCTGGAAGTGTAGGTGTTGGGAGGTGGTGAGGTTATCTTCAGAGTTGGTTAAGACGCTGATGGTGCTCCTGTGGATGATGGCGATTCCTCCACCGGTTGGGTTGACACGGTCCTTTCGGATGATCTTTTGGCCGTCCGGGATGGCTATGGCGATGTCGGGGGCTGAGGAGGCGTTCATCCAGGTTTCCAAGAGGAAGGCGACGTCTGGTCCCATAGTGCGACTGCGTGCTTGTGGACGGAGCGGGCGTTGAGCAGGATGCACTTGAGGTGGTTGTTGTTGCCTGGTCCGGATGGTGGCGTGATGTTTCGGACGCAGGTGAATTTGCAGCCTAGGCAGGAGAATGGTCCGTGGGTGCGCTTCAGGGTGGCTCGGTGTTGAGTGCGTTGAGGGCGGCGGTGTTGTTTCTCAGTCAGGTTTCCTGGCTTCGGTGGGGGCCAGAGGTTCTGGCGCTGGGCACGGTCCAGGTGCGGACGGGCTTGCCTTTGGCCCGCCAGCGGCGCGGCCGCTGCGCGGTCTCCATATGAGGGACTGTGGGAGGGAGGAGCAGCTGGGAGGCGGGAGTGGGGCATCCAATGGGATACCAGGGGGGTAGGGCAGCAAGGGACACAGCGGCAGGAAGTGCGAGGGAGCAGGTGGGTGACACAGATGGCAAAAGGGGGCGGGGAGAGGGCACAAGGGGCACCAAGAAGGAAACGACAAACATAGTAAGCAAAGTAAAACAAAAGTGGCAACAAGTAAAGGCGGAATCAGAGTCACGGAAACACAGTAAATAAACAAGCGCAGGCAATGCAAGGCCGATCTCGGTGGGATGAGGCGGTCAGATCCAGCGGGTAGCGACAGTGGCACAGGAGGACCATTTGCGGCTGGGGGGTGACCTGGTGACAGGGTCAAGGGTCGCTCCCACGGGCCCAGAGTGAAGCTGCAGAAGAAACTGCTCAGATTTTTTAAATGTGAATGTAGTTTATGTATTTAAGCGGATTAATATTGAAAGGGCGTGGCTTGGACCCCGACGGGAATGGCGGCGTGAGCTCGGGGCTCCGCACCTGATCCTGGCAGAAATCCTGAAATTCCCCTTCTCCGGCGATAAATTGTCACAAACTGAATCCCGGGAGGGCCCAGGGCAAGCAGGCGACAGGCAACGGAGTAGTGGGGTCCGTTTGCATGGCCGGATGCACGGCGAACTAGGCTGACTCGGACCGCAGGATACTGACAAGATGGCGGCAGTGAACTGGTACTGAGACCGCGTCTTGCACCGAGTTATGAATAGGACCCACAGCGGAGCTCGTGGGCTTGAGCGAGTGCCGCCGGGAGTCCGCATTGGCTGATTGACATTGCGGCTTGGCAGAGTGACGGGTTCTGTTGCCCATTCTCCGGCTCCAGTAACGGTTGGGCTCGGGCCCTGGGAAAGATGGCGGAGCGGCTGTCCGACGGCTGTGCCTGGGATCCACTCTGACGAGCGGAGTGGCGAGGAGTGTTGGAAATCATCACCAGCGAGCGATTGAGGTGGACGGACATCTACGTGGGTTGGCTCGCGCCTGAGGAGGTTGGCGGTGGAGTGCTGATGATGTCCTGTGAGCGGAGGTGGTAGTAGGGGGCATCGGAGGAGCCGCAGAGCAGCGCTGGACTCTACAGACCGCACCGGACGGGAGGAGCGTCTATAGAGCGGCCCCGGCGGCGGAACAGAGGTGAGTGCGGTGCTGCGAGCCTGCACCGCGCTGCGGAGGTGGGGCAGGCATCAGGCGTGTAGCGCTGCGCTCGCTGTGGTGAAGGTGGCCGGGGACGTGGTGCAGGACCCGGGAGCGGAGCAGCGGTTAGCCCAGCAGAGTGACGGGACTACTGATGCGGCAGAAGGAGTGTGACATTCGGCGGACTTACGGAGATTCGGTCGGATGGGTGAAATGGCCCCCTGTGAATTTACTGGCTGTGTGCGGGAGTCCTGGGTCCCGCAACGAGAATACAGCGCGGCTCTACTGCTGGGTCTGGGCGGACGTTGCCCTGGCCATAGGGCGGAGGCTGCATAGGATCGACACGGGGACGGCACCTTAACACTGGCGAGAACTGTCTTTTGTATAGGGCCCACAAAGAATCAGGGCTTAACCCGCCGGCTAGCCTGCATTTGGGAGGACTTGAGACAGTGCTTACTGCAGTTCCTAGTAGCACAGTTGAGAGGCTGGTGCAGCGGACCGGCTGGGGGTGAATCCGCAGACGATCAGCACTGTGCCACGAATTTGGTTGGATCTTGGCGGGCTCTAACCCATACATTAAGCGGCGCTTACGCTACTGGGAGTGTGGTGGTGGAGAGAGGAGCTGCCGTTGAGTCCCTGGTGGTGGCGCATACCTTACAGAGCTCGGAGGAGTGTTCAGCAGACACGATGAAGCCCAAAGGCAAGAAGGATGAGACTGCGGACCCAGGTGGTGCTGCCAGTGCAGAACATGGGGTGGGGGAGGTGATGCCAGACCCAGGGCTCCAACAACAGTTTGACAGATACTAGGCACCATAGCAGCATCGAAGGAAGCCCTGCAACAGGATATTGCACCAGTGGCAACTGGGCTGGGGCTGTTGCGGGCAGACCACGCAAAAATAGCGGATAGAGTTCAAAATAACGAGGCCGTCCTCCAGGACTTGGCGCCGGCGCAGACTGCTCTGACAGCAAAATTGGAGGATGCTCTGGATCGCATAGGGGCCTTTGAGAAGAAAGCAAAGGATGCCGAGAGCCGCAACAGGCGCAACAACATACGCATCGTTGGCCTTCCCGAAAAAAATGAAGGGACTGATATGGTTGCCTATCTAGAGAATTGGCTCAGGACGACAGTGGCGACGGAGGGATTGTCCACCTTCTTTACACTTGAAAGAGCACCTAGGGTACCAGCACGGCCCCCGCTGCCGGGCCGTCCTCCTAGGCCGGTGGTGGCGAGGCTGCTTCACTACAAAGATAGGGATCTGCTGATCCAGCGAGCTCGCACAACTGGTCCCTTTGCGGTGGAGAACAGTAAGGTAATGATATTTCCGGATTACACACAGGACATCCAAAGGCGCCGTGCGTCGTTCTTAGCAGTCAAGAAGGAGCTTAGGGAGGAAGGGATCCAGTACTCGTTGATCTTCCCTGCGAAGCTGAGAATTGTTGTGGATGGCCTCACGCAGTTCTTTCTAACACCGAAAGAGGCATGGACGTGGCTCGAAACATACAGAGCAGGAACAGATCGAAAGGAACGCCGACACTCTGGATTGTCCAAAGCGCCACAAGTTCGACAGTCCCAGAGACTGAGAAAGCAGAATAGGAACTTGCGGGCACAGCTGATGTCGCAGGCAGTGGTGGAGCGACAGGGGGCCCTGGAGGCGGTGATCACTGGCTCCCAGAGAACTGATTCGGTGGCAGGGACAGCCACAGAGGAGGAAAAGCTGCAGTCGGAAGCTGAGCACTCGGAAACGGACAGTCACGCCCAGGACAGCAGAGGGCATGCTGGATGAATAATTGTGTGGAGGGGCTGCTGGTGGCAGCAGTATGGACTCGGATTGATGGTCTGTTTGATTCTGCCTGGCGAAAGGGGAAGGGGGCTATCGATTTTGTGAACATCATATGGGATCATTAGGTGGCGGGGTGTGTGGCTGGTGCTGCTGCCTGTCGGGGCTGAGTGACCCCTAATTGCCCTTAAGGCAACCTGTAGTGGCTACTACAGGGTATAGGTGTGTGTGCAGTGGTATGGTTTTGATGGGGCTGATATTTATGTATTAGGTCCTGTTGTGGGGGGGGGGGCGGGGTTGTTAACGAAATAGTTGTTGATTTGGGTGGCAAACATGGTGTGGGTGGACGACTGAAGAAGGCCGGGAGGTGGTGGGACAGGCACGATGGGAGCGTTGCCTGAGCTGCGGTGCATCACATGGAATGTTCGTGGCCAGAATTCAATGGCAAAGAGGCATAAGGTCCATGCCTATCTAGTGCGGCGGGGAGTCCAGATAGCTCTGCTTCAGGAGACCCATCTTACTAAGGCAGAAGGTCAGGCGTTACAACGCAGGTGGAGAGGCCAGGTTTTCAGCACGTCGTACTTGGCGTTTGCCAGAGGGGCGCTCATCTGGGTGTGGGCAGGTATCCCATTTCAGGCAACGAACCACGTTCTAGACCCAGAGGGTAGATACGTAGCAGTGGAGGGGAGGCTATATGGTATGGATGTTGTACTTAGTAGTATCTATGCTCCCAACGTGGATCAGGTGAAATTCCTGGACATATTATCGGGGGCGCAGGCGCATTACTTAGCCGGGCCAGCGATTGTGGGGGGGGACTTCAATTCAATAACGTACAAAGTTCTTGATAGATCACATCCACCATTGGCTGACTCGCCAGTTCACAGAGTGGCTGGGAGACGTTTGGAGAGGCAGGATAGATGGGGCCTAGTGGACACGTGGCGTACACGTCACACTCAGGACAGGGATTACTTCTTTTTTTCGGCTCTACATGAGTTACATGTCAGATTAGGTGCTATATTATGCTCCCGGTCCATAGCCCGTATGGCAACACATTATGAGTACTTAGCTGGGACCATATCCGATCACAATCCGCTACTATTGTCTTTCAATTGGTTGCAGGAGAGATCCGCCATACCTACTTGGTGGCTTAGACCAGACACCCTGGAAGACCCTGTCTTCCAGACGGTGGTTAAGGAGGGCATTGAACATTATTTTGAGGACAATCAGGGAACGGCCTCCACTAGAGCAGGAGAGTGGGACGCCTTCAAGGTGGTGATACGGGGATCTGCATTAGAAAATACTCGGGGTGCAGAAAATGATTATGAATGATGTGACCAAGGCAGAAGAAAACTTGAGAGAGGTGCAGCCGACCCTGCAGGAGCGGCTCTTGGAGGCGAAGGAAGCAGCGGCGGCTGAAGTAGAGCGATTGCGCTGTTTTGACTATAAAAATTACGTGATAAAGACACATGCGGAGCGAGATAAAGTGGGCACGCTGCTTGCACGTTTGGCAAACCTTGTGCAGAGGGGAACTACAATAATGAGAATAGAGTCTGAAATGGGGAACATGGTTTACTCACAGGAGGAGGTGCTGTCGAGGTTCCTAACGTATTATGAGACACTGTATGAGAGCAAGCTGGGAGGAGAGGGGACGGAGATAGACGAATACTTAGCTGGGATCCCCCTTCCTAGACTGGATGAAGAGCAGGCTGAGATGTTGGGGAGGGATGTAACACTGTCAGAAATTCGGTGTGTGATCAAGAGCATGGCCCGGAACAAGACACCTGGTGCTGACGGGCTCCCGATAGAATTCTATGCACAATATGTGGACATCTTGGCACCCCGTCTGCTGGAGGTGTACATAGAGGCGAAGACGCTGGGCCGATTGCCCACATCAATGCAGGAAGCGTTGATTATTCCTCTTTTGAAGCCTGGCAGGGGTGATGCAGATGTGAGATCTTATAGGCCGCTGTCTATGCTGACGGTGGACTATTTGGAGGCTGGTGCGGATTATGGGAGGGGACCACCTTGAGGCGCGGTTGCCAGCTGCTCTGTCGGTAGACATATAGAAGGCTTTTGATAGTTTGGAGTGGGCCTTCCTCTACAGAGTATTGGATCGGTTTGGCGCGGGGGAACACTTTGGAGCCTGGACGAAGGTGATGTATTCCTCGGCGAAGGCTAGGGTACGACTGGGGGCAGTGATATCCACCCAGTATCCAGTCCTGAGGGGGACGAGACAGGGATGCTCGGTGTCCCCTCTATTGTTCGCCCTAGCGATAGAGCCCCTCGCGGTGCAGGCTAGATCGGGACTGGCTTACCGGGGGCTATGGTTGCAGAACACGCCCCACTATATATCCTTATATGCAGATGACCTGCTATTGTTCTTGGATAATACGGAAGACGCGCTGCAGGATGCAATATCCCTGCTGTCGCAGTTTGGTGCCCTATCGGGCCGAGGGGGAACTGGCGTAAGACATACCTCTTCCCGTTGAGACAGTGTGCACAGCCTCCACTGATGCTTGTAACAATGTCGTGGGAGCTGACATGTCTCACATATTTGGGGGTCCAAATCTACCATGATGCCACAGACATGCTGGAAGGTAATATAGGGCATTGTATTGGTGCCCTGAAAGGAAGCATGGTGTTCTGGTCAACACTCCCTCTCTCGGTTGTGGGGAGGGTTGCCTTCCTTAAAATGTTGGCCCTGCCTAGATTGCTTTATTATTGCTTTATTATTTCCGGACTCTGCCCATATGGGTCCCCCCACGCATGTTTAAGGAACTATGTTCACTGATCATAACCTTTTCGTGGGGAAGTGGACGCAGGAGAGTAGCACTGACGGCACTGATGCGTCCCAAGGCTGAGGGCGGGATGGCAGTTCCTGACCTCGAGCTTTACTATTTGGCGGCCCAGCTGCAGGTACTTACACAAAATGTTGCACTGGAGTTGAGGGGTCCGGAACACATGCGAGGCGCAGGGATACAGAGGCATATCCTCTCGTACATAATCCTACAACAAAAGCTTAATTTAACAGACTTGACGCTGGAAGAGAAAACCCTGAAGCTCTTTTGGGACAGGAGCCAGCGTAGAGCCGGGGTGGCACACCCATATGTTCCAGAAATCCCATTGGGGCTGCTGGCTCTGCCACACGGTGGGGACTGGTCACCCCTCATGGAGTGGGAACAGCTGGGGCTCCAAGTGGCGGGAGACTTGTATGAGGACGGGGGGCTGATCCCATTACAGGCCCTGCAGGAGAGGTATGGTCTCCCGGATGGCAGCTTCCTGCTGCATGCGGCAGTAACAGCAGCACTTCGGAAACATTGGAAGGGGAGTTAGATGGAACTGGTGACTACTATGGCTTGCCAATATGTTGTGATGGCAGCGGGAACTTTTAAGGCAGTGACTTGTCTTCAGTCTAGGATGCTGCACGAGGGACTCCGACCACTAGTTGGTTTAAAACAGAAATGGTATGGGGGCATAGGCAGGCTGATACCTGATACTGCATGGGGCTCCATTATTTGGAGAGGTGTGGCTCACTGGTTAGAGGCGGCAGACCTGTAAGCAGAGAACGGCCCGGGACCAGGGTTCAATTCCCGACGCGGCAGGGTCGTGGACCAGGGGTCAATGGACTCGATAATTCTCGCCTCAGTGCCTACTCTAACCAGGGAACACACTCGGTAGCTCTGGGCATTAAGCTTGCCTCATCTCTACAAAGGCCCCCCACGATGCCGGGGATGCCTGGTTTCACCCTGGAGATACCCAGAAAGGGACCATCACACAGGGAAAACCAGGACGGGTTCCCCAGCGGTCTGCAGCGCCAGGACACTCGGTTAGAGTAACAGTGCGCTTTACGAGAATCCCACATATGCGGAGGACGTGGAAGGGAAGTAGAAACGCGCGCTTTCAACAAGTACAATTTTTTATTTTGCACCGTGCGTATCTGACTCCTAGGAAGATTAAGAAATATTTTCGGATCCATGATGCGGTGTGCCCTAGGTGCCTTGAGCAGGGCGTAGAGTTGGAACATATGCTCTGGAGCTGTCCGGCCTTAGGCAGATATTGGGCGGAGGTAAGGGAACTCCTCAACGAGGTTACGGATAGGCATCTGAACTTTGACATGGCAGTGGGCCTGCTGCATTGGTTTCCACACACGGCCAAAACCAAAATTAGTAGTTAATTCATCGACTTAGGCTTATTCTTAGCAAAAAGGGAAATTACCTGGCACTGAAAGTCGAAAGAAGGGCCATCGAATAAGAGATGGGAAACACAGTTATGTAAATGGGCAAGTAGTGAGAGCTCCATTAGGCTACGACAGGCCAAGCGTACGGCCAACGAAAAAGCTCTAGAAATGGCCCGGGCCTGGGAGGCGTTGGTGCAGGCTCTGCAGGAACTACAGAAAGGGGAGGAAGATTGAACAGTAAAGAACATCCATGTGATGTGTAGGTGCGGTACATTGTGTTATAACTATTGTCCCTGTAGCCGATGTTATGTTATGATATCTATACTTGGAATATACCCACACCAATTGCCACATGGGGGGGAGGGGCCAGGGGGTTTAGTTGGGAATGAAAATGAAGATGTATTTGATGATGCTAAGGGAAGTAGATGCTGTTGCGGTTTATCTGCTGATTAAAGTCAATAAAATATGTTTTCAAAAAAAGCAGATTCATATTGAAATCAGAATACGCCGGTTTGCTTCCCAGACTTATCAGATTGTTACTGCTGTAAACTAAATGGATGCTTGGAAAAATACGTCTGGATTAAATTCTATTTAAAAACCCACTGCTGGGGTGAGTTAACGGCGTCATGTTTATTGTTAGGTCGAGCGGAGACAGCGCTTGCGCTGTCACTTAGCGACTGACCTGAACTCCTCCCATTGCTGCCAGATGCTTTTTATTTGGCTGTGGTACTGTCCTTCACAAAAACTTGTTTGCCAATGGGTAATCCTCCCTTCATGTCCCTCCTTTTTGTTTCCGTTTTGGCCAAATGCAGCACTGCCTAAGTACTATAATGTTACGCCTTGTGTGTTGATGTCTTCGTCTGAGGACTTCTATTCTTGTTTATTTCAGCCACAAGCTGCCTGAGCTGGGATACTGGTGGGCGTACCTTTCTTTTGTTCACTGTTTTCACGATAGCGTGCACACCGCGCTAAATATGTAAAGTGGGGGCTCCGCTTTTGTTTTCAACATTTGAAAGATTTATTTCATGCTTTTTAACAACATTGCATACTCCGCCTTAACTTTAATTGTATCGGACACGCTCTGTGTCCTCCGATACTGCTGCGACCCCGGCACCACTTGACAACCCCTGACCCCATCCTCACTAATCAAAAACAGCAGTGCCACTGGTTACAAATGCCATAGTGTCAGACGCGGCAAAGTCACTGGCACGGGAATCACATAAATGCCCTTTGAATGCAGCATGTGCTCGCGAAAAAGCATTTCTTCAGCTTCTTTACGATTGTTACTTTCTGCCGCTGCTTGTATTTATTTTTCTCACCTTTCCTAGCATTGGGCTTCTTTTGATAGGAGCAGTTGTAGAAGTGGGCGTGGACGGAAGGGCACGGCGTGCCCCTACTTCTAAAAATTATTCCAATCCGTTCCCCTACTTCTTACTTTCAAAAAAGCATCCCGGGACGGCAAGAATAGTCCTACTTAATAAAAACAATAACTTTTTTCTTTCAGCTTTCAGGGGCTGCTCGCACTTCTCTGTTGAACTCCAGAGGCTGCAGCAGCCCCTCCCTGAGCTCTCACAGGCTGAGGGCAGGCCTATTGTCATTCCGGTTGAGGCTGATTACCCCCTTTCAAATGACAATGCTCCCGCCCTCTGCCTTTAGCATGTCATGTGCTAGTGTGATTGGAGTTACTGAATACAGAGGAGCTTTCCCTGAAAGAGCGCTTTGACGCCTCGTAAGCACTATATAAATGCAATTAAAATACAATACAATACAATACAATACAATGATTGTGTCATGTTACATGAGAAAGCCTAAAAAAAATGCCTTTTCTATGTATAGGGTTACTCAAGTAGACATTTTTTTTTTTACTGCACTGAAATTTTTTGCACTGTTCCTCAGGAAGGCAACCCAGTACAATCAAAAGAGACTGAGAAAAACTATTGTCTTAATTCCCACTATGCTGACTTTGTTTGTCTGAGACTGCAATGGCTGCAGATCTGATTGAAATCGTTAAGCAGCGCAGATCAGTATAGGTTTGTATCTCCTCGTAAAGGGCCTGGGTGCTGGGGAATCTCGTGTTGTGACGCTACAGTGGCTCTGACAATATGATCCCCCTTGACACCCATACGACCAACTTTTCATGACCTTCCATCACTCGCAGCACAATTGGGGCAGGGCTTTAAGTGGGATGAAAAAACGGGTGGGCTCTCAAAGGGACGTGGCCGATATAATTAAGGATGTGGCTTAAAACACTTATGCTAAAAATATGTGCCCAGCGTAATGTGCTGCCCGACTTGTATTTTGCTGCTTCTGTTATTGCCGCCACATATATAATACAACAAGTAACATTACACCTACAACAAGCCAGGACTATTGGCTTTGTCAAAGGTTGTTGGTTGGGAAAGATAAATATACTACATTCATACAACTATGGCGTTCTTGTATATAATATTAAAAATGCTTTAGTTTCCGATTGAAAATGCTTTAGTTTCCGATTGAGTTTGATTACCCCCTTTCGAATGACAAGGGAGGGAGAGGCGACAGGGAAGGAGAGGCAACAGGGAAAGAGAGGTGATGGGGCAGGAGAGGTGACAGGGCAGGAGAGGTGACGGGGCAGGAGAGGTGACGGGGCAGGAGAGGTGACGGGGCAGGAGAGGTGACGGGGCAGGAGAGGTGACAAGGCAAGAGAGGTGACAAGGCAGGAGAGGTGATGGGGCAGAAGCAGTGATTAGGCATGAGCAGGAGCAGTGACCTTGCAGGAGTGGTGAACGGACAGGAGCAGTGAATTGGGCACAAGCATTGAACAGGGCAGGAGCATTGAACAGGGCAGAAGCAGTGAACAGGGCAGGAGCAGTGAACAGGGCAGGAGCAGTGAACAGGGCAGGAGCAGTGAACAGGGCAGGAGCAGTGAACAGGGCAGGAGAAGTGCCAGGCCAGGAAAAGTGCCGGGCCAGGAGAAGTGACAGGGCAGGAGAAGGGAGGGGGCAGGGGAATTGACGAAGCAGGAGTGTTGATCGAGCATGAGCAGGAGGAGTACTGACTGGACAGGAGCAGTGAAAGGGCAGAGCAGGCGTTTTCCCAGGGCGACTGGAAGGGTAGGGGGCCAGTTTAGTTTGGGGGGACCGTTTTTGTACAAGTGCAGGAGTTTTAATAACACTGCAAAGTTCTTTGTATATTCAGCAGGTTTCGGTCAACAATACAAGTGCCAAGATAACTTTGGTGATCAATGTACCTGCTGGAGAGAGATGGGAGCATGTTTTGTCTAGTGGCTGTTTTACTCATCTAAGGTAGCGCAGAAGGGAATATGCCTGCTGCAAAGAACATGTACCATGCATATCAAAGAGCAATATTTTATGTGCATAGTTCAGTGGTTACTGCTTTGTGTTCACGTCCCGAATTAAAGGACACTTGAATACATATGGCCTTGCAGTTCGGGCTGGACTGTTCACATTGGGCGCAGGATCAAGACTGATTTGCACATGTCTGGCTCCAAACTGGAATGGCATGGTGAGCAAAAAACAATGGATTTTAACCGAGATCTCTGTACTGGGGTGAATGTATGATATTGTTATGCATTCTGTCCACCAGTTGTTCTTTTTGCTATATTATGGTTGAGCAGCTAGCTGGCTGACATAAATATGAAGGAGGCTTTGTGGGTTTCCGTGAGTCTAGATTCTCCTGAAGAGTCCCTTTCTCTTCTGAGCCCTGCTTAACACATGTGTACATGAGGAGCCCTGTATTCATGACCTCAATGTTTGAGGCAAAACATAATCATGGATTTCTGAACAATGAGAGTAAAAGCATTAACACCTTAACCGTGGCAGCAATTCCGCCGCGGTGTGGGCGTTCTGATGAGTGGGCAGGGCCGCATTGGCCAACAGACGTGCGCAGCACTACAAAGGTAGTGCTCGCAACGGCAGTTGGCCAACGGCAGCAATGAAAGGGTTAAGGTAACATGTTGTTCCTGCTTATATTTCACACGCTTTACATAAACCTGTATTCCCTATAAGGGTTTGCTTTTTCCTGAATGAAACCTCAAATAAACATGTTTATCCATTATTTTAATTAAATAACGTTATAAGTTGTAACTGGTAAACGTACTAAAAATTGGTGTGTTTTGCTATTTCTAGCCACACCCCTAACTCCGCCCACTGATTCAATCTTCGGTTATTCCTGCCCCCTGATTCTCCACCCACAGTTCCCCTCCTTTTTATTTCCCACTTCGACCGCTGGATAGGAGTCAAGCAAGTTTAGGCGTCTTTCCAAAGCTATTCCTAGATGCTTTGGATTTGATGCCTGACAAAAAACAAAAAACGCACGCAGACAGGTTCTTGCAAATAATTACTGTTTCAAAGTAATTCAACTTGATAGCTGTGTTTTATTATATGCGTGAAATGTGCACATTTGATTGCACTGGTGAAATGGCAAATTCCTTGACTTTCAACATTTTTCTTTCTCTTCTAATGTGAACATCGCCTGGTTAATGACTTCATTTAAAAGGACGTTGTGTCTCCTGGAGGCGTGGTGATTACAGTGTGGAGGGAGTGAAGTATGAGGTGAAAGGGTCACCCATGCTGGAAACTCTTTACATTTATATGCTTCCACACTCCCTGTTGTGTGACCTTTTTGCATTCAGAGGCATTAATTCACTGTCATTAAAGTGTGAATATTATTCTCCACCTTGTCAAAGGCAGCTGCTCATATTGATGTGGAGACATGCTCATCCTTCTTCCATTGAAGGAAAAGACTACATTTCATTCAAACAAGCCCCAGCCCTCTCTTGCATATTCTTGTAGTGTTAGGCGTTGTCTCAAACAACAAAGCCTAACACGTTCATTAGCAGCTTTCTTTTGCACTGCAGCAGATGCTTCTGGGGATTTTGGGGCTTGGATTCAAAGCCCGGTTTTGGCACTGGAGGTCGTGTCATTTTGGACAAATCACTCAACTTCCCACACATTTCATTTCTCTACCTTCACTGTGTTCTCCAGCCTATTTTCATTTTTTGGCAGCAGGCAGTGGGAATGTCCAAATGGTGCAAGCTGGGGCTGCTACTGCTCATTTAATCATGCAACTGTAATTTGGCAGCTTGCGTGATAAAGGGCCAGATGTATCAAAGGGTTTTGCTCATTCTGTGTCTATGGGGAAATGTGTATGATACATATGGCCCTAAGTGCAGGAGCCCTTGAGAGAAAATAAACATGCTTCTGCAATGCAATCGGTCTCACATTTGAGAGAGTTTGAGCTATTGACATTGTAAATAACAATGCGTTTCATTCATATGTTTCAGAAACCTGTAATATTAAAAGGCATTGACCTACCAGTAGGTCAAAGTTTTAAAAATGCAAGGCCAAATGCATTGGAAATGCTTATTTTTGCGTTTAGTGAGCATTCCTCCTTTAGATAATGTAGCATGCATGCTTTGTGTTGGCATTATATCAGCGATGAGAATGGTCAGAGAAGAGATCTAACTGAGAAATCATTGATATATGGATTTCCCTCCAATGTGCCACTATAAATGAAATGTCTGATGAGCACATCTGCCTTCTCTACTGAACTATATTTACATAAATTACGAATGAAAAAACTGCTGGAAACAAATGTTTGGTTTTTATCAGATTTGTATACATTTAATTGATTTCCACATTTGTCAAAAAATTTTTGCCTTCAGGAGATGCCAACATTGTGTCTGATCACCAGATTTCCAGTAATATTTTGCTATAGTGATTTCATAAATGTTTTACTCTCCCAAAAAAGAATTTCAGGCAGTTTTGCTTGCGTTCAGTTGAGCATCTGATTAATGAATGAATGAATGAGTGAATATATTATCGTATGATTAGCATAAATCATTTACAAAAACAATGCATGTTACTATCATAGTTAAAACAGTAAATTAATAAAAAAAGCATTGAAAATGCGGTGGGGTTTAAAAGAGAAAAAAAAACTATCTAGAGACGTATACATCTATTGGTCAGTCAATGCCCTAGTGTCGGTTCATCTTAACTTCTCAGGCTTGGTACAAGATCGCTGATGACCATAAAATGATTTGTTGTTTGATTGCTCAATGAGAATGGTACTGTTCTTGACCATTGGGTTTGGCACAGAGTCTCTATTGATGATGTAGATGCTCATCGACAGTCGGCATGTAGATTGTTATTATGCTGTTATTTTTTCGTACTTTGCGTTTGACATAAGATCTTTCCAGCAGCAGCAAAAAAATTCTCGGCACGTGCCATCGCTGTTGGTACTGTTGTGGTATATATGTGCATTAAGGTCTCCTTGCATGTTCTTACTTTATTTAGGTTGAACATTGCCCTTAAGTATTTGCGCGTCGGGCTTACCAACGCTGGACAACAATAGATGACATGCTCTGCTGATTCTGTGTGGTATTGACACAGGCGACATCCTCTATTTCCAGCTGGTATGGATTTCCAATGTGCCCTCTAGTCCTTTATTGGAAGAGCAGCCTGGTCTTCAGAACATTTTGAAGAGCTTGTCTGCCTAGACCGGCTTTCAGGTATAGTTGACATGGAGTGGCTTCATGTGATTTGGCAAGGCCGTCAGTGCCATGGATAACTGATCATGTTTATGTATGTCCTGGTTCCTTGAGATGATCTTTTCCTGTTTTGTTAACATACTTTTTAGGCTAACAGTTGGCAGATGTGATATTATTGTGTGGTCAGCTGTCAGGCCAAGGGGCCGATTCCAATCTCTGTCGGAAGGGCACCGAATCTGGTTCGGAATTAGCGGACCTGATTTGGAGGCTGAATTTCCGTCCGAGTCGTACACGGGTCCGGACGTCGAAGTATGATGCCAACAAGAATGAATTCTCCGTCGGAATCGTTTCCAGGTCCGAACCGCTCCGTACGACTCAGTCACAAGCAAACAGTGGGGCGCAATGGAGATGTTTCACGACCAAGCTAGACGATGCTCGATTTGGACAGCTGGATCGAGTCTGAGCGTCCGGCTTGCAATAGCTCCCGGAGTTGGACTTCAGGGGTCCACGTCAGACCCCCTGTTACCCGCAGCCTTACAACTCGGACACAGGGCCAACACAGGAATGTACGGTGCGAATGGCACCGACGCATACCCACTGTAGGGGTGCACTCGTCCGCAACGTACCCATTCAGTCAATGGGAGCCCATGTACTTGTCGTACGATTGGCTCCCATTGACTTCTATGGGAGTCCGACCGAACCAAGTCTGACAGCATATGTCCGCATCGTACTCGCTCGCCGGACTGCAGGAGTCCGGATCAGTCGGAAAATACCCAGAATCGGCCCCATAGTGTTTTGTTAGCTGATGCAAGGTATCTAGCTCATCGACTGGTTTGGTCCGTGAATGGAATTTTAAGATTCTTTTTTTAGGGTTTTTGTTATCATGCAATAGGAAAGGTTCATTTGAAGAAGTAATAGAGAGTTCAGGTGGAATTATAATGTCAGAGTATGTTTGGGGTATTACTCATTGTGGGTTACTTTTCTGTTTTTGACGTTGTATACCTCTTCTCAAATTAGGTATTGTGGGCATACTACTTGCAACACGTGGGGGTATTTGTCTACATCTGGTGGTGAGCCCACTTTCTCAGAATTTCCACCACTTTCCGCAGTAACATCTTTGGATCTGATAACCAAATTAAAATCAGGATCCCCTCTGGATCCGTGCCCAGTCAAATTTTTGGCTAGAAAGGCTGAAGTAATAAATCCCCTTATTAATCCTGTATTGAATCTCTCTCTCAGCACTCGAGTGGTCCCTTTAGCTTGGAAGCAAGCTATGGTCATACCGTTGCTAAAAAAAAACAACTTGGATGCAGAGGTCTATGCTAATTATAGGCCTATCTCCCTCCTGCCAGCCTTGGCCAAAATCGTCTAGAAACACGTACATACATCCCTCTCCAGTTTCCTTGAAAATCATAACCTGCTTCATTCCACGCAATCCGGCTTCCATACCAACTTAAGCACCAAAACCGCGCTGCTGGAAGTTACGGAAGCAATCAAGGAGGTATAGGATGTAGGAGGCAAGGCCATGCTGGTAATGCTCGACCTGTCAGCGGCCTTTGATACCGTCCCCCATGAGGGTCTCCTCATCAGACTCAGTGAGATCGGTCTGCGGGCGACGGTGCTTAGCTGGTTCAGATCCTTCCTAGCGGGCCAGTGTCAAACGGTCTGGGCCCCTCCTTGTTCTGCCGTAGTGCCGCCACTGGAGGTCGGAGTCCCTCAGGGCTCCATTCTGAGCCCTACTCTTTTTAACATCTTCATGACCCCTTTGGTGGCACTGGCGAAGTCATTTGGTGCCCAGATCGTGTTGTATGCCGACGACACCCAGCTCCTCTTCACCTGTGGGAAGGGATCTGATTTTGACGGGGAGAGCATCAGAGGCTGCCTTGGGGCTGTTTTTAAATGGTTCCAGCAAAACAGCCTCAAGTGTAACCCGGACAAATTTAAGGTGCTCTTTTTCGGCTGCCGGTCTAACCCCAGTTGGCAGGCCTGGTGGCCTGTGAATATGTCTCCTCCAGCGGCTGCCTCCACGATGGCCAAGAACCTTTGAGTAAAAATCGATAATGTTTTGTTGATGACACCCCAGGTTCTTGGTTTAGTAGGAATGTGTTTTGGCCTTCTTAAGATGCTCCGCAAATTCCTCCCTTTGCTTTCGGTAACAAATAGGAAAATCACTGTGCAGGGCCTTGTTGGGTCGCGCCGTGATTATGCAAACATCCTGTACCTCGGTCTGCCTGAGTACCTTCTTCAACGTCTGCAAGTGGTTCAGAATACGGCTGCGTGGGCCATCTTTGGTCTCCATTGGCGAGCCAGGGTTTCTGACCTCTTGCAGACTCTCCACTGGCTGCCCATTTGGAAACGGATAGTCTTTAAGGCTCTCACTCTGGCCCACAAGGCTCTATATGCGACCGGGGCCAAATACATTCAAAGGCGGCTGGCTCTCTATCAGCCTGCCAGATCTTTGAGGTCAGAGTCGCTGGCTCTCGCCTCGGTCCCAGTTATAAGAAGAGCTCGGATTGGTGGCCGGTCTTTTCGGCGACTTGCACCTCAGCTGTGGAACACCCTGCTGGTCACCCTTCGCAGAAATACCAACTTGCTGGCTTTCAGGAAAGACCTGAAATCCTGACTGTTTGTTCAGTAGACCCGCCCTGCACCTTCCTGCCCCCTGTCCGCTGTAGGTCAAAAAAGCACCGGGACACTGCTCGGAGTAGCTGAGTGCTATACAAAATACCCCCCTAACATAACATAACATAACATTTGTTGTGATATCTCCCTTAAAAGTGAACCACAGGGTTCATTGGATGTGGAGGCAATATCTTTAATTTCATTTATTCTTTCCTGAACTTCAATCTCCATTGGAGAGGCAGAATGGTTCGAGGTTTTTAAAACAGTGTCACCAAGGGTAAGCGCTATGCCTGCGCAATATGTTGAGTAATATTGCACACACCTCCAATGACATCTGGGTTCAGATAGTCTCTCCTTACAATAAACACACCCACTATAGTTCAGTAGTCTGATCCCTCTTTTGCTTTGTATGTATTTAGCTTCTTTGGATGGTGTTGCCATTTTTTCCATGAAAGAGAAAAAAAAATGTTATTTATTCTAAAATTAGTGATGTATACCTGTTTAGAGGGAAAATGACAGTATGTTAATATTATTTTCACAGTTGACAATGTATGCATTTGCATTATTTTGTTATTGTTTTTCATTTGATGTATCTCTAATTTGTATTGTATTTGAATATAAACAATTCTGTTTTATTGGGAGGAAGAAATATTAGTTAGTTGTATAGGGAAATAAAATAATGTTTCTTACCTTTCAATTAGATCTTGTAATGTTCTTTACTTTTTGAAATTAGCTGTTGTTGTCTGTCTTTCTGAAAAAAAACATTTTTATAGGGTTTTATTAGGTATTTGTCTTTTATTGGTGAAGTTTCCTAGTGAGTTTGACATAGTTGTTTAGATTAGTTGGTTAGTGTTTTTGTAATCTTCCCTTTGGAAAATAGTTTTGGTTGTTTATTCCTTTATTTAGATATTTGTAGTTGTTTTGTGGTCTGTAAAAGATGAAAGAAAAATCATGTTAGTGTTTGAATTTTTGTTTACATAAGATCTCTGAAATATAATAGCATTTCTTTGGTAAAGCAGCAGTAGTATGCTGTTTTATTATATAGAAAAACAAACATTTTCATGGTTATACTTACATTTGTGTTTTTCTGTGAATTTTTTATAATCAAGGATAATAGATTTATTTAGCAGTTATATCATTTTTTGCGGGAGAGAACATATTAATTTCTGGGATATAATTTCTGTACAGTTTTAAAATGATAATAATTAGTGATGTGGTAATTACCTTGCTTTTGTTTTGTTTTTTCGGATTGTTTGAAAGTTTGAAGGCAAAGAGAAATATTCACGTTGTTAATATTTGATTTGATGATGTGTTTTGTGTTTGTTTTATATAAAGTTTGTTATATTTGAAAGAATTACCTTGGTATATGGTTTTGCTGCTGTACAGTGTATTTTGGTATTTCTTTGTTGTAATGTTCTTGACGTTGTAGTGTAGTTCCTATATTCCCAATAGGCTCTGTGCATTGGAATAATATATTCAGTAGTGTAGACGTAGGACTGAGGTCGACTAGGTCTCTACTGACTATATTAGACTTAAGGTTTGCCAGCTAGCTCAGAGGTCACTAGAAACTTTCTCGAATAAACGAGGAGGAGTTTAACCTCCCTGGATAGATAAGAAGGGATTAGCTTCCGACAAACATATAACATGACAACTTTGCTCCCCCAGAATAAGAGTATATCTCTAGAGTCGTGTGAAAACAATAGACAGCTATTTCACTCAGTCCTTGTGCGTACTTAGTTTCACCAGAGTGCAGAGAAGAGAGAGACAGGCGTTTTCAATAAAAGGTCTAATTTATTGAGCAGTCTTCCTTCTCATGCAAGAGAAATGAATTGCCACAATTGCAATACTTAATATAAAGTAAAGTGCCTACAGTAAAAACAGTATTATGAAATAATACTGTAAAAGCATTGATATGGTTTCTTAGCCAGAGGACACTTTAAAATGGATAAAATATATACATACATATATACATTGACTAACGTACTCAACTGGTGCTTCTAAATATGCCTACCCCGGTGTACCTGACCTAAGCCTAATACGTGGGAAGGAGTAAGTAAGTAGCAGTTTAAGTTCAGTTGGTTTTGCTAAGAATCTGACTGAAGAATTCTCATTAAGGGTTTAACCAGCACCGTACCTTGAGAATAGAATGTAGGAGGTCTGGTATCTCTTTCCTCAGGACTCGATATTCCAGCAACCCGCAAGGGTAGGCTGGAAACGCCAGAGCTGGATTTTCTCAGCTGGAGAAAAGGACAGCGTCTTTCTCAGCGCGTCAAAGAGGAGGGGCAGCGTCGGTGGGCTCTTGCATCAGCTGGGCTCTCAGGCAAGTAGATGGCTGCTCAGCTCCAAAACCACCACCGTGTGTTTGCTTAAGGCAACGTTGGTATATTTATACCTGAAAGGTGCCGAGTTTGACGTAAGGTTTGGGCATAAGACGTCAATAAAGATGTCACTAAGAACTGACTGTTCCTTTAGTGTTCGCAGGAGTTTTAATGACAAATCAAAACAAAAGCAAGCGGGGATTTCCCAGGTTGCTGGAGGTTTGGTGTGTCGAAAGAACTCGTTGTGCTTTCTAGGAATCCAAGGAAGTAGCTACTGTCGTGTTGTGGACTGCAGGGGCTATTTACTAAACATGGATCTGATTCTTTATGCCATAATAGGGATATTATTGATTATAGCCATACAAGGGCATAAAATAGCAATATTGATTTGGGTTCCTGGATAAAACACATCACCCACTCCATGATCTAATGTCCATCTTTACTAAAACTAAGCAATAGTAAAATGTGCATGTGTATTTCAACCCACCCCAAAATACATCTTATGCATTTGAAACGGTGTATGCAGAATACACAAAAAATGATTATTGGTACTGTACGCTTTTCAAGCAGTGTAATCATTCAGTTAAGCATGCTTATATATATTTAGCTAAATGATTTGCGAAAATTACACATGAAATGGCTCTTAATAGAGAAAAGAAGGTCGAGACCATTCCATCACATATAAATACAGTTGCTGTAAAATGTGCTAGAGGCTGAGGTAATATATTGTCTCTAGAGTTTCCTAAAAATAGAAGCTCTGTTCTTTAAGAATAGTTCTACTTTAAGCAAGGTTCATGTGCCAGAAAATAAGGTAAATATTTTGGAAATGTTAAAAGAATTATTTCGCTTTCAGGGGAAAAAATAGTTCCAAATGTTTTCAGTAGCTCTTGTTTGTCAAAGCTGAAGGCCGAATTCAGAGTTCAGGGGAACGCTATGTGCTTGTTGCTTTAAAAGTTATTCTTTCGTTTCAGGGGAGAACATCATTTCTCTCAAAAATTGGTCTACGTATTCAGGTGAGAGTTCGACCAAGTTTGAAAATGCCGCAACAGTGCAGTCGTGAGAATGATTGCTATCATCGATGTCAGGATCAGCAATGCTCTCAGAAGGTCGTACCTGGGTGATGCTGCTCTCATCTCGTACTTCACTGCCACCTAATCGTAGTGGTGAAGTCTCAACGAATGCCGTCATCAGGATTGGTAACTGCTGGGGAAAACACGATGCATGAACCGTTACTGGACTTAGCAAAGTATCGATATCCATTGGTACTGCTGATTGTAGTGTAAGACAGGTGTCCAACACGCATTCTTCTCCACATAGCATACATCGAAGCACAGGTAAGATGCAATTTTGCCAGATAGGTCTGAATGAAAGAAACCAGGTCATATTCAGATCTCTTAGTCGGGCTAATCCAAGGGTTCTAGTTATGCGGTCCCGATAGCGCATTGCTAGGATCATTTCTTCCATAGTTGCTGGAGTCTTGTCTGCGGCTTGGCTTGCCAAATCGGAGCAGAAGGGTCAAAAATAAAATTCCTGCTACGAGTCCCAAAAGTAGGGGTAGGCCGCCAAAGACAGAATGGACAAAATTGGGAAAGATGCCCAGAACTGCTTTGAAGGGTGTTAGCAGTCCAGAAAAAAATGTCTTAAATATATGTGCGATGCCACTGGCATCAGACATATTTAGGATTTTGCTTAGGATTTCTACCAAATGCACGGGGCAATTTGTTGATAAAAGGGTATGTATCTCTGCTGTTGTCCTTGCAACTAGGAGATCATACATTTCTTTTGATGACGTTAAAGGCACTGTTGTCTGCAAAAGAACAGACTTCATTCTGCTTAAAGTATCAATTCGTATAGATGAGATTTTCAAAGAAGGCCAAATCGTCGCCTCCGTATCTGGGGAGCTGTTTGAATACAATACTTGCATACAGCAAGTGACCATGGAAGCAACGCTTACGAGATAGGCTTTCCCTGGCACCATGCCACAACATCTGTGGTCCATTATTAGAATATAGCTCCCGTTAGAAAGCCGTCTAAAGAATGGCTCTATCTGTGCTGCAGGTGTGCCTTGCTGGTGACACAGAAGGTTATTTGAAGTCCCCTCACAGGCCCCATGCAAATTAATACCTTGGCACATAAGTATACTGCTCAGTGATTGTTTACAATTGTTACCACTAAGAAATACATTCTATTTCTTTTCACTATAACATGTGTGTGTGTAAGGCAATTTCCATGATGACTTAATGTACCCTTTACCCAACCTTTCATACTGGCCCGCTGGTATATACTCTTGACAGTATTTAAATTGGAAAGTTGTTATCGGAATTTTAATTATCCCATGTATTATCCATTCAATGACAGGTCTTTCTGACATTGTCAATGGTAATCTCTCAAGTTTTTCAATGCTCAGAATTGTATAGTCTGCTCCTTTTTGTGCCAAACTGATTTGTTTATCAGTAAGGTTAAAGATAGAGAACTGAGTGTCCTCCTGTGTCACTCGGTATCGTTGCTGCTTTGCTGCAATGCTTATTCTGCCAAATATTACTGCCTGCTGTGTGCCTGGTAGACGCTGTGTTAACTTTGCACTTTAAATTGTAAAATCGCCGCTTTTCCTGTTTGTGCGCATTTCCACTTGCTGCTTTGCTGCATTGCTTATTCTGCCAAATATTGCTGCCTGCTGTGTGCCTGGTAGACGCTGTGTTAACTTTGCACTTTAAATTGTAAAATCGCCGCTTTTCCTGTTTGTGCGCGTTTCCACTGTGCTCCCCCCTCCGCCTCCATTTTGTCTGGGTTGTTGTTGTGGTCATCTGTAGCCCGCCCCGCCTCCCAGCTGAGACGCCCTCCCACTGACCAGATCAGCGCTCCACCACCGGAAAGCGCCGTGACTCGCTCCTCTCCCCTGGACTGAGTGGTCGCTCCCCAGTGTCCTCCTGTGTCACTCGGTATCGTTGCTGCTTTGCTGCATTGCTTATTCTGCCAAATATTGCTGCCTGCTGTGTGCCTGGTAGACGCTGTGTTAACTTTGCACTTTAAATTGTAAAATCGCCGCTTTTCCTGTTTGTGCGCGTTTTCACTTGCTGCTTTGCTGCATTGCTTATTCTGCCAAATATTGCTGCCTGCTGTGTGCCTGGTAGACGCTGTGTGAACTTTGCACTTTAAATTGTAAAATCGCCGCTTTTCCTGTTTGTGCGCGTTTCCACTGTGCTCCCCCCTCCGCCTCCATTTTGTCTGGGTTGTTGTTGTGGTCATCTGTAGCCCGCCCCGCCTCCCAGCTGAGACGCCCTCGCCCCTCCCCCTCCACCATCCATATATGACAGGAGTTCCCGCGCGCAGCGTTTACGCGCAGCGACCGCGCCCAACCCGCGCCGAAGGTGCGCCAAAGGTAAGCCCGTCTACGCCCGTCCGCGCCTGGACCGCGCCCAGCGCCATACTCCCTGCCCCTCGCGCTGCCCAGCCCTCCCGCATTTCCTACGATGCCACCACCCTCCTAGCCCTCAACCCCGGTCGCGCCCCCAACTGCGTCCAAGCCGCTCCTGGACACACCCATGGACCTTTCTCTTGCTACTCCTGCAAATTCATCGGCACCGACAACATCTCCGCTACGACCACACCACAGATTACCGACCCCAACCACCTACAATGCATCCTGCTCAACACCCGATCGGTCCACAGGCACGCCATTGATCTATGGAATCTACTAGACACCATCTCTCCAGACGTCGCCTTCCTAACAGAAACATGGATGAACGCTTCCTCCGCCCCATACATCACCATTGCCATCCCTGAAGACTATAAGATCACACGCAAGGACCGTTCCGGCCACACAGGAGGAGGAATCGCTATCGTCCATAAAAAATCAATCCGCATCTCAACCAGCTCTGACGCCAACCTCGCCAACTCCGAACACCTTCACTTCCAGATCCACATCGACCCCAAGACCACACTCAGAGGCACCCTCCTCTACAGACCACCAGGACCCCGCGCAAAATTCAGTGAGGACATCACGGACTTCATCACTCCACACGCGCTCCCCTCCAAAGACTACATCCTGCTGGGAGACCTCAACTTTCACCTTGAAAAAATCAACGACCGCAACACCACCACCCTCTTGGACAACCTCGCCAACCTCGGACTCAAACAACTGGTCACTTCCCCCACCCACATAGCAGGTCACACACTCGACCCCATCTTCATCTCCAGCACTCATGTCTCCTTCAGCCACACTACGGATCTCCTCTGGACTGACCACAGCTGCGTTCACTTCACCTACAACAAGCCAAAACCCATCAACCACCTCCAACTAACTCTGCAAAGAAACTGGAACAAAATCACCATCGACCAGATCTCCTCATCGCTCCTTCTTAACACCCCAGCCCACTATTCTAACCCAGACCAAGCCGCCGCCAACTTCACCCTGTGGTTATCCAACACCGCTGACACCTTAGCACCACTGAAGAAACGCCAAAGCAAACCTGGCAGCAAGAAGGCCCCATGGTTCAACGATGATCTTAAGAAGTCCAAGAAACTCTGCCGCTCCCTTGAAAAGGCCTGGAAAAAAGACCCAACCACTAGCACCAAAGACGCCTTCAAAAACGCCACCCGCACACACCACCAACTAATCCGAAAGGCCAAGAAAGCAGCATTCAAGGATCGACTTGACAACAACGCCCACAACAGCAAGGAACTTTTCAACATCGTCAAGGAATTTACCAATCCCTCGGCCAACTCCAACGACATCACCCCCTCTCAAGCCCTCTGCGACTCACAAGCCTCATTCTTCCACAACAAAATTGCAGACATCCACAACAGCTTCGACAACCAACCCGGAGACCAACCCACCCAACCATATGATGAACATTCTCCCCCCTTGAACACCCTTAACGACTGGAACCCAGTCTCCACTGAGGACACCATCCGCCTGATGAACTCCATCCACTCAGGATCCCCCACAGACCCATGTCCTCACCACATCTTCAACAAAGCAGACTCCGTCATAGCACCGCACCTCCGAGACGTCATCAACTGCTCCTTCAACTCCGCCACCTTCCCAGAAAGCTGGAAACACGCTGAACTCACCGCCCTTCTGAAAAAACCCACAGCGGACCCCACCGAACTCAAAAATTACCGCCCCATCTCGCTCCTTCCATTCCCGGCCAAAGTAATCGAGAAAGCTGTCAACAACCAGCTCGCCGCTTTCCTCGAAGCCAACAAATCCCTCAACTCCTCACAATCTGGCTTCCGAGCAAAACACAGCACTGAGACCGCCCTCATCGCAGCAACAGACGACATTCGAACTTTACTGGACAATGGAGACACAGTCGCCCTCATCCTCCTCGACCTCTCCGCAGCCTTTGACACAGTCTGTCATAGCACCCTTCTACAGCGCCTCAGAAACATCGGAATACAAGGAAAAGCACTTGAATGGATCACCTCGTTCCTCACCGGAAGAACCCAGAGAGTCCGCCTTCCACCATTCAAGTCCGAGGCCACTGAAGTCATCTGTGGCGTACCACAAGGATCCTCACTCAGCCCCACCCTCTTCAACGTATACATGAGCCCCCTCGCGGCCATCGCCCGCCAACACAACCTCAACATCATCTCTTACGCGGATGACACTCAACTGATCCTTTCTCTCACCAATGACCCCAGCACCGCCAAAACTAACCTACACGAAGGAATGAAAGAAGTTGCCGAATGGATGAAACACAGCCGTCTGAAACTGAACTCAGATAAAACAGAAGTCCTCATCTTAGGTACATCCCCCTCTGCATGGGACGACTCTTGGTGGCCGGAAGCCCTTGGAAAAGCACCCATCCCGACAGACCACGCACGGAACCTAGGCGTCATCCTGGATTCTTCACTCTCAATGAACAGACAAGTCAGCGCCGTATCCTCATCCTGCTTCAACATTCTTCGCATGCTCAAAAAAACATTTCGCTGGATCCCCACCGAAACCAGGAAAACTGTCACCCATGCTCTGGTCACGAGCCGACTGGACTACGGAAACACCCTCTACGCAGGCACTACCGCTAAACTCCAGAAGAAACTCCAACGAATCCAAAACGCCTCAGCCAGGATCATATTAGACATCCCGCGCAACGAACACATCTCTAGTCACCTGAAAGACCTCCACTGGCTACCCGTCAATAAGAGAATCACTTTCCGACTGCTAACCCACGCACACAAATCACTCTACGACATCGGACCAGAATGCCTCAACTCACGACTGTCCTTCTACACCCCGTCCCGCCAACTACGTTCTTCCAGCCAAGCCCTCGCCACTGTACCTCGCATCAACAAGACCACCATGGGAGGCAGATCCTTCTCATACCTGGCTGCTAGAACATGGAACTCACTCCCCACTTACGTTCGCCTTACCCAGAACCACCTAGCATTCAGAAAGCAACTTAAAACATGGATTTTTGACAAGTAATCCTCCTCCCCTTCCTAAGCGCCTTGAGACCCTCGGGGTATGTAGTGCGCTATATAAATTCTTTGACTTTGACTTTGACTTTGACTTTGTAGCCTGAACGCAGATTTTGCAACGTCCAGCCAAGCTGTACAATAGAACGTAATTGGGACTGACCGTGTTGTAACATTAGTAAGTCCTGATCTATTATATCGATAGCAGATGATACAATACTGTCCAGTGAATATATTCTGGAGGACAGAGTCATTAACAGTGGAAGAAACAACCTAGGCGGAAGTTTTTAGATTGCCTACACAATGGTCACAGGACAAAAATTAGAAAAAGACAGTTTCCAAATAAGAGAGTTTAAACTTTTTTTGTAAAAAATATACTGAATGAATTTATTATAAAGAAGAACAGTAAAAAGTGCATATATCACAAAACAAAATGAGAATACATTTCAAACTCCTAAATCACATTAAAAAACACATTTAAAAAGGGAGGTGGTGTGTCAAGTTGTGTGTCGACGCGTTTCGGCGGCCAGCGCCTTTCTCAAGACAGGGAACAACTATCTAAAAATAAAAACATATTTTAGTTCAATATTAAAAACATTTGTTACTACATTTAACAATAGAAAAAAAAAATTAATTCTCCTATTTATCTAGTCAACATATCTGTTGTTAAAACCAGGGAAACTGAACAAAAACTAATTTTATCCTGTTCTACAAGGCAATATGAAGGCTCAGGGAATAAGAGCAGGAATCAAAAGTCACCTCTACTGTCGCTCAATGATATAAACAGCCAGTGTTACATGATGATATAAATATGTTCTGAAATTTACAGTTCCATTGACAAAATCAGGTCCAGATGCATCACACTTGAGAGCTGAAGTATTGAAGTACATAAGGCCTATTTAAAACAGATCGATCATTTCATATTCCTGACAAAAGCATAGGATATAGAGAATGTCCCTTTGTTGCCAATCAGAAGGGCACAATTTGTGGATCCTGTAGTCTATATACATTATGGACTCAACACATGATATTGTATACAGTTAGGCAGGTTTTAAATATACCTTCTGCTTTATACCTAATGACTAGGAACTTATAAAATCTAAAAATGATGCATGAAGAAAAAATATATACTGGATAGCTCGAAATAAAATACAGAATAAAAAGGAGAAGTTGTATTCTAAATAGCTGGAAAAGGTAACAAGCAAGGGATAGAAAACAAGAAGAGGAATGAAAATGGATAAATAATGAATGAGAAACAGTGCAGTAGTAGAGTTTGTAATGAACCATTATGATAAGTGGGTCTGTTATTTGTATTTTAAGGTGTTATTTGCATCTAAATTTTCCCAAGAATTAGAGAATTATGCTAGTTCTATCTATTTATTGATATCCAAACGCATTAGTGCTTGAAAACGTAATAACGATCATTTGTAGAGCATATATAGCTTACCTACAGCTACACGCTCTAATCAGCGGAGCACTTCTATTCTGGTCTTTAGGTGGTAGAAGCAATCTCATAGCAATAGAACACGAAATCTGCAGCGTATAGTTTTAAAACAAAAAGGATTATTGTAAATCTCTATATTTATGTACTAGTCCAGAGAGTATAAATGATTGACTTGAAAATAACATACCTAATCACAACATTATTTCAAATGTTTTATATATAGCTGATATTTGTTTCGTTTTCTAATTCAGTATCTGGTAATTAAAGCAACCTGTAAGGGGTACATAAGAGGGAAATAGTCTGAAAAATTATTCACAATGTTACTTTCCTGCATGCAGCCTATTTTAAGCGTCTAAATTACCTGTTGTTAATAACAACGTTGCATCGCCTCCACGGGTATGATGATTAAAATTGTGGCGCAATCAGAAGATGGCTTCGCGGGTTAGAGACAACTCCTGCATTAAATGGTGTGAAATAAACGCATTATTCACTTATGTTTATATAGATATGTGCAGATACCTTAACGCAAGGGTGTGGCTAACCTTACCTATTTTCTTTGTTTAGCAGCTGAGGAATACTTGTAGGTCGATGTATTTAGTTGCGGTTATTTTCGGTTTGCAGATTCACAATGATATTCATTACTATACTAAAACAGGAACATAATTGTTAATACAGTGTTCCTGACGAAGAAAGATACCTATTTTTTCTTTTATTGAAATCCTAACAACGGTCAGCGTACCTTATGAACAGTATTCTCCTCAGCTTACTTTTAGCGTTGCCTTGATAGTGACAAACGCCGAGAGTGTCGATGTCAGATGTTAACCTAAAACTAAAAATAGTTTAGGAATTACTAATGGCTTGTTTCTCAATGTTAATTTTGAGCAAGCGTTCGAAATGGGAAACGATCGCGTTAACCTACCGGTGGTTTCTCTATATCGTGGCGCGTGGAGGCGGACGTCTCTTTCATACGGGTTTCAAGGATAAAATGAAGCCCGAGACAGTTCGCGCGTTTTATTTATTCTTGGCAGGTGTAGGCAATTAACTTCCATCTACCCAGTGCTCGGATAATAAAGATTAAAGAAAGACTATAGAGGCTAGGTGTGCTGTCGGGAATACAGATGGTCCTTTGGCAAAAGCTCTGCGGTATTTCCATAAAAGACCACGATCGTCATATTTAAAAACAGAATGTGGATTTATAAATCTAAGGAGCAGTGCAAATGTGCCCCCCAGATATTTCAAAACATCAGTAATTATTCTGGGTAGCGTATAACATTTAAACGAGTTATTTGTTTATTAAAGAAAAGGGTATATTTTTAAGGGCATCTTATATGACCAAGAGTCCATTTATTGATTTTTCCACAGACTAGATGTAGTTTAGGGAGGAAGTTGAGGGACGAGAGATGTTTTCTATAACAAATTTTTTTTTTTTTGCAGTGTTTCTATGAGGACATAGTTTTAAGAGTTGCAGTCCGGATTTATAAAGGTGTAGAACAACCAAATATGCTCGTTAAATGTTGCAGAAAAAACAATTAATATTTTTATTATTATAATTCTAATGAGATTAATCTATAAGCTAAGGGAGGTTAGTTGTTTACATCGGCTTTATTCTTTTAAAAAAAAACAGGCATCTTACAGCTACAAGGTTCATTTGTAAAATT
Source organism: Lissotriton vulgaris (assembly GCF_964263255.1). NCBI lineage: Eukaryota > Metazoa > Chordata > Amphibia > Caudata > Salamandridae > Lissotriton > Lissotriton vulgaris. The sequence goes on along the minus strand of NC_141695.1, from coordinate 155,778,059 downwards.
AAACTATTGCATTTTCCCAAGGGAATTCACTATTTAATCCCTCACGGAAAGTATTTAAAGAAAAAATCCAGAATACTTCACGCTTCTTTCGAATGGCTTCACTTCTTTCATTGGACACATTAATTTTTTTTAATATGCGCCAAGTGAAGTCATTTGGGCCATGTCCATGGTCCAAGAAGTGTTTCACAAGTGGTGCTGTGACTTTTTTGGTTCTGATTGCTGAACGATGTTCAGTCAATCTGGTCTGGATAGAACGTGATGTCTCTCCTACATACCCAAGGGAACATGGACATTGTAGGAAATACACAACGTTAGAAGTTTTACAGTTAAACATACCTTTAGCTGTGGCTGTGTAGCTATTGTGGGTAAATGATGCTCCTTTATGGATATGAGCACAAGATTTACAACTTGAGCATGGGAACGTTCCTATTGGGGGCTAGTTTCCAGTCAGAGATTTTTGCACTAACGTCTTGGGGTCTGTTGAGTTCTTCATTCTAGACCGCACAATGTAATCTTTAATGTTTTTGTTGCGTTTGTGTGCAAAAAGAGGTTTCTCTAATTTTTCTGTGCCGTTGCTATTCAAGATGTGCCATGACGAGTTGATTACTTGTTTTATTTTTGTATCTACTGTCGAGTGTCTTGTAATGCAGACTAGTTTATTGGTATCTTTCTTTGCTTTGCATCTTAAAAGGGCATCTCTATCGTAATAGCGTGCTCTCTTGTACGATTCCCTCACTAATCTGTGGGGGTAGCCTCTTTCTATAAATTTCTTTTTCATCTCGGCTGCCTGTGTGTCAAAGTCTTGGAGGTTCGTACAGTTCCTCCTTACACGTAGGAACTGAGAGAAAGGTATGCTCTGTCTTTGATTTCTTGGGTGAAAACTTCGGAAATGGAGAAGCGTGTTCCTCGCTGTTGGCTTCACATATAAATCTACTTTTAGTTTCCCTTCCTCATGGAAAATCCAGATATCTAAAAATTCCAATTTGTTGGAACTTATATGTGAGGTAAATTTGAGATTATAATCACATACATTGAGCCACGTTAAAAATTCTTCCAAAGTCTGCCTCCCATCAGTCCAGACAAAAAAGATGTCATCGATGTATCTAGACCAATGGGAGACAGACTCATAGAAGGGTGCTATTTCGTTGTGGATATGGCGGGCTTCAAAGGCGGCCATATAAATGTTTGCCACTGACGGAGCTACTGAGGCCCCCATACTAACTCCTTTGATTTGGCGAAAGAGTTTTTGTCCAAATTCAAAAATATTTTCTGTTAATACTGTTTGGAGACATTGTAACAGGAAGGTTTTAGGACATGGTACCTCATAGAAATCAATAAACCATTCTACTGCTTGTATCGCTTCTTTCAAAGGAATATTACTATAAAGAGACTCAACGTCCAACGTTACAAGTATGTCTCTTGAGGGATCAAAACTAATGTTCTCCACTTTATTAATCATTGCACTTGTGTCCTTTATATACGATGGAACATTGGGTATAAAGGGACAGAGGAAAGAGTCAACATATTTGGAGAGGACCTCAGTTGGTGTGCCTATGGTGGACACAATCGGTCTATAAGGAGGATTTCTTTCATCTTTATGGATTTTTGGAAGGCCATAAATACAGGCCGTTTTACCTGCATTGGTGTTTAGGAAATCAAACTCTTTTTTGTTAATATCTCCTTTCTCTAGAGCTGCTTGAGTAATTGTATGTATATCTTTAATTACCTTGTTGATGGGATTGTTTCTTTCAGGACGATAGAAGGTTTGGTCCTCTAACATTCTCAACATGTTCATCTCATAGGCTAAAGAATCTATAACTGCTATACCACCCCCTTTATCACAACTTTTGATTGTAATAGAAGTGTCTGAGGCGAGCTCATGTAGAGCATCATACTCAGATTTATCTATATTGTATAAGGGTTTAGGAATAAAGTTGATAGTTTTTTCCAATTTCTTTAAAACCACTAGCTCAAAGGCTGCTACCTCTGGCCCAACCTGATCAAGAGTAGGGCTAAATGTTGATGGCAGTCTGAGGTAGGTGGATTCTAATGGCGGTAATTCAGTTGTTACATTTTGAAAATATTTTTTAAGTCGGATTTTTCGAAAGAAGGAAATTACATCACTATATAGTTCAAATACATTTGTGCCACAATGAGGTACAAATGATAATCCTTTGGAAAGAAGACTTACACTAGATTCTTTCAAGCTGGAGGTGGACAGATTAAATATTGGAATTACATTCCTGCTTTCCAATATTGTCTGCTTCTTGTCTCCCTGATAAATTGCGGTTCCTCCTGTTGGTATTGATTCTGGGGATCCTGTTGGTAATGGTGCTGGGGTTTGTAACCCCCTCTGTTTTGTGGTTGGAACCTCACTCGTGGACGGCCGCGGTTCCCTCCGTGGTTCCCTAAAAAAGGAGTCTGAGTTTGATTACGTTTGGCCTGGGCAGAGTTATAGTTGCCATCTGACTCATAAAATGCGTCATCTCCTTCTCCACCTGAGTCTGAAGAAGCTGAGAAGTTGTTAACCCTCTGTTGTTGATTCCTATTTGTATCCATGTAATGATTTTGTTTATAAAAATCTGGTTTTAAATATGGATATGCAAGTTCTAGTGAATAGAATCTTTTCTCTTTCATTAGTTTGTCATTTTTTCGCTTCTCTAGATAACTAGCGAAGGACTCTATTTCTTTGTGAGCTTCTCCTAGTTTTCTAAGGGCATCTTCTGTAGTGCCCTGTTGTCTAATGGCTTCTTCTAGGGTTTCTATTTCTTTTTTAATATCCGCTGTTAATTCTCTTGCTGTTTCTACTATTAACATCATTAAATCTCGCGAGCATCGGCTCGCAATCATGCTCCATTTTTCTATGAAGGTTCGATGATGTACAAATAAGCCTGGGATATTTCTTACTCGCAAACCCATGGGAATTATGCCTGATTTTAAATAAGCCAACATAAACTCTCCATGGGCTTCCATTCTCCTTAATTTCTTTTTTAAATCAATCAACTTATTATAGTCATCGCGCCCTCTCTGTGTTTCTGCAGAGGAGTTTGTTGTATTAGAAAAGGTGTTTGATATGCCTACCATTAATGCAAACTCTTCGTCAGAGAAGCCAAATGTTTTAATTTGTGCCATCTCTGAGTTCTCTATTGATAAAGATTTGTTTGTATTAAAAGGTAGACAGTGGGAGAAAGATAGTTGAGAATACAAGAAACAACTATAGAATCAAAGGAAAAGTTGGATGTTCTATATTTTAAGACGGTACTCAGACTGGAGGCTCTGATGACAAATAGTAATCTGCAGGAGAACAACCCTACACAGGCAAGCTGTGGGTAAACACTTGTGTCAAACAAGGGCTCCCTGTTAACGTAAATTATGAACAAAACCCCTAGGTCAGGGAAAATACACAGTGGAAGAAACAACCTAGGCGGAAGTTTTTAGATTGCCTACACAATGGTCACAGGACAAAAATTAGAAAAAGACAGTTTCCAAATAAGAGAGTTTAAACTTTTTTTGTAAAAAATATACTGAATGAATTTATTATAAAGAAGAACAGTAAAAAGTGCATATATCACAAAACAAAATGAGAATACATTTCAAACTCCTAAATCACATTAAAAAACACATTTAAAAAGGGAGGTGGTGTGTCAAGTTGTGTGTCGACGCGTTTCGGCGGCCAGCGCCTTTCTCAAGACAGGGAACAACAATCTAAAAATAAAAACATATTTTAGTACAATATTAAAAACGTTTGTTACTACATTTAACAGTAGAAAAAAAAATTTAATTCTCCTATTTATCTAGTCAACATATCTGTTGTTAAAACCAGGGAAACTGAACAAAAACCAATTTTATCCTGTTCTACAAGGCAATATGAAGGCTCGGGGAATAAGAGCAGGAATCAAAAGTCACCTCTACTGTCGCTCAATGATATAAACAGCCAGTGTTACATGATGATATAAATATGTTCTGAAATTTACAGTTCCATTGACAAAATCAGGTCCAGATGCATCACACTTGAGAGCTGAAGTATTGAAGTACATAAGGCCTATTTAAAACAGATCGATCATTTCATATTCCTGACAAAAGCATAGGGTATAGAGAATGTCCCTTTGTTGCCAATCAGAAGGGCACAATTTGTGGATCCTGTAGTCTATATACATTATGGACTTGACACATGATATTGTATACAGTTAGGCAGGTTTTAAATATACCTTCTGCTTTATACCTAATGACTAGGAACTTATAAAATCTAAAAATGATGCATGAAGAAAAAATATATACTGGATAGCTCGAAATAAAATACAGAATAAAAAGGAGAAGTTGTATTCTAAATAGCTGGAAAAGGTAACAAGCAAGGGATAGAAAACAAGAAGAGGAATGAAAATGGATAAATAATGAATGAGAAACAGTGCAGTAGTAGAGTTTGTAATGAACCATTATGATAAGAGGGTCTGTTATTTGTATTTTAAGGTGTTATTTGCATCTAAATTTTCCCAAGAATTAGAGAATTATGCTAGTTCTATCTATTTATTGATATCCAAACGCATTAGTGCTTGAAAACGTAATAACGATCATTTGTAGAGCATATATAGCTTACCTACAGCTACACGCTCTAATCAGCGGAGCACTTCTATTCTGGTCTTTAGGTGGTAGAAGCAATCTCATAGCAATAGAACACGAAATCTGCAGCGTATAGTTTTAAAACAAAAAGGATTATTGTAAATCTCTATATTTATGTACTAGTCCAGAGAGTATAAATTATTGACTTGAAAATAACATACCTAATCACAACATTATTTCAAATGTTTTATATATAGCTGATATTTGTTTCGTTTTCTAATTCAGTATCTGGTAATTAAAGCAACCTGTAAGGGGTACATAAGAGGGAAATAGTCTGAAAAATTATTCACTATGTTACTTTCCTGCATGCGGCCTATTTTAAGCGTCTAAATTACCTGTTGTTAATAACAACGTTGCATCGCCTCCACGGGTATGATGATTAAAATTGTGGCGCAATCAGAGTCATTAACCCATTGTCCACAACAGAAAGTGATTTTTCCAAATAAATACGATCAATTTCTCGTATTTGTTCTGCTGTCTCAATTTGAGTTACTTTCCGAGCTTCGTTGTACGCAGCGTATATACCGGCCACTATGAAACGTTTTTGACACTGTTTGCGAGGTCCCATTATCAAATCACGCAAGTCAGCACCGTCTTTAAGTAAAGTCAAGTGTTGCTTAATTTCAGCCAGTGTGGATGTCTGTAGCCATTCAAGGCATAGTTTCCCTACACTGTATGTTGTTACTATCCCTGGCTGTTGTCTCTGGGAGTATCTATGGTCTGGTCTGGTCATTTGGAACCCCTGTTTTTTGTTCAGGAATCTATCTTGACAGTTGTTTTTGTCTGCTGGCCAGATCAACCATTTTTTCCAATCAGGATGTGTTCTGTTTTGGTGTAAAATATGGGATACGTCTATCTCAATATCTGAAGTGGTATTATTATCAGGTATTGGCTTTGGAATAGACGGTTTGTTTAAGTCTTTAATCTTAGGTAGGCCAAGACAAGTAGTCTGTTGAAAGGTGTCATTCAGGAATATTATTTGTTCTGGGATCATGCAGGCTCTAACCCCTTCCGTGCGGCCGCGATTTTCCCCGTGTGCGGCCGCCGGCAGAACACGGGCGGGCCATGACGAACCCCAGCCGTCATCAGCATACGAGCACCGTAGTGCATGACGGCTGGGGTTCGTCACCAGCATGGAAGGGGCTAAATAATGCTTCTAAACCTTGGACCTGCCATTCTTTTGTACCCCAGATGGTTTTTGTTTCAATGTTGTTTTTCCAGAAATCAAAACCAAATGTAAACATTTTTTCATAAAATGTTTCAGCATAAATCAATTTAGTATTTGTCAACATTGTTTAACACTTTAAAATAAAACGTTTCTGCATCACTTGTATTAAACCCTGAGAAGTATGGGAATTTCTCATAAAATGTTTTTGAACTGGCTTTTGGTGGAGTTGCACAATGTTCCCTTTGATTATATATAAAAACATTTCTAGGTTGAGCAGATTTATGCAAATAGTGATGTGCGAAGTGGTTATTCCAATACATTTGTTCATAGTTCGATGAACCCTGTAAATAATCATGTTCTGTAAATTTTGCTGACATTACTAAATCTGACATCATACTATTTATGCTTTCAAAGTCCCAATCATCAGAGAATGTACTTGGTTTTACAAAGTCACTTAATGAAACCTTGAACTGATGTGGATATTTCAAGAGTTTGACCGGGCCATAGATTTCGTAATCCGTTTCGTCCCAAGCTACCCCACCGGGTATTGGAATTGCTGTGACATTTACTGATGATAGTTCTCTTTTCTCGATGTGAGATGACCTGTGTGACTTTAGGACCAAGTTGATGTTCTGACTTGCTGTGTCCATTGTACTGTATTTTCCCTCAACTAAGTTTTCCCAAACAAAGTACCATGATGAGCCAAAGCAGGAGGAAATGTACACCTAACACAATCCAAAATTCAATTAATGGAGAAATCAGATATATTTCTTCGAGTTGATGAAAAAGTTCAGTTAATTTGTGTTTGATTGTTCTTATTTTTGGCATTTCTTCAGGTTCACTAGGATCTTCAGAAGAGTTATCGAAATTGATGAAGTAGCCAGATGCAGTTTGTCAATTGTTGGAATTGCTTCCGGATTTTCTTTTGTTATTTCATTCTTTCTTTCATTAGCACAGTCTGAAGCTACATCGTCGTAGACAGATGTTTTTTATTGAACTGTTTCAATTTGGGTTTCAAGAGGCACAAGTTCCATGGCATTGTTGTATAGTCCTTTTTTGTTCACTGTAGGTTTATCACATGTGATTAGTCTCTCAGTTTGATCTCTTGGATTGTAGCAAATGTTGGTATTCTGCTATTGCTTGGGAGTCCACTGCGCCTACTACTTATTATTGGCCACATGATTGTGGTTTAACCAGGTCGATGGATACAACTCTGTTCTCCTTTTTACCAGCAAGGGGCGGTAGTACAACTGATCTTGTTCCGCTGACAGCTCAGACAGGTACTGCTTTTCTGTAAGAAGGCCCAAATTCTTTCTTCACCGCGATCTTCTCTCTGACCAGATTCCCAATCTTTGGAATCCAGACAGGCCTTGCTGGGACAGGTGGTTTATCTCAGTGGCTGTTGGCTGCTGTTTTAACTTTATGTTGCTCAGGGCATTTCTTGTTTCATTTAAGTCCTGTAAAACAGCCAAACGATCTTTGATGTCAAAGCATTTTTTCTTATCTTCTACCACTGAAGTTTGACTATCTAAATCCTGAATATACATTCTAGTTCCGAACAATAGTTCGTACGGGCTGAAAGCTTTTAGAGAATTTTTTGGCAGATTGTTAAGACTACGTTGGACACTTGTTAAATGTTGGACCCACCCATCACCCGAACCTAATACCCTTGCCGTTATAGATTGCTTTATGTCCCGTTTTTTTCTTTCCACAGTCCCATTTCCCTCAGGATGGAAGGGACAAGAGTACCGCAACGCAATGCCCATGCTGGTCATGGCCTCCTTATAAGCTCGAGAGCTAAAAGCAGGACCCTGGTCAGAATGTAGCATGCCAATTGCGTATGTGCCAATATAGACTCGCAAATCTTTTATAACAGTTCTGGCGTCAGCCGAGCGCTGGTGTCTAAATTTTTAAGTGTATTCAGTCTTAAAAGGAATTTAATGGGGCTCTGGATTTTACATATAGATAGCCTTATGCTAACTATAAGAATGGCCATGGCATTACTCAGGTCGGTTCACTGCTGAGATCTCTGTTGCAGTTTGGGCAGCTATTTACAAATTTGTAATGTTGTAGGCTCATCCCCGGCCACCAGTACTCCGATTGTAATTCTTTCAGAGATTCTTTGATCTCTTGGTGCCTAGGACCCAATCCCATGTGTGCGTCCGCTATTAAGAAGACTCTCCTGTTCGTGTTTGGAATCACCCTATCCCCCACTCCAGGGATTCGAGCAAAAGGAACGGAGTTTGCATCAATTATGTATGTATAATTGAGTAGATAGTTCACAGGTAGTGCTGCACAGTCGCTTTTTGAAGACGTTTTTACCGCCAGTATGGTTTCCCCGTCTATGTATTTTTCTGAACACTTTTTTGTGGCTACGGAAGCCGGTTTAGTTGCTCACGCTGCGGCTGTATTAGCCAATGAATTCCCTGCAACGTGAATGCCATCACGTTGATGACTCAGTGTATGTATCACTAGAGTCTTTCGTAGTTCTTTCTGCAAAAGAACTACTTGTTCCCAAAGCTTCTTATGCTTTATTGTGGTACCTGTATCATCCTTGTAATCGTTTTGAATCCAGCTCTGCAAGTCAGTATTGTAAGATTTGACGCAGAAATGTGAATCTCACTCTATTAGTGTCGGGAATTCGCGATCAGCATTTTCAAGGGCCATCTTTAAAGATCTGATTTCAGCTCGCTGAGCCGAACAGTTTCCCAATGATTCAGTTTTTGTTATTTTTGGTCTGAATTTACCACAGCGCCAGCGACCTTTAACAATCACGCATGCTGCATTGTAGGATTTGTTATCCACATCGTAATGTTGTGCAAGTCTGTCCATATAGATTACACAAGAGTACTGTTGGAAAGGCAGAATTTCGATTGACAGAGGATATTCTTCTTCATATTTTAGATCTTTCAGTTTTTTCATGTTCGGGTCAAAGTAGTATGTCACATCTTTTGCAGCAAGTGAATTTTTCCACTGTATCCGTTTTGGATCCAATGCCACCGTTTTTAGATTAACTGGTGTAAACATCGCCTTAAGGGCTGAATCAGCTGTGAAAACAGTTATTCTTTTGCCTTGGGCTTGGGCTCTTTCTTTTGCCACAATAGTTTAAACCGCATTTACTATATTTTCTTTAAGACTGAATGTTTTTTCAGCATGTGTGTACAAATGTGATTTGTAAGCTATTGGTACCGTTTCTCCCTCATTATTGGTCAGGTACGTGAATCCGCATCTTCCTGGGATGATTCTGATTACAAGGTTGCGTGTGTTGTCACGAGTTTGTGATTTTGTTTTAGCTAACATGTCTGTTTGCAATGATCTCAAAATTTCTGTGTGTTTCTGAGTCCAATTGATTAGTTTAAAATCAGGTTTTATTAATTCATAGAGAGGTTTAACCCTCTCTGCATAATTTAGGATGTAAGTTCTTCCGAAATGCAGGAAACCTAGTATTGATTGTAAGTTCTTCAGCATTCTTGGTGCTTGGAGTACAGCACACTTTTCTAAGAAGTTGTCTGCTAGGCTTTTGCCTTCACTTGATATTTCATATCCTAAAAACAGGACTGTTAAATGGGGAATTCGGGACTTTTTAAAGTTGAATTTGTAACCCTCAGCTGCAAACCCAAGTATTATGGTGTTTACTCTTTTCAAGTGAGTATCCAGGTCATCATCTGTGAGATAGATGTCATCGACATAAGATAATGCCTCATCGTCATATATTTGTAGTAATTCTGTTACTCTTGCTGAAAATAATCCTGGGCTATTCTTGAATCCCTGTGGGAGTCGACAGAAATTTTTCTGTGACCCCATTATTGAGAAAGCGGTTAAATACCTGCTTTCAGGTGCGATTTTTTGACAAAAGAAATCATTAGAGATGTCTAATGTTGTTTTATATTTTTTGCGAACGATGTTATTCATTAGTGCTGCACTGTGTGAGTTTTGCACAGCAAATGTTTTGCAACATGAGTTCAGATGTCTGTAGTCCAAGACTAGACGATATGAATCGTCTGGTTTGGAGACAGGAAACAAAGGATTGTTCATTTGAGAGGTGCATGTTTCGGTCACCCCTTGATATTCAAGTTGATCTAATATCTCCCTGAAGTTTTTTAGCTTCTTGCTTAATTCGGTACTGCCTTTGTGCAGTTGGTTGACATTTTAACTGGATTTTGTGAGGAGGAGAGTCCTCATCCCATCCTACATGATTTTTATATAATGCAGGAGTTTGAGCTACTGCCAATTTTCTTGCATATATGTATTTTCTATGAATTGGAATATGACTTGAGAAGGCAGGCATAATCATTTCTTCGCCATGAGGGCACTCCCTGACAAACTCTGGTGGCCAGTCTTTCTCAGCTAATAGGATGTCATATCCTTTTGAAAGGTTATCCCAAAACAGACCCCTTACTTTCCTAGTCTTATCTCCCTCTATAAGCAATGTTATTTCGTATATTTTATGAGGTTTGCTAACTCTGTTATCTGCAGTTTCCACCTGAATGTATTCATTCGTGTCCACTGTCTCCAGATGATTCATCAGGATCTTGCGAGCTATTGTCACATCCGCTGCGCTGTCTAGCATTGCCTGGGCCCACTCTCCATTTTTCAGCTGTGTCCTCAGTATTCTCGGCATGTTTTATTATTTTAATACTGGCTACCTTCTTTCTTGGAAACTGTAATTTTTAACCTTGAGCACGTTCCTTGCCTTTGGACTTGACGTGCTCTTCTCTTTGTTCTGACCGTCCTCTTCTTTCCGATTTCTGTGAGGAAGATCGAGAAAGATTGAGTGAGAAGGATCGAGAGGGACGTGTATCAACATCTTGATATCTGTCAGGTTTTTTTATTTTATCCCTATCTCTAAGGTTGTATCTTTTTTCAGAGGGCTCCCTTTGGGGAGACTTGTCTTCTCGGCCTGGAGATCTCTCTCTACGCTGAGGAGACCTTCCTCTGGACTGGAATCTTTTCCCTTTGGGATTGAATTGTTTATTTCCATCCCAGCTCTTTTTTGGAGTGTTTGAAGTATTTTAATAAATATCTTTTCAAGATTTTCTGTTAGTTGGGGTTTTACCGGTTTTCCACCCAGACTATCTCTTCCTAGCTCTTCATAGGATTTTTCTATCATTCTGGCAAGTTCAAATGGTTGTTCTGCTATATCTGTTTCCTTCAGTTTCTGGCGGATCGTTATGTCACCCAATTGAACTAATTCTCTATATGCCTTTGTTAATTCTTTTAGTTTGACTAGGAATTGTTCGCATGACATTTTTTTGTAGTCTGGGAGTGTTGCATAGTCGAACAAGACCGGCCCGTTGCTTCTGGTCTACCTAGTGGACCGAGCCTTGTTATGTTATTATTATGTTTTAGGGCGCCTGGTAATTTAGTGGGATTTCAACATACTCGAAAGGAGTGTATTCATCCGGAGGTTCCTCTATTTTGTAATAGTGAACTTCGTGTGTTACAGCGTTTCCTGCTGGAAAGTTTATCCATGAATAGAATACCTCTAACTGCCGATATTCATGGGCCTCTACCACGAATATGACTGTACCACCTCGTGGTGTCAGTCCGTTTTCTATAAGTTTGATAATTATAGTTTTTCTTATATTTGCCGGGATGATAATTGCACCTTGTTCATTTTCATAAAACCCTGTAACATCGAAACCCCGTTGATATGCATTTACTGCGGCTTCACCTGTTTCGTTGCTGTCACCGTTAGTTGACATAGTTTTAATGAAAGTTTGCAGAGCAGATTTCAAGGAAACAAAGATTAGGTACACAATATTTTGGAACACTGTATCCTTCAACGTTGACTAAACCAAAAACTATACATAGGAATCTCTTCCTACTAAGTTCTGGCGGATTTTTAACCTTTTACCCACTCCAGACGTCTTTTGGAGTATTTACCGGAAAAAGGGTCTGTGTGAAAAAGCACGACTGAGTTACTCTAACGTCTTGCGTTAGTTTTATCACCTTACCAACCGTTGGGCGCCATGTAGTGTAGTTCCTATATTCCCAATAGGCTCTGCGCATTGGAATAATATATTCAGCAGTGTACACGTAGGACTGAGGTCGACTAGGTCTCTACTGACTATATTAGACTTAAAGTTTGCCAGCCAACTCAGAGGTCACTAGAAATTTTCTCAAATAAACGAGGAGGAGTTTAACCTCCCTGGATAGACAAGAAGGGATTATCTTCCGACAAACATATAACATGACAACTTTGCTCCCCCAGAATAAGAGTATATCTCTAGAGTTGTGTGAAAACAATAGACAGCAATTTCACTCAGTCATTGTGCGTACTTAGTTTCACCAGAGTGCAGAGAAGAGAGAGATGGGCATTTTCAATAACAGGTATAATTTATTGAGCAGTCTTCCTTCTCATGCAAGAGAAATGAATTGCCATAATTGCAATACTTAATTTAAAGTAAAGTGCCTACAGTAAAAACAGTATTATGAAATAATACTGTAAAAGCATTGATATGGTTTCTTAGCCATGGGACACTTTAAAATGGATAAAATATATACATACATATATACATTGACTAACATACTCAACTGGTGCTTCTAAATATGCCTACCCCGGTGTACCTGACCTAAGCCTAATACGTGGGAAGAAGTAAGTAAGTAGCAGTTTAAGTTCAGTTGGTTTTGCTAAGAATATGACTGAAGAATTCTCATTAAGGGTTTAGTCAGCACCGTACCTTGGGAATAGAATGTAGGAGGTCTGGTATCTCTTTCCTCAGGACTCGATATTCCAGCAACCCACAAGGGTAGGCTGGAAACGCAAGAGCTGGATTTTCTCAGCAGGAGAACAAGACAGCGTCTTTCTCAGCGCGTCAAAGAGGTGGGGCAGCGTCCGTGGGCTCTTGCATCAGCTGGGCCCTCGGGCAAGTAGATGGCTGCTCGGCTCCAAAACCACCCCTGTGTGTTTGCTTATGGCAACGTTGGTATATTTATACCTGAAAGGTGCCGAGTTTGACGTAAGTTTTGGGCATAAGACTCAATAAAGATGTCACTAAGAACTGACTGTTCCTTTAGTGTTCGCAGGAGTTTTAATGACAAATCAAAACAAAAGCAAGCAGGGATTTCCCAGGTTGCTGGAGGTTTGGTGTGTCGAAAGAACTCGTTGTGCTTTCTAGGAATCCAAGGAAGTAGCTCCTGTCGTGCTGTGGACTGCAGTGGCTATTTACTAAACATGGATCTGATTCTTTATGCCATAATAGGGATATTATTGATTATAGCCATACAAGGGCATAAAATAGCAATATTGATTTGGGTTCCTGGATAAAACACATCACCCACTCCACGATCTAATGTCCATCTTTACTAAAACTAAGCAATAGTAAAATGTGCATGTGTATTTCAACCCACCCCAAAATACATCTTATGCATTTGAAACGGTGTATGCAGAATACACAAAAAATGATTATTGGTACTGTATGCTTTTCAAGCAGTGTAATCATTCAGTTAAGCATGCTTATATATATTTAGCTAAATGATTTGCGAAAATTACACATGAAATTGCTCTTAATACAGAAAAGAAGGTCGAGACCATTCCATCACATATAAATACAGTTGCTGTAAAATGTGCTAGAGGCTGAGGTAATATATTGTCTCTAGAGTTTCCTAAAAATAGAAGCTCTGTTCTTTAAGAATAGTTCTACTTTAAGCAAAGTTCATGTGCCAGAAAATAAGGTAAATATTTTGGAAATATTAAAAGAATTATTTTGCTTTCAGGGGAAAAAATAGTTCCAAATGTTTTCAGTAGCTCTTGTTTATCAAAGCTGAAGGCCGAATTCAGAGTTCAGGGGAACGCTATGTGCTTGTTGCTTAAAAAGTTATTCTTTCGGTTCAGGGGAGAACATCATTTCTCGCAAAAATTGGTCTACGTATTCAGGTGAGAGTTCGACCAAGTTTGAAAATGCTGCAACAGTGCAGTCGTGAGAATGATTGCTATCATGGATGTCAGGATCAGCAATGCTCTCAGAAGATCGTACCTGGGTGATGCTGCTCTCATCTCGTACTTCACTGCCACCTAATCGTAGTGGAGAAGTCTCAACGAATGCCGTCATCAGGATTGGTAACTGCTGGGGACAACACGATGCATGAACCGTTACTGGACTTAGCAAAGTATCGATATCCATTGGTACTGCTGATTGTAGTGTAAGACAGGTGTCCAACACGCATTCTTCTCCGCATAGCATACATCGAAGCACAGGTAAGATGCAATTTTGCCAGATAGGTCTGAATGAGAGAAACCAGGTCATATTCAGATCTCTTAGTCGGGCTAATGCAAGGACTCTAGTTATGCGGTCCCGATAGCGCATTGCTAGGATTGTTTCTTCCATAGTTGCTGGAGTCTTGTCTGCGGCTTGGCTTGCCAAATCGGAGCAGAAGGGTCAAACATAAAATTCCTGCTATGAGTCCCAAAAGTAGGGGTAGGCCGCCAAAGACAGAATAGACAAAATTGGGAAAGATGCCCAGAACTGCTTCGAAGGGTGTTAGCAGTCCAGAAAAAATTGTCTTAAAATTTATGTGCGATGCCACTGGCAACAGACATATTTAGGATTTTGCTTAGCATTTCTACCAAATGCACGGGGCAATTTGTTGATAAAAGGGTATGTATCTCTGCTGTTGTCCTTACAACTAGGAGATCATACGTTTCTTTTGATGACGTTAAAGGCACTGTTGTCTGCAAAAGAACAGACTTCATTCTGCTTAAAGTATCAATTCGTATGGATGAGATTTTCAAAGAAGGCCAAATCATCGCCTCCGTATCTGGAGAGCTGTTTGAATACAATACTTGCATACAGCAAGTGACCATGGAAATAACGCTTACGAGATAGGCTTTCCCTGGTACCATGCTAAAGAATAGCTCTATCTGTGCTGCAGGTGTGCCTTGCTGGTGACACGGAAGGTTATTTGAAGTCCCCTCACAGGCCCCATGCAAATTAATACCTTGGCACATAAGTATACCGCTCAGTGATTGTTTACAATTGTTACCACTAAGAAATACATTCTATTTCTTTTCACTATAACATGTGTGTGTGTAAGGCAATTTCCATGATGACTTAATGTACCCTTTACCCAACCTTTCATACTGGCCCGCTGGTATATACTCTTGACAGTATTTAAATTGGAAAGTTGTTATCGGAATTTTAATTATCCCATGTATTATCCATTCAATGACAGGTCTTTCTGACATTGTCAATGGTAATCTCTCAAGTTTTTCAATGCTCAGAATTGTATAGTCTGCTCCTTTTTGTGCCAAACTGATTTGTTTATCAGTAAGGTTAAAGATAGAGAATAAAGATGTTGTGTTTATAAGACGCCAAGGCACGTAGCCTGAACGCAGATTTTGCAACGTCCAGCCAAGCTGTACAATAGAACGTAATTGGGACTGACCGTGTTGTAACATTAGTAAGTCCTGATCTATTATATCGATAGCAGATGATACAATACTGTCCAGTGAATATATTCTGGAGGACAGAGTCATTAACCCATTGTCCACAACAGAAAGTGATTTTTCCAAATGAATACGATCAATTTCTCGTATTTGTTCTGCTGTCTCAATTTGAGTTACTTTCCGAGCTTCGTTGTTCGCAGCGTATATACCGGCCACTATGAAACGTTTCTGACGCTGTTTGCGAGGTCCCATTATCAAATCACGCAAGTCAGCACCGTCTTTAAGTAAAGTCAAGTGTTGCTTAATTTCAGCCAGTGTGGATGTCTGTAGCCATTCAAGGCATAGTTTCCCTACACTGTATGTTGTTACCATCCCTGGCTGTTGTCTCTGGGAGTATCTAGGGTCTGGTCTGGTCATTTGGAACCCCTGTTTTTTGTTCAGGAATCTATCTTGACAGTTGTTTTTGTCTGCTGGCCAGATCAACCATTTTTTCAAATCAGGATGTGTTCTGTTTTGGTGTAAAATATGTGATACGTCTATCTCAATATCTGAAGTGGTATTATTATCAGGTATTGGCTTTGGAATAGACAGTTTGTTTAAGTCTTTAATCTTAGCTAGGCCAAGACAAGTAGTCTGTTGAATGGTGTCATTCAGAAATATTATTTGTTCTGGGATCATGCAGGCTCTAAATAATGCTTCTAAACCTTGGACCTGCCATTCTTTTGTACCCCAGATGGTTTTTGTTTCAATGTTCTTTTTCAAGAAATCAAAACCAAATGTAAAAATGTTTTCATAAAATGTTTCAGCATAAATCAATTTAGTATTTGTCAACATTGTTTAACACTTTAAAATAAAACGTTTCTGCATCACTTGTATTAAACCCTGAGAAGTATGGGAATTTCTCATAAAATGTTTTTGAACTGGCTTTTGGTGGAGTTGCACAATGTTCCCATTGATTATACATAAAAACATTTCTAGGTTGAGCAGATTTATGCAAATAGTGATGTGCGAAGTGGATATTCCAATACATTTGTTCATAGTTCGATGAACCCTGTAAATAATCATGTTCTGTAAATTTTGCTGACATTACTAAATCTGACATCATATTATTTATGCTTTCAAATTCCCAATCATCAGAGAATGTACTTGGTTTTACAAAGTCACTTAATGAAACCTTGAACTGATGTGGATATTTCAAGAGTTCGACCGGGCCATAGATTTCGTAATCCGTTTTGTCCCAAGCTACCCCACCGGGTATTGGAATGGCTGTGACATTTACTGATGATAGTTCTCTTTTCTCGATGTGAGATGACTTGTGTGGCTTTAGGACCAAGTTGATGTTCTGACTTGCTGTGTCCATTGTACTGTATTTTCCCTCAATTAAGTTTTCCCAAACAAAGTACCATGATGAGCCAAAGCAGGAGGAAATGTACACCTAACACAATCCAAAATTCAATTAATGGAGAAATCAGATATGTTTCTTCGAGTTGATGAAAAAGTTCAGTTAATTTGTGTTTGATTGTTCTTATTTTTGGCATTTCTTCAGGTTCACTAGGATCTTGAGAAAAGTTATCGAAATTGATGAAGTAGCCAGATGCAGTTTGTCAATTGTTGGAATTGCTTCCGGATTTTCTTTCGTTATTTCATTCTTTCTTTCATTAGCATAGTCTGAAGCTACATCGTCGTAGACAGATGTTTTTTGTTGAACTGTTTCAATTTGGGTTTCAAGAGGCACAAGTTCCATGGCATTGTTGTATAGTCCTTTTTGTTCACTGTAGGTTTATCAAATGTGATTAGTCTCTCAGTTTGAACCTCTTGGATTGTAGCAAATTTTGGTATCCTGCTATTTCTTGGGAGTCCATTGTGCCTACTACTTATTATTGGCCACATGATTGTGGTTTAACCAGGTCGATGGATACAACTCTGTTCTCCTTTTTACCAGCAAGGGGCGGTAGTACAACTGATCTTGTTCCGCTGACAGCTCAGACAGGTACTGCTTTTCTGTAAAAAGGCCCAAATTCCTTCTTCACCGCAATCTTCTCTCTGACCAGATCCCCAATCTTTGGAATCCAGACAGGCCTTGCTGGGACAGGTGGTTTATCTTCAGTGGCTGTTGGCTGCTGTTTTAACTTTATGTTGCTCAGGGCCTTTCTTGTTTCATTTAAGTCCTGTAAAACAGCCAAACGATCTTTGATGTCAAAGCATTTTTTCTTATCTTCTACCACTGAAGTTTGACTATCTAAATCCTGAATATACATTCTAGTTCCGAACAATAGTTCGTACGGGCTGAAAGCTTTTAGAGAATTTCTTGGCAGATTGTTAAGACTACGTTGGACACTTGTTAAATGTTGGACCCACCCATCACCCGAACCTAATACCCTTTCCGTTATAGATTGCTTTATGTCCGGGTTTTTTCTTTCCACAGTCCCATTTCCCTCAGGATGGAAGGGACAAAAGTACCGCAACGCAATGCCCATGCTGGTCATGGCCTCCTTATAAGCTTGAGAGCTAAAAGCAGGACCCTGGTCAGAATGTAGCATGCCAATTGCGTATGTGCCAATATAGACTCGCAAATCTTTTATAACAGTTCTGGCGTCAGCCGAGCGCTGGTGTCTAAATTTTTAAGTGTATATAGTCTTAAAAGGAATTTAATGGGACGCTGGATTTTACGTATAGATAGCCTTATGCTAACTATAAGAATGGCCATGAGATTACTCAGGTCGGTTCACTGCTGAGATCTCTGTTGCAGTTTGGGCAGCTCTTTACAAATTTGTAATGTTGTAGGCTCATCCCCGGCCACCAGTACTTCGATTGTAATTCTTTCAGAGGTTCTTTGATCTCTTGGTGCCTAAGACCCAATCCCATGTGTGCGTCCGCTATTAAGAAGACTCTCCTGTTCGTGTTTGGAATCACCCTATCCCCCACTCCAGGGATTCGAGCAAAAGCTACGGAGTTTGCATCAATTATGTATGTATAATTGAGTGGATAGTTCACAGGTAGTGCTGCACAGTCGCTTTTTGAAGACGTTTTTACCGTCAGCATGGTTTCCCCGTCTATGTATTTTTCTGAACGCTTTTTTGTGGCTACGGAAGCCGGTTTAGTTGCTCCTGCTGTGGCTGTATTAGCCAATGAATTCCCTGCAACGTGAACGCCATCACATTGATGACTCAGTGTATGTATCACTAGAGTCTTTCGTAGTTCTTTCTGCAAAAGAACTACTTGTTCCCAAAGCTTCTTATGCTTTATTGTGGTACCTGTATCATCCTTGTAATCGTTTTGAATCCAGCTCTGCAAGTCAGTATTGTAAGATTTGACGCAGAAATGTGAATCGCACTCTATTAGTGTCGGGAATTCGCGATCGGCATTTTCAAGCGCCATCTTTAAAGATCTGATTTCAGCTCGCTGAGCCGAACAGTTTCCCAATGATTCAGTTTTTGTTATTTTTGGTCTGAATTTACCACAGTGCCAGCGACCTTTAACAATCGCGCATGCTGCATTGCAGGATTTGTTATCCACATCGTAATGTTGTGCAAGTCTGTCCATATAGATTACACAAGAGTACTGTCGGAGAGGCAGAATTTCGATTGACAGAAGATATTCTTCTTCATATTTTAGATATTTCCGTTTTTTCATGTTCGGGTCAAAGTAGTATGTCACGTCTTTTGCAGCAAGAGAATTTTCCCACTGTATCCATTTTGGATCCAATGCCACCGTTTTTAGATTAACTGGTGTAAACATCGCCTTAAGGGCTGATTCAGCTGTGAAAAGTTATTCTTTTGCCTTGGGCTTGGGCTCTTTCTTTTGCTACAAAAGTTCAAACCGCATTTACTATATTTTCTGTAAGACTGAATGTTTTTTCAGCATGTGTGTACAAATGTGATTTGTAAGCTATTGGTACCGTTTCTCCCTCATTAGAGGTCAGGTACGTGAATCCGCATCTTCCTGGGATGATTCTGATTACAAGGTTGCGTGTGTTGTCACGAGTTTGTGATTTTGTTTTAGCTAACATGTCTGTTTGCAATGATCTCAAAATTTCTGTGTGTTTCTGAGTCCAATTGATTATTTTAAAATCAGGTTTTATTAATTCATAGAGAGGTTTAACCCTCTCTGCATAATTTAGGATATAAGTTCTTCCGAAATGCAGGAAACCTAGTATTGATTGTAAGTTCTTCAGCGTTCTTGGTGCTTGGAGTACAGCACACTTTTCTAAGAAGTTGTCTGCTAGGCTTTTGCCTTCACTTGATATTTCATATCCTAAAAACAGGACTGTTAAATGGGGAATTCGGGACTTTTTAAAGTTGAATTTGTAACCCTCAGCTGCAAACCCAAGTATTATGTTGTTTACTCTTTTCAAGTGAGTATCCAGGTCATCATCTGTGAGATAGATGTCATCGACATAAGATAATGCCTCATCATCATATATTTGTAGTAACTCTGTTACTCTTGCTGAAAATAATCCTGGGCTATTCTTGAATCCCTGTGGGAGTCGACAGAAATTTTCTGTGACCCCATTATTGAGAAAGCGGTTAAATACCTGCTTTCAGGTGCGATTTTTTTACAAAAGAAATCATTAGAGATGTCTAATGTTGTTTTGTATTTTTTGCGAACGATGTTATTCATTAGTGCTGCACTGTGTGAGTTTTGTACAGCAAATGTTTTGCAACATGAGTTCAGATGTCTGTAGTCCAAGACTAGACGCTATGAATCGTCTGGTTTGAAGACAGGAAACAAAGGATTGTTCATTTGAGAGGTGCATGTTTCGGTCACCCCTTGATATTCAAGTTGATCTAATATCTCCCTGACTTGTTTTTTAGCTTCTTGCTTAATTGGGTACTGCCTTTGTGCAGTTGGTTGACATTTTAACTGGATTTTGTGAGGAGAAGAGTCCTCATCCCATCCTACATGATTTTTATATAATGCAGGAGCTTGAGCTACTGCCCATTTTCTTGCATATATGTATTTTCTATGAATTAGAATATGACTTGAGAAAGCAGGCATAATCATTTCTTCGCCATGAGGGCACTCCCTGACAAACTCTGGTGGCCAGTCTTTCTCAGCTAATAGGATGTCATATCCTTTTGAAAGGTTATCCCAAAACAGACCCCTTACTTTCCTAGTCTTATCTCCCTCTATACGCAATGTTATTTTGTATATTTTATGAGGTTTGCTAACTCTGGTATCTGCAGTTTCCACCTGAATGTATTCATTCGTGTCCACTGTCTCCAGATGAATCATCAGGATCTTGCGAGCTATTGTCACTTCCACTGTGCTGTCTAGCATTGCCTGAGCTGTGTCCTCAGTATTCTCGGCATGTTTTATTATTTTAATACTGGCTACCTTCTTTCTTGGAAACTGTAATTTTTTACTTTGAGCAGGTTCCTTGTCTTTGGACTTGACGTGCTCTTCTCTTTGTTCTGACCGTCCTCTTCTTTCTGATTTCTGTGAGGAAGATCGAGAAAGATTGAGTGAGAAGGATCGAGAGGGACGTGTATCAACATCTTGATATCTGTCAGGTTTTTTTTATGTTATCCCTATCTCTAAGGTTGTATCTTTTTTCAGAGGGCTCCCTTTGGGGAGACTTGTCTTCTCGGCCTGGAGATCTCTCTCTACGCTGAGGAGACCTTCCTCTGGACTGGAATCTTTTCCCTTTGGGATTGAATTGTTTATTTCCATCCCAGCTCTTTTTTGGAGTGTTTGAAATATTTTAATAAATATCTTTTCAAGATTTTCTGTTAGTTGGGGTTTTACCGGTTTTATACCCAGACTACCTCTTCCTAGCTCTTCATAGGATTTTTCTATCATTCTGGCAAGTTCAAATGGTTGTTCTGCTATATCTGTTTCCTTCAGTTTCTGGCGAATCGTTATGTCAGCCAATTGAACTAATTTTCTATATGCCTTTGTTAATTCTTTTAGTTTGACTAGGAGTTGTTCGCTTGACATTTTTTTGTAGTCTGGGAGTGTTGCATAGTCGCACAAGACCGGCCCGTTGCTTCTGGTCTACCTAGTGGACCGAGCCTTGTTATGTTATTATTATGTTTTAGGGCGCCTGGTAATTTAGTGGGATTTCAACATACTTGAAAGGAGTGTATTCATCCGGAGGTTCCTCTATTTTGTAATAGTGAAATTCGTGTGTTACAGCGTTTGCTGCTGGAAAGTTTATCCATGAATAGAATACCTCTAACTGCCGATATTCATGGGCCTCTCCCACGAATATGACTGTACCACCTCGTGGTGTCAGTCCGTTTTCTATAAGTTTGATATTTATAGTTTTTCTTATATTTGCCGGGATGATAATTGCACCCGGTATATTTTCATTAAACCCTGTAACATCGTAACCCCGTTGATCTGCATTTACTGCGGCTTCACCGGTTTCGTTGCTGTCGCCTTTAGTTGACATAGTTTTAATGAAAGTTTGCAGAGCAGATTTCAAGGAAACAAAGATTAGGTACACAATATTTTGGAACATTGTATCCTTCAACGTTGACTAAACCAAAAACTATACATAGGAATCTCTTTCTACTAAGTTCCGGCGGATTTTTAACCTTTTACCCACTCCAGACGTCTTTTGGAGTATTTACGGGAAAAAGGGTCCCTGTGAAAAAGCACGACTGAGTTACTCTAACGTCTTGCGTTAGTTTTATCACCTTACCAAACGTTGGGCGCCATGTAGTGTAGTTCCTTTATTCCCAATAGGCTCTGCGCATTGGAATAATATATTCAGCAGTGTACACGTAGGACTGAGGTCGACTAGGTCTCTACTGACTATATTAGACTTAAGGTTTGCCAGCTAGCTCAGAGGTCACTAGAAACTTTCTCAAATAAACGAGGAGGAGTTTAACCTCCCTGGATAGACAAGAAGGGATTAGCTTCCGACAAACATATAACATGACAACTTTGCTCCCCCAGAATAAGAGTATATCTCTAGAGTCGTGTGAAAACAATAGACAGCTATTTCACTCAGTCATTGTGCGTACTTAGTTTCACCAGAATGCAGAGAAGAGAGAGACGGGCGTTTTCAATAAAAGGTATAATTTATTGAGCAGTCTTCCTTCTCATGCAAGAGAAATGAATTGCCACAATTGCAATACTTAATATAAAGTAAAGTGCCTACAGTAAAAACAGTATTATGAAATAATACTGTAAAAGCATTGATATGGTTTCTTAGCCATAGGACACTTTAAAATGGATAAAATATATACATACATATATACATTGACTAGCGTACTCAACTGGTGCTTCTAAATATGCCTACCCCGGTGTACCTGACCTAAGCCTAATACGTGGGAAGGAGTAAGTAAGTAGCAGTTTAAGTTTAGTTGGTTTTGCTAAGAATCTGACTGAAGAATTCATATTAAGGGTTTAGTCAGCACCGTACCTTGGGAATAGAATGTAGGAGGTCTGGTATCTCTTTCCTCAGGACTTGATATTCCTGCAACCCGCAAGGGTAGGCTGGAAACGCCAGAGCTGGATTTTCTCAGCTGGAGAAAAAGACAGCGTCTTTCTCATCGCGTCAAAGAGGAGGGGCAGCGTCCGTGGGCTCTTGCATCAGCTGGGCTCTCGGGCAAGTAGATGGCTGCTCGGCTCCAAAACCACCACCGTGTGTTTGCTTAAGGCAACGTTGGTATATTTATACCTGAAAGGTGCCGAGTTTGACGTAAGGTTTGGGCATTAGACGTCAATAAAGATGTCACTAAGAACTGACTGTTCCTTTAGTGTTCGCAGGAGTTTTAATGACAAACCAAAACAAAAGCAAGCGGGGATTTCCCAGGTTGCTGGAGGTTTGGTGTGTCGAAAGAACTCGTTGTGCTTTCTAGGAATCCAAGGAAGTAGCTCCTGTCGTGCTGTGGACTGCAGGGGCTATTTACTAAACATGGATCTGATTCTTTTTTTTTTTTTTTTTTAAAGTGTTTTTTATTTGCATCAAAGAATCACATATACAATAATAAACAATTCATTTTTCCATGACTTAAACAACAAAAAAAAAAAAGGCAGAAATTAGAAGATGGCAATGTTCCATAATTACCCTTAAATTAGCGTAAGAAATAGCAGTAGTAATACTAGTACAATGCAAGGTTTACAATTAAAAATCGGCAATTTTATGTTTTGAAAGGAACTTATTATGACATAAATAGGCCCCATATTCTATCAATTTTTCGCCTGGCCTGCCCTCCTCTTGTATCTGCAACAGCCGATTCCATACTATAGATTTCATTTACTAACCTCCACCATTCTAGAACTGTTGGTGGGCTTTTTTCAATCCAAGCTCTAGCAACAATTAACCTTCCACAAGTAATTAAAACATTCAACAAGTCTTTAAACCTTTCCCCCCCACTAATGCCTACACAAACATCTATATTTGAGAATAAGAAAGGTTGCTCCAGCCTCTCGGTAATAACCTTAGTTATTCCTTCCCAATATTCCTTGAGGCAAGGGCAATTAAAAAACATGTGAACGATGTCAGCCCCACTCAAATCACATTTAGGGCACTTCGTTTTATCTGAATAAGTATTATTCGTTGACCATTTAAGTATTCTATCAGGCGTGTAATATAGTTGACATATTGTTTTAAACAACTGTAGTTTTAAGCTGGAAGATATCACTGTTGTATTTAGGTTTGTAAGTGTTTTAGCAATCAAGTCTGAGGAGATATTAATGGCTAGTTTCCTATTCCATTTCTCTGTTAGAGTGGTAACATCACTAGTCTTGAGATCAGAAAAGAGTTTATAACCCACGCTTATGATGGATCTATCAACATCCCTATAAATGCAGTCCCATATCTCAGATTCTAGGATTATAGTAAGTTCTATTTTATTCACAAGGTAATCTCTGATCTGATAGTACTTAAACCTAGCTATCTCTGGTAAGTTGAAGCAGAGTTTCATTTTATCAAAAGCCATAAAACCACGATTGTCAAATAAGTCCCCCAGAAGTCTAATACCAGAGCTTAAAAACACTTGACAAGCTGCATCATGAAAAATAATAGGAAAGCCGGGGTTGCCCCAAACAGGTGTTTGACTATGAAAAAGAGAGGTATTGCATTTAGCCATAATAGATCGCCAAATGCTCATAGTATCCTTTATGGTCTTAAATTTTACCCTTTTAAAGTAGTTGGGGTCGTTCATCCTATACACAAACATGTTGGCATCTAGTCCTAATAAAAACTTGTGAAAGTATGTACAGTTATCCAAAACAGCTAAGCTGCGGATCCGAGACAAAAATGATGACCAATAGTATAATTTGAAGTCCGGAAATAGCAGTCCTCCTTGACAAAAGGGAAGTTTAAGTAATGACAAAGCACGCCGGGCTTTTTTATACCCCCATACAAAGCTGCCAATCATACCTTCTAATCTAGAAAAGAAGGAATTATTGACCCGCAGAGGGATAGTGCGAAATAGATATAGGAATTTAGGCAAGATTTTCATTTTTATTAAATTTATTCGACCAATGATGTTGATGGGAAGTTTATGCCATTTCTTGAGTTGCATAGCTGTTTCTTTTAATAAGGGTTCATAATTCAATCCTATTATGGAGTCAATATCTGCACAAATTTTGACACCTAAGTAGGTGGCTGTATTGCTAATTCCAGGGACTGGGGGATTAGCTTGATAGTTCAGAACAACTTGGGTTTTGGTAATATTTAATTTGTAGCCAGAAACCGAGCCATAGATGCCAGCTTCTTTTAATATACCTTTCATAGTCTTTGCAACATCTGGAGTGAAGACAGCTATATCGTCAGCATATACAGCGATATCTAATTTCTCTAATCCATTAAAAAAAGGGCAAATTGAAGTTTGTTGTTGTAGCGCAATTAAAAAGGGTTCTATTACAAGAGCAAAAAGTAATGGTGACAAAGGACACCCTTGCCTTGTCCCTCTTTTAATGGAGAACAGAGAGGAGCATTTCCCCATATATGAAACTTTACCCATAGAGTTATCATATAAAGATTGTATCCACCGTAAGTATTTTCCTTTAATCCCAAAAGCTTGTAGTATGGCCCACAAAAAACCCCACCCCACCCGGTCAAATGCTTTTTCAGCATCCAGTAAAATCATACCGAGTGGGGTGTGTTTAATCCGTGCCGCATCAAAAGCTGATATAGCCATATTAATGTGTGCTGTGGTATCGCGTTTAGGAATGAATCCATGTTGTTGGGGAGAGACAAGTTGAGACATAAATGGAGCTAATTTAGTAGCCAGTATTTTGGCGAAGATTTTAGCATCGCTATTAATAAGGGATATAGGCCTATAAGATCCCCTCTCTTGTGGTGCTTTTCCTTTTTTTAAAAAGAAAATAATTTGGGTCAAATTCCATGATCTAGGTGCTTGTTGCCCATTACCAATAGCGCTGATCACGTCAACCAATAGTGGTAAAAGTTCGTCAATACAATATTTGTACATTTCCAAGGGGATAAGATCTTCCCCGACCGCTTTACCCGTTGCCAAAGATTTAATTGCACCCCTCACTTCTAAGGACGTGATCTCGGCCTCTAATTGAGCCGATTGGTCTAAATCTAAGTTCTTGACTTTATTAACACCAATGTAATTCTTAATACAGTCGTCTAAAATAACATCCTCCGGTGTATAGAGAGTTTGATAAAATGAAGCAAACTGTTGTAGAATTGATTTTGGATCAGAAAATAATTGATTATTGTCCCCTTTAATTTCTTTAACCATATTAATGGAGCGATCTTCCGCAACTTTGTAAGCCAGCAATTTCCCACTTTTATCTCCACTTTCATACTGTTCCATATGATACTTTCTAAGTTTATTAATACTTTTATCTCTCAGAAGGTTTTTAATTGCTGCTTTAAGCTCGATTAATTTGAGGTTCAGAGCTTCTAGGTTTGAGGCATTGTTACAAATGGCCTCAGATATCTGGAGTTCGATATCCCTTATTTCATTTAACCTATGCTGATTAATGGTCCGAAGTTCTTTGTTCTGCCGCCATATGTATTGTTGAGTGAATCCCCGTACACTAGCTTTGCATGCATCCCAGACTATCCATGGTAAGCTTGAATGTCTGTTAATGTCAATAAATTCTTTTATATGATCCCTAAGTTGATTTATAAACATGGTGTCAGAAAATAAGTATCGTGGGAAGGAGAATGAACGAATAGAATTTTCCTCAGTTATAAGTGTAAATGTTATAGAGATCGGATTGTGATCAGATGTCACCCTAGGATATATGTCCATTGAACATTTACATTTCTCAAAAATCAAACCTGATGCCCAGATCATGTCGATGCGCGAACACATCTTATGAGCCGCTGAATAAAAAGTATATCCACCTGTATCATGGTATAAAGATCTCCATACATCTTTCAAAAGGTGAATTGCTGCCAACTCCAAAATTGCCGCCCTAGTTTTCCTCATCCTTTGAAAAGCATTTTTTCTTGTACTATCCAATTTATAATTCATTATACAGTTAAAATCTCCTAGCACAATTATCTCAGCCCTCCATCCCAGTAATTCCATGTTAATTTGGTCAAAGACCAAAGGTTCGTCCTGATTAGACGCGTAAACTCCACATATTGTAAGTTTAAAATTTTCTAAATTTAACTGCGCTATCGCCCATCTCCCCGCTTTATCAGTTAAAGTCTTAACTACTTCACATTTCAGCCCTCTATGCTTTAAAATCGCTACTCCCCTAATAGAAGCATTGAATTCCGTGCTTACTATTAGATCAAACCCTAATTGTTTAAGAAGATTTCTGTCTTTATAGGCGATATGTGTCTCAGTTAGGACTATTATTTGTGGACTATACATCCTAAGTTCCTCATAGACAAGCCGGCGCTTAATTTTATTATTTAATCCTGAAACATTCCACGTTAAACACTTTATTAAATGCATCCTAAATTATATATTTCCTTTCCTATATAACCTATGTAACCAAAAAAAGTAATCACGCTCAATGTCTTGTGAAGCATTTTAGTTTTTCTTTTTTTTTCCTTTTTGTGACCTTTGATGCAGTTTTTACCCCCAACCAAAGTTACCCTTACCCCACCCCACACTCTGATATTGCCTCCCCCCACCCCGTGTTTACCTGTGGATCCCCCCTTCTTGTTGACTGCCGTTCACTTGGCAGTAAGTGGGTGGAAAAAACGCTAATCGGGTCCAGGTATAATTAATCTGTGCAAAACAGGTCCATGCAGTCCAACATGTATTCTCAATACCTCTCTTTAGATTCTTACAATGTCGTATAAGCATTTAAATTCCTGCCTTACATTAGTATATATAATGAGAAGTTAAATAAAAAAGAAGGAGAAGATTTTGCACCATTATCTAATTCTAGATATTCTTATGTTCAATCAAACCATCATTTCCCAGTCTTCCAGGAGGTAATTGCTTTTTCAACCTCAGCTGTGTCAAAGAAAAAGTATGAGCGACCATTTTTAATCACTTTAAGTTTAGCAGGCTCTTGCAAATAAGCTTGAAAACCAAGTTCTTTAATCGGATCTATAAACTGTTTAAGCTTCCACCTTTTCTCTAATGATAGTTTGCTTAAATCCGATCTCACAAAAAAAGTTACTGACTCAATAGTGACTGGAGTATTAGGCCGTGCTTTCAGAGAGATGGCCTGTCGAAGCAGAAAATTGCCAATGTAAATCAAAATGGGTCTTGGAAATTTTCCGCTCTTATCTCTCTGGAATAGGGGTAAACGATGTGCCCGTTGGATCTGAGAATCCCAGTCCCAATCAGACAGGTCAGGAAAAGCTTTCTGAAACAGGTGGGTGATGTATGCCCTCGGGTCTGCCCCCTCTGCTCCTTCCGCAATACCAAAGACACGGAGATTCTGCCTCCTATTCCTATTTTCCAAATCCTCAAGTTTGGCCTGCATCTGAGTTATTTGTGAATCATGTCTATTCAGCTCTGTTTCAGAATTTTCTGATCTCTCTTCCGTAGTGGCCACTCTCTGCTGCAGTTCTACAATGTCCTGTGACATCGCTCCCAGTTTACACGCCATCTCCTGTAAAGAGGTTTGAGTTCTGCTGTTATCATCTCTCATCTGTTGGTAGTGAATTTTAGCCTCTTGTTTTTGTTCGTTTAAGAGGTGTAGGATTGTCTGAAAAGAAGCAGTCACTTCGCCCTGCGGTATCCATTCAGTAGCCCCTGTAGATGAGGTTAAAGTGTTGTCGCCCATACACACAGCTAGAATAGGTTCACCTAGCAGGGTCCTAGCAACCTCAGGAGAAGTGGCCATGGGTGTCTCGCACATATCATCACTTAGGCTAACGCTATTGCTGATATCATTGCTATCAATTAACACGGAAGCTGAAGATGAGGTGGTATTATCTTCAATAGGCTTCGAGGTAGGTACAGAGGACTCAGGCTGTGACAGATCCTTGGTATTAGCTTCAATACCAGCTACAGTGTTAGCTTGCTTTGTTTTTTCTGTAAGAATAGGACTGGATGGAGTATCTCCTTTTGTTTTATCCGTGGGTACAATAATTACATCATTGGGACTGTTGCCAGACAGACGTAAAGCCATGGTTTTTACGCCTCCTTTAGCCTGCACCCACTGTCTGATAGGGCTATTTTCAGCGATAGCCTTTAGGGCATTTGCCTTTGATTTGCCCGCCATTTTAGCCACCTTATTCTTACTTTTCCCTTTGGGCTTTTTGGATATCGTTTTGTTTTTTTCCTTAGCCATACATAAGGGTGTGTTGCTCCCCTGTTCATTGACATCCACGTATTCCTCATCTGTCCCACTTATTTCAGCGTTAACATCATTCACAGTTCCTTCCGTTTCACTAGCCTCCCCCGCACAGCTTTTATCGAGTGATATACTAGTAGTATTAGTAATTGCTGTGGAGTTTTTAATACAGTTTGAAGACTGGTTTGTTGCAGGGTCGCGATGAAGGGTAGGAGTGCCGCTATTATTTTCTGTTGAGGTAATGGTGGTAATGGTGGTACTAACGTTGGGATCTAAATCAGCAGCATTTTCCGTTATCATAGTGGCTGAGGTCAGTATCCCAGTAATACCCTGTGTTGCAGGGGCTGAGTCATCACCAGTAGCTGTGTTAATAGTATTTTGAAACGACTTCGCGGGGTCTTTTAAATTGTTCTGCTCTCTTACCACCCCATCTGCAGTATTACCTCCCTTCTGACCCTTATCCGTTGTATTACCTTGTGTTTTTTCTCCTTTTCCATCTGCTTCTACTGTTGCCGCTTCTGCTGCTGCTGTGCCAGTACCTGCTCCGTTCTGTACCTCCTGCCCGGTACTTTGCGCAAAACTCAGCGCCATATCCATGGTGTTTTTCTTGATTGCCAGGATCTCGTTGATAGCTGTAACCGACAACGAGACCGCTGCTGCTGCTCCTCCTCTCCCGCTCGCGCTCGCTGTGGTGTTGCGCGTTGTCCGTGTGGGCGGTTTCGGCGTCATCCTGCCGCTCGCTCTCTCCAGCTGGGCTGCTGCCGGTGCTGTGGGGGAACGCAGGCATGAACAGCGGATCGCCGCTAAGGGTGAAGTCGATCCCAGCCTGATCCACGTTGCCGGGTTTAGCAAGCCTCGCCAAGACCTTCCTGTGAATTGCTGCCGCTGGTGTAGTACCTGGGTTGCTTCGGCAAGTTTCTTGGCAGGTTTCTTGGCAGCAGTAAAAGAAAAAAGTTTTTGGAAACGGCTCCGGATTTGCCGTAATCTCCACATGCCCCGCTGCTCACGATATTGTTGTAACCTTCAGTTGTCTTCAGGTAAGATTCTTCCGTGCTCTGTTATGTTGTAGCACACAAACCGGTTACCGCTTTGAACCCGGACCCGACATCAGCGCTTCCACTCCTGGCGGTGTCAATCCGCCATCTTGGATCCTGTATTTTAGTGCGCTCACATGGATCTGATTCTTTATGCCATTATAGGGATATTATTTATTATAGCCGTACAAGGCATAAAATAGCAATATTCATTCGGGTTCCTGGATAAAGCACATCAATGTCAGATGTTTTGTTGAAGTAATCTGTTCATATAAAAAAAATAAAAGTATGAAGAGGAGATTATACATTTTAACATTATGCATGGTTTTTATAGAAGCAGCTTTTTGCGTAAGATTATTTCTTTTAATCTCATCACTATCCTGCATTTATTTTAGAGTAAAGCATATTTTTGAGTAGGTATTGACATATAAATATAGTAGTATTATGCACATTTTGGGAATCTAACATCTTTTGGAGTTGGAATATTAATTTTAACCTAAGCACTATCCAGCACGTTCCCTTAGGCAAGCATCTTTTGGAGTCGGAATAGCTATTTTAACCTAAACACTATCCAGCATTTTCTCTGAGTCAAACACCCTTTGGTGTAGGAATAGTCATTCTAATATAGCACTATTCTGCATCTTTTTAGTATCAAGCACCTCTTGGAGTTGGAATATTTATTTAAACCTAAGCACTATCCAGCATGTATTCAGAGGCAAACAGCCTTTTGAGTAGGAATAGTATTTCTAACAAACTGCTATCCTGCACATTTTCATGAAGGGAGCCCCTTTTGGAGTTGGAATATTAATTTTAACCAAAGCACTATCCACCATTTTCTTTTAGGCAAGCAACTTTTGGAGTTGGAATCGCTATTTTAACCTGACCAGTATTCAGCACTTTTTCTCAGGCAAGTATCTTTTGGAAGTGGAACATTTATTTTAACGTAAACACTATTCAACACTTTCTCTTAGTCAAGGTTTTTTTGGAGTTGGGATAGATATTTTTACCTGAACACTATCCACAATTTTCTCTGAGTCAAACACCCTTTGGAGTAGGAATAGTAATAAAGTAGTATTTTGCATATTTTTAGTATCAAACACCTCTTGGAGTTGTAATATTTATTTTAATCTGAGCACTATCCAGCATTTTCTCAGAGGCAAACAGCCTTTGGAGTAGCAATAGTAATTTTAACAAACTGCTATCCTGCACATTTTCTGAAAGGAGCCCCTTTTGGAGTTGGAATATTAATTTTAACCTAAGCACTATCCAGCATTTTCTTTTAGGGAAGCAACTTTTGGAGTTGGAATAGCTATTTTAACCTGACCAGTGTTTAGCACTTTCTCTTAGGCAAGTATCTTTTGGAGTTGGAACATTTATTTTTGACGTAAACACTATTCAACACTTTCTCTTAGACAAGTTTTTTTTGGAGTTGGAATAGTTATTTTAACCTGAACATTATCCACAATTTTCTCTGAGTCAAACACCCTTTGGAGTAGGAATAGTAATTTTAATTTAGTAGTATGTTGCATATTTTTAGTATGAAGCACCTCTTAGAGTTGGAGTATTTATTTTAACCTAAGCACAATTTTGCATTTTCTCTATGGCAAGCATCTTTTGGAGTTTGAATATTTATTTTAATCAAAGCACTATCCAGCACTTTCTCTTAGGCAAGTATCTTTTGGAGTTGGAATAGTTATTTTAACCTAGACACTATCCAAAATTTACTCTTAAGCAAGAATCTTTTGGAGTAGGAATAGTTATTTTAATCTGAACACTACCCAGCATTTTGTCTGAGGCATACACCTTTTGGTTAGGTATAGTAATTTTATTATTCTAATTTCTTGCACGTTTTCCGAATCAAGTACGTTTCGGAGTTGTGATAGTAATTTAAACTAAGCAATATTCAGCATTTCATGTGAAGTAAACAGCTTTTGGAGTAGAAATAGTAATTTGAACATACTACTATTCTGTATATTTTCTGAATTAAGCAACTTTGGGAGCTGGAATAGTACATTTAACCTAAACAATAGACAGAATTTTATTTTAGGAAAGTATCTTTTGGAGTAGGAATATTTATTTTAATTTAAACACTATCCACAATTGTATGTGAGGTGAATACCTTTTGGAGTATGAAGTTATTTTAATATATTATTTTCCTGCACTTTTTTTAAAGTGTTAAAATATGTTTAAACGGTAATAATATTTTAACTTTGAATATTTTTGTTAAATGAAGTATTATTATGTTTTTTGGTTCGAATGTCGTGATTTTTAGCATTATTAACTATAAAGCAAGTATTTTACATCTTGTTTTAAACGGAGGAAAAACAAATGTGCTGACTTACTTTTGATATATGTTGACCAAACTAGCCTATTTTGTAGAGTTGTTTTGACTCTGTATAGTTTTGAAATAAAATGAAAAACAAATAATATGTTTGACTTTAGATTATTTGCGTTTCAAAAAGTTGTTAACTAGCTATATATTTCTATAGTTTGTACTTACTTTGAGTTTTAGTTGGCTTTTTTCAACGAGTAGAGTTTGGAAATTGTAATCCCGTAAGCAGGTAACTACAATTTTTCAAGCATTTGCAATGCAATAGGTCTCGCTTTTGTGAGAGTTTAAACTATTGGCATTGTAAATGACAATGCCTTTTATTTATGTTTTAAAAACCAAAACGTAAACAAAAGGCATTGTCCTTTACAATGCCAATAGCTCAGAATCGCGTAAATGTGAGACCTATTGCATTGTAAATGCTTGTTTCTCTTAATTATAGCTTCCCGCGCTCACCGAAAGCAAGAAGCGTAGAAGCGTGACCAAATTTGGAAACCTGCTTCTATGAGTATGTGTGACTCACTCCTGAAAATTCCGGTCTTAAGAGTTTTCTGGAGTAAGGTGACAGTCACATCTTACTCGTGAAAAAATCCTTGTGAACTAGGACCAAAGCTAATATCATCCAGCCCAGGAGGAGAGCACAGGACCAGGGCACAAGTCAAGGGTGCACAGAATCCCGCACTTTTTGCTTCACAGAGATGAAGTTGGGTTGTGCCTCTCTTTTATTGTGAACTGAGTAGCAGTTTCACATTGTGCTCTACTCCGCCATGGTTGGGATCGTCGCAACTGGTTTAATGGCCTGTTTCCCCTCAGTGTTGCCACAGCTTGCTCTTAATTCTCGAGCAAATTGCTTACTTTTTGACGCTCTCTCCGCTTGACAAGGTGATAACATCTCCTAAAGAAAACCAGGGACTGACCGGGACTGAGTCAGGGCCTGTGACTTACTTCTTGCGTTCGGCGACAGAGCTTTGCCTCCCGGTCTCAAATAGCGTTTTGGTGTACCATTCACATGACTTAAAGTGGTGTCCTGAGCCCAGAAACCAAAGACACGATTCATACACATCTATGACATCTGCTTCATGTAAAAATGGTACACCTTGAAACTTATTGTTTTCAGTGTGGATGTCATTCCCTAGCACACTGTTAAAGTTTAGAAATAATTTGAAAACCCGACAAATTCAGGAGCGGAGCTCCAGACCCACATCAGAATGCATGGAAAGAAAGGATCTGACGTCATCGCGCAGCGGTGGCTTCTATACCTGGCTCTGCAATGTCACTTCCAGGGTGGTATGGAGCTAATGAAGAGAAGCAAGATGCCACTGTGTAGGAGTACTGCTAAGAAAAATCTCCAGATATTCTCCAGCATCTAGGGAATTCGCAAACCCTTTCTGACTTCGAGTGGAGTATGCGCAGATTTTCTTTGACACAGAGATGCTAGAAAGGGAACACATATTTTCAGTCTGTTTTACAGGACAGCTTTTTTCAGGGGTCATCAAACCAGTTTGTATGAGACCAGTTTTGTTTTCCATTGACGGGAATAAACGTAAATGGCCTTCGAGAGCCTTCCCTTTTTTCACCATGACTTACAGAACTGACCGCTCACTTCGAGCTTGCACGGCAAGTCAGAGGCAAGTAAATTGGGGGTGAAGGATCTGAGTAACAGACAAAGTTCTGCTGCCTGTCATCTGCAAGGGGGGACACAGACCCCCTCAACCAGAAGGAAGGGTTCGAAGGTTGTGTGTGAAGAGCCTGTTTGCCACACAAGTGCAACCTCCTAAGGCTCCTAGAAGACAGAACACTGCTGGAAGTCTACATACACAGGAAAGACGGACAGCCCAACAGATACATAGTGCAGGACTTGAAAGAAGAGGACACTGCATGTGGGAATGTGACCTCCGCAACCACAGGACATACGTTTTATCGACACAAGGAGAAATGAGGGCTGATATCCTTTTAACCCCCAGGGACACAACAGGGCATCCAAAGGAAGCTTATGAAGGATATGGCTGGTCTGGCACTGGGATTGGAAAGCCTCTTTGTTGGAACTGGGAAGTGATTGGCAAAGCCCACTTATGATCACTATGAGCATGTAACCGGGATGAAAAGTCTCCAGTGGAAGGCAAAGACTCCAATGTCAACTCCAAGGACCGATCTGGCAACTGAGAAGGAGACAGCACCATCAGCCAACCTAGGAGCAGAACAGATTGCTGGGGTGTTGCAAGTCAGACACCCCATAGGAACTCTGAACCTTGGAAGCAGTCCACTGCCCCATCATAGACAAGGTGACTGACTATAATCCAGACCCTCCGGCCTGACTGAAGGGAAGCAGCAGTCTGGAGCTGGGAGTCAGACTGTGTCACTGTAGAGAGAAGATGCTCCCAGCGTCCACTTGTGATTATTACGTACAGGAACTTTCATTGACAGTCCAAGCATTATGGACAAACCGTTTGGCATCAAACTCCCACTTTAAAACTAAAACACTATAACTTTCCAGTGAGTGATCCAATTGTTGTTGGTTTCTGTTGTATATTGATTCTTCTTGTAATATGGCTGACAGTAGTCATTATCCGCGCCAGGATACTCACAAGTAACGGAGCGCGCTATAAAATGGTTTATACATACATACATACATACATACATACATTAGCCCTTCCTCAGTGTTTTCACCTTCTCAGCTTCCCAGAATACCTGTGAGTGTGACAACGTTTTCTGCTGACCAGACCAGAGAAGAAACCATCTAACACAGCCTGAGCTACACCTCGCGAAAAGAACCCACTGCGGTCCACCTATCTGCTGCCAGTAACATTATCAAAGGAAGCTTGAAACCGGATGAATGAGGAAAAACTCAAAGGAATTTAAAGCAAGAAAAGAACTGTGAGTACATTACTCATCTCTGGCAGTATGGCGCAATCTTAACTGTGGCATGAAGTAAGGTGTAGGAAAATAAAAGCGGTGAAGTAACCAGAAATCTTGGAAGCGCCGTGAAAAAGGAAGAAACCAGCCGCAAGTATTTGTAACGCCTTGAGATTTTAAGAAACATGTCTAAAGTGGCAACTAATGTTGAACTAAACTACATCTCAAATGGCTGCAGTTAAAACCACGAACAGAAGTAACTGACAATGCTGTGAAACTCTTATCAAAATTAAACAAGCATTTACAATGCAATGGTTTTGCCTTTGTTAAAGTTAGAGCTATTGACATTGCTCTTGACACCCACTCATCCTTCCACCCACTCATCCTTCCACCCACTCATCCTTCCACCCACTCATCCTTCCACCCACTCATCCTTCCACCCACTCATCCATCCGTTCATCCTTCCACCCACTTATTCATCCGCTTATCCTCCCACCCGCTTATTCATCCGCTCATCCTCCCACCCACTCACCCATCCGCCCATTCTTCCCGCCACTCATCTATCAAAGCATGCGCCGTTCATCCATTCATTCATCAGCTCACGTGTCCATCCCTCCATCCTTCCGCTGCCTGCCTGTGGGAAGAGTCCAAGCCTGCACGCATGTCCCCCTCCCCGTTCCATTGAGTGGGGGATTCAAATTTTCTGACACTCTTGCCGTTATAAAACTTTTAAATAAATTATATGACAAAAAGTGAGAGGCGTCCAAGGGGTAAGGGAGAGGAATGCGATTTGGTAGGAGTACTAGGAAAGAGAACACAATATTTTGAAAATTAAAAAAAAACATTTTTGAAGACTTTCAAAACTGGAGTGCCTATGCGTTTTTGTCTGTGGGTATGTAGAAATTCCTGCTGAAATCCAACTGGCATCTCATTCTCAACCTACCCGACTGAAAGCACCCCTACCATTCTATTAGGAGATACATATATTAGGGAGGGTGTAACCCCCCGCTTGCACATGCCTAAGGCCGCCCCTGAGCACACACACACACAGGCGTCCCACTAATGTCCTCGACGCGCAATGCCTGACCCTACTCCATATCATGCATTGTCTGGACAGGAGCCCATGGGATGCCACACATGAGCGCTCCCACAATCACAAATGAAAGATGTCAGGTTGGCGACCGCCCTCTCCCTCCTGCAGGCCTCACTCCGGCCAGCAGCACAGTGGTGTGTCACCTGACTCTACAGCACACTGCACGGTGTCTTATGCCCTCAGTTCAGTGCCAAGAATGGTGAACACAGGCGCACATAAAGGTGTCATGTCTACCGCCCACCACAGCACCCGTGCCAGGCCTCCAACCACAGTGCACATCACACACAGCGTCTGCTAATGCAGAGGATAATAAACACACGGGCTGTCAGTGTCCTGCCTAGCACCCTCGTGACGCCTCTGCACCCCTATGCGCACACGTCTCCGTACCATGCTGCACAGTGTCTGCAGCCGGCATCAGTGCCAATAAAGACCCTCGGCCGGATCCCCACCAAGTATGCAGGACAGTCAGCAGCCATCAAAGAAGCAAAGATGCAGCTGCACACAGATGCACAGGCACACAACCTAAAACAGACACACGCCTCATGGATGGCATGTGAGACCCTCTTCCAATGCGAACTAACACCTGCTGTTGCAGTGCACTCATGTTCTTGGGCACAGATAGGTGCACACAAGAGCAACACGTGCCGAAGATGCAGTGTCAGCCCACCTCCCTGGCCTCCAGTGCAGCAGGTGGGGGGGATCTGTTGATGCACGCCGGTCAGAGATGCATCATTAAAGCAGGAAATGCCGACGTGGGCCCAGAATACAGCGTGAGTGATAGATCGCTCATTGCAACGGTGACTGTAGCGCCGAAAACAGTAATTTTATTAAATGCACCTCGGCTCACCCTTACAGCAGGAAGGCGGGTGCCGGCAATGCCGGCTGTTCATCAAGAGGGACTGGGGGAGGGGGCGGGAGAGGACACGGACGGCGGGAGACACCGGAGCAGTAAGGCGGGTGCCGGCAATGCCAGAACAGATTCGGGGGCGTTCCCGGCTTTTGGCTGACGTCGCGTGACGTCGGCAAAAGCCAAAGAATCTCGGGAACGCCCCCGAATCTGGTCCGGCATTGACGGACAGGCCCGTCGTCCAATGGCTAGGCTCCATTTATGGAGCCAGCCAATAAATGACGAGGGCCGACCCAAACCCACACTACAGTTCTCATTAGGTTTTCGCCTGCGCGAAAAAGCAGCGCAGAGCGCAGCTTTCGCCAGGCAAAACCTAAAAGGAACTAGTAACTGCAGGAAATCGGTCCAAAGAATTTCTCCTGTAATGTTATAAATGAAGTGTTAGACACGAGAAACAGCACAGATTCAAGCGAAGTACTTTTGAATGCAAACCAGCTGCTAAATATAAACGAGAGAATCGGATGGAATAAACGGAAACATGCAGCCATAAACATGTGAACTTTACACATAATCGGAGAAAGGGAAAAGAAGCTACACTCAAGTTCTTTTACCGTGAGTTTGACACCCAGTTAAATGTTTGTTGACTGAGAGTACCAGTTGACTGTGGTTCTGTGTGTCTGTCTCCACGCTGATCTGGTCTTCAACATGGCACTTTCTCTAATGAGACGTGGGACTCAGCGGAGAACCAGCCTGTTCTAAGAGGTCGTCCGTGCAGAGTCATTGCAGTCTGTGGACAAAGCCTGGGTACATCATCACGGCAGCGTGTGACGTTTTTCTGCGACGTAAAGCAGCCGTTTTGTAGCTCCACGCATTGTGTTCTCATGGCAACTGGTTTCGTGAACATAACGCAACGCAATCCTGGTGCGGCGTGTAGTGCTGCTTCAACTGACAACAATTTCTTGGTGTCTAGCCTGCTCTCAACGTGACGCCAACAGAGGGAAAAATGGTCACGAGCATACTGAATGTTGTTCAGATGGTGAGAGAAGCGGAAAGGTTGCTGTTTTGTTTAGGTATGATGCGTGTCGGAAATCATAAACACGTGCAGAAATTAGGTATTGTCAGTTTCACGCTGTATGGAGGAATATTTATTTCAATGTGTATTTGAATACAGTTTTGGTGTCAATTCATTAACGATAGTGCCATCTTGTGGTCTTATTTAGTATTTTTGTTGGATTTAAGATCCGAGCAAGACATTTTCCACTGCAGTTTTGTGAGTAGTACATTGCAGCGCTGAATTGTACCTGAGGTCAGAAAAAAATAAACACAGAGCACCTACTGACAAATGCACAATTAATAACTTTGAACAGAAAACGCAGGAAGCAAGTGTTTATGAATCAGAAAGGTGCTTTAGAACTAGGATGGAGTCTGTTTACCTAGAGGAGGGGAATAAAGACTTTTCCAACATATTCTGCAGATGACATATGTCCAATAACTAACAGTGTACAGAATCTGCAGGAAGTAATTGATCTATCAGAAGCGCGTTTGTTGACTCTTCCACAACTAACACTTGTCATCGTCAGTAAACCGAGGTGCAGGGCAAAACTAGTCCAAAAGTGTTCCAAAGAAGCTAGAGGTCAGAGGTAAAAAGATACAGGACTGGACAAACGTCGTTACTAAAGGCAAAGTATGGACTGTGGTTGTGCGAGAGGAGACATGGTTGTCTCGGAACAAGGAGTGGAATATTCCAGTACCAAGATGGAGAGTCTGCACAGTCAGTCCACAATGGGGACAAAGGTCCCAGGTGAGACTCTGGACAGTATGTCCACAATGAGGACAAAGGTCCCAGGTGAGAGTCTGGACAGTAAGTCCACAATGGGGACAAAGGTCCCAGGTGAGAGTCTGGACAGAAAGTCTGCAATGGGGACAAAGGTCCCAGGTCAGTGTTTGGACAGTATGTCCACAACGGAGGCTAAGTCGGAAAGCCTGAATTTGGGACAAAGGTTCCAGGTTCAACACCGAGGATGGACAGTGGTCCGGATTGCATCTAAGCTAGTCACATCTAGGACTATGTATCCATCAACAAAAAAAATGAATCTCTCTACATCGCTTGTTATACTGCACTTAGTAATCTTTAGGAGTACCTATGTTGGGAATCGTCAAAGTTTATCTAAGAATGTGGTATCTACAAAGCACGAAGGCGTATGTTGAACTGTCTATCTTCAACTCAGAGCGTAAAGTGTTGATGGACGGATACAGATTTGAGGGAGTTGACTGTCTCTTCCTGTTTTGCTGGTCAAAGACGGATTGGAGAGAGTGGACTACCTTTTTTGTTTAGTCAATCTAAGGGGAGTAGGTAGTAGTGATGCCTATTAGTTGTTTTGAGTGTTGTGTCTCACCTCACACTTCACTTTTACACTCTTTGCCCCAAAATGCTCGTTTGCCTTCATGAACTAAAATTAGTTCAAGTCGTCCTAGACCTCCTTTCTGTCTTTAATATTATTGTTGGGTATACACCCTTTACAACGCATTTCTTTCAACGCACTACCATTACAACGCGACTTTTACAATGCATACCATTACAACGCATTGCGCTGGGGGGCGCTCTAGGATAGGGAATAAGTATAATTTACTATCCAACACCTTCCCTAGTGTCCACGGGGACTGGAGTTGGAATAGTAAATTATACTTACCACTATCCAGCACCTCTAAGCGCTATGCGTTGTAATGGTATGCGTTGTAATGGTCGCGTTGTAATGGTAGGTAGTTGTAATGGTATGCGTTGTAACGTCATACATCCTTATTGTTGCTGTCTCCCATACTTTAAGCTTGATTTTTATGTTGTTTCATTTCTTCTCTGTAAAGGAGGAAGATGTGTTGTATATTGATTCTTCTTGTAATATGGCTGACAGTAGTCATTAGCCCTTCCTCAGTGTTTTCACCTTCTCAGCTTCCCAGAATACCTGTGAGTGTTCTAATCTGTACCAGAGTGTTCTACCAGTGTCAGTTGATGGTCTGGTCAGCTGGCGAGGTTGTGTACTCAGCTGTGTCCTATAATAAATCTACATGTAATCAACTAGAAGTATCCTGTCATCTATCTTCACCCATTTACAATAGTTTCATTTTGTTTTAATCATAAAAGACCTAATAATTTTACTAAATTGGTCTGAGAGGTGTACTAAGTGGGCTTGATCTAAGGTTTGTGTGGGTACTGTAAACCCCTAACATTTTCTGAAGTTGTCTTCCGTCTGGGTTCTGTGCTACTAAGGGGTGGATGAGGCTGTCTTAGGGGTAGTGTGCATGTTGGTGTGAAAATTTTCTCCACCAAGAAATCCGGTTTCCTAAACCCACTCAAGTACTCAGCTGTACCGAAAAATAAGGTAAAGTATACTAGTAAAGCAGCCCTGGTAATGGACAACATAAGCATGCTGTAGTGGGGACAGGATGGGTTTCCAAAGCAGTTTTCGCCACAACAGCATTTTAGCTAGGTCTTACATTGAAATATGAATGGAGATCCTACTGCCAGTCCCTCGGGTACATGACGAGTGACCACAATGATTTATTTTTATTTTTTGCAGTAGTACAACCCAGAACCTTGGAGCTCTAGCATTCCCCCTCTTTAACTCCTCAGAAGAAACAGCTCACCTTCTGATCCATGTTGCCGTGCAGTCACAGGAGATTTAGTCTTCCAGCTGCCACCGGGGACGTTCCAGGACTTTCGGCTTCAGGGCCCATGTTCAAAACATTCTTAAAAAGCATGTGGTGAAACTCCACCAGCTCACAGCAGGGAAAGAAAACGATCATCTTCAGCTTCTTTTCATACTAGAAGAAAGAGGAAAAGAAAGAATAACACTTTCACAGGTCTTTGTTGGGGGTTCATTTTATGAAATGCTTCCAAGGAGTCCTCCACTTCGCCAGGATCATCTGGAGAGCAGACCTGGATATCAGCCAATGAAGGGACCTCCAAGAGGTATGGACTGCATACAAGCGCTATTAGTACTAATCATTTGCAACAAGGTTCCTCTCCTTTTTATTTGGCCTCACACACTTAACTTTCCAAAAGTCTCAAAAGAAAAGGTCTGTAACATGCTTGTGCTGCTAGACAGCATACTCTCCTTTGGTTCCTGCACAAATGGGGTCTCCAAATCAATTTTTCACAATTTATGTCCCCTAATAGAGGTTCCTCCATTCCTCCATCTCTTTCAGGACATTATTCTAGTCCTCTGCGAGTTATTTTACACTTGAACCACTAGAACAATCTTTATCCAGGTCTCAAAACAAATCACTCAAAAGTCCATGTAGCACAACTCCTGTTTTACTTGAAACAACATGACCACATCACGGTGGCACCTATGTTTCTCCAGTTGTACCCAGTGAAAGAAAGATTTAATTAAAACTGACAGTGTTGTCCACACAGCACTACTAGCTAAACTAATGTGTCATGCTGTTGGCCCTTTACCTTGCAACTAGAAGTCTCAGATTTGCCATGAGAAACTTACTACATATAAGAACAATACAATACCTTCGAGAACTACATGCTACTGGGAGACATCAACTTCCACCTGGAAAAGAAAAACGACAGCAACACCACCACCCTTCTGGACAACCTGGCCAATCTGGGTCTAAAACAACTTGTTGACACCCCAACCAATACAGCCGGACATACGCTCGACCCAATCTTCACCTCCAGTAAGCACATCTCCTTCGACCATACCACAGCTCTCCACTGGACGGACCACAGCTGTGTTCACTTCAACTACAAAACCACCTCGACCCACAACCCCCCGCAACCTATTCCACGAAGAAACTGGAACAAAATCACCACCGACCAACTCCTCACATCACTCAATCAAAACCCTCCCCCCTCTCATCCCCAAACCCCGCTTCGTTTGGGTATCCAAAAGAAGCGGCCACCACATTCAAACAATGGATCACTCACAGCGCTGAAGAATAACAACCCTGAAAAAGCACCAAACCAAACAAGGTAGCAAAAAAGCCCCCTGTTTCAACGAGGACGTTAAGAAATCCAAGAAACTATGCCGTACTCTCGAGAAAATATGGAGAACAAACCCAACCACTAACACCCTGACCACCTTCAAGACAGCCACCCGCAAACACCACCAACTGATCCGATCCACCAAGAAGTCAGCATTCAAGGATCGACTCGACAACAACGCCCAAAACAGCAAGGAACTATTCAACATCGTCAAAGAATTTACCAACCCCACGAAAGCCTCAAACGACATTACTCCATCCCAAGAACTCTGCGACTCCTTATCCTCTTTCTTCTGTAACAAAATCGCCGACATACATAACAGCTTTGAGAACATTTCCAAAGAACATT
Organism: Lissotriton vulgaris; assembly: GCF_964263255.1. Lineage (NCBI taxonomy): Eukaryota > Metazoa > Chordata > Amphibia > Caudata > Salamandridae > Lissotriton > Lissotriton vulgaris. The sequence continues at coordinate 155,735,736 of NC_141695.1, read as the reverse complement.
CCACTCCACCCACCTCCGAACCTAAACCGCCCTCTAACATCCTTAACGCCTGGAACCCAATCACCACTGAAGACACCATACGCCTAATGAACTCCATCCATTCAGGCTCGCCAACCGACCCCTGTCCCCACCACATTTATTTATTTTATTTATTTATTTATAGTGTTTTGTATAGCGCGGACAAGACCCGTGGGTATCAGAGCGCTTAACAAGGAAAGAATAACATATAGACATTATAATAGCAGTAATAACAACAAAGTAGATGTTAGACCTGTCTGCTTCTGGGGATATTCTAACCATTATTATTTATTTTTGTCCCCCTTAGCCTCCCAGAGTTTCTATTTTTATTTTTACATATATGTCCATCAGGATTTTTCAGTGCTGTCAGGGGGCTAGGTGTTCCTTGGCTATGACGCCATTTCTCCCTCATAACCTGTGAGGCCTAGTCAGGCCCCTTGAAAATCTAGGGACATCCAGAAACCTAAAATGGTGTCCACCAACTGCCATAACGGACACTACTGGAGGACAGGCCCATAGGCTAACATAGGGAACTTTCTAGAAACAACCAGAGACTTCTGCAGGTCCCAGGCCACCCTATATAAGGCCAGTGACCAGCAGCCATTTTGTGCTGACCCAAGAGTGGAGGAGTGAGGCAGTGGTGAGAGGAGGTGGACGCACTGAGAGCAGCTAGTTTGTCTTGGAGGCAGACAGTCACTTCAGAGGGACGTTCCCCCTTCAGCCTCTGACCAATCCCTCCCCATACATCAACTGCTAAGAAGAAAAGCAACCTGCGTGTGAAGGAAGACCCTTCTTAATCTGAGCCCCAGTGAACCCTGTCAGGGAGCTCTTAATAGAGGATTTCCCACACTTCCAATTTCACCTACCAGCCTTGGAGAGGTGCTGTGAGCCCCGCGTTGTGGCCGGTGTCCCTTGATGCGCTGTGGAGAAGACGCGTCTCTGTGGAGCCCTAGCAGCCTGGGGGACGAGTGCGCAGCTTGAGAGTATACCTTCCCTGGAGCCAGGTGAGGGAAGTGACTGCATGAGAGGAGCGGCGCTGTTCTGGCCGTCTGCGGGACCCCGGGGGCACCAGCCGCGTCATCGTGGAAACCCCAAGGGTTGGGAAGTAAGAAAGCGCTACCGCGCATGATCCAGGCGCGTCCGCTTCTGAAACCAGGAGGGGCCTAGGATCGGGCAGGCCCAGGAGTATAGCGTCTGCCCTGTGAGCGAGGGCCTCGCGCATGCCCCGAGGATCAGCGCGACTCAAGGAAATAGGCGGGAGCGGAGGCGGAGCTGTCAAGGAGCTCCGCGCATGCCCAGGAGTTCAGCGCGACCATCGGGTTGTGTGAGGAGGCGCCGGAAGGGTTCCCTGAGCGCCGCGACTGCTGAGATAATCCCCCTTGCTCGAGCGCTAACTAGAGGAGCCGGCGCGAGCGAGAGGGGGAAGGCAAAGAGTTGACTGCCGGTAGCGGGTGCCGGGTGCACGTGAACCCACCCTCGAACCTTCCTGCTTCCTCGGACAGAAGGCCGGCTGTGAGAGAGATTCCCCTCAGTCACTGCCAGCCTGGACTGCGGTGGAGCTGCCCGATTGAGCCTGACACGTGGAGGCTTGGGGAGTAGCGCCTCCCTGATGCAGTAAGGAGTGTGTGGGGCAGGTGGGGAGAGGTAGCCGGTAGGGCCTAATCTCCTTCAGTCATAACAAGAGGGAGAGTCCCTAGGAGAACTGTTTGAGAGGGAGAGGAGGGGCGCTAGAGCGTGGTGTAACAGAACCAACACCCTGACTGTCTTTTTCACCTGTATTTGAGGAAGCTATCCCTAAAAAGTGCTGGCTCTGGGAAAAGTAAGCTATTGTGATAGAGCCTGAGAGAAGGAGCACGTGCCAAAGTGGTGTTGAGGGTTCTAGTAAATTAAAAGAGGTATAAGCCCTAATTAAAGTGGCTGAGACAACTGTTGGCATCTGGGAACTGGAACCACTCATTGAATGTGATCCCTGATAATGAGTAGTAGTGTGAGGAGGTAAAGTCTAGAGCCCTTCTCTAGAGTGTAATCTAATTAATACTGAAATCTGAGGAAATGTACCATAGATATTGATTATTGATTCAAAGTTAACCAACCTGAGAGTGTATACTGATTTAATGACATTAGTACTGTATTGTTGAAATTGGCTGTTTAATTGCTTAGCAATTCAAATGAGATAGTTACTGATCTAAAGTGACTTGAAAGGTTCTAAGCTATTTTATATTGTGAGAACAGAGAGTAAATTATTTTTATATAAAGCAGTACGTATTTTCACACATTTTTGGTGTAGTGTTTTCTTTTTGAGTGCTATTGCGTGGAATTACTTTTGGGTGGTCTGCAACCTTTACACTGTGCCTCTGAATGTTAGTCTTGCCCTAGGCCAGGCTACCCTAATTCCAACAGTAGATATGAGGTAGAAGGCAATATAATGTATGGACGTGATTAGATATATAAATTCCTAATGTCTGTGCAATTAGCATTAGATGGCGAGCAAGGCTTGGCTTGTGTCATGGTATCAAACCAAGCTCGGTGAGGTGGGGTTATATGGCATTCCAGTGCATATCAAGGATAATATGGAAAATAAATAAAGTGAGGTAGAGGTTATATAGTTTTGTCTGTGAGATATAGATATAAGTTCACAGCAGTAATGTGTCTTCAACAAAGCAGATTTCATCATCGCACCCCATCTCCGTGATGTCATCAACAGCTCCTACAACTCCGCTACCTTCCCAGAAAGCTGGAAACATGCCGAACTCAACGCCCTCTTGAAGAAACCCACAGTGGACCCCTCTGAACTCAAGAACTACCGCCCCATCTCCCTCCTCCCATTCCCTGCCAAAGTCATTGAGAAAGCCGTCAATAGACAGATCGCCGCCTTCCTTGAATCCAACAACTCCCTCGACCCCTCACAGTCCGGCTTTCGAGCCAAACACAGCACCGAAACCGCCCTTATTGCAGCGACAGACGACATCCGTACACTACTGGACAACGGAGAAACAGTTGCCCTCATCCTACTCGACCTCTCCGTCACCTTCAACACGGTCTGTCATAGCACCCTCATACAACGCCTCAGCAACATCGGCATACAAGGAAAAGCCTTAGACTGGATCATCTCGTTCCTCGCCGGGAGAACCCAGAGAGTCCGACTCCCCCCATTCAAATCAGAGGCCACCGAAGTCATCTGCGGAGTACCACAAGGATCATCACTCAGTCCCACCCTCTTCAACGTTTACATGAGTCCTCTCGCACCCATCGCGTGACAACACAACCTCAACATCATCTCTTACACTGCCGACACCCAGCTGATCCTTTCCCTTACCAAAGACCCTAACACCGCTAAAACCAATCTTCACGAAGGCATGAAAGAAGTAGCCAAATCGATGAAAAACAGCCGCCTAAAACTCAACTCAAAACGGAAGTCCTCATCCTAGGATCATCCCCCTCTGCCTGGGACGACTCATGGTGGCCATTGGCCCTGGGCACGGCACCCATACCCACAGACCACGCACGTAACCTAGGCTTCATCCTAGACTCCTCCCTCTCGATGACCAGACAAGTCAACGCCGTCTCATCCTCTTGCTTTAACGTACTTCGTATGCTCAAAAAAATCTTTCGTTGGATCCCCACCGAAACAAGAAAAACTGTCACCCACGCTCTGGTCACTAGCCGACTGGACTATGGAAACACCCTTTACGCCGGAACCACTTCCAAATTACAGAAAAAACTCCAACGCATCCAAAACGCATCAGCCAGACTCATATTGGACATCCCCCGTCAAGCTCACATTACCGGTCACCTGAAAGACCTCCATTGGCTTCCCGTCAACAAGAGAATAGCGTTCCGTCTCCTCACCCACGCACACAAGGCCCTCTACAAACTAGGACCCGAATGCCTCAACTCACGACTGTCCTTCTACACACTCCGTGTAGCCCACAAGACGTCTTACAAATATGGGCCATATCTTCCAATTCCACTGACTGTGCCACATGGCATGGGTAGGGCCGATCTACTGGTATTCATCTGCAACAGACTGCCGTGTAACTTTCTCACCGATGGATGGCCCACCAGGCTAGCGTGACTGCATTTCTCAGCCTATTTGAAAGCTCACTTGTTTTGAACATTATCCAATTCCTGCACATATAGACTTCTCGTTTATGAAGTCTAAGGGCACATTGGGAATTGTTGTCTCATATTCATTTAATCCAAGGGTTGTCCTTATCCCGATGATGACCACATGATTTACATGATGGGGTCAAAATATCAACTTTTGTACCAAAAATACTGAAACTAGGGGCATTTTTGCTTACCCCAAATATAAATTATTTGGTTTTTTTATATAAAAAAAAATAAGCTTAGACATTATTTTTGCTCTTTAAAACTACACAATCTTTAAGTTCAGCTTTGACTGTGCAATGTGCTTGGATCCCTGCATAGTCTTCATCTAACAATAGTTGTTGTTTATCAAAGGCACCCATGAGTTTGGGCTTTAAGAACACTTCATCAAAAAATATGTAAAATAAAAAAAATAAAAAAAAGATACAAACTTATGTTTTTCCCCAAACAGGTCTTCTTTGAAATAATTGATTTTCTTGTGAGTACTGCACCACATGTTGTACTGTAAACCAATGCACCCTTTTTAGCAATTCACTAACTGGATATTTGTTACAGTCCGACTGAATATATCAAACTGTAGGGAACAATAAAGTCAAATAAACAATTGTTTGTTTTCTATACTTTCTAATTCTTACAACAAACCCGATGTAATGTGAGACGTGGAATGAAAACTTGAGGTCTCTGCCATGGTGCATTGGGCAGGTTCATCGAGCCGGCATAACAACCCAAAAGACCCTCCCCGAAAACCTACAAGCTGTTTGCAATTGCTATGGTCTTCTTCCAAAACTGGAGATTTGGCTTTTCGATCTGTAAAAATCTCTCTCCTGTGAATAAATGGTGTTCTATGGCAGTATTGAGGGCAAAATACCAACCTGCATGTACATTGGGACCAAAACATTGACTCAGAATAGTTTCTAAGTTAATAGAAAAACTATTTAATACCAATTTTGCAGGAGTTGATCTTATGGTCCTGATATCTGTAGATTAATATTTTGGAGACTAATAATGTGACATACAACCCTGGATAAACTAGTAAATTAAACATAATGGCACCACAGAGCAGAAAATAGAGTGCATGACGCCCTCACCTTCAATAATTTCTGTATGGTCTCAAAGCTTTGTGTTAAAAAGACTGTCAGACACTGGTTTGATAGTAGGTCAGGTTTATTAATGAAAACATCACCAACAGCTCTTCAAGGCACATCCAACTGCTCCAGACCCCAAAGCTCCAATGCTCTTGGAATGACAAGCAGTGGAACCAAATGAGGTGGAAAAGAACACGACCATGTCATAACATAAGGAAGAGAAACAAGCATATGTACATTACAACACATCCCCATTACTATAAAAAGAAACAAGGAAAAACAAAAGAGAAAAATGAAACAACTTGTAGTAGCATAAAGAAGACACCTGAAAAGGAAACAACATTACAACACTTTGCAGAGCAAGCTGGGAAGGAAAACAGAAAGAGCCACGTTAGGGCACAACAATGACCATATTGTTAGGTATTACACCGAATTATAAGCGAATATTTTCCCGCAGACTGGTTCTCAGTTTACTGACTTTCGATGGATAAAGCGTAATTTTGACTCACCACCTCCCCTAAGTATTTGAAATAAACACTTTTGGAAAACCTATCTACTACAGGCGTAGAACACATAAAGCTATTTCTACAGGTAAAGATGGTTTGATACGACAACCTGCACAAATAACACAAATATCTACACGGAGAATGGGGCTCTGGTGGGGTGCATATTCCAATGATAGAAGCAGGCTTATAACAAGATGGTGAGGGTTTCTTCAATTAAGACATTATTTTTAGACTTCAAGATACCATTCAACGCTCACCACAGCCCAGGAAACATTATTAATTCTACAGCACATGGTAAGAGAGGCCATGTCACATCTACTATTAAGGAGGCACTTACCTCTCTGGTGGGCACCAGCATCAGTGCGCAAGGGCCATCGCTGCACTGTAAAAACATGGAGAAATACATGATTAAATAGGTTCAAGGACGGTAGATGTAAAAACCATTTGCATCACCTGAGATCCTTAACCACCTATAACCAGAGTCCCCAAACACAGGCTTAATTTAGAAAATTAGAAAACAAATATAGATTAGGCAGTAACAATTACTGACAGGGCAAAGTAAAACGCAAATGGCTGTAGTAAGGCACATTAGATGGAATGGAATGGAATGGAATGGAGTAGGCTTTTGTAGAGCGCAATAGCTACCCGCAGGCGTCCTAGCGCTAAGTAACCGAATACAGGTGGGTGGGGCAGGTCGAGATTATCTGCTGAAGAAAAAGGTCTTTAATTTTCTTCGGAAGGGCAGGATGTTTGGTTCTGAACGGATCGAAAGTGGAAGGGAGTTCCACAGCCTTGCCGCGTTAGTAGAGAACATTCTGCCTCCACTTCTTTCTTTTTTGTATCTGGGCATAATGACTTGGAAGGCAAGGGTCGACCTTAGCTGCCTATTGGGATGGTAGGGGGTGATCAGTGTGTGGTTGAGGATTGCTCCTTTCCTCCAGTAGGCACGGTGAGCGATGCACAGGCTTTTAAAGTTGACTCTATCTTTTACTGGCAGCCAGTGAAGTGTTCTTAATTCATTTTTCACTGATTGCCGGCGGGGAATGCGCAGGAGAGTGCGGGCAGCACAGTTTTGGATAAACTGCAGTTTTTTCAAGGTGGATTCGGGAGAACCTAGGTATAGGGCATTACCAAAATCCAGTCGGGACAGGATAAGACCCTGGACCATGATCTGTCTGGCCTTGAAAGGGAGAATTGGTAAGATCTTTCGAATGAGCCTCATAATGCTCATGCAGGTGGCTGCTAGTTTGGTTGCCTGGTGGCCGAAAGTTAATGCACTATCCAGCCAGATGCCCAGGCTCTTGATGGTATCCCTGGCTGGGGGGGCTGGGCCTAGTGCTGGTGGCCACAGAGAGTCAATAGATTTTTGGGGGGAGTTGCCTAGCACCATTAGCTCAGTTTTGTCGCCGTTGAGCTTTAGGTAAGACTGACTCATCCAAGTGCATACTGCCTCCATGCAGCCTCTGAGATCATTGGAGTGAGAGGAAGGATGGGTCAGGGTCACCACCAATTGCGTGTCGTCGGCGTAGGACACGACTTGCACGCCGAAGGGGCGTATGATTTCTGCAAGGGGGAGCATGTAAATGTTAAACAGTGTGGGGCTCAGGGATGAGCCCTTAGGAACCCCACAACTGAGAGGTTTACTGGATGAGACGTTATTGCCCTCACAGACTCTAAAGGAGCGGTCAGAAAGGAAGGAATGGAGCCAGGCTGCAGCAGTGGAGGTTATCCCTAGCTCTGACATTCTGTGACATAGGATGTCATGATTTACAGTGTCGAAGGCGGCACTGAGGTCCAATAAAATAATGGCCGCAGTGCCACCCTCGTCCACAATCTTTCTAGCTCCTTCTGTTACTGCTAATAATGCAGTTTCAGTTCCGTGCATAGGCCAGAACCCTGTCTGCGAGGTATCCAGGGAGCAATTTGCTTCCAGGAATTCAATGAGACATTGGTTTACATGTTTTTCTGCGAGCTTAGTTATCCACGGTAGCAGAGAGATTGGACAGTAGTTTCCCGGGTTCATCTGATCTAGGTTTGGTTTCTTCAGGAGGGCCTTAACTGTAGCTTGTTTCCACTTAGGGGGAACAAGCCGTGACGCGAGGGAGTTGTTGATCACATTCTGGATGGTTGGAAGAATGGTAGGCGTAATTGTTTTTAAAAAACGTGCTGGAGCTGGGTCACTGGGGGATCCAGATTTTACCTGAAGTATAATAGTTTCCAGGCTGATAGGCTCCAGAGGTGGGAAGGCTTCCAGGAGGATAGAAGGGGTAGGTTCAGCGCACTGCTGTTCTGGGCAGGGGTGAGGGGATGGGGTGAAAGAAGAATAGATTGTGGCTATTTTATTGTGAAAATAGTCAGCCTGTTCATTGCAGCGAGTTTGAGCGGTCTGAGGATCTGGTGGTTTGTCAGGGAGTTTGAGCAAATTTTTAGCGATCTTGTAGATCTCCTTGGGTTTGGATGCTGCTTCATTAATTTTATTTTCGAAGTAAGTGGATTGAGCTTTTTGTATATTGGTTTTGTAGGATTTTATAGACGCCCGATATTCAGTTTTGCTGGTATGGGAATAGTCAAGGCGCCATTTCCGTTCCAGTCTCTTGCATTGTCTCTTGAGAAGGCGTAGGTCCTCTGAGTACCAAGGGGAATTTTTGGGTTTCTGTTTAGATTGAATATCCTTGAATGGGATAATGAGGTCAAGAGAGGTGGTGATCCAGTTGTTGAAGGCGTCACATTTAAGTCACCTAATATGGTGTAGTTAGGTGAGGAGCAAATAGCATTGGCTACCTCTGGGGCAAGATGGTTTAAAAAATTAGTCGTAGTGCCAGGTGGACGGTAAATGAGAGTTCCCGAGAACGTGCAGGTGGGGGAGAAGTCCAGTGAAAAGGTGAGGTGTTCGCAGCTGGGTAGGTTGGTTTGGGAGGAGCGGCAGGTGTAGCGATTTTTGTATATGATAGCTATGCCGCCTCCTTTTCCTAAGTCGCGATCAGCTCGGAGTATATGGTATTCAGCGGGGAGAGCTTGAATGACTTCAGGGTCGGAGTCGGTTTTAAGCCAGGTTTCTGTGAGGAATATGGCATCAGGATCTTTGTCCGAGATCAGCAGGGATATTTCAGTGGCATGTTTGGGGAGAGATCTGCAGTTAAGCAGAAATATGCTAAAAGAAGGGGGATGTATGGAAGGGTGGCTTAGGAACCTACAGTGTGGACAATTAAAGTGTTGGCGGATGGGGTCCCATGATGAGAGACAGAGATCGTTAGTGTGGCCCTAGGTTGATGTAAAGCTTTGGAGGAATAACATAAGAACGAATTTTGACCAGCGGCCAGATGTTGCAACAAGAGGGCAAGGCGGAATCCAAGACGGGAGGCCAAGGTGGAAGTCACAACAAGAGGACGAGGCGGACGTCACAATGAGAGGGTGCAGCAGATGTTGCAATACCAGTAAGCAGTGTATGCTGCGGCAGGAGGGCACATCAAACACCATAACAGGCACAGCACAGATGTCGAGAAATCGAGGGTGTTGCAATTGTCAAGATAAAAATGTAGTGATGTCCGGAGAAGGGTATTCCAGATACCAGTAAATAAGTGCATCCAACATGTTGACACCGAAAAGTTCTGCGGATGTCTGCCCACAGAAGCAAAATGTCCGATTTGGTCAGGCTGAGAACAACATAACACATGGAAGAGAAGGGCACCCTGAAGTTAGGTCAGGCTGAGAACAACATAAACAAGTGTGTGTGCGCGCGCGCGCCAACACGCTGCGGGAGGAGAGGGAGGAGAAAGGAGGGGGCCTGCGCAGGAGCGGTATTACCCTACAACAAACTCACTGTAGTGTTGTGCTGGCGGGGTATAAAGTATATGCGGCACACAGAAATTGCTTTTGATAACTTTATTAATCTCCTGGAGAGTGCCGGTGTACAACACATAGCAACTTTCTGTCTCTGAACTCCTTCCCTGGCGCTCCCGCCATCTCCTGCACCATCATGTCAACATCGCACTAGGTTAAAAGTGGCTTTGAATAGCTGAGATTTAAATCTTGCCATGCCCGCTGAATCTCCTATTATCAGAAAGGTCTGTTCAGGACTGATTGCTGGCCCTTTAAAACTGTTTAACAAGGGTGCACGCGCCTAGTGCTGTGGGAGGAGAGGGAGGAGGAAGGAGGGGGACCTGCGGCGGGAGCGGGCCTGCTCGCTCCCGCAAGGAAATCTCCGAACATGCATGTGTTGCCATTGAAGGCAATGGAACGCGTGCATGTTTTGGGGAAAAAACCGTACTGATTGCTACAGGTCTATATCCTATGCAGAGCATGCGCGCCGATGTGTAGGCGAGACCTAAAAATGGTTGATGGCCTCTTTTATATTTTTGTGGTCTGGAATGTTATTTGAAAGTAAAATACGTTTTACGTATAATATTTCTTTGTGATTTTAATGGTGTGTGACAATATAAATAATTATTTTGTTGTGTTAGTTTTCGTACCTTTTTAGGTCTTGTGTTTGGCAGTGCATGCGCTGCATGCGCTGTCTCAGCAAGACCTAAAGTAATCATTATGTTGACTTAAACGTCATGTAATTTGTTTATTTGCTTGCTATCGGCTTTCTTGTAGTGTTGTGGTTGTCATCTCCCTTTCTGTTGGCTGTTGGTCATTTGCTAACTTCCGTGTAGTCCCGTTTCAGCGCCGCCTAACTATAGTGTTAGTCCGCTCTGTTTGCACTTCTTGCCATCTGTTTTTCACGCTGTAGCCTGCGTCTGTAATTGGACTCTACTCTAGTTAGGAGCGAGCCCGCCTCCTGTTGCCCAATGGCTGCGCTAAGGTGTTATCACTTTTTCCTTTTCTGCAGGAACACTAATGCACAAAGGCAGGCAGGCTTGCTCGTAGCGCTTGCCAATTCTGCCTCACGCCATCCCGTGCACAAGCTGCTGCTGCCCGCCTCCTGTTGCCCGGTGGCTGCGCTCATGTTTTCACTCTTTCCATTTCTGCAGGAACACTCATGCACAAAGGCAGGCAGGCTCGTTCTTAACGCTTGCCAATTCTCCCTCACACCATCCCATTCAGAAGCTGCTGCTTCCCGCCTCCTGTTGCCCGGTGGCGGCGCTCGTGCTTTCACTCATTCCGATCTGCAGGCACACTAATGTACAAAGACAGGCAGGCTCACTCGTAACGCTTGCCAATTCCGCCTCACGCCATCCAAGCTTCCCCCTGCCCTGCTAAACCCATTCATTACAACCAATCACTGTTCTTTTTCAGCGCCATTTGGGTGCACTTCTAAATAGGAGTGGGAAAAACATTCACATTTCAGGCCATTTGCTGTTACCAATTAATTTGGCAGCATTTCCTTGCAGTTTATCCAACCTACACATAGCTCGTCTGGAAGGGCTCTTTCTCCACCTGGGAGAGAAGGCAGAATTAATCACTTACAAGGAAGATGACAGACAGTGCTGCCCGAAGACATGCTCTTGTTTACAGACTGCAGCGACAACAGAAACGAAAATTAACATGCAATCACTAGCTTCCTCTAAGTGACCATGCATTGGAATTCACATGTGAAAAATGTCACATAGTTATCCTACTGAATGGTCGGCTGAGAGGAAGCCAGTGGCAGCATGTTAATTTTTGTTTCTGTTTTTGCAGCATTATGTAGCTAGTCAATATGTTACAATACCAATTAAGTTAATTGATATTGTAACATATTTACTAGTTCGCAACGTGTCGGGTTTGGTGGTGAGCAGGGTGTGATGAGCCAAGGCCCACCTCAAGCACTTTAGTTCGTTCACTGAAAACAGCCGGGCATGCTTGGTTACCTCAATTTTAGCTTATGCAACGCTGTTTTGGTGTAGCATATATTTGACGATGACGAAGTGAGGACGATGCACTGCGCGACCCATATTGTAGATCGATTGAGACTACGATCCGAAAAGAAAGCTCACAGACGGAGATCGGATTAGTTACATATAAACTACCTCATAGGCTGGTACGAGCAAGAATAGCCATATGAGGTCGATTTTGAGGAGGATGTGTCCAACTTGAGGTGCTGTGACAAGCGGTCTAGCCCTGAAGAATTTGCCGCAAAATTACAGGCATTGAAACATGTTGGCATGTGACTTGGGTGTGCATAAATAGCTACCTATACACATTTTTATTTTGACAGTTCACCCCTACTAAATAATAAAATATTGTTTGAAAGGTGTGCCTGTCAATTTTAACTATATTTGTTTTCACTTTCAGAGAGTGTATTTTATTATCACTCTTTGGGCACCTACACTATTTATCTTTGTTTGTTGGACACGCTTTTCTGTTTTAGACAAAGTGACTACCAATGATGAGAACAGTAGGTTGACCTGGTGAGTACCTGCATCGTCCTCACTTTGCCTTTTCTCAGATTTTTCACTGTTACACGAAATTTGTGTTGTCAATCATCTATGTTAGATGTATTTCCGCTTGATTGTAATTTATCGGTTATCAAGCGTTATCCCCTCTCGAGAGACTGTCGGTGGAAAGGAGGCAATTTTTATAAAATTTGTTCAGGCAAGTTATGTATAGCAACTAACCATGAGTAAAAAACAGGTTATTTTTGCTAAAACATTCTAAATAAAGTTGTGTGATATATCCACCCTGTGTGGTAAGACAACAATCAGTGCTCTAGACACAGTATATATATACCTCTTGCCTTGTGGGCGGGTTTTGTGCAGTAGTGTACCTGCAGACAGGAAACAGTGAAAACACGAGCGCAGCCATCGGGCAACAGGAGGAGGGCACAAGTCTGCGCACTGCACCATTTAAGAGCACCAAGAAAGAGGCAATGCCTTCTATTTATGTTTGAAAAACCAAAACATAAATAAAAGACATTGGGCCCGATTCACAGAATGAACTTAAGACTCAATCCTAAACTTACTACTGTTTTGGTATTCACAGATTGCACTTACTACTTTTGGTATTCACAGAATTAACTTACTACTTTTGGCATTCACAGAATGCACTTACTACATTTGGTATTCACAGAATGAACTTACTCATTTCGGTATTCACAGAAGTTAGGACTCCTAACTTTAGGACTCCTAAATGCCTTCTGTGAATACCGAAAGTCCTCAAATTACGATTTTTCTCAATTTAGTAGTAGTAAAGTTAGGACTACTAACTTTAGGACTCCTAAATGCCTTCTGTGAATACCGAAAGTCTTAAAATTAGGATTTTTCTCAATTTAGTAGTAGTAAAGTTAGGACTCCTAACTTTAGGACTCCTAAATGCCTTCTGTGAATACCGAAAGTCCTAAGATTACGACTTTTCTCAATTTAGTAGTAGTAAAGTTAGGACTACTAACTTTAGGACTCCTAAATGCCTTCTGTGAATACCGAAAGTCTTAAAATTAGGATTTTTCTAAATTTAGTAGTAGTAAAGTTAGGACTCCTAACTTTACTAACACTAAATTGAGAAAAATCCTAATTTTAAGTCTTTTGGTATTCACAGAAGGCATTTAGGAGTCCTAAAGTTAGTAGTCCTAACTTCTGTGAATACCGAAATGAGTAAATTCAGTCTGTGAATACCAAAAGTAGTAAGTGCATTCTGTGAATGCCAAAAGTAGTAAGTTCATTCTGTGAATACCAAAAGTAGTAAGTGCAATCTGTGAATACCAAAACAGTAGTAAGTTTAGAATTGAGTCTTAAGTTCCTTCTGTGAATCGGGCCCCTTGTCATTTACAATGCCAATAGGTCAAACACGCATAAATGCGAGACCTCTTGCATTGCAAATGCTTGTTAATTTAGTTTGTTTTAACATTTTTCATCTATTTCTGAGTCACAGTCATTTCATTGAAGTAGTAGTAGGACTACATTACTACATTTAAAAATGAACTTTTTTTCATTGTTGTTGGTATTAGTTGTGTTTAATACTGTTTTTTGTTATGTGTAAATTTACGATTTATTACTACTAGTTTTATTTATTGTATGAAATATAATTTTCATGTATGTGCTATTTTTGTCTTTAATAATAATTATTTTCAAATTGTTAGTTAAATGCATGTTATTTTAAAAAGTCGTAAATAAATTACTTTATATTAATTTAAGTGTTATGTTGGATTTATATGTATATTATTCTATTTAGAAATGTTTATTTTAATTCTAAAGTAAAAAAGTATGTATGGAAAAGTACTCGAGTATTCATTTTGTTACCCTGGTATTTTTGGGGGGGCTTTGCGTGTTTTTATAGTATAATATGTTATAAATATTTATGTGTTTTATTATTTATTTTAATAAATTAATACAAGTGTAATTATTTAAAATATTAATATTAGTCCGAGTATTAATTATAATACTCGGGTATTCATTTGTAATGCTCTGGTATTAATTTACTTTATTGTTTGATAATCTTACTATTTACGTTTTAATACGCTTCCCCACCCAAAACCCCCGTTTTCCCTTCATCCCGCTGCAGGAGTTTATTATACAAAAAAATGTATAGATTGCGTTATAAATGTTTGCGTTATTGTAGTCTGAGTTCAATCAATCAATGCATTTATAGAGCACGCTACTCACCTGTGAGGGTCTCAAGGCACTGGGGGGGAGGGGAGCTGCTACTGCTCGACAGGCCAGGTTTTGAGTAGCCTCCTGAATGTCAGAAGGTCTTCGGTCTGCCATAGAAGGATGGGGAGGGCGTTCCAGGACTTGGCGGCGAGGTAGGAGAATGATCTGCTGCTGGTGGTCATTCTTCAGATGTGGGGGGCGGTGGCGAGGGCGGGGTTGGTGGAGCGGAGCTGGTGGTTCGCGGTGTAGAAGGTGACTCGTCGAGGATCAGGCGTGCTGAGGTGTTCTGTATGCATTGAAGTCGTTTCAGTAGTTTGGCCGGGGCTCCAGCGTAGAGGGCGTTTCCGTAGTCCAACCTGCTGCTGACAAGGTTATGAGTGACTGTCTTTCTTGTGTCTGTGGGGATCCACTTGTAGATCTTTCGGAGCATGCGGAGGGTGTTGAAGCAGGAGGTTGACATGGCGTTCACTTGCTTGGTCATGGAGAGAGTTGAGTCGAGGATGAATCCCAGGTTGCATGCATGGTCGGTGGGTGTGGGGGCTGCCCCCAGGGCTGTGGGCCACCAGGAGTCGTCCCAGGCTGAGGGGGTGGAGCCGAGGATGAGTACCTCCGTCTTGTCCGAGTTCAGTTTCAGACGGCTGTCCTTCAACCAATCTGTGACGGCTGTCATTCCTTCATGGAGGTTGGTTTTGGTGGTGCCAGGGTCTTTGGTGAGAGAGAGGATCAGCTGTGTGTCATCGGCATAGGAGATGATGTTGAGGTTGTGCAGTCTGGAGACGCGGGCGAACGGGCCATGTAGATGGCTGAGGGATGATCCTTGGGGTACGCCGCAGATGATCTTGGAGGCTTCGGATCAGAAGGGGGGAGTCGGATGCTCTGTGTTCTGCCTGCGATAGAGGAGGAGGTCCAATCCAGTCCAGTGCTCTCCGCAAAGGACTGCACCGTGGAGGCGAGTGCGTAGGGTGTGGTGGCAGACTGTGCAGATGGCGCGCCTAAGGCAAGCCCATCTGCGCCTCGAACTTCGCCCTGCACCAGAACCCCTGGCCCCCCGCAAACACCTCGACGCCCGACTGCGCTACGACGCCAGCACCCTCCATGCACTCAACACCAGACGAGCCCACACCTGCTTCCAAGCCGCCCCCAAGTGCATCCAAGGACCCTTCTCCTGCCGGAACTGCAGCTACACCAGCACCAGAGCCACCAAGCCACCAACCAGGACCAAACTCAACCACCTCCGCTGCATACTGCGGAACACCCACTCTGCACGTAAATAAGCCGTTGAACTCCAGGACCTACTCGACACGTCCTCCCCAGTCCTTACTACTTGCTGCAGTCCTGCCTCCACCCAGCCAATCACATCGCCAGAATTCAAAGTTTACATTAGCACCTCCTACATACCGCCATGCCTGTTTTTTTCCTGCTCCGACAGTGGTCGGAACACTGGTGCTCCTGGTTCCTGTCTTTGCTTCCTGTTTCTTTTGGTTTTGGCGGTGCCATGAGTGTTTTCTTTCTCATATTTAATGTGCTTCTTTATTTTAATGTAATTTTGCACGGAGCGGACGCTCAAGTCGGCTACACCCCTGTTCTGGGCTCAGAGCGCTCCTCGTTTATATGCTGGGCTGGGGTGAGGAGCTCTTCTGGTGTCCAGGCCCCAGGTAATTCCGGGGATGGTGCTTTAGTGCAGCGTCCGGCCCCCCGTATGGCTGTGGGTGGAGACTACAGGGCTGCCCTTTTATTATGTCATTCACCAGTCTCACGTTACGAGACTTGGTGTTTGGGGGCAGTATTTATTGGAGGTTGTTGGGCATTTCTTTTGTTGTGTGGTGAGTTCCGGTTTGCTCACCATGAGTGAGGGGGCTTCTTCACCGGTGCCTGGTAAGGCTGTTTCCAAGCAGCATAATGTCCTGGATATGCAGAAGGATGATATTTTGCAGATTTCAGGGGCTGATTTACAAGAGTTGATAAATTCAGCTGTCCAGTCTGCGCTGATGGAGCCTGCGGTGAAGAGGGCAAAGGAGGATGAGGAGGAAATGGACATTTCCCATAAGGGGAAGAATGTCCAGGGCAAGGTTTTCTCTGACATGCAGGTACATATTCGGGAGGTGCTTGGTTTTGACCCTAAAACCCTGGCCGATGAGGGGATTTATACACAGTACAGTTCCTCTGTGGTGGATGACCTTCCCTCCATGATGTCCTGAAAGATAACCTGACTAAAGAGTGGCTTGAAGTGGATAAGCAGAGTAATCCACACTTTCTGAGGAAGCGGTATTGCCTGGCGTACTTTGACTCCCAGTTTCCTGTGATTCCGAAGGTTAATTTTCTTTTGTCATCTATGGCTTCCACGTCCTCTTCCTCTTTGTCTTCGGAGGAGGCTTTCCTGATGGATCCGGTGGAGTGTAAGGTGGAGTCTGCTCTCAAAAGTTCTTACACCGCTTCTCACTTTGGGGTGCATGCTAGCGCTTATGCAGCCTATGCCTCGCAGGTTCTGCTGAAGGATTTTGAGAAGCTGTTTGACTGTCTTCAGGATCAGGGGATCCTACACCTGTGTTGGCTCATATGGAGGTCTTGGCGCAGTTCCTCTCGGATGTCACTTTCGATCCTTTGAGGGTTTTCTCTTCGGTTGCTGGGGCAGCTGTGGCTGGTAGGAGGTTAGCCTGCACCTAAGAAAAAGTCCTTTTTCCAGAAGCAGGGGTTTCTGGGGGTTTTGTATTCCCAGCCCTTTAGTGGTCAGGCCCGTGGTTGGGGGACCGCGTTCCATTATAAGTCCTGGCCTCAGCAGCAGCAGTAGCAGCAGAATCCCTCTGGTGCAGGACATCGGTGACTATGCCATTGTAGGGGTTTGCCTCCGTTTGTTTCTGGACAGTTGGTCAGCTCTGGTTTCCGCCTAGTGGGTGCTGGCTGTCATCGGGATGGGTTACCAGATTCCCTTCCGGGGCCGTTCACCTCTGGATTGTTTTCTGGTTACCCCGTTGTCAAGAGATCCCTTGTGGCGGTATGCATGCTGTCCAGCGTTGCCATGTTATTGCAGAAAGGGGCAGTTGAGCTGGTTCCAGTGAGGAAGTGTACCTGGGGTTCTATTACCATCTGTTTCTGGTGCCAACGCCGGATGGTTCCTTCCACCCAATACTGAATATCCGTACCCTGAACAAGCTGTTGGATCATTTTTGGAATGCTACCTTTCAGTCCGTCTATCCCCTTATCCAGGAGGGCAATTTTTTCGCTTCTCTGGACTTTGAAGACGCCTATTTTCACGTTCCAGTCCATCCTGCCAGTCAGCGGTTCCTGAGGTTTGCGGTCCAAGTAATGCATTTCCAGTTTCAGGTTCTGCCGTTCGGCCTCTCCACTTCTCCCAGGACTTTTACCAAAGTATTTGCTCCTGCTGTGGGGGTTTTGCAGCATCAGGGTTTCTCTGTGTTTCCTTATATTGATGATTGTTTGATCTCTGCTTCCTCCTTTCATAAGGCTCTTCTGGCAGTAGAGGCTATACTGTCTCTGTTCCAGGATCTGGGTTTCAAGGTGAATCTGGCGAAGTCTCATCTGGATCCTGTTCAGAGACTTCAGTTCATCGGGGTCGGTTCAACACCTCTCTGGTGTTTCTCCCTCCTGTTCGGATCCTTTCCCTGCAGTCTCTGTTGCAGGATTTGTTGAGTCGTCCCTCTTCTGTGGCTCTTGTTTGGTTGCGGGTCCAGGAATTGATGGTTGCGACCACTGCTGTGCTTCCTTGGACTCACCTCCATATCAAGCAATTAGTGACTCCTCTGTTGGCTCGGTGAAACCCCTCCTGGGTGGATTGCAAGACTCAGGTTCCTCTCTTGCGTGCTCTGATTCATGACTTGGACTGGTGGCTTTACACTCCCAATCTGGAGAAGGGAAATCAGTTTTGTCTTCTGCCTCCTCTTTAGTTGACGATGGATGCCAGTCTTTGGGGGTGGGGGGCCACGTTAGTGTCCTGGGAAGCCAACGGTCGGTACTCTCGGTGGGACTGCAGCTGGTCCTCGAACTGGTGGGAGTTGGCAGCCGTCTGGGAGGCAGTGAGTTCTTTCAGGTTCATCTCCATAGGACAAATCTGTTGGTTTGTACCGACAATGGGGTGGCTTGTTGTTACTTGATTCGGTTTTCCGTCTTCCTTCAAGTCCGGCTCAGCTTCAGTTTCCTCTCCTGTTTCTGTCTTCGTTGTTTGCAGCTTACAGCTTGGCTCTTGAGTGGTTGATGTTGGAGTCTTTGGGCTGTTCCTTTGTGGTGGCTCGTGACATCCAGTTGTCGCTTCGGGCTTCGACCCTTAAGTGCTATTGTCGTCATTGGGGTTCTTTTGTCTCTTGGTGTTCTTCCTATGGGGTGGATGCTGTGCTGGTGGATCCTGTGCTGGGGGATCCTGCTTCTGTGTTGGATTTTCTCTGAGATGTTTTTTGAAGGGCCATTCCCCTTCCACTTTGTCTGCTCAGTGGGCAGCGGTTCATGCTTGTTGGGGTCCTGAGACCTCTTTGGAGGTTCTTGCCCCTTTGGTGAGTCTGCTTCTTCCGAGCTTTCGGCTTCGTCTGCCGGTCTCACATGTTGTCATTCCTTCTTGGGATTTGCCTACTGTTTTGCAGGGTCTGCAGTTGCCCCTTTTTGAGCCCTTGTTGGATGCAGAATTGTTGTGCTTGTCCGCTAAGGTGGATTTTTTGCTGGCCATCACCTTCGCTCATAGGTAGGGGGAGTTGGGTGCCTTGCTCATCTCTTTTCCCTATTTGCAGTTCTTGCAGGATCAGGTTGTTTTGCGTCTTGATCCACCTTTTCTTCCTAAGGTTTCTTCCTGTATCCATTTGCAGCAGGAGGTGATTCTTTCTGATTTGCCTGCCGAGGGTGTTTCCCTGGTTCCCTCTTCTTTGGATGTTCGCAGGGCTCTCCAGATTTACCTCCAACGTTCCCTGGAGTTTTGAGTTTCTCCTGCCCCATTAGTCTCCTGTGGTGGTGTAGCTAAGGGGAAGTAGGTTTCCACTTCCACGATCAGTCTGTGGTTGCGTTTGGCGGTCTGCCAATCCTATAAGTCTTTGAATCTGCCTCATCCATCTCATGTGCAGGGTCGTTCAACGTATTCTATATATGCTTCCTGGGCTGAGGGGGCGGGGTCTCTATCCAGGAGATTTGTAGGGTGGCCACCTGCCAGTCCCATCACCCTTTTGTGCTACATTATTGGCTTGATATTTTACATGCCTCTACTGACAGTTTTTCTGTTGGTGTCTTGGATGCTGCTGTTCGTTGATCATTTATTGATTGCGATTTTGTACTTTTGCATGGATCCCTGGTGCCCTGCATTTTTTCTTCTTGGTTCTCTGCTTGTGAGTTCCTCACATAGTAAGGACTGGGACGGGGAGGACCCATGAGGGTGTAATGTCTTGTTACTTAACGGTAAGAACAATAGTTACTTACCTGTAATCTGTGGTTTTCCAGTATTGGTGTCTTTCATAGATTCACATGCCTGAATCATTCCCCGTTGTCGGAGTGGGAGTCTCACTGTATATAAAAAGCAATAATACCCTTAGGAAAACTTGATCATAACCAACCAGGAATTAAAGTAGCCCAAGCAACAAGAGTAAAAACTTACACACTCATGACTACCTAGTCATTTTGTATAGACAAAACTGCAGCCAAGCAGGCAACAGCACCCACCAGAATGTTCTCCCAAGAGGCTCAGGCTCTCAGATTTTCTCGCACCGGAGTGAAGCTAAAAATATCCTAGCCTACAAGCCTCTTAGGGGAGGTGGGCAGGTTGCATGTGAATCTATGAAAGACACCAATATTGGAGAACCACAGATTACAGGTAAGTATTGTTCTTCTCCAGTATTGGGTGTCTTTCATAGATTCACATGCCTGAATCAGAGTGGATAATCGTACGGAAATAATGCTTGGAGGACGCGATTTGTAACATACGTTTGTACATATCAAATATATACAATCACATAATAAATGCCTACATTTCGAAATGCATGCAAAAACTTGCAATTACATGAGAATGTACTTATTAATAGGCATGAAATAAGCGTCTGGAAAGCAGCATAGAGGAGGAGGGAAACAGAGGCTCACCTTATCTAAAAAGATTGCGTAGAACTGCTTGACCCACTGAAGTATCCGTCTCACTGGCTGCATCCAAGCAATAATGCTTGGTGAAAGTATGTTTGCTGGACCAGGTCGTTGCTCTGCAGATTTGCTGAAGAGGCACTCTAGCGAAAAGAGCAGTCGAGGAAGACACAGCTCTTGTAGAGTGAGCTCTTGGAGTTGTCTGTAAAGGTATTCCCGCTTGTATATGGCAAAAATCAATAGCTGCTGAAATCCATCTAGCTATGGTTTGGTTAGACACTGCTTGCCCTTCCCGCATCTTTCCATGGGCAACAAACAGTTGATCGGATTTGCGGATTGCAAATAGAATTTTAAACAACTTCTGATGTCCAGGGTATGCAATGCCCTCTCCGCAGGGGATTGCGGATTAGGAAAAAACGTCTTTAATATGAATGGCTCGTTCAGGTGAAAATCCGAAGGCACCTTAGGCGTAAACCTTGGGTTTGTACGTAGCACTACTGAATTGGACGTGAATTGTAAGAAAGGCGAATTGACTGTGAAAGCTTGGACATCACTGACTCTCCTAGATGAAGTTAATGCGAGCAACAGAGACACCTTCAATGTTAGGAATTTTAAACCCACCATGTGAATTGGTCAAATGTGTGGTGCATGAGCTGCGCTAACACTATAATAAGATGCCATGATGGAGGTGGACTACGTACAGGAGGAAACATTCTGAAAAGTCATTTAAAGAACTGTTGTATTATCCCTGAAGAATAAAGAGAGGTGGACCCATCCTGACGGTACCTTGAAATGGCTGCCAAAAAGACTTTCAACATTGCATGAGATAAGCCCGATCTTGCTAGGTGTAGGAAAAAAGGCAATATCTGATCCGGTGAATCCCAGCCGATTGACACCAAATACAGAATCTTTTCCATTTAAGTATGTATGTCTTTATCGTAGCAGGTGCTCGTGCATTAGCCAGTACCTCCTTACAATCCGCAGAGATAATCAGATGACCGAATTCAAGGTATTCAGGCGCCAAGCTGCTAATTTTAGAGAGGCTGGATCCGGATGTCAAATTTGACCATTCTGAATAGAGAGGAGATACGGTATTGGTCGAAACTGTATTGGATCGCACTCTGAGTGGAGAAGGAGTTTGGTGAACCAGTATTGGCGAGGCCACCAGGGGGCGATGAGAATCAGGCGACACGGCTCTTTCTTCATCTTCCGGAGAACTCTGGGAACCAACCGTATCGGAGAAAAAGCGTAAGCATATATTTGAGACCAGTTGATCAAAAACGCATTCCCCTGAGAGTCCCTGTGAGGATGCCAGCTTGCAAAGAACAGGCATTTACTGTTCTTCTTGGTCTTGAGTTTCTGTAGCCACAGAAGCAGCACTCTCTGTCCCTGATGGTCTTTTGAGGGAAGGTCCAACAAATCTTGCAGTCCTTCACCTGATGGTCTGGATACAGGCAGTAAATGCACTTCTTGTGGGGATCTTCTGAGAAAAGACTCACAAGGCCCAATTCCTTTGAAGAAGACATCCTAAAATCAAGAAATGTAGAAGAAATTGAGAAAAACTTAGCAGAGCTCAGGGAGACTCCCTTCACACGACGTGCGGTCGAAAATCTGAGAGCCTGAGCCTCTGGGAAGAACATTCTGGTGGGTGCTTTCGCCTAATTGGCTGTAGTTTGGTCTATACAAAATGACTAGGATAGTCATGAGTGTGGAAGTTTTTACTCTTGTAGCTTGGGCTACTTTACTTCCTGGTTGGTTATCACCAAGTTTTCCTAAGGATATTATTGCTTTTTATGTGCAGTGAGACTCCCACTCCGACGAAGGGGCATGATTCAGGCATGTGAATCTATGAAAGACACCCCAATACTGGAGAATCTTCATTACCCCGATTAGGGTCCTCCCCGTCCAAGTCCTCTTCCCTCCCACCCTCCCTCCCACTCTGTTTGTGTCGGAGTCTTGTTGATAACAGGCATGGCGGTAGGTGGGAAGGGCTTATGTAAACTTTGAATTCTGGTGCTGTGATTAGCTGGTGGAAGGCAGGACTGCCTCATGTAGTAAGGACAAGGACGGGGAGGACCCTAATCGGGGTAGTGAAGATTACCAGTAAGTAACAAGACATTACCTTTGAGATGCGAGGCCTGGCAGGTTGAAAATTGGTATATGTTGGCAGGAAGATTAAGCTGAGCCTACCCAGTACCAATGAGCCTAAAATGCCTCTTACTTGTCGCTGGCCTTTTCTTGAGATAAACATCTTCGGTAGCATTCTATTTTCTTTCACTTTGTCCCCAAAAAGTAACACAATCATACCCTCCTCTCATGATCTTATTGTGTTTATTCGGCATGTTTTTGCTATTTCCGTAGGCAACGTGCATGCCAACCTACTAAAAGTCCCAGTGGTTGAACCTTTAGAGGTGGAAGAGACTCTAATGTTGAGACACCTCAGCGGAAAGAGCTCAACTCAACAATATTTTGTGGCTTTTTATCCACGTGGTTCAGCGCGCAGTTTGTCATTTTCCGTTTCTCCCGAAGTCTGTGTCCTCACCATGGTACACGTAGCATTCTCAAGGCAGGTAAATGGATTCATTGCTCCTTTCTTGACGTTTCTTGGTGTTTTCACGAACATTACTGGGTCCTTCTATTAAAACTTGTCTCTAGAATGGAAAAGAGGGAATATGCCATGTCCTTCCCCAGCGGAGAAATGCAGCTCCCGTCCAGGAACAACCGCAACTGCTTTAGGCACTGGTAAACTGTGGTGCTGCAGCTCTTCCTCGAGTTCATGTTCCAGTCCTTGACAGCAGAAGAGCTCTGATAGACTGCGGAGTCATCCTTGACTGCAGCTTGGTAACGGGTACATTCTATTGAATGATTAGTTATATTGACTCTTGCTGGAGCAGGTTTTAGCAAATATAAAGTCCTGCTCCAGGTTTGAAATTTGTAGGTCCTGTTGAGTTTTCTCTGAAGTGTCTTCAACATCTGTGAGCCCACTAGAGGTGCTTCATGTTTATCTGTAGTATCACTAGAAGAGGACAAGAACCTGCTGGTCTGGGGATACACCCAAAGTGTAACCACATGTATGACACATCTTTGGTATGTTGTAATTTCACTGGTATAACAGCCATCATGGGAAATTCTTCTGCCCAAATTATTTTGAGTGGCATTGTCCTGATCCTGTATTTTGTAAAATGCTAACAAAAAATGTAGACATAAAATGTCAAATTGGAGCACAGTGGGAGCACCCCAGTCAAACAATGAAACTAAAATCCCTAGTACCCTAAAGCTAGTTAGGATCAAAGGGACATGTAGCACATTTAAGTGAAGCCACACAGAAAATCTCATCTCTTTTTCAGCATCACAGCCTGCGGCCATACAGGTGCTCCGCAGCGTAAATCACCTTACTGGGGTCAGCCTTAATATTAAAATATAAAAATATGGGGGCTTGGTAGTGGTTAACTGAATACAGCCCCAATGGCAAATATACAGAATTAAAGTCTCTGTTCCAGTGCATATGGCTACAACATTTACTTTTTGGATTGACCTGGATCTGTTTCTGACCCTTGGCTGGTTGTACATGTTTAGGTCAATGATCCTCTTGTATATACTTTAGTATCTACTTATTATTGTATATGTATATGTGTATGTAGTTTGTGGGCTCTGGAGATCAGCCCTAGGATTTGTCTGCTTCCGCGTAGGGACATTTTTTTTGTTCAACTGTAGAGTAGAGGTCAGTAAAATACCAGAACTGCTTTCTGCTGAGGGAATTTCTTTTTTAAAAAATTTCGGGCAACTGCTTCTATTTAGCTTTCTTGATGCAAAATGACCAGAAGAGGTCAGTAAGATACCAGAATCACTTTAGCATTCTGTAGATTCCAGTCCATAGAATTTATCTTCCACGAGCACCCGTAAACAATATTTTCTTCAATTCGTGTATTTTCAGTGATATGACCACCGAAGGCCTTGATTTTATATTAAAACAGAGTTTTTGGACTATACCAGTTCCAGCTGGAAGGCAATATTTCTCTCCATGTGTTCCCATACCTGGTGTGTCACGCAGTTTGGTGCTTACTTTCCCTCCATGTTAAAGAACAGTAGATGATTCAGCACCCAGGCTAATGTGCTGCATAGCTAAATACATATAAGGTCCTAAAGACGAGACGAGACAAGTCCTTCTCGTCCTGCAACCCTCACCTGGCAAACCATTCATTCTACTCTGTCCACTTGCCATCCCTTTTTTGTCCGACTCAGCAACACCCTGTTATTTATCTCACATCCACCTTCTCCCAAGCAATATCGCTAGGTGTTGAGAGAAGCTTGCTGTCTGCAGGCTGGGCGCACCTTTTAAACTGTTATCGACACAGTTGCATTTTTTGCACTTAATACCCCTTTGCTGAGCCTGCAAGTAGCTCTGTTTAGGGTGGTTGTGTTTTCAGCACGTTGGTAACCTAGTCACTAAAGAACTAAAAAAAAAAAAACATTGACATATTGTACATTGATCGCCAGAAACATTCTGGACACTTGTGAACTTGATTTGGACCGAACCAGTGTCCTAGCAGTGATGTTTTAAATACAGTGGTGTTTGTAAGGAGCTGATATAATGTTTTAATCCTACTGGCAATAACAGTGATATAACAATTGACCATGTACTGCCAAATCTCTTCCCGCCATGCAATTAGAAATCTTTCACCAGTTGCTTGATTGGTTAAAATGATCTGATGGAGTGCATGGCTGGAGGTGTAACACATTTGGGATTTATTTTTTCAACAGAGGTAACCTTCATGCCTTTTACATAGACTTGTGATACTGAACACTATTTAGAGATAAGTGTTTTCCTCGTTTTAATCTGAAAACCAGGCAAACATTAAGTAGGGTGGATGCAACTGGCATACCGTGTTCACAACATTCTGTCAAGGTTAACGTCTGCAAAAAAGTTACATTTCTTATTTTGTGTAACTTAACTATGTGGGAATAAAGCATTCTGTGAGTGCTTATACACTCCTTCACACCTGGCCAAATCTCAGACAAAGCATTTCTAAACAAGAAATATTAACAGATGTAGGCACTGAAAATAAGCTCTATGAACCAAAATGTTTACAATTGTATTTGAAATTGCCAAATAGCCTGAAAAATACTGGGTAGCAACTTCTGTAAACCAATTTAAGATAAACATGGGTCAAATGTCCAGTACAGAGGTAGATGAATGTTAGTGTCTTCAGCGAGGGCCCTGGCATCCTTTCAGCATTGCCCTGTAGCTAGGCACCGCTCCCGGGTTGTTGGAATAAGAACCACATACATCATCATTTTGAATAGCGATTACCTAATCGAGTTTTTCAGCAACTCGCAATTAGCTAATCACTATTACTAATGTATGAAACTCCAAGAATTTAATTTAGTGATTCTTAGGGGGTTGCAAATCGGCCTACATAATTAATATTAATGAGGTATTTCATAATATGCGACCGCCGAGGGATCGCTAAAATCACATGAATGGTGGCCTCCTAGGGTCAGCAAACCACTACGTCCGTGATTGCTTTTAAAAAACAATCATTTTTTGGTCGAGCCTGGGTAGCCCATGCTTTGCGCTGTGAGGCATGCTGTATTCAGATTAGGACTTGAAGCTCCGCCCACTCCCCGCCCGTATTTTTTATTGGCTTGTGTCATTGTCCTTTGTAAATTATAGCTTTTCATTGGTCAATAGGCTTAGTAGTACCTCCTTAGTACCACTTTTTCTCATCTTGTAATGGATTTAGGCCCAGATCTCTGTACTGGGGTGAATGTATGACATTGTTCTGCATTCTATTCATCAATTGTTCTTTTTGTATTTGTCATCTTGTAACCTTCCATAAGGACTGGCCCTCTTACATGTGTTGTTACTCAGTAGGCTTTAATTACAGCCACCAAGCACTATTTACTCAAATGTTTTCCCCCTGGCAAGACACGCTCTTTCCTAGCGCTTATTTTAATTTTTTTAATATGACGCCACACTACAGTGGTTTATTTGCAGCGCTGAATGCAGGTGCATGTTTTTTATCCTATTTATTCACTTTTTTTTGGTTTTTCTAGAAGCGCTCCATGCTGTGCTTTCACGTTAATAGAGGTTGTGCGCCTTTCATTAGATGAGCTACTTCTGAAGAAAGGTTTTTTTATGGGAAACAAGGGAAACTAAAGATAGTACACTAGGGACTTTGGGTAAGTAATTGTTACTAAAGATAGAGGTCCCTAGACAATATTTATACGTAGGGTGATCAACATAAGCTAAATAGACAGTATGGGCCAGATTTAGGTAATTCATATTTACCGACTCTTAAATACCGAATTTTACCGATTCGGTATTTAAGACTCAGTAAATATGAAGCGGGGAGATGTAGGTAATTCGAATTTAAGAATTACCGAATTGGTAGGATTTGGTATTTACCGATTCGGTAAATACCGAATCGGTATTGCCCATTGATTCCTATGGGCCATGAAGCCATGAAGCCCATAGGAATCAATGGGCAATACCGATTTGGTATTTATCGAATCGGTAAATACTGATTCCTGCAAGGGTGCAGGGGGTGTCACTTTGACACCCTCTAGCACCCCAATTCCGGACTTGTGTGCCATGTGGCACACAGACATGCCCTAAGGGCATGTCTGTGTGTTACATTGCACAGGTGTGCATGCACACCTAAATTCGGTATTTTACCACCCAATAGGATTGGGTGGTAAAATACCGATTCTTAAGGGCCTGTGGCACTCTTAGGAGTAACCTCTAGACTGGGCACCAAATTCACAATGAAAAACAACGTTTTCTATTAGAAGTTCATAAGTATTTATTCAGTTCCTCTGAATTTTAAATCATAAATCTCTTCCAACGTTATATAGTTCAATTCATCAACATGATAGTCATCTTATGTCGAACTTTGTTTAGTACATTAATCCACTTGGTGACAACACCCAATGCATTTCGGGTCGTACAGAAACCATGACCCTTCGTCAGGGGTCTGTAACAAATGGAAATCAAACAGGACCAAAGTTAGTCACTCTCAAGCATAATCAACTGAAAAAAGCTGCGTGCCATGAACTCACAATCGCCGGTTAAGAAACTGGAAAATAGAAAAAAGTCGTGCTCATTGAAAATTGCCAATGTACCAAGAGAAAGTTGCCGCTATGTTTCGAATCAAAAAAGTAAAACCAATCTATGAGCAGAAAGATACTCCACCAAAGTGTTAAAAGAACCCAAAAATCCGCTAGTTATTTACATTTACGCATTTAAAGCAGTCAACAATGAGCACTTACGAGCAAATACACTTGAATCCACGGAAGCGCGGACGCGTGTATTTGCTCGTAAGTGCTCATTGTTGACTGCTTTAAATGCGTAAATGTAAATAACTAGCGGATTTTTGGGTTCTTTTAACACTATTTTCCAGTTTCTTAACCGGCGATTGTGAGTTCATGGCACGCAGCTTTTTTCAGTTGATTATGCTTGAGAGTGACTAACTTTGGTCCTGTTTGATTTCCATTTGTTACAGACCCCTGACGAAGGGTCATGGTTTCTGTACGACCCGAAATGCATTGGGTGTTGTCACCAAGTGGATTAATGTACTAAACAAAGTTCGACATAAGATGACTATCATGTTGATGAATTGAACTATATAACGTTGGAAGAGATTTATGATTTAAAATTCAGAGGAACTGAATAAATACTTATGAACTTCTAATAGAAAACGTTGTTTTTCATTGTGAATTCGGTGCCCAGTCTAGAGGTTAGTTCTTCTATCCTCATCATTTGACTGTTTCACTAAGGCACGTTTGGGCTACGTGCGACGACGAGGGCACCCACCTGAACCATTTTCAAATTTGTATTAACACACTTATTGAGTGCTCAGGATAACATTGTTTCTTGGCACTCTTAGGAGTGCCACCTACATGTGGATTTACCGAATTGGTAAATATACAGAATCGATACTTTACCGATTCTCTAATTTTACCGATTCGGTAAATTTACAGAATCGGTAAAATATAGGCCACCTACATCTGAAAACCCTAATACCGGTCGGTAACGGCCGAATTCGGCCGTTACCGACCGGTATTAGGGCTCCTACATCTGGCCCCTAGTTCTTTGTCCAGCCAGACAGAATTTATTTGAACAATGCTTTTGTCTGAAAGATTGAAGTGGAGCGCGACCTGCGACCCACACATACAAAACAGAAAACACGATAGGAGGGAGGGGTTTCAGGCAAGAAGAGAAAAGGTCTGTTTTTAAGTGATCAGTAAACAGACTCAATTATGAATTAGTACCACTGTGCATTACATTCATAATATCTATTGCCATATGGTACATAGGTGACGACGTTTCGATCCCTTGATCCAAATACATGGGATCATCTTCAGGACAGCAATAATAAATATGCGTGTCATGGAGCAAAAATATTGCGACCTTACATTGAGGTAATATACATTTCAACAAGTTAAAGAAAGAAATATGGGAGAAACAAGGGGAGAAAAAGAGACTAAAACTATTAGAGACAACGAATGGGCAAGATCAGACCAAGTTGTGCAGATGCCGTGACTTTATATACAGGCTCACAGTGAGGGCGGGAAGAGGAGGAGACAAGCGCTAGCTAATTCGCAGTGTGAATCTCCTGAGGGGAGGCTGAAATTCCGAAGAAAACAAGGCGCGTAAGTAGGGGAGATTGAATTTGACGCACTCACTGCATTCATGTGAAATTAGAGTAATAGGTATATTACGGTCTAAGGAGTCTTTAAGGTAACAAAGGAATTAGACAAGTAGTGAGGCAAGGTGAGATGAGGAACGTTTAGCTTGTTAAGTGCAGTACAATTACGTTTTATCTTAAAAGCAATTTTGGCGTGCTCACTGAATTCATGTGAAATGAGACTTAAAGGCAACAAGGAATGAGAATGAGATAGACAGGTGGTGAGGCAAGGTGAGATGAGGAACGTTTAGCGTAATAAGTACAGTGCGGTCACTTTAAAAAAAAAACGATTCTGGAAGGAGCGACAGACGAGACAGATGGTGATTGATTTGTGCAGAGGCGAAATCAGAAGAAGGAGGGTATGCCTTAATCATAAGCGCTAATTGACAGAAAGTGGTCGATTAACTGTCCCTGCGGAAGTAGCGTGCAGAAAATTCTACCGCAATTAAAATGTTTAAGACGTGAGCATGGGTAGGGCGGCACAGTAAGTTTAAGAAATACAATTTGTAAGGTTGCCGAACGTCTGTGGCGAGGCGTAGAGTAGACTGAGAGCTAGCGCCAGTAAGACGGCGCAGTGCGGAGGATAAAGAACAAAAAGAAGAAGATCACGATTACCAGGGGGGGCTTGTAAATGCACACCCAGTAGATGAGGGGTTCGAGCAATGTGTAGGTACGGCAGTAGATCATGCCAGCCGATTTAGGTCAAGGTTGGGCCAGTACCTGCGGGTAAAAAATTAAAGTGGTGTTGGTGAAGGCCAACAGTGATTTAGGTGTATCGCGGGCAAGTGAAAGTATGTGCTTACCCAATGGTTTCAACTATCTGGAACTTTAAAAAAAATTATTCTCTTTTTTTCCCCTTGTTTCTTTAATTTTTTAATGTTACTTGTTGAAATGTATATTACCTCAAAGTAAGGTCGCAATATTTTTGCTCCATGACAGGCATGTTTATTATTGCAGTCCTGAAGATGATCCCATGTATTTAAGTTAAGGGATCAAAACGTCGACACCTATGTACCATATGGCAATGGATATTATGAATGTAATGCACAGTGGTACTAATGCATAATTGAGTCTGTTTACTGATCACTGAAAAACAGACCTTTTCTCCTCTTGCCTGAACCCACTCCCTCATATTGTGTTTTCACTTTAGTATGTGTGGGTACATAAACAACTGTTTGCTGAATGAATGAATAAGCTACAGTGGAAGTGGAATTAACACTGAGTCTGAAACACTACTGGGAACACATAGGAAATTTTCTTTGAGAACGGCAATACAACATATTAGCTCAGCTTGACCGTGTGCTGCAGAAATGATGAACAAGGAAGTGTTGAGGTGGAATACGTCAGCAGCATCTATTTTAACATTTAAAGATGGTTATGAGGCCCAAATTGAGGCTTATTTGGCAAGAGTAAGGAAAGCGCACTTCTACACATCATCGGAACTTTGGTCTAATTGCATTTACTTAATTCTGCAAAAAAACAGAATTAATTTACTTCGCCCCACATCACTGACACCATCTTCCTCAACTATAGTCTCAAAATCTCAACTCACTAAACTGCACCCCAACCATCTGCGAATCCGTAAAATCACTTGATATCACACTAGATTCACATCATGTTGGTGTTATGCTTGATTTGTGCAACTGTAATAAAATAGGTGGCTCCTTCACCTGCAGAAGAAGGACATCAATTGTTGATGCCCCTTATATGCACCTTCTCATCCAACAGTTTCACATAAATATTGTCATTAGACAAGCTATTGAATCCAACAAGATGATCTACTGTAATTAGTTCAGCTGTGAAATCAGATCCCACTGGAAAAATTAAACACAATAAAAAACCTACTAAAACCTATAATACCTATAAAACCTATAATATCACCATTAGAAAAACTCTGGCCAAGCTGAAAAGTGGCTCTCCCCGTGACCCTGCTCCCATGAGGTTTTTGAAAGCAGTCGCCTCTGCGACTGTTCCTCCAGTTCTGGAGTTGATCAATGCCTCACTGTCCCAAGGCTCCGTCCCTCCTAGTTGGAAGGGGGCGGTAGTTAAAGCCCTTCTCAAAAAACCCCAATTGGACCCCGCTGATCTGGCCAACTACAGGCCGATCTCGCTCCTCCCGGGAATCAGCAAAATTGCTGAAAAACTGGTTAACGTCCAGCTGTCCCAGTTTCTGGAATCTAACAATCTGCTGCGACGTTCCCAAACGAGGTTTCGCCCTGGCCAAGGTACAGACACTGCCCTCCTCGCCGTCATCGAGGAGGCAAGGTGCATTTTGGATTCGGGGGGGTCAGTGGCAGTGATCCTCCTGGACGTTAGTGCAGCCTTTGACACAGTGAATCACCGTGTCTTGCTCCACCGGCTGGCCAGGGCAGGACTCGGGGGCACTGCGTTGGCTTGGATAGAGTCATTCCTGTCGGGCCGTTCGTTCCAGGTCTGGGATGGCAACTCCCCTTCTGACTCTCTTCCTTTGACAAGTGGGGTTCCCCAGGGTTCCTCACTTAGTCCCACTCTTTTTAACGCATATATGGCCCCTCAGGAGGATGTAGTTGCCCCCTTGGGCATCAAGATTGTGAGTTATGCGGACGACACGCAATTGGTCGTCTCTCTCTCACATCTTGATCAATGCCCAGATAATCTCCTGCACTGCCTCCAGAAAATCCATCTCTGGATGTGTGAGTCCTCACTCAAACTTAATGGGTCCAAAACAGAAGTTATGCTGATGGGCAAGAAGTGGTCAGCAATTCCATCATCTGTTTGGCCCGACACTATGGGTGAGGTACCCGCCCCCAAGAAAGAAATCAAGAGTCTTGGGGTCTGGCTCGAACCGGACTTATCAATGAAAACCCAGGCAACTAAAACAGCTGGAACCTGCTTTGGACTTATGCGGTCAGTCCACAAGATCCTTCCTCTGCTTCCCCTTCAATCTAGGAAACTCCTGGTTCAAGGACTGGTCCTTGCACGATTGGACTACAACAATGCTGTCTATTTAGGAGCCCCTGAAGCTACTCTGGGCAAGCTACAACGAACCCAAAATGCGGCTGCCTGAATGCTGATGAGTCTTCTTTCCAGAACCTCTGCCAGACCTGCGCTTAAGGCTCTCCACTGGTTGCCAGTGCGAGAGAGGATCGAGTTTAAGGCAATGTGCATCGCTCACAAGCTCCTCAATGGACAAGGCCCTTCGATCCTAGGAGATATGGTTACCCCGTACAAAGCCTCGAGATCTCTGCGCTCGGACAATGAGCGACTGGCAAATGTCCCCAAGTTTAGGAGGGTGCGTACTGGAGGCCGTTGCTTCTCCGTAAAGGCAGCCACACGCTGGAATTCGCTTCTCCGCAGTTTTCGGTTGGAACCCTGCTACTTGAGTTTTCGCAAGCAGCTCAAAACTCTGCTTTTCCCTAAATAAGTTTTTTCCTCCCCTCTTGGCCAATTTCAAGCTCTCACAGCGCGGGGATGCCTCCGGGTCACCAGGCACTTTACAAATCTTTAAATAAATAAATAAATAAGTAGTAAAATCATACTGACAATTTAACATCACCTGCCATACGCCATTTTTGTAGTGAGATCAAAATATTACTTCTTCCTTTCTTCTTTAAAATAATGAGACAAAAAGGGAATCAATCGTTAACCTCTGAGTTCACTTAACAAATTAGTATTTGGATGGGTTTGCTCTCAATTATAAAGCCATGTTAGCTAAGTTAAAACCATGTTGGCAAGATGGATAATTCTCCAACTCACATTATTGGGAGAGTGTCTTTAGTTAAAATGTCAATTTTGCCTTTAATTCTTTTTATTTTTTCAAATATCGACATGAAAATCAATAAGGTTTGCTTTTAAGAAGCTAGCTTCTCTTATTATCGAATTTGTGTGGAATGGCAGGACTTCACAAGTAAAATATTCCATCTTGCAGTTAGATTAGGATGAGAGAGGACTGGCCCTACCACAGTTGTTCTCTTATTACTAGGTCACTTTTGTGGAAACTATAGTTTGTAGAGGGAAGGACTCCTGTGGGCTTGATAGTTTTATATTAGCTGGAATGGCCCAAGAATCAAAAATAGACTTGCCTGCGTTTCTGAAGGTGGCTTTCTACCGAAATGGACAAAGTATAAGGTGCTAGTTGATATGGATGCTATATCAAAACAATTCTTTAAAGAAAGACAGGGGGCGCCCGTCATATGTTTGTCTGGCTATGAGATTGTAAATCTCTAGGATTGCATATTTCCAAGCCTTCGCTTAGGTTCTGGAACTCCTGTGGGTATGTAACACTGGACGCATTTTGCTATTGGAAATGGGCCATTAATCTGGGAAGAGATGAGCGAATCAACTCAGGCCCTTGTACAGCTGCTAGTTCAAACTGAATTGATGAAGATTGACAACTGGTATAGGGCTCTAAGGAAATTCTCTGATTCGCCCTTGATTAGAAATCACTCAAATAAGCAAGAGGAGGTCACTGGAGTGGGGAGTTCTATGGTGAATTGGATCATACCTCTACGGTGGGGTATAAGTCCCTTAGAGCTGCAAATTTCAAAATAATGTTATTTATCTTGAGGTGGAGGCCTTACTATACCCCATTTGCAATTCAAAAAAAATTTCTGAATATCCAGAATCAGTGTTTTAGATGTTTGCAGTGATAGAGCGGGCTCACCTGCTCAGTTTACCATACTTACCTGGGCCCATAAACTATGTAAATATTAAAACAGGTAAACCTACACTCAATCAATTTAGTTTTTACAATTCGGGATCTATACCATTTGTCTTACTAATCCAAGCCACCGATACTTATAGGCCTAAAGTATCAAGGTAGTTAGAAAGAAAATAAAAAATAGTATATTAACATCTAGCATTTCATAACTAACCCCAAATTCAGGAAATGTTTAAGTTAATTTATCTAAGTAAATCTTTAAATTATTTGAAACCATGAAATCAATAATTTCTTGTTCTATTTAGAGTGATGAAGGTTTTAAACAACATATGCAATACTTTTGAAAGAAAAATATCATTAAGCATTTAGACAAAGGGTGGGTAGAGAAAGGGAAAACAGTACAATGACAAACCCACACTTTATAGTTCCCTAGAATGGTGTGATGACCAACCCTGGCCATGAGCTGAGTCAAAGGATAAGAATCCCAAAGTGCAGGTACCAGCAGGAAAGAACAGGTGCAGACCAGAATCCGGACAGGTTATGGACAAAATTGGATCAGGACAGAATCACCACAGGCTAGGACCGGCACCCACAGCTAAAGTGCAATGCCAGAGTCACACCCCTCTCTGCAGCTAACAGCCTAACCTCGATTGGTCATCGAACTCCTCTCCAGAACCCCGATTGGGTTTTCAAATCTTCTGACAGAGTGCTCCACCAGCACTTCTGCTCTCGATCACCTATTGAGTGCGTTGGGTCAGTGACAGGTCTGCTATTCGGACAAGTGGAACAATCTAACTAGCTAAGCCTACCCTAGTTATACTATTTTCCAGGTCAGTGTACCACCCCCCAATATTGCAAATGTATGAATCCCACAATTTTATTGGACAAAGACGAGGATTAGTCATCACACCATATTGATATGAGGTAATTTGTCAATCATATATTTAAATGTTCCCTCCCATAACTTTATCTTCCCATGTACTTTTTATTCCACCCGGTAGTGAATGTAACAATAAGACAATTTAACAATTTATTCAATTCAGCTTCCTCTGGCAGGGTGAGGAGTTCACTCTTCTCATTGTTTTTTTAATCCATGTCAGATTTGGCACTGTTTCAATGCCACAGCTACAGTGCCATGGGATTTCTTTCGCACAGGTGCAGTCTCTCCAAAGATGGAGTTCAGAGGTACATTCAGGCCCAAACACGACACAAGCAAGAATAGAAAAGAAACAGTTTTTGAGAAACAGAATAAAATGAATGCACTGTATACCACTTCTCTCTACTTTATTCCCATTATTTTATTTTAACTATGGCATTAAAGATTAGGCAGATCGAACAGCTTAGCAAAGCAGCGATGCAAGCTTCTCGCACGTTAGGACACAGAACAGCCATCTTAGTTCTAGTGCGCATAAGCAAAAGTTTCCCACCAAGCAAAATGACAGGTCATGGCACGTGAATGTGACAGACGCATGCGCAGTAGAAAATCCAGCGTAACAGCAGCCATTTTAATGCAATCGGATTATAGTTAGTAAAAGCACATTGACAAGCTTCCCCTGGATACTACAGATATTGTGTAATGCAATATTAATTTAACAAAACATGTTAGTTAGTACATTAATATTATTTTCGGGAGGGTTGAATACAAGCAAGTCACTTTACGTGTGCAACCTTGCTCCATTAGCAGTATAATAAAGGAGATGTATTGCATATCTTCTATTTGTTTCCCAAGTTGGCTTGTTTTTGGCAGGATGTATTTTTAACTTTTAGCAAATGCCTACAAATTATGATTGCACCTGAAGCTATGGCGGTTTTATTTAGGGTATCCCCTGTTACTCAGAAACTTAATACGCGTGTACAATATTTTCTGTCTGCTGCTCTATCTGTCGCCCGATCTCTAATCCTCCAATATTTGAAGTTCATTAGTGTTCCTTTGGTTAAAGGATGGCTGAATAAACTCAAGAGAACCTCGGCCTTTGAAGAGTCATATGCTTGGCAGACTGGTGTCTTACAGAGGTATAAAAACTTTCTGGGCACTGTTAGCCACATACGTCAATAGTATGGGCAAATTATGCACTTTATTTTTGGGAGAGCACCAACAGCAATGACGTGTAATAGATGACGTTTTTTTTCTTGTAATATATGTATAGACAAGCTGTATTAAAATTATGCACTATTGCACTTTACTGTTTCAAATACTGCCTATTTCTATTGCCTAGACATGGCCAAAGACTTGCTAGCTAAATTCTTCCATAGCAGGCCCTTGAATTAGTGTTTATCTACTTGTATGTGTCATTGCCTCTCCCTCTCTTTATTATTGTAATAATGTCACTCTGCACAATTCATATAACCTTTGCTCTGTATCTTTTTTTCTATGAGAATAAGTATTTTTTAAGATCTATTAGACACAAATGCACTTTTCTTGTTTCTAGGCTGTTGTTTAGGCTTTTCTTGCACTAAATGCACGTTTATATCTTTTTGCACTGTATTTGTGTCGTACCTGTTGCATTTTCTTCCCATGGGTAGTGGTCTTGTATCAGATTTAGGTCTACTGCCTAGTTTTTGGGAGGTGCATATATGGTTGTTTTTGAATTTACTCTGTACAAATGCATTATATTTACTACCACACTTTTTCTATAGTTGTTTTCTATTACATGCATTTTTGTCCTGATCAATCAAGTAGTATTTGTATAGCGCAACTAGTT
Source organism: Lissotriton vulgaris (assembly GCF_964263255.1). NCBI lineage: Eukaryota > Metazoa > Chordata > Amphibia > Caudata > Salamandridae > Lissotriton > Lissotriton vulgaris. The sequence goes on along the minus strand of NC_141695.1, from coordinate 155,699,422 downwards.
ACCTTAGAGTGGTATCCAAGCGCTGTGCTGCCAGTTTCATTTGAAAAGCCAAGTCTTGAGTCCCTTCCTGGAGTCGTTCAGTGAGGTGGAATACGGAGGGGGGAGGGTGTTCCAGCCTTTAGCGGCAAAAAGAGAGAAGGAGCACCCACCTAAGTAGCTGCAGAGCAGAGGTTTCTGGTTGGCTGGTGGAAGATCAGGTGATGGTTCATGCAGTCAGGTCTTTAGTTTTGGAGGGCTTTGTAGGCGCTGGTGAGGAGCTTGAACTGGCACTCTTCAGTCAAGGTCTTTCAGGTGCTGAATGATGTTCACCTCTTGGGGAGGTTGGGGATCAGTCTGGCTGCTATGTTCTGGGGTGTCTTGAGCCTTTGCATGACTTGGGTGATGGCGCCGACATAGAGAGCGTTGCCATTGTCATGCCGGCTGGTGATAAGGGCCTGTGTCACAGTTTCTCATATGCTGGCGGGGAGCCATCTGAAAATCTTGTGAAGCATGCGGATTATATGGAAGCAGGTCGAGGCGACGGCGTTGATCAGATGTTTCATAGAGAATGTGCTGTCCAGTATGATGCTGAGGTTGCGGGCATGGTCTTTCGGCTTGGCTTCCGACCTCTGCTGGCCACCAAGAGTTGTTCCACACGATGGTGGGTCTGCCAAAAAACAAAACATCCGTCTTATCCGTGTTGAGTTTAAGACAGTTGTCTCTTGAAGAACTATAAACCTCCTAAGGGGTTCACTGATACACCTGGGACTTTTAAACCAACAAAGAAGAGATTTGAACAGAAGCTGTAATATAAAAATAACATTTTTATGAACCTCAGATGAGGGAGACTGCATCATACGGTACCCTCAGCCCACTGTAGGAGCCAGTCTAAGGAGTACAGGGGCCTTAGATATGCATGGGTTACATTGGTCAGCATAAAACCAAGGGGAGGTCCTGGCACATACCAGCATGCAAATTGACTAATAAGGGCATATAAAATGTGCTTGCTCAACAAAGTGGGATGAGAGACATTTCTCCTTACATCAGCAAGAATAGCCTGACCGTTCTATACTAGGAGCAGGTGCATTCTCTGAGCTAGGCCTTTCTGAGCATGTGCAAGGCACATGGTACATGGCTAACTAAAATGGCTGCCAAGTACAAAATGGCTTTCAGCTCATGCTAACAGCGAATCCTGCAATCTTTAACACTCTCATCCATGATGCAGTTGCGGAGGTTAGTCGTTGTCAAAGTGGGGTTTACTGAGAATGAGAGGACAAGCTGAGTGTCATCTGCGTAGGAGACGATGTTGATGTCGTGAGATCTGACGATGCCTGCAAGAGGTGTCGTAGATGTTGAAGAAGTTAGGGCTGCATGATGAGCCTTGGGGTATTCCACAGATGGTGGGCTTGGGTTGAGAGGTGAAGGGAGCGATGCAGACTCCCTGGGTGCTTCCTGTGAGGAAAGATGCCATCCATCTTAGCATGTCTACTGTGATTCCAATCAGGTGTAGACGATGGAAGAGGTTGTGTTGGGTGTCAAAACCTGCAGAGAGATCAAAGAGGATGAGGGCGGCGGATTCTCCTCTGTCAATCAAGTAGAGCTCGGTTGTCATCTGTTACTGAGTTCAGCGCTGTCTCTGTGCTGCGGTTGGCTCTGAAGCCTGAATGAGAGGTGTTTTTTCCAAAATGTTCTGTGAGTTTGAGGTTGATGCAGTTTTTTGTGTGTAATGGGATGAGGGAGATGGGATGGTAATTTCAGGAGTCTGCTCAAGGTTTCTTGAGGAGGGGTTTGACCTCTGTGTCAGTAAAGGTGGCTGTTGGTATGGAGTCATCAAGGATGGTGGTGAGCTGGTAGCTGATGTCATTGCTATCTAGGTAGAAGAATTGGTTGGGTCACAAGGCAGTGGGTGATCCTGATTGGATGGAGTTCACCCGGTTGGTAGTTGCTGGTGTGCTGAGTTGCTCCTATGTGGTGAGTGGGTACTTGGTGGTCGAGGTCGCAGGCTGAGAAGAGTTCGGAGGGTTTAGGTACTTATTTCATTGTGGAAGTGGTTGGCGAGGGAGATGGAGAGTTGTTGTGAGGAAGGGATCACGTTTTCAGTAGGTAAGGGTCGGAGAAACTCTCTGATGATGATGAAGAGTTCCTTGGTTTGGATGGTGCTGATTTTGATCCGACGTGTCAGGGACTCCGTTTTTGCAGCTGTCAGCTGGTGGTGGTAATGGTAGAGGACTGTTTTGTAGGCGGCTCGGTCGGTGTCATTCTTGCTGGATCACCACCTTCTTTCTAGTGGTTCACACTTGCGTTTTAAGTTCTGGCAGATACTAGCTGGCTTGTTTGGGGGGTCTGTGTATTTTGGCTGGTTTGGTGGGGACAAATTATTTGCAGCGCTGGTGACCCAGGCATTCACATTTTCTACTGTCTGGTACAGGTTGGTGGTGATTTTGGACTGAATGGTGCAGAGGGCGTTGGTCCAATGCTGCTTGGTTACCTTGGTCCAGCTGCTGGGAGAGGGTGCTGTGTCAGTTACGGTGGTGCACGGTGGGCCAGTGAGGGTGAAGTGTACGATTGAGTGGTCCGTCCAGGTGAATTCGAGGTGTGACTGAATCTGATTCTGCTGCTGGTTTTGAAGATGAGATGGAGCATGTGCCATGCACTGTGTGTGGGGCCTGAGACAATTTGCTTCAGCCTGATGTTGTCTAGTATTTCAGGGAGGTCAGTAGTGATGATATTGGTGGGGTCATCCTTGTGGAAGATGAGGTCTCCCACGAAGATGAAGTTTTCGAGTTCGATTCGTCCATCGTAGGTTATTGATGGACCGATTGTCTGAAATAGGGATTGAGGGCTCAGCATGGAAACTTCTTCAATCCTTCTTAGCTGATATTCATATTGTAGAACTGGACGACAACTCATCCAAACCTTTCACACTTCCCTCGGGGTGCCACAGGGCTCTTCATTGAGCCCAACGCTTTTTAACATATATGTGGCACCACTAGCTGGAGTGATTAGATCATTTGGTTTCGAGCTCACCTCCTACACCGACGACACACAAATTGTGTTCTCGCTGATGAGTAGAGGGGAGAAGGAGACTGGAGATCGTTTCTAGAAGTGTATGAGTGCCATATCCAGTTGGATGTCCTCCAATTGTCTTAAGTTGAACTCTAATAAGACGGAGGTTCTAAAGTTTGGGAACAATCCACTGGTATGGACACCGGAATGGTGGTCAGATGACTTGGGCCTCTGCCCTATACCCACTAAGAAATTCAAACATTTGGGGGTACTAATGGGTAATAAACTTGCCATGGGGGATCAAGTGAACTTGGTTTCCTCTTCCTGCTTTATGATTTTAAGAGTCATCAGGAAAATTAGGTTCTTCCTCACCGAGAGCAACATTAAGACAGTAGTCATGGCCCTTATAACATCGCGCTTGGACTATTGTAACAGCCTATATCTGAACATACAGAAACAACATCTGTATAGGCTGCAGTTAGTCCAAAACACAGCGGCTAGGCTACTGTCTGGTACATCTAAATTTGTCTCCGTTAGAGGAGCTTAAGAAGCTACACTGGCTCCCAATAAAACAGATAGCCCGGTTCAAGGCTCTTTGTATAGTATTCAAAGCCATCAATGGAAACGGACCGAAGTTTTTTAGGCAAAAATTTCACTGGTACATTCCCGGTAGAATGTTACGATCCACCAGTGCTAATCAAGTGCACATTACAAGCAAAAAAAATGTCTGCCCTGTATACTTCAATTAATGGCTCATAAAGAGTCCAAGGATTTCAATTACGCAACTTTGAGCTCACCACATTTAACGGCCACACCACATGATTAACCAGACAAGAGGTAGAAAAATATGACTTTTTATTCTCTTTTTCTAGATATACTTTTTTTAAAAATGCATCATTTAATGAAAATTCATAATGCAAAAGTTTAATCACATAAGATCCTCAAAACAGCCCCACATCACACATTCATCTTTCATTCAACACCAAAAAATTGCTCCTCTTGCATATCCTCATACATTCCACCAACCACATCCAACTTATAACAATTCATACAACATCCTCAGTACAAATCCCAAAGTGATACACTGAAGACGTCCTGCAGTGTCTTCTCAGCGGAACGCCGGAGACCCAAGATGGTAATAACAGGACGAGAAGTAACCACGCCAACGCGCGTTTCGGTGTCAAGCCTGATCTACGGCTGCACCTTCATCAGGGAAAACACACGATGGGAAATGAGGGGGCAAAAAAAGTCAAAACAGCGGCCAATCTGTGGTAGACAGAAAACATCACTTTATAATCATAAATTCACAATATTTTAACAAACTTTACACCTTTACTTGGTATCAATACCTTTACACATTGTCATGGTCAGACAGTACCAAAGATACAAAATTCATGAATTATATTTTCATTTACATCTTTTAAATTATTAATTCATAGTGTATGCAGTGAGCTCAACAGTTGCGCAAAAAAGATGAAAGTAACCTTAAACTGGTAATACTGGACCAGCAGCGCTGGTGAGCACAGGAATCCCTTGGTCCCACACACCCGATTCATTCACACACATATATTCAGCTTTCACTTAGTTAAGATGCATGCAACAATCAGAAGGGAAGGTTTCGGTAGATATCCTCTTAGTAAACAGCTACTCTCGTCTTAAACGCTGTGCCAGATTTTCAAACAGGATGGACATTCTTCCCACTTCTACAGCGCCCAGAAGAAATAGATGTTTGTTTCAAAACCGGACAAACTAGATAATTACCTCACACACGGGTAGCAAAGTAGTTTATGTATAGTGATCCCTCCATAAATACTGGAAAAATCCCAGTTCTCCGGAAGAAAACGCCTATTCAGAATTTTACGCCAGGGACGCCTCCAATGATGGGCAGATTCTACAGCAAAGATTAAATAGTGATTCGAAAGATCACCATCCCACGTTGATTAGGACAGAAGATCAAAAAGGCATCAAACACTTACCAAAGAAGGCTTTCGTCCCACAGGACGCAGATTCAACAAGTCTTCAAATCATATTCCGATGTAAGACAAATTTCTCAGCAATCAGATTTAAAACGCGGGCTGTAATCAGCAAAGACGCCTGAAAAGGGTAACATACATTTCAGATACCGTCTCATGTGCAGAAGCTGTCAAAGACCGAACACAATCTCAAAAACATATCCCAACGGAGCAGAGTTCTCCGAGTGCTAGTCCTTGCTTCTAAGTTTGTTCACCTTTGCGCTAATTGCCGCCCTTTTCATTAAATGGATAGCCATAACAACAAACGGCACACCTACCGTCCAAGCGGCAGGCGGGATTAACTGCTCCTACGTTGCTCCGGCAGTGCCTCGGGGAGATAAGATATCGGCAGACATCTCAGGCAATCCTGTTCGATAGTTCGGTCACTTGTTAGCTCTATGAATGAAATATAAAGAGCAAATTGAGGAGGCAAAGCAAATTGCACCACAAACGTCTCCGGTAAAAGGTGTAAGGGTATTATGGACAGGCACAAGCCCTACTCAGGGGTCCCGCAAATATGTAACCGACCAAATGTTGGCGGCTCCATGTTGCAGGGATTCTGCTCAGTCACAGAACTATGGTTGGGACCACATAACCATAGTAGGCAGGGACTGAGTTATCATACCACCTTAGTATCTATGAGCCTGACACAGACTAGCTATAGTGTCTCACTTGTCCTCCTCCTACTCACTCACAGAGAAACAAGTGATTTGACACCCCAGAACACAACACTCCCGACCCTCTCAGGACACACCCTTTTGCTCTCACACTCGTATTTGTCCACAATAATATCTGACAGACACAAAAAATGTTTAAAATATTTATTTATAACTATCGTGCTGTAGTATTCAGAATACGTGCCACAATAAGTAAGAAGACTCCTAACACACATACGGTCAGCACAGTAAGTAATCCGTAAATCATTAAAGGAGCTGTCATAGTATTAGACAGGGGAAACTAACCCCCGCCCCTTTTACAGAAGCAAGGTAATTATATATAAGAAGATCTTGAGGTGTTTGCAGTGGAGCCTGTACCTTAGCATGCACAGATGAAAGTTCCACATCTATAGCGAAGTGGCGATCTCTTCTGTGTAAAATCTCTCTCCAACTATTACAACCCAAAGATCTATAAACATCAGGGAAAATAACAGGCAACTCACTCATACAGTCGACTGCAGCCACTGCGGAAAGTCGTTGGCATTTAATCAAGGACACTGCTTCACCTGAAATATTAGAAATAATATTTTTAGAGACCACAGGAAAGTGACCCAGTAACTTCACCCCCAAATCTAGGGCTGGACCTGCCCCATGTTCGTTCTGTACATGTTTAAGAACGTTTGGAAGAACGCTCATCAAGGGGGTGCAATAACAAAGTGTATACACTGTAGTAAACCCTGTTCCCCAGATGTTGCAGTCAGACAAGGGAGGGACCATACCACCAGGCAAACACATGGTAAGGATCCCACATTTTTCCAGAGGACAAGTAAGGGGCAAGACAGCATCTAGTTGATTAGTGATTTGAGCAATCACAAACAAAAATCCTTCACGGTAAAGGAGACATTTGCCCATTACAGAGTTGATAATGATACTGCTAATAACAAGCCCTCCACAATGTGGAGCCTACACAAGGGGCGCATACCTTTATGACAAAGAGTACATGCTCCCAAACAACAGCTGTATTTGTGTGTTTTGCCTAGGTGCTAGAGCCTGACCAAAACAGAATAAAAAGGGGCATTGTTGTTTGACCTTGTCTACGGTGTTCAGACTAAAACGCAAAAACAACAGCAGTTTCTGTGTGAAAGTACAGCGTGGCATGAAGTAAAATATGTTTGTATAGTAACATGTGCAACGCAGACAGCAGCCTGCAACATGCTCAAGCTAACATAAGGGAAAACGAGAATGGGCCTGCACGGAACATATGACACATTCAACTAGAGATTAAAAATTTAAAAATAAATATAAAAAAGACATTTGAAATACAAAAAACTGAGGGTGGCACAATACACATTATGATTGGAAACCTGAGCACATTCGGGGATTGGAAATCATCAAGGCAAGTATGTCAATTTCATACTGTTGCAGCAATTAATTAAACCCCATAGCAGATTCTACTGACAAAACGAGATGGGTGCTTGGGGACCAGTCTCGTTTTGTGGCTGGAGCTTCAAGGTATTGCTGTGTTTCTGTTCAGCTTTTCTGTTGCCAAAGGATTGGATTACTTTGGCCCCCGCATCTAGGAACTGTGGAGTTTTTCTGCGACTTGCAGTCCGTGACTGCACGGAGAGACCTGCTCACTGTAGCTCAGTCTCAGATAACACACTATCTTGGGCAAATGCGTTGAGACGTCAATGGGGGCCAGGGAGAGGAACTTTGTGTGCGCGGACACAGGGACAACTTTAAACCTGCACCATTCATGTTTGTTCACCGATCACCAGCACTCACCATGAGTTTTAAGAAGGCGACAGAAATGCTTACCTGAGGGCCGGGATGGTGCCTTCTGGGAGTCGTAGTCTGCTGAGGGAGGCTGCGAGATGGCATTCCAGCAATCAATCACCTTAGCTGGGCTTCCACCAATGGCGGCAGGTGGCAGTTTGCAGTGTTCGGCATTTGAAAAAGGCAATCAGCCGAAATGCGTCATGCCTCTTGTGCGGCAATAAAGCTGTTCTTCCTGGTCCCCTGGCGTGTCCCTTTGGTTCTTTCCTTGGCTGGTGGAATCTTTCTGTGGATATTTCGAATGCTAGCCCTGAGCGTGCTTGGGGGAAACGTCTTGTTTTGTGGCCCAAACTTCAAGAGTATTGCTGTGCTTCTGTTCAGCTTTTCTGTTGCCAAGGGATTGGATTGCTTGGCCCCTGCATCCAGGAACTGTGGAGTTTTGCTGCAACTTGCAGTCCGTGACTGCACGGAGAGACCTGCTCACTATAGCTCAGTCTCCGATATCCCATGATCTTGGGCAAATGTGGTGAGACGTCAATGGGGGCCAGGGAGAGAAACTTTGTGCTGCGCGGACACTGGGACAATTTTAAACCTGCACCATTCATGTTTGTTCACCGATCACCAGCACTCACCATGAGTTTTAAGAAGGCGACAGAAATGCTTACCTGGGGCCGGGATAGTGCCTTTTGGGAGTCGTAGTCTGCCGAGGGAGGCTGCGGGATGGCGTTCCAGCAACCAATCGCCTTAGCTGGGCTTCGTCCAATGGAGATCAAATGGATCAATGAATGGCGGCAGGTGGCAGTTTGCAGTGTTTGGCATTTGAAAAAGGCAATCAGCCAAAACGCGTCATGCCTCCTGTGTGGCAATAATGCTGTTCTTCCTGGTCCCCTGCTGTGTCCCTCTGGTTCTTTCCTTGGCTAAAAAACAAATGTTTTGATGTTACAGTTAGGTAAAAATGTCACTTAAAATATATAATTTTAACTCATAAAAACTCTGAAACTCACCAGTTACATTTCATACAAGAGCTTGTAAAAGGCTGTGGGGAAACAGCCACAACACAACCGTTCAGGTTTACCAGTCTAGTTTATTTCAATTCCAATAACTTTTCATGGAACCAAAAGAGGCATTATTTAATTTACCATTCTGAAAATGTTATGAATGCCATTTAGTGGCCACAAGAAGCTTCATTTACACTGAGACTTCTATTCCATTCATAAAGGGAAATCCACTTGTAACTTTACAAGAAGTAAATTGACACTTTTGAGCAACTTTAACTTTACTAATTTTTGCTATTCACCATTTATGTGTAAAGTGTAGACTTACAGTACCACACTCTTGAACGGGGTGGAGACAGTAGAAATGTAAAATATGACTTTTGAGCTACTACTTGTAGTGACTTTTTGATTATATATGAAGTTCTACATACTTGACAGAGACGTCTGCGATGGAGATGATGTATAGCAGAAATCATAAATGTGTATTAAACTTAAAAAATAAATAGAAACAATATTTTTATGTCAAATATTATTGTTAAATATCTCATATTTACTATGTAGCATTATTAACTCAATTTATAATGAGAATTTGTATTATTTTGAATACAGTAAATGGAACGAAAATTATTTTCCTGAAGTTTAAATAAAAAAAAATAATCCAAACTAATTAAAAAAAGAATATATCTTAATAAGTGTTAAACATAATGTGAAAAATTAATTAAAGGCCATGTAATATTTTTTTGTAAATATTGGCACATTCATTTTTACATTTAGAAATGTTTAATAGAATATTTCAAAATGAAATGAAACGATTTTTTTTTTAATATTAACCCATTGACAGCGGCTGGAATTCCTCCGCGGTGCGGGTGATTTATGACTGGGCATGGTCAGGACGGCCCCTGGCCGTCCTCCGCACACACCCACCATGACGTAGGACGGCAGGGGGCCGTCCAACGCACGCAAAGGGTTAAGTAAAATGTATTTCTATGTTTAAATTGTTTCAATTATTTAATTTGTTCTAACATTAGTTCCATTATTTCATATGGCCTTGGGTAGTGCTGGACTTACTCTGGCTCAGAAATTAAATACCTTTACTACTGTGTTGGGTCCTTTTTGGCTGCACTACCTATAGAAGGGCAGTTTGTAAATAACAATCTACTTACATTTTTCTGGGTGGGTGTTTGACTCCCTCAAAACCTCTCCATAGGCCCCCCAGACCCCTCTTTAGTCCTCTCCTAACCCATTCCATTTAGTAACAGGTATTCCTCATTTCCAGCAAGTCTCCTCTATCCATCCCACATTTAGTACTAAAACGTATGCTCACATGCGAGAATATCTTTGCTGTCAGGGTGGAGATCTCCACACAGAAAACATAAGGGAGTCGGAGGCATAGACCTCCTGAATTGAAATGAATAATTGTAGAAAATGATTTTCGCTCCCTTGGCAGCATCTTAGCGCATGGGTATGTGAATAGCATTTTGTAGTACGTACTACAAAATGCAGTTTTTGTAGTACGTACTACAAAATGCAGTTTATGAAGCTTTGAATCCTATGATTCTCAGATTTTAGGTACACTACCTCTAGAGCCTACAGTAGCTAGTACCTTAGTGCAACTCATGTACACCAACCTCCCAAAAAGTTATACATTTCACTTTGAGTTATTTCATCGGTGTATGTGTGCTTGTGAGAGAGATCAGTTTTATTAGTCTTTTTCCTTTAACCATTATGTGATGTTACTTCCTGTGTTATTTTCAGTATGTAAAAGGGCCCAACACACCACCTACTCATTGATTTTCATAAACTAATTCTATTTGTTGTTATTCTCTAATAAATATGTCGGCCTCTGATTTTGCTGTGCACTCCTTTGAAGTTTATGTTTTTTCTTCCCTGTCTCTCTCTCTGTAATATCAGGTAAACAAAATGTGTCAGCAGCCATAAAGGGGTGTGACCTAGGCGTCCTCCACAGCCAGTCATACCAAGAAGGCTTATTCAATACCTCGCATAGACGTGTGAAAGCTCACGCCTGCTCTGAAGACCTCTGTAATACCTTGGTGACTGAAGACTTCCTGTACCAGCCGCCATTCATCTTAAATGGTAATTCTCTTTTTATGTTTCAAAAGAGTAAAATTTATTCTAGTAAAAGGGTAAAAAATAGAAAAGAAAAAATATAATAAGGATACATATACAATATAGCATGGGTACTCACAAACTTTCCCTCTGGGGCCAAATTTACAGTGTGGTTTGTGTCTGAGGGCCGCACCAGTGGGGGCGGGGCCAGTGGGGGAGGGGGCGGGGCTAGACCAACCAAAAAACTGACCATGAGGTTGATCACTGGTCCCTGCAGCGGACACCTTCGTCCGCTGAGCCATCAGACCCGGCATACCCACCTCTCTCTAGCTCTCTTTCTCTCTCTCCCTCCCTCCCTCCCTCTCCCTCCCTCTCTCACTCTCCCTTACTATGTCCCCCTCCCTCTGTCTCCCTTACCCTCTCTCACTCCCTCACTCTGTCTCCCTTTCCCTCTCTCCCTCCCTCACTCCGTCTCCCTTTCCCTCTCTCACTCTGTCACTCCCTTTCCCTCCCTCCCTTTCCCTCTCTCACTCCCTCACTCTGTCTCCCTTTCCCTCTCTCACTCCCTCACCCCCTTTCCCTCCCTTCCCTCCCTCCCCCTCTCTCACTCCCTCACTCTGTCTCCCTTTCCCTCCCTCACTCCCTCACTGTCTCCCTTTCCCTCTCACTCCCTCACTCTGTCACTCCCTTTCCCTCCCTCTCCCTCCCTCACTCTGTCTCCCTTTCCCTCTCTCACTCCCTCACTCTGTCTCCCTTTCCCTCTCTCACTCCCTCACCCCCTTTCCCTCCCTCCCTTTCCCTCTCTCACTCCCTCACTCTGTCTCCCTTTCCCTCTCTCACTCCCTCACTCTGTCACCCCCTTTCCTTCCCTCCCTCACTGTCACTATCTTTCCCTCCCTCACCCTCCCTTTCCCTTCCTCCCTTTCCCTTTCCCTCCTTCCCTCTCACTCCCTCACCCAGTCTCCCTTTCCCTCCCTCACTTTGTCTCAACTTCAGGGATTCCGCACTCCTTGATTTGTTCCATAATTTGCCTGCAGTAAGAAGAATTCCACATTTATTACCAGTGTATTAGTATTAGGCAGAAACTATTCTTGAATCAAAGCTAATAGGGTCTTGAATGCAGTAGACTCAGGTGCAAGGGACTCTGCAGTAAAGCACATGGCACCCTCCTAAACTTCACATGGTTAAACATGAGTAAAGATAAGCATTTTAAAATTCATAATGCTCCATGATGACTTTATCCACCTACCTGAACAGGGGCCACCCACATTTAACCAACAACCCAGTTTCTCATAATCCATCATTCCATCTTTAGCCATTCCATTCATTCATCCACTCTGCCACTAATCCATCTACCTACTCATCCATCCTTCTGTCTGTCCATCCATTCACTCTGCCATCCATCTTTCATTCATTCATCTATCCACTCTTCCATCCACCCATCCATCCACTTTTCTATCCACCCATCCCTCCACTCTGCCATCTAGTCACTCATCCTTTCACCAACTCATCCACCACCTTGCTATGCCATCCCACCTCATGTCCATCCACATATTAATCCCTTCATTCTCTCATCTTTCACCAGTCCATCCATCTATTCATCCACCCCTTTACTCTTCCATCCTTCCACCTGTTCATTCACTTATTCATTAACTCACCTATACATTCACTCATCCAACCCTTGACTCTTCCCTCCTTTCACCTGTCCGTCCACCTATCCATTTACCTATCTAGTCACTCATTCATCCATCCGCCATTCTTTCACATATCCATCCACCTATCAATTCACTCAACCTTTCACCCATACATCTACCCAGTCATGCATCCATTTATTCACCCACCTTTCAATATTCCTTCCTTCTTGCATTTACTCATCTTTCTTGTTTCCTTACTCCTGCTTGCGTTATTTATGAGCATTTGTCTGCTGAGTTTCAGGCAGAAGAAACCCCCCAAAAATCCCACTCCCAGTGTAACTGCAAAAGTGGGGGTTCACAACGCTCCTGCAGGTGATATGTTTAAATGTTTGTCGGGCGCATGGTAGCATTAGATGTCTTGGGGGCAATCTATACAACTGATGATTAATATCATTAAGAGATCTCCTGCTCATTAATGGCAAACAAAGGTAGGATGCAAGGCAATAGCACACATAATATTCAGACAACATTTGAAGGAAGTACAAGGCAGTGCGACATGGTGTGAATTTATATTTCTCCATAAGCGGGAGGATGTACTTTTTGTGATACACCGTATAAGATTTACAAAAAAAGATGAGGTGCAAATTAGATTGTGGTGAAGTTCCATCGCCCGGGTGGAGACCGCTTCGGAGCACACCCACACACAGCCGCACCGAGCGCATTAACAGGTCTTTAAAGGACCATTAATATGTTAATGAGGCTGTGTTGTTCACCTCTTAGGCCCCTGCAGGTCCACTCTAAGTATGGCAGGAATCGCCCGGCCAGCCCCCACAGAGCAGCAGTCTCCAAGTCGCGCTGCTGCAACTTGTGTTGTCAGACACTCTTTAAAAATTAAAACACCGGCACGATATGTGCAAGGTCCGCGGGCCGCCAGGGAAGGCTTACCGGGCCGCGGTTGGCCCGCGGGCCGTACTATGAGTACCCGTGCAATATAGTATAAAAACATATGATTGTACATGAATGATTGTTTACAGTATCAGTAAAAAATGAAAAGAGGAGGTTGAGGAAAATACAAAAATATAAAACTGGTCTGGTCAATTATCGGGAACATAACAACATATTTCTATTAAATCTATGTTAAAAGCAGAAAAACAGATTGTCAAGGAGGTTTTAAAACCTCTTTTTCTGAAGTAGTATGTGCATGTGAACGCTTAGCGTGACAATGGATACATTTTGTAAATGGGGACCGTAGATTCAAACATTTTACAGCCAAAGACATTGGATATATATAAGCAGTGTCCAATCTATGGTTGTGACATACAGCATACGACCAAGCTTGGAAAGAGAGAGATCAGACAGATTCTTCCAATGTTTGGTAATCGGCTGAAACGCTACTCCCAAAAGTAAATCCAAAACTTGCATATTTAAAGGATATTGAGACCAATCATCAGAGAGAGAACCCAAAAAAATATTGGCAAAAGAGAAGGACACCCCAGATTGAAAGACTAGAGTGATTTGTTTCCAAACACATTTCCAGAAGTCATGTTAAAACGGGCCAGTAAAAAGTAAATGTTTTAAATCTGCATCTGAGGAGGAACATGACCAGCAAGTATTAGGTATATCGTCATTTATCTTAAGGAAAAAACTAGGAAAAGAAGCAATCAATTGTAAATAAAGAAGAGTGCCTGCATGGTGTTAGCTGCTCTAGAGGTTTTCCTAATCTTAAACCAAATCTTGTTCCATATCTCAGTGGACCAGTTAACATCTAAATCACATTCCCATTCCATTTTCACTTTAGGCTTATCCCTGGGAGATTTGCGTAAAAAGATATAGATACTTGATGCTTTGGGACCTGAGCTTAGAAAAGCATGAGTGATATTTATGGTAATATTGGACAAAGCCGGAGTGAGAACAGACTGATTAATAGCTAGATTCAAAGCATTGTGTAGCAATATGTTTTGTTAATGACATACAGGTTCTTTGTTTATTCCAAAGAAAAGGAGATAATATGGAATGTTTTCAAAACACTTTGATGTATTGCAACTGAAATGTTAGAAATAGTAAAAAGAACAATCAGGGATAACATCATCTTTATTGTGTCTAACCTTCCCCATCAAGAGTATAAAGGGCGCCATTTGTAAAATAGGGAAGATATTATTAAGTAACATTTATCTAACTTAATGGTTATTGACGATTTAATTGAAGCAAAGAAGTACATACCTAAGTATTTTATATGTTTAGTGTTCCATTTGAAATTAGTTATTTTAAAATCATCCTGAAAAGTAAATTTAGTTAAGGTTAAAATGTTGCATTTGTCTTTGTTGAGTTTATAACCAGAGACGGAAGCGTAAGCCTCTATCTCATTGAGGAAAGTAGGTATGGAAGATTGTGGTTTCGAGAGAAATAACAAAATATCATCTGTGTATGCTACCAGCTCAATACGCGTGCTCTCACAGGTAAAACAATAAAACTCTGGATTTAGCCAAAGTTTTGATAGGAAATGTTCTAAAGCTAAATTAAACAAAAAAAGGGGATAAGGGACAACCATGCCTAACGCCTCTTCCCAGATTACAATATGAGGAGGTAAGGCCATTAGCAAATATTGCTGCTTTAGGATTTGAATATAGAAGAGAAAGTAAATTAGCAATTTTACGACCAAAGTCAAACCATTTGAGAGTTGAAATAAATAAAAGGGCCAATAGACATTTTCAAATGCTTTTTTCCGCATCTAAAGCAATAGCCGCTAAAGATTCGGAAGGGTGAGAAGATTTGGAGAGTATGTAAAAAAATTGCTGCTATTTGTCGGTCAGGAAACAACCTTTTACAAAACCTGACAGTTCCTTATCTAAGATACTAGGGAGAAATGATTCTTATCTTAAGGCCAGGGATTTTGAGAAGATTTTATAAGCTATATTTACTAATGAAATTGGTCTATAATTTTTACATAAACGTGGATCTTTATCCTTTTTGGGTATAAGGCAAATTAGGGACTCCAAAAAGGAATCTGTAGAAGTTGCCGTTTGCAAAAAGGAATTTAGAAGGATGTGTAATTAAGGAAGAAGTAGTTGGGAAAATGGGAAAAAAATTAACAGTGAAGCCATTTGGGCTTGGAGCTTTATCTCTCTTAAGAGTAAAGAAGTGTGTAATTTTTTCAATAAAACATCAAGCTCCAATAAATCCAAATCCAAGTGAGTATCAAAAGATTTTTTAATAGAAGAAAGATAATCCGAAATGGATTTGTCTGTAGGTGAAGCTTCTGGTATATATAGGGATTTGTATAAAGTATAGAATTCTGGAAGAATCTCTGAATCTTTATATTTGGGTAATTGCTGATCGTCAAGGATCACTTCGATGTTAAATTTGTGTTTTTTAACTTTAAGGTAATTTGCCAATAATTTATCTGATTTATT
Source organism: Lissotriton vulgaris (assembly GCF_964263255.1). NCBI lineage: Eukaryota > Metazoa > Chordata > Amphibia > Caudata > Salamandridae > Lissotriton > Lissotriton vulgaris. The sequence continues at coordinate 155,683,887 of NC_141695.1, read as the reverse complement.
TTGGCAACCATAACATTTTATACTGGATTTGAGCAAGTACAAAGACTCCTTATTGAATTGAAACTTTGTCGCAATGAGATCTGTCAAGCAATCCTTTGACTTAGTAGCATAGTAGAAGTGTTCCAATCTCTTTATCTTTTGAAAAAGGTCTGTGGCAATTTTTCGGGCATTATGTAGTTTTATGGAGATGTAATTAATGATAAAATCACGAGCAGCAGCTTTAAAAGCATCCCACATGATATGAAAAGGGAGAGTGTCTGACACATTGAAATGTAAATATTCTTTTTAAAAAAGGGATTGATGAGGTGAAAACAGGGTCAAGTAACAACAAGTTGTAGAATCTCCAACGACTAGGAGCTGAAGGCCTGTTAAGTATGTCTAAGGAAATGGATACAGGGGCATTATCAGAAATCAAAATAGAGCCAATATCTGTCAATTGTATGGATTAGGAGATGTTATGAGAAATAAAATCAATACGTGACAGCGTCTGATAGACTGGGGAGAAGTAAGTATATTCTCTCAGGGTGGGATTACATAATATCCATGTGTCAATTAAATGCCTATGCTGAAAGCAATGTAGGCATGATTCATGAGCTTTAGAAAATATAAAAAAAGTTGGAGTTACGGTCTATGAAGCGGTCTCTAATTTGATTACAAGCTCTTGCTAAAATGAGGATATCATGAGACCACTGCATCACATTTTCTGCAGGGTGAGACCAAAAAATGGAATCACCCGCAGTTGGTGCATAAATGTTCAACAATGAGAGTGAAAGCTTCTAAATCAATAAACCTGTGAACAGCGACCCACATCATCATTTTCTTGAGAGATTTGTGGCATCGTGTGATAACACCATTATGCTTACCATCACCTGGAGAGAAGAAAACATCACCAACCCAATCCCTTTTTAACTTTAAGGATTTGGAATCAGTGAGATGTGATTCCTGAATCATTGCTATATCAGCCTTTAATTTAGGTAAGTGTGATTATATGCGTTGCCTTTTGATCAGTGAATGCAAACCTCAAACATTCCAACTAACAATATTCAATGATATATAATAACTATTGAGAGAACTAATTGAACTGGACAGACATAATGTAGACTTGATATATGATAAACCCCATAGGTATGGGCGGAAAATCCGTTTCGCTCGCGGATTTTGCGGATTTTCGGGAAATTCGCAATCCGCGAGATTCGCGAATCTCCCGCAAAATCCGCGAGCAGCGGATTTTGCTCGCACTGCTCGCACTGTTCGCGTGAGTTCGCGGCTTCCCAGTACAACTTCGCGCCCCGCGAATAAGTGCTAAATTGCAGAAATACGATCTTAGCAAAACTGAAACTACTTACCAGGTTCAAAAGTTCAGGCTCATCATTAGTAGCCATTTCCTGTAGTGCTTCCTGAGGGGCCCCTCCAGAGTTCAGTTGGCAGTTGCAACTATTATGTGACCCTGCTCTGAACCTCAGAATAGTTACACATATGCCACAAAGGTCCTGAATTACAGCTAAGGGAGACAAGCAGGAGCCAGGCTGGAAGTTAAAATCCATTAATCAGCCCCTAATTCATTATTGTCAGTTGGGGCAGGGCAGGTGTTGTAACTAATTTTGCAAAAACAGGGTGCCTTTTCCTGATTTTATGCCTTATGTGTGGTGTTCCTCTCCCCCTTGGGGTGGCCACCTCTGTGTGAACAAGATTGTGCAGTGTTATCTAGGTGACCCAGGCGAAACGCCAATTCCCAAACCAATTTTTGCCTTTAGGAGAAACCGCACAATTAGAAACTGTCTAGTTAAAACATATCCCAATAAAATGAAAAGGAATTCCATCAGAACATTAGATGGGTCAACACCAACAGGCAATTATGCCTGTGGGAACTGTAAAAATTGCCCTTCTATAATACCAGGTCCAAATATAACCTTGGGTAAAATAACACACATGTATAAAGAATTATTCAACTGCAGAACTAACAACGTCATATATATGATCAATTGCCCTTGTGGCAAAGCATACATAGGAGAAACCCAACGAGAGATCAGGACAAGAATAACTGAACATAAGTCAGCCATCCGTACCAAAAAGTTGGCAGCACCTCTGGTGGCCCACTGGACAGAAATGGGCCATACAGTAGAGGATGTACGGTGGTGTGTTATAGAACAAGTCAGCTTAAATAGGAGAGGAGGAGACTTAACCAGAAAACGTAGACAAAGAGAACAATATTATATGTCCAAATTCAATTCCTACAAAACAGGTCTGAACAACAAAGAGGAATGGGAAAGAATACTGTAATGTAACCAGGGATTCAGACTAAGGTCCAGGCAAAACATAAATAATAATATGAGTTAGCATGAGAATTGTGTAATATGAAAGGGTCTGAAAAATGGTTAGATCTCAGGCAGTAGTGCAAACACTAGTGTTAGTGGCCACTGAGGTGTGGTACTAACGATCCCCTGTGTAAATAACCAGACAATAGGGTCCTTAAGTGTATACAATGTCCAACATTATAAAATTATGTTTTAACATCGAATTATATTTTTTCGGGTGTGAGGTCACAAATACCAAACAACAAAAAAAATGCGCAGGATGACAACTATTGGCACAACCACAACAATTAGGAGATATAAATTGATATAAATTTATATATGTGGAAAACGACGTCTGTAAACAAGTGAATAATATAAAAACAGAACCAATTTCGAGTGGTTTTGCCTCCCCAATCCAAGATGGCGCGCACTATCAGTGACAAGGGGATAGGAGACGCAAAACAGGCAAATACGGGCTCGTAAAAGTAATTTAATAAACATGAGTAACGGGAAGCACAAACAGTAGCATTCACAATAATCCATGTATATTCATGTACCTAGAGACGAAAGTACAAAGCGGGGTTTAAACAACAAAAGGTCCCCTGATCCAAGATGGCGACCGCGAAATAAGCGCGGAAAAATCTTATGGTGGCTCAAATAGAATAAGAAACAACGCATGAAACGAGGTATAATCGCGAAATCAACAAAAATAGCAACCATTGACGGAGTATAGAGTGAAACTACGGCATGAAAATTAATAAAAATAATATATACATTCTATAGCGATCGCGGCCAAATAAGTCGGTGGAACCCCGCGAATGCGTCATTAAAACGATAAATAATGGGCATATTTATTAATATGAGAAGATGAGTTGAGGGAGCTCTAATATAAATAAATTTAGTATAAAACGCTAAAAGGGAATAAGGTTTAAACCCACTACAAGATGGCGGCCACAGTCGGGTCACCAAACAATTGCCCCAACTAATAGCGGCCAGGTGTAACTAATGAGTCAATCTCTGACGGTATAAATACCAGACAGAAGTAAGCCTGATTAGATCGAGAAGACTCAAGAGGCAAGGAGGACGCCACGCAGTTCAGCTCCCATTACCAAGTAAGTAGAGATAGGGTGAACATTGCGCAGTAAGGAGAAAAATGCTTTTAAAAAAAGACTATTCTGATACAGCTACAACATTTGTTTCTTCTCAGAAGTACAAGCCAAGTCAAAAGGCTTCAACTTAAAGATTGCCAACCACAAGAGTGAAGTAAATTAAAAGTAACTCTAAACATCCAGTGAGGTAAGAACTGTAAGAAGAATGGGGCATATTTGATTAAGTGTAGTGGAAGTAGAGAAACACTAACAAAGATTATTCCATCCCTAGACGGAGCAGGGGTAAGAAGTATCAAAAGGGAGCTCCCAGAGGCGTCCTCCTGACGACCAAAATATAAGTGGAAACAAAACCGGTGAGGAATGGATAGGCCTATTTTTTAATCACTGGAGCAAAGAGGGGTTAGTTAAATAACAGATTGATTACAAAAAGAAAAAAGTAAATATACATATATGCTTTCCCTTTGCCTTGTAGTACTGAAGTGGTTAAATTCCATAGACTCTGAGGAAAGATCGAGAGTATCGATTGTGAAGGTAATTAAGCAGGGGCATAACCGTCAATCCATACTGAATATAACATAACATGTAAGGAAAAACCTAAAACAAACGGTCTGAATCCTTTTTTGTTTATCCTATCTTAATAACAGAAATCCCATAGAAACAAAGGGGACGAAAAATATGGGCAGATGTTAAACGGACTCATATGACTAAAAAAGATCCAGGGAATATCACCTGGGTAAGTTGAGTAATATATATGGTGGGACACATACAGTTAAGGAAAAAGAATCTTAACCCAGTCCCCAGGGTCATAACAAAGGGACCCGTGAGTAATGACCATGCGGATATATTAAAAAGATCTGAGACAGGGGTATGGGACAGGACTGTCCAGTACAGTAAATGAGAACTGAGTCAGTCACTAATATTGGTGTAAGGAAACACACTCCCATGCTATCATCCCGCCCAGGAGGTAATCAATCTATAGAAAATGAAAATAGACAGAAAGAAAGTTGAAGTAAATCTTGAGTTGAGGTGTGCAAAAGAGAATATATAGGTTACCAAATATTAGGTTTTAACTAATGATGTACTAAGTAAATGTAATTGATGTTAGAAGATGGGACCTAATGAAATGTATTATGATATATGTTTTTGTAGATGTGACCAATCAGGGAACGAGTCCTGAAGAAGGTGCAAGAATTTAAGAGGCACCGAAACGCCGCGTCGACAGTTTGTTCCTACAATTTGTGTTCTACTATCTATGTACAAATATGTTTTTGGCAAACATTGCTTCACAAGCAGTTTTTTAAAAAAAAATTAAAATTGTTTTAGAAATGTGTTATTAATATTATTTGTATTAATTGAATATATATCGTGCAATTGTTTTTTAATGTAACAGTTTTGTAGTATTATGACTCTTTTTTAAAGAAAATTTTTGAATAAATGTATGACAATTTTTAAACAAGTCTTTGATTCATATATGGTCCCCCATGACACTGAAGGGTTGTTAGTTCACCTTGTAAATTTGGTAACCTAGATAACACTGCACAATCTTGTTCACACAGAGGTGGCCACCCCAAGGGGGAGAGGAACACCACACATAAGGCATAAAATCAGGAAAAGGCACCCTGTTTTTGTATAATTGTCGACCCAATCCTTTTCCTGACAGAAAGGGTAGCTCCCTACTCACAACTTTTCTGGTAACTAATTTTGCAACAATGAAAGCACTTAGCAAGTGCAAAAGATCACTAATCAGGGCGCACTAAGGAAGCAGGTGCCAGCTAAAAAAATATTCTGTGACACATTAATCAGCCCCAAATTAATTCAGGTCACTTGAGGCAGGGAAGGTGTGCTTTGCTTTGCCGAAAATAATGTACACTGGACAACCAGAGGGTGTGGTGATGAAACAGAGGGTGGCATGGGTGGGCCAGAGGGTGGCATGAGTAGTCAGAGAGTGACAGTGGTGACAGAGAGTGGCAGTGATGAAGAAGAGTGTCCCAAACAGGCTGGACACGTAGAAACAACAAGTTCGCAAAACTTGCGACCCGACAGGTAAGTTCGCAAATTGCGAAATTGTAAAAACCCTCGCGAACTGGCAGAAACACGGGCGAACACAAAAAAAAAAAAATCCGCAAATTCGCGGGAATTCGCGGATTTTGCGGATTGCGAGTTCGCAAATCCGCAAAATTCGGAACGCGAGATTCGCAAAATTCGCCCATGCTTAAAACCACAACATCATGTATGCAAAAAAAAATGTAACAGTGTATGAAAAGGGAAAAAGAAGAAGAATATCAGAGATGAAAAGTTAGAGGAAAGTATCTGAAATGGAAAGATAAAGAAAAAGCAAATAGAGAAATGGGATGGAAAGAAAAGATAAGAGCAAGAATAGAGAAAAACAACAAAAGATAAGATGAAGAAAATGACACAAGAAACACAAAGAAAACAAAAATGTATACCTATCAAAATACAATAAGGAGGATGAGGGGGGGTGGTGATATCACATGGAAGACCGGTACATCCAGATCTCACAGTACCGGACACAAAGATAACTGGATTTGACAAGGTACAGGACAACGAGGAAGACATACACTGGGATGTCTAAGTAGGAAAATGGATAAGAGTAGGTTATTGGCTTATAATATAATGCTCATAATACAGTCCTAACATCAAAAATGGGAGAGATCTAAGAAGGAAAGCATTAGACGATCAAAGCTGCATACAAATAGGGTAAACAGTAACAAAATATCAAGAATACGTATTCAACCAGACTGAGAGCTCGAAACACCAGAGGTATCCATAGTTTAAATTTTACAAGAATTAGGACACTTTTCACTTTAATTGGATTGTTAAACAAGGCTGTCCTATTCCTGTATATGACCTTAAAAAGACAGGGATGAAAAAGGCCATATCTGGCTCCAAGAGCACGAAGATCAGGTCTCATATTTAGAAAGTCTCTACGTCTGTCTGCAGTATTTTTAGCATAGTCCTGCGAGAAAAACAAAGGATGACCCAACCAGAAGATCTGTATATTCTAGGAAATGTAAAATGACACCCTTTGGGCGTTTAGGAGCAGAAGTGTTGACATGTTGACGACCCAGTCTATGTGCGCATTGTATGTTCAAATTAGTACCTTCTGGTAGATTTAGCACTTTGGGTAGAAAGTTTTTGAAGAAAGTGATAAGATCTGTGCCCTCCGTGTTCTCCGGCCAACCATAAAAGCGTAAATTGTTCCTTGTGTTTCTATTTTCTAAATCTTCGACTTGTTTCTGCAAGTAAGGCACTTGTGACTGAAGAGTGACCACTTTACTTTCAGTTACTTTATATGAGGAGACACTTTGTTCCACAGCGAGGAACCTTTTATCCAACTGGGACCACCTGTTAGTAAGAAACTAAAGTTTGGTGTTTGTTTGTTCCATGAAGGGTCTTAAAGCGCGTATTTCCTCCAACAGTATGTCCAGCAAGACAGGAGGTGGTGACTTAGCAGGAGATGGTGGGTCTTTTTTTAGACGTTTGGATTTAGCCTTGACAGGATTCACCACATTGGTAGTCGTTGAAGTCGCAGATGGAGACGCGCCAATTTTTGACTGAGAGGTTGAGGAGGACTTCATTGCTGTGAACTTTGAACAAACTGGAATTCTTGATGAATCTACGAGTCTGAGATGAAGCAGAAGAATTAAGCCTTCTAAATCTCCCCATATGCTACACGAGAACAAGGTTTAATGAGACTCAGGAACCTTGTTAAGGAAGAGACAGCCATTATAAACCAGAGAACACTGAAGCACGGACTAGGGTCTGATATTGTGCTGACTGTTTATCCAGAACATAAATCTTTTGGAGACAGAGTCCAAAAAAGCTAAATCAATCAATCAATCAATCAGGCAACTTGTAAAGCACACTACTTACCCGTGAGGGTCTCAAGGCGCTGGGGGGCGGGTGCTACTACTGTTCGAAGAGCCAGGTCTTGAGGAGTCTTCTGAAGGTGAGCAGGTCTTGTGTCTGCCGGAGGTGGGTAGGGAGGGTGTTCCAGTTCTTGGTGGCGAGGAAGGAGAAGGATCTGCTACCGGAGGTGGTTCGTTGGATGTGGGGGACAGCGGCCAGGGCAAAGCTGGCGGATCGGAGCTGGCGGGTAGGGTTGTAGAAGTCTACTGTTCAGGTAGGCTGGTCCGGTGTTATGGAGTGCTTTGTGTGCGTGGGTGAGGATCTTGAAGGTGATTCTCTTGACTACGGGGAGCCAGTGTAGGTCTGTCAGGTGAGGGGTGATGTGGCTGCGGCGGGGGACGTTGAGGATCAGTTGGGCGGAGGCGTTTTGGATGTTGTAGTCGTCGCAGGTGTTTGGCCGGGATTGCTGCGTAGAGTGCGTTGCCATAGTTCAGCCTGCTGCTGACGATGGCCTGTGTTACCGTTCTTCTTGTTTCGGTAGGGATCAATGTGTAGATCCTGCGGAGCATGCGGAGGGTGTTGTACCAGGATGAGGAGATGGCGTTGACCTGCTTCGACATGGAGAGGGAGGAGTCAAGGATGATTCTAAGGTTGCATGCGTGGTCAGTGGGTGTTGGTGCTGTTCCGATCGTGGTCGGCCACCAGGAGTCATCCCAGGCTGAGGGGGTGGGGCCGAGGATGAGGACTTCCTTCTAGTCAGAGTTTAGCTTCAGTTGGCTGCTCCTCATCCATTGGGCGACGGCCTTCATTCCCTCGTGGAGGTTCGGTTTTGGCGGTGTGCGGGTCCTTGGTGAGGAAGAGGATGAGCTGGGTGTCGTCGGCATAGGAGATGATGCTGAGATCGTGCTGGCGGGCCACTTGTGCGAGGGGGGCCATGTAGACATTGAACAGCGTCGGGCTGAGGGATGAGCCCTGGGCTACGCTGCATATGATGTCATTGGCTTCGGATAGGAAGGGTGGGAGGTGGATGTTCAGGGTTCTGCTGTGGAGGAAGGACGTGGTCCAGTTGAGGGCCTTCTCTTCGATTCCAGCTTCTTGGAGGCATGTTTTTAGTGTGCAGTGGCAGACCGTGACGAAGGCGGCTGATAGGTCAAGGAGGATGAGGGCTGATGTATCGCCGTTGCCTAGTTGGCACCTGATGTCGTCTGTGGCGGCGGAGAAGGCTGTCTCAGTGCTAAGGTTTCTTCTGAATCCAAACTGGGACGGGTCTAAGATCTTGTTTTCCTCAAGGTGGCAGGTCAGTTGCATGTTGACGATTTTCTCGATGACCTTTGGGATGCAGGGAGGTGGGCCGGAAGTTCTTGAGGTCCTCGGGGTCCGCCTTGGGCTTCTTGAGGAGGGCGTTTATTTTGGCGTGCTTCCAGCTTTCCGGGAATGCGGATGTCTAAAAGGAGATGTTGATGACCTTCGGTAGTTGGGGTGCGATGGCTGCGTCTGGGCAGGGGTCTGACGGTGATTCTGAGTGGATGGAGTTCATGACCTTGCGTGTCTCGTCATCGTTGACGTTGGTCCAGGAGGTCAGGCTGTTGATGCGGGTGGTGTTCATCGGGCGGGTGGGGACTAGCGTCGGGGTGGTCGAGGTGTTGAAGCTGTCATGGATAAAACCAATATTGAAAGAAGATACCCTCTAGACCTATATTTCTTTTCTTATAGTTGGTCAATAACTCTGAAGTTGGGGTTGAGAAAAAAACAATGCAATTACATATGAAAACTATTTTTTTAGAAAAATATCACATTTTATTTTAGTTGTTTTCTTTATATATTCTTTTTGTACTATATATCATAATCTATATTTTTTTTTTAAAAAGATAATTTCTTACATATTTTACTTTAGTACCCTCTCAGAAAATTTCATCTGGGTACACAATCTTAGAAGAATCAACATTCACAAACAGTTTTCATTATACAGACAGATTTCACCATATCAGCTAATTTGAAAAAATATATACAGTCCCCCCCAAAAAAACACTCACTCATACTCCTTCACACAAAACTATCATAAGTCTTACATACCTCACTATCACTCTCCATACCCCACCTCAAAACAACATACACAGATGGTAACCTAGGGGCGAGAAACTCAGCCCTCTACAACTGTGTTGTGAGCTAGGGTTTCGCAGACAGGCTGGTCAACGCGCGTTTTGATGGACTATATTTCTTCTTATGCCATCTTCTTTAGGACCTATTGTTTTCTAACTGTATGATAGGTTTAATGCAGCGGGAACACACAGAAGCTGGGAAAAAGGGAAACACAGTAGAGAGCATTGTTTTAACTTATATTTTAACTTTTTAATATTTTTAATCGCCAAAAAGGAGTTTTTTTAGTTTCTCCTACAGATCCAACTGTTAAAAAACGTAATTGTGCAAATGCACTCAAACATACTCATAGTCTCTCAGAGCTTTTGAAAAATAAGCATCACCCATGGGAAGACATTGAAAGAGATTACTCGAAAGCAGAGTGTTACGCAGTTTCAGTAATGATGAAGAAAAAAGAGAGAAAAAGAGTAAAAAGAAGAAAAGAAGAAAGAAAAAGATATTGCTATATTCTATGGATTTACTATGCATTCTTGCTAAACTGTAATATGAGAAGCTGCACGAGTAAATGAAATTAACATTGTGTTCCCATGAACAAAGAATTGAGGCCCCTGTTCCAGTTATGGTAATACATTTAAGCAATATCAAAAAAGTGGAGCAGGTTACGTTATGTTATAACATTTCTAAAGCACGCTAAAACCTGTGCAGGTGTCCTGGTGCTAAGAGAACTAATAAAGGTACAAGAATGGTCAGCAAGTCCTTTTAAGTTCTGCTCTTGGAACATCAACGGCCTAGGGCAGTGGTTCCCAAACTTTTGGCTCCTGAGGACCCCCACTGAGTCACTACTGGAATCCGGGGACCCCTAAGCAATTTGTATGATTTAAATTTCAAATATTAAAACAGTAACTCGAAAAAAACACACATGTGCACACAAAACAAATACTCAAATTACTAAGGATTTTGGGTCCAGATGTACGACCATTTCATTTAGCGCCTCATAATGGGGGACACATTGTGAGTGGCAAATTGCGAGTCGCTAAATGAAATGTACAACAGTGTGTTTAACACTGTTTGGGATTCCCTATGGGGTCGCAAATTGCGAGGCTCACTAATATTAATGAGCCTCTCGCAATTTACAAGCCTATAGGGAATGCCAGCCCTCCCAGGGATGGTGGCATGCTGGGCTCAGCAGACCACCATGTCTGGGACCACTTTTAAATGAATCATTTTTTTTTTTAATGCAGTCCGTTTTCCGTGCAGTTAAAAAAAAAAAATTAAACTGTTTTGTTTAATTTTTTAAGGGCAAGCAGTGGTCCTGGAACCACTGCCTACCCTTAAAAAATAATTTTGCATGCATTTGCAAAGGGGAAGGAGTTCCCTGTGGACCCCTTCCCATTTGGAAATGCATTACTATCTACTTGAAGTAGATGGTAATTGTGAGTATTTTGTGACCGCAATTGTGGTCGCAAAACATTTGTACATGGTTTTGAGACTCGCTATTTGAAAGGGAATGCCCCTTACAAATAGCAAATCGCAAAACCTATTCAGCAAGTTGCAAAAAAATTGAGATTCGTGAATTAGGCTATGTACATGGCCCAATCGGTTTTTGCATGCGCAAACGGGTTTGCGAACTTGTTGCGCATATAAAAGCGGGTAGTACATCTGGCCCGTTGGATTTTATATTGAAGGAATTTGCAAAAAAGGAAATAAATTAATGGGAAGGTTGGTCCTGCATCTCCGTGACTAACTTTTTAATTGTTGGTTTTATTTCGCAGTACAAGGCTTTTTAGAAGCATCAGGATAATGAATGACTGGGAAAAAACATTAGTAACTAACTGGGACCAATCAGATTGCAAGCAGCTCTTTGATGACAGTTTATAGGTCCATCTGCTAGATAACGAATGTCGCTTATGAAGTGCACTGTAAGAAAATAGTCTCTGTGACAAAAGCAGTAACCAAGGACCCATGCACATAAAAGACTGCTTTTTAAAATGCATGTTACACGTTCTTTGCAGTTGGCATATTAACCCTCTGTGCTACATTAGTTAAGTCAAAGCTGCCACTAAACAAAACTCTTATCTCTCTCCAGCAGATACATTAATCACTGGCATTATTTTGACACTTTTATTGTTGCTCTAAAGCTGCTAATTATACAAGAAACTTTGCTGTACTTTTAAAACTGCTGCCTACGGACCCTGCAAATGTGTCACGGACCCCTGGGGGTCCGCGGACCCCAGTTTGGGAAACACTGGCATAGGGGATAAGCTGATGGACCCAGAACTAAAACTTTACTTGCAAAGCTTTGACCTCATATCGCTGCAAGAAACTTGGTCAGACTCTCCTCCAGAACTTCCAGGCTTTACCCAAAACTTTATCCCTCCAACCCAGTCTGCAAGATTTGGCCACAAAAAAGGAGACTTGGATACTTATAGTTCATTAAGAAGCACCCGCACAGTAGTCCCGCTACCATACAACTTAGACCCCCCAAACGCAATGCAAGCATTATGAATCTCTACTCGAGAACAGGGAAAGATAGTGAAAATAATTCTAATAAACCTTTACCTGCATCCCCGAGGCAAGATGCAAGGTTCCCAGCAATTGAAGTCAAGTCAAGTCAAGTCAAGTCAAAAAATTTATATAGCGCGCTACATACCCAGAGGGTCTCAAGGCGCTTGAAGAGGGGTGGGGAATTACTGGTCAAATATCCACGTTTTAAGTTGCTTTCTGAATGCTAGGTGGTTCTGAGTAAGGCGAAGGTGAGTGGGAAGTGAGTTCCAGGTTTTAGCTGCCAGGTAGGAAAAGGATCTACCTCCCATGGTGGTTTTGTTGATGCAAGGTACAGTGGCAAGGGCTTGGTTGGATGATCGTAGCTGGCGTGAGGGGGTGTAGAAGGACAGTCGTGTGTTGAGGCATTCTGGTCCGATTTCGTAGAGTGCTTTGTGTGCGTGGGTTAGGAGCCGGAAAGTGATCCTCTTATTGACGGGGAGCCAGTGGAGGTTTTTCAGGTGACCAGAGATATGTTCTTTGCGCGGGATGTCTAATATGAGCCTGGCTGAAGCGTTCTGGATTCGTTGGAGTTTTTTCTGGAGTTTAGCGGTAGTACCGGCGTAGAGGGTGTTTCCGTAGTCCAGTCGGCTCGTGACCAGAGCGTGGGTGACCGTTTTCCTAGTTTCGATGGGGATCCAACGAAATGTTTTTTTGAGCATGCGAAGAATGTTGAAGCAGGATGAAGAGACGGCGTTGACTTGTCTATTCATTGAAAGTGAGGAATCCAGGATGACGCCCAGGTTCCGTGCGTGGTCCGTCGGGATGGGTGCTTTTCCAAGGGCTTCTGGCCACCAAGAGTCGTCCCAGGCAGAGGGGGAGGTACCTAAGATAAGGACTTATGTTTTATCTGAGTTCAGTTTCAGACGGCTGTGTTTCATCCATTCAGCTACTTCTTTCATTCCTTCGTGTAGGTTAGTTTTGGCGGTGCTAGGGTCATTGGTGAGTGAAAGGATCAGTTGAGTGTCATCCGCGTAGGAGATGATGTTGAGGTTGTGTTGGCGTGCGATGGCCGCGAGGGGGCTCATGTATACGTTGAAGAGGGTGGGACTGAGTGAGGATCCTTGGGGTACGCCGCAGATGAGTTCAGTGGCCTCTGAGAAGAATGGTGGGAGGCGGACTCTCTGGGTTCTTCCGGTGAGGAACGAGGTGATCCATTCCAATGCTTTTCCTTGTATTCCGATGTTTCTGAGGCGCTGTAGAAGGGTGCTATGGCAGACTGTGTCGAAGGCTGCGGAGAGGTCAAGGAGGATGAGGGCGACTGTGTCTCCATTGTCCAGGAGAGTTCGAATGTCGTCTGTTGCTGCGATGAGGGCGGTTTCAGTGCTGTGCTTGGCTCGGAAGCCGGATTGTGAGGAGTTGAGGGATTTGTTTGTTTCAAGGAAGGCGGCGAGCTGGTTGTTGACCGCTTTCTTGATGACTTTGGCCGGGAATGGAAGGAGCGAGATGGGGCGGTAGTTTTTGAGTTCGGTGGGGTCAGCTGTGGGTTTCTTCAGGAGGGCGCTGAGTTCTGCATGTTTCCAGCTTTCCGGGAAGGTTGCGGAGTCGAGGGAGCAGTTGATGACGTCTCGGAGGTGCGGTGCTATGATGGAGTCTGCTTTGTTAAAGATGTGGTGCGGGCATGGGTCTGTGGGGGATCCTGAGTGGATAGAGTTCATCAGACGGATGGTGTCCTCAGTGGAGATAGGTTTCCAATCATTGAGGGTGTTCAAGGGAGGTGGGGGTCCTGCAAGGGGTTGGGTGGGTTGGTTTTCGGGTTGGTTGTCGAAGCTGTTGTGGATGTCTGCGATTTTGTTGTGGAAGAATGAGGCTAGGGAGTCGCAGAGGGCTTGGGAGGGGGTGATGTCGTTGGAGTTGGCCGTGGGATTGGTAAATTCCTTGACGATATTGAATAGTTCTTTGCTGTTGTGGGCGTTGTTATCTAGTCGGTCCTTAAAAGCGGCTTTCTTGGCGTTTCGGATCAGTTGGTGGTGTAAGCGAGTGGCGTTTTTGAAGGCTTCCTTGGTGCTGGTGGTTGGATCTTTTTTCCAGGCCTTCTCAAGGGAGCGGCAGAGTTTCTTGGATTTCTTAAGATCATCGTTGAACCAGGAGGCCTTCTTGCTGCCGAGTTTGTTTTGTCGTTTTTTCAGTGGTGCTAGGATGTCGGCGCTGTTGGATAACCATAGGGTGAGGTTGGAGGCGGCTTGATCGGGATTTGAGGAGTGGGCTGGGGGGTTAAGAAGAAGCGATGAGGAGATCTGGTCGATGGTGATTTTGTTCCAGTTTCTTTGCAGGGTTGGTTGGGGGTGGTTGTTGGGTTTGGGCTTGTTGTAGGTAAAGTGAACGCAGCTGTGGTCAGTCCAAAGGAGATTCGTGGTGTGACTGAAGGAGACATGATTGCTGGAGGTGAAGATAGGGTCGAGTGTATGACCTGCGATGTGGGTGGGGGAAGTGACAAGTTGTTTAAGTCCGAGGTTGGCGAGGTTGTCCAAAAGGGTGGTGGAGTTGCGGTCGTTTTTTTCAAGGTGAAAGTTGAGGTCTCCCAGAAGGATGTCATCTTTGGAGGGGAGTGCGTGTGGAGTGATGAAGTCTGTGATGTCCTCACTAAATTGAGCGTGGGGTCCTGGAGGTCTGTAAAGGAGGGTGCCTCTGAGTGTGGTCTTGGGGTCGATGTGGATCTGGAAGTGGAGGTGTTCAGAGTTGGCGAGATTGACATCTGAGCTGGTTGAGATGTGGATTGATTTCTTATGGACGATAGCGATTCCTCCTCCTGTGTGGCCGGTACGGTCCTTGCGTATGATCTTATAATCTTCAGGGATGGCAATGGTGATGTCTGGGGCAGAAGAGGCGTTCATCCATGTTTCTGTTAGAAAGGCGACGTCCGGAGAGATGGTGTCTAGTAGATTCCATAGGTCAATGGCCTGCCTGTGGACCGAACGGGTGTTGAGCAAGATGCATTGTAGGTTGTTGGGGTCGGATATCTGTGGTGTGATCGTAGCGGAGTTGTAGACGGTGCCGTAGAATTTGCAGGAGTTGCATGAGAAAGGTCCGTGGGTTTGTCCAGGAGCAGCTTGGATGCAGTTGGGGGAGCGGCCGGGGTTAAGGGCTAGGAGGGTGGTGGCATCGTAGGTGATGCGGGAGGGGTGGGGGGTGCAAGGGCCAGGTGGTCTAGCGCTGGGTGCGGTCCAGGCGCGGACGGGTATAGACGGGCTTACCTTTGGCGCACCTTCGGCGCGACTGGGGCGCGAACGCTGCGCGTAAACGCTGCGCGCGGGAACAGCTGTCATATATGGATAGTGGAGGGGGAGGGGCGAGGACGGCTCAGCTGGGAGGCGGGGCGGGCTTACTAGGACCACAACAACAAACAAAATGGCAGCGGAGGGGTGAGCACAGCCGAGCGCTTGGGGATAACGCACAAACACAGACAAAGTTACAATGGCAATTTAAAAATGTAAACAGAGCAAAAGCGGCAAGCAAGCAGACTGCAGGCAATAATAACGAGGCAGTTTAATAGAGAGCGCTGCACAACGATACCAGGTGTCGTCAGAGACACTGGGGAGCGACCACTCGGCTCGAGAGCGAAGAGCGAGTCACAGCGCTTCCAGGTAATGGGGCGCTGGATGTAGTCTGTGGGAGGGCGGCTCAGCTGGGAGGCGGGGCGGGCTTACTAGGACCACAACAACAAACAAAATGGCAGCGGAGGGGTGAGCACAGCCGAGCGCTTGGGGATAACGCGCAAACACAGACAAAGTTACAATGGCAATTTAAAAATGTAAACAGAGCAAAAGCGGCAAGCAAGGCAGACTGCAGGCAATAATAACGAGGCAGTTTAATAGAGAGCGCTGCACAACGATACCAGGTGTCGTCAGAGACACTGGGGAGCGACCACTCGGCTCGAGAGCGAAGAGCGAGTCACAGCGCTTCCAGGTAATGGAGCGCTGGATGTAGTCTGTGGGAGGGCGGCTCAGCTGGGAGGCGGGGCGGGCTTACTAGGACCACAACAACAAACAAAATGGCAGCGAAGGGGTGAGCACAGCCGAGCGCTTGGGGATAACGCGCAAACACAGACAAAGTTACAATGGCAATTTAAAAATGTAAACAGAGCAAAAGCGGCAAGCAAGGCAGACTGCAGGCAATAATAACGAGGCAGTTTAATAGAGAGCGCTGCACAACGATACCAGGTGTCGTCAGAGACACTGGAAAGAAGAGCTTATAAAGTTATTAACCGCAGAGAATTCAAATAGTCTGATTGTTAGTGGCGACTTTAATCAGAACATGCTCAATAAAACGGCCAGAGAAGTCAGTACCGATGAAGATCCATTTCCATTGGAACAATATTCTCAGGACAATTCTTCAGGGGGAAGAAGCACAAAAGCAGCCCAGCGACTTTTAGCCACACTTGGAGAACTAGGTCTTTGCGCGCTTAATGGGAGATTCCCAGGGGATCGTCCCCAAGCGGCAACATTTCACAGTACAACGACCAGTTCAACAATTGATTTCACCTTCCTCTCTGGTAATTTGTTTCAATCAACAACAGATCTCCACATCGGAGTACTTGACTACAGTGATCACTTACCACAAGAAGTGAGACTAGAGGCCTTCACAATATTAAGTCCAGAACGTGCTATTGGGCATGAACTCGTTTACAGAGGAAACTATAGGAGGTTAAAGTGCAGAACAGATGATCCTCCGGGCCTCCTGCTCTATGCCAAGCAAGTACTTGGCGAAGCCCAAAATGAAACAACTGACCCAATTGTCAACTGGGAGATATTTGCAGAAACATTACGCAATAATATGGGAAAAAGAGAGAGGAAAAATCAGCTCGAAGGAGGGTGCAATGCTGCAAATCAAACGCTGTATCACAATTATACCTTTTCAAACAACGTTCATCTAAAAACTCTTATTGGCCAAAAGTTACGAAGGGCAAGGATAGCCCCTGCTGCCAAGGATGAACTGAGGCTGTTAAAACGTGACCGCAGGAGGCTGGTCTGGGGTCTAAAGCGTGAAGCACAAAAGTTCCTATGGGCCAAACTCTTACATGACGCCAAATCTAACAACGCCCAATTCTGGAAAAAGATCAATAATTTGTCTTTGGTGTGGAGTCAAGGTATCAATTCCCACGTTCTAGAAGATGACTGGGTAACCTTTCTTAGCTCGCACTTTAATTGTATTGACACTAACATCCAAGGAATACTTAAACACACAAGCGACACAGAGGATCGAATAATACCACGTCATGAATGCCTCGACATCCAGCAGCTAGACCAGTCAATTGTAATTAAGTGTGCACTGATCTGTAATAGAATCTCAAAGGGAAGATGCGAAGGGGTCCCGGGACCAAACGGGATACCCCCCATCCTGTTCAAGGAAGATCCGGATTATTGGGCAGCCGCCCTTAAACCAATGTTCGCTAAGATTCTAGACATCACTAATTCCATCATCGTGGAGAGGGAGCCATTATCTCTCCTATCTTTAAAAAGGGAGACCAAAGCGACCCAAAAAACTATCGGCTAGTGGACCTGCTCGACAATGAAGCAAAATATTTTGCGGGTCTGCTTCTAGAAGAATTATCATCTTGGGCAGCCGACGTTTTGGCAATCCCATACAACCAAACAGGTTTCTGCAAAGGTATGGGCACCTCTACTAATATTCTAGCACTTTCTTTATTACTTGCTGCAGCCCTAGAAGCGAACCACCCACTCAACCTGTGTTATATTGACTATAGCTCAGCCTTTGATCATGTCAATAGAAACCTACAGTGGGAAAAGTTACAGAAGCTGAACATTCCTCCGCTGCTTTTAAGCCAACTAATTCTTCTACACAGTGAGACATGGGTGCAAGTTAGGCTGGGCTCTGGTGACTATCTTACAAAAAAGATCCCAACATACACAGGAGTAAAACAGGGCTGTGTACTTGCCACAACACTTTTTAATCTTTTTATGGGAGAGCTATCTACGTTGCTGAATGAATGCAATTTGCACGCCCCAAAGCTAGGGGGCTCACAGATCTCTAATTTATTCAATGCTGACGACTTGCTACTCATCAGCCGGACCCCTGTTGGCCTCCAGAGGCTGCTGGATATCACCTCAAGATACTCCGCAGCGAATTTGCTTACCATCAACCGCGAAAAATCAAAAGTTATATGCATTAACCTTTCCAAAAAGAAACCAACACGAAACTGGCTCTTGTCATGTAGAAAGCTAGAAATGGTCCGTGAATATCGATACCTGGGAGTCATCGTTGATCACAAGGGAAATTATTGTGCTGCAGTGTGAAGCCATAAAAAGGAGAGGACTAACCATTGCAGCAAGCCTTAGAAACTTAAAAAACATGGTTTCTGGCCCAAGCTTACATCCGCTTATTAAGGTGATACAGGCTAAGTTAATCCCAGCCATTACTTATGGCAGTGAATCTATGACAGGGAGGGATGCTCCTTTAATAGAAAGAACAGTGGCAAAATCACTACGTATGATCTTCGGCCTCCCAAGGTATTCATCGCCTGCCGAAATGAGATTAGAGCTCGGGTTTCAAAAAGAAGAGCTGGCCCACAAGGGAGCGTATATAAAAACCTGGCATAAAATAAGCAGGGGAGACCCGAATACTCTAAATGCTCTCCTGTGGAAGGAACTTCAAAATAAAGAAACAGGCTTGGCAAGGCGGTACCTGGAGGCCGCTATTGAGAACCTTGGCTTACAGCAACTCTGGGAACTTCCAGGCTCTATAGCAGTCTTTAAAAAGGTAGTCAACAAGACAGTCCGGAAGGAATCATTGTTGCAGGACAAAGCCACGCTATCAGAGCGGGCTCACGGCTGGCTTATACTTCAATCGTACACTACGTCCTTGCCTCAAACTTATCTTCAGATAGGTTTCACAAACAGAATAAAAGAGAAGTTCCTGAAATTTACCCTAGGGCTGCTGCCGTCAGCGGGCCACTTACCTCCATGGTTACGGCCACACTTACCAACAACATACCGCCTCTGTGGGAAGGGCAAGGAAAACATAGGCCATTTGATCACTACTTGCCCAGAGCTCGCCCAAGATCGACGCGTCTTCCTGTGAACACTTTTCAACATTCGCAAGATACGAACCTGCAGGCAAGCAGTACTTGCCTGCTTTAAAGGAGACGACATCCAACTGAGCTGCAGAATGGTAAAATTTCTTGAAAAAGTGGAGGCCTGTTTTAAAACTATGAAGGAAACTGAACAAATCTACTAGTACCGTAAAAAGTCTAAAGGATGAACCCCTCGGTACCCCTGTTGACCAACCACTAGAGTGTCACCCTGACTCTCCCACATATCGACCACCATCAATTACAAATGGAGACATTTCGAACTGTTATTATAACTTAACATAGGCACTTTATTATACCTCTCTTTGGCCGCCATTGATGGAGAACCTTCTTTTTTTCGTACTTTTTAAAAAAAACTTTTTTTATGACAAATTGAGGGTTCAACAAGATGTTAAGCCTCTTTTTATCGTGTTACTATTATTACACCATGTATTCTGCCTTTTGTTTTATGGACGGATCTTTTGTTTTAACATGTTTAAATTCGACTTATGTTTTATAAATTGAACTCTCCTTTTTCTATATTGTAAAGGTTTTAAATAACCATGCACAATAAAGTATATCACTTGCTCCTGTAAAGCCAGGTCTTGAAGGCACTTCTGAACTGCAGCATGCCTTATGTTTTACCTAGACTGCAGTTGTGCTGGAACAATTTTTGGAGCAGGGGAGCTTTCCCCAGTGTTACATAACTGTAATTTAACATACAGTGTTACTGACAAAATTACATAGAGCACAGATGATAATGTGTGGATATTGGGTTTCAGTGAATATTTATCATTTACACATCAAGTTCAGTGTCTTTATTTGTTTGGATCCTATGAAAATATTTGCTTCCATCACACTTTAGAATAAGAAATATTGTGCTTTATTTGGTATTTCCAAACTGCTGGTGTATTTTGAAATATTTGTACAGTTAATTTACAGTATTTACATTTTGTTGTGTTAGAAAACAACTGACATCCTACAGGAGAAGTTTGTCAGATAGTTCACTTTACAGAATCCTCAAACTTTTCAGTCAGAGAAAGAGAAGGAAACACCAATCTCCAGGTTAAAGGAATAAGCACCTATTTGTCAGCAGACATTGCCTGGCATTTAAACTTCCTCTTTCAATGCACAGCAAATATGACAAGATCAAAACTAAATTTAAAGGCAATTTTGTTGCTCATTCACTGTACCAACTCCATCAGGATTATCTTGGGGGTGATGAAGCACCCATAGAACCCTCACTTCCAACAACCATTGGTAGACTGAAAGGGAGTGAGCTCCAGAGTTTGGCCACTGCCACAGAGAAGACCTTTCCTCCAGACAGACCACCAGAGGATCAGAACTTGGGGGCGGGAACTCCAATCCCAGAAGCCACAACAGAGCCCTGGGCAAATCCAGTTGAAACTAGTCAGCTGAGTTTAGAAGAATCTTGGGCTTCTTTAAGCTTTTTTGTTCCTGAAGATGAATAGGACATTAGTCAACTAACCCATGTAGTACACTCTTCTGTCCTGAGTGTTAGTGGGAATAAATCCAACCCCTATGCTTTCTCTCAAAGGGTTCAACAGCAGCTGCAGTCCTGCTGCTGTCTTCCACAAGTCCAGCAGTGTTTTGAAGAGGGTACCAGGGATGCCATACTTATTCCTGCCACAATGCTGTGATTGAGGGAGATTTCATTCCACTCCCTAACTAATAAAAAAACAAGTACCCAGGGGTAGGCCAACCCACTTTTGCAGCAGTTCCTGTGGGTATTATTGCAAACAATCTCACAGTGCACCTCTCAGAACAAATCTTCATTTGTGCAGAACTCTTTTACCCACCCTACCTAGAGGTGTGGCCAACACAAGGAGCACCACTCCTCTGATAAAATTTTAGGGGCAGGCTTCCTCCACTGGAACTGGTGCTCAATTACCTAGTGTCGCAAAGGGAACAGGAAGACCTAGTGTCAGATAAGATGTGTTTGTGACTGGAGAGGCATCTTTGAAGTTAATTTATTTCCTGGGCACAGCCCAGTGACCCTCAAGTTTCCCGTTGGTAAATAGTCTGCAACTTGCGGACTGTGGGGAACAACCAATTAAAAGAGGTGTTGGGATTGAAGTTTATTTCGATCGGTTATAACCACAGGTGATATTCACGTGAATCCCAAAAGCAGTTGAATTGAATCCATAGTTCTGTGTTGGCTCTGACAGCGTTGCCACTTAATTGGCACATTTTGAGGACTATTCACCAACGGGAATAGTGACCCGTGTTGCTCATTTTCAGCACCAGGATTAGGTTGCCTCACCTTTCCCTCTGTCCTGAAGAAGACCAGCAAGCGGAGGTTTTAAATTACCCTCTACGCGCAAGTCAGGCCGAAATGTCGAAGCATGCCCCTCAGCAAGGGCTTGTACCTCATTATATCCTCCTGTCCTCTCATCTGATGTTGCATTTGTGCACTTAAAGAAATTGATGATTGATTTGACTCATGAACTACACTATGCACAGGCCTCGTTATACTGGTTTCTGTTAAGTTGAAAAACCAGTATCAACTTCAAATGAATATGAATTTGACTCTTTACTGTCTGTAAATCTTCCTCTCTTCTTCTTCTTAGCACAAGCACTTCTCTTTCTAAATCCATTTCCCTTTTTTTTGAGCAACCGTCTTAATCTTTATTGTTTGTGGTAATGTCTTAACGGATTTTGCCGTAATTGTTTTGAAAACTAAAAAGTGAATACGTTTTTAACAAAACAATGTGGGTGTATTTTCTCCTTTTCCCTTTTCTTTTCCAGGTGCTAACCTTCAATTAAGTAACGATCAATACTGTATTATTTATTAGCTGTTGAATCTTTTTCCAGCACTTGCATAAAACGAGCTTTGATTGATTCCACGTTTTCATGCTACAGGTCTAGGGCCATTTGTATCTCATAGCTTGCTACAGTGACAAACAACTCGGAAGGGTTTTTACTGTCAGGACAGATGAACCAATAAATATATATGTCCTAATTTTAAATACTGTGCATCCTGCCTTTTGGGAATGCATGGCCTACCTTGTGGGTGACAGGTGGCATTAAAAACGGAGGTCTAGGTCTGGCAAAAGGTTTATTTTGAACATCAGGAACTTAACAGTGCACTCATGTTTTGTCGTGTTCTTGACTTTTAAACGTCGTCTCTACCATTTTAAACTGTTTGCGTGCAACCTGTCGAGCGTGATCTGCCCCGATTCATGCGTAAATTAAACATGAGCAACAACGGAGTAAAGTTCCACTGCTGCGCCAGATGCACTGCTTGAATGTGTAACTCATACATAAACTTCACCAGCAGCTTCATTTATTGTCTTGATTCTTTTTTCACACATGAGGCAATTACTGTTTCAACAGCTTCACATGCCTCAGATATGCCCATCCGGGCCTTTTTCTGGGCACAATGGTAAATGTAAACAATTCTCAGATGCAACTCTGATGTTACCCAATGCATTTCGGGCTCTGAACAGCCCTTTTTCAGGGGTTTGCTACAAATAAAAGAACAACGAGATTAAACTGTGGCCTCAAGTCACTCTGATTCACATGATGCGTTAATTTCAACAACCTGTGCTAAGTTAGAACCTGACTCTGCAACTGCGCTTTCCCTCTAAACACATAAGTTTGAAAGCTCCCCTCATGTGTGAAAAAAGAATCAAGACAATAAATGAAGCTTAACTAAAACATTTTGGAGTACATTTGTTAACAGTTGGATTGGAAAAAGTTGCTGGTGAAGTTTATGTAAGAGTTACACGTTCAAGCAGTGCATCTGGCGCAGGAGTGGAACTTTGCTCCATTGTTGCAAAAGGTTTATTTTGCCAGTTAGAATTTCCAGTTTTCAAACTGCCATTTCTGGTTGCAGTGTCAGCCAAAGTTATGGTTTCACTTGTCACTTTATTGGCGGTGCAACATTACTGCAGTCCATTAGCGACTTTCAACTACAGATGCTGACTACCCGGTGTACCATATACCAGGGACTTAAGGTATCAGGGATTAGTCACTTGTACACATTTTAGCTGTCAGAGCATACACCAGGTGTGTGACGTGAGATGCCCAGAGTGTATTGTCCATACAGCAGCAATAAAAACCAGCAAGACGTTGGGTTCACAAAAAAAGGGCACTTTCTTACACAGGGGTCGATTCCGATTCGGGAAAAACCGCTCCGAATAGCCGTTCGGAGCGTTTTTCCCGTACGATTCGTACCCTGCCACATACCCCGCATGTACGACGAAGTACGATTCGTACCGGGAGCAGGACTCCGTACAAATCGTACAAAGACCGTACGATTCAAATCTCCGCACGATTCTCCCTCGGAACCCGATGTACGCGACATCCGTACAGTTCGAGGCTGGTTTTTCTGACCCAGCAAGTACGATTCGTGTCGGGTATGCACCGTACGACCCTTTTCCTACGACAGCCAAAAACAGCAGTAAAAGCAGAGTTCGTCTCAGAGCGTACCCCTGCGATCATGGGGGTATGCACCGTACCCCGCGATCGTGGGTTGTATGGACCTTACCCCATGTTCGCAGGGTGTACGGTGTGTACACCCCATGATTGCAGGTGTACGATGCGTACACCTCATGATCGCAGGGGTACGCACCGTACCCCGCGATCATGGGGCATACAGGCCGTACAGTGTGTATGTGATTGTGCTCTTTTCTGTACGATTCGCCCTTACCTAACGTGGACCGTACGAATAGCGTCCTCATAACACGGTCCGAATCGTACTCGTCGGGTCGTACTGCATGCGTACGAGTCGTACGGTTCACGGTTTCAGCCTTGCAATACGTATGGAATGCGACGATTCGGACTGATTCACGAAATACGGATTGGACTACGCAACTCGGACACTCGGGTACGATTCGTACGGAGAGGGCTCCGGATGCGAATCGTACGGACGTTTTTTCTCCCGAATCGGAATCGACCCCGCAGTGTATGTTTTTTGACCCCACAGTGTATGTTTTTTGATGTGCTGATACTTGACTTCTAGATGGAGATTTAAAATTGCCATACTGTTCAGCAAACAGATTAACAGGGATTACTGCTCATACATTAAAATCTCCTACTACTATAAAATGTGCATGTTCCAAAGATTAAGAAAGTATAAGATCTTAAAAAAAGGTTGATAAAAGATTTGGCTGGACCCTGCAGCCAATATCAAATTACAGCACTGAGAAGCACTGAGGGAGGGGATGTAATTGAGAAATCTGGATGCGAAGTCCACTAATGTAAATTTTCTAATCGTATACTGAACATCCACTAATACTGTCACTGGTGGAGATGAAGAATACCAAATCCGATGCAGAGCATTGCTGCTATATCTGGGGAGCACGTATCTCAGAACCATGTTTCAGAAACAAAACAAACAGCCAAACTACCTTTAGTCAGTAGCTCATGGACCTCCGTGGCATGTTTAACCATGACTGAGAATTTATTAGAGTACATCTCACATAGTACTTTACCCGGGCTTTTTTTTTCCGCCCTGACCGGCTTAAAATCCTGCATATCCTTAGCTTTTATCCACTCTTGTGCCTATCCAGTTGTAATGCTGACTTAGGGCTGCCGTTCATGAGATCTGTCATCTTACCGACCTTTCAAAATCAAGTATCTGTATATAAAAAGAAGGCATGAGAGTTAAGCCATAAAATCATACTACCTGACAATTTATCAGGGCCCAGCCATTCACTGCCGAGGTTGAGCAACTCCTCTCTCACCCAGGTTTGGGCATCCAAGTCTGGAGAAAGATGGACAACAGGACTGATGCTGAGCCTGGATTGGACTGTGGATTGGTTGCAGACAGGAAATCCTTAGCACACCAGTGATGCGCCTTCTACGCATGGCTGCTTGCTTAGCACTCCCATTTTAGTAGCCCCCTTCTAGCCAACACATTGTTAAAAACAAGTAGAGCGCCCACCTTAATAAATATTGTTTAGCCTTGTTCACCCGACCTCAGCAGAAAACTGTGGCAAAGCGATCTCGGGAGTACTTCACATCGATCTGTGTTACTCAGGCAGTCACCTTCCAGAGATGTCAACTGATCTTGCACCAAACCAATCTACTCCTGCACAAAGAGCAAGCAGGTTAGGGCAAGGGCTATAGAGTAAAGGGCTGGTCCACTTAGCTACCAAATAGAATGAATAGTTGTAACTCACAATAATGCATTCAGCAGCTAATAACATAAAAGTAGTTTTTCGTTTTTTAGAATCTAGGGCCTAATATACAAAAAGTTAATGCAATGCAGGAAGTAAAGTTGGTGTGCTGTGTTGCTTGAACGGTAGAGAGTGGAACTGTTTCAAATCTTATAAAAATGGCTCAGTTCTTCTCTCTCCTTGCCCCAGAACACGTTGTGCTGCCTAGGGCTGATGCTGGCAACCTTGCACCATAGTGCAAGTATGTCTGCGTTTTTGGAGACAATTGTTGTTTATAAGTCTTTGCAGATATCGGTATGCATCACAATCGATGGGTGGATGGATGAGAATTCTCATCCACCATGCATGGAATGCCTCTCTGATGCAAAGTAAAAAAAAATTCAAGACGCTTCATACTCCCCCAGAGAATTATTTAAAGCGGTTGCCCATCTTGCAAAGAGCCCCTGTGACACTGCCTTTGTGCCAGATCAGGACTTTGTAGAGAACATGGCTACATTTCAACAAAAGGTCAAGGCGGTCTAAGATGACCTTCACACCTCTGCAGCAGGCACACCTGCTACTCACCAAGAACATACAATACCAGCTCTAACCAATTTTTCTTACTTTCCACTCCTAGAAAATACGCAGGTCACCAATCTTCTCACCCAGACGAAATCAGGGTCACCATTGGACCCGTGTCCTCCCTATATACTACATCTGATTCCTGAGAAAATAAGCGCAGCTCTGACCCCTCTGCTAAATGAGGTCACCAGCCCGGGTATATTTACATGTAGCTGGAAGAAAGCCAGCATTAGGCCCATCCTCAAAAAAGATACCTTAGACCCTACGGAACCCAAACACTATCGGCCGATATCGTGCCTCCCTTTACCAGCTAAGATCGTGGAAAAAGCCATGAATCAGGATTTAGGGCCAGATGCATCAAGCGAAATGCGCTCGCAAAAGGGCCAGATTCTCAGAATCTGGCCCTTTGCGAGTGCAATTTTTGCATTTGGGATGCATCATCCCAAATGCAAAAATCGCAAATAGAGAATTCGCTAAATTGCGATTGTTTGCATTTAAGGAATCTCAAATTGAGATTCCTTAAATGCAATGCATGAAAGTATCAAAAATAGCAAATTCGCTAATAGGGCACGCAAATTACCACGAAGTACAACTTCATGGTAATTTGCAAAAACTTTGAAAAATGCACTTTTGTGCATTTTTTAAAGTTTCATGTTGCGCACACACATGCCCTAAGGGCATGTGTGTGCGCAACATATGTGCACAGATCACATTCAGGGGTGTAACAGGGTGTCCTTTGGACACCCCTGCACCCTTGAACTCGCAATCTCAATTTGCGAATCGCTAATTGCGATTCGCAAATTGAGATTGTCTTCCCATTCATTCCTATGGGCCTCTAGGCCCATAGGAATTAATGGGGAGGTATTCATGAATTGCGACTCGCAATTAGCGAGTCGCAATTAAGGAATTCTAAGGAATCGCTATTTTTATAGTGATTGCTTGATGCATTCCATTTTGCTATTCCTTATTAGCGATTCCTTATTTTTCGCTAATAAGGAATCGCAAAATGGATGCTTGATGCATCTGTCCCTTAATGAGGTACTTGGACTATAACAACTTACTAGATCCCTCACAACATGGGTTCCGGCCTTGCCATTCAACAGAATCCGCCTTAATGATGTCAACCGAGGATACCCGCAGGACGATGGACGAAGGTGGAAGAACGACCCTGATCCTATTGGAACTAACAGCGGCGTTCGACACCGTGAATCACAAGGTCCTACTGAACAGGCTGAGGGCTCTGGGAATTACTGACACTGCTTTAACTCTTCTCACTTCCTTCCTAGACGCCCGAATCCAGCAAATTCACTGGGGAGGCTTCCAATCTGATGAGTTCTCTCTTCCAGGTGGGGTACCCCAAGGTTCAGCCTTATCGCCGACATTATTCAACCTGTATGTAACCCCTCTAGCTGCACTAATAAAATCCCATGGTCTACACCTAGTGTCGTACGCCGACGATACGCAAATTGTAGTGTAACTCTCCCAGACGGTGGAAGCTACAGCAGAACATTTCAGAAACTGTCTCTTGGATGTTAAAAATTGGATGAGCCATATTTTTTTAAAACTTAACACCGAAAAGACAGAAGTAATAGAGTTCGGCCAGAAACCATCTATCTGGAACCACCTCTGGTGGCCTCCGGAGGCTGGCTCCTGCCCTGTCCCAGCGGGTAAGGTCAGAAACCTCGGCCTTATGATCGACAAAGACCTCTCCTGCACAGCACAAATAAATCAGGTAACATCAGCCTGCTTTTTCACCATTCAGGTGCTCAGAAAAATCCTACCGTATATTCCGCTCAACCTAAGGAAGACGGTGATGGGAGCCCCTATAATGTCACGGGTGGATTATTTCAATTCACTATATTTAGGCACTGGTGAAAAACAGTTGGCAAAACTACAGGCAATTCAAAATGCGGCAGCGAGAGTCCTAATGAACCTGCCAAAACGTCACCCCACATCCAAAGCCATACGTGAATTGCACTGGCTCCCAGTTAAGCGCAGAATTCAATTCAAGGCCCTCTGTCTGGTCCACAAATCCCAATATGGGAAAGGGCCAGAAGTTCTCACCATACTCTTTCCTCGCTATACCCCGCAGCGCACACTAAGATCAGCTAGCCAAGATCTGGTTCGCCTACCTAGAATACGGAGAGCCCGATGGGGTGGGAAATCCTTTTCCCATCAGGCCGCTAAACTGTGGAACTCCTTGCCCCTCGCGCTGCGGTCTGACAAGACCAGAGTGGGTTTCAGGAAGGCATTAAAAACATGGCTCTTCTCCATGCCCTAACCAACCTCTGTAGTTTCTTTCGTGCTACAGCGCCAAGACGCCTCGGCATAGGAGCGCTTTAAAAATAATTCAGTCAGTCAGTAAGTCAAAGTACAGCAAGGCATGCCCATGCACCAGCCAGAGAATGCTTCCCTGATGCAAAGTAATACAAGGCAGTGCAATGCACGGTGTTACTTGTTTTTAGCAAGCAACTTAGATAACCATTTGCATTTCTTTGTAAACATCAAAACATTTTTGCATCAGGTCTGCTTTGAAAAAGTAAAAAAAAAAAAAAAACACATCTTTGTAAATCTGGCCTTGACTTCCTATTCAGCTTTTTTGCCAGGGGATGCAACGAAGACAAATTGTTGTTAATTGACGCCTCATGTTCAAAGTTTGAATCAGATACTGTTTGTAGCCCAGTGAAACATTTTGTACATGTTAAGATGGACCTGAAATTCTAAACGTTTTCAACAAATCCCTCAGGACACCACATAAAAGTGACCCTCAGATACCATGAGCTCTTGCTTATAAGCGATAAGATGGTAACGAAACACTTTATGAGAATGGGTCTATCAAAATGTACACTAAGGTAATTTAGCTTGGTTGTCTATATGGACTAGATTTGATAAGATAGCATGTGTAGTTGTTGCTTCAGGATTGCACTGTGTAGGATGCATAATGAAAGTGGTGCAATTACATAAGTATCAGGGCTGTTTGTAAAAGCATCACATTGGTCCAGGGTATAAATAGATGTTACTTATGTGACCTAGATTTTTCTGCCTGGGACCTGACTCACAAAGATTTTGTTCTCACCCTAGCTGTGACATACTCCTCAATTTCCAGGAGTAAGTTACACCTATTCATAGAAGGATACTTTGTGGTGCAGGTCCTTTCTAAGACTAATTAGGTTGCAAGCACTGTAGCAATTAGTGTACATCTCAGAGTTTGCTATATGGGCCTCTAACATTAGGGCCACAAGTTTGCTCAACTTCGTCCTTCTTAGAGTCTTGTATGTTTGAGCATCGCTGATGTAAACATACTGTGTTGTTTTAGGATGATAAGCAACATTTTTCCTTTTCTTTCCTTACAGACTCTTCGGTCCCCAACGATCGGGAATGTTACTCCTGCCTCAGTACCTCAAGAAATCAGTGCTCCACTCAGAACGCTGCTGTTGTGAAATGCCAGGGTCACTCTCCAGTCTGCTATCAAGGGATTGGCACCATAGTTTTAGGTAAAGCCTCTTCAGTCATCCACAGTAACCTTACCGAGCACCATAGATTAGCTCCACAGTCCCCCTAGTACATCAGCAGTACTTTATGTCACCCATCTGTATGTGTTGAGCGTGGGTAGGTGCTTGTCAGAATTATTTTAATAATTTTACATGGGAGGGTCTAAAAGATATCATGTTTGGATTTTGTAGCTTGAGAAATTTAAAGTCTCTTCAATGGCTGTGATCAGGGATGGAGGAGGGGTAGTTCTATGGCTATTTCTATCTGTCAGGGTTTAATGGTAATAATGTAATCTTCACAATAAATATAGCAAAAAAATCCCAATTACCAGCATCTTTTAACCAAGGTTATCAATAGAAAAGACACTGGTTCGGAATGGGCTACAACAGCCTAGGATCATGGCATGTCAGAGCAACTATCAGCTATCTTATAGAAAGAGGAGTGGAAGAGAGAGAGATACAATGGAGAAAAACATATAATATGTGCCTTAACAGTGTAACATCAGTACTTCCTATGTATTCCGATGACATCCAAGCTTATCACTCGCTCAGTGAGGAAGTACCATGTAAGTCCCAGCCCATTCAGCAATCAAACCTCGAGTCGAATGGCTGAGGAGAGGTTACGGGACTGCAACTATGAGGGTGGCCGCTCGCTGAAGAAGCAGGAATATTCGGAATTCTCAGAAGATCTGAGAGATTCAGAATTGCATAGAAGCAGTGGGAGAAAAGCAGGGAGCAGAAGCTAGAATGGATGCAGGAACTAATGGAAAGGGTCAAAATGGAACAAACTGGTAAATAGAAGACAGGAAGGGGAAAAAATAACAAAACTGAAGTATCACAAATGGGTCACAAACTGTCAAAAGTCAGGTTTTCTTTAATCCCTTTTATGGTCACTGAACTATCAGGTCCCAGAGTACCAGGCAAAACCCGGAAGTGAGTGCTAGGTTAACTTTCATGTCACCATTCTCCATATTTGCCAGGCCTGACTTCTTCTGTCCCTTACTTATAGGAAGGTTTGAAACCTGCATGCCTGGGTAGAGGCACTGTGCTTGCATGATAGTCCCTGCTAATCCTGACTGTAGTCTACAGTTGTCTCCCCTCTCCCCAAGTTCGTCCTCCATTGATCTTACACTGGAACCTGGTTTCTTTAGATTTAGTTAATGAAATTGAGAAACCAGTCAAGGCCCAGGCACAAAAAAGATTGTCTCTCTCTCTCTAAGACTTCATATCCTTTCCAGGGTGTAAAGCCCCAGAGTTGACCAAAATGGATACAGGAATAAAGGATAGCCTCAAATACATGTTTATCAGACTCTTCTCTCAATACATTGTTGGCCTAACATGAGACACATAGGATAACGCATATTTATACCTGATATATAGGTAAATTAAGATGTTTTGTTGATAGCCAAACCAATAGCCAAACCGATCTTCCAACTTTATGTGATGGACAGGGTCTATGGTGACAGTCAACCTGTCTCTTATGTTCTGCCTTGAATTTGAGGACATGCTCATAAAGCCTTTTTCTAACTTCACCATTGTGTCTAAGTAAATGTGTAACCAAGAGACCGTGTTGGATAAAAGGCAGGCAAGAAAGGTGCAGGCGGATAGCTGAAGAGCAATAGAAAGGCGCGGTTCCCATAAAGGTGTGTAAAATGTTCCTTACGGGGCTTACTAAAACTTGAGACTTTTAAAAATGAGTCGATGCAATATGCTTTTAACACTGCACGATAGCACATTTAAAGTCTTGAACCCCTGCAATCCTAAGGTGATTTTTGAAAACCCTGACTCAAAGAATAAGCTATGAGCTCGATGTTAAGCATTGTTCTCAGTTATCACAGTATACACGCTATGCAGACACTATAAAATATAAGACTCAGCAATGATACTTACGATTTACATTAGTACACAGGGTGTAACACTGTATTATCCTAATGCGGTTGGGGATTTCACCACTAAAAGCTTTAAAAAAAAATGGAATAATTCCGAAAATATTACAGGCTTATGTGATCTTTGCAATGGAGGTGTGCAAGATATCTCTCATGTACTGTTTGGTTGCCCAAACATAACATTAGTAGAGGACAGATATCGCTTTTTAAAACCTATAGTATTAGATATGATATAACCACTGCACAAGGCTTAATAGCTTTTTAGATTTCCACCCAATGAATTTGTCTGTTATAATTTTTTTACATATTTAATTGGTTTTATAATGGATATTTAAAATGTACTTTTATCAATATGGTCACAACTCTGTCCACCCTTGATAGATGCAGATCTAAATTATCATTGGTAAGATAGATATCATCAATGTATAAACACACCTTGGAATCTGGTGGTAAGAGCTCCAAGATGCGTGATGTGAATAAGCCAGGACTGTCCTTAATGCAAATAAGAAAGCATTGAATGAGAATTGCATCCCGTCGAAACTGAAGGCTGTTAGACACTCCTTTTGAAACGCTATATTGGAGCTGTTGAGAATCTTTTCGTATTTTTTGTGCAGTAGGTTGGTCACTGAAACTGTGCTATGAGCATTTGGCACTGAGTAGGTCCACTTATGCCAATTTCGATTCCTATAGTTTAAAACTATCCTATAGGAGCCATCTGGTTTGGAGTGGGTAAAAGGGGCATGATCATTGGTGAAAGGAAAGGTGCTTTTATGCCCTGGTAGTGCATCTGATCTAAGATTGCTTTTTTAACATGTTTAACTTCTGTCTTTAAAGGGTATTGTGCTTGTGCTTGAGGTTCACTGCGTAAGGGAATAACATGTGGAGTTGAGTCTCCCACTCACTTGGTTTCTACATAAGGCCAGAGTCTGTTTTGCAGCCTAATCACTGGTGTGTATGTCCATGATGTCTTCAGGTACTATGGGAGAAAAAGTTACCATTATCATTTCCACCCCCAGGGTGCTTCCCTAGTAAAGACTGGAGGCTAGTCCTCTTCCGCTAGTATGATGTCATAATTATCATACAATTATGACCACAAGACTGCTCTAATGTATGTGGAATATTCCCTTCATTTGTATAATTAAATTATAAACCCTATCAGGAGTGTTGTGGTGAGGTCACCTGTGGACCTGCCAGGAAGAGCTTCTCGAACCTGTTGATGAATAGAAATCAAACTGTCAGTCAACTGTGATAAGTAGTCACTCATCAGAACACATGGTACATCATGAATGGGGCGTGGCTTAGGAACACCCCAAATGTTCATCGGTCTCCCAAATACCACCTCATAAGGTGTAAGTCCAGATCGTGAATGAAGCACTGATCTAACAGACAACAATGCCAAGGGCAACGCATCAGGCCATTTCAAAGACGTGGAAGCCAGTATTTTCGCTAATTTCAGTAGCGTTATACCTCTCCACCAATCCTGCTGATAGCGGGTGAAAGACTGCTTGGAACTTCTGTTTGATCCCTAATCCAGGACATACTCAACAACTTGCCCAATAAAATGAGGTCCGTTATCACTCCACAAAAGTTTGCAAATGCCGGGGGGCGTGGCCAAGATGGCGGCGCAGTAGGACGTGTTGCAAAGTCCCTCCGGCGCCGCCACTTTCTTAGCCTTGTTTTAGCCCCCTGAGTAGCTCGATTTTGCCACCCTACCTGCCCGCTGTGAGTCCTGAGGCGGTGGGGCAGGGTCCGGTGGCGTAATTTGACCCCCCAGGGCGCTGTGGCTGCAGCGACTTGCCACGCGGCCTGCGGCGTGGCGAGGCCTTGAGATCCCGGGCCTGGGCTGGTAGGAGTGGCCGAGAATCGAGCACTGCTGGATGCAGAGCGGATGTCGGCGGAGAGCCCTGCAGCGATGTGGCCCCTGGATTCTCCGGCGGAATAGCTGCTCTGCCGTGCCGCCTCCTCCCGACATCGGCTGGCGGCGTTGCCTCCCGGCCCGTGGGACGCTGCGGGATAGCCCGAGTAGGGCCGGGAGCCGCCTCGGAGGTTGTCAGGAAAGGCCGGGGATCGGCGGCCAACTGGAGACGGCCGGGGGTGATACCGCACTCCCCCTCCCCCTCCTTGGACAGTAAGCTGCTTTGGCGGAAGAGACGCCTCACTGCGGGGGGACTCGATAGACCGACCTGAGGCCTGTGTGCGGCCCGCATCTAAGGGGGGCCGAGTGTGAGGACTCCCGGAGTGATACGGAGGTGGCGCGGCCTGTCCAGCTCTGGCCGTTGTCATTTGTGGACTGCACCTCGCTGCTGCCTTGCTCGGTGGAGGCGCTGGGGGTGGCGTCGACCCGCCGGCCTGGGAGAGGAGGCCTCCAGGTGGCAGACGCTGGGCTTTGAGCCCTAGCTGCATGCGTCGGCTAGATAGAGCCGGACCCGGGAACTTGAAGCGGCTGGTTGCTGAAGGGACCCCCAACCCTGTGGTCTCATCCCGAGCGGCGCGCTTCCTGGATCCGGAGCTGGTGGCGGCTGACACCCGTGGAACAGGCCCTCCGAGGTGTACTACAAGCGGGCCGATCCCAGCCCAGAGGCCCTTAACGTGCCTGCGGCGCTGCGGGAGCACACAGGGGCCGCTCGGCCCGGAAAGGAAGGAGCAGTAGCGGGTTGCTTATACCGCCTGAGGTGAGCAGTGTGGAGAAGAGAGCCGCTGAGAGATTGCGTCCGGCTTCCGGGGCCAGTTGTGGGGAAAGACTGTGAGAAGTTGGGGTCTAATACGTGACATTCGTGGCGTACGGTGGCCCCTTGAACCCGGCGCCGACTACTGGGCATACACGCTGGACACGAGTGGCGCTACCTGGCCACGCCACCTGGGACAGTCTACGCCACACCGGCGCTGGCTCCTATAAATGCTGCGACGGCGGCGGAGCCCCGGGGCGACCTGTAGAGACCCACATCGACGGTGAGGAATCATCTCTAACGCGCCATCAAGAGGGTGGCGATCGGCGGCGGCGCAATGTCTACCAAACAGCGTAAGGAGAAGCCAGGTAAGGACCCCCCTCCGAAGAGGAACCAGCAGACGGCATCCCCCGGTCCCGGCATCTCACCTAAACGGAAGGATGATGAGGTGCCCACCACTAAGGCTTTCATGCTGGAACTTTTCTCTGCCATTAAGGAGGACATCTCTGAACTCCGCTCCCAGCTGGCTTCGGACCTTCGTGAGGTGAGGAGGGATGTGGATGGCATCGGAGAACGAGTGGCTACGTTGGAAGACCACGACCTGGGTGTGGCGAGCGATGTGCACCAGCTCCAGCAGGATGTGATCCGGCTCACCGAGCAGAATTTAGACCTCCAGGCCCATGCGAAGGACTTGGAGAACCGGTCACGTCGGAATAACATCCGCATCCGGGCTGTGCCCTGGGACGGGGAGGCTGGAGACTTGAGGGGATATGTGGAGGCCCTCTTCTTGCAGATCCTGGGTGAGGAGGACATAAGAGAGATCCAGATGGACAGGGTCCATAGGGTCAGATTGCCAAGGCGCGGAGGGGCTCCTCCCCCGGATATTCTGGTTTGCATCCATGACTTCCAACTGAAGGAACGCATACTTCGAAAGGCCCGGGAGACCCCCTCCTTGCAATTCCGGAGCCATCATCCCCAGTTGTTCCAGGACCTGGCTGCATCGACGCTCCAGAAGAGGCGTGAGTTTCGCCCTGTGACCACCTTCTTGCGTGAGCAAAATGTGTCCTACTCCTGGGGTCATCCCTTTCGCCTTATCTTCAGATGGCAGAACAGGTTGGTTCAGGTCAGATCCCTGCAGGCTGCCAAGGACCTCCTGGGCCTAGATGACACTGCCCCCTCCCCGGGCGCTGGAAGCTCCCCATCGAGGTGGAGACGGCGCTCCCCGTCCTGGCAGAGAGTGGGCCGAGAGGCTGCACCGGGGAGGCCTGATCCTACAACTAGCCTGCAGGAAAGAGGCGCAGCGGTTACCTCCGTGGCATCAGTGACGGTGGCACCATCGCAGGATAGCTCCGGGCGGCCTGAGCCCTAGGTAGACGACTAGTTGGCGCCGGAGGGACGCCTCCTCTTCAGGTACTGTGGGTATTTTTGTACTTTTGGGAAGACACCTCGAACCGGGACCTTGGGGGCACACTCAATGGTGCCTTGACCCCCACCCCCTGCGGGAACCTACAGACGTCCACACACTGGGACTGTCAGGATCGCTGTTTTTTCTTGCATTTCCTTTTCTCCTTGTTGCCTCTTACTGTTCTGCTGGTTCTGAAGCGGAACTCACAATTCTTGGGAGAGGGAGGGTATCGAGGGGGGCTGTTGTGGGAGCTTGGAGGGTTGGGACTGGGGGGGCGGTGGTGGTTGTATGGTTCGGTGCAGCTTTTGGCTTGTGGAATGTTGTATGTATGTCTTCTGATTGTTCAGACTTGGCCCCTGGGGCTCTATGTGCTTACCATTCTGAATGCGTAGTATTGATGGTTCCGTTGGGTTGGACTCCCGATGCACTTGAGGACGAGGAGGCGGGTGGTTTTTGTAGTTACTCCGGATTGGGTCATGGCGAGCTGTGGGGGTGGAGGATGGTGGAGGAGAGTTGATGGGGAGTTGGTTGGAATGTGTTCTCTTGACATGTGGCCCCTTTGAGTGTCCTTGCTGTGGTGCACTAGCACGGGCTGCCCTGTGGCAGCTCCGAATGGGGGAGGCGGAGAGGTCCCTTGACGGTATGCAGGTAGCGGGGGTAGGGTCACTACTTTGTAATGCCACTTAGTATTGGAACGTGGAATGTGAAAGGCTTGAATTCCCCGCAAAACGCCAAAAGGTTTGGACGTATGTGAATGATCACCAGCTGGATGTGGTGGGTCTCCAGGAGACTCACTTGGCGCGCAGGGATGAGCTCCGCCTCAAACACAAGCATTTCCCCCTTATTTACAGATCATCTGCTTCCACGAAACACAGGGGGGGCTCTTCTCTTCCGTTCGACCCTTCATTTGCAGCCTATGGGTGTGTGCAGCGATAAGGATGGCCGTTGGTTGATGGTCAAGGGTCTGGTGTGTGGTAGACTATGCACCTTTGTGGTGGTGTATGCCCCAAATGCAGGCCAAAATAGCTTTCTCCAGGACCTGCTGCGGAGAGTGGAAGACTTTGTTGAGGGAGTCCTGTTTTTGATGGGGGACTTTAATCTGGTATGGCATAGGGAAATGGATAGGTCTCATAATCAGAGCTCTGATACTGGCCTGTTCTCCACTGAGACACAGCGGCTTATAGGTGATTTAGGATTGGTAGATGGATGGCGCTCTCTGCATCCCCACTCTCGGGACTACACCTTCTTCTCCCATGTCTACCACTCCTATTCCCGGCTAGACCACATTTTCTTGAGTCAAGCCCTTAGAGGAGATGTCCGCGTCTCCAGTATATTCCCGCTCTCTGTTTCTGATCATAGCCTGCTCGTGCTCGGGCTACAATGGTCGGCGAAAGGTGACAGGCAGCGCAAGTGGTACTTCCCGGCCTCACTTGTCTGAGATGAACCCTCATGTAAGGAGCTGCGGATGGCCATCCGGGAATTTTTTACTCTCAATCCTGTGTCCGACACATCAGTATTCACCACCTGGGACGCCTTTAAGGCGTCAATGAGGGGCACCTGCTTGGACCCCAATGCTAACCTCAACAAGCTGGGGCGGAAGGAGCGTGAGGAGCTGGAAGGAGAACTCGCTGCTCTTGAACAAGCGCATAAACTGAATCCTTCCAGATTGACCCTTTGCCCATTGACAGCGGTTAGGGGGAAGCTTAGGGCCCATTACAACAACAGAGCAGAGTTTACCCTGCTTAGACTACGGCACCTCTCCTACTCCCAGGGGAACAAGGTGGGGAGACACCTGGCTCGCCAGCTTCGGGACAAGAGGGAAAAGGACTACATAGGGGGTATCCAGGATGCGGCGGGGACTCTGCAACATCGGGACGAGGTCAAAGCTGATCTCTTTGGACGCTTCTATGCCGCGCTCTATGCAGGGGAGGCCTTAGACTCTGAGGAACAGGATTATCTAGGCGGTCTGCCCCTACCTCAGGTATTCAAGGAGTGGAATGAATTACTTGCTGCCCCAATCACCCGAGCAGAAGTACTAGATGCCATCAAAGCTCTGAAACCCCATAAAGGCACCTGGGCCAGATGGCTATACCGCTCTTTTCTACCAGACGTCCGCGACGGAAGTGAGCGACTTTCTGGTCACTCTTTTTAACGACATGGCAGAGGCCGGGGAAACGTCGGGCTCAATGGCCGAGGCCGTGATTTCGATTATCCCCAAATCAGGGAAGGACCCGTCTAAATGCTCCTCATATCACCCGATAGCACTCCTCAATGTAGACGCCAAATTGTACTCCTCCATCATTGCAAGTAGGCTCCAAGACTTGATGCCGGCGCTCATTCATCCGGACCAATCCGGATTCATTAAGGGTCGCCAGACCCATGATAATACGAGGAGAGTTATCCATTTGATAGAGAAGGCTAACAGATTCCGAATACCGGCAGTCCTGGTGGGCCTTGATGCGGAAAAGGCCTTTGATCGGGTGGACTGGGGCTTCCTGTTTCACACCTTGGCCGCCTTCGGCTTCTCAGCTAAGTTCCTTTAGATGGTGAGAGTGAACTACAGCAGCCCCCGCTCTAGAGTAGCGATAAATGGCCACCTATCAGCAATTTTTTCGCACGCCCGGGGCACCAGACAGGCTGACCCCTCTCCCCCCTGCTCTTCGCCCTGAGTATTGAACCATTGGCACTAGTGGTGCGGGAACACGAGGAGATGCAGGGTCTCCCCTTTACCGGAGAGCAGCACAAAATTACCCTCTTTGTTGATGACGTTCTCCCACACGTCCAGAAGGTGTTACTGCGCTTCGAGGAGGTGGCCGGCTTCAAGGTAAATTACGATTAATCTTATGTTCTCAATCTTACACTTTCCTCAGCAGAAGTGGATCGAGTGCGGCCACTCACGCCACTGCCATGGGCCTCCAACTCCATCCTGTACTTGGGGGTCCGGTTGACACCCTCGATAGGGAAATTATACTCCGCGAACTTCCCCCCGTTGCTGGCAAAGACTCGTGCGGACTTGGACCGCTGGAAACCAAAGTACATATCGTGGCTGGGTAGAATTCACGCGCTCAAAATGGTCCTCCTACCCAAGTTCTTATATCTCTTCCAGGCGCTCCCTATACCGCTGGATGTGGACTTCTTCCGGCGTCTCAAAACTCAGATGCTTCGCTTCGTCTGGCAGGGGGGACGTGCGCGGTTCTCCTTTGCTACTCTGCGTCGGCCATGGAGGGAGGGGGGAGTGGGCCTCCCCGATATGCATTTGTACTACAAAGCCGCGCAGTTACGAGTCTTGGTGGAGTGGTCTCAACAATTCTCGGAAAAACATTGGCTGCATATGGACAGAAGTGTAGCGGGGAGATCAATCTGGGACTTGGCGTGGAAACCCAAGAGGGATAGGCCCAAGAACGCATACATCAGTACCACCACCGGCACTACCCTGAAGGTCTGGGACACAGTGCCTAGTGATGAACGCTGGACTACGTTCCCATCCCCCTTTACACCAATACACCTTAACCCGGCCTTTCCGCTGGCGTTGCAGGAGGGCACTTTTGAGGTGTGGGGGGACGGGGGCTGTAGGGCTCTCACGCACTTGTTTCATGGCTATACTCCGCTTATCTTTGACAACTGTATGCGGGACTATGGAGTCCCACCGTCCGAGCGATTCCACCACGTCCAGCTGCTCCATTGGGCCATGTCGCCTGTGGTCAACGACGCGGCCACGAGGCCTCCCTCTCCATTTGAGGCCTTCATCTTACGGACCACCACCATGAAGGGCGTTATTTCCTTTCTTTATAACCTACTGCTTACCTCCGCCGTGTCACCTCGTCCCCGATATATGGGACATTGGGAGGAACTCCTCAGGCGAGATATTTCTGAAGGGGAGTGGTCGTGCCTGTGGCATGATATCTCTGCGCATAATCACTCAGTGGAATTAAGGGAGGCCCATCTTAAGACTCTCATGGACTGGTATCTGTACCCGGCCAAGTTACATCGCATCTTCCTGTCCTCCTCTGACAGATGCTGGAGGGGCTGTGGTTTGCTTGGGGATTTCCGCCATATCTGGTGGGACTGCCCGATCATCCGCCCATAGTAGGAAGAGATCCTTTCCCATATCAAAGAGATTCTTGGATACCCAGTAGCTGACTCAATGGCCCATGTACTGCTGGGTCTTCGAGATCCAGATCTCGAGCACCAGACCCGAGCGGACAAAAAGATCTTGTGGTTGTGTATCGGGGCTGCCAAACTCACTCTAGCAGCGCCCTGGAAAAAAACGGA
The DNA here is from genome assembly GCF_964263255.1 of Lissotriton vulgaris. Classification (NCBI taxonomy): domain Eukaryota; kingdom Metazoa; phylum Chordata; class Amphibia; order Caudata; family Salamandridae; genus Lissotriton; species Lissotriton vulgaris. Next base: position 155,644,522 of record NC_141695.1, on the reverse strand, counting down.
GGCCCCGGCGATTTCCCTGTGGCATGCGAGGTTGTGGAAATTGCTGAGCATGGAACGGGTAGCGGACATCTTCCTGGGCAACTTCAAAAACGTTATGTTCCGCTGGGGACCATTGGTCCGCTTCCTTTCAAGGGGATTGCCATCTGCAGTTTGCCCGTCCACGGTGCGGGCTCTCCATCTATTTCAGGTCTAAATGTGGAGGGGTTGGAGGGGTGGGGGGGTATGTTCTCTGTTAGTTCGTTTTTCGCGGCACCCTCAATGATAAATGAGGCATACAAGAAGCCTATGCAACAGGCGGCGTGTATGAGTACCGCTATTCCTACCTCGCAGAGCTTCCCACCCCATCGAGGTTCTTGAACTGTGGTTCAGCGATGTCCAATACTTGAACTATCCTATTGCTTCATTAGACTGCCCGTCCGAGCCGAATTGTGGTCGCTCTCTAGAACTCATCACCCTTGCTCTCTGCCGCTACTTGTGCCCCCTGCGTGGGAAGATGTGCAGGATTGTCGCTTTTTTCTTCTTCTGTTCTCTCTAATAAAACAAAATAAAGTTTAAAAAAAAAAAAAGTTTGCAAATGCCAAATCTAGGGAAGGAGTCCTTTAAAAGCACCTTTGCTGTGGTGAGAGTCGTATTATCCTTTGTAGGGTATGCCTCTACCCATTTACTGAAAGCACATACCACCACTAGAACATACTTCAAGTTATTGCAACGTTCAAGTTGGATACAATCCATTTGCAAAACTTCAAAAGGGGCGGTTCGTGTAGAAAACCCTCCCGTAGGAGTCCGTGTCCCTTTACCAGGATTGTACTACCAACAGATCAAACAGGACGGTACTATCTTTTAGCTGTGCAGGCAATTTCTGGATGCTTCCAAACTTGCGTAAGCAATTTCGTTATTGCTGAGGCTCCAACATGTGCTGGCCCATGTGCCATCTGAACCATAGGCTGTAAATAGGCTATAGGCAGTTTCCATTTATCCATCTCTTTATTGCGCCAACATCCCTCATCATCCAACATTCCCTCTTTAGACCATTTCTCAAGTTCTTCCACAGAAGCAGATCTATGTATGTCTAGCACTTCTTGTCTAGCATCATGCCAATGTTCAGCTTGTGACTTCACTACGTACATTGATGTACTGCTTCGCTGCATCGCAGTCTCATGGGCTGTGCGATCTGCAAAGGCGTTGCCTTGTCCTGTCTTGTCAGTCACTTTCTTGCGTGCGCTACACTTAACAATAGCTATTTTCCTCAGATATGTCAGTGCAGTCAAAAGATTATACACTAGTTCTCCATGCATCATCTGCATCCCGTGGGATGTAAGAAAACCTCTTTCCTTCCAAAGTAGGCCAAAATCATGGGCCACTTCAAAAGCATAGCGGCTATCTGTGTAGATCTTCACACACAAGTCAGTGCTAAGTTCACACGCTCGAGTCAAAGCTATTAGCTCAGCTGCTTGAGCTGACTTCTGTGGTATACGAGCTGTCTCCACTATTGTCTGAAGTGTCGTCATTGCCTATGCGGCTGAGGTCGTGCCATCTGGTAACTTCAAACAAGACCTATCAACCCATGGTTCCCCATCTACATCTGAAAGGGGCGTATCTTGCAAATCGACGTGACCCTTTGTCTGTTCCTCAGTAAGGAATATACAATCATGAGACTCCTGTGACTGAGTCTGAGTCGCTGGATATGGTAACAAAGTAGCTGGGTTCAAAGTCGCACATCTCTTTAGAGTAATGTGAGAGGCCAACAGTGTCAATTCGTATCCTATCAAACGAGCACTAGTCAAGTGTCGTGTCTTAGTCTGGTTCAAAAGGGCATCGACAGCATGGGGTACTAGCACCAACAATTTATGTGACAAAATTATCCCTTCACTTCAAAGTATGGAAACAGCTGCTGCTGCAACTGAACGGAAGCACCCAGGCAATGCACGAGCAACAGGATCAAGAACAGCTGAAAAATATGCACAGGGACGCTGCTTGTCACTGTGTGTCTGTACTGGGACTGACAATGCACACCCATCTTTCTTGTGTACATAGAGTGTAAAAGCCTTTGTGTAATCTGGAGAACCTAACACTGGTGCAGAGCAAAGTGCTTGCCGTAACTGACGAAAAGCATTCTGGCAATCAGTCGTCGATGGAAGGGGCATTAAAGTGTCTTTGGTCAAAAGCGCCAACAAGGGTTTAACAATGTGTGAAAAACCTAATATCCATTGCCTACAAAAAGAAGTAAGACCAATGTATGCACGGACATCTTTCTGAGTAGAAGGCACTGGTGTGTCTAAAATTGCTTGAATGCGATCTGGTGTAAGTGCACGCCCCTCCTTAGACAGAGGGTGACCCAAGTAGGTAACCTTCGGTCTACAATATTGCAATTTCTTCCGTGACACTTTGTGGTGGTGTGAAGCAAGAAAGGAAAGCAAAGACAAAGTACATTTTTCACACTGTTCAGGCGTATCGGCTGCCAACAAGATGTCATCGACGTATTGTATGAGAGCCACTCCTTCAGGCAAAGTGAAAGAATCAAGTTGTCTTTTCAATGCTTGACTGTAAATACTAGGACTCTCAGTATACCCTTGAGGAATTCTATAAAATCTGTACAATCGATTGTTCAAAGTGAAGCCGAACAAATATTGGCTATCAGGATGAATATGGATCAAAAAGAAAGCATTCTTGTTGGTCAATCACAGTGAATGGAGTTGCTGTCGGAGTACCTAAGGAGAGAAGTGTTGTTATGCCAGAAACCACGGGGTATTGAAGTACTACAATCTTATTAACTTCTCGCAAATCAATAAGGAATCTGTAAATCCTAGTGTCAGTGTCTTTTTTCAAAATGGGAAGAATACGATTGTTGCAAATATTATAAGGAACTTCTTTCACAACCCCTACTTCAATTAAATCATGGACAATCCGTACAAGTGCTTCTTCGCCTTCTTGAGAAATTTTGTATTGAGGCAAGTGTGGCAATGAAGCGCCCTCCTTGACACTAATATGTACTGGTGGAATAATCATCTGCCCTACATCGGTGTCTGAATTAGCCCACAAAGTACTAGGGAGTGAAGCTAATGCAATGTCCTCTTTAACAAGACAAGATCTCTCAATCACGGGGTAGTTGTCATTCAAAATAACTCGAACACCTTCTGGAGAACATCGCATCGTAGCCCTGAAATACAAAAATGGACATGGAGCAGTAAATTTGTCAACATGAAATGCAAGTGGTTGTGAGAGTGGGCTAAGGGAAGGTGTTCTATCAAACCCTATCGATGTAATGGTTAAGCCAGACAGGGGTGCCCTTGGAACCAATTGTTTAAATAAGGCGCTACGAGTAGCTTTCTGGATCAACCAGAAACTAATCAGTAGAACCCAAAACATGTGCTGTAACATAGGGACCCTTCTGATCTACTGGAACTCCAACTGATTCCTTACCCCATCCTAGGCAGTCATATGCATAAGCAGAATCCTTCAAATCAGACGACAAATAGTCAGACATTTGATATTGGTTCCATCTATCGAATGTTTAAAACCATTCTGTCCAGGCGTATTAGTATCAAGCCTAGCACAATTGTCCGTGCTTCCTCTGGGCCCTGAATATCCTGAACAATTTCTCATTTGTCCCCGTCCACGTGGATACTGCTGAGCACGCAATACCGGACAATCGGCAGCCCAATGTCCAAATTTCATACAGTATGCACACTGGTCAGAAGACAAAGTTGGACGAGCATAAGGAGGAAAAGACGGACCATAAGACACACGTCCACCCCTGTCACCACCTCTAAAAGGCGGACCATAAGCCTGAGCTAACATAACCTTAGTTTTTATCTCCTTAGTCTTCTTATCTTCATTACCCTTCGCTTCTAATTCCTGCAGTTTTTTAATACTGAGCCATAGTCAAAAGAGAAACCGGAGAAGAGGTAGTCCATGAACTCTCACTGGCCTTTAGGCAACTAGCTATTCCTGGCAACAGGTTGGCAACATATTGATCGACAAACAGATGCCGGCCCGTGTCGTCTGTCAATGACTGGCCACTAAAATTGTGGAATGCTTCCTCAAAAAGTGTAAAGAAGTCAGAAACCGATTCATCTGTCTTTTGCTTACAGGATGCTAATACAGTCCAGTCTATCTTTTTAGCGGGAATAATCATCTTTAACTTAACTAATATAGCTGCTGGAAGATCTAAAATTAGCTGACAAGGTTTCTGTGCGGGTTCCCTTTCTACGTCCATTTGTTCTAAATCTTTCCATCTGCCCCCAAAAGACGCACGATCATCAACTTTACGAACTGTTCTCCACATATATGGGGGTAACATCAATTCCGAGAAACATATCGATATCAGGCAGTCATGGTACAAGAGTTAATGGCACCCTCAACTTCCTCATAAAAAGCGGCTGGATTTTTCCGCGGATCGGTCAATGCAGTTTTAAGAACCATTACATCCGCTCTATTCCAAGGAGTGTTAACCCAATTATAAATATAATAACCCTATCAGTGTAATTCTTATCATCATCTGTTCCCGTACCTCTGGGAGGAACATACAAAGGTGCGGCTTCCCGCATAGGTCTCTTATGAACTACTACATCTTTATCTGTTTCAGAAGTAGAAGCTTGCATCCCGCTGGTCTGAGATGTTTGTGCAGCTGCGTCAGCTGCCTTTTTCTCTTCTCGCAAACGGACTGCCTCAGCACGCGATTTAACCAAACGTCTGATTGAGTCAGGCAGCTGAGAGAAGCCAAAAAGACCATCACGCATTTGCTTACAATCGTCTGCTATATCATCAGGTTGCAACTCTCCAGAATGTTTCCTAAACCGCTCAATGATCTCTGCAGCGAATACCTCGGTAAAATATTGTTGCTCCCTTTCCTGCCAGTTTTGCATGTTGTCTATAAGTTCAGAAGCAGAAGCAATACCACGAACGGCTTTGCGAGCAGAGGGTCTAAGGTCAGCCGCACGTTCAGCGGTCAACATAGAGTGAGTTTCCCTTGCCTTCTCCTGCTCTGTAGAAGAGTCCTCATCTGATTCATAAGGAGCAGAAGGAAGAGTATACGGAGGCGGAGAACGGTCTAGCAAAAGGGAATCATCTTGCGGATTATTAAGGATAGGACGAAGGGGTCGGCCAACAGCGTATTGGCCAGTTACCTGCAAATGGCGCTCCCTATCCTCGCTCTCCTTTATTTCTTTCCTTTCTTTATTATTTAATTTTAACGCTTTCGTATGAATACTTTTTCGTTGTTCTTTTTCGATCAAGGCTTGCTCTCGCTTCATTCGTTCACTCACTTCTTCTTCCCACATTCATACACAGTCAAACCTATGTTGCCTAGTCTTTCGCCTAAACATACATTGTTCCACATACTGAATCTTTCATATATCAAATGACCCATGCATAGGCCAACGCAACTCAGGATCCTTACTAGTATATTCATTCCATAACGTGCGGTATATTATAGAAGAAATACCATATTTAATATACATATCTCTATTAGGCGACCCCTCCGGGGGGGCCGGTTGTGTCTCACTGAGTCTCATATTGGTACCACAACAAAAGCAACACATTCTACGAAGTGTGCTAGAAACAGGCATGCCAAAAATAGTGCAATATATGCAGTATTATACACAAAGTAGCAATTAAATCACGTTGTGCCGTTCAAATCTTATACAAAGTAGAGAAAATTCTCCTCATTACCTGCCTATATAAATTGCAATTTATATATACCCAAATCTCAAAATCCCAAAATTGGCCAATACAAATACCAAACCAAACAAAGCATCGCATCAAAAGACCTTACCAATCTCAAATAAACAGATTCCAACTGCTAAGTTCTACAATCGACCAAATGGTCACTGCACGGCGAATCAACAGAAGGGATCTCAGTCGAGGACCGGCACCACCTGGAGGGTCAGATCAGAAAGAGCGAAAAAATGCTGTGGTTGCCAAGACGCGGGTCTCCTCGGGCAGCGATCGTCCGCAGCCAGATTCCAATCCTTCATTTCGACCACTCCTTTGGGCATCCGAGTCGCCGATGAGCCCCACTGGTTAGGTGCCAATTTGTCGTGGTGAGCCTCAGCTAGGCCTACCAGTGCTAGGGGTTCACCCTTCTCTGCACAAGTCCTCAGACTAATAGAATAGAAGTTGGCATGGAAACTGGAATATAAAACAAAATATTTATTAAACCTCATGAGGTGGAACTACATTCACACAACACCCTTCGGTAGTGTATGAAGTAGCACACTGAACAGGAACATGGTCCTTTTATACCCACACAGGGTCTCAGAAGAAGGAGGCACAAGTACAGATCGAGAAGGTTTACATACATAAAAGGTCATACAGAAGTGCACAGTCAACAGTAGGGCGGAGCTTAGCAGTTTGCTAATTACGGTAAAAATACCCTGACATTTACAGACTAAGACATATGTGAACAGTTGCAGTGTCTTCTGCGCATGTGCAGAGTAACAGAACCTAAATATAGTCTGTTCATAAGCAGAGTACAAGAGTAAACAACAGCAGGGAAGGACAGAGCACATGGTGAGCACATGGCAGACAAGTTGGCTGCCGAAAACAAGATGGCCTCAGCTAAATGCTAAGCCTGATCGCTGTCAAATTACAACAGGAGGATTTTAGAATTCATATGGAATTTCGATTTGCATAAAATAATCAATTGGATTTGCATCCAGAAAATCTCTGAAGCATCTGATGCGCTGTTGTGACTTTTGCTGCGCAGTCTAGAAGCACTCTCACCTAAGTCCTGTTTCGGTGGAGAACTTGTTGTTGTATCAGCACATTTCTTAGAGAGTCATGTTACTTTCTTATTCACAGGAGTTTTAGAGTCCAATCCTTTCTCCTCCCTCGTTATGATGACTTCTGTCTCATGTCTTTTTAGTAATAACAAGGGAACCCAAAAAGTACCTAGGGACCATGGGCAAACTATCTTTTTAAGAAAACAACGGTCCTTAGGATAAACAGCATGAGCAATACAATGAAATATAGACTAGAATCAGTACTATATCAAACAATTTCAGTACCCAGCCGGGCCTGAAAAGCTTTATTCAAATATATACAATGGTAAGCCAGACCACCAAGGGGGTCAATTTCACTATCTGATAGGGTACAAGCCTGCACCTATCCAGAGATCAATCAAAAAAGGGGGGTTCAAAGGTAGGGGATAGAAAAAATAGAAAAAGACAAAGAGTATCAGGCAAGAAAGATGTGGGAGCCAACTGTCCCTTGCATTTACATCAATTTTAAGCAAGTTTGGACAAACAATTACTGTAATAGAATAGACACAATGGCAAAAATTACAGAATTGCTAAAAGTGTCGACGGCGTTTCGATCCCTGGCTCCTAGTGAACTGGGATCATCATAAGAACTTTGCGTTAAGTTGCCTGTTTTTGCTATTCAAGCGCCTGTTCAGAGTAGAAAATGAGAAAAAACAAGAAAGGAAAAATTCTTATTTAAAAACGACACATATGTCAGTCAATTTACACAGAATTCCACATGTTCTTCTATTGTAACATGTCATAATGACCACAAGTTGATTGTACACACCTGTTCACGCTGTAATTCCATATTAAACCGTCCCAATTTCTGGACAGGTGCAAGAGCGGTACGTGTAATAATAAGTGCCGTGGTTTGGAAGATTTCGGCCAAAAGTGTATATCGGCGATATCATGCTGGTGTGCTATACTACTAGTGGCGATTATGCCAAGTGCTTGAACTCTGTGGGAAAATCAGGTGTATCTTATATATAGCGAATTTATAAGGTGGTATGTGATCATGCAGATCGTTTGGAGATCGGCGTCGGGCAACCCAACAATTGCAGTGCCTATATCGAGTTACAAGGTAGTCTGGTGACTGAATGTGAATAAAGGCTGGTGTGAACTACCACGGCGCCGCGAGTGACAGACGGGGGAACAAACCTGTCAAGTTCTGTTATATGGCGAGAGTCAGGGGTGGTGGTGAATTGGCGCTGGTCAAAACGAGGATGATTCCTACAAGTACGGAGGAATGGGTTAATTTATATCCATGTGTCATGCAGCATGAGTGATTCCAAAATGAGTGCAAAAATTACCTCAAGGACAGAATGTCAAGACCTCAGGCTAATGGCTGTAAGTCACTCGACTCGGTAGATGAAAGTTATTCCAAATGGGGGCGTGGGCTCGAAATGCTCCACACGCTGGAAAAGATATGGAATTGTATCAGATAAAATTATGAGGGGGATCGATTGAAATCCCGAGGGCTTAAGGGCTTACCTCTGTTCGGCAGTTTTATCATTCATGCTCATGGATCGAGCAGTGATCAGTCGGCAAGCTCGATGGCACTGTTCCGACAACACGTGAATCCGGAAGTGATTTCGGCATGGTCAGCGACCCGGTGGATTTTAAGTGAGCGAGGGGGAGGCTGCGTGTAGCTATCGCGGCCATCTTGGAATGGAGTCAGTTTAGTCCCCATGCATTAATCGTCGTGCACAAGCCCGTGAATGCGTGATTAAAATAAACAATATCATACAGTTCACAATTGTTTTTACAGCTTTTAGAAATTATACAATAGATAACTGTATAGTACTAAAACCTCCAAGCTTGGGCAAGAATTGAATGGACAGTTAAAGCAAATAACGAGCCATCACACATTGGTTCAAAGACGTTTCCAGAAGAGTCCAAGGAAGCGATCTGCAGAGGAGTTACAGGAGTCCAGCCCAATCCTCTGTTCGATTTAGGCCATTCTGTATTGTGTCCAAAAGTATTATACATTTTAGTTCCTCTTTATTCAGAAGTTGGGACATGTTTCCTCCTCGGGGTGGCAGTTTTAATACTTTCAAGATGGTCCATCGTAGCTCATCCTCCTTATGCTTGGCATTGGTGAAATGTTCCACAAGTGGGGCATTAGGGGTTTGGCATTGAATGCGGCTCTTATGCTGGCAGATCCTTGTTTTAACCTTCTGCGTTGTCTGGCCCACATACATTTTGTTACAAGGGCATTGAACCAAATATATAACATTACTGGTGTTACAGTTTGAGAGGGAAGAACTTGTAAAAGTGATGTTGTTAAATATCCTAGTCTTACCCTCGATGGTTAAATCACACACACTACAGTTCCCACATTTCACATGTCCAACAATGGGGGACAGACCCCATACAGCTTCAAGAGTGGAAGATTGAGTGGGACTTGGCAGTGCTGCTCGGACTAAATGATCCTTCAAATTTTTGCTTTTTTTGAAAGCAAATAACGGGCGATCAATTTCTAATACACCTGCGTTAATGATTGGCCAGTGGAGTACCAATTTTCTCAGTTTGTTTGATACTGGCGAAAATGTCGTAACGCAGGCCAACCTTTCTTGTACTTTCTTTGGAGTAGGTGTAAGCAGGGTCTCTCTGGGTCTATACCAGGCTCTCTTTAGTGCGTTTTTGACAATTCTCCTAGGGTACCCCCTAAGTTTGAGTTTGTCTGCTAGGATTGCACTTTCCTTAAAGTAGTCCTCCCTACAGGAGCAATTCCTCCTAATTCTCAGAAACTGAGAGAACAGGAGTGAGTCACGAAGGGCTCTCGGATGGTTACTGGAATAGTCTAACAGTGCGTTCCGCTCCGTAGGTTTTCTGAACAAGCGAGTCAGAAGCACTCCATCTTGGTGAAAGATGGTAAGGTCCAAGAAATCTATGGAAGATTTATTGGATGTAAGTGTGAAATGGAGGCCACAACAGTTATTATCCATCCAATGTAAAAAGTGGCGTAGATCATTGACTTCACATCTCCATGACATGAAGATGTCATCAATGTATCTACGCCACATGATGATTCCAGAGAAAAAGGGGTTTGATGGAGATAGTACCACCTGACTTTCGATCTCGTTCATGAACAGTACTGCCAGGTTTGGGGCAAAAATTGCACCCATGCTGGTCCCCTGTATCTGCTGGGAAAAGAGACCATTGAATGTGAAAAAGTTTCTTGTCAAACAAAGTTCAAGGAGTTATAAGATGAATGAAGTTGGCATTGCATGTGGGCGTGGACGTGTATCTAAGGTTTTCTGAATTACCCTAAGAGCTGCAACCTGAGGGATATTCGTATAAAGGGACTCCACGTCCATGGTACACAGAGTATCTGTTGTCGGATCAAACGGATGATGTTCAATCAGCGAAATCATGGACATGGAGTCTCTAACGTAACATGGAGTGGAAGGTACAAATTCTTTGATGAAAAAATCAACAAAGGCTCCTAGTGGTTCAAGGATTGATCCACAAGCTGAAACAATGGGGCGGCTTGGTGGTGAAGTGAGGCTTTTATGGACTTTCGGGAGAGTATATATCACCGGAGTCCTGGGGCTTTTGATGTTTAGGTATGGGTAAGACTAGGGTATTTAACAACATCACTTTTACAAGTCCTTCCCTCTCAAACTGTAACACCAGTAATGTTATATATTTGGTTCAATGCCCTTGTAACAAAATGTATGTGGGCCAGACAACGCAGAAGGTTAAAACAAGGATCTGCCAGCATAAGAGCTGCATTCGATGCCAAACCCCACTTGTGGAACATTTCACCAATGCCAAGCATAAGGAGGATGAGCTACGATGGACCATCTTGAAAGTATTAAAACTGCCACCCCGAGGAGGAAACATGTCCCAACTTCTGAATAAAGAGGAACTAAAATGTATAATACTTTTGGACACAATACAGAATGGCCTAAATCGAACAGAGGATTGGGCTGGACTCCTGTAACTCCTCTGCAGATCGCTTCCTTGGACTCTTCTGGAAACGTCTTTGAACCAATGTGTGATGGCTCGGTATTTGCTTTAACTGTCCATTCAATTCTTGCCCAAGCTTGGAGGTTTTAGTACTATACAGTTATCTATTGTATAATTTCTAAAAGCTGTAAAAACAATTGTGAACTGTATGATATTGTTTATTTTAATCACGCATTCACGGGCTTGTGCACGACGATTAATGCATGGGGACTAAACTGACTCCATTCCAAGATGGCCGCGATAGCTACACGCAGCCTCCCCCTCGCTCACTTAAAATCCACCGGGTCGCTGACCATGCCGAAATCACTTCCGGATTCACGTGTTGTCGGAACAGTGCCATCGAGTTGCCGACTGATCACTGCTCGATCCATGAGCATGAATGATAAAACTGCCGAACAGAGGTAAGCCCTTAAGCCCTCGGGATTTCAATCGATCCCCCTCTTAATTTTACCTGACACAATTCCATTTCTTTTCTAGCGTGTGGAGCATTTCCAGCCCACGCCCCCATTTGGAATAACTTTCATCTACCGAGTCGAGTGACTTACAGCCATTAGCCTGAGGTCTCGACATTCTGTCCTTGAGGTAATTTTTGCACTCACTTTGGAATCACTCATGCTGCATGACGCACGGATATAAATTAACCCATTCCTCCGTACTTGTAGGAATCATCCTCGTTTTGACCAGCGCCAATTCACCACCACCTCTGACTCTCGCCATATAACAGAACTTGACAGGTTTGTTCCCCCGTCTGTCACTCGCGGCGCTGTGGTAGTTCACACCAGCCTTTATTCACATTCAGTCACCAGACTACCTTGTAACTCGATATAGGCACTGCAATTGTTGGGTTGCCCGACGCCGATCTCCAAACGATCTGCATGATCACATACCACCTTATAAATTTGCTATATATAAGATACACCTGATTTTCCCACAGAGTTCAAGCACTTGGCATAATCGTCACTAGTAGTATAGCACACCAGCATGATATCGCCGATATACACTTTTGGACGAAATCTTCCAAACCACGGCACTTATTATTACACGTACCGCTCTTGCACCTGTCCAGAAATTGGGACGGTTTAATATGGAATTACAGCGTGAACAGGTGTGTACAATCAACTTGTGGTCATTATGACATGTTACAATAGAAGAACATGTGGAATTCTGTGTAAATTGACTGACATATGTGTCGTTTTTAAATAAGAATTTTTCCTTTCTTGTTTTTTCTCATTTTCTACTCTGAACAGGCGCTTGAATAGCAAAAACAGGCAACTTAACGCAAAGTCCTGATGATGATCCCAGTTCACTAGGAGCCAGGGATCGAAACGCCGTCGACACTTTTAGCAATTCTGTAATTTTTGCCATTGTGTCTATTCTATTACAGTAATTGTTTGTCCAAACTTGCTTAAAATTGATGTAAATGCAAGGGACAGTTGGCTCCCACGTCTTTCTTGCCTGATACTCTTTGTCTTTTTCTTTTTCTATTTTCTCTATCCCCTACCTTTGAACCCCCCTTTTTTGATTGATCTCTGGATAGGTGCAGGCTTGTACCCTATCAGATAGTGAAATTGACCCCCTTGGTGGTCTGGCTTACCATTGTATATATTTGAATAAAGCTTTTCAGGCCCGGCTGGGTACTGAAATTGTTTGATATAGTACTAATTCTAGTCTATATTTCATTGTATTGCTCATGCCGTTTATCCTAAGGACCGTTGTTTTCTTAAAAAGACTTCTGTCTCATGTCCTGCATCAATTTACCTACTGTACTCCTCATTTCTTTGGTAATTGAATCAGTACCCTCCCTCTGCTCATTGGTCTTAACTGTCCTGTAAAGTATGTGAAGAGCGGCTATCAGAATACTGGTACCATTCAGGTTTTTAAATCTTTTTGTGGGCTAATAGGTCATAACCACCCCTACCGGAACACGAGAACCAGGCGATCCAGTCCGTCTTTACTCTTCTTCCCTTTCATTGCAGATTTTTCTTTAATGGAATCCTGAGTGTCAATTGTATGTTTTAAATGTGGTTTAATGTGTTGTGTACTCAAGGTATAATGACCCACAGAGGTATAAACTGCTGCAATTATTTTTGGTAGTTCCTATTCTCAACCTGGAACTGCTTCCAGTCTCTGAGATATAGCTAGAACAGAAGTATCTCCCTTAATGTTACTTAGGATAATAGAGGAAACTGACTGTAGAAAAGTTCCCCATGAATTACATTCCTAAGCCCATAGCTAGTGCTGTGCCGTGTTCATTGTGTACCTGCTTAAGTGCGTCAGGAAGAACTGCCAATGTAGGCATGCCATACCTGCTGGTTTTAATGCATACAAAAATGCTTCCCCAAGTGTAACACTTCTCTACAGGTGAACCGTCCCAAGAGGGAGGCACTTAGTCAGTATTCTATGTTTGCCTTGGAGTGTAATATATGGATACACTGCTTATAAGTGGTTGTTCCTGCGAGCAATCCAGAAGGCCATTTTCTCACACTTCATGGGTGCTTTACCCATGATATCGTTGATAGTCTGTGGAATAATTGTTTGCTTGTATATGCGTGGCTGGTCCTGCTGTGAGAGCTATTCTGCAGCTCAAAGTACGTTGCACAAACTGTACTAGTCTCCTGTATAAGGCAACTGTTTAGTTTAAAACCCCAATCACCTCAGTAGTTACTAGGTTGTTGAGGCAAGGAATGGATATTTGTGTGTGCAAGTGACAATTGACCAGCAAAACAGTATCTATGTTCGTAGTAAGGCAAAGGGATTTCTAAATCCTGGTAAGCCCTATAGTTTATTGGTGGGTCTACCGCTGTGTAAGCATGAAACTGCACAAAGGCAGTACTGATTGACTCAATCTTGACCCATAAGTAAAATATCTCAAGGGCATAGGCTACATGTACATCAAATACAAAAGCAAATGCTACACCTTCATGAAGAATACCTTGAGCTTTGAGATGCTGAGTGACTGCTTCCCTGTAATTGGCCCAGATCAGAATATGTGCTGCCATTCTGAAGGGATTCAATTAAAATCAAAGATTTACAAAACCCAAATGAGGAATAAACTTTTAAAAGTCGAGTTTAACAAACCCATAGAAATAGGAGTTTGATTTACCCTGGAAGGAGGAAATACCGATTACTATGAACGTCTCCGCAGGTATGAAATAATGGTTTATGTGTGTGTGTGAATAATGAAAGAACTACTCAAGGCGTAGCAGCAAGATAGAAGCCCGACGTTGGGCACAAACTGTTGCATAAACTTTGATTTTGGCGTATTTTTACAACGGTTGGTTTTCAGCCCATGGACACATGGGTAAACTTGGTTCAATGCACCAACGCTGAATATGTTAAACAGGTTATTGTTGCCCCACAGAACACCACCAAATACAACGTTGAAATAGTTATTATATTTGGGTTACTAACAATCCCTGGAATGGGGTCAGGGGCTCCCTGTTTACAGAAAATAAAAACATTTCGTTATCCACAGTATCACTAACATTGCATTAAGAAGAATGGACACTTTTAACTAAAAGTATTCATTACAACAGGATGAACCTGTTTCCCAGCACATCTAAAGTAATTATGAACAATATCATAAAAATAGCAAGAACACACGTTGTGAACAAGAATAAAATGAACTTTTCTACCATGGTCACTTACAACCTAACACACTAAATCCAACCTCTATGTGCTACAGTAGGAGAGCATGCATGGAGAACAACTTGCATGCTAGAGTTTCTTAGTGAAAAGCAACGCTCTGCATACCGTGTAGATGGCAAAAGTTGTTGTGATCAGTAGAAGCATGAAAGCAATGTTTCCTGGGAAGGGTAAACACATGCTGTGGTAGCGTCCTTCCTAGGTTTTATCAGCATTAAGCGAGTAGCAGCATCTTCATAATGCACTGCAGTGGGTGAGACCGTCTCGGTCACAAGCTTGTGCGATAATCATGGCGCAGAACCTGTCCTGACAAGTGGTCAAGCGGCAGCCCTTATATATTAAATATTATCAGAGACTGAAAGTTCTGACATACGTTTAGGAAAGTCTGAAATAGATTATGTGCATCAATGTGTACATCCCAGATGGTGCCTTATGAACATTTAAGGTGAAATGATGTCAATTCAGATTGCACGATTTTTGGCTACTGCTATATATGTTTTCTTATTTCACCTTGACATGCTGATGTGTATACACTTGTCCCAGACTGATGTTGTATCAGGTGTTATATGCATGCCATTATTCAAATGAGTTGACACCTTCATGGTTCCTAGAAAGATACGGTCAAATGACATCTGTGGTAGTGGCAGACATGACAATGATTACTCATAAAATTGGCCATTACCTAATATGGAGTCAGGGCCTGCTTAAAATATAGTCTGATCTTATGGGCTGTACAGCACCTCATGGTCTAAGGGCATCATTTCTGAATATTCCAAGCCCTTTTGTGAATGCCTTATCTTTAGACACTGCAGTGCTGTGTAATAAGGGGGCCATGGAAAGATTGCCTGACATGCAGATGAGAGCCACATCCTTGCTAAGTGCTGGAAGGAAATCTGTGGCTGGGCCACTGCCACCCTCAATTTCTGATCATTTTCAGAATTACTTCTGAAAGTAACGGCACCCCTTTGTCTGAGTCCACAAGGAACCCCCGAAAATCCATTCTCTTTGATGTAAAGTCAGAATGTTCTATATTTATAATAAACGCTAACCTCTGGATTAGTTCTATTTTCTCGTGCACTGGTATCTGCAAAAGCCCTTCTTTTGACCTAGGAATATCATTAAGTCTGGATAAATCAGCATTTGTTTAATATTTACAACTGGATACTGTATTTTACTGACAGTAAGTTGAGAGGTTGTACTACATATTACTACTAATGGACAAGGATACTGTATCAGAAATTATGCAGAACCCAAACTGTCCATGAATACTTACTGTGGCTAAGACAGCAGTAGCAATACGCTGTGCTTCTCCCTGTTTCCGAGCTGCGATGTCTTGCAGCTCGTACACTAACTGTCGAACTTTCAAGTTTATTATGTGCTTAACAGTGCAAAGCCTTAAAAACAGATGTACCAGTGCCCCCACTCATGACTCTGCCTCAAATCTGTAGTGAGATCAGTTGCCTTTTTAGGTCGAGGCAAGGCTACCGTGCATGTGCTGTCTGCAAGACCTCCTGTGGTCAAAAAACAACTTTGGTCCTGCCTGTTGTTTCCCATAAGTTTAGGCCACTTTTGTTGTTTTTTTGCTGCCTTCTATCTTTTGCTGTCCTCTAACTTGTTCGGCGGCCCATATGTCCCTTCCATTGGAAGGCAGAGGAGCACTGCCTAAGCACAGATTCCTTGCATTTTCATTTTTGAATAGTTAATGGGCTGAACTTTTTTTTATGGTTTATTCCATTCAATGCTGCCGGCTTCTGCTGGTTTAGAAATGTGTCCTACTGAGGTACCGGGTTTTTAGGGACCCGGCGGTGCCAGGGGAACACCCAGTGACCTCTTGAGTTCTTCCTGTTTTGGACCACAGAAACACAGAGTCTTCTAGGTGATGTCAAGGATCGAGTTTATTGGCTGCAACCAAGTAACAAGCATCCTAGAAGTACAACAGCACAGTGTGTATATTCTCAGGAGACTGTTCGTTTTTACAGAACCAGCCTTCTCCTTTTATACAAAAATATCAGCTTCAAGCAAGAATTCCTAGTTGTACAGTTTGGCCATATACATATTTTCACAATAAAGGAAAAGCAGAGTCATGATGGCAAGCCCATATTTAGGTTTGTCCGGTTCGTGATAGATTACCCAGCAAGGCCCAGAACTTCCATCAGATATCGATGAACCTCCAATAAAATCGGGCACCTCCTCCTTGTAAAACAGACCATAAAGAAGAAACAGGGACAGGTGTGTGTGTGATAAGACATGGCTTGTATGCGATGAATGGTTTATGACATGGTGTGCCTTGATGCTAATCTCGCTCGGCCATTGGGATGGGGACTGCCCGAACAGGTTTGGCTTGAGGCAGTGGAGTTAGCTCGCCCAGGTCACAGAGGAGTCAGGAAAGGTGTATGGGTCCTTTCAGATCGAATTCGGCCTTGGTCAATTGACTATGTAAGGGCAACCACAAGATGGATGCCGCTCACAAAATGGACCCGAGGGTTCAAGACAGAAACTACGATTTTAAGGTGATTGCATCACTCGATCATGAGGCAAACGCATAGGTATAATGTCCTCATTATTACCGGTCTGCCGATACCAAATTCGTCATGGTATGATGATATTTTCTGACACGAGTGTAAAGCTTCGGCACCACACCATAGTCGGGTCCAGAATTTTCAGTACCACAGGGCCTCCTTTTGCCCTTATATAGGCAATAACTCATGCTAATCTGAGTCCAAATCTGTATTCATGAAGTCATGGAGATGCTGCTGTAGCATCATCCTGTTACTTAGTTCGTCCCTTGACATAGGCTTCCTTACACATGATGTAGCACAGAGGCCACATATTGCAGGAGCGCACTGTACACACAGGCAGTACATGAACAGAATGGCTAAGACCATTCCAATGAATATCAGGATTTTCCATCCCCAGGCAGACATCAGTTCCCAGAACCACCCCAGCAAGGACCAGTCTCCTTTGTCCACATGAATGGACTCAGAGATCTTATGCAGTTTGGAGATGGCCTGGTATACTGTCGGAGCATTGTCAGGGATGAAAATGCAGCAACTGGATTGGATCACTTTACATACCCCACCACGGTCTGCAAGTATGACATCTAGGGCAACCCTGTTCTGAAGAGTCATAAGGCGGTCCGACTGGCGCTCCGCAGTCAAGTTACTAAGGGCACCAGCCGTTTCAATCACGGCGGATTCAACTACCCTCGTCAATTGGCGAATGTTCCTGCTGTTCACCATAGGCCCCCAAAACAGCAGAAAACCTTTTGTGAAATCTCCAAACTCCTGTTCCGCGGTGTCGTCTTTACTCACGACACCCCTAACTGTCCTTGTCCGATGGTAATCTGCCTCGGCCGTGTAGGTGGGTGGCAACAGGAACGAGATAAAACATATGCCCCAAAAGTCAGGGGGCAACCATGTATATGCTCTATCATGGCAGACGAAGTGGGTACCCCTGAGCCGCTAGGAACAAAGGGGAGGTCTGAGACGGGAAAGCATAAGTTTTGGTACATACACTCTTCCCTAACTGAGCTCTGGGGTTTTTGCCATTTCCCTGCAGACAAAGCTGACCTTGATGGGGTACTATCCAGATTGGGGAGGATTTCTTTGCTTGCTGGCTATCACTCAAGGAAATTCCATATTTCGTGATATTCCATCTACTGTAAGGCTCCAATTCATCATTGGGAATCGTCCTATATGTGTCAATATCTCTGCTCATATTTCTGATCCCTGCCACTAGTGCCTTGTTGCTTGAATATCTTCCTGTGGGACGCGGGGATATGGTTCGATGGCGAATAGGAACATTGTTTGGAATGCCCACAGAGAACCATAGTAGCTAAATGGCAGGACAAAATATGGGATACCCTTATCTGTTGTATGTGGCATAAGTCCACACACCCAACAATTCGTCGTGTTCATTACAGACTGGTGCTGGTGTAGGAGATGAACGAATGAGTTATTTACAAATTCTAGCCTTCTGGCAGACTCGTGTTCAGGTAGAGGGTGAAAGGAGTGCGGGGAAACAGTAGGAGGAGGTGTGGGCTGAGTGTCGTGTGCAAATGAAACTCAAAAGGTGAATAAAGCATAGCCAATCAAAAACATCATTATACTGCACAACATAAGGATGCATATTATTAAAAATTGTTTTTTCGCCATCACAGTGCATATTCTTGTTTCAAAGTTCGCTGATTTGGCAGGTCTCTCTATCTTGGGAAACTCCATCTCTAAGTTGCTGCCCGCGGTGGGAGATTGATTCTGCTAAGGAGTGCTTCTGTCAGTTTAGGGCAACTCCCTTAGACCAACCAGAACTGTCGACCTAACCGTCTCCAGCTGCACTCCAAAGACTGTGGCAACCGCGACCCTAGCAGCAGAACCGGATGGCGGTTCGAAAATCAAAAATGAGCAAGTAACCTAGATGAGAGAGCTGCACAATCAAAAAGAAAAAACGTGTTTATTTGTCCATAGTCCTAGGTCTTGGCCTCAAGTTATAATGGTTTCGACCAGAAGCTGTGTGGTCTAGAAACAGGGGTTCAGGCTCAGTAGTGTCCAACTGCATTGACTGTGGCACAGATCCTTGCAGAATGTTATCGCTTTCCTTTTCTGAAGTAGTTCCTTTCAGACGTGCATCACTGAAGGGTAAGAAGTGAGGCACAGTCTCAGTCTCAGAGTCAGCAATTCCCTCCTGGACCCACCGGTCATATGGAAGGGGCAGTGGGACCCGTTTACAATGGGCGCCGTGCACCCAGTTCTTCTTGCCGTGGACACGTACTGCAGAGCGGGTGGCCAGCAAAATTTGGAATGGTCCGGACCAGCGAGGCTGCTCGTTCTTGGTTCGCTGGAAGTTGCGCACCAGGACCCAGGTGCCAGGTTCAATTGCGTGGCCTGGATCATCAGACGCTGGCGGGGAAAAGCTGTGGACCTGTTGGTGTAAAACATGCAATTTAGTTGTCAATTCGTACAGATAGTCAAGCAGTACAGGATGCTCTATCTCACTGAACCTTGTGGGCCTTGGCACTCCCCATATGTTGGCCTGGCGGCCGAACACGATTTCATGTGGACTAAGTCCCACTCTAGAGTGGACAGTCATTCTTGTCGAAAGGAGTGCCAAAGGCAGGGCGTCAGGCCATTTAAGGCCGATACATGCTTGGATCTTGGCCAGTTTCAATTTTAGAGTGCCATTATAGCACTCTACTAGTCCAGCTGATTGGGGGTGATTTGCAGCATGGAACTTCTGTTGTATGCCTAGCCCCTCACACACTCTCTTCATCACTCGTCCCACGAATTCACTCCCATTATCACTCCAGACCATTCTAGGCATTCCAAACCTAGGGAAGAATTCTTTGACAAGGGCTTTGGCTGTGGACAAGGCAGTATTGTCCTTAAGGGGATACGCTTCCACCCACCTGGAAAAGGCACAAACAACAACGAGTACGTATTTCAGATTGTTGCACCTTTCCATGTGGATGAAATCTAGGTGCAAAACCTCGAACGGATACGTTGGAGGCTCAAAATGACCAGCTGGAGTTGGGGTTCCCCTACCAGGATTGTACTTCAGACACACCATACAGTTCTTGACCACATTCTCTGCACATTTAGGTATTCCACTATTCTGCCATACTGGAGCCAACAACTTCCAGATCCCTTTCACACTGATGTGAGCCATTCCATGAGCCATTGTCACCACTGCAAGCACATACGCATCGGGTAGCAGCCATCTCTGATGCTCTGACAGTTCGACCCAACAACCCTTCGCGTCCAATCTACTCTTACTTTCTCTCCATTCATTCACCTCTTTCTCTGTGGCTTCGGATTGGATAGACTTCACACTCTCAATCGTGTCTGCGCACATACCAACATCACCAATCCATCTCGCAGGGCCTGCAACATACATTCGGCTCATCAGGTTTTTTGCAGTTTCTTTTGCAATTCATCCGCAAACGCATTCCCACGACCAACATCATCAGTCACCTTCTTGTGTGCACTGCATATCACAATCGCAACTTGTAGTGGCAAGGATAGTGACTCGAGAAGCTCATTTACTAACTGATCATGCTGGATCTTTGTACCATGCGATGTCAGGAACCCACGTTCACGCCACAATCGTCCAAAACTGTGAGCCACGCCAAAGGCGTATTGGGTGTCCGTGTACACATTCACTCGTTTTCCTTTTGCCAACACACATGCTCTTGTAAGTGCAATCAACTCTGCTGCTTGCGCAGAATTGTGTGGGATACGTGCAGCTTCAACAATCGTGTGCAATGTTGTCACAGCATATGCTGCAGTCGTATCACCATTTGGCAACTTGAAACATGAACCATCAACCCATAAGGTATCATTACATTCAGGAAGAGGAGTGTCCTGCAAGTCTACTCTCCCTTTTGTCTCTTCTTCTGTCCTAAAGCAGCAATCATGTTGTTCGACCTCATCTGTCTCAATTGGAATGGGCAGTAACGTGGCTGGGTTTAGTGTGTCACACCTCTTTATGTGGACATGGCTCGCTAATAGAGTCAACTCATAACTTGACAATCGAGCACTAGTTAAGTGCTGTGTCTTCGTTCTATTTAACAAAATGTCTACTGCATGTGGGACCATAACAATCAGTGTATTATTCATTACTATCCCAGCAGACTGTCGAATACAGACAGGTGCTGCCGCAGTGGCTCTCAAGCAACTTGGAAATGCCTTAGCTACTGGATCTAGAGTTGCTGAAAAGTATGCGCATGGACGCTGTTTGCCCCCAAAACATTGTGTCAGAACTGATAATGCACAACCTGCCTTCTCGTGGACATACAACGTAAAAGGCTTACTGTAGTCGGGGGTACCCAACACAGGAGCCGAACACAATGCATCACGCAATTTGTGAAAACTTTTCTTACACTCTTCAGACCACGGAATGGGTTTCGGTGTATCCTTGCAAGTTAATGCCACCAAAGGTTTGGCCAACAAGGAGAAATTCGGTATCCATTGTCTGCAATGTGATGTAATGCCCAAGAAAGCACGCACTTCTCTCTGTGTCCTTGGGACACTCAATTTTGCAATTGCCTGCATTCTCTCTGGGGTCAGCTTCCTTCCCTCCTTCGATAAGATGTGACCTAAGTAAGTCACTTCTTGTCGACAAAATTGCAGTTTTGAAAGAGAGACTTTGTGCTTCATATCACATAAATGACGCAACAATGACAAAGTGGCTTGCTTGCAAATCTCCTCAGTATCTGCAGCGACCAGCAAATCATCGACGTTCTGAATAAGAGTCGCGCCATCAGGTAGGACAATCGTGTCAAGTTGTGATTTCAGAGCCTAACTGAATATAGATGGACTTTCACAGTAGCCCTGAGGAGCGCGTTTGAAGCGGAAACTTCCGCCTCCTAGATTGAAGCCAAAAATATCTCTGCTCTCCTCGGCAATAGGGATGCTGAAGAAAGCGTTCTTCAAGTCAATCACTGTGAACCAAGTGGCTGAAGCTGGAGCCATAGTCAATAGGGCAGTGATATCGGGAACAACTGGAAACTGTGGCACAACAATCTTATTCACTTCTCTAAGATCAATCACGAACCTATAGACAGGTGGTTGGGAAGGATCGGTACGCTTTAAAACCGGCAGAACAGGACTGTTACAGATGTTCCCTGTTGTCTCTTCAATGACATCTTTCTCAATCAGATCGTAAATGATCGCTAACAACGCCTTTTCACCTTCGCTAGAGATCTTGTATTGGGGAATACGTGGCAACCTAACATTGGCTTTCAATGTTACAACATATGGCGCTATCTCTAAAAGACCCACATCATTAGAACCAGTAGGCCAAAGTATATCTGGAAGAGAAGATAATTCTGTTGGAAGTTTTTCCTTTGACAAATACATTGGAGAAACCACTTTCTTACCCAGTGTAAGTTGTACTCCCGAGGGAGAACAGTACAAAGTCGCATATAGTCTCTTCAACAGATCCAATCCTAACAAGTTTTCACCACAACCTGTTGTAAGAATGAGGGGTGCTTCTAATTCACATGGCCCAACAGAAAGGGACATAGGACTAGAGATCGGGTTCCTAACCGGGGCACCAGAAAAACCTACTGAAACGTTCATTTCGCCAGACAAAGGTGCACCAGGAAGTTTTGAGTGCTTGATAGAACTCTTTGTAGCACCAGTATCCGGCAGAAAAGGCTCTGACACACCTGATGTAATCACTTCAACATAAGTTCCATTCTGATCTACTGGAACTGAAACAACTCCCTCTCTTTGTCCATGGCTGTCCTAGCAATCATTACCCTCATTCTCGGTCTCTGCATAGGAGTCATCAGCATAGTACTGAGCTGTCCTAGAAGATGCATTATTCTGTTGGTCAAAGCTGTTCATGGATTTCTGAGGCGGAAAAGGAGGAGCATTCTGGGGGAAATTTCCACGACCCCTACCTCTAGGGGCCTGCTGAACACCTCTACCTCTTGCACCAGAAACACCATTAAAACGCCGTAACAGAGCCGGACAACTATTCTTAAAATGACCCTCTTCCTTGCAATAAGCACACTGATTCGTACCATACGGTAAACGCTGTTGAGAAGACTCGTTTCTTTGCGAGTTTCTCAAATACTGCTGTGGTTGCTGATAATCGTGCTGACTAGCAGTACGGGGTGGATAAGCTTGCTGTAGAAGGACTTTAGTTTTCAATTCTTTAGTCTTTTTGTCTGCTTTCTCTAGCTCATCTTTGCGCCTATTTTCGTAGTACTGAGCTGTAGCTCAAATCTGCGCAGACGTGGAAACAGCCCATGCACTCTCTGAATCCTTCAACTTATTACACAGTTCAGGAAGCAAATTATGTACAAATTTGTCTACAAACAATCTTTGGCCACCCTCAGTAGCCATATCCTGACCACTATGATCGACGAATGTTTCTTCAAACCGCGTGAAAAAGTCAGACACATTCTCATCTTTTTTTTTGTTTGCACGCAGACAACTTGTCCCAATTCACACGCAATTCGGGCATTTAAGTCTTCATATACGTGATAATTCTACCAGGAAGTTCTGCTACTAAAGGCTCTTGATCATGGTCTGCATGACAAATCTTTCCCCATAAAGGCTGTGTAACAACATTTCCAAACAACATGTCTACATCTGCTAGATTCATGATACATGAGCTGGCAGTTTGTGATAACTCCTTATAATATCCTGCAGGATTTTTGCGGGGATCAGGCAATGTCTGCTTTAGCGCTAAAACTTCAGATCTCTTCCAAGGAACATGTACCCATACACGCTGAAAATGCGGCGGAATTGCTGGATTCGCATTTGCATCACCTTCCCTCCAAACTGGAGGAACTTCTCTCATGGGATACTGTTGCGCCTTTTTCCTACCTGGCATGTCATGCTCGGACAGTGATCTGGAATTGCTTCCCTTACTCCTATAAGACAGCAACATTTCTATTGCTTGTTCAACATCGGCACCCACAATCATGCCTCTGCGAACTTAAACCGCACACGGAATAACTCATGCATGTCATACTCTGGATCATTTTCCCTCAAATCTTCACGGAGACATATGCACATTTGTTCAAATACATATCTCTGTGTAGATGCTTCCCACTGACGGAAGACTTCCATAACGGACTGAAAATCATACTTTACAGTATCAGTAACCCATTTACGTGCTAACTCATTCAGTACTTCTCTCTCTTGGTAGTCAGGCAGTCGACTCCGCAACTGTCTTCGTTCCTTGTTAGGGGTCGTCTTAGGCGACCCAAAGAAAGGTGAGAAAAGACCAGTGACAGTGTTTGCCACTCTCTGTCGAACAGAAGGAGAAGCTGGTGGAAAGGCAGAAACGCCGGAAAAGACAGGCTGATGTAAAGTAGAAGTCGAGGCAGTAGCAGAAAGAGAATTAGGATAAGCAGTTGGAGCAGTAGGCGAAGTAGTAGAAAAAGCAGATGGAGTATGTAGCAAAGGCGTCGGCCCCTGAGAGGGCTGCGCCGGAGGAGTAGAAACCAGCTGAAGAGGAGCTGGTGCTTGTATTAGAACCTGTTATCCAACAATAGGGGGTTGTACAACTAAAGGTTGTTGCGGCGCTGTAGCACTTTGCGCATATGGAGGTGGAGAACTCAGTAGATGGGACATTAAAGGATCCTTCTCAGGTGTCTCTTTTGATCCTTGTCCTTTACGTGGCAAAACTGGGTAGCATTCATCTACTGCTAACTTCCTACTTCTGAGTATTTGTTCACTCTCTTGTTCTTCCTCATTATCCCTAAATGCTACGGCAGCTTGTACCATTGACATACCTCGTTTATTCTTCTTTGCTAATTTAATTTCTTTCTGTTTGGCTTCCTTGCGCCATAGGCGAAAGGAGTCAAACATCGCCGGCCGGGCTTTCTTCTTGAAAAGTTTCACCTCTAGATTATCTAAAATCTCTGTGTCAAAGCTACCATATTGTGGCCATTTTAAAACACCATAATTTCTGGTGTATCGGATCCACACTTCATTATATGTGATAGGGCCTACGCTGTGCTTCACATAGAGCTCATATGTTGGAGTTCCAATCGGAGGAACCGGACACGAGTCCTCCAATCGGGAATCCCTACTACAACCAAGACAAAACAAGTGTCCAAGTCTGCTAAAACCAGACATCTTCGCTCTCTAGTCTAGCTTCAAACTTTAAAGGATTATCAAATACGATAGCCTCGTGAATACGAGTCCCTTGGCTTTGGCGCTTGCAAGTTCCAAATCAAAGCGTATCTCAAGGCTACCAAAACTAAGAACCAAACTAAGGACTGGGAGACGCTCCACTTATACTTAACTGAAGTATTGAAGATCGATGACGTCACTAGAAGACTCGTCTATCGTTTCGCTCTACCAAGAATCAATGGGTCCAAAAATAGGGCGATAGTCAGGGCAGCAGTCCTTCGTAGCCGTCGGGACGTGGGGAACCTCGCAGCAAAGACCTTCGGAACCACGTCGACATATAGGGGTCGCTGAAGTGGCTGGCCGTCCTCTGGAATTTTCACACGAAGCTGCTCACGAACATCTGGCTTGGACCGATACCGCTTGATACCGCCCCGAGTTGGGCACCAACTGAGGTACCAGGTTTTTAGGGACCCGGCGGTGCCAGGGGGAACACCCAGAGAACTCTTGAGTTCTTCCTGTTTTGGACCACAGAAACACAGAGTCTTCTAGGTGATGTCAAGGATTGAGTTTATTGGCTGCAACCAAGTAACAAGCGTCCTAGAAGTACAACAGCACGGTGTGTATATTCTCAGGAGACTGTTCGTTTTTACAGAACCAGACTTCTCCTTTTATACAAAAATATCAGCTTCAGGCAAGAATTCCTAGTTTTACCGTTTGGCCATATACATATTTTCACAATAAAGGAAAAGCAGAGTCATGATGGCAAGCCCACATTTAGAAGTGTGGCTCAGGGGTTAGAGGCGGCAGACCCGGAAGCTGAGATCGGCCCTGGACCAGGGTTCAATTCCCCGCATCGACGGGGCTTGGGCTCAATAATTCCACGGACTCGATAATTCTCGCTCCGGTGCCTACTCGACTCATGGGTTCACACTCTGCGACTCTGGGCAATAGCTTGCTTAATCTCCACAATGGCCCCTCGCGGCGGGATGCCTGGCTTTCACCTTGTGGATACCCTGCCGGGGTTATCTCACAGGGGAATACCAGGACGGGTTCCCTAAGCAAGCGCTTAGATGCCTGCGATGTGGGTAATTTGCGCTATATAAATACATGTACATTTACATGTACATTTAGGTTTGTCCAGTTCGTGATAGATTACCCAGCAAGGCCCAGAACTTCCATCAGATATCAATGAACCCCCAATAAAATCGGGCACCTCCTCCTTGTAAAACAGACCTTAAAGAAGAAACAGGGACAGGTGTGTGTGTGATAAGACATGGCTTGTATGCGATGAATGGTTTATGACATGGTGTGCCTTGATGCTAATCTCGCTCGGCCATTGGGAAGGGGACTGCCCGAACAGGTTTGGCTTGAGGCAGTGGAGTTAGCTTGCCCAGGTCACAGAGGAGTCAGGAATGGTGTATGGGTCCTTTCAGATCGAATTCGGCCTTGGTCAATTGACTATGTAAGGGCAACCACAAGATGGATGCCGCTCACAAAACCGAACCCGATGGTTCAAGACAGAAAGTACGATTTTAAGGTGATTGCATCACTTGATCATGACGCAAATGCAAAGGTATAATGTCCTCATCATTACCGGTCTGCTGATACCAAATTCGTCATGGTATGATGATATTTTCTGACACGAGTGTAAAGCTTCGGTACCACACCATAGTGGGGTCCAGAATTTTCAGTACCACACTTTAACTTTCCGTGCATGTAGACTACGCTGTCCTGCCTTGGGACATGGGCGGAGTGAATGTGATGAACAACCTCTGTTTCCGGAGATGTGCACGAAACCCACCAGACGGCCTCTAGGGGCTCCGTCAGATAGGTCGGGCCGTCCCTGGGCTCAGCCATTGTGCAGTATCCTAAGACTCAGCCCCTCTTCCTGCAGCTGCCATGGTAGCTCTAAGCCCTTCCACAAGAGCTGTTGGACTAGCACCAAATACTACAAGCGGCAGCAGCCTGTGGAGGCCCTTCACACGGCGGTGGTGAGTGTGTGTGAGGCAGGTGGCCGAGAACAGGGAAAGCACCAGCGAGAGTTCATTCAGCCAGCAGCACTCATAGCTACTAAACGGTGAGAGCTGGTGGTGGAGAAGGACCCGGGCTGCAGCAGCGGTACTCGGAACCCTGGGCTCAGAGTGCCAGCACCATCGCACCCGCTTAAAGTTGGCTATAGACAACATAAACCAGGCTCCCAACCCCCATTGAACCGTTTGGCTGGTCATAGTATGGAGGCCATTCCGTCAGCGCAACAACAGTCCCCCTGTCGTGTTCTATCTAGGACCCCGATCAATATTGTGACCTTATGCCCCTATATGGCGATAATCTATCCATACCCCTATAATGGCATAAACGATCAGAGCCATATTTCAGAAACTCACCTCTGCAGCTCATTACAGTATATGACACAGCAGAAGCCACTATCTTAGATTCCTAGATTACACACCGAGTTCTTTCAACAGATAAAACCCCCAGCAACCTGGGAAAGCCCAGCTTGCTTTGTTTTCATTAGTAATAGAACTCTAATGAGCACTGTAAGAACGACCAGTTCTGAGTGACATCTTAATTGACGTCTTATGTCCAAAAACTTACGTCAAACAAGGCACCTTCCAGGTATAAATAATACCAACGTTGCCTTAAGCAAACACAGTGATGGTGGTGGAGAATACAGGAGCAGAACAGATGTCCCATGCAGAGCCCAGCAGATGCGAGAAGCCCACAGACGCTGCCCCTCCTCCTCCTTGATGCGCTGAGAAAGACGCTGTCTTTTCTCCTGCCGAGAAAATCCAGCTCTGGCGTTTCCAGCCTACCCTTGCGGGTAACTGGGATATCGAGTCCTGAGAGGAGATACAAGACCTCCAACATTCTATTCCAGAGGTATGGTGTTGACTAAACCCTTAGAGAGAATTCTTGAAGCAAACCCTTGGCAAAACCAACTTAACTTAAATTGCTACTTACTTACTCACTCCCAAGTATTAGGCTTAGGTCAGGTACACTGGGGTAGGCGTAGTTAGAAGCAACAGTTGAGGACGTTAGCTAAATGTATATGTGAATGTATATATTTTATTCATTTTAACTATTGTATGGCTAAGAAACCATATCAATGCTTTTACAGTATTATTTCGCAATCCTCCTTTTACTGTACACACTTTTTATAATAGCAAGTCTTGCAATTGTGGCAATTCATTTCCCTTACATGAGAATAAAGACTGTTCAATAAATGATATCTTTTATTGAAAACGCCCGTCTCTCTATTCTCTGCATCCTAGTGAAAGTAATCTTGCACAACTGACTGAGTGAAATAGCTGTCTATTGTTTCACACGACTCTAGAGATTGACTCTTATTCTAAGGAGCAAAGTTGTCATGTTTATGCGGTTGTCTGAGCAAGGGGAGCTTATCACTTCCTATTCAGTCAAGAAAGTTTCCAGTGACCTCTGAGCTAGTTGGTACAAACCCAATTAAGTCTATCATATAGACAGTAGAGACCTGGAAGACCGCACTTCTACGTCTACACTGCTGTTTTACGTTATTCCAATGCGCAGGGCCTATAGGGAAAATAGGAACTACACTACATGGCCCCCAACGTTTGGTAAGGCGATAAAACTAACACAAGACGTTAGAGTAACTCAGTCGTGCTTTTTCACACAGACCCCTTCTCCTGTAAATACTCCAATAGACGTCTGGAGTGGGTGAAAGGTTAAAATCCGTCTGAGAGATTCCTATGTAAAGCTTCTGGTTTATTCAACGTTGAAGGATACAGTGTTCCAAAATATTGTGCACCTAATCTTTGTCTCCTTGGAGACCTGCTCTGAAAATCTTTCATTTATACAATGTCAGTACTAGACGACGGGACCGCTGAAGCCGCAGTAGATGTGAATCAACGGGACGCCGATGTTAATGAACCGGGTGCGACAATCATCCCGGTCAACATAAGAAAAACTAGAACGTTAAAACTTATAGAAAATGGGCTGACCACACAATGTGGCACAGTCGTCTTCGTGATAGAGGCACATGAATATCGGCAGACAGAGGTATTCTATTCTTGGATAAAATTTCCAGCGGCAAACGCTGCAACACACGAATTCCACTATTACAAAATAGAGGAACCTCCGGAAGAGTACGGTCCTTTCCAGGAGATTGAAATCCCATTAAAATACCAAGAGCACCTGCTCTGGTTTAAAGGCGCCCTAAAACATAATGAATATATTACCAGGCTGGGTCCACTAGGTAGACCAGGAGCAACGTGGCCGGTTCTAGCCAGCTACACGCCACACCCGGACATTGCAAAAATGGCAAAAGAAGAACTTTTAGCACAGCTAAAAACATTAATCAAAATATATAGACAGTTAGTCCAATATGTAATGCGGACTGCAACAGTCCAAACAGCTGTTAATGTCCCACAGCTGACCCCTCATCAGGGGAACACAAATAAAATTATACCAAAGAACATACAATCATGTCTTGGTAAAACATCCATAAAACGGGAACAAATTCCTTTCTGGTTAGCGCAGAAAATTACTCAAATAGAGGCAGTATTTCCGAATACTACCCCTATTGAGAAACACAGAATTCTGGCCATTTGCCTTCCAATGCGGGTGGCACCACATGTGGAGGACTGTGACACTTGGGGTACAGTTTTTGCTTCCATTTACACAAAAACACATGGTGTTCCGTCAATGGCGGTAATACCAGATGTGCTAAAACAGATTCAGAATGTATACGGTCCAGAACCTGCTTTAACTCTTGGTATGAAATTACTGAAAGACTTCAAGCAGGTCTCAGCTATATTACTAGTCAATATAAAAGGAGAAGCAGCATCTTTGGCGATCCGCCAGAAGTTGAAGGAAACAGATATAACAGATCAATTATAGAAAAATGTTATGAAGCATTAGGTAGAGACAGCTTGGGTGGGAAACCAGTGAAACCCCAACTACTTGAAAATCCTGAAAAATTATTTATTAAAAATAATTCAAACACTCCTAAAAATAGCTGGGATGGAAATAAACAATCCACTCCCAAGGAAAAAGTTTTCCAGTCCAGAGGAAGGTCTCCTCGACGGAGGGAAAGAACTCAGACTCGAGAACACCAGTCTCCCCAGAGGGAGCCTTCTGAGAAAAGATATAACCTTAGAAATAGGGATAACTTGAAAAAACCTGATAGATATCAAAGTATTGATACACGTCCCTCTCGATCATTTTCGCAGAAATCGGAAAGAAGAGGACGGTCAGACCCAGGAGAGCACACCAAGTCCAAAGTAAAAAATCACAATTTCCAAGAAAGAAGGTAGCCAGTATTAAAGTAATCGAACATGCCGAGAACACTGAGGACACAGCTGAAAAACGGGGAGTGGGCACAGACAATGCTAGACAGTGCAGCAGAAATCACCATAGCTCGCAAGATCCTGATGAGTCATCTGGAGACAGTGGAAACGAATGAATACATTCAAGTAGAAACTGCCGACACCAGAGTTAGCGAACCTCATAAGATATACAAAATAACACTGCGTATAGAGGGAGATAAGACTAGAAAAATAAGGGGTCTATTCTGGGATAACCTCTCAAAAGGCTATGATATCCTGTTAGCTGAAAAAGATTGGCCCCTGGAGTTTGTCAGGGAGTGCCCTCGTGGCGAAGAAATGATTATGCCTGCCTTCTCGAATCACATTCCGATTCACACTAAATATATATATGCAAGGAAATGGGCAGTGGCCCAGGCACCAGCATTATATAAAAACCATGTAGGATGGGATGAGGACTCTCCTCCTCACAAAATCCAGTTAAAAAGTCAACCGACTGCACAAAGGCAGGATCCAATTAAGCAAGAAACTAAAAAACAATTCAGGGAGATTTTAGATTAACTTGAATACCAGGGGGTGATTGAAACATGCACCTCTCAAATGAACAATCCTTTGTTTCCTGTCTCCAAACCGGACGATTCATATCGTCTAGTCTTGGACTACAGACACCTTAACTCATGTTGCAAAACCTTTGCAGTACAAAATTCGCATAGTGCTGCACTAATGAATAACATAGTTCGCAAAAAATACAAAACAACATTAGACATATCTAATGGTTTCTTTTGTCAAAATATTGTACCAGAAAGCAGATACTTGACCGCTTTCTCAGTAATGGGGTCACAGAAAAATTTCTGTAGGCTCCCACAGGGATTCAAGAACAGCCCAGGATTATTCTCAGCCAGAGTAACAGAGTTACTACAAATATATGATGATGAGGCATTATCTTACGTTGATGACATCTATCTCACAGACGACTTGGAGACTCACTTGAAAAGGGTGAATACCATAATACTTGGTTTCGCAGCAGAGGGTTACAAATTCAACTTTAAAAAGTCAAGAATTGCCCATCTGTCAGTATTATTTTTAGGATACGAATTATCAAATGAAGGAAAAAGCCTAGTGGACAACTTCTTAGAGAAGTGCGCTGTACTCCAAGCACCAAAAACACTGAAGAACTTACAATCGATTCTAGGCTTCCTGAATTTCGGAAGAACTTACATTCTAAATTATGCGGAAACGGTTAAACCGCTCTACGAACTAATTAAACCTGGTTTTAAACCAATCAAATGGACTCAAAAATACATAGAAATTTTGAGATCATTGCAAACAGACATGTTAGCAAAAAGAAAATTAGATACAGGTGACAATACACGCAACCTTGTAATCCGAGTCATCCCAGGAAGATGCGGATTCACGTACCTGACCTCTAATGAGGGAGAAACGGTATGTCAATAGCTTACAAATCACATTTGTATACAAAAGCTGAAATGAAATTTAGTTCAACAGAAAAAATTCTAACTGCGGTTCAGACTGCTGTAGCAAAAGAAAGGGCCCTAACACAAGGTAAACGCATAATAATCGTTACACCGATACCTACCCTAGAAGCGGTAACAAAAGAGAGCATTCCAAATGCTAAAGCTCTGCATCCAAGATGGATCCAATGGGCTAATTCTCTTGCTGCAACAGACGTAGTGTATGAATTTGATCCTAACCTAAAGACACAGAAATTTTTACAATATGAATATGAATGTCCTCTGCCAATTGAAATTCTCCCTCTAGAACAATATGAATGTATCATATATACAGACGGATCAGCACAACCCGCAGTTGGGGGTAAAAAAGCTTATAGTGCTGCGTGCGCGATTGTTAAAGGTCGTTGGCACAAAGGAAAATTTAGACAACTGGTCACTAAAACGCAATCTCTAGGAGATTGTACGGCTCAGCGGGCTGAACTACTAGCATTTAAGATGGCACTTGAGAATACCGATCGCGAATTCTCCACACTTATAGTGTGCGATTCATATTATTGCGTTCAATCTTATAATGAATACTTGCAGAATTGGGTTGAAAACGGGTTCAAAGATGCAAAAGGTGGCACAATCAAGCATAAAATGCTTTGGGAACAAGTAGTTCTTTTACAGAAAGAACTACAAAAGACTCACGTGATACACACTCTCAGTCATCAACGTGATGGCGTTCATGTTGCAGGGAATTCATTGGCTGATGAAACCGCGAAGGCAGCTGTACAAACGGCTTCCGTAGCTGCTATCACCAGGTCAAAAACAAAAAATAGACCTATGTCTTTGGTGAAATGTGAACACGTGCACTGGGTTAGGGTGGGATAAGGGGTGGGTAGCCGGGGGAGGGAGTTGGGGTATGTTTCTTGGGGGTGGTGGGACATGGGACGGGGAGGGGGTGATTCCAAGTTTAGGCCCTCTATTCATCCTACTGTGTGTTTACTGTGGACAGTATCCTCCTGATTGTGGAGAACTGTACCTATGCTTTGCCTAAACTTTCAATAAAAGCAGTTGTGAAAAAAAAATAGACTGCGATATACTACAAGCTGTCAGTGCGTCAGTGAAAGATGATAGAAAAACACTCCCAAAAGGCTTTCCAGAAAAGTACTTATATTTACCAGATACGAATAATGTTCCTTTTGCTCGAATCCCTGGAGTGGGCGATAGAGTAATTCCCAACATGGAACACAGGTTAGGACTAATTACAGCGGCACATGAAGCGCTCGCTTCTGCACACGCTGGCGTTTCCGCAACAATATCATTATTAAAACAGAGATATTGGTGGCCTCGCATGAGAATACAAACTAAGAAATATGTATTAGAATGCGAAATATGCCAAAGAATGAAAGTATCAACAGTAAAATGACCGGCGCAGACTCCCCTTCTCATCTCAGATAAACCATTAGCATGTGTTTACCTGGACCACTGTGGTCCCCTACAAAGGGACGGCAACAATAAATATACCATAGTTGCAGTGGATTCCTGTACGAGATTCATATGGATGTGGCCCCAGCGCTCGGCTGACGCCAAAACTGTTATAAAAGATCTGCGAGCCTTAATCGGCACATACGCAATTGCCATGTTCCATTCTGACCAAGGTCCTGCTTTCAGCTCTCGAGCTTATAAGAAAGCCATGGCCAGTATGGGCGTTGGGTTGCGATACTCTTGTACATCACACCCTGAGGGGAACAGTGTAGTGGAAAGAAAAAACCGAGACATAAAGCAATCTATAACAGCGAAGGTATTAGGTTCGGGTGATGGGTGGGTCAAACATTTAATAAGTGTCCAACTTAGTCTAAATAATTTGCCAAGAAATTCTCTAAAAGGTTTCAGCCCGTACGAACTATTGTTCGGAACTAGAATGCATGTTCAGGACCTCGATAGTCAGGCTTCAGTGGTAAAAGATAAGAATAAAGACTTTGACATCAAAGATCGTTTGGCTGTTTTACAGGACTTGAATGAAACAAGTAAATCCTTAAGCAACATAAAGTTAAAGCAATAGCCAACTACCACTGAAGACACACCACCTGTCCCAGCAAGACCTGTCTGGATTCCAAAGATTGGGGATCTAGTCAGAGAGAAAATAGCGGTGAAGAAGGAATTTGGGCCTTCTTACAGAAAAGCAGTACCTGTCTTGGCAATCAATGGAACAAGATCAGTAGTACTACCGCCTCTTGCTGGTAAAAAGGAGAACCGAGTTGTATCAATCGACCTGGTAAAACCACAATCATGTGGCCTATAATCAACAGTAGGCCAAGTGGACTCCCAAGAAATAACAGAATACCCAAATTTGCAACAATCCAAGAGGTTCAAACTGAAAGACTAATCACATTTGATAAACCTGCAGTGCACAGAGAGGGACTATGCAATAATGCCATGGAACTCGTGCCTCTTGAAACACAGATTGAAACAGTTCGTAATGAAACACCAGTCTACAATGATGTGGCATCAGAATGTGCTAATGAAAGACAAATTGAGAAACAAATTCCAACAATTGACAGAACTGCCTCTGGCTACTTCATCAACTTCGATACCTTCTCTGAAGTTCAAAACGACCCTGAAGTGAGACCAGAAACAAAGACTTTTAAAGAAAAAGCAACAGAACTCTTTTATCAACTAAAGGAAACTTACCTTATTTCTCCATGGCTAGAGTTTTGGTTTGGGCTAGGTGTATTTTTCCTCCTGCTTTGGCTCATCATGATACTTTGTTTGGGAAAATTCATTGAAGGGAAATACAGTTCAATGGACACAGCAAGTCAGAACATCAACTTAGTTCTAAAACCACACAAATCATCTCACGTGAAGAAAAGAGGACTATCATCAGTAAATGTCACAGCCATTCCAATACCCGGCGGGGTAGTATGGGACAAAACCGACTATGAAGTATATGGCCCGGTTGAGATCTTGAAATATCCTCTCCAGTTCAAGGTTTCATTAAGTGACTTTGTAAAACCAAGTACATTTTCTGATGATTGGGATTTTGAAAGTATAAATAATATGATGTCAGATTTAGTGTTGCCAGCAAGATTTACAGAACATGATTATTTACAAGGTTCGTCTAATTATGAACAGATGTACTGCTTCTCACATTACGGAGACCATTACTTACATAAATCTGCACAACCTAGAAATGTTTTTAAATATAACCAATGAAAACATTGTGCTACTCCACCTAAAAGCAGTTCAAAAACATTCTATGAGAAATTCCAGTACTTCTCAGGGTTTAATACAAGTAATGCAGAAACGTTTTATTATAAACTGTTGGATAAAACAGGGACGAAAACCATGTTGACAAATACTAAATTGATATATTCTGAAGCATTTTATGAAAAAATGATGACATTTGGTTTTGATTTCTGGAAAAATAACATTGAAACAAAAACAATCTGGGGTACAAAAGATTGGCAGGTACAAGGCCTAGAAGCATTATTTCGAGCCTGCATGATCCCAGAACAAATAATGTTCTTAAATGACACAATTCACCAAACAACCTGTCTTGGCCTAGCTACGATTAAAGATCTTAACAAACCGTCTATTCCAAAGCCAATACCTGATAATGCAACAACAGAAGTTGAAATAGACGTATCTAAAATTTTACTTCTAAACAGAACACATCCTGATTGGAAAAAGTGGTTAATCTGGCCTACTGACACGAATAACTGTCAAGATAGATTCCTGAACAAAACACAGGGGTTAACATTGACCAGACCAGACCCTAGATACTCCCAGAGACAACATCCAGGGATAGTAACAACATACAGTGTAGGGAAGCTGTGCCTTGAATGGCTAGAATCATCCACACTGGCAGAAATTAAGCAACACTTATCTTTACTTAAAGATGGTGCTGATTTGCGTGATTTTATTCTGGGACCACGCAAACAGCGTCAAAAACGTTTCATAGCGGCAAGTGTATATGCGGCTTACAAAGAGGCATGGAAAGTAATGCAAATTGAAACAGCTGAGAAAATACGAGAAATTGATCGTATTAATTTGGAAAAATCACTTTCTGTTGTGGACAATGGGTTAATGACTCTGTCCTCCAGAATATATTCACTGGACAGTATTGTATCATCTGCCATCGATATAATAGATAAAGACCTGCTAATGTTACAACATGGCCCGTCGCAATTGTGTTCTATTGTACAGCTAGGCTGGACGCTGCAAAATCTTCGTTCAGGCTATGTGCCATGGTGTCTAATCAACACAATGTCATTGTTGTCCATCTTTAACCTTACTGATAAACAAATCAGCTTGGCACAGAAAGGAGCAGACTATATAATCCTGAGCATCGAAAAACTTGAGAGATTACCATTGACAATGTCAGAAAGACCTGTCATTGAATGGATAATACACAGGATTATCACAATTCCGATAACAACTTTCCAATTTAAAAATTGCCTTGAGTATATACCGACTGGCAAGTATGAACGATTGGGTAAAGGGTACATTAAGTCAGCATGGAAATTACCATATACACACACATGCTATAGTGACAGCAACAAAAATGTATTTCTTAGAGGTGAAAATTGCAAACATTCAATAAGCGGTATACTTTTGTGCCAGGGTATTAATTTACATGGGGCCTGTGAAGGAACTTCAAACAACCTTTCATGCCACCATGTCACACCTGCAATGCAGATAGAGCCTTTCTTTAAGCAACTTTCTAACGGGACTTACATTCTAATAACGGATCACAGCTGTTGTGGCTTGATGCCAGGGAAAGCATATCTCGTAAGCGTAACTTCCATGGTCACTTGCTGTATGCAAGCATTGTTTCCAAACGGCCCTGAAGATTCCGAGACGCCGATTTGGCTTCCTTTGAATGTCTCTTCTATACGAATTGATACTTTAAGCAGAATGAAGTCTGTGCTTTTACAGACAACAGTGCCCATAACGTCATCAAAAGAGACGTATGATCTCCAAGTTGCAAGGACAACATCGGAGATGCATGACCTTTTATCAACAAATTGCCCCATGCATTTCACAGAAATGCTTAGCCAAATTCTAAATATGTCGGATGCCGTAGGTATCTCAAACGTATTTAAGACGATTTTTTCGGGACTGTTAACACCATTAAAAGCAATCCTAGGAATTATTCCTAATTTTGTCCGTTCCGTCTTTGGCGGCATACCCCTGATTTTGGGACTTGTAGCAGGCATTTTATTTTTGACCCTCCTGCTCCGATATGGCAAGCCAAAACACAGACATGACTCCGGCAAGGATGGAAGAAACGATCCTAGCAGTACGCTACCGGGACCGCATAACTAGAGTCCTTGGATTGGCCCGGCTGAGAGATCTGAACATGACTTGGTTTCTTTCATTCAGACCTATATGGCAGACCTGCATCTTACCTGTGCTTCGATGTATGCTGTGCGGAGAAGAATGCGTGTTAGACACCTATCTTGCACTACCATCAGCAATACCAATGGATATCGATACTTTGCTAAGTCCTGTAAAGGCTCACGCATCGTGTTGTCCCCAGCGGTTACCAATCCTGATGACGGCATTCGTTGAGACTCCTGTGCTACGACTAGGTGGCGGCAGTGAAGCGATACATGAAAGCAACATCACCCAGGTACGGCCTTCTGTGAGCATTGCTGATCCAAACATCGATGATAGCAATCATTCTCACACCTGCCAAGTTACAGCATTATCGAACTTGGTCGAACTGTCACCTGAATATGTAGACCTGTTCTTTAAAAGCCTGTCTGATATGATGTTCTCGCCTGAACAGCAACAATGAATTTTGGAAACACATTCCGGCGCACAGCTTTCTCATGAACTCTGAATTTGGCCTTCAGTTTTGATCAACAAAAACTACTAAAAAGCGTTTGGAACTCTATTCCCCCGTTCACCATGAAAAAAATGTTTATTGAATATTTTTCAAAATATTTACTTTTTTTCCTGGCACAAATACCTTTTCTTAAAGTATTCATAAAGAACAGAACTTCTATTTTTAGTAAATCTAGAGACATAGGCCCACATGCATCATTGTGTCATTTTGCATTTCTTAATTTGCGAAAAATAAGGAATCGCAAATTAAGAAGTTATGTTATGTTATGTTATAAAGCATTTTATTGCGCGCTCTGCTACTACAAAGTATCCTGGCGCGATATGTGAGCACTAAACTGACCCAGTCCAAGAACAGAAGGAAACAGGGGGCTAAATACTGAGATTAAAAAGATGGGTTTTCAAGCCTTTCTTAAATTCTGCCAATGTAGTTAAAGATCTCAGAAAGAACGGCAAGGCATTCCAGGCCCGTGCTGTTTGGACAGAAATTGACTGACCACCCAGTCTTGCATATCTAACTTTAGGCATAGACATCAGACGGGGGTTGGCTGATCGAAGAGCTCGATGAGGGGTATACAAGGAAAACCTTTTGTGCAAGTATTGTGGACCTTGCTGATGCAGTGCCCGAAAGGCCAGAACCAGTGATTTGAACATAATGCGATGTGCCACTGGGATCCAGTGGAGCTCTCGAAGATGGGCACGTGCACTAGTTCTTCGTGGGAGATGGAACAGAAGTCGCACGGCCGCGTTCTGAATAATCTGCAGCCGCTTTATAAGGTATTTAGGGAGACCACTGTAGAGAGCATTGGCATAATCGAGCCTTGATAGGATCAAAGCACGCAGAACAGTCTCCTTAGCCTCCCTGTGGAGAAGGGGAAGGAATCTCTTGAGTGACTTGAGGGTCGCGAAACAGGTCGCAGTAAGTTTTTTTAGATGAGCTTCAAACTTAAGATCCTGTCCAAACCAGACCCCCAAATTTTTGGCCGGGCCTCCGTGATAGCTAGAACATGCAGAATCGGTCGGCCAAATAAGCTCTCTAAAATTGGCTGGAAAATTGCCATAGAATAAAAGCTCTGACTTGTCCTCATTGCATTTAAGCTGGGCTGAGACAAGCCATCGGAAAACATGGGTCAAGCAGGAACAGACAGCCTGAGCGTCTAAGCAGTCCTTAGGCCAGGTGACCAACAGCTGCGTGTCATCAGCGTATGACATTATTTTGGCTCCCCACTGCTCAGCCAGATAGATCAACGGGGTCATATAAACGTTGAACAGCAGTGGGCTTAGCGTTGAGCCCTGAGGTACCCCGGTAGTGAGCTTCTTAGGTGATGAGGCAAATGGGGGTAGCCAAACTTGCTGCGTCCGTTCGGACAGAAACGAAGACAGCCAGGCCAGAACTGCGCCCGACAATCCCACCTCTGCCAGCCTAGACAACAGCTGGGCATGGGGTACCGTGTCGAAGGCGGCAGATAAGTCCAGCAAAACCAGGACCGCTCTGCCGCCTCCGTCGAGACACTCCCTAATGGCCTCTGAAACTTCCACCAGAGCCGTTTCAGTGCTAAACGCAGCCCTGAACCCCGATTGAGCCGGGTGCAGGGCCTGAGAAGCCTCAATGAAACTATTCAGTTGCCTAAAAACGAAGTGCAAAATGCTATGCATCATTTTTTTCGGTATTTCTTTGTGATTCGGTAAAAATCGCAATTTTTACCGAATCCCAAAGAAATACCGAATTCTTAAGTTAATTTTCGCAATTCCCATTGATTCCTATGGGCCAAAAGGCCCATAGGAGTCAATGCAAATTGCGAGTGGCACTTAGAAAATTTCATGGGTGCAGGGGGGGGGTCTAAAGGACCCCCCCATGCACCCCTGAAATGTATTTTTCGCATCATGTTGCACACACACATGTCCTAAGGACATGTGTGTCCGTAACATGAATGTTGAAAAAAAAGCATTTTCAACATTTTAAACACTTTTTCCAAATTTACCGAGTGGTTCAACCACTCGGTAAATTTGGCACCCTATTTGCGAATTTTCACTTTTTAAAATAATGATGCATTGCTTTTAAGAAATCGCACATCTGCGACTTCTTAAAAGCACCCGCAATTTTAGAATTCGCAAACATGTTACGAATTCTAAAATTGCTTCATGCATCCCAAAAAGCACTTTTGCATTCGCAAACGGCCGATTTTAAGGAATCGCACCGTTTGCGAATGAAAAAGTGCTTGATGCATGTGGGCCATAATAACTTTACCTCAGCCTCTAGCACATTTTACAGCAAATGCATTTATATGTGATGAAATAGTCTCGCCCTTTCTTTTTTTCTGTATTAAGAGACGTCTCATGTGTAATTTTTTCGCAAAAGTCGTTCAACTAATTACATATGCTATAATTTTGAATGATTTCTATGCTTAAAAACGCACAGTACCTATATTTTCATGTATTTCGAATACACCATTTCAAATGCTATATGTATTTTGGGGTGGGAAGTATTACACGCGCATTTTATTGCTTTAGTTTTTAGTAATTTGATGGACATAAATTTGTGGAGTGGGTGTCGTGTTCTATCTAGGACCCCGATCAATATTGTGACCTTATGCCCCTATACGGCTATAATCCATCCATACCCCTATAATGGCATAAACGATCAGAGCCATATTTCAGAAACTCGCCTCTGCAGCTCATTACAGTATATGACACAGCAGAAGCCTCTATCTTAGATTCCTAGATTACACACCGAGTTCTTTCAACAGATAAAACCCCCAGCAACCTGGGAAAGCCCCGCTTGCTTTGTTTTCATTAGTAATAGAACTCTAATGAGCACTGTAAGAACGACCAGTTCTGAGTGACATCTTTATTGACGTCTTATGTCCAAAAACTTACGTCAAAGAAGGCACCTTCCAGGTGTAAATAATACCAACGTTGCCTTAAGCAAACACAGCGATGGTGGTGGAGAATACAGGAGCAGAACAGCTGTCCCTTGCAGAGCCCAGCAGATGCGAGAAGCCCACGGACGCTGCCCCTCCTCCTCCTTGACGCGCTGAGAAAGACGCTGTCTTTTCTCCTGCCGAGAAAATCCAGCTCCGGCATTTCCAGCCTACCCTTGCGGGTAACTGGGATATCGAGTCCTGAGAGGAGATACAAGACCTCCAACATTCTATTCCAGAGGTACAGTGTTGACTAAACCCTTAGAGAGAATTCTTGAAGCAAACCCTTGGCAAAACCAACTTAACTTAAATTGCTACTTACTTACTCCCTCCCAAGTATTAGGCTTAGGTCAGGTACACTGGGGTAGGCGTAGTTAGAAGCACCAGTTGAGGACGTTAGCTAAATGTATATATGAATGTATATATTTTATTAATTTTAACTATTGTATGGCTAAGAAACCATATCAATGCTTTTACAGTATTATTTCGCAATCCTCCTTTTACTGTACGCACACACTTTTTATAATAACAAGTCTTGCAATTGTGGCAATTCATTTCTCTTGCATGAGAAGAAAGACTGTTCAATAAATAATATCTTTTATTGAAAACGCCAGTCTCTCTATTCTCTGCATCCTGGTGAAAGTAATCTTGCACAACTGACTGAGTGAAATAGCTGTCTATTGTTTCACACGACTCTAGAGATTGACTCTTATTCTAAGGAGCAAAGTTGTCATGTTTATGCAGTTGTTGGAAAACTGAATCCCTTCTTGTCTGAGATGGGGAGCTGATCACTTCCTATTCAGTCAAGAAAGTTTCCAGTGACCTCTGAGCTAGTTGGTACAAACCCAATTAAGTCTAACATAGTCAGTAGAGACCTGGAAGACCGCACTTCTACGTCTACACTGCTGTTTATATTATTCCAATGCTCAGGGCCTATAGGAAAAATAGGAACTACACTACACCCCTACCCAAAGCTTGTGCGGACTGTGCCCCAGCAGCTCCCCACTGTGCAGCCCAGCAGCAGATTCTCTACGCACTAATCCCTCAGAGTCATGAAATGTCAGCAGGTCAGACTACTGTTACAGGGAGTCTGGCCGATTTAGCTTAAGGACAGCCAGGGCTAGTGGCCTCCGGGCACACTCTGCTGCAATCCACAGCTGCACAATCCATGGCCTCTGCTCTGACTACTGCTCATGCACCCACAATACCACTATGTTATAAAAGAATTATACATAGGTGA
Source organism: Lissotriton vulgaris (assembly GCF_964263255.1). Lineage (NCBI taxonomy): Eukaryota > Metazoa > Chordata > Amphibia > Caudata > Salamandridae > Lissotriton > Lissotriton vulgaris. The sequence continues at coordinate 155,602,799 of NC_141695.1, read as the reverse complement.
ACTTTTGATCCACTTTTTGTATGGTCCTAAATCCATTTAAACTGCAAATCGGGACGCGATCCCACGCGGTGTAGCTCATACCGGCCAATCTCCTTATTGAACATCGACCTGAAGCTTTACACCGGCATAATCGCAGGTCGGCTGGCACCATATATGCAACAGCTGGTGGAACCCGATCAGGCGGGCTTCATTCCGCAACGGCAAACCAGCGATAACACCAGACGTGTCCTCCACCTCATCGAGGCCGGGTCACGGACGAGACAGGGCTGCATGCTCCTCACTATTGATGAGGAGAAGGCAGTCGATAGGGTGCACTGGCCCTATCTGGACCTGGTGCTACAGAGGTTCGGGATGGGGGAGATCCTTCGTAACCACCGGATATTTAATTGCTACCGCCAACCAAACGCTGCATTCCGGGTTAATGGCCACTCCTCCCCACGGTTCTCAATCGGCAGAGGGACGAGACAGGAGTGTCCACTCTCCCCCCTCTTGTTCGCACTCTATATGGTGCCGTTGGTGCAGAGGGTGAGGCAACACAACCTCATCACGGGCATCCCGTTTGGTTGGGACACACACACAATCAGCTTATACGCTGATGACGTTTTAGTCTCCTTGACCAATCCGATGCAATCTCTCCGAGCGCTCTTTACTGAGCTCCACACCTTCGCGCGGGCGTCAGGCTTTAAGATTAACGTGGCGGAGTCGGAGGTCCTGAATATATCAATGTTGCCGGAGGTACTAGAGGACGCCAAGGCCGAGTTTGATCTACAGTGGTCGGCGACTACCATCCCTTACTTAGGGGTCTTGCTGGGCCCAACAGTGCAGGCCATCACAGACTCCAACTATTCTAGGCTCAGCTCCCAACTTCGTGACAACATCAGAAGGTGGAAGCAGCTCACCCTATCCAAGTTGGGTCAGATCGCGGCCGCCAAGATGACTCTGCTGCCCCAGATCCTCTACGTTTTTCAGACCCTCCCTCTACGCCCACCCGCGGGATGGCTCCAGAAGGCACAATCGGAGCTAGCGCGATTCGTTTGGAATGGCCGACGCCCGCAGTTTAAGCACATGATTGCTACACTCCCCCTGAACACGGCGGTGTGGGCTTACCCGGCCTCCCCCTATACTTTCAGGCGACTCAGCTACGCACCCTGGTGGAGTAGCATCAATTGGAATCCAGCAGACACTGGCTCTTTCAGGACCAGGCGGTGACAGGGCGTCCACTTCAGGGCATCCCATTTCTGGCACGATGTCACAGACCCCCCAATCTCTACGCCTCACTGATCACTAGCACTGTCCTGGAGGTGTGGGACAGGGTGGCTGTCAAGCGGGGACTTACCTCCTTCCCCTCACCAATGACACCGATCTTCGGCAACCCGGACTTCTCCCTTGACTTGACCCTCGGGCATATGCGACATGGAGAAAGACACCCTGTAGAGACGTGGGTCATATGTTCGACCTTAACGGCATTCTTCCATTCCAGAAAGTGAAGGAAGACTATGGCATACCAGAAACGGATGGCTTACCCTACCTACAAGTTCGCCACTGGGTCTTACAGCCATCGATCCGATCCGGTGCACAACGTCACGTCACTCCACTCCGTACGAGAAGTGGCTATTGACACGCACTTCCGACAAAAAACTGATATCAGACTTGTATCAACACCTGCTTCTCACCAACATACACACCCACAACGCGGGGCGGACTCGATGGGAGAGGAACTTGGGGAGGCAACTCTCGCACAAAGACGGGCAAGGGGTCTACTATAGAGCCAGACACTCTGCCCACCATACAGGCCTCACCGAAACTATGACCAAAGTTGCCACATACTGGTATCACACACCCGAACAACTGCATCAATGGGACCGCGGGTTAGTGACAGCTGCTGGAGGGGATGCGGAGGGCCGGGGACATTGGAACACCTGCTTTGGAGCTGCGACCACCTTCAACCTTATTGGAGCCCCATCCTAGACCTGATAGATGCACATCTAGACACCCAATTACCCAGGTTCCCTGCTTATATCCTACTCGGCCTCCATAACGCTTTGATGTACCCCCTAAAATCCTGGAGAGGGAGGCTTATCGCGATAGCACTAGGGGCTGCTATACAAAACATAGTGGCGCACTGGAGAGCCGTCCAACCTCCCTTGCAAATAGGCTGGCTACATAGGCTTTGGGCGATCCTGGGAATGGAGAAACTTTCACTGGCTAAAGAAGGGTGGGGGCAGACTTTGCAGCACTTTGGCGGCCATTCCTGACCCTGCTGACAGGAGAATTTCGAGAGCTGAGCTGCCCTCGATACCTGCGACTGCTACGCCTTGCAGACACCCCACTCCCAGAACCTAAGGGACAATCGCGCAAGCGCAAATTCCCAAATAGCTCTGCACTCGATGGCACTGGTTAGACAGACGGTCCCATATGGTCTCTGCCTTTGCTCTGTGGCCAAGGAGAGGGGTGGTTGTGGGAGGAGGGGGGGATGGGGGTTTGTTGTTCTTTTCCCTTTTTTTCCTTCAGTTCTCTATTCTACCCATGCTCATTATTACCGCCGAATGCACTTACCTTTCAGCCTTAAAGACGCGGCCGGCCCGGATGGGTTGTAGGCGGCTTGCTGTGTTAACGCTGGCGACAGGAACATGTATTGGCTATGCTCACGCTATTGAAATGTACTTGACCGCTCTGTGCCCGGGCAGGAGTGCCTGGCTGTACAAGATGCTATGTTTCCTTTTTTGCTCAGTAAAAAGATTTAATACTAAACTGCAATGAGGCACTGGGGGCCTTATTTATGAGGCCTTGCGTCACTTTTACGCCACCGGTGCATTACTTTTTGTGACACACCAGCGGCATAAAAATTTGCTTTATTGCACCATATTTACATAGTGACGTATCTAGGTAGATGCATCACTTTGCAAACCTCTGCGCCACATTATAACTGTGCCAAGTATAATGGATGCAGGGGGGGGCATTCCGACGCAAATAAGGTCGTAGACGTGACGCAGTGAAATCTATAAGATTTCACTGCACCACTTCTAGGCCTCTTGGCAGGCTTCAGACTGATGCAGGCACATTTAACATGGGACTTGCGCATGTGTAATGACCCATTGCTGGAGTTGCGTCACTTTTGTGACAGACTCCAGCAATGCGTCATTTTAGTGCCTACAGATACGTCAGAAATACTGACGTATCTGTAACTCCTTGTTACATGATACATCATACTGTAAATATGACACATCATTGGTGTCGCAAGGAGGGTGCAATGAAAAGTGACGCCTCGCTGTTTTCTCGCAGTAATGCGTCACTTTTCATAAATGAGGCCCAATGTTTCTAAATTCACACGTTTCTGAAACAGCTAGATACTGCGTTTGTAATGCAACACAAACTGCCAAAAGTAAAGTGCTATTTGGGGTGATGTGTTACACTGCAGATCATATGTATTCAATGGGTTTCTGTAGCGCAAACCAGCATATGAACACCAGAACACTTTAGAACAAACAAAAAGGAATGTTTTCTCAATTACAGTAGAGAAAAACTTTTTGTTGCTATTCTCGTAGAAAGGTGAAGGCAAAAACAGAACAGGCCTATTTCTTCATGGTGAATGTGCCATGATCTCAAAACAGTGAAAGATGTGGTTTTATTGACGTTGTCTATCTCGATTCACAAAGCTTTTTCTAGGACTAGGTCTGTCTTACTCCTTGCTCGTGTGCGTTACCTCTAAATAACCAGAGCTGATTCACCAAGCATTCTCTTTGAGTAGGTGTAACATAGTCCTTATAGCCTTAAGTTTGAATTCATCATGAGTTTTTAGGAGTAAGGCGTACCCACAGTTTCTGTAAGTAAACATATCTTACCCTGAAACTATTCACGAAAAATGGTCTGTGAATCTGGCTAGGGTCTACTGGTGTTAACCTACTTTATTCCCATGGCAGCATTCACTAAGGCTGGCAATGCTTAGGGTGCACTTAGATTGATGTTACCTGTGACAATTTCAGACAGGACTTCAGCTGCAAGAAGAACTGAGCCTTGTTCGAGAGTCATCTGGTTTAGGAGATGTTTGGTAGTGGGTGAATTTAGATTTTATGGTGGTGTGCGGTTGAAAAGTCATGTGGCCATCCAGATGTTTACTGGGGGAACATTCTACAAAGAGAATTTCAACCCAGAGCTGGGCACGTGACGTTTCTTTGTCGAAAAGAATGAACTCTGTCCTGATGGAATTTATTTAAGCCCACTCAGTTTTCGAGGTATTTCATGCGGTGTCAAATGTATGTGAGATGGTAGGGTACAGCTGGACCTTTGCATATAGGTGTTTTTTCTTTAGGACTTTTTTTCTAGTTATTTATTTTATCCAGGGTGGGGCGGTATGGAAATATTTTTTTATACTGACAATAAATAATCCTTTACCCTTTATGAAAAAACGCAGATTTGAATCGGAGATAACTAGCTTTAGTTTCAAATATAAGTCAAAGCGGGATTTTCTCAAGAACATGCGATAATCATCGCCAAAATCGGTTGACGCAATCTTTCATATCGCCGTCTATCGCATCGCTGGAAAATAACTCTGTGTCAACATCGTATTCTCAACACTGCGGTAACATGCAATAATTTCCCGACAACGCATCAAATGTCTGTGATAAAAGTCCTTGGACATCGATAAAAATCTAAACCCAAGCGAGAAAAAACTTGTGATGGGCACAACTGCTATAAAACAATCTAGCGAGAAGTTGCGCCAGCCTGCAAGCTCCACAAGTCAGGCAGCCGCAATCACTATAAAAGCGGCAACCAAAAACACAAACAAGACCTTAAAAACTGCAAAGCGCCATGGAGGTAGCCAGAGCAAGTACAGAGGATAACCAGAACCCCACAAGCCCCACGGAGGACCACTCTGGGACCATCATTGGAGAGACGGTGGCAGGAGTTGGGGTACCGGACACTGCACAACATGACCTGAGCCAACAGCAACAGGGTGAGTAACGACCAGAGACTGGGGGGATGGGGGAGATGGGCACAATGGCACACTTGCACACGTAAGTATAGAACACCTGCAGACAAACTATGCCCAAGAGTCAAAACTCCGGCCAAGAGCCCAATTTACGTAAGACTGCAACATCTCAGCACTGTATAAGTACAGAAGTGAAAGGCACACCGCCTGAAAGGGATAAGGGCTAGCCAAATTAGAGCCAAAGGGGCACCTCACCCACAATGCAGCACACACACATAAGATGCAGAGCATCCCACATTGACAACAATGTGGTTCAAACTGCTACACTTTTACAACAGAACAGAGGACACAACTGCTGCCGCTTGTGTGTAGAAAATGGCCATTTGCATTTGGCATAGCAGGAAACTGTGAGATGACAATGTACAAGTACAACCTCACATCCCTGATGGTCTAGAAATGCCAAGTGTCCTGCTTCAAATAGGCATCTCCTCATAAACAGTCACAATGTAGTCTGACATTAACTTGTACAATGCATGAACATACATGTGAACACAATGTCAATCTGCATTTCCACTTCATCTTGCAGAGAATCAAAACCTCCTGCAGAGCAGACCCAACAACTCAGCACTGATGATGAAGAGGACCTCCCCAACATCTACACCAACGTACTCCAACAGCTCAGGGACAGCTCTGGCACTCCACCACCAGGAGCAGGGCAGCCCAGCTGCATCCATGAGACCCCACTCCCTGCACAGACCACACAGAAGGAAGCACCTACCACCTCAGCTGTCTCCCAGGACCCCCACGACCAACACATGGCCTTCCATCGCCATATGTTAGGGTGCCAGGAGGAGATGTCTGACCAGCTGCGGGTGGGGTTGACCTCATGACAGCCGAACTAGACGCCATACATGGGTGTCTAAGTCCCATCAGGGACCACTCACAGTCCCTAACGGCGATCCACTGTCCCCTTCTTGCTCTACAAAAAGCCATGGTTGACATCACTGGAGTCATGACTCTGAGCCAAGAACAACTGTCTAGTCAGAGTAGCCCCAGCGATGTCATCCGTGAGTCGGGACACATAAGGAGATTGATGGAGTGCTTGGAGCGGGTGCAGGTGGAAACAATGTTTGCCATGGCTGCACACCAGCGAGATGTAGTTATGATCTTCCATGCCCCGCAGATCCTCGGCATGGCACTGCCACCACAAGGCCTGGCGTGGATGGATGCTGGTGCTACTACTACATCCACATCTTCTCCCCCTGAAGTGTCAGCACCACACAGTGAGGCCGATTTTCCACCTCTGTCCCCTGATGTGTCACTGCCACACAGTGATGCATACAAAACACTACCACCCGGATGTGAGACACCTGACACATCAAAGATCGAAGATGATGAATCCGGCTTTGTGGCTTGAATGAAGTGGTAGCATTCATCTCCGCAATATGGCCGGGTTCAGCTTGGTTCTGCCCTCTGCATCATGCCCTGGAATAACACCTCCCTATACACTAAGCAACACTCACATTGGACCTCGACATGGACAGCCATGACCCAGATAGGCATTGAGACACACATTGTCATTCAAATTAACACTCATCACAGTTGAATACAAGTGAAGGTGCTTAGACTTTATAAGCATATGTGTGTCAGTATGGGCAAGATAAGGGCCACAACATGCAGACCAATGAAGCAGTATGTCAGGATGAGGAACACTGCCAATCGCCGCTGTCCACTCCGGGGGAGTGCCTCACCTTTCACAGGTGTGTGTTAAGCTGTTGTCCGCTCATATATTCGGAGTCCAGGCGAATGCAGCCATTTCCAATTCAGCTACCGACCTGTTGGATAGGCAGACATCCACGGACCACTTGAATATGCACGATCGACAATGCAACACAGGCTGAAGGCTGGTGATGTTGGCAAGGCGGAAGCTTAGCTGGTAATTGATCCGCAGCACTGCCAATGGCAGTGCCCCCAATAAATGCAGCATTCTTGACAGGTACAGTTCCACATGACAGGGATTGTGCATGTGTCCGGGATGTTCGGCCATTACGTTAGTGGCTCTTGTTGAAGCGGCACTATTCTGACCTGCGCCAGTTCTGTGGAGGAAATGCCTTATCTCGGATCAATGAGTTGTTTTAGTGTGCACCGGTTATACGACTGGGATGTTATGGGTGTAAGTGTGAAGGCCATTCCATAAGATAACTTCAAGCAAGGACTCCTGTGTGTGGGGTGTGTATACGTTGGTCTCTCAACAGGATGTGCGTAGTGTGGGAGTCGGCATCAGCTACTATATTATAAGTCAGGGGTTGCCGGGCACATGCAATTCCGAGGTCGGAGGTGCCGATGTGCTTCCGTCTGATAGTTCAGACAAAGGAGCTTTCATCCCTAGTGTAAGTTTGTAATCTGCTTGTATTCATGAAAATTGAAGTGGCTTGTTGGGGTTGGGATGGGATGAGTGAGACTTTGGGATTAATTTTTGACATGTCCTGCATGTGGCATATGAGCGGCATCACTGTGTGTTGCGTTGCCTCACAGCTGCTCCTCCCTCCCCCCGAACTCCTTTACTTATGTGCACTACACAATTGCATCACTTGCACTCCTACGGCACAGTATTGTGAGGCCTGTCTGTGCATGTCCACAAGCCTGACAACAACACTGTGGTGTTGGCCTTTGAAGGTGGTGGAACCAATGATAGTGGCCTAGCCCGTCTGGCAACTAGGACATGCACCAACGTTGAAACAATATACACATTTAACAAGGATTTAATGCAGAATTTTCACGAAAATGATAAACCTTGTAATTATAATAATTCGCTAATCATAACATTTGATTAGTTACAATTAATACACACAAAATGAGTCCGTTTCAATTGTACACAAATGTTTAAAACAGTAATTTTGCAACCCAATGCATTTCAGGACACTGCGTCCCTTCGTCAGGGGTTTTTTTTCTGTAGAAAAGAAAGAAAAGGAAACATTTTCAAGAGTTGCTTAGGGAGGGCGGTCGAAATTGTTAGTAAGATTACGAGCATTCGTGATATCTCCAAAAATCGTGCTACCTTCACCAAGGTGTAACAAGCGGGTTTGCGCACGTTCAAAGACACTTACTGAATTCCTGTAACCAGATACTGCCACAAGCTGCAAATATAGAAAATCATAGGGATACTTAAAACAATATAATTTCAATTAATTATGTGAATGCAAAGTCAAACGTAATTCTACCAATCTCACGTACCTGCTGAATAGAATGTCATTCAGCTGAGTGGTGTTCTATATGTTTCAATGCAAACACACGAAAAATGGTGGTTGTATCGATCTGAAATCAAAGAAACTAAGTCACTAAGGGCCCGATGTAGGTAAATCCCATTTACCGATTTTGAAATACCGAATGCTACCGATTCGGTATTTCAAAATCGGTAAATGGGATGTAGGTCCCAACATCTGGAATCGTTACCGATTCCTTACAAAATCGGTATTTACCGATTCGGTAAATACCGAATCGGTATTTGCTATTGAATCCTATGGGCCTTTGAAGCCCATAGGATTCAATTCAAATACCGAATCGGTATTTACAGAATCGGTAAATACCGATTTTGTCAAGGGTGCAGGGGGTGTCACTTTGACACCCTCTAGCACCCCCAAAACGGGCATGTGTGCAATGTGGCACACAGACATGCCCTAAGGGCACGTCTGTCTGTCACATTGCACATGTGTACATGCACAGATGTGCATGTACACAGGAATCGGTATTTTACCATGGATTTGTATTCCATGGTAAAATACCGATTCTGTCAGCCATGTGCCAAAGGTAAATAGCCTACCTACATTGCATTTTCGGTAATTTTACCGAATCGGTAAATATTACCGAATCGGTAATTATTTTACCGATTCGGTACATATTACCGAATTGGTAAAATTACCGAAAATGTGCCCCTACATCTCAATAGCCCTTTACCGATCGGAAACGGCCGAAAATCGGTATTTTCGGCCGATTCCGATCGGTAAAGGGCTACCTACATCTGGCCCTAAATCTCTCAAAAAAGCTAACCTGATACTGCCAAACAAATAAGGTCCACTGACCTCTAGGGCATAGAAGACAGTGTAAATATATATATACAATGCTTTGCGTGAATGGAGCAACTCAAAGTCTCTAGGAGCCTGCAAGTCAAAAAAGAGTATTCAAATTTGAAACCATGCATGAACATGAGAGTCTGAAGTAGTTCACTGCAGTACGTAATTCTCACCGGCCCGCAGCCTACTTTATGGCCGCCAAAACACTTGTGTAGAATCCTTCCCGTATGTGCTCTGATGTACAATGTAAGTCTGCCAAAATGAAGGGGAACGTTGTAACGTTGTGTGAACCAGTATGCCGAGCCCGACATTGGGGTAAACTATCAACTATTCTGCTCAGCTTTTCCCAACGATTCGCCGTGCCTCTAATTCGCCTCGACATCCGCCATGTAAAACAATGTCTCAATAGTGGGTGAATATAGATGACGGACACAAGCCGGCGCTAAAACTTTATCAAACACTAACAGAACTACAAGTGTGTCGCTTTGAGTCGATTTACAGAAGACAAACCGAATCTTAGTAAGAGTGCAGCCCGAGCTGAATTGAAAATATAATGAGCCTTTAAAGACCAGTACAACACAAAGAGGGAAAAAGAAAATCATGCTTTGTTAGGTGATGAAGTGAGATTATCTGAGTGTATAAATTATGAGAAGGATGGTTAAACAACCATGAGAATCACATGGTTAAAAATGTGAATCAAAGTCAACATTACTGGCTTTATTCATGAACACTATATAAAGCATAAGTTCCACAATTAATAAGTACCCCATTTCTAAGTGTGTGTATCTGTATGTAGAAAATAAGATGTGGAAGTGGTGTGGTGTTTCAAACAACATTGAAGAGGGTCACAAGGTGGGTAGGAATTTTTCATGTTAGATAATTAAAGGAAACATGACATTTCTAATTTGTCCTAAGTCCTCGTGGAATCGAAGTCTGCAATTTTTTAATCCAAAAGACTTCTCTCTGTAGGAGAACTTTAGAATTGCCTGCACCTGGAATTTTAGGAATTTGTTCGATGAGCTGGTATTTTAGTTGTGCGATTGTATGACGTTGTTCGTCCCAATAAACTGCCAAGCTGGAGGTTGAATTTCTTGTGCGAATTTGGCTTTTATGTTCTGTTAACCGGATTTTAATTTTTCTCTCGGTTTTACCAACATATAAAAGCCCACATGGGCATTCAATAGTGTAAATCACATGCTCCGAATGGATCACTGACATAATATAGAATGACAAAATATAGACTTACCAAAATATAGAATGCCAAAATATAGAATGCCAAAATATCGAATTCCTATCTACAAACAGGTAAGTACAAAAATATCGAATCCAAAATATAGTCTGTAAAAAATATAGTCAGTCAAAATATCAATTTTTTTTAAATGTGTTAAAAGTAATTTAAAATAATGAAATAATTAATATAATTAACTAAAACATATTTAAAAATACTCAAATAACCTTAAAATTAAGATATAATTAATTTAAGTTATTAATAAAAAATGTGCAATATTTTACCGTAGGATAGCAGGAGGGTAACATTTAATATTACCACTCCAGTGAGTGCAACAGTAGGGAAAGCGTTGGATAGCGTAGGGGTAAAAAATACTATTCCCACTCCAGTGAGTGCAACAGTAGGGAAAGCGTTGGATAGCGTAGGGGTAAAAATTACTATTCCCACTCCAGAGAGTGCAACAGTAGGGAAAGCATTGGATAGCGTAGGGGTAAAAAATACTATTCCCACTCCAGTGAGTGCAACAGTAGGGAAAGCGTTGGATAGCGTAAGGGTAAACATTACTATTCCCACTCCAGAGAGTGCAACAGTAGGGAAAGCGTTGGATAGCGGGAGGGTAAAAAATACTATTCCCACTCCTGTGAGTGGAACAGTAGGGAAAGCGTTGGATAGCGTAGGGGTAAAAAATACTATTCTCACTCCAGAGAGTGCAACAGTAGGGAAAGCGTTGGATAGCGTAGGGGTAAAAATTACTATTCCCACTCCAGAGAGTGCAACAGTAGGGAAAGCGTTGGATAGCATAAGGGTAAAAATTACTATTCCCACTCCAGAGAGTGCAACAGTAGGGAAAGCGTTGGATAGCGGGAGGGTAAAAATTACTATTCCAACTCCAGAGCGTGCAACAGTAGGGAAAGCGTTGGATAGCGTAGGGGTAAAAAATACTATTCCCACTCCAGAGAGTGCAACAGTAGGGAAAGCGTTGGATAGCGTAGGGGTAAAAATTACTATTCCCACTCCAGAGAGTGCAACAGTAGGGAAAGCGTTGGATAGCATAAGGGTAAAAATTACTATTCCCACTCCAGAGAGTGCAACAGTAGGGAAAGCGTTGGATAGCGGGAGGGTAAAAATTACTATTCCAACTCCAGAGCGTGCAACAGTAGGGAAAGCGTTGGATAGCGTAGGGGTAAGAATTACTATTCCCACTCCAGAGAGTGCAACAGTAGGGAAAGCGTTGGATATTGGAAGGGTAAAAATTACTATTTCCACTCTAGAGAGTACAACAGTAGGGAAAGCATTGGATAGCGTAGGGGTAAAAATTACTATTCCTACTCCAGATAGTGCAACAGTAGGGAAAGCGTTGGATAGCGTAGGGGTAAAAAATACTATTCCCACTCCAGAGTGCAACAGTAGGGAAAGCGTTGGATAGCGGGAGTGTGAAAATTACTATTCCCACTCCAGATAGTGCAACAGTAGGGAAAGCTTTGAATAGCGTAGGGGTAAAAATTACTATTCCCACTCCAGAGAGTGCAACAGTAGGGAAAGCGTTGGATAGCGTAGGGGTAAAAAACTACTATTCCCACTCCAGAGAGTGCAACAGTAGGGAAAGCGTTGGATAGCGGGAGGGTGAAAATTACTATTCCCACTCCAGTGAGTTTAACAGTAGGGAAAGTAATGATTTAATATATTATTAAAAATAAATTAAATATCAATACCAATAAAACATTAATTGAAATTAATAACCAATTTAATATTATGTAATAATTAATTAGAAATACAACTACATATTAGTTATTAAAAATTAATAACCTATTCATAATTATTTAACAACTAATTAATTTTCAATAACAAAAACTAATTAATAATAAAATTAATACCAATTAAAAATTAACAGTAAATTAATTATCAATACACAAAAAGTATTTTTAAAATGTAATTAATTACAATTACATTACTTCCCACCCTATTCCCCTATAAACCCACATCCCACTACAGAAAATACATTAATACAATTATCATAATTATCAAATATTTAACTAATACAAAATAATTACCAATTAATAAAAATTAATTGCCAATTAATAAAAATTAATTACCAATTAAATATTAATTAACAATACATTTAAAATCAATACCAATAAATGAAAAAAATTATTTACTTAATTACAATTAAATTACTTCACACCCTATTCCCCTATAAACCCACAACCCGCTACAGAAAATACATTTAGAAAATTAACATCATTAACAATTAATCAATTAATACAAATTATTTGGCAATTAATAAAAATTAATTACCAATTAAAAAATAACAATAAATTCAAAATGAATACCAATAAATAAATAAAAATATTTAATTAATTACAATTAAATTACTTCCCACCCTATTCCCCTATAAATCCACAACCCGCTACAGAATTAAATTACGCAAAAATTAAATAACATAAAAATCATTACTTAAAATACATTAAACATACATTACAAAAATTAATATACACTTTTACCACATCTACTAACATACAAAACACTTTAAAAAAATTTATATTATTAAAAAATCGATATATTTAATGCCTATATTGTATACTTCGATATTTTGACTTCTATATTTTGAAAATCGATATTACTTACCTTAAATTCGATATTTTTAACTACTATATTGTGTCCATTCGATATTTTGTCCATTCTATATTTTTACTCCGATATTATGTCCATTCTATATTTTGGAATCGATATTATGACTGTTTACCACTCCGAATTACAGTTGGTGCTACACCGTAGTTTTATTTTTGCACCCGTTCGAGGATGTAGCAGAATGTCAGCTCAAATTGCATTATTACAGTGCTTTCAATTCCAGCATTTATTGGTGCCATTTTTTATGGATGTTGACTCCGGTTTGGTTGTTTGTTTTCTCTTGGAAAGTAATTCTTTGAGATTCTGTGCTCTCATGTACGCAAACAGTGGTTTTTCACAAAATAACTTCTGAAAATCAGTCTCTGACTTCAGTAGGTCCCAGCATTTAGTTATGATCTTTTTGATCTCCCGTGATGCAGTGGAGTATTTTGATACAAATACTACTCTGGTAGTGTGGTAGTGGATTTCTTAGTCATCTTCTCCAACAATTGTTCTCTCGGTGTTAGTTTGGCTTCTCCGATCAAGCAGTGTTTCGGATATCCTCTGTCGATGTAATTCAATTATTGTTGTTGTAATGTGTCCTCGCATGCCTATTTGTCAGATGAGATACGTCAAGTTCTCAACAACTGAGAAACTGGTAAGTTGTTTATGAGAGATGGAGGGTGAAAACTGCTATGCAGAGAGCGTTATTCTTATCAGTAGGTTTCTTAAAAACTTTTGTGTAGATTGTACCGGCCTCTAATTGCATCCAAACATCCAAAAAGGACAATGATTTTTTGTTGATATTATATGTGAATTGAATTCTGGAGTCCACGAGGTTCAAAGTGCGTATGTTGTCTACCAAAGAAGACTCAGATTTTTTCCAAATGAGGAAAATGTCATCAATGTACCTGCAAAAAAAGACCAGGCCATCATTCCAAGTACTGTCAGTCAGCATAAAATCATTCTCGAATTTCCCCATAAACGTGTTTGCGTAGGCTGGTGCTCCGGGAAAACCCCTGGAGGCTCCGTTAAGGTTTACAAAGAACTTATCATTCCATGGGGAATAGAGGTATATAATGGGACCACGTCTATGGTGCAAAGCACCCAATCCTCTGATGCATTTTCCTGTATACGATTCAGACTTCCTAGAAAATCTGTAGTGTCATCAATGTAAGTGGTCCAATGTTGGACGAGCGGTTGTAGGTAGGCGTCTATGAATCGCCCAGGATGTTCAAACAAGGATTCACATCCCGACACAATCGGTCTAAAGGGAGGATCAACAGAATCCTTGTGAATTTTTGGTAATAATCAGATTTTTGGTCTCCTTGGGAACGGCGTCATGAGATATTTTTTGGTTGTTGAATCAATCCAATTCGATTCCTTTGCCCGGTCCAATATTTTCCCCTAGAGTTTCTGCTATTTCCATAGTTGGATCACCATTGAGGGTTCGGTATGTTTTTTCATTGAAGATGTGTTCCATGACTTTTCTGTCATTGTATTCTGTGTCCATCAGGACAAGCCCTCCTCCTTTGTCCGCCTTTTGAAAGATTATGCGTGGATTTTTTGCCAGTGAATTGAGTGCACTGTATTCTGCTCGGCTTAAGTTTTTGAACTTTCTTGAACAGTCAATTTTTTTTAGGTCTTTTTTTACAAGTATCACAAAAGTGTCAAGGGTTTTGTGGGAAACTGGCACCACGAATGTACTCTTGGGTTTGAACGTGTGTATTGTTTTCTCCTGGCTAGATTCTTTACGACAGATGTTAGAGAAGAAGTTCCTCAGTCTTAGAATCCTCATAAATTTGAAGAATGCAACTTCAGTCTCCAATTCAGTGGTATTATACGTGCTAACAAATGATGTACCTTTATTCAGTAACTTTTCTTCAAATTTCGTGAGTTTCATTTTGGAAATAATAATTATGAGACTTTTGTCTGGCTCCTGAGGCCGCTCTTGCCTTTGTCTTTTTCTTTGTCCTCTTTTTTCTGGGAGTTTGGTCGATGATTGATCCGTTGGTGGGCGGGATCTGGACCACCTTCTAATAAGACACACTGGCTGTGGTTCCTGAGGTAGTTTCATCTGCCTCTTTCTGATGTTCTTAGCTGCCAGGAGGTTTTGGGGTCTAGATGTATCTGTGTCGATCAGAGACTACACTTCCCTCTGAAGATGTTTGCGTGCTTCTCTTTGCAATGCATTGGGTTGCAAAATTACTGTTTTAAAACTTTGTGTAGAATTGAAACTGACGCATTTTGTGTTTATTAATTGTAACTAATCAGATGTTATGATTAGCGAATTATTAAAATTACAAGGTTTATAATTTTTGTTAAAATTCTGCATTAAATCCTTGTTAACCCCTTCGGTGCTGCTGACGACTTTAGCTCGTCACGATTCCAGTAGGGAAGGTGTTGGTTCATTCCTTATGTTGGAGCGCCATCTAGAGCAAGTCCAGTAGATAATGTGTTTGCAATAGTAGCGCGCAATGCTTTCCAACGGGGCGACCAGATTGCCGGGCTTACCTGGAAGGCCTGAGGCCTGAGGTCCAGGGGAGGGCGGACTCCCCATCCCGGGCGCTGTCCTTGGTCCTGCTGCGTGGCAGGGTGCCCGGGACGGGGTCCGGAGGGCCCAGGGAGGCTTTCCCTGCGCCGCCGGGCTTGGGAGCCCAGGCTGGGTCCAGGGGCCCGGCCGGGCCCCGGGTCGGGTGCCACGGCCCTGGGCCCGGTCCACCGGCCTGCCGCACAGCCAAAGGACCAGGATGGGGTTCCGTCGTGCCCGGGAAGCCTCCCCTCGCTCGGCTGAGTTCAGCAGCTCTGGCCGGGGGCCCCTGAGGGCCCGGGGAGGGCGGCCTCCCCATCCCGGGTCGCTGTCCTTGGTCCTGCTGCGTGGCAGGGTGCCCGGGACGGGGTCCGGAGGGCCCGGGGAGGCTTCCCCTGCGCCTCCGGGCCTGGGAGCCCCGGCTGGGTCCAGGGGCCCGGACGGGCCCCGGGTCGGGTGCCACGGCCCTGGGCCCGGTCCCCCGGCCTGCCACACTGCCAAAGCTCCGGGACAGGGCTCCGTTGTGCCCGGGAAGCCTCCCCTCGCTCGGCCGAGTTCAGCAGCTCTGGCCGGGGCCCCTGAGGGCCCGGGGAGGGCGGCCTCCCCATCCCGGGCGCTGTCCTTGGTCCTGCTGCGTGGCAGGCTGCCCCGGGACGGGGTACGGAGGGCCCGGGGAGGCTTCCCCTGCGCCTCCGGGCCTGGGAGCCCCGGCTGGGTCCAGGGGCCCGGACGGGCCCCGGGTCGGGTGCCACGGCCCTGGGCCCGGTCCCCCGGCCTGCCACACTGCCAAAGCTCCGGGACGGGGCTCCGTTGTGCCCGGTAAGCCTCCCCTCGCTTGGCTGAGTTCAGCAGCTCTGGCCGGGGCCCCTGAGGGCCCGGGGAGGGCGGCCTCCCCATCCCGGGCGCTGTCCTTGGTCCTGCTGCGTGGCAGGCTGCCCCGGGACGGGGTCCGGAGGGCCCGGGGAGGCTTCCCCTGTGCCTCCGGGCCTGGGAGCCCCGGCTGGGTCCGGGGGCCCGGCCGGGCCCCAGGTCGGGTGCCACGGCCCCGGGCCTTTGGTCCCCACGCCCCCGTTCCCTGGCGCCAGCTCACTTTTTCGTTGGGGCATAGAGTGACACCGGCTGGCTTGACTTTCGTGCCCGGCCATCTGGTCTCTGGGATCCCCTCGGCCATCTGGTCTCTGGGATCCCCTCGGCCATCTGGTCTCCGGGATCCCCTCGGCCATCTGGTCTCCGGGATCCCCTCGGCCATCTGGTCTCCCGCAATGCTTTCCTATGAGGGCGACCAGATGGCCGAACTTCCCTGGAAGTCCCGATGAGGTGCCATTTGCCTCCCGGATCCCAGCGAGGGCTCCAGGAGGTCGGGTACTTTCGCGCCTTGGGTCCCCTCTGTCACCTCAAGTGCACGGATTACAAGAAAGGGGGGTAATTTTCCTCCGGATTACTAGGGAGAGGGTCAGTCAGACCTCCGTGTGGTTTTGCGATTCTGAATCAGGGGAAGGCAGGACCCGGGCATGCCCGCCGGGGCCCCCAGGGGCCCGGGTACGTACCTGCCGCTCAGCCCCCTTGCCGATGGGCCTTTTCCTCCGAGTTTGCTCAGGCAGGCCTCCGCGAGGTCTGGCCATGCTGAGACGGGGCCAGGCAGCACCCGGGCCAGCCCGCCGGGGCCCCCAGGGGCCCGGGAACGCACCTGCCTCTTAGCCCCTTCCCGATGGTTCCTTTTCTCCGAGTTTTTTCCCACAGTCCGACCTCCGATAGGTCCGGCGGTTCTGAATCCGGGGAAGGCAGGACCCGGGCCCGCCCGCCGGGGCCCCCAGGGGCCCGGGTACCCACCTGCCGCTCAGCCCCATCGCCGATGGGCCTTTTCCTCCGAGTTTGCTCAGGCAGGCCTCCGCGAGGTCTGGCC